>NC_135501.1:22812615-25212615 GCF_052857255.1 Amblyomma americanum
TCTTCAGTTATTGCATTATAGTTACCCTTATCGTAGAGGTGTATCGTTTTATCGGATGTCTGTTTTTGAGTCGAGGTAAATGAGAATAAAGCGTGCATGACTTTGTGATCGCTGATTTCAGGAACGTAACTGATGGATGATACATTCTCGGGGCTGCTTGTTAGTATCAGGTCGAGTGTGTTTGCTGATTCTCGTGAGACACGGGTTGGTTGGGAAATTAATTGAGTGAGGTTAAAATTTAAACAGACATCGATGAAGTTCTTCGCCTCTGCATGACACGTTATTGTGGAACTAGCTATGTTCTGCCAATCAATATCCGGGTAGTTAAAATCACCAAAAAGAAGAATACGGGCATTTGGATATGTGAAAACAAGTTTATGAAGGATGTTGTTCAGATGACGTGGGAAGTCTGGACTAGTCTGGGGGGGGCCTGTAGCAAACGCCAAGCAGAACTGTTACGGGGGGAGCGCGACAGATGAGCCATATGGCTTCAATGTCGGATGCGACGTCAACAACAGAGCATGATATGCCTCGATGAATGGCAACGAGAACACCGCCCCCCCGTTTGCCTTTCCGATCGTTTCGATACACTTCGAAGTTGGGTAAATCGGCCAAAATTTCCGCATCCGTTACGTCACTATTTAGCCAAGTTTCTGTTAGTATTAGTATGTTGCTTCCGGATGACGACATGATGTTTGATATGAGTTCGCGCTTTGGAAGAAGACTACGGATGTTAGTGAATATTATCGAAAACGAGAGAACATTGTGCGGTGGAGCGGGTCGACGATTTGTTAAAGTTTTGTGACGGGGCAATTGCTATGCTATTTCCTTAACGGTTTGGGATGATGCGTCAAATACATAGCGTTTTGAGCCGATGTGCAGGGTTTTGAAGCGCAAGGAGTACTTGTTAGAATTGGCTTTGGCAAACACTAGTAACTGTTTACGCGTGTGTCGAACGGTGCGGGAAAAGTCCTCTCCAATACTGTAGTTTGTGTCTTTTAATTTACGGCCATTTGATAACAGTGCGTCTTTGGTTTTATGAGATAGGAATTTTGTGATTACGGGACGAGTTCGGTCGGCTGAATGATTTCCGAGGCGATGCGCTCTTTCAATGTCGTTAGGTTCCAAGGTTATATCAAGATTATTGCGGCAAACATCAATGACTAGTTTTTCTGACTCAGCCCACGTTTCAGCGCTAGCAGGGTCAGGGATGCCATAGAAAATGAGGTTATTCCGACGTGATTGGTTTTCCGCGTCATCCAGGCGTGTTTCTAGTTCTTCAATCTTTTTGGTTGATTGTGGTTGACTGCATTATTTCAATATCGTTTCTGAGGTGAAGAAGTGTTTGGTAATGCGCTTCGAGATCGGCCATTCGTTTGTCTAGGCTTGCTATGGTTTGATCTGTTGTGTTCAGCTGTGTTTTGAGGCCCTGTATTTCCGTAATCAACAGGGTCTGTCCCGCGTTTAGCTTCTGTAGTTCAGCGAGTACAGCAGCGTTTCCCTCAGGACCAGGGTTAGTCTCAACGTCACCTGATAGCATGAGCAAGGAATGAATTACGTGAGCACACTCAACGGCAATGGCGACACAGCAGTGCGGGCTCGGAAACTGCACCAAAATATAATTACTGGATTTTTTTAGCGAAGAGGGCATACGATGTACTGACCTGCATCGCAAAGGTAAGCGGATTAGGTGGCTGCGCTGTGGTGCAGTCACCGAGCCCACGAAGCGGTGTCAGCGGGGGCCCTATTCTCGACACGCATGGCCGCCGTTCGCCGCCATATTGTCTCTCTGATTGGCTCATTGGGCGATCACGTGCAAGTCACGAGTTTTAAATTTGTGGCGCGAAACCATCAGGCTTCGAAATAGCTTTCTGCCGTGACGTCAAAATGACGTGTACTTGAAGACTGATTTTTAGCACAGTTATATTTTGTGCCGGGTTGGTAAATTTAAATGTCTGTGGAGGGGAAACGAAGCTACAGCTGGCATAGAAGAAAACACTTGGCTTGTTTTAGCAATTTTGAGAAAAAAAAGTTCGTACTGTGAGGGTTGCTTCCTAGAATGTGATTGGCTGGAGGAATGTCACGTGATTCACGTGATACGCAAGCATAATTCAGTGAGGTCAAAAAGACGTTTAGTGATGCAAAGGAAATGCTGCCATTGCTGAAAAATGCCCCATTTGGCCGCCATAATTTGAGACGGCCGCAAGATGGTCGAATTATGGTGGACATAGTCGAATTATGACCACACTGATTTATACGGCTCTTAGCTCACCGTGGTTTGGTAGGCGCTTATTTTAAGTAATAAACTGTTCAGAAACATGGTTGTTTTGAATGTAGAAGCATTGAAACGGCGTTATAATGGTATCTCTTAATTAAGCAGCCTTTTAGAGCCTTAGTTATCAGAGCGTAATTTTACACCCGCGTGAGGACTCAAGCTGCGCTCCCGTTTCAAACACTTCTCTCATGCTAAGAAATTATCGGTCCGCGCGGTCGCGGTTGTTGCAGCGAGGATATGGCGGCGTCCGTAGCTGCCGTTTGTTGTCACGGGCTGCGAGAAGCGAAGCATTCGTGAGTGCGCCTCAGTGTTTTCGAAGGACTGCCCGGTTCGTGAGTGTGACTGCCTGGCCAGCGATATATGGTGTGGTGGCTGTGCAAGAAGATTTGCGGCAAGGGGCAGCGCGTGAGCACACTGGTCTGCCTTAAACAGGGTATTGTAGGTGTTCCGGCCGTTACTCTGATCCTGTGTTTCAAGGCGCGATCGGTAGCTGTGAACGTCTGGACACCAACTAGTTCAGTATTTGCCTCTATTTACACGCTGTCGCTGACCTCATATTCAACTGCGTGAGTGATGAGAGGGTGGCACAAAAGGTTGTCTGCCGGCTAAGCAACATGCTTCCAGAATGTGTTCGGCTTGTCGGCGGGACTGTGCTCATCAGTGCATCATCTGTGTGCTTAATTTGTGTGCATCAGTGTCTGTGTCCATAAGGGCAGTTCCTGAAGACAGCGGTGTCAGCAAGGCAGCGTACATGTGCCGGGTACATCGTCTCGAGCATCGATAAGGTAAGGGAAACAGCAACGAAAAATTGCTGTTGACTTTCTTCAGATGGCTGCATGCAAAGTTCATATTGATGGCTGGTGGCTTTCTTCTGGTGTGTAATAACAAGTCCCTTATGTTCCTACCCTTTTTTGGTCGCATGCAAACAGCTATGAATCTCATGGCACATTTATTTGTAGCCTATTAAGCGAGGAAGCCTTGCGCAAATAAAAACAACATTTCAAAATAGTCTTGTCTGTAAAGTAAAACGCACAACGAGTTTTCAGATTACTACAATATGCGGATGTGGGTGACTCGTAGGGCGTCTGCATGTCTATGGTTTTCTTTCATTGCACACAAACGCAATGGCTTGGCATCTGCATTTTGATAAATGCAGTTGCAAAAGCATTCGTGTAGTGAGATTTTAGTGCAGTTAAATATTCTGAGGTAAAGTTAACCTTGGACTTCCCCTACAATGTGCCTTGTAGCAGTTGCCTTCACTGCAACACAATAAAAATAAATATGTAATAATTATTTATACCCATCAGTCTGGCTGAAATCAAGCTGTTTTCACAGTTTTGTTTTACTTCCTCCATCATTTTGATAGAGATGACCAATAAAATATAACTGTTACAAAAGCAGTTTATTTGAGTAGTAGTTACAGTCATACATGAAACTTTAGTTTGATAATTACAGCCCTGTGATGTCTCGTATTTGAAAGTATTTTCTCTTGTGTGTATGAAACTTGCATTGCACTCAAGCTCACGCACTAAAGACAGTGTTGATTGCCTTCCAGGTGACGTGTATAATGTGCCTCTTTGATGCATCACTGCTATCCTAGGAAGTCATGTGCTGAGGAATGCTGCTGCAAGGTTCAACATCGTTCACCTCTCAGCTGGAGTGCTTCTCAAGCAAAGAATCATTCTTTGGAAGGGTTGCATTGGATGTCTTCACAGGTGTCAAGTGCTGTACATATGGAACAGGATTCTTTTCAAAGGCGATCACAACTTGCACTGTGCGACACATTGCATGCATCCGCACTTAGCTGCAGGACTCACTGCCATAGTTTTCACCTGTAGTCATGCTATGATCAGTCTATGTAAACATTTTTTGTGCTTCAAGTTTCATTGCACACAGCAAGAAAGCTGTTCAAGTCTGTGATTTTTGTGCTACTCTTTAAACAGGACCAAATTTTGCTTTCAGTTTGTCACTAGAGTGTGTAATGACAGGTGTGTTTGATGTGTAGACTAGGCTTTTCTCTAATGCTGCAGTTCTTCACGTGACAGAAAGCGTAGAAGAAACTTTAATCCTACCATCTGCAAATTGGCCGGATGTGTGCTTAAACACATGCTTTAACGCTACTGAACAGTTGCTAATTCTTAATGTACTGCAATGCTGTGTGCTCTCTTTATGCAGAATGTGGATGTTGGTGCTTTAGTGCAGTGAAACAGAGGAAGTCACCAAAATGTTTTTCTCCTGCCAGCAGAGCTTTGAACCAGTACTTCTCTTTGATTTCTGTTAAAAGTTTGTGCTCCATGACGTGATTACTGCTTCACTGAAATTTCTTGACATGCATGAAACATAGGGATGTGTATGCAGTCATTTATCACATCTTGCTCAGGGCGCAGTCTGAGTTTGTAGACAACTGTTTCTGGCTCCTGGCCCTGCTTCTGGCTTCATCCATGCATTCTCAGAATAGCAGTTTTTACGATTTGCTGGGACAGTCATGGCAGTGCAAAAGACTATTTCAGTGTTGTGCCTCGTTACTTTTGCATTCACAAAGCCTTCATCTGTGCATTTTCTGGTGTGACCAATGTATACCTTACCACATGTCAGTGCAATATGGTACACCACCCTTTCTATGCACTGAACAAACTGTCTCTGATGCTTTTGCATTCCTCCTGCAAGTGGTTGGAGAATGGTTGGTATGTGTAGGGTGGTATTATTCTTTTGTATCATTCAAATCTATTGTAGGCTTTTGCATGTCTATGAGTGGCAAAATAGGAAATGTATTCTGAATTTTTGGTACATTACAGTTCACTGAAACTGCTGTGCAGATTGCCTTCTAGTTAAGTACTCGACAATCGACCACATTCACAATATCAATCAAATGATAGAAAAATGTGCAGAATATTACGAACCCCAACATATTGCCTTCATTGACTATGAGAAAGCATTTGACTCGGTGGAAACCTCAGCAGTCATGCAAGCATTGCGGAATCAGGGTGTAGAAGAGTCTTATGTGAAAATACTGGAAGGTATCTATAACAACTGCACAGGTACCATAGCCCTCCATAAAGTCAATAAAGATTCCAATAAAGAAGGGTGTCAGGCAGGGAGACGTGAACAGGTGGTGAGCCTGTTTACAGCTGGTATTCTGAGGCCTCGATCGGAAACAGTTGGGATAAGAGTTAATGGAGATTACCTGAGTAATCAGCGATTTGCTGATGACAATGCCTTGTTATGTCACTCAGGAGATGCAATGCACGATCAATGAGTTAGACAAACAGAGCAGAACAGTGGGTATAAAAATTAACACTCAGAAAACCAAAGTAATGTTTAACAGTTCCACAAGGCAACAGCAGTTCACAATTGGTAGCGAGTTGCTGGATCAAGAGAGGGGAACAACTAGGAGAATAAGGATGGGATGGAGCACGTATATCAAGTTCTCTCAGACCATGATTGGCTGTTTACTAGTATCACTCATGATAAAAGCAAACAGCTGTATTTTACCGGTACTCACCTATGGGGCCGAAACGTGCGGTCTAACAAAAACGGTTCAACTTAAGGACAACGCAGTAAGCTATGAAAAGAAAACTGATAGGTGTAACGTTAACAGACCGGAAGCGTGCAGAGTGGGTGAGGGAACAAACACAGGTTAATCATATCCTAGTTGAATTCAAGAGGAAGAAATAGGCTTAGGCAGGGCATGTAATGCGAAGGCAAAATAACAACTGGTTCCTAAGGGTAACGGAGTGGATTCCAAGAGAAGGCAAGCGAAGCAAGGGGCGGCAGAAAGTTAGGTGAGCATTCGAGATTAAGAAGTCTGCGGGGATACGATGGCCACAGCAAGCAAAGGACAGGGTTAATTGGAGAGACATGGGATAGGCATTTGCCCTGCAGTGGGATAGACAGGCTGACCATGATGATGAATCATTTTTCGCTCTGACAAGTACTACAGTGCAAGTAATAGAGCTCAGAACAAATAGTGAGGTATCTCAAAGGCAGTGAGTAGTGGCAGACTCTGTACGTTTATCAGAGTAATTTAAAGTGAGAGATGAACCAAATTCCTCCTCTTAATTTTGCAGGCACTCCATCTACAGTAGCCATCCTGGACAGGCGGTTACTGAGCATATGCCCACCCAACTCTTTCACACGGCTGCGAAGGACCCTGAACGACCGGTGCTTCTGGAAAGTCAGCGAGTGGAAAAACTGGCTGTTGTTTTACTGCCTTCCAACAGTGTATGGTGTCCTGCAGCCACGTTTTTGGAAGCACACGGTGTTATTGGTTGAAGGTGTCTTTGCCCTGCTTCTTGACAATATCTCGCCAAGAGACCTTCAGCAAGCAGGTAACTTCAGCTTGTTTTGGGTAGTGGGTACAATGATTATGCTGTCACAGTATTTGTACGGTGGGAGACCAAATGAATAGCATCACAATGCATGAAGCTAGGTCGCCAAAAATAGGTGCCACGGATGATTTCGCACTTTTTCGATTCATTCCAGCAAAAAATTTATTCTGAGAACAGAATATTGCTTCCATCTGCAAATTAAAGTGGAAAGTGCTGTGGTGACTTGCTTTTAATGAGTTTCTTTCCAAGAAGATTATGTTGTTTCCAGAAAAATTTTTTCGCTTCTCATACCTGTGTGCTGAAAGAGAAATGTTCGAAAGGCAATCTTCCTAATCTGTCACCCAAGTGTCTATTCCTTTGTATTTCCTCCTTTTATTTTCTGGTTTTGTTTTCAACCCCTTTCCTTTGTGAAATATTGGGAATTTAGTGACAAGGCCTCTAGCAGGCAAAGTGTTTCACAGATGTGTGAGAAAAGTAGTGTCTTTGCCACATGCACATGGTGGAATCTACAAAAAAGAAATGTATAGGTCCTGAATTGGCTGCAGAAATGGCAGTATTTTGAATTAGCTCCAAAGATACCCTATTCACAAAGGAACACCATAAATGTCTTTTCAGATTACCTACTCATGAATTCCTATTATGTAGGGCACTGCAAGAATGCAGTGCTTTGTAGCATGAGCCGTACCTGCCTTCGCAACGTCAGACAGCTATTGCAGCTCTCTGGGAACAGGGGAGAACTGGATATGGTTTCACATCTGCATTGCGAGATATATCTAAGCTGTGACTTCAGCACATTTTATGAAATATGGAGCGCTTACAGAGTGAATATAATCAAATGGACGTAACTCCAGTTTGGTAAAAAATGACATATCTCCAGCCTGGCAAAAGATGACATATCTCCAGCCTGGTAAATGAATGAGAGCAGTCTAATAGTAGCTGTGAGACATTCATTTGCTTTGAAGGCTGCCTTATATCAGAGCCTAGCATAATTCAAATATCGAATGTTATAGCAAAGCCTTTCTACTTTTTTCAGCAAGCCGACTACATGACTTCGTGTCCAAGGCAGCAGGATATTATGGACAGCATTTCATGACCTTCAACGTCCATCAGCTCCTGCACCTGGCCAAGAATGTCGAGAACCTTGGACCACTGTGGGCGAATTCTGCCTTTCCATTTGAGACTGGAAATGGAAAGGTAGTGAAGATGGTGAAGGCAGCAAAAGGGGCCCCCATGCAAATTTTGGAAAGAGTTGTTGAGCAAGCGCTGGATGTAGCCCTTCACTCACTTTCTGTTCTCACACCATCGGATGTGGCAATGCCATGCCTTCTCATAGACTTTACAGCCGAGGCCACATCCTATGTGTGTACTTTGCCCAACTTAATTGAGCGTGACTGACTTCAGACAGTCCTCTGTGTTTTTGTGGCACTGGAAAGCAGGCTTATGTACAGTGTTTACCCAAAAGCAACTGAGCAGCCATGCCAGCAGCCGAAGCAGGCTTGCAGCTGAATGGTGGTATTGTTTCCAACACTGGAAACCGCTCCCAGATGTGCAATAGCACTGCGCATATGCTACCCACTTTCTCTTCATCCAAGAAAGGAGAGCGAGGACGTGCATTTAGCTTACATCGGCAGGGGCTAGTATTGGGGACTGCAGCACCGCCCCTCTGCTGCTAGCCTGTTCTGGCTGCTGGCATGGCTTCTCATTTACTTTTGGCAAAAAACAGTATGTGTTCATGCGGTTGTTATGAAATGCCTCTTCAGTATAACTTTGCAACCTTGGCTGTTTACATCTTGATGATGAATCTCATTTCTGTGACGCAAAAGCAGCTGCAAAAGATTGCCTTAATTGGGCTTGTACGTTCTTGCAAGTGGGAGTCTCTGGGGACTGAACCATGCACTTCTTGTATATGAGGTGGATGCTCAAACTACTAGGTAACTGCTACGACATGTGCACATTATTTGAACAAAAACAGCGCAGGAACAGGGACAACAAAGAAGAAGCGCTTGTCCCGTCTTCTTTCTGATCCATGTTGCTGCGCTGTTTTTGTTCAAGTATGTACCAACTCGCTCAACTCGACGTGTTACTGAAGTTCATTTCTTGTACATTGAGCCCTGTTCCATGTATAATCCCGCTCTATTTAACGACCAGGGCGCCTTAGCATCCCTAATGGCACTACGTGCTTCTAAAGTAAGCACAGCCTCTTGGCATGCTAGATGGGCTCTACAGCGTTTGTCCATTCTTCTTCTTTCTTGCTCCTGTTCCTGCGCTGTTTCTGTTCAAGTATGTACCAACCCGCTCAACTCGACGTGTTACTGCACAGCCTCTTGGCATGCTAGATGGGCTCTATAGCGTTTGTCCATTTTTCTTCTTTCTTGCTCCTGTTCCTGCGCTGTTTTTGTTCAAGTATGTACCAACTTGCTCAACACGACGTGTTACTGAAGTTCATTTCTTGTACATTGAGCCCTGTTCCATGTATAATCCCGCTCTATTTAACAACCAGGGCGCCTTAGCGTCCCTAATGGCACTACGTGCTTCTAAAGCAAGCACAGCCTCTTGGCATGCTAGATGGGCTCTACAGCGTTTGTCCATTCTTCTTCTTTCTTGATACTGTTCCTGTGCTGTTTTTGTTCAAGTATGTACCAACTCGCTCAACTCGCCGTGCTACTGATGTGCATGCTGGCCAACTTAATTGAGACTACACTGATGCTTGAAAGAAACTGCTCATATTTTGCGATCCTGAGATGATGCTGATGGGTTTTTTATAGCGCAAGGGCATCTGTGGCCAAAGAGCACCATGTCACAAGGCATTTTTCTTCTACTCAAGTTGGGGTCAAAGACCCATTTTCCAAGCATTTTCACCCTAAATAAGCCAAGCACCAGACCAGGGGAAAGATTGTAGCTGTTGTATCACCGGTGGGTACCTGGTGGCACTGGGGTGATCCTGGAATGAAGGCATATTTTGTACATACACTATATTGAAGTAGCTTCTATTCTGTGCCTCTGCATCTGCAGCTGTGACCACATGCCAGCTGCCCAGTTTGATTTAGTGTACTGATTTCCAATTTTTTTGTGATGCTGAAATGAAATAATATTGTAAATATTGAAGTACCTTCTATTCCTATACTGTTCATTTCTGGCTGAGTGCTTGCTGAATATGTTTGTTTTTCCAACTTCCTTTATTTTGGCTGCTTTCAAACAATTAAATTTGAAAGATTCACTCGTTATTTGTGTTTCTGAAGTATTTGGAGTACATTAATGAGAGGCACGATGCCACCACGTAGTGCTTACGCACTGTAAGGACAATTGCCATTGTCGGGCATTGCATGCATGAAACGAAAGCCTCACCTTGTGAAAGTTGTTTTTGATTCAGCACACCAATCACTAGTGTGCTGAAAGCCGTCCAAGTTACATGTTGGTTAAGATACTGTAGGCATCATGATGCAATAAACAATTTATTTCAGAGACAGTTACTGATTTACTTACATAAATCTTATTTTAATTGACCTTCATGATGTGTCATAAGAATTGCAACAATATTCATGTCACCCACCCCACACTGACTTTGTAAATACTTCTCGTGCAAGCTGCAACATACATCATCAAACTCTGATATCGCTCTTAAGTGATATTGTGTTCGATTTTGTGACTGGTCAACAAGATGAATCATACATCACAGAAGTTCTGTCATAAGTCGTAGATTCTCCAATGATATCGTGTCTGACTGTATGATATACCATGCAATATGAGTCGCACATCATAGAAGCTTCGTCATAAGCCGTAGATTTTGCAACGATATTGTGTCTGACTGTATGATATACGATGAAACCTGAGTCGTACATCGTAGTAGTTTCGTCATAAGTCGTAAATTCTGCAATGATGTCGTGTCTGACTGTATGACATATGATGCAATCCGAGTCAAACATCATAGAAGCTTCATCATAAGTCATATATTTTGTATGTTATTCATCTTCAATGAGTTGTCATACAATTTTATGATTTGTCAAAAATACTGCCAAGATCATGGATCATAGCCATAGTGCTGCCCTTTGTGGGGTGCCCCTGCTACCTAGTTCTATTGCGTCTGTAGCTAAGTCTCCGACGTTGATGATTGCTTGTCTGTTTGAGAGGAAGTCTTTAACGTAGTTGCATGCTCTTTTTCCCGGGTTGATAGCCTGTAACTCCCTAGCACGGCTTCATGTTCATTGTCGAACGCTTTCATCAGATCCAACGCTAAGACGGCTCTGGTGTTTTAGCTGGGGTATTGGGGACCAAAATGTGTTCTTTGAGCTGCAACATGACGTCCTGCGTAGATAGATTGGGTTTGAAGCCTAGCATGGTTGCCGGTAGAAGCTCGTTTCCCTTTATGTGCTTTGTGAGCCTGTTTAACACTAAATGTTCCAGTTGCTTCCCTACACAGGATGTCAGAGAGATTGGTCGTAAGTTGTTCTAGGCTCAGTGGTTTTCCTGGTTTTGGAATGAGGATGATTTTTGCTATTTTCCACGAGTTCGGTATTTCGTCGCTTTTCCAACACTCTTTCATATAGCAGGTTAGTGCTTCTATGGAGCCCTCATCTAGGTTTGTCAATGTCTTATTTGTGATTCTGTCTAGTCCTGCTGCTGATGTGGTTTTTAAGGTGAACTTGTACTCCGACGTTTTCGGTGCGCGGGCGAGCGCCGGCTGAAGTCGGATACGTCAAGTCGGCGACGCTGCGCCATGCGCAAAACCGGTCCCCCTACACTCGGACGGACGCGGGTGCGTGGCTTGCGCAGCGGATGCGCAGAGCGTCCAACAAGCCGCCTGCCGCGAAACTCGCGAAACAATCCCAGTAGTGCCACGGCCGGTCTCCATGGAGCGCGCTGCGCGCCGCCGCAGTACGCCGCAGCAATGCTATTTGATTAATGAGAAAATTAGAAGAAAGGGTGCCCAATGGATGTCAAAAGTAAAATAAAAAGGATAGAAAAGCAGCTGAAAAATTCTGGAAACATCTAAATGCAATGAGTAATAAGACTAGGCCAGAACAAATGTTTATTGTTACAGATGAGGGTATTCGACTAGAAGGGGATGAAGCAATAAAACACATAGGAGCAAGGATGACGGAAAAATTTACAGCAAAGCACGTGGTACATAATTTATCGAAGGAGGATAGACCGGTTAGAGCAATAGCTTCACTTGAGCAAGGAGAGTGGGAAAGGGCAGAGAAGAAGGTTCCTAGTGGCACATCAACAGGACCAGATGGTATCCCGATTATGTTGATAAAGAAGTTAGGACCAAAATCCAAGCAAACATTAATACAGGTAGTGAACAAAATGATAGTGGATGAGAAAGTCCCCGATGAATGGCGATTAAGTAGAATGAACATGATATATAAGGGAAAGGGGGACAAAGCAGACGTAAGTAACTATCGTCCCATAACAGTGACATCTATGGTTTACAGGGTGGTGATGCAGATTATAAAGGATAGACTGCAGGCTGCTTGGGTGGAGAACGAGGGGGTGTTAGGGGAACTATAGGGTGGGTTCCGGAAACAAAGGAGGTTGGAGGACAATCTATTTTCATTGACACAGTGTATAGAAATTGCGGAAAAGGAACACAGGCCCTTATGGCTAGCATTTCTCGATATTAGGGGAGCCTATGACAACGTTACTCAGGAGCATTTGTAGGACATACTGGGCTCATTGGATGTGGAAAATGGAGTAATTAATCTTAAAAGATATGTATAGAGGTAACAGAGTGCTCATAAAATGGGAAAAAAATGTATCAGGGCCTGTAGAGATACAGCGGGGGTGTAGCAAAGATGTCCTCTGTCCCCTTTGTTGTTCATGTTGTACCTGCAAGGGTTGGAGACCAAGCTAGAGGGGAGCGGACTAGGCTTCAACCTATCTTTTTTCAAGCAAGGGGAATGGATTAAACAGACATTACCGGGACTAATATACGCGGATGATATAGTGATAATGGCTGACAACAAGAAGGACCTGCAGAAGTTGTTAGACATATGCAGTACAGAGGGAGATAGATTAGGCTTCAAGTATAGTAAGGAAAATCTGCACTCATGATATTTAATGAAGAGGGCGGCGAGCATAGAATACAGGAGTTCGTGCTAAAAGTAGTGAATGAGTACAAGTATCTTGGGGTGTGGATAAATAACAGTGCTGAGTATCTGACAGCATGAAAAATATGTAATGAATAAAGGTAGTAGGAATGCAGCTGTCCTGAAAAATAGGACACTGTGGAATTAAAATAGGTATGAGGTGGTAAGAGGGATCTGGAAAGGGGTGATGGTCCCTAGCCTGACCTTCGGTAATGCGGTCCTGTCTATGAGGCCAGATGTTCAAGCAAGGCTTGAAATTAAACAACGGGGAGTAGGGAGGTTAGCTTTGGGAGCACATGGCAGTACACCAAATCAGGGGGTACAGGGTGATATGGGATGGGCATCTTTCGAGAGCAGAGAGGCTAGCAGTAAGGTAGCATTTGAGGAACGATTGATAAAAATGGAGGAAAAGCAGTGGGCTAGGAAAGTTTTCAGATACCTGTATATAAAGAATGTTGACACGAAATGGAGAAAGCGAACTAGAAAATTGACAAGCAAATATCTGGACAGCAGTAAGGGGGCAAATCAGCAATTATCGGTTAAGAAAAAGGTTAAAGAAACAGAGAGCTCTGTGGAAAACAGGGATGCTGAAGAAATCGGCACTGGGAACATACCAGACCTTGTCAACAGGAAATTGTCAAAGAAAATATCTATGATAATTGTAGGGGAAGCTCTTTGTTGTTTGAGGCCAGGACTGGAGTTCTGCAGACTAAGACGTATTGAGTCAGGTACCATGAGATAGACACTTTGTGCATTGCGTGTGGAGAGGAAGAGGAAACGGCTGAACACTTGATACTTTTCTGTGAAGGGCGTCACCCTACAGTGGAAAGCAGCGGGGCTGACTTGCCCAAGGCATTGGGGTTTAGGGATAGTGAAGGGAAAGTGGATTTTAAGAGGTTAGAAGTAACCAAGCGAAGGTTACACGATTGGTGGCTAAAAGCAAGACAGGAGCAAAATTTCGCAAGACATGGCTAGGTGGCTTGAGCCACCGCCCGATTTAAAGGGTTCAGCCGTATCCATCCATCCATCCATCCATCCATCCATCCATCCATCCATCCATCCATCCATCCATCCATCCATCCATCCATCCATCCATCCCGCTACTAGAGCTCGGCCGTGGTAGTTGCTGGCTCCCTTCTTGAAGATGGCGTGGACATACCCAGCGCGAAGAAATATTATCATCGCGTAGCTGGACCAACGTCCGTGGTATGGGGAGTATCATCACCTCGTGCAGGAGCTACGACACAGTGATCCGGAATACCATTTCAAGTATTTCAGGTAAATAAAATGCAGATACATATAACGCGTGCTTCTTCTCGGTTGTTTTGTAAGCAGCTTTTTGTGAGTATCCCAAGTGTGTTGTTATGCAGAGTTTCCGTTCATTTATTGAGTGCAGTATGACGAAGGCTTCATTTGACAAGCTATTGGGCCTCATCTACGAGAGAATCCTGCACCCATCAATGCATAGGAGGCCCATCTCTCCAGGAGAAAGGCTTGCAGTCACACTGAGGTAAAGTATTGCACGCATTTGTCCTGAAATCAAGAAGTGAGCCTGCGTGCATGCGTACCGTGTTTGTGCGAATATAACAGTGTTTTTATCACATGCTTAAAACGTAACTCGCGTGATTTTCAAAAGCAACGTAGCGTGCGCATTTGTGTTCTTCCTTTTCTTCTGGACTTAAATGTGTCCACATCAACCGCAATGCTCATGAGCTGTAAGGAGAAGCCAGTCTCGCCAATCATGGGCCATCGCGGGAAAGCGTACGGGCCATAAAAGGAAATGTTGGGAGAGCTGCAGGTGATAGGAAACGGAAGTTGCAGATGGGCGCGGGATGGATGATACACGAAGCAATGACGGTGTGGGAGGCCGCCACCGCGAGGAAAAGTGGTTATGCCATACTGCATTGTCTTGCGTGCGAAGTGCCGCGCTTCAGCCAACGTCCTTTCCACATTGTGTAGTGCAGTCTCCTAGTTTCTTGGCTCTTAGCTATAGGAGGTCTGAACAATATGTGGCCACGTCACGATCGCAATGTTCCTTTCGTTTTCTTGAGCCTCAAACTCCCCCTCTCTTTATATCAGAGTAAATGAAACTTTTACATTGACGTGCATGTTCTAGACAGTTCGCTTATTTTCACGAAAAATTTTTTCCGCCTATAGAGATGAATATGTTGTTCTCCATCAATACTCTAGTTTATTGGTATTCCCTATGGCACTGTAACTGTTGTTTTTAGTCCTGATTGTGAAATATGCTGCATGCATTTTTCACCCTATGACAGATGTTTGCAGCAATAAAGTTCATTACGATAAGTATTTTAACACATATGAAGCGCTTGTTCTGTCAACATACTTTTGTAGATCCCTGGCCACTGGCGGATCGATACAAGACATCGCAATGAGCTACAGGATTCATGCATCCACAGTGGCAAATATCATAAAGGAGACACTTCCAGCAATCTATGATTGCGTGAAGCCTGTTGTACTTAGGTGTCCAAGTGAGAGAGAGTGGGAAAATATAAGAGAGCAATATGCAGATAAGGTGGAATTTCCCAAATGCGATAGGAAGTATTGATGGCAAACACTTCACTATCAAATGCCCAGACAACAGTGGGTCAGACTTTTTCAACTATAAGGGATACCACTCACTGCTAATGCTTGCGGTCGCAGATGCCAATTACCGCTTTATTATGGTTGACATTGGAGCTCAAGGCCGGCTTTCAGATGGTGCGTTTTTCAGAGATAGCGATCTCAAGAAAGCCATCGAAGAGGGAACCCTGCGACTCCCTTCAGGGGTTTCTAGCTGGCCAGTTTGGTTGGGGATGCAGCATTCCCTCTGCAAACTTATATGATGCACCCCTACCCTGGCAGGAAGCTAGAAGAAAGAAAAAAGGTATTTAACTATCGCCTCTCAAGAGCCCGCAGGCGCGTTGAAAATGCTTTTGGCATTTTAGTTTCTAGATGCGAGTGTTTTTGGGTACCGTGGAGGGCAAGCCAGAGCTTCTCAGCTCTATGATAGAAGCAGCCGTGGTCTTTCATAATTTCCTCATGGCTGACAATGCATACTGCCCTGAAAATTACGGGGACAGGCCAACTGAGGAAACTGTGCAGGATGGGGAATGGAGGTGCACGGTTTGCCCAAATTGGTGCCACTGCATCACCATCAAGCCACCGACCTAGCTCAGCTGCTATGGCAATGAAAGATGAAATTGCAGACTACTTCATGTCTCCTGAAGGCTCATTACCATGGCATTTGAGTGTTGTCAGGCGGAGCTAGTACCACTTTAATGCATACGTGAAATTGCTTTTCTGTCTTAATCGTGCTGTCTTTTCATTGCCTGACTATAAGGAACTTACTGCGTGCATTCAATAACCAATGTTTTGAGTAGGAAGCCATGAGCGCGATAAGGTTAAGGCCATGTTCAGTACTGTAAATACCACATGTCGAAAACAGAATAACAATGCACTAAACTGCAACACAGAAAAATTCGAGAACGAATTAAGGGCGAACACTCACAGTTTCTTCTTTGTGTATTATTAAATTTCTTTTTCATCCTTTCCAGTTCTCCATTGCTATCTTAGATATACTACTGGGGACAAAAATTTCCGGGACGCGAGTTCTAGGAAAAACATTTACTGCAGCTCCACCTCACTACCCAGTCGCCTGATGTTGTTAAGAGAGCAAGGAGCATTTAGGCCTTTAGTGCCTTCATACAATATCAGACGCCTGGGTAGCAAGGTGGAGCTACAATAACCTTTTCCCCAATATTTGCGTCCCGGAAACTTCCGTCCCCAGTAGTACTTGAAATGTATGCAATTGTGTTTTCATTGAATAATATGCAGGTTTTTGAACCATTACTATGTAGCCACATTTTCAACATTTTAAAGTTTCTTTGAGTTCAAGCATATCTTGCTTGTTAATCCTTACTATCCACTGTATAACATTTTCCATTGTAAAACTTTTTTTTGCTCATATGTTCGATAATTTCATGCACGTTCTGTTTACATAATACTCCATGTGTAGTTGGTTAGTTGTTTGAATGAATAAATAAACGAGCCAAACTTTTCTTCGTGACCTCATTAGGCTGTATGGTCTTCGTAGTGGCCTGAGCTTCTCTGAATGTTTTGTTTGGTCAGGATGCAAAACTGACTGCATTAAAAAAATTCAGCCATGCATTTGCCTTCTTTCATTTATTTGCCAAGCTTTAAGTTCTTTCATGACCTTGCATCCATTTTGATCTCTTAAGCCTTCACTGAGACAATTTTTTCACCACTCCAAATGTATTCCTCTACAAGAAAGTGGTACCTTATATCAAACTCCTTTTACAAAAGGAAACAACTGCGACCGTTCTTAGACATGTGAGCCAAAAGTATGCTGCAGTGCAAGTTTCAATGGGGAGAGATTAATACAATTATTTTTTGAAGTTTCACCATCATTTTCATATAAACTGCACAGTACAGGTTGTTCAGTAACATGGTTGCTTAACACTCTAATTGCAAGTTGTGTATCATGTGCTGTATTGTGTCATTCCTTTTGATACAGGTCATATAATTTGTCTGCCTTTGATTAAAATTATTCCAATCTCTAGTCTCAATGGAGGTCGGTTTGCATGCTTTGGCATTTCTACATACTTTCATAATACATGTAATACAAAAGTCGAGAAAAGCACCTGCAGTCAGTCACCCATTAGTAAAGCTGTAGCCTTCTCTGAGATAACAAAGCTTTTATTTCAATGGATGACTCTTTTGTAATGGGGGGTTGGTAAAAACTGTTCACAACTCTAGTACGTGTTAAAAAAAAGAAACTTAGAATAAGCCACTCAATCACATTGGAACTTAGCAACATTGTGCTGCATAACAGTGTGCGAATAAGTGAAACGATAGCATTGTACTGAACAATGCCCTGTTTTTCATCGCAGTGATGCTCTCAAAAAATGACACAAAATTAAATATTTCACTTCATGTACTGACTCTCAAAATTCTGTGTACAGGATTAGACATTGAGCTCATACCGTAGTATAAAAATGAGATCAAAAATAGCAATACATATCACATGGAAAGAAAAAATTAGTTATAAAGTGAGATCAAAAATCACAATACATATCACATCCAAAGAGAAAAACAATAGGTTAGGAAAGACATGGACTAAAAAAAGAAAACACACACAAGCACCAACCGGAGGTAAAAATGAAGGACTCTTATGTAATGTTGGTAAAAACTGTACACAACTCTAGTACGTGTTAAAAAGGAAACTGGGAATAAGCCACTCAATCACAATGGAACTTAGCAACATTGTCCTGTATAACAGTGTGCGAATAAGTGAAACGATAGCATTGCACTGAACAATGCCCAGTTTTTCATCACAGTGATGCTCTAAAAAAATGGCACAAAATTAAATATTTCACTTCACGTACTGACTCTCAAAATTCTGTGTACAGGATTACAAATTGAGCTCATACCTTAGTATAAAAATGAGATCAAATATAGCAATACATATCACATGGAAAGAAAAAGTCAGTTATAAAATGAGATAAAAAATCACAATACATATCACACCCAAAGACAAAAACAATGGGTTAGTCAGGAAAGACATGGACTAAAGAAAGAAAACATGCACAAGTACCAACCGGAGGTAAAATCTTGGAGCGTAAGCAAAATCCAAGGGCACATGCTTGACATTGGCAGCCAAGGAAATGAGGACACACGGATCTAAACATTGAAGAGAAAAAGAGCTCGATGTACTGCTCAACCACGTTACTGGTACATCAGGCTCTTCTTCTCTTGAATGTTTAGGTCCATCTGTGCTCGTTTCCTTGGCTGCCAGTGCCGAATGTCAAGCACATGCCCTTAGATTTTTGCTTGCGCTCCAAGATTTTACCTCTGGTTGGCACTTGTGCATGTGTTTTCTTTCCTTAGTCCATGTCTTTCCCTGCTGCTCCATTCCTCCCAGATCATGCATTCAATTAAAAGAAAGATTGAAAACTGCCCAATATCGAATCAAAACAAAATCTATCTATCTCTTCTTCATATTCCGAAATAAGCTGCATAATCTTTGCGTTGCACCTGGATGCCATCTTTCTTGGCATCCTGTTTAAACTGAGGCTGATAGATAGGCCAAATGCCTCATTCTCAGTCATCTTTTTTTTCAGCTGTCCCAGCAGCTCTTCCTCAAATGCATCAGATTTTGTTCTTTTGTTTTTTGTTTCTTGCTCAGGTTTGTCTCCTTCAGCGAGATGTCTTGGTGCCGCTGCGATGAACGCTCGTGGTTGCAAAGGGGATGTTGGCAGTAATGGTGTCGATGCACCTGCATGCAATGTGGCATCCAAGAAACTCTGTCATCGGTGATGACGATCTACTGCTCTGCATGGTCATGAGGATGTCCTCCAGTGTCGCCATCACCAGAAGAGGAAGCAGCGTTCAGGCTGCATGTAGTTCTGCAAAGTAGAAGTTTACATGGATTGAGAAATACCAGGCCCACACTGGCAAGGCTGAAAAATTTCGTTTTGTGTACCAACATCACTCAGCCGTTAGTGGCACTTGCGGTACATGCTGGAAAGTGCCAAGGATAAATAATATTGTAGGGCACATGGACAGGCCTCTCTTGCATTTTTATCACTGATTAATATTCAATGAATTTTTTCTTTATATACTGTTCTCTGCATAGGAATCTCAACCAATGGGGCAAAATGTGCAGAAATGTGCCTGACTTGCTTTAATCCCTCAAATACTGTGCAAGAAAAAAAAACTTTTATTAACACACAAAAAAAGTATTATTGACGCACACTTGAAAAATGCAAAATGTCATCCAGATTCCGGCCGCTAAAAAAAGACTCGCAAGCTAGGTTGCCTGCACCGCATGACAGTAGCGTCGTGTGAGGAAGGAGTACACTGGCTCCAATGCAGCGAATAAAATACTGCTGTTTCGAGAAAAATAGCAAACACGCGATTAAAAAGATCAGCATTTACAGTGACCACAATACTAAGCAGCAATAAACGGTGTCGCAGAACTCTGACAATGCATAAAAACTCACTTCCTCGGGTGGCCGCAATCCTTGTAGAAAGCCATGGATTCGCTGAATTTCCATGTTCTGCGGGACACATAGCCGCTGCCGCTCCGTTGGCTACCTTCTATAGCTTTGAGCTCCCGCGTGTACCGGCCCCTTAATCGCTTCCATAGTTTATGGCAATCTTCCACTGAAACAAAAAAAGCAAGACAAAAACCACACACATTGACATATGCGTACCAGATGCGGAGATGTGTGCACACGTGTATGCAGCATTGACACACCTGTCGAGAGGACTGCGTGCAAGCGGATTTGCTCCCAGGTGTTCTTTTTTCGCTCCACGTCCCGGTAGTCCATACGTTTCGTGTCAAAGACACAAGGATGCTGCCTCACGGCGTCCAAAAAGCTATCACAGAATCCGTGAGGTCCGTCAAGGTCTCGCTGTAGGCGGTCATCTTGTGCTAGTAGGAAGAAGCAACGATGAGAGAGGCCGCGCAGTGCGAACTACCTCGGCGCGGCCCGCGCGAAATGCATCCGGGTGCATTTCGCGCCGGGCACCGTCAGACCGCGCCGGACGCCGCCGAACACGCTGGCGGTCGGGCGCCGCTGGAGTATTGAGGGTCGCGTATTGTCAACGTGCCGTCGTCGTGCCGCGCGCGCGCTACGTCGGAGTACAAACGCGCCTTTAGTTCCATAGCCGCAGGTTTTACTTCCGCCGCTACAGTTAGGTCCGCATCTATCTCGTCGTTTTAGCTGCCTTTGTACTCTGGTAGAGTTCTGCACGGGTGTTGGGGACGTACATATTTTTTTTGTGTGCGAGTAACTCTGCATCGGTTCCTTCGTACTGTTCTAAGATGATGGTCAGTCTCCTCTACGTTTCAGATTTGCTAGCGTTTGGGTTGAACAGATGCCTCAGAAGCTGCCAGGTTTCACAGTGGCCAAGTCTGCCTCTTATTGGGCTGCATGTTTGCTCCCATTGCTGTCTGGTTAGTTGCTCGCTGTGTTCCTCGATTGCTTTGTCTAGCCCCACTCTTTTGATCCTGAGCTTCCTGTTTGTCTTGTTTTTCTGCGATCTCGTGGTTATTGCTGCGCTGCTTTCCCGGAGTTTCGCTAGTCTACTGTCTACCTCAACTTCTTGTAGCTCTTCTGGGATTTCTTTGGTACACGCCTCTACGTCCTTTGCTAATGCACTTGACCAGGCCTCGATATCCACGATCTTCAAAGGCCGCCCAGCTTGCCGCTCTTGTCTTAGTCCTTATTTCATCCCAGGTTGTTATGCAACGTGGTTTTTTTGGTCTAACCTTGGTTGTGCCTATGGTGGTAGCTATGACGTAGTAATCACTAGCGAGCGTATGTTCTGTTCGCCTCCAGTCTGCTTTGTGTACTCCGCGAGTCTTCGTGAGATCCGGACTAGTGTCTCTGGGGGCACTGTTGCCGATTCTGGTGCCAATAATTCGGGTCGTTTAGAATCGTCATGTGTTTTATTTGAATGGTGTTCCATAATTCCCTGCCCTTTGGCGTGGCTGTTATGTAACCCCATGCTTGGTGCGAGGCGTTAAAGACCCCAACCACAACTAGCACGTGCTTTCCGGCTTCTCTCATAGTTAGGGCGATCAGTTTCGTGAATCTATGATCTCTGGCTCTGGGGGTACTGTACACGTTTAGGACGTATAGTTTGGCGCCCACTCTCTTCTGCGGGACCTTGTAGTTCTCATGTGGACCTTGTAGTCGTCATGTTGGAAAGGTGTTTATGTAGACGTAGAAGAGGGGAAGAGGGGGCGCCATAATATGGCACGAAACCACAGTGTTGTCGCCAAGGGCGCAACCAATGCACTCACACTTTCAACTGCTGTGGAATGTTATGTTAATCTGGTGCTAAAAAGATGAGCCGTCTAGGCTAAAGCCATGACAGTGCAACCCATGAAAGAAGTACACCCACTTTCTGAGCAGCGAGGCAGTGGAGTGTTAGAAGGGACTGCTCTGAAGTCTCGCAAGCAGCCGAGTCTTTCTGATAAATTAAAACTCAAAATTAACTACACGGCCTAAACTTTTCCTTCTTCAGTGCTTTGCTATATCTTGGGCCCTTAATTTTTAAGCAACTAAGCAGAGAAGAGGTGGAACCCCATGTCCCCACCGCATGTTGTTCAGCTTTGAAAAACAACGCAATAGGTTATCAGAAGCAGGCTACACCACCACCTTTTAATTTCCGGAGGTGGAACCTCATGTCCCCACTGCATGTTGTCCAGCTTTGAAAAACAATGCAATAGGTTATCAGAAGCAGGCTACCCCATTCACTTTAATTTCCATCTCCCAGAAGCTTCAAAAGCAGATGAAAAGAAAAGGCAGGCAAATTGAAGGAGCTAGGGAGAATAAAGACCGAAGAAACAAAGTCGCAGTCATTCCATACTGCCACGCTCTGTCCCATAATCTCAAAAAGATTATGAATCATGGAAAAGTAAAGGAGGTGTTTTCAGCACCAGAAAAGTTGGCTAATATCTGCAGTCGTGTTAACCCGTCGTCCAAGACAGCAAGAACATGCAGGATGAAACATCAAAAACAGTTCGTTCCATGTGATAAGGAAGTGATTTATTCAATCCCCTTAACATGCAGTGACAAATACAGGGTAGACAGGTAGATGCATTAATGACTGTTTACGTGAACATGACAAAGATGTGGAAAAAGGGGAAAAAGAGAGAGAGGGTTTACTGATAAGAAAGGCGGAGAGGTTGGCCTGAAAAATAAATATCTGGCCTGCTACTCTGCTCTGGGGACGGGAAGAGGAGATAAAGAAGATCACGATGGGGGACGATGATGATGGGAGGAGGCAAATGAAAAACTACTTAAAAAAAACAAGGCACACTTTCTGACATCACTAAAAGACTCATACTCGCATCTGCTCTGAAGCCTATGGACACATCGCTCCTCTCTGAGGATTTGATCCTCGGCGCTTGGCCAGATAGTTTTAGAACTGTAAAGGCAACGCGAGCGCTCTCACGCTTTTTGAGCGACACGGACGTTGTCTCGCGTTAGTGAAAAAGGGGAAAAAGGACATATATCAGCCCATGTAGAAAACTGCAGTGCTTGTCAGCCAGAATTAAAACAATGCAATGTCATAGGACGCCACTGATCAACTAACCAGGGAAGTGATTGAAGCCTTCAAAATAAAATCTAATAAATATACCTGTGTCAGTGTGCTGTCTATAATCTTATCTGACAAAGAAATGAAGTTCCTTTCAAAAAAAGGAACAAGAAAAAGATAATGTGAAAACGTGCTTGTAAATTCCTTGTGCTAGCGTGTCAATGCGCATGTAACATGTCAAAAACCGTTGAATGAGAGTGAACTACCCTTGTAGAAAATTTGTTAGTGTTCGCACATGCCTAATTCAACCATGTCATTTTTTAGTCTTTTAATAAGGTAGTGGAGGTGTCAGCATAACCTTATCACCTTCATATGCCATCCACTTGTTAGATTTTAACGATTTTTTGTTCATGTATTTCATCTTTATGGCTTTTTACATTTTGACATTTTTCGCTACGTAGTCAACCATAGTGCTTCGTCACTGTTCCATCTGTTTTGAGATTTCGTCTTGTTTTATCCTTACCACCCTTTTACGTTTTTATCGCTTTTACGGCCATTTACACCTGACATTGACTACTAATTGCATCTGCTACTTGCTTCCTTCCTATATATTGTGCACATGTTGCTCAATAAAGATCACTTGTAAGTCAGCACTCGTGTTGTCGTTTCTTTTCTTCGTCTCTGTATTGTGAGCACTGTTTTTCAGTATGTCTTCAAATTGGTTCCATGGTACACCGAGGTTTGCTGGAGGGTTTTTTGTGGTTTCCTGAGCATCTAATTGCATGCGTCAACAATAACCTTTCCTTTGCCCATTTTTTAAGGACTGATCACAGTGAAACTGTTCACTGCATACTGTTTCACTGTACTGCCAGTCATAACTGAATTTGGTCATTTATTCAATACGTGTTTCATAACCTGTTCGTACTTCTGCTGAGCACTTCGTGGCAAAGATTTGAAGAATTTATGGTTGTAGACGGCTAAAATGGCATATTAAGGCACCAATGCATGTCTGATTTAGCATTTCGTCTCCATGCGTTGAGGAAACAAGGATGATTGCATGCGGCTGGCTAAGCGAAAAACATGCATGTTCTGCCGATTGCCTGCAGTGCCCTCTTTCTGGTGTTTCTCATTCTCACTGTCTGGTGGGGGCGACAGTCTGGAGACATCCAAGTACACATTTTAGGACGTGCCCCTAATGTGCGCCCGCATGAAATCAAGAAGCCTGGATATTTTCTCTATCGAATGCGTGAGAAAATTTCAAATGCTGAAGAGTGCTTCACCTGTATATTCAAGAGTATGTGCAACAATCATATTTCAGCTCACATACCTTTGCGCATGGCACAACTGGCTGATCTGGATCCTTTTTGGACTCCAGCATCTTTTACAGCCGTTTTACTGTTCTGCCCGGCACTGCAACGGACAGGGAACGAAAATTGTTAGTATTCTATTAAAACAGGAAGACTGTGAACACACCAGTCAAAGCCCAGGGAGCGACCTGCAAGTAAGCCTATTTTCCAGTTTTAACCAAAAAACACCTATAAACATCCACCATTATAAAAAGTATGGAATCGGTTAAAGGGGCCCTGAAATGATTTCAGTGAGCTTATTCTAGTGAAACATCTGTAGAGGTGGTGTTTATAAGTACTCGAGTCAAATTTGAAAGCTCTGCTTGGGCACTTTAATTTGGAAATAATTTTGTTAAAATCTCTGCTCGCAGTAGCTCGCAACCAATTAAAGAGACACACCTCACCACCCGTCCGCTACCCCTATATCAGTGGGCAGAATAGCCAGCCTTCAAGCTCACCCTGCCTGCCCACTAATGTCATCGGGGTAGGGGGCGGGCAGTGTGGTGTGGCCCCGTAATCGGAGCAGAGATTTTTTTTAAATATTTCCGAATTGTGGGGTTCATGCAGAGCTTTCAAATATGACTCGCATGCCCACAAATACCACCTCTACAGATGTGGTCCACTAGAATAAGCCCATCATAATGATTTCAGGGTCTCCTTAAACACCCTTTTCTGGGCATGTTGGGGGTAGCCAACGCCTATTTTTGCAGAGCAGGTTTCGTACAATTTCCTTTTCAGCATACACAAATACTGAGGAGACATTCCTATCGCAGGCCTATATTTTAAACCTACATCAACAAAAATACTGCCACAAAGTTTCGTTTCCTCCTTCAAAAAGCACAATGGGCCTAGCATCTGAGCTGTAGCAGCCTCATGGATTCTAGGAAAGTTTTTATCATTAGTAGCGAATATTGGGCTGCAATGTGTGGAACCAAAGGTTTATAACTACGGAGTATAAAGCTGGAATTCATCCTAGTTCATTTACAAAATGATGAGCCATCTCAGTGGAGTATACTGTAGGCTCTGTCAAAGAGTTGCCAGAAACTGGGCGTTAGGTTAAATAAACGCTATGGCATCCATACAACTGGCCGATAAACCAATTTTTTAAAAAATGTTGAAATATCGCGAAGTGCACAGCCTATTCACAAGCTATCAACTGAGGAACTTTTGCAAATATTTTCATGCAGTTTATATGACCGGCCTTGCATGAGTCCATCAGATGGCCTAGAGTATATCGCATATAATAAAATCTCAAATTGTAAGATATGTCAGAGATATCGCTCTGCTTATAAACAAACACAGAGGTCTTGCATTAAAAATGAGTATTGCATTGTTAACCAGCCTGATATGAAAGTTCTTATCTGAAATGAACACCAAGAAAAAGATTGTTACGACATTATGGATATGTGCTTACCAGCTAGGAGAACGAAAAGGAAAGACATGGAAGGTTAACCAGAACAAACCATTTTGCTGCGCAGCACTGTGAGAAAGGAGTGTGGGGTCAATGGTGAACAGAAAATGGAGCAAGAGGGAAATGAAATCAGTAAACAATGTCAGCATAGACATAAGTTTGAAACTTCAAGCAGGCAAGCAATAGAAATTGTGTTAAGCAATGCTAAAAATGATCCACGGCGCGTGCTTATTAAGAGACCATCTTGATCTGAAAGTGTTGACATTTGAAGGCAAAGAATAAACAGTGCTCTAGAAGAGGAAACATTACACCCACTTAGCACGATGGATAAAGAGGAGGAGGGAAAGGCAGGGTTGTTAACCAGAAAGGTGTTCCGGTTGGCTACCCTGCACTGGGGAAGAGGAATTAGGGGACTAAAAGGAGGAAGAGAGAAGGGGAAAAAGGCATAAAATACACTTATGCACAGCGCTGTCACAATTTGTCGCTCTCAAGTAGGCAAAGAGTGCCTTGTATGCCTTGAGGGCAGTCAACTGCTGTGGCCACAGACCGAGGATCTTTTGCTCTGTTAATGGGCGAGGATCGAGGTGGTCCAGGGCACAACACAGTGTGTCTTGCACTCGCAAATGCAGGGCAGATCTGAGCAGATTGTGGCAATATGTTGACCAGGCCGATGAGAGCAAGGTTGAAGAGAACTGGGTTCAGCACTCCACCCTGAGGTACTCCGCGCGAATTTCGGTCTAAGGACGTTGGTCCGTCCGCAGTCAGGACAAAAAGTGACCTCTCTGATAAATAGCTGCGTATCCAGCTGAACTTGCGGCCTCCGATCTCAGCAGCTTCCATTGCGTCCAAAATGGCCTGATGCGTTACGTTGTCATACGCGCCCTTGATATCCAAAAACAATGCCACGGTCAATCTTTTCAAACTTTTGCTGTGTTGCACCGATGTTACAAGGTCAACCACATTGTCGATAGAAGAGCGGCCCCGTCGGAACCCAGACATGAAGGTTGGATAAATCTGATATCGCTCCAAGTACCATTCCACGCATGTGAGCAGCATTCTTTCCATGGCTTTGCTGACGCAGCTGGCGAGTGCAGTTGGACGGTATGATGAAAGGTCGAGCGGTGATTTCTCCGGCTTAAGAAGTGGAACCAGACGACTGGTCTTCCAATCATGAGGAACTATGCTAGCAGTCCATGACTTGTTATAAGTTTTCAAAAGAGCCCGTCGAGCTTCTTGTCAAGGCTGGCAAGTGTGGAGTACGTCACACCATCGGGCCATGGTGATGATGACCTACAACAAGCCAGCGCAGCATCAAGTTCCTCCATGGAGAATAGTACATCCATCCGAGAATCCTGTGAGGGTGGAACATTGTTGCAGTGCAGCGTTGCACCTAGATTCACAGGGCCTGTTATTCTTGCACAGAAATCTTCGGCTACCTCAACCACACTGCGCCTTTGGTGGAGCGCGACGGATTTTAACGGATAGCGCTGTTGAGGGGACGTGCGAAGACCCCGAATTACACTCCAAACGCGTGACAAAGGCTTCCGTGGATCAAGTGTGGCAAAATGTCCTCCAGCATTGTGTTTGCGGTGCCTGAATTCTGCGCTGAATCTTCTGTATGCGCCTAGCATCTCTTAAGTCTAGGCACGACTTTGTGCGTCGGTATCTGCGCTCTGCCCTGTGTCGTGATCGCAGTCGCTGCAATTCGAAGTGAAAATCGGTGTAGTTAGCGACAGGGTTAAAGGGGCAGGTGGCGTGTTCCATGGCCTCCTTAAATTTTTGCAAGCAGCCTCCATAAGTAATTTAAAAACTGTCCAGTCAATGCGCTGCCTACACATGGCTGGGGAAAATGTGGAATGGCTGGTAATAATCAGATAGGTTGGGATATGGTCGCTGCCATGGGTTTCTACATCCGAAAACCACCGGACGCTGTTGGTAAGGCACTGTGAAACGAAAGTCAAGTCGAAGCAGCTGCTATAAGTCACCCCTTGAATATAGGTCGGGCTTTCGTCATTAAGGCACTGGAGGTCATGGTGAGGCGCGAAGGACACAAGCTGTCTTCCCCTAACGTCCATCCTAACGCCTCCCCACATGGTGTGATGAGCATTGAAGTCACCCATAATGACCCACGGAGCAGGTGTAGCTGCCATCAAACTACTCAACCTTCTGGCGTCGAAACGACTTGATGGCGCCAAGTATACCGCCAGTAGCGTAAACGTCAGGTCTTGGCTCTTCACTGTCAGGCAAACGTACTGAATGTCTTTGTTCGGAGGAACTGAATGTTGCACATATGTAAGTTCACGTCAAATGTAGACGATGACATTGCTGGATCTGTTGCACGTGGGTGATGCAAATGCCTCGTAACCGGATATTCGCAAAATTGCCGGATCTTCGGTTCACAAATCACAAGAACGGAGAAGTGATTCTCGTAGACGTAGTGCCGTAAATCGGAAATCCGGGACTGGAGTTCACGAGCATTCTGTTGAAAAATGAAAGCTTGCTTGACTTTCTTTTGATAAGACAGGCCCGAAGGAGCCATGATGCCTTCTACTGTAGAGCTGCAAGGACTGGATGTAGCGCGCCCAACACTTGAAGTGCGCTATTTGCTGCTGGCGTGCGTAGGCTGGAAAGCAGAGCACGCATGGCATTCATTAGGGATGTTAGCATTGCAATCACTTGCATTTCTGGGCCATGGCCTTGATCGTGCCTGTTGGCTGGATCAGTCGTAAGCGCTGTACACTGCCCTAAGTGCGCCAGCATTCCTGACACAGTAGGCGTAGAAGGCTTTGGCAGTGTTGACAAAGTTGCATCTGAGGCAGCAGGTCCAGCCTCACCAAGCGCCGGGCTTCCTTGATTTGGTACGGTTTTTGGTGGAGGCGGACAAGCTGAAGTTGCGTTTGGGGCATTCTTCTCAAATGTGACTGCTTTCTTTGACGACCTTCGGCAGCGCGAACTTCGTCGTCGCACCTTTGCGGCGGCTTCTTTGTGCATAGAATGGTCTCACACCATTTGCTTCAGTACCGCCCGCTCGGTCTTTAGACTGGGGCAGTCTTTCGAGGAAGAGTCATGAGGGCCGTGGAAGTTGGTGCACTTCAAGGTAGTCGCACAGCAAACGTCACGGCTTGTGACTCGGAGCATCGCGGGCACACGATGGAGTTGATGCAGACGCCGCTCACGTGGACGATCCTCATGCACTTCCTGCATTGATGGTATGCAGTCACCCTTGAAGGTCAGCTTGATGCATGTAGATCTTCCTAACCGCTGAACTTGAATGATGGAAATGCCGTTGGTTGTCGGCTTGATCAACATGGGTAAATCTGCGTCACAGATGGCGATGTCGACGTTGTAGATTACGCCAGCCGTACTGCCGCTCTCCTGGCATACGCTGATGTTGCCGAGTTTGGCGATTGTGGTTAAACTCTCTAGTGCACTTCGCTCCACCACATCAATGGCAATGACGGTTTTTGAATGGGTTTATTCTGACATATTTAATGCCTTCGGTACGAGGCTCTCCAGATAAATAGAGATGGCTTGCCTGTTCAGGAGGTTAAAGTTGTCCATTGGGTTCAACGGCACAAACAATGCTGTATGCGCCGAGGAGCTTTGCGCCGTGATAATCGTTGGCGTGCTTGATGAGGACAGTTCGGTTTGTCTACGCAGTCCGCGCTTGGCCTTCTTGCCAACTACCAGTATGAAACCGTCGTCGGCCGAGGACGAGGAGTCTTCACTTGGCACCGAGTACACAACAGTGCCCTGGCTGCTCGAGTCACTCTGGTGGTGCACACGCTTCCTCTGGGTGGCTGCTGCCGACCCACCAGGTTCTAATAGAGGCCCAGCAGCCTCCACTTCCATCGCTGTGGCAAAAAGGGAGCGGCGCCCCCCTGATTATAGCACGAATTACGAAAAAAACTGCAGAGACGTGAAGGCAGCGTTCTGATACAGAACAACTTCATCGTCTTCTCCACTTAGCACGAATACAGTACAAAAGTATGCTTAGGGCATAGAACAGTTGTATCCGTGAAGTGGCGATCAAGAATCAGCAGACTACACAAAGTTATTCTAATTATTCAGATGTGTATGACGTAATGCCTCCAAGCATAAAACCACTGAAAGTACCTTCAAGTAAAAATGCACGCATCTTAATGATTTATTGTAAGAACTACAATTTAACTACATGCCTAATAAGAACTACATGCCAAAACTACAATTTCAAGTGCAACGAATGTGAAGCCATCCCATAATTCCCACCAGCTATTTTTTCGGCCGCTTCCAGCTGCCTCTTCAAACTTTCATTTTCACTCTTCATGCTGGTAATTTCAGCTTGACGCTCCTTGAGCTGCTGCGCAGCTATCTACAGCTTGGGTGTACCTGATGAAACACCATGGCAATTATTGAAATTTAAAACATCTTTTAAAAATTGAAGCATATCCTTGTGCAGTTTCAACCACTGCTGGCTGTAGTATAACGCCAAATGTCTTCAGATATTAAACAAAAGTTTTGTTTTGTAATGGTTGCAGTAGTTCACTGCATGGCCACTTAAAACTGAACAGCACTAACTTCAGCTCTTCTAATGTCCACATGATACGCCCAAATAGCATGAGCTACACATTTCTAACATATTGAGACAACATCCAGCACTGAAATGTGAGTATTTGAGAGTGCATTTCATTAATTGAGGTAGAAAAACAGAATCCAAAAGAAAAAACGCAATCACTTTCAATAACACAGGCAAACGCGAACAACCTGCTCACGTGTGCACTTGTCACAAATAAACAAGCACCTTGTGCAAAAAAAAAACTACCACATGCGTTAAATGAAAAAGACTGTCTTCAACCAAGACACCAATGCACAATCCCTTAGTTCATAATAGGGACAGCATCAAATAATTAGCATTTCAGGTTTGCCCCTTAATTGGATTGAAAAGAAAAGAGGAGCGCACACTGTGCAATGTGTAGGCAAAGGCATGCTTTGGCAGCAGGAAAGCTAAAGTTCGGTGTGCGAGCGGCACTGTTTGTAGTGGTGGAGCTGTACAAAGGAACGACACAAGGGCTTTGTGGAGGCTGGGAATCTCGCAGCAGGCATGCCATGTTTTGCAATGCTGCGCACGCTGTGATGATCTCAGGGCTGCTTTCTCAGGCTTGTGTTGTAGCCCCATGTCTAGACAAGGGAGGCGCCACTTCCACATGCCAAAGGCCCGCTCCACATTGTTCCTCGTTTTTATTTCTGCCTTGTTGTACCTGCATATGTAAGGCAATATTACAACTTCACCTTCATGAGTGGCAATGCATGCAAGCTTTTATGGCGTCTTTAACAGTACAGGTAGGGTGTCACTATGTTAGGAAAATAATTTTCACAGTGCCCTGTAAAAATTCGGGACACTCTTTTGCCATCAGACACAACAATATATGCATTGTGTAGGTGCTGAGTGAATTGCTGCATTTTCTTTTGCACATGTACAACCTTGGGAGGTTGCAGACCGTGGATATGGAGGCCAGCAATGTTGCAGCATTGCACTCATGGATGAATGCTCAGGCTTTGCACAACACTGTACACTGTTTAGCAACGTCCTAATTTGAGCCATGAGTCTATTTGATGAATGTAAATTTACCTTGCTGAATGGAGGAATCTTGGACATGTTGCGGCTGCCACTAATAAAAACATTGCCATATCACATGACACCGAAATCGCGAAAATGCACTTGCATATGGATTTGTGTTCAACAGTGAATTAGTTGCTTAATAGGCAAGCCAGCAGTGATGTTTGCGAAGTTCTTGTTGTGTGGTATCAACGCCTTCTTGTCGACTTGGCTTCCTCGAGGTAGCTGGGCCAGGCTCTGCCAGAGGTGCCATCAGAAATGGCTGGCAGTCGTATCCGGCATCGCCCAGCAGCACTCCTGGCACCCACCGCTCCTCATACAACACCCGCACAGGGTAGTTGTCGAAGATTTGGCTGTCGTGCACGGACCCGGGCCAGCTGGCTATAATGTTATAAAACTGCAGCTGTGGCCCGGTGACAGCCTGCATCAAATGAATAATACGCTAATCAGCACAACGAGCACGGTGCTCCTTAGCACTGTATTTCCTTTGCTCACGATAAACTGCCCTGTGTACTGGTGTACCTTTTTACTATGCCAGTCAAGCATGCTAAAGAAGTGCATTGTAAAGAAGTGCAGTTCTACAACTCCCGAAAAATCTGCTCTCGTGCGCCACTGGGGAAAACACGTATTGGATAGCAGGACCATAAAAACATAAGTATGTTTGTGAAGAGTGCAGTAGTGGCGCTCTGCCGAGCAAAGGGAGGTATTTTTAAAGCGGTCAAAGGGTTCTAGAGAAGATGGTTGGTCGTGAGTGCGACTACGGAGCCCACCAAGAGCAGCGCTAATACAACTCTACATCTGATCCGCTGCTGTAGTGCTCGAGACAAGTGAACGGTTGCGCGAACACGTAAAATAGTGCGCTGAAAGAGCGGACGTGCATTGTAAAGCATACGCTAAAAAAGCGTCAGCTCTCTGGAGGGCACTATTGCTTACCTGCACGTTGATGGAGAAGTAGCCCTTAATTGCGGTTCCGGAATACCTCCGCATTTGGAATACCGGGGCTCTTTATGCACACTTGGGTGCAGTCGATGCACCCGGTGACGGCAGGTAATTTGCCTACACCATAGAAATCCCTCATCACTTTCCCAAAGTGCAACAAATCCGGAAAGTTCACTAGCAGAGGTCACAAATGTTTGGCTATAAGAAGGGTCATCCCCGCAGGGGGGCGTCTGCAGCTTGCAGGCATTGGTGAGTGGCGACATCATGGGTTCCCGAGCATCCGCAGGTACATCCCGTCAGGGCGATGATGGTGAAAAGTGCATCACCACGAACCCAAGCACCCGCGCCTAGCTGTGTAGCATCGCTGTTCCCGGGGAAAACGGGATCCTGGTGGTTGAGCCGATGCCGTGGGTTTGGACCTTTAAGGCCCCTCGGCGGAGGCAACACACCACTTTGGCCCCAGTTTCCTGGAGACGGCACCTCCGGCCTGACCCGACCGGGGGAAATCAGCAGTCGCCTTTTCCTATCCTCCCCTCGATTTTTCACTTTCTTATCTCTTTCACACAACTCTCCTACTCACTTCTTGGATTTTTCCTTTTTTCCTGGCGGCGAGGGTTAACCTTGTGTGACCAACTACCCTGCACTGTAAAAAAATTTGCACCCTTAAGGGTGCAACACTGCTGAGTGCACCTTTTGTACACTCTCATTTTTTTGCTTTTTTTTTAAAAAAGGGTGCAATGTGCACATTTGTATCTTTAACGCACCCATGCACCCTGCAAGGGTGTAGCAGCTTCAAGGGTGTGTCGACTTACAATCGCGGCAGCTGATGAAGCATATGCATATTGTAACGGGGGGTTTGTTCCGAGGTACTGGGGCGACGGGAACGGCAACGGCAGCAGTCTGGGATCAGATCGGCAAAAGACACACAAGCGTAGCGCTGGCAAAAACTCTCGAGAACACTGTCACCTCGTCTTCGTCTTTTCAAATCATCAGACGCATCTTCTTCTTTAGCCTTACAATCACCCCGGGGACAAGAGGAGCCATCCTGGCGACTTAGGATGATGGCAAGACGGCGGGGTCGTAGTAGGGCTTGAGGCGCTGGACATGAACGGTCTCCCGTCCTCGGCGGCGGAGATCAGGAGACGGCGTGAGGGGTTCCACGATATAATTAACCGGAGAGGTGCGCTCCAGCACACGGTAGGGACCATGGTACTTCGCAAGAAATTTTGAGGAGAGACCGGGAGTTCCTGAAGGGATCCAGAGCCACACAAGTGCACCAGAAGTGTAGTTCGGTGGGGTTTGGTCTTGGTCGAGGCGGGAGCGCTGGCGATGCTGGGTGTCAGTGGTGAGTGACCGGGCAATTTGGCGGCAGGCTTCGGCGTGTTGCGCGGCGTCGGAAACAGGCCGATATTCGGATTCATCAGGGCGGTAAGGGAGGATAGTGTCGATAGTAGCAGAGGGTTGGCGGCCGTAAAGTAGGAAGAAAGGAGAGAATCCGGTGGTAGACTGCGTAGCGGTATTGTACGCATAAGTAACGTACGGAAGGACGAGATCCCAATTCGTGTGGTCAGAAGCGACGTACTTGGAGAGCATGTCTCCGAGTGTGCGGTTAAATCGCTCAGTGAGGCCATTGGTCTGCGGATGATAGGCGGTGGTAGTTCGGTGAATCGTGTTTCACTCTTTGAGAAGCGCCTTCACCACCTCTGATAAGAACACGCGGCCTCGGTCACTGAGCAGTTCACGAGGTGCACCGTGGCGAAGGATGAATCGGTGCAAAATGAAGGAGGCGACGTCCGTCGCTGTGGCAGCCGGAAGGGCAGCAGTTTCGGCATATCGTGTAAGGTGATCCACCGCTACTATAGCCCAACGGTTGCCGTCTGCAGTGTATGGAAGCGGACCGTATAAATCAACGCCAACGCGGTCGAACGGGCGTGGAGGGCATGGTAACGGCTGCAGCTCAGCAGCAGAACGATGGGGAGGTGTCTTGCGACGTTGGCAGGGAATGCATGCGCGCACGTACTTCATGATAAAGGTGTACATTCCGCGCCAGTAGTAGCGCAGCCGTATGCGGGTGTAGGTCTTGAAAACGCCCGCGTGAGTAGGTCGTCGGTAAGCCACTGGCCCTCGCAAATGCGCCGGAGGCGCACTATAGATTGGCGGCTGCTGTCTTGCTACGACATCGGCATATGTCACTGGAGCCGCGACAGGAGGCGGTCTCGCGACGGCTTCGGCATATGTGAGCGGAGCCGCCACAGGTTGTGGTCTGGCGACAACGTCAGCGTATGTCAGCGGAACCGTGACAGGTGGTGACGGATGAGCTGGTGGAAGAGCCTCAGCAACTTGCTCTTGAATTGTATGTCGGAGCGCTGGAGTCAGATATGATGGTCGGTCGTGAGCGCTCGGCAGAAAGGAAAGTTGACGTGCCACTTCTTCCCGCACGAAGTCTTTAATCTGCTGTAGCAGCGAGGGGTCAGGAGCAGGCGTGAGCCCAGCGAGCGACTCAACCTGCTGTGGCCGCTGGCGTGTCAGAATCCGCTGCTTGCGCAACTGCTCAAAGCTTTGACACAGCGTGACGACCCCGGCACCTCCACCAAATGTAACGGGGGGTTTGTTCCGAGGTACTGGGGCGACGGGAACGGCAACGGCAGCAGTCTGGGATCAGATCGGCAAAAGACACACAAGCGTAGCGCTGGCAAAAACTCTCGAGAACACTGTCACCTCGTCTTCGTCTTTTCAAATCATCAGACGCATCTTCTTCTTTAGCCTTACAATATATACTTTATCCTCAAATGGCACACTTTCCATTCTAAAAGGAGCACTAGCTGCGAAATGGCATTGACCAAAGCGATGAAAAGCACAGGGGTGCAAGGACCGACAATTGAGGATTTAAGACTAGCATATATATTTAAAGGATGGATGAGAAGGATATATACATAAAGGAGACAAGAAGGCAGCTGCTCCTAAGCAAGCCCTTCTGTGTCTATAGGCCTGGTGCGCTGCAGCTTTGACCGTACATGGGGTGCCACCTCCCGTTCGCGACGTGCGTTATGTGTAAGTCCAACGTGCAGCCGCCGCAGTTGACACCATGGTGACAAGCGGCAGCGCAGAGTGCACGCGATCTAAAAGCTGGAGTTCTATTTACTGTTGTGTGTACGGCTGCCACAAGTTATAAGAACACCGCCGGAATGTTGCCGAAGATTAAATTTTACAGCTTTCCCTGGAGGCCGTATGAAGAGGAAAGAAGGCAGCGCTGGGTTAGAGCAATACGCCGTGCAAGGTAAGCATACATGCCTCGTCAGCGTTGTCAATGGCTTATTGTATTTAATTGTTTCCATTAGCCCGGACGGAAGCCCATGGCAAACGAACCGCTCCTCGACCCGCATCTGCAGTGCACATTTTGTGGGTAACGAAAAAAACACGATTGCCGGACACCCTGCATACATTCCTACGCTGTTTCCGGCGAGCTATGGATGATGCGACAGCGTCTGCAGCGAGACAAAGATTGGGAGCTAGAGCGGTAAGCAGCGCTGTTCACGGGAAAGATTTTGCTCGTTCGTAAATACTGTCGGTACGGCTCATATGTGGTCCGGAGTAGATATTCCGATGTTAGTAATATTTCTGATATTGAAATCAGTGTAGAGCTATACATCACAATTCAACCTTGGGCGTATCTTTTCAAGAGCTCAGCGCAGAGGCTTGACTACTGAAGCGTCGACTCCCGGAAAGCTACGAACCGCAGCCGAGGCTGTGTGCTCCCAGTATGCAGTTTCTGGTGCGGAAGGCTTGTCCGCTGAAGCGCCGGCAACCGACGAGCCAGAGACCATGGCAGACGCTTCACGCCCCAAGGCTGCAGCTTCTTGTGTGGGCGGTGCACGAAGTTTGTCCGAAAGCGTCACTGCCGTGTTTCCTGTGGTATGTTGTTTTCTGCATCGTCTTTAGTGATAACCTTTTTTTTACTCGCCGTTTGTTATTCCACGTTCTGCTTGTAATTGATACTGCTAGATATACAGCAGATGTTAATAATTAAGGTGTTCCTCTGAGAATCATACTTTGTACTATTTAATTCATTTTAGCATTGCTGAAAAGACAAATTTATTGAGTTCTCTAATCTGCATATGAAGTAACCAGGAACACGGAGCTTTTGCAACAAAACAAAGCTAAAAAGAGGGCTGCTTGTACTGTCTCTTCAAATACAGATGACTAAAACTAATGCAAACTTTTACCATTTTCGAGGCTACGCAGACTGAAGGGAGTGTACATCAAGGACAATGTACCCTCTTTTTGTCTGTGGCTTCTCCAGTCTGCACATCGACTCGAGTCTGCCACAACGACACTGTAGACACCAGTGTTCAAGCCCAGGTGGCTACAGAGTCAACGTTTGCTAGTCCAGAAGAGCGCAGCTGTGTTTTCTTGGGGTATGAGTCCATGTATCACATAGAGGAAGCATTCTGGGAACTCTGTGGCGTCAGCGCAAATGTATTTGCGCTCCTGTTATCTGTCATTTCTCCCATACCTGCCCGGCAAATCGATGTGCCCGTAGCTCAAAAGCTGGCAATTTTTTTGATGAGATTGAAACTGGGAACTTCATTTTCCAGCATTGCTGTTCTTTTTGGCCTCCACCGTACAGCTGTGAGCAGAATATTCTACTTTGTTCTGAGCAATATGTTGGCTGCACTGCAGAATTTCATTCCAAACCCTTCACGTGCGACTGTTGATGCATTAATGCCTGCTTGCTGCATGCGCCACTACCCACGTTGCCGTTTTATTATAGACTGCACTGAGGTTAGAACAGAAGAACCGCCAACACTGGAACAGAGGCGTGCTCTATTTTCCCACTACAAGGGTGGCTACACCTTACAAGTTCTTGGTGGGAATTTTGCCAAATGGTTGCATTACATTTGTCTCGGGTGTGTATGGGGGTCGAACGTCAGACACCCACATCACGCTGGAGTCAGGATTTCTGGACCGAATAGAGCCAGGGGTTGTAGTACTTGCTGATAAGGGATTTCCTGGAATTAAGGCACCAGCTGAAGGAAAAGAAGGAATTGTTGTTCTACCCCCATTTTCGTAAGGGAATGTCCAGTTCACCTGTGCGGAACTGCAGGAAACCTACCATGTTGCATTGGTATGGATACACGTTGAAAGGGTGATCCAGCATTTGAAGCTGTTTAATGTCTTGAACACAAGGGTCGCCGTGGACATGATTCCTCATATGAGTTCAATAATGCGCATGTGCTGCATTCTGGTTAATCTTCAAAACCCAGTTATCAACACGAAAGGGCCTCAGGTTAACAAAAATGGGGACTGAAAGCCTGACTGCATCACACTTCTTTTGCTGGTTTGGTTTGGTTTTACTGTGTTTACATCCCACAGAGACTCGAGCTATGAGAGATGCTGCAGTGGTTCTTTAGCATACACTTATTTCTTTTGCAGGTGGTCTCGAGTACAGTGTGAAAGACCAGTATCGTATGGTATGCAGAGTGTAGTGCTGTAGATGTGTGCATATGTATTGATAGACACAGGTGTAAGAGGGCTGTAGGCTAATTTTGAGCTATGTTGATGTCAAAACCACACAGGAGCGGGTTTGTTGGAGACCTAGCGTCAGGTTGGTTGCTGACCTAGCATGACCAGTGTGGTACTTGTCTGCAACGATAGGTCGAGAATGGGCTCCTGTCTTGCATATCCGAGTTATTTCAGACATTCATTTTTGCCCTTGTTACAGTTTTGGGTTGCACCTTTTTGTGTCTATTCAAAATCTGACGGTCCTTGCTCGTTGTCTTCGTAAAAGTTTGAGTAATGCTTTCATGTTTCGGTGCCTGCAACCTTGTGTTCATATGTTCCCCTCTTATGTTTTTGCCAATTGTCAAGTTCTTATGTCCCTGTCGACTGAATTGTTGAATTGTGCTCATTGATTGCTCAGGTTCTCTTAGTATCTATACTGCATTTTTTATTAAGGTTAGTTTTCTGCTGCCATCGTGTTTTTGCTGCGTGTGGGCACTTCAGTTTTGTTGTGCCTCCAGTTATAGTAGTTATCTCTCTAAAGTGGAAAGCAGTAGCTGTAGCCACCTTTAAGCTGCAACATTTCCTTTCATGTTTTGTCATCTTTGACCAAATTATGTCAAAGCCAGTCTGTTTCACTGGCACAAACATAAGTTTATTCCAATGAAATACATACTTGCAAATTGAACTTGTATGCTTGAATGTGTTTAGCTTACATTGAAACAAATTGATGCACACATCATCTTATAGTGGTATTTCAGGTGGCTTAAAATTCAGGGAGTTCATGGCTGTTTAGGAAGGTCACAAGCAGAACCCAAAAAGCAATATTGAAACTTTACTGATTTCTTTTTAAAGTAAACTTCAGTCATATGTTCAAGTGATGAATCTGCCACCATCAATAACCGCTCCATCTTGTGTTCACTTTTTATTCCTGCAAATACTAGGGATGCCTGCTGTTAGTGCTGCCGGAAGAGTTCGAACATAATTGCATGATGTTTATGAAATGCTTTTTTTTTACAAGAGACGTATATAAAAATATGGAGCATTTTAAGAAACAAATGACTCGAGCATGCTTCTGCGTTAAAATGATGAGTGTGCAGAGTGCCAGGGTTCTTGATCACAATTTTCTGAAAAATGGAGGTTACACATCACCTACTAGTAAGCTGCACCTGTAAACATGCAAAAGTGAGTGACACCTTGAGTGAAGGCTGCAAGCTTGACTCCACCTGGGGTTTTTCCCCCGACAGAAACTGCAGCCACACTATGAGACTGCACTGGGGGGTCTAAGACATATTGCAAAGCATACTATCATTTTGTTTTTCTCCAGGGCAGGCATAAGAGTACAGTTCACTTGGGGAAATTTCGCGAGTGTGGTATTTGGGCACCAAGCCCCAAGAACTGGAACCAGCAGGGGACAACCTACAGGAATAATGAAAATAAAAACACCGCCTCACGAAAGCAAGCAGTCGTGCCTGAAAGTAATCTTACTTGTGAATAGCTCCCGCACAGATTTTTTTGTGTCTAGCTTAGTGCGAGCGGTAGGCTTCCGCCAAGTACAAGGCAGGTCTGTGCACGACACGTGCTTGTAGTTGTTGACGAACACAGCTAACGCGGCTCCGTGCTTACACCAGCCCCGGCAACCAGCCTTGCAACTGCAGCTGGCATCCACTATACATCTGGGGTTTGCAGATAACTGAAGAACAAACTTGCATATTAATAAAAATAACAGCTGTACACAAAAATTAAACTTACCTGCAGCCGGACTTCGTACTCCGCAGTCTTCATTTGCGCTGCGCATTTCCCGATTATCGCGGATGGTGCCGCTGAGGCCACGATCTCCTCCCTCACAGCATATATGTGATTGCTGTCATAAAGGTGGTGACCATGCACCAAACTGCTTGTTTTAAAGTATGCGTCGACGTTTTCAATTTTTTAAACCCGTAGTATAAAACTCGCGCCTCGCCTTTCGCAGCCATCGCGTATCTGGCTCGGAGAGCTGGACTTACGAGTAACGCCTGCTCCGCCCATCGGTGGCGCTCATTGTACCGGAGCAGTGGCACCACCATACCAGCGCAAGAGGCATATAAGCACTAAATAAGAATGACTGATGCATGGCGTGTTGTGTGTGCAAATGCATCACTTCGCTTCGCATATGCAGTGTTCTGTGTTGCAAAGTGGTCGAGGCAATTTACACATACCACCTCATGTAAGCAACAGCCAATTAACCCTTCCATGTCAGCTAGCAGCTAGACCGCAGACTGGTCATTTTTGTGAAGGTACAGATAAAAGCTCTCAGTTAGCACTGAGGGTTCCATCTAGCCAGGAGCAATGACCGGTTCTTATGCTATCATGGTTTGAATTAACCTTTCCATGTCAGCCAGCAGCCTGACTGCAGACTAGTCATTTTTGTCAAGGTACAGATAAAAGCTGTCATTTAGCACTGAGGATGCCATCTAGCCAGAAGCAATGACTGGTTCCTATGCCTATCATGGTTTGACCCCTTGCACCTGCCAGCCACCTGCAACATCACACTAGTAAGTCAAAGATGGTCTCAGTCGCTATGTATGACTATCAGTAGATGACAGTTTAGTGTAGCTGGTTTGAAGGGTGTCTGCTACTGCTTTCTCTAATTTTACCTGATTATATGAATTAAGGACGCGCAACACACGATGTTATGACATCAGAACATAAAACATCACTTTACTCATGTTAATAAAATGCACTAAACAAACAAATAAAAGCTATTGCAAATTTTGCAACACGCATTATTATGACGTACAGTGGTGAGCAAAAGTGGAGAGATCGGCGCTTCGGCGGCGGGAGCAGTTGCGGGGCCGCCCCACGGCGCTGCTATCTCGCCGCGCTCGCTCGCTGCGAGAGTGCCTCGAGTGACGAAAAACTTCCCCCTCGCTCTCGCGCGGGTGTTTATCACGACTGATAAATTCCTAGTGCGGATTTCGGCTACTCTGCTGGTGAACGATCGCGTCGACGAGGAGTGTGAAAAGAAAAGTGTGTAGTTCCCGAAGGGAAAGTAGCGGCAGCTGCTCCCACTCTCGGCGCGCTTCGGCGGTAACGCCGTCGGTGGCTTGCCTGCCTAATCAGCCGGCGGCTGGCACTTTTCAAGAAAAAAAAAATGCTCGGGAAACTTTGCTCGAGCCTTGAGAAGTCACTTTTCAGGCCTGATTTTTGTCTTCAATCAGTAAATAGCTGTGAGAATGCCAAGTTGGGATCGCGGGAAAAACACAGAAAAAAGCTGTTCTTTAGCACTAATGCATCCGCATATTGAGAGCGCGTTTGAAATGCAAGCAGAGCCTTGATGTTGCGCCTTAAGTGTTGCAAAATTAGCATAGTTTCAACCCTTCACTGTGTGAAATGGGCATAGGCTACCTTTACTGAAGTTATTCGTTATGCGTGTGAATGGTGACGGCCTTGTGATACGGGTTCTCTGTAACAGAGCTCACTATGCACGGAGTCATGTTGCAAATTTGCAAGTCTGATGCGCGCGATTTGCGATGTCCATGAGCGACTGGTGCACCAGAAAGTGTCCCGGAAATGGAATTGTCGCGCAGTAACGGAGCAAGCGGACGGAAACGGGACGTCAAACCACTTGGCTCCAGAGTGGTAAAGGGAGGTTTGATGTTAGTTTCACCAATATTTCGCGTTTTATCCATGCTGAAAAAAAATAGTAATTTTTATCGTCAGTTGGGAACTCGTCTCCATGTTTTTTCTCGTCTAATGCACCTAATAGTAAATTCCAGTCGGCGATCTGGAACAAGGTTTTTTTGCTTCATTAAACGGAAAGCGCGTTTCTAAGCAGGATTCGGATTCAGATGCCGAGTTCTGAATGGCTGCTGCCACGCCACGAAGTATTTTCTGCTTCTTCGTTTGCTCACTGTGTTGCTCAAGATCGTACTTAAGCCAAAGTGGAGACACACCGCTGGAACTGCGAGAATACTTCTTGAAAGCGTCATCTCACGGTCCGTGCCTATATGCATAGTGCCTCCTTTTAAATATTGCTCTCCTATTTGCCCAAAGATTTCCACGAGGCAGAGTCTTTGTATACAAAACTGCAGGGTACGTCTCATTATTCTCATGGGGAGAGACTGTCTGGTCGAGCCAGCCGTCTTATATAACTCGATCCCTAATGTGAGCACTTCTCGCGGCGAAGCTGAAGAGCAGATTGCTTGGTATTGAGTATATTTGCGGAATAGGCTCGGCAGAAGCAACGTTAGCCTCCCACACGAGTCCTGATTGATTTGGTACAGCGAATACATCAGAAGGAAAACACAAGGCACTCTGGCTCCCCGCTTCATACACCCCCTTCAAATAAGTTACCACAAAATGCAGGGCAATCACGGGATCTTTATTGCCTTGAAAAAAAATTAAAGAAATGGTGCTCTAATACTTTGTAAATTGGGCATTCACGGCAATTACACGAGCTGCACGGCGCGGCATAGACTCGTATATTGCCGGCACAACGCTCTCGCTCTCGCGCAGCCTGTTCCATTTCTGTTGCACGGCACTCCACAGTTCATCTGATGTAGCCGTGCTTAGATTCCGGGCTGCCAGTGCCTTTTTTATCATCTCCCCCACATTCTCAATCGGGTTTAGGTCAGCACCTGCTGGTGGCCACTCCAGCGTGCGGATTCCCAGCTGGTTAAGAAGTGTGCCCACGGCGCGATCTGTGTGCACAGGGCTCCGATCCTGCTGAAACAGGAAGAAGCCGTCGCTGAAGGGGCCACCAAGCACATGGGGGATCAGCTCCTGTTCAATGATGGTAGCATATGCGGATGCGTTGAAGCGGCCCTCAATGCGCACGAGGGGGCCCAGGCCATCCTTGCTGATGCAACCCCACACATTCACAGAGCACCTGCCACTTGAGAGCACGCTTGACGTGTACTCTGGTAGATATCTGTAAAACAGGAGCGTGGACGGAGGTGACGAAGAGAACAAAACAGGTTTACATGATCTCTTTAGTCTAAAGGAAGCCCAATATTATATTACAAACCTATATAGAGAAATTTCTGATATTTGACAACCTAAAATCAAGACCTTAACCTTTTTTGCAAACGGATACTGCATAAAGACCGGTATTTGAATAAGAGAAGATGAATAACACCGCTACCGCTGTAACAGACCATAGCCATGACAAACATATTTATCTGAAGCGCAGAAAAGAAATGTGAGAATTATATTATTTTGAAGTAATGGCACCAATGGCTGAAGGGCGCTAAATTTAACGTCAGTGCTCAACTCTTTTTATGACATGTGCTAACGTTTACGCGTTTCTAATATTACAGAAAGAAAACCATATTAAACCCGCAATTCGGCTAAGTATACGTAACGCATTGGATACTCAGCATCGGAGAAACGGTTTTCACATACCTGCAGTTAAAGGGGCACCAGACCTTCTGCTGCTGGTCCCACCGACTGGAGAAAGTACTCTCGTCAGAAAATACAACCTCCCTCCAGTCGGTGGTCGTCCAGTGCTGCACGGCTTGTGCAAATTGGAGCCGCTGAAGCCGTTGCCTGCTTGTAAGGTATGGCTTCTGGGCCGCAACAGAGTTGCTTAAGCCTGCTTCTTTGAGGCGTCTTCGTATTGTTGACGGTGACACCTGAAGGACGAAGGCTTCACGTATCTCGCGGGAAGTTATGAAGGGGTCTGCCACAACAGCTGCGACGATCAGCTGATCCGTCTCTTCGTCGGTGATCCGTGGTCGACCACTGCGCTCTGCGTCATCAAGTCGGCCACCTTCATCCCGGTATGCATGTATAGCTCGACTTACGGCATTCCTCGAACGGCCAGTAATCCGGCAAATTGCACTCAGCGAAGTGCCCTGCAAGCTCAGTTCGACGATTCGTGTTCGTTCGGCGATAGGCACCGGCGGCGACATACTTGCAAAAGGCAGAGCTTGGCATGAACCAACGGCTAATATAGCCGTCATATCGGACCATGATCACGTGGGAATCGCCAGCACCAAGTGAAAGCCGCGCGATGGCTGAGAAAGCGCAGTACTCGGACGCAGAAGCTTCGACGCGATAGCGGCTCATGATAGAGATCGATTGATAAAACGACCTCCCAGTGTGTACCACCAATGCCCTGTTTCGCCACCAAAATGCTTGAGCCTGTGGTTTGCTTGTCACTTAAAGCGACTATGTTGCGGCCGTGTTTCAATCTGGACCAAAATGTAGGGCATCTTGGCCGTAGTTGTGCAAGGCTCAGAATTTTGGTAATGCAAATTTACCGCACGCTCGCACGTATTTACAATATATTAGCCTACGAAGGACAAGTATCCTTGATATGGATAGGGCCTTGTCAGGGACCACGGACCCCTACGAGAGCAAGATTTCTGTCTGCTACTTATTTCCATCGCATGCCATGTTACCCATTTCCGAGTGGCTGCTACTATTACCATAGTTACCTCTCCGCCGCGGTGACTCAGTGGTTCGCTCGACTGCTGAGCCCTAGGAGGCAGGTTCGATCCAGCCGCATTCGATGGAGGCAAAACACAAGGCGCCTGTGTACCGTGCGATGTCAACGATCATTAAACAACCCCAGGTGGTCGAAATTATCTGGAACACTCCACTACGACGTCCCTCGTAGCCCTAGATGATTCGGGACATTAAACCTAAAAAAACCGTAAGCTGCAACAGTCACCAACTGCAGCAACCATCCTCATTCAATGGCGAATCGTTTTGTGTTACCCGAGAATCGGAGAGAGCGATTTTTCAGTTCCATTGCTGTATAGACAGGAACAGCAGCTCTGTCTCTGTTGTCCTTCCAAAACGCGTCATTATGCAACTGCTTTCATCAGAAATTCCGAGTTACCTCACGCTGTATTTTATGACACAGCACTCTTCTGCAGATTCAGCAGAATGCATACTGAGCTTGCAGGTATCGTGAATAAAGTTTAAAAAATCTTCTCACGTCTCATAGCACCCTAGTAAGAAACCTGCTTTCAACGCGAATCATTTCACACGCCCGCAGCCTAAAGAAATAAAATTAGCATTTCAAGAAACAACACTACTAACGCCAAGGGGGAATTTTTCTCTTCTTTTCAAGAATTCGCCTGTTTTGTCAGCCAGCTCTTGTGGTCGTGTCCCATTCATTTATACTGTACCAAAAAAAAAGCTTACCATATGTGCTAAGAAAATAACGGGTAATGTTCTGTGCGTTTTTGTCTGTAGCACCTTCCAAGCTTGCAAAAAAGACCGGTCGCTCATGGACATCGCAAATCGCGCGCATCAGACTTGCAAATTTGCAACATGACTCCGTGCATAGTGAGCTCTGTTACAGAGAACCCGTATCACAAGGCCGTCACCATTCACACGCATAACGAATAACTTCAGTAAAGGTAGCCTATGCCCATTTCACACAGTGAAGGGTTGAAACTATGCTAATTTTGCAACACTTAAGGCGCAACATCAAGGCTCTGCTTGCATTTCACACGCGCTCTCAATATGCGGATGCATTAGTGCTAAAGAACAGCTTTTTTCTGTGTTTTTCCCGCGATCCCAACTTGGCATTCTCACAGCTATTTACTGATTGAAGACAAAAATCAGGCCTGAAAAGTGACTTCTCAAGGCTCAAGCAAAGTTTCCCGAGCATTTTTTTTTTCTTGAAAAGTGCCAGCCGCCGGCTGATTAGGCAGGCAAGCCACCGACGGCGTTACCGCCGAAGCGCGCCGAGAGTGGGAGCAGCTGCCGCTACTTTCCCTTCGGGAACTACACACTTTTCTTTTCACACTCCTCGTCGACGCGACCGTTCACCAGCAGAGTAGCCGAAATCCGCACTAGGAGTTTATCAGTCGCGATAAACACCCGCGCGAGAGCGAGGGGGAAGTTTGTCGTCACTCGAGGCACTCTCGCAGCGAGCGAGCGCGGCGAGATAGCAGCGCCGTGGGGCGGCCCCGCAACTGCTCCCGCCGCCGAAGCGCCGATCTCTCCACTTTTGCTCTCGACTGTACATTAAACATTACTACAAAACATCAAGCAAAAAACAAATATTATAAAAGATGCTCTAGACAACGAAAAAAATAACTTCTAAGAACTCCAGGCATTACTGACTACAATAAACACAAGACAAAATGAAATGCATGGACCAAGCAGTGTCCGAGGTGTGAAACTATATCGGAGCATGACGTGCACAAACGAAGTGCCTGCTTCCGAAATCATGAAAGGTTAGAACGTCTGTTTCATAACTCGACGATAGATCACTCAAAACCTTTGTTTCAGGAATTCTTCTGGTTACATACCCATGAAAATGTTCATCAAACTCAACTGTCTCAAGAATCTGTACATGAAGAAAAATACACCGGCTCACTGAAAAAATTCCAGTGATCATAGCAAAAGTTGGCAGGTCTAAAGACAAGTCTGTCAGTATAACGTTGCCAATTACATATGTAGTGCGACCAAAGTTAATTGAAGGCAAAGAAAAAGTGTTTTCAGTGTTCATTGAATTTCCAGATATGTAATTTTTTACATCAGAAGGAAGATGTTTATACAACAAGGGCTGTCATCCTCTAGTGGTCACATTCATGGAATCATTTTGACAACATTGCAGATACACCTCGTGTGCCTCATGGCGATGTGCCAGAGTAGGTGTAATACTCTTGAAGTTTCGCAGCTTCCTTGCAAGGTCCTTAAAATACAGATGTTTGGTTTCAAAACGCATTGACCAAATCCGCACAAGTGGTCCGTACATAGTGGATCAAAAAATGAAATTTGCAAGGTGGACGTACTGTTGACCTTGGCAGCCGCTTCCCTTCTTTCCATTTCAACTGAAAAAGCGCGAACTGCTTCACAAAGTCCGACTTGCCATTGAATGTCCCGTGCATGCTGGTGTTGATACCTTCCGAGGTCTCACCACCTCCACACAGTGATGTTCTGAGAGAGCTGCTCAGTTCCTGCTCATCGACAACTGCCATGCCTTGTGCTGAGTTCTGCCCAGCTTCAGTGCTGTGTACATGCTGTTCATTATCAAAGCTGTCAGCATGGCATCTTGGAACATGCTTCCTATATGCTCCATATGAAGCATAAGTCTTCAGGCATCCTAGAAGCCCACAAAGCCAGTTTTTTTTTTCATTTCCATGCTCTGCATGGAAGTGCTGGAACAGCAACCTTAGTGTCACATTTCTCTGTGCACTTATGACACTGGAAAAGACGGACTCCAGGCATCTGGAAAATAGAACACAAAGTGCACTATGTCGCCTTAAAAAGGCAAAGCACACAACATATGCACTTCATTCATAAAACTATGGTGTATGTGGTTTCTGTTTACCTTAAGGAGATTGACGTCACGAGAACAAGTTAAGGAGGGGCATAAGGTGCAGTTTACAGGCTGAACTGAAGACTGGTAAACTATATTAAAATACAACATTGTACACGTACATTAGGAAGCAGAACATCCATGAGCATATCTACATCCAGCGTATCATTTACCACTGCATTTCATGTATGAAAATCTGCTTACTCACGCAACTGTGAGGAGTGCCGTAGTACAGGAGAAATGGGAAAAAATAGTAAGATTTCCAAATTATGTATCAATTTTTACTGCCGAATGCTATGCAGTCTGTATGGCTGTGGACAAAATAATACATGAGAACATAAAAAACGGTAAAATATACACCGATTCTCTGAGCCTACTCGCAGCGCTGCAGTCAAGAAATCCAATTGAACCCTTAGTGGGCAGCATCATACACAAAATAGAAAATTTCACAACACAAGGACATACGATAAGGTTCTGCTGGGTCCCGAGCCATGTCGGCATAGAGGGTAACGAGAGAGCAGACGCAGCAACCGTACGAGCTCAAAATGGGGAAATAAAAAATGTGGACATACCTTTTAAAGACTGCATGAAGTTGATACATAACACATTAAAGAAAAAATGGCAGAAAGAATGGGATAATGAACTCAACACCAAACTACACTTCATAAAGCCACTCTTGGGGGAATGCAAATCATGCAGACACCAGGAACGTTTCACTGAAGTAATCTTATGTCGTCTTTGCATAGGACACACACACCTGACACACAACTACTTACAAAAGAAGACAAACCCGTTTGTGAAAGATGCGGAGACGAGCTCACACTAAACCATATTTTATTCGCGTGTTCAAGCCTAGAAAAACTAAGGAAAAAGTATTTGAGTCAATTTTATAATCAATGCATTCCATTTTACCCAGCACTACTCTTGAGCGATAATGCAATTGTTGACATTTCTTATGTTTTTAACTTTTTACGAGAGGTTGGTTGTCTTAAGGAACTTTAAATGCTTCACCTTTATGTGATACACCTCAGCCACTTTCTCATACCTGAGAAGATGCTGAGGCGTGTATTTCATTGGTTGGGGGCCTCGACATCCTTCCTCTGCAAAGGATGGCCGCTGAGGTTACCTGACCTTTTTAAAGCTTTTACCATTGGCCATTTCGAAAAATTCTGCCTTTTACCTTCACTAGATGGTGAGAAATAACATTTTAGGCACTTAACACCACCGCTTCATTTCTGTCATATAAAATCCGGCACAAGACAATTTTCTATACCTTGCGTTTGGCGCATGATGGCCTTAGCCGCCTATGTGCCATAAAACCCAACACAACACACAACTGTGAGGAAAAAAAATTCTCCATACTTTACCAGACAACTACACGAAATGGGTAGCAGCAAACATTTTGAAATCACTGTTGTAAAATTTGTACGACGACACCTTTCAAAGAAGGCCATAAGCAGCCGTAATTGCGTAGCTGACAAGTTGCACTAATCTCTACCAAAAAATTCTGTCTTCATGGCAAGGATTTGAAAGTCTCGTTTGAGAAAAAGAAAGCGTGGTGTGTGAAACTTTAGGCAAGTTAGCATAAAAACATGTGCCTAAAGTTCTGCACAGCCGTGTCCTCGTTCTGCTTTTGGAGTCTGCCTTTTGTCCAGGTCATGTCCCCAACGTCCCCACTGTGGTGACTATCAGAACATCCCATACATTCACTGAAAACCGCTCCCCGTCCTTAACTCTTTTCCTACCCCCTCCCACCTTCCTTGCCGGAAGTGGCTCCGGTTCGCTCTCTCTCGAAACCTTGAACTGGTGGTGCGCGCGCGCGATGGACTAGCATGCATCGCGCGACCCCGGTCGTGCACCCTTCTATATTTCGCTTTTGCGCACCGACTTACTGCATTTGCAGTCAGAGAGCGCAATAACGTTTTGAATTGTGCTTTGGGGCCGTGATTAGAAATATCAGTGCATATATTCACGGTGACAACATTCTAGTCAGTGTTACCACCCGCAATGCGCTTTAAAAAAAATGCCAAGGCAACACGCCCTTACCTTTGACAGATATGCACAGAAATCTACCGCAGCACCGCCTCCAACCACGAGACATGTTGAATTGTACTCCACATTCACCTCTGTTAAGAAAGCAATAAAAAGCACAGCCGCAGAAACTACAACTTCGTAAATATAGAGCACTATATCGCAAACACGAGCGAACGCTTGCCGAGCACGTGCTGCCGAGGCACCTGTTAAAGGAGTATAGACACCTAAATTGTTGGTGTGTTTTTTCTTATTTGTAATGATGGGTAAGGCATTAATATACATGGATTACCATCTTGTATTTTCCTAAGACCGCAAAATAATTTATTATCGCATTTCTTTCTCGTGCTGTTTCGGTTTCAACTGCCGACTGAGCACTGTGCCGTCAACGTGTATGCGCTTGAGACATGAAAAACGTCCATATAATCACTGCTTCCACATTCGCTGTCACTCCGGCTCTTGAAGAAGGCTGCATTCAGCGCTGCAGTAAATTAAAACAGTGAAACAGCGATTATATGGACGTTTTTCATGCCTCACGTGACGCAAAAGCACACACTGATGTCACAGCCATCATTGGGCTGTTGAGCCGAAACCGAAACAGCACAACAGAAACAAATCGATTATAAATTATTTAGCAGTCTTAGGTAATTATCACATGATGATTCATGCGTAGTAGTGTCGTCTGCATCAATATAGAGAAGAAAACATGCCACCAAGATTAGGTGCCTATACGCCTTTAATGCCGAGACGGAAGAACCGTAGTTTGACATTCGGTTTTTTGAAATGAGCAAAGTAAAAGATGTCTATATTTTCAACGCAAAAATGAAGTGTATTCTTATTCTTTCGTACTTTTTAGTATTTTTCTTCAAAACTAATGATCAGTTCAATTTTCATTTTTGTGGAACGTATAGAAACCGGCCGATTCCAGGGGGGTAAAGCGCGGTGAGGAGGTTGTCATACACTTGAGCAGCGCCATCTTGCTACTCCCATAGTTGCCTGTACTTATTAGTTGTTTGCGATACTGAAAATTAAGCGATTATTTTCAATACAGCTACACAAAACACATTAAAAATCGACCTCTAAAACTTTAAACATCCAAGAAGAGGTTTGAACATTACGCCAAACTCTTTTTGTTGTTTCAAAATTTCGAATATGCAGACCTGTACAAGAAAACTTGGGAAAGTTTCGTTTTTATTTCGTCTGCTGTAGCAGCTGTAGGTTACCGACGTATGCTAGTTCATTACTACTTACAGCCTAGACTGCAGGACAGAATTAAGATACGGCAGTTTGATATGCCCAATACGCTCTGCATTACACACCTCTCCGCCCCATGTGTCTGCTCAAGGCACTCCCGAGCATACTCCACTGAGAGCGGTCTCCCTCTTTTTCGACCATGCGTTCTAGCCACTCTTCGCACTTTGGACTCATTCACTCCCGCCGCTCGGTTCGCTGTTTTTCGCACGAACGTTGCCTTCTTTGCTGGTTTTGGATGTCTGATTCGGTGCCGGGAAAGCGCTGCAGACGCAAGTCGTTTCCCGTGCGCACGTTGGTCTATCGTATCTCTTGCGCGCACGGCGGTCGATCGCACACAATAATCTGGACTCTGGACCCATCGGCAGCGTTCAGAGCGACACCCGAAACTACCATAGCAGTCGGCCAAGCGAGTAAGCCTGCCTTCGCTCAAAACCATAAGAACACAGATAACAAACAAGAGAATACAGAGAACAGAACCGTCCGCTTATACACGCTCGCCTGTCAGTTGCTCAGGAGATGCCGTAAGCACGCAGCGTGCTGTGGATCCGCGCTTCGTGATCTACCGCTTTGTCTCGCTCGTGCACAAAGTTTCAGCAGTATGCTGCCATCGTGCTTCATGTATGAGTACTGTTCTTCTCTGAAAAATTCATAACGGCACTGTCGCGTGTTTTTTTAAGATTTTCCGCTGCAGTGATGAGCAAGGGCACAAAAACGTTGACCGCTTGGCCATGCAGTCCTTCCAGCAGTTCTGCTAACGACATGAGCAGAGCTTGAAGGAAGTAGAACATTACAAACAGAAACCAGCACATGTAATTGGAGTGATCAAGTTCGTTTTGAAGAAATATGTTACACTCAGACTGAGAGAGCAGGCTAGAAAGATAACAGAGAAGGCAAGAGGGGCAATGTTAGAGCACTGCTTACAAAGAAAATCATGTTTCAGCATCAATAACAACCATTTCCAATTGCACTAATCAACTTGACATATACATGAAGGAATCCAAAGTTAATGAACAGTCAGTGTATATGTCATAATGAGCCCCTCGATTATCTCCCTTTGTCTGCACTGCATCTTAATGACAATTATTTAGTGCAAAGCAAGGAATGAAGGAAACAGGAATAAACTAATAATAATAAATTTTTACAAGCCAAAGTCGCACTTGGGTTATGCAGCACCCTGGAGAAGAGGATTCTTCAACAATTTTGATACCTGGGTGTCTTACACACGCCGAAAATTTATTACAAAATACAGAGTACCAGCTGTTCCAACTAGCCACATTGCATATTCTCTTAAATACTCCTGATTTTACATTATCAAAAGTTGGCATTCAACAACTGTTGATACAGTGACAGTAGTGGGGTAGCTTCACCAGTGCATTGTAGGAATGAACCTGGCCAATGTGCATGTTTATAAAGTAGTATCGCAGTGTAAAATTCAGGACTGCGTTCCATCACCTTGCAACGATCTCGTGTCGTGCCTTATGTGAGATAAATGGCAATGATGCATGACACGCAAGGTAAATATGTCTGTTGATTGTAGTAGAAGAAATACGAATCATTTAGTTGAAGTTACTTAAAACACACCTTATATGTGTAACGCGACAACTCTTCACCAGTGCAATGTTCAGTGCAGAAAATGTTTCCGAAGCTAAGGTCAATGAAGTGTTCAGCAAGTACTCAAACATTTATTCGCGTTTAAGAAATCTAAATGCAAAGCAGTTGCACAATTCAGCTTTTACACAGAAACTCATGTGCATTTCTGAAGGTTCTATTTTTTGGTTTTGTGGGGTTTAACGTCCCAGAGTGGCACAGACTATGAAGGATGCTATTTCTGAAGGGGTCTGCACCAGATGCAGTCCTGCTACAGATAACAAGTATGATGAAGAGTGACATCAAACATTTATTCGAACATTGTTCATGCAAAATTACTGTATTGATACTACATTGAACACGTGTTTTTTTTCCAAGTTCCCCTTAGTACTGCATCAAGGCTGCCCTATTAGGTGTTCAACAAATGAGAGCAGAGGTCTTGGTACTGTTTCTATTTTTTCATGTGCATTATTTGAGTGTGTGAAAAGATGTGCAAAGTATTGAATGCTACATTGTGTATGACTGAGACATTATTTACAAGCTATGATACATTTATTTGTCTAGTGTGTACAATAGTAACATCAGTGAATTTATGGCAGAAATAAAAAGCAGGCGTTCACGAACATAACTGCTCAAGTTAAATGACTGTAAACTATGAAACCAGCTGTAACTTTGCAGTGGCAGGTTGTATATTAATCTCACATACTTGTAATTTTGCAGATACACTGATTGTCAATTTTTTTTGTTTTACAGAACCCCGCCTTGGTGGCTCAGTGGTTAGGGCGCTCGACTACTGATCCGGAGTTCCCGGGTTCGAACCCGACCGCGGCGGCTGCGTTTTTATTGAGGAAAAACGCTAAGGCGCCCGTGTGCTGTGCGATGTCAGTGCACGTTAAAGATCCCCAGGTGGTCGAAATTATTCCGGAGCCCTCCACTATGGCACCACTATCTTCCTTTCTCCTTTCACTCCCTCCTTTACCCTTCCCTTACGGCGCGGTTCAGGTGTCCAACGATATATGAGACAGATACTGCGCCATTTCCTTTCCCCCAAAACCAATTATTATTATTATTGTTTTACAGAATATGGCCTGAATTTTTAATATTTCCAAAGCTGTACGCAAGCAAAGCGCATTTCAACGTTTCTCTTTACTATCATCACCTTGCACAATACTCTGTTAGTGCTCTTCGAGTGCGACTTATCCTACATGTCTCTTGCATAAAGTTCTTCCATGTATGTACGCTTTGGTACTTCGTTGCAAGCAGATTAAACCTTTCGGAACGGAGTCTGTTTCAGATTTTGCGTTGTACTCGAACAGAATTCGCATCTTAACAGGCAGCGGTACAGAAGGCATGCGCTGCACTCCGCGCTAGTGTCGTCTCCCTTCTGCCTCGTCTCCTGTTGGAACACCAACGAGATCTGACCGCCGGAGAAGACAGGAGGTGGCGATGGTGCACACTTTACTAAAGGGACTCCAGGTAACGCCAAACGGCATGGGGCATGCATGTTTTATAATACCCCGTACATCAAAACAAACCTTGCTGAACCTCGTCAACAAACCTCGTTGATCTCGGCTCACACAAACACAAATCATACGTAATGAGCGGCACAAGATTCGCCACCACCTGGAAGTATCTTCGTGCGCGCACCATGCGGAGCATTTTGCATGAACTAGAAAGGAATTCAACACGATACGTAAGCAAGCCGCAGCACCATTCCTCGTACAACTTTTTGACGCGCACTGCGAAGCGTGCGTCCATGCTGGGGGAAGTTGTGAGATTGCCAGGCTAGTACGCTGCAATTGCCGTTAAACCTGGTCTAGGTCGCCTGGACCATGCAGGGAACCTTGAGCGGAGTAACAAGATGGCTGTCGTCCACGGTTATAAAAAAAGTGGAGAGGGTTTACATGGGAGTGCTGCCGCCGCTTTCGCTCTAGTGTTGGTAGTAGTAGCTCTATGGTCGATTCTCGGTGATTGTTCAGGATCGTAGCCATAGCTACATCGGGATTTTCCCGCGTGTTTGACCGCAGCGATGTGGCTTTGTTCTCTGGTGCTCATCGCGGCTGTCGCCGTGCATGTCAATTTGCCTGCTCGTGCGGTTTTCAAGCATTTATGTCTACTCGCTCGAAAATGTCCGTAACATGCCTTTTAACTATGGGGACTACGGAGCTCGCAGGAAGCTGAAGCTCGACGAGGGAAATTTGTGTGGCCCGAAAGTCTCAGTTGGGTTGTGCAGTTTGTTGTCATCACAGATCAACTTTGAAACGGACCGATTTCAGGTAATGATCACATATGAAATGTTTGAGAATGACTGGCATATCAGTCTTCATTTGTTTCTTTAGCAACTGTGGTATAAACGTGTAAAGCCTGTGTAAAGTCTGTTAGTGAACTGAAGAGCTCAGTTACAGTTCATATGCGTCAATTTGCATTTTTGTGTAACGGCGTATGCCTTAAATTTGTTGGCTTGTGTAATAAATCACGAACGCTTCATTCATAATGTTTGAAACAGTCGTGGCCGTCAAATAAAGGGCCTGCTGGTTAGATTACCGGCTTTGCAGTGGAGCCACTCGGAAAGGCTTTTTCACGTGTAGGGGTAGCACTGGCAATAAAAGGGAGTGCGGGGTCATGAGAAGCATCAGGAGGTTACACGTATACTCTTTAGCAAATGAAACGTGATAATACAAGCGCTTGGTGTCGGCCTAAGAGCGTACGTTGTTGGGCTAGTCGGTCGTTTGGTGTCTAGTGTTGGTGCGTCAAGGTTTTCACTAGAGGCAGTTTGTAATGAAGACATCCTGCATATTTGTGGGCAAAACCTGAAACATGCAGAACTCATCGCACAAAATACGCCAAAGTGCACGTGCTCGTATTATCGCGATGAATTCCTTTACTGTCATACTGGCCATGTCCAAGCTTTAGGGGCAGCAGCATTATAAATTAATTTTGCGGAGTGTTGCATTGGATAATGCTTTGACAAGAGATCGTTCCTGCAGATTTTAGACAGGGATTTTGACGAATATGTTGAACTCCTTGGGGATGAAGAAATACCACACATGGCCATCCTGCGTGTCCTGAAGGCAAGAAAGTTCTACCAGAATGTAGGGCGTGACTTCGTTACGCGCTACCCGCAGCTGGTAGACACCTGTGGGAGTGGCCATGTAAGCGGCTGGAAAAAATTTGGTTCTGATTTTTGTTTTAATTATATTTATAACACTGTCAGCAACTGAGTAAGCACTTTTTCGTTTCATTCACATTTTGTTTTTAATTTTAAGAGGACATGCTGTAGTATTCCGCTCTTAATAGAAAGTGTGCTTGCATAAAGTCTGACAACTCTAGGAGAAAATGGCGAATGCCTCTTAAAGGAGACCTCCCAACTAATGCTATTGTTATGGCGTTAGCTGTCACACCTACCAGCCACCTGTAATGCCATTGTGGGATATGCAAGGTGATTAGGATGTCACAATAGGGCAGCGTTGGTTGGGCGGCCCACTAAGAGGGATACTTGCCTCTTTCTCAGGTTTTAGCTGGCTCTAGTGAAACTTCATTCTCTCGATATATTTCCTGTAGAAAATTAATTACCTCATGACCGACCCCTAAACCTTTTAATCTGTTCCACAGGAGTTCCCTGTTCACGTTGTCGTATGCACCGCTTATGTCCAGGAAGGCTAAATACAGAGGTCTGTTTTCCGCCTTAGCTATTTCTAAGCACTGGGTAAGCACGAACAGGCAATCATCTAAGCGCCTACCACTTCTGTACCTGTTCTGAAGTTCTCCGAGTATTCTATTACTTTCTACCCATGACTGCATTTTTATTTTCACCGCCTGCACTGCCAACCTGTATGTAACTGATGTTATCGTAATCGATTGGAAGGATTTTATGTTCATCTTATTGCCTTTCCTTTTATAAATCAAATTCATACTGTTTACAGTCACTGACCAAGTCAAAGTAATAACAAATTGACGTTTCGGAACCCGTACGGGTTACGGGTTACTTTGACTTGGTCAGTGACTGTAATCTTTTGCTTCTACTAATGCCTGACCAGACGAGCTTTCGTCGAACCCTTGACTATATCCGCTACAGGAGTGCTTTTGGACAAGACGTCGTCACGAGAATACGCCGCTTTGTTTCACTCACCTCCAGAATCACCGCTTTCAGATCCCATCTTAACTTCAATTTGGCTTGCAAGAGAGAAAACCCGGTGCCCAAGTCTCTTCGTTTGCAGACACCGGTACGAACGTCCTGGGGACACCACATCGTTCGACAAGCGGAGCGGAGACTCGTCCAAGCACGTGCTCAAGAATGTCGTCAAAACATCAAGAACTTGGAAACAGAGGCCTTTTTTGCCCGGCGACAGCTGGAACACACCATTCAAGGTGATTTCATTGACGTTCAACTACACGCCAACTTTATTGCCAGTTTGAGGGAGCGCCAGTGCACGACGTGTCAGGAAAGGAAACTTCAAGCTTTACGGCCGTGTGGAACAAGGAATGTACAACAAGACGTGGTTAACTTGTCCTCCTACCAGCCCTCAACCGCCGAGACATCCGTCCTCTCCCGCGGTCTGAACTTCAATACCGGTCGTGCACCGGATAAGAGGAAGGTAATCTGCTCTGTGGAACAAGCAGTGAACCGGTTGCCGTCGGCAGTCCGGAGCGAAGCACGCACCCGCGCCATTGGCATACTTTCAAAATGGCGGAAAGACACGACAAGGCTTTCAGTTCCCGAGAAACAAGCCATCACGAATCTGCGCTGCAACCGTAGTGTTGTTGTTCTACCTGCCGACAAAGGGAACGCCACTGTGCTGCTAGACAAGACAGACTACGAGGAAAAAATGTGTGGCCTGCTTGAGGACCGAACAACATATACCGCCCTGGCGCGCGACCCTACTGGAGTGCTTCAAAGGAAGCTACAAGAGCTCCTGGCAGATACCTTCAAGTTCGTGCCCCCGGACAGGAAGAGGTTATACTACCAACTACTGTGCACAAACGGCTCCGCGCCTGCTATTTATGGGCTACCCAAGATCCACAAACCAGGCGTTCCTTTGCGGCCCATCGTGGATTTCAGCAGGTCACCTCTTTACAGCCTTTCCAATTACCTGCACAGTGTAATAGGCCCCTTGGCCGGTAGAACCGCAACACATGTGGCCAATTCCTGCGACTTTGTTGAAAAGGTGCGCAACGTGCAACTGGACGAAGAAGATATAATGGTGTCCTTCGACGTCACGTCACTGTTCACCAGCGTGCCGGTCAGCCTGGCCGTCTCTAAGTGCGAAGAGCTTTTGCAGGGGGACACCACTCTCGCTGAACGCACTCCGTTTGACGTCCCAGACCTTTCTAATTTACTACGGTTCTGCCTCAGCAATACGTATTTTACATATTGCTCAAAGTTTTACTCGCAGACACAGGGCACTGCCATGGGCGCCTCAATTTCCGTAACGACCGCAAATATTGTAATGGAAGCATTAGAAACGGAAGTCCTCAGTAAATTTACACCTCAACCCAAGCTTTTTTACCGCTACGTAGATGATTGTTTTTGCATCCTACGCAAACAGGACGTCTCCCGGTTATTGCAACAATTAAATTCTTTCGAGCAGAGACTACAGTTCACGGTCGAATATGAGCAACAAGGCATTCTCCCGTTCCTCGACGTATTAGTACAACGCAAGGGCGATGGACTCTCCTTCAAAGTATACCGGAAACCTACGCACACAGGAAAGTACTTAGACTTTAATTCGAATCACCCGATTGCCCACAAAAGATCCGTTGTGTCATCTTTGGTGAGGCGTGCGACACGAATCTGCAAAGAAAAGGAAGATTTGCAAGCTGAACTCCAAATGATACGCCAAGAACTTTCGTCCAACGGCTATCCCAACCATTTTGTGAAAAGGATCGAGAAAAATATTTTGCAGCCGAGCTCTTCCAGTCGTAAAGTTTTCACCGCCACTGCTGGAATTCCGTATGTACGGGGTATAAGCGAAGCTTTATCCCGTATTTTCGCCAAATATAACTTGCGCATCGGACACGTGCCTTCCAGCAAACTTCGAAGTATGCTGGTGAATGTCAAGGACCCCCTGCCAGATAACCGCTTTCCCGGCGTTGTCTACCGAATCCCATGCGGTGATTGTAACCACGTTTACATAGGCGAAACGGGAAAGTTCCCCAGAAGATTGAAAGAGCATCAGCGCGATGTTGATAACCACAAAGTGGCTTCCAATGCGATTGCCGAGCACGCGCACGAAAAAACTCATGATATCGCCTGGGACAACGCCGCAATTCTTTCCAAAGAGCGGAACCTGACGGCACGGCTTTTGCTTGAGTCATCATTCATCCAGACGACACCTGATACTATGAACCGGAAGGAAGGGACGATGCCACCCGTGTACATACAGTCATTACGTCATATTCTGGGTATTTAAGTTTCGACCACTGCCATTTTAGCCTCATTGTGAACAAGGAACCCGTACGGGTTCCGAAACGTCAATTTGTTATTACTTTGACTTGGTCAGTGACTGTAATCTTTTGCTTCTACTAATGCCTGACCAGACGAGCTTTCGTCGAACCCTTGACTATATCATACTGTTTCCAGCTGTGCGGAATTTGCTGATTTGTTATGACTACCTCCAATAATTTTATCAGCGTTTCCTTGCCTCTTGGGCCAAGTTCATTAATCAGCTTGATTGGAATTTCGTCAGTTCCTGCGGACGTACATCTTGGAGTATTTGCTTCCGCCTTTTTCCAATTAAGATTCGTCAGTTCCACGCTGTTTTCTATTGTGTTGTCCTGTGTTGCTCCCTCTGGGGTCATTACTCTATCGTCTTTCTTAAATGACACAGCTATAACTGATGAAATGTAGTTCACAGCGTCATCTCCCTCTATACATTTTCCCTCGCCATTGTGAATCTGTTCCTGCTTTCTGTGATTCTGTTCCTGCTTTCTGTGATTCTGTTTCTGCTTTCTGTGATTCGCATTGCCCAGCCAGCTTATATGGCTCCAGAATTTTCTTGGCACCCTTTTAGTTGCATTGCGAACTTCAGCCAGCCAGCAATAAGAGGACTGCTTTATTTTAGCTTGGACGAGGACCTGAACTTGCTGTTTTTTTTGTCGATAAGATACCCATTTTCGGCCTATTTCCTCTTCAGATAACGGCGCCCTCTTTGCTTCTCTGTGTTCCCGTGATGCCAACCGTCGTTGTTCGATGGCCTCCCTAATTTCTTTATTCCACCAACTTCGTTGCTTCCTTTTTTCTCTCCATTGGTTTACTCCTTTTACTTGTTTTATTTTTGATATAATGAGTAGTTCTAACTTATAATCCCACTTTTCTATGGGGTGTGTCTCTATTGCTTCCTCTATGCAGGCCACTATTTGCTCTATTTGTTCGTCATTTAATTTTGCATACTCTTTTTGACTCCCCTTCATTTCTCTTTTGAGCAGGGCTCCAAACTGTAGACTAATATGCTTATGATCACTACCGAGGCTGTACTTCCCCTCTTCGTCTATTTCCATTATTGCGAGCTTGCTATACATCCCCTGCGAGATTAAGCAGCAGTCAATGGTCGTTTGCCTGTTACGGGATTCCCACGTGATTTGTACCTCACACTTAGTTTCTCTATTTACAATAACTAGGTTGTGTCGCTCACAGAAGTCTAGCATCAACTTTCTGTTACAATCTGTGTATCCATCCAGATCCTCGATGTGGCCATTCATGTCCCCCAGCAGAATAATATTGGTGCCTTCTCCAAACTGCTTTATATCGTCATTGAGACATTTAACTAGATCCGTGTTCTCTTGCCTGCATTTGTCCCCTGTCCCTAAATAAACTACTCCTAGCCATGTCCTTTTACCGGCAATTGTACCCGATACCCAGACATGTTCTTTGCAAGTTGACTTTATTCTTTGCCAATTTGTTCCTTGATGTATCAGCATACCTCCTCCTCCCTTTGCCTCCATTGTTGTTCTGTTGCTCTCTTCATAGATGTAGCCATCAATAAATTGTGGGTCTTCTAGATCCCTGAGATGTATCTCGCATAACGCGTATACACCTACTTCGTCCTTCAACTGCTGTTCTATCTCTAACCACTTCGCTCTCTACCGCCTTGCATGTTTATGTACCTGATCCTGGTGTTAAATTTCTTTTTTGTAGTTTTCTTCCTGGACCTCCTAGTTGCCATTTTATTGGCGTCGGCCTCCATTGCTACACTTTCTACTTTGCTTCTACCTACCCCTATGCCCTGAGCCGCAGTGGACCCCCTAAAAAAGCTACTGCCCGGCCTGCCAGGCGCCACCCGATCTCGGCTCCTAGCCTTCCATTAAATTGGATGCCATCTCGTGTAAAGCCTCTGCCAAAGCCTGCTCTATGCACTTCCCTGTTCATGTCTTGCCACTTCAAAGCCTTTCTCCTGGCTTAACTTCCTTACCTCCCGATTAACAGCCACAACGTCCTTGGGAATTTCTCCGTTCCGTCCTTGCACTTCCGGCACTGTGCACACCACGATCTGGACTTGCTGTGCTATCACCCTTAAACCGTCAACTCCCTCTGCTAATCTTTCCACTACTTTTGCGGCTTCACCATTCAAGACGTTATTTAGCCCTGCCGCTATCATTACGAAATTGCGTCTTGAGAACACAGCGCTTGCAGACAAAGGACCAGAACAAGAAGGACACACACCTGCGCTAACTAACAACTTTTATTTCGGAAGGGGGCCGATCCGCGCCTTTTATACAGAATTGGAGGGAATGATGCGCACGCGCACAACACAGCCAGGTGGGAGCATGGAAAGAGCCAACACATAGACCAACTATTCTTATCGCCACTGATAACCAACAACGCAGCCAAAAACAAGCAAGAAAAGAAAAAAGAAAAAAGAAAAAAGAAAAAAAGAAAAGAGAACAAAGAAAAGAAGAGGAAGAACCAACGGGGGGAGCAAAGGCAGGGAACGTAAGAAACAATTCCAAAAAGTACCAAAAGATCCCGAAGAAGCCAACAACCAACACGGCTAAACGACTGACGATGAAAGGTAACAAGATGAAGGCACTAAAAACTGAACAAACAGGCATAAAAGGTGCAGGAAAAACCTGCGGGAGAGTAAAAGATTCGGCACAGCTAAAAGATGACGGAAACTAAAGGCGTTAAAACAGATACAAGCAAAAACCCAAGAAGCCGACGCGAAAGAATACAAGCAGAAAAGGTGGTCACTAAAATATGACATTGAACAGACAACAGATCTCTAAAAACAAGCAAAGAATCGTAAAAAACGTGTGGGCGATAAAACATAACAGAGAAGAATACAGAAGAGTTTAAAAAAAAAAGTGGGCGCAAAAAATCATCACGGTATGAAACGAAAAGACTACACTGAATCAAATCAAAGCAGAGAGGAATCAACACTCTTTGTCTAACAATGCAACTGATGGTGTGCTAACGCACTCATCTTTTAGCTTGGTAATAGTGGCTGCTTCAATGATTTCTCGAGTCAGTTGATTTAAGTTTTTTGCCAAAATATCTGTTTCCTTGAAAGTGGGGGAGACGCGTCGGCAAGGACTGCAATCACGGCAGTGTATGGCCAAATTACCGGACCTTTTATCCTCAGCATTAGCTTTATGCTCCAGTAACCGCTTATTGATACATCGGCCTGTTTGGCCGACGTACTTCCTGCCGCAGGGTAAAGGAATCGAATAGACGACACCCGACGAGCATGCTACGAACGGATCCCGATGCTTAATTGTGCAGTCTGGAACTTTTTCCCCAGAGCCGTTGACCTTCCTGCAGAGTCTAGAAAGCCGGTGAGGAGCAGAGAAAATAACGTCTACTCCTGCCCTTTTTCCAATTCTTTTTAGGTTGTGCGACAGTTGGTGGATGTAGGGGATTACAGCTACCTTTTTATTGCGACTCTGCCCTTCCCTTGAGGTTAGGCTCTTTCCTTGCCTCGTTTTCAACATTTTTTGAGCAACTGAGGATAGGAGTACGGCCGGGTACCCAGAGCTGAGAAGCCTCTGCGCTTGGTTAAAGAAACTGCTTTCAAGACTGTGCGCGCAGGACTTGAGTAATGCGTTATTGAAGGTGGCCTGGATTATGTTTCTCTTGACCAATTTCGAATGAGCTGACTCATACGGTAAAAGTGGCTTATTGGCCCTTGGTTCGAAGATCCAGCATACGTGATCGGGTAAGAAGTGCAGCTTAAGTTCAAGAAAGCGAAGACAGCTATTTTCTGGAACTTCATGCGATAAAACGAGGGGATGAAAAGACTCCCTAAAAATGCCTAGAACCTTGGAAACTTCAGTCATGAAAGCATTGCCTGGGCAGTCGAGAAAAATTAGATAATCATCGACATATCTGAATATCTTTAGTACCGGTGAATTTGCAATCTTTGTGCTTACTTCTCTGTCACGCATGGCCAAGAAGAGGTCGCTCAGGATAGGGGCGATGCACGACCCAATACATATGCCCTGCTTCTGTATAAAAAGAGATCCATTCCACTCAGCATAGGTAGACCTAAGATATACAGACAATAATTCTAAAAAGCCACTAGCAGAAACGCCACATGCATTTTGAAAAGCCACAGCTCCGTGTTTGTCGATACACTCGTTTACACAAAGGAGCAGATCGTCGTGCGGAATTGAATAGTAGAGGTCTTTCACGTCAACGGAGAAACCTAGGTAGGCCCTGCTGCCATGTTCTCGCAAGAAGTGAATGGTATCACTTGAGTTTTTTACTAGGAACGGGTCTTCTACTGCGAGAACGCTGAGATAGGCTTGAAGAAAGTTAGCAACCAATTTTTCCCAAGTGTCATTCTCTGAAACGATTACACGAAGCGGGCACTCGGGTTTATGTGTTTTTGCAGTAAAAAATAAGCTGAGGGACATTCTTCTGCTATCTGTTATCGAGCGGGAAAGTTTATCGAGGTTCAACCGTTGGCACAACTTTCCTGCTGTACTCTTAACTTTTGTCAAGGCAACGTTCTGACATTTGTCAAAGCAGGAATTGAGTGCGGACGATGCTTTTTCACAATAGACAACCTTCGGAAGTAAAACAAAACCCCCTTCCTTGTCAGCGGTTAACAGGGACAAGTTGTTGTTTTTCAAGTAAGCGATAGTCTTCCCAATAGGTGGCTTTTTGCTGGTACGACTGTGGCGGTTGAGTACGTCAACGCCTTCGGAGACGCAACGATCTATGTCGGCTGCAGGAGCTGACCTTGAGACTTGCCTGACCATGGTCAGTAATTCCGGGGCTGAGGGGCTTGGTTCGATGGCGAACTTGGGCCCGCACTGGAGCAACTGCTGGAATTCCTTGGGAATGTTACTGGCGCCTCCTAAAAGATGAAGACGATTGCTGGCCGGTGCTTGCTTCTTTGGAACTGCCGACCGGAGACGTGGGAGCGCACTCTGCCACAGGAACTCAGTGGTGCTATCGATTATGCGCGAAAACTCGCGCCACTTGCTCCACGAGATGGGTGTTGACGGAGGCACAAGCAGAAGTTGAAGATGTTGCCGGAGCAGACGGGCTTGGTGCTGCCATTCGGAGCGCAAAATCTTACAAATCCGGTTTCCATGGCCGGCCGAGGGTCGAAGACCACCGAACAGGTTCAGAACATCAGGCGGTAAGATCTGGTGTCGCACGCAGAAACCCAGAATCCTAGCCTTGCAGGAAGCGGACGAAATCAACGAGACAAGATGGCACGGATCGACACTGAACGAGAAAAAAGGGCCCCTTGTATTAGAAATGAACTTGAGCAAGGTTTGTTGCTGGGCGAGTTGGTTGGGGTACATCTTGAGAACACAGCGCTTGCAGACAAAGGACCAGAACAAGAAGGACACACACCTGCGCTAACTAACAACTTTTATTTCGGAAGGGGGCCGATCCGCGCCTTTTATACAGAATTGGAGGGAATGATGCGCACGCGCACAACACAGCCAGGTGGGAGCATGGAAAGAGCCAACACATAGACCAACTATTCTTATCGCCACTGATAACCAACAACGCAGCCAAAAACAAGCAAGAAAAGAAAAAAGAAAAAAAGGTCAGCTCCTGCAGCCGACATAGATCGTTGCGTCTCCGAAGGCGTTGACGTACTCAACCGCCACAGTCGTACCAGCAAAAAGCCACCTATTGGGAAGACTATCGCTTACTTGAAAAACAACAACTTGTCCCTGTTAACCGCTGACAAGGAAGGGGGTTTTGTTTTACTTCCGAAGGTTGTCTATTGTGAAAAAGCATCGTCCGCACTCAATTCCTGCTTTGACAAATGTCAGAACGTTGCCTTGACAAAAGTTAAGAGTACAGCAGGAAAGTTGTGCCAACGGTTGAACCTCGATAAACTTTCCCGCTCGATAACAGATAGCAGAAGAATGTCCCTCAGCTTATTTTTTACTGCAAAAACACATAAACCCGAGTGCCCGCTTCGTGTAATCGTTTCAGAGAATGACACTTGGCAAAAATTGGTTGCTAACTTTCTTCAAGCCTATCTCAGCGTTCTCGCAGTAGAAGACCCGTTCCTAGTAAAAAACTCAAGTGATACCATTCACTTCTTGCGAGAACATGGCAGCAGGGCCTACCTAGGTTTCTCCGTTGACGTGAAAGACCTCTACTATTCAATTCCGCACGACGATCTGCTCCTTTGTGTAAACGAGTGTATCGACAAACACGGAGCTGTGGCTTTTCAAAATGCATGTGGCGTTTCTGCTAGTGGCTTTTTAGAATTATTGTCTGTATATCTTAGGTCTACCTATGCTGAGTGGAATGGATCTCTTTTTATACAGAAGCAGGGCATATGTATTGGGTCGTGCATCGCCCCTATCCTGAGCGACCTCTTCTTGGCCATGCGTGACAGAGAAGTAAGCACAAAGATTGCAAATTCACCGGTACTAAAGATATTCAGATATGTCGATGATTATCTAATTTTTCTCGACTGCCCAGGCAATGCTTTCATGACTGAAGTTTCCAAGGTTCTAGGCATTTTTAGGGAGTCTTTTCATCCCCTCGTTTTATCGCATGAAGTTCCAGAAAATAGCTGTCTTCGCTTTCTTGAACTTAAGCTGCACTTCTTACCCGATCACGTATGCTGGATCTTCGAACCAAGGGCCAATAAGCCACTTTTACCGTATGAGTCAGCTCATTCGAAATTGGTCAAGAGAAACATAATCCAGGCCACCTTCAATAACGCATTACTCAAGTCCTGCGCGCACAGTCTTGAAAGCAGTTTCTTTAACCAAGCGCAGAGGCTTCTCAGCTCTGGGTACCCGGCCCTACTCCTATCCTCAGTTGCTCAAAAAATGTTGAAAACGAGGCAAGGAAAGAGCCTAACCTCAAGGGAAGGGCAGAGTCGCAATAAAAAGGTAGCTGTAATCCCCTACATCCACCAACTGTCGCACAACCTAAAAAGAATTGGAAAAAGGGCAGGAGTAGACGTTATTTTCTCTGCTCCTCACCGGCTTTCTAGACTCTGCAGGAAGGTCAACGGCTCTGGGGAAAAAGTTCCAGACTGCACAATTAAGCATCGGGATCCGTTCGTAGCATGCTCGTCGGGTGTCGTCTATTCGATTCCTTTACCCTGCGGCAGGAAGTACGTCGGCCAAACAGGCCGATGTATCAATAAGCGGTTACTGGAGCATAAAGCTAATGCTGAGGATAAAAGGTCCGGTAATTTGGCCATACACTGCCGTGATTGCAGTCCTTGCCGACGCGTCTCCCCCACTTTCAAGGAAACAGATATTTTGGCAAAAAACTTAAATCAACTGACTCGAGAAATCATTGAAGCAGCCACTATTACCAAGCTAAAAGATGAGTGCGTTAGCACACCATCAGTTGCATTGTTAGACAAAGAGTGTTCATTCCTCTCTGCTTTGATTTGATTCAGTGTAGTCTTTTCGTTTCATACCGTGATGATTTTTTGCGCCCACTTTTTTTTTTAAACTCTTCTGTATTCTTCTCTGTTATGTTTTATCGCCCACACGTTTTTTACGATTCTTTGCTTGTTTTTAGAGATCTGTTGTCTGTTCAATGTCATATTTTAGTGACCACCTTTTCTGCTTGTATTCTTTCGCGTCGGCTTCTTGGGTTTTTGCTTGTATCTGTTTTAACGCCTTTAGTTTCCGTCATCTTTTAGCTGTGCCGAATCTTTTACTCTCCCGCAGGTTTTTCCTGCGCCTTTTATGCCTGTTTGTTCAGTTTTTAGTGCCTTCATCTTGTTACCTTTCATCGTCAGTCGTTTAGCCGTGTTGGTTGTTGGCTTCTTCGGGATCTTTTGGTACTTTTTGGAATTGTTTCTTACGTTCCCTGCCTTTGCTCCCCCCGTTGGTTCTTTCTCTTCTTTTCTTTGTTCTTTTTTCTTTTTTCTTTTTTTCTTTTTTCTTTTTTTCTTTTTTCTTTTCTTGCTTGTTTTTGGCTGCATTGTTGGTTATCAGTGGCGATAAGAATAGTTGGTGTATGTGTTGGCTCTTTCCATGCTCCCACCTGGCTGTGTTGTGCGCGTGCGCATCATTCCCTCCAATTCTGTATAAAAGGCGCGGATCGGCCCCCTTCCGAAATAAAAGTTGTTAGTTAGCGCAGGTGTGTGTCCTTCTTGTTCTGGTCCTTTGTCTGCAAGCGCTGTGTTCTCAAGATGTACCCCAACCAACTCGCCCAGCAACAAACCTTGCTCACGAAATTGCGCTCTGCAACATTCTTAGGAAGTTCGTTTTTTGTCTCTGTCAGTACTGCGTCCATTTTCCTGCCTGGGAATGCCCCGACTGCTACCCGCTTATCACCCTTTACACGCTCCATTATAGTTCTTTTGCACCTACTCATATTTGAGTCACCGCCGATAAGCACTTGGCTATTCCCTTCCTCCATTATAACTTCCGGATTATTATGCCGCCTTTTATCTGTGATTGCGACCTCATTCGTGGAAGTTAGCTAGTTCACCTTCTCTCCATTTCCTCTAGACTTTCTAGCTGCCACATGTGTGTAGCTGTTCCTGTCTGAACCTGCCTGACCCAATTCCTTATCACTGTCGATGCCAGCGCAGGCCCCATCCACGTGGCTGGCGCTAGAATGTCCGCCAATGTGGCTTCGCTCGGCGGTGTCAGCTATTTTTGCCTGCAACACTTGACTAAGCTGTTCTTGAAGTTTCCGCATCTCTGCCCTCTCTACATGCAGCTCTTTTTCTAGGGCATCCATACGTAGCGCCAGGCCGGTGTTCGCTTCGTCAGCCCTGTCCAGGTGTGCGCTTAATACGCAGCATTTGCACATAAAGCATTTGCACATAAAAAGGCCTTCAGCCTCTTCTACAGATTCGAACAGAGTTTCCTTCAAATTCACCGACGCCTCACACTCCTTGCATTTAACCTTCAGTTGCTTGACCATTTAGCAGTACTCTATTACTACCACAAAATGCTAGAAAAGAAAAACCACTTGCAACCACGTGCTCAAATAAAATTATGCCTACCGCAAAAGCCAATCACCTAGAAAGGAATACTAACTACCTGTCTAAGCCAGTTAACTCACAAATGAGCCCTGCAAATCTACAGCTGCTGGCAGGAAAAGGCCCGGTCGTTAGGTCACTGACCTGCTCTTTCGCGAGCCCTTCACCTAACTAGCCTAGATCTAAAACTAGCCTAAATCTAAGCTCTCAAAATATTAAAGGAAAGAACTCATCGATTTGTCGTAGTCACGGCACTCTCACAGTCATCCGTCCGTCAGGTCCCGGTCGCCACTCGTAATTCGAAGAGCACCGAAACAAGCGTCCACACCGCACGGCTGTCAGCGGTCAAATGTCAACAGCCACAGGGTGGCGGCACCGCCACGCTGAAGGCTAGGAATGCTACCGTAATGTAGCTATCTGTGTAGTATTATGAAACTGAATTCTTTACTGCAAACAGATGCATCGTAGCAGAGCATTCTTCTGTTATTAGATGAGGACTACTAGATGTCCTTTTGGTCCTTTGGTTTCTTTAATGTTTAAACAGTACATATTATTTCAATGGGCAAAAACTTACGACTCCTTGTTCGTGTTGCAGACATCCGTACTGTCCAGATTTTAAAGCTGCTGGGAAAAATTGTTTCACAACTGAAGGTAGTTGAAGCAATGTTCGTGCCTGCGGTAAGTTGATATTATACTTGGTTGTTCAAAAGGTTGAAGTGAAATTGCTAGTACATGAAGCCTGTCATGATGCTGAGAAACTTCGTGGCAGATTTGTTATGGGATGGATTCATCTGGCACCTGTGCTAAGACGTCTGGAGCTGTATGCATGGGTCGTGTTTCATGGCTGTGCTTTGCTCACTATGGCACGTGCACTGGAAAGATTTGAAATTAGCAACCATCTTTGTCTTAATTTTGGTGTAGCAAACAAACATTTATTTTATTCAATAGGTATTGATGATGTTTCACGGTTAATATACTTTCCTTCACATCAGATTTCCTTACTTAAAGTACAAACGGAGTAAATCTGGAACAGCTTAAAAATAAAGCTAAAACAGTGTAACCTGAAAGTCTGTTATGAGCAATCCATTATAGCCATATATGTGCACTGGCATGGCTTGTTTCCCTAGCAAGCCGGCGCGGTGGCTTAGCGGTCATGGCGCTCGGCTGCTGGCCCAAAAGACGCGGGTTCGATCCCGGCCACGGCGGTCGCATTTTGATGCAGGCGAAATTCTAGAGGCCCGTGTATTGTGCAATGTCAGTGCACGTTAAAGAACCCCAGGTGGTCGAAATTTCCGGAGCCCTTCACTACGGCGTCTCTCATAGTCTGAGTCGCTTTGGGACGTTAAACCTTCATAAACCAAACCAAACCTTGTTTCCCTAGTTGCATGCCTGTGATGTGTTCTGAATTTTACTGTTCTCCACTGCATTTATTTATGCAGGATGAAGAGAAGCCACCCACCCCATGTGTGGTTTTCTGCGATGGCAATATTGAACAGGCAGACAACTACTTCCTGCACGTGGAGCAGCAAAATGTTTTCTGTGTGATCGATGCAACACAAGGCCTTGCTGCCATTATGGCCCCTTATTGGCTGTTTACCTTAAGTTATTCAAAAGCAGCGTACAGGTTGTGCTGCGTAGTGGAGCACCTATTTTTAAATGTAAATGTTTCCGAGCCAAAGGCAGCAGCCCAGAGGTTTATCTCTTCTTTCAAGCCTGAGTTTGGCATATTTGAAAAGGCACCACAATAACTCAGTTGTATATGAAAGAAGCCGAATACAGGGTCTGCACGCAGGTGCCCAGGGAGGCAGTCTGTCGCACCGCGGCCAGACCTACTTGAAACGACTGGACCCTGTTCATAATCTTGGTCTGCGCCTATCAACTGGAGCATATAGAATATGGTAAATAGTCTTTATGTTGAAGATAATGAGCCCACACTAGAGGATAGAAGAGTCACACTTACATGCAAGTACATCCTTAAAACCCGTTCTCTTCCTAAACATATCTGCTATCCCATTGTTACCAAGTGCCCATCTAGAAGATTATTCAATAATAAACCACATTTTATTAGGCCACTAATAATGCACTTTGAAGATAAATGTGAAGAGTTAGCAGTGCTAGACACCCTACCGAATATTGCACAAAGGCATGAATATCTACCACCATGGTACAGCCTCGCTTCGGTGTGTGACTTGACACTGACACACGTAAACAAAAGGAAATGCCACACGAGCACATACTGCAAGGGTTCTTTGCACTACAAGAAAAATATGACAGCTACACTGAATTTTATACTGATGGCTCAAAAACAGAAAGTCATGTCGGAAGCGCAGTAATTCAAGGAAAAAACGATAAAATTATATGATTGGCACAGTATGCATCGGTATTTACTGCGGGGTGTTATGCCATCCTCGTAGCCATAGAACAAATAGTAAAACAAAACATAAAAAATAGCATCATTTACACCGATTCACTGATTATGCTCAAAGCGCTGCACCCTACAAGTGCTGCTGAGCCCATAATAGGAAAAATCATATATAACATAGTTAAAATCACACAGCAAAAACATACCATTATATTCTGCTGGGTCCCTAGCCATTTTGGAATTTTAGGTAATGAGAGAGCAGATGCTTGCACAGCACAAGCTCGAATTGGTCATATAAAACAAGTTAACATACCACAGAGGGATTTTTTTTAAATTACTGCACAGTAAACTCAGGAATAAGTGGCAGGTTGCATGGGGCGAACAGAAAAACAACAAACTATATTCTATAAAACCCGTTTTGGGAGAATGGAGATCATGTAAACATCAGGAGAATTTTACAGAAGTTATTTTGTGTCAACTACGCATTGGACACACATACCTTACACACAACTTCTTACTGGCAAAAAAAGACAAACCTCTCTGCGAAATGTGTGGCAATGAACTCACGGTAAACCACATTTTAATTGTATGCACAAAACTGGAACTGAGAAAAAAATATTTCACAACATTTACAATGAATATATACAACTACACCTGTCACATATATTAAGGAGCCTAAATTAAATTTTAAAGGAAAAAGGTGTGAAGAAGACGACGCGAATTAACCGAAGAATAAAGAAGAGGAAGAAGAAGCATTCGTTGAGATGGAGAGAGATGATTGGTGGAGAAGCATACGGTGACGTGGAGAGAGATAATTGGTGGAGAAGAGAAGAAGACGACGACAAGGCTTACGTGGACTAACACCGAGGCTATAAAAGGGCGAGCGAGAGCGAGGCACGGGGTGGGGGGGGGGACAGCAGAGAAGCGGAGGCTCCGTCGGGTCAGGGACACTTTGGCTGGAAGAGAGCGACGCCGGCTACTGCTCCGGTGAGCTCGAGTTCTACGGCATCGCATCGTGGACTTCCTGCCATGCCGGAGCCCGTTCCGGGGAGTCAACAGAGGACGCTACCACCCGCTACAATCAGGGGTGTCTCCAACGCTGTTGCCACCCATCCGGGTGGTGCCCCCAATGCCAAAAACACCGCATCACCTCCACGGGCGCTTGGACCTGGAGCTTGTACGACGCAGCCAACGACGCCAGCCCAAGCGCGTCGAACGCCGCCAGCAACGCCAGCCCAAGCACGCCGAACGCCGCCTCGACGCCGGCTACGGGATCCATACAACGCCGCAGCCGCGCCGAACCAACCGTGAGCACGAATGCCGACCACGAATAGTAGAACGCTAGTTGTAGACGCTGGTAGTAGTGTGCCCGGGTCGTGTGTATTTATAGTCTTTGTGTTTTGTGTTAGTTTTGTTAGTTTTGTGTTCTAGTGTGTGTGCCACGTAGGGTGTATTAAATGTGCGTTTGTGTGGGTACACCCGTCGCCTGGTCCATTCTTTCGGTCCGAGTGTTCTCCGGGGAGATCCGTGACAAAGATAAGTGGCGAGTCGGTGCCAGGATTCATTTCCTTTTTTCTTTTTGCTTTGTCTCGGATCTTTCCGTTCTCTCGACGGCAGAAAGGATGGATTTGGCAAGAACGTTAGAACTGGCGCTCAAGCTAGGGTTAAGCAAGGAAGAGGCGATGCATCTCTATGAGGAGGAGGGAAAGAGACAGAGAGAGGAAAGGGCGCAAGCACGCGCAGACGCTCGTGAAGCAGAAGAACGCGGGGCGAAAAGAGCTCGCGAGGCGGAAGAGCGAGAAGAGAAAAGAGCTCGCGAGGCAGAAAAACAGGAGAAGAGAAGGATAGAACGGGAGAAGGAGTTTATTTTGTGGAAGCAGGCGCATGTCGCTGGAGGATATGAGGAGATCACGGACAATGATCAGCGTTCCTTAGCGCGGGTACAGAATCTCCTAGACCGGCCAGAGTTTGTCCAAGCAGGCTGATGGCTCCTTTCGATGACAAAAGAGATGATCTGTACGCATATCTGCAACGATTCGAGCGGATAGCTTTGGGGCAAGGCTGGGAGCGCAGTGAATGGGCCACGGCATTGAGCATGTGTTTAGTCGGAGAGGCGCTGAATGTGTTTGGAAGGATGCCCGCTGCTGATTCCATGGACTACGAGATATTCAAAAAGGCACTCCTCCAAAGATTCAGGCTTACGGCAGATGGTTTCGTGAGAGATTTCGCACCGCGAAACCTTAGGATTCGGAAACCGCGAAGCAGATTTTCTGCATGCTGACCAACTATTTTGATAGGTGGCTTGATATGTCAAACACAGAAAAGAGTTTTGAAGGGGTGCGTGACAAGCTGGTCACAGAGCAATTCTTAGCGTGCTGCAGCTCAAATCTAGCGCTATTCCTGAAAGAAAGTTGTGTTCATTGGATGAGTTCGCAGACACTGCAGACCGATTCCTCGAGGCTCAAGGGCTAAGAAATTTGAGTAAGGCGAAGGAGGAAACCCAAAAGACCCTAGAGACAGATGCGGCAAAACCAAGATCATATGGCAGTGCATCTAAGGCGCCAGTAAGGTGTTTTCTCTGCGGCTAGGTGGTAAACCGTGCAGCTGACTGTCGGAATAGTAGTGCTGCCCAAAAAAACACAGGTTGTGTGTCAAGGTTGTAAGAGGAGGGGTCATACTCTGGATGAGTGCCGATACAGAACGCAGGACCGAGCTGCATGCGTTGTCGACTCAAGGGTAGAACTTGTGATGCCATCCGAAGTTCCGCAGCTGAAAGGAGAGCAAACGCCGCTGGAAAATGAGGCAGTGAGTGGAACACCCAAGTCGAAAGCAGCAATGCCAGTGGTGGTTGGGCAAATAGGGGACCGTCCTATATTGGTACTTAGAGACAGCGGAGCTAACACAGTCTTGGTTCGTAGAAGCCTGGTGAAGGACGAGCATCTTACAGAGGAAGCGTCGGCCGTCACTCTTGTAGATAGCACAGTAAGGTACCTTCCTGAAGCCAGGATCCTAGTGTCCACGCCATACTATACTGGCAGGTAGTGGCAAAATGCGTAGACCAACCCATCTACGATCTCATCTTGGGGAACATTACGGTTGCAAGAGGTGTCGAAGACCCCGATCCCGAGTGTAGGATGCTCGACGTTGAAGAACATCCAAAGGAGGAAAGGCCTGCGACAGCTCAGACGGGTGCAGTCAGTTTCTCGTCGGCAGTGGAGACAAGGGCTCAAGCGACAGCCCGAGCAACGCAGCGTCCGCTCTCTACTCCTAGTGCGATGTGCTTGAGCGTAACACCGGGAGAAATTGCAATTAGGCAAAAAGAAGACACTAGCCTGAAGACCTGCTTCGAAAGAGTCGGGGAAAAAGTGAAAAGAAAGAAGAGTCGCACGTCATTCGAGTATCAATTGGTAATTGGTCTTCTGCACAGGGAATGCATATTTAGTTCAGGAAGGCGGGGTTCCAACAGCTGGTGTTACCAAGAGATATGCGAGAGACCGTACTACGCTTAGGACATGACGCCATTATGGCCGGACGCCAGGGTGTTCAAAAAACGGTGTCTAGGATCACCGCGTTCTTTTGGCCGGGTGTTCAGAGTGACGTTAAGCGCTTTGTCCGCTCATGTGACGTGTGCCAGCGCAGTTCCGAAGGGAAGAGTTGGTCCCGTACCTCTGGGAAAGATGCCAGCCATCGACCTACCGTTTCAGCGAGTGGCTATTGACATTGTGGGGCCAATCTCTCCAGTATCCGCCAAAGGCAATAGATATGTGCTTACTCTAGTTGACGTGGCCACTCGTTATCCTGACGCTATTCCACTGAGAACTATTGACAGTATCCAAGTGGCGGAGGGTCTTGTGGAAATGTTTTCGCGCTATGGGTTCCCGAGGGAAATTTTGAGTGACCGGGGCTCGAACTTCACATCGGAACTAATGAAGGAGGTTAACCGCCTTTTGTCAGTAAGACAGTTACTGACGACGCCTTACCATTCCATGTGTAATGGGCTTGTAGAGCGTTTCAACGCCACCCTCAAAAACATGATCAAGAAAATGTGCCAGGAGAGACCTACTGATTAGGATAGATATCTCCCAGCTCTTTTGTTCGCTTACCACGAAGTACCACAAACGAGTATTGGTTTCTCGCCTTTCGAGATGTTATATGGGAGAACCTTTAGAAGTCCACTTACAATACTCAAGGAGCTGTGGGCTAATAAAGAGATTGCATCAGATCTCAAGACCACATACATATACGTGTTTGAGTTGCGGGATAGGTTGAAGGAAACATGCAGGCTTGCACATCAAAGCCTGGAAAAGGCGCGTGAATGCCACAAGGGATGTTATGAAAAGAAAGCCATTCACAGAAATCTGAATCCGGGCGACAGCGTTCCTGTGTTGCTACCCATGGATCATAAGTTAATGATGCAATGGAAGGGCCCATACCTCGTGACACGGAAGAAAAAGGATATATATTATGAGGTATTGATAGATGGCATTAAGAGGGTTTTACATGTAAATATGTTGAAGAAATATGAAGAAAGATGTCCCGTACGGCGGTACGCTCCCAGGGCAACTTGTTCGGTAGTGACCGAGGAGACAGGTGATGCTGCTGAGGTGTCCACGTTCAGTGGGAATAAAAACGCAGGAGGGGATGAGGTACTGAAGAAGCCCAATTTGAATGCAGACAGAGGATTACAGCTCTACTCCAAATCAAGGGGGAGACGTTTTGGGATGGGCCAAGCCAAATTAGGGTCATGTCACAAATTAGACATGTATAGAGATAGAACTAACTGGTCAGCTCTGGGTGTCTCTGGGATATATCATGTTGTTGCTGTGTTAATGTGTTTCTGGGATTTACCTTGTTGTTGTTGCTGTTGTTGGAGTTGTGATCATTTAAGGGAGTGTGTTGTGGACACGAACATGTTTATTAATGACTCTGTACAGACAGCGGCAGTGGTGTTTAGTGTTCTGGAAGCGCAATTTGGTGTGCTGTGTTAGTGGTGTGCGTTTGGTGTGTGGTGGACCTCTGCGGTGTGTTGTGTGCTGAGTCCAGAATCGCCACAGAAGATAGTCGGCTGGCTGGATGGCTTGAAGATGAGGATGACGTGAGCAGTTTTTCATGGAAAAACTCTTGAGAGAGGGGGCCCTTGTCACATATATTAAGGAGCCTAAATTAAATTTTAAAGGAAAAAGGTGTGAAGAAGACGACGCGAATTAACCGAAGAATAAAGAAGAGGAAGAAGAAGGATTCGTTGAGGTGGAGAGAGATGATTGGTGGAGAAGCATACGGTGACGTGGAGAGAGATGATTCGTGGAGAAGAGAAGACGACGACAAGGCTTACGTGGACTAACACCGAGGCTATAAAAGGGCGAGCGAGAGCGAGGCACGGGGGGGAACAGCAGAGAAGCGGAGGCTCCGGCGGGTCAGGGACACTTTGGCTGGAAGAGAGCGACGCCGGCTACTGCTCCGGTGAGCTCGAGTTCTACAGAATCGCATCGTGGACTTCCTGCCGTGCCTGAGCCCGTTCCGGGGAGTCAACAGAGGACGCTACCACCCGCTACGGCAAGGGGTGTCTCCAGCGCTGTTGCCACCCATCCGGGTGGTGCCCCCAACGCCAACAACACCGGCATCACATCCACGGGCGCTTGGACCTGAAGCTTGTACGACACAGCCAGCGACGCCAGCCCAAGTGCGTCGAACGCCGCCAGCAACGCCAGCCCAAGCACGCCGAACGCCGCCTCGACGCCGGCTACGGGACCCATACTACGCCGCAGCCGCACCGAACCAACCGTGAGCACGAACGCCGACCACGAATAGTAGAACGCTAGTAGTAGACGCTGGTAGTAGTGTGCCCGGGTCGTGTGTATTTATAGTCTTTGTGTTTTGTGTTAGTTTTGTTAGCTTTGTGTTCTAGTGTGTGTGCCATGTAGGGTGTATTAAATGTGCGTTTGTGTGGGTACACCCGTCGCCTAGTCCATTATTTCGGTCCGATTGTTCTCCGGGGAGATCTGTGACAACACCCCATGTTAGTTTGATTTGAAGCAGCGCAAGGCCGAAAGCCAAAGAAGAGAGCCGAGAAAGAAACGGACGACACAGCGCTGAACTAACAACTGACATTTATTTGTCACGCTGCACGTATAAATACATACAGGCACCGAAAAGGAAAACAAAGCAAAGAGCTCATTCATGCACTGGGATTCTGCAAGCCAACACAAGCTAAAATGTGCGATTCAGGAAGCGAAGTTCTTTTTGAGATAAAGACACTGATGGAGCGCTTACACATGTGTCACCATACGTCTTGATGTTCGAAGCCTCGATTATTTCGCGGCACAGCTTATCTCTGTTTCTATCCACAACTCTGCAAAATTCAAACTGTGGGGTGCACTCGCACTCACGACAGTGCATGCTGAGGTTACGGGACTCTTTATTATCTGCATTGTTGCGGTGCTGCCTGAGCCTATCATTTAAGCACTGTCCTGTCTGGCCAATATAAAACCTATTACAAGTCAGTGGAATAGAATACACGACATTTTTTTGACACTTCCCGAATTTCGCTCATGATTTTTCGTGCAAACGGGGATAGTTTTCCCTGGATTGTTGACACGCATGCACAAACTTGATAACTTAATGGGAGCCGAAAAAACAACATCCACTCCGACTCTTTTACCAACACTTTTCAAATTATGTGATATCTTGTGGATGTAGGGAATAGCTGCTACTGGCTTACATGTTTGACATTCAGGACTCGGGGAGCATTTCAGTTTCTTCAACAAAACATCGGCCACAGAAGAAAGAAAATGAAGCGGATAGCCACAAGCAGTAAGCCTCCCTACTTGGTTGCTAAAGCTGCGTGCGGTTTTATGTCGACAGGATTTTGTAAGTGCACTCCTGAAGCTTGACATGACAATTCCTCTTTTAACAAGCTTCGAGTGCCCGGAACTATAAGGTAGCAACGGTTTATTAGCCCTAGGCTCGAAAGACCAGCACACACTGCAAGGTGAAAACTGCAGGCTCAAGTCTAGAAATCTGATTGTGTCCTCTACAGGAACTTCATGAGTTACTTCCAAAGGGGCAAGAACATCAGAAAATACACCTCGAACTTTGGACACTTCCCTACTAAAGGCTTCGCGCCCACAGGTGAGCAAAACTAGATAGTCATCCACAAAGCGAGAAACAGCTGCAACAGCTGTGCCATTTAAGCGGTCATTTAGTTCTCTGTCATGCATAGCTAAATAGAAATCACTCAAAATTGGGGCAATGCAGGAACCTATACAAATGCCCTTCTTCTGAATAAAAATTCGACCTTCCACTCTGTATACGTGGATTCAAGGTAGGCTAATAACAATTCTAAAAAGTTCTCCACCGACATGCCGGCTGCGTTCTGAAAGCGAACGGCACCATAATTGTCAATGACGTCCCTAATGCACAAAAGGAGACTGTCATGCGGAATGGAGTAGTAAAGGTCCTTTACGTCAATAGAAAAAGCGCACAGTTGCTTGTCATGGTAGTAGTCTAGGGTGCTAATCACGTCGAGGGAATTCTTAACCTGGAAGGGATCGTCAACTGGTAGTTTTGTTAGCTTTTCTTTCAGAAACAGTCCTAAACATTTTTGCCAGGAACCTTTCTCGGAAACAATAACGCGGAACGGCACGTCGGTTTTATGAGTCTTAACAGTAAAAAACATGGTCAAACTAGGCTTTTTACAGTTATTTATAGACGTAAACAGCTTGTCTAAGTTATTCTGCTTACACAACTTTTTCACCTTGCATTTAGACTTCGCAAGACTTGTTTTTCTCCCCTCCTTACATACAGACTGGACGGCATCCATTGCTTTTTCATTGAAACTATCCTTAGACAGAACGACAAAACCCCCTTCCTTATCCGCCGTCAGCAGGACCAAAGAATTGTCACGTAGATAGTCCACAGACGTATTGATGGGTAGCTTCTTAGACTGATTCCTAGGGCGGGAGAGAACATCGACACCTTCTGAGATGCATCTGCTGGCCTCAGGAGCTGGAGCATATCCGGATATATGCCTTACCATAGCAAGAAGCTCTGGTGCACTTTTTCGGGGCTCAACAGCGAACTTTGGGCCAAGATCGAGGACTTGACGCACATGGGCCGGAAGCGGGGCGCCGCTCATGTTGTGAACATGGCCAACGGACCCACGATGTTTCTTCGGAACGAGGTCACGAAGCGTGGGAAGCTGCTGCTGCCATAAGACGTCTGTGGTGGTGTGGACAAGGCGCGTTAGTTCCCGCCACTGATTCTTCCAACCAGCTGGCTGATTGTAGAGTTGAAGAACAATCCGCAGGTGATCCTGGCACAACCTGGCCTGTCATAGCCACTCCGCTCTCAAAAATTTGCACATCCTTGTGCCATGGCTGACTGAGGGCAAGAAGCCCCCAAACAAAGCCAGCACTTCGGATGGAAGAAACGTTTTCCGAATGCAGAATCCCAACATTCTGGACTTGCAGAAAGCCACAGCGATGAATTGCACAAGGCGATGTGGTTGAGAAAACCAAGACGAAAAAACAGGGCCCTTTGTACTAGAAGTGAAGCTTGAAAGCACAAGCTGATGGGCGAGTTGGTTATTCATAGTTTGATTTGAAGCAGCGCAAGGCCGAAAGCCAAAGAAGAGAGCCGAGAAAGAAACGGACGACACAGCGCTGAACTAACAACTGACATTTATTTGGCACGCTGCACGTATAAATACATACAGGCACCAAAAAGGAAAACAAAGCAAAGAGCTCATTCATGCACTGGGATTATGCAAGCCAACACAAGCTAAAATGGGCGATTCAGGAAGCGAAGTTCTTTTTGAGATAAAGACACTGATGGAGCGCTTACACATGTGTCACCATACGTCTTGATGTTCGAAGCCTCGATTATTTCGCGGCACAGCTTATCTCTGTTCCTATCCACAACTCTGCAAAATTCAAACTGTGGGGTGCACTCGCACTCACGACAGTGCATGCTGAGGTTACGGGACTCTTTATTATCTACATTGTTGCGGTGCTGCCTGAGCCTATCATTTAAGCACTGTCCTGTCTGGCCAATATAAAACCTATTACAAGTCAGTGGAATAGAATACACGACATTTTTTTGACACTTCCCGAATTTGCGCTCATGATTTTTCGTGCAAACGGGGAGAGTTTTCCCTGGATTGTTGACACGCATGCACAAACTTGATAACTTAATGGGAGCCGAAAAAACAACATCCACTCCGACTCTTTTACCAACACTTTTCAAATTATGTGATATCTTGTGGATGTAGGGAATAGCTGCTACTGGCTTACTTGTTTGACATTCAGGACTCGGGGAGCATTTCAGTTTCTTCAACAAAACATCGGCCACAGAAGAAAGAACATGAAGCGGATAGCCACAAGCAGTAAGCCTCCCTACTTGGTTGCTAAAGCTGCGTGCGGTTTTATGTCGACAGGATTTTGTAAGTGCACTCCTGAAGCTTGACATGACAATTCCTCTTTTAACAAGCTTCGAGTGCCCGGAACTATAAGGTAGCAACGGTTTATTAGCCCTAGGCTCGAAAGACCAGCACACACTGCAAGGTGAAAACTGCAGGCTCAAGTCTCGAAATCTGATTGTGTCCTCTACAAAAAGCCTAGTTTGACCATGTTTTTTACTGTTAAGACTCATAAAACCGACGTGCCGTTCCGCGTTATTGTTTCCGAGAAAGGTTCCTGGCAAAAATGTTTAGGACAGTTTCTGAAAGCAGAGCTAACAAAACTACCAGTTGACGATCCCTTCCAGGTTAAGAATTCCCTCTACGTGATTAGCACCCTAGACTACTACCATGACAAGCAACTGTGCGCTTTTTCTATTGACGTGAAGGACCTTTACTACTCCATTCCGCATGACAGTCTCCTATTGTGCATTAGGGACGTCATTGACAATTATGGTGCCGTTCGCTTTCAGAACGCAGCCGGCATGCCGGTGGAGAACTTTTTAGAATTGTTATTAGCCTACCTTGAATCCACGTATACAGAGTGGGAAGGTCGAATTTTTATTCAGAAGAAGGGCATTTGTATAGGTTCCTGCATTGCCCCAATTTTGAGTGATTTCTTTTTAGCTATGCATGACAGAGAACTAAATGACCGCTTAAATGGCACAGCTGTTGCAGCTGTTTCTCGCTTTGTGGATGACTATCTAGTTTTGCTCACCTGTGGGCGCGAAGCCTTTAGTAGGGAAGTGTCCAAAGTTCGAGGTGTATTTTCTGATGTTCTTGCCCCTTTGGAAGTAACTCATGAAGTTCCTGTAGAGGACACAATCAGATTTCTAGACTTGAGCCTGCAGTTTTCACCTTGCAGTGTGTGCTGGTCTTTCGAGCCTAGGGCTAATAAACCGTTGCTACCTTATAGTTCCGGGCACTCGAAGCTTGTTAAAAGAGGAATTGTCATGTCAAGCTTCAGGAGTGCACTTACAAAATCCTGTCGACATAAAACCGCACGCAGCTTTAGCAACCAAGTAGGGAGGCTTACTGCTTGTGGCTATCCGCTTCATGTTCTTTCTTCTGTGGCCGATGTTTTGTTGAAGAAACTGAAATGCTCCCCGAGTCCTGAATGTCAAACAAGTAAGCCAGTAGCAGCTATTCCCTACATCCACAAGATATCACATAATTTGAAAAGTGTTGGTAAAAGAGTCGGAGTGGATGTTGTTTTTTCGGCTCCCATTAAGTTATCAAGTTTGTGCATGCGGGTCAACAATCCAGGGAAAACTATCCCCGTTTGCACGAAAAATCATGAGCGCAAATTCGGGAAGTGTCAAAAAAATGTCGTGTATTCTATTCCACTGACTTGTAATAGGTTTTATATTGGCCAGAGAGGACAGTGCTTAAATGATAGGCTCAGGCAGCACCGCAACAATGTAGATAATAAAGAGTCCCGTAACCTCAGCATGCACTGTCGTGAGTGCGAGTGCACCCCACAGTTTGAATTTTGCAGAGTTGTGGATAGGAACAGAGATAATCTGTGCCGCGAAATAATCGAGGCTTCGAACATCAAGACGTATGGTGACACATGTGTAAGTGCTCCATCAGTGTCTTTATCTCAAAAAGAACTTCGCTTCCTGAATCGCACATTTTAGCTTGTGTTGGCTTGCAGAATCCCAGTGCATGAATGAGCTCTTTGCTTTGTTTTCCTTTTTGGTGCCTGTATGTATTTATACGTGCAGCGTGCCAAATAAATGTCAGTTGTTAGTTCAGCGCTGTGTCGTCCATTTCTTTCTCGGCTCTCTTCTTTGGCTTTCGGCCTTGCGCTGCTTCAAATCAAACTATGAATAACCAACTCGCCCACCTGCTTGTGCTTTCAAACCCCATGTTACTTTTGGGTGATCAAGCACTGGTTGATTTTTCAAGCATTTTTAAGTTTCTCAGAGAAGCCAATGTTTTAAACAAACTTTAGATATAAAAAGCGTAACCTTTAACAAAAGCTCTAACCGTTTGTTTGGTGCATCATAGCCTCAGTTGCTTTTGCGCCATTAAAATCAATATAACTAACTCAAGGGGTCGTTCTTAGCTACCCTCTTTTTATAGTGAAAATGAATGCATTAAAGGGCGTACTGCTTAGATCTATATCCTACTCCGTTTATGTCGACGATGTACAAATAAGTTACAAGTCATGTAATTTGTCCATCTGTGAGCGGCAGATTCAACTAGGAGTAAACAAACTAGCAAAGTGGGCAGACCAAAACGGATTTAAACTCAACTCATCAAATACTAAGCTTATTCTTCACAAAAAAAAAACGCCGTATTAGACCTAAACCCGACATCACACTTAACGGGCAAAGCATTTCTGTCCAAAAAGAGCATAAATTTCTTGGCATCACAATCGACGAAAAGCTTACATTCATCAAACACATTAAGCAGCTAAGACTTAAATGCATGAAATGATGAACCTTCTAAAGATCCTGTTCCACCAATCTTACGGCACAGATCGAGACTGCCTGCTGAGCCTTTTAAATAGTGTAGTTCTATGATGTATAGACTGCTGCTCAGTAGTGTACGAGTCAGCACGAAAAAGCACCTTACAAATGCTCGATGCTGTGTACCACCAGGGTCTGCGGTTGGCTACTGGCGCTTTCTGTACAAGCCCAATTTCCTAGTTTGTACGTTGAGGCTGACCGATTGTCACTTGAGCGGCGAAGAAAGTACACAAGTATAACGTGCGCTATGAAGGTTTTATCTCATGTTGACCGTCAATGCAATGCACTATTGCGAAGCCCGACCAGAACATTGCTCTTTTTAAACCGACCGTCTGAAACCCCATCTTTACCCATTAGAGTCGCCACACTTTTCCAAGACATGAACATGCCAGTCTCCAGCATTCTGGTAACTTCTTCTATAGACATAATTGCTTCCTGAGAAGTGTATCCAGTGGACTGCGACACATCTTTTCGTGAGGTTGGCAAGATTGGGTTGCCAATTGACATAAAACAGAATTTCCTGTCCCTACAAGCAAACTATCAGTGCACAGTTTTACACTGATGCCTCAAAGACATCCTCAGTTTCATGAGCAGTTCTCAGCTGTCAATTTTCTGAAACAAAAACAATGAATAGACACGCAAGCATATTTACTGCGGAATGCCATGGTATTCTGTTGGCTGTTAGATTTATCCTGGAAAAGAAAGTCCCAAGCTCTGTTATTTATTCAGATTCCTTAAGTGTGATTATGGTCCTGTCTTCTAGGAAACCCTGTAAAAATCATATTATGAATTCCCTCTTGAATTGCCTTATGTCTGCACGCACACTGAACCTTAAAATTTTATAGTATGTTGGGTACCAGGTCGCCGTGGAATAGATGGAAATGAAGAAGCTGACAGGCTTACTGCATCAGGTGCTGAACTGAATAGGATAGATATAAAACAACTTCCATACCAGGACATCAGGCCATATATTAGGACTGCAGTTCGCAAAGAGTAGCAGCAGGATTGGGATGAAGAAATAGACAACAAACTGCACACAATAAAATCATGGATTGGGAGGTATGCCACAGAAAAACAAAATAGATTCAAAGAAGTTGCTCTCTGCTTACTGATGGGACATACATCACACACATCTTTTACAGGACACTCCGGCACCACAATGCGCGAGATGTGGAGCCCACATCTCAGTTGTCGACACATTAAACATATGCCCCAGACTGGATACACAAAGACGACAGCATTTCCCTGAACTTTACACATTTAAAATACCAAATCAACTTTCATTATTTTTAGGTGACCACCATATGTTTTCATTGGATAGGGTTTTTAAAATTTTAACTTATGTTGGTTTCTTACTAGAGATTTCATATTCAAAATAACTTCAGCACCTCCTCATTGCTGAGGAGAGTGCTGAGCTTACCCATAGCTGCCAGACGCCTCGCCCTTCTTCCTCAAGCAAGGACTGTGTTTGAGGCTACCTAGCTTCGTCTTTTACATATAACTCCTCTTAAAACAAGTTTTAGGCACTATACATCACTCTAAGCCATTCCACCAGGTATTTAGGCACCCTCGTCACACTCTATAATCATGCACATGCCCACTACTCTTAGGTCCTAAACGCATGCTGTTGATTTTATCATTCGTATGTATTTTAGCCTGAGTCGACCAAAAACCTCATATTTGGCACTCTTTGGCCTTAGGTGCCCTTGGGCCATAAAAACCTAGCATCATCATCAATTATATGGCCCACCACTATGGCATCCCTCACAGCCTGTGTCAGTTTGCAATGTTAAAAGCCATTAAACCAAACCAAGTTTGCTAAACAGTCAGTTTCTCATCAAACAAGACGCCACTTAGCGCTTGTCACTAATAGCTAGACATTAAAAGCTTAATGATTTGCAGGTTGGCTTAGCACAACACAAACGAGGACAAGAGAGGGAGACAGGACCAGCGCTCGTCCTGTGTCCATCTCTTGTCCTCGTTTGTCTCGCGCTAAGTGAGCCCGCAAATCATGAATCACTAACTGGCCCAAAGCTGCACTTTATTAAAAGCTTAGTTTCAATAGCATCGAAGTGTCTTTCTGGCTCAGGACACGCGCAGCTGTTATGCCCTGACACCGGATCTGCAGAGCAGCATGGACTAAGCAAGAAGTCGCCCTGCAAGAACCCTCCGATGCACGCTTTGGGGCCAAACTCGAAAGGCACGCAAGCCGTCGCACGCCATGCCGCTTTGCTGAGATAAGCAAGCCGCAACATTTTCCGGACGCACATGAGACCGCAGCCACGACCGAAAAGTGGCAAAACGGGCGTGTCATGTGAGCGCACACTCCCCGCCAGTCACACACAGGCGAAAGACAAGTCGACCAGTCAAATCGAGCTGAACTCCGGCTTTCGTCAGCTGCCGTAAACATACTGATATATTATCTTAGCAACAGTGGCCAACACTTAATGGCACTGGTGTCAGTCCAACCCATGCTGTCTAGTATTCGTGTTAAGCGTGCTGACGGCAGTGCAATAAATGAATTTATGGTCGTGAACACAGGAGTTCATGGGAGATAGCTACAAACCCTGCTTGTGGCGATGCGCGGTAGCTGCAATTCACAATGTGGCAAAAAGGGTTCTGCTGCCTTGCCTGCTTCTGGCAAATGGAGGAACGCACCTCCCTTTTTACTGTTTTTTAAAGCGATCTCCGTGCATCACTACAAGCAGAGTTCGAGGCTGCTGGGCTTGCGCTTATGTGCTCACGCTCATAAATTTTGTGACTGCACAGGTCTACACAGATATATCCAGACATCATGATGAGATGTTTGAAAGATTCTAAGGAGACATTGGTAACTATGCCTGGAACCCGACAGGGTCAATTTAAGGGAAGTAGGAGAGGCCTTTGTTTTGCAGTGGACTAAGTGTAGCTAGTCTGATGATTATTTGATAAATGCACACCCCCAAACACAAGAAGCCCAGCCATCAACAGCAAAATTCAGCATTGTAGATCATGCTATCACAAATGATTAGCAACTCGTCGTAGCAGCAATCGCAGGGGCACCTTTCCATCAGCTAGGTTTGGGCTGCTAAACATATGCAGTAAACTACCATCTGTGTCAATCATACAAGAATTTCTTGCACTGGAGGAAAAGTACAGTACTTTCAGAACTTTTTATTTTTGCACGTTGCAGAATTCAGGTGGTCGAAATTTCCTGAGCCCTTCACTACGGCGTCCCTCATAGCCGGAGTCACTTGGTATGTTATACCCCCATAGACTATAGACCAGATCATTTAACAGTAGACCATGCTAAACTGCGGATAATGGATTATATGTTGCTTGACAGGAGCTTACAGCAGAACCTTATAGTTAGGTTATTTTCAGTTTAAGTGCTGTTTCTTTTTAAGAGCCCCCATGTAATGTTGACAGGAGAATATAGTTTTTCTTCGCACTGCTCTTTTCTTTCGTCAGGAGCACTGCACTAAAACCTCGCTTAGCTAAGCGCATTCGCAAGCTCTAGATAAAATATTAACAGGCGAGTCAAGCTGAGTTGTGATGATGAGGTGAAATTCTAAAAATATGTGAAAGCAGCACATGCAGATAGAATGCAAGCACAATTGGCTAACACTGCATTCAGTTATATAGGGTCAAGGCCCTCTTTGACCGGTAGATTTCCTTGGACATGGTTATGTCTAAAGAGGGACCTCCCCCTCAACTCATCGTCGGTGAACAGATGCCTCAAAAGGGCCCGAGCGAATTTGCCCGGGCCACTATTGCAGGTCTGTTCAGGCCGCTTGATGACGGCCTCCTCAACAATGTCACCCCCCTCCCCCCAATGTCAACCTGCAAACAACAAATCAAGAATTAGTGTAAAATAATGAATTTACACAAATGGGAAAGGCAATTAGCTATTTTCAAGCAGGCATTGAGAATACCTTGTTAACCATATAAAATAAAACAACACATTCTGCTGATGCCAAGTGCTGCAGAGAAACAGTGCAGGACACAAAGGAAATCAAAATGGGAATGGTAACAGCCCAGTAAAAAAAAACATCAGCCTGTTTCTGGTGTTTACACCACACCGGCTTTTCAGACACGGGTTCTGGTTTGACCTGGAGTACTTTTATGTTGTGACCGTGTCTGGTGTTTACACCATGCCGGAAATTCAGACACGGGTTGTTGTGTTACCCGGTATGGTGCTTTTGGTGAGACTCGGTCTGGTGCTTTTGGTGTGGCCCGGTTTGGTGCTTTTGGTGTGGCCCATTCTAGTGTTTTCGTGCGGCCTGGTCTAGAGTTTTCTAGTGGGATTCTACTTGGTGTCGTGGTGACTGGGTATAAGATTTCCTTACACAGCTGCTGTATACTGTGCTCAACTGTACACGAGCCGGCGCTGTGGATATATCGCCTCTGGGAACAATTGTCCTCTTTCATGATATGTGCCACACTCTGTGGAGCATGTGAGAATTCGCCTGGTACTGAGAAAACAGGTTGAAAAGAAGTGCTTGTGGGTGATGCAGGCAGGGTGCAATTCCACAAGACACCAACTGCACATTTGAAGTGGCAAGTGCAATCTCGACAGCTGCCCCAATCTGTCCCTCAGTACTGTTGCTAATATAAATGGGGCATGCAAGCACAGTGAAACCACCAGCTTTGGCAGTGCTTGCGCAGTTGTTTACAATCACTAGAGCTCGAAGAGGAGACTTACACCTGCGCAGAGTGGCCGTGTAAAAAACGTAAACTGAATGAGCCTTGATAGCGATGCAGTGCATTTGCATACACATAACAGTGCGCATACATCAACAGTAATTTGTGTGCTGGCCAAAAGAAACTGCAATTCATAAAAACAGAAAAAAAACAATTTGTTTCCATTTTGCTTAGCTTTTATTCGAAGCAGCAGGCCTCTTGCGGCGAAGTTCACACGTCTTGTGCGACAGCCACAGTCTTTTTTTCTGCTTTTGTGGCTGTTTCATCAGTTCAACTCCGGCTGTGGGCATAATACCTGAAGAACACTGCAAGGAAATCATGCGTAAATGTAAGATACAGCGCAAGCTATGTTACTATTCTGGTCTCGGCAGGACTGTTGTCATGAGAACCAAATGCCATTTAGTAATACTTAGCCTGAAAATTAGCTCAGCACTACAAAACCTGCCGAATCTACTTGTGACACCACTGCTTGTGGAACAGTATATTACATAAGTAAATTCATTCACTTGATCAAATCAAAGGGACACAGAGGACAACCTCATCCAGCTTTAGTTCTTATTAAAAAGATCAATTGTATGGTTCTCGGGTCATGTTGATGCTGCCGTGTCATTTATTGCTGCGAAAATTGGATAGAAAATGAACCCACAGTTTGATTGAAACAAGAAAAGGACCGAATACTGCAGTCTGTTTCAACACCGGTAGCTGACGATGCACAACACCATTCCTTCTGCTCTTCTCGGCAAGTGTGGAAGCATGTGCAATCTCATCAGAACAGTGCTGCAGGAATGGTGAGAAAATTTATGCAAAACACAGTAAAGCACAGAAAGTCAAAAGAAAGTTGTAATTAACCCTAGAATTGAAACACTGATGCCTAATGCTGCATGAGGACTACTAGTGAAAGAAGGTGTTGTGACTCCGGGTAAATTTCAGCGAATATGTAAACAAATTTCTCCATTCTGGATAGATTGCACAAAGCGATGTTGAAATATTATAGTTACCTAAGCATGTACCTTTCATGTAGGTAAAGTTTTCCCGTTTGTTGAAATGAAACTTGGGTCTGCACTCCACACAGAAGCAACTGTTTGCAGCTGCCAAAGCTTGTGCACGTGCAAAGGCCATGAGTGACGATGCCCTAGCAGATGCATATGTGATGTGGTGCTGTGCACAAATCCAAAGCACACCAATTAAGGGCATCAGCTGCATGAGGATGTGTTCCCTCCTTTTGCCATGCCTCAAGGGCATGATCTATGTATTACCTCAATAAACCTGAATAAACGTCAATAAACATCAAACTATGAATGCGGCAAGTGTAGAACAGGTCAAACTGCATACATTTCCCAGGAATATATTTCTGCTAAACCATCCCATAATTACAGTAGCCGACGGGTTATTCAGGTTCGAATAACTTGGACTTGTAGGATATTTCGGACCTCGATGAGGCACCGTCAGTCACCCCATAGAAGCGCATACATATTTGCTACGGATACTTCTAATTTTAGAAGCCCGAAAGTTCAATTTTTTTTACTAATTTCAGTCGCCTGAGGGTCAAAATCTACCATTTTATCGGCCTTTTGCCGGCGCCAAAGGCGCCATCTTGGATTGAGTTGAATTTACTCTGCAGTTGAATTGGCCTGACATACTTTCTGTACTTTATTTTTGCCAGTAGAGGTCCCTGCGATCTTTAATACTTCGAGGTGGCAGTCTGATTGTCATTGCCATCAACTTGCTTTTGTCGCCAACGTTGTCGCAGGCAGTTATCGCTTGTCTCATACGTTGAAAATTGGTTGTTGGAAAAGGAAATTGCGCAGTATCTGTCTCACATCTCGGCGGACACCTGAACTGCACATTAAGAGAAGGGATAAAGGAGAGACTGAGAGAAGAAAGAGGTGCCGTAGTAGAGGGCTCCCGAATAATTTCGACCACCTGGGGATCTTTAACCTGAGGAGTTGAGTGGTTGTAGACTACCGGTGGGATTAGCCTTGCAGTTGCTGCCGGCAATTGCTCCACCGTAGCGACACTTAAATAGAAATCACAGAAACACTGTCCGCAAAAACCCAAATAGACACTCCTGAGGTCACCATGTGGAGGCCAAATCCGTGTCCTGCAGGTAAAGTAGAAGAAGGCGAGAAGCATCCCTTCTACTCGACTGGCTCCCGCGCGGGAAAACAATGTCCTGAAGAGAACTGTGAGGAACTCCTGCCTTCTTGAGGGATCCGAATAACACAGCCCGTTCCGCGTTGTACAAAGTACAGCACAAGAGGAACCTGCACTGACATAGCACAGCACATGGGCGCCTTTGCGTTTCGTCTCCATCGAAACGACGATGTGACGAGCTGTGTGGTGCACACTTGGGTTGTTGAGAACATGGTGCTGCCGGCTCCATCAAAGAAACATGGGAAGCATTCAACTAAACGCCGTGACCTTGCTGTCTAGCGTGTAGAGTGAAAGTACAACTTTGGCACAAATACAGGCGCAAATCGTCGTCAGCCAGAGAAATTTGCCGCAAGGTAAAATCAGTGACATTTTAAGGCAATGTCATCTGAATAAAGTGATTTTTTTGTACTGCACGGATTTTTCGGAGTGTTCGATTATTTGGACCATTTTTCGGGACCCAAAAAATCTGTCGGTGGCTGTAGTGCCTTTGTGTACTGCAATATAGTGTACTGAAATAATATAAAACAATAACAAACAGGACAGGAAGAAGCATAACAATGATACCAGCACTGGCTGCATTAAAGGTTTTCAAAAATGCGCTGCTCTTAAAAAGCTAGCTTTCCAGCTAACATTGTCTTGTGACAACTGCCTATTTTAGAATCACAAAACAAGATTACACTCTTTGGTTGTTGCCACAGATGTGGAGCGCTCATGTCATGCACACATCTTGGAGCTTAGCTATGTAGGAAGTTCTTACGTCTACCAAATGCGTTTGTGCCTGTCAAGTTGTCGAATGCACATCAATTCCCGTGCACAGCCAGAAGCTATGCAATGAACCGATTCATTTGAGTATGTGTCAAATACTGTTTGATACTTATTACCTTCTCGTGAGCCAAGGCCAAGATAGCCTTCTTTCATAAGTTAATGCAATATGACAATATGCACATGTGCTAACCCCAGTAGAATGCAGTAATTACCCCTTATTGTGTCCAGCTTCAGTGGCGTTAGTGGCTTCTGTGGGGCCCTGTACCCACCCATCGCCAGGAATCTGTTTGACATCGTTCCTGTGCAGCTGCGCTGGGCAAGAACTTCGGTTGACAACAAAGTGGTTGCCGCTCTTTTCACAAAGAGCGAATCCTTTGGCAGCCCCATCAATGTATTGTAGGCTTCTTTTGATATATCATAGCCATTAGCTAGGTGTACCTGCAGGAAAAGGAAAACAAATGCCATGAAAAACTGAAAGGGATGCACAATAATGTACAAATTATCACTGTTCACTGACTGCTTTGTGAGGTGAAACTAAGTGTTGGCACTTGCCACAGCAGCAAGGTCAGAATAATGTAAAATTTTAAAATAACTCCAGAACCTACACCTGGTCATTAACAGTGCGATGGCCATAGAGTGGCAGTTCTTAACAGCAGTACAGTGTCAAATGGCCATAGAGTGGCAGTTCTTAACAGCAGTACAGTGTCAAAGATAATTGCATGCAGTGCTCGTAACTGGCTAATCTCATTTCATGTTTAGATTGCTATCGGCAAATAATTTCAGAAAAATGGCCCTACCTTACCGGGCTTAGTAGAATAGTATGTGCGCACAGTAATAAATGCTAAAAAATAAGAACAGCACATGAAAAAAGCACTTCTGTCTGTGCTTAATTCACATGATATGCGCTCCTTGCAAGAGTGGAATGGTCACAAAATATGTCCTTCCAAAGCAACCAGATGCCCTTCACGATTAAAGACCACCCTCAAAGACTAGTTTCTCTTCTAATACTGAGCTGGCCTTGCGTGGTTTACCCTCATGCCTCCCCTGTTGCTGTCATTATGGGACACGTGGCTACAACACAGGCACTGCTGCTGCACAACCTGCACTGACACCTAACAGGTCAGTGATGTTTTAGGTGCCAGTGCATTTTTTAAAGGCAGCACTAAGAATATCTAAACTTCACATGGAAAAATTTTAATGATCATTAATATTATATGGGCTACCTTTGCTGACCAAATAGAACCTATAAAGTAACTGCATGAGCGGCAAGAAATAAACACGCGACTGTTTAAGGGGAGAGCATGGTGTTGAAAACAAAATTTTATTAATGTAGTCATAATTATTAAAACTCTAGGGAACATGTAGTTTTGGATATTGATTCTAAATATGTCATTTATTTTTTTGTAAACGATTTTTTGAATACTTATCTAATTTTTATAAAAGCAAGTATTTTGCTAAGCGCTTTGAAGAAAATTTGCTGTGGGAAACTCACTGAAATGTATGCCATTGGGTTCTCTTGACAACAAGGAATGCAATAAGGGTAACATTTTTATCCTGGATATTGTAGAACTTGAGTTATAGGGTACTGAAGCTGCCACTTCAGAAACGGGAATACAAACTTTTCTTCGCATTTTTTAAACGACAACTTCAATACTGTATAAATTAAGTTCTATGATAGGCAGGAAAACAATTTTGCCCTTATTGCATTCCTTGTTACAAAGAGAACAAAACGGCACATATCAGCAAATTTCCCTGCAGAAAACTTTTTTCTCAGCTCTTCACAAAATACTTGCAAAAAATTATATAAGTGCTGGAGGAATTTTTTTACTTGGAATAAATGACATATTTGGAATCAGCGTGCAAAAATACATCTCTCTTGGAGAATTTCTCTTCAAGACAGATCTCTCTTCAAATCTTCAAAAGAATCTCTCAAGAGAATCTCTTCAAAGTGCATCTCTCTTGAAACTGACAATAAATGGTGTGGGCGTTAGTGATAACCAAAAAATAGCTACGTTTAGCGACTATTTCTCTTCTGTGTGTCTGGTAGGCGATGATCGGACAATTGATTTCAGATCAAGCAACCTTGATGTACCCTATATTACTATAAGTGAAGCAGGCATTTTCTCTGCTCTTCTTCACCTGAATATAAAGAAATCATCTGGGCCACATGACATTCCGAATACGTTTCTTTACAGGTAGGCGGAATTGTGCACGAAATACCTCTTTATTATTTTAAATGCTAATCTGCATAGAGATGAGGTACCCAGTGATTGGAAACTGGCTAAAGTTGTCCCAGTCCATAAATCTGGTAATAGGCTCCGCGTCACAAATAGGCTCCGCGTCACAAGAGGCGCTACAATGCAGCGCACGACACTACGAGGGCAGTGGTGGAAATCGTCAACGCGCAGTCAGCATACGAGAAAGTCTTGCCTGTCGGTTTTGCCTTTCCCAGTGCACCGTGCGCAAAAGTGAAATAATCAGAAGCCCGTGCCTAGACGTTGCTAGGCATTCTATGATTATATCGTTATGTTAAAATCATGCAATGGTATGAGTGCGTTGGAAGATTCGCCAGAAAAAATGTCCGCACAGAGTCATTTGTACAGTTTAATTGCTCATAGCCTTCAGTTACCTCCCAAGTTATTTTTCTGCTGTTTATGTACAGTGGTTGACATTCATCATTTTGTCACAGTGCAAGCAAGGGGTGACTTTTGAATTGGTGTAACTTTACTGCCGCATTTTTTAAGGCTTTTGTTTAGTCATTTGTTGATTCACATGACATTATAATTGCACATGATAAGACATTAATCAGTAAAGTACGGCGTGAGGTTATAGCCCGAAGCATTCACAAAGGCTTCATATTAGTACATCTTTTCATGAACATGAAAACTGTGCAGTCAGCACTAAGGCTGTGTTCCTCCTACTTAACTGTATGTGTTCATTCCAGTGTTGTCCTCATTCGAACTCATGGCAACCAACACAAAGGATGGGACAGGTGGACAAGAGAATGAGCACCGACCCATCATTTTTTGCCTGTTCCATCCTCGGGCTCTCTGTCGTGATTCTGCACGAGCCTGCCCAATCAGTCACCAGACCTCTCAGAGTGCCCTCATTTTCTGCCGTGATATAAACAAGGAAAAATAAAACTCGGTATACCTTGATCTGCACAACAGATAATTGCACTTGATGTCCTTCATAGGGCTTCCATTCAATGACCGTAGTGGCCAGATTTATGTAGTGTCTCAGGACACATCGCTCAATTAGCGGTGGTACAAGAGCACTGCCGCAATCTTCTGTTACAGGACCATAGGGCACCTGAAAAGAAGATTCCACTGCCTGCATGCAGAGCTGCGGATTGCTCCAGACCGATGCCCTGCCATCATTGTGGCGTGCTGTGTGCTGCACAATGTGGCTAAAAAGTAAGCATGCCACTATGATGAAGCGTGCCAGGTGCCACCAGAAGTTGCGGCTCTGCCAAACTGTGGAAACGAGGATGGCAGTGCAGTCTGCAGTGCTCTTGTGCAACAGCACTTTTCTCATTGTGAGTGCAACTTAATTCATTGAAATCCTGAGGTGAAATGTGTGGTGAAAGCATCTCAACATGCATATCTAGGCAAACTGACAACGCTACCTAATCTAAATTCCTCCTAAATTAGCTGCTATCCCGGGGCTGCGACTCATATTCTATGCAGATATCACTTTATGAACGAAAACGGGCAGCAATGGTCAGATAGAGGACACACTGCAACAAGCAGTAGAAATTTATTTATTTATTTATTTTCACATAGTTCAACCTTTATTGGGGCTATTGCAGGAGTGGAGTTAACAATTCGTGTAAAAACAGCAACATACAACAAAAACGCACACACGCACGCACACACACACACAAAAGATTGCACCTAACATGTTTGAATACATAGTGCGAACAATGTGATAGGCTGTAACTAATAAATTGATACAATGCACAATGAACACAACACAAAAGGAAACGTCATGTGGCACCGATCGCTGTTAAAAATGGCTTCAATGGAAGAGACCGCGTTATGCCAGGAATTAAGTTCCAATGTTCAACGGTACCAGGAGAAAAGCTGTGTTTGAAATTATTAGTACGGGCAAAGCATGGCTTAACATTAAGGCTGTGATGACTCCTCTGGGTGATTGGAGAATATCGGATAAGATAAACGCTAGTTGTGACTTGATAAAGTGAATTGACGATGCAGTGCAAGAACTGCAGTGAATCCACATGACGGTGAACGGACAAGGGGGTTAGATTAAAAGCAGACAAGGCACAAGAAGGTGAAAAATGCCGATCATATTGACGGTATATGAACCTGATGGCTTTCCTGTGGACGCTCTCAATTTGAATAATTTCACATTGTTAATGATGATTCCAGACTGGAGACGCGTATTAAGTTGCGGAACGAATTAAGGATTTGTACATTAATAGCTTAGTTTGTTTTGGTGCATTAGGTCACGTTGTCCTCAAATAATAGAAGACCTGACTGGTAAAGCAGCGAATCAGAGACACACCACGAGGCCATCGAGCCAGAAATTACAGAAATTACAAACATCCGTCTGACTTAACATCTTGTTGGAATGGCTTCCTGTAAAACAAGATCAAACTATAAGAATCCTTGGACTCTTCCTTCAGTCAAACAGGAAGGACAAGAGACATTATAAAGACTAAAGACAACCGCCAACATGACAGTAAGACTAATAAGACAAATTGCTAACAAAAGGACCGAGTGAAGGAGAAAGAACTGTGCAGAACAGTACAAGCATTTGTACTAAGCAGGCTTGTGTGCGTACTCCCATACCTGAAATTAACATTGATAAAGCCAAACTAGAGGGTATAATTAGACACGCATACACGGTTGTGTTAAGGCTACCGAACTATACCTCCGCCGACAGACTGCTGGGCCTAGGAGTACACAACACCCTAGATGAGATTAAGAAAGCACACTTAACAATGCAATGAGGTCTGCTATCCCGCACCAAAGCAGGAAGGGCCATATTTCATCGCCTAGGAATAGACATCAAGCTGCCACCACTAGACATCAGGACACAAATGCCTAAACGCATCGCTCAGGCAATACTAGTCCCGCCACTACCTAAGAATATCTGCTAACCATGATGAGAGAAGGAAAGCTACGACAAAAGCTCTAAAGGCGCGCTCACATTAGCGGGAAAACGCGCAACGCAGGACGTTTTCCGCGTGCCGCTTCCCGCACAAGCCGGTTTTTCTCCCGCGGACAGCCTGCTGTGCCGTCCCGCAGAGCGATGGGTTCGGTACCTATTTTTCCCGTGCCGCTGACGAGAACAGCCAATGGGCGCCGACCGTGAACCGTGACGTCGGTCCCAGTTCAGTGACCCCGTCGGCGGAGGCGGAGGCTGTGCGCGTCCGGCCGGCCGGCCGGCCGTTCACTCGGCGGCTGCTTTGCCAGGGCGACGGGAGGGGAGCTAGCAGACGATCAAGACGACGACGCGAGAAAAGGGTGCGCTTTCTAGTCTTCTCTGGTGTCACGTGACTATCCCCTTCTCTTTCTGCTCGTTCGGGTCCTCCCTCAGCGCCTCCTCTCTCCACATTCCAAGACAACGGCAGCGAGAAAACGCGCGCAGTGTGAGCGTCATTCTGAGGAGCAGCGAGGCAGCGTCGACGTTGACGCTGTGCCGGTGCGAGGAAGCTTCCCGCTAGTACAGCTAACATGAACAAGTGCTATATGCAGATGCCGCAGAAAACCCACAGAAACAAGCGTTCGCACCATCGGCGGTGGACACGCAAGGCAGACTGATAGTCTCAGGCACTACTAAAACGAGCCTCAGAAACGGCAGAACAGGCGGTCTATCACCCTTGCCATCATTATCACGAATGCTGATACGGTACTAAGTGATTCTAAATTTACCATACGCCGTTATGCGAGGAGAATAATTTCTCGGGCGGCAATGAATACATGGGACCAAACAAAAAACTTAAAACTATCTTTCAGTGAAATATTTTATGTATGTATGCACACTAGCAGTAATTTTCTTTAAATATGATAGTATTGACACATGCTTCCTACCCAACTCACTCTGCATATCTTTTCTTTAAAGGAAGCATATTTCATGGCAATGCTGGGCCAAGCAAGCTGTGATCCCTATTACACGTAAGTAACTTATTTTGCTGTCAAAACATATCAAAAGCCGCCGCGGTGGCTCAGTAGTTATAGCGCTCGGCTGCTGACCCGAAAGATGCGGGTTCAATCCCGGCGGCGGCAGTCAAATTTCAATGGAGGCGAAAATCTAGAGGCCCGTGTACTCTGCGATGTCAGTGCACGTTAAAGAACCCCAGGCGGTCGAAATTTCTGCTGCCTTTCGCTGCAGCATCCCTCATAACCTGGGTCGCTTTGGGACGTTAAACCCTCACAAGCCAAACGAAAACATATCACAGTCAGAACGCATCACAGTCAAAATGCATCACATTCAAAAATACCAGTCAAAACGTATCACAGAAACGTTGTACCGCTGTCAAAACGCATCACAAATACTGTGCATGAAATGCACAGTGGAAACTCGTCTACTTAAATCACAGAGCAACTACGGGTGAAAATATCTGCTGAGGTTGCACATGCTGTACAATAAACATTATGCAGTACTTAAGAGAATGCATTGTTGGACGAGTCGGTCAGTCATGATGAACAAAGGGTGCTGCGCACATGTAAACAAGGACGAGGATATACAACAAGCGCTTGATGTGTACCCTTCTCGTCCTTTTTTATATGTGTGCAATACATATATAAAAGGACATGCATAGGAGAGGTACAAGTAAAACCGAAGCAGTGGCCTCGTGGTAGAGCATGTGCCTTGCATTCGGGAGGTGATGGGTTCGATCCTTAGTGCCGCAGGGTGCTCACCGGTTTTTTAATAAGTACAAGATTTCCCTCGGCCTGCTGCTCGGCTCCTTTGGGTGAGATGCTTGGGAAAAGGGTCCTGGACCAAACCGTAAAAAAAGGGCCACAAATGGGCTTCTACCGCACTAGGTGGACTGTGTGCTGTTGAAGGATAGTGGGCTTCCTAGCACATAAGCAGCTGTGACGACAGTGCCTAGGTCTTCTGCTGGTACCTCAGCAGCAGCGTAAAATGTGTCCTCGTCGGCGGCATCAGGAACATAAGTCATATAATTGGTGTAGTACTCTGTGGAGTCAGTGTCAGTGTTTGTGGTCTGCTGTCTAGATGGCCCTGGCACAGCTGCATCACATGACAGCACCTGCTGGTCGCCTGTGGTGCCCCTGTGCAGATGAGACAAGCTTTCTTAGTGGTGACGTTCACTAATATGAATTCCAGCTGACTAAGTTGTCAGTATATTTCTGTCATTAGAGAAAGCTGCCTGTCTGTTTGCAGAGCAGGGAATGGTAAACAATGCAGTAACAGTCAGGAGAGAGCATTTTCCTCATCGTTCCACTTCTTGTCTGCTGATTGTTGTTGCACTCTTCGTCATTCTCTGTCATGAACCAACTAGCCCAACAAAATGCTTTGTTTACTGAACTGTGTGACATAGCAAAATGAAGGAAATTCAGCTTTTTTGTAAAACATAACTAATGTGAAGTAAAAGCTCGTTAAATCAAGAACCACACATCGATGCCACCACATTTCAAATTAACCGAAGTTTCAGATGAGTGTTCACCTTCTGCTTCTCTTTCCAGAAGGCAACAGCCATTACCTTTTGTTGTAATCAAACATGTCGGAGGGCCAGGAAGGGTCAAGCAGTATGGTTCAAATTATCCAAAAGTTTGAATTACTTCCGTTCGAAATATCGAGCTTTCAAAGCATTAGTATGTACGTAGTGTGATGTACACTCTTTCTCACAAGTGCCTGGGGCACTGCAGCTGCGGCTGAGCCAAGTAAACCATCCTCCCAGTGCTGATTTTGCTCCTGTTCACTGCGAAGCTAGAGATTGTGAAATGGAGTCTGCTAGCTGCACTGTAGTGTCACCTCTACTGGAGCCTAGCATAATCAGCATCCGGACATCACCACTACAAGAGCATATCAATATCGTTGAGATCACAACATGTTTGCGCCACTAATTAACAGAAGCAGTGGCTATGTACTTTGCAGAGACTTAGCTTGCAAGTGGGCTGCTTGCGGTTTCGTAAGGCATCACATGGAAGCATGTGGGCCTCGATTGTTTCTTTCACCTAGTGTTCTTTGCAAGCAAACTGCGAAGACTGCTATCATGACTGCTGGAATTTTGTGCGCTACAGTGATTGCTTGATTATAACAATACACCCATGTTCACTGCTGCTTGGAATAAACAAAGAATTCTCACTCGCTCAGGTCTATGCCGCCTGACAAGCCCGCAAGCACGGGGTTCTGAGGCCCGAGGACATCCCTGACTGCTTCCAGCAGGGCTGGAATCTCATGCTCATTCCGGCCGGCACCTGCAAACATTCAGTGAGACAGTCATCAGTCCTTTTCCACCAAGAAAAGCAGTGCATAGTTGCTGTAATATCTTTTTGCATCACAAAATACTGCAGTGAGATTCAGTATAGAACATGCACATGAATGCACCTTTATAAAAAATGCATTACTTTGTATGCAGCTGAAACACTGTCACGAAAAGTTAATTCAGTATGTACTCTTATCAGTATACTCTGTGCGCCATGTAATTGATTGTCTCTGTGATGTGCCTGCCATGTCAAAATTAATAATAATAATAATAATTAGTTTTGGGGGAAAAGGAAATGGCGCAGTATTTGTCTCGTATATCGTTGGACACCTGAACCGCGCCGTAAGGGAAGGGATAAAGGAGGAAATGAAAGAAGAAAGGAAGGAAGGGGGCCGTAGTGGAGGGTTCCGGAATAATTTCGACCACGTGGGGATCTTTAACGTGCACTGACATCGCACAGCACACGGGCGCCTTAGCGTTTTTCCTCCATAAAAACGCAGCCGCCGCGGTCGGGTTCGAACCCGGGAACTCCGGATCAGTAGTCGCGCGCCCTAACCACTGAGCCACCGCGGCGGGGCATGTCAAAATTGCAAATATTTATTTTCTGTGAATTATCAGATGCTTCATGTTGCTCCTGCATTCATTGGAGATACAAACATTGTATTACTGTTTTCTAATGTTTTCTTACCGACATATTTGGCACTGAATGCTTGATGAACTTGCTTCCGCACAAAATAAATTTTCCCTTCCCTGTTCTTGCTAAAGGTGTATTTATTATGCTGTTTTTTCACATGAGGTATGTTATGGGAGTATGCACGATGCTACTGTACACGTGCTTGCAGAACACGGAAAATAAAACGCAATCAAGTTGTTATCTGTATACATCACTGGCTGTCCGCGTGCAGCGTAAGCATTTGAATAGGAAACAGCAACATAACAAAATACGAAACGGTCGCTGAAGTTATCATGCTTACTGCCTTTTTTTTTGCTGCACATTCCGCTAAAACATTGTACGCGCGACAGCCGGACACACCACCCTCTTTCACGCCTTGTCCAAGCATCGCGCATATTTACGGCGCCGGCGATTGACGCGCTGAAACCAAATTTGTCGCGGTTAACAGTGCATGTTCCCGTGGCGCGGGTGACAACCGACACGGGTGAAGGTGCGTGCTACAAAGGACGCGATGATCAAAGAAAGCATCGAGCATTTGATCTACCTAGCTGAGAGTTGTCTTTAAATGCCGCTGCGCCAAAAAAATATTGCGCCTCTTCACGGTTGCCATCGAGATATTCTGAGGTGGACAAAACTGATAACCACCTTGGTGCACAGTCCGATTGTTCTATCAAAGAAAAGAGTAGGTAAACTTTTTCCTTACCTGTTTGCCGATCGTGCTGGCACGCCCGCTGCAGTGCAGTCTTCAATTGCTGCTTCAGGTTTTGCCATTGTATTTTACATTCTTTAACGTCTCTTCGGACTCGATGCCTGTAATTCGGTATATCAGTTAAGCCTGCCCATGCCTGTTCGCGTTTTTTTCGAGTGATGGAGGAATTAAATTTGGTGAATAGTGGCGTTCTTCGCTCGCCGACGAGACGAACTAAGTCCAGTTTCTCATCTTCTGACCAGTGTGTACTTTTCATGCGTTTGCTGGCTGGCTGTCCATGCTTGCTGGCCGTTCACGTGCGCACAAAAGCGTCTCTAAAATCTCGAATGCTTGAAGTTCGTGCGTGGGTATCCCGATGTTTGAACCCGTCTCCGCTGCTTCTTCAAGGGCGACAGGGGGCAGTTTGGTTTGCAGCCTAAATTTAAAGGCTTAGTGGGGAGGAGGAGAAGCTTCGGGACGGAGAGGAAAAGGGTATGGACTTAATTCCTGCGACTGTGAGTCAACCGGCTTCCGAGAGCTATGCAGGGATTACTGCAGCATGCTGTTGCTTTTGGTTCTGCAAACAGCCGACCAAGTCCCTGTGCAGAGGTTACTTTCTGAGCGTTTAGCATTGTTCGCTGTAAGGGATCGGTGGATGCCCGCGGATTTGTTCGAACCATCCGTCTTTTTCTGTCGTCCCCGCGTCCAGAAGCGGCGACTTCCTTGTTAATCCCCGTCGGTGTGTCGGGAAGAAGCGTGCATGCAGGCTGGAGGCAGGCGGGCCAAAGCAACACCTTCTCGACTTGTCCAGAGGGTGTTGGCCAAAGTGACGGTAAAGCTAGAGGGAAAGAGAGGGGACGTTTTTCCCGTAACTCTCAGAGGTCCCCGTTTTGCGGCGACAGTTAATGCGGCTGAGCGTGGGAGACACGAGCAGTGACTCTGTCGAAACCACCATACGCCGGCCGCCCCCCTGATTCGTCTAGGTATGAGGGGTCATCACCGCCAGGCGAGACGGGTCTGGACGGTCGCGCTTGACTGAGAAGAATTAAGCGCAGCGTACGGGCAGCGCGGGTGCGGCTAGAAGATGCCATGGCTGAGCCACGGCGGCGCCGAAGCCAGAGGACGGGGCATACCAACGGGTCCCGAAAAGCCAACCGGCTCAACGAAACGCAATAGATGTACAAAGGCGATGTCGACGCACTTTCAGAGGCAGCAACGACAGGCTGGCACCGCTTTCCAGATTTTGTGGGAACGCCTGTCAACAATCCTCACGAAGATGAGTAGTTTGTTACTCGCGGCGGAAGCGGCTCGGTTGAGATTGATGGGAGCCGCCATGGTCACCGGTTCCTAGAAAGCCGGCGACCCGTGAGAATGTTTTGGTGTATTGTCATGCGTTTCTCTTTTTACTTGGTAAGGGAGAGAGGCTGAGTAACACTGTGGAAGTATGGGTCGTGGCACAAACCTAGTGGGCCATTTATGTTGAGGGCTCACTCCCGGATTGCCATTTTTTGAAAGAAATTTTGTTGTTCTTTTCGTGCTGTGTATTTTAGGGAGAGGGGTTCGAACCTTGCAGAAACTGGAAAAAGGCTTGTCATGCCGTTTCTTGACTTGCACCCAACAATACCCGCTTCTGTCGAGATTAAGGGATTAAGCGTACCTCTGCCAAATCATTGCTTTCCAGATAAAATACCCCCCCCCCCCCCCCCCCGGGGTTGAAATTGGGAAGGGAGGGTGAAAAGCAGCTGTGTGCACAACATAGTTTGGATCGTTAACGCTGCGTCAAAACTTTTTCACTTAGGGTGGGCGCGCTGCCATGGGAAACTGGATACCACAATATTCAGCTTTTCAGTGTTCAAAAAGCGCGAGAGTGTATCCGGATGTTGACATTAAATAGCGGGCATCCACCGATCCCTTACAGCGAACAATGCAAAACGCTCAGAAAGTAACCTCTGCACAGGGACTTGGTCCGCAGTTTGCAGAACCAAAAGCAACAGCATGCTGCAGTAATCCCTGCATAGCTCTCGGAAGCCGGTTGACTCACAGTCGCAGGAATTAAGTCCATGCCCTTTTCCTACCCTTGGTATCAGTATCACCGCTCTCCGTCCCGAAGCTTCTCCTCCTCCCCACTGGGCCTTTAAATTTAAGCTGCAAACCACACTGCCCCCTGTCACCCTTGAAGAAGCAGCGGAGCCGCACGAACGAACGAACTTCAAGCATTCGAGATTTTAGAGACGCTTTTGTGCGCACGTGAACGGCCAGCAAGCATGGACAGCCAGCCAGCAAACGCATGAAAAGTACACACTGGTCAGAAGATGAGAAATTGGACTTAGTTTGTCTCGTCGGCGAGCGAAGAACGCCACTATTCGCCAAATTTAATTCCTCCATCACTCGAAAAAAACGCGAACAGGCATGGGCCGGCTTAACTGATATACTGAATTGCAGGCATCGAGTCCGAAGAGACGTTAAAGAATGCAAAAAACAGTGGCAAAACCTGAAGCAGCAATTGAAGACTGCACTGCAGTGGGCGCGCCAGCACGACCGGCAAACTGGTAAGTAAAAAGTTTACCTACTCTTTTCTTTGATAGAACAATCGGACTGTGCACTCAGGTGGTTATCAGTTTTGTCCACCTCAGAATATCTCGATGGCAACCCTGAAGAGGCGCAATATTTTTTTGGCGCAGCGGCATTTAAGGTGGCGGTCCCACTCTGGCGGTGAGCGGGAACCATTTTTGGTCATATTTGTACGTCGACTGTACCTCGCTCGTTCGCTTCATAAATATGGTTCAGATATCTCCGAAAAGCTAGTTTTCTCTTATTTCAAAAGATGCATTTGTTTTAACGGTAGCTGCAAATTTGTTTCAACTAAAAGAAAACGCAAAGATGAAAACTGGCAGTTGAGCTCAACTTGTCTCAGGAAATGCAAAATTGTGAAAAACCTCTTGCACCTAGAGAAATATCTTTCGAGATACTTTGAGATGTGATGCTAGTGCGCATATTTAAAAATTTAGAAGTACGTGTATAGATTAGTTTATTAGCCACGCTTGTTTGAAAAGCATAGAAAACAGAACAATATAATCTGCAATAACTTTTGGGATATGCATTTCACTGCGGCGACTTCTAGTACAGTTTGAGATCGTCTAATCGCTCATCTATTCTGAAAATTTCATTCATCTGCCTTGTTTAGTTTAAAAGTTATTCCTGATCAAAGTTAGCGTTTTTTCGAAATATTTAAAAACGGAATGCAATACTGTTCAGTTAACCAGCACTTCACAATTCTGAGATTTTGCGTGAAGAAACTTAGTACTGCGCTCTACGCGGCTAAGCATCGCCTTTATTCTACGGCTTTTGGGGAACGTGCACTGTCTAGTTGAACAAATGTTGATTTTAGCTACCTTTTTCATTGTGCTTATGAAGGGCACAAGCTCTCGGAACGTTCCGCAGCTTCTATTTTTCAGGTAAATATACTCTTAAAATATCGGGCTCTTATTCTTTTATTCAACTTGTAAAAATTATCGACTGCAAAGTCCAGAAATTACAAACAATAATAGCAATAACGCAGCGACATGCGATGGATGGATGGATGGATGGATGGATACGGCTGAACCCTTTACATCGGGCGGTGGCTCAAGCCACCTAGCCATGTCTTGTGAAATTTTACTCCTGTCTTGCTTTTAGCCACCAATCAGATAACCTTCGCTTGGTTACTTCTAACCTCTTAAAATCCACTTTCCCTTCACTATCCCTAAACCCCAATGCCTTGGGTAAGTCAGCTCCGCTGCCTTCCACTGTAGGGTGAAGCCCTTTACAGAAAAGTATCAAGTGTTCAGCCGTTTCCTCCTCTCCGCACGCAATGCACAAAGTGTCTATCTCCTGGTACCTGACTCTATACTTCTTAGTCCGCAAAACTCCAGTCCTGGCCTCAAACAACAAAGAACTTCCCCTACAATTATCATAGATATTTTCTTTGACAATTTCCTGTTTAAAGGTCCGATATGTTTCTAGTGCCGATTTCGTCAGCATCCCTGTTTTCCACAAAGCTCTCTCTGTTCCTTTAACCTTTTTCTTAACCGATAATTGCTGATTTGCCCCCTTACTGCTGTCCAGATATTTGCTTGTCAATTTTCTAGTTCGCTTTCTCCATTTCGTGTCAACATTCTTTATATACAGGTATCTGAAAACTTTCCTAGCCCACCGCTTTTCCTCCATCCTTCTCAATCGTTCCTCAAATGCTATCTTACTGCTAGCCTCTCTGCTCTCGAAAGACGCCCATCCCATATCACCCTGTACCCCCTGATTTGGTGTATTGCCATGTGCTCCCAAAGCTAACCTCCCTACTCCCCGTTGCCTAATTTCCAGCTTTGCTTGAACATCTGGCCACATACACAGGACCGCATTCCCGAAGGTCAGGCTAGGGACCATCACCCCTTTCCAGACCCCTCTTACCACCTCATACCTATTGTAATTCCACAGCGCCATCTACACTAGCGCACATGTACTAAATGGTCACAGTACAGAAAAATGACAAGTGTGGCGCTGCCAAACACCTAAAATCAGGAGGCGTTCACGAGAGGGAATCATTTCTCTACGATATTTGCACGTTCCCTTCCATTTTGCCCTCTGTAGCTTCCGAGCAGATTTACACCATATTGCTTTGCTGGATTGCTTTTTGCGAAAGCAACACTACGCGAGTCGCCTAGCCATTTCGCAAGGCTGAGGAAAGGAGGTACTGCGCATGCGCGAGGAGCAGTGACGTCACACGGCGCCCGCCGTTGTCGCTGCGGCGGTGACTCAGAGGTGCCGCCGCCGCGCTCGCCAGTTGCGCATGCGCAGTAGCGGCGCATAGCTAGCGTGCCGGGGCCACCGCCGCTGCCGCGCGCTCTCCATCGCCTCTCCCGCCTCTCCCTGACGCCACGAAAAGCATTCTAGGCGCCGTCTTATTTTTCGAGGGCAGCTTTGGCATTGCTGAAGAAGGAAGGAGACAGGCTTTTGCCTCGTGCCGCCGGTTGTTCGTTGTTCCGGCTAGCGCTGTGGAGGGGAAGTTGGAGAGCGCTCGATTCGCCTGCACTCGCTGTACCATTTCGGCATAGCTGTGCGGCGGTGTCCCTGAGTGTGTAGCGCTAATTCCGGCAGTTTGAGCCACGGTGTAAAGGCGCGCTCACACTAGCGGGAAGCTTCCCGCACCGGCACAGCGCCAATGTCGACGCTGCCTCGCAGCTCCTCAGAATGACGCTCACACTGCGCGCGTTTTCTCGCTGCGGTTGTGTTGGAATGTGGAGAGAGGAGGCGCTGAGGGAGGACCCGAACGAGCAGAAAGAGAAGGGGATAGTCACGTGACACTAGAGAAGACTGGAAAGCGCACCCTGCTAGCTCCCCTCCCGTCGCCCTGGCAAAGCAGCCGCCGAGTGCCCGGCCGGCCGGACGCGCGCAGCCTCCGCCTCCGCCGACGGGGTCACTGAACTGGGACCGACGTCACGGTTCACGGTCGGCGCCCATTGGCTGTTCTGGTCACCGGCACGGGAAAAATAGGTACCGAACCCATCGCTCCGCGGGACGGCAGAGCAGGCTGTCCGCGGGAGAAAAACCAGCTTGCGCGGGAAGCGGCACGCGGAAAACGTCCAGCGTTGCGCGTTTTCCCGCTAATGTGAGCGCGCCTTAAGAGTAGGCTATGTCTTTCACCGTGGTGTCAGTAACGCGTTACTTTTTTCGGTAACTTTGTAACGTACTGGTTACCATTTCGGAACTGTAACGGGTAACGTACTTACCAGGGGCGCAGCCAGGGGGGGGGGGTGCTTTTGGGGCTTCAGTCCTCCCCCCACCCCCGAAATTTTTTCTAACTGCCAGCACCGCTCACCAAAACAACCACCGGAAGCCATTCTGGATTTTGTCACATACAATGTCTTTTTCAGACTAGAAAAGACATTTTGGCGCGAACATTGCAAACACAGGTCGTATTTCGTGGCAACGCCCATGCACCTGGAGTCACGTAATACAAGCATTAGTTAGCATAATGATCAAAATTACCCTCTGAATGCGAAAATTTTGAGGACATCAATAACCGACCTTGATTGACCTAGCTTATTGAAAGCCCTGCCCACGCGGCGTTTCTCAACATACACACTTGGATATTGGTTATTTCAACTTGCGGCATCATTCGTGGCTTTCGCTTGTCCTTGTCTTTGTTGTTTATCTAACTGCTTTTATTTTTTTCTTTGAACCAAAGGAATGCCCTTCTCTAATTATGGGTGCAGAATAATTGTCGCCGTGCAGGCAGTTGAAAAATACATACTTTCCTATTGATTTCTGCATTGTTCCTCTATTATTCTAACCATATGGTGCCGTCACGCCCGCAGCATGGCCCAAGTACATATCGCGACTTCCGCTATCATAGTTTTGGTCTTTGCTAAATCGTCTGTTTTTCCATGTGCAAAGATTAATATTTGTGATTGCGCAAGATGTTTATTTGCCTTGTTTGACGCATCATGAAGAGTGAATGGAGGCATACGTGTATTTACATATCTTGTTGCGACGTTTTGTGTATAGATACAGTGACTTTGTTTCCATTGACACTTTTTTGTCTTTTATCATGTTCTATCTTCACATTTCTAATACTCCATTTTATCTCCGCACTTCTAATGCATATTTTGCAGAACTCCTCGTTTATACATGCGTTCGCTGTTGCGACTAAAATTTCGGTGCAATTACTCGCAATACATGACCGGTGACAGCTGCTCTGCGCAGTACATTGGAACGAAGAACCGCGTCGTTGAGATCGTTTCCTGACCGTTGCATATGTACAAAAATGTAAAGGTTCTTGAACGACAAACAGTCGTTAAATATTTGATAATTCCATGGCCCTTACGTTGTTCATATCAGCGGCGTGCACTGCTTTGCTGGTTTCGGACGGATATAGTTTTAGAATTCGTGTGATACTTTCTTGAAGTATTGGCATCAGTTATGTCTGCCACGGTTTTTACGACATACGAATACATTATATTATCTAAAAAATACGTATTTCACTTGTCTAGATAGTGCGTAGCGTTATTAGTACACAATGGCATTGCCAATATGGCAATGCAGTTATTATTCTTGCGTTTGATCCCTGCACAAATTCTATGAGGAGGCCGCGCTGCAATATGAGCCCCCCCCCCCCCCCCCACACACACACACACACAAAATTTTTCGGTAACGTGAGGTGTAACGTTACTAGTTACTTTTTATTTCAACTGCCCCCTCCGCCTCTTTTTCAGAAAAAAAGACGCCGAAAATGATGTTTCAAAGAACAACATCTACAGGTGCTCTCGACGACCCTAGTTGCGGCTCGCATGCATGCCAGAAAACACCTGCCCTTGACGACGCACTCAACTAAAAAAAAAAAGCACGAACACGCATTCACACACTTGTCTTCACCCCCCAAACCCCTCACGCACGCAACTCTCTAAAGAGTGGACGCATACCGAGCCACCAATGAACCATTTGCAGAAATCTGTAAGGCAGTTTCTCCCTAAGCTTGTTTTCCAACCAAAAGGTCCCGTTCCTAGGCGACACTCTCGCATTCTTTGTGGAAGCAGTTCCCCCTTCTGAGTAAACTCAGGAATGTCGCCAGTTTACTTCAAGTTGCGCCAAGAGAGCCGTCGAAAGAGTACAATGGTACAGCGCAGAAAATGTGATTGCAATAAACCGGCTGTAGCACCGAAGTAGAGGAAAAAGAAGGAAATGGGCCTTTGTTTCAACAATGTTTATCAACATTGTTTTCAAAATAAAGTTTGCTTATTTCTATCTGCAACTGCGGCTACGTTTCTGGTCATTGAGTTCTAAAGCGAGCGGGGGTGACTTTGATCACCTTGACATAAACACTCGCATTTTTGCGATAATTATGCAGGTTCAAGTGAAAAAAAAATGTTTATGTGCGCAAATATATTTTTCCGGAAATATTTCATTAGCATTCCTTTATTGCTACACAATTTCCGCTTAATTTTGTAAGCAGAAGCACACCAGAGTTACTGTAAATTTGTTGAGTTCAACCATGTTTTCTTTGTGAAGTTGAAATTACGTGAAATATGAGCTTTATAAAATTGTTATCTTGAGTTCTTACAGCGAAAACGCACTGATTAAAATTTATGGCCTTGGAGTAGCGGCAAAGTAACGTGCGGTACCTTTTTTCGGCAATGGTAACGGTAACGCGTTATCTTTTTTTGTAGGTAACGTAGGGCGGTAACGTGTTCTTTTTTTATAGCGTAACGAGTAACGTATTTAGTTACTTTTTTTTCGTAACGCCTACAACACTGCAACTCAAGAACGAAGCAACACATGCCCATCAAAGGAGACCGCCCAGCCAAGCGCGTAGACCGAACAGTTTTCTGTTCAGTCTCTACCGGTGCGCCGCAACAGCACCGGCAGAGACTGAAGTCGCCACGACCGACTGTTGCCGAACACGACCCCAACGAGAACATTCAGCGCTTTCGCGCGGACATGTGCGAAAGGTGAGTGCCCCCGCGTCCTCCGCACCTGCAGTGGCCAGTGAAGCTGAGACAATAGACAGGGGTGCCATACCTACTACTACCCTCTCCTTTCTCCCTCTCTTTTCACATTTTTATTTCCCTCCTACACCTGTCACTCGCCTCTCCTGCAGGCAGGGTAGACTGGTAGCGCCAGCTATAAAAGGCACAGAACAGATTGGAAATGCCTTGCTTCTTGACACCTGTTTCATCTCTATCGTATAGCGACCGAAGAGGTGCCTGTTTTTACATTTGGTTATTGCGATTGTCGGTGTTAGCGCCAAACGAGCGTAATTTGCTTCTGGAGCACTAAACAATCGTGACGACTGAAAGCAACACAGAGAAGGCATGGCGAAAAACCGTTACCGGCCTCCGCCGAGGAGAAAAGGACCGAAGGCTCGTCGAGGAAGGGCTCAACTTGCCGCGGCAGCACGTTGGAGGTAAGCCTTTCGTTTGTCACAATAGCCAAACGGGCGAGTTGGCTATTGGGCTCATTTCCGATTACTATTGCCCTCTAGGTCCTATTGCATGTTCTGCTTGTTATATATTTAACGGTTAGCGGTGACGTCGCACTGCGCAGTGCTCATTCGCTCATCCCCATTCCCGCTTTTTTTTACATGAGCAAGAAAGTTTGTTCAGCAACGTGCGATGTATTTGTTGTCGGCAGGTTGTCCTTGTCCGCCGGTGCCAACACTTATACGAGTGTCAAGAGTTGCCCGCACAGACCAGATGTAATCAAATTTATAGTTCTCGAGCCGGTAGCGGTCCGTGCACACGAACGTTCAAATCACACTAGAGGTCTAACACTTTCAGTATGTGTTGTATTGGTTCAGTACTCGCTTGTACCGTAGATTCAATTCTCGTTATTCGTTTGTCTCCAGTTCCTTGTTACTCGCAACAAGTTTTTATTCATTGAACTTTTTGGAGATCGTACTAGCCCTGCATTGGCTTGTGTCACGACGTCCTTACTTCCCCTCGTGTGCAGCAGAATTTTTCAGATAGTTTCTCTGGAGGTTATAGTTTTGTCTTTGTAGAACGCTAGGCAAAGCCTTGCCAAAGAAAGCTTATAACACTTCAAGCTGCAACCCTTTGACTTCGTAAATATACCTACAACAACCTATTGTTGTGTTTCAAGGTGCTGTAATGTCCAGGCTGTAGTTCCTCAATCTATCGATTCATCGATAGAAACAAATCTCAATCCTAAACGCTGCCAAGATGCTTTCTGCTGGCCTGCGATGGTTGAAAAGCAGGCGCCGGCAGTGTATGCCGAAATCTGCGAGTCGGCTGCTATACAAAGATTGCTTTGCAACCGAAAAGTGTTTTCCCCAGGCGACACTCTTGCATTCTTTTTACAAACGTAAAGACTCAAGTCCCCCTTTCGTAAACTGTGGTTTGCCGCATGTTTACCAAAATGACTCCGCGCTTGGTTCCTCATGGACGACTGGTGTTGGACGATTCGTTGCGCTCCCTACCTGGAGAGGGAAGGAGCTGCTCTAGACAGGGAGGGAGCGCAACAAATCGGTCAAAACCAGTCGCGAACAAGGAGCGAGGCACAGGACAACCATCCGTTCACTCTCTCCTACTGCAAAGGGGTAGCATAAACCACTGTACCCTTGCACCTCTGCCTGCCCTTACGACACTATCATTGTCCATGGATGGATGGATGGATACGGCTGAACCCTTTACATCGGGCGGTGGCTCAAGCCACCTAGCCATGTCTTGTGAAATTTTACTCCTGTCTTGCTTTTAGCCACCAATCAGATAACCTTCGCTTGGTTACTTCTAACCTCTTAAAATCCACTTTCCCTTCACTATCCCTAAACCCCAATGCCTTGGGTAAGTCAGCCCCGCTGCCTTCCACTGTAGGGTGAAGCCCTTTACAGAAAAGTATCAAGTGTTCAGCCGTTTCCTCCTCCTCTCCGCACGCAATGCACAAAGTGTCTATCTCCTGGTACCTGACTCTATACTTCTTAGTCCGCAAAACTCCAGTCCTGGCCTCAAACAACAAAGAACTTCCCCTACAATTATCATAGATATTTTCTTTGACAATTTCCTGTTTAAAGGTCCGGTATGTTTCTAGTGCCGATTTCGTCAGCATCCCTGTTTTCCACAAAGCTCTCTCTGTTCCTTTAACCTTTTTCTTAACCGATAATTGCTGATTTGCCCCCTTACTGCTGTCCAGATATTTGCTTGTCAATTTTCTAGTTCGCTTTCTCCATTTCGTGTCAACATTCTTTATATACAGGTATCTGAAAACTTTCCTAGCCCACCGCTTTTCCTCCATCCTTCTCAATCGTTCCTCAAATGCTATCTTACTGCTAGCCTCTCTGCTCTCGAAAGACGCCCATCCCATATCACCCTGTACCCCCTGATTTGGTGTATTGCCATGTGCTCCCAAAGCTAACCTCCCTACTCCCCGTTGCCTAATTTCCAGCCTTGCTTGAACATCTGGCCTCATACACAGGACCGCATTCCCGAAGGTCAGGCTAGGGACCATCACCCCTTTCCAGATCCCTCTTACCACCTCATACCTATTGTAATTCCACAGTGCCCTATTTTTCATGACAGCTGCATTCCTACTAGCTTTATTCATTACATATTTTTCATGCTCTGTCAGATACTCAACACTGTTATTTATCCACACCCCAAGATACTTGTACTCATTCACTACCTTTAGCACGAACTCCTGTATTCTATGCTCGCCGCCCTCTTCATTAAATGTCATGACTGCAGATTTTTCCTTACTATACTTGAAGCCTAATCTATCTCCCTCTGTACTGCATATGTCTAACAACTTCTGCAGGTCTTCCTTGTTGTCAGCCATTATCACTATATCGTCCGCATATATTAGTCCCGGTAATGTCTGTTTAATCAATTCCCCTTGCTTGAAAAAAGATAGGTTGAAACCTAGTCCGCTCCCCTCTAGCTTGGCCTCCAAACCTTGCAGGTACAACATGAACAACAAAGGGGACAGAGGACATCCTTGTCTAAGCCCCCGCTGTATCTCTACAGGCCCTGATACATTTTTTTCCCATTTTATGAGCACTCTGTTACCTCTATATATATCTTTTAAAAGATTAATTACTCCATTTTCCACATCCAATGTGCCCAATATGTCCCACAAATGCTCCTGAGTAACGTTGTCATAGGCTCCCCTAATATCCAGAAATGCTAGCAATAAGGGCCTATGTTCCTTTTCCGCAATTTCTATACACTGTGTCAATGAAAATAGATTGTCCTCCAACCTCCTTTGTTTCCGGAACCCATTCTGTAGTTCCCCTAGCACCCCCTCGTTCTCCACCCAAGCCTGCAGTCTATCCTTTATAATTTGCATCACCACCCTGTAAACCACAGACGTCACTGTTATGGGGCGATAGTTACTTACGTCTGCTTTGTCCCCCTTTCCCTTATATATCATGTTCATTCTACTTAATCGCCATTCATCGGGGACTTTCTCATCCACTATCATTTTGTTCACTACCTGTATTAATGTTTGCTTGGATTTTGGTCCTAACTTCTTTATCAACATAATCGGGATACCATCTGGTCCTGTTGATGTGCCACTAGGAACCTTCTTCTCTGCCCTTTCCCACTCTCCTTGCTCAAGTGAAGCTATTGCTGTAACCGGTCTATCCTCCTTCGATAAATTATGTACCACGTGCTTTGCTGAAAATTTTTCCGTCATCCTTGTTCCTATGTGTTTTATTGCTTCATCCCCTTCTAGTCGAATACCCTCATCTGTAACAATAAACCTTTGTTCTAGCCTAGTTTTATTACTCATTGCATTTAGATGTTTCCAGAATTTTTGGGCTGCTTTTCTATCCTTTTTATTTACTTTTGACATCCATTGGGCACCCTTTCTTCTAATTTTCTCATTAATCAAATAGGATGCGTCCCTTCTACACTTTATGAAGGTATCCCATTTTCTGTCTACTTCGGGTTTTGGTTCCCCCCTCTTCTTGGAATATCTGTGTTCCCTGGATGCTTCCTTGCGCTTTTCTATTGCCCTCTTGACCTCCTCATCCCACCAACTCTTGGGTTTGCATCTTTTCCCTTTTAGCTTTACTCCCACCTTAGCTAGCTCTAGCTCCAGTAATCGAGTTAATTTGGTATAAGTCCATTCTGTTTCACTATCCTCAAAAATTACTTTCTCGATTTGTTTGGCTGCTACTTCCAATTGCTTTTCTGAGTAAAAATTTCCCCCTGATTGTTTATCTTGATTCAGTCCTACATTGCTTTTTCTTCTGAAGCTCAACTTGATACGCTTGTGGTCACTACCTAGACTTCTGGAACCATCTTCATCTATGCTCATTACCCCTAATCTGTTATACATCCTCTGTGACATTAGTGCATAATCTATCGTCGAGTGCAGACTCCCCGCCTCCACTGTCGACATTCCAGCGCCCCTGTGTGGGTCGTTCCTCGTCTTTTCGTCCTGTCTCTTGAGCTTTTACGTCTGAGGGGATTCCTCAGTTGACACAGAAGGGGAACCTCAACCCTTTTCGTTTCCACAAAGAATGTGAGAGCGTCCTCTGGGAACGAGACCTTTTAGTTAGAAAACAAGCATTGCGGAGAAGCGTACTTAGATTTCCGCAAACGGTCCGTTATGGTTGCGCTTGAACCATGAATCTCTTGCCCAAACATACTCGAGTAACAGTGTGTAATTGGCTTTTTCCAGAAACAAACCCTACGCTCAAAGGTAGAAAGTGCCGAACTGTTACATGTTGAAGCACCCCACCCCCCCTCCTCGCTATCCTAACTTATGAATGACGTATTTCACATTCATAATAACAGCATACTGCAGAAAGGGCGCAGAAGAGAAAAACGACGGCGAGTGCTAGTTCTGACCTTTTTCGTTTCTGCGTCGGCTCTACACTGCGCTGTTATTATGGTAATTATGGTATTATGGTATGGTAATTATAAACGTATACACATCCTTAGCCCGTGTTTCTCAACGTTCATATAAGATAACCATCTATTTGCTTTTACTACAGTTCCCTTTTTTTCCGGCGCCGTATTGAAGTGTCGTGCTTACTAGCGCAGTCAGCCCTTTTCATCTACAATGCACACGAGGTTTACCTAAATTGCGATGCTGGCAAAATTATTTGGCATCTTTGTTTCGCCTTGCCTCATTTTAATATTGTGTTTGTTTCACTCCTCACATTGTGCTTTACAGAAAACAGGCAGCGCTACCGACGAACAGCAGCCCGGCATCAAGCAGAACACAATGCACATCACCACAATCTGCGTCATGTGCTTCTAGCTGCGAAGTCACAATGACTGACTACTGGGATGGCCTAGGAATTGAGAATCCCTTGCCAGAGCTCGTCTTTCAGAGGGACAGCAGCTTCCCGACAGCGCAGGATGCGGGCATATGTGGAAGAAGAGTTGTGTCTGTGGACCACTTCGTAAAGGCTGTACAAGAGCTTGGCGAACACCGCTGCCCTTGTCCTAATGGAGGGCGCTTTGAGTATAAAGAGGAAAGAAGGATCGGCCTCTGGTCGGAGTTCAAATTCCAGTGCAATGGTTGCCATGAACTCAGAAGAGCCGCTACCGACCCTGTTGCAGAGCCAACGCCTCTCACAGATAAGGCAGCTCTTGGCATAAACGATGCTACTGTGTGGGCATTCACAAGCATCGGGTCTGGCCATTCGCATCTGGAGGAGGCAATGGCGGTCATGGAGATCCCTGTCATGGGCAAGGGAACGTTCTTGCGTCGAGAGGAGGCACTAGGAAAGGTATGTGCACTGGCATATTGCCAAGTTTCGTTTCCATGCGACTTTGTATGTGTAGTGCGGAATATCCCATTTTGTGCAGCTGTTGCTCTCTTTGTCCGGTCTTTTGTGGTTCCTGCCTGATTTAGAACTATAATTGTTTCAGGTACTGATGATTCCCATTACATTTGTTTGCGCTGAATTAAGACAGACGGCCAATCCACAATATGCGGTAAACATGCGAAGACCTCAACACTCATAAGTTTTATCAGATTGAAGCACCAGAAAACATACACAAAAAGGGAAAATTACCGCCACACAGATAATTCAGCCTTTTCCTTTGTTCCAATGCACAAATCCTCTCAAAATGTACCAGCACAAAGAATGAACTGCACCGTTCCTACATCCATATTTTCAATTTTTGTCCCCGTACATAAAAAAATGCACAAGACATTGTTAGCTACCATAATAACTGTATTCATCTTACACGTTTGCTCTTGTTAGCAGGTGTCCTTCACGTGTCGTCTACGTGCGTTTTCGGTTGTTTTTTGGCGAGGAGTCATTTCGAGTTTAAATTACCAAAGTAATACATTTTTTTAAAGCCTCCAAAAGTCTCCCCACGCTTTATATTCGTCGTCCCATATTATGTGTGCAACTAGGGTATGTTGTCATGAAAGAGGGGAAAAAGAAGTTTGTAAAACCAGTTACTATTATGTCATCGCTTGGCATGTCATTCTAAGCAACTCATTCGATCTTCCATGCGCCTAAGGGTGTCTCATTTATTTGTAGTACGTCGTGCATGCGAGAGGCAAAAGCTGAAATTCGAAGGATATGCAGTGTCGTCCTGATTTCTAGTTGGGCGTGAACCTTTCCATGTGCTAGGCAAAATCCAAAGGAGGCTGACACTTGCGAGAAACAGCACAATAGGTGAACGAACTTTCAACCCGTTGTGAAGATACATGCTTCAACGTATGTTCGATTTTCTTCCAGCAATGGAAAGCTGTGCTCCTGGGGCAAATGACTGAAGCTGGCAAGGAGGAAAAGAGACTAGCAGAAGCAGCTGGTGATTTCTGCGAGGATGGCTGCACCCCAAAGATAACAGTGGTAGTTGATGGTGGCTGGTCCCACAGGAGCCATGGCCACAGATATTGTGCCAATTCTGGCGCGCCGTCATCATAGGTAAGCGCACAAAAAAGCTCCTCTACTTGGGTGTGAGAAACAAGCTGTGCAGCACTTGTCAGTTTTATGCCAGGAAAAACGTTGAAGCAAAGAAGCACACTTGCTACAAAAACTGGGACCAAAGCTCAGGGGCCATGGAGGCAGATGTCCTTGTTGAGGGTTTCCAGCGAAGCATGGAGATGCACGGTGTTCAATACCGCACCTTTATAGGAGATGGAGACTCGTCTGTTTACTATCAGATTCAGTCAAAGGTTAGCTACGGTCGTTTCGTCCGAAAGCATGAGTGTGCTAACCATGTTGTCAAGTGCTACACTTCCCGCCTCTACGCCATTGCTAAGGAAAGCAAAGGTGGCCGGCCCATGTTTTCGGGCCCGAGAATAAAGCGCATAAAGAACGGTGCGCGCAAGGCTGTCAGTCACTATGCCGAAATGTTACGAGAGGATCCTGCTGATGAAAGACAGCTTGTTCGTGATTTGGCTACTGACTTGAGAAATGGCCCAAAACATGTGTTTGGGTGTCATGATGGCTGTAAAAGTTATTTCTGTGACCGCACCAAGGGTGAAGACTTATACGGGACGCTTGCTACCATGCTGAAAACAAAGATAATGACTGCAGCCAACAGTATTGCGGAAAAAGCTGACCGTCTCATCAATGATGACACAAGCAACCTTGCGGAAGCCCTCATGTCTCTTGTTGCTAAGCTTTGTGGCGGCAAGCAGATAAACCGGTGCCAGAAGGGTTCTTATGAGCATCGCTGCCAAGCTGCTGGGCTAAGCTTCCAGCTAGGGCCCCAGTGGCACGCAAAAACTAGCAAAGCAATGATTTGCGAGAGCCCCGGTGCTGTCTACAAGAAGTATGCTAACAAGAAAATGGCTGCAAAAGACCGGCGATTGCCTAGAAAAAGACTTTTTGACAGCCAGCATGACCGGAAGATCCGTGCCGCTTGCACCTCATCACCTCACTATGGAGCCAATTGCATGAAGCCAGACATGCCACCTGATGAGTTAGCTGAGAAAGCAGAAAGGCAGCTACAGGAGCTCCAAGTTGATAAGGAACTATGCGAACAGATTGAGGCACAAACACGGGGACAGGCAGACAATTCGAATTGGTTCGAGCAAAGGAGGCTCCGCCTCACTGCTTCAAATTTCCACGCTGTCTGCATAAGAAGGGACTGCACACCCTGTGACGCACTGGTAAAGGCCCTGCTTCATCCAAAGAGCTTCACAAATTCTGCCACGGAGCACGGCAAGCAGCATGAGAGCGTTGCACTCCAGTTATATGGAGCACAGATGAACAGAGTTGTTCACCCATGCGGGCTGTTTGTTGACCTTGAGCATGGATTCCTGGCAGCGTCACCTGACGGGGTAGTTGACGAGGACCGAATTGTAGAGGTGAAATGCCCGTTAACTGCAAAGGAAGATGAGCTCCTGGAAGCTGCGCGAAAGTTTTCAGAGAAGAAGCAAAAAGAAGGTGATCCAGTGCTTATACGATCGCACAGATATTTTTACCAAGTGCAGGGCCAGCTTCATGTCACCAGAAGGAGTATCTGTGACTTCGTAGTGTATACAACAAAGGGAATACACGTGCAAGAGGTACGCCGAGATGACAATTTCTGGGCAACGAAAATAAAGCCATTCCTGGTACGTTTTTATAGAGACTGCCTTCTTCCAGAAATTGTAGACTCCCGCGTTGCTCGCTCCATGGAAGTGCGCCGCCCAGACTGGAACAGGATTGCTGTAGAGGCCAGGGAAAAAGCAAAAAAGAAAGCACTGCCTGAGGTAACCAGCAGTCAGCCCAGCAGCTAAAATGACTGCCTTGCCTCTTGACATGCCCTGCCCTCTGTGACGGATGCGGTGCGGCGGAAACTCTAGAGCCCCTGCTCTTTCGCTCTACCGCGTTCGCCGATGATCGTCGTGACATGCTCGCAACCTACAGGGCTCTGGGCATTCTCCCAGACGCTCTCACGGTGCTGTTGTGGCCGCAGGGCAGTGCGCGCGTCCGCGAGCGAACAGTGGTGAGCCTCTGTGCATTCCTCAAACAGACGGGGAAGGCTCCGCGTGTGCTACCTTGGACGATGAACCGCTGGACGCCCCCACTCCAGCTGTATTGGCTTTATGTCGTGCGCGTGTGTTTGCACTGTGCTCTACAAGACCTTCACGTGCGTGCTACCTGTATATATGTTATTATGTTAATATGTAAATAGATTTATTGCCGCGTGTCGCCACAAGTAGGTCTTGAGGATACTTGCCATGCGCTCCCGTATTCACGCTCATAAATTTCATGACTGTACACACGTTTCTTGCGTGTTCCCTGTGCAATAAATATGACAATACACTCCGGTTACATTGAAATAATGGACAGTAGTCCACCCAATATATTGGTTCGAAAACTACAGAGGCATGCACTCTGCTTTTAGCGCGTGCATTATTACGGGAAGCTGAAGCAAGACAAGGAAGCAGCTGCCAACGTTCTTCCATAGCGTGCCGCTCTTGACATCGCATTTCAGTGTCAAATAAAATATCGCGGGAAAAAAAATATCAAAAAATGACTACAAGGATGTTATAGTTGCCTGACAACGGACGGTGTGAAAATAACAGCTGTCGCTTCAATTTCCAGGTACGCGTGCGTGAACGCGCACACACGCACGCACGCTTTTTCTATCTTTGACCAACCCCAAATCGGGGAAAATCGACGCAAGGCGAGTAAGATATACATTTCAGCACGCGATGGAAAATTCTAAAGGCAGTAAGCAACCTAATAATGCAAACTGGATGCAAGAAGAAAGACGTACAGTCCCCGTCAAAAGTATACAGCCCAAGGGGTTTACTTCTAAGCTATTTAGCGGGGCTCCCTAGCACATCTAGCACTCCAAAGAATGGGAGGGTTGAGGAAGCGATGCTATTCCTCTCTCGAGAGGTCACGGTCGCTGAGCATGCATAACGAGGCACGCAGCAGGCCTCACAAGCAAACCCCTTGGGCCGTATACTTTTGACGGGGGTTGTACGTCTAACATAAATAAGAGCACACAGTTCAGGGTCCAAACGGGAGAGGGGAGGGGGACGCCCTAAGTGCCTACAGAACTATCCCTTTATAGCTGGCCCCTTTTATGACAACGTTTCTCCCCCCCCCCTTCCTCGTTCAAAGTTTAGACTTAGTCCGCTTCGTGAATGATATGCATCTATACTGCATTTTTGTAAACCTTGGCAAAATTCTGTTCAAATTGACCGTCCCGAATTGGTTGCAAGATGCCGCCGCATGTACGACGAATATTTTTTTCTGAGGCGAACTCATTCCGACACGCTGCGGTGATAACCCTCTCGGTAGCAATTTCACGTCTCTTGTGCAATATCGATTCATCTCAGCGGTAAACAGAAATTGACAGTTGCCCACTTCTCTAAACCTTGTTCTTCACCAACCCTAGATTCTATGGTTGGACAAGCATCCGTCGAGCGTTGTCTGAAGTTGTCTAGCTGTCTTTGTTACAGTTGTATTTTCATAGATGTAACATTATTTGATAAAAAAATATTTTTTTTCAGCGCTCGAGTTGGCAGGTTACACTCTAGACCAGGAGAGTTCCGACTGCTACTAATATTACTATGCATCAACAGGGACGAAGTGATTGTACGCGCAAAAGACGAGGGCAGAAAGAAGAACACAAGAAAGGCACCGACTGCAACTATAAGGTTCATTGCAAAAAAAAACGCCAGAAGTATATACCTGGGACATAAAAAAGCATGTATAATTTGCATGATATCACACCTTTCTATTTTTGTCGTCCGCTTTCCCTTTTCGCTTACTGCGTGCTGGGCAGCATTATTTTTCTTTCTTTCTTTTTCTTTGCCAACACTAATATATGTATCGACATTGAAAATAGAAAAGTCTGTAGTCGGGTACAACGCAAGAACGAAGCGGCACATACCCTCAAATGAGCCAAGGCTAAACAAGAGAGGGAGGGAAGCGGTCCTTTGTTCCCGTGCCGCGCATCCTTATCCCGAACAAAGATAATCCCCCCTCCGATGCCGTTTGGGCAAAGACCGTACCCTCTTTGTCCCGGCTCTCCAACTTTTCCCTTCACCCTTCCACAACCATAACCCGAACAAAGGAAGCTCCGCTCGCGACGACAAGGCCCTTCTTCCCTCTATGCTTAGCCTTGGCTACATAGCCGCAGAAGGCTACCGTGTGCGGTTGTGGAAAAACCAGCAAGGAGCAGGCAGAGAAAGAAGCATGCCGAACCACCCCAGCCAACACCTCCCCCCACGCACGACGGGGACAAGCAGCCGGGTTTGCCATGGTTCATCTGTAACCCTCTGAAGGCAGGCGCAGCAACAAAAGAAAAGCGTTCACGCAGCGCGCGGGTCAAGAAAGGACCGGAAACACATCTCAACCAGAACCAGTCTCGGGTCTCTCAGGGGCAAGACGGGTAGACACTTTCCCAGTCATGAATCAGTGTCGTAGCCTAGTGGCAGAATTTGAACTACTCGCAAGATGGCGGCAGTGGAACCGCCACCTTATCCATGACTGGGAAAGTGTCTACCCGTCTTGCCCCTGAGAGACCCGAGACTGGTTCTGGTTGAGATGTGTTTCCGGTCCTTTCTTGACCCGCGCGCTGCGTGAACGCTTTTCTTTTGTTGCTGCGCCTGCCTTCAGAGGGTTACAGATGAACCATGGCAAACCCGGCTGCTTGTCCCCGTCGTGCGTGGGGGGAGGTGTTGGCTGGGGTGGTTCGGCATGCTTCTTTCTCTGCCTGCTCCTTGCTGGTTTTTCCACAACCGCACACGGTAGCCTTCTGCGGCTATGTAGCCAAGGCTAAGCATAGAGGGAAGAAGGGCCTTGTCGTCGCGAGCGGAGCTTCCTTTGTTCGGGTTATGGTTGTGGAAGGGTGAAGGGAAAAGTTGGAGAGCCGGGACAAAGAGGGTACGGTCTTTGCCCAAACGGCATCGGAGGGGGGATTATCTTTGTTCGGGATAAGGATGCGCGGCACGGGAACAAAGGACCGCTTCCCTCCCTCTCTTCTTTAGCCTTGGCTCATTTGAGGGTATGTGCCGCTTCGTTCTTGCGTTGTACCCGACTACAGACTTTTCTATTTTCTATGTCGATACATATATTAGTGTTGGCAAAGAAAAAGAAAGAAAGAAAAATAATGCTGCCCAGCACGCAGTAAGCGAAAAGGGAAACCGGACGACAAAAATAGAAAGGTGTGATATCATGCAAATTATACATGCTTTTTTATGTCCCAGGTATATACTTCTGGCGTTTTTTTTTTGCAATGAACCTTATAGTTGAAGTCGGTGCCTTTCTTGTGTTCTTCTTTCTGCCCACGTCTTTTGCGCGTACAATCACTTCGTCCCTGTTGATGCATAGTAATATTAGTAGCAATCGGAACTCTCCTGGTCTAGAGTGTAACCTGCCAACTCGAGCGCTGAAAAAAATTATTTTTTTATCAAATAATGTTACATCTATGATAATACAACTGTAACAAAGACAGCTAGATAACTTCAGACAACGCTCGACGGATGCTTGTCCAACCATAGAATCTAGGGTTGGTGAAGAACAAGGTTTAGAGAAGTGGGCAACTGTCAATTTCTGTTTACCGCTGAGATGAATCGATATTGCACAAGAGACGTGAAATTGCTACCGAGAGGGTTATCACCGCAGCGTGTCGGAATGAGTTCGCCTCAGAAAAAAATATTCGTCGTACATGCGGCGGCATCTTGCAACCAATTCGGGACGGTCAATTTGAACAGAATTTTGCCAAGGTTTACAAAAATGCAGTATAGATGCATATCATTCACGAAGCGGACTAAGTCTAAACTTTGAACGAGGAAGGGGGGGGGGGGGGAGAAACGTTGTCATAAAAGGGGCCAGCTATAAAGGGATAGTTCTGTAGGCACTTAGGACGTCCCCCTCCCCTCTCCCGTTTGGACCCTGAACTGTGTGCTCTTATTTATGTTAGACGTACACCCCCCGTCAAAAGTATACGGCCCAAGGGGTTTGCTTGTGAGGCCTGCTGCGTGCCTCGTTATGCATGCTCAGCGACCGTGACCTCTTGAGAGAGGAATAGCATCGCTTCCTCAACCCTCCCATTCTTTGGAGTGCTAGATGTGCTAGGGAGCCCCGCTAAACAGCTTAGAAGTAAACCCCTTGGGCTGTATACTTTTGACGGGGACTGTACGTCTTTCTTCTTGCATTCAGTTTGCATTATTAGGTTGCTTACTGCCTTTAGAATATTCCATCGCGTGCTGAAATGTATATCTTACTCGCCTTGCGTCGATTTGCCCCGATTTGGGGTTGGTCAAAGATAGAAAAAGCGTGCGTGCGTGTGTGCGCGTTCACGCACGCGTACCTGGAAATTGAAGCGACAGCTGTTATTTTCACACCGTCCGTTGTCAGGCAACTATAACATCCTTGTAGTCATTTTTTGATATTTTTTTTCCCGCGATATTTTATTTGACACTGAAATGCGATGTCAAGAGCGGCACGCTATGGAAGAACGTTGGCAGCTGCTTCCTTGTCTTGCTTCAGCTTCCCGTAATAATGCACGCGCTAAAAGCAGAGTGCATGCCTTTGTAGTTTTCGAACCAATATATTGGGCGGACTACTGTCCATTATTTCAATGTAACCGGAGTGTATTGTCATATTTATTGCACAGGGAACACGCAAGAAACGTGTGTACAGTCATGAAATTTATGAGCGTGAATACGGGAGCGCATGGCAAGTATCCTCAAGACCTACTTGTGGCGACACGCGGCAATAAATCTATTTACATATTAACATAACATATATACAGGTAGCACGCACGTGAAGGTCTTGTAGAGCACAGTGCAAACACACGCGCACGACATAAAGCCAATACAACTGGAGTGGGGGCGTCCAGCGGTTCATCGTCCAAGGTAGCACACGCGGAGCGTTCCCCGTCTGTTTGAGGAATGCACAGAGGCTCACCACTGTTCGCTCGCGGACGCGCGCACTGCCCTGCGGCCACAACAGCACCGTGAGAGCGTCTGGGAGAATGCCCAGAGCCCTGTAGGTTGCGAGCATGTCACGACGATCATCGGCGAACGCGGTAGAGCGAAAGAGCAGGGGCTCTAGAGTTTCCGCCGCTCCGCATCCGTCACAGAGGGCAGGGCATGTCAAGAGGCAAGGCAGTCATTTTAGCTGCTGGGCTGACTGCTGGTTACCTCAGGCAGTGCTTTCTTTTTTGCTTTTTCCCTGGCCTCTACAGCAATCCTGTTCCAGTCTGGGCGGCGCACTTCCATGGAGCGAGCAACGCGGGAGTCTACAATTTCTGGAAGAAGGCAGTCTCTATAAAAACGTACCAGGAATGGCTTCATTTTCGTTGCCCAGAAATTGTCATCTCGGCGTACCTCTTGCACGTGTATTCCCTTACTTGTATACACTACGAAGTCACCGATACTCCTTCTGGTGACATGAAGCTGGCCCTGCACTTGGTAAAAATATCTGTGCGATCGTCTAAGCACTGGATCACCTTCTTTTTGCTTCTTCTCTGAAAACTTTCGCGCAGCTTCCAGGAGCTCATCTTCCTTTGCAGTTAACGGGCATTTCACCTCTACAATTCGGTCCTCGTCAACTACCCCGTCAGGTGACGCTGCCAGGAATCCATGCTCAAGGTCAACAAACAGCCCGCATGGTTGAACAACTCTGTTCATCTGTGCTCCATATAACTGGAGTGCAACGCTCTCATGCTGCTTGCCGTGCTTCGAGGCAGAATTTGTGAAGCTCTTTGGATGAAGCAGGGCCTTTACCAGTGCGTCACAGGGTGTGCAGTCCCTTCTTATGCAGACAGCGTGGAAATTTGAAGCAGTGAGGCGGAGCCTCCTTTGCTCGAACCAATTCGAATTGTCTGCCTGTCCCCGTGTTTGTGCCTCAATCTGTTCGCATAGTTCCTTATCAACTTGGAGCTCCTGTAGCTGCCTTTCTGCTTTCTCAGCTAACTCATCAGGTGGCATGTCTGGCTTCATGCAATTGGCTCCATAGTGAGGTGATGAGGTGCAAGCGGCACGGATCTTCCGGTCATGCTGGCTGTCAAAAAGTCTTTTTCTAGGCAATCGCCGGTCTTTTGCAGCCATTTTCTTGTTAGCATACTTCTTGTAGACAGCACCGGGGCTCTCGCAAATCATTGCTTTGCTAGTTTTTGCGTGCCACTGGGGCCCTAGCTGGAAGCTTAGCCCAGCAGCTTGGCAGCGATGCTCATAAGAACCCTTCTGGCACCGGTTTATCTGCTTGCCGCCACAAAGCTTAGCAACAAGAGACATGAGGGCTTCCGCAAGGTTGCTTGTGTCATCATTGATGAGACGGTCAGCTTTTTCCGCAATACTGTTGGCTGCAGTCATTATCTTTGTTTTCAGCATGGTAGGAAGCGTCCCGTATAAGTCTTCACCCTTGGTGCGGTCACAGAAATAACTTTTACAGCCATCATGACACCCAAACACATGTTTTGGGCTATTTCTCAAGTCAGTGGCCAAATCACGAACAAGCTGTCTTTCATCAGCAGGATCCTCTCGTAACATTTCGGCATAGTGACTGACAGCCTTGCGCGCACCGTTCTTTATGCGCTTTATTCTCGGGCCCGAAAACATGGGCCGGCCACCTTTGCTTTCCTTAGCAATGGCGTAGAGGCGGGAAGTGTAGCACTTGACAACATGGTTAGCACACTCATGCTTTCGGACGAAACGACTGTAGCTAACCTTTGACTGAATCTGATAGTAAACAGACGAGTCTCCATCTCCTATAAAGGTGCGGTATTGAACACCGTGCATCTCCATGCTTCGCTGGAAACCCTCAACAAGGACATCTGCCTCCATGGCCCCTGAGCTTTGGTCCCAGTTTTTGTAGCAAGTGTGCTTCTTTGCTTCAACGTTTCTCCTGGCATAAAACTGACAAGTGCTGCACAGCTTGTTTCTCACACCCAAGTAGAGGAGCTTTTTTGTGCGCTCACCTATGATGACGGCGCGCCAGAATTGGCACAATATCTGTGGCCATGGCTCCTGTGGGACCAGCCACCATCAACTACCACTGTTATCTTTGGGGTGCAGCCATCCTCGCAGAAATCACCAGCTGCTTCTGCTAGTCTCTTTTCCTCCTTGCCAGCTTCAGTCATTTGCCCCAGGAGCACAGCTTTCCATTGCTGGAAGAAAATCGAACATACGTTGAAGCATGTATCTTCACAACAGGTTGAAAGTTCGTTCACCTATTGTGCTGTTTCTCGCAAGTGTCAGCCTCCTTTGGATTTTGCCTAGCACATGGAAAGGTTCACGCCCAACTAGAAATCAGGACGACACTGCATATCCTTCGAATTTCAGCTTTTGCCTCTCGCATGCACGACGTACTACAAATAAATGAGACACCCTTAGGCGCATGGAAGATCGAATGAGTTGCTTAGAATGACATGCCAAGCGATGACATAATAGTAACTGGTTTTACAAACTTCTTTTTCCCTCTTTCATGACAACATACCCTAGTTGCACACATAATATGGGACGACGAATATAAAGCGTGGGGAGACTTTTGGAGGCTTTAAAAAAATGTATTACTTTGGTAATTTAAACTCGAAATGACTCCTCGCCAAAAAACAACCGAAAACGCACGTAGACGACACGTGAAGGACACCTGCTAACAAGAGCAAACGTGTAAGATGAATACAGTTATTATGGTAGCTAACAATGTCTTGTGCATTTTTTTATGTACGGGGACAAAAATTGAAAATATGGATGTAGGAACGGTGCAGTTCATTCTTTGTGCTGGTACATTTTGAGAGGATTTGTGCATTGGAACAAAGGAAAAGGCTGAATTATCTGTGTGGCGGTAATTTTCCCTTTTTGTGTATGTTTTCTGGTGCTTCAATCTGATAAAACTTATGAGTGTTGAGGTCTTCGCATGTTTACCGCATATTGTGGATTGGCCGTCTGTCTTAATTCAGCGCAAACAAATGTAATGGGAATCATCAGTACCTGAAACAATTATAGTTCTAAATCAGGCAGGAACCACAAAAGACCGGACAAAGAGAGCAACAGCTGCACAAAATGGGATATTCCGCACTACACATACAAAGTCGCATGGAAACGAAACTTGGCAATATGCCAGTGCACATACCTTTCCTAGTGCCTCCTCTCGACGCAAGAACGTTCCCTTGCCCATGACAGGGATCTCCATGACCGCCATTGCCTCCTCCAGATGCGAATGGCCAGACCCGATGCTTGTGAATGCCCACACAGTAGCATCGTTTATGCCAAGAGCTGCCTTATCTGTGAGAGGCGTTGGCTCTGCAACAGGGTCGGTAGCGGCTCTTCTGAGTTCATGGCAACCATTGCACTGGAATTTGAACTCCGACCAGAGGCCGATCCTTCTTTCCTCTTTATACTCAAAGCGCCCTCCATTAGGACAAGGGCAGCGGTGTTCGCCAAGCTCTTGTACAGCCTTTACGAAGTGGTCCACAGACACAACTCTTCTTCCACATATGCCCGCATCCTGCGCTGTCGGGAAGCTGCTGTCCCTCTGAAAGACGAGCTCTGGCAAGGGATTCTCAATTCCTAGGCCATCCCAGTAGTCAGTCATTGTGACTTCGCAGCTAGAAGCACATGACGCAGATTGTGGTGATGTGCATTGTGTTCTGCTTGATGCCGGGCTGCTGTTCGTCGGTAGCGCTGCCTGTTTTCTGTAAAGCACAATGTGAGGAGTGAAACAAACACAATATTAAAATGAGGCAAGGCGAAACAAAGATGCCAAATAATTTTGCCAGCATCGCAATTTAGGTAAACCTCGTGTGCATTGTAGATGAAAAGGGCTGACTGCGCTAGTAAGCACGACACTTCAATACGGCGCCGGAAAAAAAGGGAACTGTAGTAAAAGCAAATAGATGGTTATCTTATATGAACGTTGAGAAACACGGGCTAAGGATGTGTATACGTTTATAATTACCATACCATAATACCATAATTACCATAATAACAGCGCAGTGTAGAGCCGACGCAGAAACGAAAAAGGTCAGAACTAGCACTCGCCGTCGTTTTTCTCTTCTGCGCCCTTTCTGCAGTATGCTGTTATTATGAATGTGAAATACGTCATTCATAAGTTAGGATAGCGAGGAGGGGGGGTGGGGTGCTTCAACATGTAACAGTTCGGCACTTTCTACCTTTGAGCGTAGGGTTTGTTTCTGGAAAAAGCCAATTACACACTGTTACTCGAGTATGTTTGGGCAAGAGATTCATGGTTCAAGCGCAACCATAACGGACCGTTTGCGGAAATCTAAGTACGCTTCTCCGCAATGCTTGTTTTCTAACTAAAAGGTCTCGTTCCCAGAGGACGCTCTCACATTCTTTGTGGAAACGAAAAGGGTTGAGGTTCCCCTTCTGTGTCAACTGAGGAATCCCCTCAGACGTAAAAGCTCAAGAGACAGGACGAAAAGACGAGGAACGACCCACACAGGGGCGCTGGAATGTCGACAGTGGACAATGATAGTGTCGTAAGGGCAGGCAGAGGTGCAAGGGTACAGTGGTTTATGCTACCCCTTTGCAGTAGGAGAGAGTGAACGGATGGTTGTCCTGTGCCTCGCTCCTTGTTCGCGACTGGTTTTGACCGATTTGTTGCGCTCCCTCCCTGTCTAGAGCAGCTCCTTCCCTCTCCAGGTAGGGAGCGCAACGAATCGTCCAACACCAGTCGTCCATGAGGAACCAAGCGCGGAGTCATTTTGGTAAACATGCGGCAAACCACAGTTTACGAAAGGGGGACTTGAGTCTTTACGTTTGTAAAAAGAATGCAAGAGTGTCGCCTGGGGAAAACACTTTTCGGTTGCAAAGCAATCTTTGTATAGCAGCCGACTCGCAGATTTCGGCATACACTGCCGGCGCCTGCTTTTCAACCATCGCAGGCCAGCAGAAAGCATCTTGGCAGCGTTTAGGATTGAGATTTGTTTCTATCGATGAATCGATAGATTGAGGAACTACAGCCTGGACATTACAGCACCTTGAAACACAACAATAGGTTGTTGTAGGTATATTTACGAAGTCAAAGGGTTGCAGCTTGAAGTGTTATAAGCTTTCTTTGGCAAGGCTTTGCCTAGCGTTCTACAAAGACAAAACTATAACCTCCAGAGAAACTATCTGAAAAATTCTGCTGCACACGAGGGGAAGTAAGGACGTCGTGACACAAGCCAATGCAGGGCTAGTACGATCTCCAAAAAGTTCAATGAATAAAAACTTGTTGCGAGTAACAAGGAACTGGAGACAAACGAATAACGAGAATTGAATCTACGGTACAAGCGAGTACTGAACCAATACAACACATACTGAAAGTGTTAGACCTCTAATGTGATTTGAACGTTCGTGTGCACGGACCGCTAGCGGCTCGAGAACTATAAATTTGATTACATCTGGTCTGTGCGGGCAACTCTTGACACTCGTATAAGTGTTGGCACCGGCGGACAAGGACAACCTGCCGACAACAAATACATCGCACGTTGCTGAACAAACTTTCTTGCTCATGTAAAAAAAAGCGGGAATGGGGATGAGCGAATGAGCACTGCGCAGTGCGACGTCACCGCTAACCGTTAAATATATAACAAGCAGAACATGCAATAGGACCTAGAGGGCAATGGTAATCGGAAATGAGCCCAATAGCCAACTCGCCCGTTTGGCTATTGTGACAAACGAAAGGCTTACCTCCAACGTGCTGCCGCGGCAAGTTGAGCCCTTCCTCGACGAGCCTTCGGTCCTTTTCTCCTCGGCGGAGGCCGGTAACGGTTTTTCGCCATGCCTTCTCTCTGTTGCTTTCAGTCGTCACGATTGTTTAGTGCTCCAGAAGCAAATTACGCTCGCTTGGCGCTAACACCGACAATCGCAATGACCAAATGTAAAAACAGGCACCTCTTCGGTCGCTATACGATAGAGATGAAACAGGTGTCAAGAAGAAAGGCATTTCCAATCTGTTCTGTGCCTTTTATAGCTGGCGCTACCAGTCTACCCTGCCTGCAGGAGAGGCGAGCTGACAGGTGTAGGAGGGAAATAAAAATGTGAAAAGAGAGGGAGAAAGGAGAGGGTAGTAGTAGGTATGGCACCCCTGTCTATTGTCTCAGCTTCACTGGCCACTGCAGGTGCGGAGGACGCGGGGGCACTCACCTTTCGCACATGTCCGCGCGAAAGCGCTGAATGTTCTCGTTGGGGTCGTGTTCGGCAACAGTCGGTCGTGGCGACTTCAGTCTCTGCCGGTGCTGTTGCGGCGCACCGGTAGAGACTGAACAGAAAACTGTTCGGTCTACGCGCTTGGCTGGGCGGTCTCCTTTGATGGGCATGTGTTGCTTCGTTCTTGAGTTGCAGTGTTGTAGGCGTTACGAAAAAAAAGTAAATAAATACGTTACTCGTTACGCTATAAAAAAAGAACACGTTACCGCCCTACGTTACCTACAAAAAAAGATAACGCGTTACCGTTACCATTGCCGAAAAAAGGTACCGCACGTTACTTTGCCGCTACTCCAAGGCCATAAATTTTAATCAGTGCGTTTTCGCTGTAAGAACTCAAGATAACAATTTTATAAAGCTCATATTTCACGTAATTTCAACTTCACAAAGAAAACATGGTTGAACTCAACAAATTTACAGTAACTCTGGTGTGCTTCTGCTTACAAAATTACGCGGAAATTGTGTAGAAATAAAGGAATGCTAATGGAATATTTCCGGAAAAATATATTTGCGCACATAAACATTTTTTTTCACTTGAACCTGCATAATTATCGCAAAAATGCGAGTGTTTATGTCAAGGTGATGAAAGTCACCCCCGCTCGCTTTAGAACTCAATAACCAGAAACGTAGCCGCAGTTGCAGATAGAAATAAGCAAACTTTATTTTGAAAACAATGTTGATAAACATTGTTGAAACAAAGGCCCATTTCCTTCTTTTTCCTCTACTTCGGTGCTACAGCCGGTTTATTGCAATCACATTTTCTGCGCTGTACCATTGTACTCTTTCGACGGCTCTCTTGGCGCAACTTGAAGTAAACTGGCGACATTCCTGAGTTTACTCAGAAGGGGGAACTGCTTCCACAAAGAATGCGAGAGTGTCGCCTAGGAACGGGACCTTTTGGTTGGAAAACAAGCTTAGGGAGAAACTGCCTTACAGATTTCTGCAAATGGTTCATTGGTGGCTCGGTATGCGTCCACTCTTTAGAGAGTTGCGTGCGTGAGGGGTTTGGGGGGTGAAGACAAGTGTGTGAATGTGTGTTCGTGCTTTTTTTTTTTTAGTTGAGTGCGTCGTCAAGGGCAGGTGTTTTCTGGCATGCATGCGAGCCGCAACAAGGGTCGTCGAGAGCACCTGTAGATGTTGTTCTTTGAAACATCATTTTCGGCGTCTTTTTTTCTGAAAAAGAGGCGGAGGGGGCAGTTGAAATAAAAAGTAACTAGTAACGTTACACCTCACGTTACCGAAAAATTTTGTGTGTGTGTGTGTGGGGGGGGGGGGGGGGGGCGGGCTCATATTGCAGCGTGGCCTCCTCATAGAATTTGTGCAGGGATCAAACGCAAGAATAATAACTGCATTGCCATATTGGCAATGCCATTGTGTACTAATAACGCTACGCACTATCTAGACAAGTGAAATACGTATTTTTTAGATAAAATAATGTATTCGTATGTCGTAAAAACCGTGGCAGACATAACTGATGCCAATACTTCAAGAAAGTATCACACGAATTCTAAAACTATATCCGTCCGAAACCAGCAAAGCAGTGCACGCCGCTGATATGAACAACGTAAGGGCCATGGAATTATCAATTATTTAACGACTGTTTGTCGTTCAAGAACCTTTACATTTTTGTACATATGCAACGGTCAGGAAACGATCTCAACGACGCGGTTCTTCGTTCCAATGTACTGCGCCGAGCAGCTGTCACCGGTCATGTATTGCGAGTAATTGCACCGAAATTTTAGTCGCAACAGCGAACGCATGTATAAACGAGGAGTTCTGCAAAATATGCATTAGAAGTGCGGAGATAAAATGGAGTATTAGAAATGTGAAGATAAAACTTGATAAAGGACAAAAAAGTGTCAATGGAAACAAAGTCACTGTATCTATACACAAAACGTCGCAACAAGATATGTAAATACACGTATGTCTCCATTCACTCTTCATGATGCGTCAAACAAGGCAAATAAACATCTTGCGCAATCACAAATATTAAACTTTGCACATGGAAAGACAGACGATTTAGCAAAGACCAAAACTATGATAGCGGAAGTCGCGATATGTACTTGGGCCATGCTGCGGGCGTGACGGCACCATATGGTTAGAATAATAGAGGAACAATGCAGAAATCAATAGGAAAGTATGTATTTTGCAACTGCCTGCACGGCGACAATTATTCTGCACCCATAATTACAGAAGGGCATTCCTTTGGTTCAAAGAAAAAAATAAAAGCAGTTAGATAAACAACAAAGAGAAGGACAAGCGAAAGCCACGAATGATGCCGCAAGTTGAAATAACCAATATCCAAGTGTGTATGTCGGGAAACGCCGCGTGGGCAGGGCTTTCAATAAGCTAGGTCAATCAAGGTCGGTTATTGATGTCCTCAAAATTTTCGCATTCAGAGGGTAATTTTGATCATTATGCTAACTGATGCTTGTATTACGTGACTCCAGGTGCATGGGCGTTGCCACGAAATACGACCTGTGTTTGCAATGTTCGCGCCAAAATGTCTTTTCTAGTCTGAAAAAGACATTGTATGTGACAAAATCCAGAATGGCTTCCGGTGGTTGTTTTGGTGAGCGGTGCTGGCAGTTCGAAAAAATTTCGGGGGGGGGGAGGACTGAAGCCCCATAAGCACCCCCCCCCTCCCCTGGCTGCGCCCCTGGTAAGTACGTTACCCGTTACAGTTCCGAAATGGTAACCAGTACGTTATAAAGTTACCGAAAAAAAGTAACGCGTTACCGGTAACGCCTTTACTTGTAACGCGTTACTGACACCACGGTGAAAGACATAGCCTACTCTTACACCGTGGTTCAAACTGCCGGAACTAGCGCTACACACTCAGGGGCACCGCCGCACAGCTTTGCCGAAATGGTACAGCGAGTTCAGGCGAATCGAGCGCTCTCCAACTTCCCCTCCACAGCGCTAGCCGGAACAACGAACAACCGGCGGCACGAGGCAAAAGCCTGTCTCCTTCCTTCTTCAGCAATGCCAAAGCTGTCCTCGAAAAATAAGACGACGCCTAGAATGCTTTTCGTAGCGTCAGGGAGAGGCGGGAGAGGCGATGGACAGCGCGCGGCAGCGGCGGTGGCCCCGGCACGCTAGCTATGCGCCGCTACTGCGCATGCGCAACTGGCGAGCGCGGCGGCGGCACCTCTGAGTCACCGCCGCAGCGACGACGGCGGGCGCCGTGTGACGTCACTGCTCCTCGCGCATGCGCAGTACCTCCTTTCCTCAGCCTTGCGAAATGGCTAGGCGACTCGCGTAGTGTTGCTTTCGCAAAAAGCAATCCAGCAAAGCAATATGGTGTAAATCTGCTCGGAAGCTACAGAGGGCAAAATGGAAGGGAACGTGCAAATATCGTAGAGAAATGATTCCCTCTCGTGAACGCCTCCTGATTTTAGGTGTTTGGCAGCGCCACACTTGTCATTTTTCTGAACTGTGACCATTTAGTACATGTGCGCTAGTGTAGATGGCGCTACTTACTACATTTATCGCATGTCGCTGCGTTATTGCTATTATTGTTTGTAATTTGTGGACTTTGTAGGCGATAATTTTTACAAGTTGAATAAAAGAATAAGAGCCCGATATTTTAAGAGTATATTTACCTGAAAAATAGAAGCTGCGGAACGTTCCGAGAGCTTGTGCCCTTCATAAGCACAACGAAAAAGGTAGCTAAAATCAACATTTTTTCAACTAGACAGTGTACGTTCCCCAAAAGCCGTAGAGTAAAGGCGATGCTTAGCCGCGTAGAGCGCAGTACTAAGTTTCTTCACGCAAAATCTCAGAATTGTGAAATGCTGGTTAACTGAACAGTATTGCATTCCGTTTTTAAATATTTCGAAAAAACGCTAACTTTGATCAGGAATAACTTTTAAACTAAAAAGGCAGATGAATGAAATTTTCAGAATAGATGAGGGATTAGACGATCTCAAACTGTACTAGAAGTCGCCGCAGTGCAATGCATATCCCAAAAGTTATTGCAGATTATATTGTTCTGTTTTCTATGATTTTCAAACAAGCGTGGCTAATAAACTAATCTATACACGTACTTCTAAATGCTTAAATATGCGCACTAGCATCACATCTCAAAGTATCGAAAGATATTCCTCTAGGTGCAAGAGGTTTTTCACAATTTTGCATTTCCTGAGACAAGTTGAGCTCAACTGCCAGTTTTCATCTTTGCGTTTTCTTTTACAGTTGAAACAAATTTGCAGCTACCGTTAAAACAAATGCATCGTTTGAAAGCAGAGAAAACTAGCTTTTCGGAGATATCTGAACCATATTTATGAAGCGAACGAGCGAGGTACAGTCGACGTACAAATATCACCAAAAATGGTTCCCGCTCACCGCCAGAGTGGGACCGCCACCTTAAAGACAGCGCTCAACTAGGTAGATCAAATGCTCGATGCTTTCTTTGATCATCACGTCCTTTGTAGCACGCACCTTCACCCATGTCGGTCGTCACCCGCGCCACGAGAACATGCACTGTTAACCACGACAAATTTGGTTTCAGCACGTAAATAGCCGGCGCCGTAAATATGCGTGATGCTTGGACAAGGCGTGAAAGAGGGTGGTGTGTCCGGCTCTCGCACGTACAATGTATTAGCGGAACGTGCAGCAAAAAAAAAAAAGACAGTAAGCATAACTTCACCGACAAGCATGGTTGCTACCATTTCGTATTTTGTTATGTTGCTGTTTCCTATTCAAATGCTTACGCTGCACGCGGACAGCCAGTGATGTATACAGATATCAACTTGATTGCGTTTTATTTTCCTTGTTCTGCAAGCACATGTGCAGTAGCATCGTGCGTACTCCCATAACATACCTCATGTGAAAAACAGAGCATAATAAATACACCTTTAGCAAGAACAGGGAAGGGAAAATTTATTTTGCGCGGAAGCAAGTCCATCAAGCATTCATTGCCAAATATGTCGGTAAGAAAACATTAGAAAACAGTAATACAATGTTTGTATCTGCAATAAATGCAAGAGCAACATGAAGCATTTGATAATAAAAATAATAATTGGTTTTTGGTGGAAAGGAAATGGCGCAGTATCTGTCTCATATCATCATCATCATTTATTGAACCCTTAAAGATCCCGTCAGGGACATTACATAAGGGGGGGGGGGGGAAGACAGTGATGTGAAACGGTCACACAAAGGCATGTAAGCATAAAAAAGCATTAAAAAATAACAAGAATAACAAGTTTGACGTGAAATTAGCGTCAGGTGATTCAAATAGAACAGAATATACATGGCAAAGCAGTAGTATATAAATTACACATTAAAAAGTACGGAAATTAAATAAGTGGGAAAACACTTGTGGGGGGGGGGGGGGGGGGTGTCACAATAACACAAGCAGTTCAAATTGCACGCAGAGCATCGCGAGGGAAGTAGCTATAGTTGGATCAAGTGGTCTGTTATTAGCTGCCTAAATCTGGTGGGATTAGTTTCGATGACAACGGTTTCAGGAAGATTGTTCCATTCCTCTATGGCGATGGGAAGGAAAGATTTGTTGAAAGCGTTGGATGAACCATGCAACCGCTGAATGCTGAGGGAGTTGAATAATAGGCGAGATGAGCGTAAGGGAGTGGATAACAAAGTCTGGCGTAGTGCGGGGAAGTTAAAGTATAGTTTGTGGAAAAGACAAAGAATTGATACTTTTCTGCGGAATGCTAATGGTTCGAGGCCGAGAGACGGTTTTAGGTTGGTAACGCTGTGTCGGGACGAATACTGCGACGTTATGAAGCGCGCTGCCCGATTCTGGATAGCTTCGAGCAGTTGTATTAAGTAGACCTGGTGAGGGTTCCATATTGCTGAGGCATATTCCATTTTAGCGCGAATGAATGTTTCGTATGCTTGTTGTCTGATTGGTGCAGGGGACATTGATAGTGATCTTCGGATAAAGCCAAGAGCTCTGGAAGTGCTTGCGCAAAGTTTGATAATGTGATCTGACCATGTTAATTTGTTCGTTATTTCGACGCCAAGGTACCTGTAAGAATTCGTTACTGACAGCGCCACAGAGTTCAGGGAGTACTGGAAATTAGTAATGGAACGTTTGCGTGATATGTGCATGCATTTACATTTCGAAATATTAACCTGCATGAGCCAGTCGGAGCACCATTTCTGTATTTTATTTAGGTCGTCCTGTAATAATTCCTGGTCAGTGTTATCAGATATGCGGCGATAAATGACGCAATCATCCGCAAAAAGACGGACAGATGACGAGATTCCAGATGTCAGGTCGTTGATGAAGATTAGGAAGAGCAGCGGAGCAAGGACGGAACCCTGGGGTACATCGGAGATAACTACGGTAGTTGCAGATACGTGATTAGCGATGACGGTGAACTGCGAGCGATTAGTCAAGAAGCAGCGAATCCAGGAAGAGACTAGAGGGTCGAGTGACAGGCATGCGAGTTTACAGATGAGACGTTGGTGAGGAACGCGATCAAATGCTTTAGAGAAATCTAGGTAAATGGCGTCTGTTTGAAATAAAGAATCTAGACTTAGATGAAGATCAGTTGTGAATTCGAAGAGTTGTGTTTCACATGAGAAGCCTGCCCTGAAACCATGCTGTTTGGGAAAGAAAAAAGAGTTTTTATCGAGGTGATCTGCAATATTGGAGTACAGTATATGCTCAAAGAGTTTACACGAGATGCATGTTAATGAAATAGGACGATAATTCGAGGGGTCAGAGCGGTCACCGGTCTTAAAAACGGGCACAACTTTGCTTGTTTTCCAATCGTCCGGAATTTGGCCGGTCTTTAGAGATTGGACGAAAATGAGCTGTAGGATTTGGCTAGACAATTCTTTGGTTCCTATGAGGATTTTGGCAGGTATGTTGTCGGGTCCTGGGGAAGTAGACGGCTTGAGATTTTCGATGAGCTTAGAAATTCCCTCAGATGTGATGGTAACAGGTGGCATTGAATCAAAATTAAGTTGCGGTAAAGTAGTCCTGTTGTCCGGTGGTGGTTCGTGGGTGAAGACTGAGGTGAAGTAGGAATTCATAGTATCAGAGCGTTCTGAAAGCGGAACGTGTGTGCCATCTTGTCTTCTCAAAGAAATGTTGTATGAGCTGTTTTTGTTGGGCGTTATCAGATTCCAGAATTTCTTTGGGCTAGAGCGCATTATGTCTAGGTGATCATGATTGTAGAATTTTCTTTTAGACGACCGTAATAACTGGGTGTATTCGCGAAGACTGGCGAAGTATTTGTTCCATTTGACAGATGATGTAGAATGTTTGGCATTACGGAAGAGGCATTTTTTCTTCCGCGATAATTTGCGCAAGGCATTCGAAAACCAAGGCTTAGTGGCGTCGCCGCGGATGCATATGAGTGGTACGTAAGCGTCAATGAGCGACAAAAGTTTGTTCTTAAAAAGGCACCAGTTTTCATTAACGGATCTCGTAGACATGGATAGGAGGAAAGCAGCGAAAAATTGATCGAGGTCGGAGTTCACACTCGCTAAGTCGGCATTACGATAATCGCGGATGTATTTGACGGATGGTTGGTGGGCGGAAATTTCAATGGTTAGGTCGAAAAACAAGAGACTGTGATCACTGAGTCCACTAGATTGCGAAAGTGATTGGATTAATTCTGGACTGGAGACAAGAATGAGGTCAAGGATGTTTGAGCCCCGTGTTGGCTCATGAACTGCTTGGAAGAGGTTGAATGTAAGGACGAGTTCAAGGAAGTCTTTAGATTGGCGAGACGATGCTGTTAAAGCTTCCCAGTCGATATCCGGGTAGTTGAAATCGCCACAGAGTGTAAAATTGGCGTGGGGAAGTCGAGAATGCAGGTCTTGAAGCACACAGTGAAGGTCCGTAATGAAAGATTGATCTGTGTCAGGTGCTCGATAGCATGCAATTACTAGGTTGGTACGAGACGGAAGACAGATTTTAAGACATATTATTTCGCTGCGGCAATTAATCTCGACTAGAGCGGATGGAATGTTAGATTTGACAAGAGCAAGAATGCCCCCTCCCCTGCGACCTATTCTATCTCGCCTGTAGAAATGAAAGGACCGGTTGTCTTGCAGCAGTTCTGCGTCTTGAATATCAGGTGTTAGCCAAGATTCGGTAAATACCGCAATGTCAGTGTTATGATCTTCAAGGACGGTTTCAACTATTTCTTTTTTTGGCAGGTAACTGCGTATGTTGGTCATCAGGACAGAAGCTTTCTGATAAGTTGTGGTAGGACGCAAGCGTTTGGGTGGTTGAACCTGCTGTAAAAACGGGACACATGGCGCCTTGGCTAATCGCTATGGTTTAAGTTCTACAATGGAATCCGTTTCAGCGTTGAAAGTGAACTGCCTTTTGCCGATAAGTAACTTGTCGAAGCGGATCTTAAATGAGGCGTTGCTTTGTTGGCCGTAAGAAAAAAGTTTTTTCCTCGCTTGTCGAACTTTCGCGGAATAGACCTCACGAACTGAGAATGAGGTGTCTTTAAGTTTATGCCCTGCAACAAGAATTCTTGATTTATCTTTAAAGTGTGCCAGTTTAACAATTATTGGGCGGTTTTTGTCTGTTTGGAAACGGCCCAGTCGGTGCGCGCGTTCGATGTCTTGGATATCAATAGTAATGTCTAGGTGTTCGGAGCAGAAAGAAATAATATGTGCTTCAGACTGTGCCCAGCTTTCGCTGGGCTCATCCTGAAGACCGAAAAACAATAAGTTCGAGCGGCGCAAGCGGTTTTCAGCGTCGTCGCACTTGTTTGTTAATGCTTTTACGTTTGAAGTAAGTCTGGCCAAGTCGGTGTTATTTACAGATGCAGCAACATTTTCCGGATTAGATTCGACTGTTTTTTCCAGTGTTTCGACCCGCGCTGAAAGACGGCGGACCGAGTCTTCAATGTTTGTTTGAGCAGAACGGATCAAGGCAAGCTCTGCAATTACAGTGCTCTGAGAGGATTCAATGCGTGATATGGCTTCGGAAATTGATTCTAGAGACGGCGGAGCTTTGCTTTCGGTCGGGCCTGGGTTCAATTCGACGTCCCCAGATAACATTAGCAGAAGACAAGTCAGGTGGACGTTGAGGCAGAAGGGGCAAGCAATATACAGCAACCTTTTGCAACAGTCAATGGCGTCAATGGGGCACGACACCGCTAGCAAGAACGGGTCACTAGAGCGGCAGGAAGCGGCACAGGGTGGATAACTAACCTGCAGTAGGTGAAGAAAGGGCGATTGCATGACGAGTTCCGATGCGGTGGCGTGCCCCAAATGGCCCCAGCAATACAGCGGCTTATGTAGGTGGCGGGTTCCGGTGTTCGTGCCCGGTTGCCAGATGACGGGCTGGTCCACCGCTGCAAGCAGCGGATGCAGGTCAGGGTGGTCGTTGTCGAAGAAGTCGTTGTCGGCAGGCAGCCAGGAGGACTCGGTAGCGTCATGCGTCGCGAAAAAGCCTGAGCTTTCGGCGCTGATACTTGAAGTGGCGGGAAGCCATATCAGGATAGCCTGCAGTAGGTGAAGAAAGGGCGATTGCTTGACGAGTTCCGATGCGGTGGCGTGCCCCCTATATATCGTTGGACACCTGAACCGCGCCGTAAGGGAAGGGATAAGAGAGGGAGTGAAAGAAGAAAGGAAGAATTAGGTGCCGTAGTGGAGGGCTCCGGAATAATTTCGACCACCTGGGGATATTTAACGTGCACTGACATCGCACAGCACACGGGCGCCTTAGCGTTTTTCCTCCATAAAATTTGATAATTCACAGAAAATCAATATTTGCAATTTTGACATGGCAGACACATCACAGAGACAATCAATTACATGGCGCACAGAGTATACTGATGAGTACATACTGAATTAATTTTTCGTGACAGTGTTTCAGCTGCATACAAAATAATGCATTTTTTATAAAGGTGCATTCATGTGCATGTTCTATACTGAATCTCACTGCAGTATTTTGTGATGCAAAAAGATATTACAGCAACTATGCACTGCTTTTCTTGGTGGAAAAGTCCTGATGACTGTCTGAATGAATGTTTGCAGGTGCTGGCCGGAATGAACATGAGATTCCAGCCCTGCTGGAAGCAGTCAGTGATGTCCTCGGGCCTCAGAACCCCGTGCTTGTGGGCCTGTCAGGCGGCATAGACCTGAGCGAGTGAGAATTCTTTGTTTATTCCAAGCGGCTGTGAACATGGGTATATTGTTATAATCAAGCAATCACTGTAGCACACAAAATTCCAGCAGTCGTGATAGCAGTCTTCGCAGTTTGCTTGCAAAGAACACTAGGTGGAAGAAACATTCGAGGCCCACATGCTTCCATGCGATGCCTTACGAAACCGCAAGCAGCACACTTGCAAGCTAAGTCTCAGAAAAGTACACAGCCACTGCTTCGGTTAATTAGTGGTGCAAACATGTGATCTCAACGATATTGCCATGCTCTTGTAGAGGTGATGTCGTCCGGATGCTGACTATGCTAGGCTCCAGCAGAGGTGACACTACAGTGCAGCTAGCAGACTCCATTTCACAATCTCTAGCTTCGCAGTGAACAGGAGCAAAATCAGCACTGGGAGGATGGTTTACTTGGCTCAGCCACAGCTGCAGTGCCCCAGGCACTTGTGAGAAAGGGTTTACATCACACTACGTACATACTAATGCTTTGAAAGCTCGATATTTTAAATGGAAGTAATTCAAACTTTTGGATAATTTGAACCATACTGCTTGACCCTTCCTGGCCCTCCGTCATGTTTGATTAAAACAAAAGGTAATGGCTGTTGCCTTCTGGAAAGAGAAGCAGAAGGTGAACATTCAACTGGAACTTTGGTTAATTTGAAATGTGGTGGCATCGATGTGTGGTTCTCGATTTAACAAGCTTTTACTTCACACTAGTTATGTTTTATAAAAAAGCTGAAGTTCCTCATTTTGCTATGTCACACAGTTCAGTAAACAAAGCATTTTGTTGGGCTAGTTGGTTCATGGCAGAGAATGACGAAGAGTGCAACAATAATCAGCAGACAAGAAGTGGAAAGATGAGGAAACTGCTCTCTCCTGACTGTTACTGCATTGTTTACCATTCCCTGCTCTGCAAACAGACAGGCAGCTTTCTCTAATGACAGAAATATACTGACAAATTAGTCAGCTCGAATTCATATTAGTGAACGTCACCACTAAGAAAGCTTGTCTTATCTGCACAGGGGCACCACAGGCGACCAGCAGGTGCTGTCATGTGATGCAGCTGTGCCAGGGCCATCTGGACAGCAGACCACAAACACTGACACTGACTCCACAGAGTACTACACCAATTACATGAATTATGTTCCTGATGCCGTCGACGAGAACACATTTTACGCTGCTGCTGAGGTACCAGCAGAAGACCTAGGCACTGTCGTCACAGCTGCTTATGTGCTAGGAAGCCCACTATCCTTCAAGAGCACACAGTCAGATGCAGAGGATGGCCAGACAGCCACAGCAGCAGGCGAAGAAGCTTCTACACACAACGGCCACCAGCTGCAGGACCAGCCGACAGTGAACGAGGCTGCACCTATCAGCAGTAGCAGTCACCAGCAGCAACACACCACACCAGTCAGCAGCACACGGCGGCCATCAGCAGCAGCAACAGGACAGCCTGCAGCCCTGCCGCGTTCCACTCCACGGCAGTCACGGTCAATGCAGCAGGCTGGGCACCTACAGGAGGTGATCCAACTTAATCGTGAGAATGTTGAGCTGGAGACAGCTTCTCTACATGCACAAAAAAGGGCAGCTGAGACTGTTCAGGCAACAGCACAGACTGCAGCAGATGCAGTAACTAAGATGGTGCATGCAGCCGAACATTTCATTAAGTTTAACGACACAGCTGTTAAAACAATTGAAAAGTTTGGCTGCCTAGCTGATGCATTAACAGAACTGACACAGGTCCAGACAGAACGTGCGAAGATAGATTTAGAAAACGCCAAACAAAAGCACATGGAGCGCCAGAGCTCACAAACTTTCTGTACTTAGAAACTTGGCACTGGGTGCCTTAGCGAGCACCATTACATTTGAAGTGTTTAGCTATAATGTTTTACTTGTACCTCTCCTATGCATGTCCTTTTTTTAATGTGTGCAGCACCCTCTGTGCATCATGACTGACCGACTCGCCCAACAATGCATTCTCTTAAGTACTGCATAATGTTTATTGTACAGCATGTGCAACCGAAGCGGTGGCCTTGTGGTACAGTATCCGCCTCACATTCGGGAGGTGTTGGGTTCGATCCCCTGCGCCGCCTCGTACCCATCAGTTTTTTGATGAGTAATAGATTTCCCCCGGCCTGGTGCTCGGCTCTTTAAGGGTAAGATGCTTGGGAAACGGGTCCTGGACCAAACCGTTGCCTTGACGGATCAGAGATAAGTTCCGCTGTCAAGCAACCCTTAATCCACCTCGTGCGGTAAAAGCCCATTTGTGGCCCTTATTTTATGGTTTCGTCCAGGACCCTTTTCCCAAGCATCTCACCCCAAAGAAGACGAGCTGCAGGCCGGGGGAAATCTTGTACTTATTAAAAAACCGGTGGGTGCACTGGGGATCGAGCCCAGCACCTCCCGAATGCGAGGCAGATGCTCTACCACAAGGCCACCGCTTCGGTTTTACTTGTACCTCTCCTATGCATGTCCTTGTTTATATGTATTGCACACATAAAAAAGGACGAGAAGGGTGCACGTCAAGCGCTTGTTGTATATCCTTCTCGTCCTTGTTTACATGTGCGCAGCATCCTTTGCTCGTCATGACTGACCGACTCGCCCAACAATGCATTCTCTTAAGTACTGCATAATGTTTATTGCACAGCATGTACAACCTGAGCAGATATTTTCACCCGTAGTTGCTCTGTGATTTAAGTAGACAAGTTTCTACTGTGCATTTCATGCACAGTATGTGTGATGCGTTTTGACAGCGATACGTTTCTGTGATACGTTTTGACTGGTATTTTTGAATGTGATGCATTTTGACTGTGATGCGTTCTGACTATGATATGTTTTCGTTTGGCTTGTGGGGGTTTAACGTCCCAAAGCGACCCAGGTTATGAGGGATGCTGCAGCAAAAGGTGGCGGAAATTTCGACCGCCTGGGGTTCTTTAACACGCAGTGACATCGCAGAGTACATGGGCCTCTAGATTTTCGCCTCCATTGAAATTCGACTGCCGCCGCCGGGATTGAGCCCGGGTCTTTCGGGTCAGCAGCCGAGCGCTATAACCACTGAGTCACCGCGGCGGCTTGTGATATGTTTTGACAGTAAAATAAGTTACTTACGTGCAATAGGGGTCACAGCTTGCTTGGCCCAGCATTGCCATGAAATATACTTCCTTTAAAGAAAAGAAATGCAGAGTGAGTTGTGTGGGAAGCATGTGTCAATACTAGCATATTTAATAACCATTACTGCTAATGTGCATACATAAAATAAAATATTTCACTGAACGATAGTTCTAAGTTTTTTGTTTGCTCCCATGTATTCATTGCCGCCCGAGAAATTATTTTCCTCGCGTAACGGCGTATGGTAAATTTAGAATCACTTAGTATAGTATCAGCGTTCATGATAATGATGGCAAGGGCGATAGACTGCCTGTTCTGCCGTTTCTGAGGCTCGTTTTAGTTGTGCCGGAGACTATCAGTCTGCCTTGCGTGTCCATCGCCGATGGTGCGAACGCTTGTTTCTGTGGGTTTTCTGTGGCATCTGCATATAGCCCTTGTTCATGTTAGCTGTACATTCTGTGTAGAGCTTTTTCCGTAGCTTTCCTTCTCTCATCGTGGTGAGCAGATATTCTTAGGTAGTGGCGTGACTAGTATTGCCTGAGCGATGCGTTTAGGCATTTGTGTCCTGATGTCTAGTGGTGGCAGCTTGATGCCTATTCCTAGGCGATGAAATATGGCCCTTCCTGCTTTGGTGTGGGAAAGCTGGCCTCATTGCATTGTTAAGTGTGCTTCCTTAATCTCATCTAGGGTGTTGTGTACTCCTAGGCCCAGCAGTCTGTCGGCGGAGGTATACTTCGGTAGCCTTAACACAACCTTGTATGCGTGTCTAATTATACCCTCTAGTTTGGCTTTATCAATGCTAATTTCATGTATGGGAATGCGCACACAAGCCTGCTTAGTACAAATGCTTGTGCTGTTCTGCACAGTTCTTTCTCCTTCACTCGTGTCCTTTTGTTAGCAATTTGTCTTATTAGTCTTAGTGTCATGTTGGCGGTTGTCTTGAGTCTTTATATTGTCTCTTGTCCTTCCTGTTTGACTGAAGGAAGAGTCCAAGAATTCTTATAGTTTGAACTTGCTTTACAGGAAGCCCTTCCAACAAGATGTTAAGTGAGACGGATGTTTGTAATTTCTGTATTTTCTGGCTCGACGGCCTCGTGGTGTGTCTCTGATTCGCTGCTTTACCAGTCAGGTCTTCTATTATTTGAGGAAAACGTTACCTAATGCATCAAAATAGACTAAGCTATTAATGTACAAATCCTTAATTCGTTCCGCAACTGAATACGCGTCTCCCGTCTGGAATAATCATTAACAATGTGAAATTATTCAAATTGAGAGCGTCCACAGGAAAGCCATCAGGTTCATATACCGTCAATATGATCGGCATTTTTCACCTTCTTGTGCCTTGTCTGCTTTTAATCTAACCCCCTTGTCCGTTCCCCATCATGTGGATTCACTGCAGTTCTTGCACTGCATCGTCAATTCACTTTATCAAGTCACAACTAGCGTTTATCTTATCCGATATTCTCCAATCACCCAGAGGAGTCATCACAGCCTTAATGTTAAGCCATGCTTTGCCCTTACTAATAATTTCAAACACAGGTTTTCTCCTGGTACCGTTGAACATTAGAACTTAATTCCTGGCATAACGCGGTCTCTTCTATTGAAGCCACTTTTAACAGCGATCGGTGCCACATGACGTTTCCTTTTGTGTTGTGTTCATTGTGCATTGTATCAATTTATTAGTTACAGCCTATCACATTGTTCGCACTATGTATTCAAACATGTTAGGTGCAATCTTTTGTGTGTGCGTGTGCGTGCATTTTGTTGTATGTTGTATGATTTTACACGAATTGTTAACCCCACACCTGCAACAGCCCCAATAAAGGTTGCACTATGTGAAAATAAATAAATTTCTACAGCTTGTTGCAATGTGTCCTCTATCTGACCATTGCTGCCAGTTTTCGTTCATAAAGTGATATCATCTGCATAGAATATGAGTCGCAGCCCCGGGAGAGCAGCTAATTTAGGAGGAATATATATTAGGTAGCGTTGTGAGCTTACCTAGATGTGCATGTTGAGATGCTTTCACCACACATTTCACCTCAGAATTTCAATGAATTAAGTTGCACTCACAGTGAGAAAAGTGCTGTTGCACAGGAGCACTGCGGACTGCACTGCCATCCTCGTTTCCACAGTTTGGCACAGCCGCAACTTCTGGTGGCACCTGGCGCGCTTCGTCATAGTGGCATGCATACTTTTTAGCCACATTGTGCAGCACACAGCACGCCACAATGATGGCAGGGCATCGGTCTGGAGCAATCCGCAGCTCTGCATGCAGGCAGTGGAACCTTCTTTTCAGCTGCGCTATGGTCCTGTAACAGAAGATTGCGGCAGTGCTCTTGTACCACCGCTAATTGAGCGACATGTCCTGAGACACTACATAAATCTGGCCACTACGGTCATTGAATGGAAGCCCTATGAAGGACATCAAGTGCAATTATCTGTTGTGCAGATCAAGGTATACCGAGTTTTATTTTTCCTTGTTTATATAACGGCAAAAAATGAGGGCACTCTGAGAGGTCTGGTGACTGATTGGGCAGGCTCGTGCAGAATCACGACAGAGAGCCCGAGGATGGAACAGGCAAAAAATGATGGGTCGGTGCTCATTCTCTTGTCCACCTGTCCCATCCTTTGTGTTGGTTGCCATGAGTTCGAATGAGGACAACACTGGAATGAACACATACAGTTAAGTAGGAGGAACACAGCCTTAGTGCTGACTGCACAGTTTTCATGTTCATGAAAAGATGTACTAATATGAAGCTTTTGTGAATGCTTCGGGCTATAACCTCACGCCGTACTTTACTGATTCATGTTTTATCATGCGCAATTATAATGTCATGTGAATCAACAAATGACTAAACAAAAGCCTTAAAAATGCAGCAGTACAGTTACACCAATTCAAAACTCGCCACTTGCTTGCACTGTGACAAAATGATGAATGTCAACCACTGTACATAAACAGCAGAAAAAATAACTTGGGAGGTAATTGAAGGCTATGAGCAACTGAACTGCACAAATGACTTTGTGCGGACATTTTTTCTGGTGAATCTTCCAACGCTCTCATACCATTGCATGATTTTAACATAACGATATAATCATAGAATGCCTAGCAACGTCTCGGCACGGGCTTCTCATTACTTCACTTCTGGCAAAACCGACAGGCAAGACTTTCTCGTATGCTGACTGCGCGTTGACGAACCTTTCCACCACTGCCCTCGTAGTGCCGTGCGCTGCATTGTAGCGCCTCTTCCCAGGAGTGTCTGGCGTCCGGAATGGGGTCATCAGCCATGGCTTGCACGGGTACCCGCTGTCTCCCAACAGCAGGCCGGTGTACAATCCTCTGTCAAAGCGTTCGGCAAGGGTGCTGTTGACAAGCACCCGCGCGTCGTGCGTTCCACCTGCCCACTTGGCGACGACGTCGAGGATCCGGCAGTTAGCGTCGACTACGAGCTGAACGTTGATGGAGTGGTAAAAATGCCTGTTGACGTAGGCCTCCTCGTTCAGCCCGGGTGCCTGGATCCTCACGTGCGTGCCGTCTATTGCGCCCACCACGCAGGGGAAGCCGCCCAGAGCGTAGAAGCTGCCCTGCAGCTCAGCCAGTTCGTTCGCCGAGGGCCAGCTGGAAAATACAGAACACAAGTAACTGTTGTTCCATATCGATGTCATGCGGGATCACACTGTCACACTTGAGGGCACTTCCGAGCCTTCCTACACAAAAACTTCTAGCTCTAGCGCACAAATCTCACGTCACCACAGGCGAAAAGTAGCCCACCGCTGGGAACACGATAAACTGCGCAGTTGCTGCCCAAAACGCGATTTTCGCACCTCTGTCTTGCGATCGCAACGTTAACAATTTTATGCAGCGCGCAATAATGCTCTGCGCAAGTGGTCATGTTACATCGTTTCTTTACACTGTGCGCTGCTTGTTTTCTTGCAACCAAAAGCGATAACTGATATCGAGCGTTTCTTCCGTGCTTTTCCGTGCCGCAATTTCCTTGCGAAAGCGCCTGCATAGAGGCGCCTGCCTGGCTAGGAAGCAGAGGCAGCCGCTGCACACGGCGTCGTAGAAGCAGGCTGCAGGGAGCCGAAACGCCCGCAATAAAGCTAGAAAAAATCGCGAAGGGTTAAAGCGAGGCTTACCGTATCCAAGCGGCGCTGTGGTGGACGAGGGCAAGAGCAACTCGCCGAACGGTGCGGCTGACAGTCGACTCGTGCACGTTGAGCGTATCTCCGGCCGTGATAAAAAAGCCGCCGGTGGCGAAGAACTTCAGCGCGACCAACACTTGCTGCTCAACACTCAAAGCGTAGCTCCGGCAGGTTGGATGCTCGAGGTCGTCGGGCAGCAGCTCGGCGAGGTACGCGATGCCAGCGCGGCCAAACCGAAATCGCCTTCGAAGCTCGCCCTCGTCGAAAATTTCGAAAGTGTTGGTCCGGTCCCGGAACACACGTTCACGACGCAACAGGAGCTCGGCGAGCATATCGAGGCGGATCAAACGCAAGACAGACATGTTGGATATGGCTGGAGAAGATTGAGACTAGACTGCTCGACTGCAGCTTGGGTTCCAGCCTTTTTCCAAACTTCATTCTAGTCTACTTCCAGTCTACTTTCTTTCGTGCAAGCGACTTGTCGGCTAGGGAAGATTAAGCCTCCAATGAGTTACGATTTAGCACGAAGACTAGATTAAGCCTGGACTAAAAAGTTTTGTGCAAGTGGCCCCAGGTATCGATATCTGATTTTCTTAGCCGTTCCGGTTTACCCACCTTGGAATCTCGTCGCAAAATGCATCGCTTAAAAATTCCACTTCTTATATATTTAAATGACCTCAAGTTCGATTCTCCTGTGCAGGCTCGTTTTTGTTGCAGACGACTGCGTAATTTACCACACAATTCTCCCCGAATGCGACCAGCTAATTATAGATAACTATTTAGATGCTGTTAGTAATTGGTGCAACAACTGGAAAATGTCGTTAAATGTTAGTAAGTGCAAACAAATGACCATAATCAGGAAGAAAGTTCCATTGATGCACTCTTACAAAATTAACAGCGTCTCTCTTGAACGGGTAGATGAATTTAAGTACCTTGGCGTAACAATCAGTTCGAATCTAAGTTGGAGCCCGCACATTAATAACATCACCTCAGTAGCATCTAAAAGACTATGGCTTTTAAAATACCGGCTAAAACATGCTTCCACTTAAACAAAGTTTATGGCGTATACTTCCCTAGTGCGTCCATTACTCGAATATGCTGACGTAGTATGGGACCCGCATACGAAAATGGATGCCAAATGTATCGAGCGTGTCCAAAAAAGAGCACTACGTTTCATTTTCAACGCCTACGGAAGACAGGTATCGATACCTGATTTTCTTAGCCGTTCCGGTTTACCCACCTTGGAATCTCGTCACAAAATGAATCGCTTAAAAATGTTATTCCACATCGTCAATAATGACACCAGATTAGACTTTGACAATTACATGCAGTACAACAGAACACGACAAACTCGGCACAAACACGATAAAACAATTGTAGTGCCCAAATGCAGAACCACTGCATACAAGCTGTCGTTCTTCCCAAGAACGATAGCCGATTGGAGTGCGTTACCTCGCGAAGTGGTCACGTTATCTTCAGCCGAGGCTTCTGCTGTAGGAGGCTTCTGCTGGAGTCGTGGCACATACAACAGACACGAAGGAATGTTAATCGCTCCCTGGGGACACTTCCTTCGTCTTACATCCATGGTTTGCAGCCATTGACCCGGAGGTATTCAACACGAGGGCTTAAAAAGCCAAGCTGCACCTCGCCCGTAGTCACACCGTGAAGAAGGGACCGAGCCGGTCCCGAAACGTTGTTTTTCAAAAATTAACCTGGTTGGCGTCAGTCATCTTCCTACTAAATTAATTTCCCAACCAGACAGACTTCTGTCAAATGTTTTCTTTTGATCAAAGACTTTGTTTAGATGCTGTATCGTCTTGCCAATCCTAAGGCCCACTCCATGCAGCTCGAAATCTGGCAGCATCTGAAAAAAGCTGCACGCGAAAGACACGTTCAGACAAAATTATACTGACACCATGCCAACAAGAGCATTATTAGAAGGTCCCAACGGGATCATTTGCCTGCACACACTTGAGCCAGGCAGAGCACATCTGGAATATAAGCAAGATGAAATAATCTAAAGAGTGCACTTTATTTAAACATCTCGCCTCTGCATTTTCATGACGTCGGCAATCTTGCCCGCCACAATCTTGTTCAGGCTACGGTGCCGCCGCCTGGCTTCATCGGCTGCATACCTTGCTTCCAGATAGTGCTGGAAGAATGCTGCAAGAACAAAGAAACCCAAATCAATCACATCCACACGAAAAAAGAAATTATTGCACTTAAAATCACCATGGACCAACTGTAGGAGCAGCTGTGCAGATAACTGGCCTGTTACAGACTAAGCTGCATTCACTACAAAATATGTTGAGTACTGCAGCGTAGCTCCTGCACAGAAGCATAGTGACAAAAAACGAGCCATATTACTTAATTAATCACCTCAGTAAGGTCCGTCTGGAATATATACTATCAAAAATTGGGCACGTACCACTGAGTGCAGCATATTTCTGCTTGTCCAAGGGGGGTTTGGGGTCTGCCTTTGTCCTATTGCACATGTTGCCTGTGACGCTTTTGCCCACAAGGCCTGCAGTGGAAAATATTTGAACGCAGGCCTCGCGAACAAAAACCGAATCTTTCTGTCTCGACATCAAATGGTTGAAGCCTTCTCTGCTCAGCGACGCTCCATGCCCCAAGAACACCTGAAAAATAAAAGGAGTAGGTGACATGTGCAGCTTAATTTTCTACCAAGCTGTGTTTTTAAACAAACGTTCCAAACGAATGGTAAAAAAAAAACGATGATGAACACCACTCATATGACCCACGGACTGATTGGAACTGGTTCGATGCACCTGGTCTCAGACAGCTGCGAGAAAGTGCCTGCCCTTATGCTCTTTTCGTGCACGCAGTGCGAAGGCCCATTCGACATTAGTGTGAAGACTGAGGTTTTTACTTGCATCATAATCTCTAGCATCAGATTGTTCTTGTTGTGCAGAAAAAGAACACACCTGTGTTTATACCGGTGGTCTGGTATAAACGCAGAACACCGAGATGAAAAGGATGTTAGGAAACTGGAAGATTACACTGTGCCAACAGGATATCCAGATTGAGGTCAATTCAGCAGTTCCCTTTCCAGAACACTACTAGACTAACAATGTGGTGTTTAGTAGAAAGAAGAAAGACATAACCAACTTTGATTTCTACGCTAAATACCTACTGACAATGAAAACAAAACAGAGATGTGCACATTTGCTATGGTGTCTTACAAACTGTGCTACAAAAAAATGCCCAAATAGCACATGCAAACGGATTTGTTATTAAACAGCAGATGAGCAATTTTGCTAACAAAGTTTAGTCTTCAACAAATCAAAGAAAACAATGTACTTCTGCCAAGCAAATTCTCCATAGAGACCATGCCTTGGCACAAGAGGACCTGTCCCCATCATTTAAGGGGCACTGCACAAGATCTCAATGTATAGTGACCACAGTAATCTGCAGCAATTTTTTTCCATACCTTGCTGCCAGTCGCTTGAAATGGCAACCCTTCAAGCTGATCAGCTGCACACTCCTCTGGTGTGGCTCGATTGTGGCCTAGTGATGGCTGAGGTGGGGCCAGCACTGCCACAGGCCTTTGTGAACCCCTTGCAGGCGGGTCAGCAGGTTTGGCCTCTGGTGCGGCTGGGGGCACTTTATATCTGGTCCAGCTGGTGCAGTTACAGATAATGCGGGCGTCCTTTCGTACATCTGAAAGGGCCTTTCTGGCTTTTTCTGCTTGCAGGAGCAATGCCTGCTCATCAGTTGTTCTAGGAAAAAATAATAATAAGGGGACTACATACAATGTGCCAAACATAAAAGGCCATAATAGGCTTCATTCACTTCAATATGCCAACGCTAAAAGGTGTTGCATGCAAAAAAAACGCACGACAGAAAAGTGCATATAGGCATTTTTTGTTCCCTTAATTGCCTTTTCCTTCAATGCTCTATCAGTCTAATTAGTGCATAACACACAGCATGACCTAAACCTGCATCAAATATTTTAGAGCATAGCGCTTTCTCCATCCTCGAGTTTTTCACGCAGATCTTTATTTTCACGCTTGAGCTGCTCCAGCTCAGGTGCCTGCTCGTCAGGATCATCTTCCATGAGCTGCTGCAACTGCTTTTCTCGTAAGATCCGCTGAGAATTCTTCTTCTTTTTCTTCTTGTCAGCTGCAGCTTTCCTCATCACCTGGGGAAACGACAGTATTAGAAAAATGTCACAATCAGTACCCATCAAACAAACATGCAGTGAGAATTTTACACAGTGCAGGCATGCTACACTGCACGACGACAAGAACTAAATATGCTTTGTCACGATGTGTAATACGGGCTTGTAAGCATATTATGCGCCTCCTAGTTCAAGGCAGTGGCAATCAGCCGCCCAGGAGATAGAAGCGGAGAGCTTAGTGGTGGTTTTCCGGCAATACATGCTGGTACCAAGCCGACAGTCGCAGACAGCGGCATGGCATAGTGTGTCATGCGCTCGACAAACAGCGCAATGTGTACACAAACTAGCGTCCTGATTTCTATAAAATATCAGGCAGCGAATGTTTAATGTGTGCGCGCTAAACGCGCACATACCTCGCGCAAAGAATCATCACTTGACTGCGTGATTTCTTCCGTCTCTGTATCCAACGGCCTCGGCGGCAACGGAATTCGTTTCTGGCGCTCGGCCTCTTCTTTTGTGTCTGCGAGATAAGCAAATAAACAAGCGTTATCGAGGCTTGCAAATCACTGAACGCGGCACATATTCTAGCTTACTTACCAAACAGTCGCACGATCTCGGCTTGGTAATAACCGCTTTGCTCATTACCTTCCCAGAAGACCTCGTACCACTTGCTTGTCGTAAAGTCTTTCAGGCCTTTCGGCTGGAAGCTATGGAACCGACTGATCGGAAGAACAGTCTCCATATCCTCATCACGAAACCTCACGTATGCGAACATAGCGATTGCTTCAGAGGTCACAAACACGTACTACATCAAATGAACTGTAATGACTGTACCCACGTTGCGCTGACAACAACAGAAACGTGCACTGCGGCATGGGCGGTCAGGCGGCTGAATAAACGTGGTGGCGTACTGATGATGATGATAGCCACGCATGCAGTACTATATTTATTTTAAATTTCTGTCCTGCTGAAATTAAAAAACTCAAAAATATGCATAAATACAAATGATAATTTTTGCAATAAATTTTACCTTAAGTGAAATGGTGAATAAACGTGGTGGCGTACTGATGATGATGATAGCCACGCATGCAGTACTATATTTATTTTAAATTTTTGTCCTGCTGAAATTAAAAACTCAAAAATATGCATAAATACAAATGATAATTTTTGCAATAAATTTTACCTTAAGTGAAATGTTATTATCAGTATAGATATGTGCAAATATGTGGTGCGTATACATTCGCCACAATGTCATGGCCATCCCTTAGCTGACTGTTAAGCAATCCAATCAAGTTGCAGTTGTGTGATTGCTGCAAAGAAGGTTATGGATGAAATGCAAAGCACACCGCGAGCGAAGAAAAGTATTTAGAACCGGACGAGTAATACGTTGTGCCAAGGACAACGTTGCTCTACCAAAAGAGGCATGATGAAGAACGTCAACCTCTTGCAACGGTACCGAATACCTTCCCGAAAACGGGCATCCAAAACCACTTGCCTCCAACTGCTAATCCCGTCATTGATCAGCAGTCTTCTGAAATCGCAACTCCATATGCCTCTGTCAGTGATCTTCGAGAGCAACAAAACTGCTGCGAAGATCACGAAGTCCACATCAACGACGATTGCTACAGAAAACCGGATGAAGAGAGCATTTACGCGGACAGTTCTGCGAACGAAGACAACGTGGACAGCTGTTCTGCGGGCGACGACTTCAGCGATGATCGCTGCAGAAATGCGGACCAAGAAAACTCTGATAGTTGCCACTGCGGACGAAGACGATGTCGCTGACCATTGCAACAGAAACGCAGACGAAGACAACACGCACAGTTGCCGATCTGCGGACGACAGCGACAGTGATAGAGAGTTCAGTGATTTTTTTTCCATTGAGCGTCTGCCGAACTCAGACGTAACAGTTAGAGACGCCATGTTCATTTTGATGGCGTACACATCTTCATCTGGGTTAAACTGGGTCGACATGGAGAAGCTTTTGGGGGTGATTAACCTCTTTCTGGGGAAACCAATCCTACCCACTTCTCATTATTAATTGAGGAAAGTGTAGAAGCGCTGGGAGGCGGACATAGTGAAACGACACTACTTTTGCGAAGAATGTGGGGCAATTATTCCCAATCCCGAGAAGCTCGAATTTTGATGTCCCAGTTGCAACACATCAAACTCGGCGCAAAATTTCTTCGCCACTGTAAGCATTGAAAAGCAGCTCGAAGTGATGCTGACAAATGACACTGGCCCAGACCCTGCTGACATCATTAAAAAAGAAACGGGCCACTGCATCTGATCCTGGTCCATAAGGAAACAAGGTTATTAGAGACATAACAGATGGGAAGCTCTATCAGCGGCAGATGGGGAAGGCTGCATGGTCTGATGTATCGCTTACATTCAACATGGATGGAGCTAGAGCATTCAAATGCAGTAAATCACTGTGGTCCATCAAAGCCTTATTAAATGAGCTACTAGTGCCACTTCGCTGGAAACATGTACTCTTGTATGGCCTTATTTTGGCAAAAGCTACCCGAACATGGTGTCCTTCATGGAAGTTTTCACAGAAACTGTGCATAGAGCAGTGGATTGGGAATGTAGAAAAAGTATTCATCAAATATGAAGTTTACCTGCTGCTGTGTAGGTGCCCCCGCATGAGCAGCTGTACTAAATATCAAGCAGTTCAATTGCTACTACGGATGCAGCTACTGTCATATTAAGGTGTTCTTGTGAACCGTAAGTACGCTTCTAGAACTTAAATTTTTGTTTACCAGAATGTGGAGCAGTATTTTTGGGCTTTCATTTAAACTTGTATTTGTATAGCCATCAACTCAGAGTGAAGCTGAAGTTACTGCCGTGTTTTAATGTGAAAATATGTAAGCCTTTTATAGCCTTGTCACATTACATCAAATACAGTTTTGCAACAAACCCATGTAATACAGCATGCATCAGCTTGTTCTTCGCTTTAAAAGCCTGTTGCCGTAGGTTTGCGCAGGTCTCTCTATAAGGAGAGCCAAAGTTCATGTTAGTGCCTGTTTATGTCTTCTGGATAGCAGGGCACAAAATATGGCACAAAATTTCTGTCTTCCTTTCCTATGTCGATTGGGGGGCCACTGCCCACCTTGCCCTCCCCCCTGTGCATGCCTGTGCCTGTTACCTTCAGTTTTGTGGGCCAGGTTCCCCCTTGCCCTCCCTACAGTGTATACCTATGCCCGCTACCTTCACTTTTCTGGGCCATGTTGGCCAGTTAGTCATGCACCTGGAAATACAACGCAGGCTAGCCAAAAATAAACTCCGTTAAGGTTGATGCTGCTCACAATTTCACGAAACCTGCCAGCCAATTGAAATCTTTCTATTTCTTGTCCTAATTACAGGGTCTGTGAAGTACCCAGTGGCAGATGATAGGGGGCATCCTGAGCCAAGGACAAACAGAAGTGTGAGGAGTGATTTGAAATCATCACTGATATCTGGAGAGCCATCATGTGGTGTGAAGGGCTTTTCACCACTAGCCCACCTACCTGACTTCAACCTTGTGTGTGGAGTCTGCCCGGATTATATGCATTGTGTGCTGGAACGTGTGACAAGGCAGCTTGCAGACACGTGGTTTGGCAGTGTCCAGTCTGCTTCATACATTGGAGTTCCTGCCACACTCGGTCAAGTCAACACAAGGCTATTGAGCATAAAGCCCCCTCAGTGGTTTAAAAGGCTGCCACGTAGCATTGGGGAAAGGGCGCTATGGAAAGGAAGCGAGTGGAAATGGTGGTTTCTGTTTTATTCTGTTTCCTTTCTAGAAGGCATCTTGCCAGAGGAGTATTTTCAACATTTCTGTTCGCTCGTGGCAGCGGTCTACATCCTGCTCAAGGATGAAATGATGAAGGAGGACATCCATGAAGCTACGGATAAACTATCATGATTTGTGCTTAGTATGGAGGACTTGTATTGTCGTGAGACAATGACTTTCAACGTGCATCGACTCCTGCATCTGCCAAAGAGCGTGTTGGAGCTAGGGCTGCTGTGGTCGCACTCGGCCTTTGTTTTTGAGTCCGGAAATAGCATGCTTCTCAAGCTCATTAGTGATGCTAATGGTGTAACACTGCAAATCCTTGAGCGGTTTGCCATGAGACTCCAAATAACAAAGCTGGCAAATGCTCTCAATACAACATCTCAAGTGCAAGCTGTGTACGACACGTTAATGCCTTCCTCATGTGCAGGCAAAAGCTCCACTGAAAAGCCACTTGGAAGAGGCACTCTGTTAAAAGAAATGGATGAACGGGTGCGGTGTGCTGTCCAGGAGAAGCTTGGACAGGTTTTTCCATTAATGAAATTTAAACACATGGATGTTCATGAACAACGTCTTCATGTAGAAGGTTATAGGCGCGCAAAAAAGATATGAAACTGTATCAGATGTGTACAGGGAAAGTGCTAAATTCTGGAGAGTATTTCAGATGCTGACAGCACTTATTTGTTGTTGTGTACATGCCTGGCTTCTGAAAGTTATAGGGATCTGCCACATATCCACAAGTGTGCCAAAACTTCCAAGAAGGTAGTGCTGGCTGCTGACAAGGTTAGCAGTGTTTCAGTTGCCATGGATCTTGGCCATGTGTGTTATGTTGGAGACATGCCAAATTTATTTGAGGACTGAATGAATGGCTTTCTTGTTATTTTCACTTCTATTATTTCTCTTTATTTTTATTCTTTTGGTTTGCGTCACACTTTAGCTGGTACAGCTCTTACTAAGACTCTGCAAATGAGCTGGGTTCTTGCAGTGTATTTACTCTCAGTGAAATGAAAATTGGTTTTGGGGGAAAGGAAATTGCACAGTATCTGTCTAGCATATCGGGGACACCTGAACTGTGGGGTAAGGGAAGGGATAAAGGAGGGAGTGAAAGAAGAAAGAGGTGGGCTCGGGAATAATTTCAACCACCTGGGGATCTGCAACGTGCATTGGCACAGCACACGGGCGTCTTAGCGTTTCGCCTCTATCCAAATGCAGCGGTCGGGTTCGAACCCGGGAACTCCAGATCAGTAACTGGGCACCCTAACCACTGAGCCACCTTGGTTTGGTTCTCAGTGTGACGTTTTGTTGCAACATTTATCGTAAATGCTGCATTTTTGTACTGTATCGAGACCGAGTTAATGGGTTGCTCTTATGATGCAGTCTCTGTGATGTCCTCGTTGCCGTAAAGTTACAGGTACTCTGTGGATCTCCTAGTTGGTTGAGATATTTTTGTATATTTATCTTTTGTGTTTATTCAGTGTCAATCATCTCTTCATTGTAGTGTGTGGCATTTCCTGTTTGCATCTTGTTTTTCTTCAATCTCATTTGCCTTTTGTCATTGTGTGATGTTTTTTTCTACTATCTTCTGGCACTATCTACTATCTTCTGGCTACTAGTTCTGGCACGCCGCGGAGAGCCCACGGGTAGGGTCCCTGGAAATACTTGCTAGTTTGGCGTCCGCTGGCTGCAGCGGGGGCTGCTGCTGAATAACCGCCGTGGTGGCGCTGCGAGCAACCGGTGGGCTTTGCCAGCCACGGCGTCTGTGCTAGACGCGCGCGTTTCGCCCCGCGAAACGAATTCCCTGCGCGTTTTCAGGTGACTTGCGCATGCTATTTCACTGCTTTTTTTTATTTCAGCTTTGTCGTGGTTTTTCAATGCGCAGTTCAGTCATCGTCGTAGCGACGCAAACGATTTATTTTTTTTTGCGAACAAATTTTTGTGCGCGTACTCCAGTCGAAGGCGAAACGAACTCGCTAATTTTTGCACCCTATTCTCCTTTCTGAATACTGCTGCCATGCTGTATTATAATACCGTCTTCTGAGGAATTTAAATAAAAATATCCTTGCATCCACAACACTACCCACGATTCTAAACCCCATGACCGTGTGTGCGCTTGTGCGCGCAACAGCGCACTACTGACAGCGGCGGATCAATAGCTATTGATCAATAGCTCTGATTCTAGAAAGACTGAACACTAGAAAATTCTAGATGCACTTACAATTAAAACATGTAAGATGAGAACCTGAGTCCTGTAAATCATGTGCTTTAGGCAAACTCCAGGAATGCATTCCTTAGTGCTTAGGCAACTGAGTTACAGAAGTAATGAGCACAAGCATGCATTGTAAGTAGTTCTTCGAATACCGTGCTTGGTAAAATGGCATTATTAGCTCATGCTATGGAGGTAACACGTACTGTAAGGGAAGATACCCAAGGATCAGTAATGTACAGCACAAAATAAAAATCGTTGTTAAACACATTTATTTCCATCACTTTGCACTTAGCCTGCCCACCTGCCCACATTTTTGTTTGCACCACCTACTGACATCTCATCTGTAACACCTTCGGCTGCTCTTTTTTGGCAGCCCTCTCAGCATTGACTGACTTCATGTAGAAGCGCAGGGGAAGCAGAATATAGAATTTGATTATGACATTTAACAATTTCACGTCCATGTTTCACACAGTCCAGAAGCGGACAATGTAGATGTGTTAAAAAATCAGCGAAGTCAACAATGGTCTTGTGCAACTTATACAGACTAAAATAAGTGGTGAAGCTGTCTTCCAGGACGGTGATAATAATGTTCTTCAAGGGGCCAGAGAGATACAGTAAGCCAGCATTATCAAATTTGGCAGTGAAAGCTGCAACCCGATCACTTTCTGTTTAGCCACTGCTTTTTCAGTAGTCAAGGCTGACGCGCAGTCTATGCACAAGCTTTTTTTCAGTGTTTTTCTAGCTCGAGATGTAATAAATTAACATCTCGTGGATTTTTCCTGTCACAGGGGCACTGTCGTCAGAGGTAATACTTGTACATGGAGCACAAGAGACCAATGCAGTTTTTGCATCATGAGCGCTCCTTTATCGATTAGGTTGTCCCCGCAGGGGGGCGTCTGCAGCTTGCAGGCGTTGGTGAGTGGTGACACCACGGGTTATCGAGCATCCGAAGGGGGATGATGGTGAACGGTGCATCACCACGGACCCGAGTACCCGCGCTTCGCCATGCGTGGCATCGCCGTGTCCTAAGGGGATCCTGGTGGTTGAGCCGATATCGAGAGTTTGGACTTTTAAGGCCCCTCGGCGGAGGCAACACACCACTTTGGCCCCAGCTTCCTGTAGACGACACCTCCGGCCTGACCCGACCGAAGGAAATCGGCAGTAGCCTTTTCCTCCCCTCCCCTCTATGTTTCACTTTCCTATCTTCTTTCTCACGACTCTCCTGTCTTCTCCTCTCTTAATTACTTTTTCCTTCTTCCTGGCGGCGAGGGTTAACCCTGTATGAGTAACTACCCCGGGGTTACTTCAGATTGGGTTGTAGGGGCGGTGTACAGCTGGCGTGGGCAGGACTTGCTTCCAAGTTCCTGTCCCGTCCGCTTGTTGTGCACCTTGGGGGGGGGGGGCGGGGGGAGGGGGGGGGGGGCTGGCCCCGCGGCCGAACAACAACCATATTTTATGGCTCCTTCCCCATCTAAAAATGATCGCCACCCTAAAAAAAAAGGCGGACTGAAGATGGAACATCCCAGTTTCTGAACACAAAGAAAGAACCTCTTGCCAAATTCCATACAGTGCACAGCAAATCAAAAGAAAAATAGCCCGAATCACCTCTCCTTTTCTTGTTGAAGACACTCACAGAAATTTTGGGTCCTGGCTACAAGGCGACGAAGTTAGCCAGTGGTGACCTATTACTTGAGATACGCGATAAAGTCCAACTGCCCAAACTCTCACACATTACCGACTTTGGAGAAACCCCAGTCAGTGTGACACCCCACAGGTCGCTTAATACTGTGCGTGGAGTAATATCAGACAATGACCTCATCTACGTGACAGACGAAGAAATATTAGAAGGGCTAAAGGAACAGCACGTAACAAATGTCCACAGAATAAAAATCCGAAAAGAAAGCAAGGAAATCCCTACTAAGCACCTAGTTCACACCCTTGCCTCCTGCACACTGCCTGACTCAATAGACCTGGCTACACAAAGATATCAGTCCGGACATACATCCCTAACCCCCGCCGCTGCTTCAGGTGCCAACGATTTGGCCATGGCTCACAGAGCTGCCGTGGTCATGAAAAATGTGCAAAATGCTCCTCAAACGATCACATCTCTGATAAATGCACTGCTCCTCCACACTGTGCAAACTGTGGTGAGGGTCACCCAGCCTACTCACGATCATGCTCAAAATGGAAAGCAGAAAAAGAAATAACTCTAAAAACAAATGAAAACATCACTTTCAAGGAAGCAAGGCGACGCGTCACAGCCAGCAAATTTTTCCTAGCTCCCAATATAAATTTTGCCGATGCGGTGTGGTGGGGTCGTGCACCACATCGGTTTTCAACGCCTGCCCAGGCCTCACCGAGTGAGACCGCGGCAGAGCAATCCACCCCCCTGGCAGAGGCAGCGAAAGCTGCCCCGCCAACTCCGAGAAAGGGCCTGCCGACCTCCGAGTCGGGAGCCAACAAGGCTTCTTCCAACCGGGAGAAACCTACCACTCGTACACCCGTAGCTTCGCGGGAGTCCAGCGCCTCCAGGGGGGCGATGGATACCACCCCCAGCACTTCTGTGTTGAAGGGGCGGCGTAACTCTCTCGAGAGAAAAGGAAAGCCGATAATAATGCCCCCTGAAAGCTAATCTTCCCCAACGCCCAATACACCAAAACATGGCATTTTTGGTTCAATAGAACTGGAGAGGTATGATGATGAACTACATAGACATTTCAGACATACTAAAATCAATGTCACCTATAGCTCTATGTATTCAGGAGACAAACCCAGGGCCAAAACACCAAAACATCTTGAAAAAATTCCAAATTTTTCGACGAGATAGAGAACAGGCTCTCAGGTGGCATCCCAATTATAACGCAAAGCAGCGTCCCTGCTCGAAAAATACCATCGAAAACAAACTTTCAGGCTGTAGTAGTCAGTGTAGTTACACACAAAACAATAACAATATGCTCTGCATATGTACCACCACACATCACAGTTACCATCCACGATTTGGAAAGCCTTTTCCATCAAATACATGAACCATACGTGGTAGTTGGGGATTTTAACGCGCACTCCTCCTTTTTGGGGTAGTGAGCACACAGACACCATGGAGAGGCCAAATAATTGAAGACCTGATACTTACTAACATCATATGCCTAATGAACACAGGAAAAACCACATATTGCTGTCCCAGCTCAGGAAAAATGAGCTGCCTTGATTTAACTTTCGTATCACCATGAGTTTCTAATGATTTTTTTTGGGACGTTTTAAATGACCCCAGAGGAAGTGACCATTTACCCAGTTTTAAAATTATCATCCTCAATCCAAATCATTCCAGCACGACCCCAGCACTGGAAACTCCAGCTAGCTGACTGGTCGGTGTTTACCGCAAATGCCACATTACATAAAGAATTCAATGATAGACTTGCATAGATGAAATAAATGAAAAATTTACCACCTGTATAATTTCTGCTGCAAAAATAGCGGTCCCACAAACATCAGGACAAATCAGAAAAAATCACAAGGTTTGGTGGACACAGGAGTGCAGACTGGCAAAAAAAAGAACAAAACAAAGCATGGGGAATATTTCGAAGGTACCCCACAGCAGAGAACCTGTTATTATTTAAAAAGGCCCGGACCACTGCACGTCGTTTTCGTAGAAATGCCGAGAAAACGTCCTGGAGGTAATATGTATCTAAAATAAATAGTTCACTACCAGCCAAGAAGTTGTGGGATGAGGTCCACAAATTCAGTGGTGACTATTCTCCTGACACTTTTCTACTTCTGTCCACCCCTGGTACACAAACAACATCACAAGAACAGGCAAACATATTAGGTGAGCACTTCGCTGCTGTCTCCTGTTCTTCAAATTACACAAAAACTTCCCATAGGAGCAGGCATGAATGAACATTATAACATGAGAATTACAGTAGAGGTACTAAATAGAGTACTGTCTCCAGGCAAACAGACAGTGGCAGGCCCAGATAATATAAACTACACCATGCTTGCACATCTATCTGAGACCGCCGTTCAGGCACTTCTAAAATTCTTCAACAAAATCTGGATTTCAGGGAAAATACCTGACATATTATAAACAAAAACGTAGCATATGGACGGCACGTAGAAGGGCGAAGACAGGACGGTTGCTGCACTTACAACTGAAATGAATGAAATGCGACAGTAAACCACACCCTATCGCAGAGCAACAACACGCATGCGCATAACATAAAACAAGGTAAAAACAAACTGATAATCTTAAAACGTGTGGAAAAAGATAAAAAAGGAGAAAAGAGAAAGAGCGATAGATAATAAAAGGTGCTAAGAAAAGTCAAGTGCGTTTTAAAAACTTCAATTCCTTCTCCATCAGATACGCAGATGGGGTACTAATGCATGTGCCTTCACTACATTTCGAAATTTCCTGGGCTTCCAAGATTTCCCTAGCCAATTGGGTTTTACCACGCCCTACAATCTTAGTACTATTAAGCAGGGGAAAACAACCATTGCACTTCTTGCAATGCACTGGTACGTGTTTTCCAGTTTGTTGGCGAAGTGAAGAGGCATGTTCACCCAGCCTCACGTTTAGACACCTGCCCGTCTGCCCAACGTACACAGACCCACATCGGAGAGGGAACTGATAAACAATATCTGGTGCGCATGATACGCATGGTTTTCTATGTTTTGTGCCACAACCTGGTTCTCTTTCCCTCTCTCGATCTGCTAAAGCACAAAGCATTGCCAGCTTGAGGGGTGTAGAAAACACGACGTCAACCCCAAATTTCGCTGCCACTCTCTTCAACTTGTGGGAGAGCCTGTGTACTCTGTTAAAATACCTGACGCATAGAAGAAAGCCATTATAGTAACTTTCTTGAAGCCTGGCAAACCATCATCAAGTCCTGGTAGTTACACGCCAATCGCAATCACCAGCTGCCGAGCAAAATCATTTGAAAGTGTGGTGAGCATCCGACTAACATTTGTTCTTGAATCTCATCACCTTCTTGACATACATCAGTGCGGTTTCAAAAAAGCATGCTCCACTATAGATCATACTGCCCGTCTGGAAAACAGTGCCGGAGCCATTCATACACAAACAGCGTTGTCTTGCGGTCTTCTTTGACATGGAGAAAGCGTACGACACGACTTGGAGGTTCGGTATACTCCGTGACCTAGCAGATCTAGGCATCCGGGGCAGGATGCTGAACTGTCTGAGTGATTTTCTAGCAGACCGTTCATTCCATGTACGTCTAGGTACTACCCTATCAGCGAATTTCATCCAGGAGAACGGTGTCCCTCAGGTGTGTGCTCTGAGTACTACACTTTTTGTAGTAAAAATGAACTCAATAGCAAAAATAATCCTTAAGTCGATTATGTATTCGGTATACGTAGATGACCTGCAAATTGCATGTACATCTTCCAGCGCACCAACATGTGCGAGACAGTTACAAATGACTATAAATAAATTGGCTAATTGGGCAGATAGAATTGGATTCAGATTTTCCCCGAAAAAATCAGTGACTGTGCTTTGCTCGCTCAAACGACGATGACAGAGCAAACCCACCCTATACGTGAATGACGTTGTGTTGTACGTAAAACAGGAAAACAAGTTCTCGGGCATAACTTTTGATAAAAAGCTCACATTCATACCTCACATAAGCAACTTAAAGAAGACAGCATCTTGAACCCTGAACGTACTCAAGATACTTTCACGAAAACGCTGGGGCTCTGATAGAGCTTGTCTTTTGCAGATTTATCGCTCTCTAGTGCGCTCCCGTTTAGATTATGGATGTGTGGTTTAAGGTTCAGCCAGGGCGTCATACTTAAAACGACTGGACCCAATTCACAACTTAGGTCTTCGTCTTTCAACCGGAGCATACAGGACATCTCCCATAAAGTCTTTATGTAGAAACTGTAGCGAACCATGACGGCCGCGCCTGATGCCGCATAGGCAGATCATTGACCAAGCGCCGATGAAGACGAAGCGCCGATGAAAGACAGGAGGAAGAAGAAGAAGACGAAGTTTCGCCGCGCTGCACGAGATCGCTTGGTTTTTTTGGGGGACTGGCCGTCGGCACTGCTCGCTTCCCTGCTCGTCGTTTTTCGTCGCCCGCCGTGAACTCTTTCTCCTGACTTATTTGTGTATAAAACCCCTTTCACTTGGTGGAGGTGCGGATTTGCTGACACCCTGCAGCTTCGAAGTCGTACGCTTCCAGTCATCACCATGTCCAAAGATTCCAGCCCCACTTCTGCCGCCCTGCCGCCGACCGTCGTCTGCGCTGGAGCTTTGCGCCAGCGCGATCCTGCTGTATTCAGTGGAACCGGGGTACATGACGTCGAGGACTGGTTAACCTCGTACGAGCGGGTAAGCACCCATAACGAATTGGACGATGCCCTCAAACTAAACAACGTCATCTCCTATCTTACGGACGCTGCGAATCTGTGGTACCGCGACCACGAGGCTGACATCACATCGTGGTCCGCCTTCAAGCAGAATTTCGCCGACGTCTTCGGCCGGCCTGCGGTGCGCATGTTGCGCGCCGAGCAACACCTACGTGCTCGGGCTCAGCTGCCTGGTGAAAATTTCACCAGCTACATTGAGGATGTGGTGAACCTGTGTAGACGTGTGGATTCTTTGATGCCGGAGCGCGCCAAGATCGATCACATCCTGAAGGGCATCGACGACGACGCGTTTCAGATGCTTCTGGCCAAAAATCCAGCAACCGTCGTCGACGTCCTTGCCCAATGCCAAAGCTACGACGAACTACACAAGCGCCGTCTTCTCACTCGCTCTCCACTCTCGAACCCGGAGCCTCTGGGCGCTTTGACGTCTGACTCCGACCACTCGCCACTGTTACCCCAGATAAAGCAGTTTGTTTGCGAAGACGTTGCTCGTCAGCTCTCTCGTCCACCCGAGTCCTGACGCTCCCTCTCCTCTTGTGCCTTCGCTTCAGCACGTCATCCGAGAACAAGTCGCCGAGGCTCTTCCTACCCTGCCTGAAGTTCCTTCCGTCCCTCCTTTGTCGTACGCTGAAGCCGCGGCACATTATAGCCCCTCCACTCCTGTGGCGGCGCCCTTGACGTACGCCGCCGTGGCTGCGCAGCCTCGGCCTGTGGCGTTTTCACCCAGTCCGCCTGTCCTGCGTCCGGCACCGGTCCCACCAGCGGCCCCGCTTCATCCTCCCTCTTCGCCACATTACAACCCTTGGCGCACACCGGACAATCGGCCTATATGCTTTTCGTGCGGTTTCCCCGGCCACGTGGCACGCCACTGTCGTCGCCGCATGGTCGCCCCTCCAGCGTTTGCGCCTTCGACCGGCTCACCCCAGCTGCTTCGGGCTGCTCCACCTCCGGAAGCGTATACCAGCGACCAGCGTCCGTATACCACCCGTCGATCCCCGTACCCACGTCGCCGTTCACTGTCGCTTATGTGCCGTCGCCCTACGTCCGCTGACGAGGGAAACTAAGTTCCGCAGTTCGAGAGGCAAGAACTGCATGCTGTTCGAACAGTTCAAGGCCTCATCCTTCTCCCACGAACATTCGAGTGGTCTCTGTCGACGGTCTGTCTGTGTCCGCGCTTGTCGACACGGGTGCTGCTGTGTCAGTGATTGATGAGAGACTGTGCCGTCGCCTACGGAAAGTGACGTCGCCATTTTCTGGTTTGTCGCTTCGCACTGCAACCGAAGAGCGGATCGCACCTTTGGCCACATGCACTGCGCGGGTTGTCATCGCTGACATTTTGTACAGTATCGAATTCTTGGTCTTGCCGTCTTGTTCCCACGACGTGATTCTCGGGTGGGACTTCCTGTCAAAAAATAACGCCGTGATCGATTGCGCCCACGCTGAGGTAGAATTTTCTGCATTGTGCGGCGAACTGGCCGACGACCTCCATTTCATGTGTCCGCAGAAGCTCACCGTCACCGAAGACGTCCATATCGCTCCGGAGGCTTCAGCGCTTGTATCCCTCTCGTGCCCTGCCACGCCGGCCGTCACCGTTTTATTTACGCCGTCTTCTTCCTTTGTCCACCGCAAAAACCTGCCGTCTGCTGTTCTCGATATTCACGGAGGTCTCACGGAGATGCTTATTAACAATCCATCTTCTTGCCCGGTTACCCTGCTATGTGGTGAATCTCTTGGTTCAATTCAACCTACCCACATTCTGTCTGACCTGGATGCCCCGTTACCTCCCGCCGTTCCTACATCAACGCTCTTATTCATTCCGATTCGGCACCTGATCCATTGCCCGACGCCGCTTTCCAAGCCGCCATCGACGACGCTCTTCCTTCCGCCCACCGGACGCAGCTCAACCCTTCTGCACACGTTTCGCTCAGCTTTCGACGTCACCCACACTCCTCTAGGCCGGACTTCCACCATCGCTCATCGCATAGAGACTGGTTCTCACCCGCCTTTTCGACAGCAGCCATATCGTGTGTCGGCAGCAGAGCGCCGCGTGATTAGTGAACAAGTGGAGGACATGCTACACCGTGGTGTCATCCGTCCGTCTCACAGCCCTTGGTCTTCGCTGGTGGTACTTGTAAAGAAGAAAGATGGCTCAATTCGATTTTGTGTCGACTACCGCCGCCTCAACAAAATTACCCACAAGGACAATTATCCTCTTCCCCGCATCGACGATGCTCTTGATTGCCTCCAAGGCGCTGAGTACTTTTCTTCCCTTGACCTTCGTTTCGGCTACTGGCAAGTATCGATGGCTGCACCTGACAGAGAAAAGACAGCATTTGTTACATCCGACGGCCTCTACGAGTTCAATGTGATGCCATTCGATCTGTGCAAAACACCCGCCACATTCGAAAGGATGATGGATAACATCTTGCGGAAGTTCAAGTGGCAGATATGCCTCTGCTACTTGGGCGACATTGTTGTCTTTTCCGCCGATTTCACCACGCACCTCGCATGCTTACGACAGGTTTTGACTTGCCTGACTCAGGCCGGCCTTCAGCTGAATCTCAAGAAGTGCCACTTCGCCGCTCGGAAGTTAATCATCTTGGGGCACATCGTCTCCAAAGAAGGCATTCTCCCTGACCCGGCCAAGCTCCGTGCTGTGGCGCAATTTCCTAAACCTCTGTCGCTCAAGCAACTTGGAAGCTTCATAGGTTTGTGCTACTATTTCCGGCGCTTCGTACGCAATTTCGCGTCGATCATTGCGCCGCTGACGAAGCTACTTGGCGGAAACAATGACATGTCGGCCTGGTCGGCCGAGTGCGACGAAGCGTTCACTACCCTGCGCCATCTTTTGACTTCGCCGCCAATACTCCGACACTATGACCCAACAGCACCTACCGAGGTCCATACGGATGCGAGTGGCGTTGGCCTAGGAGCTGTCTTGGCTCAGCGAAAAGATAGGTTTGAAGAATACGTAGTTGCGTATGTGAGTCGCGTGCTCACCAAAGCTGAATCCAACTATTCCGTCACGGAGAAGGAATGTTTAGCTATTGTATGGGCACTAACAAAATTCCGGCCCTGTCTGTACGGTCGCCGGTTTGCCGTCGTCACGGACCACCATGCGCTCTGCTGGTTATCGGTTATTAAAATCCATCCGGTCGCCTCGCTCAATGGGCTCTTCGCCTTCAAGAGTTTGACATTCGCGTCATCTACCGTTCCGGCCGTAAGCACATAGACGCCGATGCTTTGTCTCGATCTCCTATTCTCAGCGACACTGCCTGCTCCTCGGCGACAGATCCCGTGCTTTCGTCTCTTACCATCGCTGATATGCCTGCGGAGCAGCGGAAAGACCCGTGGCTTGCTTCCTTAATAGACGCCGTGTCTTCGTCACAAAACGTTGCGCCTTCAAGAACATTACGGCGTCAAGCTCCGCACTTTGCCCTCCGGGACGGCATTCTATACCGCCGCAACTACACGCCTGATGGTCGGCGGTGGCTCCTCGCAATTCCCCGCCATTTACGATCTCAAATTTGCGCCTCTTACCACACCGACCCTCAGTGTGCGCACACTGGTGTTCTGAAAACATTCAAAAGACTTTCTCAACGCTACTATTGGTGCGGCATGTGCGCCTATGTTCCGAAATACGTCCGACCGTGCATCGCCTGTCAGCGGCGGAAGACCTCGGCTCCTCGTGTGACCGGCCCATTGCAACCACTCCCTTGCCCGGCACGTCCCTTCGATCGTGTTGGCGTTGACCTTTACGGCCCGCTTCCCTGCACGGTCTCTGGGAACCGCTGGATTATCGTCGGCGTCGACCACCTCACCCGGTATGCCGAGACAGCCGCCCTTCCTGCTGCTACTGCCCGGGAAGTTGCGATGTTCCTGCTGCATCATTTTGTTCTTCGCCATGGCGCGCCGCACGAAATCCTAAGTGACAGAAGCCGCGTCTTCCTTTCGCACGTGATTGAAGCTCTGCTTACCGAATGTCGCATCGTACATCGGACCACCACTGCCTACCACCCCCAGACTAACGGGCTAACCGAGTGCTTCAATCGTACTCTCGGAGACATGCTCACGACGTACATCGCAGCGGATCAGACCAACTGGGACGCTGTCCTTCCTTTTGTGACGTACGCGTACAACACCGCCACGCAGTCAACCACCGGTTTTACCCCTTTCCTCCTGCTGTATGGGCGTGAGCCGTCATCCACGATGGATACCATCTTGCCATATACTCCTGACGCCTCCGAGTGGGCGGCGCCCCTCTCCGAAGTGTCAAAGCATGCGGAGGAACGCCGCCAGTTGGCGCGCTCTTTTACCTTGGCATCCCAAGGCCGCCGAAAGCATCGTCACGATCACGATAGCAGGAAACACGTTTTTCCGATAGGATCCCTAGTTTAGCTCTGGGTTCCAGGCACACCACCAGGATTGTCGTCGAAATTCCGTACAGAATATCACGGCCCATATCGCGTCGTCCAGCAAACGTCGCCTGTGAATTACATCGTGGAGCCGCTCAACCCTTCTTCGGACTTGCGCCATTGCGGCCGAGGAACCGTCCACGTCAGCCGCCTGAAGACCTACTACGACCCGCTCCTCTTGTCCTCGCCGTAGATCGCCAGGGTGGCTCCTCTTCGTTCCCGGGGCAGTTGTAGCGAACCATGACGGCCGCGCCTGATGCCGCCTAGGCAGATGACTGACGAAGCGCCGATGAAGAGGCGCTGGTAAAAGACGGTTTCGCCGCGCTGCACGAGATCGCTTGGTTTTTTTTTGGACTGATCGTCGGCGCTGCTCGCTGCCCTGCTCGTCGTTTTTTTGTCGCCCGCCGTGAACTCTTTCCCCTGAATTATTTGTGTACAAACCCCCTTTCAAAACAAATGAACCATCCCTAGCAGGCAGAAAAACAATGCTCACAGGCGCGTATGTACTGAAAATAAGATCTCTACCGAAACAGATTTGTTATCAAATTGTTACAAAGTTCACCCCCAGAACCCTGTTCAACAATAAATCGCAATCAATACGACGTATGCTTCTCCGTTTCGAGGATAGTTGCCAAAGCTTGGAAATACTGAACAGCCTTCCTGATGTCTCCTCATGACACGACCCACTACCCCCCTGGTACAGCCTTCCCAATGTGTGTGACCTCACGTTAACACACTTCCAAAAAAAAAAAACAGTACACGAGCACATATTTCAGGAATACCGAGCACTACAAGAAAAATATGCGAACTGGACAGAATTTTACATTGATGGCTCAAAAACAGCAGAATATGTCGGAAGCGCGGTTGTACAAGGAAACTTGCAAAAAATAGTAAGCCTCCCTAACTGCGCATCCATTTTTACTGCCGAATGATATGCAGAATAATAACATTCAAAACAGCATAATATACACAGATTCACTTAGCGTGCTGTGCTGTTGCTCAAAAACCCGCCGATTGTGGCCTTTGCATGATTTTCCCACTTTGTGAGGTGTTCAAAGAACTCCTTTAAAAATATAGTTTGCTGACTTCGGGTATAACGCTGCTTTTGGCACACGCGTAGTAATACTGATAAGCTTATTCATTCTTTTTACAAAATATTCAGTGCCTTCTATGAAGTCATAAGAGCGTCCTAACTTGGTGCGATAAATAAAAAGACCTCTAATTGTATCCACCAAATAGCTGGAATGCTGGAGCGACTCTCATTTTCTCAAAAGAATTGGGATTCAGGTGTATGCTGGTGATCTTGTGCATGGCTTTAAGCGAAACACTCTGGCTGTCCATTTCCCAAGCTTCTCGGATCGGTTTGAGCGTGCACCCGGCCCTCGGGTGCGTTCAACCATTTGCCTACAAATGCATTTCGCACATTTTTAACTACATAGTGTAAATCCGAGAGAAAGTACAGATGGCGCATTGAGCTGGCAAGATGTGGCGCTTGCCACGCTGTCTAGACATGACGCGATCACGCATACCTATGAACACACACACCAACACACACGCTAGTCAGCGTTCATGGATTTGGCAAAAAAACACCGGTATTATGGGCTCGCGACCAAGAAGCAGCGCGCACCACTTCCGCAGCCACGGCACGACCGCCCCTGCAGGCACGACGTTCCGAATGTGTGCAGCGCCCCCTGCGCATCCATCCGAGGCGCGGCCAACCGGTTCCGTAGAGAGCTCCGCGCAAACGGCAGACTAGCAAGTATTTCTAGGGACCCTACCACGGGTGTACTGTTTCTAGGCCTCTCCCGACTGGGAGAAGCCTTGCGGGCGGCTGACCTAGAGGCCGCCGGGTCCTTTTTCGAGGCTAGCAGGGCAGCCATCGCTGCGTCTGCCTGTGGCGCGGATGGCCCTGCTTTCAGCTCACTGTGTGCGGCCTGGGTAGATGCCGAAGCCTGGTGTGGTGCCCCGCCCCGTCGCACCACATCGGCGAAATTTGTTTTTGCCGTGAACCAGAAAGTTCTCTGGGTTCGTGTAATTCTTTTCCGTGCCTACTGGATTGAAATGTTCTCTTTGGTTTCGGTAGTAATAATTTCCTTTTCTTTCTTCCAGGATGGGCAAGACCTAAAATATGCGGGGTGGTCCCCTTCACAGCGCACTTTGGTGCTGCATTGCAGACATCAGATTCTTGTTCATTAGAGGCACATTTGGCACAGGTTTGACGGCCACGACAACTCTGCGATCCATGGCCAAACCTTTGGCACTTGAAACACCGTCGAGGATTTGGGATGTATGGTCTGACTGCTATTTTCATGTAACCTACTTCAATGGTATCAGGGAGTTGGCTGGAGGCAAAAGTCAGAACTAAGTGCTTTGTCGGAATTTCCTTGTCTTTTCTGATTTTTATGCGCTGTACTGCAGTGACATTCTGGTCCTTGAGACCGTCTAACATTTCCGCTTCTGTCAGAGTGAGGAAGTCTTGTTCTGAAATCACCCATTTGGCAGTGTTGAGGGATCTATGTGCACTAATAAAAACAGGCATTTCTCCAAAACTTGAGAGCTTAGAATACTGTGCTTAGTTTCTGATCTGGAGGAGTAGGTCGCCACTGGCCAGCTTCGTCACCTTATAGCCACTGTCTAATGACTCCGTGAGAGTCTTTGAAACTAGAAAAGGGAAGATGATTCTGGCTTGTTTTTTAGGTACCTCACTGTGTACGGCGTAGCATCTAGGGAAGATTTTTTTTGAAGAAACTGCGTAGTAACATCAGTCCACCCTCGTTTATGAGGGCAATCATTTGCTAAGAGAAGGTTAGCCATATAGTATGTGTGTTTTTCGGCTACGGTGCCAGCCACCCACCATGGAGCCCAACTTGGGGACGGGACAGGAACTTGCAAGTGTTAGAGATGACCCTTAAGATTCAATTAATGTTATCAAATACGCGCTGAAGAAATGAGACGATTAAGCACTCATGTGAAGGAAATGCAAAAGGATATATTTACAAAAACTTATTTACATGCCAAAATAGTTACTCGTGAATTCGCACCCGCTCGCGCACCCGCACCGTCCAGCATCGCACACACACACTCTCTGAGGCACACTCGTTCCTTGTCGTCCGTCTCTTCGCTGTGTCTCCTCCCAGCGCCGCAGGCTACCGCGCACTTACAATGCACCGGAAGCGCACACACACGCACACACTCACGCGCACATGTGCACGGGCCCACTTGAAAGCAGACGCCGCGCGGCTCTCCAGTTCGTACTTCGGGTGGCGGGGGCATTCGCAGAACGGTGGGCGGCGCCAAGGACGCTCCCCGTACAGAAAGCACACGTGTGGGCACAAAAGCACGCTCGCTGCACAGAACGACACTTGCGGAAAGAAGAAACATGTGTATAACAAATGGCCCTTTCTTACACTCGGGCATTCTGACAAAACTTAACGGCCTCGTTAATAGAAGTGAACAAAACTGTACAACACACAAACACTTCGCAAACAGTCATGAAACATATACAGACGTATGAATACAACTAGAATAGAACGGATGCAGGCCGTAGACAAGTGGGTAAAATTAGTAGCACGCATCCTTGGATGTGGCCTGAAAAATAGTTCAGCTCGGCACTGCGCGTTTGCGTTCCGAACGCCTGAGTGGCTGCGGGACACTCTCCACTTCTCTCGTAGTGTCTTCCTCTTCGGTGGATGACTCGTCGTCTTCTAAGCGGTCTTGCGGGTGCGTTGACGTCCACCCCTTAAGCTGTGACACGTGAGCTGTAGTCGCAAAACGAATATTCTTGCACTGATCGAGCTCTGTCACTCGATATGTATCAGAGGGTAGAGCCTGGGTTACTACCAACGGTCCTCTGTACTTACGCTGGGCCTTCGTCGGTTTTCCGGTCTGCTCAGGAGCCTTAGTCATGAACACGATGTCGCCGACATCGTAGAGACGTGCCGGGAAGTGCCTTCGATCATACGCTGCCTTGCTTTTCTCTTGCTCGGCGATGATGCGCTGTCGAACTCGTGTTCGCAATTCCTCGGGGTTTTCCCATTGGGCTTCGTCGCTGCCGACAATTCTTTTCAAGGCGGTGCTGTGGAACTCCGGCTGGTACCCGTACAGCATTTCGAAGGGTGTCTTGCCTGATGTCTTGTTTACGGCATTGTTGATATCACGTTCTGCCTTTGAACGTTTTTCGTCCCAATCGCGCTGCTTTGGGTCGCTCATTGAAGTTGCGATGACGGGCAGAACTGTCCGGTTTACTCTCTCCACAAGGCCGTTTGCTTGCGGGTGGCGCGTCGAGTTAAGCACATGACGTATGCATCGTGCAGTGCAGAATTACGCAAAGGCGCGCGACGTGAAGCAACTGCCTCTATCGCTAATAACTGTCCTTGGCGGACCGCTTTCGAGAACGAACTCCTCTAGGGCACGGAGCACATGCTTGGTTGATGTGTCGCGTGTAGCGATCAGTCTCACAAATCTGGTGAGGTTGTCGATGAACACAAGGAGGTACTGGTTGCGCTTCTTGCTTGGGACGAATGGCCCCATGTGGTCCATATGTATCACCTCGAACGGTCGTTTGCCCGGCGGAATTGGGTGTAAAAGACCTTCTCGTCTGCCAGCAGGTACTTTGTTGTAAATGCATTCGAAACACTGCGAAATGTGCTTCCGGACGTAGTTCCTCATTCGTGGAACTAAAAGCTCTCTTGGATTTTGGAAACTGTCTTTTTCAGTGCGAAGTGTCCCAACAAATCATGCGATTGCACCACAACTGCCTTTCGCATGCATTTTGGCAGTGCGAATTTGAACTTCACGTTTCCGTCCTCTTCTATCTCTCACGAGTCTTCCCTCCCTCACGTTGTAACCCCCCGCTCTTGCCTTCCCTTCCTTCGTACGATCGCTCTCCGGTTTCTCCAGAATGGTTAGAAGCTCTCGCAGCTCTTCATCGCCTCTCTGAAGAACCATTACTTGTTCGGCAAGGTCACACGCCACGCATACCTCGAACCTTTCTTCTAGCAGGGAGTTCATCGTGTCTTGAGGAGCTTCCACGGGACCACGGCTGAGAGAGTCGACGTGGAGCATTCGCGTTCCCGGGCGGTGCTTGATTGTGAACTCGAACTCCTGGATCAAATCATACCACCTTGCGATTTGCGGCTTTTGGGTTCGCTGCGCGTTGAGGTAAACCAAAGCCTGGCAGTCGGTAACAATTGTAAAGTGTATTCCCAGCAGCAGCGGTCTGAGGCGATCCACTGCCCGAACAATTGCCATTTACTCGAGCTTAGACGAGTGGTAATTCTTTTCCGCGTCCGTCGTCTTTTTACTAACACAATAGACGAGATGCCATTTGTCGCCCTTCTTTTGGCGCAGCATTGCTGCTAGTCCTTTCGCACATGCATCGGTATGTAACTCAGTCTCCGCTTTCGGGTCATACAGCTGGAGTACAGGTTCACACATGAGCCGTGATTTGAGCTCCTGGAAACTTTCCTCTTGTTCAGAGCCCCATACAAATTTTTCTTCTTTCTTGGTGAGCCTGGTGAGAGGTTCGGCAATCAGAGCATATTTCGCGATGAAACGCCGAAAGAAGCTCGTCAGCCCCAAGAACCGCCTGACGTCATGAGCGTTTTTCGGTACAGGGAAAAGCTCTATTGCCTGCACCTTAGCTTCTCCGGGCTGCACCGTTCCCTCCTTGAGGCGAAAACCCAGAAATTCAACGCTGTCCTTAGCGAAGGCGCACTTGCTAAGTCTCAGGGTTAGATTCGCCCTTTTGAAAGCTTCGAGAACCTGGCGCAGCCGCACGAGTAACCCGTTCCAGTTCCGTGCCGGAATGAGCACGTCATCCAAATAGCACATTGCAATCGTGCCCCTCAAAGGCCCCAAGACTCGATTCATCAGGCGCTGGAACACCGATGGAGCGTTTGTGAGCCCAAACGTCATCCTTTCGAACTGCCCTGTCTCATCAGGTGTTATGCAAGCTGTTTTGCTCTTTGCTTCGTCGCTGAGTGGCACCTGCAGATAGCCGTGAGCAAGGTCCAGCACAGTGTACAGCTTCGCCCCAGACAGTTTCTCAAGCTGTTCGTCCATGCTAGGGAGCGGGTACTTTTCCTTCAATGTCTGCGCGTTCAGGCGGCGGTAATCGACGACTAAACGCTTCTCGCCGTTCTTTTTTTGCACTAGGATCACTGGGCTCGCGTAAGGCGACGAGGTCTCGCTTACGATACCCTCTCTTTTCCACTCTCCAACAATCTCACGAATTGTCTCTCTCTCCGCGGCATTTGTTCGGTACGGCCTAACCGCAACAGGCGAACTTCCAGGTGTCTCCGTGATGTCCATCTTAAGCACAGGAGTGCATTCCAGCTCGCTAATGTTGTTGGCGAAGCAGTCGCGATATTCATTTAGAAGGCCAAGAAGTTCAGCCTTTTGCTGCTTCGTTACTGAGGGCCCCACTTCAAGCTGCTGATCCTCGATTGGTCTGCGCTCTGTCGCAACGCAGAAAACCTTGGGCTCAGTTGCATCGCTCTCGCTCACGCGGGCAGGTTGGTTTTGGCTGTCAGGTATCTCCACAACGTCAACCTCCATGACGCGCCCGAGTCGCCGTCCCCTTTTCACAAGCAAGTCTTTGTCTCCGCTCGTGAAAATCGGCACACTAATCTCCCCTTCTCTCATGTCGACAAGAATTTCGCTTCCAAGTGTACAGAACAAAACAGGGCCTGACAAATCGGAATCTGATGATAAGGTTATCCAATTAATGGAGTTAGAGTGAATGACGGTCTCTCTAGTCGCTTTCACACGCAGTCTGGGCTCATTCAACGGCTCCAGGTGAGAGAACGGACATACACTTTTGTGCCAGAAGCGCAAACAACCACCCAGCCTGGCGTAGGCCACGTAAGGTAGTTCTGTGTACGTTCTCCCGACAAGCAAGTCAACTGTCAATGTATCGTCTGGCACTACAAGAAAAGGAACGTTCTCGCCTTTGACACCGTCGATCTCAAGGTCTGTGTAGCACTTGCCGATCGCCCTGGCTGAAGGAGTGCCTTGGCTGCCGAAACCGTAGAGGGCCGTGGCATCCTTCGTCAGCCTCGCACCGCAACGTGCAGCCGCAGAGGCACGCAGGAGGCATCCAGAGCTGCCGTTGTCGATCATGCCGACGAGGGTCGTCGTCCCGTTCAGCATGACCTGCTTCAGTAGCGCTCCAGGGGCGATTTTCCGTTCGGTGTCGGTCACTGTGTTGGTCTCGTTGCTTTGGCTCATCGAACAATGACGCTGCGTGTGGCCGCTCTTCCCACAGCGTAAGCATTTCATCTCATGCCTTTCTTCTGGACAATCGCGGGAGATGTGTCCGAATCGCCCACAGTTGTAGCATTTGAACTGGCCTCTTTCGTTGGTCAGGGGTGGTCTCCTGTCCTTGCCAAATCGATCGTACGTAGTCTTCCGCGCAGGTGGTGTTTCTGCAACCCTTTCGGTGGCCGCCGTGAATTGCCTCTTCTCACGCGTGCCGCCAAACCTTTGCTCCCGCTCTCGGTCGATACGCTCAAATTCCATAATATCGTGGAGAAGATCGTCGTCGTCCTCGTGGGTGCGTCCAAGTAGCATAGTACAGAGCTGGCTTGATCGGAGACCGGTCAGCACCTGCTCCCAGGTGTCACAAAAATCGAGGTTGGCCTCTCGACAAAGACGCACCTTTGAATGGAAGTAGGCTGTTGTGCTTTCGTTGCGCTGCTGTACTCGCTCCTGCATCTTCCTCCATCGTTCTGCCGCTCGTGTCTGGCCGCAGAAGGTGCGGCGGAAGTGGTAGTCAAAATTTTCCCACGACGTACTCACTTCTTTGCGAGAACGCAGCCAGTCCTTGGCAGGTCCCACAAGGTGGCACTTAGCAGTCTCCAACTTGAATGGTTCAGGCCATCGGTGCAGTGTAGCGGTGGTCTGCAGGTTTCCCAGCCACTCTTTCGCCGACGCCGCATCGCCGCTGCCATCGAAGTCAGAAATGTTCTTGCTGAGGTCAGGCATCACCTGATAGGTTGTTGTTGCTGCTGCCACTCCTGGCGCTCCAGATGACGCTGGCAGAGCGAGCCTTTCCAGCAGACTGGCCAACAGACGGTCTTTTTCCCGCATCGCGCTCAGGAAGTCGCTCACTGAAATGCTGTCGCTCACTTTTCCTCCATCTTGACCGTCGGTGGTGCCCGCTGTCGCTCCTGAAGGTGTCTCGCTCATGGTCGTGATTAACTACAGTTCGCTCTCTGGAATTCGCAGTCTCCAGTCCGGTTCGCGCAGTTACAATCCCACTTCTGATTAATGTTAGAGATGACCCTTAAGATTCAATTAATGTTATCAAATACGCGCTGAAGAAATGAGACGATTAAGCACTCATGTGAAGGAAATGCAAAAGGATATATTTACAAAAACTTATTTACTTGCCAAAGTAGTTACTCGCGAATTCGCACCCGCTCGCGCACCCGCACCGTCCAGCATCGCACACACACACTCTCTGAGACACACTCGTTCCTTGTCGTCCGTCTCTCCGCTGTGTCTCCTCCCAGCGCCGCAGGCTACCGCGCACTTACAATGCACCGGAAGCGCACACACACGCACACACTCACGCGCACATGTGCACGGGCCCACTTGAAAGCAGACGCCGCGCGGCTCTCCAGTTCGTACTTCGGGTGGCGGGGGCATTCGCAGAACGGTGGGCGGCGCCAAGGACGCTCCCCGTACAGAAAGCACACGTGTGGGCACAAAAGCACGCTCGCTGCACAGAACGACACTTGCGGAAAGAAGAAACATGTGTATAATAAATGGCCCTTTCTTACACAAGCAAGACTTGCCCATGCTAGCTGCACACCCCAACTATAACCAATGTGACAAAACTGAGGGTAGTTGGTCACACAAGGTTAACCCTCGCCGCCAGGAAGAATGGAAAAGTAGTTAAGAGAGGAGAAGACAGGGGAGTTGTGAGAAAGATAGGAAAGTGAAAGATAGAGGGGAGGACAGGAAAAGGCGACTCCCGATTTCCCCCGGTCGGGTCAGGCCGGAGGTGCCGTCTAAAAGAAGCTGGGGCCAAAGTGGTGTGTTGCCTCCGCCGAGGGACCTTAAAGGTCCAAACGCTCGGCATCGGCTCAACCACGTCCACCCCCTTTTCCCCGGACACGGCGATGCCACGCACGGCGAAGCGCAGGTGCTCGGGTCTGTGGTGATGCACTGTTCACCATCGTCCCCCTGCGGGGATGTCCCTGCAGATGCTCGGGAACCCGTGCGTCGCCACTCACGAACGCCTGCGGGCTGCAGACGCCCCCCCTGCGGGGCCATGTCAAATGAATAATAAGATTATTCTTTTGTTACACAGATATGCAAGATAGAAAAAATTTTATCCATTGCCAAACTGACACAGGTCTCTTGAAATGAGGAACAGCATCCCAAGACGCACAGCACAGCGGGAGCAGCATTTATGGCAAGACAGCTAGCTATCAATTAGTGCTAAGTGCTTGCGTGTAATGTGCAACAAAGAAAAGTGAAATGCTGTTATTTCTGGCGGTCAACTTCACCATCCTGCTTATGTTCAAAGCAGGTTAAAGGCACTGCCCACTGATCTCCAATTTAGTATTACGCCAGCTGCGGCCACCCTATCCCACAAATTTGCTTGTCTCGTCTGCAATGTTTATCTTTTCTTGGAATCTATTTCATAAGTATTAATGGACCACTCATCATCGGTCGTCCACACTATAAGTATTGCTCACTTCTTCATGATTTAAACTAGAACATCATAGTCGCGTTTGTTCCTGACCCACACTACTCTCTGTCTCTTAAAGTTACACCTATCATTTTCCTTCTCACAGCTCGCTGCACTGTCCTCAAGTTAACTTCAAACCTGTTAAACATGGCTGCTGCCTGTACCATTCCATCACAATCAATATGGCATTTGCATTACGGCAGGATGTTGCACATCCACTGCTACAGTTGGGAGTCGCACTGCTGTACACCATCAAGTTTAGGCCACATGCAACACAAGGACAGTCGGCACAGCCGCCACGGTCGCCCAGCTGGCAAGTCGCTGTAAGCGACACACCAAGACCATAGGCTCGGATCCCAGAGGTAGCATGTGGTTATCTTTTCTTCTACTTCCTAGTCATTCAGCTTTCAGGTAAAAAATTTACTACACTATGAATTTCCCATTAACATCATTAATAATAATTTAAAAACATTCCCTAATGCTTTCCTTGGTTTCAGTGAATGTTCGCTTTCTTGCTATGTAAGTTGCAATGAGCTCCTCATTTCCATACCGTTCTCTGTTCATTCTGTCAGGTTATTCTTGCAGTTTTAAAAATGGGCCATACACTTGCTGCGCACTGAAGAAAATGCGCAGGGTGGTAGGTTAAGGACTCCGCAACAATGTCACTGACAATTACAGATATTGTACATAATTCCAGAGTGCTCCTGATGACTTTCCATACTTTCCTCAGCTGATCAGCACGCATTCTGCACTTCAGCTGAAGGCAGTGAGGGCACAGATGTAACTGCCCTCGTTGGCCTGTCTTCAGCGGCATTATCGAGGATAGCAATGCTTGCCACGTTGCTCACTTGAGCCGCTGTTGACAAAAACGTTAATGATTTTAGACTTCCTGCCCAGTAAGTTCACCATTTTTCTTCTTTCATCGTGCTTTCTCATTAGATCATTTATCTAAGCTCCACTAAGAACATGAGGTACATATGTAGCCAAAGTTCACATATCCACCGTGGTGCAGACGTTACGATCATTAAAAACATGTAGTTTAAAACTCCATTTCTGCAATCAATGAACAATGTAATAAACATTCAAAATTTTTAGCGCTTGCCTTCCCAAAAAGACGTCCGTTTTTATAATGCACTGCCGTATATTTACAACAGTGGAGCTTATGAGGAAAAAAGTAATTACTTATAGGCTGTAAGACGTGGTATCTAGTTTAAGTGTGCACACTGCCATACAGGACTAACCTGGAGCTGAAGGGCTTTTCAAAAGTTGCTCCTGCAGCTTCATGTTCAACTGCCGGAACTTTGAATCTTCCGTTTTATGTCTTCAAGTTCCTGTATGAGCACTCCGTTATCTGGGTATGCCAGAATCTCTTTATTCGCACTTTTTTTGGCAGCCAGTTTCATCTCCAGCTTTTTTGTTGACTGGAATTGAAGCATGGACATAACCAATATAAATCCAGCAAATGTATATCATGCACAAGTAATTACCTCTTAAGGTAGGAAACAGCGCAACTAACACGAAGGACCAGAAAAAGAAGAATACAAGGACACGCGCTGTTTCGTACCTTAAGATGCAATACCAACTCGCCCACTTTGTTGTGTTGCTACAAGTCATTACCCTTCGTATATAATCAGCGTGCTTGCATCTGTTTGACCACTGCCTTCTCAATTTGTTCACCTACTTGCCATAAGTACATTAGAAGTTTTCTTATCCATAACATGGTACTCTTGGCCGCAAAAGTTTTCGGGATCTACGATGCGTGGTGGAGCGAAGCAAAACTGCATTACTGCGTGATTTGCCATCACAGAGCATGGTGTTGAGGATCACATGAACCTCGATACGAGACCCGGACGGCAGATGGCACAGGAATACAGTTTTGCAGACGTTGCAAACTTTTCAGTCTGACAGTTCATGCTCAAGATGCAGGTTAGGTATAGCAATGCCACAAGGAGTGCGCATGACTGTAGACAGGACTGCAATCGATATGCCTTGGATGTGACTGTAAAGCTGGCATAATCAACCAAGTCCTTCACGACTGTAAGCTAAAGCTCTTCTTACTTGGTTGCTCTTTACAGCAGCAACTTTCCTATCGTCTTTCTCGCAACTCTCCTGTCTCCTCCTCTTCCCGTCTTTTTCTTACATATCATTCAATACTTTGCCACACGCATGTCGAAGTTTAGATGCGCGAACGAAACAAATACCAGAAAAATGGACATCGCTCAAATAAGGTTTTCCTACAACTGCATGATCTTTTTATTATGACGTGATTATACATGCGCCTTCATCTCTACATGCTGCTTGCTCAAAGACTTGCCCATGTTTCAATAATTCAACACTAGCCAACATTCAACACTAGCCAACGCATGCAGCTTGCAGGCGTTGGTGAGTGGCGACACCACGGGTTCCCGAGCATCCGCAGGGACATCCCCGCAGGGGGATGATGGTGAACAGTGCTTCACCACGGACCCGAGCACCTGCGCCTCGCCGTGCGTGGCATCGCCGTGTCAGGGGAAAAGGGGATCCTGGTGGTTGAGCCGATGCCGAGCGTTTGGACCTTTAAGGCCCCTCGGCGGAGGCAACACACCACTTTGGCGCTGCAGCTTCCTGTGGATGGCACCTCCGGCCTGACCCGACCGGGGGAAATCGGCAGTCACCTTTTCCTGTCCTCCTCTCCATCTTTTACTTTCCTATCGTCTTTCTCACAACTCTCCTGTCTCCTCCTCTTCCCGTCTTTTTCTTACATATTTCATAGGCGGCAAAGGTTAAAACAACCCTGAGTTGCCCATATTTGGTTATACCAATGGTGTACAGCTGTCGTGGGCAGGACTTACAAGTTCCTATCGCGTCCCCTGGTTGGGCTCCATGGTGGATGGCTGGCACCAAGGCCGAAGAACACACTTTTTTGTCAGGGTGGAACCAGCGGAACACAGACGCAGGACAAGAAAAGGAGGTACACACACCACACCGCTGGACTTGCAACTGATTTATTTCGAAGAAAACCACCACATTTAAAGGATTCCCTGCGCAAGCGCACACTCTGGATGAAGGGAACAACTGTATTAAGATAAAAGAAAGTTATATTCTTTATCCGTGATAAAGAGTGTGCGCTTGCGCAGGGAATCCTTTAAATGTGGTGGTTTTCTTCGAAATAAATCAGTTGCAAGTCCAGCGGTGTGGTGTGTGTACCTCCTTTTCTTGTCCTGCGTCTGTGTTCCGCTGGTTCCACCCTGACAACATTATGAACCAACTAGCCCAGCAATTTACGCTCCTGAACACACTTTTTTATGACTACCTCTCTCCTTTCAAATGATCGCCCTCTGAGAAGAGGGCGGACCGGTGTCACCTCTCAGTTTTTCAGAAAAAAGAAAGCTACCTTCCCAAAGTACCACATCGTTCATAGCGAACAAAAGAAAAGCCAGCCAGACTTATATCCTCGTTTCTAGTATCCAAAGTTCTCACAGATTCCCTGGGCCCTAAGTATAAAGTGACAAAACTAGCTAGTGGTGACCTTTTGCTCGAACTGATTGATATTCAGATTTCAAAGCTGGCAAGCAACGAAACTTTTGGTGATATTCCTGTCTCCGTGACTCCACATAGATCCCTAAACATAGTGCGCGGTCTCATTTCTGACAATGACTTCTTGCAACTAACCGAAGAACAAATGCCCGAAGGATTGTCAGACCAGAATGGGACTAATGTACACAGAATCAAAATCCGTAAAGAAGACAAGGAAATTCCGACAAAGCACCTGGTTCTGACCTTCGCCTCCTGCTCTTTGCCCGAGTCAATCGAGGTAGGATATGCAAAAATCCCTGTCCGTCCATATATACCTAACCCTCGACGCTGCTTCAAGTGCCAGAGGTTTGACCACGGCTCCCAAAGCTGCCGCGGCCGCGATACCTGCGCCAAATGGGCCTCCGCTGATCATCAATCAAACGACTGCGATGCTGCGCCGCGCTGCGCCGCGCTGCGAAGGCGACCACGCCGCTTATTCAAGGTCGTGCCTTGCATGGAAAAAAGAAAAGGAAATAATTACCATAAAGACCAAAGAGAATATAACCTTTAAAGAGGCAAGACAGCGTTACGCAACGACTCAGCGCACATTCTCTTTCACTGCACATACATACAAACTTCGCCGATGTGGTGCGTGGGCGCGGCACACCACAGCGGCCTTCGGCACCTGCCCAGCTCACGCCTAGTGAGGCTGAGGCAGGGCCATCCGCGCCCCTAGCAGATGCAGCGAAAGCTGCTATGCCACCCCCGAAAAAGGGCCCGCCGGCCACCAAGTCGGCAGCCCGCAAGGCTTCCCCTGTTCAGGAGAAGCCCACAACCTCCCTGCCCGCGGCCTCTCCGCGGAACTCCAACGCATCCAGTGAGGCGATGGACACAAGTCAGAGCTGACCTCCGCCGCTGTGGATGCGGAACTCTCTTGATCGCAAAAAAGAAAAAAACCTTAACAACAGGCCCTCAGCAAGGAGGGACCTAAGGTCTCAACACAATTACCCCCCCCCCCCCCCAAAAAAAAAAATCATGGCGTTCCTTATCCACTGGAACTGCAGTGGAATTCTAAATAACTATAGCGACGCAACAGATATCCTGAATATACTCTATCTCCTGTGGCATTGTGTTTTCAGGAGACCAACTTGGAACCTTGTCATAAAAATATTTTTAAGAAGTATAGTCTTTCGCCGTGACCGTGAGCAAGCAAATAGGCTCTCTAGAGGCGTTGCTGCTGTAGTTCAGAGCGGCGTTGCAACCCATGAAATCAAGCTCCAGACGAATTATGAAGCCATTGCAGTCACCGTGCTAAGCTTTAAAACAATTACCGTATGCTCTATATATCTTCCACCACATCTCACTGTAACACAACAAGATCTAGAGGAAATTTTTAGGCAGCTACCAGAGCCATATCTGGTAGTCGGGGATATTAATGCGCACTGTTCGTTTTGGGGGAGTGAACAGACAGACACTAGAGGTCGGCTTTTAGAAGATTTTATTCTGTGCAACAACGTCTGCTTGCTCAATACAGGCAAACCCACATATTGCTCTTCATCCTCAGGAAGGTGAGTTTCATAGACTTGTCTTTTAGCTCTCCATCCGTTTTTACCGATTTTAAGAGGGATATTCTTGATAACCCGTACGGAAATGATCACTTTCCAGTGGTAATTAACTGTGCATCACCACCACCAAATATCCCAACAAAACCACGCCGTTGGAAGCTGCACATAGCGGACTGGCCACTATTTGAAGAAAAGGCCTGTCTGGAGAAAATTTTTTCTGATAATCTTACCGTTGACGAACTAAATGAAAATTTTACAACGTGTATAATATTGCGGCTGCACATCTAGCCATTCCTCAATCGTCAGGAGTTGTACGGCAAAATAATAAGCTCTAGAACACACAAGAGTGCAGAGAAGCAAAAAAGAAACAAAACAAAGCCTGGGGAACTTTCCGAAGATATCCCACGCACGACAACCTCATAAATTTTAAAAAGGCGACAGCAAAAGCACGGTACATACGTCGCAATGCTGAGAAAACTTCATGGAAAAAGTATGTGTCGTGCATAAATAGTTCAATTACATCGAAACAAATGTGGGAGCAAGTCCGCAAACTTAATGGCAGCTTTACTTCTTTCACAATTCCTTTCCTAACAGCTCCGGACACACAAACAACCATTAGCGTACAGGCCGACAAACTAGGGGAACACTTCGCCACGGTTTCTAGCTCCTCACACTACACCCAATCATTTATGAAGTACAAGAACACAACAGAAAAACAAGGACTACCAACAAGCGGCAGTGCAAATGAACTTTACAATAAATAATTACACATCAAGAAATCCGTACAGTTCTCTCGGCCGGCATACAGACAGCACCAGGCCCAGACGAAATACATTATGAAATGCTTGCTCACCTCTCCGAATATGCTGTAGAAGCTTTTTTAAAATTCTTCAATAAAATATGGCAGTCCGGAAAAATGCCAGAGGCGTGGAAAAACGCTGTGGTTGTGCCTTTCCTGAAATATGGAAAACCACCAACTTCGGCTGGTAGTACAGGCCAATAGTACTTACGAGTTGTCTTGCTAAGTGTTTTGGTGTGCTAAATATTAGGTTAATGCTCATCCTTGAATCGCGAAAACTTCTTGATATCCACTGATGTGGTTTTAAAAAAACATGCTGTACAAATGACCGTCTCGTCCGTCTCGAAAACACGGTGCGTGAAGCATTCCTACACAAAGAGCACTGTCTAGCAGTTTTTTTTACTTAGATAAAGCTTATGATACTACCTGGAGGTATGGGATTCTTCGTGACCTTCGTGAGGCATCCATGGCAGGATGCTGAACTGTCTAAGGACTTTCTGACCGTTCCTTTCGTGTACGTCTAGGCTGCACGCTTTCGAAAAAATTCATCCAAGAAAATGGCGTACCGCAGGGATGTATTCTAAGTACCCTTTTTTATTGTAAAAATTAACTCAATATCACGAATAATTCCAAAGAACATCATGTATTCCGTATATGTTGATGACCTTCAAATTTTATGCACATCTTCCAGCTTACCAACATGCGAAAGACAGATACAACTTACGATGAACAAACTAGCGACTTGGGCAGGCAAAAATGGATTTAAGTTCTCTCCACAAAAACAGTTGCTGTCCTTTTCTCACTAAAAAGAGGCATGCAGATTAATCCCACCCTGCTCTTGAATGAAAGTGTTCTACAAATAAAACAAGAGCATAAATTCTTAGGCATAACTTTTGATCAAAATCTCACTTTCTTACTCCTTATAAACACCCTCAAAAAAAAGCTTCTCGATCTTTAAATATATTGAAGGTACTCTCACGGAAACACTGGGGGTCCAACAGGTTATGCCTTTTACAGATCTACCGCTCCGTAGTACGGTCTACTTTGGCCTATGAATGCATTGTGTATGGGTCTGCAAGACCATCATACCTAAAAAAACTGGATCCCGTACATAACCTGGGTCTTCGTATATCAACTGGTGCATACAGAACATCCCCCATAAATAGTATATTGCAGAAACGAATGAACCATCTCTTGCAAACAGAACAGCAATACTTACCTGGGCATATGTACTAAAAATAAGATCCTTACCAAAACACCTTTGTTACCCCATAGTTACCAAGTGCACATCTAGAAGACTGTTCAATAATAAACCACAGTCGATCAAACCTTTGTTACTACGCTTTGAAGATGCATGTCATGAACTCGGAATACTAGATGCTCTACCAAAAATTGCCACGAGGCACAATCCATTGCCACCATGGTACTGTTCTCCCGCTGCTTGCGACTTCTCTCGAACACAGTTTCGTAAAAAACAAACACCACATCCACATCTACTACAAGAATACTTGGCTTTGAAAGAGAAATATTCAAGCTACATGGAGGTTTACACAGATGGCTCTAAAACAGCGTTGCACATTGGAAGTGCCGTAGTACAGGGGAAATGGGAAAAAATAGTAAAATTGCCAAGTTATGTATTAATCTTCACTGCCGAATGTTGCGCAGTGTGTATGGCTGTGGACAAAATAGTACATGAGAGCATCGAAAACAGTATAATTGCACAGATTCCCTCAGCCTACTCACCGCTGCAGTCAAGAAATGCAGTTGAACCTTTAGTAGGCCAAATCATACACAGCACAGAAAAAGTCACAACACAAATACATATGATAAGGTTCTGCTGGGTCCCAAGCCACGTCGGCATAGAGGGTAACGAGAGAGCAGACTCAGCAGCAGTAAAAGCTCAAAATGGTGAAATAAAAAATGTGAACATAGCTTTCAAAGACTGCATGAATTTCGTACATAACAAATTAAAGAACAAATGGCAGAAAGAGTGGGATAATGAACTGAACAACAAACTACACTTCATAAAGCCCACCTTGGGGGAATGAAAGTCATGCAGACACCAGGGACGTTTCACCGAAGTAATCTTATGTCGCCTTCGCATAAGACACACGCACTTGACACACAACTACTTACTTGCAAAAAAAGCCAAACCCGTTTGTTAATGATGCGGCGACGAGCTCACACTAAACCATATCTTATTTGCATGTTCAAACCTAGAAAAGCTAAGAAAGAAGTATTTTAGTCAATTTAATAATCAATGCATTCCATTTCACCCAGCACTACTCTTGAGTGATAATGCAATTGTTGACATTTCTCATGTTTTTAACTTTTTACGAGATTTTGGTTGTCTTAATGAACTTTGAATGGCTCACTTTTATCTGATACACCTCAGCCACGTTCTCATTCCTGAGAAGAACGCTGAGGTGTGTATTTCATTGGTTGGGGCCTCGACATCCTTCCTCTGCAGAGGATGGCCGCTGAGGTTACCTGACCTTTTTTAGAGCCTTTACCATTGGCCGTTTCGAAAAATTATGCCTTTTACCTACACTACATGGTGTGAAATAACATTTTAGGTCCTTTACAGCACCGCTTTATTTCTGTCGTATAAAATCCGGCACAAGAATTTTCTATACCTTGCGTTTGGCGCATGATGGCCTTAGCCGCCTATGTGCCATAAAACCGAACACAACACAAATAGACAGAAATAGTAAACATATTCAGAACGACCAGGGGCATAGCAAAGAGCCCAGCAGTGGCATATATGAATGCATATACCTGGGTTGCACAGAGGTCATAGCTGCCTCCATGTTTGAGATTAGATGGATGCCAGAAACGCACATTTTTCTAATCCATTTTTTATTACCAGCCGCAACCTGCAATGCAGCTCTGCCTTGAGCTTCATCGTGGCGCCCAAGACATCGCATGAAACCTATGTATAGGAGGTATTCATTGAGGCCGCGCTATCAGATCATTGTTTCCTTTGCAAGGAGAATAACAACGCAACCAACGCCTGCCATGCTGGCATTTCATTCGATGAAAAGAAGAAAATGCTACGTTCGGGAAGACGCTGCTTCCGCTGTACGAAGGCAAATCACCGTTCTAACGAGTGCAGAAGCAGCATTAAAGGCGGTAACTGTGCAGGGCAGCATGCGACGACAATGTGCGATACAGAATTTACCCATCGGAAAGTCAAAGCAAATGCAACCGATGCGACAACAGTCCCAGTGAATTTGCACTACAGTGACAGAAACTCGCAAACGAGTACTGCTCCAAACGGCAACGGCGTTGTGTGCCGGTGAAACGAATGCGGTATACTTAGTGCTCGCTTTGACGGCGGCAGCCCACGTTCATTCATTACAAAGCGAGCATCAGGAAAACTCGGGTGTCGAGTTCTTAGAACAGAAACGTGAAAGGTTGGCGTGTTTGGTGGACACCAATCAGAGCGAGGCTTTAGCAGTGCTGGTGTCGCTAACCGCGCAAAACAAGAAGGTCAAACAGATCGAAGTTCTTGAGACAAACTTATATGTGAAGAAAGAATCCAGATTCCTGAACACAGGATCAAGGAACTACTTGAACCTCTGGCTGCAGCCGACAGGACCTGCGATAACAAAAGAGGTGACATCGACCTCCTCGTCGGGTCAGAGCATTACTGGGAACTTGTAACTGGAAGAAACAAGCCGCTAGACAGAAAACTCCAAGAAGTCGAGACTGCCTTTGGGTGGTGCATTCAAGGACCAGTAGAAGTAAAGATAGTTGACTGCAAGTGCATGCAAACCATTTCCCTTCGCACATCACTGGCCGAGAGTGAGACCATAAATTGCCTGGAACGTTTTTGGACCCTGGAGTCTATCGGAGTCACGGATGACAATAACTTTGTTGGGCAACGGCTGCTTGATTCTTTCGAAGACAATATGCGGCGTAGTGGATCACGATACGAGGTAGCCCTTCTCTGGAGGCAAAACATCAATCCAAATGACAAGGAGACTGCTGAAAAATGACGGTCCCAGCTGAAAAACCGCCTTCGAAGAACTCCTGAATTGCTGGAAGCCTACGACGCTGGCATTAGACAGTATCGCATGCACCACATAGCTGAGCCAGTGGTAGAAAAGGAAGAAGAGGGAAAGCTGATCTACTACATGCCGCATCAGCCGGTGTTCCGAGAAACGAGCAATACGACGAGACTGCGAGTGGTTTTCGATGCTTCGTCGCATGGACAGAAGTTGAAGTCATTGAACCAAAACTTCGCGAGTGGTCCGAATTTGCCAGCTGACCTTATCACACTGCTACTGAATTTCAGAAGCAACAAAATAGACTTCATGGCAAATATTGAAAAGGCATTCTTACAAATAGAGATGAGAGGATGACAGAGATGTATTGTGCTTTCTGTGGTACCATACGAAATCGGGTGTGAGTGGAACAACAGGCGAAGTGCAGACTTTTCGAATGAAGCGAGTTCCACAGCGAGTCCTTTCTTGTTGACCGCAACTCTACACCATCACTTGAGGAATATGGAAGAAGAGTATTCGGACACAGCATCATTGGTGGCGCATTCCTTGTATGTGTACGACCTCTTAACGGGAGCAGAAAATGAAGAGGGAGCCCTGAATATCTATGAAGAAGCTAGGACAATCTTCAGTGCGGCCTCTATGACACTGCACAAGTCGGCGCCGAACAACCAGACATTAAACGAACGGTTTGCGACGGATGATTGTCAAGCAAAACACTTAGGATACCCGTTGCTCGGCAAGCCAATCTGATCAACACGGAGAGGAACTAATTGAAAAATGGGACCAGGTACTCGTCTAGGGCTGGTGGGTCTACACTGATGTATTGCGAAACTTGACTTTCGTACAGGCAGGTGTGAGCATTTGACAATAGTGTATCCACTCGGTACATGCAACCAATATTTTGCCGCCTGACCTTTTGATTTATAGCAAAATCGAGAAATGCAAATTCTGTGGTCACCTTCCCAAACCCCCACTCTACTGCTTGACGTACACTGCTCATTTGTTTTGTTGAACCAGGCTTCGTGGGGCTGAAGACTGAATTCCCCAAATGGCTTGAGCAGTAAGGGTCTCAGCGGATAAGCTGGGTCCCCATATATGACAAAGCAGTGGCCTTGGGTTATCTTCTCGAGCTTCTCGTACAGGCTTGTTTTCTTGAGCATGCCTGAAATGAAATGGCAGCTTAAGCATTAAGAAATGGATACCAGATACAGGATTTGCACTTCAACAAAGCTGGAATTTCAAATGATTACCACAGAAATAATAATAACGTAAGCATCTGCACAGAATGGGAGGAGGGTGACTTGGTGGATGATACCCATTTTCGTGGCAGCAAAAACCTGCACACACTCATTATTACAAAGCCAAAATAGAGCTCAGAATTTTAACACTGAAGCAATAAAGGCCTGTTACCCATAAATCCGGTGTCGGTGTTGTGAGTGAAAAATCACGGGCATGGCTCTGGCAGGTGGGCCACCTAGATCCGTGACCTTGCGGCGTCATTGCAACGTCCTGCGAGCAGCAGCTGCAGGCCTTTAGGCCTCTCAGCCAGGCCCGGCTACAGGATAACTTAAGTTAAGAGCTGATCGCATCACCGTGTTTTTAATAACTTTTTGTCGTTTTAGGCACGTAACTTGGGCCGTTGGGCATAAAATAGATAAAATAGCCTCAGGTGGTGTGAGCTTATAAAAGTCTTGAGTTAAGATGAGGCAGGGTGAGTCATGAGTTAAAATGTGTGAGTGAGTTGAAATGAGCGAGGGCAGATAAGTAGCGAGTAGAAACGAGTGAGCCCAGGCGAGCCATTAGCCGAAATGAGTGAGCGAGCCTAGATGAGTGGTGAGTCTGAGCCCGAATGAGTTGTGAGCCTAAATGACTTTGAGTTCCCGAGTTGAGTGACCCTGAGCCTCTGTGAGTGTGAGTGAGCCCGTAGGTCGACCAAAGCTTTGTGAGTGAGTGAGCACTCGCAATTTTGCTGAGGTATGACGGTGGTACAATGGGTAGAAGCTTTCCCCGGTCTAGTGATTGGCTTCTTTTGGGTGAAATGCATGAAAAATGGGGCTTTGACCCCACCTTGAGTAGAAGAGAACACCTAGTGCCATGGCGCTGTTTGGCCACAGATGCCCTTGGTTAATAAAACCTCATGATCGTCGGTATAGAATGACCTTCTGCATATATGGCAATTAATTCATTATGCTAACGCATCACACAGTTAAGGAGGAGCTTATGTGCCCCTGCATTTTTTTCTGAAATCTCTAGCTACCCTCTGCCTGTTCATGAAAATTAATCAATGCAAGCAGTTCTTTGATTTTGCCATCATTTTACATTTTCCTGTGTATGAGAGCAGGTAACAAGTGATCGCTCGAGCTTTACTGATAACAGCACAAATGAACGACAAGTTGAGTTACATAAAAAATAGGTTTAGTGTCAGGCCATGTGACGTGGCAGAATCGGGATTCAGAAATACATAATCATTTCATACATATATTTTCAACAGTGCTGTATTGTATGAAACTGCACAGCCACTTTTCAGAGGACCACATGCATACTGACTGTGCAAAACAGTAGTCCATTCTGTGACAATTTAATTGCAGCTATGTCCATCATCACTGCAGAGAATGACCACTGACTTTCTACACTTAATGACAACACACATGTATGTTTGCAAGCACAGGTGGCATCACTGCAGCACAAAAGAGTTCAAATACACCCATCCACTTTGCTTGTCCTGTTAACGCTCTTATGCCGGGTCATTTTTTGATGAAAGTGGTCTCCGTGTGAGTAGAATGCGGTACCACATCAGTAAAGGACAACCTCCATCTCTACCGGGTGTCCCTTTTCATGGCAAATTTGAGGCTTCATGTCCGTAATTCTTACCTGGGTTGGTCTCTACCATAATGTGCTCAAGCAATTTAACAAACTCATATGAAGTAAATGCAGCTACCTGCATCATGTCTTCGGCCTCAGAAAGGCCCGTCTAGCTGGAAAATTATGCCATTGGGGCACCTCACGGCCTGATGTTTGAGTACATGGCAGCGTTTGTGCCCTGAAAAATCTTGTTGCTGCTCTGATGACGAGCGACATATTCGCCGAGCAGTTCCATCTACAAATCCCCAACAGATTGTTAGTGGGGCCCCTTTTGCGTGCACAGCCTGAAAAAAGAACAACAGACTCTTAAAGTTTCTCAATGCCATTCGATGCAAAAGGCATACACAAAACCTATAAAGCAACATAAACCATACTTTTTTCCTTCTAATATTTGTTCCTATGTCAGGATTGTTTTACAGCTGTTCAAACACAATATCAGCCATGAGGTAACGAAACATCATTCTGTAGCTAATAATGAGGCTCATTACTGGCCTATTTTATGCCAGCTTTCAAATAAAGCCGCTTGTTGCAAGATATACATGAGCCTTCGGCACTAAATACGCGGTAACGAGTTGCTCAAAACTTTGTAGGCATGCATAAATGAATTTGGTATACTGATAGTTCAACAAAGGAAGCACAGGTAACTTCTGAAGCCCAGGCTTGAACTTTGTTTATTACTCACAGGCCACCTGCACTATACTTTATCTGCGCTATAATAAGGCTTCTCATGCAGTATTTCGCGCCGGAACATGTTCACATCAAAAGAACTTTTCTTACCTGACATAACCTTTCAAGGGTGTTCAGATTGAGCCACGAATGCGTCGTCAGGTTCTCCAGCAGGTGATCAAAATGGTGCTCAATATGTGCAAACGCCGTGTTGACAACATTTGAGATCACAGATGAGTGGCAGTTAAAAAGTGCCTCTAGATCGAATAGGTGGTTTGGGTACGCCAGCCGCCGCAGTGTCATGCACGGCGCTTCACGGCCGGCCACAGTGACACGCTGGGCTCTTACAAAATCGCTGGGTATCTTGAGGCAATCAGCCAGATAACCAAAATCGGCCTTCTTAAAGCGGAAGTGCCGCTAAAAATCTGAGTCCTCCATGCGGTCAATGTTCAAGAGGCCACGCGCTGCCAGATCTCGGCGCGGCTCTGGCTCAAGGAGGGATACGTATAAATACATGTCTTCGATTTCCCTCCATGAGAGAGTCCCAAGCAAGAGGGGGTCAGTCAAAACACTGTAGCGCCATAACTTGCAGTCGTACGCTTAAATCGGCACACTCCAACCACCTAGTACTGCAACGAAAATACGAAAAAAACAAACGTCGGATAGGCCTACGGGATTGACTATGTGCTGGCTGCTAGCTACGGCTTCAGCTGGCTAGCTTCACGAGCGCATTTGCAAAGCCGTTCAGCCTATAACGTAGTATGTACTTAATAAGTAGAAATAAATATTATTGCTATCTACGCAGGATCTCACTACATATAAATTCTTCCAATACGCGCGTATTTATGCTTGCGATTATCATCACAACATAAGCTATCATCATCACTCTTTTTACGCTACGGTAACTTGATACCGGAGCGACACCACGCTAAAACGCCTTCCGTGTTTTACAACGCTAACCGGAAAGTCTGGCATCCGGTAACACGGTAAACGGTAACGTAAACACGGTAACGATATGCTATAACTCTGAGTGGACATGGGAGCAGCCTTCCCGGCACCATGCCTAACGCAACTCTGCTTTACGTTCCGCAGGTTATAATGGCCCTGGCAACGTCCTGCATGCTGGCCTCGCCGTGCTTCGTGACTTACCCCGGTTTTTCACGGTCACTGGAAATGGAAAAACCATCACCTGCGTGCGCATCGTTGGGAGGACTACCTGTCACCGGCACTTCTATCGCCTCGCCACACGTGTCGATCGGATCTGGGACGGAAGCCTGCGCGGCAGACTACTTACGCAGGCCACATCTCGACTGCAGTTTCAGTGGACATGGGAGCAGCCTTCCCGGCACCATGGCTAACGCAACTCTGCTCTTATGCCAAAAGATCGGACAACCGATTTCTCTTTCTGCTCCCATGTCCACATGTGCTGCTCGCAACCTTCAGTGAATGTGTTGATGTATCGCTTGTACTACTTTGCTCTGGAGACATTGAGACCAACCCCGGCCCGCCCAAGCCGCGCCCAGTCATTTCAAAATCAGAATCAAATGACGATCCTGAAACGTCTATATTGGCGATGCTTACAAGCATCAACGACCGGACCTTAGAATTAGCTAAAGGTCAAACCCAGATCTGCGCAGACGTTAAGATCAATAAGGACAATCAAGCATCACTGCAAAGCAAGATATTAGATGTATTCAATCGCCTTGAAGTTCTTGAATCAAAAACTAACATTCTTAATACTATCCAGCCTGAGTTAGTTTCAATTCAGGACACTACTAGTCGTCTGACATCGCACCAGGCGGTACTGCAGTCTCGTCTAGATAGCCTGGAAGACCAGTCGAGAAGGAATAATCTGATCCTGCATGGCATTCCTGATGAAAGCGAATCATAGAATGAGACTGAAAAGAAAACGCTTGCTGCGGTGTCGGAAGTACTTAACGACGATTCCACACAGCTAAGCATTGAACGTGCTCATCGTCTCGGCACTTTTTCACCCTCAAAAAATCGCCCTATTATCATCAAATTTTCCTCTTTCAAAGACAGAATGAAAGTGTTAGACCTCCGTACTAAACTAAGTGGCAAACAACTTTCCGTGTCTGAAGATTTTTCCCCCGCCACTCGTTTTGCCCGCAAAAAACTAACAGAATTCGCGAAAAAACTACCGCGATCTCCTAAGTACCGCCTGCGATATAACAAGTTGGTTGTTAATCGCAAGTGCTACATCTTTAACGCTGATACCGATACCATTGAGGAGCTGGAAGTCCAATCTTTTGTCGAAAGCGAGCAGAGCCGTCCCGCTCCCCTTGAGGTAAGCAATATTTCGGAAAGCGAAGATAACCCATAGCATGGAACGAGGGGAAGTGGTCTGGCTTTATCACCTCCTCGCACATCCGTTCTACTGGCAAACGCTAGAAGCATTCTTAATAAACGCGAATCGTTTCACTCCGCTGTCGACACGTGCGAGGCTGATATCATCGCAATAACAGAAACCTGGCTTCATCCTAACGTACACGATAATGAGATATTTGACGATTCATCCCGCTTTTCAGTTTACAGACGCGATCGCACTCAGCGACCAGGCGGTGGTGTTTTGCTTGCTATGTCGAAAACAATACAGTCCTATCACATTCCTGTACAAACTAATCTAGAATCCATTTGGGCCTGCGTAGAACTAAACCATCACAAATACGTTTTTGGTGTATGCTATCGACCTCCCAATTATCCTTCCACGTTCACATCAGAATTGCATGATGTGCTTGACCTTGTTGTTACGCGGCACCCTGCAGCGCCCATTACTTTGTTAGGCGATTTTAACTTTCCTGAGCTGACATGGTCTTCGGAAATAACTCCTAAATCATCCCCATCGTCGCAAGGCAATGAGTTCTTGAACCTTTGTTCACTCTTTTCCCTCTCTCAGCTAGTATCCCAACCAACCCGTCTATCAGACACCACTGCTAACATATTAGACTTAGTGTTGACATCCTATTCTGATCTCGTTTCAGACTTGACTTGCATGCCCGGCATAAGTGACCACTTCCTAGTCTCGTTTAATTTCTGCATTCCTTCCAATAACGCTGACAAGAAAGTCAAGCGTATCCGTGATTATAGCAGAGCTGACTTTCAGGCTGTCAACGAAGAACTATTTTCATTTCTCGATGCATTTTTAACAGATTTTGATAGCCGGGAGGCGCAGGTGAACTGGAACATTTTCGTTGCTAAGGTTAACGAACTAACGGAAAGATATATCCCCCTACGCACCATTACAACTCATAGAAATGCACTGTGGTACAACGCTCACATAAGAAGGCTTTGTAACAGGAAAAAACGCTTTTACCGAAACGCAAAAAAATGTAACTCCGTTTCTAAATGGGAAGCTTATCATGCGGCAAATACCATGTATGTATCGGCAATGAAAAACGCCAAAGATCATTTTCTACAGCACACACTGCCCAACATGCTCACAAATGATCCCAAAAAATTTTGGCGTGCCATTAATCCCAATAGAAATCATTCAATTAAATTGTTAGATGAAAACGGTTCAACTATCGCTGATACTGATTGTCCTAAAATTCTAATTGAAACATTTTGTCGCAATTTGTTCTTTCTTCCAACCTCACGTTTCCTAGAGTGGAGGACTGCCAATTCTCAATCATGGATGCAATATCCATCGAGCCCCTAGGAATAGAAAAATTAATAGAAAATCTTAAGACCTATACAAGCCCTGGAACAGATTTAATTAACGCGAAGTTCTTGAAGAGTACTAAACTTTATTCCTCAATCATCCTTTCCAAAATTTTCCAGCAGTCACTTGATACGTCAGTGCTTCCAGCGGACTGGACGATCGGGAAGGTGGTTCTGTTGCACAAGTCAGGTAGTACTAATTCCCCTCTTAATTGCCGCCCAATATCACTAACCAGCATACCATGCAAAATTTTTGAGCACATGCTATACACTAACTTAGTTACCTTTCTCGAATCTAACTCCTTGTCCACTGACGCTCAACACGGCTTTCGCAAATCATTCTCGTGCGAGACGCAGTTACTTACCTTCACGCACAAACTTCACGCTATTCTGGATCGTCGTTCATGCGCGGACTGTATCTTTCTAGACTTCTCCAAGGCTTTCGAGAAGGTTAGTCACAAACTACTTCTTTTTAAACTTAGCAAGCTAAATCTTCTCCCAAATGTTTTAGCATGGTTAGAATATTTCCTTTTTAATAGAATACAGTTTGTAATGGCTAATAACATTTGTTCTCCATTCACTTCCGTGCATTCTGGGGTCCCACAGGGGTCTGTCCTTGGGCCCCTTTTGTTCCTGATATATATTAATGACCTTCCTATTTCCGTTACCTCCCACATTCATTTATTTGCAGATGACTGTGTAATATCTCGTGAAATTAACGACCCTAACGACTCTCTTCTTTTGCAAAAAAGACATTAATGGAATTCTTGAGTGGTGTAATACGTGGTCAATGGAACTAAACAAAACCAAATGTAAAGTACTACGTGTGTCACGCATTTCTATACACCCCACCTCTTATCATCTAAATAACATCGAACTAGAACAAGTGTCTTCATACCGCTATTTAGGCGTTCCCATAGCAAGTGATGTAACTTGGTCTTTTCACATCAATTCAATGATTAACAACGCCAACCGTGCCCTCGGCTACCTTCGCCATAACTTTCTCTCTGCCCCCACTTCCTTGAAACTTCTCCTCTATAAATCTGTCGTTCGTAGTAAGCTGCGTCCATTTGGGATCCCTTCACGGGATCCCTTCAGAACTATAACCGTACCGCTAGCGTAACCTCTATGAAGAATACATTACAGTTATCATCGCTTGCTAGCCGTCAAAAGCACGCTCGCCTTTGCCTAATGCATAAAATAATGTATCATAACCCCAGACTGCACCGCGATCTTATACTTCCTCCATCATATGTTTCATCACGAGTTGATCATGCGCATAAAATCGGCATTCCTTTCTTTAAAACAAAATGCGCAGCTGAGTCTTTCCTTCCACGAACAGCAAAGGACTGGAACCACCTTCCCGGAAGTACAGCCTCCATCATCGACCATCAGCGTTTTTGTTCCGCCTTAGCTATCATTGTATAATTAGAAATCAAACGCCTTGTACTAAACTCCTGTATACAACCACTCTCCTCTTCAATGCCCTCGGGCCTTGAGGGTAGAATAAATGAAATGAAATAAATGAAATGAAATGCTTCACCATCGATACTGTAAGGGAACGTTAAGGGGTGTTTTTGCGTGTCATGCACATAAAAGATGTTTTCGATGCATTTAGTTCCATTTGCCACTCATCACACCAGAAACTAAGTTTCTCCAAATGATTGCTAAGTGTTTGCTGGTGAAAAGAGGAATATATTTTTGAATACACAATAGTATCATGTGCATAGTGTTTCATCGGAACTTCTGGGGAAAAGCCGGTGCTCATATCACTGATATATATTGAAAACAGTCAAGGCCCTATTACTGCGGCTCCCAAAAGCTGTTTGACTTGCCTAGTCAGGTGTCCATTGACAAATATAGAATCATCGGTTTGGAAACCAATGTCCTGACTGGAAAAATGGGCCTTCCTGGCTTTAGCTAATACAGCATTTCGTTTGTCACGTCGCACAAAGCGTACAATGTTCTTTACATCAGACTTGTTGGTTGGTACTCTGTGGCAAATGTCAACATCTTCCTGAGTTACGGGCTCCCCTACTTTTTCACAGATCTTCTGCACAGTGTCAAAAACGTCTCCGCTATCAGGCACACCCTTGATTTCAAGGTTATTGGCCCGTGAGTACTGTTCCAATTCTGTGATTCGCATGTGCAGTTTCTGATTTTCTGCAGCGAGTTCTTGGTTGCAGTTGCGTGTTTTGGAAAGTTCCTCACGTAGCGCCTTTATTTCTGCGGGGAGTGTGTTGACACTGTCACAAGATTCACTACAATATTCTACACTCTGTTTGAAGGAGCGAAGTTCAGCACGAATTTCCCGCTTGAAATCCTCAAGCGTCTTACTAAGCTCCTTCACGTTTGACATGACAAATAACTGATTGAAAACACTTGGACGGCTCTTTGGCAGCAGTACGCGCAACAACAGTAAGGTAAAAAAATGAAAAAAACGGCCCTCACCTGCACGAGGAAGAACTTGGATGAGTGTTGTGAAAACCGCACGCACTGCTGCCAAACTGAGGAGAGCGCGCGAAAGCGGCCCGTATATGTAGGCGCGGTCTGTGGCCTGGTAGGACACGGCGCATGCGCGGCAGCGTCGACGTTCACCAGATGATCCCAGAGGATAACGGTGCAACGATGCTCGTCGTAATCGACGCTTTAGCTTGTCAGACGCCTTTCCCAGTGCAGCTTGTAGCCTCGCAGAAGCCAACGGATCGTGCCGAAGAAAGTATGCGCTCCGCACCTGCACGTGGAAGAACTTGGATGAGTGTTGTAAAACCGCACGCACTGCTGTCAAAGTGCTGAAATACTTCGTTTCATGTCTCCTTCACTGCTCACAATTTCACCACGGAACAAATAAGACTTGGGTAAAAGGGTGAGATGTGCGGTTTGCAAAAGCACTGAGATCGTCCTGTTGCTATTCTTGGTGACTTTGAACGCGAATTTCGTCATTGCACAAGCGACTACCAACTGTTCTGGACAAAGTTGCTAGTAGTCGTTTATGGTTAAAAATGATATAATTGCAACTTAATAGAAGATGCCACTGCGGCCACGTCAACCGCGTGTGCTCTTTCTGAACACAAAAACGGCAGAGCACCTGAATTGTCATGACGTCAGGGGTTTTAAAGCAAAAATTCCACACCTGCTATGGTTTTCGAAAAAGGCTAATTATGAGCTCTGCTTTTTATGTTCTTTTATATATATATATATATATATATATATATATATATATATATATATATATATATATATATATATATATATATATATATATATATATATATATATATATATATATATATATATATATATTATGTATTATATATTTTATATATGTATTTATATAGCGCCCTTTCCGAGCGTTTTTCTCATTGAAATGTGCGACTTTTGGAAGCGGAGTGCAGGAGGTGCGACTAGGCGTGGCGAGGCATATCTAACTGGGAGAATAAAGACAGTTGGGGAACGCTTGACACTTGCGAAACCGGTTCAGAAGCAAAACTTGACGAGTTTGCCGGCCAGGCCATGAACTTTTGACTTCACGTTATTTACACCACAGAGATGTATATTCTGGAGTAGGGGCTTGTAAATCCGTGAGCTCCTTTCTGCAAATAAGGTGCAATCATGTTTACTCGCGTACAGTGGACACAGCTGCACTGATAACGCGAACATTCTGGCAGAGATATGCCTGGTCGCGAGGAGAATTGGGGAAAAAAACCGACGCTTGACAAAAGATTCGTTAGAGAACCGATGTTTCGATGACGATCCGACACATTCTGGTTTCACAAGCTTGGAGCCAAAGCCGAACGTTGGCTTCGACCGGTTCTCATGACGTCACAGTTGCAGTGCAGCAGGGGCTAAGCACGGAAAGGAAGGAGACGGTCCTTTCTCATCTTTATGTGGGCTGTTGCACTGGCATACATAGCTGCCCTCGAGTATAGCGTGAAATCGCAGGTGATTGTCAAGTGCCTCAGTGAAAGGAGGTTAATCGCTACGTCATGACAATATGTCTACGCCATTAGTCCTGTTTACATGAAACCAATAGCGGCGGGTCGATTCGGGGGTCGGGTGTAGCATGGTCAATCCAACTCAACTATTGCGTGTTTACATGAACTCGATTTTAGCGATTCGAGACCGGTTCAGCTGTAGCGACACCAAGCGTCGAGCAAGCAGTAGCAGCCTCCAAGATTGAGGCACGCCATCGCTGTATCGGAGGTGCGACTGCACACGTGAAAAGCAAGTTCGCATTTATCTCCTTCCCTTTCAATAATCCTAATTTTCGACCCAACAGCGCTTACAATCACATCGGTTCAGGGTCGAGTTGAGTCACCTACCCCTTGCGGCGGAATTGACTGGACCCGACCCGTCGACTCCCGGCTCGGCGTGCGTACCAGTACCGGTTTTAAAACCAGCAGGCGTGTGGGTTCATGTAAGCGCCGGCCGCCATCTGCTCGAGGCCCTCCTATGAGGAATATTTGCAGCTTCATTCTTGACTTGTATCGACAGCTGGGTGACTGCGCCCTTGCGCTGGGCAAGGAACAATGCTGTTGTCTCACACTGTCCTGAATAGGGAGCCCTCATCCTGTGTTTTGGCACTAACAATGCCTTATTGTGTGGCTGCCGGGAGGGCAAAGGGGGGGGGGGAGAACTTTTGGGTGTGGCCTTGCATTCCACTTCCTTTCGACACCAAGAGCTCGAGCAAAAAAGAAACGCAGAAATCCTTTCCGAATACAGCCCAAGCAAGAAAAAAGGAAAGAAAGAGCTCAGGTCAGTCCAAGTTCTGAGTAAAAACCTACGCGCACGAACACAGACAACCAAGGGGCTGGTGGTAGAGTGTAGTAGCGACAAAATATTGCCGCGAATATTTCTGACGCCAGATCGAGCCACGTCGCGCTAGTTAGATTTGTCGCGAATTTCAAATCCCCGCAGAAAATACTTACACAACTTAGAGCCTGTAAAACGCAAATACTACGCTCGATATGAATGAAAATTGCGGCTTGACAATCAAGAAAGTAAAATGGAGGAAATGTTGCGAACGAAATTCTGATATTTGGCTTAGTTTTTTCACGAGATGGCATGAAAGACTGACATCGAAAAGTGCAATTTTTCAGGATATTTTCCTGTGATTTGTAAAAAAAAAGAGATTTAAGAAACATCTGTCTGCAAAATTCCCTCCATTCATTAAAGAAGAAAACGCTGCCACAGACCTAATGAAAATCGAGCCATTTTTAGACACGCTACAGCTTCTGGAAGTTCCCATGTATTTCCTATGGACACTGTCACTGGTGAGCCCTCTTAATGACGGTGTTAAAGAAATATCTGAACTTCGGTGTCTAAACATTAATGCCGAAGCATGCTAAACAACACTTCCGAAGTAGAAGGCATTCTAACCACAGACAAACCTCATAATATAGTAATAACTGAAACCTGGTTACATAGTGGAGTCACCGACTGGGGAATAACACCCAATGGGTACAAAATTTAAAGACATGATAGAGACTTTCGTGGCGGTGGCGTTGCTATTCTTCTCAAAGAAATGCTAAATGCTACTAGGCTGCCTCATATTGCAGGAATTGAATGCGTTGTTGTAAAACTTTTTCTTAGTGAATTAAATTTAATTGTAAGAGGATTCTATCGTTCACGAAACTGCGACAACGTCTTCTTTGAAAACATTAATGAGTTATTGTGCGCCTGGAGTGAAAAGAGCGTTCCTACGCTCCTTACGGGAGACTTTAGTGTTCCATCTGGCAATTGGAATGATTTTCCTGAGTCGCTTTCAAGTGCTTCTGAGCCTTTCGTTGATACGGTAGTTCTCCACAACCTTACTCAGCTTGTCAACCCGTGTTCACTATTGTGAATACGGACACACTGTCAATTCTGGACGCTTATCTTGCAAATGCCACTGTTATTTGAAAAAACCCACAAGTTCAGGTGTTCGAAGGCTTTACTATGTAGTTAGCAGTACCTTTATGCGCTTACACAGCCTGATATTTCAGACGCTTCTTTCAGGAGGCCTCACCTGTATATTTTTTTACAATCGACCCCTTGCAGGTTACTTTTTGGTGTCATTTGAATGGCTATAGCCCTTTATAAACTTTGCAGTTTCTGTCACGCTGAACGGCTGTACAAGTTCCTTCCAAGTTCATCTAAATTAGGGAGTCTTTCAGTTACTATGCAATGATGCATAACAGGTGTTTACAGATGTGCATATTTGTTTATATGTTCTGTACACAGACTGAAGTAATTGCTCTGACTTCAATTTTATGTTTCTTTATTACATTTACTTGGAAGGTACGGTCAAGTACCCTATCAGTGCCGAAGCAGCGCCTGAGAGGACTAAACCTGGCGTGCTGGAAGGCATGGCTGAAGCAGTCAGGATAGAAGACCACGTTAAAGCGGTGAAATGGCCATCCCCGCTGATCAACCTGCTTGGGGTCAACATTTTATGGAGTTTCAGCCCGGACTACATGGACTGTGTGCTGCTTGGTGTGGCACGCCCGATTATGAAGTTGTGGCTATCAAATGTTGGCACTCCATACGAGATAGGATCGCCACAGCTACTTAAATAGATTGATAAGCGGCTGTTTCACATGAAACCTGCCCAGATCTATCCTTCTGTGGAAGATATGGAAGGCTACTAAGTGGCAGCATTGGCTACTGTACTTCTGCTTGGTCTGTTGGATGGCATCTTGCCAGCTAAATATTTTGAAAATTTCAGCTCTCTTATGAAGAGAGTATACCTCCTCCTGCAGGATGAAGTCTCAAAATGACATCACCAAGAGCACAGAGCATCTAGTACAGATTGTTGTTGGGGTACGGTTCCTGTGCTTGGTGAAGGAAATGACATCAATGTGCACTGAGTCCTGCATCTAGTAAAAAGTGTTAGTTTGCAAGGGCCACTGTGGGCACATTCTTGTTTTGGATTCAAGTCGGAAATAAGAAAACTGAAGGTTCTGACCACTTCAGCTAAAGGGGTGCCCCACAAAGTAACAAGGAGGGTCGTAATGGTCCACAAAGTCCATGCATGCAAAGATTCTGCAAGCCCTGTAGTCAGACATTTTCTGCAGTGCACTAAAACATCTAACAGAAAGCCTGTAGTCCTCGGGAAGCCAAAGACAGGTTGGGTCTATCTTGAAATTATTTGACAATCAAGTCCCCTACGAAATCGCTGGCCGTTTCCAGGAACATGACAGAGTTCGTATTTCTGGGCATGTGTTCCACAGCGAACCATACCAAAGGCCTGGAAAAACTGTCTGTAAAGCTCTGCGAATGCCCAAGAATGTGTCTGCAAGGATGCATCACATTGTGTCAGTTGAGTGCAGTGGCAAGACGAGAGTATTCATTGTGACTAAAAAATATGCTGCCTCTTCATGTTTTAGTACCACACACATTACTAGAGTTGAAAGGTGCGGTGCACAGAAGTTGTAGAAATAGATAAAAATACAAGTCCATGTCTTTTAATTGAATGCAAGGGAAGCATTTTTTTTGCAACCTTATTATACGTTTCCTGTCTTCTATGCTTCTCTTTAATGATATAATTGGGGGTTGACAATAAAACGAAGAGGTGGTTGCATATCGAGTTTAATGTTCATTAACATACACTTACATAGCACAGTACACGAGCACCTTGTGTTTCGCCTACATTGAAACATTGCTGCGACGGCTGGGTTCGAACCCATGTCCCTGGCTTGGTAGTCGAACACGCTAGCCACTGAACGACCACGGCGGGGTGAAAGCGAATATCGATGAGAAGGATGGCAAGCCAAATGTGACACATTACATTTGCTGGTGTTTACTGCTTGTTTACAAGGGATGTGCGGAGGGTTAAAAGGAGACTAAGCATATAAGGAATGCAGAAATTTTTAGTGCTTACAAAAATGCTACCTTGCTCAGTACCTTACCGAATAAATGGAAGTGCCTGCTTGAGAAATAAAACTGAAGTAAATGATATGCAGCCTTGTTTTCACCTCTGCTGCACTAACCACATAAAGGCACAAACACATGACCTGACTATCAGATTTCAGTATGACTCGTTACGGAGAGTATGCAGTTAGTCGCGTGCAGGGTATTGGGAAAGGGTGACTGAATTGCTGAGTTTTGGAGACTTCATCAAGTAAAGCAAGAACAGCTACATATGTCGCATACTTCGGATGCAGATTCACTGTAGAGGACAAAAGAATCCTAATTTTTTTGTTGAGAGTATGTTCACTTAATTATGTGCCCAATGACTGTGCGATGTACTGAGCCGCAGCAGAATTTATATCCTTCTCGACGTGCTTGCAAAGAGTAAAAAAACTTTTCATTTCGTTCTTAGCCACACCCAGTTAGGCCCAGTTGGCCCTCACTTGGGAATTTCTGCTTCTCACTTGGCCCACAAATGGAACCACATACTTCACAGTTGGTCCCCAGTTCCTACTGTTTGGCTCTCGACTTGGAATTGACGTTTCCCAGTTTGTAGTAAATTTGATTATTTGCCTCCCAGTTGGACTCCAACTGCGCTTCCAAGTGGAACCAGTTGGCTCCCAACGGGGAGTTGGACTCCAACTGGGCTTCCAAGTTGAACCAGTTGGTTTCCAACTGGGACCAGTTGGACTCCAACCGGGCTTCCAAGTCGAACCAATTGGCTTCCAACTGGAGCTTGTGGGTGTGCAACTGGTGCCAGTTTGTTTCCAACTGGGACCAGTTACTCCCAATTGAAACCAGTTACTCCTAGTTGAATTTCATGTTGAACATTTTCAAAACTATATGACTTAATTAAATCATATAGTTTTACTGCCCCTCATGTATCTCTGCTGAAAATCACCACTATGTTTTGGTGCGATCAGCCTGCGATGAGTGTTTGGGGAGCAGATTAAAAATAATGACTGGTGGTCTCCTCAGGTGTTGAAGTATTACCAAGGACCCCATACTATCGATACAAAAACTACAACCCATGTTAGATCTGCGCTGCAGGACCCTTTAATACTGCATTCAAACTACCAAGTACTACAAATGGGGTCTACCATGCTTAACTTCTACCAACAGGGTAAACCATTGCTCTGGCAGGATTCAAGAAATGCTTCAATTCACTTCTGTTGTCCATGCAGTTTTCGTTCTAATTGTATCTAAAGTGCAGAAATCTTGGTCAGTATTTTATTTGGTCGTCAGTGTTTTATTTGGTCGTACAGTATTAGAGCCTCTCTGCATTTAAAATTCCAGGGCGTGCAATCAATGTATTTCAAAAACAAAGAAAATTGTCCAAATTGTGGCAGTGCATGTAAAGGCAACATTTTTGTCCCTTTTGTTAGATATTTGGGTACCTGGCTAAAGAGAGACAAAAGAAATCTCAAGCTTGGCCTAATTTCAAAGTATATTCAAGGAGGAAACTTCAAAGTTGCGCAGCCCCAATTACATTTTTTCGGTCGGGAATCTAAAGAGAATTTTTTGCAACAAGTTTCCAAAGAAAATCTTTGGTGACATGCGTAGCGACGACCACGAAGATATTGGCGGCTTTTTGGTGCCTAAGTCGGTACTAAAATGCTCGACTTGGGCCCTCGTAAAGACTGCGAGCACTTAACACGACAGGTGCTCAGGCAAGTGTTTACCCAGCGGAGTTGGTTGGGAAGTGGCATGAAATGGAATGGGCATAAGGATGTGGAAGGAAAGCCCCAACTGGATCATTTTCAGGTGAACGCGGTGATAAGCATTCGTGCAGGTTTGCACATTGTAGAGCTTATGGTCAGAATGCGACAGATATCTTGCATGAAACTTTGGCACTATGTCCAGTGTAGTCATGCAGCTGGTTACACTGATTTAAAGCTTTTGCTTATCCCTAAGCTGAGAACTGATGTCGAATAGTCACAATTTATCAGGTAGCATAAGCTGGCGGAAGACATGAGCACAGCTATTAATCACTAACCTTTTAGAAGCATTTTGACAGGGGTGTTCTGGTATTCCGAAAACATGTAGCATGACTGGAAAGAAAAATTGGATGGACACTTAAGTTCCGCCTTTAGGGCATGACGTGATACTTAGTGGGTTATTTCTCATACATAAATCTGTCTGTCTCTACATTACATTCATAGATTCCTGGGAGCCCTCATACCACTCCTAGCGCGGTGGTGCAGTGTCACATATATGAAGGAGCCTAAATTAAATTTTAAAGGAAAGAGTTGTGAAGAAGACGACGTGGATTAACCGAAGAATAAAGAAGGGAAAGAAGAAGCATTCGGTGAGGTGGAGAGAGATAATTGGTGGAGAAGAGAAGAAGACGACGACAAGGCTTACGTGGACTAACACCGAGGCTATAAAAGGGCGAGTGAGAGGGAGGCACTGACGGGAACAGCAGAGAAGCGGAGGCTCCGGCGGGTCAGGGACACATCGGCTGGAAGAGAGCGACGCCGGCTACTGCTCCGGTGAGCTCGCGTTCTACGGCAACGCATCGTGGACCTCCTGCCGTGCCTGAGCCCGTTCCGGGGAGTCGACGGAGGGCGCTACCACCTGCTACGGCCAGGGGTATCTCCAGCGCTGTTGCCACCCATCCGGGTGGTGCCCCCAAAGCCAACAACACCGGCATCACCTCCACGGGCGCTTGGACCTGGAGCTTGTACGACGCAGCCAGCGATGCCAGCCCAGGCGCGTCGAACGCCGCCAGCGACGCCAGCCCAAGCACGTCGAACGCCGCCTCAACGCCGGATACTGGATCCATGCAACGCCGCAGCCACACCGAACCAAACGTGAGCACGAACGCCGAACGCTAGTAGTAGACGCTGATACCAGTGTGCCCGAGTCGTGTGTATTTATAGTATTTGTGTTTTGTGTTAGTTTTGTTAGTTTTGTGTTCTAGTGTGTGTGCCACGTAGGCTGTATTAAATGTGCGTATGTGTGGGTACACCCGTCGCCTAGTCCGTTCTTTTTGTCCGAGTGTTCTCCGGGGAGATCCGTGACATGCAGCGGTTAAGCGATGGGCCACTGCCCTGGAATTGAAGCTGTTGCCACCGGTAGGCTTGTGCAACCCATGTTTCGCTTCCGGACAGACCAATAATTAATTGAGCTGCCACCTGCCATGGTGGGAAGTTTGCTCACAATCCTGTGGACAGGTTGTGATGAAGCAGCAAAGTCACGTGACCTAGTTGGCCCACCTACCTCCTAGGTTGGTTCTCTGGGCATTTTTAGCGGATTTTACGCTTATGGTCAATGACGGCGACAATGCCGTCTTTCCTGCGGCCCGAGCTCCTTAACGCTATTGCGTTAAATGATGCTCGCTTGTATGGAAGCATCTTTGTTCCTCTGCCTTACCGCAGTAATATTATTAATAATAATTGGTTTTTGGGTAAAGGAAATGGCGCAGTGTCTGTCTCATATATCGTTGGACACCTGAACCGCGCCGTAAGGGAAGGCATAAACAAGGGAGTGAATGAAGAAAGGAAGAAAGAGGTGCCGTAGTGGAGGGCTCCGGAATAATTTCGACCACCTGGGGATCTTTAATGTGCACTGACATTGCACAGCGCACGGGCACCTTAGCGTTTTGCCTCCATCAAAACGCAGCCGCAGCGGTCGGTTTCGAGCCCGGGAACTTCGGATCAGTAGCCAAGCGCCCTAACCACTGAGCCACCGCGGCGGACCTTACCGCAGTATAATTGATGTTTACGCTCTGCATTAATGTATTCTGCCCCTAAACAGATGGAGTGTGTGAAAGGCTACTTGCATGGTTAGTATTTAAACGTGCCAAGAAAAGGAATAACGCAGCCATACGGCTAAAAAGGAAAGCTACTCAGCTTTCTCAGAAACTTCGTAGTAAAAGGAAAATTCGTCCTGGTCCGGGGTTCGAACCCGGGACCACCGCTTCATCAGAGCAGTCGCTCTACCAACTGAGCTAACAGGGACGGCAATCTTATGATAGGGCGAGAGCGAATAGATGAATAACTCGAAGTGGGAACTATTCTTCTTGGTAGCCGTATGGCTGCGCTTGGGTGGATGGCGATGAGCAATTACTTCCTTATTACAAATTTACTCAGCCTTGGAGGTTTCCGCAAACATTTGACCAACGCTTTTCCCACATCGAGTTACTGATCGAATCAGTCTTGCCCTAACATAAGCTTGCCGTCCCGGTTAGCTCAGTTGGTAGAGCGACTGCTCCGATGAAGCGGTGGTCCCGGGTTTGTACCCCAGACCAGGACGAATTTTTCTTTAACTAATAAGTTTCTGAGAAAGATCTTAGCTTTCGTTTGTAGCCGTTTGGCTAGGCTTGGGTGGATGGCGATGAGTAATTACTCCCTTATTTCTTATTTATTCCACCTTGAAGGTTTCCCCTAAACAATTGACCAAAATTAAGGAATGTGACTGCAGACTAGACATCCTTTATTCAAATTAACTTGGTGCTAACAAACTGCAGTGATCGTTAACTGGTTCGCCTATTTTACATCAAGTGTAAGACTGGCCTTCGGATTTGGATTCTTCAGAGGCTGGCGTTTAAAGAAGACGACGAGAAACGCCGAACGCTCGGTCCCTCGTGCGTGCTCTGGACTGAACGCTGCCTCTGGTCTGTGCCTGTAGTGTACCACTGGTTGTTCACGACGCTGTGCTTTGGAAGACGTTTTTCATTACAAGTGGTGGAGGTGCCAACGATCCCCTCGTCCTGGAGCTTCGCACCCGCGCATTGCCTACCGCCTCTGCCATGCCTGAGACCGTCACCCAAACCGCTTCACTGATTCCGTGGGCTGTCTTCTGTTCCGGCGCCGCGCGCCAGCGTGTCCCGGCCATCTTCAGCGGGACAGATGACACAGATGTGGAGGATTGGTTGGCCTCCTATGAATGCGTAAGCTCATACAATATGTGGGACGATACCGTCAAGCTTACCAACGTTATCTTTTATTTGAGCGACGTAGCCAATCTCTGGTTTCGAAACCACGAGGCTTACATATAAAGCTGGGCAGCTCTAAAACCCCGCCTGACAGACGTCTTTGGCCGTCCCGCAGTGCGTAAGCTTCGCGCCGAGCAACGCTTGCGAAGTCGGGCTAAGCAAACCGGGGAAACCTTCACCAGTTATATAGAAGATGTGGTCGAAATCCGCAAGCGTGTGAACTCTGCTATGAGCGAGGCCGACAAGATCAGACATATTATGATAGGCATTGAGGATGGTGCCTTCCAGATGCTCGTCGCCAAAGATCCCCAGACTGTCTCCGGTGTCATCGACTACTGCCAAAGCTTCGATGAGCTTCGCAAACAGCACCTTTCTACCCGGCGTGCAGGCTTTCAGGAGGCCACACTTTCCAGCTTGGCTCTCCCAGGGGACGGTACTCAGGACCAACCGTCGCTCCTCCAGCGCATCCAGCAGTTTGTACGTGAGGAAGTCGCACGCCAGCTATCTTTTCCTACCTGCCCGCCTACGCCTGCGCCGTCGCTCCCTCCCAACCTACAGCGTGTTATCGAGAAGCAGGTCGCTGAAGTCCTGCCACCTCCTCCTCAGCCACCTCTGATCGCGGCTCCTCTGACGTACGCCGATGCCGTGGTGCGGTCACGACCCTCACCCGCTGCTCCTGTCTACAGGCCACCTACCGGGCAGTTAGAACCCGAGCGACCTGCAACCCCACCTTACCGTCCGGTTGCCCGCCCCCGATCACAGCCGCAGCCACTCAACGCCTGGCGCACACAGACAACCGCCCTATTTGCTACGCCGGTGGCGTCGTTGGCCACGTGGCTTGTTTGTGTCGCAATCGTAACCACCGTCCCTACGATTATAGGCGTGAGCCGACGTACGACCTTCCGCCGTCGTCCTCGCCTGCTTCACACGAGCCGCCTCCTAATTCTTCTTCTACTTACCATCCCCGCTCCCACCGCTCGCCATCTCCTGCCCGCCGTTCCCGTCCTATGCACCGCCGCCAACCAGCCGCCCACGCTGAAAACTAACGGCCGCAGCTGCGGAGGCATTAACTGCGTCATCAGCGACTCACTCAAAACCTGTTTCTGTGCCTGCCAATATTATTACCGTGTTCGTTGAGGGAGTCGCCGTCGAAGCACATGTTGAAACTGGCGCAGCCGTTTCCGTTCTCTGTCACACCCTCTGTCGCAGACTCAAAAAAGTGACGACGCGCCTTCCTGCCGTTTCTCTTCGCACTGCGAGCGCTCAGGACATTCGACCGTTAGCTGCCTGCACCGCCCGCCTGCCTATCAAGAACGTTCGCTACACAATCGAGTTCATCGTCCTCGCCAGCTCCTCTCACGACGTTATCCTTGGTTGGGACTTCCTCTCCTCACATCACGCCGTTATTGACTGCGCCCGTGCTCAGCTTGACTTGTCGCCCTACAGTGACGCTCCCTTGGACGTACCCTGATCTGCTGCCGCTACAGTGGTCGGCTCAGAGGACACAGACGTTCCGCTTTTCTCTTCAGTGCTGATGCCTCTTTCTTGTGCTGCTCTCTCTGATGCAACTGTGACTTATACCCCCTCTTTACGATGCGCTGACCAGAAGTCCGTTTTGCTGCCTCATGCCGTGTTGACAATTATTCGTGGCTCCAGCGCAATTTATGTGGCCAACCCGTTCTCCTGCCCTACCACTTTACTCCGTGGCCAATGGCTTGGTAGTGTTGCCTTTCTCGATCCCGCCTCAGCATACCCCCTCGTCGACAGCACGGCCGGCCTTCACGCCAGCGCCACTACGCCTGTTCCCATCACGAATCAGTCGTCTGTCGATATTTTGCACCGTTCCGTCGACGCCACCCTGACGCGTACCCACCGAGACCAGCTTGTCGCCGTTCTGGAGCGTTTTCAAGCTTCGTTTGACTACCAGCAACCATCCTTGGGCCGCTGCATTGACAATGGGACCCATGCCCCTTTGCGCCATCGTCCGTACCTTGTGTCAGCCGCTGAGCGCCGCATCATTGACGTGTAGGTGACCGACATGCTCAAGCGTCACGTGATACAGCCGTCGCATAGCTTGTTGGCTTCGGCTTTGGAATCTTCAGAGGCTGGCGTTTAAAGAAGACGACGAGAAACGCCGAACGCTCGGTCCCTCGTGCGTGCTCTCGACTGAACGCTGCCTTTGGTCTGTGCCTGGACTACCGCTGGTTGTTCGCGACGCTGTGCTTTGGAAGGCGTTTCTTATTACACACGCCTTAATCTAATGTGAGCAGCATTCTTGGGGGCATCTTGCGCAAGTGTACAATGTGGAAGCATTCTATTTGTAACTGTACTTGTGACAGTCATACGGTAGCAAATGAACAGAATAATGATGCCAAAAGCAACCGATTTCATGGCGTGTACAATGCATGTGTATAATGTTGGACTGAAGGCAACAGGCTTTGTTCAACATGCATTGTATAACAAATTCTATAGAATGCAGAAAGCAAATTGCTTTGGCGCACTTTATGCTTTTGTCGCATGACTGCAAAGTAAAAAAGAGGGAAGTTAACTGGGTGTTGTAGCATCCAATTTCATGGTTACTAGTGAATGTATTGTCCCTGATTCATGAGCGATCCACGAGAGATTGAAGCAGTCTAAAATTTCCTTGGTTGGTTGGCATAGGTAGCATTTCCACACACAGCGCTATTTTGCAAATTCTCGAATCATCGTGTTCTGTACAAGCCGTGATGCATACATTTTGCACAAAAAAATTACAGATGGGAATAAGTGTGACTGGCTTTTTCCCACTGTTGAAGTTACTGCTTCCTAGAAGAAAAACCAAAAACGCTATGTCTCCAGTGATGCTATATATAATTATTTTCCTTGGCAACTAAGTCACACCTTCAAATTTGCAGGATGGATAAGTAACTTGATGATTAAAACGAGTGCTAACTTTCATTGGTATACATAAAGGAAAAGCATAAGAAATTATGTCCTAAATCTGGAATTTATTGAAATTTAATTAGTGCCATTCATAATTTTTCTTAAAATTTGTATAAGAAGTCTCTGTAAGCGGACCAAAAATAGCAGGAAAAAACTTTATGAGAGCTCTAACCTGTAGCTTCTCAAGCATTGGCAATATAGGATAAATTAAGGTTCGAAAGCAGCAAATACGCAGTGTGCTACTATGTATGTTCTCTAGATACCAAATCAGACCTCGGTTAAGAGAGTACACCTTATGATGTTCATTATACCAACACCTATCTGATGTAAATTCAGTATATCTTATAATAGGATGTGGAAGTGCAAAACGTCATATAAAATGCAGTGCATCTTTAAAACTCCACAATATGTGCTTTTTTGGAGTAACTGCGGTAAGCACGCATTGTGGTGTTTAAGAATACATGGGCTTTTAAACAGCCTTTTACACTTTCACATTCTGCTTGAATATCTACTTGTAATTTGTTCATCAATGGCAACCTCACAGGTTCAACGTCAAGTCATAAAATTGCTTTGAGCACTTCTTTACACACACTCCTATGTGCTGCACCACCACACCCTAATTTAGTTACAGGTAGGTGTTGGTCTAATTAATGTGATTAGGTATACTCTCTCTTGACAGAAAAGGGCTGTCTTGGCATTTAGAGAAAACGTAGAGTAGTGGACGACGTAGTCACAGCTTTTCAATGTTAATTTAGGCTCATTTGCCGATCCTCGATAAGCTACAGGTTAAAGCTTTGATAACATTTTTGAAAACCGAATAATGAAACATTTTGTTTGCCTTCTTTCTTAGTCTGCCTCTGAAGACTTGTTTCAGAAATTTTAAAAAAACTTTTGGAAGGGATGCTTACTTTCATTTTTGAAAAAAGCCATACTTGAAAAATACCAGATTTGGGACATTGTTTCTTATGCTTCCTTTTCATATATAACAGTGAAAGGCGGTACTCATTTTGAGCACCTATATGCTTATTCATCTGCAAATTTGAAGACGTGACAGTTGCTGAAGGAACGTTATTAAATATAGCATCACTGCAGACGTGTTTTTGGAATGTCTTCTAGGGAGCAGTAACACATCACTTCGGCGGAAGTAAGCTTTGTCGTATTTATGTCTAATTTTGGCGTAGAAAATATATTCATCATGGCCTGTGTGTACGTCATGATTTACATACCATTGAGAAGTTTCAAAGTCTTACTGCGCATGTAAATGCTGCCTCTGCCATGACGACGTTCATTATCTTTTCTCCTGATACAGGTGCATTCTCACAAATTGTGGCCTATCTGGCTTGCCTACAGGGCATGACCCTGCAACGTGCCCTTATCACCTTGACCGAGGGTGTACAAAATGCCTGACGTAGAGGCTGTTCTAATATAGGGGTCGAACCGCCACAAAGCATTCAGTATTTGTATATTGAATATGGTGTGCAATTATATATAAAATAACAAAGGAAATGAAAAACATGAAATATATAGGAACTTTTGATCTCTAGAGGAATCATTCATGAACATTCAGCACTGTGGGCACAGCTGTTCATAGAAAGGAGGAAGTATTTGACAGGTATTCACCCAAGCGGAAATGTGAATTACAGCAAGAGCTGAAGTGTGAAATGCTGATGCTAGCCGGAGTGTTCAGTAGCTATGGGCATGCAGGCTGAGGGATTATGTTGCATCTATTCTACAATGCTCAAAATGGTGCCAGGGTAAGGTGTAGTGAATACCTATTGATGATAATTTTGGGGTAGCCTGGAGGAGGCAAGTTGACAGTGCTGATGACGTGAATATGCTGAATGAGCTATACTGAATCAAGGCGGCACTATACAAGGAAACAGGAAGTTTTTGAACACAATAATATAGCACAGCTGGACCATTGCAACAGAATGTGATGGTGTGGGATTGAGACAAGCCTGCGGGTGAGATCTGTCTACTTGTATACTTAGGATTCAGGTGAAATGAGTGTGCCCATTAAACTCAGGGGCCCATTAAAGCACAAATGGGCCCCTCAGTTATGCTGGAGATGCGCATTAGTCATCAAATCCTAATATTCTCATGCAAGTTTATATAAGTTGTGTCTTGTGTTCTCATAGTACACGTGCAATAAGTATGGATTGATCAAGGAGGCGCTCATTCGGAATCACAGTCATCTATGCTCAACACGCAGAAGGCAGAAGCCTGAAGCGGAGGGCCATCACCAGTCAGCTAGACAGTAAACCTATGACGGCAAATAAAGTTGTGTGATTTATATCTTACAATAGCTGCTATACTTTTAACAATGCACTAATGTTGTGATAAAAAGGCAAGCCATCACATTCTCTTAAAGTTGCACGAATGTTGGGTCATGTGAAGGACTTAGCAACCTTTGCAATTCTTTCTAAAGAATTTTGCAGGAAGCTATAGCAAGCCTGCTCAACAGACCAGTAACAAAACCAATATGAAATTCTATAGCAAAGCATACAAAATGCAAAATAAAGGCAAATAGAGTTCTACAGCCTACCTGTAAATGAGAAGTATTAGTTAGTCCTTAGAAACCCAGAGAATTGCCTGTAGACAACCACACAAACTGAAAAATAACCTATAGCCTGCAATTGAGTGCAAACAATAGGCCACGTCTTCTGTATAAAAGCCTTTAGCAAACCATACAGACTGCTAAAGAAGTAGAGACAATAGGCTATATAGATCTTATGCAAAAATCCTGCGTTTTACTAGAAGAGAACCGAAACGAGCAAGCGATGCAATGTTGGTGGATTGCGGTCATGAGATTGCCTGGTGCCGATCTTGTGAACGGCTTGCTCAGTTTGGCGATCTTCTTATTTTAAATTTTAAGAGAAAAATAATGAGCGACGAGTGGTCCGCGGACCTTTCTGCGTTGCCCACATTTCCGAATGGCTTCGCGGATACCTACAAAGCGTTGAAAATGCAGTCCGCGAGGCACCGGCAGCGAAGCTAGAAATTCAGAACGGTGTCGTACGTCAGCCTGCTCACGTTGAAGATCAGGAAGCGTACTGGGCAAGTACATCTTTTCTTTTTAAAGTGTCAGACTCATACTCTTTTTCAGTTGTGCTCTGTTTATTTGTTTTCTTCTTGCGTCGAAGATTGAGGTTGAGGAAAGGTTGTCACGCCCGCATTGCACGGATGATGCCGTTTTGCGATTGCACACTCGAGTACGAGTACGCCTCGGTGAAGCTTGCAGACTGCTGGTTTTTCTCAAATGCTTAAGGCCGTGCGATGGTTCCCTGGCAGACTAGTTTCCATGACCTTCAGGTTATGTTGTGCCATTTCACTACACGTAGAGCACATTTATGAAGTGCGGTGCAGTGCTAAGGGAACAAAGCAGGCCGGCGCTCTGCAGAAAGCCTGCTAAAGCTAACGTGTAGGCCCGCAAAAACAAGCAGACTGCGTCCAACATTTGCTCTTCCGCACAGCTCTATTTCGCTCTGTCTGTTTGCTTTGCTCAAACTTACCATAGGACAACAGATAAAATTTCCAATTAGTCTATTGTTCCATAAGTGCCACTTCTGGCGATTTAGGTTTCAGTACGAATTTTCTTTTAAAAATGTACCCCATGCCAGCTGCCCCGGAAGGACTGAGTACATATATTTGACATTCTTAATGCAATGGTCTGCTGTAAGAGATAGTTTTGCAGTGTTTGTAGAGCTGAATTTAAAAGTACTCATTAATAAAATGATGAAATTGCTCATTCTGGCAGTTTACAATTTTTGCACTAAAAATTCAGTTACTTATGTGAACTTGCATCTCAATTTTGGTGCATGATATGAAAAGAGTATGACACACCATGCTCTTTTCATATATGGTGGTAATAAAATCTCCCCACGAAAATACACGAAACTGCTTTCGTACGAGTGTATGTTTTATATGACTGTTGACCAAATTTTTTATTAGAAATTCCTGAGTAAACACCAGCATATTACAGCAGCTGCACACATGCTGAGCCCCTTAACATTTGGAAATACAGCCATATATTTGGAAAGAAAAATCTTAAGTCATGCAAACCTAAAGTGTACTAATAGCTCAATGACAGTTTACAAACCTCTCAACAGCCTGAGCAATAGCATCAGAAGCATAGCATCAGCTTACATACAGAGTAATAGAAACAAGCACGTCCTGTTTTGAGAGCATGTCATGCTGCAAGAGGTGTTAGTACTTTTACAAATGCTGGTGACAAGCACCTTATTGGAGGTTAGCTGCTTCATTCTTTACGTCTTAACACTGTTGCCACAAAGTTAGAAGCAGTAAACTCCAGCCACGCTCTCAGCCAACACAAAATAAATACACTTGAAAACAAATATCTGCCATAGCAGCAGAAGCTACCAGTTCAAACCGCCAGCTTCTACACTTCTGCGATTAGCTAACCAGCGTGTGAAGACAGCACACCTGTAGGTGATGTCGCCTTGTTCCAATAGCTTCTAGAAGAGAGTGCCTCAGGAAGTTCTTCCCGAGTGCAATATAACAAAGAATCTCACATTCGCAGACAGAAAACATCACCCTTTAAACAAAAAGGGCATATCTCTAGTGGGCTTATACACAATCAAACCTCTCATTAAACATTAGGCACTAATATTCAATATGCAAACACATGAAAGATGCCTGAACCGAACTTTTGTCGGTTCTATGAACGATTTTCAAAAGAAATACTGCAGTCTTCAAATGTTATATGCATACGTTAGTCTGCATTTAACTATCTAGTTTCACACTGTTTTATCACGCATTACACTGAAATCAGCTTGTGATTATTGCCAACATTAACAGCAGAGAGAAACTGAATATATCCTTTTTTTGGTTTGGTTTGACCTTTACATAAACAACCTGTGCAAATAGCTGTTCTATCCCTTTGAACTCAAGCACAAGACAAGAAATGAGCAATCGAATTCCCTCTCTCCAAAGAATGATACTCAAACATATGCACAAAATGACTTCTTCGGCTGTTATGTAACAATACGTGCCATTCAGCCTATTGCACATTTTGCATTGGAGATAGAATTTCTAGACGAACACCTTTCGCTCCAGCAAATAATTTTACATGGACCCCATTTCCATCTTCGAAAATAAATGAGCAATGTGACAAAAGGGGGCCTAGTTTTGAAACGCTTTTAGGCACATTTAGGAGCTGATGGACATTGTAAATCATTGTATCACAGCCGTAGAGAGTCTGTGTGAGTGCTACAAACTCTGACAAAACATCTTACAATCTCAAAACGTCAATTTTAGTTATGCTGTCTTTCAGAAGAAAGGAACAGAAGTGCTTCAGGTATCGCTCTAGAAAACTACCATCAAGACATGGCAAGGAATAGTGCAAGATCCACCATTTCCATTCGCTGGCTTTCCATACTCCTAAGTATGAGAAACTGCGATGCAAACGAGTAAACCAATTTGGTTGCCTAATTCATAAAAGCCTGTTGTTCAAACATGCTACAGTTGATTTTGACCATATATGATATTCAGAACCCGACGACTGTAACCACAGGGCAAAAAATTGTTTGGCAACGCCTTCAAGAGCGACATTCCTGTAGTCTGGACATGTTCCCAAAAAAGGCCATAGCCCTCAAGTTGCGACAACACAGTTGCACTCTTCACTCCATTCACAGTGCCATGAGAGTGCCGAGCTGTTCTTGCATCTTCCTTCATACCGCTTGAAGCTCTTTCCAGAGCAAGTACACTGTGATCAGTGTAACTGTACCGCAGTGCACCTAAGCAGAGGCAAAATGAACAGTCGACCATGAACGTTATGGAGAACCTCAACTGCAATATGATTCAACAATCATTTGCAGTATTCCGACAAATGCCCTCTACCTTTAGCTGCTCTCAACATTCAGCTAGAAGTTTAGAAGCATATAGTTAACTGTGTCATCATTAATTGTCGTCCTCCTTTCCATGAGCTTTATAGCGCGTTGAATAACTGATCTATTGTTAACTAAGTAGAGTTCTCTCTTTTAGCATCAAGTTCAAACCAAGTGTAATTATTTTGCAAAGTGCACAGTTGTCGAGGGTTTGACGGCATACCGTCTGGTCAGGAATCATGGTGATGCAGGTTGCTGGTCACTGGCCAAAGTCAAAAGACGAAAAGGCATTTAGGGAGCACTACTCCCTTGTTCACTATGAAGCAATCGGCGCACGGATCCGTTCTTTTGTAGCACCCAGTAGCGTTTTTAATGATTTAGCATAGATAGGATGTAGAATTCCGTCGTTCCTGTTTAATGTGTTAGACGATGTCTGTATGATAAGGGACTCAAGATTCTTCCGTGCTGATGTGTTCTTTTCTGTTGTCAATATTTTTACTTGATCCCAGTTAATCTCGTGGCCGGATTCTTGCACATGCTCGGCGATGGCGTTAGATGCTGCAGTTTTGAAAGAACTGTTTATTGGGCTGACTTGCACCCAAAATGGACTGAATCTCTCGGCGGCGGCGAAGCGACAAGCGTGCTCGGCGGTCGTCGAACAGAATGCCGGCCGCTGTCGGCCGTGCTCAATTTAAAGCTGATAGCGAACTTTCGAGATAAAGAGCGCAAAGTTACTAGAACATTCCGGAACAACGTAGAATCAGCTCTGCATGGCTGCGATCAATCGAGGTAAATCTAGTCGCGTCTTGCGTCGCAAACAAAGCGATAAAGTGGTGTGGTCGCAGATTTGAAAAACGAACAAGCACTGCAAATATTCGCGGCATTACTCCCCTCTCAAGGAAGCGTCGACCCGATGCATTAAAACAAATAATGCTACTAGTAAGGAAAAAAACGGATCTTGCTAAAATAGAGCATTGAAATGCAGCGGCCTTTAGCGCGCATAATACGGCTTCAGACGGACTACATGGACAACTTCTGGTCATACTGGGCGTCGCTGGGATGCAATCATTGCGTCAGGAATGACTTCATAATGACTCCATATCTCACTTGTATCTTTAATATGTCTTTGGCGAGCGCTATCTTTCCGAGGAGGATGCAGATTGCAATAGTTTCGGTCCTGTTTAAGAAAGGTGACGTAAACGATATCAAAAATTACAGGCCTATTTCCATTTTACCGGTGCTATCCAAGGGATTAGAGAAGCTAATACATATACAAATGTCTAATTTTTCTGATAAGCATAATCTTATTTCCTCTGCCCAGTTTGGATTTAGAAAACGCCGATCGACGGAATTAGCACTACTTGAGCAAAAAGAATTTATTCTGTCGCAGTTTGACAACAAGAATTTTGTGCTCGGCCTTTACATAGATTTCACTAAAGCATTTGATTGCATCCATCATTCCATATTACTTGAAAAGCTTGAGACTTACGGCGTTCGAGGACACAGTCAAAATCTCATAAAATCGTACCTAGATCATCGCCATCAATATGTACAAATAGAGAACTGCCGTTCAGATTTGAAACAAATCAACAGAGGTGTTCCTCAAGGCTGTATTCTTGGCCCGTTCCTTTTTATAGTCTATATAAATGACTTAGTTCATATCTACAGAGATGCAAAATACATTTTATACGCTGATGACGCTAGTATATTTTTTTCATCACCTGAACCTAGTAGCCTACAGAATAAAACCAACTGTGCTCTAAGATCCCTTCATAAATGGTCCGCAGCAAACAGTCTACAAATTAATACAAAAAAGACAAAAGCCGTAATTTTCAGACCGAAATCGAAGCAAATAAACAGCAGTCTAATCACCCTTCATTACGAGAACAAAAAATTGAAATAGATAGTAGTGTTAAAATACTTGGAGTTATCTTCACGCAGAATATGCTTTGGGATGCGCACATTGAATCTGTGTCAGGGAAGCTATCTTGTGTTGTTGGTATGACGGTGCGACACAGAGCTATATTACCTTTCAATATAAAGCTTCTTATTTACAATACTCTCTTTTTTTCTTCTTTGTATTATTGTAAATTGGTATGGGGTACCACGACACGTACAAATCTTGAAAGAATACATATACTTCAAAAAAAAATTGTTCGAGCACTTTTTAATGTACCGTATCATTCCCATACTTCACAGCTATTTTCGGAAGCAAACATAATACGCGCGTTTAAACTTTATAACTATAAGTTAAGTCTGGCTTTCAAACGGGAGGTGAAAGAAAATCTCAAGTTTTTTCATGAATTATCAGATCTCGATAAAAACACACATTCATACACCACCCGTTACACAGAACCGTGGAAAGTGGTCACTTCGCGGGTAAATTATTCTAGGCAAAAAGTGTCATACACACTGCCAACCCTTTTAAATTCATTTCACAAATCAGGTATAGATTTGCATACGATTTCTGTACGAACCCTACGCCAACATTTCATTAACAATCCTTGCTTACAATAACAACTAAAAGTGTTATATTGCCTTTTGTTATGTTTACCTGTTGTGACTATCAAGTGTGCGTGCATTAATTTTGAATATTGTGCTTTCTGCGAGTTTTTTTGTTGTTGTTGTCCTATCGCTGCCTGCTTTGTAGGGAGGCTGCGGGCTTCAGTCAAGTCGCTTGTTGTCAAGCGGCTTTTATCCGCAGTCTCCCCAATCACTGATGGAAATAAACAAGTCATTATTATTATTATTAATCCAGTTCACCCGGCCGACGAAGAACCCTGTACGGGCCGAAATAGCGGCGCAGAAGCTTTTCACTCAATCCACGGCGGCGAATGGGCGTCCACACCCAGACTTGGTCTCCTGGCTTGTATTCCGCATTGCGTCTTCGTAGGTTGTAGAGTCTGGCGTCGGACCGCTGCTGATCTTTGATCCGTAATCGGACAAGCCTTCGAGCTTCTTCTGCGCGTTGAAGGTAGGCGGCAACGTCGACGTTCTCTTCTTCTGTAACGTTGGGCAGCATGGCGTCTAGTGTGGTCGTGGCCTCCCTGCCATGGAAGAGCCTAAAAGGCGTCATCTGGGTGCGTCTAGTGTGGTCGTGGCCTCCCTGCCATGGAAGAGCCTAAAAGGCGTCATCTGGGTGCTCTCCTGCACTGCCGTGTTGTAGGCGAAGACGACGTAAGGCAGGATGACATCCCAGGTTTTGTGTTCGGCATCGACATACATGGCGAGCATATCGGCGATGGTTTTGTTCAGGCGCTCGGTCAGTCCGTTGGTCTGCGCGTGGTATGCAGTTGTCCCACGGTGGCTGGTTTGGCTGTAGCGCAGGATGGCTTGCGTTAGTTCCACCGTGAATGCTGTCCTTCTGTCCGTGATGAGCACATCTGGGGCGCCGTGTCGAAGAAGAATGCACTCCACGAAAAATTTTGCGACTTCTGCTGCTGTTCCGTTCGGTACGGTTTTCGCCTCGGCGTAGCGGGTCAGGTAGTCGGTCGCTATGATGATCCACTTATTTCCAGATGTTGACGTTGGAAAAGGGCCAAGCAAGTCCATGCCAATCTGCTGAAAGGGCCTTGAGGGAGGTTCAATGGGGCTCAGAAATCCTGCTGGTCGTGTGGGAGGAGTCTTTCGTCGCTGACAATCTCGGCAGGTTTTCAAATAGTGTGCGACATCGGCAGACAGTCGGGGCCAGTAATACTTGTTTTGAATGCGGCGGAGGGTGCGAGTAAACCCGAGATGTCCAGCTGTCGGCTCGTCGTGTGAAGCCTGTAGAACTTCTTCGTGGAGACAAGTAGGTACAACAATGAGGTAGGCTGTTTTGTTCGCTGTAAAGTTCTTCATAAGGACCTCATTCTGCACACAGAAGGAAGACAGTCCTCGCTTGAATGAAGCGGGGGGGGGGGGTGAAGAAACCTTGCCTTCCAGGTACTCGATGAGGCGTTTTAGGTCGGGGTCCGAGCGTTGCTGCTGAGCAAAAGAGCTGGGGCTGATGGGTCCCTGGAAGGCGTCCTCATCGTCGTCCGGCGGCGGTGCATCTACAGGGGCTCGTGAGAGGCAATCGGCGTCAGAGTGCTTGCGTCCGGACTTGTAAACAACGGTGACGTCCAACTCCTGGAGACGCAGACTCCATCGAGCGAGTTGGCCAGAGGGGTCCTTCAAATTGGCAAGCCAGCAGAGCGCGTGGTGGTCGCTGACCACCTCGAACGGTCGTCCGTAAAGGTAGGGGCGGAGTTTCGACGTAGCCCAGATGATGGCAAGGCACTCCTTCTCAGTTGTCGAATAGTTAGCCCCGGCCTTGGAGAGGGAACGGCTAGCGTATGCGACGACTTTCTCCAGCCTGTCACTTTTTTGAACGAGGACGGCGCCTAGTGCCATGCTGCTTGCGTCAGTATGAACTTCAGTATCGGCGTTTTCATCAAAATGCGCAAGGATCGGTGGGGACTGTAAACGACGCTGAAGTTCCTTGAAGGCTTCTGCCTGCGGCGCTTCCCATTTAAACGGCACGTCTGCCTTCGTGAGTTGGGTCAGGGGCTCGGCGATGCGCGAAAAGTTTTTCACAAATCGTCGGTAATATGCGCATAGTCCGAGAAATCTGCGCACTGCTTTCTTATCGGCTGGCGGTTGAAACTGTTCAATACCAGCTGTTTTCTGCGGGTCTGGGCGTACCCCTTCCTTGCTAGCGATGTGGTCTAGAAACAGCAGCTCTTCGTAGGCAAAGTGGGGTTTCTCTGCTTTCAAGGTTAGGCCAGACGACTTGATTGCGTCTAGTACTGTTCGAAGTCTTTTGAGGTGCTCTTCAAAGTTTGAGGCGAAGACAACGACGTCATCTAAATATACCAGACAAATTTGCCACTTCAGGCCTACCAGCACTGTATTCAAAACTCGCTGAAACGTCGCTGGTGCGGAACAGAGACCAAATATCATCACCTCGAACTCAAACAGCCCATCCGGAGGGATGAATGCTGTCTTCTCGCGATCACTTTCGTCGACTTAAATTTGCCAGTAGCCACTCTTGAGGTCCATCGATGAGAAATATTTGGCGTTGCAGAGGCGGTCCAGTGTGTCGTCGATGCGGGGGAGGGGGTTGACGTCCTTCTTTGTTATGTTGTTCAAGCGGCGGTAATCCACACAGAATCGAGTGCTCTGTCTTTCTTTCTCACTAGAACAACCGGCGCCGCCCATGGGCTGTTTTAAAGCTGGATGACGTCGTCGCGAAGCATTTCTTCGACTTGGTCCCGGATGGCTTGTCGTTCTCGCGGTGACACATGGTAGGGGCTTTGACGGAGAGGTCGGACGTGTTGATCCGTTACAATGCGATGGTTGGCAATTGGCGTCTGTCGCACCTTCGGCGATGTCGAAAAACACTCACTGTAGCTTTGAAGCAGATTGCGGATCTGGTCTTGTCTGTTCCGGTGCAGGGCTGGGTTGATGTCGAAAATGGGCGAGTTCTCTTGGTCAGGCGAATCTTCTGCGGAGGGGTCGGAGAGGGCGAAGCAGTCTTGTACGTCAGATATTTCGTCGAAGAAAGCAATCGTCGTTCCTCTGTTAATGTGCCGGTATTCTTCACTGAAGTTAGTCAGCAGTACTTCGGCCTGGCCATTACGCAAATGTGCGATGCCTCTTGCGATGCTGATTCTTCGGTCTAGGAGCAACTGCATGTTGTCCTCGATGATGGCTTTAGCGTTAATGGCTTTCGTGGCGCCTACGGTCAGGATAAGGCTTGATCGGGGTGGGACGCTCACTTCTTCCTCCAGGACACTCAGGGCAACGTGATTTTCCCGGGTTTTCATCGAAGCGATGGCTTCGTCCGTCGAAAGCGTGATCAGTTTGGATCGCAGGTCGATGATCGCCTGATGCTCATTAAGGAAATCCATACCCAAGGTCACTTCGCGGGAGCACTGCGGTATAACAACAAAAGTCGCAGGATAGGTATGTCCTAAGACAGTCACTCGCGCTGTGCATCGTCCTGATGGCGTAATGAGTTGGCCCCCTGCGGTGCGACTTTGTGGGCCGTCCCAAGCCGTTGTGACCTTTCTCAGCTGCGCAGCGAATGTTCCATTCATCACCGAGTAATCGGCTCCTGTGTCGACTAGAGCGGTAACTTTCCGGCCGCCGATAGTCACTTCTAAGTCAGAGGTCCTGGCTCTTGCATTGCACGTCGCTCTCGGCGTCGGGTCACGGCTTCGTTGCGTATGCGAGTCGCGGGTGGGGCGTGTGGTCGAAGCTCTTCTGGGTGGCGGCGTCGTTTTCAAGGCAGCCTGCGTCGTGGTCGGGGTTCTCATTGTGTGCGGCGTCGGTGCAGCGAGTGCCGGTTCGTCATGCGGCGTCGCGGGTGCAACGTCTTCATGGGGCGTGGTCGGTGGAGGATCTTCGGCGTTTCGCTCTTGAGCAACCTCACCTCCAGAGGTTGCTGCCTTTAGTTTTCCCTACGGGGGCTGGGAGACCTTCCTCGTACCGCGGCTGCATAGCTGCGGCGTGGCGACGCAAAGCGCGAGGTTGACGGCGATGGTGAGCGCGAAAAGCGGTTCGGCGTGTACTCTTCTCGACGCAGGTAGTTGTCGATTTCCTGCAGACGTTGCCCGAAGCGTGGTCGTGAGGCGTTAATGGCAAATCCTCGAAGACCGATACGTCGGTACGGGCAGTGATGAAGAATATGGCCGGCCTCACCGCAATGGAAGCACAACGGCCTGTTGTCGGAAGTCCTCCAGGCGTCTCATTTCCTGGGGCTTGAGCGTCGGTCATAGGCTGGGCGGGCGGGGGCTGGGAGGCGGCGTTGGGGAACATGTGGCTCATCTCGGGGAGGACGTGGGGGTTGTCGTTGGGGCTGGGCAGTCCTTACTGCAGCGGCGTAGGTCATGGCCTGGGGTTCTGTGGCCGTCGGGGTGCCAAGTGCCTGTTGCACTTCTTCCCGTACCACGTCCATCAGAGTCGCTGCTTGTGGCTGCGGGGAGAATTGCAGTAATCGGCTTAGCTCCTCTAGGACGATTTCGCGGATAACTTCCCGCAAGCTGTCGCTGGTGGTGGCTGGCGAGTCCGAACGGATTGCACAGGGAGAGGAAGGGCGGTTGTACTGCCGAGCTCGGACGTCGAGGGACTTCTCAATCGTGCAGGCTTCTTGCATGAATTTCTCGACCGTTTTTGGCGGCTGGCGGACGAGGCTGTCAAAGAGCTCTCTTTTACGCCGTACATTAAAAACTGAACTTTCTTTTCCTCGGTCATCCCGGGGTCGGCGCGGCGAAATAGGCGCTTCATCTCCTCGACGTGAGCGGACAGGCTCATTCGGAAGCTGGATCCTGGACTCGAGGAGTCGTTCGGCTCTTTCTTTCCTCACGACACTGGTGAATACCTTCAATAGTTCTCTCTTGAATAGCTCCCATGTCGTAAGGGACGACTCGTAGTTTTCGTACCACGTGCGTGCGGAGCCTTCCAATGAGGAGAACATGTCCAATTTTTGCAGCATCATCCCACTTGTTGAATGACGCCAGGCACTGAAATTGATCCAACCATTCTTCACGGTCTTCGCCTAGGAATCCATTGAAATTTGGCGGCACCCGCGGCTGCTGCATTATGATCGGTGTCGACATCTTCGGCGAGGTTGCGGTGCTCGTAGCCGCGTCTTTTCGCTGTCTGGTACGGTCCGGCAGTTTCCCGAACTCAGGCTCCTCTCCCTGGAGACGTCAGCTGGCTCGCTGAGCTGCTGGCTCGTTCTCGGGTGCGAAGCGCTCAGGGCTGCCTTCGCGAATTGAAGGGGGCGTCCGGAACATGGAAGGCTACCCCGCACCTCCACCAGATGTCATGTAGTGGTGACGGCAGTCGAAGCAGCGATGAAGACGGACGAAAGGGTCTTCTAAAAGAACTGTTTATTGGGATGACTTGCACCCAAAATGGACTGAATCACTCGGCGGCGGCGAAGCGACAATCGTGTTCGGCGGTCGTCGAACAGAATGCCGACCGCTGTCGGCCGTGCTCAATTTAAAGCTGATAGCGAACTTTCGAGATAAAGAGCGCAAAGTTACTAGAACATTCCGGGACAACATAGAATCAGCTCTGCCTGGCTGCGATCAATCGAGATAAATCTAGTCGCGTCTTGCGTAGCAAACAAAGCGATAAAGTGATGTGGCGGCAGGTTTGAAAAACGAACACACTGCAAATATTCGCGGCAATATGCTAGCCGTCTCGGTTAGCTCAGCTGGTAGGGCGACTGCTCCGGTGTAGCGGTGGTCCCGGGTTCGAACCCTTGTCTAGGACGAATGTTTCTTTCAATACCAAGTTTCTTTAGAACGTATGTAGCTTTTCTTTGTAGCTTAATGGCTGCGCTTGTGTGGAGGCGAATGAGTAATTACTCCCTTATCACTGTAAATGCTTCTGAGTGAATAGTTTGGAAGTCGTAGCAAAAGACAATTTATAAGTGCTTACTAGCCTTCCAATATGTCTCCTCTATATTGCTTCCTTCGCCATGCTTGTGGACAACACGACAAAATTTCTCCAATCTACTTACAAAGCATGCAGCATAATGATGATAATTTTATGTGATTAAAGAAATGATAAACATTAAAAACCTGTCTCAAACTGTTCAAGCTGTCTATTATATATTCCCTGTACAGACATTGAAGGCCAGTGAACAATTGAACCAAATTTTGTTGCAAGCAGCCCAGTAATTCTAAAGTATTGTTTCAAGGCGTTGGGTTGGCATGGTATTACCTTATGGGACAAATCCTTTTTGTTTTCAGAAAGGAAGTCCTAGCATTACACTAACAGTGAGGCATGCCACTCACTGGTTACTGAAGGTCATTCCCGCTGTCTTTTTCCGGCCCCTGTCGATCATGACCCAACCGAGTCTCTATTTCATTTGGCTTATTACCAGGCTAGCAGGAAGGGGAGAAAAGCAAATTTTTGACCTGCCTTCATTAAAAAAACATTTTGGTGCATTAAATCGTACGTACTGCACTGATACCTTCTAATGAGAATTTGAGTAATGTGAAACTGTTGTGCAGTGTGAAACCAGTGTAAAAAAGGGTTTCTTGCATTGATCACATGCCAGGTAAATAGGTTACACTGCATTTCTCATTTTGCTTTTCAGGCCTTCAGTACCCTGACCCTAGTTCAAATTTTAGAAGTGGTGTTCAGTGTATGATTTCATGAGCGGCCAAAGGCAAACAGTTTAAGAGTGCATGTTATCCGCAGCATTTATGTGTGTGCACATGATACGGCAGATTCTAACATTTGTTTAATTTTCCTTTAAAATCAGTTTAGGTGCAGCCTGCCCTGAACCTCAACAAGAAACGGATTCAAGCCAGGTTTCTTCCCAACATACCCTTCTTGAAGAAAATGATGGACAGGTATCTGCGGCTTAGCTTTTACTTTTTCCCTCTAATTAGCTAACGTGCTCACATGCAAAGTACAACCATGCCAATCTGAGCACCCCTTATGGATTTCTTTTTATTATTCTAGGTATACATAAGTCAGCGGGTGCACTTGTCGGCTTGTGACTTCAACATAACTATGAAGGCACGGAATGATTCTGTATTTATCCAAGAGGCCTTAATAATTGGTTTTTTGGGGGAAAGGAAATGGCGCAGTATCTGTCTCATATATCGTTGGACACCTGAACCGCGCCGTAAGGGAAGGGATAAAGGAGAGAGTGAAAGAAAGGAAGAAAGAGGTGCCGTAGTGGAGGGTTCCGGAATAATTTCGACCACGTGGGGATCTTTAACGTGCACTGACATCGCACAGCACACGGGCGCTTTAGCGTTTTTCCTCCATAAAAACGCAGCCGCCGCGGTCGTGTTCGAGCCCGGGAACTCCAAGAGGCAGCAAGTAGCATTTTTTCGACTACTAGTCTTGTAAACAGAAGTGTCACGGGAAAGGCATCAAACAGGACAAAGCGCTTACCAAAGCAAGGTTTGGACAAGCAAAAACTTGAATCTTTGAAAGGTACGTGAGACATAGGAGAGGTATTTGCCTTGCAGTGGGCGTAGTCACGCTGATGACGATGGTGAATGAAAATTACAGCTGGAGCTGCAGATTTGGTGGAGGATCCGGCACAACAGCATATACTACTGCTTATATTCAACGACTATGAGAAAAATGATTTCTTTTCCGATTTTGGGCCTCAGGTGGTTGCAGGTTTGGCCAAGGTTATTTCTTGATAAAAATACCGCCCCACATGAGACTGCTTGGGTCGGCTTGTCACTGGCTGGAGTGTAAGGCTTGTAGGGCATTGTTTTTAATGCCACAAGGTGAAGGTTTGCCATTAGGAAAAAGAAACAAAGCATCTTATTTGCACATTGCAAAAAATCAATTCTGGCCTTCTTTTCAGCCATCTTCCTTCACTCTAACAAGTCTGGAGCACTGCAGCCAGCAGTTAAGCTGAGGTGAATGAAATAATGTTTGGACGGCATCTTGCATCAAAACTGGCCGACGTTGTTCCGCCTAGGTAGTTTTTTTCCTACCATTTCGCTTTCGTGAAAGGCTCACAATTTTGTGCCTATTTTGTATTTTATTGTATATATGTAACTTGCGCCAGTTTGCCTAGCATCACGTCGTCCTTTGTTCACAATGTTCAGATGCTATCTAGACCTTTAAAATGGTTGATAAGTCTATTTGAGACACCTTTTTTTAGGTATTACCTTAACTTTTCCTTCGTGCCTTCTGCCACTGTCTGCTTAACCAGCGGGGTGTTCATTGTTCAGGTGTAAGTCTTACTTGATTGATTACATCGTTTTTACTTTTACATTGATTGGTAGCAGTACATTTGTTAAGTTCTGTCCTAGTCATTGCTTTACCTTTTCTTGTTTGACGCCTTGTACAACCATTAGCCATGTACACTGCCACTGTGTGCTTCGTCTGTATATGGTGTGCTCATTGATTAAGTGTAGTTCAAACTGGAATGTCTACCTTTTCTTATTTTGAAGTAGTTGGCAGCACTCTTTGTTCTGCCTATTGCCTTGCCTTTTGTTTTTTATATTTTTTCATACTTATCTTGTGCCACGTTTTTTAACCCTGCAGCAAGCAGTGTATGTCTGCATGGGCTACTTTGTAGCTCTTATTTTTTTGTTGTTGTTATTTTAAATGCATTTGGCTGCGGTCATTTAAATTCAGGTCACTGCCTTTGTTACCTTTCAGTTTTTCTGTATCTTATGCTGCATATCCTGTTCTTGCTTATCCTCCTCTGTCTCAGCTGCTTAAGCACTATGATCTTTCTCAGTCTGGTATGTGCCTTGACTTTTAGCTTTTATTTCATAAATGTTATACTAGCAATTGTTTTCAAACCAAATTTTCCTCATTCTGTGTTATTCTATAGCTATTTACAGCCATCAAACCAAGCAGTGCTACATGTAGTGTTTGGTGTTAACTACAGTTCTGTGCCAGCCAAAATTTGCTCTGGTATTGGTAAATATGTGATCAGCAGTTTTAAGGTCTAATATTCATTATACAACAATTATTGCAGTGTATACAATGACTCTGATTTAATTCACTGGAGCTTTTCCAGAAATGTGTAACCTGTGCTATGACATTTTTGTACCTGTTATGAGCCAGTCAGAAAAGCTGTGCTGTTAGATTTTTTACCTTTTATGAGCCAACCGCACAAGCTGTGCTGTGACATTTTTGTACCTCTTATGAGCCTACCGCCAAGCTGTGCTGCTTTTGTGGTGTCAGCTGTGGCTCTGTGTGAGATAAGTATTGCTGTGATATTGTGAAAATTTACGGGGTTTTCATCCTGCCTTTGGAAGTATGTACAGTGTGCATTAAATGTTTAAAATACATAATAATGTACGGTGTATGCACTGAAACTCGACCGCTTCGCGGTGCTGTGGTGCCTCGTGTCATTTTGTTTGTTTTTGATTCCGCCGCCATTTCCGAGGTTGCGCAGCAGCAGTCGACGTAGCGTCGGCAGCGTCGATGGCGTTCTAGCCGCTGACCGTTTAGCTGCTTAGTACGTTGTTATTGTTGATCCTCACACATGCTGCACGCGTTATGATCTCTTCGACGTTGCCTTCATCGGCTGTGCTGTGCCATTATAACTAGTGGCCAGCTGTGATTGAATTTATGAACGGGCCTCTGAGTCGGGCCGCTTGGATTGTCGTAGCGTCGGTGGCGTTCTAGCCGTTGTGTTTGTGTTCGACAATTTCGAGGCGATCGTCCTGTTTGCCAAGACATGCGATTGAGCGAGTACGCGAAGAGTTTGTCGGCCGCTGACCGCGACAGGTACTTCGCCAAGATTACTAAATGTGGTGGCGAAGATCCGTTGGAACTGCCTGACGACCAAATTACAGGTGACGTACAAAAGTATCCGGCTGTGGACCGCGCGGACATTTAGGGCTATTTGGTAAATGCAACGAATGTCGGGACGCAAGATCAGTTAAAGAGCTACAAGGTACTGCAAGCTCACAACTTCCTCACGAGCAGCTTTCTGCAGCATCCGAAAGTCAAAGTCCTCTCCTGTGGCAACGTCATCATCGTTGGTAAGGTAGGCAGCTGATTTGCATTGTAGTGTCTATAATATGACCTGTAGTTTCTCAAATTCAGTTCTTGAGCATTTTTATCACCTTGAAGGTCCGGAACTCGCAGACCTTCAGGGAGAAGTCGTGGCGTCCTTGGTTGCTGCTCAGGCCGAATGGCGAGGTTCTCTACGCCCACTGCACATGCATGGCCGGGCTGGGAGACGCGTGTTCCCACATTGGATCAGTGCGTTTTTATTTGGAAGCTGCAGTGACTCGCAGAAACAACCTCTCGTGCACAGACGGCGCGAATGCTTGGCTGCCACCGCACCTGACTTAGCTCGAATGTCGCCCAGTCGCGGAAATCAACTTAGCGTCATCGAACCTGAAAAAAACACCGTCTGGACACTGGAGAGCAGCCACGCACACATATTAATAATGAATAAACAAAAGCGAAAGCATAGAAACCGAGTAAAGACCAAGTCATTAAGTTTTTTCTCTTCTTTTAGCAAGTCGGGAGGACGACCTGCCATCCTTTCCTTTAGCCTACCCTTTGCCAACTCGTACATTCCACTGGCATCCCAATACCCGCATCTACTTCTCCGGAACGTGCGCAGAAGTCATTGCCCAAGTTCCTGGGATGACGTGGAGGAGGAGTGTGGCAGAGTGCAACAGCCTTGCAATTGAACCTGAAGTAAGTTATGACGTGTCCTTTTTCAGCGTGTTTTAAAGTGGTGTTTGCTTGATCGAGTGCACACGTCCGTCTAGTACAAAGCTACTGATAAAAGAAACTTACTTGAGCGCGGGTATAATGTTTTGAAATATGCTCGTATGCCTTGCAGCATGTAATACATATGCACAATGCCTCACCTGCTCACAAGCATTTTTGTGTTAGCCGAGTACTCAAGGAACAGAAGTCTGACATGGCACAGTGGTGCAGCAGGTGATGAAGGATGACCACGATCAGCACGAGGCTATATAACCAAATGTCAACTGCGGCAGCAGCAGGTCAGTGAGGCTGGAGACGAGAAAATTTAATTTTGCTGTTCTGGTGTGTATCAAAGATCTCTACTTGGTTTACATTAATTTATAACCTTCCGCTGTAGTGTCTCTTATAGAACAGCGTAACTCTGAAGTTTAACACAATGCCAGGTGAATGGTGCACACACTATTTTGTTAATGCCAGATATTGTTACCTATGAATGCCTTTTCTTGCAGGTGTCTGCTTTAATTGAAAGCCAGACAAAAGCCCAAGCTGTATCTCAAAGGTGGCACGACTTCCGTGCTGGCCGTGTGACAGCCTCAATGCGAGGGGCTCCTTGTGCAACGTATCTAGAAAACCCCTCTCAATGCCTGTTGAAACGGCTTTGCTACCCGGATTAATGCATGTTCCGGAGCCAAGCCACATACTGGAGAAAAAAGCATGAAGCATCTGGTACAGCCGCCTATGTGGAGGCCAGGCGTAAACTCAACCATGCTTTTCAGTGTGAAGTCTCAGGGTTGCACATCAGCACAGAGTTGCCATTTTTGGCCGCAACTCCGGATGGCCTTGTCCACTGCAAGTGTTGTTGGAATGGTTTATTAGAAGTTCAGTGCCCATACTCTGCAAAAGATTTCTTGACATTCGAAATCCTTGAGCGTGAACGATCATTCCTCGTCAGCGATGACAATGCCAGTAGGTTTTTAAAAACCCACCATCATTACTACAAGGTAATGATGCAGATGTTTGTAAAAGGAAGTATTGTGATTTTGTAGTGCGCACTAATAAGGACATTTTCTTAGAAAGATTCTTCCTAGATGACGACTTCTGCAGGGAAATGATTAATAAGTGCACACCCTACTTCGGAAGAATAGTTCTCCCAGAACATTGTTTTCGCCATTGGAGCAGTCGTGCTCTAGGTGCAGCAGTAGAGCAGCATGCAGACAGTGACGGGGAAAAGTACTGCTATTGTCAAAAACCTGAGCATGATGTAATGGTATAATGTAATGGGAAACACTGCATTCTGAAGTGGCTTCGCTTCAGCTGCGTGAATCTGAAAAAGGCACCGAAGGCACGCAGATGGTCTTGCAGTCAATGCAGGAGCGAGATGTCACAGTGAAAGTGAAATGATGATGCTGTAGTGCTCATTTAACTTTTTAAAAGCATGTTTTCTGTTGAAAAAATTATTTATATATTTTGTGAAAAACATATTGTATCCAAATTCAGTATTCGGGCCTGAAGAAAAACAATTGTCTTAAGCATAGTTGCAGCGTAAAAAAACACACAAGAGAAGAATAGACACCGAGAGACACGCGCAGACGCTGCACTCACAACTGATTTTATTCCAAGCTATCAAAGTGGAATATATAGGCTGCGTCGCGCATGCGCGTTAAGAGAAAGAAAGAAGGTGTGCCATCAGAACATCCTGATCATACATCTTATCTTGTAGCAGAAAAAGTGCACGTTTTGGACTATACAGCAGAATTGACGTATCACTAATACAATCACTGCCCCTTTTCTTTATATGGAAGGCTTCCAAAAGCTCACGTGCGGTCTGGTCTTTACCTCTGCCTAGGACCATAGTCCTTTCAAAATGAGGCGAACACTTGCAAGAACTGCTGTGCTGAAATAAGCGCACGTCCGCACTGTTCTCTAAAATTTAGTTGGTGCTCCCTGAGCCTATCGTTCAGCCATCTGCCTGTTTGTCCCACATAGGCTTTCTCGCAAGACTACGATATCTCGTAAACCACTCCTCTTTGGCAGCGCACGCGTGGCCTGGCATGCTTTTTTCCGCTACATTTTTTTGCTGATTCCTTGCCGGAGATACAAAGCAATAGCTTAGATAGTTTTTCCGGAGCGGAAAAAAACGAGTGGTACCTCAAACTTGCCTGCAACCTTCAGGTTCGGCAAAATTTTATGCAGGTAGGGGAAAACTTCCGGTCGCACGCTCCTTTCATCTTCCCTCTTCTTCAGGGTCTTCGCGTGCTTCTTCACTTTTTAAGGAGGGTCTCGGCAACCGTCGTCATGACCGACTGAGTGTACCCAGACGCTACTAATCTTTCCAAATGACTATTAAAGCTGCTTTCCATTTCGTGTTCGCAGGATTTCTGCAGTGCTGATTCCAGGCAGAGGTTTACAATGCTGCGTTTTACGACCTTTGAATGAACGAAATCATACGGCAGGAGCTGTTTTTGCACACGTGGAGCATATGCCCAACACACACGATCCTCACCAAACTTGACACGTATATGCCTAAACACTGAAGGGCATTTTGCTTCGGTAACTCGCAAGTGAACGTCAGTCCCTTCCCATTATTAAAAACGTCTAAAATGTTATTAACAGTAGCGCAGTAACGTAAAGGGCTCTGCTTGTCCAAAATGATAAAAAATCGTCAACGTATCGGTACACTATCGTTACTTCGTCCAGGCTAAAAACAGAAAAAATCTGGTCAATGCTGGCTCAAAATATATCTCTCAAATTGGGTGCAACGCATGACCCAATGAAAATTCCTTTGGTCTGCAAGTAGTGCTTGTCATTAGAAGCGATTAAAGTACTTTGGAGATAAAATTCTAAAAAATGTCAAAAAATTGTCATCAAACATGCCAGCTGAATTCTGAAAAGGGACGACACCACTCATGTCAATGCATTCCTTCAGTGCTGTGAACAGCTCTTGGTGAGGTATTGAATAATACAGATCTTCTACATCCACAGAAAACGCGTAGCTGATGCTCGGTTTAGATTTTAGAAACTTGATTATTTCCTTAGAATTTTTAATAAGGAAAGGGTCAGTGATTGTCAATTCTTTTAACGATGTTTGAAGGTACTGGCTCAACGGGTGCGTTAAGGCTAGATAAGATAAGTTAAGGAAAGATAAGGCTCACTGCGTGTGTTTTTTGTGCTGCTACTATGCCTAAAACAAGTAACCAACTCGCCCAAGAGCTCATCTTACTGAAAAACAATTGGTTTAGGGGTTTAACGTCCCAAAGCGACTCGAGCTATGAGGGGATGCCGTAGTGAAGGGCTCAGGAAATTTAGACCACCTGGAATTATTTAACGTGCACTGACATCGCTCAGCACACGGGCCTCTAGAATTTTACCTCCATCGAAATTCGACCGTCGCGGCCGGGATCGAGCCCGCGTCTTCTGGGTCAGCAGCCGAGTGCCATAACCACTGAGCCACCGCGGCGGCTTAGAAAAGCAATTGTTTTTTTCTAATGCTTAGTACGAATAACTCTAAACCATGTGCAAAAATTTCTACAACGCCCTAATTGTTAGGACCAGTAATAATTAGCTGCCAGGAGTTCCTTGTAGCACTCAAAATCAAAAGCAAGTACTTGTTGCTAGAGCTTGCGGAAAAGTGTGCCTTCATAAAAACAGCGGAAGACATGCTACTCGGCTGGGTTTACTGTGAAGTATAATTTAATGTGGTCACTAAATAAGCATAAAAACCACACTATGTATGATAGGAAGGATGCTAAATTTACCTGGCACAAATAAATCACTGTTAGCTGCAGTACACGTTCAGCAAAAGCGGAAGTTTGCTATGTACACAATTGTTTTGGTATATAGGGTTTATCGTCTCAAACCGGCTCAGGCTGTGAGGTATGCTGTATTGGATAACTGCGGGTGATTTCGACCACCTGGGGTTCTTTAATGTTACACGGGTGCGTTGCGTTTCACCTCCACTGAAACACAGCCGTCATGGCATGATCGAACCCAGAAACTTTGGTTCAGTAGTCAAGTGTCCCAACCACCGAGCCATTGTGGGCGGGTGCTGTATACACATGTGTACAGAGCGTATGAAACTGTTAGACACCAAGTGATTAATAGTCCATGCCTTTTGCACATTCCCAGGGTGTAATTAGTCATTTTATGTTGTAAAGGTTGCGCCTGTGTTGTCTGGTCTCATGTATGTGGGTTTCATGCTGAACATCCCTGGGCATTTAAAACCGACCTAGTTGCTTTCAGGGAAAGTTCGTTTTTATGAAGCAGCTGCATTGTGCTTTGGTCGTGGTAATGACCTAAGATGAGCAACACTGCTCTTAGGGCAGCCATGTACAAAGCCATGGTTTTAAAATAGATTTAAGCCAAGCTGGTTAACATGGTGACGGTTGGTCAGTTCTGTGGCAAAGAGAATGGTGGTAGTGGATTAGCTTCCTGCATAAAAACTTGGTGCTTAGCATCCTTGCATTTGTCTGTCTTTTGTCTTCCATCCCCATTCACTAGTTTGCATGAAACATGGAACTGATGTGATGACAGGATAAGCATGTATGTGGGTTTCATGCTACACATCTCTATTCATTTACAACCGACGTAATTGCTTTCATCGAAAGTTCGTTTTTCTGAAGCAGCTGCAATGTGCTTTGGTCATGGTAATGACCTAAGATAAGCAACACTGCTCTTATGGCAGCCATGTGCAATGTCATCGTTTGAAAATAGATTTAGGCCAAGTTGGTTAACATGTTGACGGATGGTAAGTTTTATGGCAAAGAGAATGGTGGTAGTGGATTAGCTTCCGCATTGGTAGTGGATTAGCTTCCGCATAGAAACTTGATGTTTAGGATCCTTTCATTTGTCTGTGTTGTCTTCCATCTCATTCTCTAGTTTGTATGAAACATGGAGCTGATGTGATGACAGGATAAGCATGGCTGTATACAGAAATAATAGTTTTTAAGTTTCTTAGAAGTATCCTATGAACACGAAGAAAAACGGTTTTCGGGCCCTCAGTTTCTTTTTTTAAAGAAAGACATGGTTCATGTCAGGACAAATAGGTGGCTCAGCAGATCACCTTGACAGTGGTGTGGACTGTTATTTAAAATAACGCCAGCAGAAGATGTAGATAACCACTCCTCTCAATAGTGAGAGTGTAACTAGAGCAGGCTGAGAGTCAGTGGAGAGAGAGTAGGATGTGTGAGAGTGGAGTGCGCAGTCATGGGGCATTAACCGCTAGGAATCTTTCAGTGGTGCCTCTATAGGCAGCGCAGCACGAAGCCTATAGTTCTGCAACAGCTGGTAATAAAACAACAGCATGTGGTGTGCCCATGTTGACAGTAAACAGATGGTATCAAAACAGCTTTTGCTGTGCCGACGTGGACACTACTTTATTTACATTTCCAAAAATGCCACAACGCTTCAAGATTTCAGTCAAATGGCACAACAGAGTGGCATGCATTTGTAAAAGTAGCAGACACAAAAACATTCTTGTGAAGTGTGCGCACTCGCTTGCCGTCAGTCATATTTGCATGAAGGAATTCGATGGGGAGCGTGCTTTTGAGAATGAAGTATTTTGTTGCGCACTAAGCCTAACACTCGCTCAACATGAATTCTCACATTAGCTAATGTTCGTGTAACCTCGATAGAATATGCAGATAGCTGGTGAATTCTGGAGTTTCGAGCTTCGCTCCACGCGTGCCCACAGCATCTGAGATGAGGAAGTTTCGGTCTGCCAAAACCGAATCGCCTGGCAGCAAATTCTCAACAATACCGCACGATTCTGTCAAGTTATTGTCACTGGTGCGATCACTCCACCCTTCCGAGATATATGTGGTAACGTCTTGTGGGGTGATGCCAATCAAGTACTTGACTAAAGGAGATGACTAAAACTAATGGAAACTTTACCGTTTTCCATGCTACGCAGACTGAAGGGAGCGTACATCAACGACAATGTACCCTGTTTTTGTCTGTGGCTTCTCCAGTCTGCGCATCGACTCGAGTCTGCCACAACGACACTGTAGATACTAGTGTTCAAGCCCAGGCGGCTCCAGAGTCAACGTTCTCTGGTCCGGATGAGCGCAGCTGCATTTTCTTGGGATATGAGTCCATGTATCACAAAGAAGACGCATTCCGGGAACTCTGTGGTGTCAGCGCAAATGTATTTGCGCTCCTTTTATCTTTCATTTCTCCTATACCTGTCCGACAAATCGCCGTGCCCGTACCTCAAAAGCTGGCAAATTTTTTGATGAGATTGAAACTGGGAGTACTTCATTTGCCAGCATTTCAGTACTCCTTGGTCTCCACCGTACAGCTGTAAGCAGAATATTCTACTATGTTCTGAGCAATATGTTGGCTGCACTGCAGAATTTCATTTCAAACCCGTAACGAGCGACTGTTGATGCATTCATGCCTGCTTGCTTCACATACCTTTCCGCGTTGTACTCTGGGCAGTACAATATATAATGTTCAATATCCCCGCACACACCACATAAGGAACATAGCGGAAACGATGACATGCCCATCTTATGCATGCAGGCAGGAGTGCGAGCAGAGTCCGTGCGAATTCTCTGTAGTAGAGTCGCCTGGGATCTTCTCAGTCCCTTGGTCACACATGGCTTGTGGGGCGCACTCCACAGGGAACTGAAATGATCAAGCCCCGTCTTTTCGAAGAGAGGTTTTCCATCTTGAGGTTCTTTTTTTATGTATTCCTTGACAGAGCTTTATGGGCGAGACTGTCTGCTACCTCATTCCCTCTTACTACTATGTGAGAGAGCTCCCATTGGAAATATAGAGTAAAGCCCCTGCTGTGCAGATTGTGCACCAAGCGTAGAGAGCTTGTAGACAAGGCATCAGTAGGGAATCCGTGCTCTAACCTCTGAAGGGCAGATTTTGAATCAGTTAGAATGACAACAGGTTAAGCCGGACAAGACCCTAACTTCCGTAAAGCCGCCTCAATATCAACACTTTCAGCCGTTGTGGAGGATACGACAGCAGTACAGCGTACGGACCACTTACAGTCCAAAGAAGGAATGTAAAAAGCCGCTGCGCTAGCTTGTGCACCTTGTCCACAGAACCATCCGTGAAAATTTGAAAAATGGTGAGCATACTCTGTTTTCAAATGTTAAAGGACGTGCGAACGCGTTACTGCCAAAGCAGAGCTGCGCTTTGCGCTCACAAGGGGAATTGTGACCTTACAGTCGGGGGTCGGAAAAGGCCAGGGGGATTTCGACCGCTTCCTTTGCCTTCGAACATGAAAACCTAAAGAACTAACAGTATTAATTGCCAAGTAGGTCTTCGACTCACATCTCTTAGCCGCTGGTGCAGGGAACGACCAGCTACCGCCGCTCCTAGGCGGCCAAGATGCATAGTAGTGTCTGAGAAGCGACAAGGCTAATAGGTTTCGATAGAGACGCATGAAGTAATGTCTTGTTCACAGCCGCCTGAGGAACTCATGGTGGAACAGGATGGTCCCATCTTGGTCCTTTGTAGGGCCGTCCTTTGCCAATATGGTTCCAATGTTGGGCCAATAACTTGTACAGCTTGAACGTTTCGATGTTGTCCACTGAAAGCGCCTAAGAATATTCTTAGGCCCTTTCTGTGGACAACTTCGAGACGTTCAAGCTGTGATTGCGAGGGGGGAAATGAAAATTAATTGATACATTATGCGACTGACCACCAGCGCTTCATGAATTTCGGCAATTGAAGACGGATGGAGTCCCCATCGCTCACTTGCAACTCTACGGATCACATTGAGACGCAAAGATAGAGAAGGAACAATCGCGTCGACAGCTTTTCGCCACTGTAGACGCGCGTCAATAATGACGCCCAGGAAACGCGCGTGATTGAATTGGCGGATGCAAGAGTGACCATGGTCTATCTTCAACCGTGCTTGACGTCTACCTACACCTGGAAACAGAACAAAGCCGGATTTTTCCACTGATAGAGATAATCTGACACCTTGAAGTTAACCTTGTACCGAAAGTAGAGCTTGTCGAGCTATCAGGGCTAGTCGCTTGTGTTGGTAGCCAGTAATACAAATGCATATGTAAGGATATATTGGCATACGCACTTGCCTGCAGTTTTTTTGCAACGAATCTGGAAGGCCAGCCATTACAACGTTAAAGAGCGTTGGCGAAAGAACGCTTCCTTGAGGCACACCTCGCGATAGAACCGTTTTGGTGCTTAAGGTACACCCTAACCGTACACGAACCGCACGATCACTGAAATCATATGAATCTTAACATATGGCCCTGTACGCCCATGGCTTGCAAATTGTTCATAAATGAGCTCTGAAGCACGTTGTCATAAGCTTTTGAAACTTCAAGAAAAAGGGCTAAGGTGGAAAGGCCGGAAGCTCTCTAGTGTTCACTGTGACTCACCAAGTCTAAGACGCTATCTTGGGCACTAAGACCTCGGCGGAATCCTGTCATAGATGCTGGCAGTGCCTTGCTGTCCTCGAGCCGCCACGATAAGCGTTCATTTACCAGCTTCTCTATCAACTTAGCTACACAGGAGGTCAATGACACAGGGCGATACGAGGCAAGGCCCGTCATGTCTTTGCCAGACAGTACTGGACCTACTATTGCCACCTTCCATGACGGAGGAACATCGCCAGTCTCCCAAACTTGATTGATGAAGTTTAGGAGCTATTTCCTGAGTTCCAGGGGTAGATTGTGCAGCATTTGGTTGGTGACGCCGTCGGGACCTGGTGCACATCGGCGCCGCAGGCCACTGAGCGCAGTCTGAAGCTCATGAAGCGGGAACGGGACGTTCATGACAGACTTGGAGGGAGCAGGTGGTGTATATATATATCCATTCCAGAATCAGCACATAGTCTGAATGTGAGAATGGCTATTTAAATTAAGTTCAAACTTCTCTTTTGCGTATCGACAAAGAGAGCTTTTCCCTATTGAAGTCACCCAAAGTCGCACACAACTCAGACATTGTTCCACATGTGGGTATACACGTGGCAACCACATCGATAGTTTTCTTGATAGACGTATGATATGTGGCGCCACAAAAACCCCATGGACGACGATGCTTTTCCTGTTGTCCAACGCAGAATGCTTCTTCATTGTTCACCATGATCGAGGGAAGATGTATGGTAGCAGCGATCCCTCTTTCGCGTACACACAGACCTCTCCGTTTTAATTAGGTTAAGGACGACTGACATCAACAACCAGCCTATAGCCGGGGATAGCGGCGGCTGGAGTCACCCATACGAAGCGATTTTGATACACTGAGTCGTATCACCCCAGCGTTTATACTCACAGCCGCACATATGCAGTTTATCTGCACGGCCCCAAACGCGGCCGCGGCGGAGGGCAAACTCTGACGTCATGCTCCGCGCACCCGCTGCCGCGCATGCGCATTCACGAGCGGCGCCAGCGGGCGTAGTCGGGCCGGCGTGGCTCCTCCCGCGGCGGCGGCAGCGAAATCTGACGTCATGCGCCGCGCACCTGCTGCTCCTCTCTGGTTTCGCGCATGCACACCATCGGCCACCAAGGCTCACGGCGAAATGCTCGACTGAGTAGCATAGTGTAGCTCTCGCTACAAAAGCCTATTTGGACAGCGTTATGTTGGTCAGATTCAGCGGGCCGATCCAAATTTCAGGCAGCCGTTGGTGTTGGGGTACCCTCTTGGCCGGGTTGCGATGAGGCTCGGGAAAAATTTAACTTGCGCATACCGCCCCGGGGAGTGGCATCGACGAACCTTGAAGTAAAGAGTGACGCTCCACCGCCGGTGGAGCCCTGTGTTTCCGTTTCTCTATCTTGCTACGAAGATCGTGAAATTTGTGGTGTCCTGCGCAACACATAAAAAACAAGGGGAAGTTTCGAACTGTTGTCCAGATTTTGCTGCCGCTCCTTGCAAAATAAACCCAAGGAGTTAAGCAATATTTTGCATTCAATTGCACACACTTCAGCAGGACTTCGCATGTAGCGGTGCTAGCTGAGTGCTCTCTATGAGAATTAGTGTTTCTTTTTTCCATTTGGCAGACTGCACAACTTGGAACTGCATAAATATATGAAATTTTTAATTTTTGATAGTTTTATATATTATCCACACATGACTCAGGCGGGCATAAGGAATTTAGTTTTATGCAGATGCTAATGCTTCATTAAAAAATTGAAGGAGAAACTTAAGTTCCACCTTAAGGGTATGAAGCGATAGCGTAGTTGGTTTGCTTTTCCATTCTGAGCAGTTTTACACCTTTAAACGTATTTTTCATTATGTTCATCTGGTTAAATATATTGACTCCTTTGAACGCATTTTTCATTTCTTTTTATGACTTCAATTAATTAACTGATAATTTCTGCATATCTTCCCCCATACTCTCTAATGAACGTTGGAGTTCCGCACAGGTCTGCCTCTCACCTTTTAGATTTACCATGACTCTTGTCCCCCTAGCCAAGGAACTTGCAACACTTCGTCACATGAAACATGCTCTCTATGCGGACGACGTACCGCAATGGCCGGCCCATGATAGTGATGATGCCACAGGGGACACTCTCCACGCAGCCGCCTTTCTGATTCCAAATTATCCGCTTTCTGTAGGACTTTCTTGTTACCTCAACAGATCTCGACTGCGCGCAAATCGTCCCAGGAGCCGGACCTTCTACTCGCTCCCCGATCGTCACTACAATCGATGAGAGATTGGCACCTAGGGCCAAAGCCCTTCGGATACTGAGTATGCACATCCAGAGAGATGGAAAGAACACCACTACTTCATCGGCCAGGATCTCGGGTCACCACCGAAGCTAGAAAGAGCGCGAGCTATGTCGCCTGTTCAAGCCTTTGTGCTCATTCGTGCACTGTGCTCCCTCCACCTCTCTCGCCTTGACATTGACGGCTGGTATGCCCACATTCGTTGGACATACGAGATCGCCCTCCACCTTCCTAAAATACCCCTATCGACAGCCTTTTTACAAATATGCATTCAGAACACATTCGGTAAATTTGTAGACGCTCCCCTTCATGCACGTGTAATGTCTATTGAGTTGCATAAACAGCCACTGGCCGGCATATCCAGCATTCCTTTGAAATACGGATACCGGTCAGGAATGCAACTTTACACTACATACCAAGACCCCTACACCGATAACTACTCATTAAGCCACGGCCCTGTAACATGTGCCCCGAACACCACGATCAATGCCGTATGTATCTCACTAAAACACTACACCGATATTAAGGCTTCAAAGAGGACGCCTTGCGGTTACACGCAGCCTGTGCCGGAGTAGAAGAGCTCATTACCATGGTGGATCACACTCTCTGTTGCTAACCACCTGCTACTCCGCTGGAAAGAAGAGAAAAATCTAGCTGTGGTTCAACCCAGCCGGACTTAGTAAGACGAGCGAAAGATCTGTTAAGGTAAACACGCGAAGGTCAGTGTACGTTACATGCTTTTATGTAGCGAACGGCGCGGCACGCGATGCCTGGCAGTTGCGCAAGAGCCGCAGCGAGTCACGGGATTGGATAGTTGCGAAGCGGGCGAGCGCCGTCAGCTCAACGCGCGCAGCTGTTGAGCCGCGGCGCGTCAGGGCGTTGCGAGTCACGTGGTATACGTCAGAACCGAGCCTCCGCTCCTCCTGGTTTGAAGGTCAAATTTCATAGCCACATGACCTTCAGCTTTGTACGGGAGGAGTAGATCTTTCCCTCTAAAAGTGAAACAAGAGTGAAAGAGGAGCTGGATTTAGGGTTACGGAAGATTTCGACCTTCTGGGGTTTTATTGCGAAGAGCAATATAGAAGTACCATGCGGAGAAAACAACATGTAGGTAAATTGAATTGAAGGAGGAAAGTGCAAGAACGACAGAAGGGGCAAAGACGAAAAGTGTCAAAGAGGAGCAGCTCACGCTAAAAGCTGACGCTAGGGTTCCCCTGCAATGAAATCCGAGAAGACCGTCACCGGCTACGACCCGGCCTCCATTCAATTCGTACGCATAAACACAGTGGAAGTTAAGGACCTCAAGCCATGGGAAGAAGCATATCTGGACTACAAGGTCCGAACTTGTCGACGCAAGGACAAGCCGAACGAACCCAAGTACATCGGCTTCGCCGCCCTGCAAGTGGTGCCGGCTCGCTCGTGTTAGTGGTGGTGGTGAAAACTTTTTATTGAGTGAAAGCAGAGTTCACACGCCAAAAATGGCCCATTACATAGGTGGAGTCCGTAGTCCGGCAACCCACTTGACGAGCCTTTTGAGACTCAAGACACAAGAAATTGAGAACGACTGCCACCCATTCCTCTCGTGTAGGGAAGAGTTGGTGGAAGGGAAGGATCCTTCTGACAGGCCCAAACCATGTGGAAGTTATCGGACACTTCGGCATAGCGAGGGCAGCGCTCATCCCTTTTGGGGTCATAATGTTTTTCTATTGCAGTACACAAAGAAATGGTGGTCAGCTGTTGCCTGAGCATTCGGTCAGTGGTTTTACTCAGGCCCTTAGGAGGGACCGGGAAAATACGATGCCCTTCCCAATAGAATTCTAAAAGTTACCCGAAGCGCAGAAGTGCTTGCTTAATCTCTGTGCCGGAGGAGATTGGATGAGGTGCCCGGTGGGTATGCGCTTGGGCGGCCGCGGCCGCAGCCTCGCTACCTCTAGGGCCCGGATGGCCCGGAGTATGCGTTTTGGTGAAGGCTCCGATTGCCTTAATTCCAGCTTTAAACTATGTTAGGCTAAAATTGAAACCTCGCCAGCCAGGTAGTGTGCACCGGCTCAATGCAAATCTGCGATAATTACCTTCGAATCCGGGTCTGAGACGGCAAGCTCAATGTCCACCTCCTCGGCTGTCGCTGAATTTGGAGCTCGATAGGAAATGGCGTTAACGTGTTGGTCCAGGTGAACTACGTCGGCCGTATAGAATCCAATGAGGGAGAGCGCTACCACGTCAACGTAGTATATGCCCTGTTTGGACCCGTGTTGGTGTCCGAGGACCCGAGCGCGCGCATCTCGTCTCCCTTCATATGTCTGCGTGTCCATGTTGGGCGGTGGTGGAAGGACACGATGGTGGAAGGACAGTTTATGGGGTGCTTTCAGCACCTTATAATCTAAGCAGGCTCTGTAGGCTGACGAACCCGTCGGGAGAACAAGATTCAGGCTGCAGGGTACGACATGCCAACAGGTATGTTGATTGTACTGAAGGCATCATTCATAAGATACCACTGACATGCGGCCGTTTTTACGTCAGTCAGAGTGGACGATGCGTGGACGAGCGTTTCCGAGAACATGCCAACAATGTGAAACAAATGCGGGAAACTTTGGCAATTCACTGTCGTGACCGTGAATATGAGGGTGGCGGCCATTGTGCTCCGGATTTCCCACAATCTGTAATTATCGGCCGGCATCCTTCGCAGATCACAAGGGAGATATTCGAGGCGCTAGAGATTCATAGGACGGGAAGTGCTTGCGTAAGCACGCCATCAATCGGTATTTCAAAAAGGAGATGATCTATCTGAGCGGGTATCGAGTGACATGACTTTATGTATGCTGCTATCATTGTTAGTTTTTGTCTTCCCACTTTCTTGTGCCTGTATATCTTTCGATGTTTCTAATAAACGTCAGGTGGAAGTAAACGCTTGCCCTTCGTCTTTGTTTGCGTCAGTGGGTTTTTTTCGCGCTTTTCGTCTTACAGTAGAAAGACCCGGAGCTTGTGACGCCTTAGCTCCGGAATCCGACATGTATTCTCTGGAGTGCAGTCGTGTTGGACTCGGTCGTCCAGGCTCCGCAAGGGGGAGCTAGCGGTACGGCTTTGAACCCAGCGGCTAGCACCAAAATCCAAGCAAACATTAATACAGGTTGTGAATAAAATGGTAGTGGATGGGAAAGTCCCCTATGAATGGCGATCAAGTAGAGTGAACATGATGTATAAGGGAAAGGGGGACAAAGCTAACGTAACCACCGTCCCATAACAGTAACATCTCTGGTTTATAGGGTGGTGATGCAGATTATAAAGGACAGATTATAAAGGATTATTATGTGGTACAGAGGGAGATAGATTAGGTTTCAAGTTTAGTGAGGAAAAATCAGCAGTCATGATATTTAATGATGAAGGCGGCGAGCATAGAATACAGGAGTTCACGCTAGAAGTAGTGGATGAGTACAAGCATCTTGGGGTGTGGATAAATAACCGTACTGAGTATCTGACAGCGAATGAAAAATATGTTATGAATAAAACTAGTAGGAATGTAGCTGTCATGAAAAATAGGGCACTGTAGAATTACAATAGGTATGAAGTGGTAAGAGGGATCTGGACAGGGGTGATGGTTCCTAGCCTGAATTTTGATAATGCGGTCTTGTGCATGAGACCAGGTGTTCAAGCAAGGTTAGAAATTAAACAACGTGGCATAGGGAGGCTAGCTTTGGGAGCACATGGCAATACACCAAATCAGGGGGTACAGGGCGATATGGGATGGGTGTCCTTCGAGAGCAGGGAAGGTAGCAATAAGATAGCATTTGAGAAGCGATTGAGAAAACTGGGGGAAAAGCAGTAGGCTAGGAGTTTTCAGATACCTGCACATAAGGAATGTTGATACGGAATAGAGAAAGCGAACTACAAAATTGACAAGCAAATACCTGGACAGCAGTAGGGTGGCAAATCAGCATTTATCGGTTAAGAAAAAGGTTAAAAAAACAGAGAGAGCTCTGTGGAAAACAGGGATGCTGAGGAAATTGCTACTGGGAACATACAGGATCTTTAAGCAGGAAATTGCCAAAGAAAATATCTAAGATAATTATAGGGGAAGGTCTTTGTTGTTTGAGGCCAGGACGGGACTTTTGCGGACTAAGACATATAGAGTCAGGTACCACGAGATAGACGCGTTGTGCGTTGCGTGCGGAGAGGAGGAGGAAACGGCTGAACACGATACTTTTCTGTAAAGGGCTTCGCCCTACAGTGGAAATCAGCGGCGCTGATTCATCCAAGGAATTGGGGCTCAAGGACAGTGAAGGGAAAGTAGATTTTAAGCAGGTAGAAGTAACCAAGGGAAGGTTAGCTGAACTGTGGCTAAAATCAACACAAGAGTAAAATTTCATGTCATGGCTAGGTGGCTTGAGCCACCGCCAGATTTAAAGGGTTCAGCCTTATTCATCCATCCATCCATTCATGAAAGGCGGAGCTCGCAAGCCTCAATGCGGCCGCAGCACACTTCGCGGCTGAGGCGCGACAACCTCGTCATGGTATTGTAACCTCGTGCGATCCTTAAATGGCGGCCTCCTTCGCTCCAGGACAAGCTTGTGTATATGTACGCAGGAGGCATAAGCGGTGGCGTGGAAGTGGAACTCGTGTCTCGTGTAGGAGCAAAGCGCGTTGACATGTGGAATGCACTCGACATCTTCAAGGGAGCCCCTGAAGTGGAACACTGGGAAACATCGACCACCCTGAAGCAAAAGCTTAGGTTGCCCCATGGAGACATGCTCTGCGTGAAAAAGCCGGCAAAAGCGACGTTGCAGTCGTCACGTTGGACGGGAAGAAGGTGCCGCGCCTAATCCTCTTCACTGACCAATAATACCGGTAACATTTTTCAAGGTGGCGGCATTCCCCGCCCACCGCAGTGGCACGGTGCGCCACTAGACCGACATCTGCCTGCAGCCGCAGCTGGGGCGCTACGGCCACTGTGACTCTCTTGTCGCTACCACTCCCGAGGGCACTGCACAACATGAGTGTACTGCACGCTGCCTTATCTACGGGGGCAGCTACCTCACCGACGCCGCAGGATAGGTCACCAACTACCAGACTGCGATAAAGCCAAGCACCGCAGCAAACAACGCCAATAGAGCGACGTCATTCAAGTAAGTCCCGCCCACTTAGGTCAAGGACAGGAAGTTTCCCTCTGCATCACCAGGGAAGTCCGGGCAGGCCAAGACAAACGTGAAGTCCCGGACCCAACCAGAGCCCCGGAATTTCACAGCCAGGTTTTTCTCGCCCATGGCAACTGTCTAACACAAGATGACCACTTTGGTTTCGGCTAGTACCGCCTCCTACCTTCCCCATCCGAGCTCGCCCTTCAGTGAAAAGTCGGTGAACTTCAGGGCCAAAGCGAAATTTTAGCCCGAATAGCTCAGCGCCTAGAAACAAAAAGGGCCCATACCCGAATCTGAGCCAGCCAAGCAGGACGATATCTCGGCTTCCACAGGCCTGACTACTATTTCGTCTCTGTCTGCGGGCAGCGCGATTGCCCATCCGGCTCCTCTGCAGTGCCGTATGGGCAGTCTGACACCAAGGCAGAGGCTGAACCGGGAAAAATTCTGGAAGCGATACACATGTCCATTAGAGAGCGCATTCATGCAGAAATCTGTGAAGTGATTCCAAACCTGGTGGCCTAGGTTGCTGAGACAGCCCTTACGTCTATCCGTCCATGATCAAGTCGCAGCTCAGCTCAGGCGCAGCCGAACCCACTCGCGATCTCTACGACCCGGGATCATACGCAGGAAGATGGCTGCTTGACAGACCATGGGCTCTCTCGAAGTCATCATGGTAGCGTTGTCACCAGGCGAAGCGCGGCCCCAAAATTAAAGGGTTAAGTTAAAACGGCTAGCCTACCCAAAGGGAAAGATAACATTTAACTAGAGAAATTCGAGATAGTACAGGGAAACTGCAGAGGTTTCGGGGCTGGGAAGAAACGGTGGTACCTCCAACTGTACCTGCAGCTCCTTGATGATAGACCAGTCGTCGCTGTACTTAAAGAATTCAGCATGGGAGCTGAATTCACAAGGCATAGCTACTTTCAGACAGTTTCAGACATAGCTTCACCAGCGAAAGCACAATACACCAGGAGAAGAATACGAGACACCAGGAGATGAAGAGCGTTGTCCTGTGTTCTCCTGGTGTCTCGTGCTTTCGCTGGTGAAGTTATGTCTGATACACACCAACTAGCCGTTATAGTTACCTTGTTTCAGGGAGGTTAGTCGACACGCATCCTGGTGAACAAAGCGTACACCCCGGTCCAAGTCGATCTTTATTTGGAATCCCAGCAAGAATACGGTATGGCTACGGCACTGCCCCAGAAGCGCCGCGATCCCTCTATCCATTTCATGAACATATATTGCCCCTCCCCTACCGCGCATAAACAGCGAGTGTTCTTCAATGAATTCTTCCACCCCGTAATTGGAAGGAAAGGAACCCCTGATGATGGTTAGGGATTTCAGCACCACACCGCAACCACACCGAAGAGATATGAGAAGCAAGCTGCCGATCTCATCATCTCCACCTTGCGCATCCCGTTGCTTACGGAACCCGCTTGTCCCACACGTGTAGGCATTTCGGTGACTCGCGACACGTGCCAAGAAAGCCATCTTAGAGATACTTGATGATTTTCTAGGGAGGGAGGGCAGCCTTCTCAAAATAGAAGAGACATCGGGGCTAGTTGGTTCCGAGTCATAATTAATAACCAGCGCTAAAGGCGTGGACGAAGAGCAAACAGGACGAGCGCTGACTCGCAACTAGCTTTTACAGAGGGAAACACAGAATATATTCAAGCCAAGCAGCAATAAACAACCAAAATTATATGTCATGACAGCCCTGTGCACGTCCACTGTTCAAGAAATGCAGCCTTATTTTCTGTTAAAGCAATCGAAGGGTCACTGACACATTCTTCCCCTAATCGCATGATATGACTGGCCTCAATGATTTCCCGGTTGATCTTCGCCGGATGGGCATCCAAAATAACTCTCTGTGAATGAAAAGAATGGCATCCATTACAACCCTTACAGTGCGCAACAAGGCCTAACCCCCTACTAATCTCTAGTGATGTCTCGTGTTAATAATAATAATTGGTTTTTGGGGAAAGGAAATGGCGCAGTACCTCTCTCATATATCTTTGGACACCTGAACCGCGCCGTAAGGGAAGGGATAAAGAAGAGAGTGAAAGAAAGGAAGAATAGATGCCGTAGTGGAGGGCTCCGGAATAATTTCGACCACCTGGGAATCTTTAACGTGCACTGACATCGCACAGCACACGGGCGCCTTAGCGTTTTTCCTCCACAAAAACACAGCCGCCGCGGTCGGGTTCGAACCCAGGAACTCCGGATCAGTAGTCGAGCGCCCTAACCACTGAGCCACCGCGGCGGGGCATGTCTCGTGTTCCCATAACCGAACATTAACACATCTGCCAGTTTGACGTACATGCAATTTGTCACATGATAACAAAATTATATATATAACACCCACTTTAGAAGGAAAATAAGAATTCTCATGCTTCACCCGACAAGCGTTTCTTTTTTGCTGTTTTGTTCTTAACCATTATACATATTTTCGACAACTTATTCGGTGCTGAGAACACCACACCAACATCATAGCTTGGGGCCCCATTTTTCATATTATGTGACAGGCTATGCACATATGGCAGAATAACAGGTATTTTATCTTCTCTCTGTCCAACCCCCTGATGCTCCCGCAAAACTGCGCTAAACTGTTTTACCTTGTTCAGCAACTTGTCACGCTTTCTTTTGTCACGCTGGGGAAACCCAGCGTTCAATTGCTGCGTTTGATGATTGTGTGGTTTTGGTGCTGCTTCGTATGGATATATTGTGTTTTCCTGAATAATGTTAGTTTTGTGTGAGCGCTCATCCTGTTTGCTCTTCGTCCAGGTATTTAGCATTCTTAATTCATTAGGCTCCTAAGAATAGCGCTTCTGGCGAAGAAAGCGCCGTTATGGAAACAATGAATAACTGCGCAAAAAGGACGGGAAAAGAGAGCCACACAAGAGAAGCGCAGTTTTTTTTTGCGCAGTTATTCATTGTTCCCCTAATGTCGTACCAACTAGCCCCTCACCGCACGCTTCAAGAAAAAAAAAAGCTCGTTAAACATGAAGCCTGGTGAAGCTGACCGATTGCCATAAATTGCGAACACATGAAATAATGCCCTCATTGTTCACCGGCGGATATGCGGAGTGGGCTAAACATCCAGAAAATATGCAACGCCGACATGTGGCAACACTGCAAACTATTGAGGAGATCCCCGCAGTAGACAATCTCCTCGTGCACTTGTGGGAAGCGCGGCAGAGTCTCGCCCGTCGGTGGAGGAAACAGAAGACAAATCAGAAACTTAAGGCTTGTATCGCAGAGCTAAGCGAACAGATTGCAGCGTATGCTGCCCAGCTCACTGACTCAAACTAGTTAGGAGCTGCAACTCTGCACTCCGACGGTGGAGCTCGAGAAGGACTTGGCGTCTCTTCCGTAGTGTCACTGACCCCGCTCAAAGGAGATGGGCGACGCAACGACAGCTGGGGCGGGCGTTTCATGAATACTAAGGTACGACGGCACAACTAGTGGACACCCTGTGTTATGGATAGCTCTGTCGCATCGAGGACCTGGTTGGGTCTATGTATGCATATGCAGGTAAGCACAATAAAAATATAGACGCCCATTCTGCTTTGCATGAAGTTAAAGCTGCACTGACAAACATACACAAGGGTACGGCTTGGTACCGCGATCGGACAACAGTAGGCGTTAGCGGACAGGGCCTGCCTACATCTATTGAAATAAAGCAACAAGATCTAGGACGGACCTCCGCTCCCTCCAGACTAAAAGACCTCCGTGGTCACGTTCACACCGAAATCGAGTAAAGCCGTGAATACGGACAATCTGCAGTCCATTATACTGATCAAGGCATGGGAAACCTTATGTGACGAAGGCTAGGGATCGCCTCTCTATATATATGAATGGTAGGTTCTCGTCGCTGATTCTGTGTTTTGGTTCCGCCCACATAGGTTGGCGCACGACGTCCTCCTCCAAATACGCAGCTACAAACTCAGACCTATCGCAATGCATCATATCAGCAAGGTCATTCTCTCTCTTGACCTTACGGGGGCATTTAACAATGTCCATTAGGGGAGACTAGTCTACAACTAGAACTCTATCGATAGCGGATCAAAAGCCTTTTGATACATCCCAGTCTACCTTTTGGGACACAAGTCACACCTCCGTATTGAGGATGAAGAATAATATGAACACAATACCATAGGAACCAGGGGTACGGCTCAGCAGCGATCCTCTGAGCGCTTCTGATCAATATTGGAAAGATGAATCTTCTGTAGCAGCTAGCCCGGGTGGAATGAGTAAGGCGTCCACTCTACCGAGACGGCATCGCCATTTGGGCCACAAAATGAGCATTGGAGAAATGGGGGACCGCTTGTACCGGACTGCCATCACAGTGTATGCATATGGAAGCGTTTGTGGGCTACAATGCGCTCTAGCAAAATCGGAGCTCATGCACCTCAGAGCAAACATCACAGTCAAGGTAGTATTCGACCTCTCCGTCGCGAGGTCAAAAAGAGAGGTAGAGGAGCTCCGGATCCCGGGTCTGTTCATCTACAACAGGCTCAGAGCATACACCACCATATCCAAACTCACACGAGCTGGCGACGAGGTCGGGCGTAGCATCCACCACGTCTATAACAAGTGCAGGGGGTTCCGGGACTGGGAAGCACTTCGGCTCACCCAAGCCTTTGTAACCTCGTGGATCCTCTATGCCGTGCCGTATCTTCGCACTACCGAACAAGACGAATGCCTGATAGGCGCCATCATGCGTAAAGCCACGATGCAAGGGTTGGACTAACCGGTGCCTACCTTCGATGAAAAATTTTGGCGTCGGGGTGCTTAACTCCTACTCGGAGTAACGGGATGACCACTTCATGAACCAAATGCACGCGGATTTCGTAGATGGGCTCCAGGCGCCGTCTGCTAGACCGCCTACTCATTCAACATGAGTAAACGTCGAAAGAGCGGCTTCAGATCTCTGAGCTCTCGAGACAAAGACTGTGGGTACATCCGCTTTCGACTGATCTTGATGCCGAATCGCGTGAAGGCAGAAAACAGGCGCACGCTCGGCTGCTAGAACGGCTATACAGTGAAAAACAAGAGGTATACTAAGAGGTATACAAGATTGGGGGAGAGGGTAGATTGGTCGAATTTATTCCAGTGACCTTCACTACGGCACCTTTCTTGCACTCTTCTATCGTTCCTTTCTTCGTCGGTTCCCTTACGGTGTGGTTCGGATGTACAACTAGATATGTGAGACAGTAACTGCGCCATTTCCCTTCTTCAAAAACCAATTTTCTAGACGTATACTACGTATAGACATAGCAGGACTATCGCCGAAAGGGTTTTATACTGCTCCTGTAGTTCACCAGGGAACACTGGTTGACGGGCTCTCCTTTTGGGCTCTCAATTCCACGCACGCTGATGAGAAAGCCATTGCGCTAGTCTCTACAGATCCCAACTCCAGGGTACTCACTACAGATTCGCGTTACGCCTGTGTCGTTTGCTTGGCAGCCGAGGTATCACCGTTGGCCTACCACCTCCAGAAGCGCGGCAGTCGCAAGCAGCAACCCCTGCCCCAAACGCAGCATCTCAGCTCCTGGCCACCACAGACTGAGAGGTAATGTGGCCGCTGACGTTGCCTCCCGAATGGGCACCCATAGGGCACCTTACATCAGTCTTTCTGGTTCAGAGCATATCAGGTAAAAGCTTCTGCCATTTCAAGAAATCTATAACGACTACTGAGAACGTCATCGTTTGCTTCTGCTTCCCAAAATGTGGATGAGCAAAGCTCACTGAGCACAGTGCAGACGAGTACTGTAATGTGTCCACCAATTGCCAAACACATTCATCCTGAATTCGACGGGCAGTCTCCAAACCGTGGAGAAGTTAACGATAAGTTCCACAGGGTGAGGGCATATTAGAAGAATCCTTCCCTCCGTCTTCTCTTTACACCGATAGATGGCCGCCCTATCCAATTACTCAGAGCTAGAGTCTCACGGGGCTCCAGTCTAACGCACTCGGATGGCGGCTTCGTCCTGCGGGGACCCGGTCAAGGAATGTCTCTGACCTGAAGAGCTTGTTTCGGCTCGCAAACTCTCAAAATTGAATAACACCTGCCCATCCGGCACGCTTCAAGAGTACAGCGAGAAGTGGAACAGTTTCCTTTGCTCAAAATAAATTTTCACAGAAGGCTTATTTTCACTCAAAACCGGGTTCGAACCCGACCGCGGCGGCTGTTTCGATGGAGGGGAAACGCAAATACCGCCCATAATGTTTGGGATGTCAGTGCACTTAAGATTGAAAAATTATAATAATAATTGGTTTTTGGGGGAAAGGAAATGGCGCAGTATCTGTCTCATATATCGTTGGACACCAGAACCACGCCGGAAGGGAAGGGATAAAGGAGGGAGTGAAAGAAGAAAGGAATAGGTGCCGTAGTGGAGGGCTCCGGGATAATTTCGACAACCTGGGGATCTTTAACGTGCACTGACATCGCACAGCACACGGGCGCCTTAGCGTTTTTCCTCCATAAAAGCGCAGCCGCCGCGGTCGGGTTCGAACCCGGGAACTCCGGATCAGTAGTCGAGCGCCCTAACCACTGAGCCACCGCGGCGGGGCAATTGAAAAATTGAAAATTTGTTTTTTGGAGAAGGGAAATGGCGCAGTACGTCTCACATATCAGCGGACACCTGAACCGCGCCATAAGGAAAGGGATAAAGGAGGGAGTGAAATAATAATAATAAATGGTTTTGGGGGAATGGAAATGGCCCAGTATCTGTCTCAAATATCGGCAGACACCTAAACCGCGCGCCTTAAGGGAAAGAATAAAGGAGGGCGTGAAAGAAGAAAGGAAGAAAAAGGGGCTGTAGTGGAGGGCTCCGGAATAATTTCGACCACCTGGGGATCTTGAACGTGCACTGAAACGAAGAAGGTGGTGCCGTAGTGGAGGGCTCCGGAATAATTTCGACCACCTGGGTATCTTTAAGGTGCAGTGACATCGCCCAGCACACGGGTGCCTTAGCGTTTCACCTCCACCGAAACGCAGCCGCCGTGGTCGGTTTCGAACCCGGGAACTTCAGACCAGTAGCCGAGCGCCCTCACCACTGAGCCACCGCGGAGGGTTAAATATCGCCACGTTGTCAAAACTTTTCCGGAGCCCTCCACTATATATATATATATATATATATATATATATATATATATATATATATATATATATATATATATATATATATATATATATATATATATATATATATATATATATATATCCTCTTCCTTCCTATCTTCGTTCCCTGTCTCTTTTTCTCTTCCCAGACAGTGCGCGGTTCGGGTGTACACCGAGATGGGAGACAGTTAGTGGACAGTTTCCTTTTCTTAAACAACAATTTTATTTCCACTGACAATTTGTCTTCTTTCTTGAAACACCTATGTGTTGAAGGCTGAAATATTTCGCAAAATTTTTTTAATGACGTTTTGAAGTTTACGCATTAAATTGGCAGTTAATGGAGAATGCAAGGTGCTGAATTTTTTTTAAGCAGCACATGCTCAAGCAGTTAAAAATAAACTACACTCGCTCAAAATGCCAGTACTCCTTCGAGTGTTTCGTGCAGTGTCGTTGACTGTACGGTGGGATATCCGGATGGCTCCATTGGCAGTGCGTTCTTCCGAAGGATTGGCTCGCATTGCATGTTTAGCGTCATGTTTGCTTTTGAATGTCATGATATCCGGTAACCATGGCATGGCGATCTGCCTGTCCGCTATTTTTTTTAATTGGTTTTGAGGGAAAGAAAAATGGCACAGTATCTGTCTCATATATCGTTGGACACCTGAACCGCGCCGTAAGGGAAGGGTAAAAGAGGGAGTGAAAGAAGAAAGGAAGAGAGAGGTGCCGTAGTGGAGGGCTCCGGAATAATTTCGACCACCTGGGGATCTTGCCAAAATCGATATCTAAACATAACTGAGCGAGCCCGGCAGGATGGCAGACTCAACGTTTGTCAGTCATTTCCAAAAATTTGACCCGCGTGGCCTCCGAAGTTTGACCTCGGCCGAATCGGACCAAAATCGATTTCTAGCCGGAATTGAGCGTCCCCGGAACGATGGAGACTAAAGACAGAACGTCCCTACCATCACGCAGATACGTACATCGGCATTTGACAACACCACTTTACAACGCGATTAGTGGGCAAATATATAGAGAAGTTTATTACTCTGTTTTAGTACATTGTTTCTATATTGTTTATAAAACAGCACTTTCAAAGAAAACCAATTCGGACAGTGTCGGACTGTGAACTGCTCAAAAGCCTTCCCCGCTATTTGTGCCGATTAGCATTTGGATACAAGAATGTATATATACAGGGTGTCCACGCCAACTTTACCCAGACTTCAAAATATGCCGCGGAACTCTAACACGACGCGACCAAATGCATGTTCCTGGCTATTGTATGGAGCAACTCACACTGTTTTTTGTATTATGCTTAATTGCATAATTCATCATCATCATCATCAGCCTTACTACACCCACTGCAGGGCAAAGGCCTCTCCCATGTCTCTCCAATTAAACCTGTCCTTTGCCAGCTGCATCCACCCTTTGCCTGCAAACTTCTTAATCTCATCCGCCCACCTAACCTTCTGCCGCCCCCTGCTACGGTTACCTTTCTCTTGCAATCTACTCCGTTACCCTTAAGGACCAGCGGTTATCTTGCCTTCGCATTACATGCCCTGCCAAAGCCCATTTCTTTCTCTTGATTTCGACTAGGATGTCATTAACCCATTATTGTTCCCTCACCCACTCTGCCCGCTTGCGGTCTCTTAACGTAACACCTGTCATTTTTCTTTCCATGGCTCGCTGCGTTGTCCTTAGCTTGAGCTGAACTCTTTTCGTTAGCCTTCACGTTTCTGCCCCGTAGGTGAGTACCGGTAAGATAAAGCTGTTGTACACTTTTCTCTTGAGGGAAATTGGTAAACTGCCACTCATGATCTCCGAGAACTTGCCATATGCGCTCCACCCAATTCTTATCCTTCTATTTATCTCACTCTCATGATCCGGATCAGCTGTGACTACCTGCCCTAAGTAGACGTATTCCGTCACAACTTCTAGGCTCTCGGTGCCAATTGTGAACTGCTGTTCCCTTGCTAGGATGTTGAACATTAACTTGGTTTTCTGCATGTTAATTTTTAGACCCATCGTTCTGCTCTGCCTGTCTAACTTATCGATCATGATTTCCAGTTCACCTCCTGAGTGACTCAGCAAGGCAATGTCATCAGCGAATCGCAGATTATTTAGGTGTTCTCCATTTATTCTTATTCCCGACTGTTCCCAATTCAGTCCGCGGAATACCTCCTGTAAACATGCGGTGAACAGCATTGGAGAGATCTTGTCTCCTTGCCTGACGCTCTTCCTTATTGGAATTTTATTGCTGACTTTATAGAGGACTATAGTAGTTTTGCAGTTGCTATATATATCTTCCAGTATTTTGACATAAGGCTCTTCTACCCCCTGATTACGCAATGCATGTATGCAATTGCATAATTAGTAGAGACTAATTAACAAACTTTGCTAGCAATGAAGATAGGTGAAAAAGTCCAATGAGAAAGTTGTAGAACGATCCGCGATACGTCCAACTGAACAGTCTAACTTTCCATCCGACATATATCGGCTTTTTTTCGCTCACTGCAGATGGCCGCGAAATAGACAAAGTGCCACGTGACATGCCAGCTTGCGCGCCGCAATTGCAGTGCTCTCAAACGTTTTGTGTAGGAATGAGCAGAACATTTAGCCTGGTGTGCTGCCGCTTAAAAGGTGATAGTGCAGCAACGCAGCAGCTGGCTGTCCGATATAGGCAAGCAGTATGCTTCCCTTGCGGCGCTTGATAGCGACAATCACGGTCTTTATTGCTTGTGCTCGCATAAATCGTGCAGCCAGCGCCTACGTCGCAGCCCTGCCACCTTTTTAATGAGCAGCACACCGGGTAAATTGAGCTCTTCGTTCCTACGCGGAACGTTTCAGAGCACTGGAATCGTGGCGTGGAAGCGTGTATGTCACATAGTATTTTTGTATTTTGCGGGTATCAGCAGAGTGCGAAACAAAGACGATGCGTAATCGATGGAAAGTTAGAGACCTTTCAATTGGACGTCTTTCGGACCGTTCTACAAGTTTGTAATCGGACTTTTTCGCCTTTCTTCTTTGCTTGCGAAGTTGATTAATGATATTGGCTAATTACATTATTAAGCACAACACAATAAACAGTGTGAGTTGCCCCATGCAATAGCCAGCAACATGCACTTGGTCGCGTCGTCATACAGTGCTGCGGCATATCTTTAAAGGTTGGCTAAATTTAGTGTGGACACCCTGTATATTTGTGGGAGAAATTAAATTACCTTTCTGAGCGGAGCGTTTCGCAAAGTTCATTTCAATGCGCTATCAACATTGGTAGATTTCACTGTTCGGAGTACTGCATGGCTTCCAAACTTCCTCATCGTGTTCCCTCATATTCTTTGCTAATAATTCAGCCGAAAAGTAGACCTCTGCTGAAACGTCTTCCTTGCGAAGCGGCTCGGTGATGTCATTTCTAGGTTTCTGCATATTCTTTAGGTGCACAGGTTCTGTTGTTTGCACGGCCATGTGCAGCGTTTAAATAGGAGGCAGCGGTGACGCAGGTAAAAGTGGTGACTACGGCACGACGGTGCGCATGTGTTTTCCGTCTTTCTTTTATAGAATTTTAGTTACGATGAAAACACTGTTTTCTCTAGTTATACTATAACTTTCGAGCGCAAATTTTCTTCGTGTATCGATACATAAGCTTTTTCACATGCATCCGTATCTTCAGCCTTATAGAAAAATACTTCCCGTGTGTATCTCTCCGTCAATGCTTGTCTTGGTTTGAAAGCACTACCCTTGAAAATATATTTATAGAAATGGAGTAATTACTCATTCACATCGACCCATGCGCAGCTCTACGGCTACAAAAGAAAGACTTAAAGCTTCCACGGAAACATCGTAGTGAAAGCAAAATTCTTTCTGGTCCGGGCTTCGAAACCTGAGTTCACCGCTTCAGCGGAGCCGTCGCTCTACCAACTCAGCTGACAGGGACGGCTAGCACGAGTAGGGCGAAAAAGAAATGAATGATACTTGAAAGTGGGAACACTGTTGGCAAATTTTTTTTGCGAGAATTTCCCAAGGCGGAGTAAGCATGCAATATTTGGGCAATTCACCAGCCATCATTATTTACCCACTTTTACAAATCTATCCCACTTGGAGGATTCTTCTGAAAACCTCAGAATATATCGTATGGATATGCTTCACAAATGATGTTTTGATGAACGATCAGCGCTATTGTAGAGAGCAAGTTTTTCCACGAGGTCCTCAGGTCAATTGCGCATTGAAGTCGATGCACAATGCTATTGCACCAGGTGCCGCGGACTGTAGAGACACGATTGTGCTAAATTTTTCTGGGAGAAAATGTTTTTTTGCCTATAATGCTTTATGCCGCGACCCTTTATCTCAGAAACTACATCTGCATTCTCAGGCACAGCATCAAAGAGAACGTGCCCTTGAACCTGGCGCCCATCAAAAGTGCTGGAAATTTCAATGCTGCTGCTGGTGGTGGTGTGGCTGAAAGGAAGAAAGAAAAGAAAGAGCACGGGCCTGCCTACTGGCTCTAGCCGAGCCACGCTCGCTGCCGCATGCTGCTGCTCGCTTGAACCCGCCTCATAGTCACGTGAGTAAAAAATAAAAACAGGAGTAAGGTTTTAAAGCAGGTCAACCGAGTATACGTTCAAAAGCATGTGTTCAGCCTGGTTTGCCTTGCGGGTCGTCGGCATGCCTTGCGCCGATATTGGACTCCGGGTAAGCTTTGATAGAGGTTTGGTCTGTTCGTTTCGCAGATGGAAGTTGATGAAGACGACAATGTTTAATGCACAGCGCAAGAGAGTGTCGCAAGGCGTAATAAGCGGTGACGACCGCATGGTGCCCTCGTGCAGTGGCCTGTGAACCTCATCCGTTTGTGGCGCCGCGGGTTCGAAAGCCAGTCGCAGCAATGTTTATCTTTTTTCCACATGGCCTGTTCTTACGGTGAGCTCCCAAAGGTCACCTTCAAGGACAAGCTTCACATATCCTGGGCGAGCCGCTTAGACCTCTTCGAGTCCTGCTTTCGCATTCACACACAGCATCTCTTCAGGTTCTGTCGCTGACTGAACAAACAAGCCGAAAAGCTGCTGTTGAATTTTACGCTCAAAGTATAAGTGCACACGAGGGAGTGCCACCAGCGGGGTTCGCGCGTATGCTTAGCGGCTTGGGCTTCGTGAATTGCCTCTTCAGACAGTGTCGCCGTTTTCACATTTTCAAGGTAACAGTTACTGCGTCTGACTCTCGCACTGCGGTTCATGTGAGTGGAACTCCGGATCGTCATATCGCTGCACTTTCCGCACCTGCTCGCGGCGTTCTTCGCGATGTTATTCCAAGCACTGGTTCCATCGACCTGTCGTGTTCGCCACTGTACGCAGCGACAGAGGAATCGCACTAACGTGCCATGTTCACAAGCGCCGGAGCGCTGAAAGGGAAACAGGTAACTGCATTGTATAGCGTGGAATAGGAAAACATCCTACTAACGGCAAGCGTTGCATGGCTAGGGAACCAAAATTATAGACGAATTTAAACACGTGGTTGATAAAGTTGTTTATACGTTTACGGACCACTCCTCTTGTTTCTTCACCACAAATCTGTATTCAGAACAGATCTTCGCAATTGATATTGCAAACTATGCTCTCAGGAATTTAAAGTGCTCCTTATACTATGCAATATTAAAAAATCATTTACTATGTTTTGCACAATACTCACTGTGCAAGGATTTCTGGTCAATAAATCCACAAAGTTTTTGAAATTACTGCTTGGTGTCATTCCATGGAACCCAGGCAACGTAATTATCTTCTCCGGCCTCTCAGTGCGGGTGCGCAAGTTTTAGTCCATCTTTACGTGCCGCATATTGTTACTCGCTTCGCTTTTTCCCGACGTTTCCCATCAGATCCATCGAGTAATTTTCCAGACCAATTTAGCGAATGCGTTGCCCACACTGACTCTGTCCTCAATAGGACTTTATGCATGGGGTGTATTTTGCTGTGCGTCTTATCGCAATCTGTTTAGGAACAAAATTCTAATTTTCAGTGTCGCAAAAGCGTTTGTAGAAAGACTTAATTTCGATGCTTCCCCTCCCGCTATTTGCCGCTCATTCTACTTGGTATTGCCAGGACAATATGTCCTTACGCGGGTGCGAAAAATGTTACTTTCGCCGTGCACTAAAACTTTCTTCTCCAGGTGACATACGGAAACATTGGCCATTGAAAACTTGTATTGAGAAAAAAGGAAATTTCGTCTCATCTGTAGACTGCCACATCTGTGATCTTACTGAAACAATGGAACATTGCTTCGTCTATTGTAACAAACGCAATTCTGTTCCAGGATGTCTTGCAAGGTCCTTGCAAAAGCGAATTTGACTTCCCATAGCAGTCGACACCTAAGCGCAGTGCAATATGTTGTTGAACCTGTTGCGAGGTTTTTTCTAATAGGACTACACAGTTTATGGAAGAATAAAACGATGGACCGGCAATGCGAATGAGTTGTTTCGACAAATATCTTTTCTGCAAAACGATGGTTCATCTCAGAAAAGTGATCGAACAGAAATATTTTAAAACGGTGTGGCACTTCCTCTTGGTGATGTGCTAATTCTTAACTCCTCTAGTGCTCTGGTGACTTTTTGAGATGTGTTCTGTTTTAGATTAAGATATTTCATATAAATAGAAAAGAATGTGAGTGCAATAAAAAGAGACCACTGCGGCGACCCGCATTGGGAGAATTGACGCCTTTTCCACAGTCGTCGCCTCTCTTCCGTTCTCTATTGAGACGTCTAAGCGCTCTTTGTCGTTGGCTTCTGTTTTTCAACGTTTTTTCTATTGCTGATCAGTTTTTCGTGTACCTTGACATCAATTAACACTTTTTAACCTTGTTTCTCTTTTGTAGCCTCTTTGCTTTGTTTTATACTCTTTCGACGTCTGAGGCTACTTTGACGTCTTGCCGTTACAACGAAGTCGATGGATTTTACTCGCCTCTAGTCACTGCAAATTAACCAAAGCTTTTTGTCTGTTGGCTTATCGTTCAGTAATCACATCTTATTCTGTTTCAAAGCTTCATCCGGCTTGGTTGCGTAATTTCTTATAATTTTACGTCCTCGACTCTTTCGAAGTCCAACCACTATATCGACTTCCGTGGCTATTTCAACGTCTAATCGAATTTTTGCCGCTAATCAATAACTGTTTATTCCACATCAAGCAAAGTTAACGCGTATCGACATTTTCATGATCCCCTATCACATGCAATGATTCTTTTACTCCTAACTCTTTCTGGAAAGGCGCAAGGGCTCCTGACACGTTTTGCGTTCACTTTAAGCGGACACTAAACCATGAACATAGCCAAATAATGCTTTCGCATCAATACCAATTTTAAAAACGAAAGGTTTTGTAGCCTATGGCTCGCGGGCTCACTGCGTTTACTGCGCAGGTCCTTGGTTCAATACTAAGCGCTCGCTGAAAAATTTGCTGTGGTTTAAACGCAACTGAGCCTGATTAGAGAGCGAAAGATGTGGTGTATCGGGCAACTAGAAGCTTCGTGGCGTCTGTAATCCGTTGAATCCGTTGCGTACTCTGGATATTCAGTGCGCCCACTCTGGTACCCTGGCAGGTCACGCTTAAATTAATGATTTAGCGCGAGAGTTTGATCACCCAATCAAAGCTGCGGTCTATTCTACTGCCCTCTACCAGTGAATCGGAAGGTCAAAGGCCAAGTGGTGCGAAACCATGCTGGACCACATATGGTAAGGTCTATAGCCACACTTCACCTCTGGCTCACTTGAAGGTCAACCGATAACACACGACGTAATCGGCTTTACTTAGCATAGTGAAGCTTGCGCTCCAAAAAATTTTATTTATTTGGTATATTGCCAATATCTCACGGTCTACTGCCGACGACGTGCGAAATCGTGGGGACGTAACTTACAAATTTTGTGCCATGGACGCATAGGGGAGGCAGCCACGACGTTCCCTCTCTCCTTCCTCGCTTTTCCCTCTATGGACGAATCCGCAAGAAAAATTGAAGATTGGTTTGTGGGGAAAGGAAATTGGGCAGTATCTCTCTCACATCTCGCCGGACACCTGAACTACGCCGTAAGGGAAGGGATAAAGAAGGGACTGAAAGAAGAAAGGAAGAGAATGGTGCCGTTGTGGAGGGCGCCGGAATAATTTAGACCACCTGGGGATCATTAACGTGCACTGACATCGCACAGCACACGGGCGCCTTTGCGTTTCCCCTACATCGAAACGCAGCCGCCGCGGTCGGGTTTGAATCCGGGTAATCCGGGTCGGTAGCCGATCGCCCTAACCACTGAGCGACCGCGGCGGGTAAGGACCTGCAAGCCCAGCCAGCGATTTCGACATCTCAGTGGACAGCCGAACCGTGCCAAAAAGGAAGGGAGGAAGGTGGCGCTGAAATAAAATGAGAGTATGTGTTGCCGGAGAAAAAGAAGAAGTGTGTCTCTGCTAAAGTGGCTGCACAGTGCTCTTGAGAAAAACCTCGCCATCCACGTAAATACGTCCCCAATTTGAAGGGAACTGCATCCTCGTCTTCTGAAGAAGCGCCGCACGTCCTCCCACCGTCTGAGGCCTCCTGGGAACCATGCATGAGTGCAGCTGAGCTGGGCACTGACGCTAGGTTTAGTGCCTCCGCTGCCACGCTGCCGCAGGTAGCTATGCCGGCGTCTCTCGTGGCATCACCTGCCACGCAGTCGACACCTGATCCGCGGCGCCAGGTCCAGCTTTGTGCTCCCGGTTCATCGGCAGATGCACCCCTCCTGCCTTCCCGAAATGCCGGACTGCTCGTGAGTGATCTGCCACCAGGGCACATGGCCATCAACTCTACACCACCGGATGGGCCTCAAACCGCACGGAATGATGAACAGGGCATTCCAATGGACTTATCGGCGCCTCTACTCGTGCAAAAGTGCCCTCGCGCAACTCACAAGCGGCCCTCAAACGACAGCCAACCGATTCTACCCTCGGCAAGTGAAGTTGTCTTACGATCGAAAACTCGGTGGAGCCTACACCCGGATCGTCTTCTTACAAAGTGACCATTAAATCACTGGCCAACAAAAGACTCACGGATATACCCAACAAGATTTTACAAGCTAACTTGGACGCGTGCCTCGGAACCAAAGGTTTTCGGGGCTTCACAGCCAGGACAAAGTCCAACACCATTGCAGTGTGGCTTGCGACTCTGACTGCCATAGAACGGCTGCAAACACTCACCAGTATTTCACTGACAAGCGAAATCGCAGTGCCAGTACAAGTGTAATTAGTTGAAGGCTCCGACTTGCAGCGCTGCGTCGCCTACAACGTCGATATCATTGAGGATCAAACTGCCCTCCAGCGTGAGCTGTACTGTCCCACGCACCGTGTCATCCAGGCCAGACTCATGGGAAAGGGGCGCTCTTGCATAGTCACCTTGCAAGGCCCTCTGAGACTGCCAGCCCGTCTGTACTATTATGGCTGTATTTTACGGCCTCGGCCATATAAACCGAGTGCGATATATTGCTATAACTGCTTCCGTACTGGACATATGCGCAAATACTGCCCCTTCACTACTGCCGGTGAAAGTACGTCGGAAGGGAAATTGGCTTATCGATGCGGCCTTTGTAAATCCTACGACCACGAGATAACATCTCCAAGCTGTCCGACAAAACAAAAGGCAACACAACAGGCTCGTCGTCGAATGACTAAGCATTGGCCAATACAAGACAGTATAACTTCATTGCAGACATCCAATCAGTTCGCAGCTTTCCGGTGGGATGACGACGAGTGGCCAGCGCTCCCTGCGCACACCTCGCATGATCCTTCAGCTCAGCAGTCTTCTAACGATACTATGCGAACAGAACGCATTCGAAAACAGCCAGCAAAACAGCGGAGTGTGCCTGAACTACCGCAGGACGATATGGCCGCAGTCGACGAACAAATCGCATGTCTTTTAGCGGAGGTCACCAAGCTCCGGCAACACCGTGAACTGCTCGCTCGACGTAGACGGGCAGCGGAATGATCCGCCGCATCTATCAATGGCGCAGCAAAATCGCCTTCCTGCCGCACACCAGTGTCATTTCCTGCCGCCTCTTCCCAGATTACCGCAATGCCACTGGACAACTCTGCGACTTATTTGCTCCGGTTTATAGTCAACCAGTTGTCCAACCTGACGTCCGTGATTCTACAGCGCTTGGGCTAGCAACTAGAAATGGAATGTTCCAGTCGTGCTGGTGTGCTGCAGTGGAACTGCAGAGGCATTTCCACGAAAGTGGGAGAGCTCAAGACCCGACTACAAATTCATAAGCTCCAGGTATGGGTCATGCTGCTACAGGAAACAAAAGCCTTGCCATCGATTCCAGGCTTCAGTGCCTACATGTCTCCTTCAATAATAGACCGTCGAGTACAAACTGCTGCTCCCTCGGGAAAGGCGGCGGTGTATGTGGACTCACGTTTTCCGCATGTACGCCTTGCTCTCGAAAACTGGTGCACGTCGTATCAAGAGGTAGTGGCAGTGGCGACGAAACTTAAGAAGGGAACCGTTGCGGTCGTTTCATTTTACGTTAGACCAGTAGGTGGTGCTTCATCCCGTATTAATCTTGGCTGGTTAACAAATGTCCGTCGGTAGTATCCCGGGTGTCCGATTTTAGTCGGAGGTGACTTTAACGCCCCTCACCAGGATTTGGGGTACCCCACTTCAAGCCCTCGTGGCAGGCGTGTGCGGGACGCCTTCACGGATGCCCAATTTGTGCTGCTCAACCATCCTGGGACAGCAACACGGCCAGTGCGTCAAACTCGCAGTGCTTCCTATGCTGCAGACTTGACGTGGTGGTCGGGACCGGGTACTCCCTCCTGGCACATGGAGCCAGACTGCTGGGAAAGTGATCATCACCCTATAATCATCGGTCTTCACACCTCACATTTCCGACCTTTACGCTACAAATGTTCTGTGATAAACTGGGACAGTTTCCGCTCCTGTATGGGCAATCTCTACTCAGATTCTTCGCCAATCCTTGTTGAGCGCATACAAACAGCGCTCAACAGTGCTATAACTACCACCTGGAATGATGTTGGTCGACCGGCACCAGACCTCGGCCTTCTTAACTTTTGGGCGGCACGCTGTCAAGCCGAGCTGGCTGCTACGAGAGACCTTACTTAGCCGCAGGCACGTATGCGATTGCACTATCTGACAGCTAAGGCACGCAAATATGAACGCGACCTCTCTCGGCAGCAGTGGCATGCGTGGTGCGAACAAGTTTCTGCAAAATCCTCGAATGCCTCTCTCTGGCGAACATTCCGTACAATGGAACGCGGTCCCCGTTCGACTGACGCAGCGGCAACCGCATGCTTCGCGGCTAACTTGTCGCCAGATGATTTCGCCAAAGAAGCAGCGCGAAAGTTTTTCCCGAAATACGATGCTGTGTCTTCTTCTTCTGCTAGTTTAAATATGGCAGGCATCTCAGCGCATGTATATCAAATGCCGTCTGATGTAGACGTACATGGAAATTGCGAGTCCATTCTCTATGCCGGAGTTCCTGGCTGCAATAGATGATGCGAAACGAAAAACAGCGCCCGGCCCGGACAATATTCAGTACGAGGTGTACAAGAACCTGAGTAGCGCTGCACTCCCTCAACTACTTGACACCATAAAAAAAGTATGGTTGGATGGCGTAGTGCCCGAGAGCTGGAAATCCGCTGTCGTGATTCCTATGCCGAAACCAGGAAAGCCTCCGACGGACCTCGCCAACTTGCTACCTATCTCCTTAACTCCTACGCTGTGCAAGCTGGCGAAGAAAATGCTAGCCACACGATTGTGATGGTGGCTAGAGCAGCACGGTTTTTATCACCCAGCACAATTCGGCTTTCGTCCATATATTGGTGCAGAGGCCGGGTTGGCTGTCTTAGCATCTGCAGTTTTGTCATCTACCCGCAGCCGCAATGTGCGTACTGTTTTAGCAATGGACGTTGAAAAGGCATATGATAACATCAGTCATGCAGACATTCTGAACTGCATTGACATGCTTCATCTCCCTCTGAGAGTGCGTAGTTTTGTCCAATCATTTTTGGAAGGCAGAAAATTTGCAATACGCCTCAGCGGCGAAGCGGTTGGATCATTTGTTCCTCTCTGCGGCGTGCCCCAGGGATCAGTAGTCTCTCCGACGTTATTTAATATTGCTTTCATCCCGCTGGCTTGGCGCTTACATGACATCCGTGACATAAAATTTCTTCAGTACGCTGACGACATCACGGTGTGGAGTACTCGCCAAGATCTCCATACTCAGGAGGCTGCCATTCAATCTGCCTTGGATGCTACCTGTAATTACGCATCATCCATCGGACTTCAGCTATCCGTGCATAAAACAGCATACACGTCAGTCGCCAACCACTGGGTACGCCGTAAACTTGCTGCAAGTCCAATCCGTCTTTGTCTATCAGGAAGCCCACTACAGGAGAGTCCGAGTGTAACAATCCTTGGCTTAATGATTCAACAATCAGGATCGGCGACTGCATGGCTTTCTCAGGCAAAAAGGCAAGCTATTCAGACTTTGGGTTTGATTAGAAGAATTGCCCCTAAAACTGGTGGCGCAGGCTCGTTCGTTGCACGGCAATTGGTGAGGGCAGTTCTGCAGCCACGTATTGTTTATCAAGCCCAGTTCCAGCATCTTACAAGAGCCCAATGGGGTCGCCTTGAAGCCGTGAACCGAGAGGCTATGAGCACCATTACGTGCCTTCCACGCATCACACCGGTCATAGCTTTACAAGAGAATGCTCAGTACCATTGATGAGCTGATGCAGCAGCGCCGTGAAGCGCGCAGCCTTAAGGCCAGTCTATCGCACTCCACGGATGCGCAGAGGACTTATTCAACGTCACACTCCATTCTTCATCCCCCAACGCCAGTTCTTCCCCCATGGAAGTTTGTACAGCTCAGCGACAAGCCAACAGATAATCGCCGGCCAACATCTGCTCAATCGGCATCATTTCTTCGCCAGAAATATGAGGAACAAGATGCTTGCCTGCTTGAAGGATCCATTGTTGTCTACGTAGACGCAAGCATACAAGATTGCAAAGCAACAACAGCTATCTACTGCCCGTGCAGACCTGCCATGAATCAAACCTCTTGGTTTCAGCTTACGGAACCCCCTTCGTCCTTTTGTGCTGAGCTCGTTGCAGTTCAAGAAGCACTCTGCTCTGTGGCCGACATAACTATGCTCCCTGCGGCCCGCGTTGTCATCCGCACTGACGCCCTTCAATTTGTCCGGTTGCTACGACGTGTTAGCCGCTGTCCCACGATATGTCAGGACATCCACCGGCTCGCGGCACGCATCCCGCAGCCAGTACGTATTGAGTGGGTCCCACGGGATCTGCTGACCTAACAAAGCCAGGAAGATTTAGCGACCCGTCTTGCGAATCCAAACTCATCACCGCCTCGGCTCTTTCATTTGGACAATTTTACCCTCCTTTCATCAAGAAAGGAACTCCTCCGGCGCCGCACACGTGCTCTCACCCTTCCTTGTGTGGTAACCCTCCCCCGCGGTCTTACCCGTGCAGAGGAGGTTGCGCTTAGGAGGATCCGGGTCGGGGTTGCCCTCACACCAGCCATCACTCGGAAGTGGCCTCAGTACCGAGAATTGTTTCCTCGGCCAGGGTGTCCGGTATGTAAACACGAGGAAATTGAGGCCGACATTCATCCCTTACTGTGGGACTGCCCAGCTCTCAAGCCTACAAGGATCCGGCACCTGATGGTAGCAGGTCTTTCACCAAGCAACCCTTCTTCATGCATTGCCTGGGCGCAGGGACCGTACCATCGTTCTCTACTGGACTTCATCGAATCAGCTAACCTTTTTCCATTCACTTAATCTCTACTATATCATTCATCACACCTTCACACATCATTGATGCCCTGGGGCAATAAATTTCGCTTTTAAAAAAAGTGTTGCCGTAGTGGAGGACTTTGGAATAACTTCGAACTTAGGAACTTCAACGTGCGTTGACACCGCACAGATCACGGGCGCCTTTTGCGTTTCGCCTCCATTGAAGCGCGTCCGTCGCGGCAGGGTTAGAACCCGGGAACTCCGTCTCAGAAGCGGAGCTCAATGATCACTGAGGAACTACGGGTGGTGACTGTTTTTTGTATTTATAAATTCTGTCAAATGATTGTTAATCTGCGGTTATTGTATGAACAGGCCGAGTTTAAACAAGAGCGGCTCTCCAACGCCACCGTCTCGCGTCTCCCAGACGTGTGGCGCATCGTGTGGGGATTTTTACTGGGCCGTCGAGGCTCCTTTAAGGTCTAGGCCTTGAACTCGTCCCTTTCCCGTGAACTCGTCGCCTTTGCTAGCGTCCAGAGTAGAAAAATACTTCGCTCCGCCGAGGTTTGAGACGATTCGTCAATGCTTGGGAAGGGGTGCGCATCCTTCTGGGTGGCTGTATTCAATCGCCTGTAGTCCACGCATAAGCGCGAGCTACCGTCCTATTTGGGGACGAGTACCACTGGGAATCCCCAGGGACTCGTTGAGCGGCGAACAATGCCCACATCGAGGAGCTCTTCAGCGTCGCGTCAATCGCTTGCCGTTTGGCGGGGCTGACCGGTCTGGGATTGGATTTTCAAGGCTGTGCGCCCCCTGTTTCGATGCGGTGCTGCACCAGTTGTGCGCAGCCAGTGCGGTCCGTAATATCTCCTCGAAGTCGCTTGCCAAGGAGAAGATGCTGCCCCGCTCACGCTCCGTCAAGTCACCCGCGTTTGCGAGGAGACCGTGTAATTTCCCGTCCTTGTCCGCTCAACAGGCGCGGGAAAGGAGACAGGCCGCAGCTACTGACTCCAGCGACGGGGGGGGGGGGGGGAGGCGTTGTTCTCTCGGAAGGCATTGGTCCTCTCCGCTTCGGCTTTTGACATCCGAGCAGTCGCGGCGGGCGCGGTAACGAACGGTTTGAGTGGCGTACGTGAACGGGATTTCCCGGCAGCCGCCGTTGCCGATGTCAACTATGATCCCCGATTTTGCCAAGAAATCTCGTCCGAGAATGACGGGGACCGTGATTCCAGGCCGGTGAATGAAGCGACGTCGTCGTCTACGCCGATTCCAGCGTACAAGGCACGCATCATCGCTGGAGCACGCCTCTCCGCGCGCTAGTTGGAGAGGCACTTTGCGCTTTCGCAGCTGAATGCCGTTCCGTCCCAGATGAGAGGCGACTTCGTCTCCAAAGAGCGACGTACTCGCGCCAGTGTCGAGTAGCGCTTTGGACGTAAATCCTGCGATTGCAAGTCCTATGTACGGAGCACTCATACTGCTCGGCGTTCCGACCCTGAACCGCGAAGCAGCCGCGACTGCGGCTGCATCGCGCGGTTCCGCCACGGCCGCCGGCGCCACTACGGGCTGCCTGCCTCGTTTCCCGGCCCGGTAGGGCACACCCGTGCACTGTGACCCCCTTGGCCACAGTTGAAGCAGCGCACAGAGTTGCGTACATGGGACAGGGACCGACGAGGCTGCTCTCGCGCATGGCCATCCGTGAGCGCGTTCCGAAGCGGCATTTCCACCCGGTGACGCTGTCCGTCTGGAGGCGTAATCCCTTCGCGATTGTTTGACCGAGCTTGGGAATCTCTGTCGCGCGGTTGGCGAGAGGCTGACCAGACTCCTTGTCGTGTGACCTCTGTGGCGCTGAGCCGGTATGAATAGGGATCCAAGGCGCGATCCGAGCCTTCGTAAAGCGCGCCTTGAGCCGGTGCCCGAGCGGATTCGCTTCATGGGTGGGTACTGCGGTTCCAGACGCAACTTGGCTGAAGTGATTCCGACAGAGATAGTGGCGGCGGGTACGCGTGGTCTGCCGAGATTTCGGCTTGTACCCGGCGCGCTTCCACAGCTGCCTCGTTCAGGTCTCCGCAGCGATTTCCACGCAGATAGAGAGCAAACGGGGGGTGGCTTTGTCGGACTACTCTTTCCACTCGCTCCGCGTTCGAAGCTCCGGGATCGGCGTAGTCGTATAGCTCCTGTATCGCCCTGACGTAGTCGACCAGAGATTTGTCATGGGCTTGCGTGCGCGGCTCCAAGTCCCGCCGCATCCGCAGCTGGTAGTCGTAAGGCAGGAACTCCTCCCTGACCATCCTGCGGAAATTCGCCATCGTGCTCGCGGTGTGGCCGACCAACCGGTGCCACCGAACCGGCTGATCTCTCCGAAGCAAATAACGCTCACTTGCGCCTGCTGTCTGACCTTACGGGTCGAGAGCCAGAAAAAAAGTGGTTAACGCTCGTTTGATTGTTGTAGCCACTGTACTTGAGAATCGGAGTTCCTATCCGCGGGATAAGCTGTGTGGATTGCAGCGCTTGCTATAACGCGCTGGCCAAAACTTCGGCCAGATTTGTCGCGTTTGTGGGTGTCTCGCTGTCAGGAGCCGTGATGAGCGGTGACGTCGTCGCATGTGGCGCGGTCTCGGTTGGGCCGTTTGGCAGCTGTGAGACGAAGGGCGATGTGCCCGCCTGTTCACAGGCGGCACGAGCCGATGATGGATGAGCGCCAACGCTTGGCGTGCTGGTACCGTGGCATCTGACGGAGTTTTCCGGGGTCCACGATGTTGCGTACGTCGCGCCTGCGACGGTGTGTCGTCCCGTCCGTGCAACTGATTCTGCTGCTGGAGTGCCTGGGGCAGGGCATTCCCTAGACCCCTGGCCGAGTTCTGTGAGCCACATCAGATCAGGTAGTGTACACTGCGGATCCGCCATGTTCGCCACGAGCGAGTAGCTTGACCAGGTCTGCGCGTGAGAACCACGTTGAGGCGCCAGTTACGGGGGTTCTTACCAGGCCGTCGAGCCTCCTTTAAGGTCTAGGCCGTGAATTCCAAGCTCCCGGTATCGCACACCACGCGCGGCCGTTCTGACGGCGGCACAGCAGAAATTCGAAATAACCACAACACGGAACAGGACGCTTTGCCCGGGGCCAAACGTTTATTGGGTCCTCCCAAAATCGCTGCCTGCTGGATGCTTGATCTGCGACCCTTGCCGTCTGGCCTGGTCGTGCGGCTGTCGGGGCAAAATGGCGACAAGAAAGAGGGAAGATGGGAGGTATTTACCTTAGGTCCTCAGGAACCGCAGCGGTGGCTGAGTGGTTATGGCGCTCGGCTGCTGGCCCAAAAGACGCGGGTTCGATCCCGGCCGTGGAGGTCGAATTTCGATGAAGGCGAAATTCTAGAGGCCCTTGTGCTGTGCGATGTCAGTGCACGTTAAAGAACCCCAGGTGGTCGAAATTCCCGGAGCCCTTCACTACGGCGTCCCTCATAGCCTGAGTCGCTTTGGGACGTTAAATCCCCATAAACCAAACCAAACCCTACGTCCTCTCGCTGTCGCGGCTCGCTGAAGTTTCTCACCGGCCGGTACCCGCCGATCTCAGCGCACTTGCCTGTTGTCACATTCGGCCAATCAGCGACCGCTCCGGCGGCGCCTGGCGGTGCGCGCTTGCGAGCGGTTTGAGGAAGGAGGCGGCGCAGCGCTTTCGAGGAGACCCTCTGGCTACTCGCCCGTGGGGAAGGGGGAAAGCGTCCGCTTTCCTGGTTCTCCACAGCGCGCCTCGCTGGCCAGGGAAGGGTATGGCATTCAGAAACTCCCACACTCCTCCTCCCTAAAGACCTAACGGCCCCTGAATTCAGCAGACGGTAGACTGCAATGATCACATTGATGTCTTTACCTTTATTTGCCGCTTATAAATCCGCCAGAAGATCAAAGTCCGTCACCATGTCCCCGATCTCGTCGTCCTCTGGGGTGGTGCTCCTGGGGTTGGTGTCGCGGCATCAGGCTCGGTCCCTGGCCCAGGTTGTGCGACCAGTGCTCGGGGCTCCGGGGCGATCTCCACCCGAAGCACCCTGGCCCCGAACACAGCGTCCCGGGCCATCTGAACCCGCACCACCTCGGCGTCGAGGTCACCCCCCTGCAGGTGCCGCCGGTGGTAGCGGGAGGTGACGTCCGCGAACACAGGGTCGCGGGCCATCCGTGAAGTACGCGGCCGCCGGCTCCGGTGGCATCACGGCGGCTTGGTGTGCCGCCAGCTGGTCTTCTTCCAGAATTTTAAAGTCAATTGACTTCTTTGCGACCTCGGCCGCCCCTTTGCGCCGATGGGTGCAATCTTCGGGCTCCCTCCGTCCGCTAATTAGCCTTCGGCGCGGCTCGGGCCCCCTTCGGCCAGTGCGTCCCCTTAGCAGCGCTTTCGCTTGCTGCGGGTATTGTAGGAGTGCATTGGGGACAGCGACCTTTCCCCGCAATTTCGCGTGGCCGGAGCCTCCCTCTCCCCGGAAATCATTGGCTATCCGGGACGCCTTTCAAATGCGAGCTCGGCGCCGCGTTCGGCACAGGGGCCAAAATTTGATCCTCGCCGGCACCCGGAACACGCACGTCGCAGACCGTCTGCTAGCTGGCTTTGCAGTCAAATAGGTCAAAGTTCCGTTTCGATTCCGGATGGAAGCGCACTTCGCAGGAGCACTTCGGTTAGCCACCGTTGGTGTCGGTGTCTTGGCGTTACCGCGAACTCTCAGCCAATAAAAAAAATATTTCAGGCCAACCTCTCTGCCTTTCTTATCAATAAACCCTCTCTCTAGGTCAAAGTGGATGTGCCTCTCGGCGGCCATCTCAAACAACATGGAGAGGACGTCTTCTATGGGATCATTACGGTGGTCAACTAAGAAACGTCTGAGTCACTTCAAAGTCGCGTGCAGTAGAGGACTGGCACAGCGCTTGACGTCCGCAAGTTCGACAACTCAAACAAGGCCCGGCTCTCTTTTTCCGGCACGGTGGAGCCTAGGTTTGTACAATACAACTCCGAGATCGTCTCAGTGCACCCGCAAGGCTACCTTGAGCCTCAAGGTGGTGGTGCTTGGCGCCACCACGGATCCTTAGCGCCCATACCGAAGCTGTCATCCGCACCGTGGCGATATGTTGTAAGGTGAAGGGTAGAAACCATGAACGGTGGCGGTCGGGGCCATGGTCAAGCCCCGGCCGACGGGCTCCCCGTCTGTTTACCAGGCGAGGTGGTGCTCCGGGACCTTCCTGTGAAAAAGACGATGAACCACAGGCGACATTTAGGAACCGTCAGAATAACCATAGCGCATGAGTACCTCTTCTAAAAAATCTGATCGGTCCCTGAAAAGTAACCGCATCATCATCATCAGCCTTACTGCACCCAGTGCAGGCCAAAGGCCCCTCCCATGTCTCTCCAATTAACCCGGTCCTTTGGCAGCTGAATCTACCCTTTGCCTGCAAACTTCTTAACCTCATCCGCCCTCCTAACCTTCTGCCGCCCCCTGCTACGCTTACTTTCCCTTGGAGTCCACTCCATTACCCTTAATGACCAGCGGTTATCTTGCCTTCACATTACATGCCCTGCTCAACCCCATTTCTTCCTCTTGATTTCGACTAGGATGTCCTTAACCGAAATTTGTTCCCTCGCCCGCTCTGCCCTCTTCCGGTCTCTTAACGTTACACCTATAATTTTTCTTTCCGTGGCTCGCTGCGTTGTCATTTACTTAAGCTGAACTCTTCGTTAGCCTCCACGTTTCTGCCCCGTAGGTGAGTACCGGTAAGGTACAGCTGTTGTACACTTTTCTCTTGAGGGAAATTGGTAAACTGCCACTCATGATCGGAGAACCTGCCATGTGCGCTCCAGCCCATTCTTCTCCTTCTATTTATATCCATCTAATGATCCGGATCAGCTGTCACTACCTGCCCTAAATAGACGTATTCCTTCACAACTTCTTTCAGAAGCCTGAATAGAAGCGATTATTATCCCGGTATTAAAGCAAGGCAAAGAAGCCATACTTGCGGCCAGTTATCGGCCAATTGCCCTAACCAGCTGCTTATGTAAGCTCTTTGAAAAAATGGTAAATCGTCACCTTGTGTCTTTTCTTAAAATCAACTGTCTTATTGAACTGCACCAAGCTGGACTTAGAGCTAACCGGTCAACTACTGACCAGATCGTTGCCTTCGAATCTTACGTAAGGGACGCCTTTGTGCATAAACAGCACTGTTCATCTGTTTTCTTTGATTTAGAGAAAGCTTACGATACCACATGGCGCTATGGTATCATCCGTGACCTGTTCGTCTTTGGTACCTTAGGAAATATTCTCTCCACCATTGAAAGTTATGTCTTTGCGAACATTCAAGGTCCGTGTAGAGAACTCGTTATACAAGCAGTTTATACAAGAGAATGGTGTCCCTCAAGGCGGCGTTCTTAGCGGCACTCTATTTATAGCGAAAATGAATTCATTAAAGAGTGTCCTGTCTAGATCTATATCCTACTCCGTTTATGTCGACGGTGTACAAATAAGTGACAAGTCATGTAATTTGGCCACCTGTGAGCGGCAATTTCGAATAGGAGTAAACAAAGTAGCGAAGTGGGCAGAACAAAACGAATTTAAACTCAATTCATCAAAGACTATAAGCGTACTTTTCACAAAAAAAACGTGGTATTAGACCTAAACCCGACATCACACTTAACGGGCAGAGTATTGCTGTCCAAAAAGAGCACAGATTTCTTGGCGTCATAGTCGGCGAAAAGCTTACATTCATTAAACAGATTAAGCACCTTAGACTTAAATGCATGATATCAATGAACCTTTTAAAAATCCCGTCCCGCCAGTCTTGAGGCACAGATCGAGACTGCCCCTGAGTCTTCTAAATAGTGTAGTTCTATCACGTGCAGACTACGGCTGAGTAGTGTACTAGTCAGCACGAAAGAGCACCTTAAGAATGCTTGACTCTCTGTACCACCTTGGTCTGCAGTTGGCTACTGCTGCTTTCCGTACAAGCCCAATTGCAAGTTATTACGTTGAGGCGGAGCGATGGCCACTTGAACGACGACAGAAATACACAAGTATAACGTACGCTACGAAGGTATTATCTGATGTTGATCATCCATGCCATACGCTTTTGCGAAACCCAACCAGTAAACTGCTCTTTTCAAACCGACCGTCTGAAACCCCACACTTACCCATTACAGCCGCCACACTTGTGCAAGACATAGACATACCAGTCTCCAACGTTTTGGTAACTCTTCTAAAGACATGACTGCTCCCTGGCAAGTGTATCTAATTGACTGCGACACATATTTTCGTGAGGTTGGTAAGAATGGGTCACCAACTGGCATACACCCGCAAAATATCTTATACACGCAAAATATCAGTGCACAGAGTTTTACACTGATGCCTCAAAGACATCCCCAGTTTCATGTGCAGTGCACAGTTGTCAATATTCTGAAACAAAAACAATTAATAGACACACAAGCTTATTTACTGCGGAATGCCATGGTATTCTGTTGGCTGTTAGATTCATCCTAGAAAAGAAAGTCCCAAGCTCTGTTATATACTCAGAATCCTTAAGTGTGATTGTGGCCCTGTTTTTTGGGAAACTCTGTAAAAACCCTGTAATAAATTCTCTCTTGAAATGCTTTATATCTGCACGCACATTAAACCTTAAATTTACAGTATGCTGGGTACCAGGTCACTATGGAATAGATGGAAATGAAGAAGCTGATAGGCTTGCAGCATCAGGTGCCGAACTGAATAGGATGGATATAAAACAACTTACATACAAGGACCTGAGGCTATATTTTAGGACTGCACTTCGCAAACGGTGGCAGCAGGATTGGAATGAACAAACTGACAACAAACTGTACACAATAAAACCACGGCTTTGGAGGTATGCCACAGAAAAAACAAAATAGATTCAAAGAAGTTGCTCTCTGCAGACTGAGGATAGGACATACATTCATCACACACTGGCATCTTTTACAGGATACTCCAGCACTACAATGCGCGAGATGTGGAGTCCACATCTCTGTTGTCCACACATTAATCAGATGCCCTAGACCGGATATGCAAAGACGACAGCACATTCCTGAAATTTACACATTTAAAATTCCAATGCATCCTTCATTATTTTTAGGTTATCACCGCATGTTCTCGTTGGATAGAGATTTTAAATTTTGACCTGATGTAGGTTTCATAGGAGAGGTTTCATATTCAAAGCAACCTCAGCACCTCCTCATTGCTGAGGAGTGCGGAGCTTACCCATAGCTGGCAGGCACCTCGCTCCTCTTGCTCAAGCAAGGACGGTGGTTGAGGCTACCTAGTTTCGTCGTTCATATATAACTCATGTAGAACAAGTTTTAGGCACTATACATCATTTTAATCCATTCCACCAGATATTTAGGCACCCTCTTCATACTCTATAATCATGCACATACTACTCATAGGCCCTATACACCAGCTTTTAATGCTATCATCTGCACACATTTTAGCCCGAGTCGACCAAAAACGTCGTTTTTGGCGCTCTTTGGCCTTAGTTGCTCTTGTGCCATAAAAAAACTAGCATCATCATCATCGTCTCAGTGCAGCCATTTGTGCGCACTATTCCGGCTGCCTGCAGTTTGGGTGGAACTGTCGGCCATCTGGCCGACTCTTGCCCTAACTCAATCCAAGTTAAGTGTGGCCTGTGTGGAAAGCAGGTATCCATAGAAGAGGGGGTGCGGGCCCCTCACAAGTGTATATTCAAGTGTGCGGTCTGTGTTGGCGGCCATGCCACAAATTCGCGGGAATGTACTGCAAAGTATCTTCGCAACAAGCCAGTCGCCCCAAAGTGCGGAAAATCCAACGCGATGGGCAGGCAGCCACATAAACCCGATGGCGACGACGTCACGGCTCAAAGCGACAGACGCCTCCTAGCTGGAAGGACGTCAAGGCCAGACAGAGCCACCACCGCCTCACGAAGCGGTCAGGAAAAGCAAGCCCGCTCCCAAGAGATTTTTGATGGCCCAACGCCATCAAAAATGGCAAACTGGGGCGCGATTACGGATCGGTCTCAAAAAACTGTCTCAATATTGAAGCAGTGACGTCAAAATGACGACACCGAGTAATGCCGACCACCGAATCGGCCAATGCGGAGCAAGGAGGCGGTTGGCTCCGCCCCGAAACCACTATTCGCACGACAAGGGACCGTAGACTAATGTTTTGCAGTAAAGACGCAGTGAATAAAAACGAGTAATGTTTTATTTTGCTAAGAAACTGGATTTCAAACCCAACAGCACCAAGCAAAAGAAGCAGTGTTTTCATTTCTGCAATTAAGTTTGCTGTTCAGTCACTTTTTTTGCCGCCAAGGTGTGCTGTCAGCGGTATAGCGTGAACATGTTAGTCTGAAAATGAACAAAAACGCAATGAAGAAAACAAGTAATGTTTTATTTTGGTAGTAAACTGTGTTGCAATCTCAACAACACGAGGAAAAATTAGAAGCATTTTCAGTTTTGCAATTAAATTTGCTGCAGGTTAACTTCTCTTGCCATGAGGACGCGCTGGCAGTGGCATAACGTGAACATGGCGGCCTGCAAGAAAACAGCTAATTCCATGGCTAGTTCCTGTTTTTTCGCGTGTCGTCTAAAATCAAGGTACTTTGCGGATGTCTTAAGTGCGCAGAAAAATCTGATTGAAGGCAGTGAATGCTACGGGCCTGTCGAGATCAACTTACAAGCAGCGCTCGGCTCGAAAATCGACGAAGACAACTTTAGTCTGTGTTCTCGGTCGGCGCCTATCGATCACCGAGTGACATGTGGTTCTGTTTATTTTCTTTAGAAAGTACCAGAAAACCATGAATCATCACATAGAAGCAACTGCCGACAGACGGGAGCAGACAGGTGCAGCTGCTGATAGCTTGCAATCTCGGTGCGGGAAATGAGCCGACACGGCCTGCCTCTGTGGCAGCAATCACTCTTCTGCCTTGTAACCAAGTGTTGCCGCCCACATCGGGCTAAGCACTTGATGTTCCGTTTGTATTTTTGTAGCTCCGTTCGGTTTATGTTCAGTTGTTGCCGTAGTTTTTTTTTTCCTGTGCAAGATGCAGAAATTGTGATGTTTATGCTCCACGTTGTTTAGAGAGAAAGGAAGCACTTGACTTGATAACTTTGCTATTGCCACCGAGGAGAGAACGAGCTTGTTCCATTAACGTTATTTACTAATCAGGTAGTAGATCCAGGGTCAACCAGGAAAGAAGTAGTTTGCTTGTATAGAGGCTAATTGCAACTGGGTAGAAAGTTGAGCAAGTTTGTTCATGTTTGCTGGTACACAGCGCTTGAATTGCATATGATACAGGGCAGTGAGGTAGGTAGGACAGGGCAGTGATGTGTAATATTGTATTTTGCTCAGCAGCGGAGTGATGTTGGTATAACTGGGTTTGGTGAGGGCAGTGTTTGAAGGGCTTTAAATACTTTGCGTAGCTTCTAACATGCACTTCCTTTCAGGTCGGAAGACCACTTGGTATTTTTTTTAAATTATGCTCCATCATATCTGAGGCACCCTGTATACAGGCCACTCCAGTTTGAAAGGAAACAGCCAGTTGAAAATGACTAGGATATTAAATACCTAGGCGAAAAGTAGCTTGAAAGCAGTTGCACTTATCACACATATTATGCGATAGCTTAAGGAGCTTGTCCGGCCATTCGGCATTGTCATTGTCTCGTATCATCATGGACAAGACTTCATAGCCCTGTGTTACGCAAACCAAGCTAGGTGTCAGTTATGGGGCAATAACGGAGTGCTCAAAATTTCCCATAATGGAGCTGCCTGTATATTCTTAGAGCTGTAGAGCATTTCCAGTAACGGTGTTGCAGATTGACATTGGTCTCCGCTGCCCGCCGCAAAGGCTTGTTCACAGTCGGTTGGGCTGAGCCGATGTTTTCTTCATTTCCAACGGCGCCTTGAAACCCACCGGAGGCGAAGAAGCGCTGCGCGCACAGCACCTGCCGCTCCACTGACAGCGCACTCACCCGCGCACCTCCCAGTTCAACGGCGAGTTCGTCGCACAGACACTGCGCAGTCTCCTCGAAATAACTCTCCCGGGCGTCAAAGTCGTCTTCATGCACCCTCCGACACCGTTGCTCGCGCGGTCACCCGCGTATACGACGATGTAAGCAGCCGCCATTTTTGTCTCAAACGTGTTGATACTACCTTTTCCAGTCTCAAAAAATCGTCTCAATCTGCCCGCATAATTAGATGGCCAACGTCACCACTTCTGCGCCATTTACGACGTCAGTCAGTGACGAAAAAAATCAAAATGGCCGCCGCCCACGGCTGACCAATAGGAGAGAGGCAAATGAGACACTTTTTGAGACAGTTTCGATTGAGACTGATCCGTATCGCGCCCCTGGCGAGCGGTTTCGGGTAGCGTTGCCTCCTCCTCCCACTTCCTCCCTCCCCCTCGTTTGGCGGCTGACGCTGAGCTCCAACACCTTGCAGCTTTTCTCCGGGCACAAAACGAGATGTGCTCGCGAAAATTGTAGCCGTGGAGGCAAGAAAAAGTCCCCCTCCCATTAGTACCCCATTGTGGAGGCTATTGAGAGCAAGACGGCGGCGGCGCCGGCCCCGGAACCTTCCCTTGCCGACCTGGAAGCCCGAGGTAATGCCAAATATGATACCCTGCTGGAGGCAGCGATGGAATGTCTCATCGCTAGAGTCATGGAGGCTATCGCCTGTACGATCGCTGAACACGTCGCGACTAACCCCAGTCTTTCTCGCAGAGCAAGTCCCCTTAAGGACGTATCTGGTCGGCCATCAAAATTGTCCCGGCGAGTCACTGACCTCGACGATGACGAAGACAGCTGCCCCCTTCTGGGTGCTGAGCTTCAGCCCCTAGTAACTACCTCGGGGCAGCCCAACCTCTCACCCCATAAATCTGAGCACGGAGGGACACCTTCGGTGTAGGCGCTCCCCCTCTCTAAGTCGGCTTCGTCCATTACGCTTACTCAATCGAACTATCGGGGGTTCTGGCGCCGTTTCAAGCGGGCAGACCTCCGGCTTTTCCTTTCAACTAGGGGTGTGCGAGTATCAAATTTTTCGAATACGAATCGAATACGAATAATCAGTTCCGAATATCGAATCGAAAATCGAATAACCTAGGACAGACGCATTTAACCACTAAAAAACATTTATTTGAGCATTCAAGAACATCACAGTTCAGCTATCAATGAGTAAATGAACACAAAAGGTGTGTGCGGCTGCACAAAAAGCATCAAAGTCTAGAACATTATTCTTAGAAGAGGGGAAATATCACAGAAAATGACTAGTACACAGCACTGATTAAGGTTATCTTGCCATAAGCACAAAAGCGCAATGCTGGGATGAACATTAAAGGTTATCGTGAAGGAAAACCAGCTGCTCCGCATGGTCAGGCAGAAGTCTCTCCCTTCTAGCTGAAACGACCTCTCCAGCCACAGAAAATGCCCTCTCACTTGGCACTGAAGTGGCGGGTATTGCGATGTACTTCGTGCACAGCTTTGACAGACTTGGGTATCTGAAAGAACCCACGGTCCGCCACCAGTCGCATGGGTCACTGTCTCGTTTGAACAATGCCTCCTCTGAGTAAGCAGCAAACTCCCATCCTGCAGCAGACACTGCTTCAGTTTCCACAGCATTCCTCACTAGATTGTCAAATGCATTCCAGACATTAGAAGACTGCTGTGCACAGAGTTCTGGCCTATGTTTCTTAGCTTCTGGGTCAGGAGCACACAGGGACAAATTTTGTAGCACTAAACTTTTTGGCCATGTCATCTTTTCTTTGTCGGCTCTGAGTATGGTGGATTTTGAAGCGTGGGTTCAAAAACATGGCCAGGCATGCCTCCTCGTCCTCTGCATACAGGGGGAACCTTGATCTGACCGAGCATGCCAGGGCTGTATGAAATCCAGTAGTATCAGTGAAGTTTGCAAGATAATGTAGCATTCCAAAAATGAGTGGTATTTGAGCTGAAAGTGATGAATACGTTTCTGTACTGGCGATAACAGTGGCTTCAAAGAATGGCTTGAGCGTTTATACATATTCAGAAGCCTCTTTCCATTCCTGTGAACTGAGCCCATCAATGCTGTTGTCTGAAGTGGCAAGGTCCACAGTGACTGCCTCCTTTAGTTCCAAGAGACGAGACAGCATTAGGTATTGGCTGTTCCATCTGGTTTCTACGTCTTGAACCAGACGGAGAGGATCTTTGCCTGTTTTTTTTGGTATTCTTCTAGCCTTTTTTGTGCCGATGAGCTGTGCTTATAGTGACCAACAGTGTGTCTGGCCTTCTTGCACAGACGATCAATGGGCGGCGTACGAGATCTTGCGTCGTTAAGGGCTAGCTGCAGGGTGTGGGCGAAACACGATCGCTCAGTCGACGGGAGCCTCCTGACAGCGGCACGGATGTTGCGCCCATTATCTGTCACGATGTATTTTTCACAGTTGTCGGGTGTCCCCCACTCGCTGCACATCTCTTCCAGCATAGCTGCGATGTTTTCAGCACGGTGACTGTCAGCCATATGACGCGTGTTAAGCGTGAAACGCTGTATTTGAAAATTAGGAGCTTGTGTGTGTGTGTCGCCTTTCTCGTGTGTCGTTTTATTTGCGCAAAAGAACATTTCTAGATCGAGATGAACAACCAACTCGCCCAACAGGAAATTTTAATGAATTAGGAGCTAGGAGATGGCAAGTGAAGCTTACGTAGCTTTCGTTCGCTCGCGAAGCCCACATGTCGCTGGTAAAGGCAACAGCTGCAGTTCCGCCTTCAAAAGCGCTGCTGAGCTCCATTTTCACCTTCTTCCGCGTATCGCCATACATGCGCGGAACAAGCACCCGCGAAAGTGTAGAGCTCGACGGTAGGCGATAGTTTGGCACAGCAGCTGCCAACAGCTCTTTACACCCGCGGTCTTCAACGACGCTGTAGAGCTGCAATCAAGCGCCACCATGGCAGCGACCTTGCTGTTAAGTGCTTGCGTCATCTTTTCTGAAAGCGGCTCTGTCGGGCGCACAAAGTCGGTCATGGTCGGCTGATCTTTCTGCGGTACACCTGCAGCCATCTTTCGATATTCTTTCATCTGGGCCGCATGCAGCTTCAAATGGTTGACAAGCGACGTTCTCGTACCTGAAGCCGTTCGAAGCACTTTGCTGCACGTGGTGCACTCCGCCGTCGATGGCGATGTCTTCACAAAGTATTTCCATACGGCGCTCTTTCCTTTTCGGTTTCCACAACCTTGGTTCGCCGTGGCACGAATCAGAGTCGGGCGCGCCGTCGCAGGTATAGCCACAAAGAAGCTCACCAGCACAATCAGCTACGGCATGGCCCGACGTTACGCATGGCTCTGAGCGCCGCCACGTTGCTTTGTCGATGTCGATAGGACTTGCGGACCGAAACGAACGACGGTGCTCGCAGTAAAATATTCGGCTAAATACAAATATTCGCGTCGGATCGATTATTCGAAACAACACAAATACTTGGTTCTCGAATCGAATAGGAATACTAAAAATATAATATTCGGTTGATATTCGAAAATTTCAAATATTCGCACACCCGTACTTTCAACCTTTGACATTCGCCAGACGTGGTTGCTCTCCATGAGCTGGGGAAAGGCACCACACCAACCAATTATACGGCGTTCCAGCAGGATCCCTCGTCTTGTCGATGCCACCATAAAAATTATACATCCAACCAGGTCGACTCCTCCTCCTCATCCTCCCTCCTAAATTCAATATGACTTGGGGAAGTGACACTCCCCATCGACTTGAAGACCACCGTGGTCATCTTTATTCCTAAAGCTGGCACGGTCATCAATACGGACAACCTCCGTCTCATCTCTTTGACTCCCTGTGTGGGCAAACTCATGGAGACGATGGTACGCGACAGGCTGTCAGAGTTCATGGAATCCAAGCACCTTTTTGCAGAGAGCATGTTCGGGTTTCGCCCACACAGATCTGCACCAGATGATCTGCTATAACTCAATCGGGCCATTCTCGACGCCGTCGAATGCCCCCACAATGACAAGGCTGTACTCGCCTTGGATTTGAAGGGAGCATTCGAAAACGTTATCCACGATATCACTCTCATTCACTTCCGTGAAACCAACTGCGGCACAATCACTCTTCAATACATTCAGCGATTTTTGACCGACAAACAATCTCACATTCGAATCCAGGCTAAGGAAAACATGGCCCTTTTCATTTATGAACCAGGGGTACACCGAAGGGCGCGGTGCTCTCTCCCCAATTATTCAATCTGGATATGACGCGCTTACAGGCACAGCTGGACGCTGTCACTGGTGTGCAGCATTCTCTCTACGCCAATGACATCAACCTGTAGGCCACGCAGCTCTCTCGGAGACTTGAGGCCAACCTGCAGGAGGCGGTGAACATAGCGGACCGTCATGGTTCCCCGAAACGTCTGAATTTGTGCACATACGTCCCTCACCAAAGAGCACAGCCAAATTTGCATTGTCTCTTGATACAGGTCCAATCCTTGAATATGTCGAAGTCCGGGTACTTGGGCTCTTTATACAAGACAGACAGTCAGATACGGCATTGGCCAAACTCCGTAAGATCTGGGATCAGGTGGGCCGCATCGTCCGCCGGGTTTCTAACAAGCGAAGTGGGTTACGATGCAAGGACGCCTTGCGGCTGGCGCATGCATTTGTAGCCAGTAGAATTCTGTATACGCCTCCACACCTGCACCTGCGGAAGCAAGACGTGTATGAACTCGAAGTCATCCTCCGCAGAATTATAAAGCGGGCTCTCGACATCCCAGCCAACATCTCCAACCTGCGCTTGCTGGGGCTGCGCATGGCGAACACATTTCGGGAGCTCCGGAATGCCTATTTGACCAACCAGTTTACACGTCTCTCGAAGTCATCGTCCGGTCGTCGTCTCCTTGCTCGACTACACATCTAAAACACCACAGTCATGCAAGAGTGCGTACGCATTTCATCCTAGTAGAGATGTGCCTTTCACATGTGCCCTCTTCCCTCGAACATGAATCGTGTGGAGCATAATGGCCGGCGCCTGGCGCGGGCGAAAGCCCTGGCCGGCCAGTATGGAAAAAAAACCCGGCGTACTCTACGTGGATGCCTCCGGCTCCCGCCATGGGTGATGTGACACGGCCGCAGTCGTCCACGAATCTAAAACAGCAAACGACCTTACTTTCTGTGCCCGTGACATAACACAGAAGGAGAAGGTCGGCGTTGCGTTGGCTGCATCTCATCGAACTTCCAAGACAATTATTTCCGACTCAAGAGGGGCATGTCAGAACGTCGAGCAGGGCTGGGCACCCTACCTCGCCTACCGCCTTCTCCAAAACAGCGTCTACACCGGGGACCTCGCACACCGGAATATCGTTTGGACTCACGCACACATAGGCATTGAGGGAAATAAGGCAGCTGAAGCTGCCGCTCGCGCGCTCTGTCACCGGGAATTCCCCTCTAACCTCGCCGATCAGGAATTCGAATCCACTCCGGGTTACTTCTTCAACGACTCTGTTTCAGTCTGTCAATCTGTCCTCGGCCTGTATCCCCGCCCGTGTAAAGTCTCTCAAAATCGGAGGAGCAGCTTCTGCTCTGCCTGTATACAAATAGTTTGCTTTTCGACCCTTCTTTCTCGGGCAGTTGTCCGCACTGTGCGGAGAAGTCTTCGGACATCTACCACATGGTGCGGGCCTGCCCCTACAGCCCTGTCATCCCCCCTCACCCCAACCCCACTGGGAGGACTGGAAGGCGACCCTGCTCGGCTGCTTTGAACTATAGGCCCAAAAGGCCCTGGTTGAGCGCGCCCGAGCAGCCGCTGACGCCATTGCGGTCCCATACTAGGGACCTCCACCTAGTGTTTGAGAGGGCTTGGCCCTTAAAATTCGGTCCAGTCATACCTCCCTGCGCCTTTTTTCAAGACAGTGAAAGTGTTTCACCGCCACCACGACCTCTTGGGCTCCTCTTATAATCATAGAATCCCAGTTGAACACTTTTGCGAACGTGCTTCGCTAGGCTTGCAGGTACATCTTGAGGCTGTTCTTTGTCACATATCCTCACAGTTCACAACGCACTCATTTATAAAAATATTGCCTACTCCTCTGATTTTTCACGGTCTGTCGCGAACCTCGGAAAAACGCCTGCAAAGACTGTTAGCCACGGGTCTCCACGTGTGACTGGGAGTTCCTCAATATACTTCCAGCGCTCTGGTAATCGCTGAGGAGAGGCAGCCTCCGTCTGAAGTGTTATGAACGACATAGACCTGCAGACACATTTTCCACCTGATAAACCAGCATGAAAAGCGCCCATAAGCTTCCGCGCTTCACGAACGGGATGAAAGTCATATACCTGAAGTTTTTCAGCACCGCCGTCAGCTTCTTCCATTATATGAATTTTGGAATGGAGACACAGAAAATCGCCCATGACTTTTAGTTATCCCTACAGTACAGTTGTATGTCGAAAGGATATTTAGGAAGCCTGACATGATGATATGCGTTGCTCAGCAGTTAGCACTTTACCAGAAACACATGTGGAATCCCGGTCACATTCATGTGTATACTGACGGTTCCAGTCATAAAAATTCATCAGCGTTCACATTTGTGCTTACGCGCCTGAATGAGTGACGGGCATATAAACTGGCTCACGCGACAGAATCAACGACTGCTGCGACTTACGCTATTTATTTTGCTTTCCAGTTCATCTCCTCAGTGCGAGACTCGCATATGCTGGTAATATTTAGCGATTCCTAATACGCACTGAAATCACTTGACAGCGCTAGTTCCATACAACGCAAAGCTAGACTGGTAAACGAAGTTCGTAAAGAATTTTATAAGGCTACCAAAAACCAGAATATTATACTTTTCCAGTGAATACACGGACATTGCTTTATTTCTGAAAACACTGAGGTGGATGCAGTGGCTAGACAAGCACACTCCCATGCCTTCACTTCTGGCCATCCGCTATCGCGGGGCACATTGCGCTGTTTCTTGAAGAACATGCGCAATGAAGTAAACGAAAACGTGTGCTTTGAGCCAAACCATACATGTTCTGATCTGCAGTCATCGATCGTTTGCTGGGTTTTAATACTCGATTATCTATCAGCAGAAGTTTAGAAACGCTCCTTCAACGCTTGCGTTTATGAACGGCTTACACGAAGCACTTTCTTCATTGAACTGTCCGAGCTGACAGCACATGGTGTGCGTGTGTGTGTGTTGCCAAGAAAATGAGAATGTGGCTCAATTATTATTAGGTTGCCGAGTGCATGACTATCTCCGGTCGCGATTGAAGAGAGACTTGAGCGCTCTTGGTCCAAAGACCCTTTAGTCCGTCGCCGACATGTGAACTGCAAAAGCGAGCACTTGTGGCATTGATAGCATTCCTTGAGGACAGCGGCATCCTTGGGAAATACTAGCTTAGTAGAATAGGAGTCAATGCTAGAGCGCTTACTTCTCTGTGTGTGAGTGCTTCAATATCTTTGCTATTTGCTTATGCTATGTTTGCCGCAAACAATTTTTTTTGTGAGTGAATGCTTCAATAGACTTGTTATTTACCTTTGCGGTGTGTACTGCAAGTAAGCTTTTTTTGTTCATCAGTTTGCGTTTATTAATATCTCTTGTATATATTGTATTGTGTACTGTTCTCTCAACATTCAAGGCGTTATGGTTAGCTCAATAATGTTACTTTTCCAGGCGCTTGCACTTTGTTTTATAAGCTGCGCACTGTGTGTTTGCGTTATGTTAGGTTGAATTGTATATTGTCGGATCAAGTGGCTGCTATGAATTAGTGAAAAGCAGTAGCTGGAGCCGCTATGCAGCGCCAACCTCTCCTCGCTTGTTCAAATAAACAAAAAAAGCGCGCAACTGGCTCCCTGGGACAGTGGACCCCCCAGGAGCGCTTTAAGGTACGTGGCCGTAGGGAGAGAGAGATGTGGGCTATATGAATTAGCGCTGACAACATTGTATCAGGCACGCGGCAATGCAGCTATAGTGTGCAGCATTCATACGGTTACCAACTTCTCAACATCAACCATTATTTATCTGCCACCTGCCAGGGTTGTACGGTGGGCGCCCTGCCTATCCAGTGTGCGGAACGCACTCAACGTTACGAACGCCAAGGCGCGTCTAGTTGACCGATACACAAGAGCTTTCGCTCTACGAAGGTCTAGCAATAGGTGAATCGCAGCTATTTTTTTTTTGTTGCTGAGAACCACTTCCGTAGCCTCCACTGCGTTGCACGCTATGCATGAAACGGAGTATAGTAACGCTTGCGCATTAATAAACACTTAATAAATTGTCAAGAAGCACAAACGCACTGCGTGCTTAGAAAAAATTACAGGCATCGAAAGCCGCAAAAAACCTCTCCTTGTGAATCATGCAAATCAAATAAACAACTAAACAAAGCCTAAAGCTATAAATGAGATTAACTGCCGCCTTAATAGCTCCAACCTGAACTCGGGCTTCTTTACATTTCAATGCTACACCTGGGTCCTCGCTCGTAGACAGTACGCAATAAGCTAGCGGTCACATGCACCATGCGCTTTAAAATGAAGATGCTTAAATACAGTCTTACGTTTCGGCTGAATTAGTAAATGCGACCTTGTGGGAGAACACGATGACAAGGTCGCGAAGGTCATCAATTTTCATTGCGTTCTGAATTTAAGCGTCACTTGGTAAATTTCATATGCGTCTGCCCCGCCGCGGTGGCTCAGTGGTTAGGGCGCTCGACTACTGATCCGGAGTTCCCGGGTTCGAACCCGACCGCGGCGGCTGCGTTTTTATGGAGGAAAAACGCTAAGGCGCCCGTGTGCTGTGCGATGTCAGTGCAAGTTAAAGATCCCCAGGTGGTCGAAATTATTCCGGAGCCCTCCACTACGGACCTATTTGTTCCTCTCTTCTTTCACTCCCTCCTTTATCCCTTCCCTTACGGCACGGTTCAGGTGTCCAACGATATATGAGACAGATACTGCGCCATTTCCTTTCCACCAAAAACCAATTATTATTATTATTATTATATGCGTCTGAATTAGAAAGGACGACAAACGAACTGACTGCTAATGACCCCTGCAGGCGATGCGGCCTGCGCCACTGCACGAAACTTTCGAAGGGGCACTGACAGTTCAGTGAATGTAGTTATTATTTTCAGTTTTATCAGAAACTCAGGCCCGGCTCCGTAATATATATCTGCACATGTTCTCTATTAATTTTAAATCTAACGTTTGCAAAGTGCTCAACACTATCACAGTTGTAGCAAAATATTGCAAGATTAAAGCACGTAGGTTGGGAATTAAAAGCACATTAGCCGTTTCACTTCTAAGTCGTGAAAAAGGCCATGAAAATTGTTTATTACCAAAGAAAAGAGTCATTAACTGTCTTGCTTTTCGATGAAACGCTGAACAAGACTAGATGAAATGGAAGAAGGAAGGAGGGAGTGATAGTTCAAGTTCAAGTTCAAGTTCGTCTTTATTTACATCAGGACGATGTAGGTAGGCTCGGACAATAATAATAATTGGTTTTTGGGGAAAGGAAATGGCGCAGTATCTGTCTCATATATCGTTGGACACCTGAACCGCGCCGTAAGGGATGGGATAAAGGAGGGAATGAAAGAAGAAAGGAAGAAGAGGTGCCGTAGTGGAGGGCTCCGGAATAATTTCGACCACCCGGGTATCTTTAACGTGCACTGACATCGCACAGCACACGGGCGCTTTAGCGTTTTTCCTCCATAAAAACGCAGCCGCCGCGGTCGGGTTCGAACCCGGGAACTCCGGATCAGTAGTCGAGCGCCCTAACCACTGAGTTACCGCGGCGGGTGTAGGCTCGGACAGAAAAGTGAAAAAAATTCACTTGAAGGAGTCCGGGCCCCCTTCTACAAGGCAAAATACAAGAAAGAGGCGCGCAGTGGGGGTGATGGCGGTGGTGAAAAACTTTATTCAGTGGAGTGTTTGCAGGCCAAAAATGGCCCTTTACATAGGTGGGGTCCGTAGTCCAGGACCCCGCTGGGCGGGGCCGCTACTCACGCCCGCTGGACGAGAGCCCTTCGAGACTCCAGCAAGTTGAGCAGTTGAGCAGGGCTGCCTCCCATGCCTCTCAGGCAGGGGAAGGGTTTGGGAGAAGGGAAGGATTCTTCTGACAAGCCCAATCCATGTGGAAGTTATCAGGCACTTCTCCGCAGTGAGGGTGGTGATAGGGGTGGAAAACATTTATGGGCAGATACACATTCAGGAGCTTATGCATGAGCTGACCTAGAGGAGGCCAGCCCTTAAATGTACTGGGTGGAGGTCCCTAGTTAGGGACCGTATAGTGGCGTCGGCCAGCACCCGGACTCGCCCGACCAAGGCCAGTTGGGCCCGCAGTTCAGAGCAGCCGAGCAAAGTCGCTTCCGAGTCCTCCCTGGTTGGGTTTGGGTGAGGGGTGACAGCAGTGGTGGAGAGACAGGGGTGAAGGGATGCACACAATGAGGGCAGCACCCATCAATTATGGGGTTAAAATGTTGCGCAGCAGGGCACAACAAAGTGTTGGCCTTCAGGCGCCTGCCTGTTAGCTCATCGCCTTTACTCAGGCCCTCAGCATGGAACGGGAAAAACCGATGCAATTCGCAATACAATTCCAGAATTTTTCTGAACCGCAGAAGCGGTTGCCTAATCTTTTTGCCGGAGGAGCCTGGATGAGGTGCCCGGTGCGTATGCGCTCGGGCGGCCGCGTCCGCAGCCTAGTTACGTCTAAGGGCCTGATGGCCCGGAGTCCAAACAATGCGTTTGGATAAAGGGTCCGATTCCCTTACTGCCCACTTTAGAATATGTAGGCTAAAGGTGAAAACACACCAGCCAGGTAGCGTTCACAGGGTCGACGCGAATCGATAATAATTACCTCCGAATTCGAGTCCCAGACGGCAAGCGCAATGGCTGCCTCCTCGGCCTGCGCTGAATTTGGAGCTCGATATTACAGGCCGTGACGTGTCGGTCCTGGTGTACTACGGCGGCCGTATAGAAGGTTCTGGATAATTTAGCAACACCTGAGTTCATTAGTGCGAAAGCACTTCAGCCGCACTCACTTGGTTTCAGCTGTGTGTGTGTGCTGCCTCTGAGTAGCATGTGTAAGAGACTCACAGGGTCAGTGCATGCCGCAATCGCGCTTTGAGTAGGCGGTGGTGCGCACCAACTAATACCCTTGTCACACGGGCACTCCTAACCGCGGTTATCGAAACCGTGGTTACCGCAAACCGTAGTTGCTGCTGTTCACACGGCAGAACCGACCACGGTTAGCCCGCTAACCGCAGTTAGCACAAACCGAGCTTGGCAACCTCGGTTTCGTCGCTCAAACCGTAAACATGGCGGCGCCCATGCCAGTGTCATGCGCTTCGAGTCAAGAGTCTCGGGCTGATATGAAGAGAGTGTCGTGGTCGCACCATGCGACGATGACATTGATACGGCTTTGGGAAGAAAACTTGCCTGCTCTGCGTGCATGCTCGAGAAACGCGCGTATGTACGCGTCGATTTCAGCGGAGCTGAGTGCTGGGCTTCACGGCGAGGGGCCGTATTCCTCCAAGCAGGTCCGCCAAAAAATAGATAACCTGCATAAGAAGTATCGGTAAGTAAAGTTGCAATCTCTATGCATGCTGTTTTCGAGTGCTGGTCTGTGGTTTGAACGCTGCGTAGCGGCATGCAGCCGTGAGGGGGCTCTAGCTTAGTGCGAGCTTTGTGTGGTTCACCACAACAACAACAAAAGAAAAACGTGAGGCCTAGGCTCCGCTTGATGCACGAAAAATTGCGATCCGTGTTTCTTTTCGTTTAAGGCACATGACTGGTGTGTACCTGTTCCAGCTTGACACCCGCAGTGCTAATGTAATTACGCTGCTGTTGCGTCACCAACAGTGCGCTGTCATTACCACTATCGCCGCATCTTTTCGCTACGTTCACAGTATCACTGAAATTCCACATGCCAGCTGAGCATTGGTTTGATTTTATACGGCAGATACATTCATTTACTGAAGGTTTTCTTTTTCAGTGAAATGGCAGTTTTGGATTTTTTTTATTTGCATATGTGCAGTAGTGGTAATTCTTATTCCAGGAAGATCAAGCGCACTGGCACCACCACCGGCTCAGGCGGACAGGACTGGCCGTTCTATTGGCACCTCCACCAGTTTCTGGGATCGCTCCCAATGAATGATGAGATGTTGATTGAAGAAAATGTGGAGGTAGGCTGTGATTTACATTTCCTCAAATAGCATGCTAAAGGGTCATTTCGCACGCTGTTGTAACAAATGCAGATTACAGAACTAGATTGTGGGTTTAAGATTGTATGAGCTGTTTACATGCTAATGTCAGCGAGTTTTTATTGTAAACACATAGTCGTTGACAAGGGTAGACGTGCGGGCTAGTTGATGGCTTATGCTTCTTTGAACAGTGAGAAAGACTGACGCAGACAGGACACACACACAGCGTAAACTTTAAGCTATGTTTATTCTTGAAATCGACATGTGTAAACACATGGCTTGATGTGCTCGAGATGGCAAACAGGTACAATGCGGAAGAAAAATTATCCTAATCGTGTTTTCCGCGCCTTGCCAACTACGAAAGTTCTTTGCCTGGTAAAGGAAGAGATCAGCCGGAGCTGTGATATAAGACACTGTCGTGTCCCATTAATATGATAGCCACTAATATGAACAACTTGAGATATAGTGTTTTATTGGGTACCAAACGTCTTCAATGTATTAGGAGCCTGGTAATATGGAAACTCATTTGCATGGATATGGAGGGTGGAAAGGCTCGGAACCCATTTTGGTCCATGTATTTTAGTTGTGTTAACATGTACAGCAACATAAAGGAAACACTGCTGATCCAGCTATGCATTTCTTGTTTTCACCGCAGAACAGAATTGAAATGCAGTGCAAATGAAGGATTATTTTTCGTTTTATGCTTAACGAGGGCCAAGTTACTCTTGACATTCCTTTCCATTCGCCCATTGCATGCAGCTTTTACTGAATTGAAACCCATATTTTACAGCTGTCAGCAAAATGGGCATAGATATGTACTTGTGGATAGTGGAGAGAGAATGTTTGCTGTGAGAAAGACATCATCATGCCTGCAAATGCCCTTGTGCCTTTCAATGATTGATAGGCACAAAGCATAGTATACTTGAAAAAAAAGGACAAGTTATGTCACACCTCAAGAATGGAAGGCCAGATGCGACAGTATTAATGTCTTTGCCTAGCCGCTGCATCGGCCTCTGTGTTTCCAAGGAATTTTATATTATTTTCAACACCATTGGCCGGCCAACGCCATTACAGGGTACAACGTACGTATTGTTGAGCATAACATAACAGGAATGCAGGCATTAGATTTCAGTGCCAATTCTTTATTAGATGTGGTTGGAACTTAAGAAGGCTATTAACACACTCATTCTGCATAAGCATTTTGTGCTCACGTGCAGTGTCAATATTTTTTCATTTGTAATGCAGTGAGTTTGTACACTAAACACCAGTTATGGGTGCAAGAGAGCACTATAAAGTTGATTCTTGCCTCCAGTAAGTATTGCACAGCATAGCAAGAATTGCATCCTAGGAACAATACTATATGTTATGTGGTTGTCTTGTGCAGGTGCCAGTGGTGGCTGAAATGCCTGAGGATGCGGAGCTCGTGTCATAGGGAAGAGTCGCATTTGCTGAAAATGATGTAACTGCAAGTGAGGCTTTGATAGGAAATGAGGAGACCAGCAGGTTGAATACCACTGCTGCTGACGTTAGCAATAGAGCACTGAGCAGCTCTGCTGACCCTGGGCCAAGCAGCGTTTCCCCAGCCAGTGCCCGGCCCGCCATCACAGGTGCAGACAAGGCCAGAAAGACAGTCGTCATCTGCAGTGCAGCAACTGCTACACTTTCATAGTGAACAGTCAAAAAGATCTTTAAAGGCAGCCAAAAAAAGTAGAAAACTGCAAAAGAAAGTAGTAGAGCTCCTGCAGGAGTCCAACAACATTCAAAACAAAATGGTTGACATGATGGGGGACTTCTTGGCTGAAAAAAAGGAATAAAAACAAATGTGCACATTATCATCATCTTGTGATGTTGTGTCATGCTTGTTTTGTGCAACAGTGCACCACTGAGCGTACTGAACATTAATTTCATGCATAAAATCCAGTCTTCTATCGCAACACACAACACTGATGGCATATTTCAATTTGAAGCAGCAATGTGTTTTGCTAAGGCATCCCAAACTGCCACCCCTGGTGCATCACATCGGCTGCTGGTGCATACTGGCTGAGGGCGCCGCTGCTCTTCAGCATGAGCTGCATCGAGCCAAGCCACATCACAGCGATCGGACATCTGCTCACATATATTGTGAAGTACGCAGGCAGCACGAATGGCAGTGGTCACGTTGTGTATGTCGCACTCTAGTCCCTTTAACAGCATGCGGAACCGGGCCTTCAATCTTCCGAACACATTTTCCACAACGCGCCTTGCAGATGAAAGGTGATAGTTGAATGACTGCGTCGGAGATTTTAGTGCACCCGGTTGCAAGTAAGGCTTCATCATGTGTGTCTGGAGAGGAAACGCTTGGTCGGCGAGCAGGACAGGCCCAACTGGCACGCCATCAAGAATTTTTACTTCTCTGCTGAACAGCTCGCTGCTCAACAGTTGCGGGAGCCTTGAGACTTGAAATACACCAACGTCGTGATTCCTACCTGGCGCACCAGCATTGACGTACAGCAATCTGTACTTGTGATCGGCCACTGCCAAAAGAATGACATTGTACCATCCTTTGTAGTTGAAGTAGTCGACTGCGTTTTTTTTAGGTGGGCACACCTCGATGTGGCATCCATCTAGGGCGCCTACGCCTTGCGGAAATCCAGTCACTGCAGCAAACTGGCACATGTGCTCGGCCAACTGGTGAGCTCTCGGGAACATCCCAAACTTCGATTCCAATAGCAACACAACAGCATGGCAGAATTCCCAGAAAATTTCGTTTACTGTGGACCTGCCCACACCGAAAGCGTTGCTGACGCTTCTGTCTTCGCCCGACGTGGCAAGACGGTAAAGGCCGATTGCAACACGTTTGTGCAGCGGTACAGCCTTTCGCATGTTTGTGTCTTGTCTTCTCATGCTCTCGCATGCGGTCACAATGTACCTAAATGTACTGCGATTCACCCGGAAATGCGTCCTGAATTCGCTGTCTGGAAGGTGAGGCACCGTCGTCTCGTACCAAGAGTTCCCTCTCGGGTACGCCCACAACCTCCGCTCGCGTGGACATAATTGCACAATAGCAGCCTCGAGCTGGCGGCACCTCATCTCGGCACATCGTCGCTCCTCCTCCGTCCGCTCAATTTCGGCTAGGAGCGCTATAAGCTGAACACGCTGGCGCTGAAGGGCAGCCTGTTGCATCGTAAACATTAGCCAGAATTCATCTTCACGCTGTAGATTTTCGGAAGCCGGTTCGCTCGCAGCCATCGTAGGCGCTGCGATCCCGTTGCGTCTGGATAATAGCGTCTGCTGCTCGAATCCTGTGGGCACAAGCAACGATGCACGCAAAAATGAACTCGTACAAACCACGCAGGTACTGCGAGGGTCGTGAGCGGAAACGCGGGAGAGCCGGCCGTAGTTGGCTACTATAATTTCTACAAAGCCGACTAGACCCAGTGTTAAAAGACTGCGCTTAGTAAACGGCGTCATATTGATGTTCATGCGCACTGAAGTTACCTGCAGCTGCTACACACGCATAGTCAAGCAAATAAAAATGCCGCAAATTGTATTAAGCAATTTTTCAGAAACAAATACTGCAAGTGTTGTAATTTTAGTTATGTCGAAGTGGGAAACACGTGATCATGGTAAAGTCGTCGAGTGGTGGGACTAATTTCTGTATGGCAGGGGTGGTTTGACGGTTTTCTTTAACCGCGGTTAAGTCGTCTAACCGCAGTTAAGCGTAACCGCGGTTACAATGCCCGTGTGACAAGGGTATAAGTGAGGCAGCTATGTGCCTTTTCTTTTCTCAAAATCAACCGAAGTTCTAGACTACGTTGATTTTGTGCGAAAGAAAGGCGCATATCTGGCTCCCTGGATCAGTGCACACTTCAATCACGCTTTGATCTACGTCGCGGTGGCGTTAACATGTAAAACCGTGTTTTTGCACAATATTAAGTAGTTATCAATGCGAAACCGCCACCCATTTCTAAGGGAAAGCTTCACTACGCTAGGTGAAGCGAATTTCGCAGTGCGTTCCTAGTTAACCTTCAAGTGAGCCAGAGGCCAAAGCCCTTACCATATGTGGTCCACCATGGTGTCGTATGACTTGACCTTCGATATTTAACCTTGACCTTTGACGTTGACCTTTATTTTTGCCGGTAGATGGTGGAACAATAGTCACGTGACAATCGCGTGATGCCGCGCGATGGAAACCCGTTGTGACGTCAGTCTTGAGGGAATATAAACCACAGCCGTGCACTTAGACACCATGGAAGAATGCGGCTAGGAGCGCACCTATAGCTTTCATTGGGTGACCAACCTCTCGCGATAAACCATTAATTTAACTGCCACTCGCAAGGGTGGCAGGGTGGGCGCGCTCCGTATCAAGTGTGCGGAAAGCACTCAACCATACAGACGCCAAGCCGCTTCTGCTCACCCGATACACCACAGGCTTCGCTCGGTAACCAGGTTCAGCAGTAGTTAAACCGCCCCTAATTTTTATTCCTTACTGAGAGAAGCGATGCTTTAGTAAGACCAGATAATGATCTAACTTGCTGTATAAGAAAATGGTTATATGAATACTTCTTCGAGACTATACTTCCGAAAGAACATTTATTTTTCACTGAGGGGGAAAACATGCCTGACATATACTGAAGTCGGTTTAAACGCGCTGCTGCACCTATCGCAAGGAAAGCTTAAGATGGAATTCGGAGCACGCGCAGCACTAGGAAGAGGGGGCTGAAATGACGGAACTCGAGGAGGGAGGATGCTAATACACAGGCCATTGTGATGAAGGTGAAGGAGAGTGAAAAAAAGGGCTTATTTAAATGCAATGATGCCTGCTTTGGCGCTTTAATAACTATGTCGTAAAGATTGGAAACAGATGAGCTAGATTTATGCATGCCCGGAAATTGTGGACAAGCGCATGTTTCATCTGCAACTTGTTCACGAACGGATATTTTTCGCATATCTCAAGATCGCACACAAACGCCTACTCAATGCGACCTCAAGGAAAAACCTTGATCATTGCGCGACGCTCCTGTTAGCGTTACTCTTTCCATAAATATGCTCACAGCTGAATTTAAAATAACCCACACAGGCGTCAAAATAGTTGCGAGAACACCTGTAATTGTTTTTCTGGGACAGTATTCATCACTCAGTGAGGGCACAAGACAAACTTTAGCAGAAGAATATTGCTATTCTTAGGAAAGTTAGACCATTCATCTTCATTACAGAATTTTACAACATTGCACAGTTGCCGCACACTGAAAGGTGATGCACAACCGAGCTGGACTTGAGAACGCTGGTTCACAAATTTTGTATGATTGAATGTTTGAACTGTTTTAGTAAGCCGCCGACCTGAATGAAGTACGAAGCAGCCTGATGTAAGAGCGGAAAACACAAATAACGTTACGAATACCGGTGTAACTCGCATTATTAATGCTTGTTCTAGGCCTCGTGCTGTTCCGATCGTTATGCAGTACCAATTAGCCCATCTCCTCACCATTATGGGAGTGACTGGACTTGCAGCCTTGCAGCCGGTGAAATCGCTACCCACGGAGTCAGACGCTATAAAGAACCTTGTTTCGTCTCCGACATTGAGGGTGCAGAAATAAATATTGCCGCGACTGGGCTGCGAACCTGCGGAGAGTTTCGCTGGCCACTACACGAGAGCACTATGTTATCGCTGCAGCCGATCACCAATCGTATTAAACTGCAACACACACTCGCATTGTGCATTGCAGATTGTCGGCTTTATAATTTACGTCTGCGGCGGGAACAGACTAGATCAGCTTAACCTCGATTAGCGCTTAACCTGAGTCTAATATCATCGCCAGACTTGCTGGCCACCCGTCAAGACAAATCCTTCAGCGTTGAAATCCTACCGTTTCTTTGAATGCGCGAGCATTACCACGTTTACGCTTGCGATACCATTGCATATGTCTGTCTGCGTAGAAAAGTTGAATAGGAAAGAAAAAGAAATAAAATTGCTGAGCCTGGCCTCTCTGTATACGCCGAGTAGAAAGGGCAAGAAAAACGACTAAAAAAATTGCCTTGTGTGTCTCTGTACCTTCGAGTGGACAGGGTTAGAAATGAATGAGGACGATGATCTGTGACCTAAAGAACAGGGGAGAGCAGAGCCCACAGTTGGGCCACGCTGTGGCGAAAGAATGAACGAAAGAACCGCCAAGTTTTTTAAATAGGCAAATTTCACCAGAAGTTGCGCTACACCACCGCCACCGCGATGCACTCTGGGGGCCGTATTCCGGGTTTGTGTCGCAATAAAAAGCGTCATAATCTGCCGCAGCGGCCACAACTGATCAGTCGAAAAGCCGGAAGAGCATGCCGGTTCGGCTGCGACTGAGAGCGGCGGGACTCTGTTGCGGTTGCCCCTGCGCATGGTCCCCTATGTGTTGGACGTCTCTGGTCCGCTTTCTTCATCTGTTTTTCGCTGCATCAGAGCCACCACATCCGCTTCTGACGTTTTAGCCAATCAGGTGTGGCCGCTGCGGCAGATTATGAACCTTTTGTTATGACACAAACTCGGAATACGCACCTGAGAGTTGTGGTATTCCGGCCGCCGGCCGCGTCGGCGAGTTGCGTGGCGCACGCGCGAGAAGCAGTCCTGTTTGCGTCGCCACACAGTGTTTCGCTGCATGAATGCTAGATTTGTGAGAGGAGTGGGTTCACCTGGGATGTGTGATGAGCTCCGATAACTGTGCGAACCAGAGTGTTCCGGATTTTCCACTTTCTCGGGAAGAAAAGGTCTCCAAAGCACAGCGCACGTAGGAGCTGTTCATGACAGGCAGGTGAAGAAGTCCTGTTCAGCTCATTTAGCCGTCTGTTCCCTGTTGATCAGTGGACACTGGAAATTGTGAATTTCAAGTCCGAAGCTCCCTGAAATGCCTTTTACGCGCCGCTCAGCTTTGAGGTAGTGCCTTAATTTTGAAAAAAAGAAGGTGATCGGATTGTCCTGTATGTTGCATCGTCAAGGCGTCTTTTCACCGATTTCTGCCGGAAGTAAGGTTGTAAGTGAACAACCGTGCTAAGTTTTATTGTAATAGTCAGGAATGCACAGTCTGCGTTGGATGCGCATCGTCACACCAGATACCTCAGGTTGCCAAACTAGTGATAGTGCTTTCTGCCTCCGCCTAAATAGTGCTCTCTACCCCCCGCCACATAAGAAACTTTCCTTGGAGGACTCCTACCACCTGAGACGCATCCAAACACTTAATTTCCCTAATCTCCACCACATACACCGCATCAACCCAACATTATAGGGAGATAAATGTCCATGGTGTGGCGATGTTCCTACGTTGACGCATATAACATAGACATGCTCAGGTATACCGAACCACTTGGAGCCGCACAACGCGGTGCTGGATCAGTGGCAGGTGACGCTGGCCAACGGCACCCTGGAACAACAGGAGGAAGTCACTGGATGGATGGAAAAACTTTATTTTCGTCAGAGAGCATGTGTGGCCGATTCCGTGTCAGATGGCCATCAACCCATGGCTGACGGCGACCTGGGTGGCCCACTCCACGGCCCTGGTCTGGACGACCGGGTCTGAGCTGGCCAACACGGCCTCCCACTGCTCGAGGGAAGGATCACGCATAATATCCGCCGGTGGCGGTGCTATGCTACAGCTCCATAATATGTGGTCATAGGTTGCCAATTCGTGACACCATTTGCACTCCGGCTGAATGTCCGGGTAGATTTTGCTCAATACGTATGGGTTGAAGAAACATCTAGTCTGCAATCGTCGCCAGACGCATTCCTGCGCCTTCACCAATTGCTTGTCCGGGGGTGGGTAAATCCTCCGCTCAAGTCTGAAATGATTAGTAATGTCATGAAAGGATACCAGCCCATCTCTCGTGGACCTTCCCGGGACGTCCAGCTCACCTACTCGGCTGACGAAACCTCGAGCATTCATGTGAGCCGTCTCGTTCCCAGGGTTCCCAGAGTGTGCAGGTACCCGGACAATTTCCGTCTCCGTAATCCCTCGTCACTGGAGTTTTGAAGAGAGCCCCCTCCCCCCCCCCCCCCCCCCCACTATCCACTCCAGTCTCCTTTTCACATCTGTCTCTCTCTATTTCATGGAATGAGAAAGCGCGTTGAAAAACACTAGAAATGTCACATAATTCCTGACGTTTGGTTGCACAACCGTCTTTGTGAACACGTGATATTGGCATTTCCGCAACATGCCATTTGTGCTGGGCTATCACCAACATATTGCTTCGTATTTTAGAAAAAAAGGCCATCTAGTGTGCAGCGGTCAGTAAGCGTATTCAGATTCCTACTGACAAAATAGCGAGTGTTAGATGTATACGGCAGGCGCCCTGGCAGCAAACATCATATTACCCTAAATAAAAAGTAATTTGTTGCAACAGTTTGCTCAAAGTACAACTATCGGTCGCAAAATTAAAGACCATTGAAACTTAATTTGGAGCACTCAAGACCTGTCCGATTGGCTTCTCATTTTGCCGTTTTGCACTCAAACAAGCATTTATCACAAATTCAATTAGAAAAACGGCTTCCTGCTGGTGACCCGCCGAGTACATCGTGAGCATGTTTTTGTGTTAACGTGAATAAAAAAAGCTGCCACCGTCTGGAAGACGTTAATGCTAAGGGCGTTAGCTGTTTGGTTTACTAGAATTGATATGAATGAGATTAAAGGGAGGCACACTAATGGAAATGCGAATCGGCGAGTCGAATCTATGATCTGCGAAACGAGCACATCTGAGAGGAGCTCCTGAGGGAGGCGGCTCATTACGGATGGATGGAGGAGGAGGAGGTAAACTTTATTAAAGAAAATGTCTTTGGCGCGGGTTGGGGTGACGTTCCCCTCCCCGCGGTGGGCACCTCTTCTAGGCCGGACGCCAGGTGGCCGACCGACGATGTCGCTCGGCGACCTCTTCGGCCCGCTCTGTGACTCGGAGTTGAACCTCCGGGTCCGAGCTGAGCAGCGCGGCCTCCCACTGCGATTGGGTAGAGAGCTGCAGACTGTTCAACGGCTTGTCTTGAGGACATGAGTATAGGGTGTGGGGTGTGTCTGTCTTATGGTGCCCACAGAGAGAACAGATGGGGCTGAACTGCTCTGGGAACCATATGGAGTACATGTACGGATTAAAGAAAGTGTTTGTTTGGAGCTGCCGCCAACTGACTTGTTGTGTTTTACTTATAGATCTATGTGGGTCTGGAAAGATTTGTCTTTCTTTCTTGAAGTGGGTAGTATTTTCTTTGTAGCTCGTCATTCGCTCCTTGGCCGACCTGAGCTCGGGGTAACGCATCTCCCGGTTAACTACGAATCCTCAGTAAGGCATGTTGCTGGGCAAGTTGATTAAGCATCTTTGAAACTTGGAAAGAATCCACCTTGGCGCAAGTAAAACAACACACACAAAGGAAAGACAAGGAGACAATGGACAGGCGCCAACTTCCAACTGCTTATTCCTCAAGAAAACCACACAGATAAATAGTCTCAGGATACGCCCACTTTTTTTCACTCCATGTGCCTATCACAGCCATAATCTATCACCCTGCATTATCAGTTTTTCCACAGAAAATTGTACTGCGCCGCATACAAATTCACTGACGTGTCACTCACACACAAAGCCGCCTTTTTCTTTATGTGAAACGCTTCCAATAAAAGCCTCGCCTGTTTAATCTTGCTCCTGCCAAGAATCCTCGCCTTTTCCAGTCGAGGTTCGCACTTGCACATATTAACATGGTTGACCAAGTTGGCAAACCTGACATACCGTTCCGTACTATAGGGAGCGAGAATGGTTCCTTGCAGCATAATGTTAGCCGTTTCTTGCAAAGGAAGCTTAACCTTCTCAAACTGGACGACCCTTTTCGGGTTAAGAACTCGCTGGAGGTTGTTAATTATTTTAAAACACATCCAGAAATTAGGTCCGCTTTTTCAGCAGACATAGAGTATTTGTTTTATTCCGTCCCACACGCTGAGCTGCTGGCGTCTGTTATGTCGTGTGTTGAACGGACAGGTGAATTGGCCTTCCGGGATGCTGCATGCATGTCTGTGGAAAAATTTTTGAATTTATTGGAGCAATATCTTAAGGTCACTTTTATTGTTTTTGATCAGCAGCCCTACTTGCAGAGAAGAGGTATATGTATTGGTTCCTGTGTAGCCCCTATTTTATGTGAAATTTTTTTAGCTGCTTTGGACCAGTATCTTGCGCAGTTGTTTTTAGGAGGACCTGTTTTTAAAACTTTTAGATATGTTGACGATTTTCTTATCCTTTTACCACCGGTTTTGACAATTCTTTTGAAGCTATTGTGTCCAGGATTTTAAGTGTTTTTAACCTCAAAGGTCGCGGTCTAATTTTTACGCATTAAGTCCCAAGTGAGAAAAAACTGCAATTTTTAGATCTAAGCTTAGCGTTCCGGGAGGACCATTTATGCTGAGGTTACTATCTCCGTACTAGCAAGGAACTCCTGCCCTTCAATACGGCGCATTGAGTCAATACGGCGCATTGAGTCCTCGCTTTCAAAGTCATGTCCGCACCAAATGCACGATAACTTAAAAAATCAGATTGGCCGCCTGTTGGCTGCTGGCTTCCCCTCGGTGGTGTTGACTGCCGTCGCTGAAACCCTCCTCCAAAAAACAAAACGCTGTACCAGGCCAAAGAATCCGGAAGAAAGGAGCCCTGCGGTAATACCTGAAGTTATGCCTTATGTGCACAAAGTGTCACATAATCTGAAGAAGGTGGTTAACAGACTCGAAGTACCGTTAGTATTTTCAGCACCAAACAAGCTGAACAAACTTATACCCCGGATTTGTGGCACTGAGCGCCCTGGATGCGATATAAAACATCAGCGTATCTTCATCCGTTGTATGGAAGGAGTGGTGTACGAGATACCCCTGACCTGTGGAAAGTCCTATATATGGCAAACGGAGAGGTGCATCAACAAACGCCTTAGGGAACATTGCAAAAAGGTTGAAAACAATAACGATAAATATGCCAACTTGGTCAACCATGTTAATATGTGCAAGTGCGAACCTCGACTGGATAAGGCGAGGATTCTTGGCAGGAGCAAGATTAAACAGGCGAGGCTTTTATTGGAAGCGTTTCACATAAAGAAAAAGGCGGCTTTGTGTGTGAGTGACATGTCAGTGAATTTGTATTCGGCGGAGTACAATTTTCTGTGCATAAACTGATAATGCAGGGTGATAGATTATGGCTGTGATAGGCACATGGAGTGAAAAAAAGTGGGCGTATCCTGAGACTATTTATCTGTGTGGTTTTCTTGAGGAATAAACAGTTGGGAGTTGGCGCCTGTCCGTTGTCTCCTTGTCTTTCTTTTGTGTGTGTGGTTTTACTTGCGCCAAGGTGGATTCTTTCCAAGTTTAAAAGATACGAATCCTCGGGCAAATTGGTGCGCCGCCTCTTTTCCAGGATGGCCCGAATGGGCGGGGACCCAGATCAATGTGATCTGGTGGGTATTGGAGATTTTTTGTAATATATTGATGGCTGCTGAGTGGGCCCTTCCTTTGCAAAAATTTCTAATTGCGGTTTTAGAGTCGCTGATGATGTATTTGGCAGTGGTGGAGGTAATTGCTAAAGCTATGGCAGCTTCTTCGGCCTCCTCCGGAAATTTTGTTTTATCGATTGTCGCCGATACGACGGGAGAACCTCGATGATCGACAACTGCCAGGGAAAAGGCGTCTCTGTCCGCATGTTCTGTCACGTCCACATGCGCCGTGTCTTTCTGAACTGAAAATCTTTCGTGAAGTTTTTGTGCCCTAGCCTTTCTTCTGTCTGTATCATAGTGTGGATGCATGTTTTTGGGCAGAGGATGGACTATTAAGTGTTCGTGCACGAGTCTTGGAATTGGCAAGGTGTGTGCACGGATTCCTTCATATTGTATTCCTGCCTTCTTTAGGATGAAACGTCCCGTTTCAGTGCCTGTAGTCTTTCGTATTGTGCAGTGAGGTGTGCTTCCATCATTTCCGCTAAGGTACGTGTTATGAATTCCTAACTGTATTAGTTTTTCATTTGGGGTATGACGAGGGAGGTTCAGCGCAATTTTGTAGGATTGTCGAATTAGAGAATCCACTTCGTCCCTTTCTCTGACTGTGTGGGTGACGTATGGTGTAGAGTAGATGACTCTACTAAGAGCGAAGGCCTGGATTAGTTTCCTGGTCTCGGCTTCTTTAACTCCTCCTCGCCTATTCGCGATGCGTCTGATGAGGAAGGAGATTTGGTTGACGGTGTTTCTCAGGTTCTTAATGAGTGCGTCGTTTTTTTGGTTTCACTGTATCTGCATTCCCAAGATTCTTAGTGTTTCCACTTCTGGGATGGCTGCCCCTTCCGCGTATATTTTGATCTCAGGCGCTTTATTTTTTTTTTGACGCTTTGGGTGTAGGATAAGGAGTTCAGATTTTTTGGGGGAACACGCAAGTCCCGCGGCTTGTGCCTCCTCTAATACTACGTCTGCCGCTTGTTGTAGCGTATCTTGTATCGTGCTGATACTCCCCTTGGTGGTCCAAAGGGCGATGTCGTCCTCGTACAAGGAGTGTTCTAGGTCTGGAATTTTGGCAAGTTCGCGTGCCATTTTAATGAGGGTTATATTGAATAAGAAGGGGGAGAGGACCGATCCTTGCGGCGTTCCTCTGTCTCCTAAAATGTAGGTGTCGGATTTGATTGTGCCAATTTGAATTTTAGCCGTTCTATCGGAGAGAAAGTCCTTGACGTAGTTAAACATTCTTTCGCCTACATTCAACGATGAAAGAGAATCTAGAATTGCTTTGTGTTTGACGTTATCAAATGCTTTGGTTAAATCTAGAGCTAGGATTGCCCTTGTGCTCCTTTCTTGCTCCTGAGATAGGACCTCGTTTGCTAGTCTGAGCATCGTATCCTGTGTTTTTAAATATGGTCTAAAGCCGACCATAGTGTTTGGATATAAATTCTCTTTGTGCATGTGGGACTGCAGTCTGCCGAGTATGACGTGCTCAATCATTTTTCTTAAGCAAGAAGTAAGCGAAATAGGGCTGAGATTTTCGAGCGCGAGCTTTTTGCCCGGTTTTGGAATGAATTTAATGATGGCGTGTTTCCAAGACGCTGGGAGTTTTCCTTCCCTCCAACATCCGTTCGCAAAGTCCGTGAGGGCTGTGATGGAAGCGTCGTCTAGGTTTCTGAGTGTCTTATTGTTAATGCAGTCCTCTCCCGGAGCGGATGTCGTGCGTATCTTAAGGAGGGCTGCTCTTATTTCCGCAATCGTTATCTCAGCGTCCAGGATGGGGTTAGGTTGTCCTTTATAATCGGATAGGGACTGCGTCTCTCGGGTTGTGCAGAAGTATTTCTGCTGGAGCGTGTCTATAATATCTTGATCCGTGCCTGGGTCTGTATTTAGAATTTTGGTGATTTCCTTTTGAGTCGTAGCTTTGTTCGATTCCGGATCAAGGAGATGCCGCAGAAGATTCCACGTCTCTCTCGTGCCTAGATTGCCATTTATATTTTCGCAGCTATGGTTCCACTGCTGTCTCGCGAGTTCTGCGGAGTGGTGTTGAATTTCTTCCGTGAGTGTGACTATCCTATTTCTAAGCTTTTTATTGTATTTTGCTTAATCCATCTTTTTTCTAGGCTTTGCCTTGCCTCCCACATGTGTGTGAGGCGGCTGTCAATCATACGTACGCCTAGGCCATGCACTACGTCTTTAGTGGCCTTTCCCACGTATGATAGGAGGGTTTGTATCCACTGTGCTAGGTCTGCGATCGGTTCCTGATTTTGGTCACGCATCGTCCTAAATTTGTCCCAGTCAGTGATTCTGTTTTTTCTGGGTTGGGGTTTGAGATTGCCGATGACAATTTTCGACATTATGATAGAATGGTTACTTCCCAGATTTTGTCTGGTGTTGCTCCAGCTTATGTCTGGGAGATTTTTGCCCATCGTGAGGTCCGGGCACGTGTCCCTGTTCACGCTGTTGCCTATCCTGGTAGGCTGCATGGGGTCCGTATATTGGGTTAGCCCTCTTTGCTGGATAAAATCCATTAGGGCCGTGCCTTTCCTGGATATTGTTGCGTGTACCCATTGCACGTGTTGAGTGTTGAAGTCGCCCACAATTAGGATTGGGTTTTGGCCTGCAATTTGTAGGGCTTTGAGTATAGCGGCTTTCGCTGGTCCAGCCTGTGCCCTGGGGTGGCTGTATGCGTTAAGTATGAACAGAGAAGAGGAGTTTCGTTTGCTAGGTAGATTTCGATTAATATACAATCGAGCTCTACATCTTCAATCTCGTGGTTAACCACGGTAAGGTTTCTATGTACCATTGTAGTGGTTGATGGCTGTTCTGCGATGTGACATGGCATAACTGCCCTGTACCCTGGCAGTTTTAGTCGAGACATTCTGGGTTCTTGGATCGCAATTACGTCAGGTTTTTCGGATTGCGATTGAATGTGTAACTGCAGATGTGCTTTTTTGTTGCGCATAGACCTGCAGTTCCACTGCCAAATTGTTATGGTTTTAGGATTGGCCATTTGGCTGGGATTGATCAATTGACGCCCCTTGAGCTGACGGGGGAAGGCGACGTAAAATTTCCTGTAAAACGGTGTCGAATACTCCAAACTTGTGATTTACATCCTGTATGTGTTGTTCGAGGCTTTTTGTTAAATTGTCAACTCTTTGGGTTAGATTATCGAGTTTCTGGCTGTGCTATTCCACTTTTTGTTAGAGTTTTGGGACTCTATCTTGCAGTGAGGTATTTCTTACGTCAAGCTACTGCCCGTCTTTTGCGAGGTGTTTCTTCCTTGCTTACTACGCTTACTGGTGTTTAGACTGATGCGGCCACAGTAGTTTCCATTTCTATGACCTCCGGCATTGGGAGTGGTTTTGAAAGAGGGTCCTTAGCTTTTGCAGGAGCTTTTAGTTTACTATTTTCCTGTTCCAAGTGTTTAATGCGGTCCGTGATCATTTGAATGTGGTGGAGTGCCTGATCGAGTTTAGACTGTAATGACTGCAGCTCCGTCCCCTTTCCGTGAGAGGCCACTCCCGCCCAGCTCACCTGTTTCGGTCCGGGACTCTCAGTCCGGCTGCTGGTGCCGTTGCCACCTCCGCTGCGACTGCTGCTGCGTCCGCTGTCCAAGGACTGGAAGGAGCTCGAGCGGTCCTTCCTTCGGGTGGATGGTGGGTCGTCGCAGGTCCGGAATTTGGATCTTGACTGGTGCTCCGATGTTTTCGTTTGGGGTCGTTGAAATCGTTTCTTGCAACTCTTATCGCCTGTGCGGTGCCCTTCTCCGCAGACAATGCAAACTGGGTCGCAGATTTCTTCCTTTAGGTGCTGGTTGCCGCAGTACGGGCACCGTTGTTGCGGTGGCTCCGGACATACGTCTCTTCTGTGTCCGACTCTTCTGCAGTTCGTGCATGCCTGTACTTTCGGAATGAAGGGGTAGACTGGGTACAGGACACCGAAGTAGACGATGCTATCTGGTAGTTCGTCCGCGTCGAAGTGGAGCAGAAGGGACTTCGATGTTCTTCCCATGGTTCGTGCTTGTACGATGTCAGGGTTTCTTTTGCGGAATTCTGTCATCATTTCTTGGGGCGTTTCGCCATCGTAAGCCCGATAGATGATACCTTGCAGGGTCCTGTCCGGAGGGGCGATGTACGACGTCATGTCGACGTCTTTGCCTTCTAACTTGATTTGCTTGACTGCGACGTAGCGTAGTGCGTTTGCCTACACCGGCGTCGATATGGTGAAAACATTTTTTGCAGAATTTGTTCGAGATTGGTCTTTATCAGCCTCGGTCGCGGTGATGCCGCTCGCTGTCGCGATCGCGGGCCTGACAGACTTCTCGGTGTAGCGCGTGAAGTCGACGCCACCCGTTGGTCTGTAGATGATTTTATAGTCCTCCTCCGGGAGTCGGGGAAGCGGTTTCTTAGGATGCAGTGGAGGGAGAGGTTGCGCCTGCGGCTTCTCGGTCTACTTATTTGGCTTCTTAGCTGTTGATGACTCAGTTTTGGGGTTCTTATTGCGGTAGGAAACAATCGTTTTCCAATCGGTCGTATTGAATTCGACTGGGGAGGCGTTAGTCCCAACTACGGCGTACTCCATGACTGCCGCCGAGGCGTTCGCGCCGTGCTAGGCCTGGCGTTCGGGTAAGTTAGGGCGCCGGGGCGACGCTGGCTTGAGACCGTCGGAGCTCGGTCGCCCGAGCTCCGATTTGCTTAAAAGAGGTCTTTAAAGGTGCCTTATACACTCACGCTTCTTGTCCGTGTGTCGGCGTCGGCGTATCCTGGTGTTTTCCTTTGCAGCAGGTGCTCGAACACGGAGCCCAAATGAAGCACATGCGTCGCCGTCCGTTGGCTCTCTAGCGGGAGATCTACGGATGGATGGATGGATGGATCATTAGAGCGTCCCGTTTGAAACGGGGTGCATTGCCGCCATGCTCGGCTACGCGTGCACGCACGCCGACTAGCAGAGTGATCGACGTCTAGCGCCATCTATCAGAGAAATTAGGATGCATGTCTACCCGTTGCAGAGTTACACACGCTCAAGATACGTCCCAAAGGGAATTTGCTTTGTTTGGGGGGTCAAGGTAGGCCTAAAATTCGGCTTGAGTTGCGATACGGTAATGCTTCAATTACGCTACCTACGCTACCTATTCGACGCTTCAATTAGTAATTGCATGCGTACGATTTTTACCTATTATTTATTTGTGTTTTATTTCCATACAGCATCCTGTAAGATTTTATTTGCGAACCAAATTCGGCACACAACTGTCCCCGGATGGGTGCCCCTTGTCGGAGTGTACATAATACGGAACGAATGCATCAATGCATAGCGGTCCCGTAAGAAACAATTTACCTACCCTTTATAGGATTTTTGTTGGGTGGCGAGGGAGAAAAGGGATGAAAGGGCGCAACCAACTCTTTAATGGCCGCCAGCTGGGATTCGAGAAACCGAAACTTTGCCAGCATTTGGTCCCCTGACGTCATACTGAGTAAAGGGCCCATTCCCGAATCTGAGCCAGCCGAGCAGAACGATAATATCTCGGTTTCCTCAGGCCTGACTACCGATTCGCGGCTGTGCGTGGGCACCGTAGTGGCCCATCTGCCTAGTCTGCAGTGCCGTATGGGCAGTCTGAGAGCAAGGTACATGCTCTACCGGGGAAAATCTAGGAAGCGATGCACGGATTTATTAGAGAACGGATTAGGGCTGAAATCTCTGAAATGATTCCAAACCTGGTGGCCTTGGTTCCTGAGGCAGCCTTTACGCCTATTCGTCCGTGATCAAGCCAAGGCTCAGCTCAGGCGCAGCCGAACCCACTCGCGATCTCGGCGATCCGGGATCAGGCGTAGGAAGATGCCTACTTGACAGGCAATGGGCTCTCTCAAAAAAATTCCGCTACCGTAGTCTTCGGAGATGTCGATTTTGTAGCGATTGCTACACTACGCTACCTATTCGACACTTCAGAGCGGCACCACTTCAGCTCCGTGGCATCACTTGGGCTCCGTGGTTTCGCCGTTGTTCACACGGTGGTCAGGTGGGTTGATCACGTGGTGCGGCCGTTGTTCACGGGGTTGGTCACCTGGTTTGGTCACATGGTGCGGAGAAGCTGCTGCTGAGCTGTGCTCATGCGCTATGTCAAGTAGGACGAAGATGAAGAAGGAACGCCCAGCTGAACGGAGTGGAGAAAGACTGACTTCTCATTTCGACTGAGCGTGTTCCCCTGGGCCAGATGTAGCTATTGCGTCACTCCAGGTCTAACCAGAGCTAAACCACAGCCATTTATTTTTGTGTGAGGCAGCGGCGGCCCCGGTGCGAAGCGCGGTCCCAAAATTAAAGGATTTAGCTGAATATGGCTAGCCTACCCAAAGGCAAGGAGAACATTTAAATAGAGAAATTCGAGATCGCACAGTGGAAAAGCAGATGTTTCAGGGCCGGGAGGAAACGGTGCTATCTCCAGCTCCACCTGCAACCCCTTGATGATAGACCAGTTGTCGCTGTCCTCGAGTCGGCATGGGAGCTGAATTCAGCCCCGCCGCGGTGGCTCAGTGGTTAGGGCGCTCGACTACTGATCCGGAGTTCCCGGGTTCGAACCCGACCGCGGCGGCTGCGTTTTTAAGGAAGGAAAAACGCTAAGGCGCCCGTGTGCTGTGAGATGTCAGTGTAGGTTAAAGATCCCCAGGTGGTCGAAATTATTCCGGAGCCCTCCACTACGGCACTTTTCTTCCTTTCTTCTTTCACTCCCTCCTTTGTCCCTTTCCTTACCGCGCGGTTCAGGTGTCCAACGATATATGAGACAGATACTGCGCCATTTCTTTTCCCCCAAAACCAATTATTATTATTATTATTAGCTGAATTCACAGGGTACAGCACATTTCAGGGAGGCTCTTCGACATGCATCCTAAAGAACAAAGCGTAGACCCCGTCCAAGTCGGTCTATACTTGGAATCCGAGCAAGAATACGGTATGGCTACGGCACTGCCCTTCAAGCGTCACTATCCTTCTATCCATTTCTTGAATATATGTTTCCCCTCGCCCCTCCCCCTCCCCCACCGCGCATAAGCCGCGAGTGCTATTCAGTGAGTTCTTCCGCGCCTTAAACATGACAGGAAAGGAACCCCTGATGATGGTTCGGGATTTCAACACCAGACCGCTACCACACCGACGAGGTATGGGAAGCAAGCTTGCCGATCTCATCTCCACCTTGCGCATAACGTTGTTTACGGAATCCGCTCGTCCCTCACGTGTAGGCAACTCGGTGCCTCACGAAACGTGCTAAGGAAGCCACCTGAGAGAATCTTGGTGATTCTCTAGGGAGAGACCACAACCTTCTTAGATTGAGTATTCTGGCGATGGCAGCGCGTTAGAGGTGAGGCCTGGTCAAGGTGACCGATTGGCATAAATTGGGAACACAAGAAATACCACCCGTATTGTTCACAGGCGGATATGCTGAATAGGCTAAACATCTAGATAATGTGAAACGCCGACATTCGGCAACACTGCAAACTATTGAGGAGATCCCCACAGTAGACAATCACCTCGTGCACTTGTGGGAAGCGCGGCAGAGTCTCGCCCGTCGGTGGAGGAAACAGAATACCAATCAGAAACTAAAGGCTCGTATCGCAGAGCTAAGCGAACAGATTGCAGCGTATGCTGCTCAGCTCACTGACTGAAACTGGTTACGAGCTGCAACTCTGCACTCCGACAGATGAGCTAGAGAAAGACTTGGCGTATCTTTCGTAAGGTCATTGACCCCGCTCAAACGAGAGGGGCGACGCAACGTCAGCTGTGGCGGGCCTTTCATGAAAACTAAGGTTCGACGGCACAACTAGTGGACACCCTGTGTTATGGATAACTCTGTGGCATAGAGGACCCGGTTTTGTCCATGTATGCATATTCAGGCAATCACAATAAAGGTATAGACACCCATTCTGCGTTGCATGAAGTTAAAGCTGCACTGGCAAAAATACACAAGGGTACTGCTTTGTACCGGGATCGGATAACAGTAGGTGTTAGCGGGACTGGGCCTGCCTACACCTATTTGATTACGTCAACCAGATATGGGACGAGCGTTCACTTTCTCCAGACTGAAAGACCTCCGTAGTCACGTTCATGCCGAAACCGTGTAAGGCCGTGAATACGGAGAACCTGCGACCCATTATACCGATCTCGGGCGTGGGCAGCCTATGTGACTAATGTTTGGGGTCGCATTTCTCTACACATAGGATCGCCTCTCTATACATGAAGAGAGGTGGAAGAGCTCCGGATCATGAGTCTGTTCATCCACAACAGGCTCAGACCGGACTCCACCTTAGCCAAACTCACAAGAATGGGCGGCCAGGTCGGGCGTAAGATCCACCGCGTCTATAACAAGCGCGGGGGGTTGCGGAGCAGGGACACGCTTCGGCTTACCCAAGCCTTTTGTAACCTCGTGGATACTCTATGCCGTGCCGTAGCTTCGCACTACCAAACAAGACGGATGCCGAATAGACGCCATCCTGCGCAAAGCCGCGATGCAAGGGTTGGACGTACCGGTGGCTACCTGCGATGAAAACTTTGGGCGTCGGGGTGCTTTACTCCTAGTCGGAGTTACGGTATGGCCACTTCGTGAACCAAATGCATGCTGATTTCCCAGACAGGCCCTGGGCGCCGTCTGCTAGACCGCCTACTCATTCAACATGAGTAAACGCCGAATGAGCGGCTTCAGATCTCTGAGCTCTGGAAACACAGACAGCGAGTACGTCCGCTTCCGAGGGATCTTGATTCCGAATCGCGGGAAGGCAGAAGACAGGCGCATGCTACGCTGCTTGAGCGGCTATACGGCGAAAAAAGGGGTGTACTAATAGGTATATAAGATTGGCGGGGGGGGGGGTAAAAATCCCTAGCTTGTCGAATTTATTCCGGTGACCTGCGCTACGGCACCTCTTTCTTCCACTCTTCTATCATTTCCTCCTCTATCCACGCATACTGGGCATGTACATTCAGAACAATCGCAAAAACACCGAAACAATCAACAGGCTCACGGCCACGGCCAATCAGACTGTGCGGCTTATCAGTCTCATCTCCAGCAAAAGACGAGGCTTGAACCCAACAGACACAAAACCTCCTATAAATCTCCCAAAAAAAGCCCTTGAACCCAACAGACACAAAACCTCCTATAAATCTCCCAAAAATAGCCCTACGGGTCATTTGAAATCTCCCCAGGAGGTGCTCATTTTTCCCGAACACATCCAAAAAACGTCCCCAGAACTAGCATTGTCCAAAAAGTTGTGCGTCCCAGGGAAAGCCCCAAAAGGCTAATTGCTCGATTTCTCGGCTCTGGCTCAATAAAATTATTTCTCCTTTTTCATGCAGCCTTCAAACATCGTACGGCACATATGTGCCAAATTTCAGGCATATGTTTATGTTCTAGGCGGTGTAATATATCTGTCCAGAAGTGTGCTTGCATGCTGGCTCGGTCGTCCTGGACTTACCTGTTTACTTGAAATGTGCTAGCTTTCTACACACAAAGAAAAATATGAATTCATAAAGTTGCCCGATCCCGCCCATAAACAGGAAATAGCAGCGCAATACAGGTGTCATTTGAATTTACTAGATGTGCGTTTTGCCTTTAAATGAATACAAACAGCAGACGTATATGTACGCACCATTTAATGCGAAATGTTCACAGCACTGCGGCACCAGCGTACAATAATGGCCACTTTCTTCTCTCACTCTGAGAAATCTGAAAAATGAAACAAGAAAAAAATAATACAGGCTCAAAGTTGATGGCCCTTAAGCAAAGAATCTAAGGGCTACAAAAGCATATACGCAAGCGCAAAAGCAAACGCATGTAAAGAGCAACTTGGCTGCCAAAAGAAAAGACGCTGCAGATAGGCGGTTTCAGGTCACGGATTTTCTGCAGGTTGAAACCTCCCTCTCGCTTTGCCTCTCGCAAGAGCCTCGGAGTAAGCTTCAGCGACGTGTTATCAAAACAAGAAAAAAGTTTCGTTCTATGAGGCGAAAATAAAAAAAAGCACAAACCAACTTACTTTGACGACGTTGCCAACGGAAACCCAGGGATGAAATAAAACGCTGCAACAGCTGCAACCATGAATTCAGCGCAGCCTTCTATCCTGCACCTGCTCACAGCACAGCGAACGCTCAAACGTACGCATTACATCCTCGTTACATCCCGTTTTATATTCTTGTGACTAAGTGTGGAGATAAGACTGCTTTAAGCCAGACGGGAAGGGGGGACGTCTTGAGGTAGACGCCCTGGCGCGCTGCACCCATGGTACAGCAGACCGCGCGTGCGGCACAATACGGCGTGGAAGACGAGATCAAGGTGATCAAGGCAAAAGTATTCCGGTGGGGATAGGATGTCACTAGCGACACGAATACAACACAAACTATACCGCCGCGACAGGACGGCAATGTAGGTAGAGCAGGTTAATCCATGGGGACTCGCAGCAGGCGTGTGATGGGCCTCCGAAGGTCCCTCCTGCCTATGACTGCAGTGGACGACCACGCCGCCAGCAACAACACGCCGCAGTCGTCGGAGGCGCCAAGGAATGCGGAGTGCGTGCTAGGGGTCGCCCATTGCCTTGAACTCCACCGCCGCTAACGCCTATATCGCCTATACTGGAACAGCGGCACCATAGAGCAGGGCCATGAAGATGAGCAAAGGACTTGCGATGCGCAGCCGCTGCATCAGTCCCAAAGGAATTATGTGGACACGTCGAGGTGCGCCGGAAAGATGCCGTTAATCCCTGCTACGAAGTCCACGATAGCCCAGTGATGAGAGCAAGAGCTGTCGCGCGCTGGGGCTTCCGCGCGAACGGCTAGGGTCTGCGCGAAAAAGTGTGGGCAAAATGGCTTCCGTGCAACGAAGAAGTCGGGCGAGCGACGGAAGGCCATTACTGCACCTCTGCTAGAGAGCGGCGCAGCGAGGACCGCTGGTAGTTCGAGATGCCTGCAGGGACCGCCGCACCGTGCTGAAGTTGGAAACACTATGGAAGACGGGCGCTGGTGACGACCCCTTCCGGCGGTGCGATGAAAAGGCAGACAACCTTCGCCTGCCTGCCGCATGGAGCCGATGGTCCAGGTGCCCGAGGAACGCATGGGCCGAGAAATATGCGGGGTTAACTGCTTTCTTCGGCTGTTCGAGCGAAACTGTTTTATCTCTGAAAAGTGTGAGTGCAAGAGCAAAACATTCCCTCCCCGCAGCTTGTGGCACGAGGGAAAGAGAAGAGAGCGAGGAGTCGATTTTTATTTTTTGCTGAAAAGCATTGGCCTCGAAACGTTCTCCCCAGTTACCTTTCTGGGACCAAATTGCTATGATTATTTTTTGTTTCTCCTTAACACTATCTAAAAAACGTTCCTAGACCCTTAGTGGGAGCACTGCCCTTTTGCTTGTGTTTCTATGTCCTGCCTCCACGGTCTGGAAATGTTTGATGAATGTTATACTGGGACTGGGACATTTAATCCTTTTTGGATGCACATGGGGAGGTACGTTGCTTGCCGGGAACTTGAGCAGGCTTTCGTGCTGAGCAGGTTCGTCTATTGCCTCCCTTACCTGAAACTGTAGCTCTCGGAAAGGAAAAAGGTCAAAGCTAGAATCCGGCCGCCCTACAAGGCGGCCCTTGGGCTACCGCACAGTACGTCCACGAAAGGTTGCTGGCCCTTGGGGTTCACAACACACTCTCGAAGCTCTGCGAGGCGCACCTCGTTTCCCAGCTCGGACGACTCACTCGTACGAGGGCGGTTAGGGCTATCCTATACAGAATAAAGATTTGCGAACAGCTCCCAGAGAGAGATGCGGGAACGTAGTTTCCCATGCACATCAGTGAAGCTCTTTTGATTAAACCCTACCTAAGAATTTGCACTCCGCGCACCACGAAGGCCGACGCACAGCGAAGGCTAGCGCCCTCGCACCAAATACGGCCAAAACGACAATGTGGCGTACGTGGACGCAACGGAATACCAACAAACCCCGAGAAAAGCGTTTGCACTGGTCGCGGTGAAAGGGAACGGCGCCCCGTTTGCGGCCACGTCGATAGAAACCGCCTCCTCCGAGACGGCGGAGGAAGCGGCAATAGCCTTAGCTATAGCCAACACGCGTGCTGATATTATATTCAGCGACTCCAAAACAACCATTCAAAATTTCGCGAGGGGCCGTATCACATATACCTCACACAGCACCCTTCAAAACACGCCCCCCTTCTTTTCGATTACAGAAGTTGAATAGATCTGGCTCCCGGCCCACTCGTCTAATCAAGGGAACGAGGCGGCTCACGCACAAGCCCGAGGTTTCGTCGACCAGGTAGTGAGCGCGCCCTCCAACCTGAATTTCACTATGGACGAGTTGATCTCATTTCATGACATCAGCCGTCACTTTAGGCTGAAGAGGCATGCATATCCCCCTCCCCACAAATCGGTAACAAAAGCGCAGGAAGTTACCTGACGCCGACTGCAAACACGCTCCCTTAAGAATCCGGCAGTGCTCGTCCTCATGTACCCTAGCCAGTACGTCCCACACTGCCATAAATGTGGTGAAACGGCCACATACGTCCATATTCTGTGGAAGTGCGCAAATGATCCGCCTCCAGGGGAGTTAATACAGATCCCTTCTCCCGAGCGGTGGGAGGCCGTGCTGGTCAGCTCGGACTTTAAGATTCAAGTACGGGCAATCGAGCAGGCCAATGAGTTCGCCGCCAGCCATGGGCTAGCCGCCATCTTTGTATATATCTCCTGCAACCTGCTCTTGACGCAATAAATGTTTTACAATCCAATCCTCCCTTACGGGGTGGTTCAGGTGCTTGCCGAGATCTGTGAGACAGTAACTGCGCCATTTCCTTTCCTCACAAGCCAATTTTCAAGAGGTATACTACGTAGACATAGCAGGACCATTGACCCAGGGGTTTTACACTGCTCCTGCAGTTCACCAAAAAACACAGGTTGATGTGCTCTTCTTTCGGGCTCTCAATTCCGCGCGCGCTGATGAGGAAGCCATTGAGATTCGCCTCACTCCTGTATCAGTTACCTCGCTGCCGGGGTATCGCCATTGGCCTACCACCTCCAGAAGCTAGCAGTCGCAGATAGCGACCCTAGCCCCAAACGCAGCATCTGAACTCCTGCCTACCACACTCTGAGAGGTAATGAGGCAACTGACGTGGCCTCCCGAACGCCTACCCACAGGGCACCCCACATCAGCCCTTCTGGTTCAAAGCATGTTAGGTAAAAGCTTCTGCCATTTTAAGAAATTTATAACGACTACTGTAAACGTCATCGTTTGCTGCTGTTCCCGCAAAGTGGCCAAGCAAGGCTCACTGAGCAGAGTGCAGACGAGTGCCCTAATGTATCGAACAATCGCCATGCACACGGCGGGCAGTGTCCAAATAATAATATAAGTGGTTTTTGTGGAAAGGAAATGGCGAGTATCTGTCTCATATATCGTTGGACACCTGAACCGCGCGTAAGGGAAGGGAAAAAGAGGGGGTGACAGAAGGAAGGGAGAGAGAGGTGCCGTTTCGACCACCTGGGGATCTTTAACGTGCACTGACATCGCATCTATAAAAACGCAGCCGCCGCGGTCGGGGTCGAAAAGAGTCAAAACCCGTGTAGAAGTTTACGATAAATTCCACATGTGAGGACATATTAGACTTCTTCGCTCCCCCTTCCCCTTCCCTTACTGGAGAGGAAAGGATGGCGGCCCTATCCAACTGCGCAGAGCTGGAATCTCACAGGGCGCTAGTCCAACGTGCGCTGGTGGCGGCTTCGTCCTGCGGCGTCCCGGTCCAGGAATGTCTCTGATGTGAAGGGATAGTTTCGGCAAGCAAACTCTCACAATTGAATAACTCCTGCCCATCCGGTGCGCTTCAGGTGTACAGCAACAAGTGATGCGGTTACTGTGCCTTTCCTTTCCTCAAAGTACAGTTTCACAGATGATTTATTTTCACTGACCGTAGGTTCGAAGCCAACCGCGACGGCTGTGTTTCGATGGAGGCGAAACGAAAAACTCGCCCGTATTCTGTGGGATATCAGTGGACTTAAAGATCGTCAGGTGGTCTAAATTATTACGGAGCGCTCCACTATATCTGCTCTTCCTATCTTCTTTCTCTCGCTCTTTACTTCGTTCCTAACAGCACTAACAGCACGGTTAGGATGTTACTGCTTCATTTCCTTTCCTCAAAACCAATTTTCATTTCCATATACAATTTGTACTACTACTGGGCGTTTCTATTGTGACCTGTGTGCATGAAGATTGAAATATTTAACAATAATAATAATAGTAATTGGTTTTTGGGAAAGGAAAAAAGCGCAGCATCTGTGTCATATATCGTTGGACACCTGAACCGCGCCGTAACGGAAGGGATAAGGAGGGAGTGAAAGAAGAGAGGAAGGAGGTGCCGTAGTGGAGGGCTCCGGAATAATTTCGACCACCTAGGGATCTTTAACGTGCTCTCACAACGCACAGCACACGATCGCCTTAGCGTTTTTTTCTCCATATTTACCTAAATTTCATTTCGATGAACTTTTGGAGTTGAAGCATCAAATTAACAGTTAATCGAAAATGCAAGGTGCCCATTTTTTTCTCGCACGAACTCACGCAGTTAAAAATTGGTGACACTCGCTCAAAATGCCTGTACACCTTCGAGCGTTTCGTGCAGTTGCGTAGACTTTATGGGATTAATGACCATGATATCTGATACCTGATTTAATGCCTGCTGTGGGTCATTGGTGTCAGCCGGACGTATGTTCTGGCCACCGGCTTGCGTCGGTGGCCGGTGTTCGATCTCTGGCAGTGATCTTTTGTTCGGGTGTCCTTCGGCTGGCGGGCGCCTTAACGTGGTGAGCCAGCCACCTACAAAGACTTTTGCCTTGATGTTGTACCTGAGGAAGCTAGTCCGGAGGATGTCGTCGATGCGACAGCCTCCGTAGTTGTATTGGAAGAAGTTTACTGTGTCCAACACTTCGGTGGATGCAATTACCAAGTAACCGTGCAGAGTGAAGCCGCTATGGCTGCAATCGTTGATGCGTCCTGCTCCACCATCCTCAAGGAACGCGTCGCCATCGTTCCCCTGAGCCCGCAGGTGACACAGGTGACTGTCCTTTTTCTGCCCGCCCGAGTACATAGTGATGCCCTTGCAAAGGCTCTTTCCCCGTATGGCAAGGTGCTGCACATAAGTCGCGGCACCATGGGGTCGTGTCCCACTGTCACCACCGGGACGCGGTACGTCTGAATTAAGTCAGAGTCGCCCGTGCCTAACTGCATCAAGGTCGCTGGGCACCGCGTCACATACGATTACAAAGGCATGCAGCGTTTTTGTCGGCGTTGTGGGTCGACTGCACACTTCAGAGCACTGTGCACGGCTCCGTTCTGCGCGCGCTGCGGGGTCTTTGGGCACCAAGGCCAAGGTTGATTACTGCCGTGTCGACGTTGTGGGAATCAACACCCTACAGTGGCATGCGCTATCAAGCCCTCGTACTCTGAGGCTGCGGCCCGACCTGCACCTCCGCCGGCAGCACAGGCAGCCGATAAAGCTATCAAGGAGCCCGGTGTTTCCGATACCGACGCTGTTACGGGTGGTTCCTCCGCGTCTCAGAGTGTCTGTGTGGAAGAACCAGTGCCTGCGGGTGAAGCGTCCAGTGATGCACCTAGCAAGCCGACAGTAAAGGTGCCTCCTCTGTCAGCCTCAGTCTCTACAAGTGTACCTGCCGCTACGGAGCCCATTCCGCCCATGCAAGTCTCTGATGTTGGGGACAAGCCGCTCTCGGTTATGAAGCAGGCCGAGGAGGTCGCTTTCGCTCGTTCTTCGGGCTGCGATATCCTCTGCCGGCAAGAAACCAAATTTTTTCGTCTCAGCGACGTGTTGGAATTTAAGCGTAGATTTGGCATCGACGCTTTCTTTTCGCACGCGTTCTAGTGGCGTTGGCGCTCTTGTTTTGGACCGCATCCTCTTGCGAGACCATCATGTTACCTACGATGCACTTGGACGCGTGCTGGCGTTCGACTGCACGTTTAACGCACTTCGCCTGAGTATTCTTTGTATCTATGCACCTGCGCATTCTAATTTGGTCTAGATGTGTATTTTCTTGGAGGACAGGACGTTGTGATGTTGGGCGATTTCAACTGCGTACTCGATACGGTCGATGATGTGCAGGGCCCTGGTAGGGGCAGGCAGGGCTGGAATGCCCGCGAGTTGCGCCGCCTAGTCAACCAGTTTATGCTCACAGACGCTTATGAGCTCCTGTATATATGGCGGTGTCTTTGTGAGGACTTGTCGTCGCGGGTTATCGTCGAGCAGGTTAGACAGGGCGTATGTACCGACGGGCCTTTCGAGGACAGTGTGTGCTGCTATAACGTAATGACGCTGCCATCCTCGCCGGTATACATATCAGACCATCACCCCTTTGTTCTGTCACTCGGGGTTCCGGCGGCTGCAGTGTCTCATCACAGACCATGGCGTTTGGATGTGCGCATCCTTCACGACGCCAGCACGAGGAAAGGACTAACGCGGGCCTTGCGTTTTTCGGTTCTTGGGGCCGTGCCTGGTGACTGGGACCGTCTGAAGGAGCAGTGGCGTCACCATTGTGCCGCTTCTGGTCGAGCCCTTAGGGCTAGCGTCTCAGCTGAGGTGCGTGTAGTGACGGCGAAGCTGCGTATAGCTCAGCGCACCCCGTCGCCATAGTCGCTTATGTGCGTATGGCAAAGGAAATTTCGGAGCGTCTCCAGCGTCTTTTACGATCATCCTCTTTGACAGCGGCGGCATGGCGTTGTCGACGCAGTCCAACTGCTCATCCTAAGGTGCTTCGGTTTGCACGCCAGGAGCTGTTGTGCCCTAAAGGTGCCCCTGCTTTTAAATCTTCCGCCACGGCTTTGGCCCAGCCAGTAGGCAGTAATTTCAGTGCGTTTTTCGTCCATTTCCGGGATATTGCTCAGTCGCTGCTTCGGGTTGATCGGGATGACGTTTTCGGACGCCCATTTTTTGCAGGCTTGCCGCAGGGTGCCGGTGAACTTCATGATGGTTCTATGGCTCCGCCAACATCAGGTGAAATCAAGGAGGCTTTAGATTGCATGAAACGATGCTCAGCTCCTGGGCCAGATTGTCTTCCTGTGGAGTTCTATTTACAATTCTGGCATATTGTAGACCCCACTTTCTCTCATGTGTTAAAACTGTGTTTCACTCGGCATGTCTTTCTCGATTCATTTAAAAAAGGCCGCATTGTCCTGATTCCTTAAAAGTATCCTTTCTCGACATGTCCGGCAGATTGGCGCACTATCATCTTACAAAATTCAGATTATAAAGTATTAGCAAAATTACTCGTTCGCCGTCTACAGTCTCTTCTCTCGTTGCTCATTTCCTGCCACCAGGTTTTCTCTATCCCGGGTCGTGAAATACATAGTTTATCTTCCGTAACGCGAGATATCCTAGAATATACTATACGGCGGCGTGCACAGGGTCTTCTTGTTTCCCTCGATCAAGAGAAGGCGTTCGACTTTTTAGAGTAGGAGTATATTTACGGTACGCTGGATGCTTTCGGTTTCCCACCTTCTCTCGTGCTTCTCATTAAAGAGATGTACACAGACATTTAAAGCACTCTGTTCCTCGATGGCTGGGAAAGTACCGCTTTTGATATTGGCCGCGGCGTCCGTCAAAGTTGAGCGCTCTCCCCACTTTTATTTGTCTTAGCATTAGAGCCTTTCCTCCTGGCAGGCAATCACCACTCTTATTAGAGGTCTGGCGTTGCCAGGAAGTGAGGCAGTAGGCGTCACTGCATATGCAGATGACATCACACTCTACTTAGCTTAGCTGATGAACGCTGCCTGCTCGAAGCTTTAAACGTTTTTCGTGAGTTCGCCTCCTTGTCGGGGGCTGCTCTTAATTATTCGAAGAGTCATTACTTTTTTAGTGGGGTCTCCTCAGAGACGTATTACATGTTTGATACCTTTGCAGTGGTGTGCGCAGAAGCGCACTTTAGGCGTGACCTACGACTGTGCTGGAATATGGGTAGTATGTGGTCGTCGGTGGTAGAGGGCATTACAGCTCGTTTGTGGAGGGCGCAGACATTTGACCTGCCTCTGCTTGAGAGGTGCTACCTGGTTCAGTTGGTCGTGCTGGGTGCCTTCTGGCACCTTTGCCACATTGTTGAACCACCCCTGCGCGTCATAAGGCGGGTGCAGACTACAGTTTTTTCTTTCTTTTTTTTGGTCAGGCGGAACCAAGCTTGTGGCTCGTGCTGTTCTTGTTTAAACAGGGGATAGAGGCGGTTTTTGCCTTTCCAACTTCGTCCATAAGGTCCTCGTTGTTAGCTTTGAAGTACAATTTGCGTATCCTGCTTGGGGACGCGTCTCCGGCGCGAAGCCCAGCGTGGTACTTTTTGGGCCCTTCTTTGCGCTTTTTGAATCCCTCGGCCCCTGTTAATCATGAACATCAATCAGAGCAGCCTACCGCTTTCTATGCTACGTCAGTGGCCTTTTTCTGACATGTAAGCGCAATAGCACCTGATCTCAACATCGTTGCAGACCGTGTGGTGGACTTATGGGCTCGCTGTTGTTGCCTGTTGTTACCTGTTGTTACCTGTCCGAATTGCCCGCTTCCGGTGGCTCAGTAGTTAGGGCGCTCGACTACTGATCCGGAGTTCCCGGGTTCGAACCCGACCGCAGCGGCTGCGTTTTTATGGAGGAAAAACGCTAAGGCACCCGTGTGCTGTGCGATGTCAGTGCACGTTAAAGATCCCCAGGTGGTCGAAATTATTCCGGAGCCCTCCACTACGGCACCTCTTCTTCCTTTCTTCTTTCACTCCCTCCTTTATCCCATCTCTAACGGCGCGGTTCAGGTGTCCAACGATATATGAGACAGATACTGCGCCATTTCCTTTTCCCCAAAACCAATTATTATTATTATTATTATTATTATTATTATTATTATTATTAATATTATTATTATTATTATTAATATTATTATTATTATTATTATTATTATTATTATTATTATTATTATTATTATTATTATTATTATTATTATTATTATTATTATTATTATTATTATTATTATTATTATTATTATTATCTAATCGCAACGCTACAGTCACCTGCGTGGTAGCGCGTGTCTTTTGGCCCGCGGTTCATGCGGGATTCCGTGGGCAGGGCATTTCGAGCTTTGTGTCCCGCGGCCGCTTCCCCAGCGGCCGTTTTGCTCTCCTGTTAATTGTTGCGGGTATTTTTAGTTTATGGCGCAATTGATGCACCACGGTCGCTGGTGGCTTTCGACGCCGCGCTGTATGGCCAATACTTGGCCGCCTTCGAAGGGAGCAAATCAGTTTCTTGTTAGAGGAGCTCTTTTTGTTGGGAGAGGAAGAGTTCCTCCGGCAGTGGCCGTGCCCATTCATTTCTGTTAAAAACGATCGTCTTGTTCTGGTCTTTAGCCCAAAATGGCGCTAACGTCTTTTTTTCCCGTGTCAGATTATCGCTGTTTCACTCTTCTGAGAATAGGTATGCTATCCCGTCTTAAATCGCTCACAAGCAATTCCTATTAGTTGCTCAAAGCTGCTTGTGGTACCTTTTTAATTGACACGCCTTACATGCTTAGCGTCACGTCTACTCGTGAATGTCAATGTATCCGGTAACCTTGGCATGTGTACATATGTAAATAAAATTTTTTCCAATCGACTCAAGATATTAAACTTATTTTTGAGAAATGGCGGAGTGCTTGGCTTGAAGCACTCTGACACGGGTCGGCCTGGTATTGCACTGCCTCCGGGATCGGCCCGGGGCATATTAACGCGCGCGCGCTTTTTCTTTCTATCTCCTATTCTTTAAATCCCCTAATTTCAGCACGTGGTAGCGAGCGTGCAATGGCTCGGCTTGAGCCAGTAGGCAGGCCCGTGCACTTTCCTTTTCTTTTTTCCTATCAGCAACAGCAACAGCAACAACAGAAACAACAACAGCAAACAGCAGCAGTAGTAACAGCAGTGGAATGACAGGATGACCAGATGGCTCCATTTGCGCTTGGTGTCCTCAGCTACCTTGCCTGTTCTGTGTATGCGGCTATTTGTATCTGCATACACAAATGTACTTTTATATTTGTGCGAAAAAATAATTTACGTAAATAAATTAATACATTTCGCCGTTTGGATGTACCGCCGCCGCTCCACTTTCGTAGGCTTTCCAAACTGCGTGATCGTGTTCCCTCATATTCTTGGAAATAAAAATTCAGCGGAAAAGAGCACCTGTGTTCAAACGTCTCTATTGCGAAGTGGGTAGGTGACGTCATTTCTAGGCTTCTGTTTACTCTTTAGGGGCAACCGTTACGTTGTTTGAGACAGCGGCACGAAGCTGCGCTTGTGATATCAGTCTTCCTGTCATGTAATTTTTCTCTGGTTAAACCATAATTTTCTAGCGCACATTTTTTGCGTATATCAATACATAAGCTTTTTCCACAGGCATCCATATCTTCAACCTTATAGCAAAATACTTCCATGTGTATCTCTCCGTCAATGCTTGTCTTCGTTTCAAAGCACCACCCTTGGAAATATACTTATAGAAAGGGAGTAATTACTCATTGACATCGATCCATGCGCAGCTCCACGGCTACAAAAGAAAGACAAAGCTTCCACGGAAACATTGTAGTTAAAGCAAAATTCTTTCTGGTCTGGGCTTTGAAACCTGAGTCCACCGCGTCACTCTACCAGCTCAGCTGACAGGGACGGCTAGCACGAAGTAGGGTGAGAGAGAAATAAATGACACCTGAAAGTGGGAACAGTGTTGGCAATTTTTTTTTTTTGCGAGAATCCCCAAGGCAGAGTAGACATGTAATATTTGGGCAATTACCCAGCAATCATTATCTACCCCCTTTTACAAATTTATTCCACTTTGGAGGATTCTTCTAAAAAACTAGAGAATACATCGTATGAATAGGTTTCTCAAAATGATGATTTGATGAGCGATCAGCGCTATTGTAGAGAGCATGTTTTTCCACGAGGTCCTGAAAAAAGTGAAGGCACGCACAGAGAACTCCAAGAAGAAAGAAAGGAACATGAACCTGCGACCGGAAGTTGCCCCCTACCTACACAAGGTGTCGCATAACATGACGAAGGTAGCGAACAGGTATGGGGTGCCGCTCGTTTTTTCGGCGCCGGTGAGGCTGTTAAAGTTGTGCCCTCGTATTTCCGGAAGCGAAACAAGGAGAAGCGGGTGTGGAAAAAAGCACACTACGCCCTATGTGCAATGCGCTTCTGAGGTGGTATACGAGCTGCCACTTTCATGTGGAAAAGTGTACATCGGTCAAACGGGGCGATGTATTAACGACCGGCTAGGGGAGCACCAAAGGAATTTAAAGAGCAAAGAGAATGCGCACTTGGTTAGGCACTGCCAGTCATGCGTGACATGTTCGCCACGTTTCGATAGTGTTCGAATCCTAGGCAGAAGCAAGTATAAAACGGCACGCGAACTCCTGGAGGCCTTCCACATAAAGGAAAAAGCAGATTGCTGCATTAGTGATGCATCCGTTTTTTTGTACGCTTCGGAATTCAACCTTTTCGCGGCAATACGATAAGATGTTATTTCGTGGCACGTGTTTGTTTTGGTTTTCTTTCTGTAGTGCGCAGATGCGTGAGCCATTTTAAGCTTGAATTCTTTTCGCAGTAAACCAGTTGTGAGTGCAGCGTTAGTCCGTGTTTTTTGCGTGTTCCTTCTCTGTGTGTATGTGCTTCTTCGCTGCAATATGAATCAAGAGTGTCCAAACACAGGCGCTCAAGATATGCCTCGGATTTGCCACGTGGTGCCGCGAACAAAGGCACGATTGAGGAATGTTGTGCGACCCACCGCGGTGGCTCAGTGGTTAGGGCGCTCGACTACTGATCCGGAGTTCCCGGGTTCGAACCCGACCGCGGCGGCTGCGTTTTTATGGAGGAAAAACGCTAAGGCGCCCGTGTGCTGTGCGATGTCAGTACACGTTAAAGATCCCCAGGTGGTCGAAATTATTCCGGAGCCCTCCACTACAGCACCTCTTTCTTCCTTTCTTCTTTCACTCCCTTCTTTATCCCTTCCCTTACAGCGCGGTTCAGGTGTCCAACGATATATGAGACAGATACTGCGCCATTTCCTTTCCCCAAAAAACCAATTATTATTATTATTATGTTGTGCGTGCCCAATATTGATCTACCTGTCACACGAACCACTTTGTGTATATTTACGCGCGATTACATGGCACCGCTGTCACCTGCTGCCGAAGATTTTTGATGAGCGACCAGACAGCAGTTTTGCACGTGCACTGCGCTTCGATCGATCTGAATTGCAATTACACTATGCCCTGCCGCATCATCTCTTGCAGCCACCATGGGTGATGGTTCAGCCTTCAGTATGCCGGCATATCCCTGGCATAATCTAGAAATCTGTGATGCCGGTTAGCGGACTGAAGCAACTTGCTCTTGCCTACATCTGGTCAGAGTACCAAAACTGTGTGCACCTATACACAAATGCATCTGAGTCACCAAAGGCATCCACAGCAGCTTTCGTAATCCTTGCTCAGCAGACGACCGGCAGATTTATTTTAGGACACAAGTCTACTCTTCAACTGCTGCAGAGCTCGCAGGCCTCCAGGAAGCGATTCACCACATCGGCGGACAACCGCCTCAGGATGGTGCATTTTCACTTACTGTAAACCTGCGCTACAAATTTTGGGATGTGTCCCACACCACACCGCCTATCAGGCTCTGGCTCTTGATATCATTAGTCTCCTGTCATTTGCTCAGGAAAAAGGCTACCGTATAGTGTTCCAGTGGATCCCTGGACACTGCGGACTCGATGGAAGTGAGACCGCCGACGCTAAAGCAAGGAGCACCTTCAGCAGTGGCCTGCGTACAGCTGTGGCTTTCTCTAGACCGGACACCACTTGTCTCCTTTCGGAATCAATGAGAAGTGCGACGGCTAGGTAGTGGGCCCTGCCAGACACTCGAAACATCCGCGTTAAACGGCTAGATACATAGATGACGTTTTCTGTTCCTCGCGGAATACCACGCGCTATTGCATGCATAATCCATAGCTTACGTTTAACCGTCGCCTTCAAGCGCAAATACTTGCACTTAATAGGACAAGCGGACTCCCCGGACTGTACCATATGTGGCGTGCTAGAGACTATAGAACATGTTCTAGTGGCGTGTCCAGCAAATGCACGTGAAAGACTCATGCTCGCATCTGCTTTGAAGTCTATGGACACAGAGACCCCCTCGGAGGATTTGATCCTCGGCGGTTTGCCGGATAGTTTGAAATAAGTTAACTAAAGAGTTAAGAATAGCAAGAGACGCGTATTATATTCAGGAATTTGTATCCTGTGCCGGACAGACGAATAAACTGTGGAACAAGGTAAATGCTCTTACAGGACGGAAACAGAAGGGAGAACAACCACAAGAGATTTCGTTAAATGGACGCTTAGTGAGAGACCGGGAGCTTGCTGATGCATTTAATCAGTACTTTGTAACAAAAGATACTGATCAGAATGCTCGTCCTGGCAATGACCTCACTGCACCCAGAAACAATAATTCCAATTTTTTCGCGCCAACTGACAGTGATGAGGTGTGCTCCATTTATCTCAACCTTAAAAATTCACGCAGCTGCGACATAGACGACCTACAGATACGGCCTGTTAAATATGCCATACATGAACTCGCGCCTATACTGGTGTACATTTATAACATGTGTATCTCTTGCAGGGTTTTTCCCGACAGAATGAAAACCGCAATAGTAATTCCTATTTTTAAAAAAGGCGACAAACAGAATACAAAAATTTACCTGAGAAAATTATCCTCAATAGGCTGTCTTCATTTTGCAGTAAACACCAGCTTATAACCGAAGCACAGTATGGATTTCAGAAAAAGAAGTCCACAGAACTAGCGCTTTTAGATCAGAAAGAGCACATATTAAGAAACTTTGAAAACAAGCTTTTAACTCTCGGTATATTTGTTGATTACACTCAGGCGTTTGACCATATCAACCACAATAATCTCCTCAATAAACTAGAATGGTACGGCGTAAGGGGCACACCACTCGCTTTATTATCTTCCTACCTCAAAAACAGGCACCAATGTGTCTCATTAAGCGAATTCAAATCGCAAACCAAGGGCATAATCTCAGGTGTACCACAGGGAAGTATTCTCGGGCCGCTACTTTTTAACATTTATGTTAATGATATAGTATCGATTTATCAAGAAGCAAAATTTATAATGTACGCAGATGACACGAGTATTTTTTATCGTCCTGCAATTACACAGACTTAATAAGAATGGCAAATGAACTTCTCGGGAGACTTTCGATTTGGTCGAAAAAAAATTGCCTACAGGTTAATTGCAGTAAAACAAAAGCAGTAATTTTCCGAACTCAAGGAAAAGAAATCCCACAGTACCATAATATAATGTTCGAGTCTATGCAAATTGAGGTTGTTAACTCAATTAAAATTCTTGGTGTAACCTTCTCCAGCAGCCTACAATGGGACGAGCATGCAGATTCAGTCCTCAAGAAGCTAAGCAGTACGGTTGGTATGCTAAGTCGCAATCGACACATTTTTCCTACTTTTGTTAAAATACTTTTGTATAATGCCTTGTTTGCCTCGCACATTAATTATGGTCATTTAGTATGGGGTACAACGACACAATCAAATCTTAATAATATATTAATCATGCAGAAAAGGGCTCTACGTATTATTGCCAATGTATCCTTTACGGAACACACTGAACCACTCTTCGAGAAGTATAATATAAGAAAGATTCACGACATTTACACATACAGACTTCTGCGGGATATTTACTATAGCAGCAGGAAACATAATTTTACGTTAGTGAAAATCGCGAACCTGCATCAGAATGTACCTGCCTACACTACACGCCGCACAGAAATATGGAATGTTTCGAGATACAGAACTAATTATAGCAAACAGATGCTTGAGAATAATTTACCAAGGTTGTTGAATTCCCTAATTGAAATGGGTATCGACATTCTAAGCATGAACCCGTCAAACTTTAAAGCCTTCATGCGTTCCTATACTGCATAAAATGTAATATATTTTTGTCTTTATTATTTCCTTAATACTTCTGTCTCTCCTTCATACATATTTGTGAATGTTTCTATGTTTTGTTTGGGCTTTCTTTATTCACTTCTTGTGTTCTGATGAGCTGACTGCCACCGCTGCTCTGCCAAGTGTACACCAGGATGCAGGACCGGTCAAGCCTCCAGGAGGCTTTTTGCCTGCCTCCTCGACATTATATCTGTATGGTGTAATGTTGGAATAAATATTTGAAATTTGAAAATTTGAAAACTACAGGCAACGCAAGCGCTCTCACGCTTTTTAAGCTACACGGACCTTGCCTGGCGTTTGTGATGTTAGGAAGGGTGCCTTGTTTTTTTTTAATGTATTTTTTCATCTGCCTTCTCCCATAATCGTCATCCTCCATAATGACCCTCTGTTTTTCTCCTCTTCCCATTCCCCAGAGCAGAGTAGCAGGCCAGATATTTATTTTTCAGGCCGACCTTTCTGCCTTTCCTGTCAATCAACCCTCGCTCCCTGAGAGAGGTTCAGCTGATTTGATCTGTTTGTTCCGCAGATGGATTGGATGGATACGACGAGGAGCAATGCACAGCGCAAGAATGTGTTGGATTTTAACACAAGGCGTTATCAGCTGCGCCGACAGCATGGTGCCCTCGTGCAGTGGCCTGTGAGCCTCATCCGTTTGTGGCGCCGCGGGTTCGAAAGCCAGTCGCGGCAATATTTATTTTATTTCTACACGGGCTGTTCCTACGGTGAGCACGCGAATGCAACCTTCAAGGTCAAGCTTCACATATCCTGGGCGAGCCGCTTAGACCTCGTCGAGTCGTGCTTTCGCATTCACACACAGCATCTATTCAGGTTCTGTCGCTGACTGAACAAACAAGCCAAAAAACTGCTGTTGAATTTTACGCTCAAAGTATAAGTGCACACGAGGGAGTGCCACCAGCGGGGTTCGCGCGTATGCTTAGCGGCTTAGGCTTCGTGAACTGCCCCTTCAGACAGTGTCGCCGTTTTCTCATTTTCGAGTTAACAGTTACTGCGACTGACTCGCGCACTGCGGTTCATGCGAGTGGAACTCCGGATCGTTATATCGCTGTACTTTTCGCAACTGCTCACGGCGTTCTTCGCGATGTTATTCCAAGCACTGGTTTCGCGACCTGTCGTGATCAAAACTGTACCAAGCGACAGTAGAATCGCACTCACGTGCCATGTTTACAAGCGCCGGAGTGCTGAAAGGGAAATACCTAACTGCATTGTATAGCGCAGAATAGGAACACATCCTACTAACGGCAAGCGTTGCATGGCTATAGAACAAAAATTATAGACGAATTTAAACACGTGGTTGATAAAGTTGTTTATACGTTTACGGACCACTCCTCTTGTTTCTTCACCACAAATCTGTATTCAGAACAGAACTTCAGAAGTCATATTGCAATCTATACTGCCAGGAGTGTGAAGTCCTCCTGATATTATGCTATATTAAAGATGAATTTACTATAGTTTGTACAATATTCACTGTGGGAGGATTTTTATTTATCAGTTGCATAGAGTTTTGACAATTATAGCTAGGAGTTCTATGAAACCCACGGAAAGTAATTATTTCCTCCTGCCGGTCAGCACGGGTGGGCTTGGTTTAGTCCATCTTTACGTGCCGCCGATTGTTACTCGCATTGTGTTTTCGCAACGAATCCCATCAAATAATTACAGTAAATTTGCAGAAAAATTTAGTTTACGCTTTGCCACCACTGACTGTGACCTCAAACGCATCTGATCATTCTTTTTTAATGGTGTTTATGCATGAGGTGTATTTTCTGTGCGTTTTCACGCAGTGTGTTATTCAAAAAGTTCTTATTTTCAGTGTCGCGAAAACGTTTGTACAAAGACTTAATTTCGATGCTCTTACCTCCTGCTATTTACCGCGCATTGTACTTTTGATTGCCAGGAGAAAATATCCTCACACGGGTGCGAGATATGCTAGTTTCGCCGTGCACTAAATCTTTCTTCTACAGGTGACATACGGAAATATTAACCATCGAAAACTTGGTATTCACAACAACGGAATTTTCGTGTCACCTGTGAACTGCCACATCTGTGATGTTATTGAAAGAATAGAATATTGCTTCTTCTAATGTAAAGACGCAATTCTGTTCCAGGATGTCGTGGAACGGCCCTTGATAAAGAGAATTTATTTGACTTTTCTTAGCAGTCATCTTATCGCAGCGCAATATGTTATTGAACCTGTTATGTTTTTTCTGATATGACTACACATTTTATGGAAGACTAAAACAATAGACCTGAAGTACGAATGAATGGTATCGACTAATCTCATTTCTGCAAAATGATTGTTCATCTGAGAAAGCTGCAGGAACAGAAGTTTAAAACGGTGTGGCGCTTCCTCTTGGTTATGTGCTAAGCTTTAACTCCTGTATGGTGCCCTGGTGTTGACTTTTTGAGATGTATTTAGTGTTAGAGATATTTCATGTAAATAGAACATAATGTGAGTGTAATAAAAAGTTAGAGACTGCTGCGGCGACCCGCATTGGGAGAATGCGAAAGCATTGATGCCTCTTCCGCACTCGTCAACTCTCTTTTGTTCACTATTAAGACGTCTAAGGACATTTTTGTCGTTGGTTTCTGTTTTTCAATAATTTTTCTATCACTTATCAGTTTCTTGTGTATTTTAACACCAATTAACACTTTTTAACATGTTTACTCTTTTTCAGCCTCTGTTTTTCTTTTTATACCCTTTCGACGTGTGAAGCTGCTTTGACGTCCTGCCGCTACACCGACGTCCATGGTTTTTACTCGCCCCTAATTAATCCACATCAACCAAAGCCTTTTTTCTGATAAATTATTGTTCAATATAATCACATCTTCATCTATTGTAAACCTTCATCAGGCTTGGTTGCTTATATTTCCACAGTTTTGACGTGCACGACTGTTTCGACGTCCAACCACTGCACCGACGCCTGGGACTATTTCGGCATCTAATCGAATTTTTCACCTCTAATAAATAACTAATTACTCGAAATCAAGCAAATTTGACGCGTATCGACATTTTTATCATCCTCAATGATATACAACGCTTCTTTTACTCCTAACTCTTCCTCGAATGGCACAATGGCTGCTGACACGCTTTGCGTCCACTTCCTGCGGACACGAAACCGCGAATATAGCTAAATAACGCTTTCGCGTGAATGCCAACTTCAAAAAAAGAACGGTTTTGTAGCTTATGGGTTACACGCTCAATGAGCTTGCTGCACCAGTCCTTGGTTCAGTACTACACACTCGCTGAAAAATCAGCAGTGCTTTAAACACAGGTGAACCTGATTACAGAGCAAAAGATGTGGTGTACCAGGCAACTATACTGTTCTTGGCGTCTGTAAAGTTGAATGCGTTCCGTACCCGGGATAATTAGCGCGCCCAGTCTGCTACCCTGGCAGATGACAATTAAATTAATGGTTGATCGCGAGATGTTGATCACGCAGTCAAAGCTGCGGCCTATTCTACCGCCCTTCACCGGTGAATCGAAAGGTCAACGGTCAAGCGGTGCGAAACCACGTTGGACCACTCGTGGCAACGCCCATAGCCACACTTCACCTCTGGCTCACTTGAAGGTCACCCGATAACGCACGACGTAATCGGCTTTACGTAGCGTGGTGAAGCTCACGAGTCAGAGTTTCTATTTATTCTTTGCTTTAGGCATTAATATCTCACGGTCTACTACTGACGGTATGCGAGATCATGGTTACGTAACTGACAAATTTTGTGCCTTGGACGCAGACGGAAGGCAGCCGCGACGTTCCCTCTCTTCTTCCTCGGTTTTCCCTCTATAGACGAACCCGCGAGAAAAATTGAAGATTGGTTTTTGGGGAATTGAAATGGCACAGTATCTCTCTCACATCTCGGCGGACACCTGAACCGCGTCGTAAGGGAAGGAATAAAGAAGAGACTGAGAGAAGAAAGGAAGAGAGTGGTGCTGTAGTTGACGGCTCCTGAATTATTTAGACCACCTGGGCATCATTAATGTGCACTGACATCGCACAGCACACGGCCATCTTTGCGTTTCGTCTCCATCGAAACGCGGCCGCCGCGGTCGGCTTTGAACCCTGGTACTCCGGGTCAGTAGCCGGTCGCCCTAAGCACTGAGCCACCTCGGCGAGTAAGAACCCGCAATCCTAGCCTGCTATTTCGATATCTCAGTGGACAGCCGAACCATGCTGTGAAGGAAGGGAGAAAGGTGGCGCTGAAAGAAAATAAGAGAAAGTCGCAACAAGCCAGTCGCAACAAGCCAACAAGTCGTAACAATCGTCGCAACAAGCCAGTTGCCCCAAAGGGCGGAAAGTTCAGCGCGATGGCAAGGCAGCCACATCAACCCGGTGGCAACGACGTCACGGCTCAAAGTGACAGACGCCTCCTAGCCGGAATGACGTCAAGGGCAGACAAGAGCCACCACCAGCCCCACAAAACAGTCAGGAAAAGCAAGCCGGCTCCCAAGACGAATGGCGCGGCCGGTTCCTGGTCGAGCGCCGTCAAAAATAGCAAACTGGTGAGCGGCTCGGGTGGGGTTGCCTCCTCCTCCCACCCCTTCTCCCCGCTCTCTCGCATGGCGGCTGACGTTGAGCTTCTCTCAGGGCACAAAACGAGATGCTGCTCGCCAAAATTAAAGCCTTGGAGGCTAAAAAAACTCCGCCTCCCCCTAGCATACCCCCCCCCCCCCCCAGAGGCTATTGAGAGCGAGACGGTGGTCGCGCCGGCTTCGGAACCTTCTCTTGCCGACCTCGAAGCCCGAGTTATTGCCAAATATGATACCCTGCTGAGGCAGCGATGGAACGCCTCATCGTTCGAGTCATGGAGGTTATCCCCTCTATGATTGCTCAACACGTCGTGACTAACCCCCGTCTTTCTCGCCAAGCAGGTCCCCTTAACGATGTATCTGGTCGGCAATCCAAATTGTCCCGCCGAGTCATTGACCTCGACGATGACGAAGACAGCTGCCCACTTCTAGGCGCTGAGCTTCAGCCCCTGGAAACTACCTCGGGGGCAGGCCAACCTCTCACCCCTAAACCTGAGCATGGCGGGATACCTTTGGTGGGGGCCCTCCCTCCTTTCCAAGTCGACTTCCTCCATTACAATTACTGAATGGAACTTGCCAGCAGTGGTTGCCCTCCGAGAGTCGGGGAAAGGCGCCACATTAACCATTTACACGACGCTCCCGCAGGGCCCCTCATCTTGTATAGGGGTCCATAAAAATTATGCAACCAACTAGGTCGACTTAGACCTGCAACTTGAATACTCCCATGTTATGGCGACCCTTCTCTTCCTCCGCAAGCAGGACCCATTGTTGGACATACTGAGTGTATACTGCAATCTGAAATTGCCGAATGTACCATCCTGGGACCCCTTTAGCCGTGGGCTGAGAGTTGCGGGCCGGGACCCCATCCTGATTCTGAGCGATTTCAACTATTCCCGGTCGGATGTGGGGTTACCGCCGGGAAGAGAAGCGGGGAGGCAAGTTGGCGGAGCTTGCGCTAACGCTGGGGCTCACTCTCGACACTGACCCAGTCCACCCAACTCCGTGACTATGGATACATGTCCGGGCTTTACCATCTCTCGAAACAATCAGTATGCAGACTGAGTCAACACCGAGGAAACCCTCGGCAACGACCACTGCGTCCTCAAAACTACGACTGGGACCCATCCTGAGCTCACCCAGTCAAACCGGTGCAGGTGGCGGCTCTTTCGCGCCCTAATTGGCCCAACGCAAACACGCACGGAAACTCAAAACAGCTCCAAATATCAATACGTAGCTTTCATGGAAACATAGCTCAGTTGGCGCACAAGCTCCGGTATCATTACTTGCGCACCACTTAGGGCCTCCGCGGACAGGCGTACTCTAATGCAGGTTTTGAGAACGTTGAGCAGCATCAACCGTTCCAGCTCCACGACCTGAGGTCGGCCCTGGCCAAAATGAAACGTGCCACTGCTCCGACTCGGGACAAATTTACATTCAAATTATTAGCCAACCTCCCTGACCCGGCATACCTATATTTATTGGATTGTATTAACTCCATCGGGCTTGTGGAAGCGCCACTCCCTATCGATTGGAAGGCCGCCGTCGTCACCTTCATTCCTAAAGCTGGCAAGGCCATCAACACGGACAACCTCCGTTCCAACTCTCTGACTCCCTGTGTGGGCAAACTCAGGGATACGATGGTACGGGACAGGCTATCTGGGTTTATGGAATCCAAGCACCTTTTTGCAGACAATACGTTCGGGTTTCGCCCACACAGACCGGCACAGGATGTCTTGCTAAACTCAATCGGGCCGTCTATGACCCCCCACTATAGCTCCCACAACGACAAATTCATTCTCGCCTTGGATTTGAAGGGAGCATTCGACAACGTTACCTACGAGATCATTCGCATCCACCTCTCTGAAACTAACTGCTGCACAAACGCCTTTCAATACATTCGGCGCTGTGTTACCGAGAGACAATCTCACATTCGAATCCAGAATAAGGAATATGGTCCGTTTCGTTTAGGAACCAGGGGTACACCACACGGCGCGGTGCTCTCTCCCCAATTATTCAATCTGGATATGACGCGCTTACAGGCACAGCTGGACGCTGTCACCGGTGTGCAGCATTCGCTCTACGCCAATGACATCACACTGTAGGCCACGCAGGGCTCCCACGGAGACATAGAGGCCAACCTGCAGGAGGCGGCGAACATACTGGACGATTATGCTCCCCCAATAAGTGTGAATTTGTGCACATACGCCCGTCACCAAAGTACGCAGCCAAAATTGCATTGTCTCTTAAGACAGCGGCACTCCCGCCACCGGATACGGGCCGCTGTAGCTTCGGCTACTAGGCTTTGTTCCGGTGGAACGCCAGTGGTAGGGATGGGTTGGCTGAGGCCCATTCTCTGAAGATGCAAAGTTCTTGGGAGTGGCACGTCAAAACAACAAAAGGTTTTCAAATACATGCAACTACCCTCCGCACAAGGGGGCGTGTGCGGCTGGCGACCGATGCGCCGGTTTCTGGCGACGAAGAGGCCAGGTCAGCGCGGGGGTTTACTGCAGCCAGGCTCCTCGGAATCGATGGCCTCGGGGAGGAAGGCTCACGGCTGACCGCGGGGCCATTGGGGTCATTGCGGGACGCCCAGGTAGGGGTGCGTAGTACGACCAGTGCGGAAACCGTCGATGCGTCGTTTCGGAGTACCGGCGGAGTAGGTCCGGGTTATCTCACCCTTAGCCACGTTCTTGGCTTGTGACCCGGTCAGCCCAGCCTTGAACACTCCCTCCTCAGTTGGTGTGGGGCTGCTAGGGGAGAACATAAGTGCATAGTTGGTTGGTTGGAAGCACAGGTGAGTCCCCCAGAGGTATTAGGTCATGGTGCCGAGGGCCGGAGGGCCGATAGGCTGACGACCTAAGCCTCTAATGCCAGGATCACGCCACACATATTTTCGGTGTCTGAAAAACGGCGAAAAGCACCCGACGGCAAGTAGCTGGCAGGTCTGAAACAAACCCTCAAAGTCGTGAAGGAGCCTTAGGTAGCTGACCCCGGGTTAGGTTTTCCTCTTTCCGGCGGTCGGAGCTCGTTGCGTTTGTGGGTGGTCGGGCATCCCGTGAGCGGGGCCGCACCATTGGGAAATGTTGACGCTCTCCCTCTCCTGGCCAAGCAGGCCAGTAATGGAGTCGTCATAATGAAGGATCAGAGCAAAAACTCGCTGTCTCCATTCCCATCCCAATTCCCATAACCCGCTCATCCAACCCCTTCCGCTACGTCCCAGGGGAGATCGGGGAAGTCTCCCCGGGCCCGCTCCCCGGGCTGTGGATGGCTACGTCGCCTTTATAGCGAAAGCTTTACTGGCCGCGAACTTGCGATTTCGCCGTGGCGGTGCTCCGAGGAGCCACATGACGTCACAACGTGCGCCTCGCCGCAGATATTTCTCTGATCTCGCTCCCCACTCACACCGAGCCACAGGTGTTCCGCCACTGCCCAGCGCCGCGCCTTTCCTCAAAATGCAACTTTCATTTTTCAGTTTTCTCTTTCTTCTTTCCCTCCCTCTTTTATCTCTTCCTTTACGGCGCGATTCGAGTGTCCACAGACATATGTGAGACGGTTACTGGGCAATTTCCTTTCCTGAAAAACCAAATAAAACAAATGAGCCGATGGCGTTCATAGATTTTAATGGCGTGGACAACTTTGCAAAGGCCGTTCATTTTCACGAAAGGAAAGGCACACAACCGGCTGCGTGGGTCAGTGGAGATCTAATAGTAATAATAAATTGGTTTTTGGGAAAAAAAAAATGGTGCAGTATCTGTCTCATATATCGTTGGACACCTGAACCACGCCGTAAGGGAAGGGAAAAGGAGGGATTGAAAGAAGAAAGGAAGAAAGAGGTGCCGTAGTGGAGGGCTCCGGAATAATTTCGACCACCTGGTGATTTTTAACGTGCACTGACATCGTACAGCACACGGGCGCCTTAGCTTTTTTCCTCCATAAAAACGCAGCCGCTGCGGTCGGGTTCGAACCCGGGAACTCCGGATCAGTAGTCGAGCGCCCTAACCACTGAGCCACCGCGGCGGGTAATCAATCTCGCTTTCATGTACGTGGCGTTGGTGTCCAACTTTGATTGCGTTCCGCACACTGGATAGGCAGCGCGCCCTCACAGGCGCTCATGTCAGCCACAACGCTATCAGCGCTAATGCATTCAGGAAACATCTCTCTCTCACCACCGCCACATCTATCAAAGCACGAATGAGGCATCCACATATCCAGTGAGCCAGTTATGCGCCCTTCCTTTCCTCAAACCGTGTGGAACATTGTCAACGCCAACGCCAATGAACACAGTGAACACCAACATCTTTAGATTTGTATATCCTGGGTTACCTGGGCTACTCCACATAATTTTTTTACCCCTCCCCCTTTTTTTCCATTTGCCCCACCTACGGGTGGCAAAAATGTACCATTGCCTTCTGGCCTTTTCATTTATTTTCAGATTTGATTAAGCCTGTTGTACGTCAGTGGAGCAGGCAGGGGCTTATTTATGTAGCGTAAGCTACACTGGCTGAGATTTACCAGTTTCGCTTGCAACGCGGAGAGCCGTGCTGCTCATGCGTGAGGAGCAAGGAAGTCACAAAGGTGAATAAAAAAGCCTTGTGTCGAAGCTGGGAATTGAACCAGGTCCTTCGGCGTTGGAGGCGGAGACGCTACCACTCCAACACGATGGCTTTTTATATCGCCTTTATTGGATGGTAATAGCGCCGAAAACAAAGGTCTAAGCACGCTTACGCCACAAAACACCAGCCCACCTTACCTCTGCATGACCCCTTCTTCCAAAGAACCAAAAGTCTGGGAGGCACACACATGCATCCAGATAGGGGAGCCAGCTAGGCGGCTCTTGCAGGGCAGCATATACTCCTCGCACCAAAGCGCAATATTCACGAAACAGATTTCAACGACCATGGTGATTCGGCGTGGCGGTCCATCATGCACCTCTTCCAGAGACTAAATAGTCCCAGCCACGTAAATAGATCGTATGGCACAAAACAGTTTTTCTCCACAGGCAAAAACAGATACTGTGGGGTGTGATGTCAATGTCTTTCTTAATTGTTCGTTATAAAATGTCCCTGAAGAAGTTAGCATCAATGGACCGAATAAAACAATGGTAAATTGTCTCTGGTGCATAGCACGAGCGACAATTAACCGTCCATGGCGCAAGCTTCTCCTTAGCATGAATCCAGGCCTTCACAGGCAGCGTGGATGTGTGCAGTTTAAAGAAGGATATTTTTGAGGCTGAAGAAATGCACATTCGCATAACACGTTTTAAAATACTGGTGTTAAGGGACACCAGAAAAGGTTGCCGATACAACGGTACAGAGAACAAATACTCTGTAAGTGCCTGAGTCATCTGCTTTCGGGAGAGGCTATACAGGTAGTCTAAAGAAAAGCCCACAGTGAGAAAATTGAAGATGTCAGCAACCTACTTAAGAAATCCCCATAAGGGCCCCTCACGAGTGTGCCCATTCGCTGCGAATAGAAAAGGCAAATGAGCACTGAGACGCCTATAAGCACAACTACTAAAAAAGGGTGGTTTTGAGGAACTGAAAGACAAAAAAAGAACACGAAACAAGCTGCTGCTCGAATAAGTGAACAAGGCCGATTCCACCATACCCTCGAGAAAGAAATAGGTTATCGCGACGATGGGTTCCCATTGGGAACGCCATACGAATGTAACAAATATGTGCATCACCTGCACTTCCCCGCACAGTGGAGAACCTGCAACACATAAGCACGTTTTGCAAAAAAAAATGTTGCAGACTTGAGCCCGAAAAAACACCGAGAGTTGCCTACCCATCCAAGCCTGGGTTTGCGCTTCACGTAAACTATCTGTGAATGCCAGTAGGCGCCACTGTTGCAAATTTGGTGAAGAGGAACCCCTAGGTAGTGAAGGGTCCCGCAGTCAGACCTTATGCTACCATAATGACTTGGTGTTGTACCCCAATGACCCAACCAAAACCCTCTTGACTTATCTAGATTAAGAACCGCACCTGATACCTCTCAAAGTTGTTGTCAAACGCAATGCCTTAAGCACAGTGTTTTCGTCAGAACAAAAAAGGGCGACATCATCTGCATAGGCTAAATCCTTAATTTCACACTGCACCAGGGAAAAATCACGGATAGATGTGCAGTTAGTAATACTGGGGCAAATGGGTTCAAGATATAGGGCAAACAACAAAGGCGATAATGGACAGCCTTGGCAAACAGATAAATTCAATTGAATAGGCTTGGTTAGCTCTTGCTTAACAATCTCCCTTGTATAGGACTCTTTATAGCACAGTCATATGCCCCTAAGCAAAACATATCCAATACTTGCGTGCTCTAAGACCGCAAACAAGAAATCGTGAGGAACTTTATTAAAGGCCTTGGCAAGGTTAATCTGATTTAGAGCTACTTGCCCGATATCATCTGATACTGTATCCACTACTGAACGTGTGATATGAATATGGGTTTGGATGCTGCGTGCTCTCATGCCGCAGACCTGATGCGTGCCTATTAAGTGAGCGACAACCAGCAGCAGACGATTGCAAAGAACCTTTGCAAAAAGCTTGTAATCTACGTTTACAGAGGGAAATTGGACGATATCCCTCAACTTATTTCAACCAATTTGAATCCATGTTTTTTGGAATTAATATAGTATGCCCAGAATAGAAAGTGGGGGGCAAAAACCAACCTCGTAAGATGTCTGGAAAACCTCCTTCAAGACAGGCACTGGGAAAGTGGAAAATGTTTTATAGAACTGGCTAGTAATGCCATCTGGCCCAAGAGATTTTTTAGCCGTCAGGACAGAAATGGCAGATTTAATTTCGTCCAAAGTGATAGGCCTCTCCACTACTGCATGCTGCTAATCGTCAAGTCGGGGCAAGGTTTCGAATAAGTTACTGTAATCTGAAGTCACATTTGTGCCCGCGCAACTACCAGACAACTTCCGATAATAGTCAAAGAAAGCCTCAATCATACCAGGACCTTCGATGTATGTGCAACCTCCATACTGAGTTTTCAATATTTCTATAGCTAGAGCAGTCTGCCTTTCATTACTCAGGGCCCGAAGATATGGTTGCTCATCCAGAAAGCTACGGCTCCTAGATCTTATCAAGACCCCTTTGTATCTTTCGGTTTCAAACTGCTGAAGCTCTGCTTTCACGGCAATATCTTCTACATAGACAACTGGGCTAATCCTCTCTAACTAATGTAGCTCAACCAAAGTATGGGCGAGCTCTTGAAGGAGATGTCTCTTCAAAAACTCGATTCTTGCTGAGGCTTCAATAGCAATGTTTTTTTGTTTCTTGTTAAAATAAGTCCTATTTTTGCAAAACTGAGAGATCACCGCGTGACCACGTGTCCTTAATGCAAGTAGATACATCATGTTTGAAGATTTCATCTCAGAGCAGGCAGCTATTCAGCTTCCACCGCTCCCATCGAGTATGGAGAATGCGCCGACAGTACCTCTTTATCTGAAGCGACACCATGCAGTGATCACTGAAGAATATGGGATGCACCCAGTAACCAAAAACGGTGTATAACATGTATGCTGAAACGTAAATCCTCTCAAGCCGAGCACTAGAGGAGCAGTGAGAATGAGTGAAATCAATGTTATGTCCCTTATCTTGCCCAACATCTACCAGGTTGAATTCGCATGTGAAATCAGTATGTGAAGCAGCACTAGGGTCATATCGCTTACTTAACATTGCTCGGTCTTCATCTCTACAAACACAATCGGAATCTTTAAACAGAATAATTTACGATCCGTGGATAAATGACTGACTAATGACAGGAAAAATAGCCTTCTATCACGCTGTTTTACAGGGGCATAAACACAAACAATTCGCCACTGCACACACGAAATTGCGAGGTCACAGCAGATAAGTCGCCCGTCATCATCTGTGCTATAAGGCACGGCGGTAATCCCCAGTGTGTTGGCCAGGAATGGCATGCACCAACCTGATAAGCCTCAATAAAACGGATAGTTGAGCGAGTTGGTACATACGGCTGGGAATAACAGCGCTGAGACGAGGAACAAAGAAAGAAAACAACAAGACCGGCGCTGACTAACAACTGAACGTTTATTACAAAAAAACATGCAAAATATGCTCCTTTGACAACCACGGGCGCGTGCGCAACACCAAAAGCCACAGTGATAAATCAATCACTTGAATCTAGATACATTAGTTCACAGTCATGAACTGTTACAGAGGGGGTGCTCACGCATGAGTCAATGTTTTTATGACTATCAGTGAAGGGAAATCAGCGAAGCGCTTCATCACTGTGGCTTTTGGTGTTGCGCACGCGCCCGTGGTTGTCAAAGGAGCATATTTTGCATGTTTGTTTGTAATAAACGTTCAGTTGTTAGTCAGCGCCGGTCTTGTTGTCTTCTTTCTTTGTCCCTCGTCTCAGCGCTGTTATTCCCAGCTGATAAGCCTCTCGAGTGACTAACGATAACATTGAATTCTGACAAAAAAAAGGTTGACAGCAGCTTCAGTCCCCTCATCAGAGGACAGCTTGGTTTCCTGGAAGGCTGCCACATTCACACCCCATTTGTTCAAAATATGCCGTAACTGATGTTGCCTTCGACGATTACGCAAACCCCTAATGTTAACGGTAGCGACCTGAAATGCTGTGACGCCCGCCATTTTTGGTGCTTGTCTTATTGAAGGACATCTCCTGCAAATCGGCGGCCTGTAGGGCAGACATCGCCCTTCGGTTTGAGGTGACCTTTCCCAATGCCACCACACCAGGTGCCTTCTGCTCATCGCCATCGGCACACACCTCATCATCTGCAGGACGCTTCAAAGGTGCGCTGTTGTCCATTGCCTCTTCTGAGACCACCAAGGCTTCGGTCCATGAAGCCGAGTGGACCACGTCGCTCGCAACCACGCTGACAGCCGACGGGGCATAGAACACACTAGAAGCTGACAGTTCAGGTGAGTCACTGCTGCACTCCTGCGACGAAGGGGCATCGCGGGCGCAGAAGTCATGTCGCACATTGACTGGCTGAAGTGCCTCCACTGACTCTACAACAGGGGTGCTTTGTTATTATGTTATTTATGTTATTTCTATAGACCAGGCAGATACTTACAGGAACAGACACCGAAAATACTAACAGTGCGCATTTCTTCACATTGAGGGACAGATGAATTCTTCCTAACCAGTTGTCAAGAACATTGAGGTAATTTTGCAGGGTTCGATAAAGAGTGTGAATGTCACCTGCTGATGCAAAAAAAATGCAATATCTTCGGCGTACACATAAGTACACATTTTGAATGCATTAAATTGAGCTTAGAAAAATGTTAAAAAGAATAGAGAACTGAAAGAACAGAGAACTGAAAAGAGAAATAAAAGTGATCCTTGCAGTACACCTCTTGTCTGTGTAAATATCCTTGAGGAAACACCATTTTGTCAGCAGTAAAATTCTCTATTTAAAAAAAAACAGAAATCCAGGCTACAGATTAGCTGGGGAAGTTCAGTTCCTGTAATCTTAGTAACAGAGTCGAGTGCTCAACGCGGTCGTTTGATTTACTGACATCCCAGGTGACAAGCGCAACAAACTGTTTTCTATTGCGAGCTAATTTAATACGACCCTCTAGGTCAGTATGAGCACACCGAACTGAACAACCCGGCCTGAAACCAATTGGACATGGATTCAAGAGAGCATTTTCTGAAATGAATGACATGACACGGCTGAGAAGGACCCTTTTCACTAATTTCACGAGGTTCGATGTTAATGAAATAGGGCGTATGGTGTCTAAATTTAAGCCCTCCCTTTGCTTTTTAAGCAACAGAACTATTTCAGCAAGACGCCACTCATGAGGTATCCAAGGACCTTTAATAGAATGGTTAACTAGAGCCAACACGTCTGCAGGAGACTCATTGAACAAAATTTTGATCATATATGAAGTGACCTTATCGGGGCCAGGAGCCGCTGGGGATAAGCGCAGAACAATTTGCGACAGCTCAGGCATAAAGACCTCAATGAAATCCTTTGAGGTGCATGTGAATATAGTAGGAGAAGGTAGAGCAGATGTAAAGCGAAGCTCTAGGCCACACGCAATATCCTCTAAGGCCTTTGCGATGTCCGCAGCGGACTGAACGAGGGATTCAATGTTGGCAGTCGGTGGAATCACCTTGTTGCGCCTCATGAAATTAAACAAAGCTCGTTTGTTTCCTTTCTGTGAAAAGAAATTATAATGATTTGTATTATACTCCTTTGAACGGGCGACCGTGCGCTTAAATCTTGCTGCAACATACTTATAATCCAACCAATTTTTTGGGCATTGATTGATGAGAAGTTTTTTTCAAGCTGCTTTCCGTCGTCTATATGCACGCGTGCACTCAGCATTCTACCAATTGTTCGCGATTGCACCCTTGGTTCCTTTAACAAAAATTCAGTCTTTTGCCTTGCATGGTCCAGTACTGAACATAGATGTGCATCCTTGCTTTCGGCACTTGTCTGAGCGTAAGGGTCTGAAGTGATTTGGAGGGCTTATTTTAGCGTGTCTTTAAAGCAACTGTAATTTATTAAGGTGCGCTGATGTCGCACAAAAAGAGTTAATTTACACACAAACTTGAAACCAATCAATAGATGATAACTGTTTGTTGCACAGTCAACAGGCGCCCAAGACATAACAGAGACTCCTGGGGAGGAAAAAGTTAAATCCAAGGTAGAGCGGTATTGGCTCCGAACAAACGTAGGCAATCCGGAATTGTTGCAGAAAAAGTTGTTGTCAGAAGCCCAATCAAATAGTCTAGAACCAAAGCTGTCTCTATTAAACCGCCTTGTCACATGGTGCGAATTGAAGTCTCCAAGTAATAGAAGCTGAGATCGGGTACTAGACATGAGTGGGTCAAGGGGCTGAGTGTCACACACACAAGACGGGAAATATGCATTAGCTAGGAGCATTTCTACACATAGCATTTCAGAAGGGCTTCCTCTTCCTAGACCCCTCCGCCACGATGGCTCGATGTTTAACCGTGAATAAAGGCGCAAAATAAACAGGCACAAGGAATCCGACATCAGGAAGTTTAATATAGAGAGAATCGAGCATCTCTAAAGAACAGAGGTAGCCTAAAAGCGGTGAAGAGGAAACTAGGCATAGAGAAAAATCAGTTGTATGCGTTAAGAGACAAGGAGGACAATGTCATTAGCAACATGAATAAGATAGTTAAAGTAGCCGAAGTAGCAGAATGGAGTGAAGCGCATATGGCAGGTTCTCTCAGATCATGAATAGCCGGTTACCAATATCCCTGAAGAGAAAAGTGTACAACAGCTGAATCCTACCGGTACTAACCTACGGGGCAGAAATGTGGAGGCTAACGAAAAGGGTTCAGCTTAAGTTAAGGACAGCACAGCGAATTATGGAAAGGAAAATGATAGATGTAACGTTAAGAGATCAGAAGTGGGCTGAGTGGGTGAGGAAACAAATGCGTGTTAATGACATCCTAGTCGAAATCAAGAGGAAGGAATGGGCTTTCGCAGGGCATGTACTGCGAACGCAAGATAACCGCTGGTCCTTAAGGGTAACGGAGTGGATTCCAAGGAGAAGGCAAGCGTAGCAGGGGGCGGCAGAATGTTAGGTGGGCGGATGAGATTAGGAAGTTTGCAGGCATAGGGTGGGCGCAGCTGGCAAAGGACAGGGTTAATTGGAGAGACATGGGAGAGGCTTTTGCACTGCAATGGAGGTAGTCAGGCTGATGTTGATGACAATGATAATGATGAGGATGATGACCGAATGCACGCCTTTCATACATTAACTCTTCCGAACCAGATGTCGCAACGCTTACGCTACGTATATCCTGGTCTGGCAGGGCTAGGCCATCATCAATTCTTTTCATTCTTTTTAGGTTGCCCCAATCTAACGAATGTATCTGGAGACAGGCCCAATCCCTCATCATATCGAAGTCCGGGTACTGGGGCTGTTTATACAACCGAGACGGTCACAAATGACATTGGCCAACTGAGGGAAATGAGGCAGCTGACGCCGCCACCCGCACGCTCTCTGATCGGGCATTCCCCTTCGACCCAGCGATCAGGAATTCGAATTCACTCCGGCTTGCTCCTTCATAGACACTGTTTCTGTCTATCAATCTGGCCAGGCCTGTATCCCCGCCCGTGTTTTTTTAGTTTTTGTTTGCTCAATAATGTTACTTTCCCTGACGCTTGAACTTTGTTTTATATGTTGTGTACAGTTTGTGTTTGCGTTACGTTATGTTTAATTGCACATCGTCGGATCAAGTGGCTGCTATAGATTAGTGAAAAGCAGTACTTGGAGCCGCTATGCAGCACAAACCTCTCCTAGATTGTTCAAGTAAATAAAAAGTTAATGTGAATTATCTCAGCTAATCCAGGATATACAAAGCGAAAGATGGCGTTCACTGTGTTCGTTGGCATTGGCGTTGACGTTGACAATGTTCTACACGGTGGTAGCATTGAGGAATGGCAGGGCGCATAACTGGCTCACTGGATATGCGGACGCCTCATTCGTGCTTCGATACATGTGGCGGTGGTGAGAGAGAGATGTGGCCTGAATGCATCAGCGCTGACAGCCTTGTGGCTGACATGCGGCACTACAGCGATAACTAGGCCGCCGCGTTCATTTGGTATCAATCTCTCAAGATCAACCATTAACTGCATGCACTCCCAGGGTGCAAGGGAGGGGGCGCGCTGCCTATCCAGTGTGCGGAACGCAATCAAACAGGCTCCTGCAGTTGGACACCAACGCCACGTACATGAAAGCGAGATTGAGATCTCCACTGACCCACAGAGCCAGTTTTGCGCCTTTCCTTTCGTGAAAATGAACGTCCTTTGCAAAGTTTTCAACGCCATTTAACTCTATGAACGTCGTCTGCTCACTTGTTTCGTTTGGTTTTGAGGAAAGGAAATTGCCAAGTAACCGTTTCACATATGTGGGTGGACACCCGAACCGCGCCGTAAACGAAGAGATAAAGGAGGGAGGGAACGAAGAAAGAGAAAACTGAAAACTCAAAGTTGCATATTGAGGAAAGGCGCGGCGCTGTGCAGCGGCGGAACACCTGTGGCTCGGTGTGACTAGGGAGCGAGAGAGAGAGAAATATCCGCGGCGAGGCGCGCGTTGTGACGTCATGTGTCTCCTCAGAGCACCGCCACGGCGAAATCTCAAGTTCGCGGCCAGTAAAGCTTTAGCCTTGAAAAGCGCACTACTGGCTCCCTGGGAGCGTGGACGCCTCCGGAGTGCTTTGAGGTACGCGGCCGTGGGGAGAGAGAGATGCGGGCTGCATGCATTATAGATGACAACGTTGTATCACACACGCGGCACTGTAGCTATAGGCCGCAGCGTTCTTTAAGTGATCAACCTGTCGCGCTTAGTAATTATTTGACTACCACCTGCCAGGGTGGCAGGGTGGCCGCACTGCCTATCCAGTTCTCTGCGGAACGCACTGAACGTTCCAGACGCCAAGGCGCGTCTAGTTGCCCGATACACAAGAGCTTTCACTCTCTACCAAAGTCTAGCAGTAGGTGAATCGCAGCTAATTTTTTTTGCTACGAACCACTTCCGTCGCCTCAACTGCGTTGCACGCTATGAATGAAATGGAGTTTAGTAATGCTTGCGCAATAATAAAAGTTACTAAATTGTCAAGGAGCACGACCGCAGTGAGTGACTAGAAAAAATTACGGGTATTGATAGCCGCAAACAACTTCTTGAGAATCATTCAAAGCAAATAAATAATTAAACAAAGCCTAGAACTATAAGCGAATGTCACTGCCGCGTTAATAGCTCCAACCTGAGCTTGCGCTTCTTTACCTTTCACTGAAACACCTGGGCCGTCGCTCGTAAACAGTGCGCAGTTAAGCTAGCGGTGACATGCACCATGCGCTTCAAAATGAATACGCCTGAATACAGTTTTACGTTTCGGCTGAAGTAGTAATTGCGACCTTGCGGGGGAACACGATGACAAGGTCGCGAAGCGTCACCCGAAAAATTTTATATACGCCTTGAATAGAATTAGAAAACTAACTGCTAATGGTACCACTAACCCCTGCTGGCGATGCGGCCTACGCCACTGCACAAAACGCAGGAAAGGGCACTAGCAGTTCAGTGAATGTAGTTATTGTTTTCAAGGTTCTATCAGAGGCTCAGCTCAACCTGAGTAATAGATATATGACATCACGTTCTCTCTCAATTCTTAATCCAACGTTTGCACAGTATTCAACGCTATCACAGATGTAGCAAAATATTGCATGATTAAGGCACTAAAGTTGTACAGTTAAAGCACATCAGCTGTTTTACTTCTAAGCCGTGAAATTTGGTTAATACTAAAGGAAAGGGGCATTAACCGTCTTATTTTGCGATGAAAAGCTGAACTGCACAAGATGGAATGGAGGAAGGAAGGAGGGGAAGATGGAAGAGAAAAAGAGGCGGCGCAATAGGTGTGGTGCTGGTAGTGAAAACTATTCAATCGGTGGAAAGTTTGCAGGCCAAAAATGGCTTTTTACATAGACGGGGTCCTTAGTCCGTGAACCCGCTGGACGGGGCCGCTACTAGCGTCCGTTGGACGAGAGACCTTTGAGACTGCGTTTTTATGGAGGCAAAACGTGAAGGCACCCGTGTGCAGCGCGATGTCAGTGCACGTTAAAGATCCCCAGGTGGTCGAAATTATTCCGAAGCCCTCCACTACGGCAACTATTTCTTCTTTCACTTCCTTCTTTATCCCTTCCCTTACCGCGCGGTACAGGTGTCCGTCGATATGTGAGACAGATACTGTGCCATTTCCTTTTCCCAAAAACCAATCTTCAATACCTGAGTTCATTGGTGCGAAAGCACTTCTAGCCGCACTCACTTGAATTCAGCGGTGTCTGTGTATAGCTTCTGAGTAGCAAGTGTAATGACCCACTGGGTCAGTGCACACCTCAATCGCGCTGTGAATATGCGCTGGCGTGCACCGACTATTCGAGGCAGCTATGTGCATCTTCTTTCCTCAAAACCAACCGAAGTTGCAGACTACGTTGATTTTGTACAAATGAAAACCGCATTATTGGCTGCGTGGAGCAGTGAACACTTCAATTGCGCTTTGATCTACGTCGCGGTGGTGTCCACAAGTAAAACCGTGCTTTCGCACAATATTCTGTAATAATCAATGCCAAGCCGTCGCCCATTTTGAAGCGAAATCTTGACCACGCTAGGCAAAGCCAATTCAGCCGTGCGTTGCTGTTTCACCTCCAAGTGAGCCAGAGGTCACCTGTAGCTATAGGCTTTGCCATATGTTGACCACGATGGTGTCGCATCACTTGACGTTTGATATTTGACCTTGACCTTTGACCTTTGGGTTTATCTGTAGTGGGCGCTAGAATTGTCACGCGATGGAAACTGCCGTTGTGACGTCAGTCTGGGGGAATATCTACCGAAGCCGTGCGCTTCACTTAGACGCCACGTACCAATGCGGCGAGGAGCGCACTTATAGCCTTCATTGGGTGACCAACCACTCGCGATCAACCATTAATTTAACTGCCACACGCCAGGGTGGCAGGGTGGACGCGCTGCTTATCTAGTATGCGCGCACTCGACGATAAAAGACTTCGAGCCGCTTCTGCTCACCCGATACACCACAGCTTTCGCTCTTTAACCAGCTCCAGCAGTAGTTAAACGGCACCTAATTTTTTATTGCTCACTGAGAGCAGCGAAGCTTAACTAAGATCCGAGAATATTCTTACTTGCTGTAAAACCATTATTTGATGAATACTTTTTCGAGACTATACTTCCGAAAGAACATTTATTTTTCGCTCTGTGGGAAAGCAAGCCTGGCATATCCTGAAGTCGGTTTAAACGCGCTGTTGCACCTGTCGTAAGGAAAGCTTAAGATGGAATTCGGAGCACGTACAGCACTAGAAAGTGCGGGCTGAAATGACTTACATGTCATAATGCCGCGAATATTTGCAGTGTTTGCTCGTTTTTCAAACCTGCCGCCACACCACTTCATCGCTTTGTTTGCGACGCAAGACGCGACTAAATTTATCTCGATTGATCGCAGCCAGGCAGACCTGATTCTACGTTGTTCCGGAATGTTCTAGTAACTTTGCGCTCTTTATCTCGAAAGTTCGCTATCAGCTATAAATTGAGCACGGCCGACAGCGGCGGGCATTCTGTTCGACGACCGCCGAGCACGCTTGTCGCTTCGCCGCCGCCGAGTGATTCAGTCCATTTTGGGTGCAAGTCAGCCCAATAAACAATTTTCTTTTAGAAGGCCCTTTCGTCCGTCTTCATCGCTGCTTCGACTGCCGTCACCACTACGTGACATCTGGTGAAGGTGCGGGGTAGCTTTCCATGTTCCGGACGCGCCCTTCAAGTCGTGAAGCCAGCCCTCAGCGATTCGCACCCGAGGACAAGCCAGCAGCTCAGAGAGCCAGCCGACGTCTCCAGGGAGAGGAGCCTGAGTTCGGGAAACCGCCGGACAGCACCAGACAGCGAAAAGACGCTGCTTCGAGCACCGCAACCTCGCCGAAGATGTAGACATCGATAATACTACAGCAGCCGCGGGTGCCGAGAATTTTCAATGGATCCCTAGGCGAAGACCCTGAAGAATGGTTGGATCAATTTGAGCGCGTGGCGTCATTCAACAAGTGGGATGATGCGGCAAAAATTGAACACGTGTTCTTCTCACTGGATGGCTCCGCACGCACGTGGTACGAAAACTACAAGTCGTCCCTTACGACATGGGAGCTATTCAAGAGAGAAATATTGAAGGTATTCACCAGTGTCGTGACGAAAGAAAGAGCCGAACGACTCCACGAGTCCAGGATCCAGCTTCCGAATTAGCCTGTCAGCGGTTACGTCGAGGAGATGAAGCGCCTATTTCGCCGCGCCGACCCCGGGATGACCGAGGAAAAGAAAGTTCAGTTTTTAATGCGCGGCGTAAAAGAACAACTCTTTGGCAGCCTCGTTCATCAGGCGCCAACAACAGTCGAGGAATTCATGCAAGAAGCCTGCACGATTGAGAAGACCCTCGACGTCCGAGCTCGGCAGTACAATCGCCCTTCCTCTACCTGTGCAATCCGTTCGGACACGCCGGTCACCACCAGCGACAGCTTGCGGGAAGTTATCCGCGAAATCGTCCGAGAGGAGCTACGCCGATTACTGCCATCCTCCCCACAGCCACAAGCAGCGACTCTGATGGACGTGGTACGAGAAGTGCAGCAGGCACTTGGCACGCCGACGGCCACAGAACCCCAGGCCATGACCTACGCCGCTGCAGTAAGGACTGCCCATCCACAACGACAACCCCCACGTCCTCCCCGAGATGAGCCACTTGTTCCCCAACGCCGCCTCCCAGCCCCCGCCCGCCCAGCCTATGACCGACGCTCAAGCCCCAGGAAATGCGACGCCTGGAGGACTTCCGACAACAGGCCGTTGTGCTTTCATTGCGGTGAGGCCGGCCATATTCTTCATCACTGCCCGTACCGACGTATCGGTCTTCGAGGATTTGCCATTAACGCCCCACGACCACGCTTCGGGCAACGTCCGCAGGAAATCGACGAGCACCTGCGTCGAGAAGAGTACATGCCGAACCGCTTTTCGCTCTCACCATCGCCGTCAACCTCGCGCTTTGCGTCGCCACGCCGGAGCTACGCAGCCGCGGTACGAGGAAGGTCTCCCAGCCCCCGTAGGGAAAACTAAATGCAGCAACCTCTGGAGGTGAGGTTGCTCAAGAGCGAAACGCTGAAGATCCTCCACCGACCACGCCCCATGAAGACGCTGCACCCGCGACGCCGCATGAAGAACCGGCACTCGCTGCACCGACGGCGCACACAATGAGAACCCCGACCACGATGCAGGCTGCCTTGAAAACGACGCCGCCACCCAGAAGAGCTTCGACAACACGCCCCACCCGCGACTCGCTTACGCGACGAAGCCGTGACCCGACGCCGAGAGCGACATGCAATGCAAGAGCCAGGACCTCCGACTTAAAAGTGACTGTCGACGGCCGGAAAGTTACCGCTATAGTCGACACAGGAGCCGATTACTCGGTGATGAATGGAACATTCGCTGCGCAGCTGAGAAAAGTGACAACTGCTTGGTTCGCACAGCAGGGGGCCACCTCATTACGCCATTAATACGATTCACACCGCGAGTGACTGTCAAAGCACATACCTATCCTGCGACCTTCGTTGTGCCACGGCAATGGTCGAGCGAAGTGATCTTCGGCATGGATTTTCTTAGTGAGCATTAGGTGATCATCGACCTGCGATCCAAGATGATCACGCTTTCGACGGACGAAGCCATCGCTTCGATGAAAAGTCGGGAAAATCACATTGCCCTGAGTGTCCTGGAGGAAGAAGTGAGCGTCCCACCCCGATCAAGAGTTATAGTGACCGTAGGCTTGTCTCCGCGAAGAAGTTCTACAGGCTTCACACGACGAGCCGACCGCTGGACATCTCGGGTTTATATATTTATTTATTTATTTCCTCAAGGGTCCAAAAAGGACATTACATGAGGGGTGGGCAAACAAAAGGGTTTTAAATAAATTAATACAGATGGTCTTCGGTGGCGGATTTGAAGCGAACGGGATTGATGATGGTTGCCACTTCGGACGGAAGGTCATTCCAGTCTTTGGCTGTTCTAAGGAAAAAAGATTGATGATATCATGAAAGCACAAGCTGATGGGCGAGTTGGTTATTCATAGTTTGATTTGAAGCAGCGCAAGGCCGAAAGCCAAAGAAGAGAGCCGAGAAAGAAACGGACAACACAGCGCTGAACTAACAACTGACATTTATTTGGCACGCTGCACGTATTAATACATTCAGGCACCAAAAAGGAAAACAAAGCAAAGAGCTCATTCATGCACTGGGATTCTGCAAGCCAACACAAGCTAAAATGTGCGATTCAGGAAGCAAAGTTCTTTTTGAGATAAAGACACTGATGGAGCGCTTACACATGTGTCACCATACATCTTGATGTTCGAAGCCTCGATTATTTCGCGGCACAGCCTATCTCTGTTCCTATCCACAACTCTGCAAAATTCAAACTGTGGGGTGCACTCGCACTCACGACAGTGCATGCTGAGGTTACGGGACTCTTTATTACCTACATTGTTGCGGTGCTGCCTGAGCCTATCATTTAAGCACTGTCCTGTCTGGCCAATATAAAACCTATTACAAGTCAGTGGAATAGAATACACGACATTTTTTTGACACTTCCCGAATTTGCGCTCATGATTTTTCGTGCAAACGGGGATATTTTTCCCTGGATTGTTGACACGCATGCACAAACTTGATAACTTAATGGGAGCCGAAAAAACAACATCCACTCCGACTCTTTTACCAACACTTCAAATTATGTGATATCTTGTGGAGGTAGGGAATAGCTGCTACTGGCTACTGCTACTGGATATGTTTCGGTGCGGGCTTGTTCAGGGTAGACGGCATTGGGATGACTGTGACGAGAAATCCGATGGGCGCGTGTGACAGGGGGAGGTTCGTGGTGGAAAGTGTGATAAAATTTATGATATAAAGAAAGACGGGCGATTTTACGGCGACAGGCCAGAGTAGGAAGATGGAGCTGTGATTTTAGTGCTGATACACTAGTGTGATAAGAGTAGTCCGAGCAAATGAATCTGAGAGCGCGGTTCTGGACCGCTTCGAGCGTGGTGATAAGGAGAATAGTGGGGATCATACGCGGCAGATGCGAACTCTAGTTTAGAACGTACAAATGTTAAGTAAGAAAGAAGTTTTATGGAACAGGGGGCTAAGGAAAGGTTACGACGTAAATACCCTAGAATTTGATTAGCTGAATTAGTGACGTTGTGAATGTGTAGAGACCAGGTTAAATCTTTACTTAAATGGATACCAAGGTACTTGTACGAGTCAACTGACGCAACAGGAATATTGTTAATAGTATAAGTGGTACCTTGGTGGTTTCGCCGGCGATGAAAAGAAAGAAGGGACGTTTTAGTACTATTAAGCGACATCAGCCATGTACTGCACCATTCTTCGACGCGTACAAGATCTTCTTGAAGGGTGGTGATGTCAGATGGATTATTTATTGGGCGGTAGATAACACAATCATCTGCAAATAGGCGGACGTTAGACATTATGCTAAGGGGTAAATCATTTATGTAAATAAGAAATAGAAGAGGGCCTAAAAAAGTACCCTGGGGAACGCCAGACAAGACAGGGGAGAGAGATGAGTGAGAGTTAGCATGAACGAATTGATAGCGATCAGTTAGGAAAGCCCGAACCCAGCCCAGAACTAAGGAATGCAGGTTTACTCGTGATAGCTTAAGAATTAGGCGCGCGTGAGGGACTTTGTCAAATGCCTTTTCAAAATCTAGGAATATGGCATCAGTAAGAATGTTACGATCGAGGCATGCATGTATATCATGAAGAAAGAGAGTAAGTTGCGTTTCGCAGGAACGACCTTTACGGAAACCATGCTGATTAGGATGAAAAAAGTTGTGCGATGACAAAAACTGGGCAGTGTGTGAATATATTATATGTTCCATAATTTTACAACAAACACTGTTTAATGAGATTGGCCTATAGTTACGTGGTGAAGATCGGTTACCTTTCTTGAAGACTGGAATGACCTTCCCAATCCGCCAGTCACGAGGTAATGAGCACGAAGAAAATGACTGCTGAAAGAGGAGAGATAACATGACACTACAATGTTCCTTTGTGTTTTTTTTTTAATTTTAGCGTTGATGCCGTCAACGCCGGCAGATGAAGAATTTTTTAAAGCGTCAATGATCTTGGCAATGCCGCGCGGCTCAAAGATAATGGTATCCATTGGTGCATGGAGAAAACAGGGGGCTTCAGGGAGGTTATTAAGCGGTTCGTGAGTAAATACAGAGCAAAATGTCTCATTTAAGATATTGGGAACATCTGATTCGGAAACAGGAACTCCAGAATGATCTGCCAGGTGAATTATGCTAGAAGTAGAGGGGCTAATAGTTTTCCAGAAGCGCTTTGGATTATCATGCAGCATGTTAGGTAATGTGCTAGAGAAGAAGTTAATTTTAGTTTTGGCTACCTGAGTGTCATAGTTAGCAGCGGTAGTGTAATATTTATTCCAGGCGAGATCCGTGTCTGTCACTTTAGCTGCACGAAATAGTCGCTTCTTTTTGTTGTTTAGTCTTTTAAGTGTTTTATTATACCATGAGGAACCAGGTCGTTCTTTTACGGTGATAGTCGGAACATGTATGCTTATGAGGCGTTGCATTTCGGACTTAAAAAGTAACCAGTTAGATTCGATGGAGCGAAGCGAAAAACCAGATGTAAAGGTGTTAAGAAAAGTAGCGAGGTCGCGGTTAAGACTGATGTAGTCACCTTTATCATAAAGGGTAAGCGTTTTCTTTATCCTATTGCTGTTTTGAAAATGACAAGAGAATGTGGCATGAATGGCCAAGTGATCGCTAAGTCCTTCAAGATAAGTTATCGGAGAGAAGCTATCAGGTTGTGACGTCAGTATAAGATCAAGAATATTAGCGGAATGGTGTGTTATTCTGGTTGGACGGTCAATGATTTGATCTAAGCCGAAGGTAAGGCAAGTGTGGACGAACTCACTTGGAGGGTTAGTATTTGAAAGCGTAGAAGCAAGATCGGACGAAGTGATAGATGGGAAGTTGAAATCGCCGAACAATAAGATAGGTGTATTGGAATAGAGGGTTGTTAGTCTGATCAGGGCGTCATGCAGGAAAAAATTAAAAGAGGAATCATGGTTCGGAGGGCGACAGATTCCAATCAAAACACGTGGGTAACATGTATCACAGCAGAGCCAGATCATTTATAAGGGGCTTGAAATGTTTAGACGTAAACAACGTAAGTTGCGATCAGTTGCAATGAGGACCCCCCCCCCCCCCCCACCTCTCCGGTCGTTACGATCGGTTCGGAATATATCAAAATTGGGAAGAGAGGGTAATATCTCAGTGTCGTTAATAGCAGAGGTAAGCCAAGTTTCGGTTAATAAAACTACATTAGCAGAACATGATTCGATCAGGTTACACAAGGCATCGCGTTTTGGGATCACATTGCAGATATTAGTAAATAAAAAAGATAATTGGGAACGGCGAGACTGTTTTACTGCGTGCTTCTTTTGAGGTAGTTGCTAGGGTTTGAGTTCAATTACGTTATTAGTGGCGTGGTCAAAGACATATGACATATTTCCGGATACCAATCTGTCATAGCGCAATTTGAAAGTTTGTCCTTGGCTTTTTCATAATCATAATGTCGTTTACGTGCAAAACGGGTGTTTGGGGAATAATCCTCAGAGACGCTGTAGCCAGTATCCTTAAATTTACTGCATGACGATAGGACTCGTTGTTTGTCATTAAAGTGGGCCAATTTGACAATAACAGGTCGAGTTTTTTTTTGGTGAAAAAGCGCCAAGACGATGGGCGCGTTCTATGTCCCGAGGCTCGATCGATACGTCCAGATGCTGGCTGCAGTGCTCGATGATTATTTTTTCAGAATCTTGCCATGATTCATCCTTAGAATCTTTAATTACATAGAACACTACATTATTTCTCCGTGCTCGGTTCTCGGCGTCGTCCAGCCGGGCAGTCAGCTTTGCGATCTCAGCCTTGCATTCGGCTGTTGTAGACTTTATACTCTCTACTTCAGATTTAATTGAAGAAAAGGAGGCGACATCTGATTCAATTTTAGAAAGACTGCTGTTCACCTCAGTGAAGGCTTTTTCGTGCTCCGAGAGAGATGTTTTTATGGTTTTTAGCTCTACAAGCATGCTTAACTGCCCAGACTGGACTTCTTTGATGGCATTGAGCAGGTCAGATGCAGATGGCTGAGTGTTAGGCCCAGGGTTGGACTCAATATCACCGGCCATCAAGAGCAAGTCAGATATCACACAAGAACAGTCATATACAATATTACATGTGTAGTGTGGGCTTGGCAGCACGAATAAAAAGCGGTTACTAGAGCGTTTTGCATACAAAGAAAGGCGATTGGTCACCTGCACAAGCAAGATGGGAAAGTTTTGCAAGTAGGTGTGGCCCATCATTTCCGTGCCGCCAAGCCCACTGAAGGGCGCATTGCTGTGGGAGGGCTTTATAATGGTGAGCTGAGGTGAAGATAGCTTGGTCACGAGGCTGGTATCCCGATAACGAGGCTGTATCCAGATCGACGTATCCAGGGCAAGATACACCTGCGCAAGCTGTGCTGCGCGGTCAGCAGATGCGTTGGCTACGCGGCAGCGGGGCGCGTCCGAGAAATGCAGCGGTAGATCGCAGGGAAGGCTTTCCAAGGATGCAAAAAAACCACCACGGCGGCAGGAGTCGACGAAGGGTGTCAGGACGAGGGAAGGCTCGCCGGAAGGAGCCTGAAGGCACAGCCCGAGGAACTGCACAAGCAAGATGGGAAAGTTTTGCAAGTAAGTGTGGCCCATCATTTCCGTGCCGCCAAGCCCACTCGCACCCTCCGCCGCATTCAAGACAAGTATAACTGGCCCCGACTGTCTGCCGATGTCGCACACTATGTGAAATCTTGCTGAGATTGTCAGCGACGAAAGACCCCTCCCACACGACCAGCAGGATTTCTGAACCCCATTGAACCTCCCTCAAGGCTCTTTCAGCAGATCGGCATGGACTTGCTTGGCCCTTTTCCAACATCAACACCTGGAAATAAGTGGATCATTATAGCTACCGACTACCTGACGCGCTACACCGAGGCGAAAGCCCTACCGAACGGAACAGCAGCAGAAGTCGCCAAATTTTTCGTGGAATGCATTCTTCTTCGACACGGCGCCCCCGATGTGCTCATCACGGACACAGGAACAGCATTCACGGCGGAACAAACGCAAGCCATCCTGCGTTACAGCCAAACCAGCCACCGGAGGACAACTGCATACCATCCGCAGACCAACGGACTCACCGAGCGCCTGAACAAAACCATCGCCGATATGCTCGCCATTTATGTCGATGCCGAACACAAAACCTGGGATGTCATCCTGCCTTACCTCGTCTTCGCCTACAACACCGCAGTGCAGGAGACCACCCAGATGACGCCTTTTAGGCTCGTCCATGGCAGGGAGGCCACGACCACGCTAGACGCTATGCTGACCAACGTTACAGAAGAAGAGAATGTCGACGTTGCCCCCTACCTTCAACGCGCAGAAAAAGCTCGAAGGCTTGCCAGATTACGGATCAAAGATCAGCAGCGGTGCGACGCCAGAGGCTACAACCTACGAAGACGCAACGCGGAATATAAGCCAGGAGACCAAGTCTGGGTGTGGACGCCCATTCGCCGCCGTGGATTGAGCGAAAAGCTTTTCCGCCGCTATTTCGGCCCGTACAAGGTTCTTCGTCGGCTGGGTGAACTGAATTATGAAGTCCTCCCTGACGCAATGACTGCATTTAAAGCAGACAGCTGGGCTAGTTGGTGATCTTTAGATTCAATGCACATGGTAACTGCGCTAGAGACACGGACAAAGATAGGACACCACGAACGCTAACATCAACTGGCTTTATCCAGACAGGCACACGAATATATAGGCAAACGTGTACATCAGATCACACCCTAAAGCGCATGTGCAACGGCACCTTCTTGTTCAGGAAATGAATTTCTTTAGGTGACAGTGATACCGATTGGTTGCTTACGCAAGGCTGTCGTTCTATGTGAATGAGGAATGCTTCCAGTATTTCGCGTTGTTTTTGATCTGAGCTTGCAAAAATGACCCTGGTCTGATTAAATATCGGAGAACATTTATCCTAACATCGTTTGCAATGTGCCGCGAAGTGTCCCGGACCTGATAATGCCTCGACAGCCAGCTTGTGCTCCAAAAGCCGAACATTGATACAGCGGCCAGTTTGACAAGATCCACAAGGTGTGTGCATCGGATCTTGTGTCGCCCCCGCGCTAAGTGAATTGTTTTTAGCCAGTTTGGACAGACGCATTGAAGCGTGCCTTGACAACAGGATTTAAAAGATATTTAGATATGTCGATGACTTTTTGGTAGTTGCAAAAATTACTCAGGATGACAAAAAGAATGTTCTAGTCGAACAAACCTTGCAAGTATTTAAGTCTTCTGCCTATGGTCTTAATTTCACTCATGAGCTTTCAAAAGAGGGCAGCCTACAGTTCCTAGATGTTAGGTTTTGTCTGACCGACGCACGAGTTTGCTATATGTACTAGCCAAGGTCCAAAAAAAAAAGAACTTTTGAATTTTGATTCGGCCCATTCAAAATTAGTAAAGAGAGGTATAGCCAAGACATGCCTTAGTGCCGCCATAGACAAGTCTTGCTCACACAAGGTGATGGAGAATGTGCACCTGCAGGCGGATCGCGTGACGAAAGCAGGCTTCCCTAGGGAACTCCTGACATCTGTCACTGAAGGCCTGCAAAAAATGATTTCCGTTAAGAAACCGGCAACGACGACTGAGCTACAAGCTCATGAGCGGGTTAGATACGTGGCACTGCCCTACATCCATCAGCTGACACACCGCCTAAAGAAGGTGGCGCAGAAAGGCAAGGTCCGAGTTGTGCTGACTGCACCCGAGAAACTCGGAAAACTGTGTAAAGCAGTTAATGATGCCTCAATTCTGAAGAAGCCCCGTTGCCCGATTAAACGACAAAAGCCATATGTGGCCTGCAGGACTAATGTGGTATACAGAATTCCCCTGTCATGCGGGAATTGCTACATCGGCCAAACTGGCCGCTGTATCAATGTTCGGCTTGTGGAGCACAAGCTGGCTGTCGAGGCATTATCAGGTCCGGGACACTTGGCGGCACATTGCAAACGATGTAAGGATAAATGTTCTCCGATATTTAATCAGACCAGGGTCATTTTGCAAGCTCAGAGCAAAAACAACGCGAAATACTGGAAGCATTCCTCATTCACATAGAACGACAGCCTTGCGTAAGCAACCAGTCGGTATCACTCTCATCTAAAGAAATTCATTTCCTGAACAAGAAGGTGCCGTTGCACATGCGCTTTAGGGTGTGATCTGATGTACACGTTTGCCTATATATTCATGTGCCTGTCTGAAAAAAAGCCAGTTGATGTTAGCGTTCGTGGTGTCCTTCTATCTTTGTCCGTGTCTCTAGCGCAGTTACCATGTGCATTGAATCTAAAGATCACCAACTAGCCCAGCTGTTTGCTTTAAATGCCTTACTTTCTTGTACATTGGGCCCTGTTCTTCCCCTTTCTCTGTGTGTGAACCTTCCTGCTACTTTGATCAACCTAATCGATGTGACAACGTGCCGTGCTAAGACCTTCAGTTTTTCTCTGAACAATGGCCTCGTTCCGCTCGAAATCCAAGCGTTGTTCTCTTCGTGCCTTCCTTCAATACGCCATGCCAAGAGGATCATCAAAATTTTACGTTCGGAGCTTTGGAGGCAAGTGCGTCACCTGCAGATGGGCCTGCGTGTCCTCGCCGCCAGCAGGAGTGCCAACCAGGAATGCTGTGATGCTCTCTTCAGGACATGGAGCAGGCAAGCTGTGCGTATGACTGATTTACTATGGCAGTCCTGTCTACCGAAGCTGTGCTCCTGGAAGAAAACTAGTGAAAAGAACACTGTGCGCGGGAGTGTTACCTGTCTAGGTGGGTGTGTCCTGCCACAAAACGTTGAACATGTACAGCCGTCCTGATTTTTAATAATATAGCGCGAGCGTCGTCCAAACTGTTTATAAGCGCCTTATAACGGCGATAAGCGTGCAACACGGCGAGAGTTCACGCTTGCGCACGAAGGAAGAGCGTCGTCTGCTACGCTGTTCCAATCACGAGGACACACGCCCTGCCACAATATCTGTTCGCAAAAAACCGGCGGCCAGCAGAGCACATGTGCATGGCTAAGATGTTACGGTGAGACATTCGTAAGCTGCGATGCTTTTTTTTACACCGTATAGAAATTGAAGGACTGGTTAAAGAGCTGGTTGGTGCCCATTTTATCGTGTTCCCACCTCGCGGAGGGCTGCTCAAACCAGAGGGTTCGCATTCCAGGCAATGGCTTGCGCGTGCTGCTGTATTTCCCTTGTTGTTACTTTTTCTTAACTCTGCGTCGTCAGCGCGGCCTCCTGTAGTAGGAAAAAAATAACGAAAGCATGTCTCAGTGTAACACCTTAGTCATGCGCATGAGCTCTGCTGGCCGCCGGTTTTTTGCCAACGGATATTGTCGCAGGGCGTGTGTCCTCGTGATCGGAACAGCGTAGCAGACGACGCTCTCCTTTCGTGCGCGTGCGCGAACTCTCGCCGTGTTGCAAGCTTATCGCCGCTATAAGGCGCTGACCAGCAGCTTGGTCGACACTCGAGCTATATTATTAAAAATCAGGACGGCTGTACTTAGTTACGGGCCCACGTTTTGCACCGAACCAAAAAAGACGGCAGTGGGACTTGTCTCAATGGTGAAAAAGGTTGCTAACTCGGCTGTTGAGGAGGAGAAAAGCCGCTGCACGTCTGAAGGTATGGACTGTCTCCTAAGGAAGGATTACCGTTCTGGCAAGGTTAAGCTCAATACGAAAGCAACTGTTGACTATTTAAAATCTAATGATCACACCTTGCTTGTTGCCGACAAGGAAGGGGGGTTTGTAGTGATGCCAAGACACTTCTTCCTAGGCAAAGCGCGTGAAGCTATCGAAAAAAATTGTGTGAAAAAGCCTTTAACTGCTGCAAGGATTAAAAAGAATGCGATTTCCCTTTGCAAAGACCTGAATTTGGATAGTCTACAAAAAAGGATTGAAGGTGCTGAAAAGAATGGCTTGATAGTCTTCTTCTCAGCTAAGACACACAAGCCTGAAATCCCCCTGCGTGCGATTGTCACCGAAACAGGATCTTGCCCGGCTCTTCTTTCCCGCTTCATCCAGAAGCGGTTGAAGCTTCTTCATGTTAATGATCCGTTCAGAGTGGCCAAGTCCAAAGATGTAATTGATTTTTTCTTAAAAGAGGATTTGTCTTCGGGGGCTAACTTTGCCTTCTCGATTGACATCGAAAACCTGTTTTATTCTATCCCTCAAAGTGAAATTTTAATGACAGTGAAAGAGAGCATTGAATCCTTAGGAACTGTGGGCTTTCAAAATGATGCGGGTATTTCTTTGGTGAATTTTATAACTCTTATAGAGTTTTACCTTTCCAGCACATTTGTAAATTTTGATGGCGGGATGTACGTTCAGCGCGATGGTGTGTGCATCGGATCTTGTGTCGCCCCCGCGCTAAGTGAATTGTTTTTAGCCAGTTTGGACAGACGCTTTGAAGCGTGCATTGACAACCGGATTTTAAAGATATTTAGATATGTCGATGACTTTTTGGTAGTTGCAAAAATTACTCAGGATGACAAAAAGGATGTTCTAGTCGAACAAACCTTGCAAGTATTTAAGTCTTCTGCCTATCGTCTTAATTTCACTCATGAGCTTTCAAAAGAGGGCAGCCTACAGTTCCTAGATGTTAGGTTTTTTTTGACTACGCACGAGTTTGCTATATGTACCAGCCAAGGTCCAAAAAAAAAGAACTTTTGAATTTTGATTCGGCCCATTCAAAATTAGTAAAGAGAGGTATAGCCAAGACATGCCTTAGTGCCGCCATAGACATGTCTTGCTCACACAAGGTGATGGAGAGCGTGCACCTGCAGGCGGATCGCGTGACGAAAGCAGGCTTCCCTAGGGAACTCCTGACATCTGTCACTGAAGGCCTGCAAAAAATGATAACCGTTAAGAAACCGGCAACGACGACTGAGCTACAAGCTCATGAGCGGGTTAGATACATGGCACTGCCCTACATCCATCAGCTGACACACCGCCTAAAGAAGGTGGCGCAGAAAGGCAAGGTCCGAGTTGTGCTGACTGCACCCGATAAACTCGGAAAACTGTGTAAAGCAGTTAATGATGCCTCAATTCTGAAGAAGCCCCGTTGCCCGATTAAACATCAAAAGCCATATGTGGCCTGCAGGACTAATGTGGTATACAGAATTCTCCTGTCATGCGGGAATTGCTACATCGGCCAAACTGGCCGCTGTATCAATGTTCGGCTTATGGAGCACAAGCTGGCTGTCGAGGCATTATCAGGTCCGGGACGCTTGGCGGCACATTGCAAACGATGTAAGGATAAATGTTCTCCGATATTTAATCAGACCAGGGTCATTTTGCAAGCTCAGATCAGAAACAACGCGAAATACTGGAAGCATTCCTTATTCACATAGAACGACAGCCTTGTGTAAGCAACCAATCGGTATCACTGTCATCTAAAGAAATTCATTTCATGAACAAGAAGGTGCCGTTGCACATGCGCTTTAGGGTGTGATCTGATGTACACGTTTGCCTATATATTCATGTGCCTGTCTGGAATAAAGCCAGTTGATGTTAGCGTTCGTGGTGTCCTTCTATCTTTGTCCGTGTCTCTAGCGCAGTTACCATGTGCATTGAAGCAATCACTGCATCCCAGCGACGCCGCGTACGACCAGAAGTTGTCCATGTAGTCCGTCTGAAGCCGTATTATGCGCGCTAAAGGCCGCTGCATTTCAATGCTCTATTTTCGCAAGATCCGTTTTTTTTCCTTACTGGTCGCATTATTTGTTTTAATGCATCGGGTCGATGCTTCTTTGAGAGGGGAGTAATGCCGCGAATATTTGCAGTGCTTGTTCGTTTTTCAAATCTGCCACCACACCACTTTATCGCTTTGTTTGAGACGCAAGACGCGACTAGATTTACCTCGATTGATCGCAGCCATGCAGAGCTGATTCTACGTTGTTCCGGAATGTTTTAGTAGACCCTTTCGTCCATCTTCATCGCTGCTTCGACTGCCATCACCTCTACGTGACAGTATATACTTGTCATGATATATTTGTCACTGTAAAACTGCACTGATGGAATTTCCAGGGGACCACAGGAAAGCGTACACCAGAAACATAAGGAAACCATACATCATAAACACATGATGTAATTGCGTTCAGGAGAGCGTTATGTAGTCGTGCTCTCAAAATGTGGATGCATGGATCATAACTCGCGATGCGGACAGGTGAACCCTGTTGACATTCAAGCTGTTGTCTTCCATGCTCCACTTCAAACTTGTTGCACTGATGTAGAAACGGTGGAATGGCTGCGTTTGGGCCAATACCTTGACTGCTTTTCTTGTCTCTTATTGGCAGGAGGTGGCCTATGCTGAAAGGTTCCTCCTCTTTGTCGGCACATCCCCTGAAAACATGCGCAAGTTTGCCAGTGTATTCACGCACCAATGCTCCCACTTTTGGGTCAGTTCATGTTTCTTTACTGAATTTGTGTCTAAGAGCAGCAAGCTCAATATCAACACCTGCAAGCACATTTGAGTCTTTTGACTGAATCATGTCACCTTAAATGCTCTAAAATAGTGCCGCAGGCTCATCCACTGGGAATAAATCATTTGCAGATGTGTCCTCACTGACTCGTGAACAGGAGGTTCATCCATTGAGAATGAATGGTCATTTACAGATGACCAAAGAGAAGATGAATCCTCATTGACCGGATCGCGAACAGTTGCATCCCTTCTCCGTAGTTTCCACTGCGCAACTGCATAGATATGGTGGCACATTTTCATGCACAGGTGAAAATACCTACAGCTGCACTGGAACCTGTGGAAACAAGTGTTACATACAGGGCAGCTAAGCATGCACCCTTGGCACTGTGTGTCCTTCCTGACAGCAGTGTTGTCAGGATGTTCTTCAGATCGTGACTGCACAGACCACTTTCCATCCGAAAGTCTGGTCACGCCAGACTTCGAGGCTTCCACTCGGGCAGCATGCTTCATGAAGCAGTCTGCTGTGCAATGGTCTGCCCTGGGCTTCACTTCAGAGATCGTGTGTTTCATTACCCGGTCAGTAGCCAATTTCATCAAAGACGCCAGCAGCCTGTCAAACCGCCAGTTCTGAAACTCTCCCAAATAACTTTTTTTGAGCTTGTTATGCATTGACTTAAGATGGTTGTTAGTAGTCAATCCGGTGTCCTGGCTGCAGAAAAGAGCCCACTGTTCTCGGCGCTTAGCATATACTCTCTCAAAGTACTCAACAAATTTAACACACTTAACAAACTCCTTTAAAGTATGGAACTGTGACAGCTCCTTGTGCAAGTCCTCTTCGCTTCTGCTGGTCCACACTGCATTCAGCTTCTCCTGCACAACTTCTTGGGTTTGGCTGTCAGTTACATTGGTCATGTTCCACTTGCAGTTCCGTCTAACATGCCACACACACAACAGGCGTTTCACAGGGTTCCCTAAGACCTTCGCCCAGGCATTTGCATATGCTGGTGCATCATCTGACATGAATGCACCACAGCAAACTTGTGTGCCACGTCTGTACCTGATAGCAGCGAAAAATCTTACCATGACATCCTCAGACACACTCTGAGAGAGGAGGAAGGCACGCGGAATGCCTGACCCATCGTTTGCTATCACCATCACAGTTGTAAGTTGGTGCTTATAGCGATTTAAGCCATGAGTTGAATGAACACACACTGCTCTTTGCCCATGATTTAGTAGCATGTGACACTGGGTAGTGTTCATCATTGCCATCATAAACTCACCAGTACCTTCTTCTGTCAGTTTATCTGGCTCTGCTTACAGCAAAGCACCATGATCCTCTAGCTCGACGATCCACTTCTGCGTACTGGCATAGCCATCACGATCTTTCTCCACTTCACTGCCAATATTAAACTCCATCTTTAGGTTCTGAACCTCTGATGAAGTCAGAAGGTGAAGCCTGTCCAGTGGAGCTCTGGCAGGCAAACGTGCATCTGAAAGAATAACCCTGCGAGGGACCTGCTGCTTCAGCTTGCATGCAATGTCCTTCTGGTCAGCAATTGACAAGGGCTGGCACCATAGCTCTTTCTCATGGTCATAGTGCTCAGCTTGATAGTCTACTACCACATTTCCATTTTTTCAATGACATCCATTGCCGCCAAGCAGTTCCTCTCACATTTCACACTACCATGAACCTTCGATTGGCGCTTACCTTTTCCTGTCTTCACATATGACCCTGCGAGATTGCAAACCAGGTACTTGTTTGTCCCTCCAGATTCCAGATGCTTTGTTCCCCTGACACAACAAAGTGGTCAAGCTCAGTCTTTTCCTCATGATCCTTTTAGCTTTCAAAATCTGCGAAAAAGGAAAAGGCATCAATATGAGTTAAGCTACAGCGAGCAATCCCCAGAACTGCAAGCAAATTACTGCGAATTGAACGCAGCAATGTTACCTTCCGGCATTGAATGATCCTTCATTTTTTTCACATGCACGCATTCCTTATTCTAGAAGGTTTATTTTCAGCTGGCACATATCCCAAATAATGGAGACAGGTTTTTCTTGTTGCCATACTTATTTCCAGCCTGCTTAATGTGCTCCCATACCTATCTCGGTTAATTTGGCAATGGTTTAATGTTAATGCCATGTGTATGGACACCTTATAACATGCCACAGCGTAGAACAGAACAGCGCGCGTAATCCGGTCCGAAATGCTACACAAAAAGGGCGAAGTGCTTCAATAGGCTGTTGTGCCACGAAACAGCATTAATTCGATAGAGGCAAAATTCTAGAGGCTTGTGTACTGTGCAATGCCAGTGCACATGAAAGAACCCCTGGTGGTCGAAATTTCCATAGCCTGTCACTACGGCGTCTCTGATGGCCTGTGTCGCTTTGGGACGTTAAACCCCATAAACTAAACTAAACTTATAAGCAGACTATTTCATTAAGGTAATGTTTTGATTCTGGTTCATTGCAGACAGAAAGCTTGCATACACTGGCATCAAAAAACGAAACAAGGTACCTGAAGTTACGGAACACGGAATCGCATGACTACTGCTACAATTCCGTCCAAACACAGCCCTTATTGCTGCATTGCAGTTGCATCCATACCAGACCCTGCACAGTGGTGCAGCATTTAAGCGATGCACCACTGACCTGCGATGGGAGGTGCTGTCACAGGTGAGGTGGCGGGCCTTGTGCACCGGTGAGGGTTGCCCTTCCTGAGCAACCTCTCACGATCAATCGTTAATTTAACCGCCACACACGCAAGATTTTCTGCTCAACGGGAGCCTTAACACTGTCGCTTTAAAAGCTTTGGCTAGCTTTGTTCATGCCGTGGCTGCAACCTTCTTTCGAATATAAATATCGTGTAAGGTCGGTTAGTCCAAGCAGATAAAGCCTAAACAGTACACCTTCAAATCTCATTAGGCTGTACATATAATATCACAGCATGTACTGTCGGGGCAAAAATTGCCCAGGACACGCGATTGTTATCAAAAGCATATAGCTTTGTTATCAGCCAGTGGTTGGAAATCACGCTTGTGGAGATGAAACTAGGTCTTGGAATGTATAACGTGTGTTAGTGAAATAAGGCAAACAATAGCACACTTGACACCTATAAGCCGAAATCATCAGTCGCGCGTTCTGGAAAATTTTGTCCCCAACAGTACAACGGTATATGGTTGAGTAGCTTGTTTTGACACACTTTGCATGTAAAGCAGTTAGGCTTGTTTTAATTAGGTTACGTTAGATTACAGAACTCAAGTGGCAGTTGGTGTTCTTCCTGGACATAACTCCAAGAGCAGCTAATTCTTTTCAATATGCCAAGCGCTCCACCCAGACGGAGCAAAATGACTGATGTAAGTTCTGCCCATGTGTCCTAGCGCATAGCATCACAAAACATCCAAATGAACAGCAAGTTTCCGAGACGCGTTACTTCAACTTGTGTGGCTTCCCTACTACCGCATACTGCAACCCCATGACAGAAAAACGGGGTTTTGCACAATATGGAAATCTCATTTATACCTCACCTATTAAGGAAGAGAACCAACTGAGCCTGATGTGCCTCGGCACGAACCCGTGGACCTGTTCGTGGTGCCGCAAGAGGCCACCACGGTGGGGAAATGCAACATTACAGCAAACATCACATTCAAACGAAGCACTACAGTTGAGAACCAACGAGTCGGCGACATCAGGGTGCTCTTTTCGCACGTGCCGCCTCCGTGCACTTTCTAATGTGAACGCAGCATTGCACACCGGACACAGATACTTATCTTGTTCAGCGGAGCCCGCAGCAAGGCATTCCACGGTGATTGAACTTTGGCTTTTCATCTTGGCGACGGAAACAGCAGCCAGGTAAGAAAAAAGCTGCTCAGGGAGATCGTTCGGTGACCAGTTAGGATCAAATGGCGATGAGCCAAAGCCTTGACAAGACAAGCATGACCACGTGGTAAACGCATTTATCACCGCCCCGATGGTAAATGAGCGTATATGAAGTATAGTGTAGAAAAAAAATAACTAAATGTTGAGATAAGGTTTAAGGTTTATCTTTAGGCACATTTGTGGAAGCTTATCATTTAGCACAATACAACAGGTACAAAAAAGGAGGGACGGCTAGGGATATCCCCGACCGAGCCGAATCTAGGTATTCTTCAGCAGCCGTGGGGAATGAAGGCGGAGCCTCGCGTGTTCAGCTCGCCCCCCCCCCCTGACACTGCGCTTGTCATTTCGGACTTCTAGTGTAAACAACGGAAGTGACGATGCTAACACTCTCTCATTTTTGCTTATTTCTCGAATGGAGATTTTCTGCGGCATCGACGCAAACACTTCTCCATACTCATAGAGCGTTTGTAATGCTTGACATTTTATTTTCACTGTATATTTATTATAGACGTGCATCCATGGCATCACTGTTGGTATGCGTCTATCAGTGCACGTCTTCGCACCAAAAGAAACCCCGTGCAAGTATCTTCAATGAGTTGATTGTTGAAGGTATGTTTTGATTAAATGTAAGCGGCGCTGTACAGAGCGTGGTACTGAATCGGAACATGGTTCTATTGTAGCGGCGGTGATGCACAGGGTTACCGCACCCCGTTATGCTGAGACTCTACTGACAGCACTGGCCCAGATTTTGGAGCGTTAGCTATGCTGGTCGCGTTTGAAGCCTCCGAGTTATGCTGACGGATAGAATCCATGATGGTGACCTCCAAGTGGTTGCCATGGTAACCAAAGTGCTTACATAATGGAAAAAAATTACACGATTGCACATAAGTCGGCTTAAAAGCGGTGACACGAAAGTCTTTCTCTCTCCTCTCATTCTCTTGCCATTTATTTTATAATTATTTATTTTCTCATTTACTTCTTTATTTTTACTTTTGCATTCTTTATATATTCCTGTTTCGTTTCTTACTTCTCGTTTTTGTTTGAATAATTTTTATTTTAAACCATCGATATCATCATCACTATTATCATCATCGCTATCACCAACTATCACAATCGCTAACTGGCATCACTCCATCATCATCGCTCTCACCAACTATCACTATCTCTGTCATCATCACTTTCAGCAGCTATCTTAAATCTATCACTATCTACCATTCTCCCTGTCTATCTCTACCACTGACTATCACTATCGGTAGCATATTTTACTATCGCTTTACTATCATTACATTTTAATAAGGAACGTCTTACAAAGCACTGCGTCGCGAACAACCAGCGGTGCAGTCCAGGTACAGACAAGAGGCAGCGGTCAATCCAGAGCACGAACGAGGGACGGTATCGACAGAACGGTGAAAAATATCGAGAGAAGACTGAGTGGTTATGGGAACAGGCGTAATGGCGCTGACGTGAAGGCCGGCCGTGCTGTCGACGAGAGGGTATGCTGAGGCGGGATCGAGAAAGGCAACACTACTAAGCGATTGGCCACGACGTACAATGGTAGGACAGGAGAATGGGTTGGCCACATAAATTGCGCTGGAGCCACGAAGAATTGTCAGCACGGCATGAGGCAGCGAAACAGACTTCTGGTCAGCGCATTGTAAAGACAGGGTATAAGTGACAGTTGCATCTCAGAGGGGAGCACAAGAAAGGCACCAGCACTAACTAGAAAGGCGGAACGTCTGTGTCGTCCGAGACGACCACTGTAGCGGCAGCAGATCAGGGTACGTCCAAGGGAGCGTCACTGTAGGGCGACAAGTCAAGCTGAGCACGGGCGCAGTCAATAACGGCGTGATGTGAGGAGAGGAAGTCCCAACCAAGGATAACGTCGTGAGAGGAGCTAGCGAGGACGATGAACTCGATTGTGTAGCGAACGTTCTCGATAGGCAGGCGGGCGGTGCAGGCAGCTAACGGTCGAATGTCCTGAGCGCGCGCAGTGAGGAGAGAAACGGCAGGAAGGCGCGTCGTCACTTTTTTGAGTCTGCGACAGAGGGTGTGACAGAGAACGGAAACGGCTGCGCCAGTTTCAACATGTGCTTCGACGGCGACTCCCTCAACGAACACGGTAATAATATTGGCAGGCACAGAAACAGGTTTTGAGTGAGTCGCTGATGACGCAGTTGTTGCCTCCGCAGCTGCGGCCGTTAGTTTTCCGCGTGGGCGGCTGGTTGGCGGCGGAGCATAGGACGGGAACGGCGGCCAGGAGACGGCGAGCGGTGGGAGCGGACATGGTAACCAGGAGAAGAAGAATCCGGAGGCGGCTCGTGTGACGCAGGCGAGGACGACGGCGGAAGGCCGTACCTCGGCTCACGCCTATAATCGTAGGGACGATGGTCACGACTGCGGCAAAAACGATCCACGTGGCCAGCAACGCCACAGGCGTAGCAAATACGGCGGTTGTCTTGTGTGCGACAGGGGTTGAGTGGCAGGGGCTGTGATCGGGGGCAGGCAAAGACGGCAAGGTGGGGTTGCAGGTCACTGGGTTTCTTACTGCCGGGAATGTGGCCTGTTGATAGAAGCAGCAGGTGAGGGCCGCGACCGCACCACGGCATCGGCGTACGTCTGAGGAGCCGCGATCACGGGGTGGCTGAGGAGGAAGTGGCAAGACTTCAGCGATTTGCTCCTCGTTGACACGCTGTAGGTTGGGAGTGAGTGACGGCTTAGGCGGGCTGGTAGACACAGATAGCTGGCGTGCGACTTCCACACGTACAAACTGCTTGATGCGCTGTAGGAGCGACTGTTGGTCCAAAGCATTGTCCCCTGGGAGAGCCAAGTTGGAAAGTGTGGCCTCCTGTAAGCCTGCACGCCGGTTAGAAAGGCGCTGTTTGCGCAGCTCATCGAAGCTTTGGCAGTAGCCGATGACACCGGAGACAGTCTGGGGATCCTTGGCCACGAGCATCCCGAAGGCATCATTCTGAATGCCTTTCATAATAAATCTGATCTTGTCGGCCTCGCTCATAGAAGCCTTGACACGCTTGCAGAGGTCGACGACATCTTCTATATAACTGGTGAAGTTTTCACCGGTTTGTTAGGCCCGACTTCGCAAGCGTTGCTGGGCGCGAAGCTTACGCACTGCGGGACCGTCAAAAACTTCCGTCAGACTGGTTTTGAGAGCTGCCCAGCCTGAGATGTCAGCCTCGTGGTTTCGAAACCATAGATTGGCTGCGTCGCTCAAATAAAAGATAACGTGGTGAGCTTGACGCTGTCGTTCCACTTATTGTATGCGCTTACGCGTTCATAGAAGGCCAACCAATCCCTCCACATCCGTGTCATCTGTGCCGCTGAAGATGGCCGTGTCCCACTGCCGCGCTGCGGCGGAACAGAAGACAGCCGACGGAAGCGGTGAAGTGGTTTGTGTGACGGTCTCAGGCATTGCAGAGACGGTAGGCAACGCGCGAGTGCGAAGCTCCAGGGCGAGGGTAACCTAACCTTGGCACCTCCACTACTTGTAATAAGGAACGTCTTACAAAGCACTGCGTCGCGAAGAGCCAGCGGTACAGTCGAGGTACAGGCCAGAGACAGTGGTCAGTCCAGAGCACGCACGAGGGACCGAGCTTTCGGCGCTCGAGCTTCGGAGCGTTCGGTGCTTCTCCTCGTCTTCTTCGTTAAGCGCCAGCCTCTGAAGATTCCAGAGCCGAAGGCCAGTCTTGCAACATGTACGTTCTTTATCAACTTTTTCATTTTTTTCAAATACTATACGACTTATCACTGACAATTCGTGCACACACTTTTGCAGATATCTGTCAACAGCTTCTGTCCATGCCACGTATTAGCCATGGAAGGCCTACGCCTTTATAATAACAGGCCACAGCGGAACGCTCGAGCCCCACAACTCGAAACTAAATTATGTCGATTCGTTTTACCTATATATCCCTCTCTGGCAGGCGTAAAAGTCGGGCCGCTTAGTCCCGACATTCGTGTAAAATTTGTTGGCCAACCGTTTGCCGCAGACGGTTTTGAATGGCGTCATACGATTCAGCGTATCGTGCAGAATAAACCTACTGGTTTAGCTAGAGCCTAGCTCACAGCAGAGATTCGAACCAGCGTCCTATGTACCCTCAGTTCCTCGTATTTAGGAAAGTTCACATGAACATTATGGCTAAATTGTTTCTGGCAGAGTGTTCGATGTTTCGGAATAAATTTGAAGTGCTCCTAACCTCACACCCTTCGTTACAAGAATGAAGACTGCGCTACACCAGAAAGGAATAACGGTGTATTATTCAATCAACTAAATGAAGGGCTTGTAGTCTCAGCGAATACATATACTAAAAATGTATAGTGTCATTACCTTGAACTGCCCGTGCATTACAGCGTCACACAACTACCGGCATTGGGCAGTTTTCGTTATTTTATTTACCAAATTACAAAAAAAGTTTCTCCTCTGCAAGAATCTCAGCACCTTATTCTATTATATGTACATAAATATTTAGCCTTAGCGTTGAATTTGATGTATATATCTTATCTTGATGAAATATTCTCCAATAGAACATCGTTCATATGTAAATTAAGACTGAGAATTTCACTTCAGTTGGTAGGCACGCTTATAGCTATCACGTACTTTTTGTTGCAGCGTTTAGGAAAAAAAATTTCGCCCGGCCTGTATGTTATTGCATTCGCCCTTTTCTGATCTTCAAACCACTGAATACCAGAATCATCTGCCGTTCGTTTCTTGCAGTCACCCTCGGCCGTGTTCACGCACTCCGCTTGCCCGCGTGTGAAACAGGAACCTTACTCAACCCGCATACCACCGCCACGCCTTTCAGCACCGCACCTGAAGCCGGCACCCCCTTCTTCTGCTGTTTGCAACCCTTTTTGCGCACAGGACAAGAAGCCCATGTTGTGCACATGTCCCACGTGTCAAGACTTCCGCAGAAGCACTCGCCACTTTCCTTTGCGGCGTCTGGAGGGCCAGGCGGAAGTCACCAACGCGTTGGACGACGTAACAGAGGCCGCCAGCAAGGACACAAAGATAGAATGTCGGCCTCTTGTTCTCCACTTGCTCGACAAATTGCCGTGATCAGTATACCTTACGTAAGCCAGTATTGTGCGCCCCTGCAGTGCCCATGATCCATGCCACACACTTCTCAGCCTGAAAATAGTTTAACTTGGCCGAGGTCATAGCTTGGTCACGCGCAATCCGAACGTGTGGATCGATGTACAGAACTCATTTTCGCTCTTCACTGGAGAACAAGGGATCCCCCGAAGGCTAGACAGTGTACGCAACAGCTTTGAGTTCATCGCGAGTAAGTTCCCATGAAATGGTGGAGAAACTACAGTTACGTTAAAAGAATACAGCAAGCTGGATGAGGCGGCCCTTCGCCGGCTTGATAACGCCTTAAATGCAAACAGGGACAGCCCTCCTAGACGAAATAGGTGACAAACTGAAATGTATAGAAGGAAGGAAGGAAAAGAGAGAGAGAGAGAGAGAGAGGAATTTTAATGAAAGAAAGGCGGAGAGGTCGGCCGGTGGTAACAGGGCCCTGGCCTGCTACTCCACACAGGGGAAAGGGAAGAGGAGGAAAAGGAAAGTGGGAATGAAGGCTGATGATGGAATAATACAATGAGTTTCACGGGTGATGTCTATGCACACGCACACACACACACACACAACACTGGCTGGCGCTCGCATCGCGGTTACTGGACACACATAAAACTCAAAACTGGTGTCTGCAACACAACACCGACACATGTCATTAACCATGTAGGTTGTGCACAGGCGGTCACAAACGAGTATCCAGGCCTGTTTCACACAAAAAGTTGAGCAGGGCTTTTGTCACACGCCACCAATCAGAACGTCTCGTCCTTGCGCCCAGAAGAGTTTCCTCAGAGAGAGGGCGAGAGTCCAGGTTTTTCACGGTCGCCTCCAATGTTGTTCTTTCAGAAGTATACTTCGGGCACGCGCAAAGAAGGTGTCCAATAGTCTCTGGTGTGTTGCACTGTGCGCAATTTGGGTTACTTTCGATGCCGATCTTGTGAAGATAGTGTTTGGTGTAGGCAGCGCCAAGCCGTAGCCGATGGAGTAAAGTCCCATGACGTCGCACCACCACAGATGGGAAATGTAATCGTGAGCCAGCGTCAAGCTTACACATGCGGTCCTGTTGATGACTCGGATCATGCCAGTGCGACTGCATTGCCGCCTGCATTAAATGCGCCAACAAGGCTCCAATGTCTGATCTTGAAAAGGCTATCTCAATGAAAGCACCATCACTATGTGCCATCCGAGCCTCGGCGTCAGCACGCTCGTTTCCCGCTATGCCGCAATGGCTCGGTATCCATTGAAACTTTATGATATGGCCGCGGTGGAAAGCCTCGGCTAACAAAAGCACAATCTGTTGAACCAGCTGCTCGCATGCTCTTGGTTTTAGATAAGTTTGTACGACCTGTAATGCCGATCTCGAGTCGCAGAATATAGTCCATTGCTGCGCTGGCTGGTGACCAATATAAAGGACGGCTTCTCGTATGGCTGCCAATTCGGTTGCCGTAGAGGACGTTTTGGGCATGAGCCTGAAACGGTGACATGAGGCATTTCCTGGCACTATCACCGCTGCAGCTGAAGAAGTGGTCGTAACGGATCCGTCCACGAAAACATGCTGGGTGTTAGTATACATAGATGTAATGTATGACAGCGCCAGCTGTTTCAGTCCGACTGTTGGAATGTGCGTTTTCTTTGTTATCCCTGGGATTGTTGTCCGTATAGATGGTTTTGGTACTGCCCAAAGTGGCACCTCCGCAATCTGGTGTGGCGCGTAGTTCGTAGGCAGCGCATTGCGCTGCATCCAAAGGGCTCTGGAAAAGGCTGCATCTGGACGCACCGCACTAATGTTAGTCAGGGGGTGATGACGATGCCTGGTCAGATGCCGCAAATGCACACGAAGTGGCTCCTGTTGAAAATAAATTCGTGCTGGGCAGGCGCGGGCCTCATAAAATGTGCCCCATGTAGAAGTTTTACATGGCAAACCCAAGCATACTCTTAAAGCACGAGCCTGCGCGCTTTCAAGCACACGCAGGCCTGATAGTCTGACCCCCGAGAGAACGGGTGCACTGTATCTGAGAAGGCCGACTACCAGCGCCTGGTACACGTGTAGTAAAGATCGCTCAGAGGGACCCCAACATTTTCCTGCCATACACCGCACAATGCTTGCAAAGCTGTCGAGCTTTTTCTTGAGCACAGAAATGTGCTTCGTCCAGGACAGGTCACGGTCTATCGTAACACCTAAGAATTTGTGATGTGTTACGTATGGAACAATTTGCCCGTCGATTGTGACCGGATACCACGCCATTATCTTGCGTGTGAAAGCCAATGTTACGCTTTTAGTTGGCGAAAGTTCAAGCCCCTGACGGCGCAAGTACGCAGACGTAATGGACACCGAACGCTGCAATCTTGCTTGCACTTGGGGAAGGAAGGAAAAGAACTTTAATGGAATAGGAGATGCCTGCCTGGTTGTCGGCCTGACATGCTACTCCAGAAAAGGGTGAAAAAAGAGAAGAGTTAAGAGGATGGTGAAAAGAAAAGTAAAAGAGAAAAAGAATGCCTGAATGGTGAAATCAAGCACCCTTGCGCACTCACTAACACGCACGCACGCACAAAATCGTCAAAGAGTATCCACCAAACCCGGGTCCCTTAAAAACACTAAAATGCTTTTGTCCCGCGCACATCCGAAGCCGCGTTCCTCCAGGGTCCAAGGACATGCTCGATGAGCACGGGGCCATCCTGTCGGAGTCCTAAAGCACTTAAAAGTGTCTTACGATGATTCTTGAAGCGTTTGCAGCGGGAGATCAAATGTGGCAGATACTCGGGCACACCACATGTGGTGCACAGAGGGCTACTTATTGCACCAATTTTATGTAAATAGAATTTAGTGATGGTAACGTCCAGGCGAATTCAGTGGAGGCAATTTTGATCACGTCTATTTATATTGCGTGGCATGCGGAAGTCACAAGTGAGGTCAGTGCGAAGAAGGGGTCTGTATTGATGTTCCGGATCGCACCACAAAGAGCGTCACATGTGCCAGGATTTTGTAGATAGAAGTCGTGCGCCATCACTGCGAGAAAATGGCATAGGTAGAAGCAAGGTGGTGTCGCCATGCGCCGACCTCGCTGCACCGTCAGCGTGATCGTTGCCTGCAAGGCCACAGTGAGCGGGTAACCACTGCAACACAACACGATGGCCAAGCGCACAGGCCTCGGAGTGGAATCTGTTTAAGCCATCGATGATCAGCTCTTGAAGGCTTCCTGATGACATAATGGATTGTAATGCAACCCGAGAGTCACTGAAAATAACCCACGCTGTTGGGGGTTATTGAAGAATGTAAGTGAATGCTACTCGCAGAGCAGCCAGCTCGATAGCAGTAGTCGAGGTGCGATGACTGAATAATGCCGAAATTGTGGTGCGCGTTGACGGAACCCAGACGCCAATCGCTGATGAGACATATGTGACAGAGCCATCAGTGTAGATGTGACGGTACGCACTGTAGCATTCATAAATGTGTCCAAGGGCAAAATATTTAAGTGCAGGACCGGGGGTGGTTGTTTTCTTTTGATGTCAGGAACCGTTGTCTTCATTTGTCATGCTCTGTACCTCCAAAATGGGGAGGAGGTCGCGACAGGGCGGTGGTAGTGTAGTGGGAGAATGTGAGAAACTTGCTCTATGCAGTGCGCTGCGAGTGCATGGTGAGGTACACGAGCCACGAATCGCATCTGGGCACGAAGCAACTCCTGGGTTACCAGTACTGATGCAGATAGACGTCTGCTCTCTCCTAGAGTATCCACTGTGGAGGCGGTCTTAGGAAGACCGAGGCAGATTCTGAAGGCCTTAGCGTGCATAGCTTCAAGGAGTTTGATATTTGTTTGTGAGATATCCTGAAGAGCTGGGAGACTGCAGCGTAGGAGGCCTTCACACAGCGCACCATACAGCCGTAGTAATGAAGGTGTAGAGCAGCCTTTTCTGGTGGTGGAGAGCATACGAGAGATAGAGGCGTAAGAGCAGAGGTCTATTTTAAGCTCGTGTACGTCTGGGGACCATGACAGTGACCTGTCAAATGTCACCCCTGACCATTTATGGCCTGTAACGTATGGTTTTGGGGTACCAGAAACATTCAGCGCGTAGCGTGAAAGATCGCGCTTTGGAAATGCAATTGCTGGGCTTTTATCTGGCGACATGACGAGACCACGCTTACTTAAAAACGATTCTATGCAACCTATTGCCCTCTATAATCGGGCATGCACAATGCGCCTGCTGCGTCCGGAACACTATATACAGATGTCATCGGCGTAAAGGGAGATTTCGCCTGAGTCGCTTTGGGACGTTAAACCCACATAAACAAAACTAAACTAAAGGGAGATTTCAACTGTAGGAGGCAGGCATTTTTCCAAGCCAACAAGTGAGATATTGAAAAGGGTCGGTCTTAAAATCCCCCCTGAAGGACTCCGCGAGATATTTGATGCAGAGCTGTGTCACCTTCACTCGTTGGCATGAAAATCGGTCCTTCGTGCAGATAATCGCAAAGCCAGTTATACATCCGCACACCAATGCCAATTGACTGTAAGGCTGAAAACATTGCTTCATGTGTGACGTTGTCAAATGCTGCCTTCACGTCAAGAAACAGCAATCATCATATACCGCTCTGTTTTGCTTCGTTTAACACAATTTGTGAGGGCAATAACGTTGTCAATGCTGCTGCGTCCTTTTCGGAAACCGGACATGGCTGAAGGGTAAACGTCTCTTTTCTCAGGTACCAGGTAAGGCAGGAGTGTGCCATTTTCTCCATCAGTTTTCCGACGCAGCTTTGAAGCGCAATGGGGCGCTAAGCGTTTAAGTCAATTGATGGTTTTCCAGGCTTGAGGATAATTATCACACGCGCACGCTTCTAACACGTTTCAAGGCGGCCGGTCTCCCAGGAGGTGTTATAAACGGCGAACAGCTGAACCTTGGCCTTACTTCTCAGGTGAGAAAGGGCAGTGTAGCTAACACCGTCCGGTCCTGGGTACGAATTTTTATTGGTAGCTGCCAAAGCCGCAAGTTCTTCCATGGTGAACGGATCATCAAGGAGGGCAGTATTAGGTGAAGGGGTAAAGCTTGGGGGAGGCAATGGCACCGAATGGCCCTTAATCGAGCAGTAATCTTAGAACAGAAAGCCTCCGCTGAATCGAGACGGGAAATATTCGCATTTACAGCTGCGCAGTCAAAAGGATTTTGTGGGGCCGGCTGACTACTGAGGCTGCCTACAATGCTCCATATCTTAGAAAGAGGCTTTGTGGGATCAAGCTTCGCACAAAAGGATCGCCATTCCCGTCTTGCCAGCTTGTCCAAATGACGTTGAACACGTTTCTGTGCGCGCCTTGCAACCCTGATGTCTTGTCTATAATTTGTACTGCGTGTTCGTCACTCTGCTGTGCGCTCATATTCAGAATCTGCAGTTAAGTGCACTTTTGATAGCGTTGTAACCTTAGTGATGAACGTTTTTGCACGTGCTACAGTATCGAGGAATCTTTCATAATTGAGGCTTGAGAGGTCCACTTTTTCAACTGTGTTAGAAAAAAGTTCCCAATTCGTGTAGCGTGCTACACGCTGCTGTGAACTTAAGGAAGCACCACCAACCTCAGTATACGTAGGAAGATGATCGCTGCCTTGAGATTCTATGTTAACGGTCCAGGTTGTTGAAGACGACAGATGATTAGAAATCATCGAAATGTCAAGGGCACTGTTTCTTGCACCTTGATAAAAGGTTGCCTGGCCTTTGTTGAGGAAAGTGAAATTGTTGCACTGTGCGAAATCAAATAATTGTCGTCCTCTGGCGGTTTATCTGATGCCTCACCAAGCAGGATGATAGGCGTTGAAATCACCCGTAATGATGTGCGGAGCAGGGGTACTGCGTACGATAGTCTGAAGGCGGTCGACGTCAAAGTTGACACGGGGGGGTATGTTCCCAACGATCACTGTGAAGGACAGGTTCATGATCTTCACGGTGGCCGCAACATATTCATTCCATGCGTCGGCAGATATGGGTTGTGGAATGGAGGTGATGTCTTTCCGAACAGCTAAAAGAACTTTGCTGATGTCAGCACCTGCCATCGAGTTCAGAACGGTATATCCTGAAAGACGCTGCACCTGCCATCGAGTTCAGAACGGTATATCCTGAAAGACTGATAGTAGTACAAAGACGGGATTCTGAGATGGCAATGATCGAAAAACGGTGCTTCGACGTCTGGCAATGAGTCTCCACGTCGCCGCAGAAAACCTTGCGCGCCTGCGTTCCAAAAAAGCACAATCGTTGCTCGACACAATGATCAGTGTGTTAGGGAGATAATAGAGGCGGCAAGTATTGCTCGTGCAGAGGACAGGTGTGTAAGCATGCCATCAGTTGTTCTAACCAAGAAAGAGCTGAATTTTCTGGATCGATGGTGATTGTCCTAATCTCCTATGCCTTTCATGCTGATTGCTTTGCCTGCCCTTTTCTGCTGAAGGTTCAAATGTGTATAAATGCGTGGCCTATCAGGAAAATAAATAGTTGGAAGTCAGCGCTATTTTCACTCTGTCTGTCGTTGTCCCTTCTTGTGGTTCGCGCTGCAACACCTGTTCTTAATCTCATCCGCCCGCCTAACTTTTTGCCGCCCCTTGCTACTCTTCCCGTCCCTTGGGATCCGCTGCGTTGCTCTTAAAGACCAGCGGTTATCTTGCCTTCCCATTGCATGCCTTGCCCAAGCCATTTTTTCTCTTTATTTCGACAAGGACGTCAAAAAACCGCTTTCGTTCCCTCAACCCCTCTGCCCTCTTCCTCTCTCTTAACGTCACACCAATCATTTTTCATTTCATAGCTCGCTGGGCTGTTTTTAAGTTGAAGCCTTTTCCTTATGCTCTGCTTTTCTGCTCCACAAGCAAGTACCGGTAAGATACAGCTGTTGTACACTTTCCTTCTGGTAGCTGGAGGCTTCTGAGGAGTCTAGATAGGGCAGAAACCTTCTGGAAGAAGGAGGTGAGCGGAGAGTGGTCGTGAGTATCTAGTAGGCTGCTCTCAAGACATGTAGTGGGTGGAGCCATCATGTGGGTGGAAGTGGGTTCCGTTCCACTGCAGCGTCGGCTCCTGGGTGAGATCGATGTAGTTCTAGAAGGTGGAGCTGGGCGAAGAGCGGAGGTGGCTATGTGCGGGCACAGGGGCTCCTCTTATGGGCTTCTGCTGGAGGGTGCAGGTGTGTGCTGGGTTGCGCTCCTGGAGAACGAATGTGGGCAACGTGTGTGAGGGCTGGGTTGGGCGGATCTTCTGAATTGTGCAGATTGGTGGTGAGTGGGTTTATGGGTGGATAGTGGGCTTCTCTAATAGGCGTCTTCTTTGGGAAGGTATTCTGTAGTGTAGGACAGTTTGGACGACACAAGTGGGTGGGTCTTCTGAAGCGTAACTGCTTTACTCTTTTCCTGTCACACATCGACGCTGGAAATTAGCATATCGGCACTAATAGTGCTACCTCAATAAAAGCATACACCATGACGATTTGTGCCATTGTCCTAAATTTTCTTTGCACGTCGTATGCGTAGAACTATTGCAAAAAACACTGACATGTACTAACGTGCTAGTTTCAGAGCCAAACGCTATATCGAACATTTCGCATGCTCCATAGTTTTAAGTTCGAGCAAGTGAAAAATATCGGGAACGTCCGAAAACCAACGTGTTAAAATACTAATTGAACAGCATTCATCCAACGTTTCGACAACTCGGGTTCTGAGGTGAAGTTACCTACGCACGTAACGTTAGTGCTAACTAGGCACTAACTTCACCACTTTGAACACTCGTGGCAAAACGTGAGTGTTAAACTCAGTGACGTTTAATTCTGGTCAGGTGTCCCACACAGCTAAACCCATTCGTCTGAAAATTCTTTTCAAGCCACTGACAAGTCGCTCTTCCTCGTTGTTGAACGGTTGTCTGTACGTGCAGCGAAGCGACTTGTCTTCTCCTCTGAAAGACCTCGCTTCAAAGGTGGGCAGCCCAAGGTGCGTGAGCGCGACGTCGTCAGCGCAGAGGCGAACTCTGCCGTCCCGGCGGTTACGGCGGACAAAGAATCGATTGGTGAGGTCGGTTCCTTTCACGAATGTGTTGAATTCTCCACCTACTTCTGTGAAAAGAGAGAGGAAAAAATTTTGAAGGGCTAGGCTTATCGGCATAGCGCATGAATGTCACATATATTAAGGAGCCTAAATTAAATTTTAAACGAAAAAGGTGTGAAGAATACGACGCGAATTAACCGAAGAATAAAGAAGAGGAAGAAGAAGCATTCGTTGATGTGGAGAGAGGTGATAGGTGGAGAAGCATTCGGTGAGGTGGAGAGAGATGATTGGTGAAGAAGAGAAGACGACGACAAAGCTTACGTGGACTAACACCGAGGCTTTAAAAGGGCGAGTTAGAGCGAGGCGTTGGGGGGAACAGCAGAGAAGCGGAGACTCCGGCAGGTCAGGGACACATCGGCTGGAAGAGAGCGACGCCGGCTACTGCTCCGGTGAGCTCGCGTTCTACGACATCGCATCGTGGACTTCCTGCCGTGCCTGAGCCCGTTCCGGGGAGTCGACGAAGGACGCTACCACCTGCTACGGCCAGGGGCGTCTCCAGCGCTGTGGCCACCCATCCGGGTGTTGCCCCCAACGCCAACAACACCGGCATCAGCTCCACGGGCGCTTGGACGTGGAGCTTGTACGACTTAGCCAGCGACGCCAGCCCGAGCACGTCGAACACCGCCAGCGACGCCAGCCCAAGCACGGCGAACGCCGCCTCGACGCCGCCTACTGGATCCATACAACGCCGCAGCCACACCGAACCAACCGTGAGCACGAACGCCGACCGCTAATAGTAGAACAGTAGTAGTAGACGCTAGTAGCAGTGTGCCCGGGTCGTGTGTATTTATAGTCTTTGTGCTTTGTGTTAGTTTTGTTAGCTTTGTGTTCTAGTATGTGTGCCACGTAGGGTGTATTAAATGTGCGTCTGTGTGGGTACTCCCGTCGCCTATCCATTCTTTCGGTCCGAGTGTTCTCCGGAGAGATCCGTGAAAAAGATAAGTGGCGAGCCTGTGCCAGGATACATTTCCTTTTTCTTTTTACTTTGTCTTCGATTTTTCCTATCTCTCGACGGCACAAAGGATGGATTTGGCAAGAACGTTAGAACTGGCGCTCAAGCTAGGGTTAAGCAAGGAAGAGGCGATGCATCTCTATGAGGAGGAGGAAAAGAGGCAGAGAGAGGAAAGGGCACAAGCATGCGCAGACGCTCGTGAAGCAGAAGAACGCAAGGCGAAAAGAGCTCGCGAGGCAGAAGAGCGAGAAGAGAAAAGAGCTCGTGAAGCAGAAGAGCGCGAGCCGAAAAGAGCTCGCGAGACAGAGAGAAGAGCTCGCGTAGCGGAAGAGCGAGAAGAGAAAAGAGCTCGCGAGGCTGAAGAACAGGAGAAAAGACGGATAGAACGGGAGAAGGAGTTTATTTTGTGGAAACAGGCGCATGTCGCGGGAGGATATGAGGAGATCACGGACAATGATCAGCGTTCCTTAGCGGGTAGAGAATCTCCTAGACCAGCCAGAGTTTGTCCAAGGAAGCTGATGGCTCCTTTCGATGACAAGAGAGATGATTTGGATGCATATCTGCAACGATTCGAGCGGATAGCTTTGGGGCAAGGCTGGGAGCGCTGTGAATGGGCCATGGCATTAAGCATGTGTTTAGTCAGAGAGGCGCTGTATGTGTTTGGAAGGATGCCTGCTGCTGATTCTATGCACTACGAGAAAGTCAAAAAGGCACTCCTCCAAAGATTCAGGCTTACGGCAGAGGGTTTTCGTGAGAGATTTCGCACCGCGAAACCTGAGGATTCGGAAACCGCGAAGCAGTTTTCCTGCAGGCTCACCAACTATTTTGACAGGTGGCTTGATATGTCAAACACAGAAAAGAGTTTTGAAGGGGTGCGTGACATGCTGGTCACAGAGCAATTTTAAGCGTGCTGCAGCTCAAAGCTAACGCTATTCCTGAAAGAAAGTTGTGTTCATTGGAAGAGTTCGCAGACACTGCAGACCAATTCCTCGAGGCTCAAGGGCTAAGAAATTTGGGTAAGGCAAACGAGGAAACCCAAAAGACCCTAGAGTCAGATGCGGCAAAACCAAGAGCATATGGCAGTGCATCTATGGCGCCAGCAAGGTGTTTTCTCTGCCGCAAGGTGGGACACCGTGCAGCTGACTGTCGGACTAGTAGCGCTGCCCAAAAAACACAGATTGTGTGTCAAGGTTGTAAGAGGAGGGGTCATACTCTGGATGAGTGCCGATACAGAACGCAGGACCGAGCTGCATGCGTTGTCGACTCAAGGGTAGAACTTGTCACGCCACCCGAAGTTCCACAGTTGAAAGGAGAGCAAACGCCGCTGGAAAATGAGGCAGTGAGTGGAACACCCAAGTCAAAAGCAGCAATGCCAGTGGTGGTTGGGCAAATAGGGGACCGTCCTATATTGGTGCTTAGAGACAGCGGAGCTAACACAGTCTTGGTTCGTAGAAGCCTGGTGAAGGACGAGGATCTTACAGGGGAAGCGTCGGCCGTCACTCTTGTAGATAGCACAGTGAGGTACCTTCCTGAAGCAAGGATTCTAGTGTCCACGCCATATTATACTGGACAGGTTGTGGCAAAATGCGTAGACCAACCCATTTACGATCTCATCTTGGGAAACATTACGGGTGCAAGAAGTGTCAAAGACCCCGATCCCGAGTGGAGGATGCTCGACGTTGAAGAACATCCAAAGGAGGAAAGGCCTGCGACAGCTCAGACGGGTGCAGTCAGTTTCTCGTCGGCAGTGGAGACAATAGCTCAAGCGACAGCCCGAGCAACGCAGCGTCCGCTCTCTACTCCTGGTGCGATGTGCTTGAGCGTTACACCGAGAGAAATTGCAATTAGGCAAAAAGAAGACCCGAGCCTGAAGACCTGCTTCGAAAAAGTCGGGGAAAGAGTGTAAAGAAAGAAGTGTCGTTCGTCATTCGAGTATCAATTGGTAAATGGTCTTTTGCACAGGGAATGCATATTTAGTTCAGGAAGGCGGGTCTAACAGCTGGTGTTACCGAGAGACATTCGAGAGACCGTGCTACGCTTAGGACATGACGCCATTATGGCCGGACACCAGGGTGTTCAAAAAATGGTGTCTAGTATCACCGAAGAGTTCTTTTGGCCGGGTGTTCAGAGTGACGTTAAGCGCTTTGCTTGCTCATGTGACGTGTGCCAGCGCACAGTTCCGAAGGGAAGAGTTGGTCCCGTACCTCTGGGAAAGATGCCAGCCATCGACCTACCGTTTCAGCAAGTGGCTGTTGACATTGTGGGGCCAATCTCCCCAGTATCCGCCAAAGGCAATAGATATGTGCTTATTCTAGTTGACGTGGCCATTCGTTATCCTGACGCTATTCCACTGAGAACTATTGACAGTATCCAAGTGGCGGATGGTCTCGTTGAAATGTTTTCGCGTTATGGGTTCCAGAGGGAAGTTTTGAGTGACCGGGGATCGAACTTCACATCGGAACTAATGAAGGAGGTTAACCGCCTTTTGTCAGTGGGGCAGTTACTGACGACGCCTTCCCATCCCATGTGTAATGGGCTTGTAGAGCGGTTCAATGGCACCCTCAAAAATATTATCAAGAAAATGTGCCAGGAGAGACCTACTGATTGGGATAGATATCTGCCAGCTCTTTTGTTCGCTTACCGCGAAGTACCGCAAGCGAGTCTTGGTTTTTCGCCCTTCGAGATGTTGTATGGGAGAACCGTTAGAGGTACACTTACAATACTCAAGGAGCTGTGGGCTAATAATGAGATTGCATCACATCTCAAGACAACATACACATACGTTCTTGAGTTGCGGGACAAGTTGGAAGAAACATGCAGGCTTGCACATCAAGGTCTGGAAAGGGCGCGCGAACGCTATAAGGGCTACTATGACAAGAGAGCCACTCACAGGAATTTGAATCCGGGGGACAAGGTTCTCATCCTGCTACCCACGGATCATAATAAGTTACTGATGCAGTGGAAGGGCCCTTACCTTGTGACGCAGAAGAAAAACGACATGGATTATGAGTTATTGATAAATAACACCAAGAAGGTTTTCCATGCAAACATGTTGAAAAAGTACGAAGAAAGAGTTCCCATACAGTGCGCCCCCAAGGTAGTATGCTCGGTAGTAGCCGAGGAGACAGATGATGTTGTCGAGATGCCCACATGCAGTGGGAAGAAAACGGTAAGGAAGTGTGTTGTGGACACGAACATGTTTATTAAGGACTTTGTACGGACAGCGGCAGTGGTGTGTTCTGGAAACGCAATTTGGTGTGCTGTGTTAGTGGTGTGCGTTTGGTGTGTGGTGGACCTCTGCGGTGTGTTGTGTGCTGGGTCCGGAATCCTCACAGGAGATAGTCGGTTGGCTGGATGGTTTGAAGATGAGGATGACGTGAGCAGTTTTTCATGGAAAAATTCTTGAGAGAGGGGGCCCTTGTCACATATATTAAGGAGCCTAAATTAAGTTTTGAAGGAAAAAGGTGTGAAGAAGACGACGCGAATTAACCGAAGAATAAAGAAGAGGAAGAAGAAGCATTCGTTGATGTGGAGAGAGGTGATTGGTGGAGAAGAGAAGAAGACGACGACAAGGCTTACGTGGACTAACACCGAGGCTATAAAAGGGCGAGTTAGAGCGAGGCATTGGGGGGAACAGCAGAGAAGCGGAGGCTCCGGCAGGTCAGGGACACATCGGCTGGAAGAGAGCGACGCCGGCTACTGCTCCGGTGAGCTCGCGTTCTACGACATCGCATTGTGGACTGCCTGCCGTGCCTGAGCCCGTTCCGGGGATTCAACGGAGGACGCTACCACCCGCTACGGCCAGGGGCGTCTCCAGCGCTGTGGCCACCCATCCGGGTGGTGCCCCCAACGCCAACAACACCGGCGTCTCCTCCACGGGCGCTTGGACCGGGAGCTTGTACGACGCAGCCAGCGACGCCATCCCGAGCACGTCGAACACCGCCAGCGACGCCAGCCCAAGCACGGCGAACGCCGCCTCGATGCCGCCTACTGGATCCATACAACGCCGCAGCCACACCGAACCAACCGTGAGCACGAACGCCGACCGCTAATAGTAGAACAGTAGTAGTAGACGCTAGTAGCAGTGTGCCCGGGTCGTGTGTATTTATAATCTTCGTGCTTTGTGTTAGTTTTGTTAGTTTTTGTGTTCTAGTATGTGTGCCACGTAGGGTGTATTAAATGTGCGTCTGTGTGGGTACACCCGTGGCCTAGTCCATTCTTTCGGTCCGAGTGTTCTCCGGAGAGATCCGTGACAAAGATAAGTGGCGAGCCTGTGCCAGGATACATTTCCTTTTTCTTTTTACTTTGTCTCGGATTTTTCCGATCTCTCGACGGCTGAAAGGATGGATTTGGCAAGAACGTTAGAACTGGCGCTCAAGCTAGGGATAAGCAGGCAAGAGCCGATGCATCTCTATGAAGAGGAGGGAAAGAGCCAGAGAGAGGAAAGGGCACAAGCACGCGCAGACGCTCGTGAAGCAGAAGAACGCGAGGCGAAAAGAGCTGTCGAACACCGCCAGCGACGCCAGCCCAAGCACGGCGAACGCCGCCTCGACGCCGCCTACTGGATCCATACAACGCCGCAGCCACACCGAACCAACCGTGAGCACGAACGCCGACCGCTTATAGTAGAACAGTAGTAGTAGACGCTAGTAACAGTGTGCCCGGGTCGTGTGTATTTATAATCTTTGTGCTTTGTGTTAGTTTTGTTAGTTTTGTGTTCTAGTATGTGTGCCACGTAGGGTGTATTAAATGTGCGTCTGTGTGGGTACTCCCGTCGCCTAGTCCATTCTTTCGGTCCGAGTGCTCTCCGGAGAGATCCGTGACAATGAATCAGCGAAAGCGGTTTAGCTACATAGCCCGTGAGACTACCCTCAGGTTGCGCATTAGTCCGCCCTCGTCATCCACGGTCTCTTTCTTCCACGGTATCCACGCTCTGAGTACTTCCCGTGACAGCTACCTTCCGGCTGCGCATTCTTCCACTCTCGCTGTAACCTAGCAATCTGCCAACCGTGGCAAGTGGCAATGAAATAATTTCACTGAGTGATGTATTATTTGACGCTGTAGATTCGGCGGTATAATACAGAGCCATATGGTTAAACCAATGCTGCAACAACTTTCACTGTAAAAATTTCTGGAGGCTACTTCAGTCTGTTTACGTGCTGTTAATGCTAAAGCATTCGTGTATCATCGTGGGCTACTAGATAAATGTATATTGTTTACTAGCTAGTGTTAGTTAATAAGTAGTACTAATGTGTCAAAGACCTTCAGATTGAAGACCTGTGCGGTATATGCCTTTAGGTTCAACGCCTTTAGGTCAAAGGCATTTGGAGTTAAAGAATTTACGTTAAAGGCCTTTAGGGTGATGGCCTTCAGGTTGAATACCTTTATTGTAAAGGTCTTCAACCTGAAGGCCTCTATCGTACAAAAAAAAGTCTTCCTATTGGCCTCTGACCTAAAGGTCATTCGGTGCCTATGTACACATCAAGTTCTCTATTGAGTCTCCTTATGGTTGCTATCGCAGCTGTTCTGATGACGCCTGTGTAGTTTTCGGACCGTTTCGGCTGTACGACAGCACCGGGTTTCGCAGCAAATGAGACATATGACACTTTTGCATTAAAAAATTACAGGACGGTTATCAGTTTGCAACGCGAAAAGCCTGGCGTTAGCTGGCGTGTGATCGCGAAAATATGGGAATTTTTCATATGATAGTTGACGTACCAGGTGTTCCAGGAAAGGTGATCACTAATATTTAAAAATAGGGTTTTGAGGTAACGAGAAAGTTCTTGCGGCATAGTGACACCAGTATGAGAGGGCGTCAAAAACCGGGCGAATTATGCTAACTAGTAAAGTGATTAACTAAACATTTTAACTGTTAAAGATAGGCGTCTGATTGCAAGTAGAGACTTGTAGCCGGCCATTAGTAATAATTATATCAGTTATTAGAATTCCGAAATGAGAATCACCCTCTGCGCTGTGGCTCGATAAAATATGGCTATTTCCCCCAGTCACGAGCACTCGAGGGGTTTTTGCTTTGCCTGCATGCTCCTTGAACTTGTACTTCGGCATGAAGAATCCAAAACTAGTAAAGCCACAGCAGCAAGGGTAATAGCATTTTCGAAATTCTAAAAACTGGTATGGCTAATAATAATGGCCAGCTACAAATCTCTAAATGCAATCAGGTTCCTATCGATAATATTTAGAGTTAACTATTAGAATTTAGTTAACGACGTAAGTAGTTAATATGATTCTTCTGTTTTTTTATGTACACAAACACTGGTATCTCTATACCGCTCCAAGCTTCTCGTTTCCTCAAAACCCATATTTAAAAAAGAAAATTAGTGATCACCCTCACTGCAAGATCTGCGAGCGTATACTCTAACCACTTGGTCACCGCAGCAATGGACTAATGGTTTGATCTTCCGCCTCGTTTTACGGAGGTGCGGAAAGGCTGGGCTCCTATGTCGGAAGTGCACTGTTACCGGCGGCTGCCCGAAGGTTTTCTTTCGCACGTGGGTGGCCGGCGGCGAACTGGCGCAGGTCGATGGTGCAAAACTCGGAAAGGAGAATAAGAGCAGCTAATGCTTTAACTACTAAGACACCAGAGCGGGAGCGTAGTGGTTAAAGTATCTGCCTTATATTCGGGAGCTGCTTGACTCCTGGGTGAATGCTGAATTTTTTTACCGGTGGAGCTCTGCACCCTCCGGGTCTATGCGCCCTCCGGGTCTAGGCCAGGCGGACGCGCCGCCGGAGTCATCCCTTTTAGGAACGAGCTAAGGGCCAACGCTGTAAGAACTTTAAAGTGTGCAGAACACTGTGGTCCGTCTCGATGGCCATACAACCTGTATATTTCTTCCGCTCTATCCTGTCTCACCTCAAAACTGGCACCGAATACACCGTGTATAAAGTGTAATAAGTTACAACTGACGCTGTACACTATTATCGATTTCTTTGAAGCATAATAAATGATTACTCCTAGTTGCTGCCCGTTGCGTTGGTTAAAAATGGCGTCTTGTACACCGCGAACATTTTCGTTTTTGTTATATGCCTTGAGTCTTAGACATTTGGTTCTTAATTCTGTCCGCTAAAAAATTCGGTACCACATTCCACCTCATACAAAACGAGATACACATTTTCTGTAAGAAGGGAGGTCTAAAAGTGACAACCAGTCAGCAAAAACTCGTCTTTAACCGCAAGGTGGACAGAAATGTGGCCGACGCCAGCGCTTGTGCTGTACATTCTTTTTTGTCTTGCACTTACATTCCTTACATAAATGGTCTATAGACCATTTATAGACTTCGTATACACTCTATTGCCTTCACATAGATATTTCTTTTTGTCCAGTGATAGTCTATAGACTGTATATAGACAAAAATTTACTAAAAGCGTATGGCCATAAATCTATAGATTGTCTGTAGACTGTCTGTAAGATTTGTATTGCCTATAGACTGTTCCCTACGGTTCGCCTATGGAAAGTCTACAGATTTTATAGACACAAGTTTAAGGACAGTCTATAGACTGTCTAAAAAAACTTGTTAGGAAAAGGCTGCACTGAAGCAAAATAAGAAAATACGGGTGCTGTCAATTAAAAGTGAACGAAAAGTTTCACTATGAACAACAAACTCGATCGCCCAAATGCAACGATGTCAATTGAAAGCCTTGGCATGCAGCTACAGTAGAACTAGTGTCCAACATTCTTGGACAAAAATTTTGAATATCGGAAGGTTGTAAGGTACTGGTATAGCAATATTTATTGCAATGGTCTATTCTTCCGCAATATAAAAACCTTCATTTTATAATGTTACCATCGGTTGAATCGAGCAGTTAAGACTGCCATAGAAAGCAAATTGGGAACGCTTTTGACGAGAGTAAACACATTAATAGCGAGAAAATTCAAGCCTTCTGACAGGAGATCTGCGGTTATATTGATTGCTATCGTGAAATCTTACATTACACGAAAAAAAATTGCGTTCATAAACGTTTTCCCGCTCAAAAATGCTTTTGTACAGAATTGTTGGGTATGCTATTGAAAAATGTGGAGCTCTCTGTAGGTTCAGGGATTAGGATTGTGGGAAGTTCAGTGCGGTTTTATGGAATCAACGTCCCAAAGGGGCTCATGCTATGAGGGAGCCGTAATGAAAATTTTCGAACACCCAGATTTGTTTAACGTGCACTGATATGATTGGTTAGTTTATGGGGTTAAGCGCCCCAAAGCGGCTCAGGATATGAGGGACGCCGTAGTGAAGAGTCCGCAAATTTAGACCACCTGGGGTTCTTTAACGTGCGCTGAAATCGCACAGTACAAGAGCCTCTAAAATTTTGCCTCCATTGAAATTTGACCGCCGCAGCCGGGATCAAACCAGCGTTTCTCGGGTCAGCAGCGGAGCGCCATAATCACTGAACCACCGCGGAGGCTGCACTGATATCGAGTAGTACACGGGTCCCTATCATCTCGCTTCCACTCAAGTGCGAAAGACGTGGATTCGATCAGGGCCGCGGTGTGAATCCTGTAAAACCAAACCAAACGTTCCGAAATCCTATTTGCTGAACCCGTTCGAACGTATACACATTTTTCAATGGGGAAGTTACAATGGAGCGATTACTTGCGATCCCATTACCACCTTGGCGTGCGCTGAGCTTCCACCAGATGGTCGACTGCACAGTGGAGAGGGTGTAGCTGGCTTCGACCGTATCCTTTCGGCCACGGAGGCGGTAGCGTTTGAACCCCTTGCCATCGTGCCGCCCCAACTGGGTTACATTGAACTTCCAGGCCGGGTGTTGGCGTAATCGTACCCGGTGACTCTGCCGCTCACGCCGGGAATCGGGATCTTTCCAGGCGATTGATTTCTCACCATCGCGAGCAAATCCATCACGGTCAGGTCGCCGACTGGTGGCCAGCCTGGGAACGGAGGACAGCCATCATCAACCTCACCAGCATACAACTGGGCTCAATGCAGAAGAAAGAGCTCACGCTGCGACACCCTGCCACTATTTGAACTCGTGTTCTATGCCGTTTGTATCCATTCTCTCGCTGACTGACCACTGGCTACCTGTCGTGCTCATAAGGCGTGCTGCGTGTCTTCAGTTGTTTTCTTGTGCGTTTCTACTTTCGCGTTGTTTGATGGAACTTTTTTTCTGACCAACAAATTTGAGTGAACTCATTTCCAGCTAGGATGCCGACAAGCGCTTGCTGTCGAAGTCATGTTTTTATCCTTCCGCCTGCTGACGTCTCAGCCTTTTCGCTTCCGTCGCTCGCGGTGTTCTTTTTAGCGTAGTCACTTTCGACATTTCAAATCCTGCTATAAAAGATAAAAGAGCTCAATAGATTTGTCTGTCACAAGCAATCATTTATTCTCTAGCACATAGAAACTGCAACTACTAGATTGGTTAAATCGCAGCTGTAACAAATATAATCATCCCTTACATTCAACGAATGTCAAGTACAAGAGAATTATAACTGACCGCCAAAAGATGAGAGACAGCCTAACAGCTTAAAGGTAACTTCTTCGGTACACTGGAAAAGTTAACGAAGAAAAAATTATGGGATGGTCAGACATCTGATGTGACAACTCCACGAAAGCAGCAGAATTTACCCTCAGTTATTACTTTCGTGTTTTTACTCTAATCACTGCTTTTACCCTAAGCCAGCGCTTAGCCACACGAGATAGATACTTTCTGGAAGAGGTAGATGGTATGTGATGGGTGGCGTTTCTGGAGGTCGCAGGGGGAAGTGTGGGCAGCCCTCTAGGTGCGGCGGTCGGTGGAACTTCAGAACGAAAGCATCTTCGAATTCTGTTTCGTCGTCGCTTAGACAACTGTTGGTGGTTCTTACTTGTATGCATGTTGTAACCGCGCGAACGACAAGGGACGAGGAAAGAGACGGACAGGGCGAAGCGCGGAACATCAACTGAGTTTTGCATCAGAAACACGTCACATTTATACAATAGTCGTAATCAGACCTGGAAACTAACCAACGTCGTCACAAAAATTGGAGGTGGCACTCAAGCTCCGCTGCAAGGATATAACGCTGTATCGTTAATGAGTTAATGCCTGCATATGCGGAATTGGCCTTTCTCAAATTTACGTTCATGTGTCCCCGGGAGTCCTAATACGACTGCTTGCGCAATGGTGCAGCTGTTCAGGAATGCGTCACTGCCCTGCAAATGCAACTGCTGGCACCACTGGGTCTAGTGCGACACATTTTGCTCTTCCCGAGCAACCTCTCGCAATCAACCATTAATTCAGCTGCCACCTGCCAATGTGGTTAGTTTGCTCACCTTCCGGTAAGTACGTTGTGATGACTCCAAAAGGTCATGCGACCTAGGTTGCTTCTGCGAGGGTGGCTCCCTGGCCCCACCTGAGCCACCTTATTTAGAGCTCACAACGCCGGCGCCCGAATTTCTAGGTAACGGGGCCTTTATCGTTATCGCGTTAACGTGCGTAGCACAAATTTGCAACTAGATATAGCCAGCATGGTTGCTTGTTATTTTTCAGGTGTGACTACTACGAATGCATAAGTGTGACGTGTCTGTGATGTAAAAATCAGTTGATGTTCAACGCTCCGTCCTGTCTGTTTCTCTCTTCGTCCCTTGTCGTTCGCGCGGTTACAATATGCACACAAGTTCGCCTTCGCTTTTGGTCCCTCCCTGCATGGGCTTGTAGTGATCGGAGACCTTATGAAGGATGAACGTGGGTCATGCGTGACGGTGGGCGAGTGAGCTGCACTTATCTAGGGGTGTGCGGTGCGAAGGTGCTTCTGTTGGGTGGTGTCTTCAATCTCCGAAGCCAGGCAGACGCCACCATTTTTACATAGCTAATTTGGGGCTGCCTATGCGTAAAAAAAGAGAACAGAAAAGAGTCAGTTCTGTAAAAAAACTGCGAAATGTTTTTCGTACGCACATAAAACGTAATTCACCATAAACGAAAGTCAAAATCTTAGTAGTACAGAGATATCAAGATATGAGAAAAGATCTGCTGGTTTCTGCTCGAAAGTTCCTCACTGATTTAAAAAACAATCTCGGCAAGGAATACTGTAGGGCCACGAAAATTAGAACAGTCGTGACAAAAACAAGAAAATTTTGAGAAACTTTGCGCTACTGTTACGAAGACCGCATTTTCATTTCTATAAAGAACGGCCAGATGCCGGCTCAAACTACGCCGTTTATTGTCGGGCCTTGAAAAATAAAATAGAGCAACAACTACCACTTCTAAGCCAACTGTGAAGAATATTTTAGGTATAAGTAAACAATATCCCGTCTGACACATTATACGCTAGAAGTCCCAGACGGGAGCGGCAGCTATACATTCAAACAGTACGGAGCTCGCCACGCGATTCATGCTATTCGTGCAAATGTTGCACCAGGCCTTGTGAATACAGTATCATTTTTTATTGGTTTTATTCGCGAGCGTGCCTATTTTCACAAACTATGCGGTCTTTCAGCAGTCACAGTAATACCGAACATAATTTCAATCAAAGAAACTCTTAAATAAGTTCAGTTCAGTGACAGTCAGCTTCTATTTCTTTAGAACAAGAGAAATTTCCGCAAAACAGAACCTGTTATTTCCATTAAAGCTGCAGCCTACTTCAAAGAAATCAATACGGGTTAACTTCTGGCCCTGTTGCTGTTCGGAAGAAAATAGAACAAAACAATAATTCTACGCGCTAGCTAGGAGATAGAAAACTTTGCAAGCATATCACTACCCTTCGAAATATCTTCAAGTATGCTAAGTCAGAATTCATAACCATCTTAACTCAGATAAATCTCCTCAAATTGTGGGAACTTATGCGTTTATTTTACTTGGTAAGAAAATTGCTGTCGATAAAGAAGCCGTAACAGCTCCTCTTTACTTGCTAAGTAATCCTTCAAGTGACCATTGTCTACTCATGTGGAATAGTTTAAATTCGTGATTATGAGAAATTACACTCCAACGTGAAATTGATTTCAGCGTTTTCCGATGATCTATCATCAATAGTGAAATTAGATTTTAGAAAAGAGCTTGAAAAGAAAAAGCGCACTCGGGGATAAATTCTCTCAGAGCAAGTGAATTTATTGAGCACTTTTTACTCTCTTGTCACCGATACACCTCTTTCAGAAGAAGGCTGCTGGAGGAGCCCTTGCGGCCCCTTGGCCTCAGTTTAAGCAGCCCGCTCTTTCTATCATTTGGTGCCACCCCATTCGGGTTCAGCCACAGATCTGTTTGTACCGCAGTTCTAAATTTCGTGCTAGAATCTCACTGACTGCAATGCTAAGGGTTACAAAATTGTCTTTTCTGTCAATTATTACATTTTGACTTAATAATTCCGTTTCAGTCCCTTTCTTTATTGATATTATTAATATTATTATCAGTCTTGAAATCAAAACTCTTATCCGTTTTGTGTTCATGACGAAGAATCCTCCGTTGTTGTGGTCCGGCGTGCTTTTCTTTTTATTACCTCCGTACAGGTGAATAGCCACCCGATTCTTGGCCGATCCCCCGTGTGGGTATGTACCTTCTTTTGATAGGATAACAACAACAACAACATCACAGCAAGTGCGCGTCACAAAAAGAAAACATGTAAATGAAGATGCAACCTGTAGAAGGCACCACTGTCCATCTTGTTCTTGAACACATTGCACGAGCCACTCATTTGGTAGATTTTTTTGTTATCTTACGCCCCATATACTCATGTTTTTCACTTTCTTATGAGCTCTGGGTTATAAAATTTGTGCTTCATTTACTTCATTACACGTGATAACGAGAGTAATGCGCTCTAATACTGCTGCTGCTGTTGCTGATTGGAAGAAAGAAAAGAGAAGTGCACGGGCCTGCATACTTGCTCAAGCCGAGCCACGCTCGCTGCCGCGTGCTGAAAGTATGAGAGTAAAAGGATAGGAGAGCAAAGGCAGAAAGAAAAGGTGCGCGCTAATATGCCCCGGGCCGATCCCGGGGGCAGTGCAATAAAGGGCCGACCCGTGCCAGACTGCTTCAAGCCAAGCACTCCGCCATATTCTAAAATTAAGTTTAATATCTTAGGTCCAAGGACCCGCAGCAGATATTAACTCAGGTATCAGGTATCAAAGTACTCATCGCTCATTTATGCTTTCTTCTTCCTTCATTGAGTCCTATGCACGTGAGCGCAGTTTTAAGACCCAATGGTATATCAAAAATGATAAACGCAAACAATATCACAAGAGAAAATCAGCCGCATAGAAAGCCTTCGCCTCCGGGCAATAAACGGTCATAATGCAACACAAATTAGCTTGCCCTATGTAAAGTGAATAGTCACGTTTTCCAACCTTTTAGAGACGCGATGTGTCAGCTAACAATGGGAGTCGGGTAAACACAGGTATATAAATCTAGCTGCATTTCCTATTGAACAATTGCTGTAGGTTTGAAAGGGTCAGCACTTAGGATTACGTCACATTTTATTTTGCTATATAGTACTAACGTTCCGAGGTGACTAAGGCGCTGACGGGCGCCGCAGTGGAGTGCTGCAGATAATTAAGACCTCCTGCGGTTTTTAACGTGCACTGACATCACACAGTACACGAAAGTTACGGATTCGATTCCACCCGCGGCAGTCGCATTTCGACAGAGGCGCAATGCTAGGTGCCCATGTACTGTGCGATGTGAGTGGACGCCATGAACCACAAGGGGCCGAAATTATCCGAAGCCATCCCCTGCCGCGTTCCTCACAGCCTAAGTCGCCTTGGTATGTCAATCCTAAAAGCCAAACCAAATGTGCCATAATCCTATACGCTGACCTATTCTAACCTAGACCCGAAAGACACGGGTTCGATCCCGGCCGCGGCGGTCGAATTTAGATAGAGGCAAAATTCTAGAGGTCCATGTACTGTGCGATGTCAGTGCACGACAAAGAACCCCAGGTGGTAGAAATTTCCGGAGCCCTTCACTACTGCGTCTCTCATAGCCTGAGTCAATTTGAGACGCTAAACCCCATAAGCCATAAGCCATATACAGATTTTTCAATGGGGCGACCACAATAATATTGCTGCAAACAACGTTTGGCGGCAAGCGCACATGAAAATGCCGCAATAACTATTCTTCTAATGAAGATGTCAGCCCTGTTGCCTTTGTGCCCTATACCGAGACGTAATTCAAAGTGATTGGCCCTGATCCCACCACTACATTTTACCACTACAAAATTTTAACCACCATGGCTGAAAGGAAAGATTTGTAGCCCTAAAGATTTGACCAACACTGTATCCAGTTCGAGTTATTGGTCAATGTGCTTTCACCGTAACCTTACCAGAATTAAACGTCCCTGAGTTTAACACTCACGTTTTGCCACGAGTGTTCAAAGTGATGAAGTTAGTGCCTAGTTAGCACTAACGTTACGTGCGTAGCTACCTTCACCTCAGAAGCCGAGTTGTAGAAACGTTGGATAAATACTGTTCAATTAGTATTTTAACACTTGTTGGTTTTTGTACGTTCCCGATATTTTTCACTTACTCGAACTTAAAACGGAATAGCCTGCGAAATGTACGAAATAGCGTTTGGCTCTAAAACTAACCCGTTAGTTCATGTCAGTGTTTTTTGCAATAGTTCTACGCATACTACGTGCAAGCATAATTTAAGACAATGGCACAAATCGCCATGGTGTATGCTTTTATTGAGGTATCACTATTAGTGCCAATCTGCTACATACCACAGTCGATTTCTGGCAGGAAAAGAGTGAAGCATTTACCCTTCAGAAGACCCACCCACCTCTATCGTCCAAACTGTCCTACACTACAGAATACCTTCCCAAAGAAGACGCCTATTAGAGAAGCCCACTATCCACCCATAAACCCACTCACCACCAATCTGCACAATTCAGAAGATCCGCCCAACCCAGCACTCACCTGCACCCTCCAGCAGAAGCCCATAAGAGGAGCCCCTGTGCACGCACATAGCCACCTCCGCTCTTCGCCCAGCTCCACCTTCTAGAACTACATCGATCTCACCCAGGAGCCGACGCTGCAGTGGAACGGAACCCACTTCCACCCACATAATGGCTCCACCCACTACAAGTCTTGAGAGCAGCCTACTAGATACTCACGACCACTCTCCGCTCACCTCCTTCTTCCAGAAGGTTTCTGCCCTATCTAGACTCCTCAGAAGCCTCCAGCTACCAGAAGAAAAGTGTACAACAGCTGTATCTTACCGGTACTTACTTATGGAGCAGAAAAGCGGAGCATAAGGAAAAGGCGTCAACTTAAAAACAGCCCAGCGAGCTATGGAATGAAAAATGATTGGTGTAACGTTAAGAGACAGGAAGAGGGCAGAGGGGTTGAGGGAACAAAAGGGGTTTATTGGCGTCCTTGTCGAAATAAAGGGGAAAAAATGGGCTTGGGCAGGGCATGCAATGGGAAGGCAAGATAACCGCTGGTCTTAAAGAGCAAAGCAACGGATCCCAAGGGACGGGAAGAGTAGCAGGGGGCGGCAGAAAGTTAGGCGGGTGGATGAGATTAAAAATTTAGCGGGGATAGAGTAGCCATAGCTAGCCAAGGACAGGGTTAATTAGAGAGATGTGGGAGAGGCCTTTGTCCTGCAGTGGACGTACTCAGGCTGATGATAATAATGATCACCAGAAGCCCACATTGGATAGCAAACGAAACGTGACGGCGGTATCAGATTCGACAATTCAATAGAACACGACGGCTTTGCTGGCACAGCGTCTAATTAGACAAGAGAAACAACAATTAAGCCAGGAATTATTTAGTTAGCACGCAAAAAAAACAATTAACTTGTTTAACTGTCTGCTTGCACTTCATGGACCCAAAATTTTCCTTCACCTCATGTAGGGGAATATTTTCCCGTCTATTCGAGGAAGAAAAACTTTACTCTAGAGCGGCTTTTTTGTAGCTGTCCAATGGCACTCAGTTTAAAACGAACTTTTGTTAATGCGAAAGCATTAAGGTGCCCGTATCGCAGAAAAGCCGGCGTCGTCATCGGCGTCCGTTTCGGCATCGGTGGTGGTGTGAACTTTATTAGCCATTAAAATTACAGGTGTGGGGTAGAGCTCCAAACATCGCCTGTGGGGGAGGCCCGCACAGTGGGGCCCTCCAGGGGCTGGCCCTCCAGCCCCTGGAGGGCCAGCCTGTCAGCGACTGGGAGCGAAAAATCTAGGAAAATTCCCCACGTACCGGGCATTGTACGGAGTCGTAAGGTAATGTCCGACGAATTGGCACGCGAGCTTGTAGCGCCAGCGTCAATGACGGTATTTATTAAAGGCGAAATTTGTTATACCGTAGTAGTTGGTGACAGGGCGGCGTACCTAGCTGCCATCCGCAAGATGAAAAAGTATGCCTATCTTCGACGAACCTTTTCCACATTGCAAAACATCTCATGCCACAATATAAGTGAGTGTATCTATACATTTCAGTTTCTCAACTATTTCATCCGGGAGGGCTGTCCCCGTTTGCTTTTTAGGGCGTTATCAAGCCGGCTAAGGGCTGCCTCATCCAGCTTGCTGTATTCTTTTAACGTAGCTGTAGTTTATTTATTTATTTATTTATTTATTTATCATTTCATGGGAACTTGCTCGCGATGAACTCAAAGCTGTTGCGTACACTGTCTAGCCTTCGGGGTCTCTCTTGTTCTCCAGCGAAGAGCGAAAATGAGTTCTGTACATCGATCCACACGTTCGGATTTCGTGTGACCTCGGCCAAGTTAAACTATTTTCTGAGAAGTGTGTGGCATGGGTCATGTGCACTGCAGGGGCGCTCAATACTCGCTTATGGAAGGTATACTGATCACGGGCAGTTTGTCGAGCAGACGGAGTACAAGAGGCCGACCTTCTATCTTTATGTCCTTGCTGGCGGCCTCTCTTACGTCGTCCACCGCGTTGGCGACTTCCGCCTGGCCCTCCAGACGCCGCAGAGTAAGGTGGTGAGTGCTTCAGCGGAACTCTTGATACGTGTGACATGTGCACAAGATGGGCTTCTTGTCCTGCGTGCAAAAAAGGTTGGAAACAGTAGAATCTTGAAGGGGGTGCCGGCTTCAGGTGCGGTGCTGAAAGGCGCGGCGGTGGTATGCGGGTTGTGTAAGGTACCTGTTTCACATGCAGGCAAGCAGTGTGCGTAGACACGGCCGAGGGTGACTGCGAGAAACGAACGGCAGATGATTCTGGTAATCAGTGCTTTGAAGATCAGAAAAGGGCGAATGCGATGACATACACACAAGTCGAAAAATTTTCTTTCCTAAACGCTGCAACAAAAAGTACGTGATGGCTATAAGCGTGCCTACTAACTGAAGTGAAATTCTCATAATCTTGATTAACATATGAAAGATGTTCTATTGGAGAATATTTCATCAAGATAAGATATCGTATACATCAAATTCAACGGTAAGGCTAAATAATTAATTACATATAATAGAATAAGCTGCTGAGATTCTTGCAGAGGAGAAACGTTTTTTGTAATTTGGTAAAGAAAATAACGAAAACTGTCCAATGCCGGTAGTTGTGTGACGCTGTATTGTACGGGCAGTTCAAGGTCATCGCAATATACATTTTTTAGTAAATGTATTCGCGGCGACTACAATCTCTTCATTTAGTTGATTAAATAATACACCGTTATTCCTTTCTGGTGTAGCTCAGTGTTCATTCTTGTATCGAAGGGTGTGAGGTTAGCAGCACTTCAAATTTATTCCGAGACAACGAACACTGCCAGAAACGGTCGAGTCATAATGTTCATGTGAACTTTCCTAAAAACTGAGGGTACATAGGACCATAATACAACATTTTGGGCGAGTTGGTTACCTACAGAAGGGGACACATCAGCGCTGTTGTGTCCCCTTCTTGTTCTGTGCCGTCTTTGCGCTGTAATAATGAATGTACATAGGACGCCGGTTCGAATCCCTGCTGTGAGCTAGGCTCTACCTTAACCAGTAGGTTTATTCTGCACGATAAGCTGAATCGCATGAGGCCATCCGGAACCTTCTGCGGGAAACGGTTGGCCCAAAAATTTTACACGAATGTCGGGGCTAAGCGGCCCGACTTTGACGCCTGTCCGACAGGGATATATAGGTATACCGAATCGACATAATTTAGTTTCGAGATGTGGTGCTTCGGCGTTCCGCTGCGGCCTGTTATTATAATGGCGTAAGCCTTCCTTGGCTAATCAGTGGCGTGGACAGGATCTGTTGACGGTAGTCTGCAAAAGTGTGTGCACGAACTGTCAGTCATAAGTTGTAAGGTATTTGAAAAAAAAGAAAAAGTTGATAAACAACGTACATGTAAGACTGGCCTTTGGCTTTGAAACCTTCAGAGGCTGGCGCTTAACGAGTAAGACGAGAAGCGCCCAACGCTTCGAAGCTCGAGTGCCGAACGCTCGTTCCCTCTTGCCTGCTCTGGACTGACCGCTGCCTCTTGCCTGTACCTGGACTGTACCGCTGGTTGTTGGCGACGCAGTGCTTTGTTAGACGTACCTTATTACAAGTGGTGGAGGTGCCAATGATACCCTCGCCCTGGAGCTTCGCACGCGCGCGTTGCCTACCGCCTCGGCGATGTCTGAGACGATCACTCAAATCGCTTCACCGCTTCCGCGGCTGTCTTCTGTTCCGGCACCGCACGGCAGCGTGACCCGGCCAGCTTCAGCGGCACGGATGACACGGAAGTGGAGGATTGGTTGGCCTCCTATGAAAGCGTAAGCGTACACAATAAGTAGACCGATAGCGTCAAGCTCTCTAACGTTATCTTTTATTTGAGCGACGTAGCCAACCTCTGGTTTCGAAACCACGAGGCTGACATCTCAAGCTGGCCAGCTGTCCAAACCAGTCTGACGGAAGTATTTGGCCGTCCCGCAGTGCGTAAGCTTCGCGCCGAGCAACGCTTGCGAAGTCGGGCCCAACAAACAGGCGAAACCTGCACCAGTTATAAAGATGTCGACCTCTGCAAGCGTGTCAACCCTTCTATGAGCGAGGCCGACAAGATCAGATATATTATGAAAGGCATTCAGAATGATGCCTTCGAGGTGCTCGTGGCCAAGGATCCCCAGACTGTCTCCGGTGTCATCGGCTACTTCCGAAGCTTCGATGAGCTGCGGAAACAGCGCCTTTCAACCCGGCGTGCAGGTTTTCAGGAGGCCAAACTTTCCAACTTGGCTCTCCCAGCGGACGGTGCGCTGGACCAACAGTCGCTGCTCCAGCGCATCCAGCAGTTTGTACGTGAGGAATCGCATGGCAGCTACCTTTGTCTACCTGCCCGCCTACGCTTGCTCTGTCGCTCACTCCTAACCTACAGCGTGTCATCGAGGAGCAAATTGCTGAAGTATTGCCACCTCCTCCTCTGCCACCCTGTGATCGCGGCTCCTCTGACATACGCCGATGCCGTGGTGCGGTCTCGACCCTCACCTGCTGCTTCTGTCTACAGGCCACCTACCCGTAGTTAGAACCCCAGCGACGTCCAACCCCACCTTACCGTCCAGTTTCCTGCCCCCGATCACAGCCCCAGCCACTCAATCCCTGGCGCAGACAAGACAACCGCCCTATTTGCTACGCCTGTGGCGTCGCTGTCCACGTGGCTCGTTTATGCCGCAGTCGTGACCATAGTCCCTACGATTATAGGCGTGAGCCGAGGTACGGCCTTCCGCCGTCGTCCTTGCCTGCGCCACACGAGCCGCCTCCGGATTCTTCTCCTGGTTACCATCTCCGCTCCCACCGCTCGCCGTCTGCTGGCCGCCGTTCCCGTTCTCCGATGCTCCACTGCCAACCATCCGCCCACGCGGAAAACTAACGGCCGCAGTTCCGGAGGCAACAACTGCGTCATCAGCGACTCACTCAAGACCTGTTTCTGTGCCTGCCAATATTATTACCGTGTTCGTTGAGGGAGTCGCCATTGAAGCCTTTGTTGACACTGGCGCCGCCGTTTCCGTTCTCACTCGCAGCCTCATTCGCAGACTCAAAAAAATGGCGACGCCCCTTCCTGCCGTTTTTATCCTCATCGCCACCGCTCAGGACATTCGACCGTTAGCCGCCTGCACCGCCCGCCTGCTTATCGAGAACGTTCCTTACACAATCGAGTTCATCGTCCTCGCCCGCTCCTCTCACGACGTTATCCTTGATTGGGTCTTCCTCTGCTCACATCACGCCGTTATTGACTGCGCCCATGCTCAGCTTGACTTGTCGCCCTACAGTGACGCTCCCTTGGACGTACCCTGTGCTGCTGCCGCTACAGTGGTCGTCTCAGAGGACACAGACGTTCCGCCTTTCTATTTAGTGCTGGTGACTCTTTCTTGTGCTCCTCTCAGATGCAACTGTCACTTATACCCCCTCTTTACGATGCGCTGACCAGAAGTCTGTTTTGCTGCCTCATGCCGTGCTGACAATTCTTCGTGGCTCCAGCGGAATTTATGTGGCCAACCCATTCTCCTGTCCTACCATTGTACGTCGTGGCTAATCGCTTGGTAGTGTTGCCTTTCTCGATCCCGCCTCAGCATACCCTCTCGTCGACAGCACGGCCGGCCTTCACGTCAGCGCCATTACGCCTGTTCCCATAACCACTCAGTCTTCTCTCGATATTTTTCACCGTTCTGTCGATACCGTCCCTCGTTCGTGCTCTGGATTGACCGCTGCCTCTTGTCTGTACCTGTACTGTACCGCTGGTTGTTCGCGACGCAGTGCTTTGTAAGACGTTCCTTATTAAAATGTAATGATAGTAAAGCGATAGTAAAATATGCTACCGATAGTGATAGTCAGTGGTAGAGATAGACAGGGAGAATGGTAGCTAGTGATAGATTTAAGATAGCTGCTGAAAGTGATGATGACAGAGATAGTGATAGTTGGTGAGAGCGATGATGATGGAGTGATGCCAGTTAGCGATTGTGATAGTTGGTGATAGCGATGATGATAATAGTGATGATGATATCGATGGTTTAAAATAAAAATTACTCAAACAAAAACGAGAAGTAACAAACGAAACAGGAATATATAAAGAATGCAAAAGTAAAAATAAAGAAGTAAATGAGAAAATAAATAATTTAAAATAAATGGCAAGAGAATGAGAGGAGAGAGAAAGACTTTCGTGTCACCGCTTTTAAGCCGACTTATGTGCAATCGTGTAATTTTTTTCCATTATGTAAGCACTTTGGTTACCATGGCAACCACTTGGAGGTCACCATCATGGATTCTATCCGTCAGCATAACTCGGAGGCTTCAAACGCGACCAGCATAGCTAACGCTCCAAAATCTGGGCCAGTGCTGTCAGTAGAGTCTCAGCATAACGGGGTGCGGTGGCCCTGTGCATCACCGCCGCTACAATAGAACCATGTTCCGATTCAGTACCACGCTCTGTACAGCGCCGCTTACATTTCATCAAAACATACCTTCAACAATCTACTCATTGAAGATACTTGCACGGGGTTTCTTTTGGTGCGAAGACGTGCACTGTTAGACGCATACCAACAGTGATGCCATGGATGCACGTCTATAATAAATATACAGTGAACATAAAATGTCAAGCATTAGAAACGCTCTATGAGTATGGAGAAGTGTATGCATCGATGCCGCAGAAAATCTCCACTTGAGAAATAATCAAAAATGAGAGAGTGTTATCATAGTCATTTCTGTTGTTTACACTAGAAGTCAGAAATGACAAGCGCAGTGTCAGGGGGGGGGGGGGGGTCGTATTAAAAACCGAGCTGAACACGCGAGGCTCCGCCTTCTTTCCCCACGGCAGCCGAAGAATGCCTGGGTTCAGCTCGGTCGGGGCTATCCCTAGCCGTCCCTGCTTTTTCGTGCCTCTTGTATTTTGCTTAATGATCTTTAGGCACAAACGTGCCTAAAGATAAACTTTTAAACCTTATCTCAACTATCAGTTATTTTTTACACTTACTTCAATTACGCTTATTTACCATCGGCGCGATGATAAATGCGCGTACCACGTGACCATGCTTGCCTTGTCAAGGCCTTGGCTCGTCGCCATTGATCCTAGCTGGTCACCGAACGATCTCCCTGAGCAGATTTTCTCTCACTCGGCTGCTGTTTCCGTCGCCAAGATGAAAAGCCAAATTTCAAGCAGCGCGGAATACGTTGCTGTGGGCTCCACTGAACAAGATAAGTATCGGTGTCCGGCGTGCAATGCTGCATTCACCTTTGAAAGTACACGGAGGCGGCACTTGCGAAAACAGCATCCTGATGTCGCGGACTCGTTGGTTTCCAATTGCAGTGCTTCGTTTGAATGTGTTGTTTGCTGTAATGTTGTATATCCCCACCGCGGTGGCCTCTTCCGGCGCCACGAACAGGTCCACGGGTTTGTGCCGAGGCACATCAGGCTCAGTGAGTTCTCTTCCTTAACAGGTGAGATAAACGAGATTTCCATATTGTGCAAAACACCGTTTTTTTCGTTCATGGGGTTACAGTATGCGGTAGTAGGGAAGCTACACAAGTTGAAATAACGCGTCTCGGAAACTTGCTGTGCATTTGGAAGTGCATTTGGCTAGTACATATGGGAAGAACTTATAACATCAGTCAATTTGTGCCATCTGGGCGGAGCGCTAGGCATTTTGAGAAGAATCAGCTGCTCTTGGAGTTATGTCAAGGAAGAACACCATCTACCACTTGAGTTCTGGCTTCGCTTGGCTTACAGGGGTTTAACGTCCCAAAGTAACTCAGGCTATGAGAGACGCCGTAGTGAAGGGCTCCGGAAATTTCGACCACCTGGGGTTCTTTACGTGCACTAACATCGCACAGTACACGGGCCTCTAGAATTTCGCCTCCATCGAAATTCGACCGCAGCGGCTGGGATCGAACCCGCGTCTTTCGGGCCGGCAGCTGAGCGCCATAACCCCTCAGCCACCGCGGCGGCTACTTGAGTTTTGTTACCTAACGTAACCTAATTAAAACAAGCCTAACTACTTTACATGCGGAATGATCCAAAACAAACTATTCACCAATACACCGTTATACTGTTGGGGACAAGATTTTCCTGGACGCGCGACTGATGAGTTCAACTTATAGGTGTGAAGTATGCTATTGTTTGCCTTATTTCACTTACACACATTATACATTCCAATGCCCAATTTCATCTCCACAAACGTGATTTCCAACCACTAGCTGGTAAAAAAGCTATATGCTTTTGATAGCAATCGCGTGCCCTGGTCAATTTTGGCCCCGACAGTACATGCTGTGATATTATATGCACAGCCTAATGAGATTTGAAGGTGATTTGTTTAGGGTTTATCTGCTTGGATTAACCGACCGAACACGATATTTAGAATCGGAAGAAGGTTGCAGCCACGACATGGACATAGCTAGCCACGGCTTTTAATGCGACAATGTTAAGGCTCGCGTTCTGAAGAAAATCTCGCGTCTGTGGCGGTTAAATTAAGAATTGATCGTGAGAGGTTGCTCAAAAGGGGCAACCCCCACCGGTGCACAGGGCCCAACACCTCACCTGTGGCAGCACCTGCCATCGCAGGTTAGTGGCGCATCGCTTAACTGCAGCACCACTGTGCCAGGCGTGGTATGAAATCCACGGATAAATGTAAAGTCAAGAATGACAAATTCCGCACATATGGAACACATTAAAGCTACTGTGTGACACCCTTGATGCGGAGCCTAAGTGTGCACGGCAATTTTTCTATATACTGTAATCACTTTTGTTGCGCACCAAGTGGCCATCATGACAGGAAAAATTTATTTGTTCGTGTTAGGTGGAACAGGTGCGATAGTCTTCAAATTTCACTTGTTTCCACAAGTGTTATTGCAATCAAAACATGACGAAAAAATCTGATTTCAGGGGCTGCTCCACAAACGAATGCAGGGACTGGTATGGATGCAACTACAATGCTGTAGTAAGTGCTGTGTTTGGACAGAATTGTAGCAGCAGTCATGTCATTCCGTGTTCCGTAACTTTAGACACCTTATTTCCTTTTTTGATGCCAGTGCACACAAGCCTTCTTTCTGCAATGAACCAGAATCGAAACATTACCTTAATGAAAAAGTCTCCTTATAAGTTTAGTTCAGTTTATGGGGCTTAACGTCCCTAAGCGACTCAGGCTATCAGAGACACCATAGTGAAGGGCTCTCGAAATTTCGACCACCTTGGGTTCTTTCATGTGCACTGGCATTGCACAGTACACAAGCCTCTAGAATTTTTCCTCTATCGAATTAATGCGGTTTCGAGGCACAACATCCTTTTGAAGCACTTCGCCCTTTTTGTGTAGCATTTCGGACCAGATTACGCGCGCTGTTCTGTTCTACCGTGTGGCATGTTATAAGGTGTGCATACACATGGCTTATATCATTAAACAATTGCAAAATAAACCGAGATAGGTATGGAAGCACATTCAGCTGGCTGGAAATAAATATAGCAACAAAAAACCTGTCTGCATTATTTGGGATATGTGCCAGCTGAAAATAAGCCTTCTAGAATAAGGAATGCGTGCATGTGAAAAAAAATGAAGGATCATTTAATGCTGGAAGGTAACATTGCTGCATTAAATTCCCAGTAATTTACTTGCTGTTCTGGGCATTGCTCGCTGTAGCTTAACTAATATTGATGCCTCTTCCTTTTTCGCAGATTTTGAAAGCTGAAAGGATCATGAGGAAAATACTGAGCTTGTCCACTTTGTTGTGTCAGGGGTACAAAACATCTGGCATCTGGAAGGCCAAAGACCTATCTGGTTTGTCATCGCTCATGGTCATATGTGAAGACAGGAAAAGGTAAGCGCCAATGAAATGTCGATGGTAGTATGAAATGGAAGAGGAACTGCTTGGCGACAATAGAAGGCATTGAAAAAAAATGGAAATGTGGTCGGAGACTATCAAGCCGAGCACCATGGCCATGAGAAAGAGCTACGGTACCAGCCCTTGTCAATTGCTGACCAGAAGGACATTGAATGCAAATTGAAGCTGCAGGTCCCTCGTAGGGTTATTCTTTCAGATCCATGTTCGCCTGCCGGAGCTCTACTGGACAGGCTTCACCTTCTGACTTAATCAGAGGTTCAGAACCTATATTGGCAGGAGAATATTGGCAGTGAAGTGGAGAAAGATCGTGATGACTATGTCAGTACGCAGAAGTGGATCGTCGAGCTAGAGGATCACGGTGCTTTGCTGTATGCAGAGCCAGATAAACTGACAGAAAAAGGTATTGGTGAGTTTATGATGCAATGATTAACACTACCCAGTGTCACATGCTACTAAAGCATGGGCAAAGAGCAGTGTGTGTTGATTCAACTCATGGCTTAAATCGCTATAAGCACCAACTGACAACTGTGACGGTGATAGGAAATGATGGGTCAGGCATTCCGTGTGCCTTCCTCCTCTCTCGGAGTGTGTCTGAAGATGTCATGGTAAGATTTTTTGCTGCTATCAGGGACAGGCGTGGCACACAAGTTAGCTGTGGTGCATTCATGTCAGATGATGCACCAGCATATGTAAATTCCTGGGCGAGGTACATGGACAACCCTCCATAGCGCCTGTTGTGGCAGGTCAGACGGAACTGGAAGTGGAACATGACCAAGGTAACTGACAACCAAATCCGAGATGTTATGCAGGAGAATCTGAATGCATTGTCGACCAGCAGAAGCGAAGAGGACTTGCACAAGGAGCTGTCAGAGTTCCGTACTTTAAAGGAGTTTGTGGAGTGTGTTGTGTTTGTTGAGTACTTTGAGAGAGTATATGCTAAATGCCCAGAACAGAGGGGTATTTTCTACACGAAGGACACCTGATTGACTACTAACAACCACCTTGAGTCGATGCATAACGAGCTCAAGAAAAGTTATTTGGGGTAGTTTCAGAACTGGCGGTTTGACAGGCTTCTGGTGTCTTTGGGGAAATTGGCTACTGACCGGGTAATGAAACAGATGATCTGTGAAGTGAAGCGCAGGGAGGACATCGCTGAGTAAAGGTACTGCGCAAAATAATACAAACATGAACGAGAAGGGCACAAGCCCGTCCTTGTGCCCTTCTCGTCCATGTTTGTATTATTTTGCGCAGTACCTTTACTCAACGATGTACGACCGACTCGCCCAGCAACATGCACTCCCGCAGGGAGGACCATCGCACAGCAGGCTGCTTCAAAAAGCATGCTGCAGGAGAGGAAGTCTCGAAATCTAGCGTGACCAGACTTTCTGATTTAAACTGGTCTGTGCAGTCACGATCTGAAGAACGTCCTGAGAACACTGTTGTCAGGGAGGGCACACAGTGCCAAGGGTGCATGCTTAGCTGCCCTGAATGTAACACTTGTTTCCACAGGTTCCAGTGCAGCTTTATGTATTTTTATCTGTGCATGAAAATTTGCCACCATATTCATATAGTTGCGCAGTGGGAGCTGCGGAGAACGGATGCAACCATTCATGAACCGGTCATTGAGGACTCATCTTCTCTTTTGTCATCTGCAGAGGACCATTCACTCTCACTGGATGAACCTCCTGTTCACGAGTCAGTCGGTGAGGACACATCTGCAAATGATTCATTTCCAGTGGATGAGCCTGCGGCACTATTTTAGAACATTCAAGGTGACATGATTCAGTCACAAGATTCAAATGTGCTTGCAGGTGTTGACATTGAGCTTGCTGCTCTTACACGCAAATTCAGTAAAAGGAACATCAACTGACCCAAACGTGGGAGCATTGGAGCGTGAATACATTGGCAAACTTGCGCAGGCTGTCAGGGGGTGTGACGACAAAGAGGAGGAGCCACCTCAGCCTAGGCCACCTCCTGCCAATAAACTACAAAAAAGCGATCAAGGTATTGGCCAAACGCAGCAATGCCACCGCTTCTATATCAGCTGCAACATGTTCTGAAAGGGAGCGTGGGAGACAATAGCTTGAATGTCAACCGGGTCCAACTATCCGCATCGCGAATTATGACCATGTATTCACATTCTTAGAGAGCACGACTGCACAACGCTCTCCTGAGCGTAATTCCATCATGTGTTTCTGGTGTATGGTTTCCTTATGTTTCTGGTGTACACTTTTCCTGTTGTCCCCTAGAAATTGCATCAGTACAGTTTTACTGTGACAAGTATACTATGACAAGTAACAGCTGTGGGTCTAATATTTCTTGATCCGCAGCCGGACGGACGAGGTCCGGAGGTGGCAGCGTTCAAACAAATGCGGAATCAGATCATCATTATCTGTATCTGCGCGAACATATAACGCGCACTTCAGCAGCGTGCGGGACGCAGCTGCACGATCGTCACCTATCACACTTTGGATAGCCGCACGGCATCATTACGGCCCTCGTAAGTCGCCAGCGTGTACGCCTCGACGCAGCAGTGGAAATATCGCGGGTGGCTGCCGAATGTGTTGAAGATGTGGAGGGGCAGAGGAAATACATGCTGTGTTGTGGATTGCAAGAATTGCGGCAGAGAGCTAAAGGTGCGGGATGCGATCGTTTGCGATCATCACGGAACCAAACTGCACAAGGACGTACTGCCGCTGTCGCGCCCGTTCGGCATACATGCATCCTTTCCGAACGGGCGAACGCAACAAACACATTCGCCAGCGCTAGACAGCCAATATAGGAAGAAAGGTTTCGATGTTGGAAAATCTGCGAGGATAAGTGAACAACACAGCCGCATGAACAAGCTGTTTCGCCACCGAAACCGTCAATTCGTGCTTTCAGATGCTGTGAAGTTGCGTCTTTGTGCGTAGCGAGACCCGATTGCTCCTAAGATATGCGGTCATGCGGTCATATGTGAGTAACAGGAGCATCCGAGGACGAATTAGGAACAGAAAAGATAGAGGACTTCCGCTCCTACATACCGCTACTGCTGATTATGCAGTGCACAGCCGCGCGAGCGGACAACGCTTACAGTCAGTCCGTGTATTACATGACGTCTTGGTGCTACTGTTGAACTTCGGTCGAAGGAGCGCGGTTTTCGTGGACCACGTTTGGAGTAAAGCATTTGCGTTACGGCTGGTGTGCTGGGTAGTTGCCACTTCCTCGTGGTCCATTCGAGACAATCACTAAAAGTGGCTCCGCAGGCCAGCGCTCAAATTGAGGCTGATTACTTTCCACAAAAGAGACCTCGAGTATTTTCATGTCTGCATATCGAGCGTAGAGCATGCCCCAATTTTATATGCGAGGCTGACATAATTGTCAACTTTGTGCAGTATTAACACGTTTCCATTCGCGCCTTCTAACAATAATATCGCGGAATCCTTTGAACCGCACGCCAGCTCGTGAAGACTGCTTTATGCATGGTACTGCGGCCATGATAGTAAACATTTGTGTCTATTTATTTTTGCCGCCTTTCTGTGTTTAACAAGTCAGTAGAAAATATTTTAGGTTTCTTAAGCACCGATACAGGTTGTAAACAAATGCGTACGATGTGCATGTAAGCACAAAACACGACAACGACCTGCGCTGCAGCAGGAGCATTAAGCCTTGCCGTTTTAGATAACAACAATAAAAAACATTCAGCAAAGCCTTCAGTGGATGCAAATACAAGCATTGAGGCGATCCATTCCTTGTCTCGAAGAGGGAGAGCTGAGCGGCTATCGGCTACATGAAGCCCGATCACGTCTTCACGCCTCAAGTGAACAAATTAAGGCTCTCACATGTGCTTTGAAGCTTTGGAAATACCATAGTGTCGTCTGCCTACTCCTTTTCAACCGCATCAGCCGAAACACTGCCTCTCGGAACCGAACCATCAGGCGCAGTCGCCGTCCCGAAGAGGCACGCGCCGAGCAGTCAGGAGGCGTGTAATGGCTGCGTGATCGCGTGATCAAAAATGGCAGCCCCCATGATACCGCGCTGTAAAGCCTGTATATATTCACGAAAAGCGTAGGAGGGCTTGATCTCGGCGTTCGAATCCACCATTAATCGGGCTATAACTGTGCTAGATGCACGCTAGGGAAAGAGATAATCTTAAATGGTTCAACTTAATTGAACGAGCAAAAGTATAGCTAGAGTTGGACCAATTCAAACCTGCAAGGGGCAGGAGGCTCACGTCAGACCTATTTGAACCTGTTTGCCTCGAGAGGGCTCCTAGAAGAACATGTACATACCTGTATGCCTTACAGGCAGCTCCTATAACGATCAGGACATACCTATATGCCTGACAGGTGCCTCCTATAAAGGTCAGTGCATACCTATATGCCTGACAGGCGGCTCCTATAACGATCAGGACATACCTATATGCCTGACAGGCGGCGCCTATATGAACCAGTACTTTCCTGTTTTCCCAACGGAAGCTGCCTATATGCTCCTATACATTCCTAAATGCCTGCCGGACGCTACCTATATGAACTTCAGCAAACTTATCCGCTCCTATATGCGTCCTTTAAATACCCACATAAACCTTTTTGATCCTATACGCGTTTTTTCAAAAAGGGGGAACACAAAAATTGCTTTGAGACCGTAAATTCCCAACCCCAGACGCTGTTTCAATTGCCAAACATTTGGCCAAGGTTCTGAGTTGCTGAGGCCACAAAACCTGCTCAAAATATGCTTTTAAAGAACACGCCTCTGAAGCAGCATGCTGCTGCATTAACTGTGAAGGCGAGCGCCCAACCTACTCCAGGTCTCGCCCACCGTAGAAGACCGAAAAGTAATAATTACATTGAAAACTAAAGAAAACATTTCCTTCAAAGAGGCGAGAACACGTATCAGAATGGCAAAAAAAATTTCTTTGAATCTACACACAAGATTTCCCGATATGGTACGACCGGACGACGCATCACAGCGGCCTCTAGCACCTGCCCAGACCTCACGTAGTGAGGCTGCGGGCCACAATGCCTCTGCCCACGAGGCGAGGTCTCACGCAAAGACCCACGTGCAGTCTGCACGATCATCAAGCGTCTCTGAGGAGGTGATGAACACGAGCCAGGGTAGCTCCATGCTATCACCGTCACAGGTACGGCGGAACTCCCTGGATCGATAAAAAAGTGACAAGCCCCGAATCAAGGGGCCAACCTAAACCTAGTTTCTAAACCCGCATACATAAAACAAGATGGCATTCATAATACATTGGAATTGCCGGGGACTTCCAAATAAATCAGTAATAAAATTCAAATAAGAAGGGCGTCAGGCATGGAGGAACGATCTCGCCAATGCTATTCACCGCCTGTTTACAGGAGGCAATCCGAGGCCTGAATTGTGAACATTTGAAGGTAAAAGTTAATGCAGAATACCTAAATAATCTGCGATTCGCTGATGACATTGCCTTGCTGAGTCACTCAGGAGATGAATTGCAAAGCATGATCAATGATTTAGACAGGCAGAGCAGAACAGTGGGCCTAAAAATTAGCATGCAGAAAGCCAGAGTAATGTTCAAAAGCCTATCAAGGGAACAGTAGATCACAATTGACAGCGAGGTGTTGGAAGTGATAAAGAGTACCTCTACTTAAAACGGGTAGAGACAGCTGATCCGGATTATGAGGGCAGTAATATAAGGACAAGAATAAGGTGGAGCGCATATGGCAGGCTCTCTCAGATCAAGATTAGCAGTTTACCAATATCCCTAAAGAGAAAAGTGTACAACAACTGAATCTTGCCGGTGCTCACCTACGGGGCAGAACCATGGAGGCTAACGAATAGGGTTCAGCTTAATTTGAGGACAACGCAGCGAGCCATAAAAAGAAAAATGATAGGTGTAACGTTCAGAGACCGGAAGCGGGCAGAGGGGATGAGAGAACAAACGCGGGTTAATGACGTCCTAGTCGAAATGAGGAGGAGGAAATGGGCTTGGGGCCCGACATGTGATGCGAAGGCAAGATAACTGCTGGTCCTTAAGGGTTACGGAGTGGATTCCAAGAGAAGGCAAGCGTACCACGGGGAGGCAGAAGTTTAGGTGGGCGGATGAGAATAAGAAGTTCGCAGGCATAGGGTGGAGCAGCTGTCAAAGGAGAGAGATAATTGGAGAGACCTGGGAGAGGTATTTGCCCTGCAGTGGGTGTTGTCAGGCTGATGATGATGATTTAAATTATTTCAGTGACATAAACGATATCTGAACTTTATTCTCCCCTGTCGCTTGGTGCTTGCCGGAAACCAACCAAGGTCCCTACCATACAAATTCGATAAAAAATATAAGGTATTCCGCCATGACCGAGAGCATGCAAACCGGCTATCAGGAGAGGTAGCCATTATTGTACAGAACGGTGTAGCAGCCCGCGAAGTAAAACAACCAAATTATAGGCTGTAGCTGCCACTCTGTTCATATATAAAAATCTTACATTGTGTTCTGTATACCTAGAGCCGCACCTGACAGTTGCCCACATTAGTTAAAAAACATTTAGCACAACTACCAGAGCCTCATCCCGTAGTTGGGGATTTTAACAGGCATTGGACTTTCTCGGGAAGTGAAAAAACAAATAACAGAGGTCAAATTAAAGAGGATTTTATTCTCAGTATTAATATTTGTTAGTTGAACTCTAGTAAAACTACATACTTCTCCCTAGACCGAGGCAAAATGCACTGTTTAGGTTTGTCTTTTAGTTCGCCGTCTGTGTTTAACGATATTAAATAGGATGTCATAGACAACCCATATGGCAGTGATCACCTCCCCGCAATATTCAGTCTAACATCTTCACCGTAAATCATCCCGACAAACCCGCGACGCTGCAAGCTTCTTTAGCTGACTGGCAACTTTTTAGATCAGAAGCCAGTTTCGAAAAAGTAGTTTTAGAAGATACTGACATCGATGAAATAAATGAAAAGTTAACTGATTGTATCTTAGCTGCCGCACAATTTGCTATTCGCGAGCCTTCGGGAATGGTACGGCAAAATCACAGTGTGGTGGTCACAAGATAGCTAGGATGCAAAAAAACTACAGAACAGAGCTTGGGGTATTTTTCGCTGGTACCCCACACACGAGAAGCTGGTAAATTTTAAAAGGGCTAGAGCTAAAGCTCGCTGCCTCGATCATATTGCCGAGAAAGCATCATGGCAGAGCTACGTGTCCTCCATAAACAGTCAAAACACCTAAAAAAATCTGCGAGCAATTAAGGAAATTCAGCTTGTCATCATTGTCGATTCCACTTTTGACAACACCGTGTACATAAACAAGTATAGGGGAACAGGCAGACATGTTAGGGGAACATTTCGCTGCAATCTGTAGTTCATCACATCATACCCAGTCATTTCTAAAATACAAAAATATTGCTGAAAAACAAGCTCCTAACAAGTGGAGTTGCTAGCGACCAATACAATAGATTAATTACCGTCCAGGAAATCAATAGAGGACTATCTTCCGGCAGAAGAAAGCTCCAGGACCCGACCAAATACACTATAAAATGCTGGCCCATCTCTCCCAGTCTGCTGTAGTGGCACTTCTAAGATTCTTAATAAAATTTGGGTATCAGGGAAACTACCCGCAGCCTACAAAAAAGCTCATATTGTACCATTTCTTAAAACCGGGAAAGAGCCAACTTCTCCCAGCTGTTATAGGCCCATAGCGCTTAACACATGCCTAGCCAAATCTTTTGAAAGTGTCCTTCAAACTTGTGAACTTAAAAGGACGTCTTGCTGGGCAAGTTGGTAACTGTACATCTTTTTTGTTACAGGTGCGAAAACAGACAACATAAGGTAGAAAGACGGGACGGAGCGCCACTCACAACTGATTTATTTGAAGGCAACACGGACAAATATATACCATCGCACACGCAAGGAATTCTATCATCTTCAAAGTTGATATGATAGCGAACGAGTGAAGAAATTGTTCTCTGCCTTATACAAAGATATGGACATGTCGCTGATGCACATGCTTCCTTTCTTTGCAATAAAACTTGTAAAATTGTGAACTTGTTGATATCAATCAGTATGGTTCTAAAAAGAGATGCTCCACTGCAGATCACATAGTTCGTCTAGAAAATACTTTAAGAGCAGCTTTTGTACATAAACAAGAGTGCCTTCCAGTCTTTTTCTATTGAGAAAAGTCATATGACACAGCCTAGAGGTTGGGGATTCTTCAATACCTTGCCGACCTTGGCATCCGCGGCAGGATGTTGAACTGCTTGAAAGACTTCTTGTCTATCCGCTCGTTTTAAGTATGCCTAGGCGCAGCCGTTTCAACAAAAACAATTATTCAGGAGAAAGGAGTACCTCAAGGATGTATTTTAACAGCAAGTGACACTGTTCGTTGTAAAATTAATTCTATTAGGAAAGTAACTCCAATTTCCATTATGTATTCTCTATATGTTGACGATCTTCAGATAGCATGTGCATCCTCCAATATATCTACGTGCGAAAGACAAATAAAGTTAACAATAAATAAACTAGGAACATGGCCAGACAGATATGGCTTCTGTTTTTCTCCGCAGAGATGAGTGGTCTTACTTTTCTCACTAAAACGGTGCTTACGAACAGATCCCACATTAGACCTAAACGAAACAGAACTACCTGCAAAAAATGAACACAAATTCCTAGGCGTAACCTTTGACAGAAAACTTGCTTTCCTGCCTCACATAAACGCGCTGAAAGAGAAAGCGTTGCAGTCTCTGAACATACTGAAAGTTTTTTCACGCAAGCACTGCGGTTCTGATCGGGCATGCTTTTGGAGATTTTTCGCTCTGTAGTACGTTCTGTTTTAGACTAAGGTTGCATAGTGTATGGTTCAGCAAGGCCGTCGTACCTGAAAAGACTCAACACAGTGCACAATTTGGGTTTACGTCTTTCAACTGGTACTTACAGGACGTCGCCCATAAACAGTCTTTATGCTCAAACAAACGAACCTTCACTCTTAAACAGAAGAAGCTTGCTGACAAGATCATACATTATAAAAATCCGTTCCTTACCGAAACTTATCTGTTACGAAATAGTTACAAGGTGCCTATCTAAAACGCCCTTTAATAGTAAACCGCAAACGTCCAGGCTACTTCTCCTGCGTTTTGATGAGATTTGCCAGAATCTCAGCGCACTCAATGCATTACCTAGCATTGCGCTGAGACGAGAGCCACTGCCTCCATGGTTCAATTTTCCTGTGATATGCGATTTTCCTCTTACACAGTTTGACAAAAAGCAAACTCCACAGCAACATATACTGCAAGATTTTTTAGCACTCGAGGAAAAACACAATGATTTCACAGACTTTCATGCTGATGGTTCAAATACGGATGCCTACATGGGAAGCGCAGTAGTACGAGGGCATGAAAGGGAAATAACACTTCCGCAGTGTGCGTCTATTTTCACAGCCGAGTGTTTTACTGTATGTCTAGCCGTAAGGGAAAATCCTAAATAAGAACCTCAGAAACAGTATTATTTACACAGACTCCCTGAGTTTACTCCCCGCAGGATGGCGTCTGCTGCATGCAGACATTGTTGAGTGGCGACACCACGGGTTCCTGAGCATCCGCAGGAATATATCCGCAGGGGGATGATGGTGATGATGATGATGCTAGGATTTTATGGAGCAAGTGCACCTAAGGCCAAAGAGCGCCAAACACGAGGTTTTCGGTCGACACGGCGACAGTGCTTGCATTCTGGCTCTGAACCGCTTCCCTTTTGCTATGCAGGCCCTGCTTGCAGTCTTTCTGCCGTGGCTATCGGCAACTTCGTGCGGCCTGATATGGCATCCTTCGACACCACCGACAGTGGATTTCCACTGCGCCTGCGCGTCTGACGATGTGCTTTCGTCGCATCTTGCTTTCACGCCCTTTCTGGACGCACCCGGCCCGGTACAACTCGCCTGCAAACCACCTTTCGGATCGACAGCAACATCATCCTCTTCCAAGTATATAAGAAGCCAGCACGGAAACTTCCGCTTCAGTGGACACGGCGACAGTGCTTGCATTCTGGCTCTGAACCGCTTCCCTTTTGCTATGCAGGCCCTGCTTGCAGTCTTTCTGCCGTGGCTATCGGGAACTTCGTGCGGCCTGATATGGCATCCTTCGACACCACCAACAGTGGATTTCCACCGCGCCTGCGCGTCTGACGATGTGCTTTCGTCGCATCTTGCTTTCACGCCCTTTCTGGACGCACCCGGCCCGGTACAACTCGCCTGCAAACCACCTTTCGGATTGACAGCAACATCATCCTCTTCCAAGTATATAAGAAGCCAGCACGGAAACTTCCGCTTCAGTGGACACGGCGACAGTGCTTGCATTCTGGCTCTGAACCACTTCCCTTTTGCTATGCAGGTGTGTACTGCCCTTCCTTTATATGCTAAGAAAAGTAATAACGTCTGCTTAGTACTGTTGCCGTGTCCACAAGTGTTGTGCGAGGTTTTCTGTGATTGTTTTTCTATGACCCTTTTGCTGTTGCGTGCGGGTGATGGGGAGAGCAACCCTGGGCCCCCTACCAAACGCTCGGATTCGCTCCAGGTCCTTGAATCTCTACCCTCTGATCCCGCGGAACAGATGAAAGTTATATTTCAGTTGCTTATGGACGTTCACACTCGCTCCCTGCAAAGCTCTATAGCTCAGACGGAATTAGCAGCTGACGTTAAAGATATTAAAAACGGACAGAAAGTAATTGAAAAAAAATCAATGATATTCAGAACCGTTTAGAAGTCCTGGAGGAAAACAGTAAAAAAATTGAAGAGCTCACCGATGAAATTTCAACCATTCGAACTCAAACAGATGCACTTTCCACCCAGGTCAGGTCATTACAATCACGACAGGATGAGCTGGATGACAGATCGCGGCGTAATAACTTAATTTTCTACGGCATTCCAGACGCCGACGAAAACTGGCAGGACACTGAAGAAAAACTCACTTCTATTCTTACCGACTGCCTTTCCGACTCCCTTTCCTCCCATGCCATTGAACGCGCGCACCGTTTAGGTACCTTCAGTACTGAAAAAATGTCGTCCGGTAATTGCGAAATTTGTGAATTTTAAAACGAAAGATTTGAACCTCTCTAAGCGCAACAGCCTAAAAGAAAGCAAGGTCACACTTACTGAAGATTATTCAGTCGCAACACGCCTCGCACGTAAAAAGCTTCTCGATTTTGCGAAAAGCCAACCTGATTCTCCCACCCATAAGATGCGCTACAACAAGTTACTTATGAACAAGAAATGTTACACGTATGACCCAAAGACAAACACCGTAATTAACATTGATACACGCAGCGCACGTGCCAGTTCAGCCTCTGCAGCTAGCTCGGAGCGCACGTCCTAGACATGCGCAAGGGGTTGTGGTCAGGCATCCACAGCATCAGTATCGGTTCTTTTTACTAACATCAGAAGCGTTCTTAACAAGTATAACTCTCTATCATCAGCTATCGACACTTGTTCCGCTAAAATCATCGCGTTAACAGAAACTTGGCTCACTGCGCATGTTCGCGACACTATCTTTTTCGATGCTCATCGCTTTTCGTTCTTCCGCTGTGATCGGGGCACGCAGAGAGGCGGAGGGGTGCTTCTCGCTATTTCAAACGATATTCCGTCATCATATATACATGTACAGACTAATCTAGAAATAGTATGGGCTGCGCTCACTCTTAATCACCTGAGGGTAGTAATATGCGTATGCTACCGACCACCTTCCTCGTCGCCTACGTTTAGTAATGAACTTTACGATGCTATTAATACCGTCGCAGCACGCTTTCCTTCATCCCCACTATTCTTAATCGGCGATTTCAATTTTTCGAACATAACATGGAATACGGACTCCCCTTTAATGTCCCTGTTCTCTTATCAAGGTCGCGAATTTTTAGATGTGTGCTCAGTATTCTCGCTAGTGCAATTGTGCTCACAAGCAACTAGAATAACTGACAGCGCGTCGAATACACTAGATTTAATCTTGACAAATCGATCTGACATAGCCTCACCTATTACATACCTGCCGGGCATCAGCGACAACTTGCTAATGCAATTTTACATTAACCTAGCCCCTCCAATTTCTAATCGAAAGAAAAAATTATACGCGACTACAACAAAGCTAATTTTCATGCGATAAATAATGAGCTGTCTCTTTTTATCGATGTTTTCCTTGATAGCATTGATAACCGTAGTGTTGAAACTAACTGGAGCATGTTCACAGCTAAAGTCTCCCAACTCACTGAACAATACATCCCTCAGCGCACGGTTACCACCCACTCAAATGCTCCCTGGCACAATAGTCACATTAAGCGCTTATCTAACAAAAAGAAACGCCTCTATCGCGTCGCACAGCTCTCCCCAACTAGTGAGCGTTGGGCTTCGTAAACGGCAGCTTCCAACACGTATGTTCAGGCGCTCAAAGGCGCTAAAAAGCACTTCCACTCGTATGTTCTACCCTCTTTGTTAATGACCAATGTGAAAAATTCTGGCGGGTCATTAATCCTTCCACCTATGATAGCATCGCTTTATCCGACCCATCGGGCAACCCCATTCGTTCCGATATTTGTGCCACGATTCTGAACCACGCATCACTGACAACTTTACAGCCATGTCTGATGTACATATGCCACCAACTCACCACTTCAACTATGTATCCATGCCACCTATAGCTGTTGCTATTCCTGGTGTCGATAAGCTTATTGATGCACTCAATGTTCATTCCGCTCCAGGTTACGACTGAATTAACCCAAAGTTCTTAAAAAGCACTTCAGCTTATTCTTACATTATACTAACCAAACTTTTCCAGCAATCACTTGACCAATCAACGCTGCCTACCGTGTGGAAAATCGGAAAGGTGGTTCCAGTCTACAAATCCGGCAGCAAAGCTTCACCTAATAATTATCGTCCCATATCCCTTACCAGTACTTGTTGCAAAATGCTTGAACATATAATATTCACCAACCTTGTTAACTTCCTCGAATCTAACTCCTTTTTTACGTCTGCGCAACACGGCTTTCAAAAATCTTACTCTTGCGAAACACAGTTAATATCGTTTACACGTGCATTGCATCATATTCTAGACCTATCATCATTAGCTGACTATATTTCTAGACTTTTCAAAGGCTTTCGACAAGGCATGTCACAAACTTTTACTTCAAAAACTAAAACAACTGAATATTGACTGTACCTTATTGAAATGGATTGAATGTTTTCTACTTAATCGCTCACAATTTGTTTTTGCTAACGGTTTCAACTCCAGTTTTACCGAGGTGTCTTCCGGGGTTCCACAAGGTTCAGTTCTTGAACCCCTACTGTTTCTAATTTACATTAATTATCTTCCCTCTCTTGTTAACTCTCATATTCACCTATTCGCTGATGATTGCGTCATTTTTAGAGAATTAACGAACGCTAACGACGTTACATTACTTCAGTCAGACCTCAACACAATAGGGCACTGGTGCAAAGATTGGTTGATGCAGCTAAATATTAACAAATGCAAAGTCATGCGTGTATCAACAAAAACTTCCGCCCCGCCTCACTACTACATTGATAACATCTCATTGGAATCAGTCTCGTCATATAAATACCTAGGCGTTCACATTTCTTCAAATCTTAATTGGTCTCTTCATACCGAGAACATAATCAAAAATGCTAATCGCATGCTAGGCTACTTACGTCGTAACTTTTTTAATGTCCCTTCGAATTTGAAACTATTGCTTTATAAAACACTAATAAGATCTAAACTTGAGTATGCAACACTTGTATGGGACCCTGCCCATGGCAACTTAATTAATGATCTTGAGATGTTTCAAAATAACTCTGTACGTTTCATCATTGCTAACTACAACCGCACAGCGAGTATAACTGCTATGAAATTAATCTCTGCCTCCCTACACTAACATCGCGTAGAAAAGTGTTTCGTCTCGCCCTGTTCCATAAGCTGTTTCATCATCCTGCTTTACGTGATCACCTCAACCCCCAGCCAATTTATGTATCCCGTCGTATTGATCATAATCTCAAAGTTGGAATTGTGTCATGCAACACGAAATGCTTCTCGCAGTCATTCCTGCCGCGCACCTCACGTGACTGGAACCACCTTCCCGCAGATGTTGCTGGCATTCTAAATTATGAGCAGTTCCGCGTAGCAATAGCTAACATTGTATATTGAGATGCTTTTTAAATATTCTTGTAACCATCTGTATTTTCTCACTGTTTTTGTATATTTACCACTCCCCCTCTGTAATGCCACTGGCCCTGAGGGGTAATGTAACTAAATAAATAAATAAAATATGTACATATAAAATCAACACTAGGTGTATAGGGCCTAAGAGTAGTGGGTATGTGGATGATCATAGTGTGTGAAGAGGGTGCCTAAATCTCTGGTGGAATGGCTTAAAAGGATGTATAGCGCCTAAAACTTGTTTTAAGAGAAGTTATATATTACCACACTGCTGACGTTCTGCCGGCGCCACCTGGTGGCTGAACCTGTCTCCCAGCGCGTGGCCGAACGTCTTCTGTCTCAAATGAGCGCGGCGGTTCGGCAAGCCTCGCCCTAGTAAACGGCTGTGTTTCCCGCTTCTTGCTACGTTTGTCGGTTACATTTGGTGGAGCCGTGCTGGGTACCATCCCATGTACGCTGACCCCGTCGAAATCCTTGACGCTTCTCCCCGACTTGCGGACTCCACACCTGTCCACAAAGCCAGCCATCGCCTACGAGGCCTGCAAGCCGAGTTCGAGCCATTGCAAGGCCTGTGCGAGCTATGACTTCCACCACTGGTAGCCAGACAGGTCAGTACTCTGGCAGTGCCCCGCCGTTCGTCCTTCTCGCACCTCGGTCGCCACCATCCTTCCCCGGCGACCGGTTCGAGGGTGTTGAAGATTGGTTGGCCAGTTTTGACCGGGTTGCTGCATTCAACCAATGGGACGACGAGCGGAAGCTGATGAATGTTTATTTCGCACTGCAAGACTCGGCGAAAACGTAGTTCGAGAACCACGAGGCATCCTTTTCTAATTGGGCAGCTTTTCGCCGTAAGCTGCTCGCCACATTCTGCTCGAACGAGCGAAAGGAAAATGCTGAAATTGCCCTTCGCTCCAGGTCACAGCAGACCAACGAGAGCGTGGCCATGTTTATTGAGGACATGACCGGCCTCTTCAATCGGGTTGACCCGGCCATGCCCGAAGCTACAAAGGTGCGGTACCTAATGCGTGTGGTAAAGGAGCAGCTGTTTGCTGGCCTCATGCGCGACCCTCCGAGAACCGCCGCCACCTTCGCTATGGAAGTTACGAGCATGGAACGTTCACTGCCGGAACGGAGTGCCCAATATGGCCGCCAGGCAAATGTAGCGGCCGCTTACTACTGCACGTCCTTACCAGGTTCCGGGGATGAGGCGCTGCGAGAGCTTGTGCGGAGCATTGTTCGCGAAGAACTGCGACAGCTCCACTTGGATGCTCCGTCGGCAAGCACATATTCTACAGGCGATGTCCTCCGTGATAAAATTCGGTGGGCGGTGCAGCCACCACCACTATCGGAGCCGCACGTGATGTCCTACAGCGATGCCCTGCGCCGACCTGCCCCCACGCCGCAAGCGTTTCGCCCCGTTGCCGAACCACGACCACCCCATCGTTACCTGCGTCCCGTCGAGCAGCAGAAGAACCTGTGCTCTCCTTTCAGCAAAGCGCACGTATGGCGAACATCCAACAATCGCCCGCTCTCCTACCACTGCAAGGAGCCCCGGCTATATTCTGCGGAATTGTCCGTACCGGCGGCTGGGTTTGAGAGGATTCCCACCAGACGCACCTCGACCGCGCTATGGTGAAAGACCGCAGGGCATAGAGGAGTACCTGGCCACTCAGGTGCTGCCCCCGACCTCGCAGCGGCGCCAATCGCGATCGCCGTCCCTAAGGCGCTTTGCTTCGCCCAGTCGGTCCTCATCCTCTGGTCAGTTCAGAGGCACGTCCCCTCGCCGGGAAAACTGAAGACGGCGTCCTCCGGGGGTAGGGCCGCCGCCACTGCACAGAGTCAACAGCCTCCACCCGACGATTTGACGCGACGGCCCGAGCGGCGACGACCCGATCCGAAGTTCTGCGAACGATTAGTTGCTGCTGAAATTTGTGTAACCGCCGACAGTCATAAAATGACCGCACTCGCTGATACCGGCGCTGATTTTTCTGTGATGAGCAGGCAACTCGCCACAACCCTCCGTAAGGTTCTGACGCCTTGGTGTGGACCCGTGATCCGCACCGGTGGTGGCCATGTAGTGACGCCGATCGGCGTCTGCACCTGTGGCATCCAGATCCGCGGTCTTACTTTCACTGGTTCCTTTGCCGTATTAAGTGACTGTTCGAAAGACCTCATTCTGGGCGAGGATTTCCTTCAAGAGTATGGCGCGGTCATCAACCTTCGGGAGCTCTTGGTATCTTTTTCCGCACAGCGAGCCGTTGACACCAACACCGTGCTCAGCAGATTAACGTTCCGCGTATGTGACGACCACAAAACGATTCCTCCGCGAGCCAGCAAGTTCATCACAGTCGAGTGTAATGACAGCACCGTGTTACGTTTCGCCTACGACGCGCGGTATAGCCGGCGCGGATGCAACGGACGCCGGGGCTTCGTTCAGAGTGGCGGTCATTTTTGGCCCGTTCAATGCTGCCGTAACGCCTCCCGCCAAGCGCGTCCAGGCAGGTTTCAATGCCACGTGTCGTCGTGTGTGTGTGTGTGCATGTTGGTGCCCACGCTTGTCAAAGCGCGGCAGCCGGGGAGAGGAGCTCCCCAACTGGGAGGCGAGGAGGTCTGACCGGCGCCGGCCCGGCGGACGCGCACGTCACGTCTGAACATGTCCGAGCGTCGCCGTATCGGGCGCCTCATCCCGAGCCGTTCCTTCTTGCCCTCGACTCCGAGGGTATAAAAGGCAGCTGCCCCGGACGCCAAAGAGAGACTTCGATTTCTTCCTTCGAGTAACGTGGTCGCCCTGACCGGCTGCTCTTTTGCGATGCCAGAATAAACAAGTTGTTCTGTTGCCAGTCGACTCATCCTTTGCCGGGACCTTCGGATGTTTCCAGCTGTGCCCCGGCCGCCAGGCCAACGCTACCCTTGGGGCTTGCAACCCATTTGCAACAACTGGTTGCCAGCGGTGAGATCGCGACAACGGAGGCCAGCAGCGAAGATATGCGGTCAACTGTATGCTGAGCAGCACAACGACCATACGGGAGCAGTGCAACGAGCCCTGTGTGATGACTGGTTGCCTGCAGCGGAACGACTGCGCTGAATTCTTGGCCGCGAGGTTTGGTGAGTGCGGGACTTTCTTCTGAGTTTTGCCAGGCTTTTGTTAGTGTCAGAAACAGAGCTGGTAATTGTGTTGTCGTTGCTGCCGGGTTAGTTTGCGGCAAGACAATAGTAGGCAGTAGAGAAAGCAGCATTCGGAGCAGCCATGGATTTGAAGTCGTTGCGCAAACCGAAATTGCTGGAGCTTGCAAGAGAGTTGGGTCTGGATGTCTCAGACAAACTCAGAAAACCAGAACTGCTAAGGGCTATTCTTGAGTTGGAGGCTGAGGATGACGAGCTGTCGGAATGCCTTGAGACCATTGAGGAGAAAGAGCAAAAAGAGAAAGACGAGCGCGAACGTAAAGAGCAAAAAGAGAAAGACGAGCGTGAACGTAAAGAACAAAAAGATAAAGAAGAGCGCGACCGTCAACACGCTTTGGAAATGAAGCGTCTCGAGGTAGAGATGGAACGCGCTCGTAATGGAAGTCAGGCACACGGTGCAGGAGAACGAGTATCGTTCAAAATGACTGACTTGATGCGGCCGTTTAAGCTTGGAGAGGACATTGGTTTGTTCCTGGTTAACTTTGAGCGAACGTGCGAGAAGCAGGGGTTCTCTCGGGAAACGTGGCCACAGCGCTTGCTCACTTTGTTACCCGGCGAGGCGGCCGACGTAGTCGCTCGCTTGAAGAGAGAGGAGGCAGAGGATTTCGACCAAGTGAAATCGAGTCTGCTAAAAAAGTACAGGCTGTCAGCGGAGGCGTTCCGTCGAAAGTTTCGGGAAAATGAAAAAGGAAGAAGTGAGTCATATACAGAGTTTGCCTACAGGCTTATGTCAAACATGCAGGAGTGGCTCAAAGAAGAGAAAGCGTTTGGTGACCACGAGAAAATTCTGCAGTGTTTTGGGCTGGAACAGTTTTATAGTCGGTTACCTGAGAACGTGCGGTACTGGGTCTTGGATAGGCCAGACGTTAGTACAGTGGCTAAAGCCGCCGAGCTAGCCGAGGAGTTTGTGACGCGTCGGGCTCGCGGAGCTAAGGACGGTCAAAAGGGTGAATTTGGCTCCAAGTCTGAGAGGCCGAAGTTCACACCCATGAGAGCAAGGGGGGACACACGTAGTGCGGATGCGAGTGAAAGCAGTCCGACCGAACGTAAGGAGACGGCGGCAGCCGAAGCCGAACGCAGAAAGCGGTTCGAGACGAGGCAAGCGCGCGTGTGTTATACGTGGCAGAAGCCGGGTCACTTTTCGGCGCAGTGTCCAGAAACAAAAACAAAAGTCGTGTTTTTGTCATTATGCAGCACCGACGAGAACATGAAGCTTCTCGAGCCTTACATGCGAGACTTCCTCGTGAACGGGAAAGAGTGCCGAGTGCTTCGTGATTCCGCAGCTACAATGGATGTAGTTCACCCCTCTTACGTAGAACCCGATATGTTCACGGGCGAGTGCGCATGAATCAAGCAAGCCGTGGAAGCTCATAGCGTGTGTCTGCCCGTAGCAAAAGTGCTTATTGAAGGACCTTTCGGAGCAATTGAGACGGAGGCCGCAGTGTCATCCATGCTGCCCCCCCCCCCCCCAGTACCCGTACCTATTTTCGAACAGGTCCGATCACCTCCTGCGCGAGAAGGGGCTTTTGTTTGGTGAGGCTAGCGTTCAGGCCTTAACCAGATCAAGAGTTCGGGAGCTCGCTGCAAAGGCGGTAGTTGCGGGGCCGACGTTGTCGAACAATGAGAAAGGGTCGGAGGCGCAGCAAGCTGATATTCAGAGCACGTCCGAACTGAATAAAATTGAGCCTGTGGCGTTGAAGGCACCAGGTACTGGAGAGGAAACGCCCGACACGGGAAAGTTAGAAGAGCTATCTGCAGATTTGCTCATCGCGCCTACGTCCGATGGACTTAATAGGTTGCTAAAAAGTCAGCCGGTCGGCTTTGATAGCCGAGCAAAAAAAGGATGGCAGCCTAGAAAACATGCGCTGCAATGTAAACGAAGGTATCGCCAAGAAAAATGCTCGTTTTGTGGAAAGAGGTGGGGTCTTGTACCGGAAGTATCTAGACCGCAGGGGAGTCGAGTTCGATCAGCTGATCGTGCCTCAGTGCTACCGTCAGGATCTGTTGCGCTTGTCGCATGGCGGTTCGTGGTCCGGACACCTAGGAGTTAAGAAGACTAAGGACCGTCTCTTGCAAGAGTACTATTGGCCAGGGTGTTTTCGTGACGTAGAACACTTTGTGAGGACATGTGACACCTGTCAGCGGGTTGGCAAACCAGGGGACAAATCGAGGGCGCCGTTGAAGTTGGTACCTATCATTACGGAGCCTTTTAGACGGCTCGTCATGGATACAGTGGGACCTCTGCCGGTAACAGCCACGGGGTACAGACACATTTTGACTGTGATCTGCCCAGCGACAAAGTTCCCTGAAGCAGTGCCGCTTAAAGAACTCAGCTCAGTTGAGATAGTCAATGCACTACTGTCCATATTTGCGCGAGTTGGTTTTCCTGCGGAAATCCAGTCAGATCAGGGCACAGTGTTTACTAGCGCTTTGACGACAGCCTTTCTCGAAAGGTGTGGGGTAAAGCTGTTACACAGCTCAGTGTACCACCCACAGTTGAATTCCGTTGAGAAGCTCCACTCTGTCATGAAGCGCGTGTTGAGAGCATTGTGTTTTGAGCAACAAAGTGATTGGGAGCTGTGTCTGCCTGGGGTGATGTTTGCATTAAGGACCGCGCCGCATGCGGCTACGGGGTTTTCGCCAGCTGAGCTGGTGTACGGTCGCTCGCTGCGGTCTCCGCTTCGCATGCTTCGAGACTCGTGGGAAAGCAGGGGCGACGACCCAGTCGTGGTCGAGTACGTGCTTAGTCTCCTCGAACGCTTAAGAAGGACACAGGAGTTGTCAGGTGAAGCAATGGCAAAGGCCCAGCAGAGGGCCAAGGTTTATTATGATTGGACAGCCAGGGCCCGTCGTTTTGAGGTGGGCGATGAGGTAATGATATTGCGCACATCGCTAAAAAACAAACTCGACGTGCAGTGGGAGGGCCCAGCACGGATTGTTCAAAAACTGTCGGATGTTAACTACGTGGTGAGTCTGCCAGGAAAACGGGAAGCACAGCAAGTTTACCACTGTAATCTGCTCAAACCCTATAGACAACGGGAAGCAGTGGTGTGTATGGTGGTAAACGTTCCCGAAGAGCTTCCGGTCGAGCTTCCGGGACTAGGCTCAGTGACGAACAGGGAAGACACTGATCAGGTCATTAGTGACTTAATCATTAAAGCACCGCTGTCGGCTGAGCAGAAAACCGAACTACACCAACTCTTACAAGAGTTTCAAGGTCAGTTCTCTGAGAGGCCTGGTAGGACTTCTGTCCTTACTCATGATATAGAACTTACCTCCCCAGAGCCAGTACGATCCAAGGCGTACCGGGTGTCACCCCGCCAGCGCGATATTATGGAGGCTGAGGTAAAGAAAATGCTACAGCTCGGTGTTATTGAGGCGGGTGAGAGTGATTATACCTCCCCTTTGATTTTAGTTGAGGTACCGGGCAAGGAACCTCGTCCTTACGTCGACTACCGCAGGCTTAATTCCATCACTAAGGATCAAATTTATCCGATCCCTAACATCGAGGAGCGCCTTGAGAAAGTTAGTAGCGCTCAGTTTATTTCCACCCTAGATCTTGTCAGGGGTTATTGGCAGGTTCCACTTACAGAAGAGGCTAGTAGGTATGCGGCGTTCATTTCACCAATGGGAACATTCCGTCCTAAAGTTTTGAGTTTTGGTTTGAAGAACGCGCCATACTGCTTTTCAAGCCTCATGGACAAAGTGTTGCGGGGACAGGAAGAATTCGCTTTACCGTATTTAGACGACGTAGCGATATTCTCCGCATCCTGGTCTGAGCATATGGCACACTTGCGGGCAGTGCTAACCCGCCTGCGCGAAGCGGGCTTGACAGTCAAGGCTCCCAAGTGCCAATTAGCACAGGCCGAGGTTGTCTACCTCGGTCACGTGATTGGACAGGGTCGTCGCCGCCCCTCTGAAATAAAGGTGGCCGCTGTGCGAGACTTCCCGCAACCGCGCACGAAGACCGATATTCGGTCGTTCTTAGGTGTCGCCGGCTACTATCAGGTACATCCCCAGGTACTCCGATATCGCGGCTCCCCTGACGGATGCTCTAAGAAAAACAGAGCCCCAAACAGTCTTGTGGAGCGATGCAAAGGAAAGAGCTTTTAGCGCCCTAAAGAGCGCCCTAACAAGCCAGCCTGTGCTACGATCGCCAGACTACACAAAAGGGTTCGTTGTTCAGTGCGATGCCAGCGAGCGAGGCATGGGCGTTGTACTGTGCCAACGGGAAAATGGAGAAGTGGAACATCCCGTCCTGTATGCTAGTCGTAAGCTGACCTGTCGTGAGCAGGCGTACAGCGCCACCGAGAAAGAGTGTGCGTGTCTCGTGTGGGCCGTTCAGCAATTGTCATGCTACCTAGCCGGCTCGAGGTTTATCATTGAGATGGATCACTGCCCTCTCCAATGGCTGCAGACCATCTCTCCCAAAAATGGCCGCCTCCTGCGCTGGAGCCTCGCTTTGCAACAATATACCTTTGAGGTGCGTTACAAAAAGGGGAGTCTCAACGGTAACGCCGATGGCTTAAGTCGAAGCCCCTAACGTAGGAATCCGCCTCAAAGTTGTTTGTTACTGATGTTTTCTTCCTGAGGCAGGATTTTTAACATATTGCTTTTGTTTAGTGTTTCAAAGTGATTATGTGCTTTCTAGTGCAATTTTCCAATTTGTGGACGCGTTCTGAGTGCTGCTTGACTACTGTAAGGAACTAGGCAGTAGTATAAAAGGGGAAAGAGCCTGGCAGAGCTTAGTGAGGGTTGTCTCGTGCTTGCTGACTGAGCGGTTGCGTTTCGGCGTAGTTCTAACGCTTGCTGGGAACGAGCACAAAAATGGCAACTCTCCCGAAGTCACTTTGCAGTGTCCTGTGTGATCCTGAACCTGAGAACGAGGCCTTCTCTGTGCGCTGCGCTCAAGCAACGTCGAGGGACGACCGGTTTCGATTACGAGCATCATCGAGCGACATCCCTCCGGACAGCGGATGCAGTCCCCTGACCATCGGGATCTCCTTCTCCCGGCGGGGCGGTCTGTTACGTTTCGCCTACGAGGCGCGGTATAGCCGGCGCGGATGCAACGGACGCCGGGGCTTCGTTCAAAGTGGCGGTCATTTTGGGCCCGTTCAGTGCTGCCGTAACGCCTCCCGCCAAGCGCGTCCAGGCAGGTTTCAATGCCACGTGTCGTCGTGTGTGTGTGTGTGCATGTTGGTGCCCACGCTTGTCAAAGCGCGGCAGCCGGGGAGAGGAGCTCCCCAACTGGGAGGCGAGGAGGTCTGACCAGCGCCAGCCCGGCGGACGCGCACGTCACGTCTGAACATGTCCGAGCGTCGCCGTATCGGGCGCCTCATCCCGAGCCGTTCCTTCTTGCCCTCGACTCCGACGGTATAAAAGGCAGCTGCCCCGGACGCCAAAGAGAGACTTCGATTTCTTCCTTCGAGTAACGTGGTCGCCCTGACCGGCTGCTCTTTTGCGATGCCAGAATAAACAGGTTGTTCTGTTGCCAGTCGACTCATCCTTTGCCGGGACCTTCGGATGTTTCCAGCTGTGCCCCAGGCCGCCAGGCCAACGCTACCCTTGCGGCTTGCAACCCATTTGCAACAACCGGCACTCTTGACATCGCTGAAGCGAACGTTTCGCTGCTACCCGCTCGGCAAATTTGTGTCGCTCGAGGCATAGTAGAACTTGACAACGGTCGCACCGACATCTTAATTACCAACTTTACCCGTGAACCACAGCATTTAAAGAATACAGCGGTCATCGCTTATTTTGACGAGCTTGGAGAGAGTACCGGGCAGTGCTCTTTGTCCACCGCGTCAGACCTCGACGAGACGACGGCTACAGCCATTCCGACCGACGTAAACCCGCACCTCTCGGCCAGTCAGAAACGCTGCGTGGAAAGCCTCATCTCTTCCTTCCGTGACTGTTTTAGATCGACTTCCAAGGTACGACCGACGCCGCTTGCCAAGCACCGAATTATCGTTGCTGAGGACCAAAGACCACTATTCCAGCGCCCTTATCGCGTGTCTTCAAAAGAACGTCACGCCATCGGCCGTCAGGTTACTCAAATGCTTCAGGACGACGTCATACAACCGTCCACGAGCCCCTGGGCATATCCTGTTGTCCTCGTCACGAAGAAAGATGGCACCCTCAGGTTCTGTGTGGATTACAGACGCCTCAATAACGTCACGAAAAAGGATGTGTATCCTCTGCCACGCATTGATGACTCCCTCGACCGCCAGCGCCATGCCACCTACTTGTCATCCCTTGACCTCCGCAGTGGATATTGGCAAATAGAGGTCGACGAACGCGACCGAGAGAAGACCGCCTTTATTACTCCTGACGGTTTGTACGAGTTTAAGGTGCTCCCTTTTGGCTTGTGCTCTGCCCCTGCCACATTCCAACGAATGATGGACGCTGTGCTGTCTGGCCTGAAATGGCAGTCGTGCCTCGTATATCTCGACGATGTAGTGATCTTCTCTGACACATTCGATGAGCATCTGAAACGTTTGCGTGCTGTTTTCGAGGCCATACGTTCCGCTGGTCTCTCTCTCAAGTCAGAAAAATGTCACTTTGCGTTTCACGAGTTAAAGTTTCTTGTTCACATTGTGAGCGCTCTAGGTGTTAGTCCGGACTCCGAAAAGATGGCCGCCATAGCTGCTTTCCCCAAGCCAACAGACAAACGGAGCCTGCGTCGTTTCTGGGCCTCTGCGCGTACTATCGCCGGTTTGTTTACAATTTCTCCAAGCTAGCAGAGCCTCTGACCCACCTGACGAAAGACGCTGAACCCTTCTTCTGGGGCGAGGACCAGGAAAGAGCCTTCACGGAACTCAAGTCCCGTCTCCAATGTGCGCCTGTGCTTGGTCACTTCGACAAAGAGGCCGACACGGAACTGCACACTGATGCCAGTAACGTTGGTCTCGGTGCGGTCCTTGTTCAGCGACAAGACTGTCTAGAACGCGTGATTGCTTACGCCAGTCGCACTTTATTCCGTTCCGAAGTCAATTATTCCACTACGGAAAAGGAATGTCTGGCTGTGCTGTGGGCAGTTACGAAATTTCGACCGTACTTGTATGGCCGCCCGTTTCGGGTCGTGAGCGACCACCATTCACTGTGTTGGCTGGCGAACCTGAAATATCCCTCGGGGCGGCTTGCTCGATGGAGCCTTCGGTTACAAGAATTTGATGTCACCATCGTGCAGAAGTCCGGCCAGAAACACAGTGATGCTGACTGTCTCTCGCGCGCTCCTATTCCTTGCCCCACGCGGACGAGTCCGACGACGATTCCGCTTTTCACGGAGCTGTCACCACACCCACCCTTGCCCGCCAACAGCGGGACGACTCCGAGCTGCTGCCCCTCATCGAGTACTTCGAGGGAACCGCTCTATCACCACCTCGACTCTTCAAGCGCGGAATGTCATCGTTTTGCTTGCGCGATGGTGTCCTCTACAAAAAAAACTACGGCCCAACAAACACTGTCTATCTGCTTGTAGTGCCTACAACGTTTCGTGACGAAGTTCTACGTGCGTGCCACGACGACCTTCCCTTGGGCCACCTCGGGTTTTCCCGCACGTTAGCACGCATACGCAACAAGTACTACTGGCCCAGGCTTGCTGTGGTTGTCCACCGCTACGTGCGAACCTGTCGTGAGTGTCAGCGCCGGAAGACGCCGCCGACTAAACCAGCAGGGCTCCTGCAGCCTATCGATCCCCCGCGCCTCCCATTTCAACAGGTAGGCATGGACTTACTCAGTCCATTTCCGGAGTCTTCCATGGGTAACCGATATATTGCTGTTGCCACTATCTCAGCTGCTGATGTGAGACCAAGGCCCTTCCCCGTGGCACCGCCGCCGAAGTTGCACAATTTTTCATTCACAAAATTGTGCTTCGTCACGGAGCCCCAACAGTCGTATTAACAGACAAAAGCCCCGCGTTTACGTCGGCACTTACGAGCGAGGTACTTCGTCTCAGTGGCACCAGCCACCGCAAGACTACAGCTTACCATCCGCAAACAAATGGGCTCACTGAGCGGCTTAACAAGACAATTGCCGATATGCTTGCTATGTATGTCGACAACGACCATGCGAACTGGGACCGGATACTGCCTTACATCACGTTCGCATACAACACTGCGCTCCACGAAACGACACGCTTCACTCCGTTCCATTTGGTGCACGGTCGCGAAGCCTTGACCATGCTGGACGCCATGCTTCTTCCGGATCCTACTCCCTCTTCTGTCGTGGACGCTGAACAATTTGTTCGTGACGCCGAAGCCGCTCGCCAAGTTGCTCGACAGCGAATCCGGTGCCAACAAGAACGCGACGCCGAGCGCTACAACCTCCGCCGCAGGGAGGTGATTTATACACCCGGTGACCAAGTCTGAGTATGGAGCCCGATCCGTTTGCGAGGGCGCTCTGAGAAGCTTCTTCGCCGTTACTTTGGTCCATACCAGGTGTTACGCCGCCTCAGCGCGGTTACCTACGAGGTGCTCCCTCAAGGAACTGTCCGGTCGTCTCGACAACCGACGTCCGACGTAGTGCACATGCCGCGAATGAAGCCGTATTACTCCCGTTAGCTCCTTTCTGCGAGTACACTTGCGCTGCTGCCTTCCGCCTTACGTTTTTTTCCCCTCGCGTGCGGCATCGAGTCGATGCCTCTTGAAAGGGAGGGGGGCAATGCCAAACTGCTGACATTCTGCCGGCGCCACCTGGTGGTCGAACCTGTCTCCCAGCGCGTGGCCGAACGTCTTCTATCTCGAATGAGCGCGGCGGTTCGGCAAGGCTCGCCCTAGTACACGGCTGTGTTTCCCGCTTCTTGCTACGTTTGTCGGTGACAATATGAGATACGAAGCCAGGTAGCCGCAACCACAGCCCTTGCATGAGCAAGAAGGGCGAGGCGTCTGGCAGCTATGGGTAAGCTCAGGACTCTCCTCAGCAATGAGGATGTGTTGAGGTTACTTTGAATACGAAACCTCTCGTAAGATACCTACAGCAGGACAAAATTTAAAAACCCTATCTAATGAAAACATGCGGTTATCACCTAGAAATAATGAAGGGTGCATTGGTGTTTTAAATGTGTAAAGTTCAGGAAAGTGCTGTCTCTTTGTGTATCCAGTCTGGGGCGTATGATTAATGTGTGGACAACTGAGATGTGGGCTCCACATCTCACGCATTGTGGTGCCGGAGTGCCCTGTAAAAGATGCGAGTGTGTGATGTATGTCCTATCCTCAGTCTGCAGAGAGCAACTTCTTTGAATCTATTTTGTTTTCTGTGGCATACCTCCCAATCCATAGTTTTACTGCGTGCAGTTTGGTGTCTGTTTGTTCATCCCAATCCTGCTGCCACTCTTTGCGAAGTGCAGTCCTAATATATTGCCTGAAGTCCTGGTATGTAAGTTGTTTTATATCCATCCCACTCAGTTCGGCACTGAAGCTGCAAGCCAATCAGCTTCTTCGTTTCCATCTTTTCCACAGTGACCTGGTACCCAGCTTACTGTAATTTTAAGGTTCAATGTGCGTGCAGACAAGTCATTCCAAGAGGGAATTCATTACAGGGTTTTTGCAGGGTTTCCTAGAATACAGGGCCATAATCACACTTAAGGAATCTGAGTAAATAACAGAGCTTGGGACTTTCTCTTCCAGGATGAATCTAAGAGCCAACAGAATATCATAGCATTCCGCAGTAAATTTACTTGTGTGTCTATTCATTGTTTTTGTTTCTGATTTTTTGTTTCGCAACAATTTAAGAGCCTGAACAAATGACCACGTAGGAGGCGTTGCTACAATAAACTAGATTGCGTCTTTCTTAAGGAGCAGTACAACTTGGCGGAAAGCACGTCACACTGAAGTTAATATTTGAAATTTCGCATAATTAGCCTTAGCTAACTAACTTATTAACCCGAACTGATAAAGTGCTGTGCGGAGCCCCACATGACGGGAAACAGTAGGTCGTTTTCAGGTAGTGGTACACGACTTTTTTAAAAAATCTTGGTTAAATTTACTTCAAACACCCTACATGTCTCAGGATTAGAGGCAAGGAAAGGCCCATTTTGTCCAGCCTGTTAAAATGACGCTGCCAATCATGGGGAAGCATTACACAACGAGGGCCATTGTGTACTGTGTAACGGAGCGGCGATGACAGTATGGCTGATGCAGTGGACAACTAGAGCCATTATCGCAAATGCAACTGAGTGGCACTGCCAATATGGGGTAAACAGTGGTCAGCCAGGGCCATTGTTGGCATTGTAGAGCAGCGGCATGGCCAATGATGGAAGAACAAAGGTGAAACAGGGTTATTATTCGTACCATCAGAGAGTGGCCCTTAATATGTTGGGGACACGTCGGACAGGTAGGGCTATCATTGGACTTGTAAGACTGGCGCTGCCAATACTGGGAGCACAGTGCCGATTTTGGTCCTTTGTAGGAGTGACCTCTGCCAATAGAGTTCGGCAGCGGTGCACCACAGAGCAACACCTATTTTCTGTATCTTCTGCAGCTTTCGGCACATGCCCTCTACCGTGCAAGGCATCCCTTCGTCGTCGGTCCGGTGCTATCAGTGGCGCTTCAGCGGATAACTGCAAGCACTACAAGCTTCGAGTGGTGAAACAGCGCATTCACAAGGACGCCCACGGTGCACCAATTTGCTTATATTAGGAGCGACGCCTCAGCTGAGTCTTCATTTCTGCAGCGGTGCACCTCAGAGCAACACCTAATTTGTGCATCTTCTGCACGTGAGCAATATTCTTTTCTATTGTATAAAGCCTGAAATCTTCACTGTGCACTGCTTCTGAACGCAACAAACATTGCATTTGACACTGCCTTGGTGTTTGTTGAGTAGTGCTGTAAGGCACTTGCGACACATAAAACGTAGATGAGTAACGTGAAATATATTGCCAAGCCGCTTGAGGACCTGAGGCGAGAACTGAGGACAGACCTCAGGTCATTCAAAGAAAGTGTCAAAAACCGCAACGATACCTGTGATTGTGTCATTGAAATCATAAATGAATTCAAAGAACTTAGAAAAGAAGTCCAAGTCTTTCACAGAGAAACGAAGGGCGGGAAGCTGAGAATTGCTGATTGAGCGAAAGGATAGATCAATTAGAACAGTATCAGAGGATGAACAACTTGGAAATAAAAGGAGTGCCTGAGGAAGGTAACGTCGTCGATGTTGTGAGGAGGATCGGGAGTACTTTTAATGAGCCGATTTCTGATTCGGACATTGACATCTGCCATCGTGTGCCCACATCAAATTATTCCAAAAAAAAACTTTGTTGTCCGTTTTGTACAACGCACAAAACGGGACAAAATTTTGCAAAAAGGGAGAAACCAGAAGATGACTACAAAATATCTTGGTTATACATGTTCAGCTGCCTCATCAACCAAGAAAGCTGGCAGGCCGCTACGATGAGCATAAACCCGCAACTGCGTACAAGATCTTCTTGGACAAATTCAAACAGTACGACAATACAGCCTTCCCTCTGCGAAAGCAGAAAAAAAAAGAAATGAAAAGTTAGAAAACCATTCATAACTTCGGGCTTATACAAAAAATACGTAAAAAGAATAAATTGTGCCACATTTTGGTCAGATCTCGTAATCACGACATATTTACTGAGTTTAAAAGATACAGAAGCAAATTAAACTTCGATCTGAAAAAGACAAGGGATGATTATTACGAAACAAAATTTTACAACATTCAAAACGACCAATGTAGACTGTGGAATACTGTGAACGATTTAACTGGCCGAGTGCGAAAAACACATTTCTTGAATGAAATTGTTTGAGTTTGAGTTTATTAACATTTTAGTTCTCAGTATAGAAAACTAAGGGCCGGGGACAAAAGGTACAAAACTTGTACCTGGCTGGGTCCCCTGACCCCATAACAAAGTTGGTAGCGATGCACTTCGAATAAACAAATAATAAACTAACGAAGAAAAACGAACAAAGCACTTTGAGCGAAAACAATTTAACATGATGTTTGAAATTGTGCACAACACTCGTGCCAATATTTAAACAAAATAAAAACCGTTTTAGCAAAACCCTGTGCGGAAACCATCAGAAAATACAGAATCCATCAGGAGAGACACTTATAATCAATAATGTACAACAAATAAGTATGATGAACATAAATCAAGTATAGTTAGTCGAAAAGAAAGTAGTCGTTCTAAAAGAAAGTACACATTATAGAAATTCACAAAAAACCGTGAGACCAACTACTACCACACAATGAAAATTTCGCGCAAAAATCTTTTCAGTGTATTAATAGAAGGATAATTGATAGCTTCAGCTAACACCGCGTTCTCGTTTAAAGCGTTGGGAATAAGATATTTCATACTTTGTAGCCATAATTTGTTCGTAAACGTGGTAATATGTAATTGTAATATGTAATATGTAAACTGTAATTGATATTGCCAATGTAGTTGGGAAAGAGCTCGTTGAAATTAATCGACACTTTGTTAGCACAGGGGTATATAGCGGACAAAACTCAGAAGCGGATAGTTTTATGCCTACAGGGCAGGTTGATTCTATCGTGCTGACACCAGCGGGCCCTTCCCAAATCCAAATGATTATCATGGCCCAAGAAAACAAAGCTGCCGGCAGGAAAAACAAAGTAAAGGCCTTACCTGCAGAGTATGTCGCTCATTTTATTAGTCCTGTAGTAACCCACATAATAAATGAGATAGCTTACAGGTTGTGAGTTCCCAGATGAATTAAATATATCTACGTAAGGTAACCCCTGTTTACAAAGGTTGCGATGAGAAAAAGCTTACCAACTACAGGCCGATATCTGTTTTGCCGGCGTTTTTCAAGATATTTGAACGTGTTAATAATCTTACGCCTTTTTTCATAAACACGAAATAATTATAAACTCGCAGTATGGCTTTTACAAGGATGTGTCTGCAGAACTAGCAGTGATAAACATAAAGGACCAAATAATTGAAAATATTGAGAACAAATTTCTTACTCGGGAGATTTTCTTAGATTTGAAAAAGGCATTCGACACTGTGCAACACGATATCCTTCTTAAGAAGCTTGTTGCGTATGGTGTTCGACGTGTAGGGAAGAATTTAATTACACCATATCTCTCAAATCGGCATCAGTATGTATAAGTCGACAATCTGTATCACAAAAATTGAAAGTCGAATATGGCGTCCCTCATGGATCAACCTTAGGACCCCTCCTTTCTTATATGCATAAATGATACGACGTCAATACCAATCTCCCCTGAAATCATATTGTATGTAGACGACACTAATATCTTCTTCACTGGCACCAAAAAAAGGGGTCATGGAATCACCAGCTAACAGTTAACTCTTACGCCACTCCAGGTGGCTTAAAAGCAACCGGCTGAGTTTAAACATATGCAAAACCAAATATATAATTTTAAGCCAGCAAATAAAAGAGACCCCTACTGTGTTCATCTGAAATTTTAGGACACGTTACTGGAAGAAGTTAGAGAGCAAAAGTTCATGGGCGTTTGTTTTACAGAGGACTTTACGTGGAATACTCACATTAACAAATTAAAAAGTGAGCTATCTCGAGTTACAGGCTGCATGTATAAAATACAAAATATACTACCCACCCCTTTGAAACAAGCATTATACTACTCACTTTTCTATTCAAAACTGAGTTACGGGATTCTAGTATGGGTAACTACGACACCTTATAACTACAACAAACTAATCATTGTACAAAAGAAAATATTGAGAATGTGTAAAGACTGTGTGGGTGGCAAACGAGGACTCCGAACAAAACCGCTCTTCAATAAATATAGCATGCCTAAAGCAGATCAAGTTTATTATTTCAAACTACCCCAATGGATTTATAAAAACAGGCTGCGCACAATACCTCTCGACAGTTGCACCTCGTACCCAATGCGTAGACCACACCATCTAAAGCCCGCCACAAGAACTAATTACGGTAGGCAAACATTGAATTCTCAAAGGATTAATATATTTAACAGTGATCACTTTAACGTACAATACACACAATCCTTCCACAACTTCAAAAAGAACTGTAAAAAGCTATTAGTGCGCAGTGACATTTCATTTTCATTTTGTGGAGCTTGCGCTCATCCCTGATAACACATGTAACCTCAGTTATGTTGCATTATGTTATGTTATTTTTATGTTATTATGTTATATAATGTTATGTTATTTCTATTAGCGCTTGTAAAATATATTTGCCATTGTATCAGCATTTACACTGCACATCAGTGTTAACCTTGTTCGTTTCTGAAATGTTTCTATGTACTGATCTATTTACTGCATATGCTATTTTTTCGGGCCAGTGAATTCTATGGTTTTATTTTCTTTGTTCACTTCTGATGCAAGCCAATATTATTGTTACATAATACTTAATGTTTATGTATCTTCTGCCGTTTCAAAATCTATCATGTTCAAGAAAAAGTAATGCTTTCAAGATATGCGTTCTGAATAACTGAATTTTTCGTTGCTGTCTGCTGTGTTAAAGATATGTTTGGCGAATATGTGTGTGAATGACACGTCATGCTGCCGTGAACTGTAGGGGCGCAGTGGCTCTGTCAGGCATTTTGCCTTTACGTCTGCCCCCTACACGGAGAGAATCCGTGAAACAATAAACATTCAATATCGGGCCGATGCTCTGTGCTGCCTGGGTCTACTCATCAGCAGACTTGAGAAAAGGGATAAGATGGGTTCGATTTCGCCGTAAAGTGCAGTTCCCAGTGTCAACTATATATGACCTAGACTCGCTTGCGGGCGCCATCACGTTCCCCTTTCGCTTTAGGTCTGCAGCCCAGACTTCATCACCTTCCACAAGGGTCGGAACTATGCCATATGTCATGTCGTCAATCGTAGATTCTTCACTGCTGTTCGCGGTATTGGGTTTCAAAATTCTGATGTTTAGCGGCGTCTGGCAAACGAAGAACAAGCCTTCCGGGAGTCAGAGGAATCATTGTCCGCAACCGCCTCCCCATGAATACTTCAGAGGGGCCGTAGCCATTTTCCAGTGGAGTTGACCTGTAGGACAAGAGGGTAAGGTGTATATATATTATATATATATATATATATATATATATATATATATATATATATATATATATATATATATATATATATATATATATATATATATATATATATATATATATATATATATATCGACTGAGCTACGGCGACGGCTGTCCAATCTGCTGCTCTCGTGGGTATTTATGTTTACTGGGTGTAAGCGAGCCTTGAGAGTGTTCACCAGCGCCACCCTCGACCATAGCGGCGGATGTAGCACGTCCTGTAATACCGCGAGCGTGACGTAGAACGTCATCTAACGGTGAGGGCGGAAACTGTGCGAGAGCCCTCTTATGCTACCTTTGGCATTAAGACTGCCAGAACCGAGACCCTCGTTAAGCTATGAGCAGACAAGTTAAAGGAAATGAGGGGCCCGTTTGACAAATTTATGAAGGGAGCCAACAGTCACCGAAACCAAGGTGCATAGGCCTTAGCTCAGTTGGTAAGAGCACCGGACGCGATATTCGGAGGTCGTGGGTTCGGATCCCACCGGCGGCATAGTTGTTTTTTCTGCTGCTTTATAAGTAATTTTCTTTAAGCGATTTATTAATCTAAGAATTATTATCCCACTGATAAGCATAACACATTAAAAAAAAAATTAACGTTCCCCTATGCACCTTGGTTTCGGTGAAGGTTGGCTCCCTTCATAAATTTGTCAAACGGGCCCCTCATTTCCTTTAACTTGTCTGCTGATAGCTTAACGAGGGTCTCGGTTCTGGCAGTCTTAATGCCAAAGGTAGCATAAGAGGGCTCTCGCACAGTTTCCGCCCTCGCCGTTAGATGACGTTCTACGTCGTCACGCTCGCGGTATTACAGGACGTGCTACGTCCGCCGCTATGGTCGAGGGTGGCGCTGGTGAACACTCTCAAGGCTCGCTTACACCCAGTAAACATAAATACCCACGAGAGCAGCAGATTGGACAGCCGTCGCCGTAGCTCAGTTGGTAAGAGCACCGGACGCGATATTCGGAGGTCGTGGGTTCGGATCCCACCGGCGGCATAGTTGTTTTTTCTGCTGCTTTATTAGTAATTTTCTTTAAGCGATTTATTAATCTAAGAATTATTATCCCACTGATAAGCATAACACATTAAAAAAAAATTAACGTTCCCCTTTGCACCGTGGTTTCGGTGACTGTTGGCTCCCTTCATAAATATATATATATATATATATATGTCTTGGGTCTTCTTCATTGAAGTTTTGATGATTTTCACAGCAGTAGAATGGAAAGTTGGGCGAGTTGGTATGCGTTCATTTTGGGTGGAAAAAACAGCGCGAAAGGGACGGAAGACAAGAAGAAGGAAACCACACGGACGAGCGCTCACTCACAACTATTTTTTATTCAGAAAAACAACAGACATTTATATTTAAAAATCACATGACCTGACGTCACTCGCGCACATGCCCAGAAATACAACAGTCTAAGACTATATCATGAGTCAAGATTAAAACCTTACAACGCGATTTCAGAACTCTGTGATTAACCGAAAAAACACGAGACAGCCAGAAAAAAAACAAAGGTACTAAAAAACAAAACACACATCACGTGTTGTCAAGAAAAGCGACCTCTTTATCGACCATCAATAAGGAAGGCTGACTGGTGCATTCATCCCGTCTTTTCCGAATGTGATATGCCTCAATGAGCTCCCTTGTCGTCTTATCTCTATGGCGGAATAAAATACGTGTGCGCGCGACTAGAGGTCTGCATACTTTCTTATTTTCAATCTTGCATGCTTCGCAGTGCTCTCTTAGATGCAAATAGTTTGAATCTGATAGTGAATGAAGATGCTCCCTAAGTCGAATATTTATACATCGGCCGGTCTGTCCTATATATACTTTTTTACATGAAAGAGGAAGTTCATACACAACTGAACATGCGCACTCTACACACCTTGATCTATGGGAAACCAAACAACGAAATGGGCTAATTCTTGATATATTGTCATGGCGGTTCCCTATCATGCGACAAAGCCCCCCCAACTTGTGTGGCGCACAAAACACCACATTCACGTCAAATCTGCCCGCCACCTTTTCTAGATTATGAGCCGTTGGGTGCATATACGGAATAGCAGCAAATTTTTTTCCTGTTCTGTCCAATTTTGTATTCAAGAAACCTTTTCGCACTACCCTCACCAGCTTCTCGCAAGTTGCTGAAATCACCCCCTGTGGAAACCCTGCGGCTTCTAATCTACTTACTTGTAACATCAGACTGTCGGCTATGCAGTGATGGCATGAATTTGTGAGGCTTGAACGTAAGGTAGTCATTGCAATTCCATTCTTTACTAGCTTTGAGTGCCACGAGGTAAAACTTAACACCGGTTTTTGGGATCGGGGTGAATGCATCCAGCAGATGTGCTCTTCCCTAAAAAACAACTTCAAACTTAAAAACTGCAGTGCATTTTCTTACGGCAACTCGAAAGTGAAGGACAGTCCTTTACCACATTCTTGAAAAACCTTTAGAATGTCATTCACTCTTGTATTGAAACTGTCCCTCTCTACTAAAACTAAAAAATCATCAACAAATCTTGAAATATGCATTGCAAGACCCCCAATTTTGTTTTTTATTTCCTTGTCTACCTGGGAAAGATAAATGCTGCTTAGGGCTGGAGCAACCTTCGAACCTATGCATATGCCCTTTCTTTGAACATATACATCTCCTCGCCATCCCACGTATGTTGATTGCAAATAGAAAGCCAAAATCTCAAGAAAAGCAGACACCGAAATGCCGCACCGACTCACAAACCTAGCTTCGTCATTTTCTTCATCTATGCACTTGCGTACCGCTTTTAACATGCCTTTATGCGGAAGAGAATAATAAAGGTCTTGTATGTCTATGCTGAAACCGGCACACCTTCCCGGATTTTCTTGCCTTAGGAACTTGACAAGAACATCGGCATTTTTCTCAGCAAAAGGATCGTCAACTGTCAATCCTGAAATGTGTTCCTGTAGGTAACTAGAGATTAAATACTGCCAAGTGCCGCCTTCGGAAACTATAGCCCTAAATGGGACATCGATCTTGTGGGTTTTTGCCGAAAAAAATAAGTCCAATTCCGTTCCCTGTGATTTCTGAACCGAGGTGGCTAATGCTTTCAAATTAAACTCATTCAACAGTGAAATCACCCGCTCTTTCACAACCACGTGATCTACGTTGACCCGTTTAAAACACTTTTTGACAGCCGCCAAAGCCTTTTCAATGAACATCCCTTCCGGAATCACAACAAAATGTCCTTCCTTATCTGATAACACAAGTCTTAAATCGGCACTGTGGAAATAATCTACGAGGCCACGCAAGTCCTTACTCCGTTTTCGTCTGCCCGGTGACACACCCAAGGCGTTGACGCTCTCCTCCAGGAACCTTGGCCGAAGTTCATCCTTGACTTTTCTGGAGACACTTCTGGAAATGGCTAGCCTCTCCACCGGTGATAGGATTGGCTCCTGGGAGTACTTCGGTCCGTGTTCAAGGGTCTTACGGTGTTGCGGTGGAAGATGTGCTTCGCCCAGAAGCTGCACTCTTCCAGCTTGCTTTGCAGTCCTTTCTTTCCTTGGAAGGTGAGGAAGGGCGGAAGCCCACAAGAACTCCGTCGTCTGCAGTGAGGTTGCAAACCACTCCCTGTAGACCTTGGTTTGCTGATGTTCTGTTCCGTACCGCCCACATGCCACCCATAAGCACTCCTTCAGATACCGTGCCTGTCGCCAAAGCTCTGAACGAAGAATGCGACAAATACGTCTTGAATGCCCTGGTGACGGCTGTAGAACTCCGCACACGAGCGGCAGATCCGTGGGGCAAAGGCCGCGCTTGAAATGCCACGCAGCTACTCTGGCTCTGCATACACATACTGCATACAACGTGGCGATGTACGCTGGGGAAGACAGGTCTAAGTTGAAACACGTAAAAGAGCCCTGTGCACTAGAAATACTCTGTAGTAGAATGGAAAGTTGGGCGAGTTGGTATGCGTTCATTTTGGGTGGAAAAAACAGCGCGAAAGGGACGGAAGACAAAGAAGAAGGAAACCACACGGACGAGCGCTGACTCACAACTATTTTTTATTCAGAAAAACAACAGACATTTATATTTAAAAAATTACATGACCTGACGTCACTCGCGCACATGCCCAGAAATACAAGTCTAAGACTATATCATGAGTCAAGATTAAAACCTTACAACGCGATTTCAGAACTCTGTGATTAACCGAAAAAACACGAGACAGCCAGAAAAAAAACCAAAGGTACTAAAAAACAAAGGTACTAAAAAAACAAAACACACATCACGTGTTGTCAAGAAAAGCGACCTCTTTATCGACCATCAATAAGGAAGGCTGACTGGTGCATTCATCCCGTCTTTTCCGAATGTGATATGCCTCAATGAGCTCCCTTGTCGTCTTATCTCTATTTTATTCCGCCATAGAGATAAGACGACAAGGGAGCTCATTGAGACATATCACATTCAGACAAGACGGGATGAATGCACCAGTCAGCCTTCCTTATAGATGGGTTGTATTTCTGGGCATGTGCGCGAGTGACGTCAGGTCATGTGAGTTTTTAAATATAAATGTCTGTTGTTTTTCTGAATAAAAAATAGTTGTGAGTCAGCGCTCGTCCGTGTGGTTTCCTTCTTCTTTGTCTTCCGCCCCTTTGGCGCTGTTTTTTCCACCCAAAATGAACGCATACCAACTCGCCCAACTTTCCATTCTACTACAGTGTATTTCTAGTGCACAGGGCTCTTTTACGTGTTTCAACATAGACCTGTCTTCCCCAGCGTACATCGCCACGTTGTATGCAGTATGTGTATGCAGAGCCAGAGTAGCTGCGTGGCATTTCAAGCGCGGCCTTTGCCCCACGGATCTGCCGCTCGTGTGCGGAGTTCTACAGCCGTCACCAGGGCATTCAAGACGTATTTGTCGCATTCTTCGTTCAGAGCTTTGGCGACAGGCACGGTATCTGAAGGAGTGCTTATGGGTGGCATGTGGGCGGTACGGAACAGAACATCAGCAAACCAAGGTCTACAGGGAGTGGTTTGCAACCTCACTGCAGACGACGGAGTTCTTGTGGGCTTCCGCCCTTCCTCACCTTCCAAGGAAAGAAAGGACTGCAAAGCAAGCTGGAAGAGTGCAGCTTCTGGGCGAAGCACATCTTCCACCGCAACACCGTAAGACCCTTGAACACGGACCGAAGTACTCCCAGGAGCCAATCCTATCACCGGTGGAGAGGCTAGCCATTTCCAGAAGTGTCTCCAGAAAAGTCAAGGATGAACTTCGGCCAAGGTTCCTGGAGGAGAGCGTCAACGCCTTGGGTGTGTCACCGGGCAGACGAAAACGGAGTAAGGACTTGCGTGGCCTCGTAGATTATTTCCACAGTGCCGATTTAAGACTTGTGTTATCAGATAAGGAAGGACATTTTGTTGTGATTCCGGAAGGGATGTTCATTGAAAAGGCTTTGGCGGCTGTCAAAAAGTGTTTTAAACGGGTCAACGTAGATCACGTGGTTGTGAAAGAGCGGGTGATTTCACTGTTGAATGAGTTTAATTTGAAAGCATTAGCCACCTCGGTTCAGAAATCACAGGGAACGGAATTGGACTTATTTTTTTCGGCAAAAACCCACAAGATCGATGTCCCATTTAGGGCTATAGTTTCCGAAGGCGGCACTTGGCAGTATTTAATCTCTAGTTACCTACAGGAACACATTTCAGGATTGACAGTTGACGATCCTTTTGCTGTGAAAAATGCCGATGTTCTTGTCAAGTTCCTAAGGCAAGAAAATCCGGGAAGGTGTACCGGTTTCAGCATAGACATACAAGACCTTTATTATTCTCTTCCGCATAAAGGCATGTTAAAAGCGGTACGCAAGTGCATAGATGAAGAAAATGACGAAGCTAGGTTTGTGAGTCGGTGCGGCGATTCGGTGTCTGCTTTTCTTGAGATTTTGGCTTTCTATTTGCAATCAACATACGTGGGATGGCGAGGAGATGTATATGTTCAAAGAAAGGGCATATGCATAGGTTCGAAGGTTGCTCCAGCCCTAAGCAGCATTTATCTTTCCCAGGTAGACAAGGAAAAAAAACAAAATCGGGGGTCTTGCAATGCATATTTCAAGATTTGTTGATGATTTTTTTAGTTTTAGTAGACAGGGACAGTTTCAATACAAGAGTGAATGACATTCTAAAGGTTTTTCAAGAATGTGGTAAAGGACTGTCCTTCACTTTCGAGTTGCCGTCAGAAAATGCACTGCAGTTTTTAAGTTTGAAGTTGTTTTTTAGGGAAGAGCACATCTGCTGGATGCATTCACCCCGATCCCAAAAACCGGTGTTAAGTTTTACCTCGGGGCACTCAAAGCTAGTAAAGAATGGAATTGCAATGAATACCTTACGTTCAAGCCTCACCAATTCATGCCATCACTGCATAGCCGACAGTCTGATGTTACAAGTAAGTAGATTAGAAGCCGCAGGGTTTCCACAGGGGGTGATTTCAGCAACTTGCGAGAAGCTGGTGAGGGTAGTGCGAAAAGGTTTCTTGAATACAAAATTGGACAGAACAGGAAAAAAATTTGCTGCTATTCCGTATATGCACCCAACGGCTCATAATCTAAAAAAGGTGGCGGGCAGATTTGACGTGAATGTGGTGTTTTGTGCGCCACACAAGTTGGGGGGGGGGGGGGGGCTTTGTCGCATGATAGGGAACCGCCATGACAATATATCAAGAATTAGCCCATTTCGTTGTTTGGTTTCCCATAGATCAAGGTGTGTAGAGTGCGCATGTTCAGTTGTGTATGAACTTCCTCTTTCATGTAAAAAAGTATATATAGGACAGACCGGCCGATGTATAAATATTCGACTTAGGGAGCATCTTCGTTCACTATCAGATTCAAACTATTCGCATCTAAGAGAGCACTGCGAAGCATGCAAGATTGAAAATAAGAAAGTATGCAGACCTCTAGTCGCGCGCACAGGTATTTTATTCCGCCATAGAGATAAGACGACAAGGGAGCTCATTGAGGCATATCACATTCAGAAAAGACGGGATGAATGCACCAGTCAGCCTTCCTTATTGATGGTCGATAAAGAGGTCGCTTTTCTTGACAACACGTGATGTGTGTTTTGTTTTTTTAGCACCTTTGTTTTTTAGTACCTTTGTTTTTTTTTCTGGCTGTCTCGTGTTTTTTCGGTTAATCAGAGTTCTGAAATCGCGTTGTAAGGTTTTAATCTTGACTCATGATATAGTCTTAGACTTGTATTTCTGGGCATGTGCGCGAGTGACGTCAGGTCATGTGATTTTTTAAATATAAATGTCTGTTGTTTTTCTGAATAAAAAATAGTTGTGAGTCAGCGCTCGTCCGTGTGGTTTCCTTCTTCTTTGTCTTCCGTCCCTTTCGCGCTGTTTTTTCCACCCAAAATTTTCACAGCAGTATCAGAATTTCCGTTGCTCTGAGGTTGGTGTGGGCTTGAAATGACGTGTTTGAACCTGTATTCTTGAGCAAACTTAGGGAAGTCAGAGGACGAGAATTCTCGGAGATGCAAGCACCCGCGATCTGATTTTTAGGATTATCTCAGCCACTCAAGGCAGTGCTGCTTGATGGGAAGGGTTGTCTTCACGGCGTGCAAAAAAAACCTCGATGTCGCTTTCTATCCCTATGTAACCAGTCTCCTGCAGAGGTGATCTGGAAAGCGTGTCGGCCGCGAGCAGTTCTTTCCCAGGTACATATACCACTTCGTACTGGTACCTCATCATTTTAATTTTAAGCCCTTGTAGCCGCGGTGTTAGGTCAACAAGACTTTTTGACATAAAGATAGGTACCAACGGCTTGTTGTCTGTTTCGATTGTGAATTGCTTGCCTACCAGGTAGTCACTGAATTTTCCGCAAGCACAAAACAAGCCAGAAGCCTCTTTCCCTATTTGCGCATTGCATTTCTCTGTGTCATATAAAAGCCGGGAGGCATAAGCGATGACTGGAAACTTGCGACTGGTCTCTTTCTGTCGAACCACTTCCCCCAGTCCAAACGAAGAAGCGTCTGCACTGACCACTGTCTACTTAGCAGGATCGTAGACCTCTAGCACTGGGAGAGATAAAAGTAGCTGCTTCCATTTGTCGAGCGCTTGCTGTTGAAGAGTAACGTTGGGCAGCATGGCGTCTAGCGTGGTCGTGGCCTCCCTGCCATGGACGAGCCTAAAAGGCGTCATCTGGGTGGTCTCCTGCACTGCGGTGTTGTAGGCGAAGACGACGTAAGGCAGGATGACATCCCAGGTTTTGTGTTCGGCATCGACATACATGGCGAGCATATCGGCGATGGTTTTGTTCAGGCGCTCGGTCAGTCCGTTGGTCTGCAGATGGTATGCGTTTGTCCTCCGGTGGCTGGTTTGGCTGTAACGCAGGATGGCTTGCGTTAGTTCGGCCGTGAATGCTGTTCCTCTGTCCGTGATGAGCACATCGGGGGCGCCGTGTCGAAGAAGAAAGCATTCCACGAAAAATTTGGCGACTTCTGCTGCTGTTCCGTTCGGCAGGGCTTTCGCCTCGGCGAAGCGGGTCAGGTAGTCGGTCGCTATGATGATCCACTTATTTCCAGATGTTGACGTTGGAAAAGTGCCAAGCAAGTCCATGCCGATCTGAGGAGAGGGCCTGGAGGGAGGTTCAATGGGGTTCAGAAATCCTGCTGGTCGTGTGGGAGGGGTCTTTCGTCGCTGACAATCTCGGCAGGATTTCACATAGTGTCCGACATCGGCAGACAGCCGGATCCAGTAATACTTGTCTTGAATGCGGCGGAGGGTGCGAGTAAACCCGAGATGTCCAGCTGTCGGCTCGTCGTGTGAAGCCTGTAGAACTTCTTCGCGGAGACAAGCAGGTACAACAAGGAGGTAGGCTGTTTTGCTCGCTGCAACGTGCTTCACGAGGACCTCATTCTGCACACATAAGGAAGACAGTCCTCGCTTGAATGAAGCGGGGGGTGAAGAAACCTTGCCTTCCAGGTACTCGATGAGGCGTTTTAGGTCGGGGTCCGAGCGTTGCTGCTGGGCAAACGAGCTGGGGCTGATGGGTCCCAGGAAGGCGTCCTCATCGTCGTCCGGCGGTGGTGTATCTACAGGGGCTCGTGAGAGGCAATCGGCGTCAGAGTGCTTGCGTCCGGACTTGTAAACGACGGTGACGTCTAACTCCTGGAGACGAAGACTCCATCGAGCGAGTCGGCCTGAGGGGTCCTCCAAATTGACAAGCCAGCACAGCGCGTGGTGATCGCTGGCCACCTTGAACGGTGGTCCGTATAGGTAGGGGCGGAACTTTGACGTAGCCCAGATGATGGCAAGGCACTCCTTCTCAGTTGTCGAATAGTTAGCCTCGGCCTTGGAAAGAGAACGGCTAGAGTATGCGATAACTTTTTCCAGCCCGTCGCTTTTTTTGAACGAGAACGGCCCCTAGGCCCACGCTGCTTGCGTCGGTATGAACTTCAGCATCGGCGTTTTCATCAAAATGCGCGAGGATCGGTGGGGACTGTAAACGACGTTGAAGTTCCTTGAAGGCTTCTGCTTGCGGCGCTTCCCATTTAAACGGCATGTCTGCTTTCGTCAGGTTGGTCAGGGGCTCGGCGATGCGCGAAAAGTTTTCACAAATCGTCGGTAATATGCGCACAGTCCGAGAAATCTGCGCACTGCTTTCTTATCGGCCGGCGGTGGAAACTGTTCAATAGCAGCTGTTTTCTGCGGGTCTGGGCGTACTCCCTCCTTGCTAACGATGTGGCCTAGAAACAGTAGCTCTTCGTAGGCAAAGTGGCACTTCTCCGCCTTCAAGGTTAGGCCAGACGACTTGATGGCGTCTAGTACTGTTCGAAGTCTTTTGAGGTGCTCTTTAAAGTTCGAGACGAAGACAACGACGTCATCTAAATATACCGGACAAATTTGCCACTTCAGGCCTGCCAACACTGTATCCATTACTCGCTGAAACGTCGCTGGTGCGGAACAGAGACCAAATGGCATCACCTTGAACTCAAACAGCCCATACGTAGTGATGAATGCTTTCTTCTCGCCATATTTTTCGTCGACCTCAATTTGCCAGTACCCGCTCTTGAGGTCCACCGATGAGAAATATTTGGCGTTGCAGAGGCGGTCCAGTGTGTCGTCGATGCTGGGGAGTGGGTAGACGTCTTTCTTTGTTATGTTGTTCAAGCGGCGGTAATCCACGCAGAATCGAAGTGCGCCGTCTTTCTTTCTCACTAGAACAACCGGTGCAGCCCATGGGCTGTTTGAAGGCTGGATGACGTCGTCGCGAAGCATTTCTTCGAGTTGGTCCCGGATGGCTTGTCGTTCTCGCGGTGACACACGGTAGGGGCTTTGACGGAGAGGTCGGACGTGTTGGTCCGTTATAATGCGATGCTTGGCAATTGGCGTCTGTCGCACCTTCGGCGATGTCGAAAAACACTCACTGTAGCTTTGAAGCAGATTGCGGATCTGGTCTTGTCTGTTCCGGTGCAGGGCTGGGTTGATGTCGAAAGTGGGCAAGTTTTCATGGTCAGGCGATTCTTCTGCGGTGGGGTCGGAGAGGGCAAAGGAGTCTCGTACGTCGGATATTTCGTCGAAGAAAGCAATCGTCGTTCCTCTGTTAATATGTCGGTATTCTTCGCTGAAGTTAGTCAGCAGTACTTCGGCCAGGCCATTGCGCAAATGTGCGATGCCCCTTGCGATGCTGATTCCTCGGTCTAGGAGCAACTGCATGTTGCCCTCGATGATGGCTTCAGCGTTGATGGTTTTCGCGGCGCCTACGGTCACGATAACGCTTGATCCGGGTGGGACGCTCACTTCTTCCTCCAGGACACTCAGGGCAATGTGATTTTCCCGAGTTTTTATCGAAGCGATGGCTTCGTCCGTCGAAAGCGTGATCAGCTTGGATCGCAGGTCGATGATCGCCTGATGCTCAATAAGGAAATCCAGACCCAAGATCACTTCGCGGGAGCATTGCGGTAGCACAACAAAGGTCGCAGGATAGGTATGTTTTTTGACAGAAACTCGCGCTGTGCATCGTCCTGATGGCGTAATGAGGTGGCCCCCGCGGTGCGAATTTGTGGGCCGTCCCAAGCCGTTGTGACTTTTGTCAGCTGCGCAGCGAATGTTCCATTCATCACCGAGTAATCGGCTCCTGTGTCGACTACAGCGATAACTTTCCGGCCGTCAATAGTCACCTCTTAGTCGGAGGTCCTGGCTCTTGCATTGAATGTCGCTCTCGGCGTCGGGTCACGGCTTCGTCGCGTATGCGAGTCGCGGGTGTGGCGTGTGGTCGAAGCTCTTCTGGGTGGCGGCGTCGTTGTCAAGGCAGCCTGCGTCGTGGTCGGGGTTCTCATTGTGTGCGGCGTCGGTGCAGCGAGTGCCGGCTCTTCATGCGGCGTCGCTGGTGCAGCTTCTTAATGCTTACATTCACAGCGCAAGGACAAACACGGACTTGAGGGGAGACAGCACAAAGAGCCCTCAAGTCCGTGTTTGTCCTTGCGCTGTTAATGTAAGCATGAAGTACCAACTCGCCCAGCAACTGATTTTAAGCGTCTTCATGGGGCGTGGTCGTTAGAGGATCTTCGGCGTTTCGCTCTTGAGCAACCTCACCTCCAGAGGTTGCTGCCTTTAGTTTCCCCTACGGGGGCTGGGAGACCTTCCTCGTACGGCGGCTGCGTAGCTGCGGTGTGGCGACGCAAAGCGCGAGGTTGACGGCGATGGTGAGCGCGAAAAGCGGTTCGGCGTGTACTCTTCTCGACGCAGGTACTCGTCGATTTCCTGCGGACGTTGTCCGAAGCGTGGTCGTGGGGCGTTAACGGCAAATCCTCGAAGACCGATACATCGGTACAGGCAGTGATGAAAAATATGGCCGGCCTCACCGCAATGGAAGCACAACGGCCGGTTGTCGGAAGTCCTCCAGGCGTCGCATTTCCTGGGGCTTGAGCGTCGGTCATAGGCTGGGCGGGCAGGGGCTGGGAGGCGGCGTTGTGGAACAAGTGGTTCATCTCGGGGAGAACGTGGGGGTTGTCGTTGGGGCTGAGCAGTCCTTAATGGAGTGGCGTAGGTCTTGGTCTGGGGTTCTGTGGCCGTCGGGGTGCCAAGTGCCTGTTGCACTTCTCGTACCACGTCCATCAGAGTCGCTGCTTGTGGCTGTGGGGAGGATGGCAGTAATCGGCGTAGCTCCTCTCGGACGATTTCGCGGATAACTTCCCGCAAGCTGTCGCTGGTGGTGGCCGGCGTGTCCGAACGGATTGCACAGGCATAGGAAGGGCGGTTGTACTGCCGAGCTCGGACGTCGAGGGTCTTCTCAATCGTGCAGGCTTCTTGTATGAATTCCTCGACTGTTTTTGGCGGCTGGCGGACAAGGCTGCCAAAGAGTTGTTCTTTTACGCCGCGCATTAAAAACTGAACTTTCTTTTCCTCGGTCATCCCGGGGTCGGCGCGGCAAAATAGGCGCTTCATCTCCTCGACGTAACTGCGGACGGGCTCATTCGGAAGCTGGGTCCTGGACTCGAGGAGTCGTTCGGCTCTTTCTTTTCTCACGACACTGGTGAATACCTTCAATAGTTCTCCCTTGAATAGCTCCTATGTCGTAAGGGACGACTCGTAGTTTTCGTACCACGTGCGTGCGGAGTCATCCAATGAGAAGAACACGTGTCCAATTTTTGCCGCATCATTCCACTTGTTGAATGACGCCACGCGCTCAAATTGATCCAACCATTCTTCAGGGTCTTCGCCTTGGGATCCATTGAAAGTTGGCGGCACCCGCGGCTGCTGTAGTATGATCGGTGTCGACATCTTCGGCGAGGTTGCGGTGCTCGTAGCAGCGTCTTTTCGCTGTCTGGTGTGGTCCGGCAGTTTCCCAAACTCAGGCCCTTCTCCCTGGAGACGTCGGCTGGCTCGCTGAGCTGCTGGCTCGCCCTCGGGTGCGAAGCGCTGAGGGCTGGCTTCATGACTTGAAGGGGGCGTCCGGAACATGGAAGGCTACCCCGCATCTCCACCAGATGTCACGTAGTGGTGACGGCAGTCGAAGCAGCGATGAAAACGGACGAAAGGGTCTTCTAAAAGAAAACAGTTTATTGGGCTGACTTGCACCCAAAATGGTCTGAATCACTCGGCGGTGGCGAACCGACAAGCGTGCTCGGCGGTCGTCAAACAGAATGCCCGCCGCTGTCGGCCGTACTCAATTTAAAGCTGATAGCGAACTTTCGAGATAAAGAGCGCAAAGTTACTATAACATTCCGGAGCGTAGAATCAGCTCTGCCTGGCTGCGATCAATCGAGATAAATCTAGTCGCGTCTTGCGTCGCAAACAAAGCGATAAAGTGGTGTGGCGGCAGATTTGAAAAACGAACAAACACTTCAAATATTCGCGGCAATATGGTTTTGGTGCTTCTTTTGTGGTTTTTTATTGAAAACGAGTACTGAGCTCTACGGCTGATTTCACAGGAAATATGCTGTTAGCATTTCAATTTTAGCCTGGCCTTTTTTTACGATAACGACACGACAATTCCTTCGATGGTAGAGGTGTACAGCTTCGCTGTAAAAGTGCCTTCAGACAAAGCTGTGCATGCCAGTAGGAGCAGCATGACAGGAGCAAGGGAGGCACATCCGTACCACTGACTAGTAGCGCTTTAAGATGTGGGCTGCACTTGCGTCCAGAAAAAGCTCGCCAGAGCATCTCGCAGAGCTTCATCGTGCCCATCGCTCACTGTGGTGATGTGAAATGGTTCCCCATACGCAATATAAAATGCACTAACTTCCTGTTCCCACTGCTGCTCTACACCGCCCTTGAACGTTTCACAAATATTGTGAAGCAAGGAGACAGTCCGGATTGCTTGCTTTGCATTTTTCAGTCTGCATTCTATTCTTTTGAGCCTCCACAGGGGCATCTGCTTTATACAGATGGTGAGTTGCGATACCACGGGTTCCCGAGCATCCGCAGGCACATCCCCGCAAGGGGATGATGATGAACAGTGCATCACCACGGACCCGAGCACCCGCGCCTAGCCGTGCGTGGCATCGCCGTGTCCGGGGAAAAGGGGATCCTGGTGGTTGAGTCGACGCCGAGCGTTTGGACCTTTAAGGCCCCTCAGCGGAGGCAACACACCACTTTGGCCTCAGCTTCCTGTCGACGGCTCCTCCGGCCTGACCCGACCGGATGGAATCGGTCTTCTCCTGTCCTCCCCTCCATCTTTCACTTTCCTATCTCTTTCTTACAGCTCTCCTGTCTCCTCCTCCCTTCTTCGTTTTTCCTTTTTTCCTGGCGGCTAGGGATAACCTTGTGTGACGCACTACCCTGGGTTTCGTCATATTTGATTATAGCAGTGGTGTACAGCTGGCGTAGGCAGGGCTTGTTTTCAAGTTCCTGTCCCGTCCCCTTGTTGGGCTTCATGGTGGGTAGCTGGCACAATGCCTAAGAACACACTTTTTTATGGCTACATCCTTTCTTTCAATTGAGCGTCGCCTGAAAAGAGGGCGGACTGATGTGACCTCAAACTTTTTCAACAAAAAAAACTTTCAAAAAGCACCATACCGTGCAGAGTGAACAAAAAAAGCCAGCAAGACTAATATCCCCATTCATAGCTTCAAAAGTTCTCACAGACTCCTCTGGCCCGAAATACATTCTGATAATATTGGCTAGTGGAGATGTCTTGCTAGAACATCTCGACATTATCCCCATAGTTAAGCTTGCAAGCATTGAAACATTTGCTGATATCCCTGTTTCTGTGACCCCACACAGATCGTTAAATGCAGTTCGTGCTGTCATCTCAGACAACATATTTCTGCACTTGACAGAAGAAGAATGCTGGAAGGAATATCAGATCGGAATCTGACCAATGTATACAGAATCAAGATACGCAAAGAAAGCAAAGAAATTCCCACTAAACACCTCGTCCTTACCTTTGCATCTTGCACCCTGCCTGAGTCAATCGAGGTAGGGTACGCAAAAGTCTCCGTCCGACCATATATTCTAACCCCAGACGCTGCTTCAAATGCCACAGGTTTGGCCACGGCTCCCACAGCTGCCAAATGTACCGCTAGCGATCACAAATCCGATGACAACGATGCTGCGCCACGCTGCGCAAACTGCGAAGGTGATCACGTCGCTTATTCAAGGTCGTGTCCTGCATGGAAGAAAGAAAAGGAAATAATTAACATAAAGACGAAAGTAAATATAACATTCAAAGAGGCGAGGCAGCGTTACGCTATGGCTCAGGCACATTCCTTTCCACAGCGGCCTTTGGCACCTGCCCAGCTCACACCTAGTGAGGCTGAGGCAGGGCCATCCGCGCCCCTGGCAGATTCAGCGAGAGCTGCTATGCCACCCCCGAAAAAGGGCCCGCCGGCCTCCAAGTCGGCAGCCCGCAAGGCTTTCCCGTTCGAGAGAAGCTCACAACCTCCCTGCCCGCGGGTTCCCTGCGCAACTCCAACGCCTCCTGTGAAGCGATGGGCACACGTCAGAGCCCGCCTCCACCGCTGCGGCTGCGGAGCTCTCTTGATCGCAAAAAAGAAAAAACCTTAAGAGCTGGCCCTAAACAAGGAGGGACCTAAGGCCTCAATACATCACATAATCCCATAATCCCCCCCAAAAAAAAAATTATCATTATCATGGCGTTTCTTATCCACGGGTACTGCCGTCGAATTCTAAATAACTATAGTGATGCAACAGATATATTTAATCTCCTGTAGCACTGTGTCTGCAGCAGACCAAGTTGGGACCTTTGCATAAAAATATTTTCTAAAAGTATAAAGTATTTCGCCGTGACCGCGAGCAGCAATGTAGGCTCTCTGGTGGAGTTGCTATTGCGGTTCAGAACGGTGTTGCAACCCACGAAATTAAGCTCCAAGCAAAATACTAGCACTTGAAGTCACCGTTCTTAATTTTAGACCTATTACCATATTCTTTATATATCTTCCACCACATCCAACTGTAGCACTACAAGATCTAGAGGAACTTGTTAGGCAGCTACCAGAGCCGTATCTGGTAGTCGGGGATTTTAATGCTTATTCCTCGTTTTGGCGTAGTGAACACACAGACACACAGACACAGAGGTCGTGTTTTAGAAGATTTTATTCTGTGCAACGTCTGCCTGCTCAATACAGGCAAACCCACATATATCTTCAACCTCAGGAAAAATGGGTTGTATAGACTTGTCTTTTAGCTCTCCGTTCATTTTTAACAATTTTTATTAGGATGTTCTTTGCAACCTATACGGAAGTGATCACCGTCCAGTGGCAATTAACTTTTCTTCACCATCATCAATCATTCCAACTAAATCATGCCGTTTGAAGCCCCACTTAGCTGACTGGTCACTATTTCGAGAAAAAGCCTGTCTGGGGAAAATATTTTCGGATGATCTTACCACTGACGACCTGAATGAAATTTTACACGTATCAGTGCTACTGCACGTCTAGCCATTCCGCATTCATCAGGAGCAGTGCGCCAAAGCCGCAAGGTTTGGTATAACCAACAATGCAGACAAGCATAAAAAACAACAAAGCCTGGGCAATTTTTCGCAGGTATCCTACGCCAGAGAAGCTTGTAAGCGTTAAACGGCGCGCGCAAAAGCACCACATATCCTTCGCAATGCCGAAAAACTTCATGGAAAAACTATGTGCCATCCATAAATATTTCAGTTACATCAAAACAACTGTGCGAAAAAGCTTTTCTCCTTTCCTAACATCTCCGGATAGACAAACAATCATTAGCGAACAGGCCGACAATCTAGGGGAACACTTCGCCACAGTTTCTGTTTCTTCACAGTACACACAATCATTTTTAAAGTGCAAGAACACAACTGAAAAACGACTGCCGACAAGTGGCAGTGTAAATGAATAATTACAATAAATCAATTACACGACAAGAAATCCGTGCAGTACTGTCGGCTGGCAAACAGACGGCACCAGGCACAGATGAAATCCATTACGATATCCTTGCTGACTTCTCCGATGATGCTGTAGGAGCTGTTCTGAAATTCTTTAATAAAATATGGCAGTCCGGAAAAATGCCAGAGTTGTGGAAAAAGGTCGTCATTGTGCCATTTCTGAAATCTGGAAACCGCCAACCTCGACTGGTAGTTATAGGCAAATAGCATTTAGGAGTTGTCTTGCTAAATTTTTTGAAAGTGTGCTAAATATTAGGTTAAATTTTCATCCTTGAATCATGCAAACTTCTTGACATCCAACAATGTGGATTTAAAAAAGCTTGTTGTACAAACTGCTATCTCGTCCGTCTTGAAAAGACAATTCATGAAGCGTTTATACACAAACAGCACTGTCTAGCAGTATTTTTTGACTTAGAAAAGGCTTATGATACCACCCGGAGGTTTGGGATTCTTGTGACCTAGCGGATTTAGGTATCCGTGGTAGGATGCTGAACTGTTTAAACGATTTTCTTTCATAGCGTTAGCTTTGTGTACGCCTAGATTGCACGCTTTCGCAAAAAAATCATGCAAGAAAATGGGGCACCGCAGGGGTGTAATTTAAGTACCACGCTCTTTATTCTGGAAATAATTTCTATATCTAAAATAATTCCAAAGTCCTCATGTGTTCCGTATATGTTGATGACCTTCAAATTTCATGCACATCTTCCAGCTTATCAACATGCGAAAGGCAGATACAGCTTACACTCAACAAACTAGCGACTCAGATTGCCCAGGCAGCTAATTTAAGCCCACCAATGATAAGCACAGTAATCCTTAGTCCCCCACACAGTTTGTTTCTTGAGCCCACGGATACTGAGGAAGTGTACCACACATTTATTAGCATGAAATATAGTAAATCGCTGGATCCCAATAACATTCAGATGAGGCCAGCAAAATTCGTAAAAGAATTTATTGCTCCTGTTTCAGCCCATATTTTTAATTTGGCTCTCGAATCTAGCATTTTCTCTGATGACATGAAAAAGGCTAGAATTATTGTAGTGCACAAAAGAGGTGATATAAATGTCGTAAATAATTATAGGCCAATATTCTCTCAATTTTTCCAAAAGGGCATGAAAAGGTTATATTTCAAAGATTTATAACTTCCTCGAGACAAACAACATAATAACTGACTCCCAATACGGATTTAGGAAAGGATGGTGGACAGAAATGGCATTACTTCTACTAAAAGAACAGAAAGTTCAAAATATAGATTCTGGTCTTTTTACTCTTGGTCTGTTCATTGACTTCAGTAAAGCTTTTGACTCCCTCAACCACAATGTCTCGTTAGTTAAGTTATCGCAGTATGGAATACGGAATGGATCCCTCAATTTCATTATGTCATACCTGAAAGACAGGGTCCGTATACATAATGTTTAATCGTCTCTGCTGCCCCTACAAACCGGAGTACCACAAGGTAGTGTTTTAGGCCCGCTATTGTTTAATCTATATATTAATGATGTAGTTCTTATTAATCAGTCAGCTAAATAGATTATATATGCTGATGACAGTAGCATTCTTTTTAAGGGTGAAGATCCAAACCATTTAGCCCTGCAGTGCAACCGAACTCTTGAATCACTAACAGGGCTGCCCCACACTAACTGCATAGTAATGAATCCCACTAAGACTAAGGTTTTACTGTTTAGACCAAGAAATAAAGTTTTCACACTGCAAAATAACATCAATTATAAGAATAAAGACATAACAATAGTAGATGAGCATAAGGTCCTTAGCGTTACTTCTAATTCTCACCTAAGCTGGGATCACCACATTAATCACGTCCGCAAGAAGCTGTCTACTGTTGCAGGCCCTCTGTCCTGCTGCAGAAACCTCATTCCCGAAAGAGTTAAACTCAAGTTGTACCAAGAGTTATTTGCACCCCACATAAGTTATTGCAGTCTGGTTTGAAGCTCAACAACAAAAAGAAATATTGATAAAATTAATGTGCTCCAGAAAAAAGTCCTGCGCTATGTGGCAAATGTTGGAACGCACATATCTACAAACAACCTATTTCCGAAGTGTGGGAACATTCGTTTTCTTCACAGTTATGAATATCAACTCTTAAACCGGCTTTATTTTTCATCCGTTGAATCTGCAAATTTTCTCAAAACTGTTGCAACATTACAACAGTGAACAACAGATACATCAACTAGAAAACCCCACACTGGCTAGTTCCCTATTTCGGCACCCAAAACAAGTTTCAGTCATTAAAGCATAATGCTCCATCACTTCTATACAAATATCCGAAGGAATTTTTTCCATCTAAGAAAGAATGTAAAAATTATTTCTGTAACCTCGCCTGAACTCTTACGTTTCACCCTGATTTGATGTATCTTGGCTTCGTTTTAAACTGACTAATTGTCCTTTGACCATGTGTTTCCATATCATCTCATGATTCTTTTTCTTTTTGTCTCACTGTTTGTTTCGTGTGTATATACGCTTTTGAGACCTGCTTTATTGCCCATATATTTTCAATTTGACCTTAGATGAGTGCCGTTTTATTTCTTTCGTTGATAATCTGCGTCGACTGCTGTCTAGTAAGGTGGCCCCTGGGCCGTCGTCAAGTTGCTTAGTGCAACTAAGTCCAGGGGACCATTCAGAGTTTGTGTTCGTACCACTCTAAAAAATAAACAAATTGAATTGAAAGGCAGAGCTCGAGAAAAGGTTGCCGATACAACAGTACAGGGAACAAATACTCTAAGTGCCTGAGTCATCTGCCTTCAAGAGAGGCTATACAGGTAGTCTAAAGAAAAGCGCACAGTGAGGAAATTTAGGCTGTCGGCAACTTCCTTAAGGAATACCCATAAAGGCCTCTCACGACTGTGCCCAGCCGGTGCGAATACGAAAGACAAATGAGCACTGAGACGCCTAATAAGCACAGCAACTAAAAAAGGGTGGCTGAACGATTTGAAAAAGAAAAAAAACGCAAAACAAGCTGGTGCACGAATAAGTGAACAAGGACGATTCCACTACACTCTAGAGAAAGAAATAGGTTATCGCGACGCATGTGTTTCCATTGGGAACGCGATACGAATGTCGCCAATATTATGTACACCACCTGCACTTTCTTCCTCGCACAGTGGAGAACCTGCAGCACATTGGCAAGTTTTGCAAAAAAAAAATGTTGCAGACTTGAGCCGCAGCAAACACTGACAGTTCCCTACCCATCCAAGCCTGGATTTGTCGCCTCATGGAGACTATCTCTGAATACCAGTAAGCGCCACTGTGGCGAATTTGGTAGAGAGGAACCCCTAGGTAGTGAAGGTTCCTGCAGTCCCAGCTTATGCCACCACAATGACTTGGCGTTGTAACCCAAAGCCCAAACAAACCCCTTGTATTTATTTAGATTAAGAGCCACAGCTGATACCTCGCAAAACTGTTCAGTCAAATGTAATGCCTCAAGCACACTCTTTTTGTCAGAACAAATGAGGGCCACATCATCTGCATAGGCTAAAATCTTAATTTCACATTGCACCAGGGAGAAAATACGGATATTTGTACAAGTAATAATACTGAGGAAAAGGGGTTCAAGATATAGGGCAAACAACAAAGGCGACAATGGACAGTCTTGGGGAACAGATAATTTCAATGGATTAGGTTTGGTTAGCTCTTGGTTAACAATTAGCGTTGTATAGGACTTGTTATAACATAGTTTTATTTCCCTAAGCAAAACACCTCCAATATTTGCATGCTCTAAGACCACAAACAAGAAATCGTGACGAACTTTATCAATAGCCTTAGCAAGGCCAATCTGAATTAGAGCTACTTGTCCGGTCTCATCTAATACTGTCTCCACTTCTGAACGTGCAATATGTATATGGCTTTGGATGCTGCGTCCTCTGATGCCGCAGACCTGTGGCGTGCCTATTAAGTGAGTGACAACTAGCTGCAGACGATTGCGAAGAACCTTTGCAAAAAGTTTGTAATTTACATTACATAAAGAAATTTGGCGATATCCCTCAACTGTTTTCAACCTATTTGTATGTGTGCTTTTTGGAATTAATATAATATGCCCAGAATAGAAAGTGGGGGGGGGGGGCAAAAACCAACATCGTAAGAAGCCTGCATAACCTCTATCTAAGCAGGCGCTAAGCAAAAGAAAAATGTTTTATAGCACTCACTAGTAATGCCATCTGGCCCAGGAGATTTCTGAGCCTTCAGTTCATAAATGGCAGATTTCATTTCGTCTCAAGTGATAGGCCCCTCCACAACAGCACGCTGCTCATCGTCAAGTCGGGGCAAGGCTTCAAATAAGTGACTGCAATTTGATGTCCCACCTGTGCCCGCAAAACCACCAAACAGCTTCCGGTTCATCGTCGAAGAAAGCCTCAATAATGCCAGGACCATCGCTGTATGTGCAGCCACCATACTGAATTTCCAATATTTATTTAGCTGGAGCAGTCTGCCTTTCATCACTCAGGGCACGACGAGATGCTTGCTCATCCAGAAACCTACGTCTCCTATATCTTGTCAAGGCCCCTTTGATTTTTCGCTTTCAAACTGCGGAAGCTCTGCTTTTACGGCAGTGATATGTTCTACGGAGGCACCTGGGCTAATCCTAACTCATGCAGCGCAACCGAAGTACGGCCGAGCTCTCGAAGGGCATGTCTCTTTTAAAATGTGACTCTTGCTGAGGCTTCAATAGCAATGTTTTTTGTTTCGCATCTAAATAACTCCCATTTTTGCAAATCTGAGAGATCACCACGTGACCATGTGTCCTTTAAGCAGGTAGATACAGCACGTTTGAAAATATCTTCTGAGAGCAGGCAGCTATTGAGCTTCCACAGCTCCCATCGAGGATGTAGCATGCGCTTACTGTACCTCCCTATCTGAACAGACACCATGTAGTGATCACTGAAGAATATGGGCCGCACCCAGTAACCAAGAACCTTGCTTCTGCTGAAACGTAAATCCTATCAATCCGAGCGCTAGAGAAGCACTGAAAATGAGTGAAATGAATATTATGTCCCTTATCTCGCCCACCATCCACCAGGTTGTATTCGCATGCCAAATCAGTAAGTGGAGCAGCACTAGGGTCTAAACGCTTACTTAACACTGCTCAGTCTTGATCCCTACAAACACAATTGAAATCACCCAACAGCATAACTTTACGATCCGTGGACAAATGGTCAACTAGTGACAGGAAAACTAGCCGTCTATCACGCTGCTTTACAGGGGCACAAACACAAACAATTCGCCACTGTAAACCTCGAATTGCGAGGTCACAGCAGATAAGTCGCCCGTCATCATCTGCGCGATTCGACACGGCAGTAGTCTCCAGTGTGTTGGCCAGGAATAGCATGTACCCACCCGATAAGCCTCTCCAGTGACTGACGATATTGAATCCTGACCAGAAAAATGCTCGACAACAGCTTCAGTCTACTCGAGAGGACAGCTTGGTTTCCTGGGTGGCTGCCACACTCACACCCCATTTGTTTGAAAGATGCCGTAAGTGGTGTTTCTTGATCGGTTACGCAAGCCCCTAATGTTAAGCGTACCGACCTGTAATGCTGCGATGCCCGCCTTTTTTGGTGCCTGTCTTATTGAAGGTCATCCCTTGTACTGGGGTGGCTGGCCTGCAAATCGGCGGCCTGTAGGGCAGACATCGCTCTTCGTTTTTAAGTGACCCTTCCCAATGCCACCACATCAGGTGCCTTCTGCTCGTCGCCATCGACACACGCCTCGTCATATGCAGGACGCTTCAAAGGTGCGCTGTTTTCCATCGCCTCTTCTGAGATAGCCAAGGCTTCGGTCCATGAAGCCAAGTGGACCTCGTCGCTCGCAACCACGCTGACAGTCGACGTCGCACCGAACACACTAGAAGCGACATTTCAGGCGACACACTGGTGCATTCCGGCGACGAAGGGGCATCGCCGGCGCAGAAAACGTGTCGCGCATTCACTCGTGAAGCGCCTCCACTGACTCTGCATAAGGTGTGTTCTACTCTTGTGATAGCTGGGTGACAGATGGCTCCTCAGCAGCAAGCACAGGACTCAAAGTAGCAGAGCCGGGCAGACCAGGGTCCGGTGGCTTTTGGTCTAGAGACGGAGATTCTTGTTTGTCCGTAATTGCAGGCGGACCCTTGCCGTTACTCGGTGCAGAAGCCTTGGTCCATCTTCTGTTGGGAGCACATGACTCAGTTCACCCGACGCTTCCACAACATCTGATACGTCCATAATGTGTTCTGACACCACTTGATCCTCATGTGTCCAGTTGCCCTGGCGTAACCTGTCAGCATAACTCATAACACAGTTGTCTACTGTGTGCCCAAAGCGTTTTCATTGGGTGCATCACGCACCTAGACATGGTGCGCAAGAGCGACCCCTGGTAAATTAGGGTGAAATTAATTGTTCCAGAAGCACGCAGGAAATGGCGTCACAAAAGATGCTCTTGAGCGCGGTTTATGAAATATTTTTCATATTTGTAATGTTCTCACCCACCAGAAAGAAGATGAAGACACCGAGCTATTCGTAGTTTTTGATAGGATAACAATACCAATGCACCCGTGGACCCCTACTTTGGCAACTCTACATCCTTTTTCGTGAGCTTCCGGGACGTTGGGGCCTTGTGCTCGCTTCTTCGAGCCGGCCCCAATCTCTCAGCGGTGGATTACACCATCGAGAGGGAGGACCTATCGCCCGCAGATCTGCAATTCTGGGAATGGGAAACCATTCTTCGCGTACAAGAACGCGCCAGGCGCCTGAAGCAAGACGCCGCCAACAAAGCCGCCGCCGCAAGGGCTAATGTGGGGCAAGCCAGCGGCAAGCCTAACTCCGGCGTTCCCGCCTAAAAGACACGGAAACCGCCCGCTACTAGAAGTTGAGTACCGCTACCGCAGAAACAAGCGTTCGCACTACCGGCGGTGGACACTCTGGGTAGACAGATACTCTCCGACACTACCAAAACGAGATCCTCAGAAACGGCAAAGGAGGCGGCTATCGCCTTTGCCATCATCAACACCAACGCTGATACTATACTAAGCTACTCTGAATTCGCCATACGCCATTATACGAGGGGCAGCATTTCTCAGACAACAATGAACATATTGGGTCGAATATCAGAAGTCACTGCTGGTTTTGTCAATAAACGAATGGAACTCATTGCCACCCAGCATTGTCGGCCATACTGAATTATCATCTTTTCAAACAGCTTTACTAACATTTCTGAACACGGAAAATGCGTCATAGAGTGCTGAATGACTTACCGTGTCCGTTACTTTTTGGCGGTCCTTTTTTGCTTTGCCATTTCTTGTGTGCTGAACAGCTCCGGAGCCTCTTTTATGTGCCATTGTATTTTTAGTTACTTATTTTGCCCTAATTATTACTCACTTGTTTGAACGTGTTGAATTTTGTCGTTTCAATATGTTATACTGCACTTAACCAAATTTTACCCAAACTCTGCCCTCTGTATATTTACCATCATTTGTTATGAGTTGATTTGTTATGTGTGCTTTCTTTTCATCATTCCCCCCCTATGTAATGCCCTCTTCTGGGTCTTTAGGGTAAATAAATAAATAAATAAATAAATAAATAAATAAATAAATAAATAAATAAATAAATAAACAACTATTGAGTTGATATCGACCCTGGTTCACTCGGGAAATCCTGGTAACGAAGGGGCACGCAACAAAGCTAGAGTATTCATCAGGCGAGCAAGGGATGCGGTAGTTACTGAGAGTTGCTCAAAGGACGTCTAATCATCCCATCACGACATTTATAATAATTTAAAACTAGAAAAGAGGATCTTCTCTCCTCCAGACGGAACTTTAGGTAAGGAGGAGGAGAACTCCTGGAGGCGACTCTAGACACGATCCTTAATGACTCCTTACTTACTATCAAAATTCTATCCGGGTGATTACGACGAGAAGTGTAAACTGTGTGGCGAAATAGCCACTTACGATTACATATTGTGTAACTGTAAAGAGGAGCCGCCACCAGAATCCCTAAGTTCCTACTCTCGAGCAATGGGAGGTCGTGTTGGTCAGCTCAGAGCGGGGCGTGCAAAACCAGGCCATTAAATTGACTACTCTCGTCGCTGTCAGCCATGGACTCTGTTATCCACCTAGCACGGATCATCTGCATTTTGCTTTCTGACAGAATAAATGTTTTTCAATCCAATTCTACCCACGAGTCGTCCGTCTCGTACATCACTGCTGTTCAGCATACGCCTGTCTTTTTGCTCTATCAATAAAACTAGCTTCTCAATGCATATATACAGAACTGCTCATATCATTTTTCGAATGCAACGAATAAAGTCAACTTCTAATTCGCTTGTTGCAGTATGAAATCCACAAAAGATAATTCCAGCGCAAAAATGACCGTGTTAGGAACGTGCTCGTTGTCATCCACAGCAGCTGCAGCTCCTCAGACTTATGGTTGCCTATGATTTGGTAGAGAACGCTCGACCTCTGATGTGGGAGGGCTCCAAACCGCAAGGGAGGGTGGGGGAAAGATTCCCAACAGCAGGACTTAGGCCTTCCCACGAACCAAAAGAGCTCTGCGTGAGTACTGGGCCTCCTCAACACCTTCAACAGGCAATAAACAGCTTCAGAAGGACTTCCATTCTTACCATGGTGAGGTTCATTGCCTGCATTTCGTCGCTCACTGGCCAAATGCTAGTAGTTCCGAACCCGAGGGCGAAGATGAAGGGTAAATTTGGGGCCACTCTGAAACAGGTAATCAATGTCCGGTCATGCCGCCGCCTCGTGGATATGATTCCCTGCATGCGAACCCAGGGAAACTGTGGTTTTTTTTTTTGCCACACAACGTCTCACATCAGTCAAGTATAACTACTAAGCTGAGCAGTCAAGTGGTGGTTTTGTAGGCTCCAAAAATCCTTAGAGCCTGCATGTCTTTGAAGGCACAAGCCATTGATCTGGCTACCTAGAAATCTATTCTGCCTGCAGCGCTTAGATTTGAGGACATTGCAGATCTGTTTCTACTGACTGATGAGGGAGCAAACAGGCCGAAAGAGGATGCGAGGTTAATAGGGAGGAGGTTCTGCTTATCGCTTTAGAAAAGAGAGAGGGCTCGACATGCCACGAGCACATAAGTTCTGACAAACATCGGGCTTCGCTCCTTGGTTGGAATTTTGGGTTTTGCCTTCGTAGGGTGCTACGGGGTTTGCAGAGCCTCTCCCATGCGCACACTCCTGAAGAAGCCGAGCGCCGGGCTTGGGGACGGTTGTAGCTATTTTTAGCGTTAGGTGGCCGGCTATGGATTTCGAACCAACCGAGGTGGACGCCGAAGCCTCTTGGCCACGACTGTGCCGCAGCCGGCGTCAGCGGGCCGGGAGGGAGTCCGCTCGGGTGCGCGATGTGGGCTGCTGTGTGTCATCCACGCGACACCGAGGTGCATCAGTGCTCGCTAAAGCCCTTTTTTTCGCTGTGCCTTCTAGTGAATCAACTCCTCTTCCTTAAGAGGGCCCTTGCTTCCGCTGCCGTTTCTTGCGGTTTTCCCTTTTCCCCGAAGTGAAACCGTAACTTTTGCTCCCTGTTTATTTATATTGTCACAGAGACCCGGTAGAACGTTTCACGACGAGCTTTAGAAGGCACACAAGCAATAGCAGGGCAGGCACAGCTCAGCCAACCGACGCGCGAGCGGGTCGAAAGACGAGGAAGACAGGCGAGCACCAGTGAACCTACTCCAACTTCGTAGCGGAGCCAGTAAGTGGCCAACACTGTGGCATTGCCCCTCCCTGTTAAAAAGGCATAGCCTAGATTCCGCAGAGTGAAGCATGGAGAGGCGTGTCCATCGTAGGCGTTACGAGAGTCTGTGGCGGTGGACTTGGGCAAATAAGTGCCAGCGGGCATCGTAGGGCTTCGTTCTGGCGATGGACGATTGCGGATGTCGCTTGCCTCCTTGAGGAGCGAACAGTCTCTTGCGGGAGCCCTTCGTACTTGGTTGGTTTGTTTATGAGGGTTTAACGCATGTATAGCTTTCTCGGGCAAAATTATGAACATTTGAAAATTGTAATAAACTGCTATGTAAACATTGAAGGTAATGGTCCATCATTCTGATTGAACCAATATCTTTCTTTTAAAGTGTTCATAAACGATTTCCCGCTCAAAAATACTTTTGTCCAGAATTGCTGGACATGCCAAAGCGACTCAGGCTATGAGGGACGCCTTATTGAAGGGCTCCGGAAATTTCGGCTACCTTGGGTTCTTTAAGTGCCTTGACATCGGACAGCGGGCCTCTGGCATTTCGCCTCCATCGAAATGCGACTGCTACGGCAGGGATTGAACCTGCGCCTTTCAGGTCACCAGCCGAGTACCATAACCACTGAGCCACCACGGTGGCGTACTTCGTATTTCCCATCACTGTGTTTGCGTAATAGCAAGTGCCGAAGTAGCGACGCAGCTGCATCTCGGAGTGACTGCACAGAGGCGAATTGGACTCCAAACCCCAGACTGGTAAAATACCTCCCTGCGACGAAGGAGGTAGAGCTGAGCATCGGATCTTGCTGGGCGCAGATTGGCTGTCTAACCAGCTGGCGAGCGCCACTTCCGGAGGGGTGGGCAGCAGCAATAACACTGTGTCCAGCACTGTCACGGCTCCGCCCCCCTGCACCCAACGGAATGGCGTGAAGCTGGTTGCCTCTTGAAGCGCAGTGTTATAAGAAAATTTTACGTAAGGCATTACCTGGTTCCAGTTCTTATCACCGGCGTCGACGTGCATAAAAATCTTTTCGGCGATGGTCTTTTCAGCCTATGTGTGAGTCCATTTGGATTGAGGATAATAGGCAGGGTTTTGCAGCTACTGGTGCATCCGAGACGCATGACTTCCGGGGTAAGTGGACACGTAATTGCTGACCCTCTTGAGTTAAAACGAAGGCAGCAGCACCGTGACGCAGGATTATGCTAAATATGAAGTCAGCAATTTCAGCACCGGGGCCGCTGAGACGAGCTTTCGCCTTCCAATACCGGGTGAAAACGTAATGCAAAGAGGTCCTCGTTATGACAGACATAACGGAAGCCAACAGTCACCAAAAACCAAGCAGCATCGGGGGATGTTTTTAATTTGTGGTTTTCATGAATGGGAGGTTAATGAAACCAGAATAATAAACCACATGCCTCCGATGAGATCCGAATCCAGGACCTCCGAGTTTCGCAGAGGTGTGGCATTGTAGGCCGTCCACTAGTGGTAACTACAGTGTACCTGTTGCCCAAAGTTGACGGCGCAAATTGGCCAAGCAAGTTCACGCCGACCTAACGGAAAGGAACTTGAGGCGTATATCAGCGGGCTTCAGCAGTCCGGCCGGATTGACTGGTGGTGCCTTACGGCGTTGGCACTCGCGGTAGGTCTTAACATAGCGCTGCAAAACTGGAGCAAGCCTAGACCAGTAGTACTTCTGACGTACCCGTGCCAACGTTCGAGAAAAGTTGAGGTGTCCGGAAAGAACCTCGTCGTGACATGCGTGCAGAACCTCGTCGCGAAGCACAGTCGGGACCACTAGCAGATACAGGGTGTCAGTGGGACCATAGCCGCTCTGGTAGCGAACATCATTCCACAAACAAAACGACGACAGTCCGCGCGTAAAGAGACAAGGCGGGGACGAGGCTCAACCTTCGAGGTACTCTGTGAGGGGCCGCAGCTCTGTGTCGCCTCTCTCTTGTTGAGCGAGGACGGTCGTGCTGAGAACGCCAAGAAAAGTGGAATGATCTACATCAGCGGAGGTGCGCGAAACAGGACCACAGGACATGCAATCATCGCTGGGTTTCTTGCCTGACTTGTAAACAATGGTTACATAGGATTCCTGTAATCGAAAGCTCCAACAAGCTAGCCATCCTGAGAGACCTTTAAGGTTTGATAGCAAAGAGCCGCAGAGACCCTGAACTGGCGACTATAAAGGTAAGATCAAAATTTCGTCGCCGCCCACAGAACAAGGCACAACCTTTCCGTGGTAGAATAATTCTCCTCGGATCGAACAGGGTGCGGGTTGCGTGAGATGTCACGTGCTGAACACTATCTTGCCACTGAACGAAGAGATCGCCGAGGATGATGTTGCTGGCATCGGTGTGGAGTTCCGTGTCAGCCGCTTCGTCAATGTGGCAAGTATGGGCGTAGCTTGGAGGCGGTTTCTGAGCTCCTCAAAGGCGCCTGCTGTTTTTCAGCCCAGATAAAAGGTTGCACGTCTGTCGTCAAACGTGTTAGAGGTTGGGATAGAAGGTAAAAGTCTTGAACAAAACGGCGGTAATACGCGCAGAGGCACAAAAAAGGTGCACAGTTAACTATCGTTGCAGGTTGAGAACGAAGCTACGGCAGCCGTCTTGGAGTCTGGTCTTACACCCGCAACACTTACGACGTGGCCCAGAAACTTCAGCTGTTGGTACGCGAAGTGACATGTTTTTGGTTTGAGGGAAAGGCTAGGTGCACGGACGGCTTCCAGCACGACACTCAAATGCTTGAGATGCTCTTCGTAGCGAACAGAGAAAATGAAAACGTCGCGAAGGTAGACACGGCACGACTGCCATTTCAGGCCAACATGGACAGTGTCCATCATTCATTGAAAGGTAACAGGAGTGCAACATAAGCCGAAGCGAAGCACCTTGAGCTCGTAAAATCCGCCGATTGTATTAAACGCAGCCTTCTCCTGCATGGTCACTTTCAACCCCCTCAACCTGATAGTACCCACTGCAGAGGTCAATGAATGAAAAGTAGTCCCCTTGACGAAGCCAGTCGAACGAGTCATCGATTCAGGGCAGCGGCCTTTTTGCAATTTTGCTGAGCCGTCTATACTCCACGCAAAATCCGTCCTTCTTGGCGGCCAGCACAACTGGCGAAGCACATGGGCTTGTTGACGGTTGAATTACTTCATCTGGAGCATTTCGTCAGCATGGATCTGAATCACCTTACGTTCTTTCGTCGACACTCGATAGGGGTGTTGACGGATAGACCTTTCAACTATAATACGATGTTTCGTCACGGAAGTCAGCCGCACCTTAGCGGTGGTCCCAGAGTAGTCTCAGAAGTCGTCAAGGATAGCTTGCAGGTGTCGTTTCTTATCTGAGGTTAAGTCAGGATTCACGGCAGTCTTAACTGTCCCATTGGTGCTCTCTGGAGGGGCGTTGTAGAACTCTGATAACGCGAAGTGGGTGATGGCTCTCGAACTTGATCGAAATAGGCGATGGTTGCTGCTTTCGGCAAATGATGGCATTCGTTGCTGAAGTTCATTACCAGAAGCTGAGTTTTCTTGTTGTGCAGGCCAAGGACTTCCCGAGCGACGCAGTCTTGGTGGCTCAGCGGTAACGACAGGGTGCCTTCCGCGATGCCGTCGGGCGAGCATGCAGAGTCGCACTCCACCGTAATAACCAAGTTTGTGAATGGTCGTAGTGTGGCATAGTCGTCGCACGCGCGAGAAACAGGTCTGCCCGGCTCACTGTCACCGGCACACTAAGTGAAGAATGTGGCCACAAGTTCAAGGAGCTCGATGGTCACACCATTTTTGCGAAGAATATAGAGGCCGAGAATCATGTCCTTGGTGTAGTGAGGCAGCACAGCGAAGCAGCCAGTGAAGGTTACACCGTGAATCTCCATCTGAGCAGTGCAGACTTTGAGCGGCGTCACTACGTGGATTCCAGACGTACACATTGGCGTTCCGAGCCAACATGTCAAAGCATTTCGCAGGGCAGTCGCAAGATCACAACTCCGGTATAAAATTGACTCCGGTATAGACGAGAGCGGTCACACGGTGGTTATCAGCGACGACTGGGGTTTCAGCGGAATCCAGCTCGCTTTCAGGAAAGCGCATCGAGGAAAGGGTCGAAGTGGGGAGTTAGGGGGTTTTGTCGATGTGAGGCGTCGAGCAAAGTCTGCTCTGGTCGTCGTTAAGTGATCGCAGCGTGGGCTCGAAGGTCAGGTCCTGGGTTCAAGGGGACAAGCGGAGGATGTTCTTATGCTGAGCAACGACGGTCCTACCCCTGGAGGGCGCCATCCTCAAGACACAAGAGGACAAGAGACGACGTAGGGAAGAAAACCGTCGCGACGACGGCGGCCTAGACTGGCGTCGGGGCGAAAGGCACAGGTGCGCCGTAGGCCGTCAGGTACTGGTTGATCTCCCGGAGTCGTCGCCGCAGCGTGGCCGGGGTGCATCTGGTGAGAACCCTCGCAGGCCCATCCGATGGTACAGGCAGTGGCGGAGCATGTGGCTGGCCTCACCGCGGTGAAAACAGAGAGGCCTGTCGTTCGATGGGCGCCACATGTTTGCTTTCCTGACGGATGATCGTGAGTCCAGCAGAGCAGTCGAATTCGGGATGTGCTAACACGGCGCAGGAAGAGCAGGAGATTAGAATGCGGGTGGTTCTGGCACAGGGCTGCGTAGTGCGCCGCTGTATGTCATGACATGCGACGTATACGCGACTGCTTGGGTGGTGACATGGGCGGCGCCGCTCGACATAGTTCTTCACGAACGGCATCCTAGATGGCACCGACACTCGGGGGTTGCTCGACAGAGTGAAGCATCTACAGCTCTTAGCGCGCACTACTCTCCGTACAAGCTCACGGAGCGCCTCACTCTCGGCGTCGGCAAGTGGAAGTTCATAGCAGTGATACTCGCCGGACGGCCGTAATGCGCAAACCGATGATGAAGGCCGCACTCTATGCTTGTCGCTTCTCGTGCAAAGTCAGGCAGTGTACATGGAAAGTCGCGGACAAGTCAGACGAAGAGCTGCTCTTGTCTCCTCGCATCAGATGCCGAACCTGCTTCGCTTCTGACATTGAAGGATCCGCGCGGCTGAAGAGCCGCGTCATGTCCTCCACGAGCATGGACGCAGCGCCCGTGACTGCAAGGCAAATTCAACCCTCTCATTCCGTCCATTTCTGCCGAAGGTTTCGCGCAACCTCTGCCGGAAGTCTCGCGAGACGGCGATTCAGGACTCATGCTTTTCAAACCACGTCTTGGCGGTGTCTTGCAGAGTAAAATAAACAATCCGCAACTTCTAGTTTTTCGGCCCACATATTGAACGCAGCGACCCGGTCGTAGATCTAGCTGCAGCAGTAGCACATAGCATATCAAATATATGCGCGAAGATCATGCCACGCTATCTTCCTGCACTGGAGTAGATCAATAAAGCACCAACCGACTTGTGTCATGCATGCCGACAGGCGACGCATTGTCAATTGAAAAATGGGGCGGCATACCTGCCTGACACTCATGCATGCTGACTGCGAGATAGAGCCAAATGGCACACAAGGTGGCAGTACGTGTGCACTAGGCATTGCGTATGGTGCCACAGTCTCATGAAACCGCATGCAGTGCATGTAAATGGTATGCATGCAGTAAATATACATGAAGTGCATGTAAATATATTATCTACCATGACACCCTTGCATCCAAGTAAAGCAGCTCATGTCTGCTGCTGGCTAAACAATGATCAGACACATTTTTCGCTTGTTCCTCAGGAGAAGTTGAGAGCAGACTCAACCCATTTCACTTCCAGATTTCCTACAAAGTCCAACACAGAATCAACATCATTCCTGATTTTCTACAGGAATGCAACACAAAATGAACCGAATTTGTCGAACACACGCTCAACAGAAAGAGAAACATGTGGGCCACTTGTCCACAAGTGTTTTCAACATGCAGCCAATACTGCACGAAAAGCTCTTCCCTAATATCGACAGAATGCTAGCATGCCTTTTTGTAATGGTCCGTCTCACGGATGCAGTCAAGCTTTACCATTACTTTCCTGCGCACATGACTACACTGATCTTGTCCGTAAGGACAGTGTCGCTTTCCTTCTTCCGACGGGTGTCAGATTTCTTCAATTGCTCGCAGTTTTCGCATGCAGATTTCTGGTTGTTGGTGGACATTCTCCTGAGAGGATGGTCGTTTTTCTGTGCCCAGGCACACCGTCGCCTTCGTTGGGCCGGCTTCAGAGCGCGCCGTGCTTGTGTCCTTCGGGAGCCAGTTTTGGTTCAACCCCGGGGTATACATGAATCTTCTTGGCTTAGCTGTCATGGTCGAGCGTTCACCAGAGACACATGACTTGTAACTGGTGGCGCTGGGGAATTAGCCGCTTGAGTAACGGCCACCAGTGAAAGCTGCACCTCTCCACGGCTTGAAAGGAGTGCCGGCATCCGCTGGAAAAGTAGGCCGAGCGAACACCTTTTCTGGCCTTTCCGTTGTTGTCGAATGGCGAGCAGCCGCATAAGCCTCGTTTTTGACAGTTCTTGCCTTCAGCCATACACAAAATTTTATGTGGTCACTCAGACGGCGTTCCCAAAGGTCCTCCGCTGGCCATGCGTCCTCACGAAATATTTCTTGAACGCCACGGTTGAGGAGTTTTAAGTTTGGCTCTATATGAAAGCCTCATCCACGGTCACGCTTTATATCTTTTTTTAAAGCGCCCTGCCCAATGTTCACAAACAATATCGCAATACAGTTCGCAGCTTATCAAGTCTTTCAGGCATTGTACTTGTGAGACTGTTTCGCGGCTCACCCAGGTCAGGACATCTTGAACAGAGATTATGTCCAGTCTTCGGACCGAACGCTTGAATTCCTTCTTCTTTATGGCAGCTATGCAGTTGTTCAATGGGCTGTTGGCGCGTATCCGCTTCGGCAGAAACGGGTTACGCAATCGGCGAACGTTGTCGCTTTTAACCTCATACAGTGACACACGCCCCCACAGAAGGATCGGTTGTTGTTTGCCCGACTGACAACACAAGGAAGGAAGGAAGGAAGGAAGGAAGGAAGGAAGGAAGGAAGGAAGGAAGGAAGGAAGGAAGGAAGGAAGGAAGGAAGGAAGGAAGGAAGGAAGGAAGGAAGGAAGGAAGGAAGGACGGAAGGAAGAAAGGAAGGAAGGAAGGAAGGAAGGAAGGAAGGAAGGAAGGAAGGAAGGAAGGAAGGAAGGAAGGAAGGAAGGAAGGAAGGAAGGAAGGAAGGAAGGAAGGACTGACAGCACAAGCGGTACGATCGATGCTTCTCGTTGTCTTTTTCGTCCCTATTGATGCTTCGGTAGATCAGAAATGCAATCGGTCCAATGTGACAGCATTGCCAGTTGCATTTGTAAGTGATTACGACACTAGGCTCCGAATCTGTGCAATATAATAGACTTACAAAAAGTAATAAAAATTAGGAATATCACAAACAGACTTCACTACCAAGTTTATGATCCGCCGAGAGCGGCCGCTCATGGAAAAGACGACGAAAAAAGGTTAATGGTGATTACACAATCCCCCGCCGTGGGTATGTGCCACTAAGCCTGAGGACCTCATCATCATCACCGCCACAAAGCAGCGAGGCCGAAATCGTGCGGTAATGGTTAAGACAGAAAAATGGCACTGCAGTGAAATGAATCTACGCAGAAATGGTTCTGCTCAAATGTTAATCGCTGGCGGGCGGCGTTAGCAGGCTGTTCTCGAAGCGCTGGATTTTTAATTCTCTGCCTGGTGACTTCTGCTCGGCTTTAATATGTCGGCAAAGTTCAGTTTGTTCTCGGTGTCGATCTGCTTCTGCGTTCGGCCACGGCTGCTCCTGTGTCTTTTCTCCGGTGACACTTTCGCCCACGGTCGCGCAGACCAGGCTCTTCCTTACCCCCAGTTATGCTCAACACTAGTGGCTGCTGTGCGTTCCACACTGGTTATGATAGTATAGCTAATGTGACGTCACGCCAAGCGCGAAGCTGCTGCCATCGGCTTCGCCCAACACCTCCTTCATACAAAGCCCGAGCGCTCCTCCTTCTCAGTGGATTGACGTCACAGATGGTATTCGGCATCTCCGCCCAGTGACTTCAAGAAACAAAATGCCTCTGCACTCCTTCTGTGACGTCACGCACCCTGTGACGGCGGTCTGCCAGTGAGGAATAAAGCGGAAAGGGCTTTAAAAAGGAACTGCTTATTAGGCTGACTCTCGCCCACAAAGAATTGATCGATTTGGTGGCGGCGTAAGCAACAAGCTTGCTCGGCGGTCGTCGAACACGATGCCTTCCGCTCTCGGCCGCGTTCAGTTTAAAGCTGGAAAGGAACCTTGGCGATAAGGCTCCAAAGCAACTACAACAATATGGAACAATGTGGAAGCGCTCACGCCTTGCTAGGATGATTCGAGATAAGTCTGGTCGCATTCCTCGTCACAAACAAAATGATAAATCCCAGTGTCCCTGGCTTTGAGCGGGAACAAAAATAGTAAAAAGAATCGTGGCAGTAACAAGGCATAAATTTTAAACACAACGCTCAAGAGTGTATGGCTGCCAAGATGTTAGCGGCCGTCACTTCTTTAGCTTTGTGTTCTAAATTCATGCCGTGGTATGGCCAACCAGCCAAGGCGTGTGACGTCACAGGAGAAGCGCAGACGCCCTTCCTTCTTACTCCGGCACTCCGGCGGCGAACACAAGCCGTGCGGCGTAGCCGGGTGGTCTCCCAATCGCAACTCGAGCGCGAGTCCAGCGAGCAGACGATAGCTTCCGCCGACGGTTATTGCGTCTCGCAAAGAAAACTTTACCTGGTGCGCCTGTTCTGCCTTAGATGAAAGAACACCTGGTTTTGCTCTCCCGAATACTTTCCTTGCGGCACAATAAAAAAAATTAACTGCCACTTTCTGGTGTCATGCGGAACAAAAATTCGCACCAGCTGGTCGTCCCAGACATTGAAATGTGTGCTCCGGGGCTCATTTCTTGCGGCGCGCATTTCCTGCAGTAGCGGCGACTAAGACTGCTGGCCCCGCATATTTATTTCTCCGGTTTAATTTACCCTGAAGGCCCACAAAGACAGCGTTATCTCTTTCCGAAAGGCACCGAACGCCGAGGCAAGTGGCTACGTAGTATTTCTCTCAAGAGGTTCACGCCAAGAGTCATCACATGTAAATACCACAGGTATCAAATGCATGCTCCCGGTTTCGGCGTTGAAAACTCCTGTTTGAAACTGAAGTTGCAGTCGCAATTCCTGCTTAGATATGGAAGGCGTATCCGAAAGCTGTAGCTAAACTGAGAATTTGAACAAATGAACCTTTATTCTGCCCTTGCATTGAGTAAGGTCAATATCCACGAATTGTTATGCTCGCTATCAGGTATCTTTTATGAGGAGGTGTTCGAGACATTGTTTCAAACTGCAGACGTGGCTTCAAATAAGACACGAAACCTCCATGTCAAGATTTTTATTTGATTGATTCTACAACTTAAGTTTCTCGGGCACTAAGCAGGCGTAGCGAAACACTGGGTAAAGTGGTACAGTATGAATGGCACGCTGAATGAGGTAATTATGCATGAAACATAGTCCATACCAGATAGTCATGTAATGCAAATTAATGAGTCGCGCATACCAGCAAGCTGCTTGCGATAAGTAGATGCAGAAAATCACTCTACAAAATCTGCGCACGAAAACACACACAAATATACAGCACCTAACATAAAAAAATATCTAGCTATAAATTATAATCTGCACACTTCCCGTGCAATGGGAATAACGGGAAAAAAATTCTGTTCGCCAATTTACGAATTCGTAACGATATTGTTAAATGCTGGCAGTGTCAGCTTTTATTTGCGATTCCACAGGTCTTGATCCTTACAGCAGCCTCCCCAAGGTTTTGTTGGCCTCACCTGTGCATAGCCATAAATTCCTTTGCATGTACTAATGTACCAATGTATAAATTTTACGCGGCTTTACACTAACTTATGCACATATGAGAAAAACAAGAGCGGATTGATGCTGCTAGAATGGTCAAGAGCCTAAAAGTGTAGTTTGCAGAGGCACTTAATATAGAGCACTAACAGGATTCGAGTGAGAAGTCAGAGAGCAATATGGTTTGTTTTTAGTTTTATGGAGTTTAAAGTCCCAGAGCGAATGAGGCTATAAGGGACGCCATAGTGGAGGGATAGATAAGCGGGCGAGTTGGTGATACATTTTTCGGCCCCGAATAAGCTCAGTAAAATTTGTTCAGCAGTAGAAAATAAGTCCCGCAACCCCAAGAAATCTGTAGCGTCCTGTGGTGTTAAGCACGCTAAAAGTTTTGTGCCGTGCTCCAAAGGGGTAGTTTATAAAATCCCCCTATCCTGTGGTCAGATATACATTGGGCAAACGGGACGTTGTATTAACACACGACTCGGAGAACATCTCAATTCATTAGAATCTAATCGCTGCACTAATCTAGTTGATCATTGCCGAGAGTGTCAATCATGTTTTCCGTCCCTGCATTTTACTGACATTTTGTATAAACACCCCGACCAGTTGACCAGGGAAATTATCGAGGCGTATAACATGACAAAGAAACCAAGATTATGTGTCAGCCAACCATCCCTGCTCCTGCGTGACTGTGAGGTTGCATATCTGGACATCACATAGTAACACATGCGTTCTGATTTTGTGTTTTTTTCGTTTTCTGTTTCCTTTTATAAGTGTGCTTCCTGTGATTAAACTTCAGTTGAGAGTCAGCGCTTGTTCCTGTGTATTCTTCGTCTAGTCCCCGTTTGTTCGCGCTGTTTTTTTGCATTATAGTGGAGGGATCTGAATAATTACGACCACCTGGGGTTCTTTAACGTGCGCTGACATTGCACAGTACATGGGTCTTTAGCATTTCGCCTCTATCGAAATGCGGCCGCCCCGGCCGGGATCGAACTTACGGGTCAGCAGCCGAACACCATAAGCACTTAATTAGCTACCGCGGCGCGGCGGCTCATAAAGCTTTATGTACAAGAAATTATGCACTAGTGTCCAGCTCTGTGTGTGAAATGCCGCTCGCGAATGATGATCGCTGCTCTGCTTGTTATGAGACTATTGAAGAACGTGAAGACTGTGTGACATGTGCCGATTGTTGCCAAAAATATCATGTTGGAAAGTGTGCCGGAGTTGGGGAACGGGTTTTTAAAAGTAAAGACGCTAAAACAAGAAAAGCACTGAAATGCTTGACATGCCGTACACCAGCGTCTCGCTCCAATGTCAGTAGCGCATCTCAGAGTAATCAGACTCCTGTTGGTTTAAACAAGCAGCTTAGTGACATCAGTAAATCACTTGCATACCTTACAGCAAAAGTAGATGACTTGACAACTTTGAAGGAAACTGTTTCAAACATCGAAACGTCCCTCCAACACATGTCTGACACCTACGACAAATTGAATTGCTTCGCAACAGAGTTGACATCATTGAGAAAAACCACGACAGACTTGAAATTCAAAAACTTCGCCAAGAACTGAACGACCTAAATCAGTACAGTAGACGTCAAAATATGAAAATTCATGGACTGCCTGTGACCGATGGTGAAAAGCTGCTGGACAAAGTTAACGACCTTGCGAGGAAACTTGAGTTGCCCTCTATTGCAGAAACCGGCGTTGAAGGGCTACATCGTCTTCCTTGCGAGGCGGACAGGGTCCCTGTAGTTCTAATCCGTTTTGCCAGACCATCTACGAAGGCAGACTGGTTCGCTAAGCGAAATGAATGTGATAACGACGTCAGGTTTTTTGATCACCTGACCCCTTTCAACAAGAAACAAATGCGGCTCGCTAAAAAGAAAGCTAAAGAAATGAACTATGAGTTTGTCTGGTCGAGGGAAGGAAAGGTGTTTGCTCGGAAACAGCCAGGCGCACGGGTTATCAGGATCGCTTGCGAGGAAGACGTCGACAAAATAATTTAAATGCATTAAGCTGAGAGGTTGAGCAGTGAACTTGCTCAAAAATGACATACTTCACTTCTGAGTCATTCAACGAAATGTTGAAGAGAAATGCCTACAATTCTCGTAGCACTTTGTCTTTTTATCATTTAAATTCCCAAAGCCTAAAAAGCAAAGGCGAAGAAGTAGAAGGAGAATTACACAAACTTAACATCCATTTTGACTTCATTGCATTTACAGAAACATGGTTTCATACAAATTCAGATGTTATTCAGCTTGGTGACTACAAACCAATTTCAGTTTTTAGAGACGGCAGGCGTGGTGGTGGTGTGTCTCTATATGTCCGGAACCACTTATCTTTTGACAATGTGCCAGATTATTCCCTCGTGCACAATGACTTTGAAGCAGTATGCATACTTTTTCATAACATTATCATAATGGCACTGTATCGCCCGCCTCAAGGTCATGTGGACATCTTTTTTAGATGGATTGAGTCCTTCCTGAAGCTAGCAAACCTTAATTAGTGGCGCATTATTGTAATTGGGGATTTTAACATTAACTTTATGGAAGATATTTCTTCAAAGATCGCATTAAGTGAAATATTCCTTTCTAATGGTTGCGAGAATACTATTGATTTACCCACGCGCATATCAAAATACTCCGAAACACTAATTGATCTATGTTTCACAAGTATTCCGGCAAACAGAACTACATCAGGTGTTTTTTCATCAGGGATCAGCGATCATCTGCCCATCTTTTCACTTGTTTCAGAGAAAAAGAATCCTGACGGTCTTTTTCGCGTGCGGAGAATTTATGATGATAATAATATTACCCGATTTTGTAACTTGATGTCGTCTACTAATTGGATCGAAGTATATCATGAAACAGACCCTACACAAGCGTATGAAGTATTTATTGAAAAACAGCTAAAACTTTACTATGCAGCCTTCCCCATTATGACCAAAAAAAGCATAGAAAGGCAAGGAAAGAGAATGGATAACAAGTGCTCTCCTGAAACGGATTGATGAAAAGAATGAAATGTTTTCTCGTTTTCTAAAAACTAGAAACCCGGAGGATTTAATTGAGTTTAAGAAGTTCCGAAACAGACTAAATATGGATTTAAAGAAGGCGAAGTCTTTATTTATAAAAACAAGTTTTCGGCAGTCTCGCACAACCCTAAACTCATCTGGCAAGGTATCAATGCAATCATAGGGAATAAGAAAAAGGATCTTGCCTGCGAACTACGAATTAATGGAGTCAATTACACGGGAGTTTCACTTGCCAACAAACTTAACGAACATTTCATAGTAGCTGGAGCTCATCACGGGGCTGCTCATTCTTATGCAACTAGAACAGTAGAGTCATACATGCTTGCCAGAAGTAATGCTTCCATATTTCTGTCGCCCACTTCAATAGATGAAGTAGAATCCATCATAAATTATCTTAGGAACACTTGTTCACCTGGTGATGACGAAATAGCCGTTTCTTCGATTAAATGTGTTGTTAGAAATATCGCTGGCCCTCTCGCACATATCTGTAATAGAATGCTGCTCACAAGAGTCTTTCCTGAAAAACTCAAAGTTGCGCGTGTTACAGTGGTCTTCAAAGGGGGAAAGAAAAATGACCCGAATAATTATCGCCCCATTTCAGTGCTGCCACTGTTTTCAAAAGTAGCTGAGCGTATACTTTTCCAGCGAGTTTATAGCTTCCTCCAAGCTAAAAATTTAATTTGCGCAGAGCAGTATGGCTTTCAGCAAGATAAATCAACCCAAACAGCACTATTAGACATAAAAAACTGTTTAATTCAGAATTTTGAAAATTGACTTTACACTGTTGGAATATTTCTTGATTTTTGTAAGGCTTTTGATTCGGTTAAGCATTCAATATTACTTAAAAAGTTAGAGATATACGGAATTCGTGGAATTGCCAATAAACAATTTGAGAGTTATTTAAATTCACGGAGGGAATACACGAAAATACACGATATAAAATCTGAATTTGGTTAAGTAAACTTTGGCGTGCCCCAAGGTTCTATTCTAGGGCCCCTTTTGTTCATTGTGTTCATCAATGACATTTTTAATATTCCTTTAACTACTAATATTGTGTTGTATGCCGATAACACAAACGTGCTCTTTTCAGGCACTTTTTGGCAGCAGCGGCAACCACCGGCACGCACGACGAGTGAAATCTGCTCTGTATATTTACAGTTTCCTGGCCGCCGAGATCAGCTCCGGCTGCGCTGGTGCAGCTGAAAACCGCTCGTCGCTCGAAGTTTTTCTTTCGGGGTGGAAGCGAGACAGTTCTGGGGAAGGCAAATTGACACCTGCATCACCGACGCCAGCGACAACTGACGGTCAAGCAAGGGCCGAGGGGGCGTATCCTCGCATTTGGCAGCAGCGGCAGCCACCGGCACGCACGACGAGTGAAATCTGCTCTGTATATTTACAGGTTGGTCGTCTTTACTTATAGGCATTAGATTTCTGTTTTGTTGCCGACCCTGCCGCTGCTGCCACGAGTACATTGTTTAGCTTGAAGTGTATTTTGCCTTTGCACCGCTCGACATGTCGAGATGTTGCACATGCCGCTCGCTTGTGCCTGAAAACGTGCCCTCTGTCAGCTGCTGTGAATGTAAGTTTAATTTTCATTTTGGCGACTGTTCTGGTATAACCGAAGAGGCATGGCAAACAAAACGTGTAAAAAAAAACTGGAAGTGCAATACATGCAAGCATGGCCACATTATGGAAGATGGAAGTGAGAAGCTTAGTGCAGAAAAGGAAGTGTTAACACGTTTGCTCAAAATTGAAACTAAACTTGACGCTCTCCTAACTTTGCCCAAAAGAATTGATGATCTAGAAGCCTCTGTGCAGCTAATCTCAGACAAGTTTGACGAATTTCAAAACCGGCTGACTGATCAAGAAAAAAACACCAAAGAACTTTGCCAGCGTGTAGACAAACATGAGAGGGTGGACTCGGCAAATGAAATTGTTCACCTAAAGCGTGAAGTCGAAAGCTTAGAGTGGCGAAGCCGCCGCTTAAATCTTGAAATACATGGTGTCTCTGAGTCCGATGATGAGGACCTACTAGAAAAGATAAACGAAGTGGCTACCAAACTGAATGTACCGCATGTAACGAGGAAGGATATAGCTGCCGTGCATAGGCTACCTGCGAAGGCCGACAAAACGCCAGCTATTATCACACGCTTTTTGAGGCAAGAGGACCGTGACTCATGGCTGGCAAACAGACATTTGCTGCAAAAAGAGAAAAGCTTGTTTATCTGCGAAAATATCACGCGACTCACCCGCACACTGCTAACCTCGACAAAAGATGGGCAAAAAGGAATGGCTACGCATACGTTTGGCATGCTAACGGAAAAGTTCTGCTGCGGAAGCAGACCGGCGACCCCGCTCTCGTCATTCGCAGTGAGCAAGATCTTATCAACTTGCAGTAACGTGCTCTTGTAACACCCCACGATGTGGGCGTTTCTTTGTGTTCTTTAGTGCAAAATGATGCACTCAAGTTTGGTCCTTCCTTGTGAACCTGCTTTCTCAAAAAAAGACACACTTTCTTTGTTTCATCTCAACGCTAGAAGCTTAAAAAGTAAACTTGATGAGGTAGATTTATTCCTAAATGAACTTAACCATTCTTTTGACATTCTTTGCTTCACTGAAACGTGGTTTTCCTCTGATGATGAGTGTGCTTTTCTTGATGGTTACGACTGCATATCCGTATGTCGCGCTTTCAAACGTGGTGGTGGTACTGCGATGTATATTCGCTCAGATTTCAAGTACAATGCACTCACAGAGTATAATATTGTAAATGAAAACATTGAATGTGTCGTTGTACAACTTCATGACATCCTGCTAGGAGTGTTTTATCGCCCGCCATCTGGATCCTTGAACAATTTCTTGAACTCTATGGAAGAACTGTTTGAACTAAGTCTTGAGTTAAAACTACAGTGTGCTTTTGTTGGCGATTTTAATCTAAATGTTTCATCAGATACCTCCGGCTATTCGCGCCTGCAAGAGCTGTTTGTGTCATACGCGTGCTGTAACTTAATAGAAATGCCAACTAGGATTACTCCTACCTCTCAAAGTACTTTAGACCTTTGTATTACAAGCTTTCCCCCTGACGTCGTCAAATCGGGTGTATTGATGTGCGATTTAAGTGACCATTTGCCATTCTACTGCATTTTACCTCACAAAAGGCCTAATTCAAATAAGCAACCAGTTTTTATCCACCATTACTCTGAAAAAAATATCAGCAATTTCAAATATCTTCTCTCAAATCAAAGGTAGGACACCATTTTAAAGGAAACAGATGCAAACAAAGCGTACGAGGCTTTTCTTTCCTGCTTTATGGCTGCATACGAGAAGTGTTTTCCCCTCGAGCCATGGGTAAAACGAAAAAAGATAAGGAAGCCTTGGATCACTCATGAACTGCATATGAGAATCAAACAAAAAAACAGGCTCTTTGAAAAATTCCTGAGTACCAAGCATGAAAATGACTTTACACTGTTTAAAAAAGTTCGAAAGAAATTAAATACAGATATTAGAAAATCAAGATTTGAATACTACATAGCTAAGTTTGCAGACATTACGGGTAACTCACGGCTAATGTGGCAAACCGTGAGGGAGGTACTCTCGAAAAACATCCAGCACAAAAAGGTTCCGTATCAAAACGATGCTATGACTGACAGTGAAGTCGCAAATTTATTTAATGACCATTTCATTGCAGTCGGATCATGCGATGAGAAATCAGCTAATTTGCCGTGTGAGCAGTTCATTGTATCAAGCGCCGCAAACACATTGTTTTTAGCACCCACCGACGAACGTGAAGTGCTGGATATTATTCTGGCACTAAAAAATAGCTGTGCTCCAGGAGCAGACGAAATTAAACCGAAACCTCTAAAGGCTGTAGGTGAAATAATCAGTTGCCCACTCTCTCACATTTGCAACATTATTTTATCTACGGGCGTTTTTCCGCAGAAAATGAAACTGGCCAAAGTGACTGTTGTGCACAAGGGTGGCCCCGCGAACGAACTAACAAATTATAGGCCCATATCAGTACTACCAGTATTTGCAAAGGTAGCCGAACAGGTTATAAACAAAAGATTCGTCCGATTTCTCACCGCGCAAAATATTATAGCCGATGAGCAATTTGGCTTTAAGAAAGATAGATCAGCCGAAACCGCACTCCTTGGGATAAAGGAAAAAATTCTAAACAACATTGAAGAAAAGGCACACACCCTGGGAATTTTCCTCGACTTCAGAAAGGCATTCGACTACGTTCAGCACGATGTTCTAATAAGAAAGCTTCCATTTTACGGATTCCGCGGCGTGTCGTTGACCTTAACTGAGAACTATTTAACGTCAAGAGAGCAATTTACTGTCATAAATGCTGCAGCCTCACATGTAAAAACAATAAAATATGGTGTGCCTCAGGGATCTATTCTCGGACCTGTACTTTTTATTTTATACCTGAATGATGTTGTGAATATACCAGGCAGCGAAAACCTAGTGTTGTACGCTGATGACACAAATGCCTTTTTCTCAGGTATTGACCCCTACGCGCTCGAAAGAAAGGCTAACTATTGGTTGACTGGTTTGAGTACATGGTTAAAACTAAACAGGATGCAATTAAATGCTAGTAAGACCAAATACATTCTCTTCAGGGCAAAAGGTGTAAAAGCTCCTGACAACCTAAACTTAAACTTTGAAAACACTCAGCTGCAACAGTGCTGACAAATTCGTTTTCTAGGTGTTTTGTTTCAAGAAAATCTCTCTTGGAACTCGCATGTTGATCAGCTTCGCAGTGATCATTGTCGGGCGGTTGGCATTTTAAACAAACAGATATTATCTCCCGGCGTCCGTAAAGCGGCAAATATACTATTCATTAATACATTCCCGTTTAAGCTACTGCTCCCTTGTGTGGTTAACGACGACGCAGACAAATTGAGATTCCCTCCTTGCAATTCAAAAGCGGGCATTACGAGCTGTTGGGAAAATACAGTTATTGCGCAGCTGCCGGCCTTTGTTTAGGTCTTATTGAATATTAGAAATAAGTAAACTGCACACATACAAACTATGTCTCGAAATATTACGCCAGTACAAACTAGACAAAATAACCTTCGAAATCACCTATCACACTAAACTTAGCACATACGAACTTCGAAAACAATGTATGGAAACACCTCGTGTATGCACAAATTATGGTTTTCAGAGGTTAGGATGGCAAATTCCTGACTTGATTAACCAATACCCTATTATTCTGGATACTGCACGCACTACCCCCTCTATACGTAAATACAAAATGTTAATTAAAGCAATGCTCATAAATGAACCTTAAAGATAAAAACTTAACGTATACCTATCACTAGTGTATGTTTTGTAAATATTGCTATGGTCGAATTCTGGTTAATGTATGCTGTGTGTGTTTTGTAAAGCCAGTGTTTTGTAAAGATGTCTTAATATATTGTGTAAAAATACTGAAAGTGTGTTCTATTATGTAATGCTCTTCTTGAGTTTGTGTAGCCAGTGGTGCCGCCTGTCATCCGGGTGGCGTGGCCTCGTCAGGCAATGTATGCCTTTTGCCACGTCACCCTGGACCACCTCTTCGTTGTCTGAAATAAATTCTGAATGAATGAATGAAAACACTTGAGCAGCAATCAAATGTCTGGCTCAAAGGGTTAATGATCTGGCTCTCTGTTAATCAACTTGAATTGAATGTTAACAAAATGAAATTCATGCTTTTCCACCCAAAAAATAAGCCGTTAGATCACCACATCTCACTTCACTTTAATAACCTAAGAATTGAAGAAGTGCATAGCATTCGGTTTCTTGGTGTGTATTTCCGCAGTGATCTAGGGTGGAGTGATCACGTGAACAACATCCGATTGAAAATGGCGAGATCGTTATGTGTGATTTACCGATTAAGACACCTTTTACCAATGCAGGTTAGAAAACAATTATATTTTGCTTTGGTGCACTCTCATCTAGTATATTGCAATCTAGTATGGGGTACCTGCAATAAAACGGATTCACATAAATTATTTGCCCTCCAGAAAAAAGCCTTACGTGCCTTATGCATAAATCCAACTGATGAAACAAACCTCTTCAAAACTTTTCATGCACGCAGTTTCCTTGACTGTTACAACTTTAGCTTATCGATTCACATGTTTTATAATATTAAGGAGGATTTCACTTCTTTCCAGAATATGCACTTTTCTAGAAACATTAAATATGAATTGCGCGTGGTTTCCCTATCTGCTACAAGATCCAGAACGAATTATGGAACACAAAGCGTAACTAACCAAATTGCAGCCTTATGTAATGCGCACCCATCTTTAGTGACAATGGCTCTAGAAGCTACGAGCTCTATTGCCTTTAAGAAAAAATTGAAGTTGCTCTTTCCTGTTTTGTAATTTTGCGATTACTTGACGTCTAGCTGGTACTGATTCTTTTTTTGTCTGTATATTTATACTCCAGTGCCTGTTATCAAATTTTCTATTTATTTTCGTTTTTTTAGTTATTATCTGTGTTGCATTTATGATTAGACAGTTCGGGCGTAACGATGTCATGTTTTTGTTTTTTTAACATTATAGTAATGTCTTTCTCTCTTGTCTTGTGATCAGGTTTGATACCCTTAAGTGTGCTGTTCTTTTCTTGAAAATGATTGTTTTTTTGTAAACATGATTTGCCGTCTAGTCACCAGTGTCCAGATGTGTAAGCCGGGGTGTAGGCCTCGTTAGGAGGCACGCTCTGTCTGCCTCCTTTTGCCTCTCCCCGGGGGCATATTGTAATATGGCCGAATAAACTTTCAAACTTCAAACTTCAAAAATGCATTGTGGCAGACAAGGAGTCTGATGACGTGCGAAACGGGTGGTGCGCTCCAAACAAATCATTTTAGAATTGTTAATGACGTGAAAAGGGCTGCTTAAATTCAATTTCGTTGTTTTTTTTTTCTGAAACCACTACATCCGTATAGGAAGCATGCAGGAGGGACAGCTAGCATTTACTTTGGTGTGTATTTAAAGAATAACTTGGCCCAGCTGAATCAGGCACTAGAATTTCTCTCATGCAACTAATACTTCGGACCAACAAACTCATGGTCGGGAGCCCGAAATCTATACAAGATGAATCTATTTCCTGTTTTCTTCAACTTTGGCTACTCGTGTACTGCTGGCTATTGGCAATGCTTAGAAAACTTGATTTTTCAGCAGTGAGCAATATGTCTAATTGCAGTGATAATATTTGCGGCAGAATCAAAAGTGACGTCCAACAAAGGTGACTTGAGTAAGCCATCAGTGTCAACATGTTTTCGCCCCATTCCACAGGAGGCTTTAGTTCTCTTTCAACTACAAATGAAAATATTGAAATTCAGCTATGCCGTGTTCGCTACTGGCAGCCGACAGATGGCGCCTGTTAGTTATGTCACACACTAGCACATATCATCATAATCTTCACTAGGAAAGTTGGGCGTGGGCGCAGTGAATGTAGCCAAACCGAGCAGGCCTATGATAAAACCCTCCCGCAGACGAGAAGGACACGGTACCACAAGGCAACCGCCACGGTTTAAGATGGCCGCCTCTGAGAGTTGGAAAACTTTTCGGGCGTTGATGAATAATCTGGCTGTTTTCACAGCCACTCTATTTTCATACACGCTGGCTGCTTTCATGGCTTACTTTGGATGAAGAGCGAGCATTGTGTTCAAAATCTATCGTGAATAAATTCACAAAACTCGCTCAATTACAAATGCAACTCGGACTTAATGACCTTAAATAAACTGCGTGCAATCGCCCATTAATGACTTTATATGCCAATGTAATTCGCACCAAATGACATTGAGGTTTTGAGTGGGGTATACGTTGTGTCAAAAGCCGGCAAGCTTCACAGCGACGGCGCGGAATATGAGCACCATTAGCCACTAGCTTCTACTATGATTCTTCGTCAGTAAAAAAGACTCTCAGAGGATAATATACAGTGGGGGTATTCGGAGAATAAAAATACTTGGAACCTGTCCAGCCTTGCCTTGCCTTATTCTGCGCCCTTAGCTAGTTGAATTCCTTGACGAGATTGAGAAATTGGTTTTATAGGCGTAAAAGTTTTAATTGCGTGGCCACAAAGTTGTTGGTGATCAGTGCTGCATCCGCTGTTCCAGCTCACGCCATACCTCCATACCGGACTGTAGAAAGCGTAAGGGCTAAAATTATTGCCCAAGAAGTGGTTTACTATATGCTTTGCAGCTATTGCCCGCTCCTCAAACGGGAGGCGTGCACCTGGGGAAGCAGTCAGCCACTTCAGGTCAGGTGCGTATTTATTTATTTGATACCTGCTTCGCCTTTGTAGGCATTACAGCAGGGGGATACATGAAAATAAGCATCACAGTTGAGACAAATAAAGAAACTAATTACACAAAGCGCAGTAAAAACCATCATTAGAAACAATGGATACAGTCATAGACGGAAGATCATTCCACTCTCGACCAACAGGTCGTAGTTACGAACCCGAAGAAGACAGCTAAAATTGGTGCCCTTCTGAAGGAGGTCATCGATGTCCAGACTGGCTCACGCGGGCGTCGCTACCACCGTTGACATGTCGGCCTGCCGGAGCAATGGGGTCGACGCACCTTGTCAGCAGCTGATTTCGTTCACTCAAGTCAGGATTGAGAGCAGCACAATCGTGGCACGCTATGTGCTATTCAAGGGATTTTTTCGTATTTAGCGGGCTTTCTTTGGAGCTCGGAAAAAAGCTTAATAGGGTAGAACATTGGGCTAGTTGGTGTAGCGACATATTTAAAAACTTTGCGCAGAATAACACAGGACGGGAGGGAGAAACACGCACACAAACACGAGCGCTCGTGTGTGTGTGCGTGTTTCTCCCTTCCGTCCTGTGTTATTCTGCGCAGTTTAACTATTTCATAAAAAGATACACGCCCAGCTTTGTTGATAGGAAATAAATGGAATGGGGTTTTCTGAAGGTGCTCTTCAAATTTCCTAGTTACATTTGCTGTCTAAATTCAATAATTATGCATTTAGAAAATTAACTTAACTGCTACTAAATTAATTGCAAAACAAAAAATTGCCTATAATGCGCATTCCGGTATGTAAGTGGCTTCCCTGGCCGACCTCAAATGTCTTATTTATTAACCCTTGGCTAAAGTTAGCCTGGACACCCGGTGTATATATATATATTTGTACATACTCGAAAAAGGCTGGTCCTCCAGCCTAAACGTCGTGAATTAAATCCTGTTATGTTTCTTCAATTTTTGGTGATTATATATATATATATATATATATATATATATATATATATATATATATATATATATATATATATATATATGGTCGACACTTTGTGAAAACGAACACAAAGCTGCACATGTTAAAAAAGTGGAATAATAATATAAGACCGCACCCGGACTGCACCCGGTCGCAGCTCAAAGCGGGACTTGTAGGTGACACCTTCTTATCCGCTGGCGCAGGTTGTGGCAATCATAGGGGATATGCTCAAGGAACGTCGATCGCGCTGATTAGGTGATCTTGCTGCTGCAGCCACGCACAAGTTTTGTGGCTTCTCCGTTGTTGGCTACGATTGGTTTCGTGTCAAAGATGGTGAGCGCAATTCTTGAGAATAAAGTAGCACCGTGTTCCTTTCCGGCCTTCTTGCGGGCGCACAGCTCCTGTATGCCACGAACATATGTTTGTAGTGATCCCTTTCCGCCAAAAGACGGCCAAGCAGAGGAGGAAGGCCAGCGTGCTTCTCCTGTGCCGCACACCACTGCTTGCAGAGCAATTGGATTTGCGATCTAGCGGGTTGCAAGTGGATCCAGCGTCCTTTAAAAGGAGAGAGCGGTGCGTGCGGCGTTATTGTGGCGCTCAGTAGGGTGTGTTGTCGACGAAGTGGCAGCTTTTTCGGCCTTTTCCCCATCGCACTTTTTTTTCAGCTACCGGTCGAATACCAAATGATCATTAACTGAACTTTGCCCTATAGGCTTGGCTACTGGGGCATGAAGCATCCTTAAACAGTCTGCAAAGAGCAGACCGCAGAAGCTAGAAGTTGAACCCCCGATGAAATCGCTTTTGTCTGCTTTTATCTTTTTCTGCTTCAACGATTCAGGCCATACTTTGGCAACGACCTGGCAATATATATTTCGCCACACATGTGAGTTGCGGAGCTCTTGCGATCCTTAGTTATCTCTCTGGCAAGTGAAATGAGGGTATCGTGGCGGCTGACGTGCCAGATGAGAGAGAGCGTTGTTCATGATTCGTGTCCACAGTAGCAAAAGAAGAATCAACTGGTTCGGGGTTTCCAGAAGTATGATTCTGTGGGACTCCATAATCTACGCTGGTAGCCTTCGCTTCTCTTTCTCTTTTTCGCAAATGATGACATGGCTGATCCAAAATGCGACGAAATGGGAGCATTAGGTTCGTTTGACTTGCTCTGAAGTGATTAGAGCTCCTCGCTACATATGTGGTGGAAATTTTTTAAAATAAAATAAAAATGCTTATTGTTACCAACCTGAGCGTGGTTTTTGCAAAAGGCCAAGAGCCGCCATAAAAATGCCGCACGTAGTACGTCAGCTTAGACTCTCTTGATCGCGTCGTCTGCTGCGAGAGAGAAAGAGGAGAAAAAGAAAGTTGCTAGTTAAGTTTAAGAACACAGATTTGAGTCCGAAAGAGTCCTATATGTATGTAGAGGGGCTGCAGATTAGAAAGGAAAAGGTTTACGGTTTACGCGGGTTTTAGCGTCCCAAAGCGACTCCGGCTATGAGGGACGCCGTAGTGAAGGAGTCATGAAATTCAGACCACCTGGGTTTTTTTAACTTGCGCTTTTTAACATCGCAACGAGAAAGCTCGCGAAAAATAACGTATGGTGGTACTCATTTTGGCACTCATATTCCTCCCGATTCTGACGCAAATGCTTTAGTTTCTTGAGAAATACAATATCCCAAAGTCAAGCAAAGCATTTTCGCGGCTTGGCACTGCTGTGCAAGGAAGCACAAATGAACATTTTTATTTCGACACTATGTTTTTCGAGGGGGCAGGTTCGAGATTCTTGGACATTCGTTTTAAATTCTGACGTAACTCTGGAATAGTGTATGGTACTGTTACCGAAATAATAATTTCCCGATGGTGCAGGCAATTCGGCCATCGCCGCAGCCTGTCGCACTGCGTCCATGTCCACAATTTATTATTATTTTTTAAGCATAGGGCCTCCTTTAAGCATCATGTGCGCTTAAGTCGTTGAAACCGAAACAAACTGGAGTTTCCTACCCCTGGCACCGCTGTGTGCGTTTTCACGTAAAAACAAAACAAAAAACACTCCGCGCAGGCCAGGCTGAATATCAGAACGCAACACCGCCCCTTTGCGTCCGTCAGTGCGCGCCCAGTTTTTTGCCCAAGTAGCAATAAAACTAATAAATAAATACAGCTTACCACCATGTATGGTAACGCCAAGAAACAGGCACCGTACGATATTATCCGGAACTATATCAACACGATAATTCATGTATGCTTGTGTTTCTCCTGAGCACGGTGTCGTTCTTGCATTATCCGCAAAGAAACTGTTGTCTGCGTTGGGCGGGCGACATCCTCCGAGGTACCAGTGTCCTTCAATAGCCATTGTTTTGTCCTCTCATTGGTGTGTGTCGATCGGCCTGGCTCATCTAAAATACTCACGCCTCCACTTGAGGGGGTGGCGAAGTGGATAGTAATAGAAAAACGGTTTCCAGGAGCGGAAGGAGCGGCAGTTTTGAAGGAGCGGAAGGGCTGGGGGGCAGAAGAGGCCCCAGCTGGAATGTCTTTTTGGAGGCGCTGCTTCTGCGGTTTGACAGGTTTGGTTGAAAGTCCAGCAGCTGGCTCAACCCACCGTCTGCCTTGCATCTCCTTCAGCCAGCGTCAGAAGCAGAGATGGTCGTTGAATCTGCCGTCTTTGAGTTCGTGAACAGGCCAGACATCCTCGACCATGACATTCTGCAGGCCTCGTTCCAGAATTTTCAAGTTGCGGCTACAGTCAAAGCCTCTTCCAGTGTCTGGCTTAATTAGCGCCTCATTCAAGCAGCCAGGGCAGCTTTTCACTGCAATTCGGCAGTAAGCTTCTCCCGACTTCAACTGCGTCAGGCTTTTAACGTCCTTGTCGACTTGCCTGCTAGCCCACAGAAGATGGTCAGGAAGGGATGTGTTGCCGAACCGAGCAGTAACGGAACGTCTGCTCCGTCGAACATCCATATAGCTTGTCACAGACCGTTCGTTTGAGTTGTTCGTGGCCTCAGGTGGAGTATCGTTGATGCTGTTTTCCTCGGCGACGGACATTTGCCTTCGTTCTCTTCGTCGCGAGTGACGCCGTGGTAGATCATGAATGCAACCGAGCGAAGTTAATAGCTTTGTTAGCTGCGCTTGGAAGTGACTACGACACTGTGCCGCTAATGCGTACGACTAGAAGACGTTTAGAATGTAATAAAAATAGGAATATATTACAAATTTCGCTAAAGAGAGTCTCAGTGGCCGACAGCAGCCATTCATAGAAACGACGACGAAAAAAGTCCCATGAAAAAAAAATGCACTTGTGCACCGAAAGAGAGCGTGCCGCGCAGTACCATATATTGGCTGCTCGAAGGCTGCTCGCAGCGCGGTTGTTTTACAGCGTTTTAGCAGCGCGTTTCCATTGCCTTTACACGTCATTGCTCTCTATTCGTTAGGTTGCGCTCTAAAACACATTCGTGATGGCGGTTCTACCAGTGTGACATTAGCATAAGGAGAGGTAATTGGACCAAAATGGGTGTGTTCACAGGAAGCAGCACGAGGACGGGATCGTGAACTCAAACCATGGCAACGCCAAGACACGGACGTTCGCGCTCGCGAAGCCAACGCAGCAAAACGTGGACGACCGGACGGAAGTGAAGGGGAACACGGTCGAGCTAGTGATCGCTATCGTTTACGAGACAACGGCGTCAGGACACAGTGACATGCGCCCGCAAGCCGCTGCGGAAGCCCCGGTGAAAATCGCAGTTTCATTAGAGTGGTCGTCTAATAATATTTTGCTAAAACACGATTCCATTGATACTATAAAGCAATATTCAAAACCAAGGTGCATACTTAAATTACACACAAAAAAAGTTAACCAGCGTACCACGCTGTGGTTCACTCCACACAGAACGTTACAAGCTCGGTCATTCCATGCGAAACGCACCAATGTTTGGGCTCGACCCTCCTCGCTTTCGTCCAAAAATTTCGTGGCTTTTCATGGAACGGCCATGAGCATTTTTTCTTAATTTCTAGCGCTGAAATAATTTTGCCGTCATGTGAGAGCCCTTTCCATTTTCCACACTAGAGCAATACTAGGTATTCGTAGAAAAATCAGAATAAAACGTTTATTTCCTTTTTGCCCTCTAAATTATTTTGGACAATGTATATGAGTTGCACTTTTTCGTCATGTGTCAAGACATTGCCTGCATAAAGTTCTTATATTTTTCTAGTTCGTTTTAATAGCTCAAAACGCTCCATTTTGGAACTTTTTTAAAACGCCAACGTGACATCTTTGAGCAATATTAAAATTTTTACTATCTCGCCATAGTATGTACTATATGAAAAAACGTTTACACAAATGTCAACTTTAACAACGTTGAGGAAGAATGCCAAAGTTGTAAAAGAATGCATTTGCTGCGTATTGAGATGAAAACATTATATTGAAGTACTCATTGCAAGAATGCACGATGCTATTCCTCTAATAGCTCGTTTCATTGTAGCTTTGGTTAGCAATTTTTATCTTGGTCTCTTTTGTTTTAGTTCACAAAAAGAAATTCTGCTGAGCGCCGCACCGCCGGTAATGGTTGCCTCGTACTGTGACTTCACTGCAGAACACAACCTCGGCGCTGTGCATACTGCTCTTTTTGCGTGCACTCACGTGCTTAGGCGTTGCGCATACGCTTTTAGCGAAACCGGCATCACGCCTCTCGCGTGCTATGTTTACAAAAGCCGTGCTCTTCGCGGTGCGAGGATGTGATCAAGTGACTCGAGGGGGGGTCATTCAGAAAAGCGAATATGACATCCTGTGGAGACCGGAGTCCTGGCACCAGCCCTTCTGCCTGAGCCGACGCAGTTCGCATTGTCCCCGAGTTCTGAAACGTTTTCTTCGGCGCAACACAAGAGGTTCATTAAAAAGCAGCCATCCTATGTTAATTAAGGTATCATCCGATCTTCCTCTTTGAAGCAGGCCGGCAGCGGCTTACACGAGTACTTCTCAGAAGCAGCCCTGGGATAGTGGAATCAAGGTGGCTGTGATACGCAGCGTGTAGTTGCCACGAAGCCAGCTCCTTCGTTACTTCGGCAATGGTGATGGCGACAACGCATTAAAGTACGTAGTCCTGCAACCTTTGTCCCCTCTCATGGGGGTGAATACACTCACCTCAATTAAGCGGCGGCCTAATTCAGACCATCAAGAAAGCTCAGTTTGCATACTTTGCAAGTCATCGCACTAATCAGCCCTTTCGATTTATTCGTGCGCAACTGTTGATTCCTCCCGCATCTATGGTCGTCGATTTGAGTTCGAATATACTTACTCGGGACAATACATATCCTAACACTCAATCGTGAATAGATATTATGCGAGCAGATAAACTTCGTCGAATCGTTAGTTCTTTTTTTTTTTACGAGGTGCACATGCACCTTGTTCACTGCTACTTGTACATTGCTTCAGAAAGTTAACTTCCTGCTTCTTGACTTGGCCCACGAGACTGTCACTTGACCACGCACTGCAGCTTTCGTCCCACCACCCAAATATTCGGCACCATCCATTTTGAGTCGCGCGAAAGCACAAGCACATTTCTATTTCGTAGTTGGTAAAGCGTTCATTATATTTAGGTGCAAAGCAAGAACGCTGCAGTAATTTTAAATCGTTGTTCTTGTAACGTGCATGATTACTCACCGTAAATGCTCGGGATGGTGTTATTTCGCTTCATGTTATTCTTCGCATTAAATTCTTCATACTATTTACTTGTGCCATTCGGGAATCAAACCTGAGGATATGCCGAGTACATTTCTGTTCAGCAGCTTCACTACAACAACACACCTGGATGCATCCGTGTTTGGGAAAAATGGCGTATTCTATATTTGTAATAAGGACTGTTGACATTACAGAACTTGGAAACATGGCGAAATGCGTTGAGTCCGGTACAGAGCTTGGTGGTAAATACTAAAAGCAGAGGGACATGGAGGCGAGACTCCGGTCTGCCCAGGAGACCACACTATTCGCTTTTGTGGACGCCCCGTCGAGTCATTTGATTTCGTTCTCGCACCGCGAGGAGCGCAGCTTTTGTAAACACAGCACGCGAGAGGCGTGATGCCGGTTTTACTAAAAGCGGATGTGCAACGTGAGTGCAGGGAAAGAGAGCAGACTGCACAGCGCCGGCCGAGGTTGTGTTCTCTAATGAAGTCACTGCACAGGGCAACCATGTCCGCGGCTGGGGCCCTCAACTTCAAATTTTTTGTTTCTGGACTAAAACAAAAAAGACCTCGATAAGAATATCTGACGAAAAATTCCAATAAAACGAGCTATCAGAGGAATAGTACCTTGCATTTTTGCAGTGAGTACTTGATTATAATATCTTCATGTGAATACGCAGCACAATGAACGTTTTTTTTACAGATTCCGCTTTTTTTTTCTGAACGTTGTTCAGGTTATTGTTTGTGTAAACATTTTTTTCATGCAGCACATGTTATGGCGAGTCACTGAAAAGTTTTATATTGCTCACGAATGCCGCGTGGACTTTAAAAAAATGTTGCAAAATAAAGCCTTTTGAGCTGGAAAAACTAACTGAAAAAAAAACTGCAGGCAATGTCGCGACGCACGATAAAAAAACACAGCTCGTACATTGTATAGAAAAATTTGGAGGGCAAAAAGCAAATAAACATTTCATCATAAATTTTTTATGCAGACCTAGATTTGCTGTATGGAAAATTCGAAGCGTTGTTGCATGACGAGAAAATTTTCCGCCGCTAGGTATTAAGCGAACGTGCTTTGGACGGTGCAAATAAAAAGCCGCAAATTTTTTTAGCGAAATCGAAGAGGCGTAAACATTAATGGGTTTGGCATGGAATGACTCAGCAAAGAAAGAAGGCTGCCTCACATGCATGCAGGATGTGTTGTCATTTTCTAAAGGGCGGAGCCACTGCCATCCTCCTCGCGCAGAGGGTCTCGGTCTCTTTCAGTCTCTTGCCTGCATGGAACATTGCCCCTCAGTAGGACATTGTCGACCCCGTTCACTAGGTGCCAGCACCCATGCATACATAGTCCTTGCGGCGTTCAAGAGTGATGGTTTCTTTGGCTGAGTGGTCTCCTTCGATGTTCCATTTTATTTGCTTAGGCTGTATTTATCTTTTAGCCGCTGGATTTACCCTTGAGCCGCTGGGGAATTAGCACCCTGATCCAATTGCCGAGCTGACAGTGCTGTGCAAGCACAGCTATCAGGCTGATATGATTAACACAGTCTGGCGACCGGCAGTGGCGCTTGTCTCCCCGAATCTAGCAAGGGGTTTTAAAGAAGTCTTAAATTGGAAGCGTATTACTGCTCCCTTGCTACTTTACATACACATTTTTGAGGGCGGTAGATCCAAAGGCCGGAGGAAGGTTGGCATAGTCACCGTAAGTTGACAAAAAGCACCGCTATCGCATGGTGTTACATCGGCGAATTCAGTGCGAAAACGCACGATGATCCGTTGCGGGATGGCTCACCAACTCGGCCAGGAAGGCACCATCGTCCGTCAATGTCTTTCTCTATTGGGCTAGAAGCGGGGTGTCGAACCGAAGCTGCAACTGAACCGAAAGCCGGAACTGAACCCGTATTTTTGTCCGGAAGCAAAAGAGAATGAGCATCGAATCGATTCCCCTACCCCCCCCCCCCCCCCCCAAATCATGCAAGGGAACTGGAACTAACCGAAAGAACCGTTACCAATCGGTTAGTACACTGTTGAACTGGTTGTCTCACTTTTGATGCACCACGTCATATATTTTTTAAAGCTAAAATGAAAAGCCTTATCCCGCAGATTTAGCTGCAGAGAGCTACGCTAGGCAGTGCGAAAAGGATTCTAATCCACGAGATGACAGAGATGAGAGCATACAGTCGCGTTTATGGGAAGCAAACTTCGTTTACAACATTATGAAGGAACGCAGCCCAAAAAAAAAACAGACACACACGAGCGCTCGTGTGTCTCTGTTCACTTGTGTCCCGATTTTGTTTTGTGCTATGGGCCTTCATAATGTTCAGACACCAACTCGCCCAACAGCGTACATGAATTCTTTTATAAACATGTGCGTATTGTGCCCTCATGTGAAGTATTCTAATTCGGCGTATCTTGCCAAGCTGGCTGAGGTTTATGTGGTCGAAGCGAAAGAGATCTCGACTTTATATGAAGGACTACCTGCTAGACGACCGCCTGGATGTAGAACTGCGTCCCGGTACGTCACGAGCAGAGCTCCTAGATCATACCCCCCCGGGAAGAGACAACCTTATTTTGCTCAGAAATTTTGGCCCCGCATGTGTAGAGTCCTCAGTCCAGGGCCCCTGCGGCTGCTGCTGTCGCCTTGGCATGGTCAATCAGCTTTCGTTGCCTTGAGAGGTTGTCGCTGGACAGCGCTGCCTTCCACAGCTCCGTTGTAGCATTGTATATTTTGGGAACCGCTGTTAAATTTTGGCAGGTAATATTATATAGGGTCGGTTTGTCCCCGCATCATATCCAAACCATACGCTTTTATACTGTGTAGGAATGAATGTGGAGGTTAGTAAAAGGCTTTGTCTGTGTTTGTAATTGTCACCAGGGGACCCAGTGTTCCCTATTGAGCCTCGGTTCAAGTATTGGGTATCGCATGCGGGCTTCCCTGATATATGCCATGGTAGCGCAGTACGTTTGAGGCACCACTGTGGATTCCAGTTCGCTGTTTACAGCTCGGCTGGCATGGCCTCGAGCGATCGCATCGGCTTCTTGGTTGCCGTTGCGGTCGGCGTACCCTGGAGTTCATATGATTTAGTGATGCGTCTCTTGGCACTCATAGCGCCTCAGGATGTTCGAGGTTCTCTTATATAGTATGCCTTTTCTGAAGTTTCGAAAGGCCGTTTGGGAGTTCGATATGATTTTCAAGGATTTGCCCCATCTGTTGCCCTCGGCGATAGTTGAGCGATCGCTATCTCCTCGGTCTCAGCTACGCGACAGTTCTTATAGGTGGCGCTAACAAGCTCACGGTAATTAGCATCGACCGTTGTAGCCACCACGGCTGTGCTGTTGAAGTTGCTGTTGAAGGGGGCCTTTTCTACTTCGTTGCTGTATTGTTTTAGCTCGGGCTGCTCTTCTGTCTTGGTGTAGGTTGAAGTGCATATTTCGAGGCATGGAAGCAACCCTGTAGCTGGCCCTAATCTGGTCCCGAACGTGTTTGACGTTTGGGGTGGAGGTTAGAATGAGTGGCTCTTTTGTGTACGACGAGCTGTGTGTCTTTGAATTCTATGAAAGGGTAGGATATCTTTAAGTTCGTCAACTAGCTGGTGGAGGTATTCAGTGGTACTTCGAGTGCTTTTTCGAGTGCTTTCCGTAGGATGGTTTCCACCTTGTCCTGGCCTTTCATGTTTAAATTTTGGTAGGGAAGGTTGTAAATGTCTCTGCTTACTACAAATGTTTTTATTAGCTTGGGCATATCCTCCTCTTTTAGTCCTTTTTTGCTGCTGGCTAATGACGCTGGTTAATGACATTCTAGTCGATATGAAGAGGAAGAAATGGGCTTGGGCGGGGCATGTAATGCGAAGGCAAGGTAACCGGTGCTCCTTAATGGTAGCGGACTGGATTCCAAGGGAAGGAGAGCGTAGCAAGGGAGCGGGAGAAAGTTAGGTGGGCGGATCAGATTAAGAAGTTAGCGGGGATACGGTGGCCGCAGAAGGCACAGGACACGGTTTCCTTCCCCCTGCGGTGAGCGTAGTCTGGCTGATGATAGTGATGACCCGGGAAATTATCCGGGACACCTGTGTTACGGAGTTGGAAAGTATTCTGATGGTATAGTTTGCTCTCCCGGTGGACTGAAGCAGAGTCCTTAGAGGGACAGGAGTGATCGCTATCTCTTCAGCCTTTAGATTCTTCGGGGGAGCAAAGCAGTCCGCAGTCCCGTGTATATTGGGCTGCAGCGTCGATTGCTGCCTGGAGTTTATTGGTCTTTCGTCAAGGGAGCCCATAATGATCGCAATAGCTATATAATCTGCGTACAGTGCATGTTTGATATTTTCTATCTCCTCTAGCCGTTCAGGAAGTCCATCATGGCAATGTTAATAGTAGGGGTGAGATGATTGAGCCTTGGAGCATGCCTTTGTTGAGTATTCTGAATGGGTCAGTTCCGAGGTATGCTATTCAAATCGTCGCCACACGGTCAGTCAGAGAGGCATTTGGGGTTCTCCTCTAGGACTTCCCCCTTGATTTGGAGAAGGGTGTCTTGCGCAGAGACCTTCTCGAAAGCGGAACCTAGTTGTGGAAATAATGTCTTAGACATCAAGAGAGTGCTGAAGGAAAAGTTATGCTGCCTGCTCGTTATGTTTTCCTAGACACAATGTGAGCGAGAGAAATCTTTAGGTTGAGACGGTTTTTTCCCTCCTTTGGGATTATTATTATTTCACGTGTTTCCACTCGTAGGGGGCGGTCCTCTTTTCCCATAGCTCGCTGAAATAGTCGGTTATGTTGGTGACCTGCTTGGGCCCCAGGTAGCAGATGATAATGTTGCCAATTCGATCTCCCCCTGGGTCCGTATTTTTGGCGGTCATACGAATTGCTGCGTATTCTTCTTTTGTCATTAATTATTAATTAAAGGACTGGTGCATAAAACTGGGGCGCAGACAGAGAAGAAGACAGGACGAGCGCTCGTCCTGTATTCTTTGTCTGCGTCCCAGTTTTATGCGCTAGTCTTTTAATTAATGATGACATACCAACTAGCCCAGCTTTCCGCATTGATAGTCTTCTTTCGTGATAGGCCGGTATAGTCTTTCATTTTCGGATCCCTGTTAGTTGACTTCGCTGACGGGTGGGTCTGATGTGTCATTGTAGTGTTCTTTAATTTTTAGCTCTTTATATTTAGCTCTTTGTTGTCTCTCCGGTAGCTGTGGGTGATAAGATGTTGGGATTTTCAACTTTCTGCTTGGGAGTTAGTGGGGCCCATCATGTGTCGTAAGATGGCCAATGTCCTGGCTGTATTAAATCGTATTTGTAAAACACAGCGCACCTTTAGACACGGACAGAGGCAGATATAACGACACAGTCAAATATGAGCTACCAACTAGCCCGTTTGACCACCCTTGCATGTATTAAATCGTCCTTGCAGCGAGGTGCGAAGATGATCTCAGTTTTGTTTGACCAGGGCGGCGGCGTATTGTTCGTCCTGGGTAGTTAATTGCGATATTTTCTGCTTGAGCTACTTGTTATATTTTGCCGCTTCCATCTCTTGGTTAAGCTTCTACGTGTCTCCTATGGGTGTAGTACATGCGTATCAATTTCTGGCCCATCTGGGGTTCTTGCTAGTGTTTTGTAGCTCTAGTAGTGGGCGTCCCGCAGCTCGCCACTCCAGCCTGAAAGGTTCTCTATGGGGTCTTGCGTGCATGACCTGCGGAAGGCATCCTAATAAGTTACTTCGTTCTGAACATGCTGCCTCTGGATATTGGCCATGGTCCCAGTTATTGGGAGAATACAGTGACCGCTACCGAGGGTGCTCCCCATATTCGTCTGGTTTATGCGCAAGAGGAGTTTTTACAATTTTGGCTTTATGGGCATGGTGCTGGTGTGTGTTTCAGAGCAGTACTTCTGCCCGACTAACCTTAGCGGTCGCCTTTTTGTTTTGCTGCTGTTGCTGACCCTGCTTACCTGGGCCCTGAGCTACAGGACCCTTGTAAGCTCTGGTCTGTGGCCAAGGGCGGGATCGGGATCTCAGTCTGGTCCGGGTTCTGGATCCTGTATGTCGACCACATGACTCCTCATCGAAGATGAACCATCAGCGAAGTAGTCGTCCGTCCTGGTCAGTGTTGTTGTTTGTGTATTTACCGCTGAGCCGCCCCTTCGGTGTTGCTATGCTGAACTCTATGAATTGGTAAACGAGAACAGAAAACTGGGCGAGTTGGAATGTATTCATCTTTAAGCAGCGCGAAACACAGGACAAGAGGAAGAAACACGAGACGACACGACACGAGACGACACGAGCGCTCGTGTCGTCTCGTGTTTCTTCCTCTAGCCCTGTGTTTCGCGCTGCTTAAAGATGAATGAATTGGTACTCTCTCCGAAAGACTATACCGGCTACTGTACTCTCTCTAGCAGCAGTATACTCAGCCCAAATTGCCTAACGAGTGAAACGCCTCCTCCAGAAGGAGTTGCGGATATTTATTTTTGTTTTGGCAATGCAGCGGAGCTGCAAAGTGACCTACGACCTGTATCTCACGCAAACAAGGTCCACCCCTGATTCCGCTTAACGTAAATAAAGACATCTCCTATTGAGCTGCAGGAAAGAAGCGATATGCCTGAGCAAAGATTCTGAATAAGTACCATTTAGCGAAAGCAGGCTTTTTCGTACAAGACTATGTTCAAGTTCAAGTTCAAGTTTATTGTTATTGCATGTACAAGAAACGGGCTTACATATTATATACAGCATCAGGAGGTCCCAGAGTGAGAAACTGCCAGGGGGACCTCGTATCATTAGTGGGTGCATAAGAGTATTAGAGCAGCAAGTAGAGGGCGAACAAACAAAACAAAACAAAAAGAAAAAAACACGTCAAGAAATGCAATTCATAGGGAACAAGTGCAAATAAATAGAAGACAATTAGATATATACTAAAAACAGCGTTATACAGTAATATCACAATAAACAATCATAAGCAGGAATATCTAGTAATCTGTAATAAAAATTTGGCTCTTCTGCATATTACGATCAAAGAAAAATACAGTGTTTCACAGAAACATGAAGCCTAACGATACAATAACAGAAATAATGTAAAGAAAATTTAATAAATGTATTTATGATAAATGAAAAGATGGTTCTGCTAACAGTATTCTTTTCATATTGCGTTTAAAAAACTGCAATGAAAGAGATGACTTAATATTAACACGGATGCTATTCCAAAGTGAAATACCATAGAAACGAAGTGTAAATTTACCACAGTTAGATCTGATTTTAGGTAATAGAAGGTTATAGCGTTCTGAAAACATAGTACTATTTTTGTTCATGAGGTTATCAAAAGGAAGACTGTCTAAGGTTATTTCACGATGAAAGAGATGAAATGTAATGAGTGATAACTTATGATAGAACAGCTGTTGAATGGGTATAAAACGTTAAGACGTTAATAGATAGGTAAAGAATGGCAGCGGAATGAGCTAAAGGTCATTAATTTTATTGCCTGATTTTGAAGACGTTGAAGTGGTTTGAGATGAATGGCATATGAAGATAAACAGTATGATAAATGACTGTTATTATAAGCATAATACAACGATCTAATAATATGAGGGTGGATGAATGCGTGTGTTTTAATGATAATGCGGATGCCAAATGAAACCTTTTTTATTAGCGAGTTGGCGTGGCTATTGAGCTTAAGGTGTTTGTCGAGAGTAATACCAAGAAATTTAACAGTATCAGATGTCGGTATAACATAAGTATTTAACGAGACAGTTATTGGAGAACAAATCGACGTTTGTGGATTATGAACTAGTACAAAGGTTGTTTTTAAGGGATTGATTTGAAGTTCATTATCAGTGCACCAGGAATACACATTAAGATCAGCGTTAAGTGTGTCTTGAAGTGCGGTAAGCGATTTCTGTGATGAGTAGATGGTCGTGTAATCAGCATATAACAAACAGTTACAATTGGTAAGTACATTAGGTAGTTCATTTATAAATAATAAGAACAACAATGGGCCTAGTATAGAGCCTTGGGGAACGCCACAGTTAATTACTTTAGTAGAAGAGAATTGGTCATTAAGATACACTACTTGAGGCCTGTTAGACAAGTAGCTGCGAATAAGATTTAAAGGTGGGCCAGTAATACCGAAAGATTCGAGCTTATACAGAAGAATAGAATGATCTAGAGTGTCAAAGGCTTTTTTTAGATCGATGAATATGGCTCTTGCAACAAACCCTTCGTCAATAAAGCGTTTAATGTTATCCGTGAAATTAATTAATGCCAATTCCGTCGAATAATTCTGCCTAATAGCAAATTGTAATGGAGAAAGAAGAATAAATTTATTGAGATAGTGCATTAGACGAGTGTGAATAAGTTTTTCAATGATCTTACTAAAAACGGCAAAATGCAAATTGGGCGGTAGTTATTAATGTTTTCACGAGAACCCTTTTTGAACACAGGGATTACTTTACCATGTTTCATCAAATCAGGATATATGCCTGTGCTAAAACTTTTGTTAACGATATCTGCAAAAACAAAAGATATGTCTGCCGCAACCAGTTTTATTCTAGAAGGCGGAATAGAATCTAGGCCAGGTCCAGTGATATTAAGAGAAGAAATTACCTTTAAAACTTCTTCGGAAGAAACCGGTCGAAGGAAATATGACTGAGGGCAACGTGGGAGATGGCGTAAAACACTAGGCGGTAGCGTGTTCTGGCAAGTGGCAAAATGATCACTAAAAGCATTTGATATGTCAGCCTCGGTTATGCATTCCTCGTTGTCATAAATTATTTTTTTAATGCCCGTGTTTGACTCTGTAATATCAAGAAATTCTTTAATAAGCTACCAATTACGTCTGGTATTCATCTCGTTTTGAATTATCCGTCTTTCATAATAGTCCCGTTTTGCGCGTTTAAGGATACCAGAAAGGTTATTGCTATGATTCTTAAATTTAGTTCGCAAAGCTGTGTTGAACGGCTGCAGGCTCACCTTTTTGTGAAGATTATTCTTTTTTGTTATAGAGCGCAGCAACGCATTTGTAATCCATGGATTTCTGGGAGACGAGAATCTTTGGTCAAAGGACACATGAGTTGTGCACTCATTGATATAATTTGTTATTGTTAATAAAAATATCGAGTATGCCCTGTCAGGACAGTTCTGAAAAACGCTCTCCCAACAAGTGCCTGGTACCTTCTGGATAAATAACGTTTCATTGAAAGAATTTTTGGAATATTGGTGACACTGCGTACGTTATGCGACACCCAGAAGGAAGAACCGAGGATAGTGATCGGTAATGGAATAATCTATTACTCCAGTGGTATAATCAGAAGATGATGACGAAAATATATGATCTATCAATGTGCAACCAGAAGTGTCGCACCTGGTTGGAACATCGATTAGGGAAGAGAAACCGTAGCTAAATAAGCAGTTGGTATAATCAGAGCATGACTGACAGTTGGGATTAGGTATGTTGATGATAATGTCACCACAAATGTTGATGTTCTTGTTTTCGTTGGTTAAGACGATGAGTATTTCTTCTAGCTGCGAACAAAAGTCCGAATACGACGATGACGGGGAACGGTAAACGGACGCCAGGATTGTATTCCGGTTATTGAGGGACAGAACATTCCGGTCGAACTCCAGCCAGACTGACTCACACAGCAAATTGCGGAACGAAAGATCATGACGACGAGTGTACGAAATCGACGAATTCACAAACATGGCAGATCCGCCACTTCGCTGAACCCCACGGTAACTATATTCACTGGTATATCCTGGGAGACCAAATAGATTGCCATCTACCGGTGTTAGCCATGTTTCAGACAGGCACATTAACGAAACATTATGGTTGAGTAAAGTAAGGAAGTTCAAAAGGTCATCATGATGTTTGCGCAGACTTCGAATATTGCAGTGAATGAACGAAAATTTGGGCGATTTGTCGTGTAACAACGTTTTCACCTGATCACATGAAAACATGCCTCTATTCATGGTGAGGATTTACTTCGGAAAAACGGGAGTGCAGGCGCACTGATTATGTAAACATAGCCTGAGATGCGATAAACGCGGCTATTCTCAGCCTTTCTAGCTTTGATTGCGCAGTTTTCAGTCCAGAGGAATCGCCATCCTTTAGTCTTCAATTCGAGAGCTTGTGCGAAAAGTCGCTTGTTCTCTGGCGTGAGGTGATCATTCACGAAAAACAGGGAATTATTGTTTCGCGAAAATCCAATGGCTGATGTGGTGAGCTTAGCCTTTTAGCTTTACTAATGAATTCAGTTCGCTTCGACCTGGAACAGAATCGTGCAATATTGTTTTTGTCTTTTTTTGCGGGGACACGATGAGCAATGTCAATGTCGGAGGGGACGATAGGACAGCCAATCTTTTCACCAATGGTTTGTATTACAGCCAGGCAGCTTTCACCTTCCGTGACGGGAATGCCTTTTACTTCAACGTTTTTCAGTCGGGAATACTGCTCTAGAGATATGAGACGTTGAGACAGCTTTGCGTTTGCATCCTTTAACAGCTTATTTTCCTTCAAAATGGTCTCATTCTGTGCTTTCATGGATTCATACAGTCCATTAAACATGCAAAGACTTTCTTGCATTGATTTCATATCAGCATGTAGTGTTGCTATTTCTTTCGCTAGCTCGGCACACGACGGCATCTTCAAACAAACACAACAGGCACTTGTGGCAACAGGGCAGCGGCAAAGATAAATTAGGAAATGCACAAGATTGTAGGAGACAAACCTGTACGAAGTACAGGAGAGCAAGCTGCCGGGCTAGTTGGTGATGCATGTTGTAAACTAGGAAGCGCAAAATACCGGACGACGGACAGAGTAAGGGACACAAAAAACAGGTTCACGAGCGCTACTACCAACTGTTTATTCATGCTGTGGTACAGGGGTTATATAGGAACAGAATGTCGAGCATGCGCGTGGAAAAGGCACAGAAACCGCACATCAGACATGCGCACAAGTTAATCAAAGAAAGAATCTAAAAAGGCACATTCCGATGAATAAACGTGTACAGACGTGTCACTGATACAACGATCAGACAGCTTTCGGATATAAGCCTCTAGAACGAGCCAAGCCTTATCACTGCCGCTCTTGCCTAGAACCGTAGTTCTCTCCAACTTTGCCCTACACGCCCACGAAGCAATGTGACGCACGAGATTAGCACTAGTGTCTTTGTTTTCTACGGGAGCATGCCAAAAACAGAAACTCAGTCTCAGTGAGTCAGTCATGCGCCTCGTCACTATCACTTGTACAGAAAGCTGCTACAGCTGTTCTCCGCAGAAGTCAGTAGCCTCACTTCGTTCGCTTAATCTTTGAATACCAAAATCGGCTAGCTAACCTAGCACCGCTAAACACAGGTACATAGATTGGCACAAATATCCGTGCTTTCTTTACCTTCGCCTGACATTAGCAACACTGCTGTTAATGTAGCGAATGTAGCGACAAGCTCTTGGTATCTCGGCCAAGTTCTACATTTCTGAATCTACTGAAGACAAAAAGCAAACCTGTGCCAAATTTTCAAACACAAAGAAATTTGCTTGCTCGGAACGGTTCTGCATAAGCAAACAGCTCATCATCAACTCGGGAAATGTATCACTTAGTAGCATCTCAAATTGACACACGTCCTTTATAACTAAATGGCACAATCACCTTTATTTAAGTTTTACGAAAACAGTAACACTTGATCAAATCCAAATTTTTAACCTAAAACAAAGTAGCATTTCCTTCCCCGATTTTACACGCACACAACCGAAAGAGGAATAATAATAAAAAAACAGCTACTTCGAATGGCTACGCGGGGTGAAACATGGCTCACCACCCCCGCGTCGAAAGGATTAGTCTCTCAGCCGCGCCCGCCGGGGTCGCGCTCTGACTGATTGTACGAATGTCAACTCGTGACAAAGGGCAACTGAAAGAAGACATTCCTGATTGCTACTGTCATCTCCACAGTCCCTCGACGCTCTCAGTAGGCCCCGGTAGCCCATGCAGTGCCGATAGCCGATTCCGGGCGACGGACAGCGACCGGAGCGAGAAGCTGCTCTCTGTTCTCGCCCCAAGCAAGCCCGCCTACCCGTTCGCCCTGCGCGCTTCCTCGAATACAGTGCGGAAAGTGCAGGAGGCATCCTTCTCCAGAGCGCGCGCTGAACATGCTTGCGTGCGCGGTCTCTGTTGCTCGACCCCTGCGCTCGCATGCGCCGGGTGCCCCGCAGTCTAGCGCCTTGTGATCTTTAGGGTAGATTTCCTTTCTTCTGTGACGTTCCTTGTGTGTGCTACGAGGGTCCGCGTTCGACGGCGCGGCGTAGACGGAGCCCCCAGTGGAGGCGAAAGCACTCAAGGGAAAACAATTCAGCTGGAAGAGAGGAGAACGGCGACAGCCGGTCTCGTTTTGGAAGCAGCCAGCAGACATGTTTCTACTGTATATGGCTGCAAGCAACTTGCAGCGGCATCATCAATTACCTAGCCATACTCGTTGAGAGTGAACGACCAGAACGAAGGGGTTTAAGCACAACCGGACCCCCTTACATGTTTCTACTGTATATGGCTGCAAGCAACTTGAGTGGGATTGCTTTCGGGCCTGCCGCCGTGGACCGCACGGAGACGACCCAGGTGACAGAGGCATCATCAATTACCGAGCCATACTCGTTGAGAGTGAACGACCAGAACGAAGGGGTTTAAGCACAACCGGACCCCCTTTTCATAGTGTCGGAACGAGTCGAACGCCGCCGCCGCCGCCGCCGCGGGGAGACGGGCGTTATCTTCCCCAATTGCCGTGGCTGTCCCGGGGACAAAGGGGCCTCGTTTCGGCGGGCCTGGCACCGTGGCAAGACGGCGGGCATCATCAATCAACCCTCCCCAGCACATCCCAGGACAAGGGACCCCTTTCCCGGCCTTTTAGTGACCTCGCGTTCCGGCCTTGAGTGGCGAGTGTCATTTGATGGAGAACGGATGTCGGTGACCCGCGGGAACCGTCAACTAGCCAGAGCGCGCCTTACCACAGCCTACGCTACCTCGACGACAACCTTCTTTCTCTCGGACTCAACACGTGAGGGGGGCGAGACCATAAGTGCGGTGGTGTGTTTGTGCGCCCAAGTGAAAGCACTACCCCCCCCCCCACTCCGGCGTGGGCGTCCTCACCCTAGGGAGTGTGGGGATAAGAGGATATAAAAATCGACAAGGAGCACGGAAGAAAAAGCGCTCAGGACGACATCGTTCGCCAAGGGGGCCTTCAGCGCCGAAGCCCGACGGCGTGCAGCTTCTGCCAGCAACCGTTTGAGCTCAACTCCGGAGCCCCTCCATCGTCCCCATGAAGTCGTCGGCACGTAAGCTCGGACGCCCCAGCCTCTGATGTATAATCACAATCATGTGTAATTATTGAATATATCTGTTTGTTTAAACTGAGCCATACGGTGTCTCATTGCCTCTCCGTCCCGTGTGGACCTGCGCATTATGGGGGGTCATCACACTGGTGTCAGAAGTGGGGTCTCAAAAGCAAATGACCTCTGAATGCTGCGACATTCATGACTTCAAAATTGTAATCAAAAGGGAATCACGGGACTGATTGTGGGACTTTTACCCCCATTTGAGGGGCTTGACGCACCGGAGGGCTTCAGTGAAAAAAAAATGTCTATCTGAGGGAGCTACCACTCCCCAGCCGTCGCTCGCAGCAAGCATGCTGGCATTAGGAAGCGTCATTTCGACGTTTACAGGAGATAAGACAGGGGTTCCAATCTGCGATTTCTTTTCCATGCTAGAAGAGATTGGGAAAATGGGGGGATGGTCCGATGCTCAAATGCTGGGAATGGCGACGTGTAAGATGGCAGGAGCTGCTCATGATTTTGCATGGCGAGACGAAAAAGTAAAATCCACAAAATCATTTGCGGAATTTAAGAAGCTCGCATTTGAGCATTTCGACACTGAACCACGTCACGTGCGGGTACAGAGGTTCCGTGATGCCGGACAGATGGTAGGGGAGGAAGTGCGAACGTTTGCGTCGCGGCTTCAGCGCCTAGCACGCGACACGTTAAGCAGGGAGGAGGAAGGAGACCAGCTAAGGAAGAAATACGCCGAGGATCTACTTAAAGAGGAAATGACCGCTTTGTTCGTGGCTGGCCTGCAAGACCCCGTGCGCCGGTTCGTGCTCTCGCGCAAGCCGAGCAATTTCGACCAAGCCGTGGCGGCCGCATTGGAGCCGCAGCGAGAGTACGCGTCATAGAGAGAGCGGTGCTCAACCCTGAGGTTGCTCTCTTGACAGAGCGGTTAGATCGCTTAGAACAGCTGCTATCTCAGCAGGTGGAACGCCAGGATGAAGCGCGCGCTCAACAGCGAAAATTCGCTGGAAACCGGAGACCTCCACAAAGCTACAGGCGCGGTATGCGAGATTTTGAAGAAATCGTATGCTTCGCTTGCCAGGGTCGCGGACACATCGCCAGGTTCTGCCAAAACGTGCGCCGTGGGGAGCCACAAAGAGGAGCAGGCGAGACACGCCCTAAGCAAGCCTACAGCGGGGCTCCAGATACCGAGACAAAAAACTAGATAGTCCTCCCCATCCTGAGGAGCGTGGGGAGGGAGCAGTGGATGATTAGATGGTGGTGGTTTGTGTGGCCGACGAGGCATGCCCTGTTGTGCGTTGCAAGATAAATGGTTGTTGCATGGAATTGTTGATAGATACGGGGTCAAAGGTGACATTGCTTAAGGAGAGCAGTTTTAACACGCTTCGAAGGAAGGGGGACCGCGAGGTGTTGGAAGCGTCTGGTGGTATGGCAACCAAATTTGTAGGCATAACGGGGGATCCTCTTGGCATAAGTGGACTCTACCGGTTACACTTCTCTCTCGGTGGAATTGCATTGGAGCACCCCTGCTACGTATGCCCGGACACGGTGTCTCTGCCAAACGGAGTGTCAGGTATATTAGGGCAGGATTTTTTTAGAAAAGGGAAGGTAGTAGTCTCATTCTCTGAGGAAGAGGTTAATGCGGGCGGCTCAAAAGTTCCGTTTTTGAACAGGAGAGGGGCTGAGATTCGCATTACCGATATTGACACCCGTCAAACAGTGGGATCATTGGAGAAGGTATATTCGCGGGTTGCTGTCAGGCTGGTCGATGAGGCGGTCGTCCTTCCTTGGTCGGAGCACATTTTGTACGCGTTTGTGCCTTCAGATGTAGAGAGCGGCGCCGTGGGAGTGCTTGGGAGCCGCGTGCGTCGTGACAGTTAATGACGCCCACAGAGTGCCCCTACGGGTGGTTAACTGTAGCCAGCAGCCACTGAGCCTTCCCAAGAACAAAACATTGGCTTTCTTCACCTCTGCGATAGAGAAACGTGAGCCCACCGATACGGTACTCGCAACTGTAGAGCATGCTAGTCCTTCGGCTGCTCCAAAGGTGTCGTTCGATCTTTCTCACGTAAAATTCAGGGAGAGGGAGGCTCTGGCTGGTTTGCTGAACGACTACTCGGAGGTATTCGCCGCGTCCAACCTGGATTTGGGCTGCTGTGGCGTTATAAAGCACAGGATAGAAACCGGCACTTCATCGCCCGTTTACCAGCGTGCGTACAGGATTCCTTACTCCCAACGTGAGGAGATGGAGCGGCAGGTGCAGGACCTGATTGATCGCGGCATTGTCGAACACTCAAAGTCACCCTGGGGAGCACCAGCACTATTGGTGGAAAAGCCAGATGGCTCGTATCGATTGGTAGTGGACTACCGCAAACTAAATGCCGTAACTCGCATCGATCCATACCCCATCCCCAATATACAGGAGACACTTTCTCAGCTGGGCTCTGCCAGGTACTTCACGGTAGTGGACATGGCGGCGGGATTCTGGCAGATAGCAATGAATCCGGCAGATGCCGAGAAAACGGCATTCAACACGCCCTCAGGGCACTATGAATGGAAAAGAATGCCGATGGGTCTGGCCAACAGCCCTGCTGTCTGGCAGAGAACCGCTGATGTTATCCTGGCAGGTCTTCTGGAGAGGCTGTGCTTCGTGTATATGGATGACATAATCACATACAGTGACAGTTTTGAGAACCATTTGCGCGATATTGAGCAGGTTTTGGTGCGACTAAGAGGAGCGGGTCTCAAGCTGAAGCCCTCTAAGTGCCAATTCCTCAAAAACGAGGTGAAATACCTCGGGCACGTTGTTTCAGCTGACGGCGTGCGACCGGACCCTGAGAAACTAAGGTGTGTCTCGGATTTTCCATCCCCGACTAGCGTCCGCCAGGTCCGGCAGTTTCTCGGCCTGATCGGTTACTACCGAAGGCACATAGAGGAGTTCGCCAAGCTCGCTAAGCCGCTCACCGCCTTAACAGCCAAAAATGTCGCCTTTCGCTGGGACGAAAACGCGGAGGATCCTTTTGGGGCCCTGAAAAGGAAGCTAATGAGTGCACCGCTGTTGCGCCACTCGGATTTTAATTTGCCCTTCGTTATGGCCACAGATGCGTCAAAGTTCGCAGTTGGTGCCGTGCTACCTCAGGTTATCGAGGACAAAGAACATCCCGTTGCTTTTGCTAGCCGACAGCTGAGCCCCACAGAGCAAAAGTACGGAGCTACGGAAAGGGAGTGCCTCGCCGTTGTCTGGGCAGTAAAGCACTTCAGATGCTACCTTTACGGCCGCAAATTCAAGCTAGTCACAGACTGTCATCCTCTGAAATGGGTGATGAGTGTCAGGGACCCTAGCTCGCGACTCGCTAGATGGAATCTACACCTGCAGGAATACTGCTTTGAAGTGGAGCACAAGTCAGGAAAGACACATCTGAATGCTGATGCACTCAGCCGCACAGCTGCCGTGGCAGCTATAGATGAGTTTGTCCCCGTAGTCGACCCCGCCGAATTACAGCACAGAGCAGTGCAAAGATCCTGACCTGAAACGAATAATCGAAAGCTTAGAGGGCGCACCGTCTCACCCCGAACAGCTAGGTTATTTCATTGGCAAAGACGGCACCCTGTGTCGGCGCACGAGGCCAACCAGGAAAGGGAGACCAGAGAAAACCGCTTGGGAGAGAGTCGTCATACCTCGGTCGTGGACAGAAAGGATTCTTCGCGCGTTTCACGATGCGCCATGCGCCGGTCATTTTGGCGTAGCGAAGACACGCGGGCGTGTGGAGCGTTTCTACTTTTGGAGTGGCATGCGACAGGATGTTAGAGACTACTGTGCGAAGTGTCATTCCTGTCTCGAAAGAAAAACACCCAAGGAACGAAGACCAGCTCCAATTCAGCCGTTCCCTGAGGTTTCGGCTCCCTTCGAGCGGACAGGTATGGACATAATGGGCCCATTGCCCCCGACCACTTCCGGAAACAGGTACATTTTAGTATTTGTCGATCACCTTTCAAAATACGCGGAAGCGGTAGCACTCCCAGATCAGAAGGCAGACACGCTTGCAAGAGCATTTGTCGAACAGATCGTGCTCCGACATGGACCCCCGAGGCAACACTTGACAGATCGGGGAACGAACTTCGTGTCGCAGCTAATGAGGAGAGTTTGCGAGCTGCTTAAGATCGCTAAGAAGCAGACAACACCGTACCATCCGGCTTGCAACGGCGCGGTGGAGCGACTGAACCAAACCGTGGCCGGGTTCCTGTCACATTTTGTTTCTCGCGACCAGCGGGACTAGGACTTGTGGCTCCCGTATGCAATGTTTGCCTACAATTCCGCAGCACACGAGAGCACGGGCGAATCGCCATTCTTTCTTCTCTACGGCCGAGACCCGGACCAGACTAGTGAAGTTCCAGAGGGCCCCCGTCGTGTCCCATACGCTTCACTGGACGACTATAAGGTTGAGCTAGAATCGCGCCTGCAAGTGGCTAGGGACATCGCAAAGGAGGCCTCAAAGTCGGCACCGGTTCAGTATTCACGAAATGAGGAAAGGGAAAGCGCGGATTTTGATGGGGACAGAAGTGAAGCGGAGCGCGCAGATAGTTCGCAAGAAACGCCCTCTCCTGCATTTGTTCGGCAGGCGCCAGAGGTGACGGCCGGAATGCCACCGGATTTACTTCATGCATTGCTAGAAGAAGAAGCGCGCGAGGTTGCCGCGCAGATAACGCCAGGAGAGGCTCCTGCCACGAGCCCTCGCGAGTCTCAAAGCAGACAAAGGGTCACAGACTTACTTGGTATGACTCATGAAGGCCGATATCCGCTGCGAAATCGGAAAGCTAAGTCGGAGTAATGGCGTAAACAGAGCGGAGTTGTGAACTGGTTAGAATTGTGTAATGCCGCAGCTCATAACATTGCTATCTGCTTATGTGTTAACCTGAGCAAGGTTTGTTGCTGGGCGAGTTGGTTGGGGTACATCTTGAGAACACAGCGCTTGCAGACAAAGGACCAGAACAAGAAGGACACACACCTGCGCTAACTAACAACTTTTATTTCGGAAGGGGGCCGATCCGCGCCTTTTATACAGAATTGGAGGGAATGATGCGCACGCGCACAACACAGCCAGGTGGGAGCATGGAAAGAGCCAACACATAGACCAACTATTCTTATCGCCACTGATAACCAACAACGCAGCCAAAACAAGCAAGAAAAGAAAAAAGAAAAAGAAAAAAAGAAAAAAGAAAAAAGAAAAAGAAAAGAAGAGAAAGAACCAACGGGGGAGCAAAGGCAGGGAACGTAAGAAACAATTCCAAAAAGTACCAAAAGATCCCGAAGAAGCCAACAACCAACACGACTAAACGACTGACGATGAAAGGTAACAAGATGAAGGCACTAAAAACTGAACAAACAGGCATAAAAGGTGCAGGAAAAACCTGCGGGAGAGTAAAAGATTCGGCACAGCTAAAAGATGACGGAAACTAAAGGCGTTAAAACAGATACAAGCAAAAACCCAAGAAGCCGACGCGAAAGAATACAAGCAGAAAAGGTGGTCACTAAAATATGACATTGAACAGACAACAGATCTCTAAAAACAAGCAAAGAATCGTAAAAAACGTGTGGGCGATAAAACATAACAGAGAAGAATACAGAAGAGTTTAAAAAGGAAAACATCGCAAGAAAAGAAGAGGGCGCAAAAAAATCATCACGGAATGGAACGAAAAGAATACACTGAATCACATCAAAGCAGAGAGGAATGAACACTCTTTGTCTAACAATGCAACTGATGGTGTGCTAACGCACTCATCTTTTAGCTTGGTAATAGTGGCTGCTTCAAAGATTTCTCGAGTCAGTTGATTTAAGTTTTTTGCCAAAATATCTGTTTCCTTGAAAGTGGGGGAGACGCGTCGGCAAGGACTGCAATCACGGCAGTGTATGGCCAAATTACCGGACCTTTTATCCTCAGCATTAGCTTTATGCTCCAGTAACCGCTTATTGATACATCGGCCTGTTTGGCCGACGTACTTCCTGCCGCAGGGTAAAGGAATCGAATAGACGACACCCGACGAGCATAAAAGTTGTTAGTTAGCGCAGGTGTGTGTCCTTCTTGTTCTGGTCCTTTGTCTGCAAGCGCTGTGTTCTCATTATGTGTTAAGTTATCGGAGTTGGTAGTTAAACCTTTCTGTCATTAAGTAACACCTTCACAGGAGGGCATGCGGAGCGCATGCAGAACCTGCACTACTTCCTTTCGTTATCCATATTTTTGTCTGTGCCGTGACCGTGCTAGAAGTGGGAGCTCCTTAGTAACTGTGGTAAATTTATTTCGTCCAGTTTGGACTAGAAAGGAGAGGCTTGGGTGCTGAGTTTCATGTTTATCTGTAAAAGAAGATCAGTGCTGCCCCTGGAGACGCCAGTTATGACAGCTGAGGCATATGGTGTTGTGCAGTGGTGTTGAGTGCAGCGAAAAGTGTTTTGTCGGACGCACTGTGCGAGGCGATTCAGAAAGACAAGGGGAGCTGCATGGACTCAAATGTTCGGAGAACATTCTTCTGGAGGGTGAGCGAGTGTGACGTTCCTTGTGTGTGCTACGAGGGTCCGCGTTCGACGGCGCGGCGTAGACGGAGCCCCCAGTGGCGGCGAAAGCACTCAAGGGAAAACAATTCAGCTGGAAGAGAGGAGAACGGCGACAGCCGGTCTCGTTTTGGAAGCAGCCAACAGACATGTTTCTTCTACTGTATATGGCTGCAAGCAACTTGAGTGGGATTGCTTTCGGGCCTGCCGCCGTGGACCGCACGGAGACGACCCAGGTGACAGCGGCATCATCAATTACCTAGCCATACTCGTTGTGAGTGAACGACCAGAACGAAGGGGTTTAAGCACAACCGGACCCCCTTACATGTTTCTACTGTATATGGCTGCAAGCAACTTGAGTGGGATTGCTTTCGGGCCTGCCGCCGTGGACCGCACGGAGACGACCCAGGTGACAGTGGCATCATCAATTACCGAGCCATACTCGTTGAGAGTGAACGACCAGAACGAAGGGGTTTAAGCACAACCGGACCCCCTTTTCATAGTGTCGGAACGAGTCGAACGCCGCCGCCGCCGCCGCCGCGGGGAGACGGGCGTTATCTTCCCCAATTGCCGTGGCCGTCCCGGGGACAAAGGGGCCTCGTTTCGGCGGGCCTGGCCCCGTGGCAAGACGGCGGGCATCATCAATCAACCCTCCCCAGCACATCCCAGGACAAGGGACCACTTTCCCAGCCTTTTAGTGACCTCGCGTTCCGGCCTTGAGTGGCGAGTGTCATTTGATGGAGAACGGACGTCGGTGACCCGCGGGAACCGTCAACCAGCCAGAGCGCGCCTTACCACAGCCGACGCTACCTCGACGACAACCTTCTTTCCCTCGGACTCAACACGTGAGGGGGGCGAGACCATACGTGCGGTGGTGTGTTTGTGCGCCAGAGTGAAAGCCCTAGGCCCCCCCCCCCCACTCCGGCGTGGGCGTCCTCACCCTAGGGAGTGTGGGGATAAGAGGATATAAATATCGACAAGGAGCACGGAAGAAAAAACGCTCAGGATGACATCGTTCGCCAAGGGGGCCTTCAGCGCCGAAGCCTGTCGGCGTGCAGCTTCTGCCAGCAACCGTTCGAGCTCAACTCCGGAGCCCCTCCATCGTCCCCATGAAGTCGTCGGCACGTAAGCTCGGACGCCCCAGCCACTGATGTATAATCATAATCATGTGTAATTATTGAATATATCTGTTTGTTTAAACTGAGCCATACGGTGTCTCATTGCCTCTCCGTCCCGTGTGGACCTGCGCATTATGGGGGGTCATCACACTTCCTTACTGCCTTTCTGTTAGGTCGGGGGAGTCTGTGCCTTCCCGCTGGCCGATGCCCTTTGAAAAGCCTCGCCGCTGTTCTGCTTGCAAGATGCGCTTTTCTCTTTCTGTTACTGCGGTGACCTTTAGAAGCACCTGCGCGTGCCGCCTGACCAGTAACTTTAGCTGCAAGATTACAAGGTCCAATGCGGGAAGGTTTTTCTTTCCCTTCTGCCGCATTTTCATGTGTGCTATAATTGGCACCTGTCTGCGCAAATAATTTTAGGGCTTGACAATTCAACTGCTTTTTCTTGGTCGTTGCCCTCTTCCTGTTGTTACGCACAGACACTTCCGTTTGTGTCTCCTGATCACAACTAGCTTGATCTAGTTTTACAGAGGCACCTCGGAGACATTTACCCAATTGCAAACTGACCGCTTTGCCTTCACAGGTCAGTGTCAGCTCCACACTGCTGACACACGGACCTTCCACTGCCCCCGAGTTGGGCAGTTCGTTTCCCTGAAGGCAGTCCTCCACCGCCCACTTATCGGCCTGAGCGCTTATCCCTGAAGCGCCCTGCTCGCCTGCAATGGAGCTTTAGTCCTCTGTCGACGCGTGGCTTTCGATACTGCGTTTCAACATTACAGCTCCGCAATCTTCATGACGGTTGTGCGCTGTTTCACAATACTGTTTTACGTCGTCACGTCTGTCCAGCTGGAACAATCCGGCCTGACTCGCTGTCTCTGGAGTCTTGGCTCTCGAGATCTCATCTTCCAGTTTCTTTATCTCATACGCGAGCTGTAACCTTCTGAGCTCCCGTTCCTCTTGCTCGGCCGCTAGCCGTTGCTTTCGCTCAGCTTTGAGGAGTTCCCACGTATTGCTAATTATTATTTCCTCGGCGGTTTCCAAGAGCAATTTGCAAATGTCCGTCTTTTTGATCTTAACCCCTAAATCTACACCCAACTCTTCACACAATGACAGCAAATCTGACCTTAGCAACTTCATTAGGTCAATGTTTGCTGCTCTGAGCCTTGACTTTGCTGAACAACTGTTGACGTGAGGTACACGCAATCAGACTCACTGATCAACTTCCCTCGATTCCCAGCAGTTCAATGTATTAACCCAAACAATTGAAGCCTGGCGAATCTCAAGCAAAGTTCAAGCTCTCACCCACGGAAGCAACACCACGCCGCATGGTCGACTTGTTAGGTGTGGGGCTTCTATCCCGTAGCAGGGAACCGGTGTTGGGGGATTGCGCTTTGATCCCACCGCTGCCACCAGTAGTTAGGGGTGGGGCTCCAAGTTCATAGCAGGCCACCGGTGTTGGGGGATTGCGCTTCAATCCCACCGCTGCTACCAGCTGTTAGGTGGGAGGATTCTGTCCCGTAGCAGGCCACTGGTGTTGGGGGATTGCGCTTCGATCCCACCGCTGCCACCAGTTGTTAGGTGTGGGGCTTCTATCCCGTAGCAGGGAACCGGTGTTGGGGGATTGCGCTTCGATCCCACCGCTGCCACCAGTTGTTAGGTGCGGGCCCCTGGTTCGCCTGTGCCGTCTCTCGCCAAGGTTGGTGTCCCCGGGTTCCGGATTGGGAGACTGCTGTTGTGGGGGTGACGAAGAGATGAGAGGGTCTTCGAGGTGAAGAAGAGACAAAGGGTTTATTTACATTTTTATATAGTTCGAAAGAGTGAATCGGGAGCTGGCTGATCACACGCCAGATCGCTGCTTAAATAGGGTCTGCTGTCCCCAAGTCCCTAGTAGGAAAATTTAGTTCATTAAAAATGCGTCAAATCGCTGTGATGTAGATCACGTGTCCAGTCTTTAGGGTCCTCCTTCCAGGACGCCCCCAACAACACTCTTGCCACTTCTGGCAAGTTATGGTCCGCGCTGTCCAGGCAGCAGTGATGAATAGCCCCAAGCGGGTCCCAAGCAGCGTCGAAGGTCAGCCACCTGCACTTCACAGCGGTAGCGTCGGAACTAAAGGTTGCCACTGCAGTTTGCAGAAGGTTCCACGTGTAGCGTGGGAACTAAAGGTTGCCACTGCAGATTGCAGAAGGTTCCACGTATAAGGAAAAGCACTTAGTCTAAGGCGAGGTTGTTTTCGAAGCACGAGGATTCCGGCGTCGTTGGCTTAGTCAAACACGGCCGCATTTGCCACGGCTCATTTGCAGCCCTTCGCCGCTCGCCGGTTCCCCCGCCGTCCCCTCCGGGAGAAAGACTTTGTTATGTCCCGGGTGGGTCCGGCGTTGACAACAAACGAGAGGCTCACCAAAGCCGTTCTCAGGCAGCAGAGGGCCGTTTCACCCCGTAAACAGCAGGGGGGGGAGGTCCCTTGTAGACGCCACCACCTGCACTCGTGGCGCTGCAACCACGTCGACGGCCCTTTGAAGCCTCCGTCGATTGATGCTTCTCAGTGCCTTGAATATTCTTGGCATGTTGGCGCCCCCAAACGTAACACTGCCAAGTGACGGGCTGGCTCATGGACACCCCATTTTGTAGGCGTCCGGTAGATACGGTCACTCCGGTAGATGTCGCTTGACTTCACGAGTATGCAGATAACAGCGGGCGTGAGTTGTTACGTGAATCAGCAGATGACGTCACTTCCGCAGATGCCGCTGGATTCCACCAGGCCGTCGATAACTGCAGGCGTGAATTGCAACCTGTACGAAGTATGGGGACGGAATTAGTTGCGTGCTCGCTGCCGCAACCCTTGCTGCCAAGTGACGGGCTGGCTCATGGACACCCCCTTTTGTAGGCGCTCCGGTAGATACGGTCACTCCGGTAGATGTCGCTTGACTTCACGAGTATGCAGATAACATTGGACTTGAGTTGTTACGTGAATCAGCAGATGACGTCACTCCCGCAGATCCCGCTGGATTCCACCAGGCCGTCGATAACTGCAGGCGTGAATTGCAACCTGTACGAAGTATGGGGACGGAATTAGTTGCGTGCTCGCTGCCGCAACCCTTGCTGCCAAGTGACGGGCTGGCTCATGGACACCCCCTTTTGTAGGCGCTCCGGTAGATACGGTCACTCCGGTAGATGTCGCTTGACTTCACGAGTATGCAGATAACAGCGGGCGTGAGTTGTTACGTGAATCAGCAGATGACGTCACTTCCGCAGATCCCGCTGGATTCCACCAGGCCGTCGATAACTGCAGGCGTGAATTGCAACCTGTACGAAGTATGGGGACGGAATTAGTTGCGGGCTCGCTGCCGCAACCCTTGCTGCCAAGTGACGGGCTGGCTCATGGACACCCCCTTTTGTAGGCGCTCCGGTAGATACGGTCACTCCGGTAGATGTCGCTTGACTTCACGAGTATGCAGATAACAGCGGGCGTGAGTTGTTACGTGAATCAGCAGATGACGTCACTCCCGCAGATCCCGCTGGATTCCACCAGGCCGTCGATAACTGCAGGCGTGAATTGCAACCTGTACGAAGTATGGGGACGGAATTAGTTGCGTGCTCGCTGCCGCAACCCTTGCTGCCAAGTGACGGGCTGGCTCATGGACACCCCCTTTTGTAGGCGCTCCGGTAGATACGGTCACTCCGGTAGATGTCGCTTGACTTCACGAGTATGCAGATAACAGCGGGCGTGAGTTGTTACGTGAATCAGCAGATGACGTCACTTCCGCAGATCCCGCTGGATTCCACCAGGCCGTCGATAACTGCAGGCGTGAATTGCAACCTGTACGAAGTATGGGGACGGAATTAGTTGCGTGCTCGCTGCCGCAACCCTTGCTGCCAAGTGACGGGCTGGCTCATGGACACCCCCTTTTGTAGGCGCTCCGGTAGATACGGTCACTCCGGTAGATGTCGCTTGACTTCACGAGTATGCAGATAACAGCGGGCGTGAGTTGTTACGTGAATCAGCAGATGACGTCACTTCCGCAGATCCCGCTGGATTCCACCAGGCCGTCGATAACTGCAGGCGTGAATTGCAACCTGTACGAAGTATGGGGACGGAATTAGTTGCGTGCTCGCTGCCGCAACCCTTGCTGCCAAGTGACGGGCTGGCTCATGGACACCCCCTTTTGTAGGCGCTCCGGTAGATACGGTCACTCCGGTAGATGTCGCTTGACTTCACGAGTATGCAGATAACATTGGACTTGAGTTGTTACGTGAATCAGCAGATGACGTCACTCCCGCAGATCCCGCTGGATTCCACCAGGCCGTCGATAACTGCAGGCGTGAATTGCAACCTGTACGAAGTATGGGGACGGAATTAGTTGCGTGCTCGCTGCCGCAACCCTTGCTGCCAAGTGACGGGCTGGCTCATGGACACCCCCTTTTGTAGGCGCTCCGGTAGATACGGTCACTCCGGTAGATGTCGCTTGACTTCACGAGTATGCAGATAACAGCGGGCGTGAGTTGTTACGTGAGTCAGCAGATGACGTCACTTCCGCAGATGCCGCTGGATTCCACCAGGCCATCGATAACTGCAGGCGTGAATTGCAACCTGTACGAAGTATGGGGACGGAATTAGTTGCGGGCTCGTGCTCGCTGAAGCGATTGTCTTATAACTGTCGCAATTTATCCGAAATATAGCGCTATCGCTAAGTATTTTGCGCCCTCCAAAGCTGCCGTTCACATTTCGGTACATCCGTTTTAAAACAGCGACCTTACCAAAAAAAGGCGCTTCGCAGAAGCAAGCGATGCTTCAGTTCCAGGAAAATACTTCTGTCAGATTCCGTAAACCTTCTCGATTTTCCGCGAAACATCACTCTCAATACTTCCGATTGCAGTGATGCTACGGTGCGAATGCCCGACGAGCCCTCAAGTGAAGCTTCACATCATTTTTATTGCAAACAAATATGCAAAATGACAGCAGTTATCTCGTTCATAAATGGCGAGTCTTCAACATACCGTGCACCATAAAACTGTTTCCGAGCGAAGATTATCCGTGGCGCACAGCAGCTGTCTGGACTATTTCATCGTTTACTGAGCTGTGCCAACTATAACGCGGCAGCGATGTGTGAAGCTGAACAACAGATGTTCGCGAAACATACGCAGGAAATCGCCTCGGAACTCATAACGCAAGCATTTATATATGTTCAAAGCTATTAATTATCTTCGGTAGCGCACCCTGCTCGCAACGCAAAGTTCCTCGGTTCGATTCCTCGCTCCCGCACTAATTTTTTTCCCCGGTAGGCTCGTAGTAAAGGAGTATATCCGCACCTGCAGAGGGCGTACTCTCTGAAAGAGTGCGGCGATTCTGGGAAAAGGAGGGGAATATGGGAGAAGCATATACTCCATCGAAAAGCGTTCCCAGCACTCCTTGAGTTCTTAGAGCATGTTGTAGACGTTGATGTTCCTGTTTTCGGGGAGCCCGAGTGGTCTTCACGCCTCCCTGGAACTCTAGAGCACACGTGCGATGTTTTCCTCCGCAGAGCCCACATTGCGGTTTACACAGGATTATGTTCCGGGATTTTAGGCACCACGCTCTGATCTGTGACCCGGCTGGAAGCACGCGCAGAACACCTGTCGCGTGGGCCAGTATGAGTGACACGCCATCTCGCCTCCACAGTAAATGATGAATCTTAGATCTTTTTGCCCCTGAAGGTGATTATCGCTGTCTTGGTTTTTCCCAGCATGCAGACTTGCAAGACGCGCACACCTTGCGTGCGAACTGTTACGTTATTAAGAGGAAAGTCTGGTGAAATGCCTACCCGAAGCCGTGCACCCCCCATCCTTGAAATGTCTTTCAGCATGGGCACGTAGGCGCTCACTTCGTTTGATTTCTTTTCGAGGTTCAGACCTGTAATCTTCCTGCAGAGTCGTCGACTGTTTCTTCCCTAGGGGTAGTGACTATAATGTTGTTTGAACCCAATCTGAGTCGCAGTATCATATCCCAGGTCGAGCATCAGTTGTCATGAAAGGGAAAAAAGGAAAGAAATCCAGTCAGTGGGATGACGAGGAAGCTGGAGACGACAGCGCTGGGAGTCGGTCCTCCGGCGCCTGAAAGCGCCCGAACGATCGGAAGAAGACGAGCCTGAGAGATCGAAGGACAACTCCGCAGCCCCTCTGTTCGCTCTGACGAAGTCTCCGGTGCCAACGCAGCGGCATGTAAGCTTGGGCACCCCAGCCTCTGCATCATGTACTCCTTAAAATACAGTCATTGAATATATCTGTTTTGTTCAAACTGATTGTAGAGTTGTCTCTTTGCCTCTCCGTCCCGTGTGGACCCGCGCAGTATGTGGGGTTGTCATAATATTACGGAACTTACCCTGTTGTGTTTCAAGCTTCCCCTATGAAGAACTACGTCGAACCGTGGACACCCTCCTCTGATCTCCGCCGTCGGGGCTGCGAACGGTTCACGTTGGTCACCTAAAGCCTTATCGTGACCGCTTGATGTGCACTGCTCCTTGAGTCGCCAGGATGGTTCCTTTCCCCCCGGGGGTCAATTGTAACGGCGATGTGTCGACGCGAGAGCGGCAGTGCTATCGCTGAGCGCACGCTGCTGGCTAGCCGTAAAGAGCGACCGCCGAAGGGCAGACAAACGCCCTCCAGTGCCTTGTTCTTTTATGGCCACTAAACCCCTTTGCAAATGAAGAAACATTTATGAAGAAACGCCTTACTGTAGAGCTATTTAAGAATTTTCTGAAAACTTCTTGCTGCCATAATAAATGAGACGTTTCGATCCAGCACAAGATTTGTGAAGCTATTTGGAGCTGTTTTAGAGCGTTTCTAGGAGGATTTGTATTTCGCGCGATGAGGCACAACAGTGCTGAATATGTGAATTTGTTGATAACATTTTCAGGATGGGCTGCAATTACTTGTGTTGCGAGATCCAGTCCCTCCCGAATGGCCTGGAACTCTAACTTGTGGGGGTTTAATTGGGGAGATAAGTACGTTCTCCCCACTCAATCGCGGCTGACACGGTTCAAAGCCGCCCGGACCCCACCCCGTGATCGCGTACGCTACCGAGCGCTCGCCGACCACGGCGGGCCTTGCTCTGGGGGAACAAAGGAACGACACATTGGCTGACACAAACAGGCATTTATTAAAGCTACAGAAACAATAACGCCAGCTAGCAACAAGGTACGCTAATGAATCAAGGTCGTCCGACTCACCAGCAAGGTTCTGAGGGAATGTTCGCCCGCGCTAGGGCAAGGGATATGTACTCCGAAGGCCGGACGGGACGAGTACGGGAGCCTGTCTCCCCGTCGCTTCCTCGCCCCGCCGGCGAAGAGCGGAGCCGCTAGAGACACGTCCGCTTCGGGCCGACGATCCCAGCCGAAGCCCCCCTGCCCCCTCTCCCGCGCGCGGGCTTTGGCAGTCTCCGCGCAGCGATGCTGGCGCCCTCTCTTGCCAGTTAAGGTAACTCACAAGGGAATGCGCTCAGCCTCGAGGTCAGACCGCCGCTGCACGGTGCCTCGCGGGAAAGCAAACTCAGGGGGCTGCAGGACAGGTCCCCACAAACTCTGCTCCATCGGGTCCGATGTCGTGTGTAAAGGCCCAGGTATGCGTTTCACTGGCGTGGTCAGTCACCGCAGCTAGTGCCGCTGTGTTGGCCTCGGGTCGCCAACACGCGTCAACGCACATCTGATGTGACATCAGGTCGGCTTGCTGGGCGGTGTTTCTGCCTCGTGCTCGGGTCACTCAATCCTGTACTGAGAATCTCCATTGGTTGGTAACAACTTTATTTAAGGTACTGCGGAGCTTTCGCCGTCAGGGCCTTAGGTCTCCCACGTGGGGACGTCGAGGTGTTGCCTAGCCGTCGCCTCGCGGGCCTGCTGGACGGCCCAGAGTTTGTCACCGAGGCTGGGGCTGCGCAAGGCAGCGCCCCACCGCGGCGGGAGGGTTCCGGAGTTAGTAACATGCGGGTTTTTGTTACAGTCCCAGAGCATGTGGGTTAAATTGGCGATATCCGTGTGACAGACCTTGCATATATTTGCCGGGTATGCGCCGGGCTAGAGCCAGTGGTATCGTTCCGGGTTGGGGTACGTGAGCGTCTGCAGTTGTCTGAGGGCCACCGCGTGCGCGCTGTGCAACTTGTCGCTGTGCGGAGGGAAGGTTCGGCGGGCCAAGCAGAGGGCCTTGGTAATTTCGTAGTAGCTGGTTAAGCAGTCTTTGGTGCTTTCCCATGAACGATGGTCGCCGGCGCGGTTCGCGAGCTCGCGCTCCTTGGCATGTGCCGTCTCGTTTTATTTGCGATATTTTACGTTATTTTATTTACAGACACCTTACAAGCCTCCGGAGAGGCATTCTGTAAGGGAAGTCAAATAAAGAAGTTATGAGAAGTTGAAAGCATGAGTGGTGCCATAAATGCGAGCATAGCTGTAGCTATTACGTAATCTACGTGATAAGTAGGAGGGACGTTGTAGATGTGCTCGCGGTGAATCAGTGGCATGGACGTATTTGTGAAGTATAGATAAAAGGGCAATGTCACGACGAATTTGCAACGGATGGAGCTAAGTTTCTATCTTTAGATGTGATACACTGGAATGATAATCGTAATTTTGAGAAATGAAACGACAAGCCCTATTATGGACAGCTTCCAACTTCTTTATTAGATATTTCTGATGAGGTGACCAGATGGATGAAGCGTACTCTAGCTGCGGTCTGACAAAAGTAAAGTAGGCTTGTTTACGCACTTGAGGGGTAGTGCATTTTAGGTTCCGGCGAAGGAAACCTAGTGACCGGGAAGCATTAGCGAAAATGGTGTTTATGTGTTCAGCCCAAGAAAGGATTGGTGAAAGATGGACGCCTAGATACTTATAGTGCGTAGTCCGAGCCAATGTATTGTTATTAACGTGGTAGGGAAAATCCGAATTGACTGATTTTTGGCTAAAAGAAATTATCTTACACTTAGAAATGTTTAAGGTCATTAGCCACGTTTTACACCATGTCTTCAACACTCCTCCCTTGTGCGCCGATAACCACTGAACCTCCCGCTGGACTTGTTGATTGCTCAGTACTCGGGCCGCGCTCTTTGAGATCCATCCTTTGGCGAAGTTTCGGACCGTTTGTCGTGAGTCACAAAGAACCGGAGTGCACGTCTGGTCCGTGAGGGCGAGTGCCACCGCCGCTTCCTCCGCTTTTTTTGCGCGCTCGCGTGCTACACTTGCCGTTATGCGCGTTTCGCCACTCGAATCGACGACCGCAACCGCTAATGACGAGCGTTCTGCGTGTTCCGAGGCGTCAACGAACCTTGTCCCCGTTTCGTCTCCGTGGCTGTGTAGGAGAGCTCTGGCCCTGGCCACTCTTCTTCCCCGGTTGTGTTCTGGGTGGACGTTCCGTGGAATCGGGTCGACTCTTATCGTTTGTCTGATGGCGTCCGGAACGGCGACTTTCTGGATTTGTTCTGCGTGGTAACGGATGCCGAGACTTTCCATGATCTGGCATCCTGCTCTCGTGCCCGCTAATCTTTCTAGTTGTGAAGTGCGCTGCGCATCGTCGATTTCGGTAAGCGTGTTGTGAAGCCCGAGCTGGAGCAATCAGTGCGTGCTAGTGGACTCGGGTAGACCCAGTGCTATCTTGTACATCCTGCGGATGAGGACGTTGATCTTGGCTTCTTCTCCTTTGTACCAGTTGTGGAATGCCGCGACGTACGCAATATGGCTCATGACGACAGAGTGTATGAGTCGTGCGAGACTCGCCTCCCTCATTCCGTTTCTTCTGCTAGTGACTCTCTTGAGGTTCGCTTGGCGTTAGCCGTCTTGTGCTTTAATTTAGTGATCGTTTCGCCGTTGACGCCGTTGGCCTCGGTTATCATACCGAGGATCCTAATTCTGTGCACTCACGGGAGGGTTGCTCCGTTGCTCGTGCGTAGTCTGATCTCTTCGTATTCTCCAACGACTTTTTTTTTATTTGGGGGGGGGGGGGGGTCATCACGGAATACCGCCCGGCGGCTAGTACAAGCTATTCCAGTGGCCAAGGCGATCGACCTACGCGGGGACGACTTGCTTTCTGCTACGTAGCGTCAGACGCAGCAGCTAGAGGTGTTGTGTCATCACGGGGCTCCCAAGCCATGACAAAGCCGAAAAGCGCTACCGCTACGCAGGGCTCCCCACTCTGGAAGAAATTATACAAGCCTGCGTGTTAAGCTCGCAGGACCGTTGCGAGCTCACGGCACAATGACGGAACCTACTGATAGAGGACGGCCAAGCCCCAGATATTGTATTGCGATCCATAAGCATATTCCTCTGTGGGCGCATGTGCTGGTGACAGAGCAGCTGCCGGCACCTGTCAAGAAGCAGCGTCACCTGTCACTGCTCACTTTTCACAGCTTTCGATCGCAGCGCCGCCAGGAACAGGTGCTTGTGAGCAGCACCTACTGAGCTACAGACCTGAACAGATGGTGAGGTCCTATGGAGCAGCGTGCGCCAAATGTCGTTGCTTTTATGGCCGTTGACGGCGCTCAATTTCTCTGTTCGCCAGTTATAATCATCATCATCATCATCATCATCATCATCGTTTTTGCTATTTATTGCGCGCTATTTAAGCACATTTACTTTATTTGTTTATTTATTTATTTATTTATTTATTTGTTTTACAAGTACTGCCGACCTTATGCAAAGTCTTGGGCAGGAGTGGGTGGCCATGAACATACAGAATATGTACATATAACAAGAAAGCGCACTTCAAGATAACAGATGGTCTCCGTCGTCAAAATTCGCACGCTTCATTAACAGAGTTCACTTGAGACCAGGGAGAAAAAAAATGTGTCATTGGTGTAAAAGGTGAATACGGGCACAAGAACAGGCTCAGAGCAGATTACAATGCATTTGTTTTTTACTCAGCAGTGCGTCTGTGAACGCATCAAGAGTGGAGCATTCAACAGTTTGGGCAGCCAGTGCATTCCAGTTACGTGCCGTTCTGGAAAAAAAGAAGTTCTTGAGCACGTTAGTTTTCCACGTGAAGTCCTTAACCTTTTTGCTGTGGAATGAAAGGGTCGTACGCGCATTTGCGGGATGAATGTATGTGTTTTTGTTTATTTGGGTTTTCTCGCTGTACAGTAAGTAATAAAACTTTAATCTTTCACGGTACCAGCGTGATTCCAGTGTTTCTGAGTTAGCAGTCTGTAATAGACAGGTGGGGGACATGCGCCGTCTATAGCAGTTGTAAATAAACCTCGCGGATTTGCGCTGAACGTTTTATAGTTTCGATATACGTTTGTTTTTGTGAAGGGGTCCCATACGGTGGCTGCGTATTCCAAGATCGGTCTAATGTAAGTTTGGTATGCTAGTAGTTTTATTTCAGGCGGGGACGTTCCGATGGTTCTTCTTAGATATTATTCGCTGCATTGCTTTATTTTTAGTATAGTCTAGGTGCTGGTTCCAACTAAGGTCAGGTGCGATTATGATTCCCAGGTGCTTAAAACTTGACACAGTTTCTCTGCTCTCTGAACAGCCATAATGTCAGCTCCGTAATGTCAATATAATGTCAGCCGTAATGTCAATTCCGTTCTTGGACTGAAAAAAAAAAGTCTTCCCTTTTCCCGCTTTTACTTCATCGGCACCATCGCAACAACAACAAAAAAAACTGAGGAGGGAGAGCGACGCCAAGCGGACAGCCTTCGCAAGCCAAGCGCTCGTGAAGCCGCTGTTAAGATCGGCGCCAGTGAGTCTCATCATTATCAACGGAGACAGCAACTCTCACCTGCTGGAAACCAACGCTAGGCTTCCTCGGGATGGCCCGGAGCCCCGCGATAAGAATCGCTACCATGATCCCGACCCGAGTACCCCGAAAACCGTTGCCCGGGCGGACTCCGGGCGGAGCGGAGAGGCCGCCGCAGTGATCGAGCGGCAGCTAATCCCCAATGGTCGTTACTAAGTGGGGGAACTAATGCGGCCTGGTTCCCGGTAGAAGACGGTCAGCGTGGGAAAACGGCGGCGGATTAGCGGTCATCGTCCGCCAGCCTTCGCAGGCATCGCAAAGAACGAAGCGACCATTCCAGCTACTGGACCCGACCGTGCGGTCTTGTCCGGCGCGTTGGCTGACATCTAAAGAACAGGTGGCAGCCTCCCGCGTTGGAACATTGGGCTGGTTAGAAAACATCTCCCTCCGCAGTCGGCGTGGACCCGAGGGCATCCTCCTCTCTCCCTGGCTCAGCACGTGACGAGGGCGTGTCCCTATGACCGGTGGTGCGCTTGTGCGCGATGGTAAGTTTCAGGCCACTCCCACCCTGGTGGAGTCGTCCTCAACCTGGGGAACCTAGGGACGGAGAGCTGTATAAAACTGGACGGCGATGTGCAGTGAGAATCATACTCCTTCGGGATGCTCCATTTTCGGATCCTCCATTATGACCCTACCTCAAGATCCACTCTTCGGAGAGCAGTTCATTTTCATCTCTATCTATGTAAATAAAGTAAATAAACCCAATTGTAACCTTCCTCCCATCATCCAACTGATTTAACTCGTCTGCAGTCCTGTCCTGGTGGTGGTGGCGGTGTATGGAGCAAGCGTCGTTCCTGACCTGTGGTTCCGTCGAGAGCGACTCCGATCCCCACATCCAACACCGCTCAAAAGCCCATATTACGCTCTCCCAATCAGTCCCTAGTGTTTTGGCGTTGGTATGTTTCAGTCGGCGCGTCTGCGCGGCCCGTGCGCGGGTGCCTACAGTAAGGAGGTTGATCTACAGCGAGTCTGCCGCGCTAGTCTGCGCATGCGCGCACCAAGCACCGTTAGATATTCCCGCATGCTATCACGTGGCGTGATCAGGGGGGGGGGGGAGGAGACTCTCTCTTTTTTAACGCATTTTCAGTTTATACGACTAGGCTTCAAGGCTATCGCCGGACGCCCCCTCCTCAGTTTTTTTCCCAAGACCCTTTCCCCAAGCATCTCACCCAGAAGAGCCGAGCGCCAGGCCGGGGGATATCTTGTACCCATTAAAGGCCGGTGGGTACCCGGCGGCACTGGGGATCGAGCCCAGCACCTCCCGAATGCGAGGCGGATGCTCTACCACAATGCCACCGCTTCGGTCTAAAAAAAAGTGCCGCAAATGGGCTTCTACCGCACGAGGCGGATTTAACGTTGTTGACGGCGGAACTTATCGCTGATCCATCAGAGCAACTGTGGTCAAGACCCTTTTCCCAAGCATCTCACCCAGAAGAGCCGAGCACCAGGCCGGGGGAAATCTTGTACCCATTAAAAGCCGGTGGGTACCCGGCGGCACAGGGGATAGAACCCAGCACCTCCCGAATGCGAGGCGGATGCTCTACCACAAGGCCACGCTTCGGTGTTAAAAAAAGGGCCACAAATGGGCTTCTACCGCACGAGGCGGATTTAACGTTGTTGACGGCGGAACTTATCGCTGATCCATCAGAGCAACTGTGGTCAAGACCCTTTTCCCAAGCATCTCACCCAGAAGAGCCGAGCACCAGGCCGGGCGAAATCTTGTACCCATTAAAAGCCGGTGGGTACCCGGCGGCACAGGGGACAGAACCCAGCACCTCCCGAATGCGAGGCGGATGCTCTACCACAAGGCCACGCTTCGGTTTTAAAAAAGGGCCACAAATGGGCTTCTACTGCACGAGGCGGATTTAACGTTGTTGACGGCAGAACTTATCGCTGATCCATCAGAGCAACTGTGGTCAAGACCCTTTTCCCAAGCATCTCACCTAGAAGAGCCGAGCACCAGGCCGGGGGAAATCTTGTACCCATTAAAAACCGGTGGGTACCCGGCAGCACTGGGGATCGAACCCAGCACCTCCCGAATGCGAGGCGGATGCTCTACCACAAGGCCATCGCGCCCTCAGCGGCGGCGCGACAACGAAGACAGCCCGGCTGCCGGCCGTCGCGCCCATGTGTCCATGTTGACAGTAAAGGCGTTGTGTGCTTGCTGCATTCTTTCTCACCCAACCCTTACACGCGAACGGCGAGGTTAAATTACTTCTCGGCGTTCTAAAAGTGTCACTTAAGGATATCAGGTAGCGTTACCTCCAGAACGTTCGCGTCGCCAAAGGACCCCCTTGAAATCGTCCCATTATAAACATTTAGAATAGGGGGACCCTGTTGTTTAGGGGACAGGGGAATAGGGGAGGCCCCGGCGCGCCCGCTGGAACCTCAGTATCGTCAGGAGGTCGGAGTCAAGAGCCTCTGGAGTGGTTGTATTTGCTGCATATCAGGGCGGCTGCGGCGCCTGCGAGCATATTCAGAGATCGAAAATACTCGTCGTTCAGATCTCTTTATGAGCTCAGTCAAGGCGGCCCTGGGCGCCGAAGTCTCCCTGTCCTCTAATCACGATGCGGGCTGAGGTAATGGCACATTGGCGGTAGCGACAGCGACGAGCGAACAGCGCCTCAAGCCACGTTCACTTTGTCTTTGCACTGCCACTGAAGCTGCGCTTCATGCTATGCCTTCAATTCAAGTTGACTCACATCAGTATTATTTTAGAATTTTAAATTTTTACAGCAGTGCTCTCCTGCCTCAACCACATCATTATAATGAGCTAGCGCTAAGAAGGAATTTTGTTGTTCTTCCATGAGCAAGTATACTTACATATATACACTATGAGTGGAATATTTTTATTCTAAACCACACAAGTATGACACATTAGTTTTCACTTCAAACAGTTGTGCCAAACACATCCTCGCCCTCTCCTAGTTTTAAGCAGGGAGGGAACAATACCATTCAGTCGTTTTCTTCGCATCAAACACCAGCGTCAGTAAATAAATAAATGACACAACAGTGTTCACGGTAAGTGCGAAGTGGGATTTATTGTTGAAAAATGACACTGCCGCCTTATGGCATTCGCCTATATCAACAATTCCAACCACTAATTCGCAGCAATCACACAGTCACTTGCAAAATATCATCGCCCTTATTAAATCCCAGTGTAGAAAATGCATAACAACTTCCACCAGCAGCATCCACACAACACTGGTGAACATCCACGCACTGTGAAACCTCAAGCGAATGAATCACAGGCCACCTACACGAAAACATTGTTCATGTTAATCCTTGAAGAGCTACAGAGTACAAACAGCAACTGGTTTGAAAGCTGGTAAGCTAAATATCTGGTAAGCTGGTAAGCTGGTAAGCTACCAGCTGGTAAGCTGGTAAGCTAAAAAAGCTGGTAAGCTAAATAAATTGGGCACGGCAGCAACAGCGGCATGCGGATGCATAATCCTTTCGTCTATCTTGTGCAGCTGATTGCCTCTACGCTGGTGATATCGACGCCACACCACAGCCCTGGCCTCGTGACGCAGACCGTACTGCTGCAGCAGACGAACCACTCCTGCTGCTTCCAGCCTGTGACAGCGGTGGTCAACGACACCTTCGGCTACCTACGAGAGACGTCAACGACGCTGTGCATCGACGGGCCCTCCAGCTCTCCCCAGATGGCGTACTGGAGCCCATTCTGCATAAAGCGAGGACAGACCAGCGCGAACATCATTGGGCACGGCAGCAACAGCGGCATGCGGATGCATAATCCTTTCGTCTATCTTGTGCAGGTAAGAAGACGTTACGGCAAATGTCTTCGCTCAAATGATCCGTTTCTTCTTGTGCTGCCGTGCCCAACGCAGCTATGTCCTTTACTGTGTGATCTGGCAATGCATGTGGCGGATTTGCTGTTGTTGGCCGGGGACATAAAGACGAACCCCGGTCCAGATCTCGCTCAGATTTCCAAGCAGCTAGAGGCAATTGCCGGAGACATAAAAAGCATCAAAGAGGAACGACTAGCATCAATTGAAGCTAAATTGGAAAACATGGCTGCCCTTGACAAAAAAATATTGGACTGCATAGACCAGGTCGCCAACATGCAAAAAGTCGTTGCCTCACTTGAACTAAAGCTTGATGACTTGGAAAACCGATCGAGGCGGAGTAACCTTTTAGTATACGGCATTACAGAAGATCCTGATGAAAACAGTGAGTCCTTAGAACAGATTTTTAATGAAGACATTGCTAAAAATATCCTTAAAATTCAACCTGTCGCCATTGAACGCATACATAGGTTGGGAAAGCCTTCAGCTGAAAAAACCAGGCCTGTAATACTAAAACTTCTTGACTATCGCGAAAAGACTCTTGTGCTAAAAAACTGTAGTAAACTTAAAGGTAGTGAATATGCGATCAGTGAAGATTTTTCAGCCCGAGTACGCGACGTAAGGAAAAAGTTGTGGATTAGTGCGAAAGCATTGAAAGATTCCGGGGCAAAGGTTGCACTAGTGTTCGACAAAATACGCATAAACGGTGAAATGTTCCAATGGGATGAAGAAAACAACTGCCGAGTACCCGCAAAGACACAGACAAACGCGACAACTAACTCGTGTCCCGAGACAAATGCGAGTACAAGCCAAAAAAACGAACATGGCAAAGCACCAAACCTACGCCCCCGTCATCCCACAAAACGAAACAGATAGCTTTTGCAAATGTAAATGCGCGAAGTATACTTAATAAACTTGAGTCACTAGAATCTCTTCTTATCGGCCTCGAACCTGACTTCATAGCGATTACAGAAACTTGGCTCACTGGCGATATCAGTGACAAAGAAATTGCCCCACCAAACTATGCTATCGTGCGCAAAGACAGGATAACACGTGGAGGAGGAGTGGCTATACTAATAAACAAAAAAATTCCCTTCGAAATCTTACCAGAAGTTGAGGGTGCCGAGGCACTCTTTTGTAAGTTGTTATTTGGAACGAACACTGTCACTGTAGGTTGTGTTTACCACAGTCCTTCGGCAGATCAGCCTGCATTGGTCTCGCTGTATGAATATATGCAACAATATGTTCAAAAATCCAGACTGATCCTTCTTGGGGACTTCAACCTACCAGATATAGATTGGCTAAGCATGTCGTACCGCTCACCGTGTTCTGAAACTCTTTTTGATATTATGTTTAGTTTTGACTTGTTCCAAGTTATCAACGAGCCTACACGTGTTCAAGGTAGTGCATCTAACATTCTTGACCTCATCTTCCTCAGCAATCACTTTGCGATCGATCAAACCAACTTAGCAGTCCTCGATGGCATATCAGATCATAAGCTAACATTGTGCACCACACCCATTCAAGCAACAGCAGCTCGTACTATCTCGAAAACTACTTACCCAGACTTCACAAGCGCTGATGATTCAAGCATACTTAATTACCTAATTTAGGAGTACGAATCGTTTGAAGAACTCGCTAATTAACAAGGTACAAATATAGATACGCTGTGGGGAAGCTTCAAGGCCATTGTATCGCACTGCATCAAAAACTTTGTACCATTGAAGACCAAACGAACAAATACGCGTAACTCTTGGATAACACCCGATATCATTCATGGGAAACGCAAAGTAAAACGACTAAGGAAATCACTAAAATCAAAAAATGACTCTCAGGTAAAACATAAGCTCGCGAACGCCATCCGTGAAATGAAAGCAAAAATTATGGCAGCGAAAACAAACTACTTCTCAGTTACGCTTCCTAATTTTTTAAAACACTCCCCTGGAAAATTTTGGAAATACCTCAGCCCCAAAACACAAGAAGACACCTTCAATTGGCAAGGACAAAATCAAAATTTTGCAAATTCCTTAAATACATACTTCCAATCTGTGTTCACAGTTGACGATGGCTGCACACCGGAGAGTATTCAGCGCATTCAAACACCGCTAGACATGCCAACAATAACTGAGACAGGCGTGCTCAACCTACTATTATCAATAGACACAAAAAAAGCAAATGGTCCTGATAATATTCCAAACACTTTTTTGCAAAGATATGCTGAAGTCAACGCGAAATATTTACATTTATTGTTCAATAAATCTTTATCAACCTGTAGTCTAGCTAATGAATGGAAAATAGCGAAAGTTATTCCTATACACAAAACAGGAAGCAAAGATGACGTTTCAAATTATAGACCAATATCACTAACGTGCACGGTAGGAAAATTATTGGAACACATCATACTAAAGCATATCACCAGTTATGTTAAGCAAGAAAACATTTTATCGCCTGTTCAACATGGATTTCGAAGGGGACTTTCAACTATCACCCAATTACTCGAACTAACACATGATTTGTTCCAGAGCATTGATAACCAAAAGCAAGTTGACTTGATTGCACTTGATTTCTCTAAGGCGTTTGACAGAGTAAGCCATAAAAAACTAATTAGCAAACTTAGATCAACTTTAGGTAACGGCCCTTTTATCAACTGGATCGAGGACTACTTAGCTAACCGATCTCAGTATGTTGTAGTTAACAATGAAATTTCTTCTACTGCGCTCGTTACGTCGGGAGTACCCCAAGGGTACGTCCTTGCTCCACTTTTATTTCTTATCTTCATTAATGATCTGCCCTCTAACATACAAGTTAAAATTAAACTTTTTGCCGATGACTGCATACTTTACAACGAAATTAACACTGTAAATGACCACGATGATTTAAACAGCGCCCTTCATGAAGTGGTAATATGGTGTCACAAATGGCAAATGGAATTGAACATTAAAAAAACAGCCTTCTTATGTGTAACCCGTAAAAAACAAAGGTCCGAATATGTGTACAGCATCAATAACATACCGCTCACCCGAGTTCACGAACACAAATACCTTGGATTAATCATTTCACATGATCTAAGATTGGAATCACATATTAACAGTATAGTATCATCTGCTTTAAAACGATTGTTCTTCCTTAGAAGACGGCTTCGAGAAGCGCCACCGGAGACCAAACTGTTAGCATATAACACATTTATACGATCAGTTCTCGAATATGGAAACACGATTTGGTTTCCCTACACAGAACAGCTCATTAACAAACTAGAAGGAGTACAGAGAAAGGCAATTAGATTTATCTTTAACAAATACAGGACCAGTGATTCACCATCCCAACTACTAAACCAAGCATGTATTCTTACTTTACAGAAACGCGCCAGACTAGCACGACTAAAATTATTGTTCCAATTAGTTCATAACTCGTTAAACATAGATACTTCGTTATATATATCTGTAGATGAATCGAGACCATCCCGGCATAAGCACCCATTAACCCTTAGAGAGTACGCATTCCGAACCGACTGTTTCAGATATTCATTTTTTCCGCTTGCCATAAAAGATTGGAATAGTTTGAACCCCTCTATCACTACTAATACATCTTTGCAGAAATTTGTAACTCTGGTAGAAGAACAGTTGCGCGATAATTAAAATAGATAAATAAATAATAATTATACAAGTACAACAGACCGCTCGTATCACTGCATATAACAGCATCTGTATGAACATACTACTTACAATGTATAAAATCGCACCCTTTTCTGTGAAATATACTCTTTCGTTATGTGTTTTATTTTCTGCTATTCGTGTTTTTTTTTCCCATACTCATGTAATTACTTGCAAACAACAGTGTTCTTAATATATACCATTCCATTTGTATTCGCTTTGTACCTTCTTACTATGTGCCCATCCTGTAAAAATCCCAATGGGATTGACAGTATCTGAAATAAATAAAATAAATAAATATATATGATGTGTGAAATGTAGGTGACAAAAAAGTGATATCGGCTTTCATAAAGCCGCATGAAGCCTTCTTGAAAAAGCCTACCATAGATGTTATCCGGGGTGGACATGAGGCTCCAAAAATGTTTAACTGAAAAACAGGCATTTATTTGGGGTGGCGTTTCGCCGTACTCTGTACATATTCAAGTCGTACCTGGAATGTGGCCCTAATTTTTGCAGTTTTTTACACTAGGAGAAATTTATATAATATTTCCCACTGTGGATGCACGCTTTACTAAGCTGCAGGAAGGCCAGTGATATTTTAACAGTTTATGAACTACTTGTATGAAAGCCAGTGTCAACTAGGAATGCTCTACACCTTACTTTCTCAGGTAACTGTGACATGACTTGTGCCATCTACATTTCATCAATCAAGAGATTCAACGCGTGGAATGCAGCGGCCTCATAATGCACACTAATACACCAAAAGTAATCATAACTGCAAAAGGCAAAGTGTACTCTTTTGTATGGCGCTAAGGTGGGCTGCGTTACCTGCCTGCTGTTCAAGTCGTGATTCATAATTTTTAAAGAAATTTTGCTGCTTCATTGGGCACATGGTCTCTAAATCATTTCTCGCCCCCTATAGCACTTACATGAGAAACGGGCAGTCATCCCGAGAGCATCCTATGAAAGGGGATTGGCGTGAAGTGATACCTGACTTGGACGTCTCAGTCCTTGGCTCTATTTATTGCCATTTTTGTATGAAACGGATACTTTGTTATTTTTCGTGGTTCGAGCAACCATGGCTAGGCTGCAGATAGGTTTTCATCTCAGGGTTTGAGTGAGGAATGGATGCATGTGTGATGTGAATTTTGCATGAACAGCGTTTGCACAGAGTACAGATGCATAAGCAATACTTGCAGTAGAAGGGGCCCTTTTGAGACCTGAGCCACTCTAGAGAATGTTGCATGTCACAGACTCAATGTGTCTCTTGCCCCTCTCTGTGTACTATATATTTCACACGCATGCCTCAGATTGTTTTCCAGCCTTCTGCATGAGCTCTTTTGCATGGTGTCTAGGCACCTCCAGTGAAGAAGTTGGGTATGGATGACAGGCCTTACGCAGTTCAAAACAAAAATCGCTATCAGAACTGTTAAAATTGTCAGATGTATATGAAGGAGCACTGGGGTTTGCAGAAATTTCATAAAAATAAAATTATGCGTGAAGAAAGTCTCGGCAAAGAACCAAAGTGTGTAACCTGTCTGCTTTCGTGGTCAAGAAAAATTAATTTGTTTGCATTGCATTTGTATGCTATTGCATAAAAATGCAATAGCTGCACGAAGGTGTTGGAAAGCGAAATCGGTGAAATATTTATTTAAATTTGTCACCAAATATACGAGAACTTGAAGAAAAGTGTAACAACAGACAATGCCCCCGTAGGCCTTAGATGAAGACAGCCGACTTCTGCTTCTCTAAGCGTCTGCCGGTATGTGTTTTTCGACGCATGTTGTTCAAGTCACATGTGAACATATATTTACTTGTAGGGTTCTGAGCACAACTCCTGCGTAAACAGGAGCTCAGGAGGCCCTCGTTTGGGAACCAGTTTATGGTGCCCGATAGCTGTGAGAGACGCGTAAAAAAAAGCTACGCAGCATGCATACTTTTGGCGCGTATCACCTATCATCTTCGCGTTGTCACGGTATACGCCCCCACGTACTGCATACACGATCTGGGCTTTGACCTCCGCCACCTCGACTTTGTCAAGTTTCTCTGAAGGGTTGCTATTTCTGCTTTGCCGCTAACGCAGGTAAACTCACGACACCGAGAGAGGCAACCGACACGATCGGTCATATAAAAATTTTGTCGGACTGCTTTGGCGAAAATGCACTATGAACACCCTATTCCTGCACAAGGCCGAATCTCTTCGCAAGCATATTTATCTTTGTGTGATCGCGTTGCACACATACATATCCAGACTTGTTTTGCTGCTCTTCCTTGATACAGATAGCTGCATGTTCTCAAACACAACATGCCGTACACTCGACGTGCTCGCTACTGATTGCTGCCGGGAAGTTTGCGACAAAAAAAAAGCGACACACAAGAAGCGCGACGAATGAGGTTACCTCCGGCGAGCGAGTCGGTGCTTTCGCCCGAAATATTGCTGCAGTCGCCAAGGTCCTTACCTGTAGTAATGTATAAGTACGGTGCCAACACGTTTCCGTTTGTTACACACATCGGCAACACAGGAGCCCTTCGGTTTCTCCTCGGTAGATTCCGTAAAGACGTACTTCTGTTAGCGCGATTTTGCAAGTATCGACAGCCACGCCTTCGCCGCAAATTCGGTCTGATAGTCTCTGGTGGCCATAGAGAATGTCAATATTAAGTCCTCAGCGTCAAAAATAACATTATCCCCCACGAAACAGCGCGAATTTCGACACAAGCAAGGAATGCCTATACATTCACAAGCCACGACACCCTAGCGGCGAACTATGCATGGACCTTTTGTATTGGATTGGGTTGGGCTTCGGGCTTATCCCTTCATAACGGGCGGGCAATACACCCAAGTCCTAGTCAACTTTGAGACGTTACGGCGGAGTCTGTCCCGCCGTGTCGTCACCACCACCTAACGTGTGAGCCTACTCCAATTTTCAAGGCGGCGTTTAGTTGCTTCGACCACCCTGGCCTTGGAAATGGCTTCTTGCTCGTTCACCTCGCTGTTGGTCGCACTTCCCTCTGTCGGTTGACCTGAGTCAAATCCCAGCGCTTGCGGAAGGGTACAGCCAATCAGTTGGCAGGGATGGAGTGATCGACATATCAGAACATGGTCGATCGTATCCTCTTCCTGCCCACATTTTGTGCACATCATGTCTGCATAGTCCTGGCCGGCAATCCGGGCTTGCCATTTCTTCGTGCGCAGCACCTCCGCCCGAGAATCGAAGAGTAGGGCACTGCCAAGGGAGTTGTAGAAGCGTTCCTGCACAATCTCGCTTGAGCGCGGTGTACAGACCGAGAGCTGGCTTCGCCTTCGCGCCGGTCTTCCTCAGCTCCGTCTCCGTCGCCAGCACACGCTGCCGCACCTTCCCTTTCCTCCAGCAGGTGCCTTCGGTGTCCGTGATCGTCGGCAGTGGCACACCGTATTTGCTCCCCAACGCTCGCACTCTCCTCTTCCAGCGCCATCACGTACCAGAGTATAGCAGACAACGCTGTACTTTATGGGCCCAGCCGTCACAAAATTTGGCGCGTCTTCGAAAAAAACCGGCGCTGCGACTAAGCAATCGCGCCCGCGCGCGGTAAAATAAAACAAAAACAGCGAGAAAGGACCCCCCCCTGGGAGTGCGTAGCTTTGCGTACTGTTGCTACTCGGCTCGCCGGCGGGGTGCCAAAGTAAACATAGACAAGCGCGGCGTCGATTTTTCTGGAATGTTGGAGAAGGTTTTGCTTGTTGTCGACGGAAAGGGGCACTTTGTGCGCACCAAAGTGATACCCTCCCCCCTTCGCTCCGGCGCCGATGACTCAGCGTGCCGAGAATGACCTAGATTTTTCTGGACGGTGGTTTCCGCTCTCGACAAAGGGGTCGCGCGCCCGGCGCAAGAAGGAGGAGGAGTTTGTGCAGTTGAAGCTGCGTGTATGTGGAAGAACAAACAGACGCGGTCCGCGCCTATAAATGAGGGGCTGCAACCGCCGTTGCCGCCGTCTGTTAGTCCGAGCCGCCGTTCAAGCTTCCGAGAAGCGCGCCCGCTCGACTCCCGGGAGGACACCACTCGGCCAGCCAAGGACGGACCAGCGAGGCAACGTGCGCCAGTCTGCGGATCGGCCCGTCTTGCTCCTAGGTCGTCAGACTGTCGCAGTGCGCGGTGATCAAATTGTGTTTTGTTTGTTTGTCTCTCTCTGTGTGTTAGTGCTCTTTAGGTGCGAAGATTTTGTTGAATTGTATCTCTCTATTGTTACTTTGCTCGAGTGCATTGTATTTGTAAATGACTGTATCTGCTCGTACGAGTGATAGTGAAATCCTTTGTATCGTCTCTTAGCTGTATAAGCTGTTTTGTTTTGTGAACCTTTGGCTACGACCCATTCTCTGGCTTGCGACAGGCGAAAGCTGGGCACCAAACGACGAAAACAAACGCGAAAAATCACGAAAACAAACGCAAAATGTCCAAGTCACACAAGGAAAAAGTCCTAAAAGCAAAAAACACTACATATAAGTGCGCAAAGTCCACAGGAAAAGTACACGAGTGAGCACAGTTTGCACAAACTTCGCATGTTCAAACTGGCAGCATGACTCCGAAAAAGTGCGTGCGAAAGGCTTGTTAGTTGGTCAGAGTTTCCCGACTCAGTTTGCTGTCCGGAATCAGGAGCTCCAGCTTGCTAGCTTTAATCACTTCTTCAATCTGATCCAACCAGTTTGATGGTTCTTCTCTCGCTCTTTGGCAAATCTTACTAATCTCCATTATGAGATCGAAATATGCATTGCGCTGTTTCGTGACGAACTTCAGCGTTTTGTCTCCAGAAAGGGAGGTGGAATTGGGGCATTCATTCATAAAAGTATGAATTTTCAAAGGGTTAGACTGGGATGCAGGGAACATTTATGGCTAAAAGGAACAGTGGCAGGCAAGCAAACACTCCTTGGCTTTGTATACCTGTGGACAGGGGTTAATGCCAAAGAGGAAAACAGGAAAATGTTAGAATGTATTGCAAGCGACATTGATGAGCTAGGAGGACAGGGCGAGATAATTATATTAGGCGACATGAATGCACACATAGGAGACCTGGACGGGTACACGGATTCGACAGGAAGCATGCTGCAGGACATGTGTGACAGGCATGATTTAGTTGTATGCAACCGCACCGAGAAGTGTGAAGGGCTCATAACATGGGAGGCAGGGAGTCTGCACTCGACGATAGATTATGCACTAATGTCACAGAGGATGTATAACAGATTAGGGGTAATGAGCATAGAATAAAATGGTTCCAGAAGTCTAGGTAGCGACCACAAGCGTATCAAGTTGAGCTTCAGAAGAAAAAGCAATGTAGGACTGAAGCAAGATAAACAATCAGGGGGAAATTTTTACTCAGAAAAGCAATTGGAAGTAGCAGCCAAACAAATCGAGAAAGTAATTTTTGAGGATAGTGAAACAGAATGGACTTATACCAAATTAACTCGATTACTGGAGCTAAAGCTATAGCTAAGGTGCGAGTAAAGCTAAAAGGGAAAAGATGCAAACCCAAGAGTTGGTGGGATGAGGAGGTAAAGAGGGCAATAGAAAAGCGCAAGGAAGCATCCAGGGAACACAGATATTCCAAGAAGAGGGGGGAACCAAAACCCGAAGTAGACAGAAAATGGCATACCTTCATAAAGTGTAGAAGGGACGCATCCTATTTGATTAATGAGAAAATTAGAAGAAAGGGTGCCCAATGGATGTCAAAAGTAAATAACAAGGATAGAAAAGCAGCCCAAAAATTCTGGAAACATCTAAATGCAATGAGTAATAAAACTAGGCTAGAACAAAGGTTTATTGTTACAGATGAGGGTATTCGACTAGAAGGGGATGAAGCAATAAAACACATAGGAACAAGGATGACGGAAAAATTTTCAGCAAAGCACGTGGTACATAAATTATCGAAGGAGGATAGACCGGTTACAGCAATAGCTTCACTTGAGCAAGGAGAGTGGGAAAGGGCAGAGAAGAAGGTTCCTAGTGGCACATCAACAGGACCAGATGGTATCCCGATTATGTTGATAAAGAAGTTAGGACCAAAATCCAAGCAAACATTAATACAGGTAGTGAACAAAATGATAGTGGATGAGAAAGTCCCCGATGAATGGCGATTAAGTAGAATGAACATGATATATAAGGGAAAGGGGGACAAAGCAGACGTAAGTAACTATCGCCCCATAACAGTGACATCTGTGGTTTACAGGGTGGTGATGCAAATTATAAAGGATAGACTGCAGGCTTGGGTGGAGAACGAGGGGGTGTTAGGGGAACTACAGAATGGGTTCCGGAAACAAAGGAGGTTGGAGGACAATCTATTTTCATTGACACAGTGTATAGAAATTGCAGAAAAGGAACATAGGCCCTTATTGCTAGCATTTCTGGATATTAGGGGAGCCTATGACAACGTTACTCAGGAGCATTTGTGGGACATATTGGGCACATTGGATGTGGAAAATGGAGTAATTAATCTTTTAAAAGATATATATATAGAGGTAACAGAGTGCTCATAAAATGGGAAAAAAATGTACCAGGGCCTGTAGAGATACAGCGGGGGCTTAGACAAGGATGTCCTCTGTCCCCTTTGTTGTTCATGTTGTACCTGCAAGGTTTGGAGGCCAAGCTAGAGGGAAGCGGACTAGGCTTCAACCTATCTTTTTTCAAGCAAGGGGAATTGATTAAACAGACATTACCGGGACTAATATATGCGGACGATATAGTGATAATGGCTGACAACAAGGAAGACCTGCAGAAGTTGCTAGACATATGCAGTACAGAGGGAGATAGATTAGGCTTCAAGTATAGTAAGGAAAAATCTGCAGTCATGATATTTAATGAAGAGGGCGGCAAGCATAGAATACAGGAGTTCGTGCTAAAAGTAGTGAATGAGTACAAGTATCTTGGGGTGTGGATAAATAACCGTGTTGAGTATCTGACAGAGCATGAAAAATATGTAATGAATAAAGCTAGTAGGAATACAGCTGTCATGAAAAATAGGGCACTGTGGAATTACAATAGGTATGAGGTGGTAAGAGGGATCTGGAAAGGGGTGATGGTCCCTAGCCTGACCTTCGGGAATGCGGTCCTGTGTATGAGGCCAGATGTTCAAGCAAGGCTGGAAATTAGGCAACGGGGAGTAGGGAGGTTAGCTTTGGGAGCACATGGCAATACACCAAATCAGGGGGTACAGGGTGATATGGGATGGGCGTCTTTCGAGAGCAGAGAGCCTAGCAGTAAGATAGCATTTGAGGAACGATTGAGAAGGATGGAGGAAAAGCGGTGGGCTAGGAAAGTTTTCAGATACCTGTATATAAAGAATGTTGACACGAAATGGAGAAAGCGAACTAGAAAATTGACAAGCAAATATCTGGACAGCAGTAAGGGGGCAAAGCAGCAATTATCGGTTAAGAAAAAGGTTAAAGGAACAGAGAGAGCTTTGTGGAAAACAGGGATGCTGACGAAATCGGCACTGGAAACATACCGGACCTTTAAACAGGAAATTGTCAAAGAAAATATCTATGATAATTGTAGGGGAAGTTCTTTGTTGTTTGAGGCCAGGACTGGAGTTTTGCGGACTAAGACGTATAGAGTCAGGTACCAGGAGATAGACACTTTGTGCATTGCGTGCGGAGAGGAGGAGGAAACAGCTGAACACTTGATACTTTTCTGTAAAGGGCTTCACCCTACAGTGGAAGGCAGCGGGGCTGACTTACCCAAGGCATTGGGGTTTAGGGATAGTGAAGGGAAAGTGGATTTTAAGAGGTTAGAAGTAACCAAGCGAAGGTTATCTGATTGGTGGCTAAAAGCAAGACAGGAGTAAAATTTCACAAGACATGGCTAGGTGGCTTCAGCCACCGCCCGATGTAAAGGGTTCAGCCGTATCCATCCATCCATCCATCCATCCGTCACGCTTTCCGCTATTCGCGTTTCTTTTCATCGTGACAGTACCTCTTTCTTCCCTCAGTCCTTCATTTATCCCTTCCCTTACGGCGCGGTTCAGGTGTCCGCTGATATGTGAGACAGATACTGCGCCATTTCTTCACGCCCCCCAAAAAAACAAACTGAAAACCAATTTTATGACGATTTCCTGCTGTTCTTATCGTAAGCTTCATGGCAGTCTAGCCTGCCATAGACGCACACCACTGGGAGTAAAGCCTATAGCAGCAGTGCATGCTTGCTTGTTTGCTATTTGTACCATGTGGCTTCCCGCAAGAAGAAAAAGGAAACGCCCTTTGAAACAAGGAAGTCGATTCACTGTTGCCTTTATAGGTGTCAAAACAGCTGCAAAAATACCGACGGGATGCGGTTAAGATTACGTTTTATCATTCTTACTGGAAATCGTAGGAGAGCAAAGCGAAACTGCGCTGCCGAGAGCAGTACAGCGTGCAGGGCGAACAGGCCAGCGTAGAAAGAGAAGCGATAGAGAAAACTGTCAGGTGATGGCTGTGTACACACACACACAAAATCAACAAGTCCGCGCCGCACGCGCGAGTGTCAGGCATTGTCCGAGAACAAACTGCGCGAGTAAGTATAATTGGTGATATTGGCCCTGTGAACTTAAGAGGGCATGGCAGCATTCTTCAGTGCAGCATGGCTAAATTTGTCTGGCTGGTTGTGCAGGTTCTTTGCCTCACCAGGCCGCCGCCTGGACCCACCAAGCCCGGTCTGGCTGGGCATGCGCCGTGCGACAACGAATGCTTGGGCCTCATGTCAGCGACTTTTCAAGATGACCAACGCGGAATTCAAGCTTCTATCATAAGGTGGCATCACCGGGCTTCTGCTACAGCGACGTCACCAGACAACGCTATAAAACCCCCCGGATCGCCCTGCGAACTTCAGAGGACACGGCAGCATTCTTCAGAATTGCATGGCTAAATTTGCCTGGCTGGTTGTGTAGGTTAGTTTCTACAATCCATATTGTTCAATTCGTTCCAGCCATTATGCAGTTGTGATCCTGCCATGCCCTCAGAAGTGTCTTTGCATGATTGTTAACTGCTGGTCAGTTCTCTTGATTCTTGTGTGCTTGGACGTTGAGCCTAATCCAGGTCCCGGACAAAAGGAAACATTAAGCATAATCCGCAAAGAATTGCAGGAAATGAAGGCAGGCAACGAGAGTCGCGATGCAACACTTCCTGAGATAAACTCAAAACTATCAAAACTAGACGATGTTCTGGAATTATGCAAAGCTAACGAAGAAAGGACACGGCAACTTGAGGAATCTGTGAAGCATTTCCAAAAAGCCTTGGCTTCACAAGGCAAGAAAATGGTGGATTACGAGGACCACGCTCGCCGGAAATACGCTGTGGTGTTTTGTATAAAAGAAAGCCGAAAAGAAACGAGAGCTGATTAAGAAGAAAAGGCCCTCCAGAAAGTATGTGAAGATAAACTAGGCGTTTCAGTGAGCACAGTTGAACGGATCCACCGAATGGGCAAACCCCACGAGGATCGACCTCGGCCAGTAATTTTCCGCGTGTTTAACTAAACGAAAAGCTTGCAAACTGTTCGAAACTCAAGGATTCTGGGGTGTTGGTTTCGCACGATTGCTCATACGTCACACAGCAGAAAAGAAATTGTGGCAGTCCTTTGATGACGATGGTCGCCCTAATGATAAAGCAAAGCTGGTCCATGACAAACTGCTGATAAATGACGACCTTTATGCGTGGGACGATGAAAAGAACTGCAGGGTGCTCTTCCGGAGCACGAAGCAGCCAGAAGAGCCCTGGTGCCTTTACAATAACGGGTTGACTGAGCTGAAAGATTTTCTCCTTATTGGTTTGAATCCGCGAAGTGTGTGCAACAAGCAGGAACGGCTTGAGCATGTTTTACCTTCTAACGGTCCTCATATGCTGGTTATCTCTGAAACTTGGCAGCAGCCTCATCTGCTTGACAGGTGCATTTTCCCACCTTCTTACACTGGCTACCGTAAGGATCGCTCATGGAGGGCAGGCGGAGTTGCGATTCCGGTTAAATATGGATTATTATCTTATGCTCTACCTGCCATCGACAGTGAGCATGAAAGTGTATTGTGTCAAATTGACTTTTGTGGTAATCCTATTGTTATCGATGGTGTCTACCGAGCGCCTGAAGTTCACCATGACTTTATGTTGAAATTGCATGAACAGCTAGGTAAATACCTAAGACACAACATGCTAATAGCAGGTGATATTAATCTTCCAAATGTCGACTGAGAATCGCTGACTCCTGGCACGCATGAAGTACCAAGTGCAGACACTCTTCTGGACATGCTGTCAGCTTATAATCTTAAGCCGATGGTTCTACTCCCCACTCGTGTAACTGAATCAACAGCTTCAGTGTTATACCTAATCATTTGTCCAAAAGGCATAACAAACTGTACTACTGAAGTGCATGATGGAATCTCGGACCATAAGTTGGTAATTTTTTCTTGCTCACTTTCACGTCGATTCCTGAAGATTGCTTCCACAATCGTAACGGTAAAAAAATCTGCTTTAGCGGATCATCCTAGCATTGTTTCTTATTTAGAATATTCACTACAATCATTCGATAGAGGTTATGTTAATATACTTTGGGTAAGGTTCAGGACTCTCTGCCACTTCTGCCTGCACAACGTTGTTCCAGATAGACAAAAGAAGGTAGGGGAAGTCCTTGGATAACTAGTGTGGGAACCTGTCCTGCAGCCCCCAGAGTTTGCTTTCCCGTGAGGCACCGTGCTGCAGCAGTCTCACCCCGAGGATGAACGCATTCCCTTATCAGTTGCATTAACTGGCAAGAGAGGGCGCCAGCATCGCTGCGCGGAGACTGCCAAAGCCCGCGCGCGGGAGAGGGGGTCTTCGGCTGGGATAATCGCCGCGAGCGGACGCGTCGCTCCGGCCTGCGGAGTTTATATCCCTTGCCCTAGCGCGGGCGAACATTCGCTCGGAACCTTGCTGGTGAGTCGGACGACCTCGATTCATTAGCGTACCTTGGTGCTAGCTGGCGTTATTGTTTCTGTAGCAATAAATGCCTGTTTGTGTCAGCCAATGTGTCGTTCCTTTGTTCCCTCAGAGCAAGGCCCGCCGTGGTTGGCGTGCGCTCGGTAGCGTACGCGATCACGGGGTGGGGTCCGGGCGGCTTTGAACCGTGTCAGCCGCGATTGAGTGGGGAGAACGTACTTATCTCCCCCAAGTCAACCCAACATCTGGCAGCCCAACGTGGGGCCTGCTCTTGGAACATTGGACGACTGTCGGTTCGGTTCGGGGAACGCTCCTTGTCCGGACTTGACAAGTGCTAGGCCTAGAGTGAATTTTGATCGCTAGGACCTGCGGCATGCTTTCTTGAGTGCGAGTATTGCGCTGCAGCATGTTTGAACTTTTCGACATGCTCAGCACATTTTTCCCTGGAGTTTCTTCGTGAGAATCACTTGGTCCGCATCGAGGGAGCGCGAGGCCTAGCGCCCGCGGAGTCGCCGAGCCCGAAGCGAGTGAGTACGGAAGCCGCGTGGGTGGTCCGAGTTTCTGTATATATTTTCTCTGTCTCTTTTTCGACTCTGGGAGTCGCGGCTCCGGGAGCCGGGTGGCCTGGGGCCACGGGTACCGCTACGAGCTAGCTGGTATTGCAGCTCGGCACCGGGCGCTCCGACACCGTCCGATACGGTGGGCGCCGACCGCTCAGAAGCTGCTTTGTGCAGTGAGCGGGGTAGGACCACCCCACAAAGCTGACGTCTCCTCGCGGCTGCGCGCACATAACCCGTTTCGGGTCTTTGTTGTGGTCACGGTCGTTGTCGGAGTGGTCGTTAGGCCTGAGGCTTTTCGGAGCTGCCTGCACCACATTAGAAGAGACACGACCACCGGACCGTGTCGTTGAGAGGGGGCGCACATTGCTGCCCGCCCGTTTTTTTGTAACCTCGCACGAACTGAGCAGTCTCGTTCAACTCAAGAAAGGGCTTTGTTCACTCGAACTTTGCGTTTGCACAGCCGCCGACACGTTTTGCTAGCGAGTTGGGCATTGTGCCACGAGGCCCTTGCGGATGCCGTTTCCCCTCCCGTGACCTACGTTAAAGGCACGCCGAGAGCGTTTCGGCAATTTTGCAGATCCGGTGGAGCCACCCAGGCTTGCTGTCGGGTGCACATCGTCTCGCTGCCACCTGCTGCGACGGAGCGGCCTGTACCCTGTTCGCCGCATCCATCCGGGGCAGCTGTGGCGAGACCAGTCAGCAGTCACCTCCGGCTGCTGCTGCCCTGGCGACTACTGCAGGATCCTGGCCTGCAGCTTTCCCACCGGCCTTCGATTCGCGGGCCTGCGGACACGGTAGTCTGCGGGCCATACGAGTCGTCCCAGCGGAGACCTTCACGCCGCCTTCGGAATACCGCGGAAGTCGGCGTGACCTCCGCTGCAAGACGTGCCTCAAGGACATGAAGACCAGGAGACTCCTCCATAGCATGTACCTTAAGGCGCGTGGGTCTATTTAAGGTTGGGGGGATGTGGGGACCTGTCCTGCAGCCCCCAGAGTTTGATTTCCCGCGAGGCACCGTGCAGCAGCAGTTTCACCCAGAGGATGAACGCATTCCCTTGTCAGTTACATGAACTGGCAAGAGAGGGCGCCAGCATCGCTGCGGGGGAGACTGCCAAAGCATACGCGATCACGGGGTGGGGTCCGGGCGGCTTTGAACCGTGTCAGCCGCGATTGAGTGGGGAGAACGTACTTATCTCCCCAATTCAACCCCACACTAGAGAGAGAATTCACGTCAAACGCAAGCTGAAACGATATCGGAGACAAAAAAGCGCTGCCATTTCTATCATTAGCAGCCTAAAAGCTGCACTGGCATCACAGATACAAGAATCTAGACAGCGCTACTTTAGTGAGACGCTTGGTCGTTTCGTGACGGAAAATACCAGTAAATTTTGGCAATTTCTCTCAAATAAAGGAACTAGAAAACTTGACAAGATAATTCTCAACGACTCTGCCATTACAGATAAAAAGGAGGTAGCCGATGCTTTTAATACTTCCTCCCGAAGCATGTGTACCAAATCTAATACAACGTTTAATGATTGGTGTCTGAACAGTCTCGAAAGAAGTGTTACTATTAGCAGAGAAGGAATAGTAGAACTACTCCTGCGGGTAGACCCCAAGAAATCCACCGGGCCCGGTGATATTCCCACTACCTTTCTTAGAATGTACGCTGAAAGACTACACAAGTTTTTGGTAATAATATTTAAAGAGTCTCTTGAATCCGGCACAGTGCCAGACGAATGGAAAATTTCCCGCGTGGTTCCGGTTTTTAGAAGTGGCAAACGACTGGAAGTTGGTAATTACCGCCCTATTTCACTGATTTCCACCTCCTGCAAAGTGCTAGAACACGTACTCACCAAGTACGTCAACAATGTTTTAGATCAGACGGGAATAATGACCAAAGCACAACATGGCTTCCGTCGAGGATTCTCCACAACACAGCTAGTGGTCACTAGATGAACTGCTTGATTGTGGTGGCCAGATCGGCAAGATTTTTCATACTGTTCCAAAGCCTTTGATAGAGTCCCTCATCATAAACTAGTCAGAAAAATGAATTAATGGGCATTCCGGATCAAATAATCAATTTGGTCACGTCATATTTATCAAAACGAAAGCAGTTTGTCGAAATTGATGGAGCCACCTCTCGGTTCTTAGAGGTTTACTCAGGTGTACCTCAGGGATAGGTTTTGGGTCCAGTACTCTTCAATATCTATATAAACGACCTCACAGAAGCTCTCGAACCCTCTGTGTCCGTAAAACTGTTTGCGGATTATTGTAATGTAATTAATACTATCAAAACTGTGTCTGACAAGCTTACTTTGAACGCAAATCTACAATTATTAGCAAAATGGTGTAACGAGTGGGAAATGGTTATTAACTTTGACACAACAGTTTCTCTCTGCATCAGTAAAAAGACCACGCAACTTAATTTTACATACAACATAAATAACAATGCCATCAGAGATGTAAAAGAATATAAGTATCTAGGTGTCACAAAAACGCCACGGCTCAAATGGACGAAAGACATCGATATTATATGTTCGTCCGCCCGCAAAAAGGACTCTCAAGTTTCGGATGGGCGGTTGCCTTATAGTGCCCTAAGACTGATGGCATATAAATCGATTGTAAGGCCAATGCTAGTTCTCGAATATGCCTGCATTGTGTGGGACCCTTACACTACAGATATGGCACCCAAAAACTAGAAAAAAATGCAACGTTTGCGGCTCGCTTTATCTTCAACCGTTACTGGCTCCTAGACTGTCCTTCCGCCATGCTGAAACTTGCAGACTTAGAACAACTTGCAGATAGAAGAAAGAAAGCCCGTCTCAATTTCCTTCATTCATTATACTTTTCTCGACTTGGTATTCGACCCGAAAATCACATCGCTAGTGATTCTAGACGAGCCTCGCGCCGCAAGCGTACCCTTAGGCTGGAACCTATTTTCGCACGCACAAATACATACAAGTTTCATTTTTTTTTCCTGGAGCAGTTTCTGAACGGAATGCTCTACCGCAGAACGCTCCGTTGCTTTCCAATCATTCTTGATATCTTCACTGCTGGCTTATTTATTTTTTTTTATTTAAAGCATACGGCAGTCATTGAAGACCAAGCAGGAAGGGCAATACAGGTCACAAAAAATGCAATTCAGCGCCACCATTGGGAAGCAATCACAAGATATAAAACGAACAGGGTGCAGTGCAAACACATGATATAAAGTAAAAAAGGGGAAATGAATAGGCAACCATTAAAGCAAAAAAAATATAAAGGAAAAAATCAGCACAGGGTTTTTCGTACACTTGCTTCAAAAACTTACATTATCAGCGGAAAAAACATCTCTTAGAAGAGCATTCCACTGGGTGACAGTGCGTGGAAAAAAAAGAATTTTTAAATCTGTTAGTACGTGCGAAGATTGGTTCCAGGTTGTGACGGTGGGGGTGCCGAGTTTGACGACTCACACGTGGATGAATGAACAATTGTGGATTGATGCCAAGTTGGTGATTGTTGAGCAGATACAGAAACCGCAGCCTGGAAATCATTCGTCGGTTTTCTAACGTCAAAATGTTGTTAGCACTCATCAGAGACGATGGTGAATCTAATCGGCCATATGAATTGAATATGAAACGGACGGCTTTTCTCTGTACCATTTCTAGTTTGGTTACGGTTTTCTTCAAGTAAGGGTCCCATACTACACAAGCATACTCCAGCTGAGGTCTGATTAGGGTATTGATTGCAAGCAGCTTAACATGGGAAGGGGCTGATCTTAATTTAAAATGAAGAAAACCTAGTTTCTTAAAGGCTGATGCACAGGTTTTATTAATGTGGCTCGTCCAATTCAAGTGATTAGTTATCGTCACACTTAGGTATTTATACTCGTCGACCTGAACTATTGGATATTCGTTGATTTTGTACAAAAACTGAAACGGGGTTTTCTTGTTAGTTACCAGAAGAAGGACGGATTTTTCTCGGTTTAATTCCATAGACCAAAGGCTACACCACTGGTGTACAGCATTAAGGTTATTGTTCAAAGCAATTTGGTCATCGGTACAACGAATAGTTTTGAACAGAACGCAGTCATCTGCAAATAGCCTTATACTAACAGATGCGATGTCAACTGAGGCAACGATGTCATTAATATATATTAAGAATAAAACAGGGCCAAGGACACTACCCTGAGGGACCCCAGAGCCAACCGGTAAAATTTCAGAGGAGCAGCCATTGACGTGGACGAACTGTTTTCGGTTACTGAGGTAGGCTTGAATCCATTTCACTATCGGTAGAGGAAGACCAATGATCTGAACTTTTAGGATTAGTTTGCTATGTGAGACACGATCAAACGCTTTGCTGAAGTCTAGGAATATCATATCTATTTGCTCGGCCTTATCAAGAGAGGATGCCACTTCGTGAATGGTAGTTACCAGTTGAGTAACAGTTGAAAGACCTTTCCGAAATCCATGCTGGAAACACGACAAAATATTGTTTTTCGAGAAATGCAATTACGAAGTTAGACACGATATGTTCCATGAGTTTACATATGCTGGAGGTTAATGAAATTGGACGATAGTTTCCAACATCAACACGGTCACCTTTTTTGAAAACCGGAATCACTCGAGCCATTCGCCAATCGTCAGGAAGAACATTGTTTCGAAATGATAACTGGAACAGATGAGTAAGAATATGGGCCAGGGGTTCCGCATAGCGACGTAGGAATACGTTAGGTACATTATCAAGGCCGACAGAGGTCTTCACTTTAAGGTTGAGGAGCATATTAAAAATACCTTCGTACGTAATGAAATCGGGTGATAGATCCGGGAGCGAATAATCAAACTGGACGTCATCGTGTGCCGTGGTTAAAACAGAGTGAAAGTACTGATTAAAGCAGTTGGAAATAACGGACGGGTCATGTGAAGTGCAATTATTAACAGATAATTGACTCGGCACTTTTTTAGTTTCGCTGAGGTACCGCCAGAACTTCTCAGGTCTATTCTTTAAAAACCTCGGGAGTGAGAGAGTGAAGTATTTTGCTTTTGCTTCGGATAAGTGAGAGGCTAGCGCAGTTTTAAGGGTTTGATGGGTGCTATTGAAATGACCGCTACGTTTAGCACGTTTTAGCTTGCGATGGACGTGAATAATTTCTCGTGTCATCCATGGGTTCTTTTTGTTAGTTTGTACACGTCTGTTTGGTACATGAGTTTCGAGGCAAAACTGTACAGTTTCCATGAAAGACTTCCATAATGATTTCATATCACCACATAGATTATCAGAAAAATGCCACAGGGTGTCCAAAATGGCTTGGTCATTGGCTCGTGAAAAGTTTTTGACTGCACGAACAGGTTGTTGCTTATGGCCTTGTCAATTTGCTATTCGAAAGGACAAGTTTACGACATGATGATCAGAAATGCCAGCGTCTACCGATACCGTATAGTCAGACACATTCCTGTTGACAAAGATTAAATCAAGAGTAGAACGGGCATTTCCAATTTCCCGAGTGTAATCAGTTACAGTTTGCACAAGATCGCACGCGAGCATAATATCAGCCAGAGGGTTTTCAATAACATCAAAAACAGATTTTGGGTTACTCCAATTGATTTCGGGAAGATTAAAATCACCAGCAAGAATGAGGCGGTCTTTTTTAAGCAGGCATAAGTGATCGTAAAGCCTAAACAAATAATTAATAGAGCACGACAGTGCTCTGTAAACAGCACACACTGTGAATAAATGGCCCCAACAATTTACTTGGATAATTAGGCTTTCATGATCTGGGATTTGATTAAGGACTATGCCGTTTAGGGGGTTTTTTAATAGCACTGCTACGCCACCGCCCGTGTGGGTCGGTCGCGACGAAATATTTGTTGGGAGCTGGGTATCAGGACGGAATCACTTACAGCATCATGCAACCAAGTCTCAGTGATGACTGTTATGTGAGGGTCATGCACTAAAAGAAGGTACTCAAGCTTATCTGTCTTATTGAGGAGACTCTGGGCATTCACATTTAACACTCTCAGTTCTTGAGTATTTTCGCCTGCTTTCTGTCAGTCATTCGTGGAATTTGCTGCTGAAGGAATCGAGCGCTCATATTTTGTTTCATTTCGCGATGGAAGAGCCACACGCTCATTTCGTCCGTCATCCCAGACATACAACACGCCGTCAACTTTCAGCTTATCGTGAACAAGGCTCACGCGTTTCTTGGCATCACGTTCTATCTTTGAACTTTCCCACAACAGTTTTCGTTTGTGCAGCGTGCATTTGCTATAGTCATTTTGGACATAAGTATTCGACCCCTTGAGTTTTTTTAGAATTTTGTAACACAGCCTGCTTTTCCGTGAAGTCTTGAAAATACGCGATCACGGGTCTTCGGTTCCCTTGTCGTCCAAGACGATGTATGCGTGCAACAGATTTGCAATTTATACCAAGTTTTGTTTCAAAGATCCCTGTTATAACTGCATTTCTTAAGGTGTCTTCGTTTTCATCGGAATGCTCATCAATACCATATATGATAACGTTTGAGCGTCGGCTACGATCTTCGAGATCAACCAGTTTGTTCTTCTGCCATGCCATCATGTCTTTCATGGCAGCGGTTGAATCTACGAGAGAAGCCACGTGTGGGGGATTAGATGACAATTCTTTCAGATGTTCGGTTAAAGAGCATAGCATAGCAGTAGCTGCACTGTGACCGCATTTTCAATTGCGTTTTTACATTGATCTTCACTGCTGGCTTAGTAGCTGCACTGTGACCGCATTTTCAATTGCGTTTTTACATTGTTTACTTTGTGGCATCTATATTTCTTGGTACTATCGTACTTGCTTTGCTTTTCCCCTGTATGTATTTCCCTCTTCTGCTTGGACATACAGCATGTCCGCAGCAATAAATAAATAAATAAATAAATAAATAAAAACATAAAAAGCACTGCCTATAATTACAAATCCGCGTGCGCGTGGCGTCCTGCAGTCGCTAATGAACCGCGCACGCGTCACACAGCCAGCGGCCTGGGTGATGCACCCGGCCGCATATCGTCCGAAGTAGCACACGCGCAGAACGTTCCCGTTACTGCGCGCACTGCCTGGCGATGAGACAGCGGGATGTCAAGCCCGCCTGCTGGGTGTATGCACAGAGTGCTCTTAACGGACACGCGGTGAAGAATCGAGCCGCAAAAGAATTAAACTCGCCTCTGCTGCCTGAGCCTGCACATATCCCGTTGGTACCCGAAGGCGCTGTTGCACAGCTAGAATGCTTCGCATACATCATACACTAGCTTTTTGCGTCGCACCAAACCATTGTTTTTAAAAACGCGTCAACATTTCCAGTCGTCCAGAAAGCCGGTCATGCATGCTGTTCTTTCCGGAGAGTATGCGCTCAATTGCGCGACCCCGCCGTCGTTTGGACCGAGCGAGCGAGAAAGCAAAAGAACGGCGGTGGTGACCGAACCTGCTCATACGTGGATACCGACGACGCTTTCAGAGCGATGTGGTAGTATGCATATATGCCTGACCCGGCGCCTTACGGCAGACTGTTAATACCACCCGTGTTGCTGGAAAAGTGTGTGGCGTGCCCGCCCCGCGAGTGATTTTTTTTTACAAAGCCTTCACAATGACTATATGGGTGTCGAGTAAAATAAAACGACGCTCCACCGGCAGAAGCGCACGCGCCAGGAGGAGCTCCCAAAGGCGCCGGAGGACAAAAAGCGCGCACGGCCGAAAACGGCCACTGGCCTTCATTGCTCTGCTTTTAGTTCATTTTGCTACCCAAACACGGTGTGTGTGAGTGTGCATGCGAAGCAAAGCAGTAAAGCGGCTGAAAGAAGCGCTCTTCTAACGCGTTGACGCCGTCGGAAAGCACGCATTTCACGGCTCCATCCGCTGCCTCAGACGACAGCGAACAGCCGCTTTTCGCGCGCGCCGCGCATGAGGTGCCGCCACTTGTTCTGGACTAGTGGCGCCACCATACCAGCGCACGAGGACTATTCCGCCGGTCACGTCGCAAAGTTTGTCCACGAAACTTCATGCACTGAAAACGTGAAGCTATGCACCTTACGAATCTTCTCAGCACCATAAGCTAACTTGGCCAAACAACAGTATGCCATAATTCGTTCAGTGTGATATGGCCATGCACTTGGCTAACATACAAGCCAGGCATTTACGGCTACTGCTCAACCTACTGATCATACTACCTAACACGCTAGCCTCGCTCTCCGTGTTGGAAAGAAGTCGAGAAAAAACCTATTTTCCCATAGAACCAATTTCATTGCTCTAAGGGACCGTCCATCGTCTGTTTCTTGCTTTGCATGCCTTGCCCATGTCTGTTTCCTGCTATCGATTTCAGCTTCATTATCATCATAACCAGCAGCCTGACTACGCCCACTCCAGGAAAAAAGCCTCTCCATTGTCTCTACAATTAACCGCGTCCTTTCCCAGCTGCGGCCACCGTAAGCCCGCAAACTTCTTAATCTCATCCGCCCACCTAACCTTCTGCCGCCCCCTGCTACTTTTGCTTCTCTTGGAATCCACTACGTTATCCTTTAGGACCAGTGGTTACCATGCATTCGCCTTACATGCCCTGCCCAAGCCCATTTCTTACTCTTGATTTCGACTAGGATGTCATTAACCCGCGTTAGCATTAGCCATTCAGCCCGCTTCCGGTATCTTAACATTACGCCTATAATTTTTTTTTCAGCAGCTTGCTGCGTTGTCCTTAACATAAGCTGAACTCTTCTCGTTGGCATCTACGTTTCTGCTCCATAGGTGATTACCGGTAAGATACAGCGGTTGTATACGTTTCCCTTGATGGATTTTGGTAAACTGGCATTCATTATTTGAGAGAACCTGCCATATGCGCTGCACCGCATTCTTCACTACCTGCCCTAAGTAGACGTATTCCCTTACCTCTTCCAGCACCTCGCAACCAATTGTGAACAGCTGTTTCCTTTGGAGACTGCTGAACATTACTTTGGTTTTCTGCGTGTTAATTTTAAGACCGATCGTTCCGCTCGGCCTGTTTTGCAGCTCATCTCCTAAGTGACTTAGTAAGGCACAATCATGAGCGAATCGCAAATTACTTAGATATTCTCCATAAACTCTTATCCCCAAATGTTCCCAATCCAGGCCTCGGAATGCCTCCTGTAAGTAGGCGGTGAATAGCATTGGCGATATCGTGTTTCTCTACCTGACACGCTTCCTTATTGGAATTTTATTGCTGACTTGGAGGACTGTGGTAGCTGCGCAGTCGTTATATATTTCCAGTATTTTCTGATTAGACTCTTCTACACCCTAATTTCGCAATGCCTGCATGACTGCTGAGGTTTCCATTGATTCAAATGCTTTCTCGTAATCAATGAAAGCTATATAGAGAGGTTGGTTATATGCTGCGCATTTATCTATCACCTGATTAATAGTGTCAGTGAGTTTCCTTTAGGAAAGCCTGTCTGATCTCTTGGTTGATTGAAGTCCACAGTTTTCCTGACTCTCAGCTTAGATTTCAGCTTGGACGCCATCAACTAGTGCTTGCCCCCTAACACACTATGCTTTCTTTCTGGCTCCTAATATAATCCCGCCATTTTGTTTGCCTGTGTTTTCCTCACTTCAACTTCCAGCCTTTTAGTTGGCCTCCATGTTGTTTCCTCCGAGGTGACCACTCGCAATTACAACTGTTATATATAGTTTCCTCTTCAGATGTTTATGTAAACCACGCGCTGTACACCCTCACCGCATCATATATGTGTTGGGGAGGCGCTTGTTATTTCAGCTAATGTAATATTTACGTCAACGACGCGCTATGCTAAGATCCTCCGAGTGACATTTTTGAATGCTTATGATCCTTTTCGTCTGCCAAATTTTTAAATAAACGCGTAAAGGATACCAACTTTATACTATGTTTCTGCGTGTCTATTCAAGAGGCAGCAAGCCGCCGCCGCGGCTCAGTGCCTATGGCGCTCGGCTGCTGCCCAAAAGATGCGGGTTGATCCCGGCTTCGGTGGTCGGATTCCGATGGAGGCGAAATTCTAGAGGCCCCTGTACTGTTCGATGTCAGTGACGTTAAAGAACCCCAGGTGGTCGAAATTTCTGGAAAGCTTCACTGCGGCGTACTTCATAGCCTGAGCCGCTTTGGGACGTTAAACGCTAAAAACAATCAACAGGGAGCAAATCTAAAGGGCTTCCAGGTATATCGCGATAATGCTAAGAAAGGGAAAGGTCATGGACATTAAGATGCTACTGTTGAACACACTGGTAGAATTGGTAAGATTAAGTGCAACACAATCCAATATGGGCCACGAAATAAGGTTAATCAAAGAGATTAAATTCTTTATTTGATGATAGTATTGGATAAGCCCGTACGGGGCTGTATTTGGTATAAACGGGAACTCTGCAAAATGAAACACAACGATGCTAATGAACAGTGTAAATAAATTCCTTGTGAAGTCAGTACGTGCGGAAATAGGTGCTGCTCTAGGGTACATGAAGCTTTAGACCGCCTACATTTTATGTTTTGCGCCATGGAAAGAAACTTTCGTTGGAAGGAAAAGCTCTGTTTTGTCACTTTTTTGTTTTTATTCGGTATTATAATTATTTTTTATTCTCATTATTCTTATTCTTCCTTTCTGAGAACTGACCGCCACTTTTTCTTTTTCCTTAAGTTTTTTTTTTGGGGGGGGGGGGGTGTTATTTCGTTCCGCCATGCTGCTTGATTCCTTTATGTGAGTTTTTCAGACCAACGCAGCCACGCATACCAAGCCACCTGTCGCAGCTGGACACACAGCCTTTCGAGCCCTAGTTCGCTTTTTCTCCATGCTCCACACCCCCGGATGCTTCACTGCTGAGCTACCCTTTTTCTTTTGGCAGTTTTGCAGGTCAACCGGTTAATCCTCCTTAGCAGCCATCGAGCCTGGACATGATTCACCCTCCCCATTCTAACACCCCCTTACCGGGCCTTCCTCCTCGGAGTGAAGTGAAGACCCTATTCAAACGCCGCCAATAATGAACGCTGTGCCCGGACGAAGGCAAGTCCACTTGTCGAAACGCTGGGAAGGGCCCGTAGGCTGTCCCTCCCTTGTTCACTTTGTGATTATCAAGAACCATCTGCCCACCCTCTACCTGCCATGGAGTCGTTATGGAGAAGATAGGTACTGAATGCTCACAAAGCCGCAATAACTGCCGCGTGAAGACAAAATTATTTATCATTTGTCTGTCGTGCCCTCCACTCAGATCCCGTAGTCTTTGAGGAGGAGGAGCGAAAAATAAAAGTAAAAGAAATAAAAGCCACAAAAAGGGGCGCAAGAACAGTGCATTGTCAGCTGCACTTCGAAATGATTAGCGCACCTTGCTGCTAATGTGTGTGATAGGAATGACTTTTACGAAGTAATACGGATTGGGAATTTGCAACAAACTTCGCTATAATTTCAAATAATGGTCGCTTACAGTCGTCGATGGTAAAGGTGAAGAAAATGAAACACAAATCACACATGAAAAGCAAAAGCAAAAATGCAGGCAAATCTATGGCTTCACGTGGCTAAAGAAGCACCGTCACAACACAATAGGCAGCTTCCGTTAAAATAAGAAAAACTGTTCCAGAATTTTCGCAAAAATTCATTTTTGCCTTCAATTAACGTCTGGTTCAATGGTGCGTCCTCACTTTACTTGACGGCCAACCTGGTTTCACTTGAGCTCTTGCAAGTCATCCACATGACCGACATCTTGAATAATGTCCATGATTTGTCGGGAAAACATTTTGTCTCCTTCGTTCTTGCCAATTTTTACATGGCACAAGTGTTGAATATTAAGAATTTTTTATTTGTTGATTGCGGCTTGTTGGAACATCTCACTGACGCTTGCACAACTTGTTCCCAGTCCACCGTGCGTCTCCTTCGACTGCGAATTCGTCATCGCGCCAGTCTTGACGTCGGCACTTGCGTTGTAGTCTGCCGACGCCGTACACACGGTGCGGCGCTTCGGGCGGCTTCCAGGCGCCTTCGATGGCCCAGCGGCATCTTTAGAGCCACAGTCGTCGTGCAGCTTCTTTGACCACATGCAGAACTGCAGGTGGACGTTCAAATTCCCTTTCGCGAGGTCCTGCACGGGCCAAGCATTTTCTGCGGCCACCTTTCTGAGGACGGTTTCTAAAAGCCTAATGTTGGCTTCAGGGTCAAAACCCCATCCTGTGTAGGACTTTATCTTCCTGGTGTTCAGGCTTCTTGGCCACACCTTTGCGACTACTTGACAGTACAATTCCCCACACAACAGCTGTTTGAAGCACTTGACATCACACTTTGTCACACTGCTGAGCCACAGGAACAAGTCCTGGACAGGTATGTTGCTGGTCGGGGAAATTGTGCGTCGGCTTACCCGTGGCATGTTGCCTTCGTTTTTGCTTCTGCTGCTGCCTCCGAGCAATGGCACTGATGCCTTCCAGCTTCACTTTCTTCCTTTCTGCCGGAAGTGAAGCCTCAGCCGTTCAGAAGTGCAACCAGAAGTTGCATTTGAAAGTGATTAGCACGGTGTGCTGCTAATAAATGCGATACAAACTTTTACAATGAATGCAATATGAAAAATATTGCGAACAAACGTCGCTATAATTACAACGGGTGTCCGCTTACAGCCGTCCATGGAAAAGACGAAGAAAAAAAGAAGGCCGCCACCGTCTGGAGGACGTTGAAGTAACGACCGTTAGCTGTTTGGTTAATAATAGATGAAGAAAGCGAATATGAACGCGCCGCTCGTCTCGAGAAACGGAATCTAAAACCCTCACAAACGGGGTGGATTGCCACCATGCTCGGCTACGCGTGCACGCACGCCGCCTAGCGCCATCACTCGACCCTTGTCGAGTGGCCCTCAAGATCCTTCCCAAACTGAATTTGCTTTTTTTGGGAGGTCAAGGTGGGCCTAGAATTCGGCTTGCGGTCTGTCCACGGATGGGTGTCCGTTGTTGTCGGAGAATATACAGTGGAACGAATGCTGCTCTACCTATTTCGCCATCACCCAGCTATCTGCCGCAGCGGTATAGTGTTGTGTTCGTGTCACTAGTGACTCTCCCCCGCCGGATTAGGTATGCATTGATCTCGCCTCCCAGGCCGGACTGTGCCGTATGCGCGGTCTGCTGCACAATAGGTGCGCCGCGCCACGGTTCAAGACGCGTCTCCCCACCCCCCTCCAGTTTGGCTCCAAGCAGTCTTATCGCCGCACTTAGCCACAAGAAAATAAAACTCACAGGATCGTACAAGGGTATAATACGCAAGTTTGAGCGTTCGCTGTGCTGGGAGAATTGGCGCAGGACAGAAGGCTGTGTTGAGTTCATGGTTGCAGCTGTTGCAGTCTTGTATTTCATTCCTGGGTTTCTGTTGCCAATGGCGTCAATGTATGTTGGTTTAGGCACATTTTTTTTACAGGCCGCGAACTTGCGGTGCTCCGAGGCGGCGCATGACGTCACAACGTGCGCCTCGCCGCGGTGGGGGCGGTAGTGGTTTTATTAAAAATAATAGTAAAAAGGAAGGAAAAGATTTTTTGCTAGCCCCGGCATCTGCCATCGATACTGAAGCACCTGAGCTGGGGCAGCGGAAATAAAGGATAGCAGGCAGAATGGAGAAATGAAATGAGAGAGGTGAGGGGACAGGAAGAGAGGATAGGGGGAGAAGTAATATGTACAAACTATTTACACAATAAGAAATGCCTCGCCGCGGAGACGAACCGGTCTGGCCGGGCAAAGCAATACCACCTAGACTAGCTCTTGGGCAAAGCCACCTAGAAGAGGGAGAAGGCCCCCGAGCGACCTCCTCTCTTTGACCACTACGTCACGATAGGAGGATGGCTGTGTCGGGGGGATTCGGACGCCAGGCAGCCGGAGCGAGCGGACGCATGTTCGATGAGCTCCGTCGAACACGGCCGCTCTAGCCCAAGTTTGGACCGTCAGTGCACAAATCATCGTTGGAATCAACTATCAGCGTGACAAGGAGTCTAGGGGGATCGCAACTTTCGAAGGTAGGCTCTCGGCGGCCACGCGGGATTGTTAGGCCTAATCGCTAGGCCTACTCGTATGCCCAGCAGAGGAGAGACATTCTCGGCGGCGTTTGCCGCAAAGGAACATGAATAGCTCGATGGAATGTGTGGAGGGGGAAACCATCGACCCTGTAGAACTGAAGACAGGGACGTGGTTCACCAAGAAAAAGGGCCGCGTGGTGCCCCTCGGAGATGAAACCCGGGCCGCTACCAGGGATGGGGAGGAGCGGCAGACTACAGGACATAAGGCCGCCATCGGAAGGAGACTGGCGGCAAAGTCAGTGGAAAGACAAGCAGTGCGGATGCCCAAGGACGCCGAGAAAATAATAATACGCCCCCGAGGCGGAGTCAACCGCCTTATAAGAGGAGGAATGATCGAGCTCGCAGAATCAATTGCCCGCGCCGCCGGCATCGAGCCTAAGGACGCTGAGGACGACATCTTCTCGGCAAACGTAAAACAACAATCCATGCTAATCGCCACAACCAGCGAAGAGCGTGGAAGAAGATACTCGATTTTACGCACCGTCCTTTACGACAACGAAAACATCGAGGTAACGGCGTACCCCACCATGCCCGAAGACTGCGGCAAGGGAGTTGTGCACGACGTCCCACTGCACTACTCCAATGAAGAGCTCCTGGAGCGTATACGCAGGAGAAAGGAAAACCCTACAGTACTTGGCGTTCGAAGACTGGGAGCGGCCTCTAAGTCAATACTGATCCTATTCGAGGACCAGAAGGTGCCGCGCTGGGTATATCTATCTCCCTTCGCACAAAGATGCGTCTTATACAAGAAGAAGTATGAGGTCTGCCTCGCGTGCGGCCGCATGGGACATCGAGAAGACGTCTGCCCGGACCCGACGAATAGGAAATGCCGGGGGTGCGGCATAGAAAACCCTAAAGATGACCACCAATGCGAGCCGAAATGTCAGCTCTGCGGAAAAGGACACCTTCTCGGCGACAAACGCTGCCGGGAAATATATAGGGCCCCATATATCTCCAAAAAGAGACAATGGGAGAGGAAGCTGGACCAGCAGGACCAACAAAAAATGACCGATACACCACGGGCCGCCGAACGCGAGGGCCGCTCGAGAGCCAAGAAGGGTGACGAAGAATCCCGAACACCGGGAAGAAGATCCAGATCCAATAGCAAGGACTACAACCATTTCACAGCCAAGGAGGGAGACTTCCCAAGACTGGAGGAAAGAGCAACCGCCAACTCCATGCGCCGCCGCTCGAGCTCCGGTACCAGGAGCCGATCCAGCTCAGGGCGAAGGCGCTCTAGCTCGAGAACCTCGGCTGACTCCTCCTCCACGGCCAGCAGTCCCGGGCGCTTCACATGGGACCCCAAGGCGCCATGGGGGCCACCTGCAAGCAGACGCGGTTCGAGTGGAGATCGAAAATCGGTAAGCTTCACAGCCAGCAGTCCCCAGGCAAATAGAGAGGCAGATGAGCGAACCGAAAAGCTAGAAAAAGAGAATCAAGAACTCAAGAGCATGCTCCGCACGCTCACTGCAGAGATCCAAAATCTAAAAATGGGAAAGAGTACCCCTCCTTCTCCACCGAGGAACAAATCGGTACCCCAAAAACAGGCACAGAAACAGACGCCCTCTCTCCCGCCTGCGAAGGCAGTAATCGCGCGCCCCGAGCCGAGGGACAACGAAGGGGAGAAAATGACTACTGAAACAATCAGGCCACCCCCGCAAAAACGCAAAGGGGATGAGACGGACCCGCTGGTGGCACTCGAAAGTAGAGTAGAAAAGAAACTAGAGATGCTAAGTACGAAGCAAGATTCGAAAGAATCGAGACCCTCCTCACCCAACTAATGGGTGCAATGAATCAAATACAGACGCAACTCGCGCAATTCACTGCCGTGCAGAACGTTTTCAACGAGAGGCTAACTACATTAGGAAAGACGGTTACTCAAATACAGCAGAATGGACAGGCGCAGCCCACTCTGCGAAAGTGTCGCCAACGTTATGCAAACGTAATTAGACTAGGTTTTTTCAGGGACCACGAAGGTTATACTTTCGTGTATTTAAAAACGTTCTGCCGGCTAGTACATGTACGATCAACACATGTAGCGTTTTGACCAGCGGCTGTACCCTAATTACGCACTTGTATCAAAATTTACCTGGTGTGTGGCCTGGTGTCGGCCTGTGTTTGCTTGCCTATGTGTAGGTGGCCAACTAATGCCAGGCGTTCCAGCGGTCAGGTGTTTGTCTTTTTCTGGTCATTCGCCAACCCAGCAGATGACCAGCCATTGCTCGACGTTGGCCTGAGCTAAATCGGCCAAGCACATCAGCTACCAACTCAAAGCAGGCAAGGCATGCAGGCAAGTTACCCACCATCGGTCATTGGGCAATTTCTCTGTCCTATGCTCATGCGAGTCTCTAAGCGAGAGGGGGTTTCAACTTATAGAAAAACCGTAACGTGCATGAATTCATCCGCGTATCTGCAGCGTACGCCCATCTCTTTTATTTCGGTCACGCATGCAAGCTGCTCTTTACATGCGTTTGCATATATGCTTTTGTAGCCCTCACAGTGTTTGCTCAAGGTGCGTCAACATTCAGTCTGCATTATGTTTTTCTTGCTTCATTTTTCAGATTTCTCAGAGAGAAACAGCGATCGAATATTGAGCGTTAACACACCTAACATAGGTCACTGGTTCGAATCCCTGCCACCTCTAGACTCTATTAAGTTTATGTTGCACGAAATGCGAAATCGTATGCTACCACCCCGAGCACACTGCGACAAACGGCTGAGCCGCAATGGCCATATGAAGATTCTTAAAGACGTAGATTTGGGAGAACATAGGTTGCGGGTTCGAATCCCTGCTGCAAGCTACTCCCTAACTCAGCTGGTAGGTTTATGCTGCATGAAACGCTAAATCGGCTGACATCATCTGGAACGTTCTGCGACACAATTTTTACACGAATGTCGGGACTAAGTGGTTCAACTTTGACGCCTGCTAGACAGGGATACACACTGGATCGACATAGACTATAGTTTTAATTGTGATGCTTGGGCACCACGGTGCTACCCGTTACTATTTTATTTCATTGTGTAACCACCTCGGTTACCATGGGATACCACTGGGATATAATGTCGTTGCTATGGAGGCCACATCTTAGATTCTATCCATGGAATCAGCATAACTCGGAGGCTCGAAACGCGACCATTAGAGCTAACGCTCTAAAAAGTGGCCATCATTACATGCTCGTGCCATAGTGCTACGTACATTGAGTATTAAAGGGCCACAGAAAGGGTTGTTTGGGCATGGCTTTAAAATGCTTGCACTTTGTAGAATACATGGCACCGAGCATTCATGCTGCGTACGAGATCTCAAAAGCGAGCGGGAAATTTACAATAATTTTTTTTTAAATTCCTGCTTTCACACCTTGCGGCGACGCACGGTGCTGGGCTATCGCGCAAAGCCTGGCATACAACGTTACGTCGCGCTAGTGACGTCAGCAGCCGGGGGGTTATCATTGGTGCACAGCTCCAAATACTTTCAGACGTCACGCGCTACCACAGCCGCGGCCACTCTGCGCGCCGTGCAGCCGGCGGAGGTAGGGGAGGGACCGACTGGGTGTGGCCAACGGGGGAGCGCCGACGTTTTGGCATGTGAGAGGACAAAGAAAGACGCAAAGACGCGGAAGTTCAAATTTTATCTGCATACAACTAAGTATCCACAAAACGCATTGAACAAATTCCTGATGGAAGATAATTATGAAGGGGCATCTTTTAACATCCCAGACATATCGCAACTTTATTGAGAGGCCCTTTAAGTGATGCATACATATGCGTCTGCTGTTTGTACTCATTTAAATCCAAAGAGCGCAGCTAGTAAACTGAAATGGCTCCTGCATGGTGCTTCTACTTGTTCTTATATGGGCAGGATAGGGTGACTTTTTGAATTCATATTTCCTTTGTGTGTAAATTGCTAGGACATTTCAAGTAAACCGGTAAGTGCAGGGCTGCCGAGCCAGCACGCATTCACACGAGTGGACAGGCGTATTACACCACCTATAACGTATCCTTATGTGCCTGAAATTCGGCACATATGTGCATTTAGATGATTGAAGGCTGCATAATAAAGAAGGAATAATTTTATTGAACCATAGCCAAGAAATCGAGCACAAACCTTTTGGGCCTATCCCTGGGACGCACAACATTTTGGACACTGCTAGTTGTGGGGACATGTTTTGCAAGTGTTCGGGAAATATTAGACTTTTTGGGGAGATTCCAAATGTCCATATGGGATATATTTGGAAGGTTTTGAGGTGGTTTTGTGTGCAGCTAGCAAATGAGATGGTAGTATTTCATTACCTTGGATTTATCTTGCCCCACACATTTTGTCGGTGTTTATCACAGAGGACTAGTGGGAACCAACAGCTTTGTCAGAGGCCATTCGCAGACGTCAGTGGCTACTGCTGCCACAATTGGGCCAGCTGCAGCAGCTGATGACAGCAGCAACTCTTTGCCCATCATGCGTCCTGATGCTGCTGCCAACACAGTTGCTTCTGGAGTCGACGCTAGCTGCATCATTGCTGCAGCAGTGGCCGCTGGCGAGAGTGGTAGGGCCGCGAGAAGGCGAATGTTGCTTTTAGTGAAGACCACGGACGAAAATGAAGTCCGTGCAGTCCGAGTACGGTTCCTCCACGAGGACCACACCAGCATGCTGATGGACCAGGCAGTGAGATGGAACTTCGAAGATTAACCGAGATCGAATTACTGAGGATTTACTGTATGTGTGGTATGGAAATGAATTAATTCTTGGTTGTACTTCTCTTATCCTGTTTCAGTATCAAAAGCCTACTGATGGCTGCTCAATACAATCACTGCCTCATTGCTTTAATTCATTAAAATGCTCAGAGGGAAATTCCAACGGTCTTTCAAGATTCCCGTTCTAAACAAATGTTTACTGTAGATGTTCTTCCCTGTCCTGATCATTTCAATTAAGTTTGGCAGCGATGCGATAATGCACTCCTTCGCAAATTGATTTTATAATTTGCTGTTTCCATGTCCTGAATGATCACTTGGGCGAATTCTGTATGCAACACTGCGTTTCCAACATCACAAACACTACTTGCACAATTGTTGCCTATTCTCCATGTAGAGAATGAACTTTGGGGCCAGCAGAGCCCCAGGCCTGGCCACAAACTGAGTTCTGGTTTGCTCTTTTTGCTATTTTAAAATAGCTCCATTTGGTACTAATTTTGAAAACAGTTTCTTGTGCTGCAGACAATTAAGCAACTCCAAAGTATGTGATGCTATAACTCAAAATGTTGGAAGACCCCCAAAGTTGCTCTTTAAACTCAGCCTGCTTCCAGGGTTGGAATGACAACAAAATCAATTACTTCTTATTTACATTGGTGCCGCACTGCCATCAGGCGCATTGTCCTGATGGGTAGCTGATGAGTAGCTATACCTAAAAAAGTGACAAATGAGCCACAACTTGATCTTTAACTTGTTACAAGAAACTGACCAATTTTGACAGTTTTAAAATAGAAATTATATAATTCTTCAAGAAGTGCTAAATGCACTGTAATACATCAACTGTAGCTTCCGAACGAAAAAAATTCAGAGCTGTGTGTGAAAAAGAAACCATGTTGCGCATAAAAAGACAACCACAGGAAAGGCCAAAGGAACAGAAAGATTGCGCTCTTTCTGTTCCTTTGGCCTTTCCTGTGGTTGTCTTTTTATGCGCAACATGGTTTCTTCAAAAGCAATGTACCAACTTGCCCAACAAGAAGTTCTTCTAAACTACAAGTGTGTGAAAAACTTGTCGACAATCTGTAGGTTAAATACGCTGGTAACACAAAAAACAAGCAAAACAAAAATAATTACGTCGCTCCGTACTGAGCCAGAAATTTATTACAAAAAATTAAAATACACACAACGTTGCACATGCTCTTAGCTACCATTCTTGCGATTTTCAGCTGCGTACTTTCTGTGGCCTTTCAAGTTAGGCAATATGACGGCTGTGCCCCTACAGAAAGCAGTCACGAGGACATGAAGTAGAGGTAGATGTGAGATGTCCTGCACATTATGCTTGTTCTGAGTTCTGTTCTTGTTTATAGCAGAGCTTGCAATTCATGCCTTTTTTTTTTCCAAAATTTTCAGTTGGTAGTAATAAATATAAAAAGAACACTGAAAAGAGCCTTAAAGGGGGCATGGCCTACCGTCACATCAACATAATAAAAAATGTGCTGGCTCATTTCCTAAGATAATTTGACAGCATGTTGAAAAGACCCTAAAGCACCAAATAAAACCACTCTCATCATTTATAAATCAAGCACACTGCAGAAAATACAGCATGACAGTCGCGCGTGAGCACAACCATGGACCTCTGAGACGAAGTTTCACAATCAAAATTGAAATCCGACCATTCCACATGGTTGTCTAACTCTGCTGCTGCTGCTATAAAAAAAAAAGAAGTGCTCATTATAGCTTTTGAGCCTTCCAGCAGCGCGCGGCTATGGCGCAACAGACACCATGATTGCCAACTGGCAGAGTACGGATCCGGTCGGTCAGTTTCATTTTTCACGTTGCCTCCTCGCGTTAGAATATAGAAAACAAAAGTGCTTCTATAACATCATCTCTTTGGTTGGTTTCAAACTAGGAGGCGTAGCTTGTCCTGGAGCACCAAGAGTCACTGGAAAACTTATCTAGTGACTCTAAAAAAAGAAAATTAAAACTGGTTTTTCAGTACAGGAAATGATGCAGTAACTGCACATCTGGTGGACACCCGAACCGCGCCTAAGGGAAGGGGTAAAAAGAGACTGAAAGAAGAAAGAGGTTTCATAGTGGAGGTCCACCGGAATAATTTTGACCACCTGGACATGTTTAACATGCAATGACATTGCATAGCACACAGGCGCCTTTTGTGTTTCGCCTCCATCGAAACGCGGCCGTTGTGGTCGGGTTTGAACCCGGGTACTCCGGCTCAGTAGGCGAGCGCTGTAACCACTAAAAGGTTCAAAACGTCGGTCCGATGGCCTATGTTAGAGTGGCGAGAAGGGCGAAGTGCGAGGAATGCGCCCGGCCAAGCGAGGCGCTTGAGGAAAGCGGCAGATGGCGCTGCAGCACGCTTCATTACCGGGACTAATATACGCCAATGATATAGTGCTCATGGCTGACAACAAGGAACATTTACAGAAGTTGATAGACATATGTGGTACAGAGGGAGATAGATTAGGTTTCAAGTTTAGTAAGGAAAAATCTGTAGTCATGATATCTAATGATGAGGGCGGCGAGCATAGAATACAGGAGTTCATGCTAGAAGTAGTGGATGAGTACAAGTATCTTGTGGTGTGGATAAATAATGGTGCTGAGTATCTGACAGAGAATGAAAAATATGTTATGAATAAAACTAGTAGGAATGTAGCTGTCATAACAAATAGGGCACTGTGGAATTACAATAGGTATGAAGTGGTAAGAGGGATCTCGAAAGGGGTGATGGTTCCTAGCCTGACTTTCGGTAATGCGGTCCTGTGCATGAGACCAGATGTTCAAGCAAGGTTAGAAATTAAACAATGGGGAGTGGGGAGGCTAGCTTTGGGAGCACATGGCAATACACCAAATCAGGGGGTACTGGGTGATATGGGATGGGCGTCGTACGAGAGCAGAGAAGCTAGCACTAAGATTGCATTTGAGGAGCGATTGAGAAAAATGGGGGAAAAGCAGTGGGCTATGAAAGTATTCAGATACCTGTGTATAAAGAATGTTGACATGAAATGGAGAAAGCGAACTAGAAAATTGACAAGCAAATATCTGGACAGCAGCAGGGGGGGGCAAATCAGCAATTATCGGTTAAGAAAAAGGCCAAAGAAACAGAGACAGTTCTATGGATGCTAACGAAATCAGCACTGGAAACATACAGGATTTTTAAGCAGGAAATTGCCAAAGAAAATATTGTTACGGGGAAATACTATTTACATTTATTTAAATGTGTTGCGGGTTAGAATAAAGAGTTCCTAGCAGGGAGCACCAACACGAACAGGGAGCTGCATTAACCTCCTCTTATTCGTTCGTCCTTTCACGCGAGAGGCCACTTCGTCTTCCACTGCCACTTCGTTGTAACATGACTCCCGACGGCACGAGCGCCGTCTCGGTGCTAGGCTGGTGGTCGAGAAGCGACGTGGTATGGCTTGAGGCGTATGACGTGAGCAATATCGGCGGGTGGTCTATTTGATGAGAATGCAGGTGTATGTGGAGCAACTTCATACGTGACGTCGGTGACTTGACGCACCACCCGATAAGGGCCATGGTAAGAGGACACGTTTTTCAGAGAGACCGACGCAGCCGGAAGCAGACCACAGAACGAGCGACCCCGGTTCGTAGGTGACGTGGCAATGGCGATTGTCATACAAAGACTTCTGTGCTTGCTGGGACGCTTGGAGCCAACTACGGGCGATTTGGTGAGCGAGCGTCTGCAGCTTGAAGAATGGCGTCAGGGGCGTAGGCGGTGATGGGACAGTCAGCGGATGGGACAAGTGTGTCCAAAGGCAGGACGGCATGTCTCCCCTATAAGAGATAAAACGGAGAGTAACCAGTTGTGTCATGCCGGGAGGTGTTGTAAGCGAATGTCACTAGAGCAAGGCGAGATTCCAGTCTTTGTGGTCGGGGGAGACGTACATAGACAACATGTCTCTTAAGCCCGTTCGTCTGCGGGTGGTATGCTATGGCAATCTTGTGCTTGGTTGAACATGAGCGCAGGATGTCGTCAACAACTCGAGGCATGAAATAGCGTCTGCGGTCCGAGAGTAATTGACGAGGGGCACCATGCTGCAGAATAAGATCGTGCAAAAGGAACTCAGCGACATCGGTCGCGCAGCTCGGAAGCAATGAACGGGTGATAGTGTACCGAGTGGCATAGTCGGTGGCTACTGCGACCCACCTATTTACTGATTCCGAGGTCGAGAATGGTCCAAGGAGGTCAAGCCCTAGACGGTGGAACGGCTCCACGGGCACGTCTATAGGGTGCAGAAGACCAGGAGGTGGTGCCGAAGGTTTCTTCCTGCGTTGACAGAGGTCGCAAGTGATGACGTAAAGCTGGACTGTACGGTATACAAGCCAGGCCAAAAGAAGCGGCGCCGTACCCGGTCGTAGGTTCTTGCCACACCAAGGTGTCCAGCTGCAGGCAGGTCAAGGAGTTTTGCGGTTATAGAAGAGCGCAGATGATGGGGAATGACTATAAGGTGGGAGGGCCCGTCAGGACGGAAGTTGCGGCGATAGAGGATGTCATTTTTGGTATCGAAGAGCTGCAGGGAGCGCTTCGAGCTTCCAGAGCTGAGGCCCTCGATGATGGTTTGCAAATATGGGCCCTTGCGCTGCTCCTCGGCGATGTTGTGTAGATCAGAAATGCGAAACAGGGAAGGGATATCGTCAGTGTCACTGAGATCAGGTGGCTCGACAGGGTACCGAGACCATGCAGTCAGCATCTTGAGGAAGGCGTCCAGACTTGTACACAACAGTGTACGAATACTCCTGAAGGCGTAGCGCCCAGTGGCCAATACGCCCGGAGGGGTCTTTCAGCGAGGACAGCCAGCAAAGGACATGGCGGTCCGTGACAACAGAAAAAGCGCGCCCGAACAATTAAGTATGGCTGGAATTTAGCTGCAGCCCAAACCAGGGCGAGGCACTCGATCCCGTTCGGTAATCGAGTAATTTCGCTCGGCAGGTGAAAGCAGGCGGCTAGCATACACAACGACGCGGTCTGGACCCCAGGAGCGTTGTGCAAGCACTGCTCTGATCGCGTAGCCGCAGGCATCTGTGCGGAGCTCAGTAGGGGACGCGGGATCAAAATGTGCCAGAATCGGTGATGACGTCAGCAGGCGAACAATCGTGGAAAATGCATTTTGTTGATCAGGGCCCCAGGTAAACTCGGTGTCGGTCTTCAGTCGGTCAGTGAGGGGACGAGCGATAAGGGCAATATCTTGACTAAAACGGCAAAAGTAGGAACACAACCCAAGAAAACTGCGCATGTCCTTCTGGGACTGTGGATGAGGAAAGTGTTGCACCGCTTCAATTTTAGCGGGATCAGGACGTGGACCAGAGGCGTCGATGAGATGTCCAAGAATGGTGAATTGCCGGCGGCCGAATCGGCATTTGGACGAGTTGAGCTGTAGCCCAGCCATACGAAATACAGTCAGGACACTGCTGAGACATTCAAGGTGCGAGGCAAAGGTGGGCGAGAAGACAACAACATCGTCGAAGTAGCACATACACGTAGTCCACTTAAATCCGCGAAGGAGCGAGTCCATAATCCTTTCGAAGGTAGCTGGTGCATTACAATGTCCGAACGGCATGACTTTGAACTGGTATAAACCGTCAGGTGTGACAAAAGATTTTTTTTTGCGGTCCTGCTCATCAACAGCGATTTGCCAATAATCGGAACGAAGATAAGTGGAAGAAAAGTATTGAGATCTGTGGAGGCAGTCGAGAGCATCATCGATCCTTGAGAGTGGGTACACGTCTCTTCTTGTGATGCGGTTCAGGTGGCGGTCATCAACACAGAAACACAATCTTGATGCCCTCCCTGCTCTGGCCAGGCAGGCCAGCAATGGAGTCAAGACATTCAAAGGATCAAAGCAAAAAAACTCACTGTCCTGACAAAGGCAGCATGTCAGCCAATACTTGTACCCAAGCTTGTCATGGACGCATTTCACGAGATCCAGTGTCGCATGAAAAGTAACTCTCAGGCCCTCTGCAGTGTGTGCCGACAAAAAAACCCACTTTGGAAGGTTTTTCCTTTTGCTCAGGAGTTCAATGAAATCCTTAATGGTTCTTTGTTGAACGGAACCAAGTTTGGGAGCTTCTGACGGAACCCGTGATGATGATTGTGGATTTTTATGGCGTAATGGCATCTATGGCCAGAGTGCCATGGCACAAAGTATTTTCGTCTTCTCAAGGTGGTGTCAAAGACCCACCACCCAAGCATTTCACCCTGGATAAACTGAGTACCGGGCCAGGGGAAAGCTTGCACCCATCGTATCACCGGTAGGTACACGGCGGCACTGGGGTTCGAACCCTGCACCTCCCGCATGCGAGGCGAATACTCAGCCACTTGGCCACCGCTGCGGCCACACGTGCTGTCACTGCACTTATCAGCTTCGCCATTACATGAAGAAATGCCTCGGTGCTGGGTCACCCCAGCCCCTCCCGATTCCGTCCCTGTAAAAGTAAAGGTCATGAACCACTTCTAGGCTGAGAAGCTGAAATGCCAAGTTTACCCTCATTTCATCAAAATTATTGTGCTTCACTGGCACGTGATAATTTTCGGCATGCATTTATCTTCCTTTTGTGACACTCTGATGTGCTAAACGTAGGCAGCACCATCCGGCATTTTGTATAAACCCTTCTGGAAACCATTTCTTTTGTATTTCATCAAATGGGGGAAATCGGAAATACAAAAAAAAGCCACCTTTCTCTGTCAACAAGATAAGCAACAGACGGCTTCACAGAGCTCGAGGAACTAGATATTCCAAACATGCACCACAGAGAGCGGTCCTATGAAGCCCCATCAGCTGTAATAGAAATCTACCTTCAGGCCAGCTTTTTCAGCAAGGATCGCAGCTTCCAAGACAATCTTCGACAAGAACGCTGCCTTCACGTTGCCTCTTGAGGCAAAGACGCAGAGTATCTGATGCCAAGACCCTGTTAGAGGCTGAAACATGACCACTAGACCGTGATCAAAGGACACGTTTTTCACTTTTGGGTGTGAATTTTCCCAAATCCACGAGCCCCTATTTTTCCCCCTTTAACTACACTGAAACACTCATGGCAACTTCATCTATGATCATGCCACCGTGGCACCTGAATTCGTCCCTGGCCTTTGTTTTCTTTTCAATCCCTGCTAGCACTGGAGTAACTCTCCAGTCAAGCTTGCTCTTATACTTGCGCACATAGATCTTCAAGCAGCTTCTGCTCGGAAGCATCCCTATTCCCTCCCTTCTTACATGCTCGTAGAGCCTTGCGTTTTTCATGCGCATAATTATGCACGCTAGTAGCAGTCTGGGTTGTATTTCATTCCTCTTAGTGATTTGCGACGGGCAGCTTGAAAACAGTGCATGATAGCGAGCTTTCGCTTCATTGGAAAAGCTTTCAACCTCTCTTTGAGGACACTTACCTCCAATTCTACACTTGGCCTTTCAAATTACTGTATAGTTTGTGTGTACGCTGACAACATGGCCTTGAGTCACCGAACAGCCTGCATTTCGATTCCTTTGTTTCTTGAAAATATTGGAGATGAATTTTGGCTACGACACTGTTTTGGTCATTGATTCAAAAGAGCTTTTCTTAGGTGCTTGCACATGACACATGGCTTACTCTTTTATGCTACACCCCGACACTTTAAGCTCGAAATGACTGTGTAAAAAAACCGAAACTTCTTGCTTCCCATTGCAAATATGAATTCACTGACCGTGCCATCTCCGCCACAGACGCCCATACTATTGACCTCATTCAGAAGAGAGACAGGGCCAGTGGATGACAGCCGCGATTGTCGTACTCCCTTCAAGAACACGTCTTGTTTGACACAGTTCACTTCTTGGGTGAACACAACAAACTGACTGGCGTATCCCTCACTTTCATCCTGCCCCGTGTGGCACACATTATAGGCGACAGTCAAAGGCAACATGATCAACATGTGGGGCACGCACACGTTGAAACGAAGTAATGCACGGCACCTCCTTGAGGACGACACTCACAAGAGAGGCACTGTCTTCTGCAAGTTTCTTGCAGGGTGGAGTTGGGTGTTCAGGCTTTCCTGATGTCGGGTGGCGGATAAGTATTTTGGAAGGTTTGGAAACAGCTCAGGAATGGCTCCAGGCAGCAACAAAGCCCTGCTTCTTTCAATGTGGATGAGCTCTTCATTCATTGTGTGCTCAAAATGCCTTGAGCACCTTCCATCGAAATGAAGCTCACGCACTGTGCAGTTCTCCTCGAGTTGCTTGTCAGCTCGTGGAATTGTCCACTGCCATTGCGCCAATGCCGCCAAACAGTGACAGTTTCTTCTTGCAAGATGCCTGCTGCCTTATGCCTGTTGTGCACCGAGGCACAAAACAGTGGCTTTGTTTTCTAGGCACTGGTATGCACGCACTGCACAGGAAATAAAAAGCGCATCTCTAGGCAAAACTGACAGAAACACGTGTTGCACGATGCACGCTGAAGTGAAGTCAAGGCGGCCTGCTTTTCCGCTGATGTGTAAATGTCGCCGGTGCTGCTTGGTGGTTCCTCCTCAAAGGCCTCAGCGCACCCCATACGGGCCACAACCGGTCCCCCTTCTAGCCACTGTACCTACGGCGCGGAAAAGGGGGAGTGGCCTTCCTCGGCATTGTCATAATCAAAAACTGTTGGTGCATTTCGTAAACTATCTTGGCAGTGTACGGCAAAGACCCTAAAGCACCAAATAAAACCAGTCTCATCATTTACAATTCAGCCGCACTACATAAAATACAACGTGAACGACAAAACGAAATGCGTGAGAATGCACTGATGTCCCGGGCCTCTGAAACGAAGTCTCGCAATCGAAACTGAAATCCAAACCATTCCACATGGTGGTCTAACTCACTACTACAGCTCTAAAAAAAGAAGACAGCATAAGAACAGACAAAAGTGCTCAGCGTAGCCTTTCCCCTTGAGGAGCGTGCGGCAAAGCGGGCGCCACGATCGGCGACTGGCGGACTAGGTCCGGTTGAAGTTTCATTTTTCATGTTGCCTCATTGTGTTAGGAAATGAAAAATAACACTGAAACAGAAAAATTGTGTTACAGAAGCAAACTAGATGGCCTTTGTCTTGCAGTGTAAGTAGTTAGGCAGATGAAGATGATAATGAACAATGGGTCATGGTCTGCGGTGTCCTTTATTACTATGCTGACCAGTAAAACCGGTAAATAAAGTCGGCTTTTTATTGCTTAGCTATATCAAACAAGCCGCCGGCATCCAAACTCTTGAGCTCATAATTTTATCTGGCAGTTAGTGTCTAGTTTAGGCACCAGGAAAAGCTTTAAGAATAGACTTGTATTTCTGTCACAGAGGAATTCTGTGTGGAGGTCCTAAATGTGGGCAAAGCTTCATTGCAAGTGAACGCCGAAACTATGACACCATATTCACCCGCTCTCCCAACCCCCCTCGTCTTTACTGGCTTTGTTTTTCTCGTTTCTTTCCTTGTAACATTTTCTTGTGTTTTAACAGCTCACAGCACATAAAAGGAGTTGCTACACAATAAAAACAGTCAACAGTTTCACTCTGCCTGTCTGTGTGCTTTTTTTTATGCCCTGTTGTTGTCTGCAGCCACTGTAGCATACTAATGGATTAAACATACGAATACAGTGACTCTGCGGTTATTGCTGGTACAAGCAACTATGGGAATAGAAAGTCATTCAAATGGCCCTTGCAACTCTGCTATTGACAAAGAGCCAGAAATTAAAGCATCAGGTAAACACTTTACTCAGTGCGATGAGTACAAAAAGAAATAACTGGACTAGAGGGCTGGTCTAGTCATTGGGGCTGGAGTGGTGCTGCTGCTGAGCGTGCTCAAGGAGCAGCTGGAGCTCTTCGAGGGGCACGCGCAAGCGGATGCCCTTCTCCACCATCATGTCTACCACTTCCTGCAGGCACTCTGGGAAGTGGCGCACCCCATCCACGTACAGCACCTGCACAGTCAACTCTCGCAGACGCCCGCTTCGAAAGAGACGACTATTCTCAAGCAAACTTACAATAAAAGCGGACAAATGCTATAAACCCAAGTATTATATAAGAAGTGACCTGCACACAGGAAATAAAAGGAAGAATTTTGTCACCGTATCTAATGTGACCAAAAACAATTTTTGCCACAGCACTATCAGACTCACTGTACTCTGAGGAAAACTTGTCTGGTTGCAAGTTCAAAAGATGCATATTGTGTGTACCTAAGGAGAAATCTTCAAAAGCACGTGCATCAGTGTCAAATATAAAACTGAATCCATAGGAGTCTGCTCGGCTTCTTCAGCGCAAAAATTAGCTGCATACTCAAGTTTCTGTAGAAACTTTAGAAATGTGTCATGCACTGCCCAAGTGTAACTGGGCGGTGCACCAAGAAATGCATGAAGAGCTTCAGAATCAAAATCAAGCTTTCTAGACTAAATCTGAAAGTTCTTCCTGCTAATTCAATACTATAACGATACATGTCATTATTTGCAACAGTACAGAACCTAAAAGCTAAAGAAATCAAAAATATCTCGATGTTTCTAACAAAGGTCACCGGAAGACTGACAGGTGCTGCAGTTTTTCAACCACCGCAAGTATTTATTACAAGTACCTTGACCTATCACTTACTTTTGATTTATACTGGAATTTACATATAGATAATGATGCAACAGGCCTCAAAAGCGCTGAAGGGGCCCGAGACGAAATTTGTATTGAGCAACTCCAGAAATAAAAAGTCTGATTCATAAAAACTAGTTAGCAAGGCAATCCTTGAATATCAAAAATTGTCTGGGACCCACACACTGCTCGCAACTGTTCTAAGCTGGAAAAAATTCAGCGCCTTAAAGCAAGGTTTTTAATAGGCAATGGCATATTGATTCACCAACTTCTTTGCATAAACGTGCTGATCTGCAAACGCTTGATTTCAGAACTAAATGTGACAGGCCGAAAATTATTTTTCAGACTACTAACCACGAGATGAAAATCAATTAAACAAAATAGTGCTTTGAAATTAAAACAAGAGAAGTATCACGGCACAGTCACAGCTAATGCATCACAATGCTGTCTGCTTGAAATAATTCCTTTAAATTTAGCTTTTTTTACTAAGAACCATTAAGGAATGGAACATGTCACCAAATTCCCCTGTCACATCCGAATAACTCATCAAATTGTTGGGTAAGCTAAACAGTGTTTTATCTTACCTGCCAAAAATAACACTGTTATCAAATAGGTGCACACCTCCGCAGCACTGAAATGAGGGACACCTAGAGAAACGTGGGCAAACCCAGTAGGCCTCGTGACAGGCACGACGACGGCAAACCTACCTTGGACCAGGGGCAACATTGCAGTGCTCGGTAGAAGACAGCCTTGGCCGACTCCCTGGTCCCAAGCCTCAGCTGGAAGAGGACGAGCATGCCTTAATCACATTGCACCCAGTAATGCAGTGAACCGAGCTGATGTAAAACGACAGCAGAACTGACCCAAAGAATCCAGAGAAGAACAAGTGGCACTTGTGCACTATCACTTCTCAAATCCGAGCTTCACATTAAATCTCACCTGGGGAAACTTGAGAATTAAAAGGCCCCAGTTTTCATGCGCTCATGGTCTCTGTTTGCACCACCACTCCCCCGTGAATACACACTCTGCATGGAGGGAGCTATGTTCGGCCGTTTTGCGACTGGGCCAAGGCGCAGGAGGAGAAAGAAGCCGAGCAAGGTTGGTTTTTGTTTCCAGAAAAGGGTTGTAGCGCCGAAAAAGACAACACATAGCAAGCGAGACGGGATTTGGTTTTTGTGCTTGGTTGTACACAGACAAGTTATGTGTGCGCTGCAAGCTAAATGACAACAACCAGCTTTTCAACGTTACCACCCGAGCTTGTGATGTGCCGTTGACCAAGCTCTTCTAACATGTTGCTCGTTGGCTCCTTGGAACAATATGAATACGGTTCACTTCAGTTTGCACTGTTCCAGTTCGTGCCAGGAAAGCATCTTCTAACTTAGGATGATTAACCCTTCAATGTTCAAATGCTAATGAAGGATTGAAAAACAAAATGCAATTTTTGAATTGTGACCTAAGGCAATGACAAAAAAATAAATGGCACCTCTGGCATCACCAAGCATCTGGCAGGTAGGTGGTATCAGAAAATTGCTGACAGTTCTTGGTGAAAATAGTTCAAACAGCTGTTTTTCTTGGTCAGAACGAGATGCAGAGCACATAATTTGAGATTACCCTTTTTCGAAATAATTTTTTGCACCGTACAGTAGGTTAGTCATGCTTCTTATATTGATGGGGCCAGCAACTCGCACCGTTCAGTAGCTACCATATTTACACGATTGTAAGTCGACCTATTTTTAAAAATTTGAAAATCCGAAGCGTGTGGGAAACAAAGCATCGCACCATAAATAAAGGTGAGACAAATGAGATATTAAGCATGCTACAGCGTGGTTAAATTTTTGCTCTGCGGTTCCGTTGCATCGCTCTTGGTGCTGGCCTTGAGCAGCTGCTAAGTCACCGCTCAGAACCGGCATCCCCACCCCGCACGAGGCGGCTGATGGTGGCTGTCAATAAGCGGCAAACCGCCACCAGCCCACTCCCCACACGTGGTCGCAGATTGCGTCTGCTGGTAAGCGGCGGCAGCCCGATAACGCATTCACGTTCTACTCTTAATAGGCGTCGTGCAAGTTTTTTTTCTGTTTACTTTCAACCGTGCACTTGGCGCTCGAGGAAGCTTTGATAGTTGATGGAAGGGCCGCTGTTCCAGTCGCAGCGGCACCCCCACTTGCATTTCGCAACTGCCGGCCGCGTTTCACAAGTGTTTAATGTAGTGCTTCGTCATTTGTGCTCTGGGTCCGGTAAGCGAACGGCGCTCGTTCACGGCAACATTCAAGATGGCTGTCATTCTGCCGAAGAAACGAACTGCACACCAGGCCGCAAGTTCGACATTTGCAATGGGTGATGCAGGTGTGGCAGCTGCAGCGAGGGAAAATTTTCAGCTGTTCCACACGATGTCGTGATGTGGCTGTTTGCAAAGTGCGGGATTTTGCTGTACGACAATGTCAGAACGACGAGCTGTGGGACCGCAGCAGCGATCACAACGGCAATGCTACTGAGGACGATGGCGCAAGTGTTGATGAGTAGTCCAGTGACTAATAGATTTTCGTTTTGGAATGTGCCCACGGGCACGCCCGCGCGTGGCAGACGATAGTGGCTGGCGATAAGTGGAGGCCACAAGGACAGTGCTATCGCGTTCAACTATTCAAGGCCAAGCTTAAGCAACCTCATAAGTTTTTTTTGTTTTTCGGAAATGTGATTTGGGGGGGGGGGGGGGGGGGGGGGGTCGACTTACATTCGAGTCGATTTACAATCGTGTAAATACGGTATGTTCCAAAGCGACTCACGCTATGAGGGACGCTGTAGTGGACGGCTTCAGTAATTTCGACGACCTGGGGTTTTTTACCGTGCACTGACATCGTACAGGGGTGGTGGATTTGAATTTGGAGGACCAGGAGACGAAACCTTCGAAGATGTCAACTGGTCCAAACACGGAGCCCGGTGATAACACGATGGTTTTGCCCCAGCGGGCGGTAGCGTGGGTACAAACCTTCGTGGCCACTTCGGGCTTCAGGCAGGCAGGCAGTGGTGACCAGACCCGTGTGCATCATGTTTTGTGCGGGTATCAACCACTGCGAAGTCGTGGTACCCATACCGCCCAAGTACCTGTGATGTACGCATTTAAGTGCTGTTGTGGTCAATGAATGCGACGCCACTGGAGACACAGACCTCCATTACGGCCCCTCTTTCTGTCCTTTCTCTTTCACTACAAACCTCCTTCCATCCCTCATGGCGTGGTTGAGGATGTGAGACAGTTTGTCACATATATTAAGGAGCCTAAATTAGATTTTAAAGGAAAAAGGTATGAAGAAGACAACGCGAATTAACCGAAGAATAAAGAAGAGAAAGAAGAAGCATTCGTTGATGTGGAGAGAGATGATTGGTGGAGAAGCATTCGGTGAGGTGGAGAGAGATGATTGGTGGAGAAGAGAAGACGACGACGACAAGGCATACGTGGACTAACACCGAGGCTATAAAAGGGCGAGTGAGAGCAAGGCCCGGGGGGTGAACAGCAGAGAAGCGGAGGCTCCGGTGGGTCAGGGACACTTTGGCTGGAAGAGAGCGACGCCGGCTACTGCTCCGGTGAGCTCGCGTTCTACGGCAACACATCGTGGACTTCCTGCCGTGCCTGCGCCCGTTCCGGGGAGTCAACAGAGGACGCTACCACCTGCTACAGCCAGGGGTGTCTCCAGCGCTGTTGCCACACATCCGGGTGGTGCCCCCAAAGCCAACAACACCGGCATCACCTCCACGGGCGCTTGGACCTGGAGCTTGTACGACGCAGCCAGCAACGCCAGCCCAAGCACGCCAAACGCAGCCTCGACGCCAGCTACGGGATCCATACAACGCCGCAGCCGCACCGAACCAACCGTGAGAACGAACGCCGACCGCTAATAGTAGAACACTAGTAGTAGACGCTGGTAGGAGTGTGCCCGGGCCGTGTGTATTTATAGTCTTTGTGTTTTGTGTTAGTTTTGTGTTCTAGTGTGTGTGCCACATAGGGTGTATTAAATGTGCGTTTGTGTGGGTACACCCGTCGCCTAGTCCATTCTTTCGGTCCGAGTGTTCACCGGAGACATCCGTGACACAGTTACTGTGCCTTTCTTTTAAAATCACAGTCGCAATGGAGAACTACAATGGCCAATTCGGGTAGCAGGGTCACTGCAGCCTGTTCGCGATCTCTTCGAGCGGCGAATGGGCTGTTTTGAGAGGCCTCATAAAGACTCCGTGCAATTTGTCCATGGACTTTCTGGCAGCATTGCAACAAGCTGTCACGATCCACTGTTAAAGGCAGAACTTAGGCGTCCTCCAAATTTTTTTTTTAAGACCCTGTTCCACCCTAATTAATAGAGCCGTTACCACCACCAGCCATTTTCACATGCAAACTGTGGTGCACAGAGAGAGATTTTTGTGTGTGCGCCCATGAGGCTGGGCTGCCGCGCCATACACTTCCGAACGGTTCCCAATCAAGTGGCAGGAAATTTCCCAAACACAATTTTTTCAGCAATGGATGCGTCTTTTGTTGCCAGGCAAATAACATGGCCTGTGCTAAATTAATTTTTGCTAAGAAAAAAAAAATTTTGTTGCATCTGTCCTCAATGTCCCCTCCACATCACCTTGGTCTGATATTCATTTCATGGGTGATCCGAGAAACCCCTACTACATGTCTCCAATTCTGCTCAAGGCAGTGGTTCCCTTTGAGAACAATGCAGGGCAGGCACCTCCAGCTCGATGTAGAGTCGCCACAAGAGTGGGCAGCGGCGGTGGGCCACGGACTCGACTGCCTGCTCCAGTATGTGTCGCACGTGGTTGCGGAAGTTGGGCAACGTGAAGCTGGCATCTGTCGGAAGAGATGACGAAAGGCATTCTGTAAAACATTATGGGTTAGTTGGTTCAGAGAAGTTAACACTGTGCAAGGCAGCATGCTGACAAAGTACTTTGTTTACTCTCGTAACGAACAAATTGTAAATAGGGTCATCAACAGCTAGCAGCAGCTTAACAACATCCACTGTAGAGCTAAGGCCGCTCCCATATCTTTCCAATTAACCCTGGCCTGCACCCGTTGTGGCCACATTATACCCACCAACTTCCTCTTCTCATTCACCCACCTGAATCTCTGCCGCCTCCCTCTATGCTTGCATTCTCTTGGAATCCAGTCTGTCATCCTTAACGACCATCAGTTATCTTGCCTTCACATTACACCCCTTGTCCAAGCCGATTTCTTATTTTGACTAGCATGCCATTTGCTCGTGTTTGTTCCCACCCATTCTGCTTGCCTCCTGTCTCTTAACGTTGCCTGAGTCCTTCAATCACTTTCTGGCCACCAAGCTTTCATGTAACACCATGGGAGACTTTGTGCACTGCCAGAGGTGGCTGCGCCATGACGCTAGTGGTCACATGGGGACCAGCGGAGAAGGCACACGCCGTTGGCAGTGATGTGACACGCTGGCGCCATGACAACTGATAAGGAAATTTTTAAGTTCATTCTGTGTAGTGCATGTGAAATGCTGTGTGGTATTGCGGCAACAAATACCTAAGATGTCCTAGCTGTGCTGCCGGTTCAACTGTAGAAGAACGCACAAAAATGCGTACTTGACCGTCTTGCCAGGCGACTGCAAACAGCGCGAAGTTCTGTGATGGGCCATGGCACACCAGTAAATGGTCGTTGTGACTCTACGAAGGTCTGCATCTACAGAAACCATTTTAATGTGAGTGATATACGGAATGTCCGGGTTGCTGTCTGCCCCAGCTCCAGAACAGGTAAAACTCACTGCTACCGCTGAGAATAGAGGAAAGAGGGACGCTATCCTGACTGCTGAAGCTTATAATTGGAGGCCTCCAGGTGTGCTTGTCGAAGTTGCGATTGATATCTCTACCGATGACGCGCAAGCAATGTAAGAAACGCCATCTAGATCCATCACCTGACCAAGCTGCAGTGGAAAGTGGTGCCTATCCCGTGCTCGAACATCTCCAGCACAGCTAACATAAACGATGGCTGCTAGTACGTAGCAGGGCAATAGCAGCTGTTCATTTCATTTCCTGCTCTCCTATTTCATTAGTATGTTTGCATTGAGGACAAAGGAGCTGTATGTGCTCCACCTTTGCTTTCTGCTGCTGCGAAAATAAAATACAGGTGAGTACAAACAGAGATGTGGGCACGGCATGCCTCAGCACTGCAGAAATGGATAATACAGCTCTACTGCGTAAACAACTATTTCGCCTCTGTCAAGTGTAGTGTTGTTCTCAAGAATAATTGTATGACAATGCAAACACGGAAAAATATCACTCCTGTAGATCTCACTTCTTTCCCCCCTGGAAGATCGACGAGTGAAGAATATTTTTTTTAACAGGAGATTTTGGGTCGAAAAATCAGCACAAGTTTGAAAGTTTCCTATTTTTGTTTTTGGTTGTTATGTGATTTTTTAACATCCTACTTTCATGCAGGAAAATATGAAACCAAGATCTGAACTAGAAATTGGTTAAAAACGTGTTTGGATGAGCCGCTCACGCACAATGCCTAGGATACTGGCTAGGGTGACGAGCGCCAGCACTCCGCAATGGGAGAGGATGGCGCCATCTGCAATGAAGGCCCACCGACGGCTGCAGAGGGCGCTGCTTGTTGGGAGGGTACTGCCGCAACCTGATCTTTTGCGAGCGTGATTAACCTGCTTGTGCGCATATTTTTTGCTGACTAAGCTGTTGTGTTTATTCTCCTGTTTGGATGCTAGAACATGCAAGCCACCCAGTCCACTCCCCCGAGCAGCTCTATGGTGGTTGCGTCGATACGGTGAGTGTGTTCTGTGCACGCATGTATCCGTGCTGCGTGTTTTCATCGTGTCGTCAAATCATGGACTGAGTTTCCCGATTGTTCTTTGCCAGCGCCCATCACTAAAGGAGCTACATATGACTGCACTAAAAGATGTCATATCCAAAGCGACAGTAAAAAGAGAAGACCTGCTCTGTGAAAAAGGGGTTACTGCTTGATCAAGGAGCGTGTTTCCATGTTTACTGCATCATCTGATGCTACGCGGCATGCAGAATGGGAACGAAACATCTAAAGAGAAAGTTTGGGAGAAACATTTTGAGAGCAGTTGTATCAAGCGCATGTTCAGTATCACCATGAACGGCGTTACCAGCAAATATCCCCACGATAAACTGCGTATGAAACTCGACGCCATGCCTACGATATTCACGCATTAGCCAAACACATTGTGCCTAGAGTGTCAGCAAAGAGGAAAACTGGAAATCTGTGCGAGCAAGAGCTTCCAGCAAAGTGTCACACGTGTGCTGCTTCGGAAGCCTCTAAGTTGTGCTCATCCATGGAGAGTGCCAAATCGGTGAGCCTGAAGGATCTGGTGCTCCCAATGGAGCTCCAGTAATTGAAAAGTGCACCACACGCTGTGACGCTGGAGCAGCAAGTGCGGGCGAACCGCAAAACGATGGTGGACAACCGCCAACCACCATCCAGACTCTCCACCCATTCTCCATCGTCTCTATTACAGTGACATGGATGAAAGTGCCACCTGTGCAAGTGGATACTTTAGGTTGCACCTATTGTGAAGATGAAGAATATGCCCTACCTTCGCTAACCTCTTCACTCAAAAGATGGTAGTGTTTGGTAAGCCTTTGCCTGATGGACACTCAGTGGCACCTGAGGAGGAGAGAGAAGGCGAAGCATGTCGTCACAAGTTGGAAAGAGGCCGAATCCTTGACCAAGGAAGTTCCCTTGATAAATCTTTGTGGTGGGTGCGGCATAAAGCCGGCCCCAAGAAAGCACAGTTCCTGCTAAGGCATGATTTTTGCTGAGAAGTGTTTATCATCTACAACGTAGGCCTGATGGTGAGTCCTGTGCTTTCTGAAGTACCAAAAAATTCTGACTCAAAATCAAGCATGCAGAAGAAAGAAAAGCAAAAGTGAAACTGTCAGGAAATCTGATGAATGAAACAGTGCGAGAACATTTTTCAAAATCTGTCAAGAACCAAGAAAAGATTGGCAAATGCAACGATACAGGTGGCTCACATGAAAGAACGAAATGAGGCTCTTAGTGAAGAGACAATTTATTCATAGCAAAATCAAATCTCCATCCTTAAAGCAGCCGCAGGCTGTCAAGAGTTGTTTCTAAGTTGCAGAGAAAAAAATCACACAAAGGAATGCGATATGATGATGAGTCCATTTTGGAATGCATGCTGATGAGGATGCAAAGCCTGAAATTATATGAGCATCTCTGCAAAGAAGCCATTATGGTTCTACCAGAGCGAACTTGCCTGTAAAGGTGTCTGCAGCACTTCTATGGGTCGCTTTGGCCTCAGTGCTGTCGCCTCAGTGCCTTAAATGAAAATACGAAGACTACGGATGCTTACAGTTGTCACGGCGGCCTCATCATTGACGAAATTGAGGTAAGGTGAGACTTTGTTTTGTTCAAAAATTGAATTTTTAGATTCTGCAATCATCTGATGGAGAATTTCTTTATCTTTCACAAAATATTTTACACTTGGGCATTTGCAATTTCAATATTTAATTTTTTTGTCCTTCATTTCATTGACCGGAAAAAAAGTAGGTGCACCTCGATGTGGTCTCTTCGCTTCAGATACTTGCAAAAATTCAAAGCTCTGAAGTTTTTGATGTGAAACTCAAATTTTGGTTTCGGTTTGGTATTTCGTCTCGTTCGTAGTACATTTTTCAACCACTAGGGCTCCTCCTGTAGCTCTTCTGTGAAAGGAAGTTCTGACGAATAAAGCTGTTTTCAAAGATTTTATTGGCATTTTTCTCAAAACAACATTTTTGGAAGTTTGTGTACCCTTTTCTTGGGAACTAAACAAGCAAAATTTTTCACAGATGTTAATTAATGGCATTTATATACGTAGAATCTCGGTGATACGAACCCGGCTGATACGAATTTTGGTGTGGTACGAATTCGTAAAATTCCCCCGCAGAAATGCATTGTGTACAATGGGCCAAAATTTGGATGTTCCGAACACTTTTCCGTGTCGCGCTGGGTGATACGAACTTCGGTTTGGGATTCTGCGGCAGCAGGTAGGCTGACAAGGCAAGCGAAGCTTTCTCTCTCTTTAGTTTTGTGGGGGCGGCCTCTTCGCCTTTTTCTTTTTACTTTGTTGTTGCCCGAGGCTAGCGCCGCTCCTTATTGGTCAGTACGCCCTGTGAACCAGCCAACCCAACCGGTTGGTCGTATTTCTCTCTACATTTCTCGCAGCCCTGCACGCCCGTTCCGCCGGTCTTTCCGCTACAGGCAGTGCACAGATCGTCACACCAGCAGCAGCTCCCACTTCTTTGTTCCCTAAATATCTTAAGCAAAATGTTTCCTACACAGTACGAGGCAAGATGCCCATGGTGTGGTGACAAACAAACACTCATACACGTCATGGGCCTGTCAAAAGAGACAGCCGCTGATCATTATGATAGTCAATAACCTGAATATGGAACAGTGGGAGGGTATGCTGACCAGCACACACCTGGAAACTCAAAATGGTCTGATAAACAGAGTGCGAGGCGCAGCCATACTCAGTGAAGCCTTAGACTAGGGCCCCAATCCCGTAACAAGACGGAGTGTCAACCGAAGAAGGAAGACACCATCTGAAGCCATCAAAAACGAATTTGCGAGCTTAATAAATGTTCTTTCCTCCTCCTCCTCTTTGTTCCCTCATGAGCGACGACTACGGAAGTGCAGCGTGTTGTTTGCGTGTGTCGTTTTACGAGCATTGATCGCGTCAGCCCGAAAGGTACTGCAATCAGTATGATGTTGCGAAAGCGGAAGGCGCTGTCTTTGCAGGACAAACTGGATATTTTAAAGAAGGTGAACGAAGAGCCCAAGGAAAGGCGCATTGACATGGCCAAGGAATTAGGCCTGCCAATTTCTGCGCTGTCTACGATCGTTGATCAGTGCGACCAAATTATGCAGAATGTGCAGCACTTTGGTGTAAACTTCAAAGAAGCAAAGACTGCTCACCATGTAAAGTTAGAAGAAGTTCTCCTAACATGGTTTAAAGACGTCACCGCGGCCGGTGTCAACATTGACGGAAAAATTCTGCGTGAGAAGGCTGTGGACATCGCACTCACGCTTGGAATTGAAAATTTTCAGGCCTCTGGTGGCTGGATTCACCGATTTAAGGCACGGCATGACCTCTCCTACAAAACTGTTTGCGGAAAAGGGAAAAAGGTTGACACCTCCGTCGCTGAAGATTGAATGGCAACCACGCTGTAGTCTTTCATCGCGGGATATGACGCCCGCGATGTTTTTAACATTGACGAGGCAAGGCTGTTTTACAATCTTCAGCCCGAAAAGAGTCTCCGCTTCAAGGGCGAAGCCTGCCAGGGAGGACAAAAAAGTAAGCAGCGGGTGACGGTTTTGTTTTGCTGCAACGCTGACGGGTCAGAAAAAATGAAACTGACCGTCATTGGAAAATACGAAAAGCCCCGATGCTTCAAGGCAGCCGGTTGTTTGCCCTGCACATATAGAGCCAATAAAAAGGCGTGGATGACGTCGGCTCTGTTGATGGAGTTCGTCACATACTTGGACCATAGGATGTCATGCAAGAACAGAAAGATTGTTTTGCTGCTGGACCAGTGTGTGGCGCATACAAAGCACATGACGCTACGGAGCATCAAAGTGGCATTCCTGCCCCCGAATGCTACAAGTCATTTGTAGCCACTGGATGCTAGCATTATCAGAGATGTAAAGCACCACTTCAAAAGTTTGTTGGTGTGCCGCCTCCTTGCGAAGATTGACCGTAAGGACGCAAATATGCAGATTAGTCTTTTGGACGCTATGCATTTTATTGGAGTGGCCTGGAAGCGCGTCTCCGCTGCAACCATTGCGAATTGTTTCACAAAGTGTGGGATTTTTAAACCCACAGTGGCCACCATCTCGCAAGTGCCAGATCCAATTCCGGTTGAAGTCTGGAACCAGCTTGGCGTTGACTGCAGTGCCGATGATCTCGTCACCTGTGGTCTGCGCACAGTGGAAGACATCGTGGAGGATGTATTGTCGCAGCCTGGAATTTCGACCAGTGACAAAGAAGAAGATGAGTGCCAAAATGGTGATGACCAACCACCGTCGGCCGCCGAAACTGTGCACGCTCTCGATATTCTGTGCCGTGCTGTGACATCCGAGACTGTGCGTGAGAACACTACAGCCCACTTCTTCAGCTTTGAAAATTCTCTGCTGGCCGACCTTGCGGAGAAGAAGACTCAGAAGGACATGCATAACTTCTTTCCAAGTAAATAAATTTTTTTTTTGTGCGTGTCTCATGGTTTCGGGACGAATTTCGCTTGCTTTTTGGCGATACGAAATTTCAGATGATACGAATATTTTTGCCTCCCCTTGAGATTCGTATCACCGAGATTCTACTGTAACTGGAGCCACAATCAATAGTCTAGGTGCATTTGTACTTTTATGCCCCCCCCCCCCCCCTCCAAAAAAAAAACAATTCTTCTGCTGCATCAACAAAGATAAAAAATATCAAATCTAGTTTTTGTGGGAAGCACATAATTTTAGTTCCACCTGTGTAAAACGTTGCCTGCTAGTTTCGTACAAAATTGCAACACTCTGCGGATAGCAGACTTCAAGCAAAAGGTGCGTTAGTAGAAAAAAACAAAAACAAGGAATACTAAACAAAATTTAAAACCAGTTTTGAGCTCTAATGCAAGCTGTGTCTATCCTTAAGATTCGTTGCAAATTTCATAGCCACGGCTTTTATTACAATTGTTGTACAGCCAACTTTTTAAACTCATTTTCTTAGTCTCACCCCACCTTAAGCCTTCGGAGCAACTAAGTGTGAAATCAGCTGGTGAGTACAGCTTCACTGAATTCTTGGAACATTATGGGTGTACAGTAAAAGCTCTTTAATTCTAACCCCTTTATTTAAAAAAATCTGGATAATTCAAACTGCTGGCGCAGTTCCAGCCAACAGTATGTAAGTTTATGGCATCTCATGCTCGCTAATTCGGATGCTACAGGTCTTGCACTGGTCTTGCACAGGCCTTGCACGAACAGGCTCCCAAAAGAAGTCATGTACGTAGAGGTATATCCGGCATGGCAATCGATTGTCCAAATAGCCCCACTGAAAGCTGAAGTCCATGCTGCAGAATTATTCATTCACGCATCTGACTTGCGCGCAACTGCTGGCGTGACGACGGACGGATCTCCAAGAGTGGTCACACCTAACAGTTTTGATTTCGCTTTTATGAAATTTTTGCTAACCTGAATCAGCCAGCCAACCAAACGCAGCTGCGCACCATTTCGGGCGTTGGTTGGCGCATTTCGCTAGTCTTCCCTATCCACATTTCAGTGCAAAAGACTGATGTGCTCACCAACACCGGCCATGAATCTTGTCTCGATCTTTCTTGAGCCGCTTCCTAGCAACAGCGATGCTATGTTAAGCTAAAAAGAAGTGGTTTGGTTTATGGGGTTTAACATCCCAAAGGACTCAGGTTATGAGAGATGCCGTAGTGAAGGGGGCGGAAATTTTTACCACCTGGGGTTCTTTAACGTGCACTGACACCGCACAGTACACAAGCCTCTAGAATTTCGCCTCCACCAAAATTCAACCGCCGCGCCCGGAATCGAAACCGCACATTTTGCGTCAGCAGCCGAGCACCGTAACCACTGAGCTACCGTGGCGGGCTTAAAAAAGAAATAGAAATAAATATCCACAACTGGGAGTCAAACCTACGGGGGCGCAAACAGGTTAGCTTCGCAGGCCGCTGCGCAATAGCACTAGGCTACCGCCGCAGCCGAACACTCCTCTTTTTAAACTGCAACACCCTCTCGCGCTATGCATTGCACGCCGTTATCTTCATCAACTTCCATCTGCAGTGCAAACAGATCAGATCAGCTTAACCTCAATCAGAGCTTAACTAGAGTCTAATATCGTCGCCAGACATGCCGATGACCCATCATGGCAAAACCATTGGCCAACCAGGCTAAACACGGTTTTGCATGTCTGCTCAGTATAACCATGTTAAAACCCTATCAATTTCTTTCAGTGCAAAAATGCTGCTTCACAAGGAGAGCTGAAAAACCCGAGGCGTGTGTGAAGCCTCAACCTTTGACAGAATGCCAGCGGCGGGTGCCTTGCATAGCTGCTCTGTCAATGTGCGAAACCACCCCACATGCAACTGCCGATAGTGGCTAATGATGACATCTTCCATGCAGCTGCCTTTGAGGCGGCGTTGCCTTAAGTGCTTCCTGCTCAGTTTAATGCCGCTGAGCATCGCTGTCCGTGTGGTTCTTCCGTTCTTCCAGTGTGCCGAAACTACTCATTTGTCACATGCTGTTTTGCAGTTGGTGCGGTGAGTCCTCTTCACACGCGGCTGGTGGAGCTCCAGTCATTGTCGCACCATTCTCATCTCAAAAGCAAGCGACTACTGCCAAACAAAAATATTTACCATGATGCAAGCAGCTCCTGTCAGCTTCTTTCTTTGGGGGGGGGGGGGGGGTGATTCGATACGATAATCTGAACATTTTTTTGCTCCATTGAAGTACGAATTAACAAGCTTTTACTGCATAAGAAAAAGGTGATGTTCTGCTAATCACAACAATTTTGCTCGAGCGCCGCAGTGCTTTGGCAACATTCGATCATCAGGTCTTTTACCATGTTTCTATTTATGCTGGTTTGGCATCATTGAGATATACATTCTCATGTATGTTGAGATATGTCTGGGCATAAAACAGGGTGTTTCTCCAGTGCTTTTACAATTCAGGTGATACTGAAGGCTTTGTTGACCTTGGAGGTCATACACCTTGCGACCAGAAGAATGTGCTGGTAGACCATACCATGATTGTGCAGTTTCAGCCATTTACTAGTAAGTCGTTTTTTTTCCTCTTGGTACCTTATATGTAAAATGCACATCTGTCAGAGTTTACTTCTACCTTTCTGCAGGAAAATGGATGCAAATCCTTGGTGCCTTTGCCTCAAAGGGCACTGTGCAAGCCCCAGCACCAATAAAAATCATTTTGTAAACCACTCTTCTTGCGGAAAAAGCTGGTCTGTTAGTAGATTGCATAACATGTGATAGTGCCAACTAGAACACGAGCATGTGGCGGCTGTTTGGAATAGATGTAATTTCACGCAAACTGCAAAATTGTTTACAGTGTGGTACTACTGTAGCTTTAAATTTTCCAATGTTTAAATCTTGTGATGTGTAAATGACAGCAAGTTTTTTCTTTCTTCTTTTCAAGGTTCTAAAAGAGCAGCACCAAACACACAGCGGACCCTAAGAGGCTGCTCTATTTTTTGTCAGGTTTTCTACACCTACTGAAAAATGTGAGAAGTGAATTTGTTGAAAACAGGTACTTGACACCGGCCGGACATGTTCACAATGCTATCTTACAAGCAGCCTTCGAAGTGGATTGAGAAAATATTTCACTAAAAGTGATGGCAAGCATAACAAATGCACACATTAAGCCAAACTGCTTTGAGAAAATGAAACTGGACATTACATTTCAGCTCTTCAGTGACCAGGTCATCAAAAAACTTTTCATTCTTAGAAAACACAATGAATCCTCATATAGGACCGTGCAGCCGACAGTAGGTTTTGTGAAAGAGATGAATAAACGTATCTTTCCCCCGTCTTACGAGTGCACCCACTGGACCTTTACGTCATGTGACATGAATGACAGACCACCATTTGCTGCCACCGTGCAGCGAAACCAGCCAAGCAGTTTCGTATCCATTCTCATTGCATTGTTTCTCCCCGTACTAGCCACCATCTGTTTCCTTATCGGAAGTTTTCCATGATGAACAACATGAAGAGGCATAAGTTTCGTCCCTGCAAGAGCTGGACTAAGTGCCTGTACAGGGGATGTGCAAACAAGCGAAAGAATGCCAAGAACACGGCGGACGCTATAAGCCTCCAGTGTCAGCAGAATGGCAGCACACCTTCCAAGCGTGCATAGTCAAGCGTGTCCGGTTTTATCAGCGACGCTTTAGACTTAGTGAGCATGCTGGAGAAGATGGCAGCGAGCCAAGACGATGAGACAGCTGACGGCGGAAGTGGTGCAAGCATTGTTATCTGCAAAGTTGATGCGCTGGCCTAACTCGTAAATGGTGCCATGCATGGGAAGTGCAACCTCGCTGTTGTAGAGGTCATAAATAAGTGCAAGGGCTTTGCTCCTCTCCTGGCGCTCAGGTGTGCGAAGGAAGCATGCCCAGCAGTGCAGTGGAAGTCCTCGCAATAGTTTCACAATCAGTGTGAAAGCAGTGCTTGCGCATTAAATTGGTGCCGGTTGTGATCACATGCCGAGGTGCTGGAAAGAACTGGCAGTCCTCACTTCAAAGCAACTGGTCAAACTAAGCTTTAGAAGTGACCAGAAAAGGATTAAAAAGACTTCTGTCAAGCTGAATGCTGAAGCTAAGTCATGTCGCCGCATTAGGTGAAGTGAGCCCATACTGAGGACTCTATTCACAAGAAACACAAAGGTGAAACTTACGCAGCAGGAGAGTTCTAGTTTTGTGATCTATAATGGTTCACGTTTTGAACTATATTAGCACCAAGTTTCCTGTGATTTGAGTGAGAATTTCGGCATCTACAAATGAACTTTCAATCAAGTTTTTCTGAAATTGGTGTTTTTGTTCATTTTTAAAGTTTGTGCAGATCATTTTTTTTCCCTCTTACACTCATTGGATCGCAATGAAATTTTGCACAGATGTTCCTTGGGGTGCATAGAGTTTTTGTTGTAAAAGACGGGGTTAAAATTATGATGATGCTGAATTTTTAAGGCGCAAGGGCATCTGTGGCCAAAGAATGTCATGGCACAAGCTTTCTTTCTTCTACTCAATGTGGGGTCAAAGGCCCATTTCCCAAGCAATTCACCCTAAAGAAGCCAACCACCGGGCAGAGGAAGCTTGTGCCCACTGTATCACCGGTGGGTGCCCAGCGGCACTGGGGAACGAACCCCGCACCTCCCGCATATAAGGCAGATGCTCAAACAACTGTGGTCGCAGGGATAACATTATTTGACCTAGATTTGAGCATTCCGTGGTTTATGAAACCACCACGGCTACCTTGAAATGCTCAGCCATAATAATTATTAAGAAAAATTATGCGCACACGAAAGGTATTCATTATACACTTCACAGTGCATAGAAGTTCAACCACTGTATATATAAAAAAAACTGTTTGGATAGACAAGAGGAGCTTAGTTTATACGAGCTGTGGAAATTTCAGATCCCTAAAATCATTATTAAAAAAACACTTTTCTTGAGAAGCGTAACTTGAGAACGTTTTGCAACAAGCTGTGGGGTAACAATAAATGATTCATTGGCAACTGGCGCACGCATGCTTATTTGTTTTATAACTTGAGAGTATATTTCAAAAACCTGTGCACTTCGGGGATAATTAGTTATTTGCAAATGTATATAAATTTGCTTGCCTCATGTCTGCTGTCAATGTTTGCCTTCGAACTGTAGTGCAGTGCTGCGGTAAGTCTGCTCATGTCATGGAAGACTTCAAACCTCTGTGGTAAAATTTTATACCAGGTTCTGTTGAACTGAGTCTTCCTCAGAGACATTGCTTGAAGACGAAAAGTGTGCCAAGTAGTCACCGTGGCACTTCGGAGCTACACTGAGTTATGCAGAGTGCCTACGCAATGCTTGAGTGCACAATCATCTCTCGTTATTTCTTTTCTTGAAGCACAATTAAATATTTGTTCTGCAGGCGTACCTTACCTATATTCACATGATATAAGCCTAACAAATAGTCATAAATTAATATAAGCACCTTTAATGGCATTAGCTTGTGCCATAGGTTTGTAGTGCCAAAGCCACTTCATAGTCTGCCGACTTGTGGCTATGCACGTAGCGGCAACTTCTGTCCCTATATCAAACTTCGTCAGAAGCTTCATGACCAGTAAAAACTATTGAAATACTCTGATGTTACACCTGTCATTTGTCTTTCCAAAGCTTACAGAGGTGTCCTCTAAGTCCAACCCTCTTTGCTAGCCTCCACATTTCTGTCTCATAGGTGAGTACTGGTAGGATACAGCTAAAAGGGCATTATTAGGGTATTGGTTGTGGGGACTCACCCCGCTCCATCCCCTTTGGTTTGCTTCTCCACAATGGGTCCTTCCTAGCTTCCAGTTGCCTTAACTAACATGGGAGGGTGCCGGAATTGCAGTGCCACGAGCGCCACAGACGGCGCGATTGCTGCGTGTGCGCAGGAAACAGCTCTCCCTCTCTTCGGCTCAGCGCTCCGCTCTCCGCCAGTGGAGTACGCCTCGTGGGGGGAACGTTTCCCACAAGCTTGTCCGGTCCAGCCTCGGAGTTTTTCCCCTGCCCTAGAGTGGGCAAACATTAGCACTTAACCTTGCTGGTGAGTCGGATGACCTTAATTACTTTGCATATTTTGTTGCTAGCTGGTGTTATTGTTGTTGCAGCAATAAATGACTGTTTGTGTCAACCAGAGTGTTGCTTCTTTCCTTCCCTCAGAGTAGCGTCTGCCACGGTCAGCATGCGCTCGATAGCTCTCACGATCACAGGGTGGGGTCAGCGGTTCTGAACTCTGTCAGCAGCGGTTAAGTGGGGAGAATGTATTTATCTCCGAATTCAACTCCACACAGCCTACAAAATAAAGTTAATTGCTATTACCACTCCCTCTCTTATTTAATGCCTGACAGTCCTTACACCTGGCATAGTAAATTACGCTTTGGCACAGGGTAAAAACAACATTTGTTTACAATAGTGTTTGTTTCTTTCCATAGCTGTGTTCTATGGAAAGCATTTGTTTTAAATCTTAACAATAAATATTGACATTCATTATTGCTCAGCTTTACAACAACCTTTAATTGTTCGTGGCTGCTTCGAAACAAAAAATTACCTATTCACACACCTCTACCGAAAAGCCTTAGCCCAAATATACACAAACAGGAAAGAAAGCAAGGCTAAGAAACCGAAGTGTGAGAACAGGTATGTCAAATGTACGGTAGAGACTGCATGACATGTGGGAAAGAGCACACAGACCAGTCTGGATACTGTCTTAACCAGCACCTTTGTGAGTTTGAAAAATGCTTTGGTATGGGACTGAATCGAAGTAAGTAGTTCATTGTAAGTTTTGCACATGTCCTGTCACATGCCAACCTTTGCTAAAAAAAAGGTGTGTCTGTGACAACTTCGGACTAGAGAGAACAAGAAATGTTCCCAAGATGTCACCATTCCAAAACTGTATGCAGACCGGCCAGTCCGGCCTCATGCTCTCCGTTTTGTATCAATGGCACCACCGTCGTTAGCGGCAGACCACGTCACAACATCGCATCAGTTGTACGTCAGACTGCAGTGCCTACGTCACATCACCACGTCACTCACACATCACAGTGTCTACTTGGAAGAAGCAACAGCGCTGCATCGCGTGAGTTGACAGAGGTGTTCCACATCCTTAAAAAGGAGCCAGACTATGTCAGTACCCTATCGGTGAAGGTGAACACTAGCGAGCGTGGCTTTTTTTGTTAGACAGATATATCTCATGTTCTTTCTTTTTGTTTGCACTGCCACTTGCAAGAGTGCCTGTGGTTCTATGGAAAAGGGCCAATTTGGGCTACTTGGTTCACTGCTTAAGAAAAGGCAAAGCAGTGCAACCGACTCAGAACTCAGAAAGTGAGAGGCGCCAGGGAGCCCATCAACTTTTGGGCAATCGCTTACACCGCCAGTATCTCCCTATGGCCCCTGCTACAAAAGCCAGGCAGATGAGCTGAAAGAAAGCCCCTCACCAGGTGTGCGGTAATTGGTCAGTGCCTGTGCCCTGCACAGCTCAAAGCAGAGGGCCACCAGCCAGGCCAGCGGGGAGCACTCCTTCTTCACCAGCTCCCTCAGGCACCTGCAGGAACATCAATAGCATGGGTGCACTGCCACAAACCATCGTCCCTTCTGCATAACAGAAAGCCCATCCCTACACAGTGATCTTAACACAGACGGTGTCCATGGAGGCTCCTCACTGGACTCGGGTAGAGCCGCACATTCAGCTGGGAACGCCACAGGTCATCAATGGAGCAATGCTCTGCCAGCAAATGCTTTCACACATCGCTTCATGCTAGCAAATAAGCTGTGTTGCTCTACCAGATACTAGATGCACTCAAGCATCCGGCTGCTTGGGAGTGAAAATTTGCAAAGCTATATGACCAGCTACATGACCAGAAGCGGGCCGAGTGGGTGAGGGAACAAACACGGGCTAATGACATCCCAGTCGAAATCGATAGGAAGAAATGGGCTTGGGCAGGGCATGTCCTTAAAGGGGCCCCGAAACACATCTTCAGTGCATTGTTTTGCCTGCTTGTTGCATAGAATGAGTTATAGTGATGCTATTAGCATTGGTCGCACCGCGTATACTACGGTTTTTAATATTTTAATTACCTCGCAAAAACAAATTCGTGGCGCTGACGGTGTCACCATACAGTGGCGGTTTTTAATAACGGATATGACATCACTTAGCGGGAGCTTGATGATTGGACAAATAGTAAATATGCTGCAAATTGTGTTAATAACTAGAGATACGTTTTGTCAAGTTTTCGTGTTTTAAATTACATTAACAAAACCAACTTGTTTGCCTTAGATAAAACCACTGTAAAGCAAGTAAAACAAAAATACACCACCAGAGGCTCTGGCTACTTTTTGCATCGAGGGGGTTTGCGCCTCTCTGTAAACATCCTATGACCTAGCACTCAACACTTATGGGTATACTCTCTATGTATCTTAGAGCGGCTTTGCAGAATAGATCCGATCGAGCCATTGAACTCTATAAGCGTTCGTTTCGGTCCCAAGGAAGGATGAGTTCATTTCACATTTAGCAGGGAGTGCGCATCGTCAGCTTGTGGAGGATCACCGGGCAGCGGAGCCAGGTGGCGCCACGTTCCCGTCAACAGCACGCGCTCTTTGCTCGTCGTGACCAACCAGCGCTAGGAGCGACGGGCAATGATTGGCGGTAAGCAGTAGCGGTACGCGCTATGCTAAATGTGTCTGATACCTTGCGCAGGCTGTCACACCGTCGCAGTATCTCGCGCTCGAGTTCGGATCCATAAGTAAGGAAACGTCACTGATCTGTGTTCCCTTCTACGCCATTGACGTGATGATGAAGCATCGCTGGGTCAGCTGGGCGTTCACTGGGTTGTGGTAACCATGCAAACGACGCTGCCAGCCTTGGCATGAACGGGTTACAGAGAACAGGCAACCATGGAGTGCAAACTTCCGTCACGTGCTCAGATAGGCTGTTTTGGTCGGTCGCACTAAGTGCCGTCATAGGGAGAGTGGAATGGGAATGGGAAGCTGTGCGAAAATCGAGTTGAGGGCAGCATTTTCTTTGCTTGTATTTTGAAATTTCTTCATTGAATAACTCCCATTCCTATGCATCGATTCTCGTAATAACTCCCATTCCTATGCATCGATTCTCGTAATTTTTTTTTTTGACACAGCATCTGTGTGACATAAAGAATCCATTTGAAGTGCAAAACCGGCATCCGTTCAAGCAGTGTTTCACAGCCCCTTTAAGGGTAATGGAGTGGATTCCAAGAGAAGGTAAGTGTAGCAGGGGGCGGCAGAAAGGTCGGTGGGCGGATGAGATTAAGAAGTTAGCGGGGATATAGTGGCTGCAGCTGGCAAAGGACAGGGTTAAGTGGAGAGGCATGGGAGAGGCCTCTGTACCATGCAGTGGGCGCAGTCAGGCTGATGATGGTGATGACCAACACTGTCCCTTTCCCAAATGAGGCCTGCACCACAGCAGCACGCATGCCCTCCCATTTGCCACTGCTGAAGAGACACTAGAGACTACATCTGGCACTAATCAGTGCTTGCCCCGAAACCAATGTCACACTGCAGCAGTGTCACGAACTAGCCTGAGGAGGACTGGTGCGCATGGAACAGTGTCGTTTGCTTTGTTCCATGAGCGGTTTGCAGGAACATTCAGGCATTGTTTGCTATAAAAACATATCTTAACAGTGCTTTCACATGTCTGTTTACACACTAGCGAGATAGGAGACCCGTGAAGCACCACTGTGCGAGTTTTCTTGTGCCAGCATTACAGGAATACCATGAGAGCAGAACGTTTCTACACTGCTGTGGATAGCTTGAGGTGCCATCACTGTGCAGTTATGACCAGGCAGCGAGCCTGTGTTTCTAAAAAGACGGTTTGCCTGAACTAGAAAGGCCCACATGAATATGCAGCACTATTTGTTATGAGACATCGCTGCGCACACGTGATGTGCTTTAAATGTTGCGCACACGTGACTAATGAACACATTTAAAGCACAAAGTTTTGTGCAGGACTGTCTCTGTAATCGCAGGCCTTATTACGGCGTGTGTGTATGGTGATATGGTGCTATGTTATCCACGGAGTGTGGAGGGAGGGTGATATACAATTTCACTCGAATTCCACTGCATTCTGAGTCTTTCTGCACACTAAAAGAGTTGTATCACAGTGGCCTTACACTCAATCCCTGCCTTTTATCGACTAAAAGAGCTGTGTCACAGTGGCCTTACACTTAGTCCTTGCCTTTTATCGATTGCTTAAAAATATACCGAGAGCACAAGGCATGGTTAATAGCTCTCACAAGATGACACACTGAAAAAAGAGATGTTCTTGTTCTTGCTTTACACCTCCACACATATGAAAAGGTAGAACATAGTTAATAAAATTTATGAGAATGAAAGAGTGCAAAAGGGTGCACCTTAACAAGTCAGAACTAAAGTGCCACACTTTTCTGGATAGTTTTCTGAGAAGGAGCGTGACAAATTGACAATTACTACTTCTTGCTTACCTGGCCTTCTGGTTTTGTCATTCACCTGTCGTACAAGCGCCTTCATAGTAATTGTCGGGGATTTTATATCCTCTCCAAAGCAACTGTCGACTGCCTGCCACTCTGCTTTTATGGCAGCTGTTTTTAAATGCCAGAGCAGTCTCTTCTTTGTCACTCGTTTAATTCTTTAACAACTTGGAGAAAAGAGAGTGTTTAGCTCGCGTGAGGCTGCCACCACTGACAAAGAGGTGAGTCTACCGTGAAATTTTAAATACAAGCAGGATTCTGCCTAGGCTGATCCCAGGAGCAGTCCTTTGTAGTGTTCCCATTTGGAACCAACTGAGGTGTCCCCTCTAGGTCGTGAAAATCGCCAATATGCAGAGACAAAATAGACCAGCAAGACTAAGCTGGAAGACTGGCATAGCACCCTAGTCATCCATGACCCATTCGTCGCAAAGAAATCTTGGAATGTTATTGCTTTCTTGGAGCAAAGCGAGGGTGTTGGATATCCCCTTCAGGCACCAATTAAGTCTGCTGAAAGAAAAAAAAATCTTTTGCATAAATGACGATCAGTAGACTAAGCAGAAGTGATGTGCAAAAAATTATGCAAAAATATTCACATTGTCATGCGCCTTCATAGGACATCGACGGAAGAAGAAGCAGATCAACAGTTGGACGGATCGGTAGAGCTGAAAGAGGAGGAAGGGCAGAAGGACGCTTGTAGGCTTCGTCGCGGTCCTGCTTCGATCAATCCCTCTGTAAATAAACCCTGGTTCGTACTAAGCATGTAACAGTTTTGGTGAGAGGTGCCAAGTATCGACCATGGAGCGTTGCATCTATCGAAGGAGCCGTAGACTCGCTGGCTTACCATCTATGCCGTCGGATATGACTGGGGACGACAATACCGAGCAACCAGTACCATCCAACAACTGGCCACATTATCGAGAAACCTGGACATTTTTTGGAAATCCTGAGGAGTACGCTGACGAATGGCTGAAACACTGCGAAAGAGTGAGCAAATATATCCAGTGGAACCCTGCCACTAAATTGGTTAGCGTGGTATCCTTCCTTGACGCCACTGCCTTTGACTGGTTCGACAATCATGAGGATTCACTAAGTACATGAGCTACCTTTACAAGCGAGATCAAGAAGAACTTTGATGACGAATCGGCAAAGAAGCGTGCGGAGCAGACATTGCTTCACCGGGCGCAAGTACCCAGAGAAACTTGCACTGCATTCATCGAAGCTATCTGAAAGCTGTGCAAGCTACTGAATTCCACTATGCTTGAAGAAGACGAAGTCGACCACTTCCTAAAGGGAATTGCGGAAGATGTTTATAACTTGCTGACCAGCAAAGAGAGCCTGAGCACCACCACCGACGTTATAAAACATTGTAAACATTTGAAGCTCTCAAGATGCGTCGAATCACTCCTAAATCCGGAAGACAGGCTAATGTCACCTCTCTAGCCAGTGCTGAAGCCTGTCCTCCACATTCTATGGTCGATATGATACGAGAGATTGTGCGCGAAGAAGTGTCCAGATCCAGGGACACCACCTTCTGCCCTGCAGAATATCTGCGGCACAGTTGTGCACCGCAGGAAGATGTCGGCGCCCTGTCTGCTCTGGGGCCCAACCTAGCGGCACTTCGCAAATGGGCGATCGAAGCAACTATGCCCAACGTAATGCCCACCAGCCAACGGGAAGGAGGCTCGCCTACTCTGAAGATGTGGTTCGTCAGCAGCGAGAGCCTGGCTACAACCAACGTCACGACTTTGTTCGCCAGGGCTCTTATGGCGATCGCTGGCGCTCTCAACATTTGTGTTATCGGTGTTGCATTGTAGGTCATATCGCTAGATATTGCCGCCGACGGTTCCTGACTGCTCAAGAATACCGACCCCCGGCGAATATTCACAGACAACTGCACACCGAACAGCAGCGATCCCCGACTATGCCCACTTAAGACACGTACCATTCGACACATTTGCGGAGTTCATCACCTGCATCTGATCGCAGTGTGACACTGCCACCTCAGTGCCAACGGCGGTCCCCTTCCCCTCGACGCCGGGCTTCCCCTCCGCTTCCGGGAAACTAGGAGGCGCGGCCGATGGAGGTGAGGCCGCCGGCGATTCGATGACGTCCATAACTCTACCCGTGTTTATGTTGAAGAACAAATTGGAAGTGTTAATTGATGGTGTGAAAACAATGGCCCTTGTAGACATTGGCGCTATAGTATCCGTTATGAGTTTGAGGTTTAAGAACCGTTTAAGCAGGAAAGTAATGTTTAGTGGTGACTGTGCAGCGTTATTCCGTGGTGTCGGTGGTGAACCTTTGGTCCCACTTGGTGTGTGTGCTTCGGATGTTGTTATTGGTGGCCTAACGTTTCAAACAGAATTCGTAGTGCTACCTCGGTCAATGCATGATGCAATTCTTGGGATTGATTTTCTGCAAGAGTGTGGTGCAACTTCAGACTGTCATATGGGAGAAATTGCTTTTAATTCTTCACTACTTTCGGCTCTTGTGGACGACTCGGCACCTGATTTTGGAGCATTTCCAGTGGAAGAAGACACTATTGTGGAAGAAGCTTTATCTGCAGCATTCATGTGGTTTTTCTCTATTTGCAATCAGTGCGCATCTTTTGAAGCTGTACTAAAACATACGACACTCGCCTGCTCTAAGAAGAGCATTCTTGTCCCTCGTTGCGTCGTTCCCGTGGTCAGAGGCCGCACCAAGCTGTGGACAGTCAACCACTCTGAAGAGCCAGCTGTGTTGCCTCGTGGTCTCAAACTCGCCCGTTTCGAGTAAGGCGTGTCAGGTTCCGTTGAGGCGTTTACCAGCTCTGTCACTGAGCAGCCCGTGCAACGAGATATGGGGACCCAAGTTAAGGCTATGACTAATCAGTCTCTTTCTACAACCAAGCGTCGCATTCTAGTGGAACTACATCTGAAGTACATGATCGAGTTCGACTTTGCCAAGGACGACTCAACACCGCTGCTTACCAGTCGTATCCATCACACGATCAACACCGGGTCTGCACCTCCGATACGCCAGAAGCCCTATCGTGTCTCAGCAACTGAACGTAAGTTAATAGGTGATCAAGTTCAAGAGATGCTAAAGCGCGACGTTATTCGAGAATCTTCTAGTCCTTGGACAGCTCCAGTTATTCTTGTTAGGAAAAAAGATGGCACATGGAGGTTTTGTGTTGACTACCGTTGCTTAAATACAGCCAAGAAGAAAGACGTCTACCCATTTCCACGTACAGATGACGCAACTGACTGTCTGCACTCAGCTTCATACTTTTCGTCTTTTGATCTGAGATCAGGCTACTGGCAAATCCCCATGTACACTGCAGATAAAGAAAAAGCGGCAATCATAACGCGAGATGGCCTTTATGAATTTAACGTTATGCCTTTTGGATTATGTAATGCGCCTGCAACATTTGAGCGGTTCATGGATACAATGCTGCGTGGACTAAAGTGGCACATTTGTTTACGTTATTTGGACGACGTAATTTTTAGCAAAACATTTAGTGAGCACAACAGCTCTCTGAATATCGTGCTTGATTGCATAGAACGAGATGGTCTTGTCCTGAATCCAAAGAAAGATCATATTGTGAACCGTGAAACAACTGTTCTTGGTCACTCAGTTGATAAAGAAGGTGTTCGACATGATGCTAAGAAAATTGAAGCTGCCAGAATTTTTATGGTGCTGCAATCAGTAAAAGAGCTGCCGAGCGTTTTAGGGCTCTGCTCGTACTTTCGACGCTTTATACCATGGTTTGCGGACATAGCTTACCCACTCACGTGTCTGCTCCATAAAGATGCACCATTCAATTGGACCAGCGAATATGACGCAACTTTCCCTCATCTGAAATTTCTTTTGACCTCGGAGCCCATCCTACGCCACTTCTGCCCATCAGCCCCAATTGAAGTACACACTGATGCAAGTGGTATTTGTGTCGGCGCTGTACTTATACAACTCCATGGCCACGATCAGCACGTGGTAGCATATGCCAGCCACTCGTAGAGTAAGTGTGAAAGGAATTACACGATTATCGAGCAAGTATGTCTCGCAGTTGCTTTATCTGTACAGCGCTTTCGCTCCTATCTGTACAAGAATGCTTTCACCGTCGTGCCCGACCACCATTCGCTTTGCTGGCTCGTGTGTCTTCGTGACCCATGTGGACGGCTCGCTCGATGAGCTTTGCGCCTACAAGAATTAAATTTTACTGTGGTGCATAAAAGCAGCTGCAAACACTCAGATGCTTCAGTAGAGTCAGTTCTTGGGCTAGTTGGTAATCTTGATTCACGTTCATAGTATTCCAGTGCAACGGCACATAGCCAAAGAAAAGAAGACGGACAAGAAGGACGAACACAGCGCTGACTGACAACTGTTTAATCAGAGACGCACACACAGCTTAAATACTCTTAGACCAGCGTAAGTGCACACCGTAAAAGAACCAAAAAGGAAAAAATAGGAAAACCGAATCTCATCACATCTTTATCGCAAAAACTTTGAAAGGAACGCCTTTTCTGCATTATACAAAAAGACTGAGGTATCGCTGACACATCCTGACCCAGCTTTTTTAATATTGTAACAGTTCTTACACTGAAAAGGAACTGCAGCGGCTGAACGAGGGCACCAGAGAAAATGGACCTACACTTCAGCGTCGTCTACTTCTAGAGGCTGCGATCTCTTTCTTCTTCTACTTGCAATCCTCGTGTCACTGCCCCCTCTTCAGGAGCATCGCCCCGATGCGGTATTACCGTCAGACCGAATAGCGGGGAGAAAAAGTGTTCAAGAGGTACACCACGAGTCTGACATCACGGAATATGACTACATGCAGCCGGAAAGTCACTCGGGGGGTCGCTCGTAGTACGGCTTCATTCGCACCACATGCGTCGCTGCGCTTGCCGTTGTGCGATGAACGAGCTGGCGAGGCTGGTGCAACTTCGTACGTTACGTCGCTGAGGCGGCGGACAACAAGGTAAGGGCCGAAGTAGCGGCGCAGTAACTTTTCGGACAGCCCGCGACGACGAACGGGCGTCCAAACCCACACATAGTCGCCTGGGTGGTAGGTAACGTAGCGGCGTCCAAGGTTGTAGCGGTCAGCATCGATCTGCTGCTGACAGTGAATGCAGTGTCTGGCCAGTTGCCGTGCTTCTTCCGCGCGCTGAACATAGGTGGCGACATCGACAACAAGTTCACTCTCACTGTCAGGGGGGTCCACGGATAGCATAGCATCGAGGGGGGTGGTAACCTGTCGACCGAAGACTAATTCAAACGGAGTGAACTGCGTCGTCTCTTGCTGCGCGGTATTATACGCGAATGTTGCGTATGGGAGAATTTCGTCCCATGTCTTGTGCTCGATATCAATATACATGGAAAGCATGTCGGTCAAGGTCCTGTTGAGGCGTTCTACCAAGCCATTTGTCTGCGGGTGGTAGGCTGTTGCACGTCTATGGCTGGTGTGCGTGAGCTTGAGTACAGCCTGAGTGAAGCGGGCTGTAAATGCAGCTCCACAGTCAGTAATGATAGCTGCAGGAGCGCCATGACGCAGGACGATGTTATGGACGAAGAAGTCGGCGACTTCAGCAGCAGTACCGTTTGCAAGTGACGTGGTCTCAGCGTATCGGGTCAAATAATCTGTCGCGACCGCAATCCACCGGTTTCCTCTGGTCGACTTCGGAAAAGGGCCGAGGAGGTCTATGCCAATTTGCTGAAAAGGGGTCTTTGGTGGTGTTATGGGCTGCAGAAAGCCGGCTGGCTTCAGAGGAGGAGATTTGCGCCGTTGGCAATCCCGGCATGTTGTTACGTATCTACGCACGGATGGGAGTAAATTGGGCCAGTAATACTTAAGCCGAATCTTTGCCAGTGTGCGACTAACCCCCAAGTGGCCGGCGGATGGTTCATCATGACAAGCGCTTAAGATTTCGGAGCGTAACTGGGATGGCACAACAAGCAGAAACGTCTCTTTGTTGCTGTCAAAGTTGCGCTTGTAGAGGACTCCACGCTGCAGAATGAAGGTCTGTAGTCCACGGCGAAACACACGAGGTACATGAGAATTCAAACCCTCCAGATACTTAACGAGTGGCGCCAACTCAGAATCTGCTCGTTGAAGCTGCGCCATACGGGAGATGCTAATGGCACAAAGAACAGGGCAATCTTCGGGGATGTCTTGCGTAGCCGGTTCGACGGGCGCTCGTGATAAACAGTCCGCGTCCTGGTGCTGCCGACCCGATTTATAGACGACCGTAACGTCGTACTCCTGTAAACGGAGGAGGCTCCATCTGGCCAACCGGCCAGAAGGGTCTTGAATGCTGGCCAGCCAGCATAGCGAGTGATGATCGCTGACAACACGAAACGGTCGGCCGTAGATGTAAGGTCGAAACTTACTCAGAGCCCAGATGACGGCAAGGCACTCTTTTTCGGTCGTCGAATAGTTCTGTTCCGATCGAGAAAGTGTGCGGCTCGCGTAGGCAATTACTCGCTCTGCGCCGTCCTGCCACTGTACGAGGATCGCTCCGAGGCCGACATTGCTGGCGTCAGTGTGGACATCAGTCTCTGCATTCTCGTCAAAATGAGCTAGTATTGGTGGACTTTGAAGGCGGCAGCGGAGTTCCTCGAAGGCTGCGTCTTGGGCACTTCCCCATACGAAGGGTGTGTCATCTCGAGTCAAGGCAGTCAATGGTTCAGCTAGGCGAGAAAGATCTTTAACAAAGCGGCGGTAATACGAGCAGAGGCCCAAAAAACGTCGGAGGGCCTTCTTGTCGGTTGGGCGTGGGAAACTGGAGACGGCGGAAGTCTTGTCGGGGTCTGGAAGAACACCTTGTGCGCTGACAACATGTCCTAAGAAACGGAGCTCCTCGAAGGCGAAATGGCATTTCTCTGGCTTGATCGTTAGTTGTGCAGACTGAAGAGCTTGAAGGACAATGCGCTGCAAGTGTTGTTCGAAGCTAGACGAAAAGATGACCACGTCGTCCAGGTACACAAGGCACGTCTGCCACTTCAAACCAGCTAAAACAGTGTCCATCATGCGTTGAAATGTGGCCGGAGCGGAGCAAAGTCCAAACGGGAGCACCTTAAATTCGTACAGACCGTCGGGTGTCACGAAAGCCATTTTCTCGCGGTCTCGTTCGTCCACCTCGATCTGCCAATATCCGCTTTTCAGATCTAAGGAAGAGAAGACCCTGGCGTCCCGGAGTCGGTCAAGGGCATCATCGATCCTCGGGAGTGGGTATACGTCCTTTTTGGTAACATTATTCAGTTTCCTGTAATCAACACAGAATCGCAACGTGTTGTCTTTCTTTTTCACCAGGACCACCGGCGACGCCCACGGACTTGTTGACGGCTGTATAACGTCGTCTGCAAGCATTTCATCGACTTGCGTCCTAATAGCTTCGCGCTCTTTAGGCGAAACGCGGTATGGACGCTGACAAACTGGTGGCATGGCCGAATCGGTGACAATGCGATGCTTGGCTACCGGCGTACGTCCAACCTTGGAGCTCGCCGCAAAGCAATCTTTAAAATCAAGTAGCAGCGACGACAGAAGGTTCTTCTGATGAGGTGACAACTCTGGGTTGATTTTAACCTTCTGAAGGGCGTTACTTGGTGCGGCATCGTCGTGAAGATTCACCTGTACGGGGCACAGATTCGGCAACCTATCCACGTTGTCGAGGAAGGCGACGGCCGTTCCCTTGGCGAGGTGCTGCATTTCGTTCGTGAAATTCGTCAGAAAAACTGTCGATTTTAACCTTCTGAAGGGCGTTACTTGGTGCGGCATCGTCGTGAAGATTCACCTGTACGGGGCACAGATTCGGCAACCTATCCACGTCGTCGAGGAAGGCGACGGCCGTTCCCTTGGCGAGGTGCTGCATTTCGTTGGTGAAATTCGTCAGAAAAACTGTCGCACAGCCGTCATTCAGTTCAACAAGAACGCGCGCGATAGCCACACCCTTCTTGAGCAACAGCGAAGGGTGACTGTTCGCAATACCTTCGTAGTCGTGAAACGATTCGTTCCTCACTAACACCAGCACACTGGACCGTGGTGGCAGCATTACGTCGTCTTCGACTATACGCAGGGCGTTGACTCCTGGGCCTTCTGTGTTACTGTGCGCCACGGCTTGCTTCGTCGAAAATGTGACTCGCGCCTCGTGTAGATCGATCACAGCACCGTTTGCCTGTAGAAAGTCGAGGCCCAGGATCAAATCTTTCGAACACTTGCTCAACACGACGAATTCACCCACGTAGACGAAACCGCGGATGCCGACTCGGGCTGTGCACCTTCCGGCCGGGCTAATGAGGTGACCTCCAGCCGTGCGAATGCTAGGGCCCAACCATGGTGTCAAAACTTTGCTCAATTCCTGGGCGAGGGTGTGGCTCATCACGGAATAGTCAGCCCCAGTATCAAGTAAAGCGATGGTGTCAGTTCCGTCAATTGTCACACGCAAATCAGAAGTAGCGCGTCGGATGCTGTCGCTACCCTGCCCCGGTGAGGAATCAGCGTATCGGTATATCGGCGGCGGAGGATCTTCAGTTTTTCCGACAGCAGCGGCCTTGCCTCCGGAGACCGCTGGAATTAGTTTTCCCGGCGTGGACTGGGAGAACGCCGCTCAGGGTAGCCGGCGTCTCGGCGAGGGCTTGGGGAACGGTAACGCAGCGGAGATGACGACCTAGGATCGTAGCGACCGTATGTCCCAGGCCTCTGACGGGCCGACAGATGAGCTTCAATTTCGAATGGTCGTTCGCCATTCCGGAGGCAAGGGTCGTCGGGCGCGAAACCATGCAGACCCACTCGGCGGTACGGGCAGGCCCTGTAAAGATGTCCCGCCTCACCACAGTGGTAGCAAAGGGGCCGCCGGTCCGGTGCACGCCACACTTCACACTTCCGTGGCCGCTGATAAGCTGGTCGAGCAGGCACACGGGAAAGACCAGACTGCTGCGCTGCGTGAGTCGCGGTATTCACGTCGTAGCCTGGCGTTGGGGCCCGGCAGAGGACAGATGCATAGGTTGGTCTGACCTCAGTCTGTCTTGGGATCTCAGGCAGTTGTTGCTGCTGTGCTGCTAGGCGCACCTCGTCCCGGACGACTTCAGACAGCGATGTAACAGACGGCGCGCTGGGAGGCAGCTGGAGGGCTTGTAATTCCTCCCTGACGATCGACCTGATAAGGTCCCGTAAAACGGCCGCATCACTCCCTAGCGGCATCGAAGAAACAGCGGGCCCAAGCGTGCTTACATCCCGATTGTATTGCCGGGCTCGTTGCAGGAGCGTCGTCTCCATGGTAGTCGCTTCCGTGAGGAATTCGGCAACAGTACGCGGTGGACTGCGCACAAGACCGGCGAAAAGTTCCTGCTTGACCCCGCGCATGAGGTGGCGAAGCTTCGTCTCCTCCGCCATGGATGGGTCAGCACGCTTGAAGAGGCGCGTCATGTCCTCTACATACATGCTGACGCTTTCGATAGTCCACTGGTTACGGGAGCGAAGCGCAGCTTCAGCTTTCTCCCGGCGGTCTGCGTTGGGGAATGTAGCTATGAGATTTTGGCGAAATGTCTCCCAGGTGGGCAGGTTGCTCTCGTGGTTCTCGTACCATGTCCTAGCATAGTCCTCGAGCGCAAAATACACATTATAGAGCTTACGGTCGTCGCTCCAACCGTTGTAGCGGGCGACCCGGTCGAAGGTGTCCAGCAGTCTTCCGCATCTTCGTACACGTCGCCGTGAAAAGATGGCGGTGTTCACGGCGTGTGGTAGAGGATGGGCGCCGGGAACCTACTGTCTGTGGCCATTTCCGGTGGGACCGTCGGTCGAGGCTGCGTCTTCCTCGTCAAGTTGTCAAGAGGACCGAACTCAGGTGTCTCACCGCGGAGGCGGCGGCTTGGGCGCTGATGGACCGGTGTGAGTGCCGTCTTTATCTCGTAGGCGTACGCAGGTCGGAAAGCGTACCCAGCACTGCTCCACCAGATGTGTAACAGTTGTTACACTGAAAAGGAACTGCAGCGGCTGAACGAGGGCACCAGAGAAACGGACCTACACTTCAGCGTCGTCTACTTCTAGAGGCTGCGATCTCTTTCTTCTTCTACTTCCAATCCTCGTGTCAATATAGTAGGCCTCCATCGTTTCGCGGGTTGTTTTTAATTTTGTTCTGCTCAGAATCCTTACTCCGGAAAACATCGGAGTGCAATCCTTGCAAGTTGCGCAGTGCTCGACAAGGTTAGCACCTTCCCTATTCCTTAGGTCTCTTGCGTGTTCCCTAAGGCGGTCGTTGACGCAGCGCCCTGTTTGCCCTATGTACGACCTGCCACACGTCAAGGAGATTTCGTACACAACGCCTGTGGCGCATTCCGCAAAGCGGTTCCCGTGCCCCTTATTACACCCAGGTTTTTGGTTTTCATCTGTGATGCGTCGGGCCAACTGGCCAAGCTTCCGAGGGGCTGAAAAGACCAACGGCACATTGTGCCGGTTTGCCACCTTTTTGAGGCCATGGGATAATTTGTGTACGTAGGGCATCACTTCAGGCTTTACTTTAGCCTGCGGAAGGGTTATTGCCTCCTTCCGAGTTCCGGGCTTCAACTTCTTCAATAGCGCTTCTGCAACAGCGACAACTACCGAGTCAGGGAAACCGGCTGCCTGAAGCCTAGCCAATTGATTCTCAAAACTATCTTGCATATCATGCACACAAGATTTTCGGTGTGCAGACTCTAAGCAGAGTTTTGCGATCCCTCTCTTCACAATTTTTGAGTGGGATGAATTATAAGGCAATAGCTCTTTTTGTGCTCTGGGCAAGTAAGACCAACACACGTACTTATTCATAAACCTAATTCTTACATCCAAGAACTGCAGACTGTCTTCAACTGGGAGGGGCTTAATTGTTTACATTCTTTTTAGGCTGCCCCACCATACTTTTTGAAAAGATGAAGTACACTCATAAGTGTACCCTCGTTGGGAATGGCACAATATTTGTCTAAAACAATTAAAAAGTCATCTACATAACAAAACACTTTTCGAACAGAGTCAATCTTAGATTGCTTAAAATGATCGCTGAAATGGCAATCAATGCATGCTAAAAAGATATCACATAAAACCGGGGCGACACAAGACCCTATGCATATCCTCTTCTTTTGCAGATGAAACTCCTTGTCAAAGACGGTAAACGTACTACACAAATAAAATTCTAAAAGCGCTAAAAAGTTTTCTACGGTCATCCTTGGCGTATTTTGAAACTGAACGGGTCCGTTATCGTCAATACATTCCTTGACAGCAGCAAACAGTTCTTGGTGCGGAACGGAATAAAAAAGGTCGTCAACATCAACCGAAAAGGCATATCTTACATCTTGGTTGTCCTTTAGGAACTGAATTGCATCCATAGAACTCCTCGCCAAAAAGGGATCATTTATCTTGAGGCCATTCAACACTTTTTGTAGGAATCTGCTGACATTATTTTGCGATGTTCCCCTTTCACTTGCAATTGTATGAAGCGGGGCATCAGGTTTATGGGTCTTCACACTATAAAACACCTGTAACCCGCCACTTTCACTATTTGTGATGGCTTTTGCAAGCGGCAGTAGCTCTAAACGCTTAAAAAACTCCGCGATTGCCTTTAATCTGGGTGTCACGTTTTTTTACTGCTACGAAATTTTTCTTCACTGCTTGCAAAGCTTTTTCCTTAAACATGGCTCTGGGCATGGCGACAAAACCCGTGACTTTATCCGCCTGTAAAAGACAAAGCTCATTATCCGTAAAAAATTTCACGATACCAGCCAAACATTTTTTAGCCTTGTCTTGTCCCTTATGTTTTACGTTCTTTGACAAACAATCTATGCCATCTAAAAGGCAACGTCCCTGGTTTGCCTGAGCTGCCTTCTCGGCTATGCGACGGTTCAAGCCCACAAGCTCATGAGGGGGTACACAAGGTTCCAGACCAAATTTCGGACCTTTGTCCAGCAAGTTCGAGATGTTGGCAGGGACAGAAGCCCCGCCCACCACTACAAGTCCATCCTTACTGCGCTCTTGTTTGTTAGGTTTCCTTGAGCTAGCAACAATCCATTTCAAGTTCTTGTTCCACCAGACTTCGGTCAGTCTTGCAGCTTCACTTCTGAGGTGATGAAACCGTCTTGGCGCGATCCATTCCGGGTAGCGCGCAAAGCATGCAGCGTGTAGCCAGTCGGTGTATAGCCTTACTTGTCGCTGCAGTTCTCACCTTAAGAGTTTGCAAACGCATTTTACATGCAACCACGACGGCAGAACAGCACGAACAGGCACTCACTTTTGCGGCCGTCACTCTCTTCTTTATGCTGAATGCCAGGAACCTAGCACGGTACGTCGCTCTTGCAATGCTGATCTGGAGCACATTCACATTCTGAAGACCAGGAACACAGAGGAGAGGCGAGCCCTATGTATAAGAAATGTACTTCAGTAGAGTCAGTTCTTGGGCTAGTTGGTAATCTTGATTCACGTTCATAGTATTCCAGCGCAACGGCACATAGCCAAAGAAAGGAAGACGGAAAAGAAGAAGGACGAACACAGCGCTGACTGACAACTGTTTAATCAGAGACGCACACACAGCTTAAATACTCTTAGACCAGCGCAAGTGCACACCGTAAAAGAACCAAAAAGGAAAAAATAGGAAAACATAATCTCCTCACATCTTTATCGCAAAAAATTTGAAAGGAACGCCTTTTCTGCATTATACAAAAAGACTGAGGTATCGCTGACACATCCTGACCCAGCTTATTTAATATAGTAGGCCTCTATCGTTTCTCGGGTTGTTTTTAATTTGCTTCTGCTCAGAATCCTTACTCCCGAAAACATCAGAGTGCAATCCTTGCAAGTTGCGCAGTGCTTGACAAGGCTAGCACCTTCTTTATTCCTTAGGTCTCTTGCGTGTTCCCTAAGGCGGTCGTTGACGCAGCACCCCGTTTGCCCTATGTACGACCTGCCACACGTCAAGGGGATTTCGTACACAACACCTGTGGCGCATTCCGCAAAGCGGTTACCGTGCCTCTTATTACACCCAGGTTTTTGGTTTTCACCTGCGATGCGTCGGGGCCAACTAGCCAAGCTTCCGAGGGGCTGAAAAGACCAACGGCACAATGTGCTGGTTTGCCACCTTTTTGAGGCCATGGGATAATTTGTGCACGTAGGGCATCACTTCAGGCTTTACTTTAGCCTGCCGAGGGGTTATTGCCTCCTTCCGAGTTCCGGGCAACTTCTTCAATAGCGCTTCTGCAACAGCGACAACAACCGAGTCAGGGAAACCGGCTGCCTGAAGCCTAGCCAATTGATTCTCAAAACTATCTTGCATATCATGCACACAAGATTGTCGGTGTGCAGACTCTAAGCAGAGTTTTGCGATTCCTCTCTTCACAATTTTTGAGTGGGATGAATTATAAGGCAATAGCTCTTTTTGTGCTCTAGGCAAGTAAGGAGATTATGTTTTCCTATTTTTTCCTGTTTGGTTCTTTTACGGTGTGCGCTTACGCTGGTCTAAGAGTATTTAAGCTGTGTGTGCGTCTCTGATTAAACAGTTGTCAGTCAGCGCTGTGTTCGTCCTTCTTCTTTTCCGTCTTCTTTTCTTTGGCTCTGTGCCGTTGCGCTGGAATACTATGAACGGGACTCAGATGCTGATTGTCTTTCGCGATTGCCGCTTAAAACGACTGATGACGACGCAGACAACTTCGATGAATACTTGGCTTCACTTTCACAAGCCTTTCCCGATCTTCGAGTTTTCCAAACTGAGCAACGCAAAGGCCAAACATTAACCTCTTTGTTTGATGCTGCCAAAGATTCTCTAAAGAACAATTTTTTCATTCGCGAAGGATTGCTTTTTAAGAAGAATTTCGCTTCTGGGGGAGCCCGCATGCTTCTTGTTGTGCCAGAAAGCCTACGCATTACAGTTCTTGAAATGATACATGATGACGCCACGTCTGTGCACTTGGGAGTGGCCCGAACCCTCCACTGCACACAGCAACAATTTTTCTGGACTAAGATGCATTCAACTATACAGTGTTATGTAGCCAGCTCCGTGCAATGCCAGCGCTTTAAGCTGCCGACTTCAAGTCCACCAGGAAAATCGCGGCCAGTCACACCTCCAACAGTACCGTTTGAGCAAGTTGGCACTGACGTTCTTGGACCTTTCACACGGTCCTCCAAAGGAAGCTGATGGATTCTTGTGTGCGTAGATTACTTAACCCGTTATTGTGAGACAGTCATGATACTAGCTGCTATTGCATCTGAAGTATCTCATTTCCTACTTCGATTCGTCATTCTTCGCCACGGCCCTCCTGCAGTTCTCATTAGTGACCGTGGACGGCAATTCACAGTGGACGTTGTTGAAGAACTTCTCCGCCTCAGCGTACGCAGTTTTAGGCACTCAACGCCACATCATCCCCAAATGAATGGTGTGGTAGAACGCAATAATCGGACGCTCACTACCATGCTGGCTATGTACATCGCTGCAGATCATCAGGACTGGAATGGTGTCCTCCCGTTCATTACTCATGCTTACAACACAGCGCAACATGAGCAACTGGCTACAGCCCCTTCTACCCGTTCTATGCTCGCTCGCCTCGCTATGGCCTCTATACCACACTGCCATTTTTCACTCACCCTTCTCTCGCTACCACACTCTGTAGAGCTGAAGAAGCTCGCTAGCTTGCCCGCGTTTGAATCTTATCTACGCAAGAGCGTTCTAAGAACCACTATGACGCCCGACACCAACTAGTTTCTTACGTTCGTGGTGACATTGTGTGGTTGTGGACACCTCTACGCAAGCGTGGTCTTTGCCAGAAACTGCTGTCACACTACACTGTACCATTTGTTGTGCTAGAGTACATAAGCGGCCTGAATTACGTTATAGCACGTCCAGCTGCAAGTGGTCGAAGGTCACGCCAGTCTCAGGTGGTGCATGTAGCCCGCCTCAAGCGATTTCATTCCAGAGGTTCTATTTAAATCGCCCAACGGGCTTCGTCTGCGAGGAGGGAAATGTCATGCGCCTTCGTAGGACATCGACGGAAGAAGAAGCAGAACAACGGTTGGAGGGATCGGTAGAGGTGAAAGAGGAGGAAGGGCAGAAGGACGCTCGTAGGCTTCGTCGCGGTCCTGCTTCGATCAATCCCTCTGTAAATAAATCCCTGTGCGTGCTAAGCACGTAGCAATATTGAAGCACATTTTATTCGCATCCACATTTGTGGACATAGCACCTTAAACTTGATACGTGAACCTAAACACTGCTACATTTGGTTGCCTTTTCTAACTGATCGTTAGACATGAATAAATGTTTAGCTGTGAGAATATATGCTTCAGGGAATTATTCTGTAGTTCAGGACTTATAAAACAGATAAAAGTAGTCATTCTGTGATGACAGGCAGAGGAAAATACGGTATTTAGAGCACTGAACGAGGCTTTTAGATGTGCAGCCTTTACATCGGTGCCGTTGTGTAATTAACGTGTTCAAAAGTTGGGGCCAATGGTTGCTTTCATCGTAAGTAATGCTTCAAGTCTGGCTGCATCGAAGGGGTCTCGAGTGATCTGAGCACAGGTGGAAAGGGAGAGAGAGATAGCATCTTGCGGCCTGTTTTACACATGGTTTTACAAAAATGAGAAGTCATTTTTAAAGGTCATTGTTTGCTCAATTTATGTCAAAGACCTGAAACAAACTGTCCCCTCACTCTACCAATGCGCTGATTGTTGCTTTGTAGCCTTGGAGCTGAGCGGCCAGCTCTGAACTGACTCGTGGTGTGAGGGCGTGGGTCGGCCGCACTTCTTTGGAGGTGCTTCTACATCGGCTAATTTTATGAAAAACACATCAGCGCTGGAGCCGGCCAATGTTCCTTTTGATCAAGCACAGTTTTTAGCACCCGTAAGCAGTAAGCTCATTTTCTACCGTACGTGCCCAAAAAAAACGGCACGTTGTGGCGAGAAAACGCCACTTCAATATTTTCGTTATGTTAAGGCGCCATGTCCACATAAGTGGACAGGCCACTTTGAACGTCCACCGCAGCACTTTTTCTTTGTCTGTGACAATAAAAATTGGTGCGCTGTTTCTAAATTAACCTGTCGACATATTTCGAGCCCTAAATTGCATCATTCACGATCATTTGTAGAGATAGAATAAAAAAAAGAGAGCTATTTACTCATTCCACCAAAGAATGACCTGATGCACATATTTTTTTTTTTTACAAACGCATTTCACTGTAGCTGCAAGAGATGGCGCCACAAACTTGACAGGGAGGGTCAAAATGGTAACAGAGCAAAGGTGGAAATTTGCCTTGCGTACAAAAATATGAGGAGGCTTAAGTCACATCCACATATGTGGACCCAGCGCCCGAAGGGGATATTCGTTTTCTATCTCAAACAAACAGCGGTTCACTGTAACAACGTCATTCCGTTCCGAAACAAAGCCAGAATTTTTGTAGAAAATTTCATTTAGTTGCATGATTTTATCTGAGCACCACACTTATGTTTTTTCAAAACAACCTGTACACTCAGTGACAAGGCACTTTGTATAGTTTCATATGTGGCTAATGTATCGTCTGAAATCTTTCTGGAATCCATAAATAATGATATTAACAGGGCTTGTGGCAATGAAAGTGTTCTGAAAATTTTTAGATTCAGCATACTTTCGTTAATTCAAACCTAATGGGATCAGAGATTTTTGTTTGAATTATCATAAGTGCACCTTAACATGATCTAAGAATGAATGCAATTTGCTGTACTGATATCTGAGTATAAAAATAGTGTTTTGATTTATTTCTCTATGCAAATGTAGCTAAATGCTTTAGCACAACATAAAATATGGGTGAAAGGCAGTGAAAGGTAGGTTGGTTTACTGAAGTGTGGTTGAAAAAAGTTATCAATAATGTGCTGGTTTTGCAATAGAGTAAAAACTTCAGGAGACAAAGAAAAGGTGCAAGTCATCCGAAAATCGAAAAGTCGAACAGCTACAAAAACACTCTCTGAAACTGCTTTGCAGCGCAGTAAATTTAATTTATAAAAAATAGGCAGTGTTCATCTGCTTTAAAGTAAAAAACTGTGCAGCAATGATGGTTTTTCACCACTCCTTAATTTTGCAGTGCAAACCGGCATGGCGAGATGCCTTCTAAAAGAAAAAGCCTTGCCTTTAAAAAAAGAATACGATATCGTTATAGAGTGCCTCCGCCTATCAGCAGCCGCTATCAGCAGCCCAGTGTGGGGAGATGGAGGTTGCAGGTTCTGTACACTGATGGAGCAGCAATGAGCAGCTGCTCAAGGTCAGCACGGAGAGCAATGCAATGGAGCCACGGCAGCAGGGCCAGAGGTAGGAAACTGCGGCTAGTTTCGGTTTCATCTACATCAGTGCAACTGGCAACTGGAGATGAACTGATGCTTAAAACTCTGTGATTGCTGCCCATGCACACAGTGCAATAAAGGCTGTGGCCAAGTGGTCTGAGTGACCAGGGTACGAAGCAGCTTTTCCTTCGACGGCGGTGGTTCAAATCCGGCTTAGGGATGAAGCTTTCCTGCTGGACACTGCTGCCATGACGACGATATGACGCTCTATTTGGCTTCCCTCCCGCTGCTACGGGAGGCATTGGCGCTGACGCCAATATTTGTTGGACAATCGTGTGCACAGAAGTTTCCTGCCCCTGGCCGGGCAGCCTTTGACTATGGCGATGCCGAAGGCAGCTTTTCCACCTGACAAGCTCCTTAACACTCACTTGTTAAAAAGGCCAGCGATGCAACAATTGGCGTCCGAACCGGCATGCAGTTGGACTTAGTTCGCAGACATGCGTCTGGCAGCTGCAATCACTGCGGGCTGGTAGCGAAGATCAGAAAACGAATCTATACTGCCACACGGCAACTCCGATCGAAACAGCCTCACCCTTCGGATTGCGTCGGAGCTAACCGGTTGGAGGGGCCACGCAGCGCGACAAACCTGACTCATGCGACTTCAGTCTCCGCTCTTTCGCGCAAAGGAAGTGTTGGAGCAAGGCAAAAAAAGCTTGAATTAACTGAATTTGAGAGAAATCGCGGTACGAATTAAGCGGCTTTAAAATGCATTCAAAATGCAGCCAGCCAACCAAAATTTTTACGTTTGTTTGATTTAAGCAAAAGTATGAATTATTCGAGTTTGAATATTCGCGAGTCTACTGTATGCTGATAATTGACTACCTGGAGCTTCTCTAAGAAAAACATGCCTCAACCTTTTTAAACAAGGTGAAACAGGTTTTAAATATCTTTAGACAGCGTGATGAAAGCCTGACTTTCACCCATGAGCTCCCCGAAGAAAACTGTCAGCGGTTTTCAGACACTGAAGTTACTGTGTCTCCAGAAAAGTCTATAGCAGAAAAAGTGGTTGGTACTAGATGTGTTAATGATAGGACATCTGAGCATAAGCTGTCAATGGAGAACAGAGCAAACTTACACCTGCCGAAGCGCTGCAAGAAATACAAAGTTTGTGAACCACGATCTTGGCGACAAACAAAGTGGACAGAAGTTGTGATATGGCTAGCAAGCTCCTTGAAGTACTATTCTTCATCCCAAAGAGGGCTAATGAATGCATCAATGACATGTCAGTGTACCTGAAACATAAAGGACTATTCCTGACAACACGTGATGCTTGTAATCGTGTGTGATGTTTTGCTTGTTAATTCTGATGAAAGATTTCAAGAATCTATACATATATGTGTGATCATTATGAATAACGAGTTGTGAATTTGTGCTTGTCCTATCCACATTCTTTTTTGTGTCAAACGTGTTTTTTCCTTAACCATGAGCCAATTAACCCCAGAGCAAATACTGCTAAAGTTTGTCCTGATGGTTGTCTACAGTATCAATCCTTATAATTATCATTCAGTCAACTATGCTGAGCGCAAGCAATCTGTCTCTTCTACCACACAAGCCTTCCAGGAATCACGTACATGAATGTGTGTATCATTTTTTGTGGACTAAGGAGGGAAAAGCTGCCATGTGTAGCTGTTCCCATTAACCATATTAAAATGCACAACACAGAGCAGATGCAACAAGACAGAAAAGCTGCACGCAAGCAATGATGATGAGGATGATGATGATGATGAACAGCAGACTGACAGGACCCGGCTCAACGACCATGAAGCTAATCAAAGTTGGTGCAGGTGGTCGTACAGGACCCCATTATCTCTGCAAGCACACACACCAAAGAGTTTAATGGGAAAATAAAAATGGAATAAGTACAATTGGAAAAACACACCATATGAAAACAACAACCAGAAAAAAAAAAAGACAGGAGATTTAATACAGAAGCTCTCAAGAAACATGCATGCAAGTGACATTTGTTTCCCACCAAGATTTTAGCTGCATAGTACACTTAGTATTCTTTTGCCCTTGTTGCCTGCATGCCGTGTATCCATCTGCGTGCATCAGGAGTGTGACCCCGCTCACCTTCGGACGTGCAGGGCTCCCAGGGATCCCGTAGCAAGGGATATCCACTGCCAGAGGAACGAAGCCACATTCGGAGCATCCCTGAGCGCCTTCGACAGGGCCCCTGACAGGGCCGCCCTCTGCGTACGGCTCTGCTGGTCCTGGTAGGTGCACACCCGCACAAAGGACATGTGCACCACCCCCAGCTGCTGCAACCTGAGAAGGACATAACAATAATTTCTTTCGGGACTTCCTCCTGACACAAAGAAAAGCTCAACAATAAAACGATCGTCGCAACAATCATTCTTCTGGCACACAGTTACCACGGTGCAAACTGTGCTCACGGCTTCGTGCCATTTTGCATTATTTGTGAGAACTGTAAACACTTTTGATCACATTTTTTGTGCTGCTAACTCTGGAAGAGGAGGTACAATTGTACTCTGTGACTGTGGGGCCTCCCTCATTAGAGCCTGCTTCTTACTGTATCACCCCAAAAAGTCATCATCACCATCAGCCCAACTACGCCCACTGCGGGGCAAAGACCTCTCCCATGTCTCCCCATTTAAACCTGTCCTGTGCCAGCCACCCTCTAAATTTCTGCTGGCCCCTGCTACGCTTGCCTTGCATTGGAATCCACTCCGCTACCCTCTAAGGCCTGTGGTGCCTCGCCCTCTTCGGGTCTCTTAATAAAGGTTACACCTATCATTTTCCTCTCCATAGCTCGCTGCATTGCTCTCAGTTTTAGTTGAACCCGTTTTGTCAGCCTCCACATTTCTAAGGGTGTGCAAATACAGTCGAGCCCACTTACAACGATCCTGAAAGTCGCGTGGATTGCATATGTTTTAACCAAAATTCACAGTAGGTGGCCTTCGCAAACACAGTCAAAAATACAGATTAAGATAAAGCCACGTTTATTTTTCATGAAATGCGATTATCCAATCATAGCCGCAGTTGTTTTCACAGTCAAAGCAGAATGCGGCATACAGCACACGCAGTTGGCGTGCAGTCCGCCATCATGCTAATAATAGGGTTCGTGGCCCTTGGACTTGTGTGACCTAACAGCCTTGTAGTCTGCAATCCTCAACAAAGTTGTATGGATGTACCAACAATAGCACAGTGCACGAGCATGCAGATTCTGAATCACAAAGCAATGTCAGGCACATGGTAGAAGAGAAAAAATTTTTTATTAGTAAATAGTCGCGTCAGTTCATAGAAATTTTGTCTGCGCATCTTTCAACTGCCCAAGATACCAAAACCTTGCCTTTCATACAGAATATGTATGCTAAAATGACAGGCCCCAAGAACGATGTAGCATAATTACAGGTGGTAGGTTTCCACTTACGAAGGTGCACATTCATTTTGAAAGATAGAACTGTTCTGTCACTGAGATGACACTGGTGAGTCACAACAGCCCTTGTAATTTCAATATTTCGCAAGTACAAAAAACAGCCAAATAAATCTGAGTGGCTTCATAGTTGATACACCTAAAAAAAAGTAAAAGAATCTCGTGGCTGCAAACTGTTAAGTAACACAACAAGCATCCATTCCATCTCTGGTGAACTTCTTTTTTTTCTGAGTCTTTCTCAAAGGGTCCAGGCCTTTCAATAGAAGTGCTGCCTTGTCAGTGCATAAAACTATGAATCCAGTCGTGAGCACATTTGCATACTGGCTGCAGCAAAACAAACCAGAATATTTCCTTCACTCGCTAAATTACACACACTGCATTGTCACTGCAAAGCTTAATTCACTTGGTTGAAGAAGAGAGTGGCTGCCTCCCCTAACCTCTTCACTGCCCGAAATATTTCTTTAGACGGCATCAACCTTTATCAGGTATCAGTCTACAGTACGGTTTGCCTTTCATGGCAGAACTTTGCAAACTATAGGCCTTGTCCTCTGCACAGTCATTAGACATTATACATGTCAGAGTGACACATCCTGCCAAACAGTCTATAGTGTTGGACGCTCACTAATTCGGACACTAAGGGTTTTGCGCCGGTTAATTTGAACCTCCCTTCGAGTATGACTGGCATTGCAAGCTATCACTAAAATAGCCTTACTCAAACCTGAATTGCAGATTTGTGCAGACAACAGCAAGCATGATGAAAAACGAACGGTCATAAACAAAGAAAAATGGAGAGTAATGGGTTGTTCGTTGTAGCGCAGTATAGTAGGCAAAGGTAACAAATAGAAGCAGGGAGTCCCAGTTGGTGTGGTCAGGTTGAATGCAGGTAGAGAGCATGTCCGAAGGGGTCCGATGGAAGCGTTCGGTGAGGCCATTGGGTTGGGGTCATAAGCAGAGGTTGTTTTGTGGGTGGTATTCGAGGCAAGAAGACCTTGCTCCAAGACAGCAGAGAGAAAAGCCTTGCCACAGGCGCTGAGAAGAACTAGAGGAGCTCCGTTGCACAGAAGAATGGCGGGCAGAAAGAAATGGACGATTACTGCAGCAGAGCCTGAAGGAAGAGCAGCACACAGTGGCGACTATCCAGCGATTCCACACAGGTGTCAATGACAGAGGCCCATATAGGTCAATGCCGACAGCGTCGAACGGAGTGAATGGGCAAGGAAGAGGTTGTAAGAGGCCCGCGGAAGGAGACGTTGACCATTTATGGTGTTGGCAGATAACACAAGACGTGACCTATTTTGCAAAGCTGGTTGAAAAACCCGGCCAAAAGAAGGAGCTTTTAAGGCAATCGTACGTCTTCTGGAAGCCCAGGTGACCAGCAGTCGGATCATCGTGGAACGCTTGCAACAGCTGGCTATGAACGGAACGGCGAACAATAGGACCCAGGAGTGGCCGAGAGGGTTGTAATTATGCCGGAGCAGCAAGCCATTCTGTATTGTGAAATTGGTGAGTTGGCGGCGCAGTTTTGCGATCGGAGGCTGCGTAGCACCGGTGAGGCGATCGATGAGCATTGGGCAGTAAGTGTCTGCTGTTTGGAGGCGAGATCTCTGGGCACGGGAGCAGTTGTCATGGAAGGAGACGGGGTATCTTCAGGACAACCTGGAGATGAAGGAGACAACGTGGTTGAAAGTGGCGGTCAAAATCCTTATGTTGTTTGCCAGATTTGTAACTTATTGTAAAATCAAATTCCCAGAGGCGGAAAATCCGGCGCCCGAGCCGCCCAGACAAGTTCTTTAGGAAGGACAACCAGCACAGAGTGTGGTGGTCAGTGACGATTGTGAAGTAGCGGCTGTACAGATAGGGGCGAATTTTTTAACGGACCATACCACGACGAGGTGCTCCTGTTCGGTGATGGTACAGTTTTGCTCTTTTGGAGTCAGAGTACGACTTGCGCAGGCAACAAGCCTTTCGATAGATGAAACTTGTCACTGCAAAAGCACAGCGCCAAGACCGTGCCCGCTGGAATCGGTGTGCAGAATTGTTGAAGCTGACTCAACAAAAGTATCGGATCGGACGCAAAGTGGCGGATGAAGCGCCGAAAGTAGGAAGCAGTTCAAGAAAACTGCGAAGCTCTTTGGCACTGGGCGGATGTGAAAAATGCAAAGCAGGCATTTTTTTATCGGGATAAGGCCGTATGCCATCTTTTCCGACGATGGGCCAAGCATTTTATTAGATTTGGAGGCAAAAAAAAAAATTTTTTTAGTGTTGAGCTGAAGGCCAGCCCCTGCAAGCATAGTTAAAACTTCGTCCATAAGATTCATCCATTCATAAGCAATAAGCTTGCCGTCCCGGTTAGCTCAGTTGGTAGAGCAACCGCTCCGGTGAAGCGGCGGTTCCGGGTTCGAACCCCGGACCAGGATGAATTTTTATTTAACTACGAAGTTTCTGAGAAAGCTGTATAGCTTTCCTTTGTAGCCGTACAGCTGTGCTTGGGTGAATGTCAATGTGTAATTACTCCCTGATTACAAACCTACTCCACCTGGGGGATTCCTCTAAACATTTGACCATTAAAACTTCATCCAGGCGTTTAAGGTGGTTGCAGAAGGTCAAAGAAAAGATGACGATATCGTCCAGGTAACAAAGGCAAGTTTTCCATTTGAGGCCCCGGAAAACTGTATCAATCATGTGCTCGAACGTAGTGGGAGTGTTACAAAACCCAAAAGGCATAATGCTGAACTCATGCAATCCATCCAGGGTGCTAAACACTGCCTTTTCTTTGCCATCTTCATGCATAAAAATTTGCCAGTCAACGGGTCGCAGGTCGAGGCTGGAGAAAAATTTGGTTCCTTGTAAGCAGTCAAAGCTGTCATCAATGCGAGGAAAAGGGTATACATTCTTACGAGTTTTGTTCAGAGCACAATAACCGATGCAGAAACGTAAGGAACCATCCTTCTTCTGCACTAACATGACTGGTGAGGACCAAGGACTCCATGAAGGACGTATAACGCGACGATTTAACACGACTGGTGAGGACTGGATAAAGGACGTATGACGTGACGATTCAGCATGTCAGTCACACTGGCCTGGATAATATGGAGTTCGAAACTAGACACTCGGTATGGGCGGCAACGAATGATCACAGAGCCGACAGTGTCAATGCGATGGGTGGTTGTACATGTTTGGCCCAAAACTGCGGAATGTATTTTAAAGAAAGAAGAATGCTTCTTCAAGACGGTGACCAAGGCCTGGGCGTGGTCTGATGAGAGGTCGCGGCTGATGGTAGGGGAAATTGTCTTGCCAAAGGAAGCAGAGGAGGAAGCTGCTTGTGCGGTTTTGTAAAGCGAGAGAATAGCCATAGGCTGAGCGCTGGTGATTGAAGCGACAGTAGATCCTTGGCGCAGAAGAATAATAGGCTTGGGCGTAGTGTTCGAGGCAGCCAGTAGCAATAAACCACATGCAAAACGAAGAAGCAACGTAACAATAAAAATTCCTCAGACCAGACCTCTATACAACCAATGCGTGCCCATCGCCAATGTGGGCGGAGAAAACTGGAATGACATCGTAGCAGCCAGGACACAGGATATGGTCCGCAGCTGCAACCAAGCGGCGACGAGACCGGTCAGATAGGTCACAGATGGTGGTTTCACTAACCCCGAGAGATTGTTGGCCGCATGTAATGACAGCAGATGCTGATGAAAGGAAATCCCAACAAAGAATGAGTTCATAAGCGGAGTAAGACAGCACAGCGAGCTCGATGTGATGGCAGATTCCGTTTGTAGTGATCTGAGCGGTACACTGTCCAGAAGGATGTATCGGAGCCTCATTAGCAGCACATAAACGCGGACCGAAGTAGGGAGTATGGACTTTTTTCAAAAGTAAACACAGGTCGGATTGGATGACCGAGAGAGCGGCGCAGGTATCAGTTAGTCTTTCCACAGGATTCCTCAACTTCTACAAACAACATATGGGAAGGTACCGGAGAAGGACTTGGAGGATGAGGTCGCGGTGCAGTTTTACCTCCTGAAACTGGACAAGTCAGTTTTCCGGGCAGCGGCATTCGCGACGAAGACAACGATGGGAGATGATGATGAATATAGACAAATGAAGATGAGGGTCACGCACAATGCTTACAATATCAAGAAATAAATTATTTTAGGAAGGTCGCGTTCCCTCTTAAGTGATGTGAAAACTGTGCAAGATGCTGCCATTTCGAAATGTCTTGACGTTTGGACACGTGACCAGATGAATAGAAAAATGTGTAATTTCTGAATGTTCACAACGTTCAAATTCCTTGAAATAGTGAAATTACGGTATGAACTGAATAAGAGATGCTATTTGCAAACTACCGTATTCAGAATTTTGAATATTTGCATGTTCTCAATTATGGACCCTTGGCAGCCACAGAAAAAAATGCACAGGCGGTCATACGATGTGGTCTGACAAATCTGCATTATCAGCATTATCAGTATTACATTTCACTTCCACAATGCTCACCTTCCACTGCATCTCTCAATTGAATTTCACCACAACTTTTTCGTTCTAGTGCTGCAAAAAGAAACTCATGAAAGGAGGCCTTCTGGTGGGTAAAGGATTATGGAGGGTGGAGATGGGTGAAGGTGGATAGGGCAGATGGTGGAGGCAGCATAGTGCATCACACAGATTTTATGAAGATGAGGGCAGTGCTGCTAATGCATAAAAAGAGCGAAATGTTTTGTAGCGATAACTACATTACAGTAGCATTTGGAGCCTTCAGCGTGGTGGCGCCACCACACAGTCACGTGGTTGGTCATGTGGTGCGGAGCAGCTGCCGGCGGCGCGGCGCCGTGGTTGATCACGTGGTTCGTCATGTGACCAAGTTCCATTCGGCCAGCTGTAGCTATCGCGCCACTCCAGGTTTAACCAGAGCTAAAACACTGCCAATTTTTTTCCAACCCAATACTCTACAGCAAGTGGCACCCTGAAGTCTTCAGATCACAGAGCAAATTTTGCGACAAGCAGAAACTTTGGTCCACATGGTGTGGTCATGTCCGACTAGGTACGATAGCTCGCGCACTCTAGGATTCTGGGAGGCTTTGCCCTGATGCCCAGACCCTAACGTCCAGGAGGACATCATCGGTGAAGCCCCTGCTGCTGTGTCCCAAGGGATTCCGGCTGATGGCTAGGGGCGACAGGGGAGATAGATTTCTCTCCTGGCGTTCACTGCCTAGTGTTTCATTAAAGTTGTTTCTCTCTCACTGTGGAGATATCCACCTTGATTAAACAATGCAGTTTGCACCAGCAGTGCACGACAACGGCAGTGCACGATTCTTGAAAGCGTGTTGAGATGGCACAAAAAACTTGAGGGCCTCCTTAGCCACATTCTTAAAGAAGAAAACACAATAGCATTTAGGGTGCCTGCTATGATGTCTGCAATGAGCGCCTAATGTTGTTCTTGTGATTTTCTCGCCAAAACTCCGGTTGGAACCGGTTCCATTGCCCTTATACGGTATGCATGAGTCATCACCTTCTAGAATGTTCAAGTATCTTCCATTGGATTATTATATGAAATTATACTAATCCACTTCAATCCACCAAGTGGCCAACTCCCAAATATTGGGGGTCCTCAAATTCTCAGATCTGGCAGTGCATTATGATTGGTCCACTGGTGGCCATGTCATGATGATGTCACGATCCTCTCAATCACATTCATAAGAGAGCGTGGAGTCCTCACAGCACTCCGCGCCGAGTGGTGCAGTGGTTAAGCAATGTGCCACTGTGCCAGGAGGTGGCTGTTTCGGTCACAGCCACCAGCAGCGGCTTGTGAGACCCAGGTTGCTCCTCCCGAGCTCGCATAAGGCTCATTCACAGGGCCACAGTGGGCAGGAGGCAACTGCACTGAATTTGGCAATGGTGGGCAGTTCGCTCACAATTTGGTGGGCACGTTGTGATGATGCCGCAGGGCTGTGTAATATCTCTCAATCAATCAGAGAAGTTTGTGACATAAAAGCCAGAAATTTTTTGAGAGCCAGCAACCTTCCACGACTCTGCACATATATGTGACCCTGTCAGTCTCCAGCACCCACCCGGCCTCTGTACTTCCAGTGCAGGCATCCATCCACTCCCGCGCCAGAGCGGACGCAGCCTGGAAGCCTGACACAAAGAACTTTGTCCACAAGGCAACGCCCACGGCCCCAGCTGTGCGGCCCGAAGGGTCCTGACAGCAGGTGTGGATGGCAGCCCCCGCCCTGAGCAGGGCCGATGGCTGCAGGGGACTCGCCAGCACATCGCGAAACTTGCGGCCAGACTCGACCCATGATAGGACAAGCAGTGCCTGGTCCTTGCTGAAACTTGATGCATGGTCGACAGGCTCCTCTCCCTCCTCAGGGTGGAGGACGCCCAGGCGGAGGTTGAGGTAGGTGGCCAACAGGAGCCAGATGTCGCCGCGACACTCGGCCAGTGCTCCAGGTCGCGACACCTGCATGAGAGAATCTCACTGTAACCAAATCAGTCACTGCCTCCTTAAATACCAATTCTCTGGAGTTATTTTACGCTGCTATCTGCACAGGGTAGTCAGCCTTGTAGTATGCTGCCACTGGAAGCTCCAAAGACAGTTGCCTAGGGCACGTTGGCAGGGATCAGCACCACACTGGATGGGGGAACGCTCCAAGGGTGGCAGTGAGGTCACTTCACCCGAGGCAGGAAGTCTGGGAGCTTTTCTTTCCACGCAAGCTTCCATAATGTGTTGGCAATGCGATAGCACTCAAGGATTCTGGTGCCTTTTCCAGACACGAATGGTATGTTTGTGACACCCAGGTTGCCCTTCCTGCACCTTCCATGTTTGGCAGGTGGTGCCACCTGAGAATTAGTTGATGCTTTTTTTTTTTTTTCAGTGAGGCTTCTAATGCTATCACATTAAAAAAAAAAAAGACCTGGAGTGAATGAACAGATAGTACTATAAGACCCATAAAAGAGAAGAGGTCATGTGAAGACTGTCGTGTTCTACATCCCCTTCAACTTCAACCAGTTACACTGAAATCCGGTGGTTACCACTGGCCAGCAAGCAGCCTAAGTGAACTATCTTCAGGCAGAGTTGTCCCAACAAAATAGCTGCAGTAGCACTGTACGGTCAGCAGTCACTGGTTAAGAATTCCAAACATCTTGGCAGTTGTCTGAGCTTTATGCTAAACTTTTCAAAAAATCCCCTGTATGCCGACATCACCTTATTGATTGTGCACTATAGAACTACAGTCGAACATCATTATAACGAAGTAGCATTGGGACCATAAATTTGTTCATTATATGCAATATTCGTTGTAACAGTAGGCATAGGTATCGACTCTGACAAATCCGCAATTTGGCTCGCACATATAGTCTAGATACTAAATTGCATTATTCTTGGCTTCGAACCCACTATAAACGAGGTGATCCTTACCTGTCTCCTTGTGGCATTTCAAACAAAATAGACCAGAATATGGGGAGGTTGAATTACAACAGAACAAAGTTCATTTGACAAAACAGGTCTGCATTCATTTATTTGAAGGATGTGATCTTGGGGGAATGCTTAATTCCTATGCAACATCCTTTTCTTGCTGCCACTCTCCACAGCTCTCAATATCTGCAGCTTTGTCTCGAGTGAGATAGCCTTCCTCTTCGTTGGCGCTTCGACCGGTGCAAGAGGAGACACTATGGTGATGCCAACTCGCTGCCGCCTTCCAGTGGCCAGTGTTGCTGCACTTGTCATTCTTCACTGCCGGACAAGTGGCGCTGCCCTTCGGCCCTTTGTCATCACATAAGCTTTCAGAGTTTTTGCATTCTGTTCATACGTGGCACAACCAGCCAAACGCGCAATTTTTGTGCCAGACGGACAAACTTTCCGCAACTTTTTCAAAAGATAGAAAAAAAGTGCGGTTGTGAATTGGCTTCCATTATTTATTTTGCTTTTTGTGTGCTACCTTTCGAGTTTTGAGCCTTGTTCGTTATAAAAGAATAAATGCCACTGAAATGAAGCATGACCAACCAAAGTTTGTATCTAGTTCGCTATAACTGATAATTTGCTACATCACTGTTTGTTATAACGAGATTCAACTGGAGCAGCATGGGTTGAAGGAAGACATGAATGAGCACAAGCACTGAGAAATTACCATATTTACATGATTGCAGGTAAGTCAACCCATTTTTCAAAATTTGAAAGTCCAAAGTAGGGGGGTCGACTTACAATCAAAACCAAAGCATGACACCATGAATAAAGGCGAGACAAACGAGCTATCAGACATGCTACAGCGTGGTTGCATTTCTGCTGCGCGGCTCCGTCGCGCCGCTCTTGGTGCTGGCCTTGAGCAGCGGCTATGTCAATGCATAGAACCAGCATTTCCTCCCCGAGCATGGCGCCCAATGGCGGCTGTCGATAAGCAGCAAACAGGCACCCCACCACCCTCCACACGTGGCTGCAGATTGCGGCTGCCAACAAGCGGCGGCAGCCCGATAATGCATTCGCTTTCTACTCTTAACTCTTAATAGACATCCTCCAAGTTTTTTTTTTACTTTCAACTGCGCACCACACTGCTCAAGGGAGCGTCAGTAGCTGATGGAAGGGCCGCTGTTCCAATCGCGGCGGCACCGACACTCGGAACGGCAGCGGTGCCGGGGAGTATCGATAGCTGGTGGAAGAGCCAACGCCGCTCACGCGTAGTTTCTCTTTGGCTCTGACTCATTCGACTACTGCCGGCCGCGTTTCACAACTATTTAATGTAGTGCTTCGTCATTTGTGCTCCGGATCCAGTAAGCGACCAGTGCTCGTTCACGGCTACATTCGAGATGGCTGTCATTCTTTACGCCGAAGAAACGAACAACTGTGCGCCGGGCCGCAAGTTCGATGTCCGCAACGGGTGATACAGGTGTGGCAGCTGCAGCAAGGCAAAATTTTCAGCTGTTCCAAGCGAAGTCCTGATGTGGCTGTTTGCGAAGTGCGGGATTTCACTGCATGGTGGCGTTAGAACTATGTGCTCTGGGACCACAGCAGCCATAACGACAGCAGCGCTAGTGAGGACGATGGCGCAAGTGTGGACGAGCAGTCCAGTGATTAATACATTTTCGCGTTGGAATGTGCCCACGGGCACGCCCGCGCGCGGCAGCCGACAGCGGTTGGCGATAAGTGGCGGCCGCAGGATAATGCTATCGTGTTCTATTATTAAAGGCTAAGTTTAAACGACCTCCAGGTTTTTTTCTTCTGAAATGTGATGTGGGGGGGGGGGGGGGGGGGGTCGACTTACATTCGTGTAAATATGGTATACTGTGAGAGTATACTCTGAGACTCCCTGTTTACCATCTTGCCCACTCCTAGTTTGTTCACAACGTATAACCCACATGCACCAGACAAAATATTGCCAACCATGGCAGATAATTCCACAGGCGAAATCCCAATCCTTCACAAGAACCCACCATGGTGGCTCTACTCTCTAACCACAGGGGACACAGGCAGTGTCTGAATGAACAAGCAAATGTTCAGCACTGTGTAAGAGAAATTGGCATAAAGGAAGAGGCAGATCTCGAAATGGCAAAAAAAATGCGAAAATTTCGATTTTCAAAAATGGCATATTCGGGTTAATTTCAAATACCTACTTACAAAAATTCAAGGTTCAATTCAACCTCCAATAACTAAAAATTTATATATCTAATGCCTCCAAAGCATTGAAATGGTGATGTTGGAGCAAAATGTGGCAGAGCTTCATGCCCATCACTTCCCGCAATTGTGTCCCAATGGCCACAGTCTTGGCCTTGTTCAAAATGTGGCACTCTTCCCTACATCCTGGTATTACTCACTGTTGTGAAATCCTCTCAGAACACCCATATTTCGCCTTTTTCTGAGGCCTCTGATTGGCTTGTGCGTAGACTTCAAATGCGATTTTCTCAACTTCATGCTTTTTGCCAAATGAGTAGCCTTATGGAAGATTCTGTGATGTTTTTATGGTGCAATTTCAATTAATCTTATACTGTTGACTGCAGGAAGAAATAAACTATCGAGCTATGCTGTTTTTTACGGCTGAGTTGAGCATATAAAATTTTGTGAACAACGTCATCTAATTATATTTCACATTTATTGTGCTTCGACACGACTGAATCTTTTTATACGATGATGTGCCTCAATAACAACATATATAGCATAGCTCCATATGGCAAGTCTTTATCTGCATCTTCATTTCAATCGGAACCAAGAAATGTTGAGGTAAAGTGTCTTAATGGACCTTAAGAATTCACCAAATTAGGCTTCAGTTATTAATGCGACAGCATTAAGGAGCTCATGTCGCAGAAAAGCCAGTGTGCTGGGCCATAAGCATCACCAGCCCTGAGCAAAAAATCCCTCCTTCTCCTCCTCGCAATGTACACCACTTCCCCAACAGATAGCACTGGACAGCAGCGCAAGGAAAGGAAGGGACCCCTGTCACATATTTCAGTGGGCAACCCCCACAAGGGAAGGAAAATGAAATGAAAATTGGTTTTAAGGAAAGGAAGTCAGGCCTGTCTCACATATCTCTGTGGACACCCAAAGGAAAATGAAATGAAAATTGATTTTAAGGAAAGGAAGTGACTATCTCTGGTTGGGGGCAGTGGGGCGCAGTGGGGCAGTGCAGGCAGGACTCATGCGGTGAGCAACCCAGGGCATATCCAAAGTGCGTTCACCATGGACCTGGTGGCTTGCTGCCCATTCGGCTTGCTGCCCATTAGTTCGGCACGGAAACTATGCTGGCGTTCGTGGCATCAGGTTTGTCGAGAACAATGTGCCGACGAACTACGACTGCAACTTGAGTCCCGCGCATTTCAGCAAGGCGACTGACAGCGCTTCTGTAGCAGACCAATTTGTCTAACGGGCAAGGCATCGCGCGAACGGGCAATAGCGTTCCGTGGACTCCCTGCCACACGCTGTCGCGTTCCACTCTTAAAGGTGAAGCTTAAGTGTCCTCCAATTTTTTTTCAGTATATAGAAATTAATTGTGATATATATTGAAACTACCGTATTTACTTGAATGTAACAAGAGTTTTGTCGTCCCATATTTTTCCCCTTAAAGTCTACCCTCGCGTTATAATTGAAAACCGCACTTCGATTGGCCTAAAGCAATGCCGCGGTGCAGCCATTTCAAGCAATCAGCTTGGTTTCGGTTTCCGCAGTTTTGCGATCTTATGCTGTTAACATGGGTACCACGGAAGCCAAATCCTCATCCATCCAAAGTCAAAGTGTTGTTCTCTGTAATTTTTTGTGTTTGTTGCGACCTCCCGCTCAGTTCGTCATTGCATCGTGTTCTTGTGGCGTCGCTCGCGGTGTATTGATTCAGTGTGCACGATGGCAATGTGTCGTGCTCAGTACGACGGTCGTTTTAGGAGAAAAGCGATCCTGTTAGCTGAAAAGATAGAGAATTCTGCGGCAGCTCGAAGACTTGACCTCAACGAGTCAACCATCTGTGGAAGGCGGCTGGAGCGGGAGGGGCTTTTTAATTGTGCACCCAACCACAAAGGATTTCGAGGTCCTCGCCACGGCCATCACGTCGAGCTGCAGAAAAAAGTGGCGGACTTAATTATCGAGCAGCACAACCGTCTCATGGGGGTCAGTGTCGAGCTGATCTGTTGGAAAGTTAGACATTGCTCGGGAGATGGGAAGTTCAGAGCATCTCGTGGGTGGGCCCAAACTTTCATGAACAGAAATGGATTCTCTCTGCGGCGAACAACATCTATGCGGCAGAAGTTACTGGGAGACTTCGATAGCTAAAAGGATTCCGTTTCCAAGAACTCAGCCTCCTAATGCGAGGAAGATGAATAAACTTGTTGGCCACGATGTCTATAAAGGTACTTTGTCTTGCGTCCTTAAGCCTCGCGTTACATTCGTGGTTTTATTTTTTCCCGCTGGGCAGCATGTAAAGTCACCCCTCGCGTTACATTCGTGGTCGTCTTATATTCGAGTAAATACGGTAATTATATTTCTGAAAACAGGAGGACAAAATACATGTACATACCTAATGTTGTTACGGTATCTCTCATAATAAAAATTTTCATCTTAAGACCCATGTCCGTCCCTTAAGTGGAGACACGGGTCTTGAAATGATTATAAAAATTTCAAAATTTCCATTTTGCAAAAATGGCATATTCAGGATCAATACAGTCTAAAGTTGCTGCATAAAAAGTTTCAAGATCTAAATTTGACCTCCAACTATTAAAATATCTATATATTCCCGCCTACGAAACCCGGAAATGGTGATTTCGGAGCGAAATGCGGTGGGACTTCGCGCCTGTCGCTTCTCACGACTGCATCCCTGATGGCCACCGTCTTTGGTTTTGGCTGTAAGCTGGGCCTCTTCCCCACTGCCCGGTATTACTCACTACAGTGAAATATGTTTGGAACGTCTGCATTCCACTGTTCTTTAAGGCCTTTACAACGACCTCCGAATGGCTGGCGCACACTCTTCAAATGCTATTTTCTCAGCTTCCGTGTTTTTTGCCAGCATGGCTAGCCTTACGAAAGTTTTTACAGCAGAAGCTCGTTAATTCAAAATTGGTTAATTCGAACTTACAGTTAATTCAAACTGACGGCTGGATCCCAGCACAGACCTGTGCATTTCAATGGGGAAATCTCGATAATTTGAACAAATCGGCATCTGCAACCGTTGATTCGAACTAGGAGCCCCTGGCTGACACCGCTCCTCGTAGACAGAAGTCGGCCCATAGCGAGTACAACGTGCTGCAAATTTACTAGAGATGTAAAACAATAGAAAAGAAAAAAGCTGAGCGCACACGAACTGTAAGTTCGGCCACCACTGTCATGCTCTTTGTTTGTGCCGCGAGCTACGTGGACAGCAGTGTCGAGATGTTGGAGCCCTTGAGTGACACCGATATAACTGAGACTGCATGCTGTCAGCAGACGTCGCAGGGCTCACATGTGGTGAGCACAACCGACAGTGATGAGTCCGACAGCGGCGACGGACCTATGCCACCGCCAAGCGCATGTGAAGTAGCGCTGGCGCTTAATGTTGCAGCAATGTCAATAATACTTTCAGCAATGTCAAATGTTGCAATGTCAATAATTCTTACGCCATTGAATTCAGAAAGAACTATACTGTGGAGCTATGCTGCTTTTTTTGTTTGGCTGAGTCAAAAATTTCAAATTTTGTGAAGCATAATGTCACCAAACTATGCTTCATAATTATGATACTTGGACAAAATTTAACATTTTTATGTGATGATGTGCGTTCACCGTATGCCCGCAAACTTCTTAACCTCATCCGCCCAACTAGACTTTTGCCAGTCCCTACTACGTATACCTTCTCTTGATTTCAACTAGGATGTCATTAACCCGCGTTTGTTCCCTCACCCACTCTGCCCGCTTCCTGTCCTGCTTATGTTACACCTATCATTTTCTTTTCCATAGCTTACTGCGTTGTCCTTAACCCTTTTCGTTAGCTTCCACATTCCTGCCCCATCATCATCATCGTCGTTGTCATCAACATCATCATGATCATCCTGGCTACGCCCACTGCAGGGCAAAGGCCTCTCCATGTCTCTACCCCATAGGAGAGTACATGCAAGATACAGCTGTTATATACTTTTTTCTTGAGGGTTATTGTTAAACTGCCAATCACAGCCTGAGAGAACTTCCCGAATGCACTCCATCCTATTCTATTTCTTCTAATTAGAATAATTCTAATTAATTCTGATTTATATTCTTCTAAAAATTATTCTAATTTTTCTTTCGTGATCTGGATCTGTGGCCACTACTTACCCTAATTAGACCTATTCCCTTACCATTTCCAGCACCTCGCTGCCAATTGTAAACTGCTGGTCCCTTCCGAGACTGTTGAACAATACTCTGGTGTTGTGCATAGTTATCTTTAGACCCATTGTTCTGCTCTGCCTCTCCAAGTCACTGACCATGATTTGCAATTAATTCCCTTAGTGACTCAGCAAGGCAATATCATCAGTGAATCGCAAATTACTTAGGTATCCTCCATTAACTCCTATCCCTAACTGTTAGTTCCTGTCCAGGCCTCTGAATGCCTCCTGTAAACAGGTGGTGAATAGCATTGGCAAAATCATGTCTCCCTGCCCAACACCCTTCCTTATTGGAATTGGAGGTGCAGTGATGGCATAGAGGTAGAGCATCCACGTTGTGTGCAAGAAGACTGGGGTTCAAATACCGGTGACGTGCAATTCTCCACCGGAATTAAAAAAAAAATACTCTGCATGTCGGTGGAACTTCACAACCAGGCCTGGGGTGCAGCCTGATCTTGGTGACCAGAACTGGCAACGCACTCCTTCACCAGAACAGGAGAAGTACTTGGCCACAACCTCCTTTATGAATAAACCAATTTGAATAGAGTATGCGGTGTCATATTTTACAATGACTTCCTGCAGTTAACAAAGGAAGAAATGCTTGAAAGACTGTCTGATCAAAATGTACCTTCTTTATGCAGCGCACGCGCATGCATGCATGCACATATATCTGGGATCGACTGTATCTATTCCTTCCCCCCACTGGAATGCAGCATCAATAAACAGAAATGAAAACACAAACACTACAGCCTACCGTGTCAAGGGCCTTCTCATAGATGGCCGCAGCGTCTTGCGGCTGTCCAAGGTCGACAAGCAGCAGGCCATACTCAGTCCATAAGTCAAGGTTCCGTTCACGGCCCGAGTCAGCCAGCCAGGCCTTGGCACACCGCTTGCGCTGCAGTCAAGGCACAATCTTGAGAGCAATCCTGTATCCGATCTTGACTGAGGACATACAACACCTTCTTGACAAAGAGGCTACTCATGCTAGCATCCAGAGCTCCTATAAGCTACAAAAAAAAGGTAGAAGAATGAAATACAGTTGTCACAACCAGCAGCTGCTTTTGCAAGTAAGCTGCAGTGACATCAGGACATGCAGTTCTGCGTGCTGAGATCCCTGATGCTAGCCTCTGCCACCATTCACTTCCAGATGACAGCCACAGAGTTCTTTCCTGACTCAACATCTCAAGTTTGAAATGAGTGGTGAGGAGAAAAAAAGCATTCCCAAGTTCATTTTTCACAGCTTTTGCTGCGAAATAAACATTAACATGGCCAGAAAGGGCCATACAACCAAGTCTTATTAAAACAAAAATTGGATAATTTGTCCTCTTCAGTGTCCCTTTAAGCCTGCTTGGTGGTCTCTGTATCTTTCATCACGTAGCAAAATACAGCATCCATTCCGGCCATGATACCTTGACAACACCACGATACCCCGGACATCACAGTTCACATGGTAGAGAATTGGGTCAGCTGGTGACTTCTCATACTGCGCGTCAAAGGCAGAGTCCGCAACACGAGCGGTATATTCCCAGTTATGGCCTGACACCAGCTGAAGAAAGCTCTTCAGCTACTGCAGAACATAGATGAATGAGGGGGAGTGTGAGTTTAACACACAAGAAGCAAAGTTCTTGCGTTGCACTATAAATAGCCAAAAACGCCCAACCCCGCAAAGGTGAAAGCAACAGCGAACAAGTAACCTCTGTCAAACAACTGAGTAGTTTCCTGGGAATAGCAAAGTACTAAATGAAGTTTGTTCTGAGGCTGTAGGATATCACCCATCCATTGAACAGTGTGCTGAACCAAGAAACCGAGTGAACATGGGCTAGTCCCAATAGAGAAGTTTTAGTAACACAATCCAGAAAAGGTCAACTCGAAATTCTTGTGAGTTAACTTTCTTGAAATAACCAAGCTTGACTCAGAAAAGCCTGCAGTGGCCTCATCTTTTGCGCTGGCAGCAGTTCTGCGCCAAGACTAGGGATAGGCGGAGGCCAGCAATCTCCAACATATGCCTCTCGTAGTCTGCCCCTCGACAAAAAGAAGATGCACCAGATCAAGAGAGACCACACGCAGGCGTACAAGAGGGTTCATAAGTATGTCACTGGCCTCCACTGCATAGTAAAAAATCAACTGCCTGGCCGATATACTATGCAATGACCAGAGAGACTGCAGATGCACGGGATGTGTCATTCATCTGACATTGTGCATGCTCCTGGCAAGAAAAATGCATCCTATGTAAGGGGGTCAGTGCCAATTGGAAATGCAGCAGCAAGCAAAGGATAAAATCTGCAAATTGTTGAGTCAGTACAGAATGGATGGGTGGCCAAACCAAAATGAGATCCCACAAAAATGGAGCAGCTAACGGCGGCACAAGTGGCCACTTAAGAGCGCACTGCCAATGAAAAGATCTGGAGCCTCCATTCCAGAAACAAAAAAACGTCCTCAACAAGATTTTCCAGGCTGCACAAGAATTGTCAGGCGCCACACAAGAGGTCTGCATAACACCAGTTGAAGAACACATCCAGTGGCCTGCCCAGGGCATCGAGTAGCAAGAATGCAGCCACTAATGCTCTCTGAATTTCTCAAGCAGCTGTGGGGGAAAAAACTTTCTGTTCACCGACTACCATGCACGGTACATAGGAACCTGCAACTAGGTACACGAAACTTCCCGCTCTCAAAGCCATCTGCCAGTACAGGCACCACTTTCGTGCTCCCCCAGCCTATTGGTGCCTGCTCAGGCTGATCACACCATGCTCTCTTCAGCCGTGAATATACAACCGCTATGTAACAAACCGCACTTTTACTATTGCACTGCAAAGATCAAATGTGTCAGTGAACAGTGAGCAGTGCGCAGAACCTAACTACACAAAATTCGGGCCTGCTCCACACACCCAAATACCAAACATGCTGAACAAAGTGCCAATCACCTTGCACCCTTCGTCTTATTGTTGGCAGTCACAGAAGTCTGTGTGCTGCTTGAATATATATGTGCAGATAATGCTTCATGGCTTGGCTATGTCTTAAGTGCTGCTAAATGAAATTAATTCTATTAAAATTAAGTGCCCAATTTAAGTAGCATGGTTTTAGTAGCACTGAAATGCAAAGCTAGACAGAAGGCTTACTTCAATTTATGATCAGTACATTGATAATTTTTGTTGTTTGCTGATATCTGAACACAGTTTGTCTGAAACACAGTTACCAAGGGTTTACAGTAGTACTACTTTACTGAACAGCTGAACCTCTACTCTAACCCCCCACCACACGTCTGTGCACTCCCCCATGTCAGGATGCAAGCCTCCGTGTGGCACGAGACTGAGTGGATGCAAATAAAGTAGCATTGTTATCTTCTGCAGCAAATAAGTGTAAAAGGTAGGCATGTGGAAATATGTTCAATAATTTCAAATATTTGGTCCAATTCGATAATCGATTTGATCCAAAAATACAGGGATTTGAAGTTGTTACTTCAGGAATGGAATACAATTCTTTTCCTGTTTCTGAAGTGGCAACTTCAAAATCCTAAAACTCAACTTTCATAGCAGGTAGGATGATGATTTTACCCTTATTACATCCCTTGATTTCAAGAGAAACCAATAGCATGCATTTTAGCAACTCCTCTGCGGCAAAATATTTTGAAAGCTCTAAGCAAAATGTTACCTAAGTGCACATGGACTTGTTTTACATAAAATTCGATTTCGCATTTGGAATCAGCACGCAAAAATGCATGTTCCTTGAAAATTTTATACCTGTGCTTTGCATTAATAACAAAACTTTTTTCTAATAGCCTCTCCCCCCTTAACTGGAGCTCCACATATGGGTCCCACACCCCACAGATACATCGGCACAGCATGTAGGTCCGCTCCCCCAATTTGCGATGGCCATCTTTGCAAAAAGTCGACACAGCTTCAATGAGTCTGACAAAGCTTCAATGCACTTGCCCACTTTTTTTTCATGTAATGGCCTCGTGCGTTCAAAAAATTTATAATTTTGAAAATGGCTATTGTGTCGTTCAACCTTTTCTGTGTGCCAGAAGAGTTTGAAATTATTCGAAGAAAATTGCTATTCACTTCAAACCAAAAAACCACTAATGCTTAATAAGAAACGCTTGTCAACAAGTACAGCTCTGGTGGCAGACACAAATAGTTCTCAGGAATGCCATGTGACAAGTATTAGACGAAAACAGACAGCAGCTTTTGCAGCTAATAAACTTGTACAACAGGTTAAAAAAACGTCAAGAGCTCTGTTCTGTTAAACTTGAAGTCACTGAGTGGCATTATCAAAATAGGAGCAGATTCATAAATAATGAGAACACGAAACCCTGCTCACAAGAGATCTCTCATGTAAGAGACAAAAACTGCTCTTCAGTGTGTGTCTGTTACAAAGGGGTTCAATCAAACGTCACAAAGAAACAAAATTTATCTCGCACAGTGGAGCCCAATGTCGAGCAAGTTCATCATCAGCCGCAAAGGCTAGCAAGGTTTGCAACCCTAGGGTGGACAGCATGGCTATGCCGACGCTCATTTCTTTTTGTTCTTTTACCTTTGTATTTTCAAGTGCTATTATACAATCGCTCAGTTCCACCAGCTAGGTGTCAGAAGTGGTGTCACCAAGCTGCTTGGTCCTTTGGTACACCTGACACAACACACACTGCATGGTTTGTTCTCACAGCATGCTGCACACATGCTAACACTGTGTGCTGGGTATGAAGTGAAACCAGCTTGAAGATGGCACTGTCCACTTGGTCTGTCGTTCTCTAACAGGGCAAGATTGGGGGCTAGTGAGCTGTGCATTGTGTAGGAAATAATGCCAAGCTAATTGTGGAAAGACAAAGGCACAAGTGGACAAATGATGCCTCTTCGTCACTCGTCTGGTGTGGGCTCCTGCAGCCCCAGTGTGCAAACCAGTATGGACACCCATGCTGCTATGCCACGACATTCGAGAGTAGAGGACACGGCAAGGCACAGGACGGCATGAGATGCAATCTGTGCACCTGCTGCTCTGTGTCTCCCTCCTTGGCACAACATGCCTGGAAACAGTGCACCCACATTGCAGTGAAATCATAAATGCCTGTCAACGGCACGAGAGGCAGCACAGAGCTGGGTGGCAAATAGATTTCCAAATCTGACCCCAGTGGCAGTAATAGCCAACAGCATTTTGGAGCATGCTTTGCAGCAGGTGAAAATTCAATTTAGAGCAGCACCAACAATACACCAAGGTGCCCAAACTGCCACATCAGAACAGCTTCACTGAGTTTTGTAGGAGGAGACCTATAGTGAGATTGCCATAGTTCAATAAATGACAACACGCTGCACAAAGATTATGAATGGTGCAGGGTCGTGGGCAGCTGTCCTTTTTAAAGGTAGCATATTTTTATAAATGCCCCCAAATTCACTTGCTATGCAACAAATTAAAATGAGCAAAATTTTGTACTATTAACATTAGTGCAAATTTTTCTGCGCAGAAGTTGCATGGAATTTTGAGAAACACCCATTTCAGTTCTTCCTGTAATGTCACTTTAGCATGGTTTCTTTTTCAAACTTAAATAAAAAATCCCACGGGATTTAAAAATTGGCATGTGACTGCACTCCTACATTGTGACTTTCGCAGGTTTGCAGAAGGCTATGAGAGGTTTCTTGCAGTCCAACATGGGCACGCCTCCTGCAACAAACGTTTTACAATGCATGCTCGGTCCTCATCCTAAGGAGCACTGCTATCTTCCTCCACTGATGGGTTCAGTATTGCTGTGTGCTTCCCAAGCGCATCGCTGCTTCTTCCCCAAGTGTTTGCCACCAAGACACTCTGTTTGGATGCCTCACACCATAATGTATAATCCAAGCTCACGTGGCGGAAGACATCCGGCAACGACACAAGCGTGCACAATGTGGCCACCGTATGCCAACCCACGGAGGATGCCACTCCATCATTGGAAGTGGCTCAGTTTATTACAAATTCTACTTATAATGACCAACTCTCTAGACACTGAAGTGTTGAACTAACACGGCCTATTATACAAACAAATCGGAAGCTCTGATATTGGCAGCGCTGTTACAGCCAGCGAGCGCGAATGAGGCCTGTGGAATCTAGCTACATCAGCTGCAGAATGTCTGAAACCTTTCCCACGTGCTTTCATTGTACTTATGGGACACGTGATGGTGCTAAGAGCCCTATAAATCTAGCAGGACCTGAACTTTGCAAAATTCGAGCCTCTCAAAGGCAATTTTTTTCTTTGCATGTTCTTTCACCACGAAATAGGACAGAGCTGGATTCCACCACTACTCACCACACATCAGGAGAAGGTACCAAAGTCATGCCTCTGCACATTAGGCAGTAGCAGCTGTGCACACTGGGCAGTAGCCTCAACCTCTTAGCAATGGCACGGCTCTTGGTTGCTGAAATAGTATTATGACGCAGCCTTGTGCAATTTCATTAAAAAAACCACTAATTTGTAGCAGTATGTAGGAGGTTGGCGCTGCATTCCCACCACTGGGATTGCTGGGAGAGGTCTTTGCCCTGCAGTGAGCATAATGCAACTAGTAATACTAGGATCGACCCCCAAATGCCACTGTGCTGCTAATCTTGCATGAGCTTCCATGTCGAGGTTTCATCAATTTGCTTTGGCCTCAGAATTCCCAGGCAACAACACTGAGTTGAAAAACACACCTTGCGGGCATCCCAAGAAGTTGCCAGCCGTGTCAGTCGCAGTGCCAACCGCGCTAGCTCATCTCCAAGGGCCGGCTCCACAAAGTGGGGCTTGGCTTGACTCAGGACTTCATAGGCAAAGTCGGCTACACCCTGCCGCACCTCCCAGCCCGACGGGAACTCAAGAGCTTCACTGAGGCGCGTCGCCATCCGCAGGTCAGCTCCTGGCAGGCGCTCAAAGCAGTCGGCTTCAGCAAGGCTGAAGCTAGTCTGGCTCTTCTGCAACACAAGGCACACGTCCATGAATACCAGGGAGCAGTGAGCCTGGCAGTGCACTCATTACAGCTGATACTCACTACCTGGGCCATTCTTAACAAAGGTCACCGTTTTGGCTAGCTGACTGCATGGCATAGTTACAGCACTGCTGTCACACTGGGCACTGACACAAGTCCAACACGCGTGGCTTCCATGCCAACAAATTTTATTCCTCCGCCATCCCATCTGTCCATACCAATGCCATTCCACACATAGCACCCTCTTGTGTATAGCACAGTCTTGCGTTGATTCTTGCAACTGCGAGGTACACCAGCACGTTCCTGTGGCACTGCCAGTGATTAGACCTGCTGTAACAGATGCCTTCATCCCTACATACTTTTAACACTGCCAAGAAACCAGATGGACAGAAATGGGCAAGCATGGCCCTGTAAGGTGACACTTTGTTTCTTTTTGCTGACTGTCTCAGTAGTGTTACGGTCAGGCTGTCCAGCAGACACTGAAAAACCAAGAGACTGAGAGCTGCTCTAACCATGCATCCTCTGGCTCTGGCAACAAAAGTAGGGCTATCTGCATTTTGAAGGCCGCATCTTATAGCGATAACTGCTAGGCCAGGGTTCACACTGGTTCCAAGCTCCGAAATGCAAGGGTTATCAAGGACTTTCAAGAATCCGCCAATAGCATTTTATTTTTTTCAAGAATGGACAAACACAGTGATTTATCAAACCAATATATTTTGCATATCACTAATGTAGCTTCTATTGCACAACTTTTACTGTGCACTACTAACAATATTGCACAAGCTAGGTTGCTTTTCAGTCACAGATTTCATGAAAGCTTTCTTTTTTTTCCAGCTCAACATAGGTGTTGAGAATGTCTTATGCTTTCTCTTTCGTGCCGTTCGTCAACCCGTTGGTCGTTATCACCTGTGTCAGGTCACTAGTACTTTGTTTTGTTACAGAAACCACTAAACCATCCTACACTCCGAAAAGCTTCTTCCAACACTTTTTTTTGTCGTCAAATGAACACCTTCACCAAGGCAATGCTTTTTATACATGCTTCTTTGCACTTTCGGTCTCCTTCCAGAAAAGCATATTAACGATGCCTAGCAGATGCCGTGGACGGAGACAATTCCTTCATCATCAGCAAAAAGGGAGCCATCTGCTCTATTCACAGCACCGCACACAATCTACTGTGATATGCGAGAAATTCCTCTCAAATTTCCCACAGTACCGTGCACTGAATCCCTGTTACATGCTCCCTTGCCCTTGGCTGAGGATGAACAACAGTTTAACTTGTTTTAAACAGTGCAAAAGACGCGGACGCAGAAGGGACACAGAAGACACACACAGCACTCTGCACAAAGAACAGTTCTCTGCACAAAGAACTTATCTCCATAAGCTCATAATCAATCGCCGAGCAAAGGTAAATTTCGCTGGAACCTCCACAGATGCGATGCACACCACTTCCAGACTCACCAAGCCAAGTTTGCTGTTTTTGCGTAGTTTGAAAAAGCCCTGGATAACCCTGGGGTATATTTACATTACAGCTTGTAGACTGTCGCCAGATCAAGTAGCTATACCCACTGCAATCAATTTGGATCAATTGGGAAAACCATAGCAGAAAAAAAAAAAAACATTTTTCAAGCATTTGCCCACAATGCAAACCTGCCATGATTAAGGAAACAGTTTTTTAAAGTATTTCCAGGTCGATTTTAGCAGTGAAACTTCATTATGGTATAATAAATGATGCATACAAGCAAATCCAAAATTTTCAAAAAATCAATTTTTTGGCCACTTTTTATGATTTCATAGCCATGTCCCCTTTAAATAAAAGATGTTGCATGTCACTAGGGCTGAGTGAACACATTTTTCTGGAAGTTTAGGTTATGTTTAGGTTTATGGGGGTTTAATGTTCCAAAACGACTGAGGCTATGAGGGACGCTGTAGTGAAGGGCTCCAGATAAATTCAACCACCTGGGGTTCTTTAATGTGCACTGACGTTGCACAGTACACGGGCCTCCAGCATTTTGCCTTCATCAAAATGTGACCGCTGTGGCCGGGATCAAACCCGCATCTTATGGGTTAGCAGCCGAGTGCCATAACCACTGAGCCACTGCGGTGGCTCATTTTTTCTGAAAGTGAACCAAGTATGATTAGGCTGGCTTTGCTACCAAATTGAATACTGTCATGATGTTGGTGAGAAGAAATAGACAGAACAGCACAGAACTAGACCAGACAGCTTCGCAGCCTGTCCTTCAGGAGGGGAGCCAGCGTACTTCAATGTCTTGCAGTTAGAGCGCCACAAGCATCAATGTCTTTGTGCCCGAGTGCCGCCTAGCATTCCTCCCTTCTTAAAAGATGCACGCACACAAGTACACATATGCACAAAACAAAAAGTTTGAAGAAGATGGGGGTCACTGTGCAAAATATGGCTTCATGTGCACAATATGCATGACCTCTGGATGGGGCAGTTGACGCCGCCTCTGCTGTGGGAGTACCTCATCTCGGAGTATGAGTACGTCGCAGTTAACGTCGCTGATGCGCCACAAGACTTTATAAGGAGCGAAATAGCGACAAATGAGCTTTTCGGACAAGCCTCTCCGTTGAACGCAGGTCCAAACCCAAATCTGGTCACGAGGATTGTAGAAGACTTGCCTGTGCCAAAGGCTGTACCGGTACGAATCTTTATTGTGTTGCTGTGCAATGCGGAGGCATGCTAGCTGGCGAGCCAGTTCGCTGTCTTGAATAAACTGCTCAGCATCAGGTTGGTCATCGGTTGTGCAAGGGAGCACTGCCTCGAGCATCGTCTGAATCTGCAGAGGAGGCGAGTGTGAAACATGTCATCCCTTAGACTGCCGTATTACGGGCAAATGTCACGTACGGCACGATCATGTCCCAAGTCTTCTTGTGCTGGACATCGACATACATCGCCAGCATGTCCGTCACGGTCTTGCCGCACACCTTTGCAGTGTTTGTTCGTTCATTCTTGAAAGCTGCCGCCACGCCGCTTATCACTTTGTGGATGCAAGACGCGACCAGATTTATCTCGATTGATAGCATCCAGGCGGAGCCAATTCTACCTGGTTCCAGAATGTTCTAGTAACTTTGCATGCTTATCTCGAAAGTTTGCTATCAGCTTTAAATTGAGCACGGCCGACAGCGGCGGGCATTCTGTTCGACGACCGCCGAGCACGCTTGTCGCTTCGCTGCCGCCGAGTGATTCAGTACATTGTGGGCACAAGTCAGTCCAAATAAAGACTTTTGTTTGGACGCCATCTTCGCAGTCTTTCCGCTCTCCGGATTGCAGTCACCACCACGTGACAGTCTTGTTAAGCTGCTCTGTCAGGCCATTGGCCTGCAGGTGGTAAGCAGTACTTCTGCTATGGGTCGTACCGCTGAGCTGAGAAATTTCGGCAATCATCTGCGAAGTAAAGGCCATTCCTCTATCGGTAATGGCTTAGGTCGAAGCGCTGTGCCGAAGTAGGATTTGGTTCAGGAAGAAAGCTGCAACCTCGGACGCTGTACCATGAGGTAAGGCCTTGGCCTCAGCGCATTGAGTGAGATAGTCAGGGGCAACGAAGATGCACCGGTTGCCACCCCCCCTCCCCCCTTCTTTCCCTTGAAGACAAAGGGAAGGGGCAGAGTCCATGGAAACCTAGTCGAACAGGGCATGCGGTGGAATAGGTTGGAGGAGTCCCTGACGTTGAGGCTGTAGCCTTACGGCGCTGACATTGCTGACAGCTCCGGACATAGCGTTTGAAAACAGTCACAACGTTGGGACAGTAGAATAGCTGGCGTATTCCGGCAAGCGTGCAAGAGTATCCCAAGTGGCCAGAAGTTGGTTCATCGTGGCATGCAGGAAGCATTTCCTCTCGAAGAGTTGTGGGGACAATGAGGACATAAGCTCATGAAATGGAACCAGGGTTCTTCTTATAATACGGCACACCTTGTTTCAGGGAAAACGACAACAGGTGTCGAGAAAAACATTTAGGTAGGCTGAGTTGACAAATCAGGAGCATGGATGGCCCTGAGGAAACTGCAGTCCTCGTCCGTGTCAGAGGTAGAGAGTTTGACAGGCGCTCAAGAGAGAGCATGTTGGCATCTTCATGCTTAAGGCCAGACTTATACACAATGGTGAAGGGCAGGTGAAGGCTCTATCGCACCAGCTGCCCAGATGGGTCACACAGGTTGACCAACCAACGCAAGGAGCGACCACTTTGAAAGGGGAAAAATTTTGCAGTGGCCCAAATAATGGTGAGGCATTCTTTTTCTGTTGTGCAATAGTTAATCTTTGCTTGCGACAGAGTGTGGCTTGCACAGATGATGACTCGTGCAATGCCATCTGGTCGTTGCACAACAACTGCGCCAAGGCCGATTTTACTGGCATCGGTATGTATTTCAGTGTCACCATGCTCAACAAAATGGGCAAGAATGGGGGGCAGTCGGAGACTGACATGTATCTTGATACAAGTCGAGTCTTGCTCCCGGGTCCAAACAAAAGGGTGGCATTGCGGGTGAAGTGAGTCAGCGGTTTAGCGAAATCAGCGAAATTTTCAATAAAATGCTGATAGTAGCTATAAAGCCCGAGAAAGCGGCATAAAGCTTTCTTGTCTCCTGGGGTTGGAAACTCCGCAACCGCTGCAAGCTTATCGGGGTCTGGCCTCATGCCGGTGGCGCTGATGACATCGCCAAGAAATTTGAGCATTGGTAGCTGAAGTGGCACTTTTGTGGTTTCAGTGTCAGGTTAGCTGAATGAAGAGCTTCGAGGACTGTCCGCAGGTGCTCAAGATGTTGAGTAAATGAGTCTGCGAAAAGCACCATGTCGTCGCGATAGTCTAGGCAACACTACCACTTAAGACCAGTGAGGACAGTGTCCATCATCCGCTGAAATGTGGCAGGCACGGAACGAAGGCCGAAAGGTAGAACTTTAAATTCATAAGGGTCATCCGGAGTGATTTATGTTAGAAAGGGCTTATAAAAAGAAAGAAAAACAAAAGCGCCCTGCCTGCACCCTGGGGAACGTTCTCACGGTCCCATTCATTGATCTCAATCTGCCAATAGCAACTTTTTAGGTCGACTGACGAAAAATACCAGCCACGGCAAAGGCGGTCGAGACAGTTGTCAATATGTGGCAACGGGTAAACGTCCTTCTTGGCGGCTGCATTCAGCTTCCAGTAATCAAGGCAAAAGAGAAATGTGCCGTCTTTCTTTTTAATGAGGACTGGTGAGGACCATGGTGGATATCGCCATCCTTAAGCACCTCCTTAACTTGCGACTTAAACTTCATGCTCTGTCGAAGAGACACGGTAGGGGTGTTGATGGATTGGATGTATCTCATCAAACGTCACGATGTGGTGCTTGGTGATGGTAGTTCAACGCAGTTTCAACGAGAAGGTGGAACATTTTCTGAATTCAAGCAACAGTGCGCACAGCTGTTCCCTTTGCCTGGCTGACAGGTAGAGTTGGCATTGAAACTGTTGAGGGACACGGGAGGCTGCACTGTGTCAGAGAAGCACTTGGAAACATCATAGATGCGTACAGCAAATGCTACAGAAGCGTCGCAAAAAAAGGTGCCGATGCTCGTGTGTAAAATTCGTAATAAGTACCTGTGACTGGCCATAGTGAAGTTGGATCAGACTGAGGGCTACGCACATGCCTTGCGTCAGCAGTAATAAAAAAATGTTGGTTTCAGCGATGGTATCACTGTCCTGAGGTGCATCATACTTGACAGCAGTGAAGGCACTGGTTCGAGGTTGCAGGGCAACAGTGTCCATAGAAACATGAAGCATCTCGCTTGGTCGCGTCGCATTGCTTAGGGCGGCAGCATTCTCGGTTGAAACTGTGACCTAGCACTATCGGAGGTCAATAGTCGCCCCATTTTCACATAGAAAATTGAGCCCTAAAATACGGTCTTGCGAACAGTTATTCGAAGCAAGACAGCTGACCACAACACAAAGTTGATTTTAACTCGGCCGGCGCACATGCCGAGAGGGGTAATCAGGTGACCACCCTCGATGCGAACGTGTGTACCAGCCCATGGTGTGAGAATCTTTTTAAGAACGGCGGCAAACTGACTACTGAGAACTGAATAATCAGCACCATTATCCAATGCTTGAATGTGGCGACCATCGATTATCACAGGTATGCCCAAGTAAAGCCACTCATGAATATCAGGCTCCAAAGACAATGATTTTTCACAAGTGTTGTTGTCTGCAAACCGTTCCACTCGTAATTCATTGTCATTGTGCGACTTAATGATGTTTATAAGTTGGAGTGATCGGTGACCGCGGACCTTGTAATCGTCAATGCGTCACCATGGCATGTCAGCATCGATGGAGGGTCTCCTGCACAGCAATGTCCAGAAAGCCCACCCCCCGAATGTCGCTGGCGTCAGTTCTCCCGCCTTGCAGTATAGGTGGTGAAACTCTCAGTAGATGGTGAAGGCCGAACCCTGGGTGATGAGGACCAAACATGCGGCCGATGAGACAAAAAAAGGCCGCCACCGTCTGGAAGACGTTGAAATAGCGAGCGTTAGCTGTTTGTTTTACTAGACGAAGAAAGCGAAGAAGAACACGCCGCTCGTCTCGAGAAATGGAATGTAATACCCTTTGAAATGGGGTGGATTGCCACCATGCCCAGCTATGCATGCACGCACGCTATCTAGCAGAGCGATCGACGCCTAGCGCCATCTATCAGAGAAATTACGATCCACGTCTAGCCGTTGTCGAGTTACACCCCCTCAAGATACGTCCCAAATGAAATTTGCTTCGTTAGGGGGGGGTCAAGGTGGGCCTAGAATTTGGCTTGCACTGCGATATGCCAATGCTTCAATTAGTAATTGCAAGTACAATGTCTACCTATTATTTAATTGTGGTTTTATTTCTATACCACTATCCATAGGGTTTTATTTGCTTACCAAATTTGGTACACAACTGTTCCCAGATGGGTGCCCCTTGTTGTCGGAGTATATATAGCAGGGATAGTTTTCCTACCCATTATAGGCTATTTTTTGGTGACGGGGAATGGCAGGGCACAACCAATTTTAATGGCCGCCATCTTGGATTCAAGAAACCAAAAATATGCTGCCATTTAGTCCCCTGACACTATACTCACATAGCTCCACCTCTATCCACCATATTGGACCGTGACATCATCATTGGCACGTGACAGGTGGTTGTTTCTACAATGCTTGCTATTGTAGATGACGCTACAAGTCTCAATGCGAGATGTGCTGTTTTCGAGTTGCTGCCACAGATGGCACTGTGATCTCAGGGTGGTAGGAGACCCCATGAAATCTCGAAACGTGATGAGTAAGAGCTAACACTCTTAAAACCAGCGCTGTCCTTCAAGGGAATCCGAAGTGGCCCGCGGTAGTTCGCCATAGTGGGGTTGAGGAGAATTGACGGGAAAACCTTCTAGGTAGACCTGCGCTAATACTCGATAATTTCGAATATTCGGTCGAATAGTAAGGTATTTGATATTTGAATCGAACCGCAGAGGCGGCCTAGTGGTTTGAGCATCAGCCACGCATGGGGGAGGTGCGGGGTTAAATCCCCAGTGCCGCCGGGTGCCCACCGGCAATATAATGTGTAGAAGCTTTCCCCTTACTGCTGCTCGGATTCTTTAGGGTGAAATGCTTGGGAAATGGGTCTTTGAGCCCACCTTGTGCAATATAGACTACCTTGTGCCATGGCGCTCTTTAGCCACAGATGCCCTTGCGCCATAAAAACTTATCATTGAATTGAACCGAATGTTTGTTATTCGAAGTTTCAAAATATTTGTCCCAAGCGAATAACGTTTCTGGAACTACTGCTTTGTGCTCCGGGACCACAACGCAGCATGTGCGCAACCAGAGCCCCGACTTCGCGACGCGCGCCTGAGCTCCTGCACATATGCCGGAGCCAGTCTGTGCATGCTCGCAGCAACAGACATGCGCAGGTGGAAGCGCAGCACCCAGATCTGTACCTGCCAAGTGCCTGCAGCCGCGTTGCACGTGGTGCGGACGCGCCGTGACCGGCAAGGCAGTGTGCATCAATAGAGAGATTTAGCATCGTGATCCACTTCCATGCGCCGCTAGTGCACCCACGCAGGGCGGTCCCGACAGGCCCAAGTTCCTCTCTATACCCTTCAGGCGCCAATTAAATCTGCTGAAAAGAAAAATCTTTTTTTTATCAATCACAATCAGTACGCCAAATTTAAGTGATTCACAAAAAATTACGCAAAAATATTCATATTTGGGCATATTTTATTCGCATACAGCGCCTAAAAGCTGCTACATGAACGTAAACACTGCAACATTTGGTTGCCTTTTCTAACTGATGGTTAGACATGAATACATGTTAACCTGTGAGAATATACACTCCAGAGAATTATTCTCTAGCTGATGTCCTATGAAACAGATAAAGAGATGCATTCTGGGACAACAGGCAGAGAAAAATTCTGCATTTTTGGTACCGAACCCGGCTTTCAGATCTGCAGCCTTCACGCCATCATCGTCGTGCAATTAAAGCGTTCAGAAGTTGGGGCCAGTGGTTGCTTGCATCATAGGCAGTGCTTAAAGTCTGGCTCCATCGAAGCGATCTCGAGGAATCTGAGCACAGGTGGAAAGCGAGAGAGAGAAAGCAGCTTGCAGCCTGTTTTACACATGGTTTTTACAAAGAGGCGAAATCATTTTTAAAGGTCGCTGTTTACTCTATCTATGTCAGAGATATGTACCAAACTATCCCCATGCTCCACCACTGTGCTGTTGTCTTGTAGCCTTGGAGCTGAGCGGTCAGCTCTGAAATGACTCATCGTGTGAGGGCACAGGTTCCTCTTTTTCATCCTCCATTGTGTAGAGCTGCCACTTTGTATTTTTCTCCGTCTCGCGTTTTATACAAAATAATAATGATTCTTGCTAAATACCACAGTGAAATTTCCAAAACGATAAAAAATGAATGTTCAGACCACCACTGAAAAGAGGGGGTCTCAGATCCCTTTTCAATATTGGTAGGAGGCCTAAGACCCTTTGACTTTAAGGACTGATCACAGTCGGCAGCAGCTCAGCGTAGTGGCAGCTCTTTGCGACCATATGCAGGTCTTCACTGCTTCTTTGGAGGTGCTTCTTCATTGGCTATTTTCATGAACAATGCTTCAGTGCAGAAGTCATCCAGCATTTTACTTGTAGAAGCATAGTTTTCAACACCTGTAAGCATTAAGCTCATTTCGTACCATACTTGCCCGAAAAAACGGCCACCTTGATATTTTCACCACTAAGGCGCCATGTCCAGGTTTGTGGACGGGCCCCTTTGAACGTCCACTGCAGTACCTTTTCTTCGTCTATGAGAATGAAAATTTGTGTGCATTTCTACATTAACCTACTGACCTATTCCGAATGGTAACTTGCACCATTTGCAACCACTTGAAAAGATAGCATGCAAAAATAAAAGCTATTCACTTGTCCCACCAAAAACGATGATGCCCATCTTTTTAATTTTTTACAAACACATTTCGCTGTAGCTGCAAGAGACGGTACCACCAACTTTACAAGGAGGGTCAAAATGGTAAGTGAGTGGTATTCAAAGGTGGAAATTTGCCTTGTATAAGAAAATACGTCCAGACTTAGGTCCCGTCCACATATGTCAACACAGGCACTATAACAAGCTGCCTGGCAAGGAGAGAGAGCTCCCTCCTTCTAAGGCTTGACTGGGATGCTACCGAACTGCATAAAGGAAGGTCTGCCATGATGAGAACGTGTCTCCCAGCTGCACACAATGCGGACGATGTGAGATGCTCAAACGCTGTCCGTTTCCCTTGCTTTTAGAGCGAGTGCTGTATATGGCACACTTTAACCCGTTGCCACCATGTAACTCTGTCCATGCAAGGCACTGCTTCAAGATCACGTGACCGCAGCATTAGCATGCTTAGCTTACGTTCCGCATTGGAAGCCGGGAGGGGAACTCGCAGTGCCGGTACGCTTGGCTCTCCTTGAAGGAAGTCAGTGAGGGACAGCATGACGGAAGCTGAGAGGGGAGGGCAATGCTGTGTAACTTTGATTCTTTCACACTTAACTCCAACACCTGTGACTGCCACACCAACAAATTCCCTTTCTGCCCTTCTGCCCCATCCATCGTTCATGACTTAGCGCCCTCCTGTGTTTACTCTTGAAAAATTGCCAGGTGCACTGGCATTCTCCCATGATATTGCCTGCAATCAGGTCTAGGTACCTCCAACACACTCTTAACTCAATGAAGGATACAAAGGTGGGATACAAAATTGGTGGCCTGGGCACATTTCCTGGGATAGCAGCCATTGGGAACAGCGCTACAGCTAGTGTGTGTCCCAACTTGCCTCAGGATCTACACCCAGAAGCAGTGACAGCCAGGCCTGGAAGAGGTGTAGTTTGGCAACCGGCTGTCGCAGCCGGAACAGCGCGGGTCCCACGTCCTCGTAAAGCACCATGCGCTCGGGGTCCTCGGAGGTCACCTCTTCGGCAGAGAGGTCAGGCCGGTACGGCCGCCACTGGCGCAGATCCCGCAGGCTCTCCAGCCGCAGCCATGCATCCCCAAGGCTTGGCCGCCGCCCCATTATTTCATCTTCCAGCTCCTGGCAGTCATCTGCAGTCGATCAGCTGCCGATCAGGATGGGCAGCACAATACAATGAAAACAGCAAAACTTACCAGGGGCATGTGAGAGTAATGCGAAAGCATTACAATTCTATTCCAATTCCATTCCAATTCTATTCTATTCCTTTGTAGTTGGTGCAGTTGTAAGTACTACAGTCAGATACAACTCAAGAACGAAGGAGCAGATGCCCCTCACAGGACGCCCTCCAACCCCAGACACGTATTTTCGATTTCCGCCCGGCAGCGACAACAGCTGTTATTGGCTGCAGGTCAGTCATGCAGGCCGATCAGCTTACTATCCGTTGCCTACAAAGTATTTACTAAGGTAATCGCTAATAGAGTCAGGGCAACGTTAGACTTTAATCAACCAAATGATCAGGCAGGCTTTCGTAAAGGATATTCCACAATAGATCATATTCACACTATCAATCAGGTGATAGAGAAATGCGCAGAATATAACCAACCTCTATATATAGCTTTCATTGATTACGAGAAAGCATTCGACTCAGTGGAAACCTCAGCAGTCATACAGGCATTGCGTAATCAGGGGGTAGAAGAGCCTTATGTCAAAATACTGGAAGATATATATAGCAACTGCACAGCTACTATAGTCCTCCATAAAGTCAGCAATAAAATTCCAATAAGGAAGGGCGTCAGGCAAGGAGACACGATCTCGCCAATGCTGTTCACCGCATGTTTGCAGGAGGTATTTCGAAGCCTGAATTGGGAACAGTTGGGAATAAGAATAAATGGAGAATACCTAAATAATCTGTGATTTGCTGATGACATTGCCTTGCTGAGTCACTCAGGAGGTGAACTGCAAATCATGATCAACGAGTTAGACAGGCAGAGCAGATCGATGGGTCTAAAAATTAACATGCAGAAAACCAAGGTAATGTTCAACAGCCTAGCAAGGGAACAACAGTTCACAATTGGCAGCGAGAGCCTAGAAATTGTGCCGGAATACGTCTACTTAGGGCAGGTAGTAACAGCTGATCCAGATCATGAGAGGGAGATAACTAGAAGGATAAGAATGGGCTGGAGCGCATATGGCAAATTCTCGCAGATCATGAGTGGCAGTTTACCAATTTCCCTCAAGAGGAAAGTGTACAACAGCATAATCTTACCGGTACTCACCTACGGGGCAGAAACGTGGAGGCTAACGAAAAGAGTTCAGCTTAGGTTAAGGACAACGCAGCGAGCCATGGAAAGAAAAATGATAGGTGTAACGTTAAGAGATCGGAAGCGGGCAGAGTGGGTGAGGGAACAAACACGGGTTAATGACATCCTAGTCGAAATCAAGAGAAAGAAATGGGCTTGGGCAGGGCATGTAATGCGAAGGCAAGATAACCGCTGGTCCTTAAGGGTAACGGATTGGATTCCAAGAGAAAGTAAGCGTAGCAGGGGGCGGCAGAAGGTTAGGTGGGCGGATGAGATTAAGAAGTTTGCAGGCAAAGGGTGGATGCAGCTGGCAAAGGATAGGGATAATTGGAGAGACAGGGGAGAGGCCTTTGCCCTGCAGTGGGTGTAGTAAGGCTGATGATGATGATGATGATGATGAGTCATGCATAGAGCTACTACTACCAACACTAGAGTGAAAGCGGCGGCAGCACTCCCATGTAAACCCTCTCCACTTTTTTTATAACCGTGGGCGAAGCCATATTGTTACTCCGCTCATGGTTCCCTGCATGGTTCAGGCGACCTAGACCAAGTTTAACGAGTTAACAGCAATTGCAGCGTACTAACCTGGCAACCTCGCAACTCCCCCAGCATGGCCGCGCGCTTCGTAGTGCGCGTCAAAAAGCTGTACGAGGAATGGTGCTGCGGCTTGCTTACGTGCTGTGTTGAATTCCTTTCTAGTTCATGCGCACAATGTTCGCGATGGTGCGCGCACGAAGATACTTCCAGGTGGTGGTGAATCTTGTGCCGCTCATTACGTATGATTTGTGTTTGTGTGAGCCGAGATCGAGGTTTGTTGGCGAGGTTCAGCAAGGTTTGTTTTGATGTACAGGGTATTATAAAACATGCATTCCCCATGCCTTTTTGTGTTACCTGGAGTCCCTTTAGTAAAGTTTAAACCATCGTCACCTCCTGTCTTCTCCGGCGGTCAGATCTCGTTGGTGTTCCATACAGGAGACGAGGCAGAAGGGAGACGACACTCGCACAGAGTGCAGCGCATGCCTTCTGTACTGCTGCCTGTTAAGATCGGAATTCTGTTTGAATACAACGCAAAATCTGTAACAGACTCCGTTCCGAAAGGTTTAATCTGCTTGCAACGAAGCAGCAAAGCGTACATACATGGAAGAATTTTATGCAAGAGACATGTGGGATAAGTCGCACTCGGAGAGCACAAACAGAGTATTGTGCAAGGTGATGATGGTAAAGAGAAACGTTGGAATGCGGTTTGCTCGCGTACAGCTTTGGAAATATCAAAAATTCGGGCCATATTCTGTAAAACAAAAAATTGACAACCAGTGCATCTGCACAATCACAAGCATGTCAGATTATAATACAACCTGCCACTGCAAAGTTACAGCTGGTTTCATAGTTGACAGTCATTTAACTTGAGCAGTTATGTTTGTGAATGCCTGCTTTTTATTTCTGCCATAAATTCACTGACGTTACTGTTGTACCCACTAGACAAATAAAAGTATCATAGCTTGTAAATAATGTCTCAGTCATACACAATGCAGCATTCAATACCTTTACACCTTTTCACACACTCAAAGAATGCAGATGAAAAAAAAATAAATAAACAGTACCAAGATCTCTGCTCTTATTTGCTGAACACCTAACAGGGCAGCCTTGATGCAGTACTAGGGGGAACTTGGAAAAAAAAAACATGTTCAACGTAGTATCAATACAGTGATTTTGCATGAACAATGTTGGAATAAATGTTCGATGTCACTCTTCATCATACTTGTTATCTATAGCACAACTGTGCATCTGGTGCAGATCCCTTCAGAAATAGCATCCCTCATAGCCTACGCCACTCTGGAACGTTAAACCCCACAAAACCAAAAAATAGAACCTTCAGAAATGCACATGGGCGTCTGTGTAAAAGCTGAAATGTGCACCTGCTTTGCATTTCTTTAACGCGAATAAATGTTTGAGTACTTGCTGAACACTTCAGTGACCTTAGCTTCAGAAACATTTTCTGCACTGAACATTGCACTGGTGAAGAGTTGTTGCATTACACATGTAAGGTGTGTTTTAAGGAACTTCAACAAAGAGATTCTTATTTCTTCTACTACAATCGACAGACATATTTACCTTGCGTGTCATGCATAATTGCCATTTATCTGACATAAGGCATGACACGAGATCTTTGCACGGTAATGGAACGCAGTCCTGACTTTTACACTGCGATACTGCTTTATAAACATGTACGTTGGCCAGGTTCATTCCTACAATGCACTGGTGAAGCAACCCCACTACTATCACTGTATCAACAGTTGTTGAATGCCAAATTTTAATAATTTAAAATCAGGAGTATTTAAGAGAATATGCAATACGGCTAGTTGGAACAGCTGGTACTCTGTATTTTGTAATAAATTTTCGGCATGTGTAAGACCCCCAGGTATCAAAATTATTGAGGAATCCTCTTCTGCAGCGTGCTGCATAACCCAAGTGCGACTTTGGCTTGTAAAAGTTTATTAATATTAGTTTATTCCTGTTTCCTTCATTCCTTGCTTTGCACTAAATAATTGTCATTAAGTTGCCGAGCAGACAAAGGGATATAATCGAGGGGCTCATTATGACATATACACTGGCTGTTCATTAACTTTGGATCCCTTCATATATGTGTCGTTACGTTGATTAGTGCAATTGGAAATGGTTGTTATTGATGCTGAAACAAGATTTGCTTTGTAAGCAGTGCTCTAACATATGCCCCTCTTGCCCTCTCTGTTATCCTTCTAGCCTCCTCTCTCAGTCTGAGAGTGACATATTTCTTCAAAACGAACTTGATCACTCCAATTACATGTGCTGGGTTCTCTTTATAATGTTCTACTTCCTTCAAGCTCTGCTCATGTCGTTGGCAGAACTTCTGGAAGGACTGTATAACCAAGCGGTCAACGTTTTTGTGCCCTTGCTCATCACTGCAGCGGAAAATGTGCTCCGCAGTGCACAGGGTGTGAATTACGAGCGCTGAAGGCATGATTAGGCCTCCATTATTTCTGATGAAAATAAGGACACTTGCGATGTCATCCTGTACAAGCATCTCTAAACACGAGGTGCAGGTTATGCTCTTTGAAACAACCCTCACAATAAAACCACCTATGTAGGTCACAACCTCAGTGCTAAAATTGGTGAGTCCATAGCCAAGACTGCTGTAGTCATGGCCAGTTATGGCAATAGCAATGTACATATCTGGTGACTCGCCAGCTTCATCATCGTTGCTTCTGTGCAGACGCTCATGGGCCACTGTTGCAATTCCCTCAAAATCTGGGGCAACATTGCCGGTCGTCACAGGCTGCACATCTGCATGCACCAGTAGGCTTCTGTATGCGTACCGGAACTGCAGAGCCGAGGGGTTATTGTTCCATCCCCCTCTCTGGCGGATGCAGCTAAAGAACATTTCAAGGTGATCTTGACTGAACCGGTATGTGCAAATGTAGCTGTAATGAAAATGAAAACACCATGACAATTTGCAATTGTTTTCCTGCCTTGGCAAACAGAATGAAGAAAACATATCTCCATTCGTAGTTCCTTGTTAATGCAACGGAGCGAAATAACAGTGAAAAGCATATTCCAGTGAGTTCAGTTTCTAGTAGTGCTCAAAACGGCACAGTTATTGCTTAATTGTTTGTTTGATAGCCAATAAGATTCTACTCTTAGTCAGCTAAGCTTATTTGCATCATGTTTCTTGCAGCCATGGTGATTGGAGAGCCTTCTGCTTTCATTTCTGATAATTATATTTTAATCAGTTTTTGTTGTTGACTTTAATAGCTTCATTTTGAATTCTATTTTCATTGAACGCTAAGATATTTTGCTACAGTGGTATTTACTACTTATGCTTCCACCACAGTGGTAAAATGATTGGATTGTTTTGCATTTTTATTGCATTTTTGCTAACTTTCTCAACTCTCCACTGCCCTCATTTGTAACTGCAACAACATGAAAAATACTTTTCTTCTCCATTTCCTTTCAAGAATTGCAGCATGCTTATTCTGTAACTCTGTGCTGTCCTACTGTGGCTCTGTACTTGACTTTTGACTATGTTTGTTATGAGCAACAATACACTGGGCTAGAGTTTGGACTGGCAGGTATTTTCTGTTATTGCCTTAATTATTCAGCGATAGACTAAAACTGCATGCTGTAAGCATGTCTAATAGGATAGCATTATTTCTATAAATTGGTTTTAGCACATGTTTTAGAGGTGCTTTCCCGTCATTGTCACCTTGTCATGCTTTCACTGTTGGTGCTTTCAATACGCTATATAGTTAGGACAAAACGCATTGCCTTGAAACTGCATGAGGTGCCTTCAGCTGCATGGCTCAGCACCATGCACAATGCCCTACGGTCTTGCACCCTTTTTATTAATAAAGCAGCACTGAAAGTTTTCATTCATTTGGATTGTGCACTTGTGTATTGACATGCAGTAATAGTGTATGAAACACAATATGCAGTCCTACCTGCAAACAGTGGAATCGAAGAGCTTCTGGGCGAGTTCTGCAATGCTCTTCAACGAGAATGCCAAACTTATGACAGACATTCTCCGCCCCGAGATGCATACGAGCTCACGAGACAGAAGACGCAGAGACATGAGCTTTGTAGATAGTTGGAGCATCGTCTGCTTCTGAAAATTGAATGTTGCTGCTCGCAGCGGTGCTTTGAAATCCATTGCAGTTGGACTGTGCGAATTTAATATATCAAAGGCCCTGAAAGAAACATCAAAAGACGATTGCATTACTTATGCAAACGAGAATTTTACTTCAGAACTCACCGATCAACATCAGCAATAAATTCTGCGGTTCCACCGGACCCATTGAAGTTTTGTATTCCAAGCTCCTTGGCAAACTTTAGGCTTTTGCTCACTGATGCACTGAATGTTTGTGCAGCCAGTCACACTTTCATAATTTGTCTGTGGTACTCAATATGTGCCCTCCGGAGTTTATTTGCTGCTCGAAGACCTTCAGCTTCTTGCAGGTCTTGCAGCCTTTCAATAAAGCCCCATTCGATTGACTGCAAAAGACAATAAATATATTAGAGGTGAATCACACTTTATCAGAGTTGAATATCTTACTCCATATTCATTGCTGTGCAGTGTTTTCTTATCGCCCAGGAGGTTTCTGAGCAATTTTAATCCATGGGCAGCATCGAATACCAGGGACACGGTCCTTGATTGGTTGCAGGGATGGGGGAAGGCCGTCACAAACTGCTCACTTGTGGCTTCATGGATCCGACAGCCAAGAAGCTTGCCCATGGATACATTAGCAGCTAGAGCATCGCATACAACAGCAACGACGTTCAGCGAACATTGTGTCAGCTGCTCGATGGCCTCATTAACTATATTTCTCAGTTGCTCCCCACTGAGTCCATTGTTGAGGAAATATCCAAAGGGAATTTTCCATGGAGCTGCCACGCCAACTGCCATGAGCACGAGAGCATCTCCAGCTAGTGAGGAGTCATCTGTGTCCAGTGGACTCTGACTGTTCCCCAAGTCAACGTAGCCAATCAGTTTCCCTGTCTTAGTGTCCATCTCGCACCTTTTCCTAATACTCATTCCGTCTAGCATCAGGCAGCAAAGCCGCTCTCATTCATTTTTTGTTTCAAATGACGTTTTGATGTGATTGAGAGCTTCACTTCACTTCACTTTATTACCTTAAAGACCCCACTTTGGGGGTGTTACATAAGGGGTGGGAGTACAAATATGGGTTGAATATGGTTGCTTGCATGATATTTATGAAATGCATATTTAAATTGTTCACAAAACTTGATTGGCAGGTGATGGCATCAACGTCGTGGGGAAGGCCATTCCAGTCTTTAGCAGTGCGAAGAAAAAAGGATGCGGAAAAAGTGACGGTGCGGGAGCGTTGGCATGACACTTGCATGCATCAATCACTTTGAGCCTGGTGCGAATGGTCTGCCTGCTGGGCATTGGGAAAATGCTGGCCACATATTCATATGCCCTTGGAGACTGATAATACAGTGTAGTGGCAAACTTCCTCATCTTCTCACTGTATCGTCTTTGTGATGGTGATTTGGGCTTGTTAGAGCGCCAACTTTTTACAATCTCTCGTGGCAGTTCTCCAAATGCCTCCAGTGTTTCTTGTCCATTCGGAGAAATCATTTGTTTTTCTTTCATTTCATTTAGAAGGCTTTTGAGGTCAATCATTCGCTTCTTTTTTTCTTTTAACTGTTGTGAGGCTGAATAAAGTTTTCTTCGCGCAACAGACAGCTTTTTCTTGACTGTCCACAGTCGAGTTCTTGGAGATTGTGAAGCAATGTATGGGTGATCGTGGCTTACTCCTTTCTTTTTGCTGGAGCTTTTCAGAGACTGTGTTGTGTGTGGGCAATAGAATACTGTGTCAGCAACTAAGCTTCCATAATAATCTGTATATGCATACCTTATGTTGCACTTTCACTGCTGCTTTGGCTGGGCTCGTTGCACCTTGGTCCTCACTGTGCATCCTTGAACTTGCACAAACTGGTGTAGCTGTCTGCTCAGGCAGAAAGGGTGTGTCAGAGGAGACAGTGCATCATCTGCCTTTTACATGTTACCTGCAAGCACTTGCGTGGAGATTTTCATGGTGATGCTGCTACTGAGCTGGCGGTTTGTGGTGCAGACATGTCCTGAAGCAGAAACAGTTTTGACGCGAGATTCTTGCTATTTATGTACAGCATCTCACCTGCTTTCGCTTGCGTAGGGACTTTCTTGTGGGAGTGTGCAAGTGCTTGCAGGGGGATTTGGGTATAGGTGAGGTGACCGGTTGGCTGAGATGCGGCCTCACACTAATGGCCTGAAGTAGGAACATTTTCACTACTGGAGACACCAGCAATTGGATGCATGAGACACCAATATTCGGATTCATTCTTTTACCTGCAAGCGTGGAGACTTTCTCAGTGGTAACTGAGCTCGCGAGGAGGGTGAGGACATTGTCTGTGAACTGGTTGCTTCTGGGCTTGCGTGCTCCTGCATATATATGCCCTAAGATAAAAATTTTGTTGTCTGAAGCACTGGCCTTTCTGCTCACTTAAACTTACCCGCTTGCGTTTCTGTAATGACGTACGTGGCAGAGACTGAAGTCCTGAAATAGCACCGCAAGATGTGCTTGCAACCTAAAGTAAAAATATTGCATGAGCTGAGGCACTCGCTCTATTATAACTTATCACCCTTTGCACACAGACTTGGTGAGACACCACGACTGACCGCTGTCAGAATTCTGTTTAATAATGTAGACATGCCCGGCACACAGTCTCTCCTGCATAAGCCCTCCCGTCTAGTGCACCACTCTGAACTGCTGATACACAGCGGATTTTATTTAATTATCATAAACTTGATTCTTTTTATGTTGAATTGCTGCCTTTACTTTTGTACTGACATACCAGTTGCTAAATTTTTAATTGTAACTTAAATATCTAGTGTTTTGTTGAAAAGGTAGTTTTCGCTTTTTACTTATATTTGGCTGTAAATGCTCTAGACATCAGCTAGGCTCAGCGTAGTTTTTACAACTTACCCATAATGAGCATTAAACGTTTCACACTGAATGCAGGTTCTACTGGACATAAACAGAGCACAACCACAATTTGCACCTACCTGCTCACTCTGTACCTTTTGGAATATCGTTGGCACTGCATCTGGTTTTAAAAAGTGCCTGGTGTGGCCGCTGTAAAAGCATGACTGCTCGAAATGTCTTGAGCAGATCCTGCGCCCTATATGTAAATTAGGCAATGGTGTCCTAATAGCGCTGAGCCACTTTTGCAGCAAATCTTTGTTGTTGTGAGGAAAGCTGAAACAAAAAAATGACAACTTCGCTTACTTTTCATATACTGTTTCAATGACAAGCCTGTACTATATACCACTAAACGTAAGGCTCCACGAATTCTCTTCATGCATGTTGCATGCATACCAGACAATCTTAAAGAAAAAAAAAACACGCGACAGTGCCGTTACGAATTTTTCAGAGAACAGTACTCACACATGAAGAGAAATTCCCGATCCCTTTTGGCATCTTGTTTTGCATATGATGCACGATGGCGGCATTCTGCTGAAACTCTGTGCACGAGCAAGACAAAGCGGTAGATCGCGATGCGCGGAGCCACAGCGCGCTGCGTGCTTATTGCATCTACTGAGCAACTGACAGGCGAGCGTGTATAAGCGGACGGTTCTGTTCTCGGTATTCTCTTGTTTTTATCTGTGTTCTTGTGCTTTCGAGCGAAGGCGGGCTTACTCGCCCGGCCGACTGCTATGGCAGTTTCGGGTGTCGCCCTGAACGCTGCCGACGGGTCCAGAGTCCAGATTCTTGTGTGTGATCGACCGCCGTGCGCGCAAGAGATACGATCGACGACCAACGTGCGCACGGAAAACGACTTTCGTCTGCAGCGCTTTCCCGGCACCGAATCAGACATCCAAAACCAAAACAAGCAGAGAAAGCAACGTTCGTGCGAAAGACAGCGAACCGAGCGGTGGAAGTGAATGAGTCCAAAGTGCGAAGAGTAGCTAGAACGCACGGTCGAAAAAGAGGGAGACCGCTCTCAGTGGAGTATGCTCGAGAGTGCTTTGAGCAGACACATGGGGCGGAGAGGTGTGTAATGCAGAGCGTATTTGGCGCATCAAACGGCCGTATCTTAATTCTGTCCTGCAGTCTACGCTGTAAGTAGTAATGAACTAGTATACGTCGGTAACCTACAGCTGCTGCAGCAGACGAAACGAAAACGAAACTTTTCCAAGTTTTCTTGTACAGGTCTGCATATTTCAAATTTTGAAACAACAAAGAGTTTGGCGTAATGCTCTAACATTTTTTGGATGTTTAAAGTTTTAGAGGTCTATTTTTAATGTGTTCTGTGTAGCTGTATTGAAAATAATCGCAGTAGCGCAAACAACTAATAAGTACAGGCAACTATGGGAGTAGCAAGATGGCGCTGCTCGAGTGTATGACAACCTCCTCACCGCGCTTTACCCCCCTGCAGTCATGGGCTCCATGAGATCAGTGAATTAGCCGAGCCAAGCTGCCTCCAGTTTGGGATGCTAATTGGACCGAGTTTTTTTTGTTTCGTTCAGAACATTTCGTCATTCTGACGTGGGCACACATTCTGCTGGCGGCGCCCATCCATGTGGTTTCATGCTCCAGTGCACTGAGGCTACATGCTTGTCTTGCGAATTTTATTATCCGTGTAGTTTCACATTCGGATTGTTTGGCTGGCCCAGCCTTGTTTTAATACTACCTCTGTTTTTAATAGTGCCAGTAATAAAACTCTGGATCAAAATCCGGCTAGGACGAGTGGCCAGTAACCGGGTATCAGCAGATGGCAGAACCAGCTATCAGCACAGGAGCTGCCTGTCTGCAGCTCTGTACCACTGTCTGAACAGTTTGGGGCAGTTCATCGGAATACCACAAGTGGTGTGACAATCCACCACAAATTACCAAATTACATAGGCACTGTGGTGATGTTTGCCACTGGTAACACCTAAGGGCTCTTAAGCCCTCCAAGTGGTTTGCCTGGGCTGACACCCTCTCCTCAATTACCCTTTTGCTGAACCAGAGTGAACCAGAGTCAGTGCACCGTTTTCACTGTTTTGCCACCACTTGTCCTTGCCCAAGCGGTATATGAAAAGGCCACTGCATCAGCTTGCCTCAGTCTGGGCAGTTCTATCTTGCCATCATTACGCATCATTTGGCCACTCAAAATTTCGTATATATTAGAATGACACTGGGCCCGTAACTAAAACTTGACCCTTTAATGCCCAAATTGTGAAGGGATCAAAGAAAACAATTGTCACTTGCACATTATGCTAGCTAATGCACCCATATTCAAAAGACAATACAAAAATTTTGATAGAACAGCTAAAATTTGAGAAACCGATGTGTCATCAATTAGCAATTAATATTTGGCCCATTTTGCGCAGCCAGTTCGAGTTGTGTGAAAGGCTAATTGAAAGCAAAAGCACAGTAGCTTAGTTTTCGTCCAACAATTTTCTTCCCACTTCGCCTTCAAAAGCTGTCAGAAAATAACTGAGGAATCGTGGGATGCCTGCTAGAAGTCCATCCTTCTCACTCCATTTTCTTTAACACACCCCACTCAGAGTGATGCAAATATTGAAATTTTCAAGCATGAAGAAGAAATGGCTTTTAATATCGAATACCTGTTCAGCAAGAAAAAAAATATTGCAGAAAAAGATTAACAGGCAAACGTTTTTGTCCCCCCCTTTTTGTTTTCAAAACGGTTTAGGTCTTTGCAAGTGAAATAAACAAAGCTAGACTGACTCAGCACCATGCACAGGTATGTATACTACTTGTCTAGCCAGCATAACAGTATGCAACCTGTGATGTGGTCATGTAAAAGGAAATCATGAAATGACACATAACTGGCCAGGGCACTTGGCTACTGAAACACAAAGGCCCCTGTGTGTCAGTGCAGGTCAAAGGTCCCCCTACGGCACTCCTTTCTTCTCTCAGTCCCTCCCCTCCCTGCTATGGTCCTCCCCTGCAATGCCAGACAGATACTGCGGCAGTTCCTCTCCCCCAAAACCAATGTTCAATTTACACATAGCTGGCCACTAAAAATAACACGATGGCTAGTAAAAGATCTGTAGTCCAGAATACAAGAGACTAGAATAAATGACTGGATTATGCGCAGGTTGATTTATGAAATTCCTCAAACCCCCCGAAAACAAAAAAATGCCAAAAATGGGAAAGTGTGATGAAGCCTTATGAGGAGGCTCCATAGCACAAACACCAAAAAGCCCATGAGGAGCGGGCAGTTTCGGCATGCTAAGTGAACAATGCGGGCGTAAGCGAGGAGAATGCACACTGGCGTCGAAATGGCGAGACTGCTCAGAAAGGAAAACGAAGTGACCAGCGACGAGTCAGTCAGTGTTCCAAAACAGCGCATAGCTCGGCCCAGACTTGAAAATTTACTGGCCAACAACAGCCGTCATTGGTGGGCTAGCAGCGAAGCTCAGAAACCGGAACTATGCGGGCAGGCTATTTTTTTCGCCTAGCGACAGGAGCCCTCCTATAGTCGTCATGCGTGCCGTTAAGCGCATCTAAGAGGAACACAGATTACAATTCATCATGCAAGATATTTACATGCACAGCTGTGAAGTCTCGACTTGTCCCTTTGGGAACGTCATGCAAAGCTCTGCAAGTGGGCTTTCCTGCACAGTTGACCAAAATGAGATGGCAGAACTGACACTAGGTTAGTTATGAAGGCGACAAGACGAATGCCATGGGTATGGCTGTTAAGTATACATATAACACATTAAGGAAGCATAAAACAAAAAAACTGCGCTTTCTCGTTGTGATTGTTCAAGATGGGTGGTCGGCCATCTTGTTCACATCAAGTGCCGTACGTGGGAAAGTCCATTGGCGAAATTTCGCACGAGGTCAGAATGCGATCGGTCCATGTGATAAATGACGAAAAAGAAAGCAAGGATGACGCATATGGTATGTTTTCGTGACACTTTAAACTCGATCGTCTGATAATTTGCACAAATATTCTGGTTTTTGCTACAGTCAAATTTATGAAAGTCGGTGCAGTACACAATCACTGGTGAATATTCGGAACGTTTAGAATATTCATCAATTTTCAAATATTCAAAAATTCTTGAATACAAATATGAACGGAATATCAATATTCACTTAATTTTGAATACCAATCGAATGTTTCATATTTCGTTCATATTCGTATTCAAGAATTTTCGAGAATACAAATCCAATGGTGCATATTCGGTTCATATTTGTATTCAAGAATTTTCGAATATTCTATAATTCTTGAATACGAATATGAATCGAATATGAAACATTCGATTCGTATTCAAAATTAAGTATATTCACATACCCCTGGTTGAAAACAAACCTTGTATGCAAGGCCCGTTTAGTAATAAGTACACGGCGCGCAAACAGTACATCATGAATTTGTGACACTGAGCAGTAAGTGTTTTAGTATTATCCTTAGTGACCTTATCAAATTCAATCAACTAGCCAAATATTGAAAGGCCCAGCTGATGATACTTAATCATTTGGGTTAACGTCAACATCTTTTTTTGTTTGTGAATATCGAGCCTTGTGTGTAACCTTACTGATGAGTCAGATGTCCTCATTTTCTAGGTGTACAGTCGAGCAAACCTGATGGTTACATGGATTGTATTCAATGAATCAGAAGTTCGTTTTAAGTGGATAGCCATATTACAACCCAAAATAGTAAATTTGACAAAAGCCAAAACCTATCAAGTCTTTACAAGCTATTCAGTATAGTTATGATCTCATTGCCGGCACCCCAGCTGCCAACAGTTTGCTTTAGGGATGCGATAAAACTCATTGCAGCTGAAGCGTTCAAGGCAGCTGATTGCAGGTCAGCCTCTAATCTGGTTCTTGAAAATTGGGGGCGCTCATACTTCACTTGCAGTGCTTCATCAGAGCATGGGCCCAGCGATGTTGGCGTTCATACCTAGTCATCCCAGGCAACATATGACCATCGTGACCACAAATCGACGTGTGTGGTCACGTGACCTTTCCACTGCATCATCTGTAGTTCCTGGACCCAAGCAGTGATGAAGGTAGTGCAGTAGTGCAGCAAGAGTGCACAAAGTATATATGAGCTGCACCACGTGCTGTCTACGCACTGCCTGCAAGCAGTAGCAGCACAAAAGGCGGACAACAGACACTGGCCAACATAGCAGGTCACTCATGGGGCACTGCAAGGCACTCAAACATCTCAAATGAGTGCCGCTGGTTGACCCCAGACTGTGCAGAGCAGCTCTGCTTTCAACACCCTCCCATCATTCATGCCCTCAGTGCTTATTATTCTACTTTAGACGATTTGCGCATTCACATACTCACGCACAATGATCTAACTTATAAGGCCTTCAGTGTGTACTTGGCTGGTACTCATTTACCGTTTCAATGGTGCATTTTAGAACATTATCTTTTGTCCTCAATTTTACGTCATCATCGTCATGGATGTTGTCCTCAGCGTCCCCACAGGCACCTGCCACCTGCCTCGGTTGGCAAGTGGCAAAGTGCAGACATAGAAATCCTCCTCTCCACTTTTATTCGAAGGAGACAGAGGGAAAGTGAGAGGGAAGAGAGAAAGTGGGTGGGAGGCAAGGAGTGGCAACATGGAGAGATGGATATCTCTTCCTCAAAGGGGCAGGTTGAGCAAGTTGGTGCATGAAGTGAAGGAAGCACTGCAAAAGACAGGGACGTGACACGACTATATCATCATCATCATCATCATCAGCCGGTCTCCAATTAACCCTCTCCTTTGCCAGCTGTGACCACTGTATCCCCACAAACTTCTTAATCTCATCCGCCCTCCTAACTTTCTGCCGGCACCTGCTACGCTTGCCTTCTCTTGGAATCCACTCCGTCACTCTTAAGGACAAACGGTTATCCTGCCTTCGCATTACATGCCCTGCCCAAGCCCATTTCTTCCTCTTGATTTCGACTACGATGTCATTAACCCTTGTTTGTTCCCTCACCTGCTCTGCCCGCTTCTGGCCTCTTAACGTTACACCTATCATTTTTCTTTTCATAATTCGCTGAGTGTCCTTAATTTAGGCTGAACCCTTTTCGTTAGCCTCCACGTTTCTAGCCCATTGGTGAGTGCCGGTAAGATACAGCTGTTCTGTTTTCTCGTGAGGGATATTGGTAAACTGCCATTCAAGATCTAAGAGAACCTGCCATACGCACTCCACTCCATTCTTATTCTTATTTCCTTCATGATCCGATTTCAGCTGTCACTACCTGCCCTAAGTAGACGTATTCCCTTAACACTTCCAGCACCTCGTTACCAATTGTGAATCGCTGTTCCCTTGCTAGACTGTTGAATATTACTTTGGTTTTCTGCATGTTAATTTTTAGACCAACTGTTCTGCTCTGCTTGTCTATCTAATTGATTGTGCTTTGAAATCACCTCCTGAGTGACTTAGCTAGACAATGTCATCAGCGAATACCATCAAATTACTTAGGTATTCTCTATCAACTCTTATTCCAAACTGTTCCTAATCCAGGCCTCAAAACATCTCCAGTAAAAGGCAGCGAATAGCATTGCCGAGATCGTGTCTCCTTGCCTGACACCCTCCCTTATTGGAATTTTATTGCTCGCTTTATGGTGAACTGATGATTATGGATTTTTGAGGTGCAAGGGCATCTAAGGCCAAAGAGCGCCATGGCAGAAGGTATTTTCAATCACTCAAGGTGGGGTCAAAGATCCATTTTCCAAGCATTTCACCCTTGACAAGCCGAGCACCAGGCAGGGGAAAGCTTGTACTACCCATTGTATCACCGGCGGACACCCGGCAGAGAACTATGGTAGCTGTGTAGTCGTTATAGGTATCTTCCAGTATTTTGACATAAGACTCTTCTACGCCCCGATACTGCAATGCCTGCATCACTGCTGAGGTTTCCAGTGAGTCAGACACTTTCTCGTATTCAATGAAGGCTATATATAGGGGATGGTTATATTCTGCTCATTTCTCTATCAGCTGATTGACAGTGTGGATATGATCCATTGTGGAATATCCTTTACGAAAGCCTACCTGACCATTTGGTTGATCCAAATCTAAGGTTGTCCTGATTCTATCTGCGATTACCTTAGTAAAAACCTTGTAGGCAACGGACAGTAAGCTGATCGGTCTGTAATTTTTCAAGTCCTTGGCGTCTCATTTCTTACGAATTAAGATAATGTTAGTAATTCAATAAAGGCCGAGTTTGGTCAAGTTGGTTTTCCATGCTGAACGTAAAAGTGCAAAAAACAAGGATGCAGAATAAGACACACAACACGAGCGCTCGAGTTGTGTGTCTTATTCTACGTCCTTGTTTTTTGCGCTTTTACGTTCAGCATAATGTTAGTGTTCTCCCAAGCTTCTGGTGAGGTCGAGGTCATAAGGCATTGCATATGTAGAGGGCGGCTCATTTTTCTAGGAGAATCTCCCCTCCGTCCTTCAACACTTCTGCGGTTACCTGATCCTCACCAGCTGCTTTCCCCCTTTCCATTGCTCTATAAGGCCTCCTTTACTTCCTCTTTCTTTGCTGGCGGGATGTCCCATTGCTGTGCGCTACTGTCTCTCTCATTAACGTTCTCATTACATTGGCTACTGTATAGACTTTTGTAGAACTCTTCGGCTACTTTAACAAACTTATCCATATTGCTAATGACATTGCCCGCCTTGTCTCTTAACGCACGCATCTGGTTTTTACTTATGCCTAGTTTCCTCTTTACTGCTTTTAGGCTAAGTCTGTTCTTTGGAGCATGCTCCACTACATAGGCGCCAGGTGCCTGCGAAATGTTATGACCCTGTCTTGTGCGCTGTTTTCTTCACTTAACTCTACCCGTTTCTCGTATTTGGACAGAGGAGGAACAGGGAAAGTGGGAGAGGGAAGGGAGGAGATGTGTGGCCTAGTAACCTGGGCATGCACCTCTGGTGCGGGAGGTAGTTGGTTCAAAACCCAGCTTTGGACAAGGATAAGAAGGAGTGACACCCGGCTTGGCGGCCGGTTTCTTTGCTATCACCCCACCGCTGAAGCTCAAAAATACTCGTTACAGATTTGTAACCTTCCTGTGATTTTTTTTACTGCATTTTTGAGTCGTCATATTCTTTGCAGGGTGGTGTCATGGGGGCTGAGACACACTCTGCTGAAGAGCGCTCGCTGGAAGCACAGAGTTTTTTTATTACAGTGCGAGTTGACTTCTCCTCTATGTTCGCTATAGCGGAGTGATGTGGCCACAACTATTTGTTGCATCTGAAACGCATTGCCATTGCCCATATACTTATTTTGATGACTGCATTGCCCTCACTTGTAATAAGCAGTTGTTCGTTATATCTGTGGCCATTATAAGTGGGCTCTACTGTAACTTCTCATTTCTTCTCACCAGATACCAGCCGGTGTTATAGTTTCAGGAGCAATTACAGCAATTTTGTGTCAGCTCGTGTTGCCTTGTTCGTTCCCAAAATCACAACCTGCCATGGCTGGTATGCATTCCATGGCACTTGTAATTACGGGGAGGGATAAGCAGCTGGACTGATAGGCGAGGAAGACGTATTTTTCCCTTGATTTTTTTTTGTATAAACCACACAATATCTTGTTCCCAAACTAAATTCTAACATCTGTACCTTGCCTCTAGTGTGCGTCCGTCATACCTTGCGTTGTTGTTGCAGTTCGGGTGGTGGCTGCATCGAGTGCAGAGGCTTGTCCACTGCCCAGCTGCTCCATGAGGTAGGCCCAACCGCGGGCGCCCTCGTCCCCGAAGCGGGGGGCCCCGCTGTCCCAGAAGGGTTCGAGCAGGGCCAGGGCCTCCTCAAGGGGAGCCTCAGCCAGCCGTGGGGGGCACCGCATGCTCAGCTCTGCCAGCGCCTGGAAGGTGGCCACTGCCCGCTCCCACAGGCCGCACTGGCACAGGAACACCCCGTACTGCCGACACACCTCTGCACCCACACACAAGATACGCAGTACAGCTACGACACCTCTGCATTCTCACACAATGCGCCATTCTGCCACGATGCCTTTGCGCCCAGACACAACTCGCTGCATTGCCGTGGTTCCTCTGCACCCACACAACATATTTACTACTGTGATGTATCTACACAGCAAGCCATGGTACTGCGACGCTTCAGCACCCATCACACCCATGACGTTCCTGCACCCACATACAACGCACTGTACAGCCACAACAACTTTGTAGCCAGACAACAAACCACGCTTCCACAACACCTTTGCACCCACACTTAAAGGGCAACAGAAAAGGGTGTTTGAGCTTGGCTTTAAAATGCTTGCATTATGTACAGTACAAGTCACCAAGTGTTCATGCTCAGCACGAGACCTCAAAAGTGAGCGGGAAATTTACAATACATTTTTTAAAATTCCCACTTTTACACGTCGCAGCGATGAGTGGAGCGGGGCTTTCGCGAGAAACCTGGCATATAATGTCATGTCCTGCAAGTGACATCAGCAGCCAAGGGTTATCATTGGTTCGCCGTGCCAAATTCTTTCAGACATCACACAGCTACCACGGTCACGGCCACTCCAAGTGCGCCGGCAGCCAGTGGAGGTCGGGGAAGGGCCAAGTGGGTGGGAACGGCACAGGAGCAGCAACAATTTGGCGGGCGAAAATTGGTGACCGGACAGGAAAGGGCGTGAGGATGTGGAAGTTCAAGTTTTGACTGCATATAACTCAGCTTCCGCAAAACACATTAAAAAAAATTCTTGCTAGAGGATATTTGTGAAGCGGCATCCCTTAACATTCCAGACGTAGCACAACTTTATTGAGAGCCTTTTTCTGAGACCCTTTAAGCCTCCAATGGTATAAAGCCTATTTCTATGCCTTCCCGTCATCAACACACCCACACTGCCTGCAGGTCAAACGCCCTTCCCACTGTGTTCCAAGAAGCCCTGCCATGCGCCACATGAAGTTACCCTGTGCCTGCAAATAAACAGCAGAGGCTGGCAGATGAGAGCAGGAAACTTGCAGGCACAAGGTGCTCACAAATTTCCTAAGCTTATCTGCCACCCTCTGCTATGTTTACCTCCCCTTGGAATTCCCTCCATCACCCTTACAGTCCATTAGTTACCTGCTCTTTGGATTGCATGATATGCCTGAGTCCACTTCCTGATATCAGTGGTTTTCACCAAATGCCTTAGACTTCAAAATCTTGCAATGGCATTTAGTTGTTTATTCAAAATACCCTCGAAGGCCTTTACGGTGAGGACTTCATAACTCGAGGGAAAGCAGCAGGCTCAACTCAAATATAACCAATGATACACCACAGAAAATACAACTAACAAAAGCCGAGACATTGCAAAGTGTGTTGTGAAATGTCTCCGGCAAGCACACCCACATTTCTGGTGCAACATCTGAAGCATGGTAAGTGTGCCCTGCTGAATGTGCAGTGACATAAGCACATGCAAGCCTCAACACTGAGATACTACATGGAGTAAAGTTTCCATGCGAATGCACTGAAAGGCCACAACGGCATCCCCAGGAGTCCGACCTGTAAGCCAACTGAGTACGGGCATTGTGCAGCCTAAACCCGATGAGCTGCATAGCCTACACTCTTCGGCACTCTTGGAAATGCATCCAGAATCTGAACAAAAATGGGCCACTGTGGATGTGACACAAACCAGTGAAGAACAAATGGTGACTAGAAGCTGAAGTATTCGAGTGAACCCTTGCAATTCAGAGACAGGGATCAGCACCACAAAACTCTGTCAATCTGCCAGGAGAGACCAGGCCAGGGCGGCAACAACCACGGGATGCTGAGGCCTTCAGACGGTGCTCAGGCCTAGGAACTCAAAACAGCAACAGCTTGGCCACCCTCTCATGTTCCTTCCACATCCTCTCTGCCTGCTTTGTTTACAGCTGCTCGTTTTTCTTCTGTTGTCCCTCGTGCTTTGCCCTCTTCCATAGTTCACACAATGTCGCCTACACTACTAACTGCATCTGCAGTCATTTTTCAAGGACAGCAATTGGCTCGTGGTAACCACAAGTACTGGATTCTCCACTGTGGAGCCAAAAGCTGACTTTCAATAAAATTGCCATTCAGGCAAGCTGAAGCCAGATAAGCCAAAGACACATACACACACCCACTGAAAAACATGCAACTGAAGAAGTTAAATGCAGGGTGTTGTGGGTCAGTTGCCTGTTCTATTTATGAGTAGCTCTTTCACACCCTCTGAAGTCATGTTTCTTACAAGATGCATCCATGGCTGGCAACTGCCGCTTTATGCGGCTAAGCCTGTAGAAAGCAGCCTTAAGCAAGAGGCCAAAAGTTTACTGTCGTTTAGGAGGGGCATCTGGCCTACCTTGCATACACTGCATTTTCCCAGAAAGGGCTCTGCTACTTACCAGCAGCTAATGTGCAATGGCAGTGGAGACTGTGCTTGATATGACATCTCTCCTTGGATTTACCACTCCAGTGTGGTCACACAACACCTGCACACATGTGCTGCATCTCCCCCCATTTTGTCCCGCCTTCCCTCTTCACATACACAGCAAGCAGTGATGATGATGGCTGGTGCATGTGGCATCATTTCCGTAAGCAGCTCAGAACCACTGGGAATGCAGCCCCCTGGGCTTGTTGCCACTGCCACCACTCACTCCTAACCCGCAGAAACATTTCATACTCACCCACAATGTTCCTCTCAACCTCGAGGGGCTCGCGTCGCGTAGCCCGTCGCCCCTCAAGCATGTCGCGGAAGCAGCTGAGGGCACGCAGGTATCCTCGGGCAGCCGCGTCCACGTGGAACCCCGACAGGGTGGTCTCTGCCTGCAGGAAGCGGGCATGCTCCAGCCAGAGGCGTGCATTGCCTGGGTGCACCCGCAGCAGCTCCTCCCAGGCCTTGCCCGCACGAGCCTCCTCGCCACATTCCAGCAGCACCTGCACACATGCAGCAGTGGAAGCCGCATTTGCTCTCTGCTTCCTCACTACACCACACATTTATCAAATCAGCTTCTGAAAACTGGGGGCTTAGCTAAGCTGGCTTTCCATGGCCCCTTCCTGGTGCCAAGCCACAGTGTAAACACTCATGAGCGTAGCACACATATTCACAGCGCTAGCTGTATTAGACCACTTCCTTCCGTTTAATGTTGTCGAAGTCGTCATCCCATCTGCGGGCCCCATGCTGGAGAAAAAAAAAAATAGACAAAGCTGCCAGGTCGGGGGCATGGCCGCCCTACCCTGGTCACTATTCCCGCCAAACACTACACAGAACAAAAAATATTCAAGAAACACTGCGTCATCACTGAACACATTAAATCTACCTTGCTGCAAATGCATGCTCCAAGCAGGTGATTTCATGGTTAGCCAATGATAATGAGGGCTTGCTAATGCATGCTGCACCCCACTTGTCAATATGATATGCCTCTACTAGTTCCCTTACTATCTGATCTTTATGTTTGAAGATGACGGATGTCTGATGAAGCAATGGGGCGCACGTGTGCTTAGGTTGCCTGCAGTGGAGCGCCAAATTCGAACCGGCTGCCCTGTCCAAAGAATTGTGATGCTCCCTCAGCCGTTCGTTAAGACATCGCCCAGTCTGGCCAACATACCACCCACCGCATGAAAGAGGGATCTTGTATACTACACCTTCGACGCACTCAACCCTCCTCTCTGTGTGTGCTGTGGTACAACCACCACCAAACGTCCTTCCTAGTAGGGACTCTCGCTTCCGCTGCACAGCTCGGCAAATGTTGCTTAATTTTCTGTGAGACGAAAATACAACATCAACTAGAAATTTTCGCCCCACTTTCTTTAGACTGTGTGATAATGCATGGACGTAAGGGATGACAGCAATCTTCCGGCGATTCGTCACCTCATCTTCCTGAGGAGCACGCTTATGCTCCGATTTGATTTTGGCCATCAGCCTTTCGCATAACCTTCCGATAGTTGCCTCAAGAAAACCAGTGTCCTCAAGCCTAGAAATCTGGCCTTGCACACCTTCCTCAATGATATGGACACACAACTTGTTGAGGGCGGCGTGAACACAAGACAGGGCGATGCCATCCTTTACCAGCTTAGAGTGCCCAGATTGAAAGCTGAGTAGGGGCTTGACGGAACGAGGCGAATACAGCCAGCAAACATGTCCGGGCTCAAGTCTCAGCTCCACATCCAAGAATTGTATCCTACCTTGGTTAACGGTCTCCGTGGTGAAAGCAAGTCCTTGACCTTTTCTGAAAAATGTGTTCACGACATCTTGCGTGCATTCTTCGTTTTTAACAAAAACGAGGTAATCGTCCACGTATCTGTGTACTTTCTGTACACCGCCCGGTAACTCTCCTGCAATTGCTTTGTCAATTCTGCTGAGGAACAAGTCACTTAGCAGCGGAGCCACACGAGACCCAATGCATATCCCTGAACGCTGTATAAACACACTGTCATTCCATGCAACAATGGTCGACCGGAGGTACATACACAGCCCTTCAAGGAAAGCATCAACAGATACACCGCAAACATTTCAAAAGCGCACTTCGTCATTGTCCTTACTTATACATTCCCTTACAAACCGCAGCAAACACTCATGAGGAATTGAATAGTATAAATCCTCGACGTCCACACTGAACACATGACAGTCACCAGGATTATTGTACTGAAGGTACTCCAAGACGACGTTGGAGTTTCGCGTTCGGAAAGGGTCTTCAAAAGCAAGGGAAGCAAGCGCCTTCAGTAAGTAGCTGGAAACAACAAGCTGCCAAGTTCCCTTCTCCAAAATTATGGACCGAAACGGAAAGCCTATTTTGTGGGTTTTAACCGTAAAAAATATTTCAAGCTTGCTGCGTTCCGATTTCTTTACGGACTCGCGCAAACGGTCGAGATTGGCCTTTTTAAGAAGGGCGACGGCACGTCTCTTAACTTTTGCGGCATTCTCTTGCACTTGTCGAAAATTCTTGGAGATAGCAGCAAGCGCTTTGTCTGAGAACACACTCTCCTTCATAACAACAAAGCACCCATCCTTGTCTGCTATCAGTGGTCTCAGGTCGTTCGCAGCCAGGTGGTTCACTAATGTGCCAAACCCTTTTTGAGCCTTACACTTGCCAAGGGAACCTTGAAAAGCTGAGAAGCACTCGGAGACGCACTGCTGGCGCTGCACTTCAGGTACCTGCCTAGCGATTGTCCTTGACAGGCCCAACTCTTTAGCTGGTAATAGCCGTGGCTCAAAACAGTTTTTTGGTCCCAGCTCCAGTATCTTGCGATGGCGTTCTTCCACAACAGCGTCATCCAAAACAACTACCCTACCGAGAGCACTGGCAGACATGCGTTCCTTGCTCGCAGACAATGAGCGGCGGACCCTGTTCCACAAGAAATTAGTGTGCTGGTCAGCTGTCTTGCACCAATCAGCAAAGAGTCGGTGATCACTTCGTTATGTACACACGTGCGTAATAAATCACCAGTTGAAAGTCAGCGCTCGTGTCGTCGTGTTTGTTCCGTCCTCGTGTTTTTTGTATATGTACACACGTGCGTAATAAATCACCAGTTGAAAGTCAGCGCTCACGTCGTCGTGTTTGTTCCGTCCTCGTGTTTTTTCCGCGCTGTTTTACCATGGATAAAGATGTTTCATTTCCGAGAGAAGCCAAATTACTCCTCTGGCTGTAAAGATCAAGCACGACAAGTAGTAGCCAGAAGACTGGTCCTGTGTGTATTCGTCAACTTCGCCGTTCATTTGCACGGTTTTGCCAATGGCATTTATCCTTCATGCATCTTGATCTCTTGCGTATTTGTGCGAGCACAACTGGTAAAATTTCTGGATTACATAAATGCTTTGCTCTTTGTTGTACATGGGCTGCAGCATGCGTAAGGATGTATACGCTGTGCCATCTGTGTCACCAATGCTTTGTACACGTTTGTTTTGCTTACAGTGAAAAGAGCATGTGCATGATGCAGTGGCATGTAGAGAGAACTTGACGCTTGCTTTTATTCTTCCGCTTAATGCAGTGCAACTTTTCCAAGAAACTTTTGATTGGTTTTGTCCAAATTGACAACATGATGAATGAGTGACAGTGAATTGATGGTTACTTGGCCATTGAACAGAAGAATTTTTCTGGGGGGCAGGGGAGGGGGGAAACGACCAGGTTAGGTAAAATTATAGCAAAATGTTGTAGAACTTTCTGCATGCCGTGAGGCAAATAATGAAAGTTTGTGAAAAAAACAAAAAAACAGTGGTGATCTAGAACATGGTAGTTGTCGCATATTGTGCAACAGAGTGCCGCTTCCAATATTTAAAATGACCGCTTAGTCCACTGCCTGTGGTCTGTAGGCGAGGCTGACAGTCTAGCCTACAGATTGAGGAATTATGTTTATCAGTCTTTTTGTGCTCAAGTCAGCACATCATTCATAAACCAAACTCTTATATTTATATACCAAGCTGTATATTCTGCAAAAGCCTGAATTATAGCAAAAGTTTAAGAGGCTTATTTTGTAATCCTGTTCCTTCTTCCAATCCTAGCTACTTACTGCTAGTCAAATCGAGAGGAGTCGTACTAGTTTAGCGCTGTTCTGACTGGCTGTCTTCGTAGCCACGTAGAGCGACAGCGCAAGTGTTTCGTCGCAGACAGAAAAGCCGCATATCACAGCATATGAAATCATTACATCCGGTCAAAAGAATGGGCACTTTCCTCCCTTCTGCAATGTTAAAGGGGTGTTGCTTCTGCTGGAACGTACTGAGCCGAGAGGTGACTCAGCCACACCTGTCTCAGGCATTGAGAGCAACCTTGGAAGATCATAGCTACAGAGGCCTCCTTTAAAACTGATAGCGGTGACCAGTACCCTCCACTTCTCTTTGTTCAGCATGACCAGTGGTTTCCTGGAACTAAGACATCCCCATGAGGGCAGGAAAAAAAAATAAGATTAAGAGCTGTCTATGATCTTCCTCATATCTGAAGCCAACTGGTGAGCTAAATCATTTTTCACACTTAAAAAGCAGTATACAACTTTGGCAATGTACTATCAAATGAAATAGTGCAACCTTCGCTGCAGTCCATACCACCGCTGAAATAGCGATTTGACATTTGTAGAACATCACTCAGGCACAGCATACTTCCAGCCGCACAGCGACTACGTGACATCACCATCACTGCTTTCCACTTGGCACAGCAGGTACAACCTGTAACTGGGGTAGTCGGTCATGGAGAACATGACTCAGAAGCAAGATGTGTCATGCCGCCTCTTCTTGTGTCCAGTGACTGCGTGCTGCTTTCAAATCAAATTTATCGTACAGCTGACAGCCAAAACATCTAGACACGGCTCACAAGGATGTAGTTTCCTGCTGCTAATAAATGCAGTCCTCAATTCCATACTGACAATAAAAGGTTATACAGCACCAATCAGTAAGCATTTTTCACCGCCGATGCTTATTTTGGTGTTTTCTTCACATTCTTAAAGCAGCAAGCCCTGTGTTTTTTTTTTTTTTTTCAACAAACTCTGCATCCAGCTGCGCGGTGTCCATTGGCTGTCTACAGTGGGGCACAAGATGGCGGACGCCGCAGCAGATGACACGGTTGACTTCACCCTGCACGGCGTTGTGGGGGGGTTCCCACATCGAGGCACCTTAACGCAATCGTGTTAATGGCTCCCCTCAGTGGTTTCTCTTCACACACAGTCACTGTTCTATGTTCACATTCACACATTTATCATAATTATCACAACACAGTTTCCATATTCTTGTCCTTGAATTCCACTGCCATGCAGTTTGTGTACATGTTACTCAAATTAGTACCCCCTAATTAGCACATGTTCAGCTCACTAGTTACCACAGTACTAAACTTCAAGTTAAGCCAACACCACACACACATCACCCGACCTTGTACATCAGCCAAGTCAGCGTGCCTAAGTGGCCTAGTTGGTAGCATGCCTGGCTGGCGATCCAAGGGCAACGGGTTCAAATCCAAACTATAATTTATGAAAATTTTTCTTTATGCAAAATAAATTACTTTATAAAGTCAAGTCGTTCGAGAAATGTGCAAACCATTAATTCCAATTACAAATTCCCTCTTCAATTATCTTCATTCCAGACATCCTGCAACGGTGCCATTCGGATGCGCCGAGTTTTCCACCGAATGGGAGCCTTGATTCAGCTGCTTGCTGCATAGTGGTGTGGAAGAGTTCTCATCAGCGAAAGCTTACTGTATTTTTCTCATAGCTGCTGAGTCTTTATGCAGTGATCACACACAGAAAAGCATTGACATGAGTTTCCACTGCTTTTTCAATGATTAAAATGAGCAAAAACAGTGTTTGCAAGCCAGAAGAAGTGGCAGCCAGGAAGTGCTGACATGGTATGTACAGCACTTTTGCCACTTTCTTAGTGAACAGGTAGGCCACTCTTGTTTGCTCTGTTGTCGTGCTAAATCAATACGATTGAGACCATGACATTCACACACTTGGATAACGATAAAGTATCGCTAACAGTACAATTTCAGTTAGAAAGTGCTCATCATGGCATGCCGTTCCACTCCACAGAGACCTAGCTGAACAGGCCAACCAATCCAAAGTTTTGACCTGCCTACTATGCCCTTTGACAACCAAAGTGTTTGTAAGCGCACAAGGTTAATTATTTACTTGTTAGGAACGAGACACCTCTGCCCTGCTCCTTCCACTCTCCCTGTCTTACGTGCCTTTGAGGAAGAGAAGAGAGAGAAATCAGCAGATCCCTAACAAAATGACGATGTTTTGAGTGATGAAGTTGTATGCACAGTGGAAGGCAAGAGTAGCCCTTGCAAAACCGTGCGCCAGGCTGAAAGTACAAAAGGGAAGTCTCAAAGTTCATGCACGCTCTACCAGCAACCACAGAGCCGTGTTACTCTTTTTTCTGTCTCAATTTAGCTTTTAATTTTACAGTGATGCCCCCCCCCCCCCCCCATCGTCAGCCTCTCCCAAAAATATCTTTTGGCTACACCACTGCTTCCCGAATTTATTGGCATGTTCCTGCACATACTGGGGACCAATCTTCCTTTATGTGCCAAGAGTTTGCCGAACTCTGTTGATTTTTTTAACTTCCCACAAATTGTCACTCACCTTACTAGGATCTCAGAAGCAGCTGCTAACATACTACATTTAATACTGACACGACTGCTGCCTTACAACTGGTAATGTAAATTTTACTGGATAACGTGAGCCGGCAGCTAGCACTGGCTCAGTTATGTAACCTGAAGGCCTCCATGGGGTGCTATGCAGAAACAAGAGAGCACGCCGCAAGACCGGACACACCCAAGCTGAGCAGGCAATGCAGCGTCGTGCCATTTAGTATAATAGGTATGTGAGCCTGCATTAAGTATCAAGGTTATCATTATTAGTGATTATTTATTAATAATGTAACAATGGAAGGAAAAGATGTTGCTAGCTGCGGCATCGGCCATTGAAGCACCTGAGCTACGGTTAGTTTTAGTAAAGGAAAGAGAGAGGACAGGAAGAAGAGAAAGTAAGGACAGAACATAAGGATCCCATGCCCAATTGGGCTAGTCAATGCTTCATGCAACATTGCACAGGCAATGGTGGTACTCCAAGTTTGCACGAAGCACAGTGACCTCATGCTGGCCAATGCGGCACTCTGCGGTCCATTGGGTCCTGACCTTCGTTTGGCGGCGTCATTTGGTGCTGGAGGCAATGTGCGCAGAGCCGATATTTCACCACCTTTATTCTGTTATAACATTGGTAAAGAAATGAACAGGAAGTTGGGCTAGTTGGTGTGGATTCATACTTGACAGTGCAAAAAAACGAGGACAAAAGCGAACGAGGAGACACAACACAAGCGCAGACTATCAACTGAACTTTTATTCACTGAAAGGAAGCTTTCGCGTGTCGCGTTCCACTTTCATGTGGTAAGAATTACATCGGCCAGACTGGTCGATGTATCAATGAGCGTCTAGCGGAACACCGCAGATCTCTAAAAGGTGCTGTGTCCTCCAACCTCGCTTTGCACTGCAGGGATTGCAAAGATTGCTTTCCTCACCTTGACAGGACAAGTATCTTGTTCAGGCACAAAGATAGGGTATGCCGGGAGCTGATAGAAGCTTACTTGATTAAGAAAGAGAGAGAAGCGTGTGCCGCATCACCGTCGGTCAGCCTGCAGGATAAGGAAGTTCCTTTTCTGCGCAGTTTCTTGGGGGCAAGTAGACGGTACAAGGAGTTGGCCTGATGTGATTGAATTTGGTTTTCCTGTTGCCGTGGTGTTCCTTATCACGCAGGAATGAATTGTCATTGATTTCTTTGTACATCGATTGTGGCGGTACCTTTTGTTGTTTTTGTGTTTTATCACGCCTATAAAGCTTCCTTTCAGTGAATAAAAGTTCAGTTGATAGTCTGCGCTTGTGTTGTGTCTCCTCGTTCGCTTTTGTCCTCGTTTTTTTGCGCTGTCAAGTATGAAGAAATGAACCTTAAGAAGTTTCAGGACCTCTAAACACAAATGTCTGTCTAAGATTGCGGATTGCTTGTACCACTAATTTGATTCATCTGTAGTGCTATTTTGTTTTGCAACAGCATTTGTCACATTCCTCAAATGAAGTTTTCTTTTAAATTTTTTCATTTATGGGGCATATTACTCACAACAGGTTTCAGGACCTCTTAATACAAATGTCTAAGATTGCAGATTGGTTATACCACATATTTCATTCAGCTGTATTCTTATTTTGTTTCACAACAGTATTTGTCATATTCGTCAAATGCGTTTATTTAAAATTTTTTTTCCGTTTATGTGGTATACAGTAGAATCTCGATGATACGATTACAGCTGATCCGAATTTCGGGATACGAATTTCAAAAGTGTCTTGGACGGTCAACATTGCACAGGATGCGTGACGATTTGGGATTATACGAACAACCTTGCAAGCCGGCACGGATGATACGAACGCGTGACAAACCACTCACTCAAGCGAGCCCATGCAGAGGGGGAGAGGGTACCGGCTGCAGCCGCTGGCCCTCTCTACCCCCGCCTCCCTTTCACAAATCTCGAAGGCCACGATCTACAACGCGTTGCCTGTAGCAACCCAACGAGTCAAGGTGAGTCCCGTGCCCGATAGGGCTACGTCCCCCACTTGCTAGCAGATCATTGGCCTATCGAAAAAGTTGTCTCGCAGCTGGTGGAAGCTGGCCGGGAGGCCGCTGCCGCTGGCTGCGCCAGTCCATTTCCCTCGTTCGTCGCTGCCGTGTGCATTTCGCTGAGTGCAATGTGGTCTGCCCAAACGTGACAAAGACATAAGCTGCGCAAGTGTTCCCTGTTGACATGTCGCGGAAGCGGAATGCTCTTTCTTTTAAGGAGAAGCTTGATATACTCAAGAAGGTCGGTGAAAACCAAGCGAAGAAACATGTCGACTTGGCAAAAGAGTTAGGGCTGGCACCGTCGACGCTCTGCACCATTGTTGGGCAGTGAGATGTTATTTTGAAGAACGCTCAGAACATCGGTGTCAACATAAAGCAGGAAAAGACGGCGATGCATGTTAAACTAGAAGAGGTCCTGCTGACATGGTTTCACGAAGTCACAGCGACCGGCGTCAACGTGGACGGCAAGATACTGTGAGAAAAAGCTGACAACATTGCGCTTTCTCTTGGAATCGAAGGCTTCCAGGCTTCTGGAGGATGGCTCCACCTTTCACGCTCTGGATGTCCTGCACTGCGCCGTCGGTGCCGGCAACGTGAGCAACAAAACTGCTGCACAGTTTTAAGTGTTTCAGACGGGGCTGGTCAGCGACATCGAGACCAGGAAAGTGCAGAAGTGCATTACAGAGTTTTTTGGACAGTAGTTAAGCATAATAAAGTTTTTGTTCATTTCCGTGTTGAAGTTGGCATGTTTTGGATCTTACGAATTCGGGATGATGGGAATATTTTGCATGCTCCTGAGGAATTCGTATCATCGAGATTCTACTGTATTATTGGTTGCTGTCTTGTGATTTCAGTATTATGTATGTATTTACATAGATATGTACTACACCTTTTTGGTTGCCTATATCGTTTTGTATTCTTTGTGTCGATGCTCCCTCTTATGTACAGGCACTCATGGCGTGCGCGAGCGGCCTCTTTTCCATGCGTCAGCGCCGTACGACAGGGCGAGGCTGGAAACAGTTTGAGGCTAAGCGCATGCGGTCAAAGTGTGCTCAGCTGGGCCCTTCGTCTGCTAGGCTGTTCCTTCTTAAGGACGTCACCCCACATTATCGCACTTGAGACGAATAGGCAGCGTGAGTAGGCGAATAGTTTTGCCCGCATTTTAAATACGGAAGATCAGCGTCGTAGCAACCAAGCAAGGAAATAAAATATAAAGATAGACCGAGCACGCTCAATCATGCGAAAAACCAAAGAAGATGGATCGTTCGTTTTGTTGCTTCTTGACGTAAACGCTTTTTTCATGTCTAGAAAAAAAAAGGGCAGTTGTCAACACACTGCGTTCTTTATGCTTACAAGCGGACGTGAAGCCATAGAGAAAGAAATTGTGAAGCTATAAGACCGCTGTGAAACTTAAGTGATGCTGGTCTGCATGACGTGTTCACGGCACTTTGCGACAGTTATCAAAATGCTCCCCGTATACCTCAAGGGGAAAGACAAACAAAATGGGATGTAACCGCAAAGGGAAGCTGCTAAAAACTCAGCTTGTCTCAAGCATTATTTGTGAGGATCGTAAGAAATATTCTGTGTTAGTCTTAAGAATATTGCAGAACTTTGCCGGCATCTCAGTCAAGCAACAGAAATTGAGGTCGTAAACCATTTTACTATGCCCTTCATTCTTGCTGAAATGATAAGAAACAAAAAAAAATGGTGTGACCAATAATGGGCGCACACAGGCCGTTCAGTAGCGGCTGAATTCACTGTCATTCTTGGCCACGGCAGACATGCGTCGTGGCAGGGTGTCGTAGAGCGCAAGGTCGCTGTCGGCCTTCAGCTCTTCCCAGAGTCTGCTGGTGTCCTCCCACAACTCATCATGAGTAGCAGTATGGAGGCCCTTTTTTGACATGTTGGCTTTTAAAATGCCCTAAACATTTTCAATAATGTTCATGTCTGCGCACCTGGGCGGCCAATCTAGCGTCATCACTCCAAGGTTTTCGAGGTGTGCGGTCACTGCGTGCGCCGTGTGGATGGGTGAAAGATCATGCTGTAGCAGGAAATCTCCATCTCTGTAGGGTCCATCCAGCACTTGAGGAAAAAGCTGGTGGTCAATGATGGCAATATATGTTGTGGAGCACAGCCGACCATCAATGCGGTGAAGAGGCCCGAGGGCATCCTTCGTGATGACCCCCTCCTCGTTCACAGATGTTAGGCCACTTGCCTTGACGTCATGGACGTAACGGGAATCATACCTTAAAAAAGCAGTATTTAAAGACAGTGGGTAGCAAAATAATAATATCGTGTATAATAAAACAAGCCACGAGACAAAAAGTAAAAATTAATGATTTACCTTTTTTGCGACTGGTCGGTATACTTTTTGTTTCTGGTCCCACTGAGTGTAGAAGGTGCTCTCATCTGTAAACGCAATGTCTCGCCAATGGTCGACGGTCCATTGGAGATGCTCTTGAGCAAAGGCTAGCCTGTTTTCCCTGGCACTGTCGGAAAGTAGGGGCTTCTGCACAACTGTCCTGTATCTGATTCCTGCTTCCTTTAGCCGTTTCCTAATTAATTCATCTGACACTTTAAGGCCGAGGGCAGCCCTTGTTTCACCCGCTGTGATGAACGGGTTGTCACTACCGTAGGCAACAATCTGCAAGTCTTCTTCTTCACTTTTTTTTCTGTTGAGACAGCGAGGAGCATCTCCAATCCATTCTTCGTCCCGGTAGGCACGTATGATTCTGCCACTGAAGCTTGAGTCACTCCAGTTGCTTTAGCAATTTCCTTCTGCAATGACCCACCTTTTGACATTCCTATAATTCGAACTCTCCTCGTTTGAGGTATACGAGGTGGCATTTTGGTAGCACTTAGAAGCTCCGGCGAGCACGGCCTGTAGAGCAGCTTCACTGAACTTTCACAGCTGTCTTACAGCTTCACCGCCGCACTGAAGCACAAATAACGCATTGTGTTGATAACTGCCTCCTTTTTTTTTTTCTAGACATGAAAAAAGCGTTTACGTCAGGAAGTAACAAGCGAACGATCCGTGTTCTTTGGTTTTTCGCGTGATTGAGCGTGCTCGGTCTATCTTATATTTTATTTCCTTGCTTGGTTGCTACGACGCTGATCTTCAAAATTTAAATTGCGGGCAAAACTATTCGCCTACTCACGCTGCCTATTCATCTCAAGTGCGATAATGTGGGGTGACGTCCTTAAGAAGGAACAGCCTAGCAGACGATGGGCCCAGCTGAGCGCACTTTGTCCGCATGCGCTTAGCCTCAAACTATTTCCAGCCTCGCCCCGTCATATGGTGCTGACGCACGGAAAAGTTGACGCTCGCGCACGCCAGTTAAAGGTTTGGGTGCCTGTACTGTATTTACTCCAAAATTTGCGCACCCCCAACTTTTTACCCAGATTTTTGAAAAAAAAAAAACTTCTACTTCAATATTTTGGGCTCTTTGCTGCACCAGACCAAAAGCATGTACTCGGGTGCTCGCAAGGCAGACTTGGGAAGATTGGCGCGCATCACCGTATGCGATTGCGAAAGGTGCGAGTGGCAAGAGCTTGAGTTGTGAGCCGTTTAAACGGCTCGCTCATGGTCGCGGTTGCACGAGCACAGTTGCACAGACCAAATCCAAAACTAACAAACCATTTGCTGTTCAATGTGCTGCTAGTCAGTCGGGCCGCATGCGAGGGCTCCGTTTTATTACCCGTTATCTCCTTTGCCTTCTACTACTGGTTTCCCGATTGTATCGTTGCCTGTTTGTTGGTTTGAGCTGCGAATGCGCCATCATGCCATCCCGTGGGGAACTATAAAGCGTGGGGCGGGGCAGGAGGGGTAATGCATGTTATATTTGAAGTCAACTTTTTTGTTTTTTGGCCATGAGGAGTGCGACAGGAAGAGAGGTCTACGCATAGACAGCAATATACCGTATATATTGCGCATTGTGACCTTTGTTGAGTTTTTAAGGACATGTTGAAAAATTTCACCTGATTTGCTCACCATGGTTTTGAAGCCCTAACTTAAAGAAAAAAAGTGTGGAAATTATGCCAGTAAATAAGGTAATATTCTTGTCTGGGTGCTTATAGGGGTAGCTGAATAAATAAATAGATCGACAAAAATCGTACACCTAGTTCTCACTTCGCTGCTCTCCCTCAACAGCACCCACCCTCAGCTGAGTCACACGTCTCACCGCCGCATTGGTAAGTTGCTCTGCCGCGAATGGGGACTCAGGACCAGGATTTAGCTAAGTAGTGCATTCTCATTGGACGTGGTGGCCAGCTCCTGTCCTCTAGGGAGGTGTTTTTTTCTCGTTCACCATATGAGCGTTTCTAGAGAGGTTGAACATGGCAGGGCATAACCTCCTCAGCTCTGCTTCACCAGGATCAGGGCAGCACCCCAGGCCTGGCTGGCTGTTTTGATTCCCCAAACAGTTGTTTTGCCTCTGCAGAATTGTGGGGGCATCAGGATTTGAACCAAGGGGCTCCTGCATGCAAGGCGGATGCTCTATCTTGAACCATTACCGTGCACGCAAACCTCGATTTATTACAGCATAATTACACAGTTTTCAGAAAATGGCGGCCTGTACATTTATTGTGTGGCTGGAAAGAAACAGCCTGTGGCCTCAAGCCTCACAGGAGACAACTGCGGCAGAAGGCATGGCTGCAGCAAGCACCCACCTGAATCTTGTGCAGGTGAAGGAGAACCGACCCCTTCGTTTTCAGGAGACCCTGCTCGAGTACCTCCAGCTTCTTCTCCCGCACGGCCTTGGCTCGGCTGCACAAAAAGCACAGGCTGAAACAAGGTGAAACTGTGGCAGGTACTTAAAGGACTACAGACGTCTAATATTATTGCGTGCTTTTTGAATTCAAATAATGTGTTAGACATTAGAATACATGGACACCATGTGGTATTCACCTACGACCATTAAATGATTTATACTTTAATTTTTTCTCTCATGCTGTTTAGGTTTTATCAGCCGAACGATGGCTGTGATCTGCAGTTGAACTTCAGGTCACGTGAGACAGAAAAACTGCAATATAACCACTGATATATACTTCTAACCCACTACAGCACTTAAACCAACCTGCTTCAAGGGCTAGAATTACAACAAACATCAGTTTTTTTTTTTTTGTCCCTCAAGTGACCTAAACCCAAACTACACGTCACAGCCATCGTACGGTTGATGAAAACAAAACCAAAACAGCATCAAGTGGTCGCAGGCGAATACCATGGGGTGTTCCATGTATACCAATGTCTAACGCATTGTCTGAAAGAAGCAAACACAAAAGGAACAATTTGGTGTTTATAGTCCTTTAAAGCGAGAAACAAATGCTAGTAGACAAACCAAATAGCCAGGGCCTAACACGGAACGCCAGTTCAACACACCACAAGTTTCTCAGGGTGCATCAGAAACTACCTGACACAGGTCAAGCACTTGTAGATCTGTTACCTCCTTCACTCCTCCTTTCATGTTCCAGCAACACGTCAACCGATTCCTCTGCTCCTTTGTCTTGAGTTGCCACTGCCACCGTAAAGGGCTCAGCAAAGACGCAGCTGCAGCACGGCATCAATTCTTGAACGTTGCAAATTTTCAACTTTTGCAAATCACTTGTACTCAATGTGCATGGTGCACTGAAACACTAAACCAAGGCATACCCAAGAGTGCATGCTAACCCCTATTTCTGCTTCAACGAAAACTCTTACGAGGGGACATTGGTCTTTGGAACCGAAAAAAAGAGCCAAAAATTAATTTTACAAAAATGACATTTTTGGAATCTACAGATATTACTTCCTCTCCAAAAAGAACAATTTTTTCTTTCTGAAATCAGTATTTTGATCATAATATTAAAAGAAAGGTCATCATGTGGGCTGAATTTGAGCACCACCAGATGATTCAGTAGCAGGAAAATTTTGGGCACCTGGCTGCCTTAGTACCTCAGTACCTGCCTTAGGCATCTAGAAAAGACAGAGATATTTTTTTGCTAAGTAAAGCAGAATTGTTCAATCAAGCAAAGTTTACCAATGCATGATGTTCACAACTTGAATGTTTTTATATTCCATGTGCTGCAAAATTAGCAATAAAGGTAAAATGGCTTTGATTACTTTACTTGTTCTTCACTAGACTGCGTATTCATGCATTAAAAATCCTCTATTGTACACAGCCATTTTTTTGCACCCAGGTACTAATCAATTCCTAATTAAAATTACCTTAGCAACGAACCAATTTTCGGAAAAGCAACTTCAGTCTCAAAATAAGCATAAAACTGAACAAGGTGATATACAGTAGAATCCCTCTATAATAAGGTCACTCGGAATAAATAAAAATCTTTACTATATCAGTTGCTGGCATGGCTCTGACTATGTTCTCCGGCTGCTTACAAAGCATGAAGTGTTGGTTTACAAAGCAAACACTCAGAAACAACGTACATCCCGCTCTTATCACACCTTCATGTGATAATTATTTATTACCAGTTATTACATGTTATGTTTTCGTCATTGTTTAAGTATTGTGAAAATGTCGCATTTACACAAATACAACATGGCTCTCAAAATAAAGGCAGTTCAATTCCATGCGAACACCAAAGCTTTCCATGGTTACGGCGTCGTCTTCTGTAGCCCCAGCGCCATTTAAGAGGCAGCAGTTAAGAAACGCGCGCGGCAAATTCAACCGCGGCAAATTCAACCGCGGCAAAACCGCTGAAGCAGTTTCCGCTGCACCTCCGCTTCTTGCTGCTGCTTCCCTGTGCAACACGCTGCCGCGCTACGACCGCCTGCCATTTTCTTCCCGTTTCTACTCCTCACTGCACTTCTGCTGGCTTTCCTTTCTCGAGGACCCGCGCCGCCTTTTTTTCTACGTTCACAGCCAGCTTCATTTTTTCCGTGCGCTTTGCATCACGACCTCAAGGCTCTCAAAAAGTTGACCTCTCCTCGCAGCTCTAGAGCTGAGCGGTGAAGCCATCTCAAAGCGCGCATTCGGCACTTACTTGCATTGCGATCCTAGACTTCGCGCGTGCTGCGATGTCATCTTTCCGCGGGAAATACATCGCCACGGCCAGGCGCTCTTTGCGATAGCCGTTTCTTCGAAAAAATCATTATTATAACTGAAAAAAAAAATTACAGTCGTCTATGGAAGGCGAAATGGGACCACAGCTTCACTTTACCATATCCGACTTTTTTACTATAACCGAGTTTACTACAGTTTCTTTATGTTCGGACTAAAAGTAAGAAAAATAGGTAAAAGGCCAGTGCCTCCCCTTAAGCACTGCTCTCTTTTCCAAAAAGTCTTGCAGTGAAATTCATTAGACCCAAATGCTATCAGCACTAAAAGCAGTGTTGAAGAATTAGAATGCCGATCGCTGTCTGACTAGATGCGGTAACGTTTTCTTGTTTCGATGTATTAGTGATTTCCACTTTGCAGCTTTGCTTGCACTCTAAATTATATATGCAGCCACTATTGCTTGGGGCAGAGTGGCCAGATTCATGCTCATCAACAATACCGCAGCACCAACAGCACAGCCACTACATGGCGGCTGTGGTTTTCCTGCTCACTGTTCTCATGAGACACCCAGCTCCGGCCAAGAGTGAATGCCTGCACTGTCTGCAGCAGCACAAAGGAGGTATAATGACAAAAGTCAAGTGGGCAAGTAAATACTCTGTTTCATCCGGCAACGCTACGGGAGTAGTGTGTCCATGAAACCTCATTACTCCGCCATGTATCATTCCTTCTTCTGGAAACTCCAGTGAACATTAGAAGTGAAGCAAAGACCAGTATAAAAAGATGAGGTAGCTTTCAAAATCGCAATCGATGCTATGAGGCAGGTGCTCAGTGTTTGGGTCCCCTGGCTATAATTTCCACTGAGTGCAAACTACTTTTTGGGTGTGAACTGAGTGGGAGCGATTTGCCCTACCAACCGTGTAATCACAGCGCCACATGAATTTCTTGCGCCTCAAAGAGTCGCAGGAAGAAAATGTGAAAAGAGGAGAAACAAAGTCCAGGAGGAGCCAGTCGCAGCACTTAAGGTTTGTCGCAACAAACTATGCCTGTGTTCACTTTCGTTGAATGGTGAACTACTTTTTGTGCACGGACTTAGCCTGCATGAACAGGCGTGCCCAGGAATTATACTCCGTTTCATACATAGCAGGCAACGCTGCCAAAGCCTGTTCCATGTGCCAAGTCCGCACCCAAAGAGTAGTTTGAAATACAACCAAAGTGAACACAAGCATATTTTGTTGTGATAAAGTGCCATGACTGGCACCTCCTGGGCTTCACTTTACCTCCTGCCACATTTTTGCCCTGTGACTCATTCAGGCTTTGCAAAGCAAGCTTTACATGTGGCGGTATGATATGTTGTTGGTAGGGCGAATCACGTCTACTCAATCCGCGACCAAAAAGCAGTCCACACTCAGTGAAAAATATAGCCAGAGGACCCGACACTGAGTGCCTCACAGCTTTGACTGTGATTTTCAATGCTACAACATGGCTCTAAACCACTCTTTGTTTTCGTCCGAACACTGACTGGAGTTTCAAGAGGAATGAATGAGACGAAGGCGGAGTAATATAGTTGCACCGATGCACTACTTCTGCAGCCTCCGCAGAGTTGCCTGCGTTGTAAGAAACGAAGTATAGAGACGTCAAATAAAAGTGATGAATTTTCAGGATTTCATTAGTATAGTGTTCCTTCACTGCAGAGGTGCAAAGAACGGCAAGGTTTATTGAGGGAAAGGTGATTGAGCATAATTAATTTTAGCTAATTTTGGTACATTCCAAAAGTCAATAAAGCTGGGCATAAATACTGAGGCACATACAGCAAACCGAGAGCAAAATTCAAAACTTCTCCATTCCCTGCCAATGCAACATTCTGACCACAAATTTCGGGTCTTTCTGCCGTTAGGGTAAGCTATTTCATGAATTTATTTTTCAGCCTACCTCTGGTATCTTTGGCAACTTACACACAGGCCCTGCATTGATAAATATGATAGAGAAAACTGTTACTTCAAATATGCTAAGAATTCAAGCATCGACGTGAGCAGAAATGAAAATTAATATTTTTTTACACTCTGTATCGCACGTCATACGGGCTAGTCGAAAAAAAGACCAAAGACGGTTCTCATGATGCGAGGAATGAATGGTGCCGTCGATGACAAGCCCAATGGGCTGGTTCTTCAGCAGTTCTCAGCTGCTCACAGAGATGGCACCACAAGTGCCAGCCTCATCATCAACAACAACAGTCTGCGATGTCGTGGAACAACAAAAGGAAAGGCAGGATGAAGGGGGCGGAAAGGCCACCTTAAAAGAGACACAGCATGCATGCGTGTGCATGTGGCTACATGGGTATGATATTTAGAATACTTGCTAGTCTGCCATCTCCACGCACCTCTCTCTGGAGAGGGGTGTCCGCTCTCGTAATGCATGCAGTGGTGGTGCTGTGCACAGTCGGAGCTGGTCAGCTGGGATGTCACCACTGCTCTGCTGCATTTCTCCGATGCTCCGGCATGTCAACTGCCTTGCTCATTGCAATAGCGACACTTTAGGCCACGCCTGCAATGTGCAGCATTTTCAATCTGCCTTCAGCACACTCCGTCCACCAACCTTTTGCACAAGGCCACAAATTAATCTTGCCTGTTGAGACAAGAGAAATGCCGACTGCAGCTTGTCATCCTCTCTCAGTGTACACCCAGTGGGCACAATTTTATGAATGAGAAATAAGACTTTAGGACGATACGTGTCACCACGAATAGTCAGCGATGCACTTAAAACACAGCCCTGTACTGCAGGCCATGGCTGGCTAGAAGTGGGCACAGAGCACGGAGGTGGAGTGGAATGAAAATGTTGCTGCAAGTTGAAATCACAGTTGTCCTGGACTGCATTGTACTGATCAAAGCATTGATTCACTCACAGGACAAAAGACTGCTGCAGGAGAAGAATGAGAAAAACATGGTCCTCGCGCAAGTGCTGTATCTATTACAGTAAAAGCCTGTTGATTCGACCTTCGTTAATTCAGAAATCCAACTGCCTGCGCAGTGTCGGCTTGCACCCATGTAAGTCTACAGTGCCAGATGTTCATTAAATCGAACACTACAGGTCTCGCACCAGTTAACTGTAACAGGCATCCGAAGGGAGACTGTGGGCACGTATTACCGATAGGGCAAGCGATTGGCCAAATAGCCCTACTCAAATCTCAGTTGCATATTGCAGAGTTGCCCACACACCTCTGATGTGTGCAATGGCAGGCATGATGACAAACGGACGTACTACCCCGTCTCCGCGAGTACTCCAACCATTTAGCTTCGTTTTAGCTTTTCTGAGGTTCACGCCAGTCCGTAGCAATAGCAGCCATCAGCAGCAAATCAGTTGGCCAGCTGAGTCATTTTGAGCGCTGACTGGCGCATCATTGGTTTTTTTAATGCCCTTTCCCCTTTTTCTTGTCACTTCAGCATCACTGCGCGTCCAGGTGGTTCTTTAGAGTGTGCTGAAGCTGCACACTCGTCGGCTGCCCTTTGCAATTTGTGCAGTGAAGTCTCCTCACAAGGAACACTGACGCTTGTGCTGCTGGTAAGGCAGCCTCACGGCGACCCCATCGCACAGTGAAGAATATCAGGCAGGTTCTTACTGCTTTGGAGCAGTTCTGCTTCGACAATCCTAGCAGCATGCATGCAATAAAACATTCACAGAAATTAGGGGTGTGCGAATATTGAAATTTTCGAATACGAATCAAATACGAATATGAAGAAAAAATGGCTTCGAATACCGAATCGAATATCTGTTCAGTACAAAAAAAAATGTCAGAAAATAATGAGCAAGCAAACATTGTTGCCCTAATTTTTTTCAAAATAGTGCATGGCCTTTGCAACTAAAATAAACAAAACTAGACTGCCTCAGTACCATAAAAAAACATAATGTGCACAGAAATGTATACTACTTGATTAGACAGCATAACAGTATCCAAACTATAATGAGGTCATGCAAAACAAAATCCATAAAATGACAAGACTGGCAACAAAAAAAATAACATGATGACTATTAAACCTCATTCATTCGGAGTTCAAGGGACTGGAAGAAATGCCCGGTTTATCTGAAGGCCTCTGTTAATAAAATTGCCCCCCCCCCCCCCCACCCCCCACCCCCCTGAAAAAAAAAAGAAATGCTGCCGAAAATGTTGAAGATTCAGTAAGGCCTTATGAGGTGGCTCCATCGCGCTAACACCTGTAAGCCCGTGACGAGCCACCCGTTTTGGAGTGCTCAAAGGACAACACAAATGCAAGCAAGTGGCCGGGGAACACACACTAGCGTCGATGCGGCGAGGCGATTTTTTAAAAATAAGAAATAAGCCGCGCGGAGCTGGGATTGGACTATCGGCGAATGCGCGGGCTGACATTTGAAGTTGCCGCGGGGCAGCGGTGAAGCTCAGAAACCGAAACTACGCAGCCAGGCTATTTTTTTGCCCTAGCGACAGAGGCCTTCCGTATGTTGCCACGCCTGCCGTTACGCCGGCTAAAGAGGTGTGCAGGTTACAATGCACCATGCAAGGGCGAGATTTTCAGAAATTACATAAAGCGCACTTAGGACAAAAGACAAGGGAAACCAAACAACACAAGCGCTTCTTGCAACTGGGCGTTTAGTTGAGAAACACATAAAAGGAAGAACAATCACGAACAAAACAAAAGCCATCGCGCAGGCGTAACAGGAAAAGTGCTCATGAAGGTGCGTCAAGATAAAAAAACTTTCTTTCATGCAAAACCACCATAGGGTCGGCAACACACGTGTGCTGATTCTTACGGATGTGATAGGCCTCCGAAATCTCTCTGGTTAGCTGATTAGGGTGTCAGAACAAGATTTCAGTTTGGTCAAGCAAAGGCTTGCAGCCGCTGCATTTCAAACAGTGCTTAGCGAGATTAGATGAAGGCGACTTATTCAATGACAAAAAATGCTCTTGCAAGCGCACATTAAGGCAGCGGCCCGTTTGACCGATATAGGTCCAGCCACAAGAAAAGGGAATGTGATACACCACTGCTTTTGAGCATCTGACATAGCGGTTCCCGTGATTCACAGTGCACCGCTTTCGTTTATCACATACACCGCTGCTAGAGCGCGCAGCAACCTTCGCACAAACACTACTAACTTTCTGAGGGGCAGAGAAGAGAACATTAACACCATATCTGTTACCCACGTTTTTTAGTTGATGAGAAAACCGATGAACATAAGGTATGACTGCAATATTTTTCTTTTTCTCCTCAGAAACCCTTAAGAAGTGACCTATTGAACTCTTTTACATTTCTGAGCACCTTGTTAGAAGCTAGAAACAACACGTCCTCTGGAAATCCAGCCAATCTTACTCTGTTCACCTGCTCGCAGAAACTTTCCTTCATTTTGTGAGGGCACGACTTGAGGAAAGACGATCCTAGGCAGGAGACAGCAATGCCGCACTTCACAATTTTTGAGTGACTTGATTTATAATTCAAGAGTGATTTATCAGACCTCGGAGGATACCTCCAGCACACATGACCCTGCACGAAATGAAGTTTTGTGTCAAGGAACTGCAGGCAATCGTTTGTACGAGTTTCAAAGGTGAACTGTAATCCACACCCATATTCTTTAAAAATCTTAATAATGTCCACCGCCCTCCTTGTAAATTCATGTCGATCAACAAACACCAGATAATCATCGACATACCTGAAAATCTTTTTTGCAAGGCCACTCCGATTCTTTTCAATATAAGCGCTTGTGTTGTTTGGTCTCCCTTGTCTGTTGTCCTAAGTGCGCTTTATATAATTTTTGAAAATAAAAAACCAACTAGCTCAAATGTCAATTCTGCTTCGGGACGAGATTTTAACAGGATCGCTTGCCCTATTGTGACTACTCGACGCTCCCCTTCAGGAGGCTCCCGCGGCATTCCGCAAGTAGGCTTTCCCGCATAGCGTAGTTTACAAAACGGGATGGCGGAAGTCACACTCGGAGAGTTATGAAGGCGACAGGACGCATTCTTCGGATGTAGGCATTAAATATGTAACGTATTACCGAAGGATTAAAAAAAGTGGGATTTCGCGTTGCGATTGCTCGAAGCGGGCCGTCGGCCATCTTGTTAGCAGCACGGGTGATATGTGGGAAAGCCCACTTGCGGAAATCATCACGAGGTGAAGCCTTGCGGCGTCGGGATGCGGTCGGTCCGCGTGATAAACGGCAGAGAAGAAAGAGGATAGGACCTCTGTATTGTTTTCCTGGAATTTTTAACTCGATTATCGGCTAATTTGCCCAGATATTGTGGTTTTACCACGGTCGAATTTATGAAAGTATGTGCAGTATACGATCGCTGGCGAGTATTCGGGAATTTTCGAATATTCGGAAATTCAAGAATATCAATTTTCGAATACAAATATGAATAGAATATTAAACATATTCGATTCGTATTCGAAATTTCGAATATTCGCACACCCCTTAACGGAAATGTAAAAAATAGTCAGCGCCATGCTGATGAGTCCCCAAACCCGTCGGGGTGTTCTCCGCACACCACGTGTGAGAAAGCATACAGGCCCCACACCACGTGTGGGGCCTGTATGTAGTGGGGTGTATCTTGTTTAGAATCAGTAATTAGTAATTACAAATATGTGTTTATTTGGAGCTGTCTCCAATTTACAGTCTGCTCTTTAGCGAGTTGGCTATGGGTGGGGGATAGATCCTCCTTAGTCCTGTAAGGTGGTCCAGTATGTCGCCGTACATCTGGGTAACTGGCTCGAGCCCCAATGCATCAGCCGTCGCTCGGTTAGTGTGTCCTTGAGCGATGGCGTCTGCTGCGTGGTTCCAGGCAAGGACAGCATGTCCCACATGATAGAATGTTTTTCTTCACTTGAGCCACCTTGGTTTGAAACACGAAGAACATTCTTGCCAATTCTGCCTCGCAGGACATACCGACAAGCAGTCTGCGAGTCTGAGATGATTACCGGGAATTCGCCTCATCTATTGCCTTCAGCGACTGCGAGAACAATCGCAGTCTCCTCTGCTTCAGCAGAGGTACAACCCCTTACGGTAATGCTGGCTGGCTCCTTGTGAGTGTAGTCGATTGCTGCTGCCAACATGGCTCTGTGTCTTGGGTACCTGACTACGTCTACAAAGAAGGATTCTTTTTTGACAGTGATGCACTGTTCTATCGCCTGAGCTGTTTCTTCCCTCCTGCCTCGGTGCAGTTGTGGGTGCATGTGCTTAGGGATGGGCAGGACTGCGCAGGTCAGTCTGATGTTGTCTGGTACGTCCTTTGTCTCCTGAATCTTCTTGTGGTTGTCAGGGTAGCTTAGTCATCTCGGTAAGGCCCTGCCCATGGTTGTGTCTAGAACTCTTTCTTTCTGAGAGATGAGAAGTGCTTCCTGATGCTCTAGGTATGTGCTGGAGACTCTGAGGCCCATTAATTTATGCATAGATGTTGCCAGAGGCAGACGCAGTGCCATCTTATATGCATTTTGAAGCATAGCCTCTACCTGCTCGACCTCTTGTGATGTAAGGACTTGGAATGGTAGGCTGTGCGTGACTCTACTGACAACTAGAGCTCGTATCAGTCTGAGCCTGTCCTCCTCCTTGAAACCTCACCTTCTGTTGGCTACTTGGGCGACCATCCAAGTCACTTGGGCTGTAGAGTAGGAGAGGAGTGTGAGAGCTAGGTCCATTGAAATCCCCCATGATTAAGAGGCCATTGTTTTTCGCTCTCCTCGTCGCTGGTCTCAAAAAAGTGATGAAGTCGACCCTTCTCTGTGACGGCGGACTGTAGACATTCAGAATGAACATGCTCTCTCTTGTCCTCTTGGCGGGATCATTTCCATGAAGACATTTTCGAATTCTGCATCTTCCAGCTGATGATGTATTGTGATGGTTTTGGACACCAGAAATACCAACCCGCTACCCTCAGTACACGTACGGCTTGTACGGCTGACCCACGTGGCTCAGTATGCTCGGTACCGAAGTGGTGGCCTTGTGATTCGCCTTGCATTCGGGAGGTGCTGTGTTCGATCTCCAGTACTGATGGGTACCCACCAGTTTTCTAATTGGTACAAGATTAACTCAGCCTGGTAATCAACTCTTCTGGGCTGAGATGCTTGGGAAAAGGGGGTATGGGAGCGGCTAGACCGGCTTCCATACATGGCACATCCCCTAATGTTAGGCTTGCAATTGGTTTCGTGAAGAGCTATTATGTCGGGCTGGGCCATCATCATCAGCCTGCCTACACCCACTGCAGGGCAACGATCTCTCCCATGTCTCTCCAATTAACCCTGTCCTTTGCCAGCTGCACTCATCCTATTTCTGCAAACTTCTTAATCTCATCCACCCACCTAACCTTCTGCCGCCCCCTGCTAGGCTTGCCTTCTCTTGGAGTCCACTCCGCTACCCTTCAGAACCAGCGATTATCTTGCCTTCACATTACGCGCCCTGCCCAAGCCCATTTCTTCCTTTGATTTCGACTAAGATGTCATTAACATGCGTTTGTTTCCTCACCCACTCTGCCCGATTCCGGTCTCTTAACGTTACACCAATCATTTTGCTTTCCATGGCTCACTGCGTTGTCGTTAACTTAAGCTGAACCCTTTTCGTTAGCCTCCACGTTTCTGCCCTGCAGGTGAGTACCGGTAAGACACCGCTGTTGTACACTTTTCTCTTGAGGGATATTGGTAACCTGCTATTCATGATCTGAGAGAACCTGCGATATGCGCTCTACCCCATTCTTATCCTTCTAGTTATTTCCCTCTCATTATCTGGATCAGTTGTCACTACCTGCCCTAAGTTTCTTTCTGAAGCCTCAGTAATTCCACTGACAGATTTGTAAATTTTCTGTGCTCCTATGATTCTGTCAGACCATCATACGATGTCAGATCTGTGCACCGAGGCATTCTCACTATCACTAGCATTTGTGAGCGGTTTGTGAGTGCTTTGAGTGTTGTGAGCAGGTGCAGGGGTCCTTGAGTCGTCTGCTGAATGTACAGCATATAATTGCTAGCTCTGCCTGCTGTTGTTTTAGTTGTGCCATCTCTTGTTGCAGTGGCTGCATTGCTAGCTGCATAACTTGCTGCGTCATCCGAATCATTTTGGTGGCTTCCTCGCCTCCCTGCTTCATTTCAGGTGTGGCTGCTGGTGTAGTGGGGTGTTGTGTTTGCTCTTGGTGTCCTGCACGAACTACCTTCCATTTGCTGGATTGCAGTGCGAGTGTTCCCAGCTCTTAGCGCGTGTATTAGCTCGTTAATGGGCTTCTTAAAGGGACACTGAAGAGAACCCTATAAATTTTTTTTTGTTAGCAATATATGATAGTTCGGCATTTCATGGCTTTGTTGCCGCTTGTCTGGGAGCGAAATATGCATTTATTTCAAAGAAATTTGCATTCGAAGTTGAAAAATTTTTTCCCGCCGCTCCGATTCAAACTCGAGAACTCTTATGACGACACGGAGAACTCTTATGACGACACAGAACGGAGTGACGTGAAACGTGACGTAAACGGAGACTCCGTGATTTCTGGCGGCTAGCGGTGCGGTCTAGCAGCTGCTGAAATGAAAGCTACCGCCGCCGCACGTTGAAGGCATCTATCAAGGGTCGCTACCGTCGCTTCGTTTACGTTTGCACCGGCGTCTTGCCAGCGTTACGATGGATCCCGTTCCCGAACCTGACGACGTAGTTCTCGCAAAAACTCCGGCCTGCATTTCAGCGACCTCAGCCCCACAGAGCGTGCGATGCTTTTGAGGGAGCACAGTTAGATTAGGCGCTGGTGGGTGGTTTCCCCCTTCCTCAGAGAGCAGCCGTTGCAAACTAAATATCATAACTCCAGTGCGGGGAGTCGCAAGGGGCCAGGACAAGGTCAGCGCTTGCACCCATCGGAGGCTGGACGGGGCTTTGGGGCTAACGGATTGTGATTCCTTGAACGGCGCGGTTGCACGGCGCAGCAGGCGGCGTCGAGGTCTCAAACGGTTGCAAGGGCCAAGTTATTTATTTATTTTTTGCTACAAAAAACAAATGGGTGCTCAAGGGCGGTCGCGGTTAAAGTCGGCGGCTTGAAACTAAAGCCGGAGCACGACGCTTCAACGGCTTCCACTAGATCCAACGGGTCCACTGGATCGGGCTCTCTCGCCCACTTGCATGTACCTTCATATATGTACTGTGAATGGATTAAATTAGCCGAGCTCGAAAAGAACAGCTCCGCCCAACTGCCGCAGCTGTCGCACCTCCCCGCCAGTGCGGTTAGAGTCGCCGAAGCTGCCGAGCGCGTCGGCAGTCAAGCGCAGTTGGAGTGGAGTAAAGAGGGTCTCGCTTTGACCGACGTGACTTCGCCGTGCAGCGCACGCGCGCGCCTCGCCGCAGCATAAACGTGCCTTTAAGAGCCTGCGCTTAACCGCTAACCAACGTATTCGGTGGCGGAATCCATGAGAGCCACTCAAACCCCCGCCCACTCACTGAATAAAAGGAAGGAAATCCTGTGCCGAGGTTTGGAATCGAACCAGGGCCTTCGGCGTTTGAGGCGGAGATGCTAACACTCCACCACGACGGCTAAAGGTACAGCTGTCAATAAAGGCGCATCTAGTGAATGCACTCTTCTGATGCAGAAACCTCCGCGCTTTCGCTAGGTATATCCTGGCCTAACAGAGCTAGGCCATCAGCAATTTTCCTGAACTGCCTTTTACCTTGTCTCCCGTCCCTAATAAACGATTTCCGTCAAGTAGTTTAAAGTTGACTGGCACAGCCGGGAATGTTTCGCCGGGCAAGCGTGCGAATACACAAGTGCTGCCTTGTACGATCACCGACCATCGTGCCATAATAGCTTTTCATCGACCGTGGCGATCATCTGACAAGCCTTAACAGGCTCCTTCAAAGGTTAACTAGCACTTGAAGTGGCACTTGGGAGTTCCTCTGCTGTTCGGCGCTTGCAAATCGAGGCGCGTCAAAAACAAAACCACGGGGCACGCAAAGCTCATAGATGCGAATCGCCATAACAAATCGAAACTCTTCTGGCCGCCTGTGGTGCCGCCAAGCATCGGTATTCTTTGCTTCCAACATTCAGGTTGTCCTTTGCCTGCCTTCCTTGTGTGATAAAAGTTCACTATTGGTTTTAAAACAAAACTTACTTCAATATTGATCTGCGCAACCTACCTTTGTCAGCCTCAGAGATTCGCGAAACCATGTAGGATGGAAAATTCCTCCAAGGTGGCGTCTCTTGTCCTATGGCGTCACCACGCTTGTACTTGCGAGATTGGCCTGTGGTGGCGATACCTGTATTTTGGTTCTTGCTGTTTTCTACCTTGTAAGAGCTTTGTTTTCAGTAAGAGCGGCATTTTTGTGATCAGGAGCTAGTATTCTATCGATACAAGCCAACTTCAATTTCTCCTCAGTGTCCCTTTAAGCTCCATGTTTTCAACACGTAGCAACTCTATCATCTCGTCCTTGTTAACAGTTGTGTTGTGTTTGCCCGGAGCAGGGGAGGCAGCTACTGCTGCCCACCACACTTCGCTGCACTGCTGCTTGTTCTTCTCGGCTGGCTGCTGCCTCTTGCCCAGGAGGGCAGCAGAACCCGCGTTGTGTTGCTGCCTGGATCTGGACTATGACCTGGACCAGGACTCCGACCTGGGCCGGCTGACGCTGGGGGGAGTGCCTTCCTCCCTGCTGAACAACCTTTGCGGCTTGATGGCTCCGCAAGCGCTGTCCCAGTGGCTCTGCCTAGCTTGGCCGTTGATAACAGTGTTATTCGTTGGCTTCACATTCTTCACGCAGGCCTTGCATTCTTTCTTGTCACCTGTCAGGTGGTCTCCTTGGCAGAGCCCGCACCACAGCTTGCACTCGTGGTCCGCTATTCTGACCAGGTCGAACTACTAGGAGCGCTATCACGGCACGCATTACCAAGTTGACCCTGCGCTGAGTGGGAGATGGCAGAGTAGCAAGTATTCTAGGAACCATAACACGGGAGCGACTCTGACTCCCCTTGAGGGACCAAACGCAACTTGCAGCCACAGTGAGGACGCATTACCAGTGCACACAAGGAATGCCCTTCCTACTGACCCCTGCGTACGGTGCATCCCGGAGGCCTCCTCCAGGGCAGCCATGAACTCGTCCTGGAAGGTGGCCAGCTCCAGCCAGGCACGCTCATCCTCGGGTGCTTCCCGCAACCTCTCACACAGTGCCCGTTGCCGAGCAGCTGTCTCCGGGCACAGCAGACGGGCAGCCTCTCCCCCACCGGGAAAAAGTTCCTTCTTCCCCACGGGCATTTCTCCTGCAGAGCAAGAGAGGAGACACATCAAGTCAGCGCTGTCCCAATCCCTTACTGATGTGATAGCATCTAGGCTGTCGTCTCACAAAAAATTTCCAGCTTCTCTGTCACCAGATTTCAATTGCTCGAGAAAGGTCATGTGACCTCGTGACACAATCACAACCTGCCCACCGGTTTGGCCACCAGCCAAAATTACAAAAATTTCAAAAATTCCAAAAAAACCCATAAAATTTTGCCAGTAGGCCCACCCCAGAAAACTGATTAAGGTGAATAAGTAGTGACTAGTGGGTCAGATCAGTACAATCCCACATGAAAATCCAATTGCACGTACTTGAACATTCCAGAAGGTGATGACTCGTGCATACAATATAAGGGCAATGTAACCGGTTCAACCGGAGCTTTGGCGGGAAAATCGCAAGAACTTTAGAAGGGCTCCGGAAATTTCGACCGCCTCATTAACATGCACTGACATTGCACAGTAAGTGGGCCTCTAGAATTTTGCCTACATTGAAATTCGACTGCCGCAGCCAGGGCCAAACCTACACCTTTCGGGTCAGCAGCCGAGCGGCATAACCAATAACCAACCACGGTGGCTGCAAGAACATTAGAGACTCACTGTAGACACCATAGCAGGCAACCTAAATGCTACAGTAGAACCCCTCTAAAGTAAAGTCACTCGGACCAGTAAAAATCAATACTATATCAGAGTCTTTAATATTAGTTATTGGCGATGACACAGCTCTGAGGATGGTCTCTGGCTGCTTACTAAACACAGAGTGTTAGTTTATAAAAGCACTCAGAAATACCTTACACCCTGCTTTTATTGTCCCTTTATGTGATAATTAATTATTTTCAGTTATCACATTTTCGATTTTGTTTATGCCTTAGGAAGAACACAATTTGCGTCAGTACAACGCGGCTAGGAATATAATGCAGATTTCATTCCATATGAAAACCAAAGCTTCACGTGAAAATGGCCTCAGCATGATTTCAGAGGCCAAAAGTTTGGAAACGCATGCGGCACAGTCAAGCGTGGCAAAGTTGCTCACTCAGTGCCGCTACGCCTCCGCTTTTTGCAGAAGTTTCCCTGTGCTTTGTGCTGCCTTGCTGCGAACTTTCGCCCTTTTCTACCCTTCTTCTTTATAAGCGACCCTTCCCAGTGACCAGTGACTTTGCGCTGCCTTGCTGCAAACTTTCGCCTTTTTCTTCCCTTCTCTACTACTCACTGCACTTTTACTGTCTTTCCTTTATAAGCGACCCTTCCCAGTGACCAGTGACATTGCGCTGCCTTGCTGCAAACTTTAGCCTTCTTCTTCCCTTCTCTACTACTCACTGCACTTTTACTGTCTTTCCTTTATAAGCGACCCTTCCCAGTGACCAGTGACTTTGGGCTGCCTTGCTGCAAACTTTCGCCTTTTTCTTCCCTTCTCTACTACTCACTGCACTTTTACTGTCCTTCCTTTATCAGCAACCAGGGCCGCTTTCTTCCGAGTGACTTTGCTCTGCCTTGCTGCGAACTTTCGCCCTTTTCTTCCCTTCTCTACTACTCACTGCGCTTTTACTGTCTTTCCTTTATCAGCGTCTTCTAGTGACTTTGCTCTGCCTTGCTGCGAACTTTCGCCCTTCTCTTCCCTTCTCTACTACTCAATGCACTTTTACTCTCTTTCCTTTATCAGTGACCCATGCTGCTTTCTTCCTCTTCCGAGTGACTTTGCTCTGCCTTGCTGCGAACTTTCGCCCTTTTCTTCCCTTCTCTACTAATCACTGCACTTTTACTCTCTTTCCTTTATCAGTGACCCATGCTGCTTTCTTCCTCTTCCGAGTGACTTTGCTCTGCCTTGCTGCGAACTTTCGCCCTTTTCTTCCCTTCTCTACTACTCACTGCGCTTTTACTGTCTTTCCTTTATCAGCGTCTTCTAGTGACTTTGCTCTGCCTTGCTGCGAACTTTCGCCCTTCTCTTCCCTTCTCTACTACTCAATGCACTTTTACTCTCTTTCCTTTATCAGTGACCCATGCTGCTTTCTTCCTCTTCCGAGTGACTTTGCTCTGCCTTGCTGCGAACTTTCGCCCTTTTCTTCCCTTCTCTACTAATCACTGCACTTTTACTCTCTTTCCTTTATCAGTGACCCATGCTGCTTTCTTCCTCTTCCGAGTGACTTTGCTCTGCCTTGCTGCGAACTTTCGCCCTTTTCTTCCCTTCTCTACTACTCACTGCACTTTTACTGTCTTTCCATTATCAGCGACACATGCCGATTTCTTCCGAGTGACTTTGCTCTGCCTTGCTGCGGACTTTCGCCCTTTTCTTCCCTTCTCTACTACTCACTGCACTTTTACTGTCTTTCCTTTATAAGCGACCCTTCCCAGTGACCAGTGACTTTGGGCTGCCTTGCTGAAAACTTTCGCCTTTTTCTTCCCTTCTCTACTACTCACTGCACTTTTACTGTCTTTCCTTCATCAGCGACCAATGCCGCTTTCTTCCGAGTGACTTTGCTCTGCCTTGCTGCCAACTTTCGCCCTTTTCTTCCCTTCTCTACTACTCACTGCACTTTTACTGTCCTTCCTTTATCAGCAACCAGGGCCGCTTTCTTCCGAGTGACTTTGCTCTGCCTTGCTGCGAACTTTCGCCCTTTTCTTCCCTTCTCTACTACTCACTGCGCTTTTACTGTCTTTCCTTTATCAGCGTCTTCTAGTGACTTTGCTCTGCCTTGCTGCGAACTTTCGCCCTTCTCTTCCCTTCTCTACTACTCAATGCACTTTTACTCTCTTTCCTTTATCAGTGACCCATGCTGCTTTCTTCCTCTTCCGAGTGACTTTGCTCTGCCTTGCTGCGAACTTTCGCAGTTTTCTTCCCTTCTCTACTACTCACTGCACTTTTACTGTCTTTCCATTATCAGCGACACATGCCGATTTCTTCCGAGTGACTTTGCTCTGCCTTGCTGCGGACTTTCGCCCTTTTCTTCCCTTCTCTACTACTCACTGCACTTTTACTGTCTTTCCTTTATCAGCAACCCGGGCCGCTTTCTTCCGAGTGACTTTGCTCTGCCTTGCTGCAAACTTTCGCCCTTTTCTTCCCTTCTCTACTACTCACTGCACTTTTACTGTCTTTCCATTATCAGCGACACATGCCGATTTCTTCCGAGTGACTTTGCTCTGCCTTGCTGCGGACTTTCGCCCTTTTCTTCCCTTCTCTACTACTCACTGCACTTTTACTGTCTTTCCTTTATCAGCAACCCGGGCCGCTTTCTTCCGAGTGACTTTGCTCTGCCTTGCTGCAAACTTTCGCCCTTTTCTTCCCACCTCTACTACTCACTGCACTTTTACTGTCTTTCCATTATCAGCGACACATGCCGATTTCTTCCGAGTGACTTTGCTCTGCCTTGCTGCGGACTTTCGCCCTTTTCTTCCCTTCTCTACTACTCACTGCACTTTTACTGTCTTTCCTTTATCAGCAACCCGGGCCGCTTTCTTCCGAGTGACTTTGCTCTGCCTTGCTGCAAACTTTCGCCCTTTTCTTCCCTTCTCTACTACTCACTGCACTTTTACTGTCTTTCCTTTATCAGCGTCTTCTAGTGACTTTGCTCTGCCTTGCTGCGGACTTTCGCCCTTTTCTTCCCTTCTCTACTACTCACTGCACTTTTACTGTCTTTCATTTATCAGCAACCCGGGCCGCTTTCTTCCGAGTGACTTTACTCTGCCTTGCTGCGAACTTTCGCCCTTTTCTTCCCTTCTCTACTACTCACTGCGCTTTTACTGTCTTTCCTTTATCAGCGTCTTCTAGTGACTTTGCTCTGCCTTGCTGCGAACTTTCGCCCTTTTCTTCCCTTCTCTACTAATCACTGCACTTTTACTGTCTTTCCTTTATCAGCAACCCGGGCCGCATTCTTCCGAGTGACTTTGCTCTGCCTTGCTGCAAACTTTCGCCCTTTTCTTCCCTTCTCTACTACTCACTGCACGTTTACTGTCTTTCCTTTATCAGCAACCCGTGCCTCTTTCTTCCGAGTGACTTTGCTCTGCCTTGCTGCGAACTTTCGTCCTTTTCTTCCCTTCTTTACATCTCACTGCACTTTTACTGTCTTTCCTTTATTAGTGACCCGTGCCTCTTTCTTCCTAGTGACTTTGCGCTGCCTTGCTGCAAACTTTCGCCCTTTTCTTCCCTTCTCTACTACTCACTGCACTTTTACTGTTTTTCCTTTATCAGCGACCCATGCCGCTTTCTTCCGAGTGACTTTGCTCTGCCTTGCTGTGAACTTTCGCCCTTTTCTTCCCTTCTATACTACTCACTGCACTTTTACTGTCTTTCCTTTATCAGCAACCCGGGCCGCTTTCTTCCGAGTGACTTTGCTCTGCCTTGCTGCAAACTTTCGCCCTTTTCTTCCCACCTCTACTACTCACTGCACTTTTACTGTCTTTCCATTATCAGCGACACATGCCGATTTCTTCCGAGTGACTTTGCTCTGCCTTGCTGCGGACTTTCGCCCTTTTCTTCCCTTCTCTACTACTCACTGCACTTTTACTGTCTTTCCTTTATCAGCAACCCGGGCCGCTTTCTTCCGAGTGACTTTGCTCTGCCTTGCTGCAAACTTTCGCCCTTTTCTTCCCTTCTCTACTACTCACTGCACTTTTACTGTCTTTCCTTTATCAGCGTCTTCTAGTGACTTTGCTCTGCCTTGCTGCGGACTTTCGCCCTTTTCTTCCCTTCTCTACTACTCACTGCACTTTTACTGTCTTTCATTTATCAGCAACCCGGGCCGCTTTCTTCCGAGTGACTTTGCTCTGCCTTGCTGCAAACTTTCGCCCTTTTCTTCCCTTCTCTACTACTCACTGCACTTTTACTGTCTTTCCTTTATCAGCGTCTTCTAGTGACTTTGCTCTGCCTTGCTGCGGACTTTCGCCCTTTTCTTCCCTTCTCTACTAATCACTGCACTTTTACTGTCTTTCCTTTATCAGCAACCCGGGCCGCTTTCTTCCGAGTGACTTTACTCTGCCTTGCTGCGAACTTTCGCCCTTTTCTTCCCTTCTCTACTAATCACTGCGCTTTTACTGTCTTTCCTTTATCAGCGTCTTCTAGTGACTTTGCTCTGCCTTGCTGCGAACTTTCGCCCTTTTCTTCCCTTCTCTACTACTCACTGCACTTTTACTGTCTTTCATTTATCAGCAACCCGGGCCGCTTTCTTCCGAGTGACTTTGCTCTGCCTTGCTGCAAACTTTCGCCCTTTTCTTCCCTTCTCTACTACTCACTGCACTTTTACTGTCTTTCCTTTATCAGCGTCTTCTAGTGACTTTGCTCTGCCTTGCTGCGGACTTTCGCCCTTTTCTTCCCTTCTCTACTACTCACTGCACTTTTACTGTCTTTCATTTATCAGCAACCCGGGCCGCTTTCTTCCGAGTGACTTTACTCTGCCTTGCTGCGAACTTTCGCCCTTTTCTTCCCTTCTCTACTACTCACTGCGCTTTTACTGTCTTTCCTTTATCAGCGTCTTCTAGTGACTTTGCTCTGCCTTGCTGCGAACTTTCGCCCTTTTCTTCCCTTCTCTACTAATCACTGCACTTTTACTGTCTTTCATTTATCAGCAACCCGGGCCGCTTTCTTCCGAGTGACTTTGCTCTGCCTTGCTGCAAACTTTCGCCCTTTTCTTCCCTTCTCTACTACTCACTGCACTTTTACTGTCTTTCCTTTATCAGCGTCTTCTAGTGACTTTGCTCTGCCTTGCTGCGGACTTTCGCCCTTTTCTTCCCTTCTCTACTACTCACTGCACTTTTACTGTCTTTCATTTATCACCAACCCGGGCCGCTTTCTTCCGAGTGACTTTACTCTGCCTTGCTGCGAACTTTCGCCCTTTTCTTCCCTTCTCTACTACTCACTGCACTTTTACTGTCTTTCATTTATCACCAACCCGGGCCGCTTTCTTCCGAGTGACTTTACTCTGCCTTGCTGCGAACTTTCGCCCTTTTCTTCCCTTCTCTACTAATCACTGCGCTTTTACTGTCTTTCCTTTATCAGCGTCTTCTAGTGACTTTGCTCTGCCTTGCTGCGAACTTTCGCCCTTTTCTTCCCTTCTCTACTAATCACTGCACTTTTACTGTCTTTCCTTTATCAGCAACCCGGGCCGCATTCTTCCGAGTGACTTTGCTCTGCCTTGCTGCAAACTTTCGCCCTTTTCTTCCCTTCTCTACTACTCACTGCACTTTTACTGTCTTTCCTTTATCAGTGACCCGTGCCTCTTTCTTCCTAGTGACTTTGCGCTGCCTTGCTGCAAACTTTCGCCCTTTTCTTCCCTTCTCTACTACTCACTGCACTTTTACTGTTTTTCCTTTATCAGCGACCCATGCCGCTTTCTTCCGAGTGACTTTGCTCTGCCTTGCTGTGAACTTTCGCCCTTTTCTTCCCTTCTCTACTACTCAATGCACTTTTACTGTCTTTCCTTTATCAGCAACACGTGCCTCTTTCTTCTGAGTGACTTTGCACTGCCTTGATGAACCTTCGCCCTTTTCTTCGCTTCTCTACTACTCACTGCACTTTTACTGTCTTTCCTTTATCAGCGACCGGTGCCGCTTTCGGAAGCTTTCTTCGGAGACTTTGCGCTGCCTTGCTGCGAACTTTCGCCCTTTTCTTCCCTTCTCTACTACTCACTGCACTTTTACTGTCTTTCCTTTATCAGCAACCGGTGCCGCTTTCTTCCGAGTGACTTTGCTCTGCCTTGCTGCGAACTTTCGCCCTTTTCTTCCCTTCTCTACTACTCACTGCGCTTTTACTGTCTTTCCTTTATCAGCGTCTTCTAGTGACTTTGCTCTGCCTTGCTGCGGACTTTCGCCCTTTTCTTCCCTTCTCTACTACTCACTGCACTTTTACTGTCTTTCCTTTATCAGCAACCCGGGCCCCTTTCTTCCCAGTGACTTTGCTCTGCCTTCCTGCGAACTTTCGCCCTTTTCTTCCCTTCTCTACTACTCACTGCACTTTTACTGTCTTTCAATTATCAGCGACACATGCCGATTTCTTCCGAGTGACTTTGCTCTGCCTTGCTGCGGACTTTCGCCCTTTTCTTCCCTTCTCTACTACTCACTGCACTTTTACTGTATTTCCTTTATCAGCAATCCGGGCCGCAGTGACTTTGCTCTGCCTTGCTGCGAACTTTCGCCCTTTTCTTCCCTTCTCTACTACTCACTGCACTTTTACTGTCTTTCCTTTATCAGCGACCCATGCCGCTTTCTTCCGAGTGACTTTGCTCTGCCTTGCTGCGAACTTTCGCCCTTTTCTTCTCTTCTCTGCTACTCACTGCACTTTTACTGTCTTTCCTTTATCAGCAACCGGTGCCGCTTTCTTCCGAGTGACTTTGCTCTGCCTTGCTGCGAACTTTCGCCCTTTTCTTCCCTTCTCTACTACTCACTGCGCTTTTACTGTCTTTCCTTTATCAGCGTCTTCTAGTGACTTTGCTCTGCCTTGCTGCGGACTTTCGCCCTTTTCTTCCCTTCTCTACTACTCACTGCACTTTTACTGTCTTTCCTTTATCAGCAACCCGGTCCGCTTTCTTCCGAGTGACTTTGCTCTGCCTTGCTGCGAACTTTCGCCCTTTTCTTCCCTTCTCTACTACTCACTGCACTTTTACTGTCTTTCCTTTATCAGCAACCCGGGCCGCTTTCTTCCGAGTGACTTTGCTCTGCCTTGTTGCGAACTTTCGCCCTTTTCTTCCCTTCTCTACTACTCACTGCACTTTTACTGTCTTTCCTTTATTGGCGACCCATGCCGCTTTCTTCCGAATGACTTTGCTCTGCCTTGCTGCGAACTTTCGCCCTTTTCTTCCCTTCTCTACTACTCACTGCACTTTTACTGTCTTTCCTTTATCAGCGACCTGTGCCGCTTTCTTCCAAGACTTTGCTTTCTTCCAAGACTTTGCGCTGCCTTGATGTGAACTTTCGCCCTTTTCTTCCCTTCTCTATGACTCACTGCACTTTTACTGTCTTTCCTTTATCAGCGACCCATGCGGCTTTATTCCCAGTGACTTTGCTCGGCCTTGCTGAGAACTTTCGCCCTTTTCTTCCCTTCCCTACTACTCACTGCACTTTTACTGTCTTTCCTTTATCAGCGACCCGTGCCGCTTTTTTCCAAGACTATGCACTGCCTTGATGCGAACTTTCACCCTTTTCTTCCCTTCTCTACTACTCACTGCACTTTTACTGTCTTTCCTTTATCAGCGTCTTCTAGTGACTTTGCTCTGCCTTGCTGCGGACTTTCGCCCTTTTCTTCCCTTCTCTACTATTCACTGCACTTTTACTGTCTTTCCTTTATCAGCAACCCGGGCCCCTTTCTTCCGAGTGACTTTGCTCTGCCTTGCTGCGAACTTTCGCCCTTTTCTTCCCTTCTCTACTACTCACTGCGCTTTTACTGTCTTTCCTTTATCAGCGTCTTCTAGTGACTTTGCTCTGCCTTGCTGCGAACTTTCGCCCTTCTCTTCCCTTCTCTACTACTCAATGCACTTTTACTCTCTTTCCTTTATCAGTGACCCATGCTGCTTTCTTCCTCTTCCGAGTGACTTTGCTCTGCCTTGCTGCGAACTTTCGCTCTTTTCTTCCCTTCTCTACTAATCACTGCACTTTTACTCTCTTTCCTTTATCAGTGACCCATGCTGCTTTCTTCCTCTTCCGAGTGACTTTGCTCTGCCTTGCTGCGAACTTTCGCCCTTTTCTTCCCTTCTCTACTACTCACTGCACTTTTACTGTCTTTCCATTATCAGCGACACATGCCGATTTCTTCCTAGTGACTTTGCTCTGCCTTGCTGCGGACTTTCGCCCTTTTCTTCCCTTCTCTACTACTCACTGCACTTTTACTGTCTTTCCTTTATAAGCGACCCTTCCCAGTGACCAGTGACTTTGGGCTGCCTTGCTGAAAACTTTCGCCTTTTTCTTCCCTTCTCTACTACTCACTGCACTTTTACTGTCTTTCCTTTATCAGCGACCAATGCCGCTTTCTTCCGAGTGACTTTGCTCTGCCTTGCTGCGAATTTTCGCCCTTTTCTTCCCTTCTCTACTACTCACTGCACTTTTACTGTCCTTCCTTTATCAGCAACCAGGGCCGCTTTCTTCCGAGTGACTTTGCTCTGCCTTGCTGCGAACTTTCGCCCTTTTCTTCCCTTCTCTACTACTCACTGCGCTTTTACTGTCTTTCCTTTATCAGCGTCTTCTAGTGACTTTGCTCTGCCTTGCTGCGGACTTTCGCCCTTTTCTTCCCTTCTCTACTACTCACTGCACTTTTACTGTCTTTCATTTATCAGCAACCCGGGCCGCTTTCTTCCGAGTGACTTTGCTCTGCCTTGCTGCGAACTTTCGCCCTTTTCTTCCCTTCTCTACTACTCACTGCGCTTTTACTGTCTTTCCTTTATCAGCGTCTTCTAGTGACTTTGCTCTGCCTTGCTGCGAACTTTCGCCCTTTTCTTCCCTTCTCTACTAATCACTGCACTTTTACTGTCTTTCCTTTATCAGCAACCCGGGCCGCATTCTTCCGAGTGACTTTGCTCTGCCTTGCTGCAAACTTTCGCCCTTTTCTTCCCTTCTCTACTACTCACTGCACTTTTACTGTCTTTCCTTTATCAGCAACCCGTGCCTCTTTCTTCCGAGTGACTTTGCTCTGCCTTGCTGCAAACTTTCGTCCTTTTCTTCCCTTCTTTACATCTCACTGCACTTTTACTGTCTTTCCTTTATCAGTGACCCGTGCCTCTTTCTTCCTAGTGACTTTGCGCTGCCTTGCTGCAAACTTTCGCCCTTTTCTTCCCTTCTCTACTACTCACTGCACTTTTACTGTTTTTCCTTTATCAGCGACCCATGCCGCTTTCTTCCGAGTGACTTTGCTCTGCCTTGCTGTGAACTTTCGCCCTTTTCTTCCCTTCTCTACTACTCACTGCACTTTTACTGTCTTTCCTTTATCAGCAACCCGGGCCGCTTTCTTCCGAGTGACTTTGCTCTGCCTTGCTGCAAACTTTCGCCCTTTTCTTCCCACCTCTACTACTCACTGCACTTTTACTGTCTTTCCATTATCAGCGACACATGCCGATTTCTTCCGAGTGACTTTGCTCTGCCTTGCTGCGGACTTTCGCCCTTTTCTTCCCTTCTCTACTACTCACTGCACTTTTACTGTCTTTCCTTTATCAGCAACCCGGGCCGCTTTCTTGAGAGTGACTTTGCTCTGCCTTGCTGCAAACTTTCGCCCTTTTCTTCCCTTCTCTACTACTCACTGCACTTTTACTGTCTTTCCTTTATCAGCAACCCGTGCCTCTTTCATCCGAGTGACTTTGCTCTGCCTTGCTGCGAACTTTCGCCCTTTTCTTCCCTTCTCTACTACTCACTGCGCTTTTACTGTCTTTCCTTTATCAGCGTCTTCTAGTGACTTTGCTCTGCCTTGCTGCGGACTTTCGCCCTTTTCTTCCCTTCTCTACTACTCACTGCACTTTTACTGTCTTTCATTTATCAGCAACCCGGGCCGCTTTCTTCCGAGTGACTTTGCTCTGCCTTGCTGCGAACTTTCGCCCTTTTCTTCCCTTCTCTACTACTCACTGCGCTTTTACTGTCTTTCCTTTATCAGCGTCTTCTAGTGACTTTGCTCTGCCTTGCTGCGAACTTTCGCCCTTTTCTTCCCTTCTCTACTAATCACTGCACTTTTACTGTCTTTCCTTTATCAGCAACCCGGGCCGCATTCTTCCGAGTGACTTTGCTCTGCCTTGCTGCAAACTTTCGCCCTTTTCTTCCCTTCTCTACTACTCACTGCACTTTTACTGTCTTTCCTTTATCAGCAACCCGTGCCTCTTTCTTCCGAGTGACTTTGCTCTGCCTTGCTGCAAACTTTCGTCCTTTTCTTCCCTTCTTTACATCTCACTGCACTTTTACTGTCTTTCCTTTATCAGTGACCCGTGCCTCTTTCTTCCTAGTGACTTTGCGCTGCCTTGCTGCAAACTTTCGCCCTTTTCTTCCCTTCTCTACTACTCACTGCACTTTTACTGTTTTTCCTTTATCAGCGACCCATGCCGCTTTCTTCCGAGTGACTTTGCTCTGCCTTGCTGTGAACTTTCGCCCTTTTCTTCCCTTCTCTACTACTCACTGCACTTTTACTGTCTTTCCTTTATCAGCAACCCGGGCCGCTTTCTTCCGAGTGACTTTGCTCTGCCTTGCTGCAAACTTTCGCCCTTTTCTTCCCACCTCTACTACTCACTGCACTTTTACTGTCTTTCCATTATCAGCGACACATGCCGATTTCTTCCGAGTGACTTTGCTCTGCCTTGCTGCGGACTTTCCCCCTTTTCTTCCCTTCTCTACTACTCACTGCACTTTTACTGTCTTTCCTTTATCAGCAACCCGGGCCGCTTTCTTCCGAGTGACTTTGCTCTGCCTTGCTGCAAACTTTCGCCCTTTTCTTCCCTTCTCTACTACTCACTGCACTTTTACTGTCTTTCCTTTATCAGCGTCTTCTAGTGACTTTGCTCTGCCTTGCTGCGGACTTTCGCCCTTTTCTTCCCTTCTCTACTACTCACTGCACTTTTACTGTCTTTCATTTATCAGCAACCCGGGCCGCTTTCTTCCGAGTGACTTTGCTCTGCCTTGCTGCAAACTTTCGCCCTTTTCTTCCCTTCTCTACTACTCACTGCACTTTTACTGTCTTTCCTTTATCAGCGTCTTCTAGTGACTTTGCTCTGCCTTGCTGCGGACTTTCGCCCTTTTCTTCCCTTCTCTACTACTCACTGCACTTTTACTGTCTTTCATTTATCAGCAACCCGGGCCGCTTTCTTCCGAGTGACTTTACTCTGCCTTGCTGCGAACTTTCGCCCTTTTCTTCCCTTCTCTACTACTCACTGCGCTTTTACTGTCTTTCCTTTATCAGCGTCTTCTAGTGACTTTGCTCTGCCTTGCTGCGAACTTTCGCCCTTTTCTTCCCTTCTCTACTAATCACTGCACTTTTACTGTCTTTCCTTTATCAGCAACCCGGGCCGCAATCTTCGGAGTGACTTTGCTCTGCCTTGCTGCAAACTTTCGCCCTTTTCTTCCCTTCTCTACTACTCACTGCACTTTTACTGTCTTTCCTTTATCAGCAACCCGTGCCTCTTTCTTCCGAGTGACTTTGCTCTGCCTTGCTGCAAACTTTCGTCCTTTTCTTCCCTTCTTTACATCTCACTGCACTTTTACTGTCTTTCCTTTATCAGTGACCCGTGCCTCTTTCTTCCTAGTGACTTTGCGCTGCCTTGCTGCAAACTTTCGCCCTTTTCTTCCCTTCTCTACTACTCACTGCACTTTTACTGTTTTTCCTTTATCAGCGACCCATGCCGCTTTCTTCCGAGTGACTTTGCTCTGCCTTGCTGTGAACTTTCGCCCTTTTCTTCCCTTCTCTACTACTCAATGCACTTTTACTGTCTTTCCTTTATCAGAAACACGTGCCTCTTTCTTCTGAGTGACTTTGCACTGCCTTGATGAACCTTCGCCCTTTTCTTCGCTTCTCTACTACTCACTGCACTTTTACTGTCTTTCCTTTATCAGCGACCGGTGCCGCTTTCGGAAGCTTTCTTCGGAGACTTTGCGCTGCCTTGCTGCGAACTTTCGCCCTTTTCTTCCCTTCTCTACTACTCACTGCACTTTTACTGTCTTTCCTTTATCAGCAACCGGTGCCGCTTTCTTCCGAGTGACTTTGCTCTGCCTTGCTGCGAACTTTCGTTCTTTTCTTCCCTTCTCTACTACTCACTGCGCTTTTACTGTCTTTCCTTTATCAGCGTCTTCTAGTGACTTTGCTCTGCCTTGCTGCGGACTTTCGCCCTTTTCTTCCCTTCTCTACTACTCACTGCACTTTTACTGTCTTTCCTTTATCAGCAACCCGGGCCCCTTTCTTCCCAGTGACTTTGCTCTGCCTTCCTGCGAACTTTCGCCCTTTTCTTCCCTTCTCTACTACTCACTGCACTTTTACTGTCTTTCAATTATCAGCGACACATGCCGATTTCTTCCGAGTGACTTTGCTCTGCCTTGCTGCGGACTTTCGCCCTTTTCTTCCCTTCTCTACTACTCACTGCACTTTTACTGTATTTCCTTTATCAGCAATCCGGGCCGCAGTGACTTTGCTCTGCCTTGCTGCGAACTTTCGCCCTTTTCTTCCCTTCTCTACTACTCACTGCACTTTTACTGTCTTTCCTTTATCAGCGACCCATGCCGCTTTCTTCCGAGTGACTTTGCTCTGCCTTGCTGCGAACTTTCGCCCTTTTCTTCTCTTCTCTACTACTCACTGCACTTTTACTGTCTTTCCTTTATCAGCAACCGGTGCCGCTTTCTTCCGAGTGACTTTGCTCTGCCTTGCTGCGAACTTTCGCCCTTTTCTTCCCTTCTCTACTACTCACTGCGCTTTTACTGTCTTTCCTTTATCAGCGTCTTCTAGTGACTTTGCTCTGCCTTGCTGCGGACTTTCGCCCTTTTCTTCCCTTCTCTACTACTCACTGCACTTTTACTGTCTTTCCTTTATCAGCAACCCGGTCCGCTTTCTTCCGAGTGACTTTGCTCTGCCTTGCTGCGAACTTTCGCCCTTTTCTTCCCTTCTCTACTACTCACTGCACTTTTACTGTCTTTCCTTTATCAGCAACCCGGGCCGCTTTCTTCCGAGTGACTTTGCTCTGCCTTGTTGCGAACTTTCGCCCTTTTCTTCCCTTCTCTACTACTCACTGCACTTTTACTGTCTTTCCTTTATTGGCGACCCATGCCGCTTTCTTCCGAATGACTTTGCTCTGCCTTGCTGCGAACTTTCGCCCTTTTCTTCCCTTCTCTACTACTCACTGCACTTTTACTGTCTTTCCTTTATCAGCGACCTGTGCCGCTTTCTTCCAAGACTTTGCTTTCTTCCAAGACTTTGCGCTGCCTTGATGTGAACTTTCGCCCTTTTCTTCCCTTCTCTATGACTCACTGCACTTTTACTGTCTTTCCTTTATCAGCGACCCATGCGGCTTTATTCCCAGTGACTTTGCTCGGCCTTGCTGAGAACTTTCGCCCTTTTCTTCCCTTCCCTACTACTCACTGCACTTTTACTGTCTTTCCTTTATCAGCGACCCGTGCCGCTTTTTTCCAAGACTATGCACTGCCTTGATGCGAACTTTCACCCTTTTCTTCCCTTCTCTACTACTCACTGCACTTTTACTGTCTTTCCTTTATCAGCGTCTTCTAGTGACTTTGCTCTGCCTTGCTGCGGACTTTCGCCCTTTTCTTCCCTTCTCTACTATTCACTGCACTTTTACTGTCTTTCCTTTATCAGCAACCCGGGCCCCTTTCTTCCGAGTGACTTTGCTCTGCCTTCCTGCGAACTTTCGCCCTTTTCTTCCCTTCTCTACTACTCACTGCACTTTTACTGTCTTTCAATTATCAGCGACACATGCCGATTTCTTCCGAGTGACTTTGCTCTGCCTTGCTGCGGACTTTCGCCCTTTTCTTCCCTTCTCTACTACTCACTGCACTTTTACTGTCTTTCCTTTATCAGCGACCCATGCCGCTTTCTTCCGAGTGACTTTCCTCTGCCTTGCTGCGAACTTTCGCCCTTTTGTTCTCTTCTCTACTACTCACTGCACTTTTACTGTCTTTCCTTTATAAGCGACCCTTCCCTGTGACCAGTGACTTTGGGCTGCCTTGCTGCAAACTTTCGCCTTTTTCTTCCCTTCTCTACTACTCACTGCACTTTTACTGTCCTTCCTTTATCAGCAACCAGAGCCGCTTTCTTCCGAGTGACTTTGCTCTGCCTTGCTGCGAACTTTCGCCCTTTTCTTCCCTTCTCTACTACTCACTGCGCTTTTACTGTCTTTCCTTTATCAGCGTCTTCTAGTGACTTTGCTCTGCCTTGCTGCGAACTTTCGCCCTTCTCTTCCCTTCTCTACTACTCAATGCACTTTTACTCTCTTTCCTTTATCAGTGACCCATGCTGCTTTCTTCCTCTTCCGAGTGACTTTGCTCTGCCTTGCTGCGAACTTTCGCCCTTTTCTTCCCTTCTCTACTAATCACTGCACTTTTACTCTCTTTCCTTTATCAGTGACCCATGCTGCTTTCTTCCTCTTCCGAGTGACTTTGCTCTGCCTTGCTGCGAACTTTCGCCCTTTTCTTCCCTTCTCTACTACTCACTGCACTTTTACTGTCTTTCCATTATCAGCGACACATGCCGATTTCTTCCTAGTGACTTTGCTCTGCCTTGCTGCGGACTTTCGCCCTTTTCTTCCCTTCTCTACTACTCACTGCACTTTTACTGTCTTTCCTTTATAAGCGACCCTTCCCAGTGACCAGTGACTTTGGGCTGCCTTGCTGAAAACTTTCACCTTTTTCTTCCCTTCTCTACTACTCACTGCACTTTTACTGTCTTTCCTTTATCAGCGACCAATGCCGCTTTCTTCCGAGTGACTTTGCTCTGCCTTGCTGCGAACTTTCGCCCTTTTCTTCCCTTCTCTACTACTCACTGCACTTTTACTGTCCTTCCTTTATCAGCAACCAGGGCCGCTTTCTTCCGAGTGACTTTGCTCTGCCTTGCTGCGAACTTTCGCCCTTTTCTTCCTTTCTCTACTACTCACTGCGCTTTTACTGTCTTTCCTTTATCAGCGTCTTCTAGTGACTTTGCTCTGCCTTGCTGCGAACTTTCGCCCTTCTCTTCCCTTCTCTACTACTCAATGCACTTTTACTCTCTTTCCTTTATCAGTGACCCATGCTGCTTTCTTCCTCTTCCGAGTGACTTTGCTCTGCCTTGCTGCGGACTTTCGCCCTTTTCTTCCCTTCTCTACTACTCACTGCACTTTTACTGTCTTTCATTTATCAGCAACCCGGGCCGCTTTCTTCCGAGTGACTTTGCTCTGCCTTGCTGCGAACTTTCGCCCTTTTCCTCCCTTCTCTACTACTCACTGCACTTTTACTGTCTTTCCATTATCAGCGACACATGCCGATTTCTTCCGAGTGACTTTGCTCTGCCTTGCTGCGGACTTTCGCCCTTTTCTTCCCTTCTCTACTACTCACTGCACTTTTACTGTCTTTCCTTTATCAGCAACCCGGGCCGCTTTCTTCCGAGTGACTTTGCTCTGCCTTGCTGCAAACTTTCGCCCTTTTCTTCCCTTCTCTACTACTCACTGCACTTTTACTGTCTTTCCATTATCAGCGACACATGCCGATTTCTTCCGAGTGACTTTGCTCTGCCTTGCTGCGGACTTTCGCCCTTTTCTTCCCTTCTCTACTACTCACTGCACTTTTACTGTCTTTCCTTTATCAGCAACCCGGGCCGCTTTCTTCCGAGTGACTTTGCTCTGCCTTGCTGCAAACTTTCGCCCTTTTCTTCCCTTCTCTACTACTCACTGCACTTTTACTGTCTTTCCTTTATCAGCAACCCGTGCCTCTTTCTTCCGAGTGACTTTGCTCTGCCTTGCTGCGAACTTTCGCCCTTTTCTTCCCTTCTCTACTACTCACTGCACTTTTACTGTCTTTCCTTTATCAGCAACCCGTACCTCTTTCTTCCGAGTGACTTTGCTCTGCCTTGCTGCGAACTTTCGCCCTTTTCTTCCCTTCTCTACTACTCACTGCACTTTTACTGTCTTTCCTTTATCAGCAACCCGGGCCGCTTTCTTCCGAGTGACTTTGCTCTGCCTTGCTGCAAACTTTCGCCCTTTTCTTCCCACCTCTACTACTCACTGCACTTTTACTGTCTTTCCTTTATCAGCAACCCGTGCCTCTTTCTTCCGAGTGACTTTGCTCTGCCTTGCTGCAAACTTTCGCCCTTTTCTTCCCTTCTCTACTACTCACTGCACTTTTACTGTCTTTCCTTTATCAGCAACCCGGGCCGCTTTCTTCCGAGTGACTTTGCTCTGCCTTGCTGCAAACTTTCGCCCTTTTCTTCCCACCTCTACTACTCACTGCACTTTTACTGTCTTTCCATTATCAGCGACACATGCCGATTTCTTCCGAGTGACTTTGCTCTGCCTTGCTGCGGACTTTCGCCCTTTTCTTCCCTTCTCTACTACTCACTGCACTTTTACTGTCTTTCCTTTATCAGCAACCCGGGCCGCTTTCTTGAGAGTGACTTTGCTCTGCCTTGCTGCAAACTTTCGCCCTTTTCTTCCCTTCTCTACTACTCACTGCACTTTTACTGTCTTTCCTTTATCAGCAACCCGTGCCTCTTTCATCCGAGTGACTTTGCTCTGCCTTGCTGCGAACTTTCGCCCTTTTCTTCCCTTCTCTACTACTCACTGCGCTTTTACTGTCTTTCCTTTATCAGCGTCTTCTAGTGACTTTGCTCTGCCTTGCTGCGGACTTTCGCCCTTTTCTTCCCTTCTCTACTACTCACTGCACTTTTACTGTCTTTCATTTATCAGCAACCCGGGCCGCTTTTTTCCGAGTGACTTTGCTCTGCCTTGCTGCAAACTTTCGCCCTTTTCTTCCCTTCTCTACTACTCACTGCACTTTTACTGTCTTTCCTTTATCAGCAACCCGGGCCGCATTCTTCCGAGTGACTTTGCTCTGCCTTGCTGCAAACTTTCGCCCTTTTCTTCCCTTCTCTACTACTCACTGCACTTTTACTGTCTTTCCTTTATCAGCAACCCGTGCCTCTTTCTTCCGAGTGACTTTGCTCTGCCTTGCTGCAAACTTTCGTCCTTTTCTTCCCTTCTTTACATCTCACTACACTTTTACTGTCTTTCCTTTATCAGTGACCCGTGCCTCTTTCTTCCTAGTGACTTTGCGCTGCCTTGCTGCAAACTTTCGCCCTTTTCTTCCCTTCTCTACTACTCACTGCACTTTTACTGTTTTTCCTTTATCAGCGACCCATGCCGCTTTCTTCCGAGTGACTTTGCTCTGCCTTGCTGTGAACTTTCGCCCTTTTCTTCCCTTCTCTACTACTCAATGCACTTTTACTGTCTTTCCTTTATCAGCAACACGTGCCTCTTTCTTCTGAGTGACTTTGCACTGCCTTGATGAACTTTCGCCCTTTTCTTCGCTTCTCTACTACTCACTGCACTTTTACTGTCTTTCCTTTATCAGCGACCGGTGCCGCTTTCGGAAGCTTTCTTCGGAGACTTTGCGCTGCCTTGCTGCGAACTTTCGCCCTTTTCTTCCCTTCTCTACTACTCACTGCACTTTTACTGTCTTTCCTTTATCAGCAACCGGTGCCGCTTTCTTCCGAGTGACTTTGCTCTGCCTTGCTGCGAACTTTCGCCCTTTTCTTCCCTTCTCTACTACTCACTGCGCTTTTACTGTCTTTCCTTTATCAGCGTCTTTTAGTGACTTTGCTCTGCCTTGCTGCGGACTTTCGCCCTTTTCTTCCCTTCTCTACTACTCACTGCACTTTTACTGTCTTTCCTTTATCAGCAACCCGGGCCGCAGTGACTTTGCTCTGCCTTGCTGCGAACTTTCGCCCTTTTCTTCCCTTCTCTACTACTCACTGCACTTTTACTGTCTTTCCTTTATCAGCGACCCATGCCGCTTTCTTCCGAGTGACTTTGCTCTGCTTTGCTGCGAACTTTCGCCCTTTTCTTCTCTTCTCTACTACTCACTGCACTTTTACTGTCTTTCCTTTATCAGCAACCGGTGCCGCTTTCTTCCGAGTGACTTTGCTCTGCCTTGCTGCGAACTTTCGCCCTTTTCTTCCCTTCTCTACTACTCACTGCGCTTTTACTGTCTTTCCTTTATCAGCGTCTTCTAGTGACTTTGCTCTGCCTTGCTGCGGACTTTCGCCCTTTTCTTCCCTTGTCTACTACTCACTGCACTTTTACTGTCTTTCCTTTATCAGCAACCCGGTCCGCTTTCTTCCGAGTGACTTTGCTCTGCCTTGCTGCGAACTTTCGCCCTTTTCTTCCCTTCTCTACTACTCACTGCACTTTTACTGTCTTTCCTTTATCAGTGACCCATGCTGCTTTCTTCCGAGTGACTTTGCTCTGCCTTGCTGCGAACTTCCGCCCTTTTCTTCCCTTCTCTACTACTCACTGCACTTTTACTGTCTTTCCTTTATCAGCGACCCATGCCGCTTTCTTCCGAGTGACTTTGCTCTACCTTGCTGCGAAGTTTCGCCCTTTTCTTCCCTTCTCTACTACTCACTGCACTTTTACTGTCTTTCCTTTATCAGCGGCCCATGCTGCTTTCTTCCGAGTGACTTTGCTCTGCCTTGCTGAGAACTTTCGCCCTTTTCTTCCCTTCTCTACTACTCACTGCACTTTTACTGTCTTTCCTTTATCAGCGACCGCTTTCTTCCAAGACTTTGCGCTGCTTGCTGCGAACTTTCGCCCTTTTCTTCATTACTCTACTACTCTCTGCACTTTTACTGTCTTTCCTTTATCAGCGACCCATGCCGCTTTCTTCCGAGTGACTTTGCTCTGCCTTGCTGAGAACTTTCGCCCTTTTCTTCCCTACTCTACTACTCACTGCACTTTTACTGTCTTTCCTTTATCAGCGACCGCTTTCTTCCAAGACTTTGCGCTGCTTGCTGCGAACTTTCGCCCTTTTCTTCCCTACTCTACTACTCTCTGCACTTTTACTGTCTTTCCTTTATCAGCGACCCATGCCGCTTTCTTCCGAGTGACTTTGCTCTGCCTTGCTGCAAACTTTCGCCCTTTTCTTCTCTTCTCTACTACTCTTTTACTGTCTTTCCTTTATCAGCGACCGCTTTCTTCCAAGACTTTGCGCTGCCTTGCTGCGAACTTTCGCCCTTTTCTTCCCTACTCTACTACTCACTGCACTTTTACTGTCTTTGCTTTATCAGCGACCCGTGCCTCTTTCTTCCGAATGATTTTGCTCTGCCTTGCTGCGAACTTTCGCCCTTTTCTTCCCTTCTCTACTACTCACTGCACTTTTACTGTCCTTCCTTTATCAGCGACCCATGCCGATTTCTTCCGAGTGACTTTGCTCTGCCTTGCTGCGAACTTCCGCCCTTTTCTTCCCTTCTCTACTACTCTCTGCACTTTTACTGTCATTCCTTTATCAGTGACCCGTGCCTCTTTCTTCCGAATGATTTTGCTCTGCCTTGCTGCGAACTTTCGCCCTTTTCTTCCCTTCTCTACTACTCACTGCACTTTTACCATTTTTCCTTTATCAGTGACCCGTGCCTCTTTCTTCCGAATGATTTTGCTCTGCCTTGCTGCAAACTTTCGCCCTTTTTGTTCCCTTCTCTACTACTCACTGCACTTTTACTGTCCTTCCTTTATCAGCGACGACCCGTGCCGCTTTCTTCCAAGACTTTGCTCTGCCTTGATGCGAACTTTCGCCCTTTTCTTCCCTTCTCTACTACTCTCTGCATTTTTACTGTCTTTCCTTTATCAGCGACCCATGCCGCTTTCTTCCGAGTGACTTTGCTCTGCCTTGCTGCAAACTTTCGCCCTTTTCTTCCCACCTCTACTACTCACTGCACTTTTACTGTCTTTCCATTATCAGCGACACATGCCGATTTCTTCCGAGTGACTTTGCTCTGCCTTGCTGCGGACTTTCCCCCTTTTCTTCCCTTCTCTACTACTCACTGCACTTTTACTGTCTTTCCTTTATCAGCAACCCGGGCCGCTTTCTTCCGAGTGACTTTGCTCTGCCTTGCTGCAAACTTTCGCCCTTTTCTTCCCTTCTCTACTACTCACTGCACTTTTACTGTCTTTCCTTTATCAGCGTCTTCTAGTGACTTTGCTCTGCCTTGCTGCGGACTTTCGCCCTTTTCTTCCCTTCTCTACTACTCACTGCACTTTTACTGTCTTTCATTTATCAGCAACCCGGGCCGCTTTCTTCCGAGTGACTTTGCTCTGCCTTGCTGCAAACTTTCGCCCTTTTCTTCCCTTCTCTACTACTCACTGCACTTTTACTGTCTTTCCTTTATCAGCGTCTTCTAGTGACTTTGCTCTGCCTTGCTGCGGACTTTCGCCCTTTTCTTCCCTTCTCTACTACTCACTGCACTTTTACTGTCTTTCATTTATCAGCAACCCGGGCCGCTTTCTTCCGAGTGACTTTACTCTGCCTTGCTGCGAACTTTCGCCCTTTTCTTCCCTTCTCTACTACTCACTGCGCTTTTACTGTCTTTCCTTTATCAGCGTCTTCTAGTGACTTTGCTCTGCCTTGCTGCGAACTTTCGCCCTTTTCTTCCCTTCTCTACTAATCACTGCACTTTTACTGTCTTTCCTTTATCAGCAACCCGGGCCGCAATCTTCGGAGTGACTTTGCTCTGCCTTGCTGCAAACTTTCGCCCTTTTCTTCCCTTCTCTACTACTCACTGCACTTTTACTGTCTTTCCTTTATCAGCAACCCGTGCCTCTTTCTTCCGAGTGACTTTGCTCTGCCTTGCTGCAAACTTTCGTCCTTTTCTTCCCTTCTTTACATCTCACTGCACTTTTACTGTCTTTCCTTTATCAGTGACCCGTGCCTCTTTCTTCCTAGTGACTTTGCGCTGCCTTGCTGCAAACTTTCGCCCTTTTCTTCCCTTCTCTACTACTCACTGCACTTTTACTGTTTTTCCTTTATCAGCGACCCATGCCGCTTTCTTCCGAGTGACTTTGCTCTGCCTTGCTGTGAACTTTCGCCCTTTTCTTCCCTTCTCTACTACTCAATGCACTTTTACTGTCTTTCCTTTATCAGAAACACGTGCCTCTTTCTTCTGAGTGACTTTGCACTGCCTTGATGAACCTTCGCCCTTTTCTTCGCTTCTCTACTACTCACTGCACTTTTACTGTCTTTCCTTTATCAGCGACCGGTGCCGCTTTCGGAAGCTTTCTTCGGAGACTTTGCGCTGCCTTGCTGCGAACTTTCGCCCTTTTCTTCCCTTCTCTACTACTCACTGCACTTTTACTGTCTTTCCTTTATCAGCAACCGGTGCCGCTTTCTTCCGAGTGACTTTGCTCTGCCTTGCTGCGAACTTTCGTTCTTTTCTTCCCTTCTCTACTACTCACTGCGCTTTTACTGTCTTTCCTTTATCAGCGTCTTCTAGTGACTTTGCTCTGCCTTGCTGCGGACTTTCGCCCTTTTCTTCCCTTCTCTACTACTCACTGCACTTTTACTGTCTTTCCTTTATCAGCAACCCGGGCCCCTTTCTTCCCAGTGACTTTGCTCTGCCTTCCTGCGAACTTTCGCCCTTTTCTTCCCTTCTCTACTACTCACTGCACTTTTACTGTCTTTCAATTATCAGCGACACATGCCGATTTCTTCCGAGTGACTTTGCTCTGCCTTGCTGCGGACTTTCGCCCTTTTCTTCCCTTCTCTACTACTCACTGCACTTTTACTGTATTTCCTTTATCAGCAATCCGGGCCGCAGTGACTTTGCTCTGCCTTGCTGCGAACTTTCGCCCTTTTCTTCCCTTCTCTACTACTCACTGCACTTTTACTGTCTTTCCTTTATCAGCGACCCATGCCGCTTTCTTCCGAGTGACTTTGCTCTGCCTTGCTGCGAACTTTCGCCCTTTTCTTCTCTTCTCTACTACTCACTGCACTTTTACTGTCTTTCCTTTATCAGCAACCGGTGCCGCTTTCTTCCGAGTGACTTTGCTCTGCCTTGCTGCGAACTTTCGCCCTTTTCTTCCCTTCTCTACTACTCACTGCGCTTTTACTGTCTTTCCTTTATCAGCGTCTTCTAGTGACTTTGCTCTGCCTTGCTGCGGACTTTCGCCCTTTTCTTCCCTTCTCTACTACTCACTGCACTTTTACTGTCTTTCCTTTATCAGCAACCCGGTCCGCTTTCTTCCGAGTGACTTTGCTCTGCCTTGCTGCGAACTTTCGCCCTTTTCTTCCCTTCTCTACTACTCACTGCACTTTTACTGTCTTTCCTTTATCAGCAACCCGGGCCGCTTTCTTCCGAGTGACTTTGCTCTGCCTTGTTGCGAACTTTCGCCCTTTTCTTCCCTTCTCTACTACTCACTGCACTTTTACTGTCTTTCCTTTATTGGCGACCCATGCCGCTTTCTTCCGAATGACTTTGCTCTGCCTTGCTGCGAACTTTCGCCCTTTTCTTCCCTTCTCTACTACTCACTGCACTTTTACTGTCTTTCCTTTATCAGCGACCTGTGCCGCTTTCTTCCAAGACTTTGCTTTCTTCCAAGACTTTGCGCTGCCTTGATGTGAACTTTCGCCCTTTTCTTCCCTTCTCTATGACTCACTGCACTTTTACTGTCTTTCCTTTATCAGCGACCCATGCGGCTTTATTCCCAGTGACTTTGCTCGGCCTTGCTGAGAACTTTCGCCCTTTTCTTCCCTTCCCTACTACTCACTGCACTTTTACTGTCTTTCCTTTATCAGCGACCCGTGCCGCTTTTTTCCAAGACTATGCACTGCCTTGATGCGAACTTTCACCCTTTTCTTCCCTTCTCTACTACTCACTGCACTTTTACTGTCTTTCCTTTATCAGCGTCTTCTAGTGACTTTGCTCTGCCTTGCTGCGGACTTTCGCCCTTTTCTTCCCTTCTCTACTATTCACTGCACTTTTACTGTCTTTCCTTTATCAGCAACCCGGGCCCCTTTCTTCCGAGTGACTTTGCTCTGCCTTCCTGCGAACTTTCGCCCTTTTCTTCCCTTCTCTACTACTCACTGCACTTTTACTGTCTTTCAATTATCAGCGACACATGCCGATTTCTTCCGAGTGACTTTGCTCTGCCTTGCTGCGGACTTTCGCCCTTTTCTTCCCTTCTCTACTACTCACTGCACTTTTACTGTCTTTCCTTTATCAGCGACCCATGCCGCTTTCTTCCGAGTGACTTTCCTCTGCCTTGCTGCGAACTTTCGCCCTTTTGTTCTCTTCTCTACTACTCACTGCACTTTTACTGTCTTTCCTTTATAAGCGACCCTTCCCTGTGACCAGTGACTTTGGGCTGCCTTGCTGCAAACTTTCGCCTTTTTCTTCCCTTCTCTACTACTCACTGCACTTTTACTGTCCTTCCTTTATCAGCAACCAGAGCCGCTTTCTTCCGAGTGACTTTGCTCTGCCTTGCTGCGAACTTTCGCCCTTTTCTTCCCTTCTCTACTACTCACTGCGCTTTTACTGTCTTTCCTTTATCAGCGTCTTCTAGTGACTTTGCTCTGCCTTGCTGCGAACTTTCGCCCTTCTCTTCCCTTCTCTACTACTCAATGCACTTTTACTCTCTTTCCTTTATCAGTGACCCATGCTGCTTTCTTCCTCTTCCGAGTGACTTTGCTCTGCCTTGCTGCGAACTTTCGCCCTTTTCTTCCCTTCTCTACTAATCACTGCACTTTTACTCTCTTTCCTTTATCAGTGACCCATGCTGCTTTCTTCCTCTTCCGAGTGACTTTGCTCTGCCTTGCTGCGAACTTTCGCCCTTTTCTTCCCTTCTCTACTACTCACTGCACTTTTACTGTCTTTCCATTATCAGCGACACATGCCGATTTCTTCCTAGTGACTTTGCTCTGCCTTGCTGCGGACTTTCGCCCTTTTCTTCCCTTCTCTACTACTCACTGCACTTTTACTGTCTTTCCTTTATAAGCGACCCTTCCCAGTGACCAGTGACTTTGGGCTGCCTTGCTGAAAACTTTCACCTTTTTCTTCCCTTCTCTACTACTCACTGCACTTTTACTGTCTTTCCTTTATCAGCGACCAATGCCGCTTTCTTCCGAGTGACTTTGCTCTGCCTTGCTGCGAACTTTCGCCCTTTTCTTCCCTTCTCTACTACTCACTGCACTTTTACTGTCCTTCCTTTATCAGCAACCAGGGCCGCTTTCTTCCGAGTGACTTTGCTCTGCCTTGCTGCGAACTTTCGCCCTTTTCTTCCTTTCTCTACTACTCACTGCGCTTTTACTGTCTTTCCTTTATCAGCGTCTTCTAGTGACTTTGCTCTGCCTTGCTGCGAACTTTCGCCCTTCTCTTCCCTTCTCTACTACTCAATGCACTTTTACTCTCTTTCCTTTATCAGTGACCCATGCTGCTTTCTTCCTCTTCCGAGTGACTTTGCTCTGCCTTGCTGCGGACTTTCGCCCTTTTCTTCCCTTCTCTACTACTCACTGCACTTTTACTGTCTTTCATTTATCAGCAACCCGGGCCGCTTTCTTCCGAGTGACTTTGCTCTGCCTTGCTGCGAACTTTCGCCCTTTTCTTCCCTTCTCTACTACTCACTGCACTTTTACTGTCTTTCCATTATCAGCGACACATGCCGATTTCTTCCGAGTGACTTTGCTCTGCCTTGCTGCGGACTTTCGCCCTTTTCTTCCCTTCTCTACTACTCACTGCACTTTTACTGTCTTTCCTTTATCAGCAACCCGGGCCGCTTTCTTCCGAGTGACTTTGCTCTGCCTTGCTGCAAACTTTCGCCCTTTTCTTCCCTTCTCTACTACTCACTGCACTTTTACTGTCTTTCCATTATCAGCGACACATGCCGATTTCTTCCGAGTGACTTTGCTCTGCCTTGCTGCGGACTTTCGCCCTTTTCTTCCCTTCTCTACTACTCACTGCACTTTTACTGTCTTTCCTTTATCAGCAACCCGGGCCGCTTTCTTCCGAGTGACTTTGCTCTGCCTTGCTGCAAACTTTCGCCCTTTTCTTCCCTTCTCTACTACTCACTGCACTTTTACTGTCTTTCCTTTATCAGCAACCCGTGCCTCTTTCTTCCGAGTGACTTTGCTCTGCCTTGCTGCGAACTTTCGCCCTTTTCTTCCCTTCTCTACTACTCACTGCACTTTTACTGTCTTTCCTTTATCAGCAACCCGTACCTCTTTCTTCCGAGTGACTTTGCTCTGCCTTGCTGCGAACTTTCGCCCTTTTCTTCCCTTCTCTACTACTCACTGCACTTTTACTGTCTTTCCTTTATCAGCAACCCGGGCCGCTTTCTTCCGAGTGACTTTGCTCTGCCTTGCTGCAAACTTTCGCCCTTTTCTTCCCACCTCTACTACTCACTGCACTTTTACTGTCTTTCCTTTATCAGCAACCCGTGCCTCTTTCTTCCGAGTGACTTTGCTCTGCCTTGCTGCAAACTTTCGCCCTTTTCTTCCCTTCTCTACTACTCACTGCACTTTTACTGTCTTTCCTTTATCAGCAACCCGGGCCGCTTTCTTCCGAGTGACTTTGCTCTGCCTTGCTGCAAACTTTCGCCCTTTTCTTCCCACCTCTACTACTCACTGCACTTTTACTGTCTTTCCATTATCAGCGACACATGCCGATTTCTTCCGAGTGACTTTGCTCTGCCTTGCTGCGGACTTTCGCCCTTTTCTTCCCTTCTCTACTACTCACTGCACTTTTACTGTCTTTCCTTTATCAGCAACCCGGGCCGCTTTCTTGAGAGTGACTTTGCTCTGCCTTGCTGCAAACTTTCGCCCTTTTCTTCCCTTCTCTACTACTCACTGCACTTTTACTGTCTTTCCTTTATCAGCAACCCGTGCCTCTTTCATCCGAGTGACTTTGCTCTGCCTTGCTGCGAACTTTCGCCCTTTTCTTCCCTTCTCTACTACTCACTGCGCTTTTACTGTCTTTCCTTTATCAGCGTCTTCTAGTGACTTTGCTCTGCCTTGCTGCGGACTTTCGCCCTTTTCTTCCCTTCTCTACTACTCACTGCACTTTTACTGTCTTTCATTTATCAGCAACCCGGGCCGCTTTTTTCCGAGTGACTTTGCTCTGCCTTGCTGCAAACTTTCGCCCTTTTCTTCCCTTCTCTACTACTCACTGCACTTTTACTGTCTTTCCTTTATCAGCAACCCGGGCCGCATTCTTCCGAGTGACTTTGCTCTGCCTTGCTGCAAACTTTCGCCCTTTTCTTCCCTTCTCTACTACTCACTGCACTTTTACTGTCTTTCCTTTATCAGCAACCCGTGCCTCTTTCTTCCGAGTGACTTTGCTCTGCCTTGCTGCAAACTTTCGTCCTTTTCTTCCCTTCTTTACATCTCACTACACTTTTACTGTCTTTCCTTTATCAGTGACCCGTGCCTCTTTCTTCCTAGTGACTTTGCGCTGCCTTGCTGCAAACTTTCGCCCTTTTCTTCCCTTCTCTACTACTCACTGCACTTTTACTGTTTTTCCTTTATCAGCGACCCATGCCGCTTTCTTCCGAGTGACTTTGCTCTGCCTTGCTGTGAACTTTCGCCCTTTTCTTCCCTTCTCTACTACTCAATGCACTTTTACTGTCTTTCCTTTATCAGCAACACGTGCCTCTTTCTTCTGAGTGACTTTGCACTGCCTTGATGAACTTTCGCCCTTTTCTTCGCTTCTCTACTACTCACTGCACTTTTACTGTCTTTCCTTTATCAGCGACCGGTGCCGCTTTCGGAAGCTTTCTTCGGAGACTTTGCGCTGCCTTGCTGCGAACTTTCGCCCTTTTCTTCCCTTCTCTACTACTCACTGCACTTTTACTGTCTTTCCTTTATCAGCAACCGGTGCCGCTTTCTTCCGAGTGACTTTGCTCTGCCTTGCTGCGAACTTTCGCCCTTTTCTTCCCTTCTCTACTACTCACTGCGCTTTTACTGTCTTTCCTTTATCAGCGTCTTTTAGTGACTTTGCTCTGCCTTGCTGCGGACTTTCGCCCTTTTCTTCCCTTCTCTACTACTCACTGCACTTTTACTGTCTTTCCTTTATCAGCAACCCGGGCCGCAGTGACTTTGCTCTGCCTTGCTGCGAACTTTCGCCCTTTTCTTCCCTTCTCTACTACTCACTGCACTTTTACTGTCTTTCCTTTATCAGCGACCCATGCCGCTTTCTTCCGAGTGACTTTGCTCTGCTTTGCTGCGAACTTTCGCCCTTTTCTTCTCTTCTCTACTACTCACTGCACTTTTACTGTCTTTCCTTTATCAGCAACCGGTGCCGCTTTCTTCCGAGTGACTTTGCTCTGCCTTGCTGCGAACTTTCGCCCTTTTCTTCCCTTCTCTACTACTCACTGCGCTTTTACTGTCTTTCCTTTATCAGCGTCTTCTAGTGACTTTGCTCTGCCTTGCTGCGGACTTTCGCCCTTTTCTTCCCTTGTCTACTACTCACTGCACTTTTACTGTCTTTCCTTTATCAGCAACCCGGTCCGCTTTCTTCCGAGTGACTTTGCTCTGCCTTGCTGCGAACTTTCGCCCTTTTCTTCCCTTCTCTACTACTCACTGCACTTTTACTGTCTTTCCTTTATCAGTGACCCATGCTGCTTTCTTCCGAGTGACTTTGCTCTGCCTTGCTGCGAACTTCCGCCCTTTTCTTCCCTTCTCTACTACTCACTGCACTTTTACTGTCTTTCCTTTATCAGCGACCCATGCCGCTTTCTTCCGAGTGACTTTGCTCTACCTTGCTGCGAAGTTTCGCCCTTTTCTTCCCTTCTCTACTACTCACTGCACTTTTACTGTCTTTCCTTTATCAGCGGCCCATGCTGCTTTCTTCCGAGTGACTTTGCTCTGCCTTGCTGAGAACTTTCGCCCTTTTCTTCCCTTCTCTACTACTCACTGCACTTTTACTGTCTTTCCTTTATCAGCGACCGCTTTCTTCCAAGACTTTGCGCTGCTTGCTGCGAACTTTCGCCCTTTTCTTCATTACTCTACTACTCTCTGCACTTTTACTGTCTTTCCTTTATCAGCGACCCATGCCGCTTTCTTCCGAGTGACTTTGCTCTGCCTTGCTGAGAACTTTCGCCCTTTTCTTCCCTACTCTACTACTCACTGCACTTTTACTGTCTTTCCTTTATCAGCGACCGCTTTCTTCCAAGACTTTGCGCTGCTTGCTGCGAACTTTCGCCCTTTTCTTCCCTACTCTACTACTCTCTGCACTTTTACTGTCTTTCCTTTATCAGCGACCCATGCCGCTTTCTTCCGAGTGACTTTGCTCTGCCTTGCTGCAAACCTTCGCCCTTTTCTTCTCTTCTCTACTACTCTTTTACTGTCTTTCCTTTATCAGCGACCGCTTTCTTCCAAGACTTTGCGCTGCCTTGCTGCGAACTTTCGCCCTTTTCTTCCCTACTCTACTACTCACTGCACTTTTACTGTCTTTGCTTTATCAGCGACCCGTGCCTCTTTCTTCCGAATGATTTTGCTCTGCCTTGCTGCGAACTTTCGCCCTTTTCTTCCCTTCTCTACTACTCACTGCACTTTTACTGTCCTTCCTTTATCAGCGACCCATGCCGATTTCTTCCGAGTGACTTTGCTCTGCCTTGCTGCGAACTTCCGCCCTTTTCTTCCCTTCTCTACTACTCTCTGCACTTTTACTGTCATTCCTTTATCAGTGACCCGTGCCTCTTTCTTCCGAATGATTTTGCTCTGCCTTGCTGCGAACTTTCGCCCTTTTCTTCCCTTCTCTACTACTCACTGCACTTTTACCATTTTTCCTTTATCAGTGACCCGTGCCTCTTTCTTCCGAATGATTTTGCTCTGCCTTGCTGCAAACTTTCGCCCTTTTTGTTCCCTTCTCTACTACTCACTGCACTTTTACTGTCCTTCCTTTATCAGCGACGACCCGTGCCGCTTTCTTCCAAGACTTTGCTCTGCCTTGATGCGAACTTTCGCCCTTTTCTTCCCTTCTCTACTACTCTCTGCATTTTTACTGTCTTTCCTTTATCAGCGACCCATGCCGCTTTCTTCCGAGTGACTTTGCTCTGCCTTGCTGCGAACTTTCGCCCTTTTCTTCCCTACTCTACTACTCACTGCACTTTTACTGTTTTTCCTTTATCAGCGACCCATGCCGCTTTCTTCCGAGTGACTTTACTCTGCCTTGCTGCGAACTTTCGCCCTTTTCTTCTCTTCTCTACTACTCACTGCACTTTTACTGTCTTTCCTTTATCAGCGACCCATGCTGCTTTCTTCCGAGTGACTTTGCTCTGCCTTGCTGCGAACTTTCACCCTTTTCTTCCCTTCTCTACTACTCACTGCACTTTTACTGTCTTTCCTTTATCAGCGACCCATGCCGCTTTCTTCCGAATGACTTTGCTCTGCCTTGCTGCGAACTTTCGCCCTTTTCTTCCCTTCTTTACTACTCGATGCACTTTTACTGTCTTTCCTTTATCAGCGACCGCTTTCTTCCAAGACTTTGCGCTGCCTTGCTGCGAACTTTCGCCCTTTTCTTCCCTACTCTACTACTCTCTGCACTTTTACTGTCTTTCCTTTATCAGCGACCCATGCCGCTTTCTTCCGAGTGACTTTGCTCTGCCTTGCTGCGAACTTTCGCCCTTTTCTTCCCTACTCTACTACTCACTGCACTTTTACTGTCTTTGCTTTATCAGCGACCCGTGCCTCTTTCTTCCGAATGATTTTGCTCTGCCTTGCTGCGAACTTTCGCCCTTTTCTTCCCTTCTCTACTACTCACTGCACTTTTACCGTTTTTCCTTTATCAGTGACCCGTGCCTCTTTCTTCCGAATGATTTTGCTCTGCCTTGCTGCGAACTTTCGCCCTTTTTGTTCCCTTCTCTACTACTCACTGCACTTTTACTGTCCTTCCTTTATCAGCGACGACCCGTGCCTCTTTCTTCCGAATGATTTTGCTCTGCCTTGCTGCGAACTTTCGCCCTTTTTGTTCCCTTCTCTACTACTCACTGCACTTTTACTGTCCTTCCTTTATCAGCGATGACCCGTGCCGCTTTCTTCCAAGACTTTGCTCTGCCTTGCTGTGAACTTTCACCCTTTTCTTCCCTTCTCTACAACTCACTGCACTTTTACTGTCTTTCCTTTATCAGCGACCCATGCCGCTTTCTTCCGAATGACTTTGCTCTGCCTTGCTGCGAACTTTCGCCCTTTTCTTCCCTTCTTTACTACTCACTGCACTTTTACTGTCTTTCCTTTATCAGCGACCGCTTTCTTCCAAGACTTTGCTCTGCCTTGCTGCGAACTTTCACCCTTTTCTTCCCTACTCTACTACTCTCTCCACTTTTACTGTCTTTCCTTTATCAGCGACCCGTGCCTCTTTCTTCCGAATGATTTTGCTCTGCCTTGCTGCGAACTTTCGCCCTTTTTGTTCCCTTCTCTACTACTCACTGCACTTTTACTGTCCTTCCTTTATCAGCGACGACCCGTGCCACTTTCTTCCAAGACTTTGCTCTGCCTTGCTGCGAACTTTCACCCTTTTCTTCCCTTCTCTACTACTCACTGCACTTTTACTGTCTTTCCTTTATCAGCGACCCATGCCGTTTTCTTCCGAATGACTTTGCTCTGCCTTGCTGCGAACTTTCGCCCTTTCCTTCCCTTCTTTACTACTCACTGCACTTTTACTGTCTTTCCTTTATCAGCGACCGCTTTCCTCCAAGACTTTGCTCTGCCTTGCTGCGAACTTTCACCCTTTTCTTCCCTACTCTACTACTCTCTGCACTTTTACTGTCTTTCCTTTATCAGCGACCCATGACGCTTTCTTCTGAGTGACTTTGCTCTGCCTTGCTGCGAACTTTCGCCCTTTTCTTCCCTTCTCTACTACTCACTGCGCTTTTACTGTCTTTCCTTTATCAGCGTCTTCTAGTGACTTTGCTCTGCCTTGCTGCGAACTTTCGCCCTTTTCTTCCCTTCTCTACTAATCACTGCACTTTTACTGTCTTTCCTTTATCAGCAACCCGGGCCGCATTCTTCCGAGTGACTTTGCTCTGCCTTGCTGCAAACTTTCGCCCTTTTCTTCCCTTCTCTACTACTCACTGCACTTTTACTGTCTTTCCTTTATCAGCAACCCGTGCCTCTTTCTTCCGAGTGACTTTGCTCTGCCTTGCTGCAAACTTTCGTCCTTTTCTTCCCTTCTTTACATCTCACTGCACTTTTACTGTCTTTCCTTTATCAGTGACCCGTGCCTCTTTCTTCCTAGTGACTTTGCGCTGCCTTGCTGCAAACTTTCGCCCTTTTCTTCCCTTCTCTACTACTCACTGCACTTTTACTGTTTTTCCTTTATCAGCGACCCATGCCGCTTTCTTCCGAGTGACTTTGCTCTGCCTTGCTGTGAACTTTCGCCCTTTTCTTCCCTTCTCTACTACTCACTGCACTTTTACTGTCTTTCCTTTATCAGCAACCCGGGCCGCTTTCTTCCGAGTGACTTTGCTCTGCCTTGCTGCAAACTTTCGCCCTTTTCTTCCCACCTCTACTACTCACTGCACTTTTACTGTCTTTCCATTATCAGCGACACATGCCGATTTCTTCCGAGTGACTTTGCTCTGCCTTGCTGCGGACTTTCGCCCTTTTCTTCCCTTCTCTACTACTCACTGCACTTTTACTGTCTTTCCTTTATCAGCAACCCGGGCCGCTTTCTTCCGAGTGACTTTGCTCTGCCTTGCTGCAAACTTTCGCCCTTTTCTTCCCTTCTCTACTACTCACTGCACTTTTACTGTCTTTCCTTTATCAGCGTCTTCTAGTGACTTTGCTCTGCCTTGCTGCGGACTTTCGCCCTTTTCTTCCCTTCTCTACTACTCACTGCACTTTTACTGTCTTTCATTTATCAGCAACCCGGGCCGCTTTCTTCCGAGTGACTTTGCTCTGCCTTGCTGCAAACTTTCGCCCTTTTCTTCCCTTCTCTACTACTCACTGCACTTTTACTGTCTTTCCTTTATCAGCGTCTTCTAGTGACTTTGCTCTGCCTTGCTGCGGACTTTCGCCCTTTTCTTCCCTTCTCTACTACTCACTGCACTTTTACTGTCTTTCATTTATCAGCAACCCGGGCCGCTTTCTTCCGAGTGACTTTACTCTGCCTTGCTGCGAACTTTCGCCCTTTTCTTCCCTTCTCTACTACTCACTGCGCTTTTACTGTCTTTCCTTTATCAGCGTCTTCTAGTGACTTTGCTCTGCCTTGCTGCGAACTTTCGCCCTTTTCTTCCCTTCTCTACTAATCACTGCACTTTTACTGTCTTTCCTTTATCAGCAACCCGGGCCGCATTCTTCCGAGTGACTTTGCTCTGCCTTGCTGCAAACTTTCGCCCTTTTCTTCCCTTCTCTACTACTCACTGCACTTTTACTGTCTTTCCTTTATCAGCAACCCGTGCCTCTTTCTTCCGAGTGACTTTGCTCTGCCTTGCTGCGAACTTTCGTCCTTTTCTTCCCTTCTTTACATCTCACTGCACTTTTACTGTCTTTCCTTTATCAGTGACCCGTGCCTCTTTCTTCCTAGTGACTTTGCGCTGCCTTGCTGCAAACTTTCGCCCTTTTCTTCCCTTCTCTACTACTCACTGCACTTTTACTGTTTTTCCTTTATCAGCGACCCATGCCGCTTTCTTCCGAGTGACTTTGCTCTTCCTTGCTGTGAACTTTCGCCCTTTTCTTCCCTTCTCTACTACTCAATGCACTTTTACTGTCTTTCCTTTATCAGCAACACGTGCCTCTTTCTTCTGAGTGACTTTGCACTGTCTTGATGAACCTTCGCCCTTTTCTTCGCTTCTCTACTACTCACTGCACTTTTACTGTCTTTCCTTTATCAGCGACCGGTGCCGCTTTCGGAAGCTTTCTTCGGAGACTTTGCGCTGCCTTGCTGCGAACTTTCGCCCTTTTCTTCCCTTCTCTACTACTCACTGCACTTTTACTGTCTTTCCTTTATCAGCAACCGGTGCCGCTTTCTTCCGAGTGACTTTGCTCTGCCTTGCTGCGAACTTTCGCCCTTTTCTTCCCTTCTCTACTACTCACTGCGCTTTTACTGTCTTTCCTTTATCAGCGTCTTCTAGTGACTTTGCTCTGCCTTGCTGCGGACTTTCGCCCTTTCCTTCCCTTCTCTACTACTCACTGCACTTTTACTGTCTTTCCTTTATCAGCAACCCGGGCCCCTTTCTTCCCAGTGACTTTGCTCTGCCTTCCTGCGAACTTTCGCCCTTTTCTTCCCTTCTCTACTACTCACTGCACTTTTACTGTCTTTCAATTATCAGCGACACATGCCGATTTCTTCCGAGTGACTTTGCTCTGCCTTGCTGCGGACTTTCGCCCTTTTCTTCCCTTCTCTACTACTCACTGCACTTTTACTGTATTTCCTTTATCAGCAATCCGGGCCGCAGTGACTTTGCTCTGCCTTGCTGCGAACTTTCGCCCTTTTCTTCCCTTCTCTACTACTCACTGCACTTTTACTGTCTTTCCTTTATCAGCGACCCATGCCGCTTTCTTCCGAGTGACTTTGCTCTGCCTTGCTGCGAACTTTCGCCCTTTTCTTCTCTTCTCTACTACTCACTGCACTTTTACTGTCTTTCCTTTATCAGCAACCGGTGCCGCTTTCTTCCGAGTGACTTTGCTCTGCCTTGCTGCGAACTTTCGCCCTTTTCTTCCCTTCTCTACTACTCACTGCGCTTTTACTGTCTTTCCTTTATCAGCGTCTTCTAGTGACTTTGCTCTGCCTTGCTGCGGACTTTCGCCCTTTTCTTCCCTTCTCTACTACTCACTGCACTTTTACTGTCTTTCCTTTATCAGCAACCCGGTCCGCTTTCTTCCGAGTGACTTTGCTCTGCCTTGCTGCGAACTTTCGCCCTTTTCTTCCCTTCTCTACTACTCACTGCACTTTTACTGTCTTTCCTTTATCAGCAACCCGGGCCGCTTTCTTCCGAGTGACTTTGCTCTGCCTTGTTGCGAACTTTCGCCCTTTTCTTCCCTTCTCTACTACTCACTGCACTTTTACTGTCTTTCCTTTATTGGCGACCCATGCCGCTTTCTTCCGAATGACTTTGCTCTGCCTTGCTGCGAACTTTCGCCCTTTTCTTCCCTTCTCTACTACTCACTGCACTTTTACTGTCTTTCCTTTATCAGCGACCTGTGCCGCTTTCTTCCAAGACTTTGCTTTCTTCCAAGACTTTGCGCTGCCTTGATGTGAACTTTCGCCCTTTTCTTCCCTTCTCTATGACTCACTGCACTTTTACTGTCTTTCCTTTATCAGCGACCCATGCGGCTTTATTCCCAGTGACTTTGCTCGGCCTTGCTGAGAACTTTCGCCCTTTTCTTCCCTTCCCTACTACTCACTGCACATTTACTGTCTTTCCTTTATCAGCGACCCGTGCCGCTTTTTTCCAAGACTATGCACTGCCTTGATGCGAACTTTCACCCTTTTCTTCCCTTCTCTACTACTCACTGCACTTTTACTGTCTTTCCTTTATCAGCGTCTTCTAGTGACTTTGCTCTGCCTTGCTGCGGACTTTCGCCCTTTTCTTCCCTTCTCTACTATTCACTGCACTTTTACTGTCTTTCCTTTATCAGCAACCCGGGCCCCTTTCTTCCGAGTGACTTTGCTCTGCCTTCCTGCGAACTTTCGCCCTTTTCTTCCCTTCTCTACTACTCACTGCACTTTTACTGTCTTTCAATTATCAGCGACACATGCCGATTTCTTCCGAGTGACTTTGCTCTGCCTTGCTGCGGACTTTCGCCCTTTTCTTCCCTTCTCTACTACTCACTGCACTTTTACTGTCTTTCCTTTATCAGCGACCCATGCCGCTTTCTTCCGAGTGACTTTCCTCTGCCTTGCTGCGAACTTTCGCCCTTTTGTTCTCTTCTCTACTACTCACTGCACTTTTACTGTCTTTCCTTTATAAGCGACCCTTCCCTGTGACCAGTGACTTTGGGCTGCCTTGCTGCAAACTTTCGCCTTTTTCTTCCCTTCTCTACTACTCACTGCACTTTTACTGTCCTTCCTTTATCAGCAACCAGGGCCGCTTTCTTCCGAGTGACTTTGCTCTGCCTTGCTGCGAACTTTCGCCCTTTTCTTCCCTTCTCTACTACTCACTGCGCTTTTACTGTCTTTCCTTTATCAGCGTCTTCTAGTGACTTTGCTCTGCCTTGCTGCGAACTTTCGCCCTTCTCTTCCCTTCTCTACTACTCAATGCACTTTTACTCTCTTTCCTTTATCAGTGACCCATGCTGCTTTCTTCCTCTTCCGAGTGACTTTGCTCTGCCTTGCTGCGAACTTTCGCCCTTTTCTTCCCTTCTCTACTAATCACTGCACTTTTACTCTCTTTCCTTTATCAGTGACCCATGCTGCTTTCTTCCTCTTCCGAGTGACTTTGCTCTGCCTTGCTGCGAACTTTCGCCCTTTTCTTCCCTTCTCTACTACTCACTGCACTTTTACTGTCTTTCCATTATCAGCGACACATGCCGATTTCTTCCTAGTGACTTTGCTCTGCCTTGCTGCGGACTTTCGCCCTTTTCTTCCCTTCTCTACTACTCACTGCACTTTTACTGTCTTTCCTTTATAAGCGACCCTTCCCAGTGACCAGTGACTTTGGGCTGCCTTGCTGAAAACTTTCGCCTTTTTCTTCCCTTCTCTACTACTCACTGCACTTTTACTGTCTTTCCTTTATCAGCGACCAATGCCGCTTTTTTCCGAGTGACTTTGCTCTGCCTTGCTGCGAACTTTCGCCCTTTTCTTCCCTTCTCTACTACTCACTGCACTTTTACTGTCCTTCCTTTATCAGCAACCAGGGCCGCTTTCTTCCGAGTGACTTTGCTCTGCCTTGCTGCGAACTTTCGCCCTTTTCTTCCTTTCTCTACTACTCACTGCGCTTTTACTGTCTTTCCTTTATCAGCGTCTTCTAGTGACTTTGCTCTGCCTTGCTGCAAACTTTCGCCCTTCTCTTCCCTTCTCTACTACTCAATGCACTTTTACTCTCTTTCCTTTATCAGTGACCCATGCTGCTTTCTTCCTCTTCCGAGTGACTTTGCTCTGCCTTGCTGCGGACTTTCGCCCTTTTCTTCCCTTCTCTACTACTCACTGCACTTTTACTGTCTTTCATTTATCAGCAACCCGGGCCGCTTTCTTCCGAGTGACTTTGCTCTGCCTTGCTGCGAACTTTCGCCCTTTTCTTCCCTTCTCTACTACTCACTGCACTTTTACTGTCTTTCCATTATCAGCGACACATGCCGATTTCTTCCGAGTGACTTTGCTCTGCCTTGCTGCGGACTTTCGCCCTTTTCTTCCCTTCTCTACTACTCACTGCACTTTTACTGTCTTTCCTTTATCAGCAACCCGGGCCGCTTTCTTCCGAGTGACTTTGCTCTGCCTTGCTGCAAACTTTCGCCCTTTTCTTCCCTTCTCTACTACTCACTGCACTTTTACTGTCTTTCCATTATCAGCGACACATGCTGATTTCTTCCGAGTGACTTTGTTCTGCCTTGCTGCGGACTTTCGCCCTTTTCTTCCCTTCTCTACTACTCACTGCACTTTTACTGTCTTTCCTTTATCAGCAACCCGGGCCGCTTTCTTCCGAGTGACTTTGCTCTGCCTTGCTGCAAACTTTCGTCCTTTTCTTCCCTTCTTTACATCTCACTACACTTTTACTGTCTTTCCTTTATCAGTGACCCGTGCCTCTTTCTTCCTAGTGACTTTGCGCTGCCTTGCTGCAAACTTTCGCCCTTTTCTTCCCTTCTCTACTACTCACTGCACTTTTACTGTTTTTCCTTTATCAGCGACCCATGCCGCTTTCTTCCGAGTGACTTTGCTCTGCCTTGCTGTGAACTTTCGCCCTTTTCTTCCCTTCTCTACTACTCAATGCACTTTTACTGTCTTTCCTTTATCAGCAACACGTGCCTCTTTCTTCTGAGTGACTTTGCACTGCCTTGATGAACTTTCGCCCTTTTCTTCGCTTCTCTACTACTCACTGCACTTTTACTGTCTTTCCTTTATCAGCGACCGGTGCCGCTTTCGGAAGCTTTCTTCGGAGACTTTGCGCTGCCTTGCTGCGAACTTTCGCCCTTTTCTTCCCTTCTCTACTACTCACTGCACTTTTACTGTCTTTCCTTTATCAGCAACCGGTGCCGCTTTCTTCCGAGTGACTTTGCTCTGCCTTGCTGCGAACTTTCGCCCTTTTCTTCCCTTCTCTACTACTCACTGCGCTTTTACTGTCTTTCCTTTATCAGCGTCTTTTAGTGACTTTGCTCTGCCTTGCTGCGGACTTTCGCCCTTTTCTTCCCTTCTCTACTACTCACTGCACTTTTACTGTCTTTCCTTTATCAGCAACCCGGGCCCCTTTCTTCCCAGTGACTTTGCTCTGCCTTCCTGCGAACTTTCGCCCTTTTCTTCCCTTCTCTACTACTCACTGCACTTTTACTGTCTTTCAATTATCAGCGACACATGCCGATTTCTTCCGAGTGACTTTGCTCTGCCTTGCTGCGGACTTTCGCCCTTTTCTTCCCTTCTCTACTACTCACTGCACTTTTACTGTCTTTCCTTTATCAGCAACCCGGGCCGCAGTGACTTTGCTCTGCCTTGCTGCGAACTTTCGCCCTTTTCTTCCCTTCTCTACTACTCACTGCACTTTTACTGTCTTTCCTTTATCAGCGACCCATGCCGCTTTCTTCCGAGTGACTTTGCTCTGCCTTGCTGCGAACTTTCGCCCTTTTCTTCTCTTCTCTACTACTCACTGCACTTTTACTGTCTTTCCTTTATCAGCAACCGGTGCCGCTTTCTTCCGAGTGACTTTGCTCTGCCTTGCTGCGAACTTTCGCCCTTTTCTTCCCTTCTCTACTACTCACTGCGCTTTTACTGTCTTTCCTTTATCAGCGTCTTCTAGTGACTTTGCTCTGCCTTGCTGCGGACTTTCGCCCTTTTCTTCCCTTGTCTACTACTCACTGCACTTTTACTGTCTTTCCTTTATCAGCAACCCGGTCCGCTTTCTTCCGAGTGACTTTGCTCTGCCTTGCTGCGAACTTTCGCCCTTTTCTTCCCTTCTCTACTACTCACTGCACTTTTACTGTCTTTCCTTTATCAGTGACCCATGCTGCTTTCTTCCGAGTGACTTTGCTCTGCCTTGCTGCGAACTTCCGCCCTTTTCTTCCCTTCTCTACTACTCACTGCACTTTTACTGTCTTTCCTTTATCAGCGACCCATGCCGCTTTCTTCCGAGTGACTTTGCTCTACCTTGCTGCGAAGTTTCGCCCTTTTCTTCCCTTCTCTACTACTCACTGCACTTTTACTGTCTTTCCTTTATCAGCGACCCATGCTGCTTTCTTCCGAGTGACTTTGCTCTGCCTTGCTGAGAACTTTCGCCCTTTTCTTCCCTTCTCTACTACTCACTGCACTTTTACTGTCTTTCCTTTATCAGCGACCGCTTTCTTCCAAGACTTTGCGCTGCTTGCTGCGAACTTTCGCCCTTTTCTTCATTACTCTACTACTCTCTGCACTTTTACTGTCTTTCCTTTATCAGCGACCCATGCTGCTTTCTTCCGAGTGACTTTGCTCTGCCTTGCTGAGAACTTTCGCCCTTTTCTTCCCTACTCTACTACTCACTGCACTTTTACTGTCTTTCCTTTATCAGCGACCGCTTTCTTCCAAGACTTTGCGCTGCTTGCTGCGAACTTTCGCCCTTTTCTTCCCTACTCTACTACTCTCTGCAATTTACTGTCTTTCCTTTATCAGCGACCCATGCCGCTTTCTTCCGAGTGAATTTGCTCTGCCTTGCTGCAAACTTTCGCCCTTTTCTTCTCTTCTCTACTACTCACTGCACTTTTACTGTCTTTCCTTTATCAGCGACCGCTTTCTTCCAAGACTTTGCGCTGCCTTGCTGCGAACTTTCGCCCTTTTCTTCCCTACTCTACTACTCACTGCACTTTTACTGTCTTTCCTTTATCAGCGACCCATGCCGCTTTCTTCCGAGTGAATTTGCTCTGCCTTGCTGCAAACTTTCGCCCTTTTCTTCCCTACTCTACTACTCACTGCACTTTTACTGTCTTTCCTTTATCAGCGACCGCTTTCTTCCAAGACTTTGCGCTGCCTTGCTGCGAACTTTCGCCCTTTTCTTCCCTACTCTACTACTCACTGCACTTTTACTGTCTTTGCTTTATCAGCGACCCGTGCCTCTTTCTTCCGAATGATTTTGCTCTGCCTTGCTGCGAACTTTCGCCCTTTTCTTCCCTTCTCTACTACTCACTGCACTTTTACTGTCCTTCCTTTATCAGCGACCCATGCCGATTTCTTCCGAGTGACTTTGCTCTGCCTTGCTGCGAACTTCCGCCCTTTTCTTCCCTTCTCTACTACTCTCTGCACTTTTACTGTCATTCCTTTATCAGTGACCCGTGCCTCTTTCTTCCGAATGATTTTGCTCTGCCTTGCTGCGAACTTTCGCCCTTTTCTTCCCTTCTCTACTACTCACTGCACTTTTACTGTCCTTCCTTTATCAGCGATGACCCGTGCCGCTTTCTTCCAAGACTTTGCTCTGCCTTGCTGTGAACTTTCACCCTTTTCTTCCCTTCTCTACAACTCACTGCACTTTTACTGTCTTTCCTTTATCAGCGACCCATGCCGCTTTCTTCCGAATGACTTTGCTCTGCCTTGCTGCGAACTTTCGCCCTTTTCTTCCCTTCTTTACTACTCACTGCACTTTTACTGTCTTTCCTTTATCAGCGACCGCTTTCTTCCAAGACTTTGCTCTGCCTTGCTGCGAACTTTCACCCTTTTCTTCCCTACTCTACTACTCTCTCCACTTTTACTGTCTTTCCTTTATCAGCGACCCGTGCCTCTTTCTTCCGAATGATTTTGCTCTGCCTTGCTGCGAACTTTCGCCCTTTTTGTTCCCTTCTCTACTACTCACTGCACTTTTACTGTCCTTCCTTTATCAGCGACGACCCGTGCCACTTTCTTCCAAGACTTTGCTCTGCCTTGCTGCGAACTTTCACCCTTTTCTTCCCTTCTCTACTACTCACTGCACTTTTACTGTCTTTCCTTTATCAGCGACCCATGCCGTTTTCTTCCGAATGACTTTGCTCTGCCTTGCTGCGAACTTTCGCCCTTTCCTTCCCTTCTTTACTACTCACTGCACTTTTACTGTCTTTCCTTTATCAGCGACCGCTTTCCTCCAAGACTTTGCTCTGCCTTGCTGCGAACTTTCACCCTTTTCTTCCCTACTCTACTACTCTCTGCACTTTTACTGTCTTTCCTTTATCAGCGACCCATGACGCTTTCTTCTGAGTGACTTTGCTCTGCCTTGCTGCGAACTTTCGCCCTTTTCTTCCCTTCTCTACTACTCACTGCGCTTTTACTGTCTTTCCTTTATCAGCGTCTTCTAGTGACTTTGCTCTGCCTTGCTGCGAACTTTCGCCCTTTTCTTCCCTTCTCTACTAATCACTGCACTTTTACTGTCTTTCCTTTATCAGCAACCCGGGCCGCATTCTTCCGAGTGACTTTGCTCTGCCTTGCTGCAAACTTTCGCCCTTTTCTTCCCTTCTCTACTACTCACTGCACTTTTACTGTCTTTCCTTTATCAGCAACCCGTGCCTCTTTCTTCCGAGTGACTTTGCTCTGCCTTGCTGCAAACTTTCGTCCTTTTCTTCCCTTCTTTACATCTCACTGCACTTTTACTGTCTTTCCTTTATCAGTGACCCGTGCCTCTTTCTTCCTAGTGACTTTGCGCTGCCTTGCTGCAAACTTTCGCCCTTTTCTTCCCTTCTCTACTACTCACTGCACTTTTACTGTTTTTCCTTTATCAGCGACCCATGCCGCTTTCTTCCGAGTGACTTTGCTCTGCCTTGCTGTGAACTTTCGCCCTTTTCTTCCCTTCTCTACTACTCACTGCACTTTTACTGTCTTTCCTTTATCAGCAACCCGGGCCGCTTTCTTCCGAGTGACTTTGCTCTGCCTTGCTGCAAACTTTCGCCCTTTTCTTCCCACCTCTACTACTCACTGCACTTTTACTGTCTTTCCATTATCAGCGACACATGCCGATTTCTTCCGAGTGACTTTGCTCTGCCTTGCTGCGGACTTTCGCCCTTTTCTTCCCTTCTCTACTACTCACTGCACTTTTACTGTCTTTCCTTTATCAGCAACCCGGGCCGCTTTCTTCCGAGTGACTTTGCTCTGCCTTGCTGCAAACTTTCGCCCTTTTCTTCCCTTCTCTACTACTCACTGCACTTTTACTGTCTTTCCTTTATCAGCGTCTTCTAGTGACTTTGCTCTGCCTTGCTGCGGACTTTCGCCCTTTTCTTCCCTTCTCTACTACTCACTGCACTTTTACTGTCTTTCATTTATCAGCAACCCGGGCCGCTTTCTTCCGAGTGACTTTGCTCTGCCTTGCTGCAAACTTTCGCCCTTTTCTTCCCTTCTCTACTACTCACTGCACTTTTACTGTCTTTCCTTTATCAGCGTCTTCTAGTGACTTTGCTCTGCCTTGCTGCGGACTTTCGCCCTTTTCTTCCCTTCTCTACTACTCACTGCACTTTTACTGTCTTTCATTTATCAGCAACCCGGGCCGCTTTCTTCCGAGTGACTTTACTCTGCCTTGCTGCGAACTTTCGCCCTTTTCTTCCCTTCTCTACTACTCACTGCGCTTTTACTGTCTTTCCTTTATCAGCGTCTTCTAGTGACTTTGCTCTGCCTTGCTGCGAACTTTCGCCCTTTTCTTCCCTTCTCTACTAATCACTGCACTTTTACTGTCTTTCCTTTATCAGCAACCCGGGCCGCATTCTTCCGAGTGACTTTGCTCTGCCTTGCTGCAAACTTTCGCCCTTTTCTTCCCTTCTCTACTACTCACTGCACTTTTACTGTCTTTCCTTTATCAGCAACCCGTGCCTCTTTCTTCCGAGTGACTTTGCTCTGCCTTGCTGCGAACTTTCGTCCTTTTCTTCCCTTCTTTACATCTCACTGCACTTTTACTGTCTTTCCTTTATCAGTGACCCGTGCCTCTTTCTTCCTAGTGACTTTGCGCTGCCTTGCTGCAAACTTTCGCCCTTTTCTTCCCTTCTCTACTACTCACTGCACTTTTACTGTTTTTCCTTTATCAGCGACCCATGCCGCTTTCTTCCGAGTGACTTTGCTCTTCCTTGCTGTGAACTTTCGCCCTTTTCTTCCCTTCTCTACTACTCAATGCACTTTTACTGTCTTTCCTTTATCAGCAACACGTGCCTCTTTCTTCTGAGTGACTTTGCACTGTCTTGATGAACCTTCGCCCTTTTCTTCGCTTCTCTACTACTCACTGCACTTTTACTGTCTTTCCTTTATCAGCGACCGGTGCCGCTTTCGGAAGCTTTCTTCGGAGACTTTGCGCTGCCTTGCTGCGAACTTTCGCCCTTTTCTTCCCTTCTCTACTACTCACTGCACTTTTACTGTCTTTCCTTTATCAGCAACCGGTGCCGCTTTCTTCCGAGTGACTTTGCTCTGCCTTGCTGCGAACTTTCGCCCTTTTCTTCCCTTCTCTACTACTCACTGCGCTTTTACTGTCTTTCCTTTATCAGCGTCTTCTAGTGACTTTGCTCTGCCTTGCTGCGGACTTTCGCCCTTTCCTTCCCTTCTCTACTACTCACTGCACTTTTACTGTCTTTCCTTTATCAGCAACCCGGGCCCCTTTCTTCCCAGTGACTTTGCTCTGCCTTCCTGCGAACTTTCGCCCTTTTCTTCCCTTCTCTACTACTCACTGCACTTTTACTGTCTTTCAATTATCAGCGACACATGCCGATTTCTTCCGAGTGACTTTGCTCTGCCTTGCTGCGGACTTTCGCCCTTTTCTTCCCTTCTCTACTACTCACTGCACTTTTACTGTATTTCCTTTATCAGCAATCCGGGCCGCAGTGACTTTGCTCTGCCTTGCTGCGAACTTTCGCCCTTTTCTTCCCTTCTCTACTACTCACTGCACTTTTACTGTCTTTCCTTTATCAGCGACCCATGCCGCTTTCTTCCGAGTGACTTTGCTCTGCCTTGCTGCGAACTTTCGCCCTTTTCTTCTCTTCTCTACTACTCACTGCACTTTTACTGTCTTTCCTTTATCAGCAACCGGTGCCGCTTTCTTCCGAGTGACTTTGCTCTGCCTTGCTGCGAACTTTCGCCCTTTTCTTCCCTTCTCTACTACTCACTGCGCTTTTACTGTCTTTCCTTTATCAGCGTCTTCTAGTGACTTTGCTCTGCCTTGCTGCGGACTTTCGCCCTTTTCTTCCCTTCTCTACTACTCACTGCACTTTTACTGTCTTTCCTTTATCAGCAACCCGGTCCGCTTTCTTCCGAGTGACTTTGCTCTGCCTTGCTGCGAACTTTCGCCCTTTTCTTCCCTTCTCTACTACTCACTGCACTTTTACTGTCTTTCCTTTATCAGCAACCCGGGCCGCTTTCTTCCGAGTGACTTTGCTCTGCCTTGTTGCGAACTTTCGCCCTTTTCTTCCCTTCTCTACTACTCACTGCACTTTTACTGTCTTTCCTTTATTGGCGACCCATGCCGCTTTCTTCCGAATGACTTTGCTCTGCCTTGCTGCGAACTTTCGCCCTTTTCTTCCCTTCTCTACTACTCACTGCACTTTTACTGTCTTTCCTTTATCAGCGACCTGTGCCGCTTTCTTCCAAGACTTTGCTTTCTTCCAAGACTTTGCGCTGCCTTGATGTGAACTTTCGCCCTTTTCTTCCCTTCTCTATGACTCACTGCACTTTTACTGTCTTTCCTTTATCAGCGACCCATGCGGCTTTATTCCCAGTGACTTTGCTCGGCCTTGCTGAGAACTTTCGCCCTTTTCTTCCCTTCCCTACTACTCACTGCACATTTACTGTCTTTCCTTTATCAGCGACCCGTGCCGCTTTTTTCCAAGACTATGCACTGCCTTGATGCGAACTTTCACCCTTTTCTTCCCTTCTCTACTACTCACTGCACTTTTACTGTCTTTCCTTTATCAGCGTCTTCTAGTGACTTTGCTCTGCCTTGCTGCGGACTTTCGCCCTTTTCTTCCCTTCTCTACTATTCACTGCACTTTTACTGTCTTTCCTTTATCAGCAACCCGGGCCCCTTTCTTCCGAGTGACTTTGCTCTGCCTTCCTGCGAACTTTCGCCCTTTTCTTCCCTTCTCTACTACTCACTGCACTTTTACTGTCTTTCAATTATCAGCGACACATGCCGATTTCTTCCGAGTGACTTTGCTCTGCCTTGCTGCGGACTTTCGCCCTTTTCTTCCCTTCTCTACTACTCACTGCACTTTTACTGTCTTTCCTTTATCAGCGACCCATGCCGCTTTCTTCCGAGTGACTTTCCTCTGCCTTGCTGCGAACTTTCGCCCTTTTGTTCTCTTCTCTACTACTCACTGCACTTTTACTGTCTTTCCTTTATAAGCGACCCTTCCCTGTGACCAGTGACTTTGGGCTGCCTTGCTGCAAACTTTCGCCTTTTTCTTCCCTTCTCTACTACTCACTGCACTTTTACTGTCCTTCCTTTATCAGCAACCAGGGCCGCTTTCTTCCGAGTGACTTTGCTCTGCCTTGCTGCGAACTTTCGCCCTTTTCTTCCCTTCTCTACTACTCACTGCGCTTTTACTGTCTTTCCTTTATCAGCGTCTTCTAGTGACTTTGCTCTGCCTTGCTGCGAACTTTCGCCCTTCTCTTCCCTTCTCTACTACTCAATGCACTTTTACTCTCTTTCCTTTATCAGTGACCCATGCTGCTTTCTTCCTCTTCCGAGTGACTTTGCTCTGCCTTGCTGCGAACTTTCGCCCTTTTCTTCCCTTCTCTACTAATCACTGCACTTTTACTCTCTTTCCTTTATCAGTGACCCATGCTGCTTTCTTCCTCTTCCGAGTGACTTTGCTCTGCCTTGCTGCGAACTTTCGCCCTTTTCTTCCCTTCTCTACTACTCACTGCACTTTTACTGTCTTTCCATTATCAGCGACACATGCCGATTTCTTCCTAGTGACTTTGCTCTGCCTTGCTGCGGACTTTCGCCCTTTTCTTCCCTTCTCTACTACTCACTGCACTTTTACTGTCTTTCCTTTATAAGCGACCCTTCCCAGTGACCAGTGACTTTGGGCTGCCTTGCTGAAAACTTTCGCCTTTTTCTTCCCTTCTCTACTACTCACTGCACTTTTACTGTCTTTCCTTTATCAGCGACCAATGCCGCTTTTTTCCGAGTGACTTTGCTCTGCCTTGCTGCGAACTTTCGCCCTTTTCTTCCCTTCTCTACTACTCACTGCACTTTTACTGTCCTTCCTTTATCAGCAACCAGGGCCGCTTTCTTCCGAGTGACTTTGCTCTGCCTTGCTGCGAACTTTCGCCCTTTTCTTCCTTTCTCTACTACTCACTGCGCTTTTACTGTCTTTCCTTTATCAGCGTCTTCTAGTGACTTTGCTCTGCCTTGCTGCAAACTTTCGCCCTTCTCTTCCCTTCTCTACTACTCAATGCACTTTTACTCTCTTTCCTTTATCAGTGACCCATGCTGCTTTCTTCCTCTTCCGAGTGACTTTGCTCTGCCTTGCTGCGGACTTTCGCCCTTTTCTTCCCTTCTCTACTACTCACTGCACTTTTACTGTCTTTCATTTATCAGCAACCCGGGCCGCTTTCTTCCGAGTGACTTTGCTCTGCCTTGCTGCGAACTTTCGCCCTTTTCTTCCCTTCTCTACTACTCACTGCACTTTTACTGTCTTTCCATTATCAGCGACACATGCCGATTTCTTCCGAGTGACTTTGCTCTGCCTTGCTGCGGACTTTCGCCCTTTTCTTCCCTTCTCTACTACTCACTGCACTTTTACTGTCTTTCCTTTATCAGCAACCCGGGCCGCTTTCTTCCGAGTGACTTTGCTCTGCCTTGCTGCAAACTTTCGCCCTTTTCTTCCCTTCTCTACTACTCACTGCACTTTTACTGTCTTTCCATTATCAGCGACACATGCTGATTTCTTCCGAGTGACTTTGTTCTGCCTTGCTGCGGACTTTCGCCCTTTTCTTCCCTTCTCTACTACTCACTGCACTTTTACTGTCTTTCCTTTATCAGCAACCCGGGCCGCTTTCTTCCGAGTGACTTTGCTCTGCCTTGCTGCAAACTTTCGTCCTTTTCTTCCCTTCTTTACATCTCACTACACTTTTACTGTCTTTCCTTTATCAGTGACCCGTGCCTCTTTCTTCCTAGTGACTTTGCGCTGCCTTGCTGCAAACTTTCGCCCTTTTCTTCCCTTCTCTACTACTCACTGCACTTTTACTGTTTTTCCTTTATCAGCGACCCATGCCGCTTTCTTCCGAGTGACTTTGCTCTGCCTTGCTGTGAACTTTCGCCCTTTTCTTCCCTTCTCTACTACTCAATGCACTTTTACTGTCTTTCCTTTATCAGCAACACGTGCCTCTTTCTTCTGAGTGACTTTGCACTGCCTTGATGAACTTTCGCCCTTTTCTTCGCTTCTCTACTACTCACTGCACTTTTACTGTCTTTCCTTTATCAGCGACCGGTGCCGCTTTCGGAAGCTTTCTTCGGAGACTTTGCGCTGCCTTGCTGCGAACTTTCGCCCTTTTCTTCCCTTCTCTACTACTCACTGCACTTTTACTGTCTTTCCTTTATCAGCAACCGGTGCCGCTTTCTTCCGAGTGACTTTGCTCTGCCTTGCTGCGAACTTTCGCCCTTTTCTTCCCTTCTCTACTACTCACTGCGCTTTTACTGTCTTTCCTTTATCAGCGTCTTTTAGTGACTTTGCTCTGCCTTGCTGCGGACTTTCGCCCTTTTCTTCCCTTCTCTACTACTCACTGCACTTTTACTGTCTTTCCTTTATCAGCAACCCGGGCCCCTTTCTTCCCAGTGACTTTGCTCTGCCTTCCTGCGAACTTTCGCCCTTTTCTTCCCTTCTCTACTACTCACTGCACTTTTACTGTCTTTCAATTATCAGCGACACATGCCGATTTCTTCCGAGTGACTTTGCTCTGCCTTGCTGCGGACTTTCGCCCTTTTCTTCCCTTCTCTACTACTCACTGCACTTTTACTGTCTTTCCTTTATCAGCAACCCGGGCCGCAGTGACTTTGCTCTGCCTTGCTGCGAACTTTCGCCCTTTTCTTCCCTTCTCTACTACTCACTGCACTTTTACTGTCTTTCCTTTATCAGCGACCCATGCCGCTTTCTTCCGAGTGACTTTGCTCTGCCTTGCTGCGAACTTTCGCCCTTTTCTTCTCTTCTCTACTACTCACTGCACTTTTACTGTCTTTCCTTTATCAGCAACCGGTGCCGCTTTCTTCCGAGTGACTTTGCTCTGCCTTGCTGCGAACTTTCGCCCTTTTCTTCCCTTCTCTACTACTCACTGCGCTTTTACTGTCTTTCCTTTATCAGCGTCTTCTAGTGACTTTGCTCTGCCTTGCTGCGGACTTTCGCCCTTTTCTTCCCTTGTCTACTACTCACTGCACTTTTACTGTCTTTCCTTTATCAGCAACCCGGTCCGCTTTCTTCCGAGTGACTTTGCTCTGCCTTGCTGCGAACTTTCGCCCTTTTCTTCCCTTCTCTACTACTCACTGCACTTTTACTGTCTTTCCTTTATCAGTGACCCATGCTGCTTTCTTCCGAGTGACTTTGCTCTGCCTTGCTGCGAACTTCCGCCCTTTTCTTCCCTTCTCTACTACTCACTGCACTTTTACTGTCTTTCCTTTATCAGCGACCCATGCCGCTTTCTTCCGAGTGACTTTGCTCTACCTTGCTGCGAAGTTTCGCCCTTTTCTTCCCTTCTCTACTACTCACTGCACTTTTACTGTCTTTCCTTTATCAGCGACCCATGCTGCTTTCTTCCGAGTGACTTTGCTCTGCCTTGCTGAGAACTTTCGCCCTTTTCTTCCCTTCTCTACTACTCACTGCACTTTTACTGTCTTTCCTTTATCAGCGACCGCTTTCTTCCAAGACTTTGCGCTGCTTGCTGCGAACTTTCGCCCTTTTCTTCATTACTCTACTACTCTCTGCACTTTTACTGTCTTTCCTTTATCAGCGACCCATGCTGCTTTCTTCCGAGTGACTTTGCTCTGCCTTGCTGAGAACTTTCGCCCTTTTCTTCCCTACTCTACTACTCACTGCACTTTTACTGTCTTTCCTTTATCAGCGACCGCTTTCTTCCAAGACTTTGCGCTGCTTGCTGCGAACTTTCGCCCTTTTCTTCCCTACTCTACTACTCTCTGCAATTTACTGTCTTTCCTTTATCAGCGACCCATGCCGCTTTCTTCCGAGTGAATTTGCTCTGCCTTGCTGCAAACTTTCGCCCTTTTCTTCTCTTCTCTACTACTCACTGCACTTTTACTGTCTTTCCTTTATCAGCGACCGCTTTCTTCCAAGACTTTGCGCTGCCTTGCTGCGAACTTTCGCCCTTTTCTTCCCTACTCTACTACTCACTGCACTTTTACTGTCTTTCCTTTATCAGCGACCCATGCCGCTTTCTTCCGAGTGAATTTGCTCTGCCTTGCTGCAAACTTTCGCCCTTTTCTTCCCTACTCTACTACTCACTGCACTTTTACTGTCTTTCCTTTATCAGCGACCGCTTTCTTCCAAGACTTTGCGCTGCCTTGCTGCGAACTTTCGCCCTTTTCTTCCCTACTCTACTACTCACTGCACTTTTACTGTCTTTGCTTTATCAGCGACCCGTGCCTCTTTCTTCCGAATGATTTTGCTCTGCCTTGCTGCGAACTTTCGCCCTTTTCTTCCCTTCTCTACTACTCACTGCACTTTTACTGTCCTTCCTTTATCAGCGACCCATGCCGATTTCTTCCGAGTGACTTTGCTCTGCCTTGCTGCGAACTTCCGCCCTTTTCTTCCCTTCTCTACTACTCTCTGCACTTTTACTGTCATTCCTTTATCAGCGACCCATGCCGATTTCTTCCGAGTGACTTTGCTCTGCCTTGCTGCGGACTTTCGCCCTTTTCTTTCCTTCTTTACTACTCACTGCACTTTTACTGTTTTTCCTTTATCAGTGACCCGTGCCTCTTTCTTCCGAATGATTTTGCTCTGCCTTGCTGCGAACTTTCGCCCTTTTCTTCCCTTCTCTACTACTCACTGCACTTTTACCATTTTTCCTTTATCAGTGACCCGTGCCTCTTTCTTCCGAATGATTTTGCTCTGCCTTGCTGCAAACTTTCGCCCTTTTTGTTCCCTTCTCTACTACTCACTGCACTTTTACTGTCCTTCCTTTATCAGCGACGACCCGTGCCGCTTTCTTCCAAGACTTTGCTCTGCCTTGATGCGAACTTTCGCCCTTTTCTTCCCTTCTCTACTACTCTCTGCATTTTTACTGTCTTTCCTTTATCAGCGACCCATGCCGCTTTCTTCCGAGTGACTTTGCTCTGCCTTGCTGCGAACTTTCGCCCTTTTCTTCCCTACTCTACTACTCACTGCACTTTTACTGTTTTTCCTTTATCAGCGACCCATGCCGCTTTCTTCCGAGTGACTTTACTCTGCCTTGCTGCGAACTTTCGCCCTTTTCTTCTCTTCTCTACTACTCACTGCACTGTTACTGTCTTTCCTTTATCAGCGACCCATGCTGCTTTCTTCCGAGTGACTTTGCTCTGCCTTGCTGCGAACTTTCACCCTTTTCTTCCCTTCTCTACTACTCACTGCACTTTTACTGTCTTTCCTTTATCAGCGACCCATGCCGCTTTCTTCCGAATGACTTTGCTCTGCCTTGCTGCGAACTTTCGCCCTTTTCTTCCCTTCTTTACTACTCGATGCACTTTTACTGTCTTTCCTTTATCAGCGACCGCTTTCTTCCAAGACTTTGCGCTGCCTTGCTGCGAACTTTCGCCCTTTTCTTCCCTACTCTACTACTCTCTGCACTTTTACTGTCTTCCCTTTATCAGCGACCCATGCCGCTTTCTTCCGAGTGACTTTGCTCTGCCTTGCTGCGAACTTTCGCCCTTTTCTTCCCTACTCTACTACTCACTGCACTTTTACTGTCTTTGCTTTATCAGCGACCCGTGCCTCTTTCTTCCGAATGATTTTGCTCTGCCTTGCTGCGAACATTCGCCCTTTTCTTCCCTTCTCTACTACTCACTGCACTTTTACCGTTTTTCCTTTATCAGTGACCCGTGCCTCTTTCTTCCGAATGATTTTGCTCTGCCTTGCTGCGAACTTTCGCCCTTTTTGTTCCCTTCTCTACTACTCACTGCACTTTTACTGTCCTTCCTTTATCAGCGACGACCCGTGCCTCTTTCTTCCGAATGATTTTGCTCTGCCTTGCTGCGAACTTTCGCCCTTTTTGTTCCCTTCTCTACTACTCACTGCACTTTTACTGTCCTTCCTTTATCAGCGATGACCCGTGCCGCTTTCTTCCAAGACTTTGCTCTGCCTTGCTGTGAACTTTCACCCTTTTCTTCCCTTCTCTACTACTCACTGCACTTTTACTGTCTTTCCTTTATCAGCGACCCATGCCGCTTTCTTCCGAATGACTTTGCTCTGCCTTGCTGCGAACTTTCGCCCTTTTCTTCCCTTCTTTACTACTCACTGCACTTTTACTGTCTTTCCTTTATCAGCGACCGCTTTCTTCCAAGACTTTGCTCTGCCTTGCTGCGAACTTTCACCCTTTTCTTCCCTACTCTACTACTCTCTCCACTTTTACTGTCTTTCCTTTATCAGCGACCCGTGCCTCTTTCTTCCGAATGATTTTGCTCTGCCTTGCTGCGAACTTTCGCCCTTTTTGTTCCCTTCTCTACTACTCACTGCACTTTTACTGTCCTTCCTTTATCAGCGACGACCCGTGCCACTTTCTTCCAAGACTTTGCTCTGCCTTGCTGCGAACTTTCACCCTTTTCTTCCCTTCTCTACTACTCACTGCACTTTTACTGTCTTTCCTTTATCAGCGACCCATGCCGCTTTCTTCCGAATGACTTTGCTCTGCCTTGCTGCGAACTTTCGCCCTTTCCTTCCCTTCTTTACTACTCACTGCACTTTTACTGTCTTTCCTTTATCAGCGACCGCTTTCCTCCAAGACTTTGCTCTGCCTTGCTGCGAACTTTCACCCTTTTCTTCCCTACTCTACTACTCTCTGCACTTTTACTGTCTTTCCTTTATCAGCGACCCATGCCGCTTTCTTCCGAGTGACTTTGCTCTGCCTTGCTGCGAACTTTCGCCCTTTTCTTCCCTACTCTACTACTCACTGCACTTTTACTGTCTTTGCTTTATCAGCGACCCGTGCCTCTTTCTTCCGAATGATTTTGCTCTGCCTTGCTGCGAACTTTCGCCCTTTTCTTCCCTTCTCTACTACTCACTGCACTTTTACCGTTTTTCCTTTATCAGTGACCCGTGCCTCTTTCTTCCGAATGATTTTGCTCTGCCTTGCTGCAAACTTTCGCCCTTTTTGTTCCCTTCTCTACTACTCACTGCACTTTTACTGTCCTTCCTTTATCAGCGACGACCCGTGCCGCTTTCTTCCAAGACTTTGCTCTGCCTTGATGCGAACTTTCGCCCTTTTCTTCCCTTCTCTACTACTCTCTGCATTTTTACTGTCTTTCCTTTATCAGCGACCCATGCCGCTTTCTTCCGAGTGACTTTGCTCTGCCTTGCTGCGAACTTTCGCCCTTTTCTTCCCTACTCTACTACTCACTGCACTTTTACTGTTTTTCCTTTATCAGTGACCCGTGCCTCTTTCTTCCAAATTATTTTCCTCTGCCTTGCTGCGAACTTTCGCCCTTTTCTTCCCTTCTCTACTACTCACTGCACTTTTACTGTCCTTCCTTTATCAGCGACCCGTGCCTGCCGCTTTCTTCCAAGACTTTGCTCTGCCTTGATGCGAACTTTCGCCCTTTTCTTCCCTTCTCTACTACTCTCTGCATTTTTACTGTCTTTCCTTTATCAGCGACCCATGCCACTTTCTTCTGAGTGACTTTGCTCTGCCTTGCTGCGAACTTTCGCCCTTTTCTTTCCTTCTTTACTACTCACTGCACTTTTACTGTTTTTCCTTTATCAGTGACCCGTGCCTCTTTCTTCCGAATGATTTTGCTCTGCCTTGCTGCGAACTTTCGAACTTTTCTTCCCTTCTCTACTACTTACTGCACTTTTACTGTCTTTCCTTTATCAGCGACCCATGCCGCTTTCTTCCGAGTGACTTTACTCTGCCTTGCTGCGAACTTTCGCCCTTTTCTTCTCTTCTCTACTACTCACTGCACTTTTACTGTCTTTCCTTTATCAGCGACCCATGCTGCTTTCTTCCGAGTGACTTTGCTCTGCCTTGCTGCGAACTTTCACCCTTTTCTTCCCTTCTCTACTACTCACTGCACTTTTACTGTCTTTCCTTTATCAGCGACCCATGCCGCTTTCTTCCGAATGACTTTGCTCCGCCTTGCTGCGAACTTTCGCCCTTTTCTTCCCTTCTTTACTACTCACTGCACTTTTACTGTCTTTCCTTTATCAGCGACCGCTTTCTTCCAAGACTTTGCGCTGCCTTGCTGCGAACTTTCGCCCTTTTCTTCCCTACTCTACTACTCTCTGCACTTTTACTGTCTTTCCTTTATCAGCGACCCATGCCGCTTTCTTCCGAGTGACTTTGCTCTGCCTTGCTGCGAACTTTCGCCCTTTTCTTCCCTACTCTACTACTCACTGCACTTTTACTGTCTTTGCTTTATCAGCGACCCGTGCCTCTTTCTTCCGAATGATTTTGCTCTGCCTTGCTGCGAACTTTCGCCCTTTTCTTCCCTTCTCTACTACTCACTGCACTTTTACCGTTTTTCCTTTATCAGTGACCCGTGCCTCTTTCTTCCGAATGATTTTGCTCTGCCTTGCTGCGAACTTTCGCCCTTTTTGTTCCCTTCTCTACTACTCACTGCACTTTTACTGTCCTTCTTTTATCAGCAACGACCCGTGCCTCTTTCTTCCGAATGATTTTGCTCTGCCTTGCTGCGAACTTTCGCCCTTTTTGTTCCCTTCTCTACTACTCACTGCACTTTTACTGTCCTTCCTTTATCAGCGACGACCAGTGCCGCTTTCTTCCAAGACTTTGCTCTGCCTTGCTGCGAACTTTCACCCTTTTCTTCCCTTCTCTACTACTCACTGCACTTTTACTGTCTTTCCTTTATCAGCGACCCATGCCGCTTTCTTCCGAATGACTTTGCTCTGCCTTGCTGCGAACTTTCGCCCTTTTCTTCCCTTCTTTACTACTCACTGCACTTTTACTGTCTTTCCTTTATCAGCGACCGCTTTCTTCCAAGACTTTGCTCTGCCTTGCTGCGAACTTTCACCCTTTTCTTCCCTACTCTACTACTCTCTCCACTTTTACTGTCTTTCCTTTATCAGCGACCCGTGCCTCTTTCTTCCGAATGATTTTGCTCTGCCTTGCTGCGAACTTTCGCCCTTTTTGTTCCCTTCTCTACTACTCACTGCACTTTTACTGTCCTTCCTTTATCAGCGACGACCCGTGCCGCTTTCTTCCAAGACTTTGCTCTGCCTTGCTGCGAACTTTCACCCTTTTCTTCCCTTCTCTACTACTCACTGCACTTTTACTGTCTTTCCTTTATCAGCGATCCATGCCGCTTTCTTCCGAATGACTTTGCTCTGCCTTGCTGCGAACTTTCGCCCTTTTCTTCCCTTCTTTACTACTCACTGCACTTTTACTGTCTTTCCTTTATCAGCGACCGCTTTCCTCCAAGACTTTGCTCTGCCTTGCTGCGAACTTTCACCCTTTTCTTCCCTACTCTACTACTCACTGCACTTTTACTGTCTTTCCTTTATCAGCGACCGCTTTCTTCCAAGACTTTGCGCTGCCTTGCTGCGAACTTTCGCCCTTTTCTTCCCTACTCTACTACTCACTGCACTTTTACTGTCTTTGCTTTATCAGCGACCCGTGCCTCTTTCTTCCGAATGATTTTGCTCTGCCTTGCTGCGAACTTTCGCCCTTTTCTTCCCTTCTCTACTACTCACTGCACTTTTACTGTCCTTCCTTTATCAGCGACCCATGCCGATTTCTTCCGAGTGACTTTGCTCTGCCTTGCTGCGAACTTCCGCCCTTTTCTTCCCTTCTCTACTACTCTCTGCACTTTTACTGTCATTCCTTTATCAGCGACCCATGCCGATTTCTTCCGAGTGACTTTGCTCTGCCTTGCTGCGGACTTTCGCCCTTTTCTTTCCTTCTTTACTACTCACTGCACTTTTACTGTTTTTCCTTTATCAGTGACCCGTGCCTCTTTCTTCCGAATGATTTTGCTCTGCCTTGCTGCGAACTTTCGCCCTTTTCTTCCCTTCTCTACTACTCACTGCACTTTTACCATTTTTCCTTTATCAGTGACCCGTGCCTCTTTCTTCCGAATGATTTTGCTCTGCCTTGCTGCAAACTTTCGCCCTTTTTGTTCCCTTCTCTACTACTCACTGCACTTTTACTGTCCTTCCTTTATCAGCGACGACCCGTGCCGCTTTCTTCCAAGACTTTGCTCTGCCTTGATGCGAACTTTCGCCCTTTTCTTCCCTTCTCTACTACTCTCTGCATTTTTACTGTCTTTCCTTTATCAGCGACCCATGCCGCTTTCTTCCGAGTGACTTTGCTCTGCCTTGCTGCGAACTTTCGCCCTTTTCTTCCCTACTCTACTACTCACTGCACTTTTACTGTTTTTCCTTTATCAGCGACCCATGCCGCTTTCTTCCGAGTGACTTTACTCTGCCTTGCTGCGAACTTTCGCCCTTTTCTTCTCTTCTCTACTACTCACTGCACTGTTACTGTCTTTCCTTTATCAGCGACCCATGCTGCTTTCTTCCGAGTGACTTTGCTCTGCCTTGCTGCGAACTTTCACCCTTTTCTTCCCTTCTCTACTACTCACTGCACTTTTACTGTCTTTCCTTTATCAGCGACCCATGCCGCTTTCTTCCGAATGACTTTGCTCTGCCTTGCTGCGAACTTTCGCCCTTTTCTTCCCTTCTTTACTACTCGATGCACTTTTACTGTCTTTCCTTTATCAGCGACCGCTTTCTTCCAAGACTTTGCGCTGCCTTGCTGCGAACTTTCGCCCTTTTCTTCCCTACTCTACTACTCTCTGCACTTTTACTGTCTTTCCTTTATCAGCGACCCATGCCGCTTTCTTCCGAGTGACTTTGCTCTGCCTTGCTGCGAACTTTCGCCCTTTTCTTCCCTACTCTACTACTCACTGCACTTTTACTGTCTTTGCTTTATCAGCGACCCGTGCCTCTTTCTTCCGAATGATTTTGCTCTGCCTTGCTGCGAACATTCGCCCTTTTCTTCCCTTCTCTACTACTCACTGCACTTTTACCGTTTTTCCTTTATCAGTGACCCGTGCCTCTTTCTTCCGAATGATTTTGCTCTGCCTTGCTGCGAACTTTCGCCCTTTTTGTTCCCTTCTCTACTACTCACTGCACTTTTACTGTCCTTCCTTTATCAGCGACGACCCGTGCCTCTTTCTTCCGAATGATTTTGCTCTGCCTTGCTGCGAACTTTCGCCCTTTTTGTTCCCTTCTCTACTACTCACTGCACTTTTACTGTCCTTCCTTTATCAGCGATGACCCGTGCCGCTTTCTTCCAAGACTTTGCTCTGCCTTGCTGTGAACTTTCACCCTTTTCTTCCCTTCTCTACTACTCACTGCACTTTTACTGTCTTTCCTTTATCAGCGACCCATGCCGCTTTCTTCCGAATGACTTTGCTCTGCCTTGCTGCGAACTTTCGCCCTTTTCTTCCCTTCTTTACTACTCACTGCACTTTTACTGTCTTTCCTTTATCAGCGACCGCTTTCTTCCAAGACTTTGCTCTGCCTTGCTGCGAACTTTCACCCTTTTCTTCCCTACTCTACTACTCTCTCCACTTTTACTGTCTTTCCTTTATCAGCGACCCGTGCCTCTTTCTTCCGAATGATTTTGCTCTGCCTTGCTGCGAACTTTCGCCCTTTTTGTTCCCTTCTCTACTACTCACTGCACTTTTACTGTCCTTCCTTTATCAGCGACGACCCGTGCCACTTTCTTCCAAGACTTTGCTCTGCCTTGCTGCGAACTTTCACCCTTTTCTTCCCTTCTCTACTACTCATTGCACTTTTACTGTCTTTCCTTTATCAGCGACCCATGCCGCTTTCTTCCGAATGACTTTGCTCTGCCTTGCTGCGAACTTTCGCCCTTTCCTTCCCTTCTTTACTACTCACTGCACTTTTACTGTCTTTCCTTTATCAGCGACCGCTTTCCTCCAAGACTTTGCTCTGCCTTGCTGCGAACTTTCACCCTTTTCTTCCCTACTCTACTACTCTCTGCACTTTTACTGTCTTTCCTTTATCAGCGACCCATGCCGCTTTCTTCCGAGTGACTTTGCTCTGCCTTGCTGCGAACTTTCGCCCTTTTCTTCCCTACTCTACTACTCACTGCACTTTTACTGTCTTTGCTTTATCAGCGACCCGTGCCTCTTTCTTCCGAATGATTTTGCTCTGCCTTGCTGCGAACTTTCGCCCTTTTCTTCCCTTCTCTACTACTCACTGCACTTTTACCGTTTTTCCTTTATCAGTGACCCGTGCCTCTTTCTTCCGAATGATTTTGCTCTGCCTTGCTGCAAACTTTCGCCCTTTTTGTTCCCTTCTCTACTACTCACTGCACTTTTACTGTCCTTCCTTTATCAGCGACGACCCGTGCCGCTTTCTTCCAAGACTTTGCTCTGCCTTGATGCGAACTTTCGCCCTTTTCTTCCCTTCTCTACTACTCTCTGCATTTTTACTGTCTTTCCTTTATCAGCGACCCATGCCGCTTTCTTCCGAGTGACTTTGCTCTGCCTTGCTGCGAACTTTCGCCCTTTTCTTCCCTACTCTACTACTCACTGCACTTTTACTGTTTTTCCTTTATCAGTGACCCGTGCCTCTTTCTTCCGAATTATTTTCCTCTGCCTTGCTGCGAACTTTCGCCCTTTTCTTCCCTTCTCTACTACTCACTGCACTTTTACTGTCCTTCCTTTATCAGCGACCCGTGCCTGCCGCTTTCTTCCAAGACTTTGCTCTGCCTTGATGCGAACTTTCGCCCTTTTCTTCCCTTCTCTACTACTCTCTGCATTTTTACTGTCTTTCCTTTATCAGCGACCCATGCCACTTTCTTCTGAGTGACTTTGCTCTGCCTTGCTGCGAACTTTCGCCCTTTTCTTTCCTTCTTTACTACTCACTGCACTTTTACTGTTTTTCCTTTATCAGTGACCCGTGCCTCTTTCTTCCGAATGATTTTGCTCTGCCTTGCTGCGAACTTTCGAACTTTTCTTCCCTTCTCTACTACTTACTGCACTTTTACTGTCTTTCCTTTATCAGCGACCCATGCCGCTTTCTTCCGAGTGACTTTACTCTGCCTTGCTGCGAACTTTCGCCCTTTTCTTCTCTTCTCTACTACTCACTGCACTTTTACTGTCTTTCCTTTATCAGCGACCCATGCTGCTTTCTTCCGAGTGACTTTGCTCTGCCTTGCTGCGAACTTTCACCCTTTTCTTCCCTTCTCTACTACTCACTGCACTTTTACTGTCTTTCCTTTATCAGCGACCCATGCCGCTTTCTTCCGAATGACTTTGCTCCGCCTTGCTGCGAACTTTCGCCCTTTTCTTCCCTTCTTTACTACTCACTGCACTTTTACTGTCTTTCCTTTATCAGCGACCGCTTTCTTCCAAGACTTTGCGCTGCCTTGCTGCGAACTTTCGCCCTTTTCTTCCCTACTCTACTACTCTCTGCACTTTTACTGTCTTTCCTTTATCAGCGACCCATGCCGCTTTCTTCCGAGTGACTTTGCTCTGCCTTGCTGCGAACTTTCGCCCTTTTCTTCCCTACTCTACTACTCACTGCACTTTTACTGTCTTTGCTTTATCAGCGACCCGTGCCTCTTTCTTCCGAATGATTTTGCTCTGCCTTGCTGCGAACTTTCGCCCTTTTCTTCCCTTCTCTACTACTCACTGCACTTTTACCGTTTTTCCTTTATCAGTGACCCGTGCCTCTTTCTTCCGAATGATTTTGCTCTGCCTTGCTGCGAACTTTCGCCCTTTTTGTTCCCTTCTCTACTACTCACTGCACTTTTACTGTCCTTCTTTTATCAGCAACGACCCGTGCCTCTTTCTTCCGAATGATTTTGCTCTGCCTTGCTGCGAACTTTCGCCCTTTTTGTTCCCTTCTCTACTACTCACTGCACTTTTACTGTCCTTCCTTTATCAGCGACGACCAGTGCCGCTTTCTTCCAAGACTTTGCTCTGCCTTGCTGCGAACTTTCACCCTTTTCTTCCCTTCTCTACTACTCACTGCACTTTTACTGTCTTTCCTTTATCAGCGACCCATGCCGCTTTCTTCCGAATGACTTTGCTCTGCCTTGCTGCGAACTTTCGCCCTTTTCTTCCCTTCTTTACTACTCACTGCACTTTTACTGTCTTTCCTTTATCAGCGACCGCTTTCTTCCAAGACTTTGCTCTGCCTTGCTGCGAACTTTCACCCTTTTCTTCCCTACTCTACTACTCTCTCCACTTTTACTGTCTTTCCTTTATCAGCGACCCGTGCCTCTTTCTTCCGAATGATTTTGCTCTGCCTTGCTGCGAACTTTCGCCCTTTTTGTTCCCTTCTCTACTACTCACTGCACTTTTACTGTCCTTCCTTTATCAGCGACGACCCGTGCCGCTTTCTTCCAAGACTTTGCTCTGCCTTGCTGCGAACTTTCACCCTTTTCTTCCCTTCTCTACTACTCACTGCACTTTTACTGTCTTTCCTTTATCAGCGATCCATGCCGCTTTCTTCCGAATGACTTTGCTCTGCCTTGCTGCGAACTTTCGCCCTTTTCTTCCCTTCTTTACTACTCACTGCACTTTTACTGTCTTTCCTTTATCAGCGACCGCTTTCCTCCAAGACTTTGCTCTGCCTTGCTGCGAACTTTCACCCTTTTCTTCCCTACTCTACTATTCTCTGCACTTTTACTGTCTTTCCTTTATCAGCGACCCATGCCGCTTTCTTCCGAGTGACTTTGCTCTGCCTTGCTGCGAACTTTCGCCCTTTACTTCCCTACTCTACTACTCACTGCACTTTTACTGTCTTTGCTTTATCAGCGACCCGTGCCTCTTTCTTCCGAATGATTTTGCTCTGCCTTGCTGCGAACTTTCGCCCTTTTCTTCCCTTCTCTACTACTCACTGCACTTTTACCGTTTTTCCTTTATCAGTGACCCGTGCCTCTTTCTTCCGAATGATTTTGCTCTGCCTTGCTGCAAACTTTCGCCCTTTTTGTTCCCTTCTCTACTACTCACTGCACTTTTACTGTCCTTCCTTTATCAGCGACGACCCGTGCCGCTTTCTTCCAAGACTTTGCTCTGCTTTGATGCGAACTTTCGCCCTTTTCTTCCCTTCTCTACTACTCTCTGCATTTTTACTGTCTTTCCTTTATCAGCGACCCATGCCGCTTTCTTCCGAGTGACTTTGCTCTGCCTTGCTGCGAACTTTCGCCCTTTTCTTCCCTACTCTACTACTCACTGCAATTTTACTGTTTTTCCTTTATCAGCGACCCATGCCGCTTTCTTCCGAGTGACTTTACTCTGCCTTGCTGCGAACTTTCGCCCTTTTCTTCTCTTCTCTACTACTCACTGCACTTTTACTGTCTTTCCTTTATCAGCGACCCATGCTGCTTTCTTCCGAGTGACTTTGCTCTGCCTTGCTGCGAACTTTCACCCTTTTCTTCCCTTCTCTACTACTCACTGCACTTTTACTGTCTTTCCTTTATCAGCGACCCATGCCGCTTTCTTCCGAATGACTTTGCTCTGCCTTGCTGCGAACTTTCGCCCTTTTCTTCCCTTCTTTACTACTCACTGCACTTTTACTGTCTTTCCTTTATCAGCGACCGCTTTCTTCCAAGACTTTGCGCTGCCTTGCTGCGAACTTTCGCCCTTTTATTCCCTACTCTACTACTCTCTGCACTTTTACTGTCTTTCCTTTATCAGCGACCCATGCCGCTTTCCTCCGAGTGACTTTGCTCTGCCTTGCTGCGAACTTTCGACCTTTTCTTCCCTACTCTACTACTCACTGCACCTTTACTGTCTTTGCTTTATCAGCGACCCGTGCCTCTTTCTTCCGAATGATTTTGCTCTGCCTTGCTGCGAACTTTCGCCCTTTTCTTCCCTTCTCTACTACTCACTGCACTTTTACTGTCCTTCCTTTATCAGCGACGACCCGTGCCTCTTTCTTCCGAATGATTTTGCTCTGCCTTGCTGCGAACTTTCGCCCTTTTTGTTCCCTTCTCTACTACTCACTGCACTTTTACTGTCCTTCCTTTATCAGCGATGACCCGTGCCGCTTTCTTCCAAGACTTTGCTCTGCCTTGCTGCGAACTTTCACCCTTTTCTTCCATTCTCTACTACTCACTGCACTTTTACTGTCTTTCCTTTATCAGCGACCCATGCCGCTTTCTTCCGAATGACTTTGCTCTGCCTTGCTGCGAACTTTCACCCTTTTCTTCCCTACTCTACTACTCTCTCCACTTTTACTGTCTTTCCTTTATCAGCGACCCGTGCCTCTTTCTTCCGAATGATTTTGCTCTGCCTTGCTGCGAACTTTCGCCCTTTTTGTTCCCTTCTCTACTACTCACTGCACTTTTACTGTCCTTTCTTTATCAGCGACGACCCGTGCCGCTTTCTTCCAAGACTTTGCTCTGCCTTGCTGCGAACTTTCACCCTTTTCTTCCCTTCTCTACTACTCACTGCACTTTTACTGTCTTTCCTTTATCAGCGACCCATGCCGCTTTCTTCCGAGTGACTTTGCTCTGCCTTGCTGCGAACTTTCGCCCTTTTCTTCCCTACTCTACTACTCACTGCACTTTTACTGTCTTTGCTTTATCAGCGACCCGTGCCTCTTTCTTCCGAATGATTTTGCTCTGCCTTGCTGCGAACTTTCGCCCTTTTCTTCCCTTCTCTACTACTCACTGCACTTTTACCGTTTTTCCTTTATCAGTGACCCGTGCCTCTTTCTTCCGAATGATTTTGCTCTGCCTTGCTGCGAACTTTCGCCCTTTTTGTTCCCTTCTCTACTACTCACTGCACTTTTACTGTCCTTCTTTTATCAGCAACGACCCGTGCCTCTTTCTTCCGAATGATTTTGCTCTGCCTTGCTGCGAACTTTCGCCCTTTTTGTTCCCTTCTCTACTACTCACTGCACTTTTACTGTCCTTCCTTTATCAGCGACGACCAGTGCCGCTTTCTTCCAAGACTTTGCTCTGCCTTGCTGCGAACTTTCACCCTTTTCTTCCCTTCTCTACTACTCACTGCACTTTTACTGTCTTTCCTTTATCAGCGACCCATGCCGCTTTCTTCCGAATGACTTTGCTCTGCCTTGCTGCGAACTTTCGCCCTTTTCTTCCCTACTCTACTACTCTCTGCACTTTTACTGTCTTTCCTTTATCAGCGACCCATGCCGCTTTCTTCCGAGTGACTTTGCTCTGCCTTGCTGCGAACTTTCGCCCTTTTCTTCCCTACTCTACTACTCACTGCACTTTTACTGTCTTTGCTTTATCAGCGACCCGTGCCTCTTTCTTCCGAATGATTTTGCTCTGCCTTGCTGCGAACTTTCGCCCTTTTCTTCCCTTCTCTACTACTCACTGCACTTTTACCGTTTTTCCTTTATCAGTGACCCGTGCCTCTTTCTTCCGAATGATTTTGCTCTGCCTTGCTGCGAACTTTCGCCCTTTTTGTTCCCTTCTCTACTACTCACTGCACTTTTACTGTCCTTCTTTTATCAGCAACGACCCGTGCCTCTTTCTTCCGAATGATTTTGCTCTGCCTTGCTGCGAACTTTCGCCCTTTTTGTTCCCTTCTCTACTACTCACTGCACTTTTACTGTCCTTCCTTTATCAGCGACGACCAGTGCCGCTTTCTTCCAAGACTTTGCTCTGCCTTGCTGCGAACTTTCACCCTTTTCTTCCCTTCTCTACTACTCACTGCACTTTTACTGTCTTTCCTTTATCAGCGACCCATGCCGCTTTCTTCCGAATGACTTTGCTCTGCCTTGCTGCGAACTTTCGCCCTTTTCTTCCCTTCTTTACTACTCACTGCACTTTTACTGTCTTTCCTTTATCAGCGACCGCTTTCTTCCAAGACTTTGCTCTGCCTTGCTGCGAACTTTCACCCTTTTCTTCCCTACTCTACTACTCTCTCCACTTTTACTGTCTTTCCTTTATCAGCGACCCGTGCCTCTTTCTTCCGAATGATTTTGCTCTGCCTTGCTGCGAACTTTCGCCCTTTTTGTTCCCTTCTCTACTACTCACTGCACTTTTACTGTCCTTCCTTTATCAGCGACGACCCGTGCCGCTTTCTTCCAAGACTTTGCTCTGCCTTGCTGCGAACTTTCACCCTTTTCTTCCCTTCTCTACTACTCACTGCACTTTTACTGTCTTTCCTTTATCAGCGATCCATGCCGCTTTCTTCCGAATGACTTTGCTCTGCCTTGCTGCGAACTTTCGCCCTTTTCTTCCCTTCTTTACTACTCACTGCACTTTTACTGTCTTTCCTTTATCAGCGAACGCTTTCCTCCAAGACTTTGCTCTGCCTTGCTGCGAACTTTCACCCTTTTCTTCCCTACTCTACTATTCTCTGCACTTTTACTGTCTTTCCTTTATCAGCGACCCATGCCGCTTTCTTCCGAGTGACTTTGCTCTGCCTTGCTGCGAACTTTCGCCCTTTACTTCCCTACTCTACTACTCACTGCACTTTTACTGTCTTTGCTTTATCAGCGACCCGTGCCTCTTTCTTCCGAATGATTTTGCTCTGCCTTGCTGCGAACTTTCGCCCTTTTCTTCCCTTCTCTACTACTCACTGCACTTTTACCGTTTTTCCTTTATCAGTGACCCGTGCCTCTTTCTTCCGAATGATTTTGCTCTGCCTTGCTGCAAACTTTCGCCCTTTTTGTTCCCTTCTCTACTACTCACTGCACTTTTACTGTCCTTCCTTTATCAGCGACGACCCGTGCCGCTTTCTTCCAAGACTTTGCTCTGCTTTGATGCGAACTTTCGCCCTTTTCTTCCCTTCTCTACTACTCTCTGCATTTTTACTGTCTTTCCTTTATCAGCGACCCATGCCGCTTTCTTCCGAGTGACTTTGCTCTGCCTTGCTGCGAACTTTCGCCCTTTTCTTCCCTACTCTACTACTCACTGCAATTTTACTGTTTTTCCTTTATCAGCGACCCATGCCGCTTTCTTCCGAGTGACTTTACTCTGCCTTGCTGCGAACTTTCGCCCTTTTCTTCTCTTCTCTACTACTCACTGCACTTTTACTGTCTTTCCTTTATCAGCGACCCATGCTGCTTTCTTCCGAGTGACTTTGCTCTGCCTTGCTGCGAACTTTCACCCTTTTCTTCCCTTCTCTACTACTCACTGCACTTTTACTGTCTTTCCTTTATCAGCGACCCATGCCGCTTTCTTCCGAATGACTTTGCTCTGCCTTGCTGCGAACTTTCGCCCTTTTCTTCCCTTCTTTACTACTCACTGCACTTTTACTGTCTTTCCTTTATCAGCGACCGCTTTCTTCCAAGACTTTGCGCTGCCTTGCTGCGAACTTTCGCCCTTTTATTCCCTACTCTACTACTCTCTGCACTTTTACTGTCTTTCCTTTATCAGCGACCCATGCCGCTTTCCTCCGAGTGACTTTGCTCTGCCTTGCTGCGAACTTTCGCCCTTTTCTTCCCTACTCTACTACTCACTGCACCTTTACTGTCTTTGCTTTATCAGCGACCCGTGCCTCTTTCTTCCGAATGATTTTGCTCTGCCTTGCTGCGAACTTTCGCCCTTTTCTTCCCTTCTCTACTACTCACTGCACTTTTACTGTCCTTCCTTTATCAGCGACGACCCGTGCCTCTTTCTTCCGAATGATTTTGCTCTGCCTTGCTGCGAACTTTCGCCCTTTTTGTTCCCTTCTCTACTACTCACTGCACTTTTACTGTCCTTCCTTTATCAGCGATGACCCGTGCCGCTTTCTTCCAAGACTTTGCTCTGCCTTGCTGCGAACTTTCACCCTTTTCTTCCATTCTCTACTACTCACTGCACTTTTACTGTCTTTCCTTTATCAGCGACCCATGCCGCTTTCTTCCGAATGACTTTGCTCTGCCTTGCTGCGAACTTTCACCCTTTTCTTCCCTACTCTACTACTCTCTCCACTTTTACTGTCTTTCCTTTATCAGCGACCCGTGCCTCTTTCTTCCGAATGATTTTGCTCTGCCTTGCTGCGAACTTTCGCCCTTTTTGTTCCCTTCTCTACTACTCACTGCACTTTTACTGTCCTTTCTTTATCAGCGACGACCCGTGCCGCTTTCTTCCAAGACTTTGCTCTGCCTTGCTGCGAACTTTCACCCTTTTCTTCCCTTCTCTACTACTCACTGCACTTTTACTGTCTTTCCTTTATCAGCGACCCATGCCGCTTTCTTCCGAGTGACTTTGCTCTGCCTTGCTGCGAACTTTCGCCCTTTTCTTCCCTACTCTACTACTCACTGCACTTTTACTGTCTTTGCTTTATCAGCGACCCGTGCCTCTTTCTTCCGAATGATTTTGCTCTGCCTTGCTGCGAACTTTCGCCCTTTTCTTCCCTTCTCTACTACTCACTGCACTTTTACCGTTTTTCCTTTATCAGTGACCCGTGCCTCTTTCTTCCGAATGATTTTGCTCTGCCTTGCTGCGAACTTTCGCCCTTTTTGTTCCCTTCTCTACTACTCACTGCACTTTTACTGTCCTTCTTTTATCAGCAACGACCCGTGCCTCTTTCTTCCGAATGATTTTGCTCTGCCTTGCTGCGAACTTTCGCCCTTTTTGTTCCCTTCTCTACTACTCACTGCACTTTTACTGTCCTTCCTTTATCAGCGACGACCAGTGCCGCTTTCTTCCAAGACTTTGCTCTGCCTTGCTGCGAACTTTCACCCTTTTCTTCCCTTCTCTACTACTCACTGCACTTTTACTGTCTTTCCTTTATCAGCGACCCATGCCGCTTTCTTCCGAATGACTTTGCTCTGCCTTGCTGCGAACTTTCGCCCTTTTCTTCCCTTCTTTACTACTCACTGCACTTTTACTGTCTTTCCTTTATCAGCGACCGCTTTCTTCCAAGACTTTGCTCTGCCTTGCTGCGAACTTTCGCCCTTTTATTCCCTACTCTACTACTCTCTGCACTTTTACTGTCTTTCCTTTATCAGCGACCCATGCCGCTTTCCTCCGAGTGACTTTGCTCTGCCTTGCTGCGAACTTTCGCCCTTTTCTTCCCTACTCTACTACTCACTGCACCTTTACTGTCTTTGCTTTATCAGCGACCCGTGCCTCTTTCTTCCGAATGATTTTGCTCTGCCTTGCTGCGAACTTTCGCCCTTTTCTTCCCTTCTCTACTACTCACTGCACTTTTACTGTCCTTCCTTTATCAGCGACGACCCGTGCCTCTTTCTTCCGAATGATTTTGCTCTGCCTTGCTGCGAACTTTCGCCCTTTTTGTTCCCTTCTCTACTACTCACTGCACTTTTACTGTCCTTCCTTTATCAGCGATGACCCGTGCCGCTTTCTTCCAAGACTTTGCTCTGCCTTGCTGCGAACTTTCACCCTTTTCTTCCATTCTCTACTACTCACTGCACTTTTACTGTCTTTCCTTTATCAGCGACCCATGCCGCTTTCTTCCGAATGACTTTGCTCTGCCTTGCTGCGAACTTTCACCCTTTTCTTCCCTACTCTACTACTCTCTCCACTTTTACTGTCTTTCCTTTATCAGCGACCCGTGCCTCTTTCTTCCGAATGATTTTGCTCTGCCTTGCTGCGAACTTTCGCCCTTTTCTTCCCTACTCTACTACTCACTGCACCTTTACTGTCTTTGCTTTATCAGCGACCCGTGCCTCTTTCTTCCGAATGATTTTGCTCTGCCTTGCTGCGAACTTTCGCCCTTTTCTTCCCTTCTCTACTACTCACTGCACTTTTACTGTCCTTCCTTTATCAGCGACGACCCGTGCCTCTTTCTTCCGAATGATTTTGCTCTGCCTTGCTGCGAACTTTCGCCCTTTTCTTCCCTTCTCTACTACTCACTGCACTTTTACTGTCCTTCCTTTATCAGCGACGACCCGTGCCTCTTTCTTCCGAATGATTTTGCTCTGCCTTGCTGCGAACTTTCGCCCTTTTTGTTCCCTTCTCTACTACTCACTGCACTTTTACTGTCCTTCCTTTATCAGCGATGACCCGTGCCGCTTTCTTCCAAGACTTTGCTCTGCCTTGCTGCGAACTTTCACCCTTTTCTTCCATTCTCTACTACTCACTGCACTTTTACTGTCTTTCCTTTATCAGCGACCCATGCCGCTTTCTTCCGAATGACTTTGCTCTGCCTTGCTGCGAACTTTCACCCTTTTCTTCCCTACTCTACTACTCTCTCCACTTTTACTGTCTTTCCTTTATCAGCGACCCGTGCCTCTTTCTTCCGAATGATTTTGCTCTGCCTTGCTGCGAACTTTCGCCCTTTTTGTTCCCTTCTCTACTACTCACTGCACTTTTACTGTCCTTTCTTTATCAGCGACGACCCGTGCCGCTTTCTTCCAAGACTTTGCTCTGCCTTGCTGCGAACTTTCACCCTTTTCTTCCCTTCTCTACTACTCACTGCACTTTTACTGTCTTTCCTTTATCAGCGACCCATGCCGCTTTCTTCCGAGTGACTTTGCTCTGCCTTGCTGCGAACTTTCGCCCTTTTCTTCCCTACTCTACTACTCACTGCACCTTTACTGTCTTTGCTTTATCAGCGACCCGTGCCTCTTTCTTCCGAATGATTTTGCTCTGCCTTGCTGCGAACTTTCGCCCTTTTCTTCCCTTCTCTACTACTCACTGCACTTTTACTGTCCTTCCTTTATCAGCGACGACCCGTGCCTCTTTCTTCCGAATGATTTTGCTCTGCCTTGCTGCGAACTTTCGCCCTTTTTGTTCCCTTCTCTACTACTCACTGCACTTTTACTGTCCTTCCTTTATCAGCGATGACCCGTGCCGCTTTCTTCCAAGACTTTGCTCTGCCTTGCTGCGAACTTTCACCCTTTTCTTCCATTCTCTACTACTCACTGCACTTTTACTGTCTTTCCTTTATCAGCGACCCATGCCGCTTTCTTCCGAATGACTTTGCTCTGCCTTGCTGCGAACTTTCACCCTTTTCTTCCCTACTCTACTACTCTCTCCACTTTTACTGTCTTTCCTTTATCAGCGACCCGTGCCTCTTTCTTCCGAATGATTTTGCTCTGCCTTGCTGCGAACTTTCGCCCTTTTTGTTCCCTTCTCTACTACTCACTGCACTTTTACTGTCCTTTCTTTATCAGCGACGACCCGTGCCGCTTTCTTCCAAGACTTTGCTCTGCCTTGCTGCGAACTTTCACCCTTTTCTTCCCTTCTCTACTACTCACTGCACTTTTACTGTCTTTCCTTTATCAGCGACCCATGCCGCTTTCTTCCGAGTGACTTTGCTCTGCCTTGCTGCGAACTTTCGCCCTTTTCTTCCCTACTCTACTACTCACTGCACTTTTACTGTCTTTGCTTTATCAGCGACCCGTGCCTCTTTCTTCCGAATGATTTTGCTCTGCCTTGCTGCGAACTTTCGCCCTTTTCTTCCCTTCTCTACTACTCACTGCACTTTTACCGTTTTTCCTTTATCAGTGACCCGTGCCTCTTTCTTCCGAATGATTTTGCTCTGCCTTGCTGCGAACTTTCGCCCTTTTTGTTCCCTTCTCTACTACTCACTGCACTTTTACTGTCCTTCTTTTATCAGCAACGACCCGTGCCTCTTTCTTCCGAATGATTTTGCTCTGCCTTGCTGCGAACTTTCGCCCTTTTTGTTCCCTTCTCTACTACTCACTGCACTTTTACTGTCCTTCCTTTATCAGCGACGACCAGTGCCGCTTTCTTCCAAGACTTTGCTCTGCCTTGCTGCGAACTTTCACCCTTTTCTTCCCTTCTCTACTACTCACTGCACTTTTACTGTCTTTCCTTTATCAGCGACCCATGCCGCTTTCTTCCGAATGACTTTGCTCTGCCTTGCTGCGAACTTTCGCCCTTTTCTTCCCTTCTTTACTACTCACTGCACTTTTACTGTCTTTCCTTTATCAGCGACCGCTTTCTTCCAAGACTTTGCTCTGCCTTGCTGCGAACTTTCACCCTTTTCTTCCCTACTCTACTACTCTCTCCACTTTTACTGTCTTTCCTTTATCAGCGACCCGTGCCTCTTTCTTCCGAATGATTTTGCTCTGCCTTGCTGCGAACTTTCGCCCTTTTTGTTCCCTTCTCTACTACTCACTGCACTTTTACTGTCCTTCCTTTATCAGCGACGACCCGTGCCGCTTTCTTCCAAGACTTTGCTCTGCCTTGCTGCGAACTTTCACCCTTTTCTTCCCTTCTCTACTACTCACTGCACTTTTACTGTCTTTCCTTTATCAGCGATCCATGCCGCTTTCTTCCGAATGACTTTGCTCTGCCTTGCTGCGAACTTTCGCCCTTTTCTTCCCTTCTTTACTACTCACTGCACTTTTACTGTCTTTCCTTTATCAGCGACCGCTTTCCTCCAAGACTTTGCTCTGCCTTGCTGCGAACTTTCACCCTTTTCTTCCCTACTCTACTATTCTCTGCACTTTTACTGTCTTTCCTTTATCAGCGACCCATGCCGCTTTCTTCCGAGTGACTTTGCTCTGCCTTGCTGCGAACTTTCGCCCTTTACTTCCCTACTCTACTACTCACTGCACTTTTACTGTCTTTGCTTTATCAGCGACCCGTGCCTCTTTCTTCCGAATGATTTTGCTCTGCCTTGCTGCGAACTTTCGCCCTTTTCTTCCCTTCTCTACTACTCACTGCACTTTTACCGTTTTTCCTTTATCAGTGACCCGTGCCTCTTTCTTCCGAATGATTTTGCTCTGCCTTGCTGCAAACTTTCGCCCTTTTTGTTCCCTTCTCTACTACTCACTGCACTTTTACTGTCCTTCCTTTATCAGCGACGACCCGTGCCGCTTTCTTCCAAGACTTTGCTCTGCTTTGATGCGAACTTTCGCCCTTTTCTTCCCTTCTCTACTACTCTCTGCATTTTTACTGTCTTTCCTTTATCAGCGACCCATGCCGCTTTCTTCCGAGTGACTTTGCTCTGCCTTGCTGCGAACTTTCGCCCTTTTCTTCCCTACTCTACTACTCACTGCAATTTTACTGTTTTTCCTTTATCAGCGACCCATGCCGCTTTCTTCCGAGTGACTTTACTCTGCCTTGCTGCGAACTTTCGCCCTTTTCTTCTCTTCTCTACTACTCACTGCACTTTTACTGTCTTTCCTTTATCAGCGACCCATGCTGCTTTCTTCCGAGTGACTTTGCTCTGCCTTGCTGCGAACTTTCACCCTTTTCTTCCCTTCTCTACTACTCACTGCACTTTTACTGTCTTTCCTTTATCAGCGACCCATGCCGCTTTCTTCCGAATGACTTTGCTCTGCCTTGCTGCGAACTTTCGCCCTTTTCTTCCCTTCTTTACTACTCACTGCACTTTTACTGTCTTTCCTTTATCAGCGACCGCTTTCTTCCAAGACTTTGCGCTGCCTTGCTGCGAACTTTCGCCCTTTTATTCCCTACTCTACTACTCTCTGCACTTTTACTGTCTTTCCTTTATCAGCGACCCATGCCGCTTTCCTCCGAGTGACTTTGCTCTGCCTTGCTGCGAACTTTCGCCCTTTTCTTCCCTACTCTACTACTCACTGCACCTTTACTGTCTTTGCTTTATCAGCGACCCGTGCCTCTTTCTTCCGAATGATTTTGCTCTGCCTTGCTGCGAACTTTCGCCCTTTTCTTCCCTTCTCTACTACTCACTGCACTTTTACTGTCCTTCCTTTATCAGCGACGACCCGTGCCTCTTTCTTCCGAATGATTTTGCTCTGCCTTGCTGCGAACTTTCGCCCTTTTTGTTCCCTTCTCTACTACTCACTGCACTTTTACTGTCCTTCCTTTATCAGCGATGACCCGTGCCGCTTTCTTCCAAGACTTTGCTCTGCCTTGCTGCGAACTTTCACCCTTTTCTTCCATTCTCTACTACTCACTGCACTTTTACTGTCTTTCCTTTATCAGCGACCCATGCCGCTTTCTTCCGAATGACTTTGCTCTGCCTTGCTGCGAACTTTCACCCTTTTCTTCCCTACTCTACTACTCTCTCCACTTTTACTGTCTTTCCTTTATCAGCGACCCGTGCCTCTTTCTTCCGAATGATTTTGCTCTGCCTTGCTGCGAACTTTCGCCCTTTTTGTTCCCTTCTCTACTACTCACTGCACTTTTACTGTCCTTCCTTTATCAGCGACGACCCGTGCCGCTTTCTTCCAAGACTTTGCTCTGACTTGCTGCGAACTTTCACCCTTTTCTTCCCTTCTCTACTACTCACTGCACTTTTACTGTCTTTCCTTTATCAGCGACCCATGCCGCTTTCTTCCGAATGACTTTGCTCTGCCTTGCTGCGAACTTTCGCCCTTTCCTTCCCTTCTTTACTACTCACTGCACTTTTACTGTCTTTCCTTTATCAGCGACCGCTTTCCTCCAAGACTTTGCTCTGCCTTGCTGCGAACTTTCACCCTTTTCTTCCCTACTCTACTACTCTCTGCACTTTTACTGTCTTTCCTTTATCAGCGACCCATGCCGCTTTCTTCCGAGTGACTTTGCTCTGCCTTGCTGCGAACTTTCGCCCTTTTCTTCCCTACTCTACTACTCACTGCACTTTTACTGTCTTTGCTTTATCAGCGACCCGTGCCTCTTTCTTCCGAATGATTTTGCTCTGCCTTGCTGCGAACTTTCGCCCTTTTCTTCCCTTCTCTACTACTCACTGCACTTTTACCGTTTTTCCTTTATCAGTGACCCGTGCCTCTTTCTTCCGAATGATTTTGCTCTGCCTTGCTGCAAACTTTCGCCCTTTTTGTTCCCTTCTCTACTACTCACTGCACTTTTACTGTCCTTCCTTTATCAGCGACGACCCGTGCCGCTTTCTTCCAAGACTTTGCTCTGCCTTGATGCGAACTTTCGCCCTTTTCTTCCCTTCTCTACTACTCTCTGCATTTTTACTGTCTTTCCTTTATCAGCGACCCATGCCGCTTTCTTCCGAGTGACTTTGCTCTGCCTTGCTGCGAACTTTCGCCCTTTTCTTCCCTACTCTACTACTCACTGCACTTTTACTGTTTTTCCTTTATCAGCGACCCATGCCGCTTTCTTCCGAGTGACTTTACTCTGCCTTGCTGCGAACTTTCGCCCTTTTCTTCTCTTCTCTACTACTCACTGCACTTTTACTGTCTTTCCTTTATCAGCGACCCATGCTGCTTTCTTCCGAGTGACTTTGCTCTGCCTTGCTGCGAACTTTCACCCTTTTCTTCCCTTCTCTACTACTCACTGCACTTTTACTGTCTTTCCTTTATCAGCGACCCATGCCGCTTTCTTCCGAATGACTTTGCTCTGCCTTGCTGCGAACTTTCGCCCTTTTCTTCCCTTCTTTAATACTCACTGCACTTTTACTGTCTTTCCTTTATCAGCGACCGCTTTCTTCCAAGACTTTGCGCTGCCTTGCTGCGAACTTTCGCCCTTTTCTTCCCTACTCTACTACTCTCTGCACTTTTACTGTCTTTCCTTTATCAGCAACCCATGCCGCTTTCTTCCGAGTGACTTTGCTCTGCCTTGCTGCGAACTTTCGCCCTTTTCTTCCCTACTCTACTACTCACTGCACTTTTACTGTCTTTGCTTTATCAGCGACCCGTGCCTCTTTCTTCCGAATGATTTTGCTCTGCCTTGCTGCGAACTTTCGCCCTTTTCTTCCCTTCTCTACTACTCACTGCACTTTTACCGTTTTTCCTTTATCAGTGACCCGTGCCTCTTTCTTCCGAATGATTTTGCTCTGCCTTGCTGCGAACTTTCGCCCTTTTTGTTCCCTTCTCTACTACTCACTGCACTTTTACTGTCCTTCCTTTATCAGCGACGACCTGTGCCTCTTTCTTCCGAATGATTTTGCTCTGCCTTGCTGCGAACTTTCGCCCTTTTTGTTCCCTTCTCTACTACTCACTGCACTTTTACTGTCCTTCCTTTATCAGCGACGACCAGTGCCGCTTTCTTCCAAGACTTTGCTCTGCCTTGCTGCGAACTTTCACCCTTTTCTTCCCTTCTTTACTACTCACTGCACTTTTACTGTCTTTCCTTTATCAGCGACCGCTTTCTTCCAAGACTTTGCTCTGCCTTGCTGCGAACTTTCACCCTTTTCTTCCCTACTCTACTACTCTCTCCACTTTTACTGTCTTTCCTTTATCAGCGACCCGTGCCTCTTTCTTCCGAATGATTTTGCTCTGCCTTGCTGCGAACTTTCGCCCTTTTTGTTCCCTTCTCTACTACTCACTGCACTTTTACTGTCCTTCCTTTATCAGCGACGACCCGTGCCGCTTTCTTCCAAGACTTTGCTCTGCCTTGCTGCGAACTTTCACCCTTTTCTTCCCTTCTCTACTACTCACTGCACTTTTACTGTCTTTCCTTTATCAGCGACCCATGCCGCTTTCTTCCGAATGACTTTGCTCTGCCTTGCTGCGAACTTTCGCCCTTTTCTTCCCTTCTTTACTACTCACTGCACTTTTACTGTCTTTCCTTTATCAGCGACCGCTTTCCTCCAAGACTTTGCTCTGCCTTGCTGCGAACTTTCACCCTTTTCTTCCCTACTCTACTACTCTCTGCACTTTTACTGTCTTTCCTTTATCAGCGACCCATGCCGCTTTCTTCCGAGTGACTTTGCTCTGCCTTGCTGCGAACTTTCGCCCTTTTCTTCCCTACTCTACTACTCACTGCACTTTTACTGTCTTTGCTTTATCAGCGACCCGTGCCTCTTTCTTCCGAATGATTTTGCTCTGCCTTGCTGCGAACTTTCGCCCTTTTCTTCCCTTCTCTACTACTCACTGCACTTTTACCGTTTTTCCTTTAACAGTGACCCGTGCCTCTTTCTTCCGAATGATTTTGCTCTGCCTTGCTGCAAACTTTCGCCCTTTTTGTTCCCTTCTCTACTACTCACTGCACTTTTACTGTCCTTCCTTTATCAGCGACGACCCGTGCCGCTTTCTTCCAAGACTTTGCTCTGCCTTGATGCGAACTTTCGCCCTTTTCTTCCCTTCTCTACTACTCTCTGCATTTTTACTGTCTTTCCTTTATCAGCGACCCATGCCGCTTTCTTCCGAGTGACTTTGCTCTGCCTTGCTGCGAACTTTCGCCCTTTTCTTCCCTACTCTACTACTCACTGCACTTTTACTGTTTTTCCTTTATCAGCGACCCATGCCGCTTTCTTCCGAGTGACTTTACTCTGCCTTGCTGCGAACTTTCGCCCTTTTCTTCTCTTCTCTACTACTCACTGCACTTTTACTGTCTTTCCTTTATCAGCGACCCATGCTGCTTTCTTCCGAGTGACTTTGCTCTGCCTTGCTGCGAACTTTCACCCTTTTCTTCCCTTCTCTACTACTCACTGCACTTTTACTGTCTTTCCTTTATCAGCGACCCATGCCGCTTTCTTCCGAATGACTTTGCTCTGCCTTGCTGCGAACTTTCGCCCTTTTCTTCCCTTCTTTACTACTCACTGCACTTTTACTGTCTTTCCTTTATCAGCGACCGCTTTCTTCCAAGACTTTGCGCTGCCTTGCTGCGAACTTTCGCCCTTTTCTTCCCTACTCTACTACTCTCTGCACTTTTACTGTCTTTCCTTTATCAGCGACCCATGCCGCTTTCTTCCGAGTGACTTTGCTCTGCCTTGCTGCGAACTTTCGCCCTTTTCTTCCCTACTCTACTACTCACTGCACTTTTACTGTCTTTGCTTTATCAGCGACCCGTGCCTCTTTCTTCCGAATGATTTTGCTCTGCCTTGCTGCGAACTTTCGCCCTTTTCTTCCCTTCTCTACTACTCACTGCACTTTTACCGTTTTTCCTTTATCAGTGACCCGTGCCTCTTTCTTCCGAATGATTTTGCTCTGCCTTGCTGCGAACTTTCGCCCTTTTTGTTCCCTTCTCTACTACTCACTGCACTTTTACTGTCCTTCCTTTATCAGCGACGACCCGTGCCTCTTTCTTCCGAATGATTTTGCTCTGCCTTGCTGCGAACTTTCGCCCTTTTTGTTCCCTTCTCTACTACTCACTGCACTTTTACTGTCCTTCCTTTATCAGCGACGACCAGTGCCGCTTTCTTCCAAGACATTGCTCTGCCTTGCTGCGAACTTTCACCCTTTTCTTCCCTTCTCTACTACTCACTGCACTTTTACTGTCTTTCCTTTATCAGCGGCCCATGCCGCTTTCTTCCGAACGACTTTGCTCTGCCTTGCTGCGAACTTTCGCCTTTTTCTTCCCTTCTTTACTACTCACTGCACTTTTACTGTCTTTCCTTTATCAGCGACCGCTTTCTTCCAAGACTTTGCTCTGCCTTGCTGCGAACTTTCACCCTTTTCTTTCCTACTCTACTACTCTCTCCACTTTTACTGTCTTTCCTTTATCAGCGACCCGTGCCTCTTTCTTCCGAATGATTTTGCTCTGCCTTGCTGCGAACTTTCGCCCTTTTTGTTCCCTTCTCTACTACTCACTGCACTTTTACTGTCCTTCCTTTATCAGCGACGACCCGTGCCGCTTTCTTCCAAGACTTTGCTCTGCCTTGCTGCGAACTTTCACCCTTTTCTTCCCTTCTCTACTACTCACTGCACTTTTACTGTCTTTCCTTTATCAGCGACCCATGCCGCTTTCTTCCGAATGACTTTGCTCTGCCTTGCTGCGAACTTTCGCCCTTTTCTTCCCTTCTTTACTACTCACTGCACTTTTACTGTCTTTCCTTTATCAGCGACCGCTTTCCTCCAAGACTTTGCTCTGCCTTGCTGCGAACTTTCACCCTTTTCTTCCCTACTCTACTACTCTCTGCACTTTTACTGTCTTTCCTTTATCAGCGACCCATGCCGCTTTCTTCCGAGTGACTTTGCTCTGCCTTGCTGCGAACTTTCGCCCTTTTCTTCCCTACTCTACTACTCACTGCACTTTTACTGTCTTTGCTTTATCAGCGACCCGTGCCTCTTTCTTCCGAATGATTTTGCTCTGCCTTGCTGCGAACTTTCGCCCTTTTCTTCCCTTCTCTACTACTCACTGCACTTTTACCGTTTTTCCTTTATCAGTGACCCGTGCCTCTTTCTTCCGAATGATTTTGCTCTGCCTTGCTGCAAACTTTCGCCCTTTTTGTTCCCTTCTCTACTACTCACTGCACTTTTACTGTCCTTCCTTTATCAGCGACGACCCGTGCCGCTTTCTTCCAAGACTTTGCTCTGCCTTGATGCGAACTTTCGCCCTTTTCTTCCCTTCTCTACTACTCTCTGCATTTTTACTGTCTTTCCTTTATCAGCGACCCATGCCGCTTTCTTCCGAGTGACTTTGCTCTGCCTTGCTGCGAACTTTCGCCCTTTTCTTCCCTACTCTACTACTCACTGCACTTTTACTGTTTTTCCTTTATCAGTGACCCGTGCCTCTTTCTTCCGAATTATTTTGCTCTGCCTTGCTGCGAACTTTCGCCCTTTTCTTCCCTTCTCTACTACTCACTGCACTTTTACTGTCCTTCCTTTATCAGCGACCCGTGCCGCTTTCTTCCAAGACTTTGCTCTGCCTTGATGCGAACTTTCGCCCTTTTCTTCCCTTCTCTACTACTCTCTGCATTTTTACTGTCTTTCCTTTATCAGCGACCCATGCCACTTTCTTCTGAGTGACTTTGCTCTGCCTTGCTGCGAACTTTCGCCCTTTTCTTCCCTTCTTTACTACTCACTGCACTTTTACTGTTTTCCTTTATCAGTGACCCGTGCCTCTTTCTTCCGAATGACTTTGCTCTGCCTTGCTGCGAACTTTCGCCCTTTTCTTCCCTTCTCTACTACTCACTGCACTTTTACTGTCTTTCCTTTATCAGCGACCCATGCCACTTTCTTCTGAGTGACTTTGCTCTGCCTTGCTGCGAACTTTCGCCCTTTTCTTCCCTTCTCTACTACTCACTGCTCTTTTACTGTCTTTCCTTTATCAGCGACCCATGCCGCTTTCTTCCGAGTGACTTTGCTCTGCCTTGCTGCGAACTTTCGCCCTTTTCTTCCCTACTCTACTACTCACTGCACTTTTACTGTTTTTCCTTTATCAGTGACCCGTGCCTCTTTCTTCCGAATTATTTTCCTCTGCCTTGCTGCGAACTTTCGCCCTTTTCTTCCCTTCTCTACTACTCACTGCACTTTTACTGTCCTTCCTTTATCAGCGACCCGTGCCTGCCGCTTTCTTCCAAGACTTTGCTCTGCCTTGATGCGAACTTTCGCCCTTTTCTTCCCTTCTCTACTACTCTCTGCATTTTTACTGTCTTTCCTTTATCAGCGACCCATGCCACTTTCTTCTGAGTGACTTTGCTCTGCCTTGCTGCGAACTTTCGCCCTTTTCTTTCCTTCTTTACTACTCACTGCACTTTTACTGTTTTTCCTTTATCAGTGACCCGTGCCTCTTTCTTCCGAATGATTTTGCTCTGCCTTGCTGCGAACTTTCGAACTTTTCTTCCCTTCTCTACTACTTACTGCACTTTTACTGTCTTTCCTTTATCAGCGACCCATGCCGCTTTCTTCCGAGTGACTTTACTCTGCCTTGCTGCGAACTTTCGCCCTTTTCTTCTCTTCTCTACTACTCACTGCACTTTTACTGTCTTTCCTTTATCAGCGACCCATGCTGCTTTCTTCCGAGTGACTTTGCTCTGCCTTGCTGCGAACTTTCACCCTTTTCTTCCCTTCTCTACTACTCACTGCACTTTTACTGTCTTTCCTTTATCAGCGACCCATGCCGCTTTCTTCCGAATGACTTTGCTCTGCCTTGCTGCGAACTTTCGCCCTTTTCTTCCCTTCTTTACTACTCACTGCACTTTTACTGTCTTTCCTTTATCAGCGACCGCTTTCTTCCAAGACTGCGCTGCCTTGCTGCGAACTTTCGCCCTTTTCTTCCCTACTCTACTACTCTCTGCACTTTTACTGTCTTTCCTTTATCAGCGACCCATGCCGCTTTCTTCCGAGTGACTTTGCTCTGCCTTGCTGCGAACTTTCGCCCTTTTCTTCCCTACTCTACTACTCACTGCACTTTTACTGTCTTTGCTTTATCAGCGACCCGTGCCTCTTTCTTCCGAATGATTTTGCTCTGCCTTGCTGCGAACTTTCGCCCTTTTTGTTCCCTTCTCTACTACTCACTGCACTTTTACTGTCCTTCCTTTATCAGCGACGACCCGTGCCTCTTTCTTCCGAATGATTTTGCTCTGCCTTGCTGCGAACTTTCGCCCTTTTTGTTCCCTTCTCTACTACTCACTGCACTTTTACTGTCTTTCCTTTATCAGCGACCCATGCCGCTTTCTTCCGAATGACTTTGCTCTGCCTTGCTGCGAACTTTCGCCTTTTTCTTCCCTTCTTTACTACTCACTGCACTTTTACTGTCTTTCCTTTATCAGCGACCGCTTTCTTCCAAGACTTTGCTCTGCCTTGCTGCGAACTTTCACCCTTTTCTTCCCTACTCTACTACTCTCTCCACTTTTACTGTCTTTCCTTTATCAGCGACCCGTGCCTCTTTCTTCCGAATGATTTTGCTCTGCCTTGCTGCGAACTTTCGCCCTTTTTGTTCCCTTCTCTACTACTCACTGCACTTTTACTGTCCTTCCTTTATCAGCGACGACCCGTGCCGCTTTCTTCCAAGACTTTGCTCTGCCTTGCTGCGAACTTTCACCCTTTTCTTCCCTTCTCTACTACTCACTGCACTTTTACTGTCTTTCCTTTATCAGCGACCCATGCCGCTTTCTTCCGAATGACTTTGCTCTGCCTTGCTGCGAACTTTCGCCCTTTTCTTCCCTTCTTTACTACTCACTGCACTTTTACTGTCTTTCCTTTATCAGCGACCGCTTTCCTCCAAGACTTTGCTCTGCCTTGCTGCGAACTTTCACCCTTTTCTTCCCTACTCTACTACTCTCTGCACTTTTACTGTCTTTCCTTTATCAGCGACCCATGCCGCTTTCTTCCGAGTGACTTTGCTCTGCCTTGCTGCGAACTTTCGCCCTTTTCTTCCCTACTCTACTACTCACTGCACTTTTACTGTCTTTGCTTTATCAGCGACCCGTGCCTCTTTCTTCCGAATGATTTTGCTCTGCCTTGCTGCGAACTTTCGCCCTTTTCTTCCCTTCTCTACTACTCACTGCACTTTTACCGTTTTTCCTTTATCAGTGACCCGTGCCTCTTTCTTCCGAATGATTTTGCCCTGCCTTGCTGCAAACTTTCGCCCTTTTTGTTCCCTTCTCTACTACTCACTGCACTTTTACTGTCCTTCCTTTATCAGCGACGACCCGTGCCGCTTTCTTCCAAGACTTGGCTCTGCCTTGATGCGAACTTTCGCCCTTTTCTTCCCTTCTCTACTACTCTCTGCATTTTTACTGTCTTTCCTTTATCAGCGACCCATGCCGCTTTCTTCCGAGTGACTTTGCTCTGCCTTGCTGCGAACTTTCGCCCTTTTCTTCCCTACTCTACTACTCACTGCACTTTTACTGTTTTTCCTTTATCAGTGACCCGTGCCTCTTTCTTCCGAATTATTTTGCTCTGCCTTGCTGCGAACTTTCGCCCTTTTCTTCCCTTCTCTACTACTCACTGCACTTTTACTGTCCTTCCTTTATCAGCGACCCGTGCCGCTTTCTTCCAAGACTTTGCTCTGCCTTGATGCGAACTTTCGCCCTTTTCTTCCCTTCTCTACTACTCTCTGCATTTTTACTGTCTTTCCTTTATCAGCGACCCATGCCACTTTCTTCTGAGTGACTTTGCTTTGCTTGTTGCGAACTTTCGCCCTTTTCTTCCCTTCTCTACTATTCACTGCACTTTTACTGTCTTTCCTTTATCAGCGACCCATGCTGCTTTCTTCCGAGTGACTTTGCTCCGCCTTGCTGCGAACTTTCGAACTTTTCTTCCCTTCTCGACTACTTAGTGCACTTTTACTGTCTTTCCTTTATCAGCGACCCATGCCGCTTTCTTCCGAGTGACTTTACTCTGCCTTGCTGCGAACTTTTGCCCTTTTCTTGTCTTCTCTAGTACTCACTGCACTTTTACTGTCTTTCCTATATCAGCAACCCGTGCCACTTACTTTCGAGTGACATTGCTCTGCCTTGCTGCGAACTTTCGCCCTTTTCTTCCCTTCTCTACTACTCACTGCACTTTTACTGTCTTTCCTTTATCAGTGACCCGTGCCGCTTTCCTCCGAGACTTTGCACTGCCTTGCTGCGAACTTTCGCCCTTTTCTTCCCTTCTCTACTACTCACTGCACTTTTACTGTCTTTCCTTTATCAGCGACCCATGCCACTTTCTTCCGAATGACTGTGCTCTGCCTTGCTGCGAACTTTCGCCCTTTTCTTCCCTTCTCTACTACTCACTGCACTTTTACTGTCTTTCCTTTATCAGTGACCCGTGCCGCTTTCTTCCAAGACTTTGCTCTGCCTTGCTGCGAACTTTCGCCTTTTTCTTCCCTTCTCTACTACTCACTGAACTTTTACTGTCTTTCCTTTATCAGCGACCCATGCTGCTTTTTTCGTGACTTTGCTCGGCCTTGCTGCGAACTTTCGCCCTTTTCTTCCCTTCTCTACTACTCACTGAACTCTTACTGTCTTTCCTTTATCAGCGACCCATGCGGCTTTATTCCGAGTGACTTTGCTCTGCCTTGCTGCGAACTTTCGCCCTTTTCTTCCCTTCTCTACTACTCACTGAACTTTTACTGTCTTTCCTTTATCAGCGACCCATGCTGCTTTTTTCGTGACTTTGCTCGGCCTTGCTGAGAACTTTCGCCCTTTTCTTCCCTTCCCTACTACTCACTGCACTTTTACTGCCTTTCCTTTATCAGTGACCCGTGCCGCTTTCTTCCAAGACTTTGCTCTGCATTGCTGCGAACTTCCGCCCTTTTCTTCCCTTCTCTACTACTCACTGCACTTTTACCGTTTTTCCTTTATCAGTGACCCGTGCCTCTTTCTTCCGAATGATTTTGCTCTGCCTTGCTGCAAACTTTCGCCCTTTTTGTTCCCTTCTCTACTACTCACTGCACTTTTACTGTCCTTCCTTTATCAGCGACGACCCGTGCCGCTTTCTTCCAAGACTTTGCTCTGCCTTGATGCGAACTTTCGCCCTTTTCTTCCCTTCTCTACTACTCTCTGCATTTTTACTGTCTTTCCTTTATCAGCGACCCATGCCGCTTTCTTCCGAGTGACTTTGCTCTGCCTTGCTGCGAACTTTCGCCCTTTTCTTCCCTTCTTTACTACTCACTGCACTTTTACTGTCTTTCCTTTATCAGCGACCGCTTTCTTCCAAGACTTTGCGCTGCCTTGCTGCGAACTTTCGCCCTTTTCTTCCCTACTCTACTACTCTCTGCACTTTTACTGTCTTTCCTTTATCAGCGACCCATGCCGCTTTCTTCCGAGTGACTTTGCTCTGCCTTGCTGCGAACTTTCACCCTTTTCTTCCCTACTCTACTACTCACTGCACTTTTACTGTCTTTGCTTTATCAGCGACCCGTGCCTCTTTCTTCCGAATGATTTTGCTCTGCCTTGCTGCGAACTTTCGCCCTTTTTGTTCCCTTCTCTACTACTCACTGCACTTTTACTGTCCTTCCTTTATCAGCGACGACCCGTGCCTCTTTCTTCCGAATGATTTTGCTCTGCCTTGCTGCGAACTTTCGCCCTTTTTGTTCCCTTCTCTACTACTCACTGCACTTTTACTGTCTTTCCTTTATCAGCGACCCATGCCGCTTTCTTCCGAATGACTTTGCTCTGCCTTGCTGCGAACTTTCGCCTTTTTCTTCCCTTCTTTACTACTCACTGCACTTTTACTGTCTTTCCTTTATCAGCGACCGCTTTCTTCCAAGACTTTGCTCTGCCTTGCTGCGAACTTTCACCCTTTTCTTCCCTACTCTACTACTCTCTCCACTTTTACTGTCTTTCCTTTATCAGCGACCCGTGCCTCTTTCTTCCGAATGATTTTGCTCTGCCTTGCTGCGAACTTTCGCCCTTTTTGTTCCCTTCTCTACTACTCACTGCACTTTTACTGTCCTTCCTTTATCAGCGACGACCCGTGCCGCTTTCTTCCAAGACTTTGCTCTGCCTTGCTGCGAACTTTCACCCTTTTCTTCCCTTCTCTACTACTCACTGCACTTTTACTGTCTTTCCTTTATCAGCGACCCATGCCGCTTTCTTCCGAATGACTTTGCTCTGCCTTGCTGCGAACTTTCGCCCTTTTCTTCCCTTCTTTACTACTCACTGCACTTTTACTGTCTTTCCTTTATCAGCGACCGCTTTCCTCCAAGACTTTGCTCTGCCTTGCTGCGAACTTTCACCCTTTTCTTCCCTACTCTACTACTCTCTGCACTTTTACTGTCTTTCCTTTATCAGCGACCCATGCCGCTTTCTTCCGAGTGACTTTGCTCTGCCTTGCTGCGAACTTTCGCCCTTTTCTTCCCTACTCTACTACTCACTGCACTTTTACTGTCTTTGCTTTATCAGCGACCCGTGCCTCTTTCTTCCGAATGATTTTGCTCTGCCTTGCTGCGAACTTTCGCCCTTTTCTTCCCTTCTCTACTACTCACTGCACTTTTACCGTTTTTCCTTTATCAGTGACCCGTGCCTCTTTCTTCCTAATGATTTTGCTCTGCCTTGCTGCAAACTTTCGCCCTTTTTGTTCCCTTCTCTACTACTCACTGCACTTTTACTGTCCTTCCTTTATCAGCGACGACTCGTGCCGCTTTCTTCCAAGACTTGGCTCTGCCTTGATGCGAACTTTCGCCCTTTTCTTCCCTTCTCTACTACTCTCTGCATTTTTACTGTCTTTCCTTTATCAGCGACCCATGCCGCTTTCTTCCGAGTGACTTTGCTCTGCCTTGCTGCGAACTTTCGCCCTTTTCTTCCCTACTCTACTACTCACTGCACTTTTACTGTTTTTCCTTTATCAGTGACCCGTGCCTCTTTCTTCCGAATTATTTTGCTCTGCCTTGCTGCGAACTTTCGCCCTTTTCTTCCCTTCTCTACTACTCACTGCACTTTTACTGTCCTTCCTTTATCAGCGACCCGTGCCGCTTTCTTCCAAGACTTTGCTCTGCCTTGATGCGAACTTTCGCCCTTTTCTTCCCTTCTCTACTACTCTCTGCATTTTTACTGTCTTTCCTTTATCAGCGACCCATGCCACTTTCTTCTGAGTGACTTTGCTTTGCTTGTTGCGAACTTTCGCCCTTTTCTTCCCTTCTCTACTACTCACTGCACTTTTACTGTCTTTCCTTTATCAGCGACCCATGCTGCTTTCTTCCGAGTGACTTTGCTCCGCCTTGCTGCGAACTTTCGAACTTTTCTTCCCTTCTCTACTACTTAGTGCACTTTTACTGTCTTTCCTTTATCAGCGACCCATGCCGCTTTCTTCCGAGTGACTTTACTCTGCCTTGCTGCGAACTTTTGCCCTTTTCTTGTCTTCTCTAGTACTCACTGCACTTTTACTGTCTTTCCTATATCAGCAACCCGTGCCACTTACTTTCGAGTGACATTGCTCTGCCTTGCTGCGAACTTTCGCCCTTTTCTTCCCTTCTCTACTACTCACTGCACTTTTACTGTCTTTCCTTTATCAGTGACCCGTGCCGCTTTCCTCCGAGACTTTGCACTGCCTTGCTGCGAACTTTCGCCCTTTTCTTCCCTTCTCTACTACTCACTGCACTTTTACTGTCTTTCCTTTATCAGCGACCCATGCCACTTTCTTCCGAATGACTGTGCTCTGCCTTGCTGCGAACTTTCGCCCTTTTCTTCCCTTCTCTACTACTCACTGCACTTTTACTGTCTTTCCTTTATCAGTGACCCGTGCCGCTTTCTTCCAAGACTTTGCTCTGCCTTGCTGCGAACTTTCGCCTTTTTCTTCCCTTCTCTACTACTCACTGAACTTTTACTGTCTTTCCTTTATCAGCGACCCATGCTGCTTTTTTCGTGACTTTGCTCGGCCTTGCTGCGAACTTTCGCCCTTTTCTTCCCTTCTCTACTACTCACTGAACTCTTACTGTCTTTCCTTTATCAGCGACCCATGCGGCTTTATTCCGAGTGACTTTGCTCTGCCTTGCTGCGAACTTTCGCCCTTTTCTTCCCTTCTCTACTACTCACTGAACTTTTACTGTCTTTCCTTTATCAGCGACCCATGCTGCTTTTTTCGTGACTTTGCTCGGCCTTGCTGAGAACTTTCGCCCTTTTCTTCCCTTCCCTACTACTCACTGCACTTTTACTGCCTTTCCTTTATCAGTGACCCGTGCCGCTTTCTTCCAAGACTTTGCTCTGCATTGCTGCGAACTTCCGCCCTTTTCTTCCCTTCTCTACTACTCACTGCACTTTTACTGTCTTTCCTTTATCAGTGACCCGTGCCGCTTTCTTCCAAGACTTTGCTCTGCCTTGCTGCGAACTTTCGCCCTTTTCTTCCCTACTCTACTACTCACTGCACTTTTACTGTCTTTGCTTTATCAGCGACCCGTGCCTCTTTCTTCCGAATGATTTTGCTCTGCCTTGCTGCGAACTTTCGCCCTTTTCTTCCCTTCTCTACTACTCACTGCACTTTTACCGTTTTTCCTTTATCAGTGACCCGTGCCTCTTTCTTCCGAATGATTTTGCTCTGCCTTGCTGCAAACTTTCGCCCTTTTTGTTCCCTTCTCTACTACTCACTGCACTTTTACTGTCCTTCCTTTATCAGCGACGACCCGTGCCGCTTTCTTCCAAGACTTTGCTCTGCCTTGATGCGAACTTTCGCCCTTTTCTTCCCTTCTCTACTACTCTCTGCATTTTTACTGTCTTTCCTTTATCAGCGACCCATGCCGCTTTCTTCCGAGTGACTTTGCTCTGCCTTGCTGCGAACTTTCGCCCTTTTCTTCCCTTCTTTACTACTCACTGCACTTTTACTGTCTTTCCTTTATCAGCGACCGCTTTCTTCCAAGACTTTGCGCTGCCTTGCTGCGAACTTTCGCCCTTTTCTTCCCTACTCTACTACTCTCTGCACTTTTACTGTCTTTCCTTTATCAGCGACCCATGCCGCTTTCTTCCGAGTGACTTTGCTCTGCCTTGCTGCGAACTTTCGCCCTTTTCTTCCCTACTCTACTACTCACTGCACTTTTACTGTCTTTGCTTTATCAGCGACCCGTGCCTCTTTCTTCCGAATGATTTTGCTCTGCCTTGCTGCGAACTTTCGCCCTTTTTGTTCCCTTCTCTACTACTCACTGCACTTTTACTGTCCTTCCTTTATCAGCGACGACCCGTGCCTCTTTCTTCCGAATGATTTTGCTCTGCCTTGCTGCGAACTTTCGCCCTTTTTGTTCCCTTCTCTACTACTCACTGCACTTTTACTGTCTTTCCTTTATCAGCGACCCATGCCGCTTTCTTCCGAATGACTTTGCTCTGCCTTGCTGCGAACTTTCGCCTTTTTCTTCCCTTCTTTACTACTCACTGCACTTTTACTGTCTTTCCTTTATCAGCGACCGCTTTCTTCCAAGACTTTGCTCTGCCTTGCTGCGAACTTTCACCCTTTTCTTCCCTACTCTACTACTCTCTCCACTTTTACTGTCTTTCCTTTATCAGCGACCCGTGCCTCTTTCTTCCGAATGATTTTGCTCTGCCTTGCTGCGAACTTTCACCCTTTTTGTTCCCTTCTCTACTACTCACTGCACTTTTACTGTCCTTCCTTTATCAGCGACGACCCGTGCCGCTTTCTTCCAAGACTTTGCTCTGCCTTGCTGCGAACTTTCACCCTTTTCTTCCCTTCTCTACTACTCACTGCACTTTTACTGTCTTTCCTTTATCAGCGACCCATGCCGCTTTCTTCCGAATGACTTTGCTCTGCCTTGCTGCGAACTTTCGCCCTTTTCTTCCCTTCTTTACTACTCACTGCACTTTTACTGTCTTTCCTTTATCAGCGACCGCTTTCCTCCAAGACTTTGCTCTGCCTTGCTGCGAACTTTCACCCTTTTCTTCCCTACTCTACTACTCTCTGCACTTTTACTGTCTTTCCTTTATCAGCGACCCATGCCGCTTTCTTCCGAGTGACTTTGCTCTGCCTTGCTGCGAACTTTCGCCCTTTTCTTCCCTACTCTACTACTCACTGCACTTTTACTGTCTTTGCTTTATCAGCGACCCGTGCCTCTTTCTTCCGAATGATTTTGCTCTGCCTTGCTGCGAACTTTCGCCCTTTTCTTCCCTTCTCTACTACTCACTGCACTTTTACCGTTTTTCCTTTATCAGTGACCCGTGCCTCTTTCTTCCGAATGATTTTGCTCTGCCTTGCTGCAAACTTTCGCCCTTTTTGTTCCCTTCTCTACTACTCACTGCACTTTTACTGTCCTTCCTTTATCAGCGACGACTCGTGCCGCTTTCTTCCAAGACTTGGCTCTGCCTTGATGCGAACTTTCGCCCTTTTCTTCCCTTCTCTACTACTCTCTGCATTTTTACTGTCTTTCCTTTATCAGCGACCCATGCCGCTTTCTTCCGAGTGACTTTGCTCTGCCTTGCTGCGAACTTTCGCCCTTTTCTTCCCTACTCTACTACTCACTGCACTTTTACTGTTTTTCCTTTATCAGTGACCCGTGCCTCTTTCTTCCGAATTATTTTGCTCTGCCTTGCTGCGAACTTTCGCCCTTTTCTTCCCTTCTCTACTACTCACTGCACTTTTACTGTCCTTCCTTTATCAGCGACCCGTGCCGCTTTCTTCCAAGACTTTGCTCTGCCTTGATGCGAACTTTCGCCCTTTTCTTCCCTTCTCTACTACTCTCTGCATTTTTACTGTCTTTCCTTTATCAGCGACCCATGCCACTTTCTTCTGAGTGACTTTGCTTTGCTTGTTGCGAACTTTCGCCCTTTTCTTCCCTTCTCTACTACTCACTGCACTTTTACTGTCTTTCCTTTATCAGCGACCCATGCTGCTTTCTTCCGAGTGACTTTGCTCCGCCTTGCTGCGAACTTTCGAACTTTTCTTCCCTTCTCTACTACTTACTGCACTTTTACTGTCTTTCCTTTATCAGCGACCCATGCCGCTTTCTTCCGAGTGACTTTACTCTGCCTTGCTGCGAACTTTTGCCCTTTTCTTGTCTTCTCTAGTACTCACTGCACTTTTACTGTCTTTCCTATATCAGCAACCCGTGCCACTTACTTTCGAGTGACATTGCTCTGCCTTGCTGCGAACTTTCGCCCTTTTCTTCCCTTCTCTACTACTCACTGCACTTTTACTGTCTTTCCTTTATCAGTGACCCGTGCCGCTTTCCTCCGAGACTTTGCACTGCCTTGCTGCGAACTTTCGCCCTTTTCTTCCCTTCTCTACTACTCACTGCACTTTTACTGTCTTTCCTTTATCAGCGACCCATGCCACTTTCTTCCGAATGACTGTGCTCTGCCTTGCTGCGAACTTTCGCCCTTTTCTTCCCTTCTCTACTACTCACTGCACTTTTACTGTCTTTCCTTTATCAGTGACCCGTGCCGCTTTCTTCCAAGACTTTGCTCTGCCTTGCTGCGAACTTTCGCCCTTTTCTTCCCTTCTCTACTACTCACTGAACTTTTACTGTCTTTCCTTTATCAGCGACCCATGCTGCTTTTTTCGTGACTTTGCTCGGCCTTGCTGCGAACTTTCGCCCTTTTCTTCCCTTCTCTACTACTCACTGAACTCTTACTGTCTTTCCTTTATCAGCGACCCATGCGGCTTTATTCCGAGTGACATTGCTCTGCCTTGCTGCGAACTTTCGCCCTTTTCTTCCCTTCTCTACTACTCACTGAACTTTTACTGTCTTTCCTTTATCAGCGACCCATGCTGCTTTTTTCGTGACTTTGCTCGGCCTTGCTGAGAACTTTCGCCCTTTTCTTCCCTTCCCTACTACTCACTGCACTTTTACTGCCTTTCCTTTATCAGTGACCCGTGCCGCTTTCTTCCAAGACTTTGCTCTGCATTGCTGCGAACTTCCGCCCTTTTCTTCCCTTCTCTACTACTCACTGCACTTTTACTGTCTTTCCTTTATCAGTGACCCGTGCCGCTTTCTTCCAAGACTTTGCTCTGCCTTGCTGCGAACTTTCGCCCTTTTCTTCCCTACTCTACTACTCACTGCACTTTTACTGTCTTTGCTTTATCAGCGACCCGTGCCTCTTTCTTCCGAATGATTTTGCTCTGCCTTGCTTTCGATCTTTCGCCCTTTTCTTCCCTTCTCTACTACTCACTGCACTTTTACCGTTTTTCCTTTATCAGTGACCCGTGCCTCTTTCTTCCGAATGATTTTGCTCTGCCTTGCTGCAAACTTTCGCCCTTTTTGTTCCCTTCTCTACTACTCACTGCACTTTTACTGTCCTTCCTTTATCAGCGACGACCCGTGCCGCTTTCTTCCAAGACTTTGCTCTGCCTTGATGCGAACTTTCGCCCTTTTCTTCCCTTCTCTACTACTCTCTGCATTTTTACTGTCTTTCCTTTATCAGCGACCCATGCCGCTTTCTTCCGAGTGACTTTGCTCTGCCTTGCTGCGAACTTTCGCCCTTTTCTTCCCTACTCTACTACTCACTGCACTTTTACTGTTTTTCCTTTATCAGTGACCCGTGCCTCTTTCTTCCGAATTATTTTCCTCTGCCTTGCTGCGAACTTTCGCCCTTTTTTTCCCTTCTCTACTACTCACTGCACTTTTACTGTCCTTCCTTTATCAGCGACCCGTGCCTGCCGCTTTCTTCCAAGACTTTGCTCTGCCTTGATGCGAACTTTCGCCCTTTTCTTCCCTTCTCTACTACTCTCTGCATTTTTACTGTCTTTCCTTTATCAGCGACCCATGCCACTTTCTTCTGAGTGACTTTGCTCTGCCTTGCTGCGAACTTTCGCCCTTTTCTTTCCTTCTTTACTACTGACTGCACTTTTACTGTTTTTCCTTTATCAGTGACCCGTGCCTCTTTCTTCCGAATGATTTTGCTCTGCCTTGCTGCGAACTTTCGAACTTTTCTTCCCTTCTCTACTACTTACTGCACTTTTACTGTCTTTCCTTTATCAGCGACCCATGCCGCTTTCTTCCGAGTGACTTTACTCTGCCTTGCTGCAAACTTTCGCCCTTTTCTTCTCTTCTCTACTACTCACTGCACTTTTACTGTCTTTCCTTTATCAGCGACCCATGCTGCTTTCTTCCGAGTGACTTTGCTCTGCCTTGCTGCGAACTTTCACCCTTTTCTTCCCTTCTCTACTACTCACTGCACTTTTACTGTCTTTCCTTTATCAGCGACCCATGCCGCTCTCTTCCGAATGACTTTGCTCTGCCTTGCTGCGAACTTTCGCCCTTTTCTTCCCTTCTTTACTACTCACTGCACTTTTACTGTCTTTCCTTTATCAGCGACCGCTTTCTTCCAAGACTTTGCGCTGCCTTGCTGCGAACTTTCGCCCTTTTCTTCCCTACTCTACTACTCACTGCACTTTTACTGTCTTTGCTTTATCAGCGACCCATGCCGCTTTCTTCCGAGTGACTTTGCTCTGCCTTGCTGCGAACTTTCGCCCTTTTCTTCCCTACTCTACTACTCTCTGCATTTTTACTGTCTTTCCTTTATCAGCGACCCATGCCACTTTCTTCTGAGTGACTTTGCTCTGCCTTGATGCGAACTTTCGAACTTTTCTTCCCTTCTCTACTACTTACTGCACTTTTACTGTCTTTCCTTTATCAGCGACCCATGCCGCTTTCTTCCGAGTGACTTTACTCTGCCTTGCTGCAAACTTTCGCCCTTTTCTTCTCTTCTCTACTACTCACTGCACTTTTACTGTCTTTCCTTTATCAGCGACCCATGCTGCTTTCTTCCGAGTGACTTTGCTCTGCCTTGCTGCGAACTTTCACCCTTTTCTTCCCTTCTCTACTACTCACTGCACTTTTACTGTCTTTCCTTTATCAGCGACCCATGCCGCTCTCTTCCGAATGACTTTGCTCTGCCTTGCTGCGAACTTTCGCCCTTTTCTTCCCTTCTTTACTACTCACTGCACTTTTACTGTCTTTCCTTTATCAGCGACCGCTTTCTTCCAAGACTTTGCGCTGCCTTGCTGCGAACTTTCGCCCTTTTCTTCCCTACTCTACTACTCTCTGCATTTTTACTGTCTTTCCTTTATCAGCGACCCATGCCACTTTCTTCTGAGTGACTTTGCTCTGCCTTGATGCGAACTTTCGCCCTTTTCTTCCCTACTCTACTACTCTCTGCATTTTTACTGTCTTTCCTTTATCAGCGACCCATGCCACTTTCTTCTGAGTGACTTTGCTCTGCCTTGATGCGAACTTTCGCCCTTTTCTTCCCTTCTCTACTACTCTCTGCATTTTTACTGTCTTTCCTTTATCAGCGACCCATGCCACTTTCTTCTGAGTGACTTTGCTCGGCCTTGCTGAGAACTTTCGCCCTTTTCTTCCCTTCCCTACTACTCACTGCACTTTTACTGCCTTTCCTTTATCAGTGACCCGTGCCGCTTTCTTCCAAGACTTTGCTCTGCATTGCTGCGAACTTCCGCCCTTTTCTTTCCTTCTCTACTACTCACTGCACTTTTACTGTCTTTCCTTTATCAGTGACCCGTGCCGCTTTCTTCCAAGACTTTGCTCTGCCTTGCTGCGAACTTTCGCCCTTTTCTTCCCTACTCTACTACTCACTGCACTTTTACTGTCTTTGCTTTATCAGCGACCCGTGCCTCTTTCTTCCGAATGATTTTGCTCTGCCTTGCTGCGAACTTTCGCCCTTTTCTTCCCTTCTCTACTACTCACTGCACTTTTACCGTTTTTCCTTTATCAGTGACCCGTGCCTCTTTCTTCCGAATGATTTTGCTCTGCCTTGCTGCAAACTTTCGCCCTTTTTGTTCCCTTCTCTACTACTCACTGCACTTTTACTGTCCTTCCTTTATCAGCGACGACCCGTGCCGCTTTCTTCCAAGACTTTGCTCTGCCTTGATGCGAACTTTCGCCCTTTTCTTCCCTTCTCTACTACTCTCTGCATTTTTACTGTCTTTCCTTTATCAGCGACCCATGCCGCTTTCTTCCGAGTGACTTTGCTCTGCCTTGCTGCGAACTTTCGCCCTTTTCTTCCCTTCTTTACTACTCACTGCACTTTTACTGTCTTTCCTTTATCAGCGACCGCTTTCTTCCAAGACTTTGCGCTGCCTTGCTGCGAACTTTCGCCCTTTTCTTCCCTACTCTACTACTCTCTGCACTTTTACTGTCTTTCCTTTATCAGCGACCCATGCCGCTTTCTTCCGAGTGACTTTGCTCTGCCTTGCTGCGAACTTTCGCCCTTTTCTTCCCTACTCTACTACTCACTGCACTTTTACTGTCTTTGCTTTATCAGCGACCCGTGCCTCTTTCTTCCGAATGATTTTGCTCTGCCTTGCTGCGAACTTTCGCCCTTTTTGTTCCCTTCTCTACTACTCACTGCACTTTTACTGTCCTTCCTTTATCAGCGACGACCCGTGCCTCTTTCTTCCGAATGATTTTGCTCTGCCTTGCTGCGAACTTTCGCCCTTTTTGTTCCCTTCTCTACTACTCACTGCACTTTTACTGTCTTTCCTTTATCAGCGACCCATGCCGCTTTCTTCCGAATGACTTTGCTCTGCCTTGCTGCGAACTTTCGCCTTTTTCTTCCCTTCTTTACTACTCACTGCACTTTTACTGTCTTTCCTTTATCAGCGACCGCTTTCTTCCAAGACTTTGCTCTGCCTTGCTGCGAACTTTCACCCTTTTCTTCCCTACTCTACTACTCTCTCCACTTTTACTGTCTTTCCTTTATCAGCGACCCGTGCCTCTTTCTTCCGAATGATTTTGCTCTGCCTTGCTGCGAACTTTCGCCCTTTTTGTTCCCTTCTCTACTACTCACTGCACTTTTACTGTCCTTCCTTTATCAGCGACGACCCGTGCCGCTTTCTTCCAAGACTTTGCTCTGCCTTGCTGCGAACTTTCACCCTTTTCTTCCCTTCTCTACTACTCACTGCACTTTTACTGTCTTTCCTTTATCAGCGACCCATGCCGCTTTCTTCCGAATGACTTTGCTCTGCCTTGCTGCGAACTTTCGCCCTTTTCTTCCCTTCTTTACTACTCACTGCACTTTTACTGTCTTTCCTTTATCAGCGACCGCTTTCCTCCAAGACTTTGCTCTGCCTTGCTGCGAACTTTCACCCTTTTCTTCCCTACTCTACTACTCTCTGCACTTTTACTGTCTTTCCTTTATCAGCGACCCATGCCGCTTTCTTCCGAGTGACTTTGCTCTGCCTTGCTGCGAACTTTCGCCCTTTTCTTCCCTACTCTACTACTCACTGCACTTTTACTGTCTTTGCTTTATCAGCGACCCGTGCCTCTTTCTTCCGAATGATTTTGCTCTGCCTTGCTGCGAACTTTCGCCCTTTTCTTCCCTTCTCTACTACTCACTGCACTTTTACCGTTTTTCCTTTATCAGTGACCCGTGCCTCTTTCTTCCGAATGATTTTGCTCTGCCTTGCTGCAAACTTTCGCCCTTTTTGTTCCCTTCTCTACTACTCACTGCACTTTTACTGTCCTTCCTTTATCAGCGACGACTCGTGCCGCTTTCTTCCAAGACTTGGCTCTGCCTTGATGCGAACTTTCGCCCTTTTCTTCCCTTCTCTACTACTCTCTGCATTTTTACTGTCTTTCCTTTATCAGCGACCCATGCCGCTTTCTTCCGAGTGACTTTGCTCTGCCTTGCTGCGAACTTTCGCCCTTTTCTTCCCTACTCTACTACTCACTGCACTTTTACTGTTTTTCCTTTATCAGTGACCCGTGCCTCTTTCTTCCGAATTATTTTGCTCTGCCTTGCTGCGAACTTTCGCCCTTTTCTTCCCTTCTCTACTACTCACTGCACTTTTACTGTCCTTCCTTTATCAGCGACCCGTGCCGCTTTCTTCCAAGACTTTGCTCTGCCTTGATGCGAACTTTCGCCCTTTTCTTCCCTTCTCTACTACTCTCTGCATTTTTACTGTCTTTCCTTTATCAGCGACCCATGCCACTTTCTTCTGAGTGACTTTGCTTTGCTTGTTGCGAACTTTCGCCCTTTTCTTCCCTTCTCTACTACTCACTGCACTTTTACTGTCTTTCCTTTATCAGCGACCCATGCTGCTTTCTTCCGAGTGACTTTGCTCCGCCTTGCTGCGAACTTTCGAACTTTTCTTCCCTTCTCTACTACTTACTGCACTTTTACTGTCTTTCCTTTATCAGCGACCCATGCCGCTTTCTTCCGAGTGACTTTACTCTGCCTTGCTGCGAACTTTTGCCCTTTTCTTGTCTTCTCTAGTACTCACTGCACTTTTACTGTCTTTCCTATATCAGCAACCCGTGCCACTTACTTTCGAGTGACATTGCTCTGCCTTGCTGCGAACTTTCGCCCTTTTCTTCCCTTCTCTACTACTCACTGCACTTTTACTGTCTTTCCTTTATCAGTGACCCGTGCCGCTTTCCTCCGAGACTTTGCACTGCCTTGCTGCGAACTTTCGCCCTTTTCTTCCCTTCTCTACTACTCACTGCACTTTTACTGTCTTTCCTTTATCAGCGACCCATGCCACTTTCTTCCGAATGACTGTGCTCTGCCTTGCTGCGAACTTTCGCCCTTTTCTTCCCTTCTCTACTACTCACTGCACTTTTACTGTCTTTCCTTTATCAGTGACCCGTGCCGCTTTCTTCCAAGACTTTGCTCTGCCTTGCTGCGAACTTTCGCCCTTTTCTTCCCTTCTCTACTACTCACTGAACTTTTACTGTCTTTCCTTTATCAGCGACCCATGCTGCTTTTTTCGTGACTTTGCTCGGCCTTGCTGCGAACTTTCGCCCTTTTCTTCCCTTCTCTACTACTCACTGAACTCTTACTGTCTTTCCTTTATCAGCGACCCATGCGGCTTTATTCCGAGTGACTTTGCTCTGCCTTGCTGCGAACTTTCGCCCTTTTCTTCCCTTCTCTACTACTCACTGAACTTTTACTGTCTTTCCTTTATCAGCGACCCATGCTGCTTTTTTCGTGACTTTGCTCGGCCTTGCTGAGAACTTTCGCCCTTTTCTTCCCTTCCCTACTACTCACTGCACTTTTACTGCCTTTCCTTTATCAGTGACCCGTGCCGCTTTCTTCCAAGACTTTGCTCTGCATTGCTGCGAACTTCCGCCCTTTTCTTCCCTTCTCTACTACTCACTGCACTTTTACTGTCTTTCCTTTATCAGTGACCCGTGCCGCTTTCTTCCAAGACTTTGCTCTGCCTTGCTGCGAACTTTCGCCCTTTTCTTCCCTACTCTACTACTCACTGCACTTTTACTGTCTTTGCTTTATCAGCGACCCGTGCCTCTTTCTTCCGAATGATTTTGCTCTGCCTTGCTGCGAACTTTCGCCCTTTTCTTCCCTTCGCTACTACTCACTGCACTTTTACCGTTTTTCCTTTATCAGTGACCCGTGCCTCTTTCTTCCGAATGATTTTGCTCTGCCTTGCTGCAAACTTTCGCCCTTTTTGTTCCCTTCTCTACTACTCACTGCACTTTTACTGTCCTTCCTTTATCAGCGACGACCCGTGCCGCTTTCTTCCAAGACTTTGCTCTGCCTTGATGCGAACTTTCGCCCTTTTCTTCCCTTCTCTACTACTCTCTGCATTTTTACTGTCTTTCCTTTATCAGCGACCCATGCCGCTTTCTTCCGAGTGACTTTGCTCTGCCTTGCTGCGAACTTTCGCCCTTTTCTTCCCTACTCTACTACTCACTGCACTTTTACTGTTTTTCCTTTATCAGTGACCCGTGCCTCTTTCTTCCGAATTATTTTCCTCTGCCTTGCTGCGAACTTTCGCCCTTTTTTTCCCTTCTCTACTACTCACTGCACTTTTACTGTCCTTCCTTTATCAGCGACCCGTGCCTGCCGCTTTCTTCCAAGACTTTGCTCTGCCTTGATGCGAACTTTCGCCCTTTTCTTCCCTTCTCTACTACTCTCTGCATTTTTACTGTCTTTCCTTTATCAGCGACCCATGCCACTTTCTTCTGAGTGACTTTGCTCTGCCTTGCTGCGAACTTTCGCCCTTTTCTTTCCTTCTTTACTACTGACTGCACTTTTACTGTTTTTCCTTTATCAGTGACCCGTGCCTCTTTCTTCCGAATGATTTTGCTCTGCCTTGCTGCGAACTTTCGAACTTTTCTTCCCTTCTCTACTACTTACTGCACTTTTACTGTCTTTCCTTTATCAGCGACCCATGCCGCTTTCTTCCGAGTGACTTTACTCTGCCTTGCTGCAAACTTTCGCCCTTTTCTTCTCTTCTCTACTACTCACTGCACTTTTACTGTCTTTCCTTTATCAGCGACCCATGCTGCTTTCTTCCGAGTGACTTTGCTCTGCCTTGCTGCGAACTTTCACCCTTTTCTTCCCTTCTCTACTACTCACTGCACTTTTACTGTCTTTCCTTTATCAGCGACCCATGCCGCTCTCTTCCGAATGACTTTGCTCTGCCTTGCTGCGAACTTTCGCCCTTTTCTTCCCTTCTTTACTACTCACTGCACTTTTACTGTCTTTCCTTTATCAGCGACCGCTTTCTTCCAAGACTTTGCGCTGCCTTGCTGCGAACTTTCGCCCTTTTCTTCCCTACTCTACTACTCACTGCACTTTTACTGTCTTTGCTTTATCAGCGACCCATGCCGCTTTCTTCCGAGTGACTTTGCTCTGCCTTGCTGCGAACTTTCGCCCTTTTCTTCCCTACTCTACTACTCTCTGCATTTTTACTGTCTTTCCTTTATCAGCGACCCATGCCACTTTCTTCTGAGTGACTTTGCTCTGCCTTGATGCGAACTTTCGCCCTTTTCTTCCCTTCTCTACTACTCTCTGCATTTTTACTGTCTTTCCTTTATCAGCGACCCATGCCACTTTCTTCTGAGTGACTTTGCTCTGCCTTGCTGCGAACTTTCGCCCTTTTCTTTCCTTCTTTACTACTCACTGCACTTTTACTGTTTTTCCTTTATCAGTGACCCGTGCCTCTTTCTTCCGAATGATTTTGCTCTGCCTTGCTGCGAACTTTCGAACTTTTCTTCCCTTCTCTACTACTTACTGCACTTTTACTGTCTTTCCTTTATCAGCGACCCATGCAGCTTTCTTCCGAGTGACTTTACTCTGCCTTGCTGCAAACTTTCGCCCTTTTCTTCTCTTCTCTACTACTCACTGCACTTTTACTGTCTTTCCTTTATCAGCGACCCATGCTGCTTTCTTCCGAGTGACTTTGCTCTGCCTTGCTGCGAACTTTCACCCTTTTCTTCCCTTCTCTACTACTCACTGCACTTTTACTGTCTTTCCTTTATCAGCGACCCATGCCGCTCTCTTCCGAATGACTTTGCTCTGCCTTGCTGCGAACTTTCGCCCTTTTCTTCCCTTCTTTACTACTCACTGCACTTTTACTGTCTTTCCTTTATCAGCGACCGCTTTCTTCCAAGACTTTGCGCTGCCTTGCTGCGAACTTTCGCCCTTTTCTTCCCTACTCTACTACTCTCTGCACTTTTACTGTCTTTCCTTTATCAGCGACCCATGCCGCTTTCTTCCGAGTGACTTTGCTCTGCCTTGCTGCGAACTTTCGCCCTTTTCTTCCCTACTCTACTACTCACTGCACTTTTACTGTCTTTGCTTTATCAGCGACCCGTGCCTCTTTCTTCCGAATGATTTTGCTCTGCCTTGCTGCGAACTTTCGCCCTTTTCTTCCCTTCTCTACTACTCACTGCACTTTTACCGTTTTTCCTTTATCAGTGACCCGTGCCTCTTTCTTCCGAATGATTTTGCTCTGCCTTGCTGCGAACTTTCGCCCTTTTTGTTCCCTTCTCTACTACTCACTGCACTTTTACTGTCCTTCCTTTATCAGCGACGACCCGTGCCTCTTTCTTCCGAATGATTTTGCTCTGCCTTGCTGCGAACTTTCGCCCTTTTTGTTCCCTTCTCTATTACTCACTGCACTTTTACTGTCCTTCCTTTATCAGCGACGACCAGTGCCGCTTTCTTCCAAGACTTTGCTCTGCCTTGCTGCGAACTTTCACCCTTTTCTTCCCTTCTCTACTACTCACTGCACTTTTACTGTCTTTCCTTTATCAGCGACCCATGCCGCTTTCTTCCGAATGACTTTGCTCTGCCTTGCTGCGAACTTTCGCCCTTTTCTTCCCTTCTTTACTACTCACTGCACTTTTACTGTCTTTCCTTTATCAGCGACCGCTTTCCTCCAAGACTTTGCTCTGCCTTGCTGCGAACTTTCGCCCTTTTCTTCCCTTCTTTACTACTCACTGCACTTTTACTGTCTTTCCTTTATCAGCGACCGCTTTCTTCCAAGACTTTGCGCTGCCTTGCTGCGAACTTTTGCCCTTTTCTTCCCTACTCTACTACTCTCTGCACTTTTACTGTCTTTCCTTTATCAGCGACCCATGCCGCTTTCTTCCGAGTGACTTTGCTCTGCCTTGCTGCGAACTTTCGCCCTTTTCTTCCCTACTCTACTACTCACTGCACTTTTACTGTCTTTGCTTTATCAGCGACCCGTGCCTCTTTCTTCCGAATGATTTTGCTCTGCCTTGCTGCGAACTTTCGCCCTTTTCTTCCCTTCTCTACTACTCACTGCACTTTTACCATTTTTCCTTTATCAGTGACCCGTGCCTCTTTCTTCCGAATGATTTTGCTCTGCCTTGCTGCAAACTTTCGCCCTTTTTGTTCCCTTCTCTACTACTCACTGCACTTTTACTGTCCTTCCTTTATCAGCGACGACCCGTGCCGCTTTCTTCCAAGACTTGGCTCTGCCTTGATGCGAACTTTCGCCCTTTTCTTCCCTTCTCTACTACTCTCTGCATTTTTACTGTCTTTCCTTTATCAGCGACCCATGCCGCTTTCTTCCGAGTGACTTTGCTCTGCCTTGCTGCGAACTTTCGCCCTTTTCTTCCCTACTCTACTACTCACTGCACTTTTACTGTTTTTCCTTTATCAGTGACCCGTGCCTCTTTCTTCCGAATTATTTTGCTCTGCCTTGCTGCGAACTTTCGCCCTTTTCTTCCCTTCTCTACTACTCACTGCACTTTTACTGTCCTTCCTTTATCAGCGACCCGTGCCGCTTTCTTCCAAGACTTTGCTCTGCCTTGATGCGAACTTTCGCCCTTTTCTTCCCTTCTCTACTACTCTGCATTTTTACTGTCTTTCCTTTATCAGCGACCCATGCCACTTTCTTCTGAGTGACTTTGCTTTGCTTGTTGCGAACTTTCGCCCTTTTCTTCCCTTCTCTACTACTCACTGCACTTTTACTGTCTTTCCTTTATCAGCGACCCATGCTGCTTTCTTCCGAGTGACTTTGCTCCGCCTTGCTGCGAACTTTCGAACTTTTCTTCCCTTCTCTACTACTTACTGCACTTTTACTGTCTTTCCTTTATCAGCGACCCATGCCGCTTTCTTCCGAGTGACTTTACTCTGCCTTGCTGCGAACTTTTGCCCTTTTCTTGTCTTCTCTAGTACTCACTGCACTTTTACTGTCTTTCCTATATCAGCAACCCGTGCCACTTACTTTCGAGTGACATTGCTCTGCCTTGCTGTGAACTTTCGCCCTTTTCTTCCCTTCTCTACTACTCACTGCACTTTTACTGTCTTTCCTTTATCAGTGACCCGTGCCGCTTTCCTCCGAGACTTTGCACTGCCTTGCTGCGAACTTTCGCCCTTTTCTTCCCTTCTCTACTACTCACTGCACTTTTACTGTCTTTCCTTTATCAGCGACCCATGCCACTTTCTTCCGAATGACTGTGCTCTGCCTTGCTGCGAACTTTCGCCCTTTTCTTCCCTTCTCTACTACTCACTGCACTTTTACTGTCTTTCCTTTATCAGTGACCCGTGCCGCTTTCTTCCAAGACTTTGCTCTGCCTTGCTGCGAACTTTCGCCCTTTTCTTCCCTTCTCTACTACTCACTGAACTTTTACTGTCTTTCCTTTATCAGCGACCCATGCTGCTTTTTTCGTGACTTTGCTCGGCCTTGCTGCGAACTTTCGCCCTTTTCTTCCCTTCTCTACTACTCACTGAACTCTTACTGTCTTTCCTTTATCAGCGACCCATGCGGCTTTATTCCGAGTGACTTTGCTCTGCCTTGCTGCGAACTTTCGCCCTTTTCTTCCCTTCTCTACTACTCACTGAACTTTTACTGTCTTTCCTTTATCAGCGACCCATGCTGCTTTTTTCGTGACTTTGCTCGGCCTTGCTGCGAACTTTCGCCCTTTTCTTCCCTTCTCTACTACTCACTGAACTCTTACTGTCTTTCCTTTATCAGCGACCCATGCGGCTTTATTCCGAGTGACTTTGCTCTGCCTTGCTGCGAACTTTTGCCCTTTTCTTCCCTTCTCTACTACTCACTGAACTTTTACTGTCTTTCCTTTATCAGCGACCCATGCTGCTTTTTTCGTGACTTTGCTCGGCCTTGCTGAGAACTTTCGCCCTTTTCTTCCCTTCCCTACTACTCACTGCACTTTTACTGCCTTTCCTTTATCAGTGACCCGTGCCGCTTTCTTCCAAGACTTTGCTCTGCATTGCTGCGAACTTCCGCCCTTTTCTTCCCTTCTCTACTACTCACTGCACTTTTACTGTCTTTCCTTTATCAGTGACCCGTGCCGCTTTCTTCCAAGACTTTGCTCTGCCTTGCTGCGAACTTTCGCCCTTTTCTTCCCTACTCTACTACTCACTGCACTTTTACTGTCTTTGCTTTATCAGCGACCCGTGCCTCTTTCTTCCGAATGATTTTGCTCTGCCTTGCTGCGAACTTTCGCCCTTTTCTTCCCTTCTCTACTACTCACTGCACTTTTACCGTTTTTCCTTTATCAGTGACCCGTGCCTCTTTCTTCCGAATGATTTTGCTCTGCCTTGCTGCAAACTTTCGCCCTTTTTGTTCCCTTCTCTACTACTCACTGCACTTTTACTGTCCTTCCTTTATCAGCGACGACCCGTGCCGCTTTCTTCCAAGACTTTGCTCTGCCTTGATGCGAACTTTCGCCCTTTTCTTCCCTTCTCTACTACTCTCTGCATTTTTACTGTCTTTCCTTTATCAGCGACCCATGCCGCTTTCTTCCGAGTGACTTTGCTCTGCCTTGCTGCGAACTTTCGCCCTTTTCTTCCCTACTCTACTACTCACTGCACTTTTACTGTTTTTCCTTTATCAGTGACCCGTGCCTCTTTCTTCCGAATTATTTTCCTCTGCCTTGCTGCGAACTTTCGCCCTTTTTTTCCCTTCTCTACTACTCACTGCACTTTTACTGTCCTTCCTTTATCAGCGACCCGTGCCTGCCGCTTTCTTCCAAGACTTTGCACTGCCTTGATGCGAACTTTCGCCCTTTTCTTCCCTTCTCTACTACTCTCTGCATTTTTACTGTCTTTCCTTTATCAGCGACCCATGCCACTTTCTTCTGAGTGACTTTGCTCTGCCTTGCTGCGAACTTTCGCCCTTTTCTTTCCTTCTTTACTACTCACTGCACTTTTACTGTTTTTCCTTTATCAGTGACCCGTGCCTCTTTCTTCCGAATGATTTTGCTCTGCCTTGCTGCGAACTTTCGAACTTTTCTTCCCTTCTCTACTACTTACTGCACTTTTACTGTCTTTCCTTTATCAGCGACCCATGCCGCTTTCTTCCGAGTGACTTTACTCTGCCTTGCTGCAAACTTTCGCCCTTTTCTTCTCTTCTCTACTACTCACTGCACTTTTACTGTCTTTCCTTTATCAGCGACCCATGCTGCTTTCTTCCGAGTGACTTTGCTCTGCCTTGCTGCGAACTTTCACCCTTTTCTTCCCTTCTCTACTACTCACTGCACTTTTACTGTCTTTCCTTTATCAGCGACCCATGCCGCTTTCTTCCGAATGACTTTGCTCTGCCTTGCTGCGAACTTTCGCCCTTTTCTTCCCTTCTTTACTACTCACTGCACTTTTACTGTCTTTCCTTTATCAGCGACCGCTTTCTTCCAAGACTTTGCGCTGCCTTGCTGCGAACTTTCGCCCTTTTCTTCCCTACTCTACTACTCTCTGCACTTTTACTGTCTTTCCTTTATCAGCGACCCATGCCGCTTTCTTCCGAGTGACTTTGCTCTGCCTTGCTGCGAACTTTCGCCCTTTTCTTCCCTACTCTACTACTCACTGCACTTTTACTGTCTTTGCTTTATCAGCGACCCGTGCCTCTTTCTTCCGAATGATTTTGCTCTGCCTTGCTGCGAACTTTCGCCCTTTTCTTCCCTTCTCTACTACTCACTGCACTTTTACCGTTTTTCCTTTATCAGTGACCCGTGCCTCTTTCTTCCGAATGATTTTGCTCTGCCTTGCTGCGAACTTTCGCCCTTTTTGTTCCCTTCTCTACTACTCACTGCACTTTTACTGTCCTTCCTTTATCAGCGACGACCCGTGCCTCTTTCTTCCGAATGATTTTGCTCTGCCTTGCTGCGAACTTTCGCCCTTTTTGTTCCCTTCTCTACTACTCACTGCACTTTTACTGTCCTTCCTTTATCAGCGACGACCAGTGCCGCTTTCTTCCAAGACTTTGCTCTGCCTTGCTGCGAACTTTCACCCTTTTCTTCCCTTCTCTACTACTCACTGCACTTTTACTGTCTTTCCTTTATCAGCGACCCATGCCGCTTTCTTCCGAATGACTTTGCTCTGCCTTGCTGCGAACTTTCGCCCTTTTCTTCCCTTCTTTACTACTCACTGCACTTTTACTGTCTTTCCTTTATCAGCGACCGCTTTCTTCCAAGACTTTGCTCTGCCTTGCTGCGAACTTTCACCCTTTTCTTCCCTACTCTCTCCACTTTTACTGTCTTTCCTTTATCAGCGACCCGTGCCTCTTTCTTCCGAATGATATTGCTCTGCCTGGCTGCGAACTTTCGCCCTTTTTGTTCCCTTCTCTACTACTCACTGCACTTTTACTGTCCTTCCTTTATCAGCGACGACCCGTGCCGCTTTCTTCCAAGACTTTGCTCTGCCTTGCTGCGAACTTTCACCCTTTTCTTCCCTTCTCTACTACTCACTGCACTTTTACTGTCTTTCCTTTATCAGCGACCCATGCCGCTTTCTTCCGAATGACTTTGCTCTGCCTTGCTGCGAACTTTCGCCCTTTTCTTCCCTTCTTTACTACTCACTGCACTTTTACTGTCTTTCCTTTATCAGCGACCGCTTTCCTCCAAGACTTTGCTCTGCCTTGCTGCGAACCTTCACCCTTTTCTTCCCTACTCTACTACTCTCTGCACTTTTACTGTCTTTCCTTTATCAGCGACCCATGCCGCTTTCTTCCGAGTGACTTTGCTCTGCCTTGCTGCGAACTTTCGCCCTTTTCTTCCCTACTCTACTACTCACTGCACTTTTACTGTCTTTGCTTTATCAGCGACCCGTGCCTCTTTCTTCCGAATGATTTTGCTCTGCCTTGCTGCGAACTTTCGCCCTTTTCTTCCCTTCTCTACTACTCACTGCACTTTTACCGTTTTTCCTTTATCAGTGACCCGTGCCTCTTTCTTCCGAATGATTTTGCTCTGCCTTGCTGCAAACTTTCGCCCTTTTTGTTCCCTTCTCTACTACTCACTGCACTTTTACTGTCCTTCCTTTAACAGCGACGACCCGTGCCGCTTTCTTCCAAGACTTTGCTCTGCCTTGATGCGAACTTTCTACTTTTCTTCCCTTCACTACTACTCTCTGCATTTTTACTGTCTTTCCTTTATCAGCGACCCATGCCGCTTTCTTCCGAGTGACTTTGCTCTGCCTTGCTGCGAACTTTCGCCTTTTCTTCCCTACTCTACTACTCACTGCACTTTTACTGTTTTTCCTTTATCAGTGACCCGTGCCTCTTTCTTCCGAATTATTTTGCTCTGCCTTGCTGCGAACTTTCGCCCTTTTCTTCCCTTCTCTACTACTCACTGCACTTTTACTGTCCTTCCTTTATCAGCGACCCGTGCCGCTTTCTTCCAAGACTTTGCTCTGCCTTGATGCGAACTTTCGCCCTTTTCTTCCCTTCTCTACTACTCTCTGCATTTTTACTGTCTTTCCTTTATCAGCGACCCATGCCACTTTCTTCTGAGTGACTTTGCTCTGCCTTGCTGCGAACTTTCGCCCTTTTCTTCCCTTCTTTACTACTCACTGCACTTTTACTGTTTTCCTTTATCAGTGACCCGTGCCTCTTTCTTCCGAATGACTTTGCTCTGCCTTGCTGCGAACTTTCGCCCTTTTCTTCCCTTCTCTACTACTCACTGCACTTTTACTGTCTTTCCTTTATCAGCGACCCATGCCACTTTCTTCTGAGTGACTTTGCTCTGCCTTGCTGCGAACTTTCGCCCTTTTCTTCCCTTCTCTACTACTCACTGCTCTTTTACTGTCTTTCCTTTATCAGCGACCCATGTCTTCCGAGTGACTTTGCTTTGCCTTGTTGCGAACTTTCGCCCTTTTCTTCCCTTCTCTACTACTCACTGCACTTTTACTGTCTTTCCTTTATCAGCGACCCATGCTGCTTTCTTCCGAGTGACTTTGCTCCGCCTTGCTGCGAACTTTCGCCCTTTTCTTCCCTACTCTACTACTCACTGCACTTTTACTGTCTTTGCTTTATCAGCGACCCGTGCCTCTTTCTTCCGAATGATTTTGCTCTGCCTTGCTGCGAACTTTCGCCCTTTTCTTCCCTTCTCTACTACTCACTGCACTTTTACCGTTTTTCCTTTATCAGTGACCCGTGCCTCTTTCTTCCGAATGATTTTGCTCTGCCTTGCTGCAAACTTTCGCCCTTTTTGTTCCCTTCTCTACTACTCACTGCACTTTTACTGTCCTTCCTTTATCAGCGACGACCCGTGCCGCTTTCTTCCAAGACTTTGCTCTGCCTTGATGCGAACTTTCGCCCTTTTCTTCCCTTCTCTACTACTCTCTGCATTTTTACTGTCTTTCCTTTATCAGCGACCCATGCCGCTTTCTTCCGAGTGACTTTGCTCTGCCTTGCTGCGAACTTTCGCCCTTTTCTTCCCTACTCTACTACTCACTGCACTTTTACTGTTTTTCCTTTATCAGTGACCCGTGCCTCTTTCTTCCGAATTATTTTCCTCTGCCTTGCTGCGAACTTTCGCCCTTTTTTTCCCTTCTCTACTACTCACTGCACTTTTACTGTCCTTCCTTTATCAGCGACCCGTGCCTGCCGCTTTCTTCCAAGACTTTGCACTGCCTTGATGCGAACTTTCGCCCTTTTCTTCCCTTCTCTACTACTCTCTGCATTTTTACTGTCTTTCCTTTATCAGCGACCCATGCCACTTTCTTCTGAGTGACTTTGCTCTGCCTTGCTGCGAACTTTCGCCCTTTTCTTTCCTTCTTTACTACTCACTGCACTTTTACTGTTTTTCCTTTATCAGTGACCCGTGCCTCTTTCTTCCGAATGATTTTGCTCTGCCTTGCTGCGAACTTTCGAACTTTTCTTCCCTTCTCTACTACTTACTGCACTTTTACTGTCTTTCCTTTATCAGCGACCCATGCCGCTTTCTTCCGAGTGACTTTACTCTGCCTTGCTGCAAACTTTCGCCCTTTTCTTCTCTTCTCTACTACTCACTGCACTTTTACTGTCTTTCCTTTATCAGCGACCCATGCTGCTTTCTTCCGAGTGACTTTGCTCTGCCTTGCTGCGAACTTTCACCCTTTTCTTCCCTTCTCTACTACTCACTGCACTTTTACTGTCTTTCCTTTATCAGCGACCCATGCCGCTTTCTTCCGAATGACTTTGCTCTGCCTTGCTGCGAACTTTCGCCCTTTTCTTCCCTTCTTTACTACTCACTGCACTTTTACTGTCTTTCCTTTATCAGCGACCGCTTTCTTCCAAGACTTTGCGCTGCCTTGCTGCGAACTTTCGCCCTTTTCTTCCCTACTCTACTACTCTCTGCACTTTTACTGTCTTTCCTTTATCAGCGACCCATGCCGCTTTCTTCCGAGTGACTTTGCTCTGCCTTGCTGCGAACTTTCGCCCTTTTCTTCCCTACTCTACTACTCACTGCACTTTTACTGTCTTTGCTTTATCAGCGACCCGTGCCTCTTTCTTCCGAATGATTTTGCTCTGCCTTGCTGCGAACTTTCGCCCTTTTCTTCCCTTCTCTACTACTCACTGCACTTTTACCGTTTTTCCTTTATCAGTGACCCGTGCCTCTTTCTTCCGAATGATTTTGCTCTGCCTTGCTGCGAACTTTCGCCCTTTTTGTTCCCTTCTCTACTACTCACTGCACTTTTACTGTCCTTCCTTTATCAGCGACGACCCGTGCCTCTTTCTTCCGAATGATTTTGCTCTGCCTTGCTGCGAACTTTCGCCCTTTTTGTTCCCTTCTCTACTACTCACTGCACTTTTACTGTCCTTCCTTTATCAGCGACGACCAGTGCCGCTTTCTTCCAAGACTTTGCTCTGCCTTGCTGCGAACTTTCACCCTTTTCTTCCCTTCTCTACTACTCACTGCACTTTTACTGTCTTTCCTTTATCAGCGACCCATGCCGCTTTCTTCCGAATGACTTTGCTCTGCCTTGCTGCGAACTTTCGCCCTTTTCTTCCCTTCTTTACTACTCACTGCACTTTTACTGTCTTTCCTTTATCAGCGACCGCTTTCTTCCAAGACTTTGCTCTGCCTTGCTGCGAACTTTCACCCTTTTCTTCCCTACTCTCTCCACTTTTACTGTCTTTCCTTTATCAGCGACCCGTGCCTCTTTCTTCCGAATGATATTGCTCTGCCTGGCTGCGAACTTTCGCCCTTTTTGTTCCCTTCTCTACTACTCACTGCACTTTTACTGTCCTTCCTTTATCAGCGACGACCCGTGCCGCTTTCTTCCAAGACTTTGCTCTGCCTTGCTGCGAACTTTCACCCTTTTCTTCCCTTCTCTACTACTCACTGCACTTTTACTGTCTTTCCTTTATCAGCGACCCATGCCGCTTTCTTCCGAATGACTTTGCTCTGCCTTGCTGCGAACTTTCGCCCTTTTCTTCCCTTCTTTACTACTCACTGCACTTTTACTGTCTTTCCTTTATCAGCGACCGCTTTCCTCCAAGACTTTGCTCTGCCTTGCTGCGAACCTTCACCCTTTTCTTCCCTACTCTACTACTCTCTGCACTTTTACTGTCTTTCCTTTATCAGCGACCCATGCCGCTTTCTTCCGAGTGACTTTGCTCTGCCTTGCTGCGAACTTTCGCCCTTTTCTTCCCTACTCTACTACTCACTGCACTTTTACTGTCTTTGCTTTATCAGCGACCCGTGCCTCTTTCTTCCGAATGATTTTGCTCTGCCTTGCTGCGAACTTTCGCCCTTTTCTTCCCTTCTCTACTACTCACTGCACTTTTACCGTTTTTCCTTTATCAGTGACCCGTGCCTCTTTCTTCCGAATGATTTTGCTCTGCCTTGCTGCAAACTTTCGCCCTTTTTGTTCCCTTCTCTACTACTCACTGCACTTTTACTGTCCTTCCTTTAACAGCGACGACCCGTGCCGCTTTCTTCCAAGACTTTGCTCTGCCTTGATGCGAACTTTCTACTTTTCTTCCCTTCACTACTACTCTCTGCATTTTTACTGTCTTTCCTTTATCAGCGACCCATGCCGCTTTCTTCCGAGTGACTTTGCTCTGCCTTGCTGCGAACTTTCGCCTTTTCTTCCCTACTCTACTACTCACTGCACTTTTACTGTTTTTCCTTTATCAGTGACCCGTGCCTCTTTCTTCCGAATTATTTTGCTCTGCCTTGCTGCGAACTTTCGCCCTTTTCTTCCCTTCTCTACTACTCACTGCACTTTTACTGTCCTTCCTTTATCAGCGACCCGTGCCGCTTTCTTCCAAGACTTTGCTCTGCCTTGATGCGAACTTTCGCCCTTTTCTTCCCTTCTCTACTACTCTCTGCATTTTTACTGTCTTTCCTTTATCAGCGACCCATGCCACTTTCTTCTGAGTGACTTTGCTCTGCCTTGCTGCGAACTTTCGCCCTTTTCTTCCCTTCTTTACTACTCACTGCACTTTTACTGTTTTCCTTTATCAGTGACCCGTGCCTCTTTCTTCCGAATGACTTTGCTCTGCCTTGCTGCGAACTTTCGCCCTTTTCTTCCCTTCTCTACTACTCACTGCACTTTTACTGTCTTTCCTTTATCAGCGACCCATGCCACTTTCTTCTGAGTGACTTTGCTCTGCCTTGCTGCGAACTTTCGCCCTTTTCTTCCCTTCTCTACTACTCACTGCTCTTTTACTGTCTTTCCTTTATCAGCGACCCATGTCTTCCGAGTGACTTTGCTTTGCCTTGTTGCGAACTTTCGCCCTTTTCTTCCCTTCTCTACTACTCACTGCACTTTTACTGTCTTTCCTTTATCAGCGACCCATGCTGCTTTCTTCCGAGTGACTTTGCTCCGCCTTGCTGCGAACTTTCGCCTTTTCTTCCCTTCTCTACTACTCACTGCACTTTTACTGTCTTTCCTTTATCAGCGACCCGTGCCCCTTTCTTCCAAGACTTTGCTTTCTTCCAAGACTTTGCGCTGCCTTGATGCGAACTTTCGCCCTTTTCTTCCCTTCTCTACTACTCACTGCACTTTTACTGTCTTTCCTTTATCAGCGACCCATGCCGCTTTCTTCCGAGTGACTTTACTCTGCCTTGCTGCGAACTTTTGCCCTTTTCTTGTCTTCTCTACTACTCACTGCACTTTTACTGTCTTTCCTATATCAGCAACCCGTGCCACTTACTTTCGAGTGACATTGCTCTGCCTTGCTGCGAACTTTCGCCCTTTTCTTCCCTTCTCTACTACTCACTGCACTTTTACTGTCTTTCCTTTATCAGCGACCCATGCCACTTTCTTCCGAATGACTGTGCTCTGCCTTGCTGCGAACTTTCGCCCTTTTCTTCCCTTCTCTACTACTCACTGCACTTTTACTGTCTTTCCTTTATCAGCGACCCATGCTGCTTTTTTCGTGACTTTGCTCGGCCTTGCTGCGAACTTTCGCCCTTTTCTTCCCTTCTCTACTACTCACTGAACTCTTACTGTCTTTCCTTTATCAGCGACCCATGCGGCTTTATTCCGAGTGACTTTGCTCTGCCTTGCTGCGAACTTTCGCCCTTTTCTTCCCTTCTCTACTACTCACTGAACTTTTACTGTCTTTCCTTTATCAGCGACCCATGCTGCTTTTTTCGTGACTTTGCTCGGCCTTGCTGAGAACTTTCGCCCTTTTCTTCCCTTCCCTACTACTCACTGCACTTTTACTGCCTTTCCTTTATCAGTGACCCGTGCCGCTTTCTTCCAAGACTTTGCTCTGCATTGCTGCGAACTTCCGCCCTTTTCTTCCCTTCTCTACTACTCACTGCACTTTTACTGTCTTTCCTTTATCAGTGACCCGTGCCGCTTTCTTCCAAGACTTTGCTCTGCCTTGCTGCGAACTTTCGCCCTTTTCTTCCCTTCTCTACTACTCACTGAACTTTTACTGTCTTTCCTTTATCAGTGACCCATGCTGCTTTCTTCCGAGTGACTTTGCTCTGCCTTGCTGCGAACTTCCGCCCTTTTCTTCCCTTCTCTACTACTCACTGCACTTTTACTGTCTTTCCTTTATCAGCGACCCATGCCGCTTTCTTCCGAGTGACTTTGCTCTACCTTGCTGCGAAGTTTCGCCCTTTTCTTCCCTTCTCTACTACTCACTGCACTTTTACTGTCTTTCCTTTATCAGCGACCCATGCTGCTTTCTTCCGAGTGACTTTGCTCTGCCTTGCTGAGAACTTTCGCCCTTTTCTTCCCTTCTCGACTACTCACTGCACTTTTACTGTCTTTCCTTTATCAGCGACCGCTTCCTTCCAAGACTTTGCGCTGCTTGCTGCGAACTTTCGCCCTTTTCTTCCCTTCTCTACTACTCACTGAACTTTTACTGTCTTTCCTTTATCAGCGACCCATGCTGCTTTTTTCGTGACTTTGCTCGGCCTTGCTGCGAACTTTCGCCCTTTTCTTCCCTTCTCTACTACTCACTGAACTCTTACTGTCTTTCCTTTATCAGCGACCCATGCGGCTTTATTCCGAGTGACTTTGCTCTGCCTTGCTGCGAACTTTCGCCCTTTTCTTCCCTTCTCTACTACTCACTGAACTTTTACTGTCTTTCCTTTATCAGCGACCCATGCTGCTTTTTTCGTGACTTTGCTCGGCCTTGCTGAGAACTTTCGCCCTTTTCTTCCCTTCCCTACTACTCACTGCACTTTTACTGCCTTTCCTTTATCAGTGACCAGTGCCGCTTTCTTCCAAGACTTTGCTCTGCCTTGCTGCGAACTTCCGCCCTTTTCTTCCCTTCTCTACTACTCACTGCACTTTTACTGTCTTTCCTTTATCAGCGACCCATGCCGCTTTCTTCCGAGTGACTTTGCTCTGCCTTGCTGCGAACTTTCGCCCTTTTCTTCCCTTCTTTACTACTCACTGCACTTTTACTGTCTTTCCTTTATCAGTGACCCGTGCCTCTTTCTTCCGAATGACTTTGCCCTGCCTTGTTGCGAACTTTCGCCCTTTTCTTCCCTTCTCTACTACTCACTGCACTTTTACTGTCTTTCCTTTATCAGTGACCCATGCTGCTTTCTTCCGAGTGACTTTGCTCTGCCTTGCTGCGAACTTCCGCCCTTTTCTTCCCTTCTCTACTACTCACTGCACTTTTACTGTCTTTCCTTTATCAGAGACCCATGCCGCTTTCTTCCGAGTGACTTTGCTCTACCTTGCTGCGAAGTTTCGCCCTTTTCTTCCCTTCTCTACTACTCACTGCACTTTTACTGTCTTTCCTTTATCAGCGACCCATGCTGCTTTCTTCCGAGTGACTTTGCTCTGCCTTGCTGAGAACTTTCGCCCTTTTCTTCCCTTCTCTACTACTCACTGCACTTTTACTGTCTTTCCTTTATCAGCGACCGCTTTCTTCCAAGACTTTGCGCTGCTTGCTGCGAACTTTCGCCCTTTTCTTCCCTACTCTAATACTCTCTGCACTTTTACTGTCTTTCCTTTATCAGCGACCCATGCCGCTTTCTTCCGAGTGACTTTGCTCTGCCTTGCTGAGAACTTTCGCCCTTTTCTTCCCTACTCTACTACTCACTGCACTTTTACTGTCTTTCCTTTATCAGCGACCGCTTTCTTCCAAGACTTTGCGCTGCTTGCTGCGAACTTTCGCCCTTTTCTTCCCTACTCTACTACTCTCTGCACTTTTACTGTCTTTCCTTTATCAGCAACCCATGCCGCTTTCTTCCGAGTGACATTGCTCTGCCTTGCTGCGAACTTTCGCCCTTTTCTTCTCTTCTCTACTACTCTTTTACTGTCTTTAATTTATCAGCGACCGCTTTCTTTTAAGACTTTGCGCTGCCTTGCTGCGAACTTTCGCCCTTTTCTTCCCTACTCTACTACTCACTGCACTTTTACTGTCTTTGCTTTATCAGCGACCCGTGCCTCTTTCTTCCGAATGATTTTGCTCTGCCTTGCTGCGAACTTTCGCCCTTTTCTTCCCTTCTCTACTACTCACTGCACTTTTACTGTCCTTCCTTTATCAGCGACCCATGCCGCTTTCTTCCAAGACTTTGCTCTGCCTTGATGCGAACTTCCGCCCTTTTCTTCCCTTCTCTACTACTCTCTGCACTTTTACTGTCATTCCTTTATCAGCGACCCATGCCGATTTCTTCCGAGTGACTTTGCTCTGCCTTGCTGCGAACTTTCGCCCTTTTCTTTCCTTCTTTACTACTCACTGCACTTTTACTGTTTTTCCTTTATCAGTGACCCGTGCCTCTTTCTTCCGAATGATTTTGCTCTGCCTTGCTGCGAACTTTCGAACTTTTCTTCCCTTCTCTACTACTTACTGCACTTTTACTGTCTTTCCTTTATCAGCGACCCATGCCGCTTTCTTCCGAGTGACTTTACTCTGCCTTGCTGCGAACTTTCGCCCTTTTCTTCTCTTCTCTACTACTCACTGCACTTTTACTGTCTTTCCTTTATCAGCGACCCATGCTGCTTTCTTCCGAGTGACTTTGCTCTGCCTTGCTGCGAACTTTCACCCTTTTCTTCCCTTCTCTACTACTCACTGCACTTTTACTAACTTTCCTTTATCAGCGACCCATGCCGCTTTCTTCCGAATGATTTTGCTCTGCCTTGCTGCGAACTTTCGCCCTTTTCTTCCCTTCTTTACTACTCACTGCACTTTTACTGTCTTTCCTTTATCAGCGACCGCTTTCTTCCAAGACTTTGCGCTGCCTTGCTGCGAACTTTCGCCCTTTTCTTCCCTACTCTACTACTCTCTGCACTTTTACTGTCTTTCCTTTATCAGCGACCCATGCCGCTTTCTTCCGAGTGACTTTGCTCTGCCTTGCTGCGAACTTTCGCCCTTTTCTTCCCTTCTCTACTACTCACTGCACTTTTACCGTTTTTCCTTTATCAGTGACCCGTGCCTCTTTCTTCCGAATGATTTTGCTCTGCCTTGCTGCGAACTTTCACCCTTTTTGTTCCCTTCTCTACTACTCACTGCACTTTTACTGTCCTTCCTTTATCAGCGACGACCCGTGCCTCTTTCTTCCGAATGATTTTGCTCTGCCTTGCTGCGAACTTTCGCCCTTTTTGTTCCCTTCTCTACTACTCACTGCACTTTTACTGTCCTTCCTTTATCAGCGACGACCCGTGCCGCTTTCTTCCAAGACTTTGCTCTGCCTTGCTGCGAACTTTCACCCTTTTCTTCCCTTCTCTACTACTCACTGCACTTTTACTGTCTTTCCTTTATCAGCGACCCATGCCGCTTTCTTCCGAGTGACTTTACTCTGCCTTGCTGCGAACTTTTGCCCTTTTCTTGTCTTCTCTACTACTCACTGCACTTTTACTGTCTTTCCTATATCAGCAACCCGTGCCACTTACTTTCGAGTGACATTGCTCTGCCTTGCTGCGAACTTTCGCCCTTTTCTTCCCTTCTCTACTACTCACTGCACTTTTACTGTCTTTCCTTTATCAGTGACCCATGCCACTTTCTTCCGAATGACTGTGCTCTGCCTTGCTGCGAACTTTCGCCCTTTTCTTCCCTTCTCTACTACTCACTGCACTTTTACTGTCTTTCCTTTATCAGTGACCCATGCCACTTTCTTCCGAATGACTGTGCTCTGCCTTGCTGCGAACTTTCGCCCTTTTCTTCCCTTCTCTACTACTCACTGCACTTTTACTGTCTTTCCTTTATCAGTGACCCATGCCGCTTTCCTCCGAGACTTTGCACTGCCTTGCTGCGAACTTTCGCCCTTTTCTTCCCTTCTCTACTACTCACTGCACTTTTACTGTCTTTCCTTTATCAGCGACCCATGCCACTTTCTTCCGAATGACTGTGCTCTGCCTTGCTGCGAACTTTCGCCCTTTTCTTCCCTTCTCTACTACTCACTGCACTTTTACTGTCTTTCCTTTATCAGTGACCCGTGCCGCTTTCTTCCAAGACTCTGCTCTGCCTTGCTGCGAACTTTCGCCCTTTTCTTCCCTTCTCTACTACTCACTGAACTTTTACTGTCTTTCCTTTATCAGCGACCCATGCTGCTTTTTTCGTGACTTTGCTCGGCCTTGCTGCGAACTTTCGCCCTTTTCTTCCCTTCTCTACTACTCACTGAACTCTTACTGTCTTTCCTTTATCAGCGACCCATGCGGCTTTATTCCGAGTGACTTTGCTCTGCCTTGCTGCGAACTTTCGCCCTTTTCTTCCCTTCTCTACTACTCACTGAACTTTTACTGTCTTTCCTTTATCAGCGACCCATGCTGCTTTTTTCGTGACTTTGCTCGGCCTTGCTGAGAACTTTCGCCCTTTTCTTCCCTTCCCTACTACTCACTGCACTTTTACTGCCTTTCCTTTATCAGTGACCCGTGCCGCTTTCTTCCAAGACTTTGCTCTGCATTGCTGCGAACTTCCGCCCTTTTCTTCCCTTCTCTACTACTCACTGCACTTTTACTGTCTTTCCTTTATCAGTGACCCGTGCCGCTTTCTTCCAAGACTTTGCTCTGCCTTGCTGCGAACTTTCGCCCTTTTCTTCCCTTCTCTACTACTCACTGAACTTTTACTGTCTTTCCTTTATCAGTGACCCATGCTGCTTTCTTCCGAGTGACTTTGCTCTGCCTTGCTGCGAACTTCCGCCCTTTTCTTCCCTTCTCTACTACTCACTGCACTTTTACTGTCTTTCCTTTATCAGCGACCCATGCCGCTTTCTTCCGAGTGACTTTGCTCTACCTTGCTGCGAAGTTTCGCCCTTTTCTTCCCTTCTCTACTACTCACTGCACTTTTACTGTCTTTCCTTTATCAGCGACCCATGCTGCTTTCTTCCGAGTGACTTTGCTCTGCCTTGCTGAGAACTTTCGCCCTTTTCTTCCCTTCTCTACTACTCACTGCACTTTTACTGTCTTTCCTTTATCAGCGACCACTTTCTTCCAAGACTTTGCGCTGCTTGCTGCGAACTTTCGCCCTTTTCTTCCCTTCTCTACTACTCACTGAACTTTTACTGTCTTTCCTTTATCAGCGACCCATGCAGCTTTTTTCGTGACTTTGCTCGGCCTTGCTGCGAACTTTCGCCCTTTTCTTCCCTTCTCTACTACTCACTGAACTCTTACTGTCTTTCCTTTATCAGCGACCCATGCGGCTTTATTCCGAGTGACTTTGCTCTGCCTTGCTGCGAACTTTCGCCCTTTTCTTCCCTTCTCTACTACTCACTGAACTTTTACTGTCTTTCCTTTATCAGCGACCCATGCTGCTTTTTTCGTGACTTTGCTCGGCCTTGCTGAGAACTTTCGCCCTTTTCTTCCCTTCCCTACTACTCACTGCACTTTTACTGCCTTTCCTTTATCAGTGACCCGTGCCGCTTTCTTCCAAGACTTTGCTCTGCCTTGCTGCGAACTTCCGCCCTTTTCTTCCCTTCTCTACTACTCACTGCACTTTTACTGTCTTTCCTTTATCAGCGACCCATGCCGCTTTCTTCCGAGTGACTTTGCTCTGCCTTGCTGCGAACTTTCGCCCTTTTCTTCCCTTCTTTACTACTCACTGCACTTTTACTGTCTTTCCTTTATCAGTGACCCGTGCCTCTTTCTTCCGAATGACTTTGCCCTGCCTTGTTGCGAACTTTCGCCCTTTTCTTCTCTTCTCTACTACTCTTTTACTGTCTTTCCTTTATCAGCGACCGCTTTCTTCCAAGACTTTGCGCTGCCTTGCTGCGAACTTTCGCCCTTTTCTTCCCTACTCTACTACTCACTGCACTTTTACTGTCTTTGCTTTATCAGCGACCCGTGCCTCTTTCTTCCGAATGATTTTGCTCTGCCTTGCTGCGAACTTTCGCCCTTTTCTTCCCTTCTCTACTACTCACTGCACTTTTACTGTCCTTCCTTTATCAGCGACCCATGCCGCTTTCTTCCAAGACTTTGCTCTGCCTTGATGCGAACTTCCGCCCTTTTCTTCCCTTCTCTACTACTCTCTGCACTTTTACTGTCATTCCTTTATCAGCGACCCATGCCGATTTCTTCCGAGTGACTTTGCTCTGCCTTGCTGCGAACTTTCGCCCTTTTCTTTCCTTCTTTACTACTCACTGCACTTTTACTGTCTTTCCTTTATCAGTGACCCGTGCCTCTTTCTTCCGAATGATTTTGCTCTGCCTTGCTGCGAACTTTCGAACTTTTCTTCCCTTCTCTACTACTTACTGCACTTTTACTGTCTTTCCTTTATCAGCGACCCATGCCGCTTTCTTCCGACTGACTTTACTCTGCCTTGCTGCGAACTTTCGCCCTTTTCTTCTCTTCTCTACTACTCACTGCACTTTTACTGTCTTTCCTTTATCAGCGACCCATGCTGCTTTCTTCCGAGTGACTTTGCTCTGCCTTGCTGCGAACTTTCACCCTTTTCTTCCCTTCTCTACTACTCACTGCACTTTTACTGTCTTTCCTTTATCAGCGACCCATGCCGCTTTCTTCCGAATGATTTTGCTCTGCCTTGCTGCGAACTTTCGCCCTTTTCTTCCCTTCTTTACTACTCACTGCACTTTTACTGTCTTTCCTTTATCAGCGACCGCTTTCTTCCAAGACTTTGCGCTGCCTTGCTGCGAACTTTCGCCCTTTTCTTCCCTACTCTACTACTCTCTGCACTTTTACTGTCTTTCCTTTATCAGCGACCCATGCCGCTTTCTTCCGAGTGACTTTGCTCTGCCTTGCTGCGAACTTTCGCCCTTTTCTTCCCTACTCTACTACTCACTGCACTTTTACTGTCTTTGCTTTATCAGCAACCCGTGCCTCTTTCTTCCGAATGATTTTGCTCTGCCTTGCTGCGAACTTTCGCCCTTTTCTTCCCTTCTCTACTACTCACTGCACTTTTACCGTTTTTCCTTTATCAGTGACCCGTGCCTCTTTCTTCCGAATGATTTTGCTCTGCCTTGCTGCGAACTTTCGCCCTTTTTGTTCCCTTCTCTACTACTCACTGCACTTTTACTGTCCTTCCTTTATCAGCGACGACCCGTGCCTCTTTCTTCCGAATGATTTTGCTCTGCCTTGCTGCGAACTTTCGCCCTTTTTGTTCCCTTCTCTACTACTCACTGCACTTTTACTGTCCTTCCTTTATCAGCGACGACCCGTGCCGCTTTCTTCCAAGACTTTGCTCTGCCTTGCTGCGAACTTTCACCCTTTTCTTCCCTTCTCTACTACTCACTGCACTTTTACTGTCTTTCCTTTATCAGCGACCCATGCCGCTTTCTTCCGAGTGACTTTACTCTGCCTTGCTGCGAACTTTTGCCCTTTTCTTGTCTTCTCTACTACTCACTGCACTTTTACTGTCTTTCCTATATCAGCAACCCGTGCCACTTACTTTCGAGTGACATTGCTCTGCCTTGCTGCGAACTTTCGCCCTTTTCTTCCCTTCTCTACTACTCACTGCACTTTTACTGTCTTTCCTTTATCAGTGACCCGTGCCGCTTTCCTCCGAGACTTTGCACTGCCTTGCTGCGAACTTTCGCCCTTTTCTTCCCTTCTCTACTACTCACTGCACTTTTACTGTCTTTCCTTTATCAGCGACCCATGCTGCTTTCTTCCGAGTGACTTTGCTCTGCCTTGCTGAGAACTTTCGCCCTTTTCTTCCCTTCTCTACTACTCACTGCACTTTTACTGTCTTTCCTTTATCAGCAACCCGTGCCGCTTTCTTCCGAGTGACTTTACTCTGCCTTGCTGCGAACTTTTGCCCTTTTCTTGTCTTCTCTACTACTCACTGCACTTTTACTGTCTTTCCTATATCAGCAACCCGTGCCACTTACTTTCGAGTGACATTGCTCTGCCTTGCTGCGAACTTTCGCCCTTTTCTTCCCTACTCTACTACTCACTGCACTTTTACTGTCTTTCCTTTATCAGCGACCCATGCTGCTTTCTTCCGAGTGACTTTACTCTGCCTTGCTGCGAACTTTTGCCCTTTTCTTGTCTTCTCTACTACTCACTGCACTTTTACTGTCTTTCCTATATCAGCAACCCGTGCCACTTACTTTCGAGTGACATTGCTCTGCCTTGCTGCGAACTTTCGCCCTTTTCTTCCCTTCTCTACTACTCTCTGCACTTTTACTGTCTTTCCTTTATCAGCAACCCGTGCCGCTTTCTTCCGAGTGACTTTACTCTGCCTTGCTGCGAACTTTTGCCCTTTTCTTGTCTTCTCTACTACTCACTGCACTTTTACTGTCTTTCCTATATCAGCAACCCGTGCCACTTACTTTCGAGTGACATTGCTCTGCCTTGCTGCGAACTTTCGCCCTTTTCTTCCCTACTCTACTACTCACTGCACTTTTACTGTCTTTCCTTTATCAGCAACCCGTGCCGCTTTCTTCCGAGTGACTTTACTCTGCCTTGCTGCGAACTTTTGCCCTTTTCTTGTCTTCTCTACTACTCACTGCACTTTTACTGTCTTTCCTATATCAGCAACCCGTGCCACTTACTTTCGAGTGACATTGCTCTGCCTTGCTGCGAACTTTCGCCCTTTTCTTCCCTTCTCTACTACTCTCTGCACTTTTACTGTCTTTCCTTTATCAGCGACCCATGCTGCTTTCTTCCGAGTGACTTTGCTCTGCCTTGCTGAGAACTTTCGCCCTTTTCTTCCCTTCTCTACTACTCACTGCACTTTTACTGTCTTTCCTTTATCAGCGACCCATGCCGCTTTCTTCCGAGTGACTTTACTCTGCCTTGCTGCGAACTTTTGCCCTTTTCTTGTCTTCTCTACTACTCACTGCACTTTTACTGTCTTTCCTATATCAGCAACCCGTGCCACTTACTTTCGAGTGACATTGCTCTGCCTTGCTGCGAACTTTCGCCCTTTTCTTCCCTACTCTACTACTCACTGCACTTTTACTGTCTTTCCTTTATCAGTGACCCGTGCCGCTTTCCTCCGAGACTTTGCACTGCCTTGCTGCGAACTTTCGCCCTTTTCTTCCCTTCTCTACTACTCACTGCACTTTTACTGTCTTTCCTTTATCAGCGACCCATGCTGCTTTCTTCCGAGTGACTTTGCTCTGCCTTGCTGAGAACTTTCGCCCTTTTCTTCCCTTCTCTACTACTCACTGCACTTTTACTGTCTTTCCTTTATCAGCGACCGCTTTCTTCCAAGACTTTGCGCTGCTTGCTGCGAACTTTCGCCCTTTTCTTCCCTACTCTACTACTCTCTGCACTTTTACTGTCTTTCCTTTATCAGCGACCCATGCCGCTTTCTTCCGAGTGACTTTGCTCTGCCTTGCTGAGAACTTTCGCCCTTTTCTTCCCTACTCTACTACTCACTGCACTTTTACTGTCTTTCCTTTATCAGCGACCGCTTTCTTCCAAGACTTTGCGCTGCTTGCTGCGAACTTTCGCCCTTTTCTTCCCTACTCTACTACTCTCTGCACTTTTACTGTCTTTCCTTTATCAGCGACCCATGCCGCTTTCTTCCGAGTGACTTTGCTCTGCCTTGCTGAGAACTTTCGCCCTTTTCTTCCCTACTCTACTACTCACTGCACTTTTACTGTCTTTCCTTTATCAGCGACCGCTTTCTTCCAAGACTTTGCGCTGCTTGCTGCGAACTTTCGCCCTTTTCTTCCCTACTCTACTACTCTCTGCACTTTTACTGTCTTTCCTTTATCAGCGACCCATGCCGCTTTCTTCCGAGTGACTTTGCTCTGCCTTGCTGCGAACTTTCGCCCTTTTCTTCCCTACTCTACTACTCACTGCACTTTTACTGTCTTTGCTTTATCAGCAACCCGTGCCTCTTTCTTCCGAATGATTTTGCTCTGCCTTGCTGCAAACTTTCGCCCTTTTCTTCCCTTCTCTACTACTCACTGCACTTTTACCGTTTTTCCTTTATCAGTGACCCGTGCCTCTTTCTTCCGAATGATTTTGCTCTGCCTTGCTGCGAACTTTCGCCCTTTTTGTTCCCTTCTCTACTACTCACTGCACTTTTACTGTCCTTCCTTTATCAGCGACGACCCGTGCCTCTTTCTTCCGAATGATTTTGCTCTGCCTTGCTGCGAACTTTCGCCCTTTTTGTTCCCTTCTCTACTACTCACTGCACTTTTACTGTCCTTCCTTTATCAGCGACGACCCGTGCCGCTTTCTTCCAAGACTTTGCTCTGCCTTGCTGCGAACTTTCACCCTTTTCTTCCCTTCTCTACTACTCACTGCACTTTTACTGTCTTTCCTTTATCAGCGACCCATGCCGCTTTCTTCCGAGTGACTTTACTCTGCCTTGCTGCGAACTTTTGCCCTTTTCTTGTCTTCTCTACTACTCACTGCACTTTTACTGTCTTTCCTATATCAGCAACCCGTGCCACTTACTTTCGAGTGACATTGCTCTGCCTTGCTGCGAACTTTCGCCCTTTTCTTCCCTTCTCTACTACTCACTGCACTTTTACTGTCTTTCCTTTATCAGTGACCCGTGCCGCTTTCCTCCGAGACTTTGCACTGCCTTGCTGCGAACTTTCGCCCTTTTCTTCCCTTCTCTACTACTCACTGCACTTTTACTGTCTTTCCTTTATCAGCGACCCATGCTGCTTTCTTCCGAGTGACTTTGCTCTCCCTTGCTGAGAACTTTCGCCCTTTTCTTCCCTTCTCTACTACTCACTGCACTTTTACTGTCTTTCCTTTATCAGCGACCGCTTTCTTCCAAGACTTTGCGCTGCTTGCTGCGAACTTTCGCCCTTTTCTTCCCTACTCTACTACTCTCTGCACTTTTACTGTCTTTCCTTTATCAGCGACCCATGCCGCTTTCTTCCGAGTGACATTGCTCTGCCTTGCTGCGAACTTTCGCCCTTTTCTTCTCTTCTCTACTACTCTTTTACTGTCTTTCCTTTATCAGCGACCGCTTTCTTCCAAGACTTTGCGCTGCCTTGCTGCGAACTTTCGCCCTTTTCTTCCCTACTCTACTACTCACTGCACTTTTACTGTCTTTGCTTTATCAGCGACCCGTGCCTCTTTCTTCCGAATGATTTTGCTCTGCCTTGCTGCGAAGTTTCGCCCTTTTCTTCCCTTCTCTACTACTCACTGCACTTTTACTGTCCTTCCTTTATCAGCGACCCATGCCGCTTTCTTCCAAGACTTTGCTCTGCCTTGATGCGAACTTCCGCCCTTTTCTTCCCTTCTCTACTACTCTCTGCACTTTTACTGTCATTCCTTTATCAGCGACCCATGCCGATTTCTTCCGAGTGACTTTGCTCTGCCTTGCTGAGAACTTTCGCCCTTTTCTTTCCTTCTTTACTACTCACTGCACTTTTACTGTTTTTCCTTTATCAGTGACCCGTGCCTCTTTCTTCCGAATGATTTTGCTCTGCCTTGCTGCGAACTTTCGAACTTTTCTTCCCTTCTCTACTACTTACTGCACTTTTACTGTCTTTCCTTTATCAGCGACCCATGCCGCTTTCTTCCGAGTGACTTTACTCTGCCTTGCTGCGAACTTTCGCCCTTTTCTTCTCTTCTCTACTACTCACTGCACTTTTACTGTCTTTCCTTTATCAGCGACCCATGCTGCTTTCTTCCGAGTGACTTTGCTCTGCCTTGCTGCGAACTTTCACCCTTTTCTTCCCTTCTCTACTACTCACTGCACTTTTACTGTCTTTCCTTTATCAGCGACCCATGCCGCTTTCTTCCGAATGATTTTGCTCTGCCTTGCTGCGAACTTTCGCCCTTTTCTTCCCTTCTCTACTACTCACTGCACTTTTACTGTCTTTCCTTTATCAGCGACCGCTTTCTTCCAAGACTTTGCGCTGCCTTGCTGCGAACTTTCGCCCTTTTCTTCCCTACTCTACTACTCTCTGCACTTTTACTGTCTTTCCTTTATCAGCGACCCATGCCGCTTTCTTCCGAGTGACTTTGCTCTGCCTTGCTGCGAACTTTCGCCCTTTTCTTCCCTACTCTACTACTCACTGCACTTTTACTGTCTTTCCTTTATCAGCGACCCATGCCGCTTTCTTCCGAATGATTTTGCTCTGCCTTGCTGCGAACTTTCGCCCTTTTCTTCCCTTCTCTACTACTCACTGCACTTTTACTGTCTTTCCTTTATCAGCGACCGCTTTCTTCCAAGACTTTGCGCTGCCTTGCTGCGAACTTTCGCCCTTTTCTTCCCTACTCTACTACTCTCTGCACTTTTACTGTCTTTCCTTTATCAGCGACCCATGCCGCTTTCTTCCGAGTGACTTTGCTCTGCCTTGCTGCGAACTTTCGCCCTTTTCTTCCCTACTCTACTACTCACTGCACTTTTACTGTCTTTGCTTTATCAGCAACCCGTGCCTCTTTCTTCCGAATGATTTTGCTCTGCCTTGCTGCGAACTTTCGCCCTTTTCTTCCCTTCTCTACTACTCACTGCACTTTTACCGTTTTTCCTTTATCAGTGACCCGTGCCTCTTTCTTCCGAATGATTTTGCTCTGCCTTGCTGCGAACTTTCGCCCTTTTTGTTCCCTTCTCTACTACTCACTGCACTTTTACTGTCCTTCCTTTATCAGCGACGACCCGTGCCTCTTTCTTCCGAATGATTTTGCTCTGCCTTGCTGCGAACTTTCGCCCTTTTTGTTCCCTTCTCTACTACTCACTGCACTTTTACTGTCCTTCCTTTATCAGCGACGACCCGTGCCGCTTTCTTCCAAGACTTTGCTCTGCCTTGCTGCGAACTTTCACCCTTTTCTTCCCTTCTCTACTACTCACTGCACTTTTACTGTCTTTCCTTTATCAGCGACCCATGCCGCTTTCTTCCGAGTGACTTTACTCTGCCTTGCTGCGAACTTTTGCCCTTTTCTTGTCTTCTCTACTACTCACTGCACTTTTACTGTCTTTCCTATATCAGCAACCCGTGCCACTTACTTTCGAGTGACATTGCTCTGCCTTGCTGCGAATTTTCGCCCTTTTCTTCCCTTCTCTACTACTCACTGCACTTTTACTGTCTTTCCTTTATCAGTGACCCGTGCCGCTTTCCTCCGAGACTTTGCACTGCCTTGCTGCGAACTTTCGCCCTTTTCTTCCCTTCTCTACTACTCACTGCACTTTTACTGTCTTTCCTTTATCAGCGACCCATGCCACTTTCTTCCGAATGACTGTGCTCTGCCTTGCTGCGAACTTTCGCCCTTTTCTTCCCTTCTCTACTACTCACTGCACTTTTACCGTTTTTCCTTTATCAGTGACCCGTGCCTCTTTCTTCCGAATGATTTTGCTCTGCCTTGCTGCAAACTTTCGCCCTTTTTGTTCCCTTCTCTACTACTCACTGCACTTTTACTGTCCTTCCTTTAACAGCGACGACCCGTGCCGCTTTCTTCCAAGACTTTGCTCTGCCTTGATGCGAACTTTCTACTTTTCTTCCCTTCACTACTACTCTCTGCATTTTTACTGTCTTTCCTTTATCAGCGACCCATGCCGCTTTCTTCCGAGTGACTTTGCTCTGCCTTGCTGCGAACTTTCGCCTTTTCTTCCCTACTCTACTACTCACTGCACTTTTACTGTTTTTCCTTTATCAGTGACCCGTGCCTCTTTCTTCCGAATTATTTTGCTCTGCCTTGCTGCGAACTTTCGCCCTTTTCTTCCCTTCTCTACTACTCACTGCACTTTTACTGTCCTTCCTTTATCAGCGACCCGTGCCGCTTTCTTCCAAGACTTTGCTCTGCCTTGATGCGAACTTTCGCCCTTTTCTTCCCTTCTCTACTACTCTCTGCATTTTTACTGTCTTTCCTTTATCAGCGACCCATGCCACTTTCTTCTGAGTGACTTTGCTCTGCCTTGCTGCGAACTTTCGCCCTTTTCTTCCCTTCTTTACTACTCACTGCACTTTTACTGTTTTCCTTTATCAGTGACCCGTGCCTCTTTCTTCCGAATGACTTTGCTCTGCCTTGCTGCGAACTTTCGCCCTTTTCTTCCCTTCTCTACTACTCACTGCACTTTTACTGTCTTTCCTTTATCAGCGACCCATGCCACTTTCTTCTGAGTGACTTTGCTCTGCCTTGCTGCGAACTTTCGCCCTTTTCTTCCCTTCTCTACTACTCACTGCTCTTTTACTGTCTTTCCTTTATCAGCGACCCATGTCTTCCGAGTGACTTTGCTTTGCCTTGTTGCGAACTTTCGCCCTTTTCTTCCCTTCTCTACTACTCACTGCACTTTTACTGTCTTTCCTTTATCAGCGACCCATGCTGCTTTCTTCCGAGTGACTTTGCTCCGCCTTGCTGCGAACTTTCGCCTTTTCTTCCCTTCTCTACTACTCACTGCACTTTTACTGTCTTTCCTTTATCAGCGACCCGTGCCCCTTTCTTCCAAGACTTTGCTTTCTTCCAAGACTTTGCGCTGCCTTGATGCGAACTTTCGCCCTTTTCTTCCCTTCTCTACTACTCACTGCACTTTTACTGTCTTTCCTTTATCAGCGACCCATGCCGCTTTCTTCCGAGTGACTTTACTCTGCCTTGCTGCGAACTTTTGCCCTTTTCTTGTCTTCTCTACTACTCACTGCACTTTTACTGTCTTTCCTATATCAGCAACCCGTGCCACTTACTTTCGAGTGACATTGCTCTGCCTTGCTGCGAACTTTCGCCCTTTTCTTCCCTTCTCTACTACTCACTGCACTTTTACTGTCTTTCCTTTATCAGCGACCCATGCCACTTTCTTCCGAATGACTGTGCTCTGCCTTGCTGCGAACTTTCGCCCTTTTCTTCCCTTCTCTACTACTCACTGCACTTTTACTGTCTTTCCTTTATCAGCGACCCATGCTGCTTTTTTCGTGACTTTGCTCGGCCTTGCTGCGAACTTTCGCCCTTTTCTTCCCTTCTCTACTACTCACTGAACTCTTACTGTCTTTCCTTTATCAGCGACCCATGCGGCTTTATTCCGAGTGACTTTGCTCTGCCTTGCTGCGAACTTTCGCCCTTTTCTTCCCTTCTCTACTACTCACTGAACTTTTACTGTCTTTCCTTTATCAGCGACCCATGCTGCTTTTTTCGTGACTTTGCTCGGCCTTGCTGAGAACTTTCGCCCTTTTCTTCCCTTCCCTACTACTCACTGCACTTTTACTGCCTTTCCTTTATCAGTGACCCGTGCCGCTTTCTTCCAAGACTTTGCTCTGCATTGCTGCGAACTTCCGCCCTTTTCTTCCCTTCTCTACTACTCACTGCACTTTTACTGTCTTTCCTTTATCAGTGACCCGTGCCGCTTTCTTCCAAGACTTTGCTCTGCCTTGCTGCGAACTTTCGCCCTTTTCTTCCCTTCTCTACTACTCACTGAACTTTTACTGTCTTTCCTTTATCAGTGACCCATGCTGCTTTCTTCCGAGTGACTTTGCTCTGCCTTGCTGCGAACTTCCGCCCTTTTCTTCCCTTCTCTACTACTCACTGCACTTTTACTGTCTTTCCTTTATCAGCGACCCATGCCGCTTTCTTCCGAGTGACTTTGCTCTACCTTGCTGCGAAGTTTCGCCCTTTTCTTCCCTTCTCTACTACTCACTGCACTTTTACTGTCTTTCCTTTATCAGCGACCCATGCTGCTTTCTTCCGAGTGACTTTGCTCTGCCTTGCTGAGAACTTTCGCCCTTTTCTTCCCTTCTCGACTACTCACTGCACTTTTACTGTCTTTCCTTTATCAGCGACCGCTTCCTTCCAAGACTTTGCGCTGCTTGCTGCGAACTTTCGCCCTTTTCTTCCCTTCTCTACTACTCACTGAACTTTTACTGTCTTTCCTTTATCAGCGACCCATGCTGCTTTTTTCGTGACTTTGCTCGGCCTTGCTGCGAACTTTCGCCCTTTTCTTCCCTTCTCTACTACTCACTGAACTCTTACTGTCTTTCCTTTATCAGCGACCCATGCGGCTTTATTCCGAGTGACTTTGCTCTGCCTTGCTGCGAACTTTCGCCCTTTTCTTCCCTTCTCTACTACTCACTGAACTTTTACTGTCTTTCCTTTATCAGCGACCCATGCTGCTTTTTTCGTGACTTTGCTCGGCCTTGCTGAGAACTTTCGCCCTTTTCTTCCCTTCCCTACTACTCACTGCACTTTTACTGCCTTTCCTTTATCAGTGACCAGTGCCGCTTTCTTCCAAGACTTTGCTCTGCCTTGCTGCGAACTTCCGCCCTTTTCTTCCCTTCTCTACTACTCACTGCACTTTTACTGTCTTTCCTTTATCAGCGACCCATGCCGCTTTCTTCCGAGTGACTTTGCTCTGCCTTGCTGCGAACTTTCGCCCTTTTCTTCCCTTCTTTACTACTCACTGCACTTTTACTGTCTTTCCTTTATCAGTGACCCGTGCCTCTTTCTTCCGAATGACTTTGCCCTGCCTTGTTGCGAACTTTCGCCCTTTTCTTCCCTTCTCTACTACTCACTGCACTTTTACTGTCTTTCCTTTATCAGTGACCCATGCTGCTTTCTTCCGAGTGACTTTGCTCTGCCTTGCTGCGAACTTCCGCCCTTTTCTTCCCTTCTCTACTACTCACTGCACTTTTACTGTCTTTCCTTTATCAGAGACCCATGCCGCTTTCTTCCGAGTGACTTTGCTCTACCTTGCTGCGAAGTTTCGCCCTTTTCTTCCCTTCTCTACTACTCACTGCACTTTTACTGTCTTTCCTTTATCAGCGACCCATGCTGCTTTCTTCCGAGTGACTTTGCTCTGCCTTGCTGAGAACTTTCGCCCTTTTCTTCCCTTCTCTACTACTCACTGCACTTTTACTGTCTTTCCTTTATCAGCGACCGCTTTCTTCCAAGACTTTGCGCTGCTTGCTGCGAACTTTCGCCCTTTTCTTCCCTACTCTAATACTCTCTGCACTTTTACTGTCTTTCCTTTATCAGCGACCCATGCCGCTTTCTTCCGAGTGACTTTGCTCTGCCTTGCTGAGAACTTTCGCCCTTTTCTTCCCTACTCTACTACTCACTGCACTTTTACTGTCTTTCCTTTATCAGCGACCGCTTTCTTCCAAGACTTTGCGCTGCTTGCTGCGAACTTTCGCCCTTTTCTTCCCTACTCTACTACTCTCTGCACTTTTACTGTCTTTCCTTTATCAGCAACCCATGCCGCTTTCTTCCGAGTGACATTGCTCTGCCTTGCTGCGAACTTTCGCCCTTTTCTTCTCTTCTCTACTACTCTTTTACTGTCTTTAATTTATCAGCGACCGCTTTCTTTTAAGACTTTGCGCTGCCTTGCTGCGAACTTTCGCCCTTTTCTTCCCTACTCTACTACTCACTGCACTTTTACTGTCTTTGCTTTATCAGCGACCCGTGCCTCTTTCTTCCGAATGATTTTGCTCTGCCTTGCTGCGAACTTTCGCCCTTTTCTTCCCTTCTCTACTACTCACTGCACTTTTACTGTCCTTCCTTTATCAGCGACCCATGCCGCTTTCTTCCAAGACTTTGCTCTGCCTTGATGCGAACTTCCGCCCTTTTCTTCCCTTCTCTACTACTCTCTGCACTTTTACTGTCATTCCTTTATCAGCGACCCATGCCGATTTCTTCCGAGTGACTTTGCTCTGCCTTGCTGCGAACTTTCGCCCTTTTCTTTCCTTCTTTACTACTCACTGCACTTTTACTGTTTTTCCTTTATCAGTGACCCGTGCCTCTTTCTTCCGAATGATTTTGCTCTGCCTTGCTGCGAACTTTCGAACTTTTCTTCCCTTCTCTACTACTTACTGCACTTTTACTGTCTTTCCTTTATCAGCGACCCATGCCGCTTTCTTCCGAGTGACTTTACTCTGCCTTGCTGCGAACTTTCGCCCTTTTCTTCTCTTCTCTACTACTCACTGCACTTTTACTGTCTTTCCTTTATCAGCGACCCATGCTGCTTTCTTCCGAGTGACTTTGCTCTGCCTTGCTGCGAACTTTCACCCTTTTCTTCCCTTCTCTACTACTCACTGCACTTTTACTAACTTTCCTTTATCAGCGACCCATGCCGCTTTCTTCCGAATGATTTTGCTCTGCCTTGCTGCGAACTTTCGCCCTTTTCTTCCCTTCTTTACTACTCACTGCACTTTTACTGTCTTTCCTTTATCAGCGACCGCTTTCTTCCAAGACTTTGCGCTGCCTTGCTGCGAACTTTCGCCCTTTTCTTCCCTACTCTACTACTCTCTGCACTTTTACTGTCTTTCCTTTATCAGCGACCCATGCCGCTTTCTTCCGAGTGACTTTGCTCTGCCTTGCTGCGAACTTTCGCCCTTTTCTTCCCTTCTCTACTACTCACTGCACTTTTACCGTTTTTCCTTTATCAGTGACCCGTGCCTCTTTCTTCCGAATGATTTTGCTCTGCCTTGCTGCGAACTTTCACCCTTTTTGTTCCCTTCTCTACTACTCACTGCACTTTTACTGTCCTTCCTTTATCAGCGACGACCCGTGCCTCTTTCTTCCGAATGATTTTGCTCTGCCTTGCTGCGAACTTTCGCCCTTTTTGTTCCCTTCTCTACTACTCACTGCACTTTTACTGTCCTTCCTTTATCAGCGACGACCCGTGCCGCTTTCTTCCAAGACTTTGCTCTGCCTTGCTGCGAACTTTCACCCTTTTCTTCCCTTCTCTACTACTCACTGCACTTTTACTGTCTTTCCTTTATCAGCGACCCATGCCGCTTTCTTCCGAGTGACTTTACTCTGCCTTGCTGCGAACTTTTGCCCTTTTCTTGTCTTCTCTACTACTCACTGCACTTTTACTGTCTTTCCTATATCAGCAACCCGTGCCACTTACTTTCGAGTGACATTGCTCTGCCTTGCTGCGAACTTTCGCCCTTTTCTTCCCTTCTCTACTACTCACTGCACTTTTACTGTCTTTCCTTTATCAGTGACCCATGCCACTTTCTTCCGAATGACTGTGCTCTGCCTTGCTGCGAACTTTCGCCCTTTTCTTCCCTTCTCTACTACTCACTGCACTTTTACTGTCTTTCCTTTATCAGTGACCCATGCCACTTTCTTCCGAATGACTGTGCTCTGCCTTGCTGCGAACTTTCGCCCTTTTCTTCCCTTCTCTACTACTCACTGCACTTTTACTGTCTTTCCTTTATCAGTGACCCATGCCGCTTTCCTCCGAGACTTTGCACTGCCTTGCTGCGAACTTTCGCCCTTTTCTTCCCTTCTCTACTACTCACTGCACTTTTACTGTCTTTCCTTTATCAGCGACCCATGCCACTTTCTTCCGAATGACTGTGCTCTGCCTTGCTGCGAACTTTCGCCCTTTTCTTCCCTTCTCTACTACTCACTGCACTTTTACTGTCTTTCCTTTATCAGTGACCCGTGCCGCTTTCTTCCAAGACTCTGCTCTGCCTTGCTGCGAACTTTCGCCCTTTTCTTCCCTTCTCTACTACTCACTGAACTTTTACTGTCTTTCCTTTATCAGCGACCCATGCTGCTTTTTTCGTGACTTTGCTCGGCCTTGCTGCGAACTTTCGCCCTTTTCTTCCCTTCTCTACTACTCACTGAACTCTTACTGTCTTTCCTTTATCAGCGACCCATGCGGCTTTATTCCGAGTGACTTTGCTCTGCCTTGCTGCGAACTTTCGCCCTTTTCTTCCCTTCTCTACTACTCACTGAACTTTTACTGTCTTTCCTTTATCAGCGACCCATGCTGCTTTTTTCGTGACTTTGCTCGGCCTTGCTGAGAACTTTCGCCCTTTTCTTCCCTTCCCTACTACTCACTGCACTTTTACTGCCTTTCCTTTATCAGTAACCCGTGCCGCTTTCTTCCAAGACTTTGCTCTGCATTGCTGCGAACTTCCGCCCTTTTCTTCCCTTCTCTACTACTCACTGCACTTTTACTGTCTTTCCTTTATCAGTGACCCGTGCCGCTTTCTTCCAAGACTTTGCTCTGCCTTGCTGCGAACTTTCGCCCTTTTCTTCCCTTCTCTACTACTCACTGAACTTTTACTGTCTTTCCTTTATCAGTGACCCATGCTGCTTTCTTCCGAGTGACTTTGCTCTGCCTTGCTGCGAACTTCCGCCCTTTTCTTCCCTTCTCTACTACTCACTGCACTTTTACTGTCTTTCCTTTATCAGCGACCCATGCCGCTTTCTTCCGAGTGACTTTGCTCTACCTTGCTGCGAAGTTTCGCCCTTTTCTTCCCTTCTCTACTACTCACTGCACTTTTACTGTCTTTCCTTTATCAGCGACCCATGCTGCTTTCTTCCGAGTGACTTTGCTCTGCCTTGCTGAGAACTTTCGCCCTTTTCTTCCCTTCTCTACTACTCACTGCACTTTTACTGTCTTTCCTTTATCAGCGACCACTTTCTTCCAAGACTTTGCGCTGCTTGCTGCGAACTTTCGCCCTTTTCTTCCCTTCTCTACTACTCACTGAACTTTTACTGTCTTTCCTTTATCAGCGACCCATGCAGCTTTTTTCGTGACTTTGCTCGGCCTTGCTGCGAACTTTCGCCCTTTTCTTCCCTTCTCTACTACTCACTGAACTCTTACTGTCTTTCCTTTATCAGCGACCCATGCGGCTTTATTCCGAGTGACTTTGCTCTGCCTTGCTGCGAACTTTCGCCCTTTTCTTCCCTTCTCTACTACTCACTGAACTTTTACTGTCTTTCCTTTATCAGCGACCCATGCTGCTTTTTTCGTGACTTTGCTCGGCCTTGCTGAGAACTTTCGCCCTTTTCTTCCCTTCCCTACTACTCACTGCACTTTTACTGCCTTTCCTTTATCAGTGACCCGTGCCGCTTTCTTCCAAGACTTTGCTCTGCCTTGCTGCGAACTTCCGCCCTTTTCTTCCCTTCTCTACTACTCACTGCACTTTTACTGTCTTTCCTTTATCAGCGACCCATGCCGCTTTCTTCCGAGTGACTTTGCTCTGCCTTGCTGCGAACTTTCGCCCTTTTCTTCCCTTCTTTACTACTCACTGCACTTTTACTGTCTTTCCTTTATCAGTGACCCGTGCCTCTTTCTTCCGAATGACTTTGCCCTGCCTTGTTGCGAACTTTCGCCCTTTTCTTCTCTTCTCTACTACTCTTTTACTGTCTTTCCTTTATCAGCGACCGCTTTCTTCCAAGACTTTGCGCTGCCTTGCTGCGAACTTTCGCCCTTTTCTTCCCTACTCTACTACTCACTGCACTTTTACTGTCTTTGCTTTATCAGCGACCCGTGCCTCTTTCTTCCGAATGATTTTGCTCTGCCTTGCTGCGAACTTTCGCCCTTTTCTTCCCTTCTCTACTACTCACTGCACTTTTACTGTCCTTCCTTTATCAGCGACCCATGCCGCTTTCTTCCAAGACTTTGCTCTGCCTTGATGCGAACTTCCGCCCTTTTCTTCCCTTCTCTACTACTCTCTGCACTTTTACTGTCATTCCTTTATCAGCGACCCATGCCGATTTCTTCCGAGTGACTTTGCTCTGCCTTGCTGCGAACTTTCGCCCTTTTCTTTCCTTCTTTACTACTCACTGCACTTTTACTGTCTTTCCTTTATCAGTGACCCGTGCCTCTTTCTTCCGAATGATTTTGCTCTGCCTTGCTGCGAACTTTCGAACTTTTCTTCCCTTCTCTACTACTTACTGCACTTTTACTGTCTTTCCTTTATCAGCGACCCATGCCGCTTTCTTCCGACTGACTTTACTCTGCCTTGCTGCGAACTTTCGCCCTTTTCTTCTCTTCTCTACTACTCACTGCACTTTTACTGTCTTTCCTTTATCAGCGACCCATGCTGCTTTCTTCCGAGTGACTTTGCTCTGCCTTGCTGCGAACTTTCACCCTTTTCTTCCCTTCTCTACTACTCACTGCACTTTTACTGTCTTTCCTTTATCAGCGACCCATGCCGCTTTCTTCCGAATGATTTTGCTCTGCCTTGCTGCGAACTTTCGCCCTTTTCTTCCCTTCTTTACTACTCACTGCACTTTTACTGTCTTTCCTTTATCAGCGACCGCTTTCTTCCAAGACTTTGCGCTGCCTTGCTGCGAACTTTCGCCCTTTTCTTCCCTACTCTACTACTCTCTGCACTTTTACTGTCTTTCCTTTATCAGCGACCCATGCCGCTTTCTTCCGAGTGACTTTGCTCTGCCTTGCTGCGAACTTTCGCCCTTTTCTTCCCTACTCTACTACTCACTGCACTTTTACTGTCTTTGCTTTATCAGCAACCCGTGCCTCTTTCTTCCGAATGATTTTGCTCTGCCTTGCTGCGAACTTTCGCCCTTTTCTTCCCTTCTCTACTACTCACTGCACTTTTACCGTTTTTCCTTTATCAGTGACCCGTGCCTCTTTCTTCCGAATGATTTTGCTCTGCCTTGCTGCGAACTTTCGCCCTTTTTGTTCCCTTCTCTACTACTCACTGCACTTTTACTGTCCTTCCTTTATCAGCGACGACCCGTGCCTCTTTCTTCCGAATGATTTTGCTCTGCCTTGCTGCGAACTTTCGCCCTTTTTGTTCCCTTCTCTACTACTCACTGCACTTTTACTGTCCTTCCTTTATCAGCGACGACCCGTGCCGCTTTCTTCCAAGACTTTGCTCTGCCTTGCTGCGAACTTTCACCCTTTTCTTCCCTTCTCTACTACTCACTGCACTTTTACTGTCTTTCCTTTATCAGCGACCCATGCCGCTTTCTTCCGAGTGACTTTACTCTGCCTTGCTGCGAACTTTTGCCCTTTTCTTGTCTTCTCTACTACTCACTGCACTTTTACTGTCTTTCCTATATCAGCAACCCGTGCCACTTACTTTCGAGTGACATTGCTCTGCCTTGCTGCGAACTTTCGCCCTTTTCTTCCCTTCTCTACTACTCACTGCACTTTTACTGTCTTTCCTTTATCAGTGACCCGTGCCGCTTTCCTCCGAGACTTTGCACTGCCTTGCTGCGAACTTTCGCCCTTTTCTTCCCTTCTCTACTACTCACTGCACTTTTACTGTCTTTCCTTTATCAGCGACCCATGCTGCTTTCTTCCGAGTGACTTTGCTCTGCCTTGCTGAGAACTTTCGCCCTTTTCTTCCCTTCTCTACTACTCACTGCACTTTTACTGTCTTTCCTTTATCAGCAACCCGTGCCGCTTTCTTCCGAGTGACTTTACTCTGCCTTGCTGCGAACTTTTGCCCTTTTCTTGTCTTCTCTACTACTCACTGCACTTTTACTGTCTTTCCTATATCAGCAACCCGTGCCACTTACTTTCGAGTGACATTGCTCTGCCTTGCTGCGAACTTTCGCCCTTTTCTTCCCTACTCTACTACTCACTGCACTTTTACTGTCTTTCCTTTATCAGCGACCCATGCTGCTTTCTTCCGAGTGACTTTACTCTGCCTTGCTGCGAACTTTTGCCCTTTTCTTGTCTTCTCTACTACTCACTGCACTTTTACTGTCTTTCCTATATCAGCAACCCGTGCCACTTACTTTCGAGTGACATTGCTCTGCCTTGCTGCGAACTTTCGCCCTTTTCTTCCCTTCTCTACTACTCTCTGCACTTTTACTGTCTTTCCTTTATCAGCAACCCGTGCCGCTTTCTTCCGAGTGACTTTACTCTGCCTTGCTGCGAACTTTTGCCCTTTTCTTGTCTTCTCTACTACTCACTGCACTTTTACTGTCTTTCCTATATCAGCAACCCGTGCCACTTACTTTCGAGTGACATTGCTCTGCCTTGCTGCGAACTTTCGCCCTTTTCTTCCCTACTCTACTACTCACTGCACTTTTACTGTCTTTCCTTTATCAGCAACCCGTGCCGCTTTCTTCCGAGTGACTTTACTCTGCCTTGCTGCGAACTTTTGCCCTTTTCTTGTCTTCTCTACTACTCACTGCACTTTTACTGTCTTTCCTATATCAGCAACCCGTGCCACTTACTTTCGAGTGACATTGCTCTGCCTTGCTGCGAACTTTCGCCCTTTTCTTCCCTTCTCTACTACTCTCTGCACTTTTACTGTCTTTCCTTTATCAGCGACCCATGCTGCTTTCTTCCGAGTGACTTTGCTCTGCCTTGCTGAGAACTTTCGCCCTTTTCTTCCCTTCTCTACTACTCACTGCACTTTTACTGTCTTTCCTTTATCAGCGACCCATGCCGCTTTCTTCCGAGTGACTTTACTCTGCCTTGCTGCGAACTTTTGCCCTTTTCTTGTCTTCTCTACTACTCACTGCACTTTTACTGTCTTTCCTATATCAGCAACCCGTGCCACTTACTTTCGAGTGACATTGCTCTGCCTTGCTGCGAACTTTCGCCCTTTTCTTCCCTACTCTACTACTCACTGCACTTTTACTGTCTTTCCTTTATCAGTGACCCGTGCCGCTTTCCTCCGAGACTTTGCACTGCCTTGCTGCGAACTTTCGCCCTTTTCTTCCCTTCTCTACTACTCACTGCACTTTTACTGTCTTTCCTTTATCAGCGACCCATGCTGCTTTCTTCCGAGTGACTTTGCTCTGCCTTGCTGAGAACTTTCGCCCTTTTCTTCCCTTCTCTACTACTCACTGCACTTTTACTGTCTTTCCTTTATCAGCGACCGCTTTCTTCCAAGACTTTGCGCTGCTTGCTGCGAACTTTCGCCCTTTTCTTCCCTACTCTACTACTCTCTGCACTTTTACTGTCTTTCCTTTATCAGCGACCCATGCCGCTTTCTTCCGAGTGACTTTGCTCTGCCTTGCTGAGAACTTTCGCCCTTTTCTTCCCTACTCTACTACTCACTGCACTTTTACTGTCTTTCCTTTATCAGCGACCGCTTTCTTCCAAGACTTTGCGCTGCTTGCTGCGAACTTTCGCCCTTTTCTTCCCTACTCTACTACTCTCTGCACTTTTACTGTCTTTCCTTTATCAGCGACCCATGCCGCTTTCTTCCGAGTGACTTTGCTCTGCCTTGCTGAGAACTTTCGCCCTTTTCTTCCCTACTCTACTACTCACTGCACTTTTACTGTCTTTCCTTTATCAGCGACCGCTTTCTTCCAAGACTTTGCGCTGCTTGCTGCGAACTTTCGCCCTTTTCTTCCCTACTCTACTACTCTCTGCACTTTTACTGTCTTTCCTTTATCAGCGACCCATGCCGCTTTCTTCCGAGTGACTTTGCTCTGCCTTGCTGCGAACTTTCGCCCTTTTCTTCCCTACTCTACTACTCACTGCACTTTTACTGTCTTTGCTTTATCAGCAACCCGTGCCTCTTTCTTCCGAATGATTTTGCTCTGCCTTGCTGCAAACTTTCGCCCTTTTCTTCCCTTCTCTACTACTCACTGCACTTTTACCGTTTTTCCTTTATCAGTGACCCGTGCCTCTTTCTTCCGAATGATTTTGCTCTGCCTTGCTGCGAACTTTCGCCCTTTTTGTTCCCTTCTCTACTACTCACTGCACTTTTACTGTCCTTCCTTTATCAGCGACGACCCGTGCCTCTTTCTTCCGAATGATTTTGCTCTGCCTTGCTGCGAACTTTCGCCCTTTTTGTTCCCTTCTCTACTACTCACTGCACTTTTACTGTCCTTCCTTTATCAGCGACGACCCGTGCCGCTTTCTTCCAAGACTTTGCTCTGCCTTGCTGCGAACTTTCACCCTTTTCTTCCCTTCTCTACTACTCACTGCACTTTTACTGTCTTTCCTTTATCAGCGACCCATGCCGCTTTCTTCCGAGTGACTTTACTCTGCCTTGCTGCGAACTTTTGCCCTTTTCTTGTCTTCTCTACTACTCACTGCACTTTTACTGTCTTTCCTATATCAGCAACCCGTGCCACTTACTTTCGAGTGACATTGCTCTGCCTTGCTGCGAACTTTCGCCCTTTTCTTCCCTTCTCTACTACTCACTGCACTTTTACTGTCTTTCCTTTATCAGTGACCCGTGCCGCTTTCCTCCGAGACTTTGCACTGCCTTGCTGCGAACTTTCGCCCTTTTCTTCCCTTCTCTACTACTCACTGCACTTTTACTGTCTTTCCTTTATCAGCGACCCATGCTGCTTTCTTCCGAGTGACTTTGCTCTCCCTTGCTGAGAACTTTCGCCCTTTTCTTCCCTTCTCTACTACTCACTGCACTTTTACTGTCTTTCCTTTATCAGCGACCGCTTTCTTCCAAGACTTTGCGCTGCTTGCTGCGAACTTTCGCCCTTTTCTTCCCTACTCTACTACTCTCTGCACTTTTACTGTCTTTCCTTTATCAGCGACCCATGCCGCTTTCTTCCGAGTGACATTGCTCTGCCTTGCTGCGAACTTTCGCCCTTTTCTTCTCTTCTCTACTACTCTTTTACTGTCTTTCCTTTATCAGCGACCGCTTTCTTCCAAGACTTTGCGCTGCCTTGCTGCGAACTTTCGCCCTTTTCTTCCCTACTCTACTACTCACTGCACTTTTACTGTCTTTGCTTTATCAGCGACCCGTGCCTCTTTCTTCCGAATGATTTTGCTCTGCCTTGCTGCGAAGTTTCGCCCTTTTCTTCCCTTCTCTACTACTCACTGCACTTTTACTGTCCTTCCTTTATCAGCGACCCATGCCGCTTTCTTCCAAGACTTTGCTCTGCCTTGATGCGAACTTCCGCCCTTTTCTTCCCTTCTCTACTACTCTCTGCACTTTTACTGTCATTCCTTTATCAGCGACCCATGCCGATTTCTTCCGAGTGACTTTGCTCTGCCTTGCTGAGAACTTTCGCCCTTTTCTTTCCTTCTTTACTACTCACTGCACTTTTACTGTTTTTCCTTTATCAGTGACCCGTGCCTCTTTCTTCCGAATGATTTTGCTCTGCCTTGCTGCGAACTTTCGAACTTTTCTTCCCTTCTCTACTACTTACTGCACTTTTACTGTCTTTCCTTTATCAGCGACCCATGCCGCTTTCTTCCGAGTGACTTTACTCTGCCTTGCTGCGAACTTTCGCCCTTTTCTTCTCTTCTCTACTACTCACTGCACTTTTACTGTCTTTCCTTTATCAGCGACCCATGCTGCTTTCTTCCGAGTGACTTTGCTCTGCCTTGCTGCGAACTTTCACCCTTTTCTTCCCTTCTCTACTACTCACTGCACTTTTACTGTCTTTCCTTTATCAGCGACCCATGCCGCTTTCTTCCGAATGATTTTGCTCTGCCTTGCTGCGAACTTTCGCCCTTTTCTTCCCTTCTCTACTACTCACTGCACTTTTACTGTCTTTCCTTTATCAGCGACCGCTTTCTTCCAAGACTTTGCGCTGCCTTGCTGCGAACTTTCGCCCTTTTCTTCCCTACTCTACTACTCTCTGCACTTTTACTGTCTTTCCTTTATCAGCGACCCATGCCGCTTTCTTCCGAGTGACTTTGCTCTGCCTTGCTGCGAACTTTCGCCCTTTTCTTCCCTACTCTACTACTCACTGCACTTTTACTGTCTTTCCTTTATCAGCGACCCATGCCGCTTTCTTCCGAATGATTTTGCTCTGCCTTGCTGCGAACTTTCGCCCTTTTCTTCCCTTCTCTACTACTCACTGCACTTTTACTGTCTTTCCTTTATCAGCGACCGCTTTCTTCCAAGACTTTGCGCTGCCTTGCTGCGAACTTTCGCCCTTTTCTTCCCTACTCTACTACTCTCTGCACTTTTACTGTCTTTCCTTTATCAGCGACCCATGCCGCTTTCTTCCGAGTGACTTTGCTCTGCCTTGCTGCGAACTTTCGCCCTTTTCTTCCCTACTCTACTACTCACTGCACTTTTACTGTCTTTGCTTTATCAGCAACCCGTGCCTCTTTCTTCCGAATGATTTTGCTCTGCCTTGCTGCGAACTTTCGCCCTTTTCTTCCCTTCTCTACTACTCACTGCACTTTTACCGTTTTTCCTTTATCAGTGACCCGTGCCTCTTTCTTCCGAATGATTTTGCTCTGCCTTGCTGCGAACTTTCGCCCTTTTTGTTCCCTTCTCTACTACTCACTGCACTTTTACTGTCCTTCCTTTATCAGCGACGACCCGTGCCTCTTTCTTCCGAATGATTTTGCTCTGCCTTGCTGCGAACTTTCGCCCTTTTTGTTCCCTTCTCTACTACTCACTGCACTTTTACTGTCCTTCCTTTATCAGCGACGACCCGTGCCGCTTTCTTCCAAGACTTTGCTCTGCCTTGCTGCGAACTTTCACCCTTTTCTTCCCTTCTCTACTACTCACTGCACTTTTACTGTCTTTCCTTTATCAGCGACCCATGCCGCTTTCTTCCGAGTGACTTTACTCTGCCTTGCTGCGAACTTTTGCCCTTTTCTTGTCTTCTCTACTACTCACTGCACTTTTACTGTCTTTCCTATATCAGCAACCCGTGCCACTTACTTTCGAGTGACATTGCTCTGCCTTGCTGCGAATTTTCGCCCTTTTCTTCCCTTCTCTACTACTCACTGCACTTTTACTGTCTTTCCTTTATCAGTGACCCGTGCCGCTTTCCTCCGAGACTTTGCACTGCCTTGCTGCGAACTTTCGCCCTTTTCTTCCCTTCTCTACTACTCACTGCACTTTTACTGTCTTTCCTTTATCAGCGACCCATGCCACTTTCTTCCGAATGACTGTGCTCTGCCTTGCTGCGAACTTTCGCCCTTTTCTTCCCTTCTCTACTACTCACTGCACTTTTACTGTCTTTCCTTTATCAGTGACCCGTGCCGCTTTCTTCCAAGACTTTGCTCTGCCTTGCTGCGAACTTTCGCCCTTTTCTTCCCTTCTCTACTACTCACTGAACTTTTACTGTCTTTCCTTTATCAGCGACCCATGCTGCTTTTTTCGTGACTTTGCTCGGCCTTGCTGCGAACTTTCGCCCTTTTCTTCCCTTCTCTACTACTCACTGAACTCTTACTGTCTTTAATTTATCAGCGACCCATGCGGCTTTATTCCGAGTGACTTTGCTCTGCCTTGCTGCGAACTTTCGCCCTTTTCTTCCCTTCTCTACTACTCACTGAACTTTTACTGTCTTTCCTTTATCAGCGACCCATGCTGCTTTTTTCGTGACTTTGCTCGGCCTTGCTGAGAACTTTCGCCCTTTTCTTCCCTTCCCTACTACTCACTGCACTTTTACTGCCTTTCCTTTATCAGTGACCCGTGCCGCTTTCTTCCAAGACTTTGCTCTGCATTGCTGCGAACTTCCGCCCTTTTCTTCCCTTCTCTACTACTCACTGCACTTTTACTGTCTTTCCTTTATTAGTGACCCGTGCCGCTTTCTTCCAAGACTTTGCTCTGCCTTGCTGCGAACTTTCGCCCTTTTCTTCCCTTCTCTACTACTCACTGAACTTTTACTGTCTTTCCTTTATCAGTGACCCATGCTGCTTTCTTCCGAGTGACTTTGCTCTGCCTTGCTGCGAACTTCCGCCCTTTTCTTCCCTTCTCTACTACTCACTGCACTTTTACTGTCTTTCCTTTATCAGCGACCCATGCCGCTTTCTTCCGAGTGACTTTGCTCTACCTTGCTGCGAAGTTTCGCCCTTTTCTTCCCTTCTCTACTACTCACTGCACTTTTACTGTCTTTCCTTTATCAGCGACCCATGCTGCTTTCTTCCGAGTGACTTTGCTCTGCCTTGCTGAGAACTTTCGCCCTTTTCTTCCCTTCTCTACTACTCACTGCACTTTTACTGTCTTTCCTTTATCAGCGACCACTTTCTTCCAAGACTTTGCGCTGCTTGCTGCGAACTTTCGCCCTTTTCTTCCCTTCTCTACTACTCACTGAACTTTTACTGTCTTTCCTTTATCAGCGACCCATGCAGCTTTTTTCGTGACTTTGCTCGGCCTTGCTGCGAACTTTCGCCCTTTTCTTCCCTTCTCTACTACTCACTGAACTCTTACTGTCTTTCCTTTATCAGCGACCCATGCGGCTTTATTCCGAGTGACTTTGCTCTGCCTTGCTGCGAACTTTCGCCCTTTTCTTCCCTTCTCTACTACTCACTGAACTTTTACTGTCTTTCCTTTATCAGCGACCCATGCTGCTTTTTTCGTGACTTTGCTCGGCCTTGCTGAGAACTTTCGCCCTTTTCTTCCCTTCCCTACTACTCACTGCACTTTTACTGCCTTTCCTTTATCAGTGACCCGTGCCGCTTTCTTCCAAGACTTTGCTCTGCCTTGCTGCGAACTTCCGCCCTTTTCTTCCCTTCTCTACTACTCACTGCACTTTTACTGTCTTTCCTTTATCAGCGACCCATGCCGCTTTCTTCCGAGTGACTTTGCTCTGCCTTGCTGCGAACTTTCGCCCTTTTCTTCCCTTCTTTACTACTCACTGCACTTTTACTGTCTTTCCTTTATCAGTGACCCGTGCCTCTTTCTTCCGAATGACTTTGCCCTGCCTTGTTGCGAACTTTCGCCCTTTTCTTCTCTTCTCTACTACTCTTTTACTGTCTTTCCTTTATCAGCGACCGCTTTCTTCCAAGACTTTGCGCTGCCTTGCTGCGAACTTTCGCCCTTTTCTTCCCTACTCTACTACTCACTGCACTTTTACTGTCTTTGCTTTATCAGCGACCCGTGCCTCTTTCTTCCGAATGATTTTGCTCTGCCTTGCTGCGAACTTTCGCCCTTTTCTTCCCTTCTCTACTACTCACTGCACTTTTACTGTCCTTCCTTTATCAGCGACCCATGCCGCTTTCTTCCAAGACTTTGCTCTGCCTTGATGCGAACTTCCGCCCTTTTCTTCCCTTCTCTACTACTCTCTGCACTTTTACTGTCATTCCTTTATCAGCGACCCATGCCGATTTCTTCCGAGTGACTTTGCTCTGCCTTGCTGCGAACTTTCGCCCTTTTCTTTCCTTCTTTACTACTCACTGCACTTTTACTGTTTTTCCTTTATCAGTGACCCGTGCCTCTTTCTTCCGAATGATTTTGCTCTGCCTTGCTGCGAACTTTCGAACTTTTCTTCCCTTCTCTACTACTTACTGCACTTTTACTGTCTTTCCTTTATCAGCGACCCATGCCGCTTTCTTCCGAGTGACTTTACTCTGCCTTGCTGCGAACTTTCGCCCTTTTCTTCTCTTCTCTACTACTCACTGCACTTTTACTGTCTTTCCTTTATCAGCGACCCATGCTGCTTTCTTCCGAGTGACTTTGCTCTGCCTTGCTGCGAACTTTCACCCTTTTCTTCCCTTCTCTACTACTCACTGCACTTTTACTGTCTTTCCTTTATCAGCGACCCATGCCGCTTTCTTCCGAATGATTTTGCTCTGCCTTGCTGCGAACTTTCGCCCTTTTCTTCCCTTCTTTACTACTCACTGCACTTTTACTGTTTTTCCTTTATCAGCGACCGCTTTCTTCCAAGACTTTGCGCTGCCTTGCTGCGAACTTTCGCCCTTTTCTTCCCTACTCTACTACTCTCTGCACTTTTACTGTCTTTCCTTTATCAGCGACCCATGCCGCTTTCTTCCGAGTGACTTTGCTCTGCCTTGCTGCGAACTTTCGCCCTTTTCTTCCCTACTCTACTACTCACTGCACTTTTACTGTCTTTGCTTTATCAGCAACCCGTGCCTCTTTCTTCCGAATGATTTTGCTCTGCCTTGCTGCGAACTTTCGCCCTTTTCTTCCCTTCTCTACTACTCACTGCACTTTTACCGTTTTTCCTTTATCAGTGACCCGTGCCTCTTTCTTCCGAATGATTTTGCTCTGCCTTGCTGCGAACTTTCGCCCTTTTTGTTCCCTTCTCTACTACTCACTGCACTTTTACTGTCCTTCCTTTATCAGCGACGACCCGTGCCTCTTTCTTCCGAATGATTTTGCTCTGCCTTGCTGCGAACTTTCGCCCTTTTTGTTCCCTTCTCTACTACTCACTGCACTTTTACTGTCCTTCCTTTATCAGCGACGACCCGTGCCGCTTTCTTCCAAGACTTTGCTCTGCCTTGCTGCGAACTTTCACCCTTTTCTTCCCTTCTCTACTACTCACTGCACTTTTACTGTCTTTCCTTTATCAGCGACCCATGCCGCTTTCTTCCGAGTGACTTTACTCTGCCTTGCTGCGAACTTTTGCCCTTTTCTTGTCTTCTCTACTACTCACTACACTTTTACTGTCTTTCCTATATCAGCAACCCGTGCCACTTACTTTCGAGTGACATTGCTCTGCCTTGCTGCGAACTTTCGCCCTTTTCTTCCCTTCTCTACTACTCACTGCACTTTTACTGTCTTTCCTTTATCAGTGACCCGTGCCGCTTTCCTCCGAGACTTTGCACTGCCTTGCTGCGAACTTTCGCCCTTTTCTTCCCTTCTCTACTACTCACTGCACTTTTACTGTCTTTCCTTTATCAGCGACCCATGCCACTTTCTTCCGAATGACTGTGCTCTGCCTTGCTGCGAACTTTCGCCCTTTTCTTCCCTTCTCTACTACTCACTGCACTTTTACTGTCTTTCCTTTATCAGTGACCCGTGCCGCTTTCTTCCAAGACTTTGCTCTGCCTTGCTGCGAACTTTCGCCCTTTTCTTCCCTTCTCTACTACTCACTGAACTTTTACTGTCTTTCCTTTATCAGCGACCCATGCTGCTTTTTTCGTGACTTTGCTCGGCCTTGCTGCGAACTTTCGCCCTTTTCTTCCCTTCTCTACTACTCACTGAACTCTTACTGTCTTTCCTTTATCAGCGACCCATGCGGCTTTATTCCGAGTGACTTTGCTCTGCCTTGCTGCGAACTTTCGCCCTTTTCTTCCCTTCTCTACTACTCACTGAACTTTTACTGTCTTTCCTTTATCAGCGACCCATGCTGCTTTTTTCGTGACTTTGCTCGGCCTTGCTGAGAACTTTCGCCCTTTTCTTCCCTTCCCTACTACTCACTGCACTTTTACTGCCTTTCCTTTATCAGTGACCCGTGCCGCTTTCTTCCAAGACTTTGCTCTGCATTGCTGCGAACTTCCGCCCTTTTCTTCCCTTCTCTACTACTCACTGCACTTTTACTGTCTTTCCTTTATCAGTGACCCGTGCCGCTTTCTTCCAAGACTTTGCTCTGCCTTGCTGCGAACTTTCGCCCTTTTCTTCCCTTCTCTACTACTCACTGAACTTTTACTGTCTTTCCTTTATCAGTGACCCATGCTGCTTTCTTCCGAGTGACTTTGCTCTGCCTTGCTGCGAACTTCCGCCCTTTTCTTCCCTTCTCTACTACTCACTGCACTTTTACTGTCTTTCCTTTATCAGCGACCCATGCCGCTTTCTTCCGAGTGACTTTGCTCTACCTTGCTGCGAAGTTTCGCCCTTTTCTTCCCTTCTCTACTACTCACTGCACTTTTACTGTCTTTCCTTTATCAGCGACCCATGCTGCTTTCTTCCGAGTGACTTTGCTCTGCCTTGCTGAGAACTTTCGCCCTTTTCTTCCCTTCTCTACTACTCACTGCACTTTTACTGTCTTTCCTTTATCAGCGACCACTTTCTTCCAAGACTTTGCGCTGCTTGCTGCGAACTTTCGCCCTTTTCTTCCCTTCTCTACTACTCACTGAACTTTTACTGTCTTTCCTTTATCAGCGACCCATGCAGCTTTTTTCGTGACTTTGCTCGGCCTTGCTGCGAACTTTCGCCCTTTTCTTCCCTTCTCTACTACTCACTGAACTCTTACTGTCTTTCCTTTATCAGCGACCCATGCGGCTTTATTCCGAGTGACTTTGCTCTGCCTTGCTGCGAACTTTCGCCCTTTTCTTCCCTTCTCTACTACTCACTGAACTTTTACTGTCTTTCCTTTATCAGCGACCCATGCTGCTTTTTTCGTGACTTTGCTCGGCCTTGCTGAGAACTTTCGCCCTTTTCTTCCCTTCCCTACTACTCACTGCACTTTTACTGCCTTTCCTTTATCAGTGACCCGTGCCGCTTTCTTCCAAGACTTTGCTCTGCCTTGCTGCGAACTTCCGCCCTTTTCTTCCCTTCTCTACTACTCACTGCACTTTTACTGTCTTTCCTTTATCAGCGACCCATGCCGCTTTCTTCCGAGTGACTTTGCTCTGCCTTGCTGCGAACTTTCGCCCTTTTCTTCCCTTCTTTACTACTCACTGCACTTTTACTGTCTTTCCTTTATCAGTGACCCGTGCCTCTTTCTTCCGAATGACTTTGCCCTGCCTTGTTGCGAACTTTCGCCCTTTTCTTCCCTTCTCTACTACTCACTGCACTTTTACTGTCTTTCCTTTATCAGTGACCCATGCTGCTTTCTTCCGAGTGACTTTGCTCTGCCTTGCTGCGAACTTCCGCCCTTTTCTTCCCTTCTCTACTACTCACTGCACTTTTACTGTCTTTCCTTTATCAGCGACCCATGCCGCTTTCTTCCGAGTGACTTTGCTCTACCTTGCTGCGAAGTTTCGCCCTTTTCTTCCCTTCTCTACTACTCACTGCACTTTTACTGTCTTTCCTTTATCAGCGACCCATGCTGCTTTCTTCCGAGTGACTTTGCTCTGCCTTGCTGAGAACTTTCGCCCTTTTCTTCCCTTCTCTACTACTCACTGCACTTCTACTGTCTTTCCTTTATCAGCGACCCATGCTGCTTTCTTCCGAGTGACTTTGCTCTGCCTTGCTGAGAACTTTCGCCCTTTTCTTCCCTTCTCTACTACTCACTGCACTTCTACTGTCTTTCCTTTATCAGCGACCGCTTTCTTCCAAGACTTTGCGCTGCTTGCTGCGAACTTTCGCCCTTTTCTTCCCTACTCTACTACTCTCTGCACTTTTACTGTCTTTCCTTTATCAGTGACCCGTGCCTCTTTCTTCCGAATGACTTTGCCCTGCCTTGTTGCGAACTTTCGCCCTTTTCTTCCCTTCTCTACTACTCACTGCACTTTTACTGTCTTTCCTTTATCAGTGACCCATGCTGCTTTCTTCCGAGTGACTTTGCTCTGCCTTGCTGCGAACTTCCGCCCTTTTCTTCCCTTCTCTACTACTCACTGCACTTTTACTGTCTTTCCTTTATCAGCGACCCATGCCGCTTTCTTCCGAGTGACTTTGCTCTACCTTGCTGCGAAGTTTCGCCCTTTTCTTCCCTTCTCTACTACTCACTGCACTTTTACTGTCTTTCCTTTATCAGCGACCCATGCTGCTTTCTTCCGAGTGACTTTGCTCTGCCTTGCTGAGAACTTTCGCCCTTTTCTTCCCTTCTCTACTACTCACTGCACTTCTACTGTCTTTCCTTTATCAGCGACCCATGCTGCTTTCTTCCGAGTGACTTTGCTCTGCCTTGCTGAGAACTTTCGCCCTTTTCTTCCCTTCTCTACTACTCACTGCACTTCTACTGTCTTTCCTTTATCAGCGACCGCTTTCTTCCAAGACTTTGCGCTGCTTGCTGCGAACTTTCGCCCTTTTCTTCCCTACTCTACTACTCTCTGCACTTTTACTGTCTTTCCTTTATCAGCGACCCATGCTGCTTTCTTCCGAGTGACTTTGCTCTGCCTTGCTGAGAACTTTCGCCCTTTTCTTCCCTTCTCTACTACTCACTGCACTTTTACTGTCTTTCCTTTATCAGCGACCCATGCTGCTTTCTTCCGAGTGACTTTGCTCTGCCTTGCTGAGAACTTTCGCCCTTTTCTTCCCTTCTCTACTACTCACTGCACTTTTACTGTCTTTCCTTTATCAGCGACCCATGCTGCTTTCTTCCGAGTGACTTTGCTCTGCCTTGCTGCGAACTTCCGCCCTTTTCTTCCCTTCTCTACTACTCACTGCACTTTTACTGTCTTTCCTTTATCAGCGACCCATGCTGCTTTCTTCCGAGTGACTTTGCTCTGCCTTGCTGAGAACTTTCGCCCTTTTCTTCCCTTCTCTACTACTCACTGCACTTTTACTGTCTTTCCTTTATCAGCGACCCATGCCGCTTTCTTCCGAGTGACTTTGCTCTACCTTGCTGCGAACTTTCGCCCTTTTCTTCCCTTCTCTACTACTCACTGCACTTTTACTGTCTTTCCTTTATCAGCGACCCATGCTGCTTTCTTCCGAGTGACTTTGCTCTGCCTTGCTGAGAACTTTCGCCCTTTTCTTCCCTTCTCTACTACTCACTGCACTTCTACTGTCTTTCCTTTATCAGCGACCGCTTTCTTCCAAGACTTTGCGCTGCTTGCTGCGAACTTTCGCCCTTTTCTTCCCTACTCTACTACTCTCTGCACTTTTACTGTCTTTCCTTTATCAGCGACCCATGCCGCTTTCTTCCGAGTGACTTTGCTCTGCCTTGCTGAGAACTTTCGCCCTTTTCTTCCCTACTCTACTACTCACTGCACTTTTACTGTCTTTCCTTTATCAGCGACCGCTTTCTTCCAAGACTTTGCGCTGCTTGCTGCGAACTTTCGCCCTTTTCTTCCCTACTCTACTACTCTCTGCACTTTTACTGTCTTTCCTTTATCAGCGACCCATGCCGCTTTCTTCCGAGTGACTTTGCTCTGCCTTGCTGCGAACTTTCGCCCTTTTCTTCTCTTCTCTACTACTCTTTTACTGTCTTTCCTTTATCAGCGACCGCTTTCTTCCAAGACTTTGCGCTGCCTTGCTGCGAACTTTCGCCCTTTTCTTCCCTACTCTACTACTCACTGCACTTTTACTGTCTTTGCTTTATCAGCGACCCGTGCCTCTTTCTTCCGAATGATTTTGCTCTGCCTTGCTGCGAACTTTCGCCCTTTTCTTCCCTTCTCTACTACTCACTGCACTTTTACTGTCCTTCCTTTATCAGCGACCCCTGCCGCTTTCTTCCAAGACTTTGCTCTGCCTTGATGCGAACTTCCGCCCTTTTCTTCCCTTCTCTACTACTCTCTGCACTTTTACTGTCATTCCTTTATCAGCGACCCATGCCGATTTCTTCCGAGTGACTTTGCTCTGCCTTGCTGCGAACTTTCGCCCTTTTCTTTCCTTCTTTACTACTCACTGCACTTTTACTGTTTTTCCTTTATCAGTGACCCGTGCCTCTTTCTTCCGAATGATTTTGCTCTGCCTTGCTGCGAACTTTCGAACTTTTCTTCCCTTCTCTACTACTTACTGCACTTTTACTGTCTTTCCTTTATCAGCGACCCATGCCGCTTTCTTCCGAATGACTTTGCTCTGCCTTGCTGCGAACTTTCGCCCTTTTCTTCCCTTCTTTACTACTCACTGCACTTTTACTGTCTTTCCTTTATCAGCGACCGCTTTCTTCCAAGACTTTGCGCTGCCTTGCTGCGAACTTTCGCCCTTTTCTTCCCTACTCTACTACTCTCTGCACTTTTACTGTCTTTCCTTTATCAGCGACCCATGCCGCTTTCTTCCGAGTGACTTTGCTCTGCCTTGCTGCGAACTTTCGCCCTTTTCTTCCCTACTCTACTACTCACTGCACTTTTACTGTCTTTGCTTTATCAGCAACCCGTGCCTCTTTCTTCCGAATGATTTTGCTCTGCCTTGCTGCGAACTTTCGCCCTTTTCTTCCCTTCTCTACTACTCACTGCACTTTTACCGTTTTTCCTTTATCAGTGACCCGTGCCTCTTTCTTCCGAATGATTTTGCTCTGCCTTGCTGCGAACTTTCGCCCTTTTTGTTCCCTTCTCTACTACTCACTGCACTTTTACTGTCCTTCCTTTATCAGCGACGACCCGTGCCTCTTTCTTCCGAATGATTTTGCTCTGCCTTGCTGCGAACTTTCGCCCTTTTTGTTCCCTTCTCTACTACTCACTGCACTTTTACTGTCCTTCCTTTATCAGCGACGACCCGTGCCGCTTTCTTCCAAGACTTTGCTCTGCCTTGCTGCGAACTTTCACCCTTTTCTTCCCTTCTCTACTACTCACTGCACTTTTACTGTCTTTCCTTTATCAGCGACCCATGCCGCTTTCTTCCGAGTGACTTTACTCTGCCTTGCTGCGAACTTTTGCCCTTTTCTTGTCTTCTCTACTACTCACTGCACTTTTACTGTCTTTCCTATATCAGCAACCCGTGCCACTTACTTTCGAGTGACATTGCTCTGCCTTGCTGCGAACTTTCGCCCTTTTCTTCCCTTCTCTACTACTCACTGCACTTTTACTGTCTTTCCTTTATCAGTGACCCGTGCCGCTTTCCTCCGAGACTTTGCACTGCCTTGCTGCGAACTTTCGCCCTTTTCTTCCCTTCTCTACTACTCACTGCACTTTTACTGTCTTTCCTTTATCAGCGACCCATGCCACTTTCTTCCGAATGACTGTGCTCTGCCTTGCTGCGAACTTTCGCCCTTTTCTTCCCTTCTCTACTACTCACTGCACTTTTACTGTCTTTCCTTTATCAGTGACCCGTGCCGCTTTCTTCCAAGACTTTGCTCTGCCTTGCTGCGAACTTTCGCCCTTTTCTTCCCTTCTCTACTACTCACTGAACTTTTACTGTCTTTCCTTTATCAGCGACTTTTCGTGACTTTGCTCGGCCTTGCTGCGAACTTTCGCCCTTTTCTTCCCTTCTCTACCACTCACTGAAATCTTACTGTCTTTCCTTTATCAGCGACCCATGCGGCTTTATTCCGAGTGACTTTGCTCTGCCTTGCTGCGAACTTTCGCCCTTTTCTTCCCTTCTCTACTACTCACTGAACTTTTACTGTCTTTCCTTTATCAGCGACCCATGCTGCTTTTTTCGTGACTTTGCTCGGCCTTGCTGAGAACTTTCGCCCTTTTCTTCCCTTCCCTACTACTCACTGCACTTTTACTGCCTTTCCTTTATCAGTGACCCGTGCCGCTTTCTTCCAAGACTTTGCTCTGCATTGCTGCGAACTTCCGCCCTTTTCTTCCCTTCTCTACTACTCACTGCACTTTTACTGTCTTTCCTTTATCAGTGACCCGTGCCGCTTTCTTCCAAGACTTTGCTCTGCCTTGCTGCGAACTTTCGCCCTTTTCTTCCCTTCTCTACTACTCACTGAACTTTTACTGTCTTTCCTTTATCAGTGACCCATGCTGCTTTCTTCCGAGTGATTTTGCTCTGCCTTGCTGCGAACTTCCGCCCTTTTCTTCCCTTCTCTACTACTCACTGCACTTTTACTGTCTTTCCTTTATCAGCGACCCATGCCGCTTTCTTCCGAGTGACTTTGCTCTACCTTGCTGCGAAGTTTCGCCCTTTTCTTCCCTTCTCTACTACTCACTGCACTTTTACTGTCTTTCCTTTATCAGCGACCCATGCTGCTTTCTTCCGAGTGACTTTGCTCTGCCTTGCTGAGAACTTTCGCCCTTTTCTTCCCTTCTCTACTACTCACTGCACTTTTACTGTCTTTCCTTTATCAGCGACCACTTTCTTCCAAGACTTTGCGCTGCTTGCTGCGAACTTTCGCCCTTTTCTTCCCTTCTCTACTACTCACTGAACTTTTACTGTCTTTCCTTTATCAGCGACCCATGCAGCTTTTTTCGTGACTTTGCTCGGCCTTGCTGCGAACTTTCGCCCTTTTCTTCCCTTCTCTACTACTCACTGAACTCTTACTGTCTTTCCTTTATCAGCGACCCATGCGGCTTTATTCCGAGTGACTTTGCTCTGCCTTGCTGCGAACTTTCGCCCTTTTCTTCCCTTCTCTACTACTCACTGAACTTTTACTGTCTTTCCTTTATCAGCGACCCATGCTGCTTTTTTCGTGACTTTGCTCGGCCTTGCTGAGAACTTTCGCCCTTTTCTTCCCTTCCCTACTACTCACTGCACTTTTACTGCCTTTCCTTTATCAGTGACCCGTGCCGCTTTCTTCCAAGACTTTGCTCTGCCTTGCTGCGAACTTCCGCCCTTTTCTTCCCTTCTCTACTACTCACTGCACTTTTACTGTCTTTCCTTTATCAGCGACCCATGCCGCTTTCTTCCGAGTGACTTTGCTCTGCCTTGCTGCGAACTTTCGCCCTTTTCTTCCCTTCTTTACTACTCACTGCACTTTTACTGTCTTTCCTTTATCAGTGACCCGTGCCTCTTTCTTCCGAATGACTTTGCCCTGCCTTGTTGCGAACTTTCGCCCTTTTCTTCCCTTCTCTACTACTCACTGCACTTTTACTGTCTTTCCTTTATCAGTGACCCATGCTGCTTTCTTCCGAGTGACTTTGCTCTGCCTTGCTGCGAACTTCCGCCCTTTTCTTCCCTTCTCTACTACTCACTGCACTTTTACTGTCTTTCCTTTATCAGCGACCCATGCCGCTTTCTTCCGAGTGACTTTGCTCTACCTTGCTGCGAAGTTTCGCCCTTTTCTTCCCTTCTCTACTACTCACTGCACTTTTACTGTCTTTCCTTTATCAGCGACCCATGCTGCTTTCTTCCGAGTGACTTTGCTCTGCCTTGCTGAGAACTTTCGCCCTTTTCTTCCCTTCTCTACTACTCACTGCACTTCTACTGTCTTTCCTTTATCAGCGACCGCTTTCTTCCAAGACTTTGCGCTGCTTGCTGCGAACTTTCGCCCTTTTCTTCCCTACTCTACTACTCTCTGCACTTTTACTGTCTTTCCTTTATCAGCGACCCATGCCGCTTTCTTCCGAGTGACTTTGCTCTGCCTTGCTGAGAACTTTCGCCCTTTTCTTCCCTACTCTACTACTCACTGCACTTTTACTGTCTTTCCTTTATCAGCGACCGCTTTCTTCCAAGACTTTGCGCTGCTTGCTGCGAACTTTCGCCCTTTTCTTCCCTACTCTACTACTCTCTGCACTTTTACTGTCTTTCCTTTATCAGCGACCCATGCCGCTTTCTTCCGAGTGACTTTGCTCTGCCTTGCTGCGAACTTTCGCCCTTTTCTTCTCTTCTCTACTACTCTTTTACTGTCTTTCCTTTATCAGCGACCGCTTTCTTCCAAGACTTTGCGCTGCCTTGCTGCGAACTTTCGCCCTTTTCTTCCCTACTCTACTACTCACTGCACTTTTACTGTCTTTGCTTTATCAGCGACCCGTGCCTCTTTCTTCCGAATGATTTTGCTCTGCCTTGCTGCGAACTTTCGCCCTTTTCTTCCCTTCTCTACTACTCACTGCACTTTTACTGTCCTTCCTTTATCAGCGACCCATGCCGCTTTCTTCCAAGACTTTGCTCTGCCTTGATGCGAACTTTCGCCCTTTTCTTCCCTTCTCTACTACTCTCTGCACTTTTACTGTCATTCCTTTATCAGCGACCCATGCCGATTTCTTCCGAGTGACTTTGCTCTGCCTTGCTGCGAACTTTCGCCCTTTTCTTTCCTTCTTTACTACTCACTGCACTTTTACTGTTTTTCCTTTATCAGTGACCCGTGCCTCTTTCTTCCGAATGATTTTGCTCTGCCTTGCTGTGAACTTTCGAACTTTTCTTCCCTTCTCTACTACTTACTGCACTTTTACTGTCTTTCCTTTATCAGCGACACATGCGGCTTTATTCCGAGTGACTTTGCTCTGCCTTGCTGCGAACTTTCGCCCTTTTCTTCCCTTCTCTACTACTCACTGAACTTTTACTGTCTTTCCTTTATCAGCGACCCATGCTGCTTTTTTCGTGACTTTGCTCGGCCTTGCTGAGAACTTTCGCCCTTTTCTTCCCTTCCCTACTACTCACCGCACTTTTACTGCCTTTCCTTTATCAGTGACCCGTGCCGCTTTCTTCCAAGACTTTGCTCTGCATTGCTGCGAACTTCCGCCCTTTTCTTCCCTTCTCTACTACTCACTGCACTTTTACTGTCTTTCCTTTATCAGTGACCCGTGCCGCTTTCTTCCAAGACTTTGCTCTGCCTTGCTGCGAACTTTCGCCCTTTTCTTCCCTTCTCTACTACTCACTGAACTTTTACTGTCTTTCCTTTATCAGTGACCCATGCTGCTTTCTTCCGAGTGACTTTGCTCTGCCTTGCTGCGAACTTCCGCCCTTTTCTTCCCTTCTCTACTACTCACTGCACTTTTACTGTCTTTCCTTTATCAGCGACCCATGCCGCTTTCTTCCGAGTGACTTTGCTCTACCTTGCTGCGAAGTTTCGCCCTTTTCTTCCCTTCTCTACTACTCACTGCACTTTTACTGTCTTTCCTTTATCAGCGACCCATGCTGCTTTCTTCCGAGTGACTTTGCTCTGCCTTGCTGAGAACTTTCGCCCTTTTCTTCCCTTCTCTACTACTCACTGCACTTTTACTGTCTTTCCTTTATCAGCGACCGCTTTCTTCCAAGACTTTGCGCTGCTTGCTGCGAACTTTCGCCCTTTTCTTCCCTTCTCTACTACTCACTGAACTTTTACTGTCTTTCCTTTATCAGCGACCCATGCAGCTTTTTTCGTGACTTTGCTCGGCCTTGCTGCGAACTTTCGCCCTTTTCTTCCCTTCTCTACTACTCACTGAACTCTTACTGTCTTTCCTTTATCAGCGACCCATGCGGCTTTATTCCGAGTGACTTTGCTCTGCCTTGCTGCGAACTTTCGCCCTTTTCTTCCCTTCTCTACTACTCACTGAACTTTTACTGTCTTTCCTTTATCAGCGACCCATGCTGCTTTTTTCCTGACTTTGCTCGGCCTTGCTGAGAACTTTCGCCCTTTTCTTCCCTTCCCTACTACTCACTGCACTTTTACTGCCTTTCCTTTATCAGTGACCCGTGCCGCTTTCTTCCAAGACTTTGCTCTGCCTTGCTGCGAACTTCCGCCCTTTTCTTCCCTTCTCTACTACTCACTGCACTTTTACTGTCTTTCCTTTATCAGCGACCCATGCCGCTTTCTTCCGAGTGACTTTGCTCTGCCTTGCTGCGAACTTTCGCCCTTTTCTTCCCTTCTTTACTACTCACTGCACTTTTACTGTCTTTCCTTTATCAGTGACCCGTGCCTCTTTCTTCCGAATGACTTTGCCCTGCCTTGTTGCGAACTTTCGCCCTTTTCTTCCCTTCTCTACTACTCACTGCACTTTTACTGTCTTTCCTTTATCAGTGACCCATGCTGCTTTCTTCCGAGTGACTTTGCTCTGCCTTGCTGCGAACTTCCGCCCTTTTCTTCCCTTCTCTACTACTCACTGCACTTTTACTGTCTTTCCTTTATCAGCGACCCATGCCGCTTTCTTCCGAGTGACTTTGCTCTACCTTGCTGCGAAGTTTCGCCCTTTTCTTCCCTTCTCTACTACTCACTGCACTTTTACTGTCTTTCCTTTATCAGCGACCCATGCTGCTTTCTTCCGAGTGACTTTGCTCTGCCTTGCTGAGAACTTTCGCCCTTTTCTTCCCTTCTCTACTACTCACTGCACTTCTACTGTCTTTCCTTTATCAGCGACCGCTTTCTTCCAAGACTTTGCGCTGCTTGCTGCGAACTTTCGCCCTTTTCTTCCCTACTCTACTACTCTCTGCACTTTTACTGTCTTTCCTTTATCAGCAACCCATGCCGCTTTCTTCCGAGTGACTTTGCTCTGCCTTGCTGAGAACTTTCGCCCTTTTCTTCCCTACTCTACTACTCACTGCACTTTTACTGTCTTTCCTTTATCAGCGACCGCTTTCTTCCAAGACTTTGCGCTGCTTGCTGCGAACTTTCGCCCTTTTCTTCCCTACTCTACTACTCTCTGCACTTTTACTGTCTTTCCTTTATCAGCGACCCATGCCGCTTTCTTCCGAGTGACTTTGCTCTGCCTTGCTGCGAACTTTCGCCCTTTTCTTCTCTTCTCTACTACTCTTTTACTGTCTTTCCTTTATCAGCGACCGCTTTCTTCCAAGACTTTGCGCTGCCTTGCTGCAAACTTTCGCCCTTTTCTTCCCTACTCTACTACTCACTGCACTTTTACTGTCTTTGCTTTATCAGCGACCCGTGCCTCTTTCTTCCGAATGATTTTGCTCTGCCTTGCTGCGAACTTTCGCCCTTTTCTTCCCTTCTCTACTACTCACTGCACTTTTACTGTCCTTCCTTTATCAGCGACCCATGCCGCTTTCTTCCAAGACTTTGCTCTGCCTTGATGCGAACTTCCGCCCTTTTCTTCCCTTCTCTACTACTCTCTGCACTTTTACTGTCATTCCTTTATCAGCGACCCATGCCGATTTCTTCCGAGTGACTTTGCTCTGCCTTGCTGCGAACTTTCGCCCTTTTCTTTCCTTCTTTACTACTCACTGCACTTTTACTGTTTTTCCTTTATCAGTGACCCGTGCCTCTTTCTTCCGAATGATTTTGCTCTGCCTTGCTGCGAACTTTCGAACTTTTCTTCCCTTCTCTACTACTTACTGCACTTTTACTGTCTTTCCTTTATCAGCGACCCATGCCGCTTTCTTCCGAGTGACTTTACTCTGCCTTGCTGCGAACTTTCGCCCTTTTCTTCTCTTCTCTACTACTCACTGCACTTTTACTGTCTTTCCTTTATCAGCGACCCATGCTGCTTTCTTCCGAGTGACTTTGCTCTGCCTTGCTGCGAACTTTCACCCTTTTCTTCCCTTCTCTACTACTCACTGCACTTTTACTGTCTTTCCTTTATCAGCGACCCATGCCGCTTTCTTCCGAATGACTTTGCTCTGCCTTGCTGCGAACTTTCGCCCTTTTCTTCCCTTCTTTACTACTCACTGCACTTTTACTGTCTTTCCTTTATCAGCGACCGCTTTCTTCCAAGACTTTGCGCTGCCTTGCTGCGAACTTTCGCCCTTTTCTTCCCTACTCTACTACTCTCTGCACTTTTACTGTCTTTCCTTTATCAGCGACCCATGCCGCTTTCTTCCGAGTGACTTTGCTCTGCCTTGCTGCGAACTTTCGCCCTTTTCTTCCCTACTCTACTACTCACTGCACTTTTACTGTCTTTGCTTTATCAGCGACCCGTGCCTCTTTCTTCCGAATGATTTTGCTCTGCCTTGCTGCGAACTTTCGCCCTTTTATTCCCTTCTCTACTACTCACTGCACTTTTACCGTTTTTCCTTTATCAGTGACCCGTGCCTCTTTCTTCCGAATGATTTTGCTCTGCCTTGCTGCGAACTTTCGCCCTTTTTGTTCCCTTCTCTACTACTCACTGCACTTTTACTGTCCTTCCTTTATCAGCGACGACCCGTGCCGCTTTCTTCCAAGACTTTGCTCTGCCTTGCTGCGAACTTTCACCCTTTTCTTCCCTTCTCTACTACTCACTGCACTTTTACTGTCTTTCCTTTATCAGCGACCCATGCCGCTTTCTTCCGAATGACTTTGCTCTGCTTTGCTGCGAATTTTCGCCCTTTTCTTCCCTTCTTTACTACTCACTGCACTTTTACTGTCTTTCCTTTATCAGCGACCCCTTTCTTCCAAGACTTTGCTCTGCCTTGCTGCGAACTTTCACCCTTTTCTTCCCTACTCTACTACTCTCTGCACTTTTACTGTCTTTCCTGTATCAGCGACCCCTGCCTCTTTCTTCCGAATGATTTTGCTCTGCCTTGCTGCGAATTTTCGCCCTTTTTGTTCCCTTCTCTACTACTCACTGCACTTTTACTGTCCTTCCTTTATCAGCGACGACCCGTGCCGCTTTCTTCCAAGACTTTGCTCTGCCTTGCTGCGAACTTTCACCCTTTTCTTCCCTTCTCTACTACTCACTGCACTTTTACTGTCTTTCCTTTATCAGCGACCCATGCCGCTTTCTTCCGAATGACTTTGCTCTGCCTTGCTGCGAACTTTCGCCCTTTTCTTCCCTTCTTTACTACTCACTGCACTTTTACTGTCTTTCCTTTATCAGCGACCGCTTTCCTCCAAGACTTTGCTCTGCCTTGCTGCGAACTTTCACCCTTTTCTTCCCTACTCTACTACTCTCTGCACTTTTACAGTCTTTCCTTTATCAGCGACCCATGCCGCTTTCTTCCGAGTGACTTTGTTCTGCCTTGCTGCGAACTTTCGCCCTTTTCTTCCCTACTCTACTACTCACTGCACTTTTACTGTCTTTGCTTTATCAGCGACCCGTGCCTCTTTCTTCCGAATGATTTTGCTCTGCCTTGCTGCGAACTTTCGCCCTTTTCTTCCCTTCTCTACTACTCACTGCACTTTTACCGTTTTTCCTTTATCAGTGACCCATGCCTCTTTCTTCCGAATGATTTTGCTCTGCCTTGCTGCAAACTTTCGCCCTTTTTGTTCCCTTCTCTACTACTCACTGCACTTTTACTGTCCTTCCTTTATCAGCGACGACCCGTGCCACTTTCTTCCAAGACTTTGCTCTGCCTTGATGCGAACTTTCGCCCTTTTCTTATCTTCTCTACTACTCTCTGCATTTTTACTGTCTTTCCTTTATCAGCGACCCATGCCGCTTTCTTCCGAGTGACTTTGCTCTGCCTTGCTGCGAACTTTCGCCCTTTTCTTCCCTACTCTACTACTCACTGCACTTTTACTGTTTTTCCTTTATCAGTGACCCGTGCCTCTTTCTTCCGAATTATTTTGCTCTGCCTTGCTGCGAACTTTCGCCCTTTTCTTCCCTTCTCTACTACTCACTGCACTTTTACTGTCCTTCCTTTATCAGCGACCCGTGCCGCTTTCTTCCAAGACTTTGCTCTGCCTTGATGCGAACTTTCGCCCTTTTCTTCCCTTCTCTACTACTCTCTGCATTTTTACTGTCTTTCCTTTATCAGCGACCCATGCCACTTTCTTCTGAGTGACTTTGCTCTGCCTTGCTGCGAACTTTCGCCCTTTTCTTCCCTTCTTTACTACTCACTGCACTTTTACTGTTTTTCCTTTATCAGTGACCCGTGCCTCTTTCTTCCGAATGACTTTGCTCTGCCTTGCTGCGAACTTTCGCCGTTTTCTTCCCTTCTCTACTACTCACTGCACTTTTACTGTCTTTCCTTTATCAGCGACCCATGCCACTTTCTTCCGAGTGACTTTGCTCTGCCTTGCTGCGAACTTTCGCCCTTTTCTTCCCTTCTTTACTACTCACTGCACTTTTACTGTCTTTCCTTTATCAGTGACCCGTGCCTCTTTCTTCCGAATGACTTTGCTCTGCCTTGCTGCGAACTTTCGCCCTTTTCTTCCCTTCTCTACTACTCACTGCACTTTTACTGTCCTTCCTTTATCAGCGACCCATGCCACTTTCTTCTGAGTGACTTTGCTCTGCCTTGCTGCGAACTTTCACCCTTTTCTTCCCTTCTCTACTACTCACTGCACTTTTACTGTCTTTGCTTTATCAGCGACCCATGCCACTTTCTTCTGAGTGACTTTGCTCTGCCTTGCTGCGAACTTTCGCCCTTTTCTTCCCTTCTTTACTACTCACTGCACTTTTACTGTCTTTGCTTTATCAGCGACCCATGCCACTTTCTTCTGAGTGACTTTGCTCTGCCTTGCTGCGAACTTTCGCCCTTTTCTTCCCTTCTCTACTACTCACTGCACTTTTACTGTTTTTCCTTTATCAGTGACCCGTGCCTCTTTCTTCCGAATGATTTTGCTTTGCCTTGCTGCGAACTTTCGCCCTTTTCTTCCCTTCTCTACTACTCACTGCACTTTTACTGTCCTTCCTTTATCAGCGACCCGTGCCGCTTTCTTCCAAGACTTTGCTCTGCCTTGATGCGAACTTTCGCCCTTTTCTTCCCTTCTCTACTACTCTCTGCATTTTTACTGTCTTTCCTTTATCAGCGACCCATGCCACTTTCTTCTGAGTGACTTTGCTCTTCCTTGCTGCGAACTTTCGCCCTTTTCTTCCCTTCTTTACTACTCACTGCACTTTTACTGTTTTTCCTTTATCAGTGACCCGTGCCTCTTTCTTCCGAATGACTTTGCTCTGCCTTGCTGCGAACTTTCGCCCTTTTCTTCCCTTCTCTACTACTCACTGCACTTTTACTGTCCTTCCTTTATCAGCGACCCATGCCACTTTCTTCTAAGTGACTTTGCTCTGCCTTGCTGCGAACTTTCGCCCTTTTCTTCCCTTCTCTACTACTCACTGCACTTTTACTGTCTTTGCTTTATCAGCAACCCATGCCACTTTCTTCTGAGTGACTTTGCTCTGCCTTGCTGCGAACTTTCACCCTTTTCTTCCCTTCTTTACTACTCACTGCACTTTTACTGTCTTTGCTTTATCAGCGACCCATGCCACTTTCTTCTGAGTGACTTTGCTCTGCCTTGCTGCGAACTTTCGCCCTTTTCTTCCCTTCTCTACTACTCACTGCACTTTTACTGTCTTTGCTTTATCAGCGACCCATGCCACTTTCTTCTGAGTGACTTTGCTCTGCCTTGCTGCGAACTTTCGCCCTTTTCTTCCCTTCTTTACTACTCACTGCACTTTTACTGTCTTTGCTTTATCAGCGACCCATGCCACTTTCTTCTGAGTGACTTTGCTCTGCCTTGCTGCAAACTTTCACCCTTTTCTTCCCTTCTTTACTACTCACTGCACTTTTACTGTCTTTGCTTTATCAGCGACCCATGCCACTTTCTTCTGAGTGACTTTGCTCTGCCTTGCTGCGAACTTTCACCCTTTTCTTCCCTTCTTTACTACTCACTGCACTTTTACTGTCTTTGCTTTATCAGCGACCCATGCCACTTTCTTCTGGGTGACTTTGCTCTGCCTTGCTGCGAACTTTCGCCCTTTTCTTCCCTTCTCTACTACTCACTGCACTTTTACTGTCTTTGCTTTATCAGCGACCCATGCCACTTTCTTCTGAGTGACTTTGCTCTGCCTTGCTGCGAACTTTCGCCCTTTTCTTCCCTTCTTTACTACTCACTGCACTTTTACTGTCTTTGCTTTATCAGCGACCCATGCCACTTTCTTCTGAGTGACTTTGCTCTGCCTTGCTGCAAACTTTCGCCCTTTTTTTCCCTTCTCTACTACTCACTGCACTTTTACTGTCTTTGCTTTATCAGCGACCCATGCCACTTTCTTCTGAGTGACTTTGCTCTGCCTTGCTGCGAACTTTCGCCCTTTTCTTCCCTTCTTTACTACTCACTGCACTTTTACTGTCTTTGCTTTATCAGCGACCCATGCCACTTTCTTCTGAGTGACTTTGCTCTGCCTTGCTGCGAACTTTCGCCCTTTTCTTCCCTTCTCTACTACTCACTGCACTTTTACTGTCTTTGCTTTATCAGCGACCCATGCCACTTTCTTCTGAGTGACTTTGCTCTGCCTTGCTGCGAACTTTCGCCCTTTTCTTCCCTTCTCTACTACTCACTGCACTTTTACTGTCTTTGCTTTATCAGCGACCCATGCCACTTTCTTCTGAGCGACTTTGCTCTGCCTTGCTGCGAACTTTCGCCCTTTTCTTCCCTTCTCTACTACTCACTGCACTTCTACTGTCTTTGCTTTATCAGCGACCCATGCCACTTTCTTCTGAGTGACTTTGCTCTGCCTTGCTGCGAACTTTCGCCCTTTTCTTCCCTTTTTTACTACTCACTGCACTTTTACTGTCTTTGCTTTATCAGCGACCCATGCCACTTTCTTCTGAGTGACTTTGCTCTGCCTTGCTGCGAACTTTCGCCCTTTTCTTCCCTTCTCTACTACTCACTGCACTTTTACTGTCTTTCCTTTATCAGCGACCCATGCCGCTTTCTTCCGAGTGACTTTGCTCTGCCTTGCTGCGAACTTTCGCCCTTTTCTTCCCTTCTTTACTACTCACTGCACTTTTACTGTCTTTCCTTTATCAGCGACCCATGCCGCTTTCTTCCGAGTGACTTTGCTCTGCCTTGCTGCGAACTTTCGCCCTTTTCTTCCCTACTCTACTACTCACTGCACTTTTACTGTTTTTCCTTTATCAGTGACCCGTGCCTCTTTCTTCCGAATGATTTTGCTCTGCCTTGCTGCGCACTTTCGCCCTTTTCTTCCCTTCTCTACTACTCACTGCACTTTTACTGTCTTTGCTTTATCAGCGACCCGTGCCGCTTTCTTCTGAGTGACTTTGCTCTGCCTTGCTGCGAACTTTCGCCCTTTTCTTCCCTTCTTTACTACTCACTGCACTTTTACTGTCTTTGCTTTATCAGCGACCCATGCCACTTTCTTCTGAGTGACTTTGCTCTGCCTTGCTGCGAACTTTCGCCCTTTTCTTCCCTTCTCTACTACTCACTGCACTTTTACTGTCTTTCCTTTATCAGCGACCCATGCCACTTTCTTCTGAGTGACTTTGCTCTGCCTTGCTGCGAACTTTCGCCCTTTTCTTCCCTTCTCTACTACTCACTGCACTTTTACTGTCTTTGCTTTATCAGCGACCCATGCCACTTTCTTCTGAGTGACTTTGCTCTGCCTTGCTGCGAACTTTCGCCCTTTTCTTCCCTTCTTTACTACTCACTGCACTTTTACTGTCTTTCCTTTATCAGCGACCCATGCCACTTTCTTCTGAGTGACTTTGCTCTGCCTTGCTGCGAACTTTCGCCCTTTTCTTCCCTTCTTTACTACTCACTGCACTTTTACTGTCTTTCCTTTATCAGTGACCCGTGCCTCTTTCTTCCGAATGACTTTGCTCTGCCTTGTTGCAAACTTTCGCCCTTTTCTTCCCTTCTTTACTATTCACTGCACTTTTACTGTCTTTCCTTTATCAGTGACCCGTGCCTCTTTCTTTCGAATGACTTTGCTCTGCCTTGCTGCGAACTTTCGCCCTTTTCTTCCCTTCTCTACTACTCACTGCACTTTTACTGTCTTTCCTTTATCAGCGACCCATGCCACTTTCTTCTGAGTGACTTTGCTCTGCCTTGCTGCGAACTTTCGCGCTTTTCTTCCCTTCTTTACTACTCACTGCACTTTTACTGTCTTTCCTTTATCAGTGACCCGTGCCTCTTTCTTCCGAATGACTTTGCTCTGCCTTGTTGCGTACTTTCGCCCTTTTCTTCCCTTCTCTACTACTCACTGCACTTTTACTGTCTTTCCTTTATCAGCGACCCATGCCACTTTCTTCTGAGTGACTTTGCTCTGCCTTGCTGCAAACTTTCGCCCTTTTCTTCCCTTCTTTACTACTCACTGCACTTTTACTGTCTTTCCTTTATCAGCGACCCATGCCACTTTCTTCTGAGTGACTTTGTTCTGCCTTGCTGCGAACTTTCGCCCTTTTCTTCCCTTCTTTACTACTCACTGCACTTTTACTGTTTTTCCTTTATCAGCGACCCATGCAACTTTCTTCTGAGTGACTTTGCTCTGCCTTGCTGCGAACTTTCGCCCTTTTCTTCCCTTCTTTACTACTCACTGCACTTTTACTGTTTTTCCTTTATCAGTGACCCATGCCTCTTTCTTCCGAATGACTTTGCTCTGCCTTGCTGCGAATTTTCGCCCTTTTCTTCCCTTCTCTACTACTCACTGCACTTTTACTGTCTTTCCTTTATCAGCGACCCATGCCACTTTCTTCTGAGTGACTTTGCTCTGCCTTGCTGCGAACTTTCGCCCTTTTCTTCCCTTCTTTACTACTCACTGCACTTTTACTGTCTTTCCTTTATCAGTGACCCATGCCACTTTCTTCTGAGTGACTTTGCTCTGCCTTGCTGCGAACTTTCGCCCTTTTCTTCCCTTCTTTACTACTCACTGCACTTTTACTGTCTTTCCTTTATCAGTGACCCTTGCCTCTTTTTTCCGAATGACTTTGCTCTGCCTTGCTGCGAACTTTCGCCCTTTTCTTCCCTTCTCTAATACTCACTGCACTTTTACTGTCTTTCCTTTATCAGTGACCCCTGCCTCTTTCTTCCGAATGACTTTGCTCTGCCTTGCTGCGAACTTTCGCCCTTTTCTTCCCTTCTTTACTACTCACTGCACTTTTACTATTTTTCCTTTATCAGCGACCCATGCCACTTTCTTCTGAGTGACTTTGCTCTGCCTTGCTGCGAACTTTCGCCCTTTTCTTCCCTTCTTTACTACTCACTGCACTTTTACTGTCTTTCCTTTATCAGTGACCCGTGCCTCTTTCTTCCGAATGACTTTGCTCTGCCTTGCTGCGAACTTTCGCCCTTTTCTTCCCTTCTCTACTACTCACTGCACTTTTACTGTCTTTCCTTTATCAGTGACCCGTGCCTCTTTCTTCCGAATGACTTTGCTCTGCCTTGTTGCGAACTTTCGCCCTTTTCTTCCCTTCTCTACTACTCACTGCACTTTTACTGTCGTTCCTTTATCAGCGACCCATGCCACTTTCTTCTGAGTGACTTTGCTCTGCCTTGCTGCGAACTTTCGCCCTTTTCTTCCCTTCTTTACTACTCACTGCACTTTTACTGTCTTTCCTTTATCAGCGACCCATGCCACTTTCTTCTGAGTGACTTTGCTCTGCCTTGCTGCGAACTTTCGCCCTTTTCTTCCCTTCTTTACTACTCACTGCACTTTTACTGTCTTTCCTTTATCAGTGATCCTTGACTCTTTCTTCCGAATGACTTTGCTCTGCCTTGCTGCGAACTTTCGCCCTTTTCTTCCCTTCTCTACTACTCACTGCACTTTTACTGTCTTTCCTTTATCAGCGACCCATGCCACTTTCTTCTGAGTGACTTTGCTCTGCCTTGCTGCGAACTTTCGCCCTTTTCTTCCCTTCTTTACTACACACTGCACTTTTACTGTCTTTCCTTTATCAGTGACCCTTGCCTCTTTCTTCCGAATGACTTTGCTCTGCCTTGCTGCGAACTTTCGCCCTTTTCTTCCCTTCTTTACTACTCACTGCACTTTTACTGCCTTTCCTTTATCAGTGACCCTTGCCTCTTTCTTCCGAATGACTTTGCTCTGCCTTGCTGCAAACTTTCGCCCTTTTCTTCCCTTCTCTACTACTCACTGCACTTTTACTGTCTTTCCTTTATCAACGACCCATGCCACTTTCTTCTGAGTCACTTTGCTCTGCCTTGCTGCGAACTTTCGCCCTTTTCTTCCCTTCTTTACTACTCACTGCACTTTTACTGTCTTTCCTTTATCAGTGACCCTTGCCTCTTTCTTCCGAATGACTTTGCTCTGCCTTGCTGCGAACTTTCGCCCTTTTCTTCCCTTCTTTACTACTCACTGCACTTTTACTGTCTTTCCTTTATCAGTGACCCTTGCCTCTTTCTTCCGAATGACATTGCTCTGCCTTGCTGCGAACTTTCGCCCTTTTCTTCCCTTCTTTACTACTCACTGCACTTTTACTGTCTTTCCTTTATCAGTGACCCTTGCCTCTTTCTTCCGAATGACTTTGCTCTGCCTTGCTGCGACCTTTCGCCCTTTTCTTCCCTTCTTTTCTACTCACTGCACTTTTACTGTCTTTCCTTTATCAGTGACCCTTGCCTCTTTCTTCCGAATGACTTTGCTCTGCCTTGCTGCGAACTTTCGCCCTTTTCTTCCCTTCTTTACTACTCACTGCACTTTTACTGTCTTTGCTTTATCAGCGACCCATGCCACTTTCTTCTGAGTGACTTTGCTCTGCCTTGCTGCGAACTTTCACCCTTTTCTTCCCTTCTTTACTACTCACTGCACTTTTACTGTCTTTGCTTTATCAGCGACCCATGCCACTTTCTTCTGAGTGACTTTGCTCTGCCTTGCTGCGAACTTTCGCCCTTTTCTTCCCTTCTTTACTACTCACTGCACTTTTACTGTTTTTCCTTTATCAGCGACCCATGCAACTTTCTTCTGAGTGACTTTGCTCTGCCTTGCTGCGAACTTTCGCCCTTTTCTTCCCTTCTTTACTACTCACTGCACTTTTACTGTTTTTCCTTTATCAGTGACCCATGCCTTTTTCTTCCGAATGACTTTGCTCTGCCTTGCTGCGAATTTTCGCCCTTTTCTTCCCTTCTCTACTACTCACTGCACTTTTACTGTCTTTCCTTTATCAGCGACCCATGCCACTTTCTTCTGAGTGACTTTGCTCTGCCTTGCTGCGAACTTTCGCCCTTTTCTTCCCTTCTTTACTACTCACTGCACTTTTACTGTCTTTCCTTTATCAGTGACCCATGCCACTTTCTTCTGAGTGACTTTGCTCTGCCTTGCTGCGAACTTTCGCCCTTTTCTTCCCTTCTTTACTACTCACTGCACTTTTACTGTCTTTCCTTTATGTGACCCTTGCCTCTTTCTTCCGAATGACTTTGCTCTGCCTTGCTGCGAACTTTCGCCCTTTTCTTCCCTTCTCTAATACTCACTGCACTTTTACTGTCTTTGCTTTATCAGTGACCCATGCCACTTTCTTCTGAGTGACTTTGCTCTGCCTTGCTGCGAACTTTCACCCTTTTCTTCCCTTCTTTACTACTCACTGCACTTTTACTGTCTTTGCTTTATCAGCGACCCATGCCACTTTCTTCTGAGTGACTTTGCTCTGCCTTGCTGCGAACTTTCGCCCTTTTCTTCCCTTCTCTACTACTCACTGCACTTTTACTGTCTTTCCTTTATCAGTGACCCGTGCCTCTTTCTTCCGAATGACTTTGCTCTGCCTTGTTGCGAACTTTCGCCCTTTTCTTCCCTTCTCTACTACTCACTGCACTTTTACTGTCTTTCCTTTATCAGTGACCCGTGCCTCTTTCTTCCGAATGACTTTGCTCTGCCTTGTTGCGAACTTTCGCCCTTTTCTTCCCTTCTCTACTACTCACTGCACTTTTACTGTCGTTCCTTTATCAGCGACCCATGCCACTTTCTTCTGAGTGACGTTGCTCTGCCTTGCTGCGAACTTTCGCCCTTTTCTTCCCTTCTTTACTACTCACTGCACTTTTACTGTCTTTCCTTTATCAGTGACCCATGCCACTTTCTTCTGAGTGACTTTGCTCTGCCTTGCTGCGAACTTTCGCCCTTTTCTTCCCTTCTTTACTACTCACTGCACTTTTACTGTCTTTCCTTTATGTGACCCCTGCCTCTTTCTTCCGAATGACTTTGCTCTGCCTTGCTGCGAACTTTCGCCCTTTTCTTCCCTTCTTTACTACTCACTGCACTTTTACTATTTTTCCTTTATCAGCGACCCATGCCACTTTCTTCTGAGTGAATTTGCTCTGCCTTGCTGCGAACTTTCGCCCTTTTCTTCCCTTCTTTACTACTCACTGCACTTTTACTGTCTTTCCTTTATCAGTGACCCGTGCCTCTTTCTTCCGAATGACTTTGCTCTGCCTTGCTGCGAACTTTCGCCCTTTTCTTCCCTTCTCTACTACTCACTGCACTTTTACTGTCTTTCCTTTATCAGTGACCCGTGCCTCTTTCTTCCGAATGACTTTGCTCTGCCTTGTTGCGAACTTTCGCCCTTTTCTTCCCTTCTCTACTACTCACTGCACTTTTACTGTCGTTCCTTTATCAGCGACCCATGCCACTTTCTTCTGAGTGACGTTGCTCTGCCTTGCTGCGAACTTTCGCCCTTTTCTTCCCTTCTTTACTACTCACTGCACTTTTACTGTCTTTCCTTTATCAGCGACCCATGCCACTTTCTTCTGAGTGACTTTGCTCTGCCTTGCTGCGAACTTTCGCCCTTTTCTTCCCTTCTTTACTACTCACTGCACTTTTACTGTCTTTCCTTTATCAGTGATCCTTGACTCTTTCTTCCGAATGACTTTGCTCTGCCTTGCTGCGAACTTTCGCCCTTTTCTTCCCTTCTCTACTACTCACTGCACTTTTACTGTCTTTCCTTTATCAGCGACCCATGCCACTTTCTTCTGAGTGACTTTGCTCTGCCTTGCTGCGAACTTTCGCCCTTTTCTTCCCTTCTTTACTATACACTGCACTTTTACTGTCTTTCCTTTATCAGTGACCCTTGCCTCTTTCTTCCGAATGACTTTGCTCTGCCTTGCTGCGAACTTTCGCCCTTTTCTTCCCTTCTTTACTACTCACTGCACTTTTACTGTCTTTCCTTTATCAGTGACCCTTGCCTCTTTCTTCCGAATGACTTTGCTCTGCCTTGCTGCGAACTTTCGCCCTTTTCTTCCCTTCTTTACTACTCACTGCACTTTTACTGTCTTTCCTTTATCAGTGACCCTTGCCTCTTTCTTCCGAATGACATTGCTCTGCCTTGCTGCGAACTTTCGCCCTTTTCTTCCCTTCTTTACTACTCACTGCACTTTTACTGTCTTTCCTTTATCAGTGACCCTTGCCTCTTTCTTCCGAATGACTTTGCTCTGCCTTGCTGCGAACTTTCGCCCTTTTCTTCCCTTCTTTTCTACTCACTGCACTTTTACTGTCTTTCCTTTATCAGTGACCCTTGCCTCTTTCTTCCGAATGACTTTGCTCTGCCTTGCTGCGAACTTTCGCCCTTTTCTTCCCTTCTTTACTACACACTGCACTTTTACTGTCTTTGCTTTATCAGTGACCCATGCCACTTTCTTCTGAGTGACTTTGCTCTGCCTTGCTGCGAACTTTCACCCTTTTCTTCCCTTCTTTACTACTCACTGCACTTTTACTGTCTTTGCTTTATCAGCGACCCATGCCACTTTCTTCTGAGTGACTTTGCTCTGCCTTGCTGCGAACTTTCGCCCTTTTCTTCCCTTCTCTACTACTCACTGCACTTTTACTGTCTTTGCTTTATCAGCGACCCATGCCACTTTCTTCTGAGTGACTTTGCTCTGCCTTGCTGCGAACTTTCGCCCTTTTCTTCCCTTCTTTACTACTCACTGCACTTTTACTGTCTTTGCTTTATCAGCGACCCATGCCACTTTCTTCTGAGTGACTTTGCTCTGCCTTGCTGCAAACTTTCACCCTTTTCTTCCCTTCTTTACTACTCACTGCACTTTTACTGTTTTTCCTTTATCAGTGACCCATGCCTTTTTCTTCCGAATGACTTTGCTCTGCCTTGCTGCGAATTTTCGCCCTTTTCTTCCCTTCTTTACTACTCACTGCACTTTTACTGTCTTTCCTTTATCAGTGACCCATGCCACTTTCTCCTGAGTGACTTTGCTCTGCCTTGCTGCGAACTTTCGCCCTTTTCTTCCCTTCTTTACCACTCACTGCACTTTTACTGTCTTTCCTTTATCAGCGACCCATGCCACTTTCTTCTGAGTGACTTTGCTCTGCCTTGCTGCAAACTTTCACCCTTTTCTTCCCTTCTTTACTACTCACTGCACTTTTACTGTTTTTCCTTTATCAGTGACCCATGCCTTTTTCTTCCGAATGACTTTGCTCTGCCTTGCTGCGAATTTTCGCCCTTTTCTTCCCTTCTTTTCTACTCACTGCACTTTTACTGTCTTTCCTTTATCAGTGACCCTTGCCTCTTTCTTCCGAATGACTTTGCTCTGCCTTGCTGCGAACTTTCGCCCTTTTCTTCCCTTCTTTACTACACACTGCACTTTTACTGTCTTTGCTTTATCAGTGACCCATGCCACTTTCTTCTGAGTGACTTTGCTCTGCCTTGCTGCGAACTTTCACCCTTTTCTTCCCTTCTTTACTACTCACTGCACTTTTACTGTCTTTGCTTTATCAGCGACCCATGCCACTTTCTTCTGAGTGACTTTGCTCTGCCTTGCTGCGAACTTTCGCCCTTTTCTTCCCTTCTCTACTACTCACTGCACTTTTACTGTCTTTGCTTTATCAGCGACCCATGCCACTTTCTTCTGAGTGACTTTGCTCTGCCTTGCTGCGAACTTTCGCCCTTTTCTTCCCTTCTCTACTACTCACTGCACTTTTACTGTCTTTGCTTTATCAGCGACCCATGCCACTTTCTTCTGAGTGACTTTGCTCTGCCTTGCTGCCAACTTTCACCCTTTTCTTCCCTTCTTTACTACTCACTGCACTTTTACTGTTTTTCCTTTATCAGTGACCCATGCCTTTTTCTTCCGAATGACTTTGCTCTGCCTTGCTGCGAATTTTCGCCCTTTTCTTCCCTTCTTTACTACTCACTGCACTTTTACTGTCTTTCCTTTATCAGTGACCCATGCCACTTTCTCCTGAGTGACTTTGCTCTGCCTTGCTGCGAACTTTCGCCCTTTTCTTCCCTTCTTTACTACTCACTGCACTTTTACTGTCTTTCCTTTATCAGCGACCCATGCCACTTTCTTCTGAGTGACTTTGCTCTGCCTTGCTGCGAACTTTCGCCCTTTTCTTCCCTTCTTTACTACTCACTGCACTTTTACTGTCTTTCCTTTATCAGTGACCCATGCCACTTTCTCCTGAGTGACTTTGCTCTGCCTTGCTGCGAACTTTCGCCCTTTTCTTCCCTTCTTTACTACTCACTGCACTTTTACTGTCTTTCCTTTATGTGACCCTTGCCTCTTTCTTCCGAATGACTTTGCTCTGCCTTGCTGCGAACTTTCTCCCTTTTCTTCCCTTCTCTAATACTCACTGCACTTTTACTGTCTTTCCTTTATCAGTGACCCCTGCCTCTTTCTTCCGAATGACTTTGCTCTGCCTTGCTGCGAACTTTCGCCCTTTTCTTCCCTTCTTTACTACTCACTGCACTTTTACTATTTTTCCTTTATCAGCAACCCATGCCACTTTCTTCTGAGTGAATTTGCTCTGCCTTGCTGCGAACTTTCGCCCTTTTCTTCCCTTCTTTACTACTCACTGCACTTTTACTGTCTTTCCTTTATCAGTGACCCGTGCCTCTTTCTTCCGAATGACTTTGCTCTGCCTTGCTGCGAACTTTCGCCCTTTTCTTCCCTTCTCTACTACTCACTGCACTTTTACTGTCTTTCCTTTATCAGTGACCCGTGCCTCTTTCTTCCGAATGACTTTGCTCTGCCTTGTTGCGAACTTTCGCCCTTTTCTTCCCTTCTCTACTACTCACTGCACTTTTACTGTCGTTCCTTTATCAGCGACCCATGCCACTTTCTTCTGAGTGACGTTGCTCTGCCTTGCTGCGAACTTTCGCCCTTTTCTTCCCTTCTTTACTACTCACTGCACTTTTACTGTCTTTCCTTTATCAGCGACCCATGCCACTTTCTTCTGAGTGACTTTGCTCTGCCTTGCTGCGAACTTTCGCCCTTTTCTTCCCTTCTTTACTACTCACTGCACTTTTACTGTCTTTCCTTTATCAGTGATCCTTGACTCTTTCTTCCGAATGACTTTGCTCTGCCTTGCTGCGAACTTTCGCCCTTTTCTTCCCTTCTCTACTACTCACTGCACTTTTACTGTCTTTCCTTTATCAGTGACCCGTGCCTCTTTCTTCCGAATGACTTTGCTCTGCCTTGTTGCGAACTTTCGCCCTTTTCTTCCCTTCTCTACTACTCACTGCACTTTTACTGTCGTTCCTTTATCAGCGACCCATGCCACTTTCTTCTGAGTGACGTTGCTCTGCCTTGCTGCGAACTTTCGCCCTTTTCTTCCCTTCTTTACTACTCACTGCACTTTTACTGTCTTTCCTTTATCAGCGACCCATGCCACTTTCTTCTGAGTGACTTTGCTCTGCCTTGCTGCGAACTTTCGCCCTTTTCTTCCCTTCTTTACTACTCACTGCACTTTTACTGTCTTTCCTTTATCAGTGATCCTTGACTCTTTCTTCCGAATGACTTTGCTCTGCCTTGCTGCGAACTTTCGCCCTTTTCTTCCCTTCTCTACTACTCACTGCACTTTTACTGTCTTTCCTTTATCAGCGACCCATGCCACTTTCTTCTGAGTGACTTTGCTCTGCCTTGCTGCGAACTTTCGCCCTTTTCTTCCCTTCTTTACTATACACTGCACTTTTACTGTCTTTCCTTTATCAGTGACCCTTGCCTCTTTCTTCCGAATGACTTTGCTCTGCCTTGCTGCGAACTTTCGCCCTTTTCTTCCCTTCTTTACTACTCACTGCACTTTTACTGTCTTTCCTTTATCAGTGACCCTTGCCTCTTTCTTCCGAATGACTTTGCTCTGCCTTGCTGCGAACTTTCGCCCTTTTCTTCCCTTCTTTACTACTCACTGCACTTTTACTGTCTTTCCTTTATCAGTGACCCTTGCCTCTTTCTTCCGAATGACATTGCTCTGCCTTGCTGCGAACTTTCGCCCTTTTCTTCCCTTCTTTACTACTCACTGCACTTTTACTGTCTTTCCTTTATCAGTGACCCTTGCCTCTTTCTTCCGAATGACTTTGCTCTGCCTTGCTGCGAACTTTCGCCCTTTTCTTCCCTTCTTTTCTACTCACTGCACTTTTACTGTCTTTCCTTTATCAGTGACCCTTGCCTCTTTCTTCCGAATGACTTTGCTCTGCCTTGCTGCGAACTTTCGCCCTTTTCTTCCCTTCTTTACTACTCACTGCACTTTTACTGTCTTTGCTTTATCAGTGACCCATGCCACTTTCTTCTGAGTGACTTTGCTCTGCCTTGCTGCGAACTTTCACCCTTTTCTTCCCTTCTTTACTACTCACTGCACTTTTACTGTCTTTGCTTTATCAGCGACCCATGCCACTTTCTTCTGAGTGACTTTGCTCTGCCTTGCTGCGAACTTTCGCCCTTTTCTTCCCTTCTCTACTACTCACTGCACTTTTACTGTCTTTGCTTTATCAGCGACCCATGCCACTTTCTTCTGAGTGACTTTGCTCTGCCTTGCTGCGAACTTTCGCCCTTTTCTTCCCTTCTTTACTACTCACTGCACTTTTACTGTCTTTGCTTTATCAGCGACCCATGCCACTTTCTTCTGAGTGACTTTGCTCTGCCTTGCTGCAAACTTTCACCCTTTTCTTCCCTTCTTTACTACTCACTGCACTTTTACTGTTTTTCCTTTATCAGTGACCCATGCCTTTTTCTTCCGAATGACTTTGCTCTGCCTTGCTGCGAATTTTCGCCCTTTTCTTCCCTTCTCTACTACTCACTGCACTTTTACTGTCTTTCCTTTATCAGCGACCCATGCCACTTTCTTCTGAGTGACTTTGCTCTGCCTTGCTGCGAACTTTCGCCCTTTTCTTCCCTTCTTTACTACTCACTGCACTTTTACTGTCTTTCCTTTATCAGTGACCCATGCCACTTTCTCCTGAGTGACTTTGCTCTGCCTTGCTGCGAACTTTCGCCCTTTTCTTCCCTTCTTTACTACTCACTGCACTTTTACTGTCTTTCCTTTATGTGACCCTTGCCTCTTTCTTCCGAATGACTTTGCTCTGCCTTGCTGCGAACTTTCTCCCTTTTCTTCCCTTCTCTAATACTCACTGCACTTTTACTGTCTTTCCTTTATCAGTGACCCCTGCCTCTTTCTTCCGAATGACTTTGCTCTGCCTTGCTGCGAACTTTCGCCCTTTTCTTCCCTTCTTTACTACTCACTGCACTTTTACTATTTTTCCTTTATCAGCGACCCATGCCACTTTCTTCTGAGTGAATTTGCTCTGCCTTGCTGCGAACTTTCGCCCTTTTCTTCCCTTCTTTACTACTCACTGCACTTTTACTGTCTTTCCTTTATCAGTGACCCGTGCCTCTTTCTTCCGAATGACTTTGCTCTGCCTTGCTGCGAACTTTCGCCCTTTTCTTCCCTTCTCTACTACTCACTGCACTTTTACTGTCTTTCCTTTATCAGTGACCCGTGCCTCTTTCTTCCGAATGACTTTGCTCTGCCTTGTTGCGAACTTTCGCCCTTTTCTTCCCTTCTCTACTACTCACTGCACTTTTACTGTCGTTCCTTTATCAGCGACCCATGCCACTTTCTTCTGAGTGACGTTGCTCTGCCTTGCTGCGAACTTTCGCCCTTTTCTTCCCTTCTTTACTACTCACTGCACTTTTACTGTCTTTCCTTTATCAGCGACCCATGCCACTTTCTTCTGAGTGACTTTGCTCTGCCTTGCTGCGAACTTTCGCCCTTTTCTTCCCTTCTTTACTACTCACTGCACTTTTACTGTCTTTCCTTTATCAGTGATCCTTGACTCTTTCTTCCGAATGACTTTGCTCTGCCTTGCTGCGAACTTTCGCCCTTTTCTTCCCTTCTCTACTACTCACTGCACTTTTACTGTCTTTCCTTTATCAGCGACCCATGCCACTTTCTTCTGAGTGACTTTGCTCTGCCTTGCTGCGAACTTTCGCCCTTTTCTTCCCTTCTTTTCTACTCACTGCACTTTTACTGTCTTTCCTTTATCAGTGACCCTTGCCTCTTTCTTCCGAATGACTTTGCTCTGCCTTGCTGCGAACTTTCGCCCTTTTCTTCCCTTCTTTACTACTCACTGCACTTTTACTGTCTTTGCTTTATCAGTGACCCATGCCACTTTCTTCTGAGTGACTTTGCTCTGCCTTGCTGCGAACTTTCGCCCTTTTCTTCCCTTCTTTACTACTCACTGCACTTTTACTGTCTTTCCTTTATCAGTGACCCTTGCCTCTTTCTTCCGAATGACTTTGCTCTGCCTTGCTGCGAACTTTCGCCCTTTTCTTCCCTTCTTTACTACTCACTGCACTTTTACTGTCTTTCCTTTATCAGTGACCCTTGCCTCTTTCTTCCGAATGACTTTGCTCTGCCTTGCTGCGAACTTTCGCCCTTTTCTTCCCTTCTTTACTACTCACTGCACTTTTACTGTCTTTCCTTTATCAGTGACCCTTGCCTCTTTCTTCCGAATGACATTGCTCTGCCTTGCTGCGAACTTTCGCCCTTTTCTTCCCTTCTTTACTACTCACTGCACTTTTACTGTCTTTCCTTTATCAGTGACCCTTGCCTCTTTCTTCCGAATGACTTTGCTCTGCCTTGCTGCGAACTTTCGCCCTTTTCTTCCCTTCTTTTCTACTCACTGCACTTTTACTGTCTTTCCTTTATCAGTGACCCTTGCCTCTTTCTTCCGAATGACTTTGCTCTGCCTTGCTGCGAACTTTCGCCCTTTTCTTCCCTTCTTTACTACTCACTGCACTTTTACTGTCTTTGCTTTATCAGTGACCCATGCCACTTTCTTCTGAGTGACTTTGCTCTGCCTTGCTGCGAACTTTCACCCTTTTCTTCCCTTCTTTACTACTCACTGCACTTTTACTGTCTTTGCTTTATCAGCGACCCATGCCACTTTCTTCTGAGTGACTTTGCTCTGCCTTGCTGCGAACTTTCGCCCTTTTCTTCCCTTCTCTACTACTCACTGCACTTTTACTGTCTTTGCTTTATCAGCGACCCATGCCACTTTCTTCTGAGTGACTTTGCTCTGCCTTGCTGCGAACTTTCGCCCTTTTCTTCCCTTCTTTACTACTCACTGCACTTTTACTGTCTTTGCTTTATCAGCGACCCATGCCACTTTCTTCTGAGTGACTTTGCTCTGCCTTGCTGCAAACTTTCACCCTTTTCTTCCCTTCTTTACTACTCACTGCACTTTTACTGTCTTTGCTTTATCAGCGACCCATGCCACTTTCTTCTGAGTGACTTTGCTCTGCCTTGCTGCGAACTTTCACCCTTTTCTTCCCTTCTTTACTACTCACTGCACTTTTACTGTCTTTGCTTTATCAGCGACCCATGCCACTTTCTTCTGAGTGACTTTGCTCTGCCTTGCTGCGAACTTTCGCCCTTTTCTTCCCTTCTCTACTACTCACTGCACTTTTACTGTCTTTGCTTTATCAGCGACCCATGCCACTTTCTTCTGAGTGACTTTGCTCTGCCTTGCTGCGAACTTTCGCCCTTTTCTTCCCTTCTTTACTACTCACTGCACTTTTACTGTCTTTGCTCTATCAGCGACCCATGCCACTTTCTTCTGAGTGACTTTGCTCTGCCTTGCTGCAAACTTTCGCCCTTTTCTTCCCTTCTCTACTACTCACTGCACTTTTACTGTCTTTGCTTTATCAGCGACCCATGCCACTTTCTTCTGAGTGACTTTGCTCTGCCTTGCTGCGAACTTTCGCCCTTTTCTTCCCTTCTTTACTACTCACTGCACTTTTACTGTCTTTGCTTTATCAGCGACCCATGCCACTTTCTTCTGAGTGACTTTGCTCTGCCTTGCTGCGAACTTTCGCCCTTTTCTTCCCTTCTCTACTACTCACTGCACTTTTACTGTCTTTGCTTTATCAGCGACCCATGCCACTTTCTTCTGAGTGACTTTGCTCTGCCTTGCTGCGAACTTTCGCCCTTTTCTTCCCTTCTCTACTACTCACTGCACTTTTACTGTCTTTGCTTTATCAGCGACCCATGCCACTTTCTTCTGAATGACTTTGCTCTGCCGTGCTGTGAACTTTCGCCCTTTTCTTCCCTTCTCTACTACTCACTGCACTTTTACTGTCTTTGCTTTATCAGCGACCCATGCCACTTTCTTCTGAGTGACTTTGCTCTGCCTTGCTGCGAACTTTCGCCCTTTTCTTCCCTTTTTTACTACTCACTGCACTTTTACTGTCTTTGCTTTATAAGCGACCCATGCCACTTTCTTCTGAGTGACTTTGCTCTGCCTTGCTGCGAACTTTCGCCCTTTTCTTCCCTTCTCTACTACTCACTGCACTTTTACTGTCTTTCCTTTATCAGCGACCCATGCCGCTTTCTTCCGAGTGACTTTGCTCTGCCTTGCTGCGAACTTTCGCCCTTTTCTTCCCTTCTTTACTACTCACTGCACTTTTACTGTCTTTCCTTTATCAGCGACCCATGCCGCTTTCTTCCGAGTGACTTTGCTCTGCCTTGCTGCGAACTTTCGCCCTTTTCTTCCCTACTCTACTACTCACTGCACTTTTACTGTTTTTCCTTTATCAGTGACCCGTGCCTCTTTCTTCCGAATGATTTTGCTCTGCCTTGCTGCGAACTTTCGCCCTTTTCTTCCCTTCTTTACTACTCACTGCATTTTTACTGTCTTTGCTTTATCAGCGACCCGTGCCGCTTTCTTCTGAGTGACTTTGCTCTGCCTTGCTGCGAACTTTCGCCCTTTTCTTCCCTTCTTTACTACTCACTGCACTTTTACTGTCTTTGCTTTATCAGCGACCCATGCCACTTTCTTCTGAGTGACTTTGCTCTGCCTTGCTGCGAACTTTCACCCTTTTCTTCCCTTCTCTACTACTCACTGCACTTTTACTGTCTTTCCTTTATCAGCGACCCATGCCACTTTCTTCTGAGTGACTTTGCTCTGCCTTGCTGCGAACTTTCGCCCTTTTCTTCCCTTCTTTACTACTCACTGCACTTTTACTGTCTTTCCTTGATCAGCGACCCATGCCACTTTCTTCTGAGTGACTTTGCTCTGCCTTGCTGCGAACTTTCGCCCTTTTCTTCCCTTCTTTACTACTCACTGCACTTTTACTGTCTTTCCTTTATCAGTGACCCGTGCCTCTTTCTTCCGAATGACTTTGCTCTGCCTTGTTGCGAACTTTCGCCCTTTTCTTCCCTTCTTTACTACTCACTGCACTTTTACTGTCTTTCCTTTATCAGTGACCCGTGCCTCTTTCTTTCGAATGACTTTGCTCTGCCTTGCTGCGAACTTTCGCCCTTTTCTTCCCTTCTCTACTACTCACTGCACTTTTACTGTCTTTCCTTTATCAGCGACCCATGCCACTTTCTTCTGAGTGACTTTGCTCTGCCTTGCTGCGAACTTTCGCGCTTTTCTTCCCTTCTTTACTACTCACTGCACTTTTACTGTCTTTCCTTTATCAGTGACCCGTGCCTCTTTCTTCCGAATGACTTTGCTCTGCCTTGTTGCGTACTTTCGCCCTTTTCCCTTCTCTACTACTCACTGCACTTTTACTGTCTTTCCTTTATCAGCGACCCATGCCACTTTCTTCTGAGTGACTTTGCTCTGCCTTGCTGCAAACTTTCGCCCTTTTCTTCCCTTTTTTACTACTCACTGCACTTTTACTGTCTTTCCTTTATCAGCGACCCATGCCACTTTCTTCTGGGTGACTTTGCTCTGCCTTGCTGCGAACTTTCGCCATTTTCTTCTCTTCTTTACTACTCACTGCACTTTTACTGTTTTTCCTTTATCAGCGACCCATGCAACTTTCTTCTGAGTGACTTTGCTCTGCCTTGCTGCGAACTTTCGCCCTTTTCTTCCCTTCTTTACTACTCACTGCACTTTTACTGTTTTTCCTTTATCAGTGACCCATGCCTCTTTCTTCCAAATGACTTTGCTCTGCCTTGCTACGAATTTTCGCCCTTTTCTTCCCTTCTCTACTACTCACTGCACTTTTACTGTCTTTCCTTTATCAGCGACCCATGCCACTTTCTTCTGAGTGACTTTGCTCTGCCTTGCTGCGAACTTTCGCCCTTTTCTTCCCTTCTTTACTACTCACTGCACTTTTACTGTCTTTCCTTTATCAGTGACCCATGCCACTTTCTTCTGAGTGACTTTGCTCTGCCTTGCTGCGAACTTTCGCCCTTTTCTTCCCTTCTTTACTACTCACTGCACTTTTACTTTCTTTCCTTTATCAGTGACCCTTGCCTCTTTCTTCCGAATGACTTTGCTCTGCCTTGCTGCGAACTTTCGCCCTTTTCTTCCCTTCTCTAATACTCACTGCACTTTTACTGTCTTTCCTTTATCAGTGACCCCTGCCTCTTTCTTCCGAATGACTTTGCTCTGCCTTGCTGCGAACTTTCGCCCTTTTCTTCCCTTCTTTACTACTCACTGCACTTTTACTATTTTTCCTTTATCAGCGACCCATGCCACTTTCTTCTGAGTGACTTTGCTCTGCCTTGCTGCGAACTTTCGCCCTTTTCTTCCCTTCTTTACTACTCACTGCACTTTTACTGTCTTTCCTTTATCAGTGACCCGTGCCTCTTTCTTCCGAATGACTTTGCTCTGCCTTGCTGCGAACTTTCGCCCTTTTCTTCCCTTCTCTACTACTCACTGCACTTTTACTGTCTTTCCTTTATCAGTGACCCGTGCCTCTTTCTTCCGAATGACTTTGCTCTGCCTTGTTGCGAACTTTCGCCCTTTTCTTCCCTTCTCTACTACTCACTGCACTTTTACTGTCGTTCCTTTATCAGCGACCCATGCCACTTTCTTCTGAGTGACTTTGCTCTGCCTTGCTGCGAACTTTCGCCCTTTTCTTCCCTTCTTTACTACTCACTGCACTTTTACTGTCTTTCCTTTATCAGCGACCCATGCCACTTTCTTCTGAGTGACTTTGCTCTGCCTTGCTGCGAACTTTCGCCCTTTTCTTCCCTTCTTTCCTACTCACTGCACTTTTACTGTCTTTCCTTTATCAGTGACCCTTGCCTCTTTCTTTCGAATGACTTTGCTCTGCCTTGCTGCGAACTTTCGCCCTTTTCTTCCCTTCTCTACTACTCACTGCACTTTTACTGTCTTTCCTTTATCAGCGACCCATGCCACTTTCTTCTGAGTGACTTTGCTCTGCCTTGCTGCGAACTTTCGCCCTTTTCTTCCCTTCTTTACTACACACTGCACTTTTACTGTCTTTCCTTTATCAGTGACCCTTGCCTCTTTCTTCCGAATGACTTTGCTCTGCCTTGCTGCGAACTTTCGCCCTTTTCTTCCCTTCTTTACTACTCACTGCACTTTTACTGTCTTTCCTTTATCAGTGACCCTTGCCTCTTTCTTCCGAATGACATTGCTCTGCCTTGCTGCGAACTTTCGCCCTTTTCTTCCCTTCTTTACTACTCACTGCACTTTTACTGTCTTTCCTTTATCAGTGACCCTTGCCTCTTTCTTCCGAATGACTTTGCTCTGCCTTGCTGCGAACTTTCGCCCTTTTCTTCCCTTCTTTTCTACTCACTGCACTTTTACTGTCTTTCCTTTATCAGTGACCCTTGCCTCTTTCTTCCGAATGACTTTGCTCTGCCTTGCTGCGAACTTTCGCCCTTTTCTTCCCTTCTTTACTACTCACTGCACTTTTACTGTCTTTGCTTTATCAGTGACCCATGCCACTTTCTTCTGAGTGACTTTGCTCTGCCTTGCTGCGAACTTTCACCCTTTTCTTCCCTTCTTTACTACTCACTGCACTTTTACTGTCTTTGCTTTATCAGCGACCCATGCCACTTTCTTCTGAGTGACTTTGCTCTGCCTTGCTGCGAACTTTCGCCCTTTTCTTCCCTTCTCTACTACTCACTGCACTTTTACTGTCTTTGCTTTATCAGCGACCCATGCCACTTTCTTCTGAGTGACTTTGCTCTGCCTTGCTGCGAACTTTCGCCCTTTTCTTCCCTTCTTTACTACTCACTGCACTTTTACTGTCTTTGCTTTATCAGCGACCCATGCCACTTTCTTCTGAGTGACTTTGCTCTGCCTTGCTGCAAACTTTCACCCTTTTCTTCCCTTCTTTACTACTCACTGCACTTTTACTGTCTTTGCTTTATCAGCGACCCATGCCACTTTCTTCTGAGTGACTTTGCTCTGCCTTGCTGCGAACTTTCACCCTTTTCTTCCCTTCTTTACTACTCACTGCACTTTTACTGTCTTTGCTTTATCAGCGACCCATGCCACTTTCTTCTGAGTGACTTTGCTCTGCCTTGCTGCGAACTTTCGCCCTTTTCTTCCCTTCTCTACTACTCACTGCACTTTTACTGTCTTTGCTTTATCAGCGACCCATGCCACTTTCTTCTGAGTGACTTTGCTCTGCCTTGCTGCGAACTTTCGCCCTTTTCTTCCCTTCTTTACTACTCACTGCACTTTTACTGTCTTTGCTCTATCAGCGACCCATGCCACTTTCTTCTGAGTGACTTTGCTCTGCCTTGCTGCAAACTTTCGCCCTTTTCTTCCCTTCTCTACTACTCACTGCACTTTTACTGTCTTTGCTTTATCAGCGACCCATGCCACTTTCTTCTGAGTGACTTTGCTCTGCCTTGCTGCGAACTTTCGCCCTTTTCTTCCCTTCTTTACTACTCACTGCACTTTTACTGTCTTTGCTTTATCAGCGACCCATGCCACTTTCTTCTGAGTGACTTTGCTCTGCCTTGCTGCGAACTTTCGCCCTTTTCTTCCCTTCTCTACTACTCACTGCACTTTTACTGTCTTTGCTTTATCAGCGACCCATGCCACTTTCTTCTGAGTGACTTTGCTCTGCCTTGCTGCGAACTTTCGCCCTTTTCTTCCCTTCTCTACTACTCACTGCACTTTTACTGTCTTTGCTTTATCAGCGACCCATGCCACTTTCTTCTGAATGACTTTGCTCTGCCGTGCTGTGAACTTTCGCCCTTTTCTTCCCTTCTCTACTACTCACTGCACTTTTACTGTCTTTGCTTTATCAGCGACCCATGCCACTTTCTTCTGAGTGACTTTGCTCTGCCTTGCTGCGAACTTTCGCCCTTTTCTTCCCTTTTTTACTACTCACTGCACTTTTACTGTCTTTGCTTTATAAGCGACCCATGCCACTTTCTTCTGAGTGACTTTGCTCTGCCTTGCTGCGAACTTTCGCCCTTTTCTTCCCTTCTCTACTACTCACTGCACTTTTACTGTCTTTCCTTTATCAGCGACCCATGCCGCTTTCTTCCGAGTGACTTTGCTCTGCCTTGCTGCGAACTTTCGCCCTTTTCTTCCCTTCTTTACTACTCACTGCACTTTTACTGTCTTTCCTTTATCAGCGACCCATGCCGCTTTCTTCCGAGTGACTTTGCTCTGCCTTGCTGCGAACTTTCGCCCTTTTCTTCCCTACTCTACTACTCACTGCACTTTTACTGTTTTTCCTTTATCAGTGACCCGTGCCTCTTTCTTCCGAATGATTTTGCTCTGCCTTGCTGCGAACTTTCGCCCTTTTCTTCCCTTCTTTACTACTCACTGCATTTTTACTGTCTTTGCTTTATCAGCGACCCGTGCCGCTTTCTTCTGAGTGACTTTGCTCTGCCTTGCTGCGAACTTTCGCCCTTTTCTTCCCTTCTTTACTACTCACTGCACTTTTACTGTCTTTGCTTTATCAGCGACCCATGCCACTTTCTTCTGAGTGACTTTGCTCTGCCTTGCTGCGAACTTTCACCCTTTTCTTCCCTTCTCTACTACTCACTGCACTTTTACTGTCTTTCCTTTATCAGCGACCCATGCCACTTTCTTCTGAGTGACTTTGCTCTGCCTTGCTGCGAACTTTCGCCCTTTTCTTCCCTTCTTTACTACTCACTGCACTTTTACTGTCTTTCCTTGATCAGCGACCCATGCCACTTTCTTCTGAGTGACTTTGCTCTGCCTTGCTGCGAACTTTCGCCCTTTTCTTCCCTTCTTTACTACTCACTGCACTTTTACTGTCTTTCCTTTATCAGTGACCCGTGCCTCTTTCTTCCGAATGACTTTGCTCTGCCTTGTTGCGAACTTTCGCCCTTTTCTTCCCTTCTTTACTACTCACTGCACTTTTACTGTCTTTCCTTTATCAGTGACCCGTGCCTCTTTCTTTCGAATGACTTTGCTCTGCCTTGCTGCGAACTTTCGCCCTTTTCTTCCCTTCTCTACTACTCACTGCACTTTTACTGTCTTTCCTTTATCAGCGACCCATGCCACTTTCTTCTGAGTGACTTTGCTCTGCCTTGCTGCGAACTTTCGCGCTTTTCTTCCCTTCTTTACTACTCACTGCACTTTTACTGTCTTTCCTTTATCAGTGACCCGTGCCTCTTTCTTCCGAATGACTTTGCTCTGCCTTGTTGCGTACTTTCGCCCTTTTCCCTTCTCTACTACTCACTGCACTTTTACTGTCTTTCCTTTATCAGCGACCCATGCCACTTTCTTCTGAGTGACTTTGCTCTGCCTTGCTGCAAACTTTCGCCCTTTTCTTCCCTTCTTTACTACTCACTGCACTTTTACTGTCTTTCCTTTATCAGCGACCCATGCCACTTTCTTCTGGGTGACTTTGCTCTGCCTTGCTGCGAACTTTCGCCATTTTCTTCTCTTCTTTACTACTCACTGCACTTTTACTGTTTTTCCTTTATCAGCGACCCATGCAACTTTCTTCTGAGTGACTTTGCTCTGCCTTGCTGCGAACTTTCGCCCTTTTCTTCCCTTCTTTACTACTCACTGCACTTTTACTGTTTTTCCTTTATCAGTGACCCATGCCTCTTTCTTCCAAATGACTTTGCTCTGCCTTGCTGCGAATTTTCGCCCTTTTCTTCCCTTCTCTACTACTCACTGCACTTTTACTGTCTTTCCTTTATCAGCGACCCATGCCACTTTCTTCTGAGTGACTTTGCTCTGCCTTGCTGCGAACTTTCGCCCTTTTCTTCCCTTCTTTACTACTCACTGCACTTTTACTGTCTTTCCTTTATCAGTGACCCATGCCACTTTCTTCTGAGTGACTTTGCTCTGCCTTGCTGCGAACTTTCGCCCTTTTCTTCCCTTCTTTACTACTCACTGCACTTTTACTTTCTTTCCTTTATCAGTGACCCTTGCCTCTTTCTTCCGAATGACTTTGCTCTGCCTTGCTGCGAACTTTCGCCCTTTTCTTCCCTTCTCTAATACTCACTGCACTTTTACTGTCTTTCCTTTATCAGTGACCCCTGCCTCTTTCTTCCGAATGACTTTGCTCTGCCTTGCTGCGAACTTTCGCCCTTTTCTTCCCTTCTTTACTACTCACTGCACTTTTACTATTTTTCCTTTATCAGCGACCCATGCCACTTTCTTCTGAGTGACTTTGCTCTGCCTTGCTGCGAACTTTCGCCCTTTTCTTCCCTTCTTTACTACTCACTGCACTTTTACTGTCTTTCCTTTATCAGTGACCCGTGCCTCTTTCTTCCGAATGACTTTGCTCTGCCTTGCTGCGAACTTTCGCCCTTTAATTCCCTTCTCTACTACTCACTGCACTTTTACTGTCTTTCCTTTATCAGTGACCCGTGCCTCTTTCTTCCGAATGACTTTGCTCTGCCTTGTTGCGAACTTTCGCCCTTTTCTTCCCTTCTCTACTACTCACTGCACTTTTACTGTCGTTCCTTTATCAGCGACCCATGCCACTTTCTTCTGAGTGACTTTGCTCTGCCTTGCTGCGAACTTTCGCCCTTTTCTTCCCTTCTTTACTACTCACTGCACTTTTACTGTCTTTCCTTTATCAGCGACCCATGCCACTTTCTTCTGAGTGACTTTGCTCTGCCTTGCTGCGAACTTTCGCCCTTTTCTTCCCTTCTTTACTACTCACTGCACTTTTACTGTCTTTCCTTTATCAGTGACCCTTGCCTCTTTCTTTCGAATGACTTTGCTCTGCCTTGCTGCGAACTTTCGCCCTTTTCTTCCCTTCTCTACTACTCACTGCACTTTTACTGTCTTTCCTTTATCAGCGACCCATGCCACTTTCTTCTGAGTGACTTTGCTCTGCCTTGCTGCGAACTTTCGCCCTTTTCTTCCCTTCTTTACTACTCACTGCACTTTTACTGCCTTTCCTTTATCAGTGACCCTTGCCTCTTTCTTCTGAATGACTTTGCTCTGCCTTGCTGCAAACTTTCGCCCTTTTCTTCCCTTCTCTACTACTCACTGCACTTTTACTGTCTTTCCTTTATCAGCGACCCATGCCACTTTCTTCTGAGTGACTTTGCTCTGCCTTGCTGCGAACTTTCGCCCTTTTCTTCCCTTCTTTACTACTCACTGCACTTTTACTGTCTTTCCTTTATCAGTGACCCTTGCCTCTTTCTTCCGAATGACTTTGCTCTGCCTTGCTGCGAACTTTCGCCCTTTTCTTCCCTTCTTTACTACTCACTGCACTTTTACTGTCTTTGCTTTATCAGCGACCCATGCCACTTTCTTCTGAGTGACTTTGCTCTGCCTTGCTGCGAACTTTCGCCCTTTTCTTCCCTTCTTTACTACTCACTGCACTTTTACTGTCTTTCCTTTATCAGTGACCCTTGCCTCTTTCTTCCGAATGACTTTGCTCTGCCTTGCTACGAACTTTCGCCCTTTTCTTCCCTTCTTTACTACTCACTGCACTTTTACTGTCTTTCCTTTATCAGTGACCCTTGCCTCTTTCTTCCGAATGACTTTGCTCTGCCTTGCTGCGAACTTTCGCCCTTTTCTTCCCTTCTTTACTACTCACTGCACTTTTACTGTCTTTCCTTTATCAGTGACCCTTGCCTCTTTCTTCCGAATGACTTTGCTCTGCCTTGCTGCGAACTTTCGCCCTTTTCTTCCCTTCTTTACTACTCACTGCACTTTTACTGTCTTTCCTTTATCAGTGACCCTTGCCTCTTTCTTCCGAATGACTTTGCTCTGCCTTGCTGCGAAATTTCGCCCTTTTCTTCCCTTCTTTACTACTCACTGCACTTTTACTGTCTTTCCTTTATCAGTGACCCTTGCCTCTTTCTTCCGAATGACTTTGCTCTGCCTTGCTGCGAACTTTCGCCCTTTTCTTCCCTTCTTTACTACTCACTGCACTTTTACTGTCTTTCCTTTATCAGTGACCCTTGCCTCTTTCTTCCGAATGACTTTGCTCTGCCTTGCTGCGAACTTTCGCCCTTTTCTTCCCTTCTTTACTACTCACTGCACTTTTACTGTCTTTCCTTTATCAGTGACCCTTGCCTCTTTCTTCCAAATGACTTTGCTCTGCCTTGCTGCGAACTTTCGCCCTTTTCTTCCCTTCTTTACTACTCACTGCACTTTTACTGTCTTTCCTTTATCAGTGACCCTTGCCTCTTTCTTCCGAATGACTTTGCTCTGCCTTGCTGCAAACTTTCGCCCTTTTCTTCCCTTCTTTACTACTCACTGCACTTTTACTGTCTTTCCTTTATCAGTGACCCTTGCCTCTTTCTTCCGAATGACTTTGCTCTGCCTTGCTGCGAACTTTCGCCCTTTTCTTCCCTTCTTTACTACTCACTGCACTTTTACTGTCTTTCCTTTATCAGTGACCCTTGCCTCTTTCTTCCGAATGACTTTGCTCTGCCTTGCTGCGAACTTTCGCCCTTTTCTTCCCTTCTTTACTACTCACTGCACTTTTACTGTCTTTCCTTTATCAGTGACCCTTGCCTCTTTCTTCCGAATGACTTTGCTCTGCCTTGCTGCGAACTTTCGCCCTTTTCTTCCCTTCTCTACTACTCACTGCACTTTTACTGTCTTTCCTTTATCAGGGACCCATGCCACTTTCTTCTGAGTGACTTTGCTCTGCCTTGCTGCGAATTTTCGCCCTTTTCTTCCCTTCTTTACTACTCACTGCACTTTTACTGTCTTTCCTTTATCAGTGACCCTTGCCTCTTTCTTCCGAATGACTTTGCTCTGCCTTGCTGCGAACTTTCGCCCTTTTCTTCCCTTCTCTACTACTCACTGCACTTTTACTGTCTTTCCTTTATCAGCGACCCATGCCACTTTCTTCTGAGTGACTTTGCTCTGCCTTGCTGCGAACTTTCGCCCTTTTCTTCCCTTCTTTACTACTCACTGCACTTTTACTGTCTTTCCTTTATCAGTGACCCTTGCCTCTTTCTTCCGAATGACTTTGCTCTGCCTTGCTGCGAACTTTCGCCCTTTTCTTCCCTTCTTTACTACTCACTGCACTTTTACTGTCTTTCCTTTATCAGTGACCCTTGCCTCTTTCTTCCGAATGACTTTGCTCTGCCTTGCTGCGAACTTTCGCCCTTTTCTTCCCTTCTTTACTACTCACTGCACTTTTACTGTCTTTCCTTTATCAGTGACCCTTGCCTCTTTCTTCCGAATGACTTTGCTCTGCCTTGCTGCGAACTTTCGCCCTTTTCTTCCCTTCTTTACTACTCACTGCACTTTTACTGTCTTTCCTTTATCAGTGACCCTTGCCTCTTTCTTCCGAATGACTTTGCTCTGCCTTGCTGCGAAATTTCGCCCTTTTCTTCCCTTCTTTACTACTCACTGCACTTTTACTGTCTTTCCTTTATCAGTGACCCTTGCCTCTTTCTTCCGAATGACTTTGCTCTGCCTTGCTGCGAACTTTCGCCCTTTTCTTCCCTTCTTTACTACTCACTGCACTTTTACTGTCTTTCCTTTATCAGTGACCCTTGCCTCTTTCTTCCGAATGACTTTGCTCTGCCTTGCTGCGAACTTTCGCCCTTTTCTTCCCTTCTTTACTACTCACTGCACTTTTACTGTCTTTCCTTTATCAGTGACCCTTGCCTCTTTCTTCCAAATGACTTTGCTCTGCCTTGCTGCGAACTTTCGCCCTTTTCTTCCCTTCTTTACTACTCACTGCACTTTTACTGTCTTTCCTTTATCAGTGACCCTTGCCTCTTTCTTCCGAATGACTTTGCTCTGCCTTGCTGCAAACTTTCGCCCTTTTCTTCCCTTCTTTACTACTCACTGCACTTTTACTGTCTTTCCTTTATCAGTGACCCTTGCCTCTTTCTTCCGAATGACTTTGCTCTGCCTTGCTGCGAACTTTCGCCCTTTTCTTCCCTTCTATACTACTCACTGCACTTTTACTGTCTTTCCTTTATCAGTGACCCTTGCCTCTTTCTTCCGAATGACTTTGCTCAGCCTTGCTGCGAACTTTCGCCCTTTTCTTCCCTTCTTTACTACTCACTGCACTTTTACTGTCTTTCCTTTATCAGTGACCCTTGCCTCTTTCTTCCGAATGACTTTGCTCTGCCTTGCTACGAACTTTCGCCCTTTTCTTCCCTTCTTTACTACTCACTGCACTTTTACTGTCTTTCCTTTATCAGTGACCCTTGCCTCTTTCTTCCGAATGACTTTGCTCTGCCTTGCTGCGAACTTTCGCCCTTTTCTTCCCTTCTCTACTACTCACTGCACTTTTACTGTCTTTCCTTTATCAGGGACCCATGCCACTTTCTTCTGAGTGACTTTGCTCTGCCTTGCTGCGAATTTTCGCCCTTTTCTTCCCTTCTTTACTACTCACTGCACATTTACTGTCTTTCCTTTATCAGTGACCCTTGCCTCTTTCTTCCGAATGACTTTGCTCTGCCTTGCTGCGAACTTTCGCCCTTTTCTTCCCTTCTCTACTACTCACTGCACTTTTACTGTCTTTCCTTTATCAGCGACCCATGCCACTTTCTTCTGAGTGACTTTGCTCTGCCTTGCTGCGAACTTTCGCCCTTTTCTTCCCTTCTTTACTACTCACTGCACTTTTACTGCCTTTCCTTTATCAGTGACCCTTGCCTCTTTCTTCCGAATGACTTTGCTCTGCCTTGCTGCGAACTTTCGCCCTTTTCTTCCCTTCTCTACTACTCACTGCACTTCTACTGTCTTTCCTTTATCAGTGACCCGTGCCTCTTTCTTCCGAATGACTTTGCTCTGCCTTGCTGCGAACTTTCGCCCTTTTCTTCCCTTCTCTACTACTCACTGCACTTTTACTGTCTTTCCTTTATCAGTGACCCGTGCCTCTTTCTTCCGAATGACTTTGCTCTGCCTTGTTGCGAACTTTCGCCCTTTTCTTCCCTTCTCTACTACTCACTGCACTTTTACTGTCTTTCCTTTATCAGCGACCCATGCCACTTTCTTCTGAGTGACTTTGCTCTGCCTTGCTGCGAACTTTCGCCCTTTTCTTCCCTTCTTTACTACTCACTGCACTTTTACTGTCTTTCCTTTATCAGCGACCCATGCCACTTTCTTCTGAGTGACTTTGCTCTGCCTTGCTGCGAACTTTCGCCCTTTTCTTCCCTTCTTTACTACTCACTGCACTTTTACTGTCTTTCCTTTATCAGTGACCCCTGCCTCTTTCTTCTGAGTGACTTTGCTTTGCCTTGTTGCGAACTTTCGTCCTTTTCTTCCCTTCTCTACTACTCACTGCACTTTTACTGTCTTTCCTTTATCAGTGACCCGTGCCTCTTTCTTCCGAATGACTTTGCTCTGCCTTGCTGCGAACTTTCGCCCTTTTCTTCCCTTCTCTACTACTCACTGCACTTTTACTGTCTTTCCTTTATCAGTGACCCTTGCCTCTTTCTTCCGAATGACTTTGCTCTGCCTTGCTGCGAACTTTCGCCCTTTTCTTCCCTTCTTTACTACTCACTGCACTTTTACTGTCTTTGCTTTATCAGCGACCCATGCCACTTTCTTCTGAGTGACTTTGCTCTGCCTTGCTGCGAACTTTCACCCTTTTCTTCCCTTCTTTACTACTCACTGCACTTTTACTGTCTTTGCTTTATCAGCGACCCATGCCACTTTCTTCTGGGTGACTTTGCTCTGCCTTGCTGCGAACTTTCGCCCTTTTCTTCCCTTCTCTACTACTCACTGCACTTTTACTGTCTTTCCTTTATCAGTGACCCTTGCCTCTTTCTTCCGAATGACTTTGCTCTGCCTTGCTGCGAACTTTCGCCCTTTTCTTCCCTTCTTTACTACTCACTGCACTTTTACTGCCTTTCCTTTATCAGTGACCCTTGCCTCTTTCTTCCGAATGACTTTGCTCTGCCTTGCTGCAAACTTTCGCCCTTTTCTTCCCTTCTTTACTACTCACTGCACTTTTACTGTCTTTCCTTTATCAGTGACCCTTGCCTCTTTCTTCCGAATGACTTTGCTCTGCCTTGCTGCGAACTTTCGCCCTTTTCTTCCCTTCTATACTACTCACTGCACTTTTACTGTCTTTCCTTTATCAGTGACCCTTGCCTCTTTCTTCCGAATGACTTTGCTCTGCCTTGCTGCGAACTTTCGCCCTTTTCTTCCCTTCTTTACTACTCACTGCACTTTTACTGTCTTTCCTTTATCAGTGACCCTTGCCTCTTTCTTCCGAATGACTTTGCTCTGCCTTGCTGCGAACTTTCGCCCTTTTCTTCCCTTCTTTACTACTCACTGCACTTTTACTGTCTTTCCTTTATCAGGGACCCATGCCACTTTCTTCTGAGTGACTTTGCTCTGCCTTGCTGCGAATTTTCGCCCTTTTCTTCCCTTCTTTACTACTCACTGCACTTTTACTGTCTTTCCTTTATCAGCGACCCTTGCCTCTTTCTTCCGAATGACTTTGCTCTGCCTTGCTGCGAACTTTCGCCCTTTTCTTCCCTTCTCTACTACTCACTGCACTTTTACTGTCTTTCCTTTATCAGCGACCCATGCCACTTTCTTCTGAGTGACTTTGCTCTGCCTTGCTGCGAACTTTCGCCCTTTTCTTCCCTTCTCTACTACTCACTGCACTTTTACTGTCTTTCCTTTATCAGCGACAACATGCCACTTTCTTCTGAGTGACTTTGCTCTGCCTTGCTGCGAACTTTCGCCCTTTTCTTCCCTTCTTTACTACACACTGCACTTTTACTGTCTTTCCTTTATCAGTGACCCTTGCCTCTTTCTTCCGAATGACTTTGCTCTGCCTTGCTGCGAACTTTCGCCCTTTTCTTCCCTTCTTTACTACTCACTGCACTTTTACTGCCTTTCCTTTATCAGTGACCCTTGCCTCTTTCTTCCGAATGACTTTGCTCTGCCTTGCTGCAAACTTTCGCCCTTTTCTTCCCTTCTCTACTACTCACTGCACTTTTACTGTCTTTCCTTTATCAGCGACCCATGCCACTTTCTTCTGAGTGACTTTGCTCTGCCTTGCTGCGAACTTTCGCCCTTTTCTTCCCTTCTTTACTACTCACTGCACTTTTACTGTCTTTCCTTTATCAGTGACCCTTGCCTCTTTCTTCCGAATGACTTTGCTCTGCCTTGCTGCGAACTTTCGCCCTTTTCTTCCCTTCTTTACTACTCACTGCACTTTTACTGTCTTTGCTTTATCAGCGACCCATGCCACTTTCTTCTGAGTGACTTTGCTCTGCCTTGCTGCGAACTTTCGCCCTTTTCTTCCCTTGTTTACTACTCACTGCACTTTTACTGTCTTTCCTTTATCAGTGACCCTTGCCTCTTTCTTCCGAATGACTTTGCTCTGCCTTGCTGCGAACTTTTGCCCTTTTCTTCCCTTCTTTACTACTCACTGCACTTTTACTGTCTTTCCTTTATCAGTGACCCTTGCCTCTTTCTTCCGAATGACTTTGCTCTGCCTTGCTGCGAACTTTCGCCCTTTTCTTCCCTTCTTTACTACTCACTGCACTTTTACTGTCTTTCCTTTATCAGTGACCCTTGCCTCTTTCTTCCGAATGACTTTGCTCTGCCTTGCTGCGAAATTTCGCCCTTTTCTTCCCTTCTTTACTACTCACTGCACTTTTACTGTCTTTCCTTTATCAGTGACCCTTGCCTCTTTCTTCCGAATGACTTTGCTCTGCCTTGCTGCGAACTTTCGCCCTTTTCTTCCCTTCTTTACTACTCACTGCACTTTTACTGTCTTTGCTTTATCAGCGACCCATGCCACTTTCTTCTGAGTGACTTTGCTCTGCCTTGCTGCGAACTTTCGCCCTTTTCTTCCCTTGTTTACTACTCACTGCACTTTTACTGTCTTTCCTTTATCAGTGACCCTTGCCTCTTTCTTCCGAATGACTTTGCTCTGCCTTGCTGCGAACTTTCGCCCTTTTCTTCCCTTCTTTACTACTCACTGCACTTTTACTGTCTTTCCTTTATCAGTGACCCTTGCCTCTTTCTTCCGAATGACTTTGCTCTGCCTTGCTGCGAACTTTCGCCCTTTTCTTCCCTTCTTTACTACTCACTGCACTTTTACTGTCTTTGCTTTATCAGCGACCCATGCCACTTTCTTCTGAGTGACTTTGCTCTGCCTTGCTGCGAACTTTCGCCCTTTTCTTCCCTTGTTTACTACTCACTGCACTTTTACTGTCTTTCCTTTATCAGTGACCCTTGCCTCTTTCTTCCGAATGACTTTGCTCTGCCTTGCTGCGAACTTTCGCCCTTTTCTTCCCTTCTTTACTACTCACTGCACTTTTACTGTCTTTCCTTTATCAGTGACCCTTGCCTCTTTCTTCCGAATGACTTTGCTCTGCCTTGCTGCGAACTTTCGCCCTTTTCTTCCCTTCTTTACTACTCACTGCACTTTTACTGTCTTTCCTTTATCAGTGACCCTTGCCTCTTTCTTCCGAATGACTTTGCTCTGCCTTGCTGCGAAATTTCGCCCTTTTCTTCCCTTCTTTACTACTCACTGCACTTTTACTGTCTTTCCTTTATCAGTGACCCTTGCCTCTTTCTTCCGAATGACTTTGCTCTGCCTTGCTGCGAACTTTCGCCCTTTTCTTCCCTTCTTTACTACTCACTGCACTTTTACTGTCTTTGCTTTATCAGCGACCCATGCCACTTTCTTCTGAGTGACTTTGCTCTGCCTTGCTGCGAACTTTCGCCCTTTTCTTCCCTTGTTTACTACTCACTGCACTTTTACTGTCTTTCCTTTATCAGTGACCCTTGCCTCTTTCTTCCGAATGACTTTGCTCTGCCTTGCTGCGAACTTTCGCCCTTTTCTTCCCTTCTTTACTACTCACTGCACTTTTACTGTCTTTCCTTTATCAGTGACCCTTGCCTCTTTCTTCCGAATGACTTTGCTCTGCCTTGCTGCGAACTTTCGCCCTTTTCTTCCCTTCTTTACTACTCACTGCACTTTTACTGTCTTTGCTTTATCAGCGACCCATGCCACTTTCTTCTGAGTGACTTTGCTCTGCCTTGCTGCGAACTTTCGCCCTTTTCTTCCCTTGTTTACTACTCACTGCACTTTTACTGTCTTTCCTTTATCAGTGACCCTTGCCTCTTTCTTCCGAATGACTTTGCTCTGCCTTGCTGCGAACTTTCGCCCTTTTCTTCCCTTCTTTACTACTCACTGCACTTTTACTGTCTTTCCTTTATCAGTGACCCTTGCCTCTTTCTTCCGAATGACTTTGCTCTGCCTTGCTGCGAACTTTCGCCCTTTTCTTCCCTTCTTTACTACTCACTGCACTTTTACTGTCTTTCCTTTATCAGTGACCCTTGCCTCTTTCTTCCGAATGACTTTGCTCTGCCTTGCTGCGAAATTTCGCCCTTTTCTTCCCTTCTTTACTACTCACTGCACTTTTACTGTCTTTCCTTTATCAGTGACCCTTGCCTCTTTCTTCCGAATGACTTTGCTCTGCCTTGCTGCGAACTTTCGCCCTTTTCTTCCCTTCTTTACTACTCACTGCACTTTTACTGTCTTTCCTTTATCAGTGACCCTTGCCTCTTTCTTCCGAATGACTTTGCTCTGCCTTGCTGCGAACTTTCGCCCTTTTCTTCCCTTCTTTACTACTCACTGCACTTTTACTCTCTTTCCTTTATCAGTGACCCTTGCCTCTTTCTTCCAAATGACTTTGCTCTGCCTTGCTGCGAACTTTCGCCCTTTTCTTCCCTTCTTTACTACTCACTGCACTTTTACTGTCTTTCCTTTATCAGTGACCCTTGCCTCTTTCTTCCGAATGACTTTGCTCTGCCTTGCTGCAAACTTTCGCCCTTTTCTTCCCTTCTTTACTACTCACTGCACTTTTACTGTCTTTCCTTTATCAGTGACCCTTGCCTCTTTCTTCCGAATGACTTTGCTCTGCCTTGCTGCGAACTTTCGCCCTTTTCTTCCCTTCTTTACTACTCACTGCACTTTTACTGTCTTTCCTTTATCAGTGACCCTTGCCTCTTTCTTCCGAATGACTTTGCTCTGCCTTGCTGCGAACTTTCGCCCTTTTCTTCCCTTCTCTAATACTCACTGCACTTTTACTGTCTTTCCTTTATCAGTGACCCTTGCCTCTTTCTTCCGAATGACTTTGCTCTGCCTTGCTGCGAACTTTCGCCCTTTTCTTCCCTTCTCTACTACTCACTGCACTTTTACTGTCTTTCCTTTATCAGGGACCCATGCCACTTTCTTCTGAGTGACTTTGCTCTGCCTTGCTGCGAATTTTCGCCCTTTTCTTCCCTTCTTTACTACTCACTGCACTTTTACTGTCTTTCCTTTATCAGTGACCCTTGCCTCTTTCTTCCGAATGACTTTGCTCTGCCTTGCTGCGAACTTTCGCCCTTTTCTTCCCTTCTCTACTACTCACTGCACTTTTACTGTCTTTCCTTTATCAGCGACCCATGCCACTTTCTTCTGAGTGACTTTGCTCTGCCTTGCTGCGAACTTTAGCCCTTTTCTTCCCTTCTTTACTACTCACTGCACTTTTACTGTCTTTCCTTTATCAGTGACCCTTGCCTCTTTCTTCCGAATGACTTTGCTCTGCCTTGCTGCGAACTTTCGCCCTTTTCTTCCCTTCTTTACTACTCACTGCACTTTTACTGTCTTTCCTTTATCAGTGACCCTTGCCTCTTTCTTCCGAATGACTTTGCTCTGCCTTGCTGCGAACTTTCGCCCTTTTCTTCCCTTCTTTACTACTCACTGCACTTTTACTGTCTTTCCTTTATCAGTGACCCTTGCCTCTTTCTTCCGAATGACTTTGCTCTGCCTTGCTGCGAACTTTCGCCCTTTTCTTCCCTTCTCTACTACTCACTGCACTTTTACTGTCTTTCCTTTATCAGTGACCCTTGCCTCTTTCTTCCGAATGACTTTGCTCTGCCTTGCTGCGAAATTTCGCCCTTTTCTTCCCTTCTTTACTACTCACTGCACTTTTACTGTCTTTCCTTTATCAGTGACCCTTGCCTCTTTCTTCCGAATGACTTTGCTCTGCCTTGCTGCGAACTTTCGCCCTTTTCTTCCCTTCTTTACTACTCACTGCACTTTTACTGTCTTTCCTTTATCAGTGACCCTTGCCTCTTTCTTCCGAATGACTTTGCTCTGCCTTGCTGCGAACTTTCGCCCTTTTCTTCCCTTCTTTACTACTCACTGCACTTTTACTGTCTTTCCTTTATCAGTGACCCTTGCCTCTTTCTTCCAAATGACTTTGCTCTGCCTTGCTGCGAACTTTCGCCCTTTTCTTCCCTTCTTTACTACTCACTGCACTTTTACTGTCTTTCCTTTATCAGTGACCCTTGCCTCTTTCTTCCGAATGACTTTGCTCTGCCTTGCTGCAAATTTCGCCCTTTTCTTCCCTTCTTTACTACTCACTGCACTTTTACTGTCTTTCCTTTATCAGTGACCCTTGCCTCTTTCTTCCGAATGACTTTGCTCTGCCTTGCTGCGAACTTTCGCCCTTTTCTTCCCTTCTATACTACTCACTGCACTTTTACTGTCTTTCCTTTATCAGTGACCCTTGCCTCTTTCTTCCGAATGACTTTGCTCTGCCTTGCTGCGAACTTTCGCCCTTTTCTTCCCTTCTTTACTACTCACTGCACTTTTACTGTCTTTCTTTTATCAGTGACCCTTGCCTCTTTCTTCCGAATGACTTTGCTCTGCCTTGCTGCGAACTTTCGCCCTTTTCTTCCCTTCTTTACTACTCACTGCACTTTTACTGTCTTTCCTTTATCAGCGACCCATGCCACTTTCTTCTGAGTGACTTTGCTCTGCCTTGCTGCGAACTTTCGCCCTTTTCTTCCCTTCTTTACTACTCACTGCACTTTTACTGTCTTTCCTTTATCAGTGACCCCTGCCTCTTTCTTCTGAGTGACTTTGCTCTGCCTTGTTGCGAACTTTCGTCCTTTTCTTCCCTTCTCTACTACTCACTGCACTTTTACTGTCTTTCCTTTATCAGTGACCCGTGCCTCTTTCTTCCGAATGACTTTGCTCTGCCTTGCTGCGAACTTTCGCCCTTTTCTTCCCTTCTCTACTACTCACTGCACTTTTACTGTCTTTCCTTTATCAGTGACCCTTGCCTCTTTCTTCCGAATGACTTTGCTCTGCCTTGCTGCGAACTTTCGCCCTTTTCTTCCCTTCTTTACTACTCACTGCACTTTTACTGTCTTTGCTTTATCAGCGACCCATGCCACTTTCTTCTGAGTGACTTTGCTCTGCCTTGCTGCGAACTTTCACCCTTTTCTTCCCTTCTTTACTACTCACTGCACTTTTACTGTCTTTGCTTTATCAGCGACCCATGCCACTTTCTTCTGGGTGACTTTGCTCTGCCTTGCTGCGAACTTTCGCCCTTTTCTTCCCTTCTCTACTACTCACTGCACTTTTACTGTCTTTCCTTTATCAGTGACCCTTGCCTCTTTCTTCCGAATGACTTTGCTCTGCCTTGCTGCGAACTTTCGCCCTTTTCTTCCCTTCTTTACTACTCACTGCACTTTTACTGCCTTTCCTTTATCAGTGACCCTTGCCTCTTTCTTCCGAATGACTTTGCTCTGCCTTGCTGCAAACTTTCGCCCTTTTCTTCCCTTCTTTACTACTCACTGCACTTTTACTGTCTTTCCTTTATCAGTGACCCTTGCCTCTTTCTTCCGAATGACTTTGCTCTGCCTTGCTGCGAACTTTCGCCCTTTTCTTCCCTTCTATACTACTCACTGCACTTTTACTGTCTTTCCTTTATCAGTGACCCTTGCCTCTTTCTTCCGAATGACTTTGCTCTGCCTTGCTGCGAACTTTCGCCCTTTTCTTCCCTTCTTTACTACTCACTGCACTTTAACTGTCTTTCCTTTATCAGTGACCCTTGCCTCTTTCTTCCGAATGACTTTGCTCTGCCTTGCTGCGAACTTTCGCCCTTTTCTTCCCTTCTTTACTACTCACTGCACTTTTACTGTCTTTCCTTTATCAGGGACCCATGCCACTTTCTTCTGAGTGACTTTGCTCTGCCTTGCTGCGAATTTTCGCCCTTTTCTTCCCTTCTTTACTACTCACTGCACTTTTACTGTCTTTCCTTTATCAGCGACCCTTGCCTCTTTCTTCCGAATGACTTTGCTCTGCCTTGCTGCGAACTTTCGCCCTTTTCTTCCCTTCTCTACTACTCACTGCACTTTTACTGTCTTTCCTTTATCAGCGACCCATGCCACTTTCTTCTGAGTGACTTTGCTCTGCCTTGCTGCGAACTTTCGCCCTTTTCTTCCCTTCTCTACTACTCACTGCACTTTTACTGTCTTTCCTTTATCAGCGACAACATGCCACTTTCTTCTGAGTGACTTTGCTCTGCCTTGCTGCGAACTTTCGCCCTTTTCTTCCCTTGTTTACTACTCACTGCACTTTTACTGTCTTTCCTTTATCAGTGACCCTTGCCTCTTTCTTCCGAATGACTTTGCTCTGCCTTGCTGCGAACTTTCGCCCTTTTCTTCCCTTCTTTACTACTCACTGCACTTTTACTGTCTTTCCTTTATCAGTGACCCTTGCCTCTTTCTTCCGAATGACTTTGCTCTGCCTTGCTGCGAACTTTCGCCCTTTTCTTCCCTTCTTTACTACTCACTGCACTTTTACTGTCTTTCCTTTATCAGTGACCCTTGCCTCTTTCTTCCGAATGACTTTGCTCTGCCTTGCTGCGAACTTTCGCCCTTTTCTTCCCTTCTTTACTACTCACTGCACTTTTACTGTCTTTCCTTTATCAGTGACCCTTGCCTCTTTCTTCCGAATGACTTTGCTCTGCCTTGCTGCGAAATTTCGCCCTTTTCTTCCCTTCTTTACTACTCACTGCACTTTTACTGTCTTTCCTTTATCAGCGACCCTTGCCTCTTTCTTCCGAATGACTTTGCTCTGCCTTGCTGCGAACTTTCGCCCTTTTCTTCCCTTCTTTACTACTCACTGCACTTTTACTGTCTTTCCTTTATCAGTGACCCTTGCCTCTTTCTTCCGAATGACTTTGCTCTGCCTTGCTGCGAACTTTCGCCCTTTTCTTCCCTTCTTTACTACTCACTGCACTTTTACTCTCTTTCCTTTATCAGTGACCCTTGCCTCTTTCTTCCAAATGACTTTGCTCTGCCTTGCTGCGAACTTTCGCCCTTTTCTTCCCTTCTTTACTACTCACTGCACTTTTACTGTCTTTCCTTTATCAGTGACCCTTGCCTCTTTCTTCCGAATGACTTTGCTCTGCCTTGCTGCAAACTTTCGCCCTTTTCTTCCCTTCTTTACTACTCACTGCACTTTTACTGTCTTTCCTTTATCAGTGACCCTTGCCTCTTTCTTCCGAATGACTTTGCTCTGCCTTGCTGCGAACTTTCGCCCTTTTCTTCCCTTCTTTACTACTCACTGCACTTTTACTGTCTTTCCTTTATCAGTGACCCTTGCCTCTTTCTTCCGAATGACTTTGCTCTGCCTTGCTGCGAACTTTCGCCCTTTTCTTCCCTTCTCTAATACTCACTGCACTTTTACTGTCTTTCCTTTATCAGTGACCCTTGCCTCTTTCTTCCGAATGACTTTGCTCTGCCTTGCTGCGAACTTTCGCCCTTTTCTTCCCTTCTCTACTACTCACTGCACTTTTACTGTCTTTCCTTTATCAGGGACCCATGCCACTTTCTTCTGAGTGACTTTGCTCTGCCTTGCTGCGAATTTTCGCCCTTTTCTTCCCTTCTTTACTACTCACTGCACTTTTACTGTCTTTCCTTTATCAGTGACCCTTGCCTCTTTCTTCCGAATGACTTTGCTCTGCCTTGCTGCGAACTTTCGCCCTTTTCTTCCCTTCTCTACTACTCACTGCACTTTTACTGTCTTTCCTTTATCAGCGACCCATGCCACTTTCTTCTGAGTGACTTTGCTCTGCCTTGCTGCGAACTTTCGCCCTTTTCTTCCCTTCTTTACTACTCACTGCACTTTTACTGTCTTTCCTTTATCAGTGACCCTTGCCTCTTTCTTCCGAATCACTTTGCTCTGCCTTGCTGCGAACTTTCGCCCTTTTCTTCCCTTCTTTACTACTCACTGCACTTTTACTGTCTTTCCTTTATCAGTGACCCTTGCCTCTTTCTTCCGAATGACTTTGCTCTGCCTTGCTGCGAACTTTCGCCCTTTTCTTCCCTTCTTTACTACTCACTGCACTTTTACTGTCTTTCCTTTATCAGTGACCCTTGCCTCTTTCTTCCGAATGACTTTGCTCTGCCTTGCTGCGAACTTTCGCCCTTTTCTTCCCTTCTCTACAACTCACTGCACTTTTACTGTCTTTCCTTTATCAGTGACCCTTGCCTCTTTCTTCCGAATGACTTTGCTCTGCCTTGCTGCGAAATTTCGCCCTTTTCTTCCCTTCTTTACTACTCACTGCACTTTTACTGTCTTTCCTTTATCAGTGACCCTTGCCTCTTTCTTCCGAATGACTTTGCTCTGCCTTGCTGCGAACTTTCGCCCTTTTCTTCCCTTCTTTACTACTCACTGCACTTTTACTGTCTTTCCTTTATCAGTGACCCTTGCCTCTTTCTTCCGAATGACTTTGCTCTGCCTTGCTGCGAACTTTCGCCCTTTTCATCCCTTCTTTACTACTCACTGCACTTTTACTGTCTTTCCTTTATCAGTGACCCTTGCCTCTTTCTTCCAAATGACTTTGCTCTGCCTTGCTGCGAACTTTCGCCCTTTTCTTCCCTTCTTTACTACTCACTGCACTTTTACTGTCTTTCCTTTATCAGTGACCCTTGCCTCTTTCTTCCGAATGACTTTGCTCTGCCTTGCTGCAAATTTCGCCCTTTTCTTCCCTTCTTTACTACTCACTGCACTTTTACTGTCTTTCCTTTATCAGTGACCCTTGCCTCTTTCTTCCGAATGACTTTGCTCTGCCTTGCTGCGAACTTTCGCCCTTTTCTTCCCTTCTATACTACTCACTGCACTTTTACTGTCTTTCCTTTATCAGTGACCCTTGCCTCTTTCTTCCGAATGACTTTGCTCTGCCTTGCTGCGAACTTTCGCCCTTTTCTTCCCTTCTTTACTACTCACTGCACTTTTACTGTCTTTCTTTTATCAGTGACCCTTGCCTCTTTCTTCCGAATGACTTTGCTCTGCCTTGCTGCGAACTTTCGCCCTTTTCTTCCCTTCTTTACTACTCACTGCACTTTTACTGTCTTTCCTTTATCAGTGACCCTTGCCTCTTTCTTCCGAATGACTTTGCTCTGCCTTGCTGCGAACTTTCGCCCTTTTCTTCCCTTCTCTACTACTCACTGCACTTTTACTGTCTTTCCTTTATCAGGGACCCATGCCACTTTCTTCTGAGTGACTTTGATCTGCCTTGCTGCGAATTTTCGCCCTTTTCTTCCCTTCTTTACTACTCACTGCACTTTTACTGTCTTTCCTTTATCAGTGACCCTTGCCTCTTTCTTCCGAATGACTTTGCTCTGCCTTGCTGCGAACTTTCGCCCTTTTCTTCCCTTCTCTACTACTCACTGCACTTTTACTGTCTTTCCTTTATCAGCGACCCATGCCACTTTCTTCTGAGTGACTTTGCTCTGCCTTGCTGCGAACTTTCGCCCTTTTCTTCCCTTCTTTACTACTCACTGCACTTTTACTGTCTTTCCTTTATCAGTGACCCTTGCCTCTTTCTTCCGAATGACTTTGCTCTGCCTTGCTGCGAACTTTCGCCCTTTTCTTCCCTTCTCTACTACTCACTGCACTTCTACTGTCTTTCCTTTATCAGTGACCCGTGCCTCTTTCTTCCGAATGACTTTGCTCTGCCTTGCTGCGAACTTTCGCCCTTTTCTTCCCTTCTCTACTACTCACTGCACTTTTACTGTCTTTCCTTTATCAGTGACCCGTGCCTCTTTCTTCCGAATGACTTTGCTCTGCCTTGTTGCGAACTTTCGCCCTTTTCTTCCCTTCTCTACTACTCACTGCACTTTTACTGTCTTTCCTTTATCAGCGACCCATGCCACTTTCTTCTGAGTGACTTTGCTCTGCCTTGCTGCGAACTTTCGCCCTTTTCTTCCCTTCTTTACTACTCACTGCACTTTTACTGTCTTTCCTTTATCAGCGACCCATGCCACTTTCTTCTGAGTGACTTTGCTCTGCCTTGCTGCGAACTTTCGCGCTTTTCTTCCCTTCTTTACTACTCACTGCACTTTTACTGTCTTTCCTTTATCAGTGACCCGTGCCTCTTTCTTCCGAATGACTTTGCTCTGCCTTGTTGCGTACTTTCGCCCTTTTCCCTTCTCTACTACTCACTGCACTTTTACTGTCTTTCCTTTATCAGCGACCCATGCCACTTTCTTCTGAGTGACTTTGCTCTGCCTTGCTGCAAACTTTCGCCCTTTTCTTCCCTTCTTTACTACTCACTGCACTTTTACTGTTTTTCCTTTATCAGCGACCCATGCAACTTTCTTCTGAGTGACTTTGCTCTGCCTTGCTGCGAACTTTCGCCCTTTTCTTCCCTTCTTTACTACTCACTGCACTTTTACTGTTTTTCCTTTATCAGCGACCCATGCCACTTTCTTCTGAGTGACTTTGCTCTGCCTTGCTGCAAACTTTCGCCCTTTTCTTCCCTTCTTTACTACTCACTGCACTTTTACTGTTTTTCCTTTATCAGCGACCCATGCAACTTTCTTCTGAGTGACTTTGCTCTGCCTTGCTGCGAACTTTCGCCCTTTTCTTCCCTTCTTTACTACTCACTGCACTTTTACTGTTTTTCCTTTATCAGTGACCCATGCCTCTTTCTTCCAAATGACTTTGCTCTGCCTTGCTGCGAACTTTCGCGCTTTTCTTCCCTTCTTTACTACTCACTGCACTTTTACTGTCTTTCCTTTATCAGTGACCCGTGCCTCTTTCTTCCGAATGACTTTGCTCTGCCTTGTTGCGTACTTTCGCCCTTTTCCCTTCTCTACTACTCACTGCACTTTTACTGTCTTTCCTTTATCAGCGACCCATGCCACTTTCTTCTGAGTGACTTTGCTCTGCCTTGCTGCAAACTTTCGCCCTTTTCCCTTCTCTACTACTCACTGCACTTTTACTGTCTTTCCTTTATCAGCGACCCATGCCACTTTCTTCTGAGTGACTTTGCTCTGCCTTGCTGCGAACTTTCGCCATTTTCTTCTCTTCTTTACTACTCACTGCACTTTTACTGTTTTTCCTTTATCAGCGACCCATGCAACTTTCTTCTGAGTGACTTTGCTCTGCCTTGCTGCGAACTTTCGCCCTTTTCTTCCCTTCTTTACTACTCACTGCACTTTTACTGTTTTTCCTTTATCAGTGACCCATGCCTCTTTCTTCCAAATGACTTTGCTCTGCCTTGCTGCGAATTTTCGCCCTTTTCTTCCCTTCTCTACTACTCACTGCACTTTTACTGTCTTTCCTTTATCAGTGACCCTTGCCTCTTTCTTCCGAATGACTTTGCTCTGCCTTGCTGCGAACTTTCGCCCTTTTCTTCCCTTCTTTACTACTCACTGCACTTTTACTGTCTTTCCTTTATCAGTGACCCATGCCACTTTCTTCTGAGTGACTTTGCTCTTCCTTGCTGCGAACTTTCGCCCTTTTCTTCCCTTCTTTACTACTCACTGCACTTTTACTGTCTTTCCTTTATCAGTGACCCTTGCCTCTTTCTTCCGAATGACTTTGCTCTGCCTTGCTGCGAACTTTCGCCCTTTTCTTCCCTTCTCTAATACTCACTGCACTTTTACTGTCTTTCCTTTATCAGTGACCCCTGCCTCTTTCTTCCGAATGACTTTGCTCTGCCTTGCTGCGAACTTTCGCCCTTTTCTTCCCTTCTTTACTACTCACTGCACTTTTACTGTCTTTCCTTTATCAGTGACCCGTGCCTCTTTCTTCCGAATGACTTTGCTCTGCCTTGCTGCGAACTTTCGCCCTTTTCTTCCCTTCTCTACTACTCACTGCACTTTTACTGTCTTTCCTTTATCAGTGACCCGTGCCTCTTTCTTCCGAATGACTTTGCTCTGCCTTGTTGCGAACTTTCGCCCTTTTCTTCCCTTCTCTACTACTCACTGCACTTTTACTGTCGTTCCTTTATCAGCGACCCATGCCACTTTCTTCTGAGTGACTTTGCTCTGCCTTGCTGCGAACTTTCGCCCTTTTCTTCCCTTCTTTACTACTCACTGCACTTTTACTGTCTTTCCTTTATCAGCGACCCATGCCACTTTCTTCTGAGTGACTTTGCTCTGCCTTGCTGCGAACTTTCGCCCTTTTCTTCCCTTCTTTACTACTCACTGCACTTTTACTGTCTTTCCTTTATCAGTGACCCTTGCCTCTTTCTTTCGAATGACTTTGCTCTGCCTTGCTGCGAACTTTCGCCCTTTTCTTCCCTTCTCTACTACTCACTGCACTTTTACTGTCTTTCCTTTATCAGCGACCCATGCCACTTTCTTCTGAGTGACTTTGCTCTGCCTTGCTGCGAACTTTCGCCCTTTTCTTCCCTTCTTTACTACACACTGCACTTTTACTGTCTTTCCTTTATCAGTGACCCTTGCCTCTTTCTTCCGAATGACTTTGCTCTGCCTTGCTGCGAACTTTCGCCCTTTTCTTCCCTTCTTTACTACTCACTGCACTTTTACTGCCTTTCCTTTATCAGTGACCCTTGCCTCTTTCTTCCGAATGACTTTGCTCTGCCTTGCTGCAAACTTTCGCCCTTTTCTTCCCTTCTCTACTACTCACTGCACTTTTACTGTCTTTCCTTTATCAGCGACCCATGCCACTTTCTTCTGAGTGACTTTGCTCTGCCTTGCTGCGAACTTTCGCCCTTTTCTTCCCTTCTTTACTACTCACTGCACTTTTACTGTCTTTCCTTTATCAGTGACCCTTGCCTCTTTCTTCCGAATGACTTTGCTCTGCCTTGCTGCGAACTTTCGCCCTTTTCTTCCCTTCTTTACTACTCACTGCACTTTTACTGTCTTTGCTTTATCAGCGACCCATGCCACTTTCTTCTGAGTGACTTTGCTCTGCCTTGCTGCGAACTTTCGCCCTTTTCTTCCCTTCTTTACTACTCACTGCACTTTTACTGTCTTTCCTTTATCAGTGACCCTTGCCTCTTTCTTCCGAATGACTTTGCTCTGCCTTGCTGCGAACTTTCGCCCTTTTCTTCCCTTCTTTACTACTCACTGCACTTTTACTGTCTTTCCTTTATCAGTGACCCTTGCCTCTTTCTTCCGAATGACTTTGCTCTCCCTTGCTGCGAACTTTCGCCCTTTTCTTCCCTTCTTTACTACTCACTGCACTTTTACTGTCTTTCCTTTATCAGTGACCCTTGCCTCTTTCTTCCGAATGACTTTGCTCTGCCTTGCTGCGAACTTTCGCCCTTTTCTTCCCTTCTTTACTACTCACTGCACTTTTACTGTCTTTCCTTTATCAGTGACCCTTGCCTCTTTCTTCCGAATGACTTTGCTCTGCCTTGCTGCGAAATTTCGCCCTTTTCTTCCCTTCTTTACTACTCACTGCACTTTTACTGTCTTTCCTTTATCAGTGACCCTTGCCTCTTTCTTCCGAATGACTTTGCTCTGCCTTGCTGCGAACTTTCGCCCTTTTCTTCCCTTCTTTACTACTCACTGCACTTTTACTGTCTTTCCTTTATCAGTGACCCTTGCCTCTTTCTTCCGAATGACTTTGCTCTGCCTTGCTGCGAACTTTCGCCCTTTTCTTCCCTTCTTTACTACTCACTGCACTTTTACTGTCTTTCCTTTATCAGTGACCCTTGCCTCTTTCTTCCAAATGACTTTGCTCTGCCTTGCTGCGAACTTTCGCCCTTTTCTTCCCTTCTTTACTACTCACTGCACTTTTACTGTCTTTCCTTTATCAGTGACCCTTGCCTCTTTCTTCCGAATGACTTTGCTCTGCCTTGCTGCAAACTTTCGCCCTTTTCTTCCCTTCTTTACTACTCACTGCACTTTTACTGTCTTTCCTTTATCAGTGACCCTTGCCTCTTTCTTCCGAATGACTTTGCTCTGCCTTGCTGCGAACTTTCGCCCTTTTCTTCCCTTCTTTACTACTCACTGCACTTTTACTGTCTTTCCTTTATCAGTGACCCTTGCCTCTTTCTTCCGAATGACTTTGCTCTGCCTTGCTGCGAACTTTCGCCCTTTTCTTCCCTTCTTTACTACTCACTGCACTTTTACTGTCTTTCCTTTATCAGTGACCCTTGCCTCTTTCTTCCGAATGACTTTGCTCTGCCTTGCTGCGAACTTTCGCCCTTTTCTTCCCTTCTTTACTACTCACTGCACTTTTACTGTCTTTCCTTTATCAGTGACCCTTGCCTCTTTCTTCCGAATGACTTTGCTCTGCCTTGCTGCGAACTTTCGCCCTTTTCTTCCCTTCTTTACTACTCACTGCACTTTTACTGTCTTTCCTTTATCAGTGACCCTTGCCTCTTTCTTCCGAATGACTTTGCTCTGCCTTGCTGCGAACTTTCGCCCTTTTCTTCCCTTCTTTACTACTCACTGCACTTTTACTGTCTTTCCTTTATCAGTGACCCTTGCCTCTTTCTTCCGAATGACTTTGCTCTGCCTTGCTGCGAACTTTCGCCCTTTTCTTCCCTTCTCTACTACTCACTGCACTTTTACTGTCTTTCCTTTATCAGGGACCCATGCCACTTTCTTCTGAGTGACTTTGCTCTGCCTTGCTGCGAATTTTCGCCCTTTTCTTCCCTTCTTTACTACTCACTGCACTTTTACTGTCTTTCCTTTATCAGCGACCCATGCCACTTTCTTCTGAGTGACTTTGCTCTGCCTTGCTGCGAACTTTCGCCCTTTTCTTCCCTTCTTTACTACTCACTGCACTTTTACTGTCTTTCCTTTATCAGTGACCCTTGCCTCTTTCTTCCGAATGACTTTGCTCTGCCTTGCTGCGAACTTTCGCCCTTTTCTTCCCTTCTTTACTACTCACTGCACTTTTACTGTCTTTCCTTTATCAGTGACCCTTGCCTCTTTCTTCCGAATGACTTTGCTCTGCCTTGCTGCGAACTTTCGCCCTTTTCTTCCCTTCTTTACTACTCACTGCACTTTTACTGTCTTTCCTTTATCAGTGACCCTTGCCTCTTTCTTCCGAATGACTTTGCTCTGCCTTGCTGCAAACTTTCGCCCTTTTCTTCCCTTCTTTACTACTCACTGCACTTTTACTGTCTTTCCTTTATCAGTGACCCTTGCCTCTTTCTTCCGAATGACTTTGCTCTGCCTTGCTGCGAACTTTCGCCCTTTTCTTCCCTTCTTTACTACTCACTGCACTTTTACTGTCTTTCCTTTATCAGTGACCCTTGCCTCTTTCTTCCGAATGACTTTGCTCTGCCTTGCTGCGAACTTTCGCCCTTTTCTTCCCTTCTTTACTACTCACTGCACTTTTACTGTCTTTCCTTTATCAGTGACCCTTGCCTCTTTCTTCCGAATGACTTTGCTCTGCCTTGCTGCGAACTTTCGCCCTTTTCTTCCCTTCTTTACTACTCACTGCACTTTTACTGTCTTTCCTTTATCAGTGACCCTTGCCTCTTTCTTCCAAATGACTTTGCTCTGCCTTGCTGCGAACTTTCGCCCTTTTCTTCCCTTCTTTACTACTCACTGCACTTTTACTGTCTTTCCTTTATCAGTGACCCTTGCCTCTTTCTTCCGAATGACTTTGCTCTGCCTTGCTGCAAACTTTCGCCCTTTTCTTCCCTTCTTTACTACTCACTGCACTTTTACTGTCTTTCCTTTATCAGTGACCCTTGCCTCTTTCTTCCGAATGACTTTGCTCTGCCTTGCTGCGAACTTTCGCCCTTTTCTTCCCTTCTTTACTACTCACTGCACTTTTACTGTCTTTCCTTTATCAGTGACCCTTGCCTCTTTCTTCCGAATGACTTTGCTCTGCCTTGCTGCGAACTTTCGCCCTTTTCTTCCCTTCTTTACTACTCACTGCACTTTTACTGTCTTTCCTTTATCAGTGACCCTTGCCTCTTTCTTCCGAATGACTTTGCTCTGCCTTGCTGCGAACTTTCGCCCTTTTCTTCCCTTCTTTACTACTCACTGCACTTTTACTGTCTTTCCTTTATCAGTGACCCTTGCCTCTTTCTTCCGAATGACTTTGCTCTGCCTTGCTGCGAACTTTCGCCCTTTTCTTCCCTTCTTTACTACTCACTGCACTTTTACTGTCTTTCCTTTATCAGTGACCCTTGCCTCTTTCTTCCGAATGACTTTGCTCTGCCTTGCTGCGAACTTTCGCCCTTTTCTTCCCTTCTTTACTACTCACTGCACTTTTACTGTCTTTCCTTTATCAGTGACCCTTGCCTCTTTCTTCCGAATGACTTTGCTCTGCCTTGCTGCGAACTTTCGCCCTTTTCTTCCCTTCTCTACTACTCACTGCACTTTTACTGTCTTTCCTTTATCAGGGACCCATGCCACTTTCTTCTGAGTGACTTTGCTCTGCCTTGCTGCGAATTTTCGCCCTTTTCTTCCCTTCTTTACTACTCACTGCACTTTTACTGTCTTTCCTTTATCAGCGACCCATGCCACTTTCTTCTGAGTGACTTTGCTCTGCCTTGCTGCGAACTTTCGCCCTTTTCTTCCCTTCTTTACTACTCACTGCACTTTTACTGTCTTTCCTTTATCAGTGACCCTTGCCTCTTTTTTCCGAATGACTTTGCTCTGCCTTGCTGCGAACTTTCGCCCTTTTCTTCCCTTCTCTACTACTCACTGCACTTCTACTGTCTTTCCTTTATCAGTGACCCGTGCCTCTTTCTTCCGAATGACTTTGCTCTGCCTTGCTGCGAACTTTCGCCCTTTTCTTCCCTTCTCTACTACTCACTGCACTTTTACTGTCTTTCCTTTATCAGTGACCCGTGCCTCTTTCTTCCGAATGACTTTGCTCTGCCTTGTTGCGAACTTTCGCCCTTTTCTTCCCTTCTCTACTACTCACTGCACTTTTACTGTCTTTCCTTTATCAGCGACCCATGCCACTTTCTTCTGAGTGACTTTGCTCTGCCTTGCTGCGAACTTTCGCCCTTTTCTTCCCTTCTTTACTACTCACTGCACTTTTACTGTCTTTCCTTTATCAGCGACCCATGCCACTTTCTTCTGAGTGACTTTGCTCTGCCTTGCTGCGAACTTTCGCCCTTTTCTTCCCTTCTTTACTACTCACTGCACTTTTACTGTCTTTCCTTTATCAGTGACCCCTGCCTCTTTCTTCTGAGTGACTTTGCTCTGCCTTGTTGCGAACTTTCGTCCTTTTCTTCCCTTCTCTACTACTCATTGCACTTTTACTGTCTTTCCTTTATCAGTGACCCGTGCCTCTTTCTTCCGAATGACTTTGCTCTGCCTTGCTGCGAACTTTCGCCCTTTTCTTCCCTTCTCTACTACTCACTGCACTTTTACTGTCTTTCCTTTATCAGCGACCCATGCCACTTTCTCCTGAGTGACTTTGCTCTGCCTTGCTGCGAACTTTCGCCCTTTTCTTCCCTTCTTTACTACTCACTGCACTTTTACTGTCTTTCCTTTATCAGTGACCCTTGCCTCTTTCTTCCAAATGACTTTGCTCTGCCTTGCTGCGAACTTTCGCCCTTTTCTTCCCTTCTCTACTATTCTTCCCTTCTCTACTACTCACTGCACTTTTACTGTCTTTCCTTTATCAGCGACCCATGCCACTTTCTTCTGAGTGACTTTGCTCTGCCTTGCTGCGAACTTTCGCCCTTTTCTTCCCTTCTTTACTACTCACTGCACTTTTACTGTCTTTCCTTTATCAGTGACCCTTGCCTCTTTCTTCCGAATGACTTTGCTCTGCCTTGCTGCGAACTTTCGCCCTTTTCTTCCCTTCTCTACTACTCACTGCACTTCTACTGTCTTTCCTTTATCAGTGACCCGTGCCTCTTTCTTCCGAATGACTTTGCTCTGCCTTGCTGCGAACTTTCGCCCTTTTCTTCCCTTCTCTACTACTCACTGCACTTTTACTGTCTTTCCTTTATCAGTGACCCGTGCCTCTTTCTTCCGAATGACTTTGCTCTGCCTTGTTGCGAACTTTCGCCCTTTTCTTCCCTTCTCTACTACTCACTGCACTTTTACTGTCTTTCCTTTATCAGCGACCCATGCCACTTTCTTCTGAGTGACTTTGCTCTGCCTTGCTGCGAACTTTCGCCCTTTTCTTCCCTTCTTTACTACTCACTGCACTTTTACTGTCTTTCCTTTATCAGCGACCCATGCCACTTTCTTCTGAGTGACTTTGCTCTGCCTTGCTGCGAACTTTCGCCCTTTTCTTCCCTTCTTTACTACTCACTGCACTTTTACTGTCTTTCCTTTATCAGTGACCCCTGCCTCTTTCTTCTGAGTGACTTTGCTCTGCCTTGTTGCGAACTTTCGTCCTTTTCTTCCCTTCTCTACTACTCATTGCACTTTTACTGTCTTTCCTTTATCAGTGACCCGTGCCTCTTTCTTCCGAATGACTTTGCTCTGCCTTGCTGCGAACTTTCGCCCTTTTCTTCCCTTCTCTACTACTCACTGCACTTTTACTGTCTTTCCTTTATCAGCGACCCATGCCACTTTCTCCTGAGTGACTTTGCTCTGCCTTGCTGCGAACTTTCGCCCTTTTCTTCTTTTCTTTACTACTCACTGCACTTTTACTGTTTTTCCTTTATCAGTGACCCGTGCCTCTTTCTTCCGAATGACTTTGCTCTGCCTTGCTGCGAACTTTCGCCCTTTTCTTCCCTTCTCTACTATTCTTCCCTTCTCTACTACTCACTGCACTTTTACTGTCTTTCCTTTATCAGCAACCCCTGGGGCTTTCTTCCGAGTGACTTTGCTCTGCCTTGCTGCGAACTTTCGCCCTTTTCTTCCCTTCTCTACTACTCTCTGCACTTTTACTGTCTTTCCTTTATCAGCAACCAATGCCGCTTTCTTTCTGAATTAGCCAGCTTCGCTTTTTTTTTTCTGTGCGCACCGCAGGCTTTGCCTCACGGCTTTAAGGACTTCCAAAAGTTGCCTTCCCCGTAGAGAGTCGATCACCCTTGTCTAGAGTACTCGAGAGGTGCCAACCAGGAGAAATAAAGCGGAATTCTAAAGCAGGTATTGACTTTCACTGATAACGGTTGCGCTGGAAAGCAGCAGAATAGACACATAGGCAACAGCACCTTACTGCTAGCAAAGCAGCTGCCAAAAGATTTCACTTCATTTGCTCCGCAGCACCCCACCCAAGTGCTCTAGACAAGTGTGATCGACTCTGTACATTTTCTGAGCATGATGGTGAAGCTATCTCAAAGAGCACTGTTTTATTATCTTTGGTATCCATTTGCCTCCGAATGTTGGCCTCGCGCGAGCTTCGTTGTCATCATTTAACGGGAAGTACGCCGCCACGGCCGGACGCTCTTTACTACAGCCTTTTTCTTAAAAAGAATCTTTACTATAACCGAAAAAAAAGTACAGTCATTTATGGAAGGCGAAATGGGATCAGTTTCACTTTACAACATCCAAGTTTTACTATAACCGAGTTTACTATAGCGAGGTTCTACTGTATTGTATTTTCTTTCTTGAGAATGAGGTTAAGAAGGTCCCCCAGTTCTTGAAACACACCTGTGGCACTGTAGGAGGCTCACTTTCAGCAAGAAATGGTGCTACGTGTGACTTTATAACACCTTGAGCTGCCTATGGACCATGCGAGGCACAGGAGTGTAGTTAATTTCGAACACCAAGGGTTCTTTTAACTTGAATCGACATCGCATGTTGCCAAAGTGTGGGTCTAAAAATTAATGTGATGAAAACCAGAGTAATTTTCAGCCATCAGGGAAGGGAACAGGAGCTTATGATAGGTAGCGGAGCATTGCAAGTGGTAGGGGGAACTCAGGACAGCTACTGATCGCAGATCCAGTACACGAGAGGGAATGAGCTAGGCGAATAAGAATGGGTTGAAGTCCATATGGTAGGTACTGTCAGGTCATGAAAAGGAACTTAACAGCATCCCTCAAGAGTGAAATGTGCAATATAGTAGCATCTTGCCAATGCTCACATACAGGACAGAAATTTGGAGAGAAACAAAAAAACTTGAAATCAAATTGAGGACACCAAAGCAAGCTGTGGAAAAGAAAATGATAAAACAAGTTGAAACCAACAAAAACAAATGGGCATGGGAAGGGAATGTAATCCACAGGAAAGATAAGCAACTGTGCCATAGGGTAACAGTGCATTCAGAGATATGGCAAGCATAGCAAGGGGCAGACAGTTAGTCAGGTGGGCGGATGAGATTAGGAAGTTTGCAGGGATAGGATGTCTGCAGCTAGTACAGAAGAGGGGAAATTGGAGGGATATGGGAGAGGCCTTTCAGTGGACATAGGGACATATTCACACTATCAATCAGGTGATAGAGAAATGTGCAGAATGTAACCAACTCCTATATGTAGCCTTTAGTGATTACGAGAAAGCATTTGACTCAGTGAAAACCTCAGCAGTCATGCAGGCATTGCAGAATCAGGGTGTAGCAGAGCCTTATGTGAAAATACTGGAAGATATATATAGCGACTGCACAGCTACTATAGTTCTCCATAACGTCAGCAATAAAGTTCCAATAAGGAAGGGCGTCAGGCAAGGAGACATGATCTCGCCATTATGCTATTCACCGCCTGTTTACAGGAGGTGTTCAGAGTCCTGGATTGGGAACAGTCGGGGATAAGAGTTAATGGGGAATACTTAATTTGCGATTCGCTGATGACATTGCCTTGCTGAGTAACTACAAAGGTGAACTGCAAATCATGATCAATTAGTTAGACAGGCAGAGCAGAACGCTGGGTCTAAGAATTAACATACAGAAAATCAAAGTAATGTTCAACAGTCTAGCAAGGGAACAGCAATTCACAATTGGTAGCGAGGTGCTGGAAGTGGTAAATGAATAAGTCTACTTAGGGCAGGTAGTGACAGCTGATCCGGATAATGAGAGGGAAATTACTATAAGAATAAGGTGGAGCGCATATGGCAGGTTCTCTCAGATCATGAACCGCAACTTACCTATATTCTGCAAGAGAAAAGTACGTATACAACATTTGTACCCTACCAGTGCTCACCTATGGTGCACAAACGTGGAGGTTAAGGAAAAGGGTATAGCTTAAGTTAAGGACAACGCAGCTAGCTATGGAAAGAAAAATGATAGGTGTAATGTTAAGGGGGGACACTGGTCTTAGACCTATTTTCCTTATTTTTAGTACAATCCTAATGAAACTGTATCACCTTGCTCAGTTTTTTATACTGATTTCAAATATGAAATTGCTTTCTTAATTCATTACTTCCTAAGATAATTAATTTAAAATCAATTATTAGTACCCCGTTACAAAAAAAATGGCTCAATAAAAAGTAATTCTTAACCCATGACTACATAGTACGGTGAGCAAAGAGTGCAATAATCAAAGCAGATTTTCCATTTTACCCTCATTAGTAATCTTACAGCACTTAGAATAACAGCAGTCAAAGTGTGAACATCATGCATTAGTAAACTTTGCAAAATTATTAATTCTTGAAGCGTGATTGAAGAATTGTGCATACACTGTGCCTTCAGCTTCCCTTAGCAAACAATATGACATGTCTATCTGTGCTAGACATTGAGATATTGACGTACTAAGACAGCCAGGTGTCCAAAATTTTCATGGTGTTAAACAGCCTGCTCCTGCACAAAGTAAGCCCACACAGTGATCTAAATTTAATATTATGCTCAAAATACCAGTTTCCTGGAGGGGAAAACTGGTAGAGTTGAAGAATAATAGCTATAGGCTCCAAGAATGTCATTTTTAAAAAATTGATTTTTGGGTCAGTTTTTGTTCCCAAAGACCAGTGTCCCCCCTTCAGAGACCGAAAGCGGATGAAGTGGGTGTCACAAAATTCGGCGCATTTTTGAAAAAACCCGGCGCTGTGCGTAAGCAACCGCGCATGCGCGCGGTAAAATAAAACAAAAAAAAACAGCGGGAAAGGAACCCCGGGGTTGAGTAACTCTCTGCTCAGCTCGCCGGCGCGGCGCCGCGAGGCGGTATGGCCGCGCGCGGCGTCAATTTTTCTCGAATGTTGGAGAAGTTTTTGCTTGTTGTTGACGGAAAGGGGGCAACTTTGTGTGCACCAAAGTAATACCCTCCCCCCTTCGCTCCGGCGCCGATGATTCAGTGTGCCGTGAATGACCTAGATTGTTCTAGAAGGTGGTTTCCGCGCTCGACCAATGGGGTCGCGCGCCCGGCGCAAGAAGGAGGAGCTTGTGCGGTCAAAGCTGCGTGTATAAGCGCGCCTGCCTTGATGCGGAGAACAAACAGACGCAGTCCGCGCCTATAAATGAAGGGCTGCAACTGCTGTCTGTTAGCCCGAGCCGCCGTTCAAGCTTCCGAGAAGCGCGCCCGCTCGACTCCCGGGAGAACACCACTCGCCCAGCGACGGACCAGCGAGGCTACGTGCGCCAGTCTGCGGATCGGCCCGTCGTGCTCCTGAAGTCGTCGGACTGTCGCAGTGCCCGGTGAACAAATTGTGTTATGTTTATTTGTCTTTCTCTGTGTTAGTGCACTTTAGGTGCAAAGATTTTGTTGAATTGTATCTCTCTCTGTTGTGACTTTGCATGAGTTGCATTGTATTTGTGAATCACTTTGTATGTGCTCGTACGAGTTATTGTAAAATCCTCTGTATCGCCTCTTAGCTGTATAAACTTTGTTTTGTTTTGTGAACCTTTGGCTCCGACCCATTCTCTGGCTTGCGACCGGCGAAAGCTGGGCACCAAACGACCAACCCCCTTGTCACTTGGTAGCTGGTCTCCGGCTGAGCTTGCCACGCTGAGTCGAGGGCATCTCCTTTGTGACCGAGACCGCTACCCCCACACGCTCTAAGGGTGTCTGGGAACGCACGCAGAAGTGCGCAAAGTGGTGACAGCGGGTGAGTAGGCCACGTGGGGAAGACGTTCTCTTGCATCTTGTCCTGTTTAGCCGCGAAGTATCCCCTGCCCTAACGTGGGCGAGTATTCACTTGTAACCTTGCTGGTGAGTCGGACGACCTCGATTCTTTAGCATGTTTTGTTGCTAGCTAGCGTTATTGTTGTTGCAGCTATAAATGCCTATTTGTGTCAGCCAATGTGTCGTTCCTTTGTTTCCCTCTGAACAAGGTTCGCGGTGGTCGGCGTGCGCTCGGTAGCGTATGCAATCACGGGGTGAGGTCCGGGCGGTTTTGAGCCGCGATTAAATGGGAGTAAAACATTTATCTCCCTTATTAACGCCCCACAACCTTAAAAGAACTGGAAGCGGGCGGAGTGGGTGAGAGAACAAACGCATGTTAATGCTGTCCTAATCAAAATCAAGAGGAAGAAATGGGCTTGGGCAGGGCATGTAATGCAAAGGCAAGATAACCACTGGTCATTAAGGGTAACAGAGTGGATTCCAAGAGAAGGCAAGCCTAGCAAGGGTTAGTTGGGCGGATGAGGTTAAGAAGTTTTCAGGCATATGGTGAGCACAGCTGGCAAAGGACAGGGTTAATTGGAGAGACATGGGAGAGACTTTTGCCCTGCAGTGGATGTAATCAGGCTGATGTTGATGGTGCTGGACATAGGGCGCTGATGATGACATCACACAGCAAACGAGCTATTGTGCATTTTGCCTATAGTATTGAAATACAGCAGCTGCAGACAGCACTTTAGCAGGAAATGCTACCAATTACCGACTAGTCTTTTCAAATTTCGTTAATGTCACAAGTCCAACTTTTGCGATAGCTACGAGACTGGAACTCTGATCTCTGCTGCGCCTCTGCAATTGCCTTTTACTTCAGTTTGAAGTTTTTAATGATAAAACATTATCAAAAGAGCTTTTAAGGGACACTAAAGAAAAATATTAAACAAAGCAAGTGGACAGATTATCCTCGTGAACAATGCCGGCACTTCTTCAAAACGTGCAACTGATTAAGCTGCAGGTTCAGGGCTATTGCTTTCAGTCCTTGCTCCCCCACTGTGAAAGGGTGCTTGTTGGAACTTCTTCATCGGCAGATGAAGAGGCCATCATCATTTGCAAGTTTGCGTGAAGCTGCACCTCTCGCACAGGTGCACTTCATCTTCATAATAAAAAAAAAATTGCTTCCGTTTCTTTCGGTTCCTGTCATCTTGGCTCCACTCCTTTATAAGCGCCCACACAACAGCAGGTGGACCCTGAGGTCTATCACATGATGCCGAAAACCGCGAACCTCATACGACGCCATCCACAGTGACACAAGGCGGGGCATTAGTAAAGAAGACGGACCAAGCTTGTGACAGTGGAGAAGAAGTCTCCTGCTATAAAGCATGGAATGCTACCTGCGACGACGACAAAGCCTCCGCACCCACCTCGACGGTATTCTTGCCGAAGCGGAGGAAGAGCTGAGACGAGAACCAGAATTCATTGGTCTCGATGTCAACGTTCTCCTTGACGAGACTAAATCGTTGTACCAGCAGATAAAGAACCTGCATGAGAAGATCTTCGAGGAGACTCCTGATGAATTGATCACAGGCGAGTCTTCAGATGCTGCTACTTACGGTAACAAGGTAGTGAAAACATCAGCGAGACTGCGACTCCGGCTCCGGACCCAAAGACCTACCCAGATGGCGCGTCAAGTCAACGAACCACAGACATCCTAAGCAAAGTGTCAGCTGCCCCAACTGGACCTCTTAAAGTTCGATGGGAACCAGAAGAGCTGGTCAAGATTTCGGACTCGGTTCAGATCTACAGTATATAACTCGGAACTTAGCCCTGCAGACGAGTTTAGCTGCTTGAATATGCTCTTGACTGGGACAGCAGCATCAGCAATCGCAGGCCTTCAGCCAACTGCCGACTGTTATAAAGACGCCATCAAGTTGCTTCAGAGGCGCTCAAAGTGGGCACAATATGCAGCTAGCACATTCCATCTCCGCCTGAAGAGATACTGTAAAAATTCATTAGAGGCACTTAGATATCTCTTAACTGTGGGGAGGCGAAAGCCGTTTGCGACTCATTGCACTGATTTGAATTTGCTGCACTTGAAATCATTTCACGACAGAGGAGAAAAGCAGCTAGCACGAGCGTGGCAGACAGATCACATAACATCACAAGGTCACGTGACCTAAAATGTAATGGACGGACACAAGCATGAGCCATTAAAGGCTATCACCTTAATAAGGGAGTATAATTACTCATTAGCATCCACCCAAGCGCAGCCAAACGGCTACAAAACAAAGTTATACAGCTTTCTCAGAAACTTCGCAGTTAAAGAAAAATTCGTCTTGGTCCGGGGTGGATGCCAATAAGTAATTATACTCCCTTATTAGAAATCTACTCCACCTTGGGGGATTCCCTTAAACATTTGACCTGAAGAGATACTCTGAGAGATGGAAAGATTGGGTTTAGGCCCCAGTTTATTTCACTGCCAGGCTTTCAAGAAGTCTGTCTCTATCCTTATTGGATCTGATTATTATTGGGAGATTGTGACTGGCAGAGGCAGGCCTATCATAGGAAAAATGAGGGCCATAGAAACAAGACTAGGATAGACTGCTCAAGGCCCGTTGCCTTGCTCAACCCATGTGAACCACTGTGGTAGTGTGATAGTGCTTTGCACTTCCGCCAAATCTGAGGAAATATCTAGTGCACTCACTCGTTTTTGGGAACTGGAGAGCATTGGGGTAAACAGTTCACAAACAAAAGTCAAGATCCAGAATTTAGTCCTTGCAGATTTTGAACAGAACATTTTTGAGAAAGAAGGCTGTTATAAGGCAGCTCTCCATGGAAATCGCATGTAGATTTAGCCAACAACTGTGCTGTAGCAGCCAAGCACTTTAACGTTTTGTTGCGGAAGCTAAACGGTGACAACAGGTTGTTGGAAAGATATGATAATGCCATTCGAGCTTTTCTTAAAGATGGCCATGCCGAGAAAGTACCACTGGCAGAAGAGGATTCTCCTAACAGAGAGTATTATCTTCCTCATTGTGCGGTCATTCGTGAAGATCAATCCACAACTAAGGTGTGCATTGTGTTCAACGCATCTCTGCATGAGAACAGTGCGAAATCGTTGAACAAGAATTTGGGGGCAGGTCCTAACTTAATTCCTGACATCGTAACGCTGCTGCTTCGGTTTCGACGATACAAGATAGCCCTGACAGCCAACGTCGAAAAGGCCGTTCTTCAGATAATGTTTCGAGACGAAGACAAGGATACACTACGTTTGCAAAACTTGGTGAACCTCTACCAGAACAACAGACTTGGCAGATGATTCGAGTCACATTCGGAGCCACTTCAAGTCCTTTTTTTACACACTGCAACTTTGAAGCAGCATTTCAGGTCTGTTGAGACTACCGTATTTACACGATTGCAAGTACAGTAAAATCTCGTTACTACGAACATCAGATTAACGAAATTTTCAGATTTACGAATTTTTTTAAAATCCCCGCCAAAATGCCTAAACTTTCAATGTAAAAAACTTTCAGTACTACGAATTTCAAATTACCGAATATTTCAGAATAACGTATGTAATTTAATCTCGCATTCGTCGCAAAACGCTTCGTTATTACGAAGTTCCGTACCAAATCCCTGAAGCTGACGCCTGTCATCATCATCCGAAGCATCAGCTATGTGCTGGGGAACTCGTTGCAACGGATTCAGCCCCAGCGGTATCGCCATCACGCGAGGCGGCGCGAGCTGCCGCCCGATACAAAGGGTAAGGCCATTATCATCCACCCAGCGTGTGGTCACATACGTACTGCGCAGCAGTCTTAAGCCTATTCAGCGCAGTGTCACCACGTCGACAGCGAACGTTAGGATCTGCGAAGTTATCGGCGCTGTGATTGTGTTGTGCATTAGCTTTGCTGACAATGAGTTCTCCTGGCCCCCGCGTTAAAAAGAAGCGACGCCAGTTTTCGCTTAAAGAAAAAGCGGACATTCTGTCGCAGCTGCTGGAAAAAAGCAAGCGGACTTGTGCAGGGAGCTTGGCATTACACCGTCAACAATAGCAACGATGTTCCAAGATCGGGACAAGATCGTAAAACTACATCGAGTGTCGCAGCTGGCTCCCTCAAGAAAATGTCTGCGGCTGGGCAACTACCGTGGACAGCGACTTTCGAATTATGTGGATAGCGACAGCGCGGCGGCTACATCCGCGGAGCTCACCACCGAAGACATCGTGAATCAAGTGCGTGAGCAAGACGATGCCAACACTGGATCAGCGCACGAAGAGGAAGAGATTGTTTCCAGCTCGGATGTCCTAGTCTTTCTAGAGAAGACCCGATCATTCCTCGGGCGCTGCAAAGATGTCCCCGATGACGTGCACAGGAAGGTCGAGGATGTGGAGACGTTCGTCCTGCAGCGTTTGTCGTCTACTCGCCAGAAGAAGATAAGACTTTTTCAAGCAATAAATTGTAGTTAAACTGTGCCCAGCGTTATCGTTTATTATTTACTTACCAACACATAAATCTGCTGCAAAGGTACCTAATTTTAGTTCTTGTGATGCATTACTGACATGAAAATAATGGTTTTTCAGTACTACGATATTTCAAAATAACGATTGAAATTCGGCGGTCCCGTGAAGTTCGTTGTAACGAGATTCTACTGTAGACCCTTTTTTTGAAATTTAAAATTCCGAAGTGGGGGGGTCAACTTACAATCGAAACGAAACCTTGAACTGCCAATAAAAGCAAGAAAAACAATCTATCAGGGACGCTACTGCGATGTTAGAAGTTTTTGTTTGCTCTACGGCTTCAAGTGTAGCATTCAGGTATTCCGCGGGCTTTTTGGCCAGGATTTTTCAATTTTTATTTTTACTGTGCACACCGTTACCCACTGCGATGGTTCAGTGCTACTGAACAGGATACCCGGGTTAGAACCCGACCGCAGCGGCAGCGTTTCGATGGAAGCGAAACGCAAAGGCGCCCGTGTGCTGTGCGATGTCAGTACAGCAGGTTAAAGATCCCCAGGTGGTCGAAATTATTCGGGAGCCCTTCACTACGGCACCTCGTTCTTCCTTCCTTCTTTCACTCCCTCCTTTATCTCTTCCCTTACAACTGAGTTTCCGCCGATATTTGAGACAAATACTGCGCCACTTCCTTTCCCCCAAAACCAATTTCATTTCATTTCACTCGCGGGAAGGGCCGCTGTCCCGCTGTTCCAATCGCGTAGTCTGCGCCAGCACCCGGGAGTGTCGCTAGCTGATGGAAGAGCCGCTATTTCAGTTGGTTGCGCAATACGTAACAGCGGCACTTCTGGGGAATGCCGATGTTTGCTGGAAGAGCCAACGCCCCGACACCGATCACTCTTTCTTTGGTGGTGCTTGGAGTTGGTGCTTTTGACTCGACTGCCGGCCGCATGCTTCGCCATGAGCTCTCCAGGTTCGAAAAGCATTCAACGCTCATTCACTGCAGCGTTCAAGAGGGAGGCCATCATTTACGCCGAAGAAACCAACAACTGCGCGGCGGGCCGCAAGTTCAACGTTTCTGAATGGCTGGTGCGGGAGTGGCGAAAGCAGCGAGACAAAATTTTCGATTGCGACTCCAAGCGAAGAGGTTTCCACGGGCTGAAGTCAGGACGCTTTCTGGAGCTGGAGGTCAAGCTTGCAGCGTATGTCACCGAAATACGTGATCGGTCCCTTCCAGTGGCATGCGAAATGATCACGCAACAAGCCCGGGTCTTTGCTGCGGAAGCTGGAATACTCCGAACAGACTTCAAAGCCAGCAGGGCTTGGGATTCGAAATTTATGAAGAGGGCTGGCTTCTCTCTTCGTCGGCGTACTAGTGTATGCCAGAAGCTGCCTGCTGCTTACGAGGAGAAAGTTCTCGCCTTCCATAGGCACTACCTCAAGCTCCGCGACTCGCGGCAATACCTGCTCGGCCAAATCGGCAATGCGGACCAGACTCCCGTCTATTTCGACATGACGAGCAACACAACAGTGAGCGTGAGGGGAGCTCGCGAGGTTAAGCTTCTTACGACAGGAAACGAGAAACTTCGGTTCACTGTTATGCTATCATGCTTGGCAGATGGCACAAAGCTCCGACCGTACATCGTCTTCAAAAGAAAAACTATGCCAAAGGAAATGTTCCCGAAAGGTGTGATTGTGCGAGTGAACGAAAAAGGCTTTATGACGGACGACTTAGTTATTGATTGGTACCGTCGGGTGAGGCTTTTGAGGCCAGGGGCATCCCTCAAAAATCGCAATCCGAACCTCCTCGTGCTGGACTCATTTCGCGGCCACCTTACCACGAAAGTGAAGGCAGAGCTCCGAAAAGAAGATACTGGTACAGATATGCTGGTGATTCCCGGCGGTCTGATGGGGCAGCTGCAGCCGCTAGACGTTGGCTTTAACAAGCCATTCAAGGACTTGCTCCGGCGTGAGTACAACGAGTGGCTGGCGGCAGAAGGGCGGGAACTTACGCCAACGGGGCGCGTGAAGAGAGCCTCCCTGGCGGCTGTGTGCAGGTGGGTGATTTCCGCTAGAGCGGCCGTTCCACGCGATGTCGTGGTGCGGTACTTAGGAAGTGCGGGCTTTCCATGGAGGACGATGTGCTGTGGGATCGCAGCGGCGACGACGACGACGACGACAGCAGTACCACTGAAGATGACTCAAGTGAGGATGAATAGCCCATCTATGCAATAAATTTTCGTTTTTGAAGCGCTCCACCGGTGTTTTTTTTTTTTTCGGACATGCGATTGGGAGGATCGACTTACATTCGCTTCAACTTACAATCGTGTAAATAAGGTAACTACCACAAAACAACTCGCCTCCTTCAAGACTATATGTACATGGACTATCTTGTCGGAGCTGCAGCAGCCGAAGACGCGCTTTGAATGCAGGCAGAAATCATCGGCAGAGGAAAAAAATGACGCCAGAGGAAAAAGAGCTGTCTTCCCCACCGGGAAATGCCAAGGTATTGGGACTTGTTTGGAACATGGTGACACAATTTCACTGAACGCTCTCAGTATCCTCGATTTCATTCACCACCACCAAATCACCAAGCGGTTCGCACTTAAGTCTGTCACCAAAATATACAACCCCTTTGTGTTTTTTTTCGCCGTTTTTGGCACGAGCAAAAATTTCTTTACAAGATCTCTAGAAGGCCAACCTTGTTTGAGATGATATGCTGCCGCCACCTTTGGAAGAGATCTGGTGTGAGCGGAGTGGAGGAGTGGCTGCTCTTCACAACTTCAGCGTTCCCAGGTTTCTGGGTGCAGGAATGAAAGGTAGCAAGGAGCTACATATTTTTGCAGACGTAAGTCCGAAAGCATGTGACACTGTAGCGTATGTGTGCATGCATAAAGCTAACAGAAAGACTAAGACAAGCTTGCGAAGATGAGGGTTTCGCCACTAAAGCCAATCGCTCTGGCAAGACTTGAATTAATGCTGGCGTTAATAGCTGCAAGAATATACCGGGTGTCCCAGCTAACTTGAGCCAAGGGTTAAAAAATAGATTATTAGAGGCAGGAGAGTGAAACCGGTTGCATATCGGTGACAGCCACCTTGCGCACCACAGGCAATTTTTTGTTTTGCAATTAATTAAGAGTTCAATTATCTAAATTAATAAATACTGCCTTTACACAACAAATCACATTTGAAGAGTTGTCGAGCACCTTCAGAAACCCCCATTCCATCATTTACGATAAGGAAACCCTCACGTGCGTCTTTTTTTCCCCGCTCTAAAGAAAACCTGCGAAATATACAGGAAAAACAAGCCCAATTTATTATGAAAAGAAGTTGGTGCTGAGAGTTTGCTTCCTTGCATACCAAAGAGAGAATTATTATTCAATGTAAACAAAGCTGAGCTACGTCAAGGGCGTCCTGTCGGTCACCATGCATAGCCCTGAAGAGACTGAAGTGCGGTCTGTGGAGACGCAGTACCCATTGCAGCACTCTTTGATGACTAGATTTAATCCAAGCCTTTTTTGTTTCGTTCATAAGTGCAGTAAATCCGCAGACTGAAGGTGTTCCTGCAGCACTCGCCACTTCGTTGTCACCGGTACAATTGTCCACAGACCTGTCTAGAGCACTCAAACACAGTGCTGTCGGCGCTCCTCAGCTCGCAGAGCAACATCTAGCGGCAGCGTCTGGTTCGAGATAGCACATCAGTGGTTGCTTGTGTACTGACTCCGTCGAAGTGCATCAGTGGGTCGAACTGTAACAGGCCGAGATAAGCTTACATTATTGTAAGTAAACAAAAAACAAAGATGTGCAGCTTTTTCTAGGCTAGTGTTGGAGTTCTGTTTTCCTCCAAGGAATGTCGCTGATTGTTTTTAGCTTCGGTGGTGCCAGAGGTTCACCTCCTGGAGTGTCTGCACCCTGCTCGTTTCCAGTGTCCCCATCCCTGCTCACGGCGACCTAGGCCGGGCACGAAAAGGCGCGGAGTTTGTGTAGCCGCGAGCACACTGCCACAACAGCATTGCCGCGTGCATTCGTACCATCCCGTTGCATTCAAAAGTGTGCCATCGGCATTCTCAGTCAACGCAAGGAACGAGGCCATCAGCCCGTCATCTCTGGGGATGGCTTCGCCATTGCAGTATATTTTCTGCCTCGACACGCCAGCCTCTGGAATGTGCTGTGCGCCGCTTTAGCAGGCCAGGAGACGACATAACAGCTTGCTGCCTCTGAATACCTGGGCCTTGTGCATTCTTGCCTGCCTTCCGCTCGTTATGGCGGCAACGGGAGAACAGAACACTGGCGGGACAACCCATAAGGAGGCGCTGCAGTTATCGGCAGATCAGCTCAGGTCTCCTTGAAGAGCCACTGAAAGGGTGGCAGCGGGATGCTTTGAGGGCTCCGGATCCGTAGACCGCGCGGGCAACCCGCGCGCAGGCAGCCCAGCTTATGACTTGGAGGCAAAAGCTGTCTCACTTTGCAAAGAAATGATGATATTCGGAGTGCTTCTCATGAGGTCTGCATGTAGTAGAGTGCAAAGGCGCAGTCGGAGTTTCCTGCCTAGTATCAGGCAAGACAGCTGTAGGTGCTATTCTCTCCTTTTTCTTTCTCTTGTATGGCATGAGTTAGGTTGGCGAGCTACTCTGCAGAGGATCGGCAGCACCGCAGACTTTTCTTCAGGCGTTCTGCAAAGGCTTCAGATGCTTTACAGAGGAGCAAGAGGTTTCGTTCAGGCAAAGTTTGACGGGCGAGCCGATGTAAAAGACGCGCATTTCAACTTATGTGGCACTGTGGCCTACCTGTTTTCACAAGCATAATTTTAAAAAAGTGGACATTTGTGATAAATACTAAAAAATAATAGAAGCCAAATATACAACGAAGAAGCCGCTTACTAATACATATAAATGAATACAACTCATTTCTATCACGCCTTAATGTCCATTATTCCTGTTGCGTGTGTCCCGTAAAATTCGTGTGTTTGCTCATGATTGTGTTTTTTTTTTATCAAACCTTTAATATAAGCACATCTGATCAATTATCCCTCCAAAACGACCTTAACGAGTTTCAGGATTAGTAGATGTCCACGTAGAAGTCAAATAAACCCTTCGAGCTCTCATGCAAGAATACCAGTTTTTCTTCTTGCATATATATAGGATAGTGTATGCACTGTCGGGTGCAAAAGTGGTATACAACAGTCGATGTTGCATGGCTCGCTGCTTTGTGGCGCCTTTCGGCATTCAGGCCAAGCTGGACTGCCATGCATCGAAACGACAAAATTGACATGCCTCTGGATCAACACGGTCATCTTCGGTCATAGTGCACCGCATATCTCATAATTATACACCTTTTAAATGCCATAACCAGTTGTTACCAAGCTACTCTCATCATTTTAGCTTGTTTCACTCACAGGATTCTCATTGGATAGATTTTTAATCACCTACTCAATTTTCAGTTTGATTTATTTTTATTTTTGAGGTCCAGCATCCGACCTTAACTTGTGAGGTTGAGAGCGGTCGCTAGTCACCTCTGCAAAAATGAGGTGAGGGCGGCTAGGCGACCTCTACCTCAAGTGGTGAGGCTGAGGTTGAGTGGGGTCACCAAATTTTGTTTGAGGTTGAAGCGAGGTTGAGTTCTTTGAGGTCGAATGCCCACCTCTGTTAGGGAGTATCGTAATCCTTATCAAAGAGGTTTTACTGTATACACTTGCCCCAAAAAAGCAAACAAAAAGCACATACGACATGTACTATGTCTGCCTGTTCATCATGTGCTGTGTTTGTCAGAGTATTTTTTTCGCAAGTGCATGCTTTCAAGGGTGAACCAAGTGGCCCAGACCAGAGTGTCCAATGCTGCTTACCCTGGAGATAGCTGCGGGTTGCCGCATCATGGATGTGCAGTGGGTCAACGCTGTCATCCCGTGCTGGCTCCGGTGGCTGCAGGTCACGTATGGACACATAGGCAAGGTTTCTCTCGCTCTGGGCAAAGGAGAGGCGTGGCTGGGCCAAGTTGGCCACACAGGCTCGGTGGCGCACCTTGAGGTCCCAGTAGCGGCGCACCCGCTTCCGTCGGGAGATCCTGACACACGCGCACGCAGGATAAGCATCACGAAGGCATAGCTGCACGTATACCAGGTCTTAAGGCAGCTCATCCAACTATGTGCTCTAACAACTGGCAGTTCACCTTGCAGCACAATGCCTCTTAAAATCAAATTACCGTGCGATTTACATTCATTTCAATGCCGTATGAAGCAGTATTAATCTTACAGCATTAAGGGTCCCATGCCACAGGCTGTGAGCAAAAAATCCATGCAAAATCACCAGAGAAGCAACCTAGGTGGCAGGCGGGCCACCTAGGTCACGTGATGTCATCACAGACTGCCCACCGGATACTAAGCAAATTGCCCACTGCGGCAAATGGCAGTCAAATTAATTACAGGTCACGAGAGGTTGCTCGGGAAGAGCATCATGGGTTGCACAAGCCTCATTGATGGCTGTGTTTGAAGCAGCCACCTGCTGGGGCAGTGGTACATCTATTAACCACTGCATCACTGCGCCAGGGATATGAGGAGACCCAGAAATCAATGAACATAAAGTAGCCAATGGCAGATTCCGCTTACACAAACATTAATCTACTACCTTTAAGGTCTATTAATGCTATTGCATCATACCCTTCAGCTGGAGCTTAAGTGTCCTGACCAGTTTTCTTTTTCATAACTAAATTGACTGATGTTGTACAGCCTGTTCACTGCAAATGCATGCTCAATGCTGAATAAAACTTGGACAATGCCTCATGCATTATTGCACTGTGAAAACAAAAAGACAGCGTAGCAAGAGAGAAAAGCCAGCATGGGGCACCACTGCCACCACATCCCAAAAGGAATGGGAACCAAAAAGGAACATGGCTGGAGAGAGGGAAGCCCAGAGGACACACTGGACAAACAGCAGTGCTTTGATGACAACACTTAAAGGGGTACAGACAAAGAATTTCAAAAGCCAACAAATGATTCGATTTGTTTCATGGGCATAAGGAGATCATCATCATCAGCCTGACTACACCCACTGCAGGGCAAAGGCCTCTGTCCTTTGCCAGCTGTGGCCACCATATCCACCCATTTAACATTATATCGCCCCCTGCCACACTTGACTTCTCTTGGAATCCACTCCATTAGCCTTAATGACCATCGGTTACTTTGCTTCCCACCGCTCTGCCCGCTTCCGGTCTCTTAACGTTACACCGATCATTTTTCTTTTCTGTACCTCGCTGCATTGTCCTTAGCTTAAGCTGAACCCTTTTCGTTAGCCTCCACGTTTCTGCCCCGTAGGTGAGTACCGGTAAGATACAGCTGTTGTGCACTTTCCTCTCGAGGGATATTAGTAAACCGCCAGTCATGATTTGAGAGAACCTGCCATATGCGCTCCACCCCATTCTTATCCTTCTGGTTATCTCCCTCTCAAGATCCGGATCAGCGGTCACTACCTGCCCTAAGTAGACGTATTCCGGCACCATTTCCAGCACCTTGCTGCCAATTGTGAACTGCTGTTCCCTTGCAAGACTGTTGAACAATACTTTGGTTTTCAGGTTATAAATTTTTAGATCCCCTGTTCTGCTCTGCCTGTCTAATTGTCAGAAACTATATATTGGAGAAACTGGGCAATCAATGAGCACCAGACTAAATCGTCACCGAGCTGACACATTGAGGAGCCTACAGAAGACAACATCGGAACATTTTCATCAACGCATTCGCAACATCGATGAACTTAAACTTCATTCTTCAATCAGGCTTCGAATCTGCAAGGACACAAAATACAGAGAGGCATTAATAATCCACAAATTTAAAACCTTGCAACCAGTAGGGATTAATATATCCAGAGGAAACTTAGAAATCTTTCAGGTACATTCCGGCACTGGCGTAATTTTTTCAACAGGTCTTGCACATGATCACCACTACATTTACCAGCACTTCATACTGCCGCTTAATCGTTTCTTTCACCCTACGCTTCAGCCCTGACCCATGCTTTACCCCCTCAATGACAGTATTTTTTTCCCCTCTTCTTTGTTCAATTTTATCTTTGTCTTGTGCCCTGATTCTCTTGCCATGACTTCTAAGGAATACTTGTCTTCCGCATTCCTTTCCAACTCTAACCCCCCCCCACTTCTTTTCATGCTTTCTGTGCATCCTCTTTTTCCTTTATTATATTTTTTTCCCAGTATTTAGCTCTACCATGCTGACAAATTCCTTCAGAGCTTTTCAGGACAACACAGTCAGTCCTATCAAGCTGTGCTGTCGCAGTTAGCTGGACACACAGCCTTTCAAAGGCAACGCTCATCATCTCTCCATGTTGGACACCCCTGGATTCCATTCTGCTGAGCTGGCGTTTTTTTTTTTTTCTTTTCTTTTCACAGTTTTGCAGGTCAACTGGTTAATCATCTTTAGCAGCCATCATTCCTGGACAAGATTCACCCTCCCCATCCCAACTCCATTCCCACTTCACACCCTCCTCCCCCTCATTGGGCCTTCCTCCTCGGAGGGATGACCCTATTTAAACCTCACCAATGATGAACACTTTGCCCAGACGAAGTCAAGTCTTCTTGACAAAACGTTGGCAAGCACCCTGACGTTTTCCCTCCATTTTTCACTCTGTGATTAGCAAGGCAATGTCATCAGCAAATTGCAGATTGCTTAGGTGTTCTCCCTTTACTCTTATCCCCAACTGCTCCCAATCCAGGCCTCGGAACACCTCCTGTAAATGGGCAGTGAATAGCATTGGCGAGATCATGTCTCCTTACTTGACACCCTACCTTATTGAAATTTTATTGCTGACTTTACAGAGGACTAGGGTAGCTATGCAGTCTTTACAGATATCTTCCAGTGCAGATGCGTTGTAGCAAGTTTCAGTCAGATATTTAGAGGAACATACTTTAATATGATTCTCAAAGTTGCCTCGACGAGCCGCTCTGCGTTTCCACTCACATCGAATGACGTCAAGGTGCTCTTGCCAAAATTACTGTGATGTCACAGAACCATATTGGTTGTTCAGAAGAGCAAGCACTGCTTGCCGGCAACGCTGACATCATCAGTATTGTGGTAGTACAGGTTAGCCACTCGACCATGACGTCAAGGTGCACTTCAAAGCTGAGGCCGATCAAGATCGAAACAGCCGGTACAAAATGGTTTGTCATTACTTATTCCAGCTGTGTGACACTGTCTGAGCTTATTTTCAACATCGCTAAAATCATATGCCTCTTTCAAGGCAAAAAAACATGAATCAAAAACATTTGTGCCGTTACTCCTTTAAATGGCCACTTGAAGCGAATCGAGGTGCAACCAGCTAGGTCGCGCCGCTGACAATGGGCGAGTGCATCTCGGCGGAGTTAGCAGTGTGACCACTTTTTTTGGTGAGGGTGCCACTGCTCGGGGACAGGTCGCTGGGTTTGCTGGCATGGGCTCCCGGATCGGACATTGCTTCGTTGTTGTGTGTAGGGCATTGGATTTAATGCCGCATAAGCAGCTAAGGCTATCATGCACCAAGCTCAAGGTAAGAAAATTGTTCTCTGCAGACTTTTACAGATATGTGAAAAAAATATCGGTGGTGTAGATGGCTTAAAAAGTTAGCTCGTACTAGCTAGTAATGAGAGAGAAAAGAAATTTTATAAATGGCTAATAGTAAAAGCTTCAAAGAAGGTCGGGTAACCTCAGCGGCTATCCTTGGCTGGGCAAGGGTCTTGAGGCTCCCAACCAATCAAATAAAGATCTCAGCCTTCTCAGGAATGAAGTGTATCATATAACAAAGCGAAGCAGTGGATCGAAGTTTACAGTTTCTCAAGAATGCCTGCTTCTTTTAAAAAGCTAAAAACACAAGATACGTTAACAATGTCATTATCACCTAAGAGCAGCGCTGGGCGTAAAGAAATGCATTCATTACAAAATTCAGCAAAATGCTTCTTTCTTCGTTTTCCAAGTTTTCAACATGAGAAAAAAATATGGTTTAGTGTGAGCTCGTCTCCACATCTTTCACAAAGAGGCTTGTCTCATTTCGTCAGTAAGAAGTTATGTGTCAGGTGTGTGTGTGCTATGTGAAACCGACACAAGATTACTTCAATGTAGCATTCCTGGTGTCTGGAGCGTGAATTGTTGGGCGAGTTGGTACATGTTCACGTGAAAAAAAAAAACAGCGAGAAAAGACGCAAGACGAGAGGAAGACGCACACAGACTGTCGCCGGACTTTCAACTGAATTTATTAAGGTTCCACCACATATTTATAGCCACTACTTGCGCAAGCGCACATATACATACACATTCAACAAAGTCCGGACGTCATTACTAGCCAGATAAAAAACTCCATTCTTTGTCAGTGAGAATAACAGATGGGTCGCTGATACAAACACGCTCGTTCCTTTTGATTAAAAACGCTTCTAACAGCTCGCGCTCATGCCTGGACTTCCCGCGGCCGATAATGGTAGCATTGTTCAGCAAAGCTGAGCAATTTTGGCACTCCTTGACATGTATGGCCAAATTGCTCCCTGTACCTAAGCGCAGCGTTCTGCCATGTTCCCTGAGTCACTCGTTCAAACATTGCCCCGTCTGCCCAATGTAAATTTTCCCACAAGAAGTAGGGGTAGAATATACTAACCCCACAGCACACTTCATGAACTTTGTTTGGTGCTTAGTTTTGCAGGCAGGTTCTCGCTTGGAGCCGGAGATATGGACGCAAAGGCTGGAAAGCTTTCGGGGGGCCGAAAACACCAAATTCACTCCAAATTTTTGGGAAACCTTTTTCAGTCCGTGCGAAATTCCATGGTAGTAGGGAATCACCTCAAAGTTCCTTGTCCTCTCTGTTGGGTGCTCAGTATTGGCAGCAGGCTTCTTCATTTTCTTGCCCAAGGCTTCAGCGACCGCCAACAGCAAAGAGGAAGGAAACCCAGAGGCCTCTAGTCGAACCACCTGCTCGGCAAGACTCTGCTGCATGGCATGCGGGCAACTTTTTCTCAGTGCATTTGAGAAACACAGGTTGGCAATGCCACGTTTTACCAGCTTCGAGTGAGCGGAAGCATAAGGCAAAAGCGCCTTTTTAGACCGAAGGGCATACTTCAAGCAAACGTGTTCGTCAGCTAAAAACTTGAGTTCTAAATCTAGAAACCTAATGGTGTTGTCAGAGGGTAAATCTTTGGTGATGACCATGTTCTTTGAACAGGCACTAAAAACATTTAAAATCCGGTCCGCCAGAGAGGTTAGCTGGTCAGTTGATGATTAGTTTAAAATGATTAAAAAGTCATCCACATATCGAAAAATTTTTACAGCACGCTTGTCTTGAAGTGCTTTCTGCAGCGACGAATCGAACTTGGCCAAAAAAAGTTACACAGTACAGGCGCTACACTCGATCCCATGCAGATGCCTTGCCTCTGTACAATGTAGTTGTCACCGTGCTGTATGATAGTGGACCTTAGGTACAAACTCAGCAGTTCCAGGAAAGAGTCGAGTGCTTCCGCATTTGTTCTGGAATGCAACAATCCCGTTGGTCTCAATCACATCGTGCACTGCTTGTAGAAGCTCGTGCTGCGGTATTGAATAAAACAAGTCCTCTATGTCAATCGAGAAAGCAGCATTGGCACTGGGAAAACCGTCGCTGAGGCTTTCCACCAGGGATGTCGAGCTCCGAACTGCAAACGGATCAGGTGGAACAAGTCCTCCTAAGGCGCGTTGCAAAAACAATGACACCATCTTCTGCCAAGAGCCTTCTTCAGTCACGATGGCTCTAAAAGGATGTCTTGCGTGAAAAACACACGCAAGATTTTTGTTTACATTTGCGGATCTCATTTTCCAATCTAGACAAATTTAGCTGATTGAGCAGACAGAGGGCTAGAGCCTTCGCCTTACGAGGTTTTAAATCCGACAGCTTAAAATTTTTCTCGATCGCTTCGTTTGCCTTTTTTTCACACAATGAAGAAGGAAGCACGACAAACCCTCGTTCCTTATCTTCCTGTAGAAGACTGAGGTTGTTCTGTTTGAAGTGGGCAATCAAGGGTCGCAGGTCTTCACTCCTCTTATTGCTTCCCCATGTCTTCTCCAGGCATCCAATGCCTTCCCACACACAGTGGGTTCTCTCTTCTGGTGGGGCCCTCCTGGCGACTCTGTGCACAGCTGCTAGAAGCTCGTGTTTCTGTGCTCGTGGTTCCAGGATGAACTTCGGGCCCATCTTCAAATGCCATCCAAGGCTGGCGGAAGGCAGGCTCCGTTTAGGTACGTGACCGGAGTGCCAGCTGCATCCTTCTTGGGTTTCTTCGGCAAACTTCTCTGGAGCTCATTCCAGTACACCTCGATGAGTATGGCAGAGAGGCGACGATGCTCTCTTAGCTTCACTGAAGCCACCCACGGATGCTCGTACTGCTGGCAGAGATGGCACAACCAGTCCTGCAGGTGCCTACTTTGTCGGTGAAGCTCGGACTGTATGACCTCCATTCTCCCAAGGTGGACTTTACGGAGTGTAGTTTGTTGTTCAATTCATTATCCCATTCCTCATGCCATTTACTCTTCGATTTACTATGTATCAGTATCAACTTCATGCAGCCTTTATGAAGTGTTAACAATTTTCATTTCACCCCTCCGAGCTAGTGCCACACAGCAGTCAGCTCTCTCATTACCGTCTATGCCGACTTGGCTCGGGACCCAGCAGAGCCTTGCCATGTGTCTTTGTATTGTGACTTTTTCTACGTTGTCTACGATGCTGCCTACTAAGGGTTTAGTTGCATTTCTTCAGTGTAGCACTAAGAGAAGGCTTAGGAAATCAGTGTTGATTATGCTTTTTTCGATGTTCTCCTACAGTTTTACTGAACGCCAAACTAACTGGATAACAGTCAGCAGTAAAGATTGATACATAACTTGGCAGTCTTGTTTTTTCCCCATTTCCCTTGTACTACTGCATTTCCGACATGAGCTGCTGTTTTCGAGCCATCTGTAAAACTCCTTGTACAGTAAAAACCCGCGTATAATATGAGGTTTTTTCCGGATTTTAGCATGTCAAATTTCCACCTCGCATTATATGCGGATCCAAACAATTTTCAGCCGCAATCCGCAGTTCCGGTTTCTTTATTGTCGAGCATCGTTACCATCACGCTTCGAGCGAAAGGAGGTGCTATCTAGCAGTGGCGTAGGTCGGTAGTTTCGATTTCGACACCAGGTCACTACGTTGACCTGACCTCACGACGCCCCGGACGATCGCGCCTCTCAGGGTATTGCGACCGTGAAAGCAGTCCTTGGCTGCTTTTAAAAGGAAAGTAATGGTGGCTGCCCAAAGCATCGGTACCGCAACAAGTGCTGCTACATGCTCTGGATGAGGTAGGGAGAGCCAGCAGTTACTGCCACCGGACACGGGCCTCTCTAGCCACGCTGTGCAGTTGGATGGATGTAGGAAGCTTGGGCTCGCGTTCCCAAGGAGCTCAGCGGTTGTAATTTAAAAAAATGTGGGACATCAAACGTGCTCCATAGTACCGAAGACATGTTTTTTCACAAAGATATCTCTGACAAGGGCTTTTCGTAAGACGATGCATCCGACGACGACGACATCACTAAAGCACCGACTACGTACTTTCGAAGCGTGCATGCCTGCGTGCCCGCACGCACGCCAGAACCGATCTGCGCATGCTCGTGGCGTGGGACACAGCTAAGCGCAAGAGCGGTGCCTGATGTGTATCTTCCAGATATCTGGCACCCCTGCTACACGTGTCGTATCCGGTGCGCCGGCGTACACAAATAATCGGAGTACGTTAGGCTTTTGCGATTCCGGAATGTTTTCAAGCTGTCTGCCTCACTCGCATTACATGCGGATGAAAACTTTTTTTTCCATTTTTGCTATCCCCAAATTACACTTCATATTGTATGTGGGTGCGTATTATACGCGAGTTTTTACAGTAACTTGTTTTTTTTTTTTCAGCCACTGCGAGTGTTGGTGGTTTTTGGCGGATGTCTCAACAGAACGACACTCCACCGGTATGTTCGTACTGCGCATCGCAAAACGTAAAACATCTTCAAAGAATCGGAGCAACTGCGGCCATCATCTAAAGGATTAATTTCGAGGCGCATGTGACCACTACTCAATGCACAGTGACGCGGGCACATAGTCTACGCCAAAATGCCTCCAGGCAACGTCGTATGGGTTCCGACACAATTAAAGCAAGGGCGCTTTTAAAATGTGTTCGAAAAAAAAAATATTAGTTTTGATAGGAAATGAAGCCGGTGATTCCGGGATTTTCGGAGTGCCAAGAAAATCGCCACGACACCAGTTTCGAAACGGCGAGAGACCAAAAGTGACAAATTTTTAAAAATAAACGATGTTCATGAACTATCCGGTCCAAACTGCCAATGTTCCAGCCCAATTTCACAACAACAAAGTTTCCGCTTCAACAAAATTTTTCGCAGATCCCGTGAATTTCGTTGAAGCGGGATTCGACTGTATAAGGCACACCGTATCGCACCCCCAATGTTTTTGTGAGAGTAGTTTCAGTATATTTGGGGATTGGGAAGCTTTCTTTTTGAGGGTGTTTATGTGAGGTAAGAATGTGAGCATTCTGTCAAATGTTATGCCTAGAAATTTATGTTCTTATTTTACTGGCAGTACAGTTTCATTCAAGTGCAGGGTGGAATCAATCTGCATGCCTCTTTTCAGTGAAAAAAGGATAGCAACTGTTTTTGTGGAGGGAACTTAAATCCGTTTTGGTCTGCCTAAATTGCTAGTTTGTTGAGCCTGAGTTGTACCTGTCTCTCACATGATAATAAGCTGGAAGATGTGCATGTAATTTGAAGGTCATCAACATATATACAATACATAATAGAATTTGGAATTATTTTCAATATGGAATTCATTTTTGCAATAAAGATCATGGTACTTAGAATGCACCCCTGCTGAACCCCATTTTCCTGAATGAATTTTCTCGAAAGGGTGGAACCTAGGTGCACATGAAACGAACGGTCAGAAATGAAGTCTTTCAAAGAGTTAAGCATCCTGCCACAGATGCGTAGCGGTTGGGCTTTCCTTGGAGAGAGGGCCTTTATCACGTTTTTCACCCGCATGGCAACTATGCATCAAGCAATTCAGGTTTGAGCAGGGCTATTTTGACGACCACTTGCTGCACCGGTCATTCCTGGACATGATGTCCCTCCAGGAGCCCATTTGAATCAACCAATGTGACACCCATAATGTCTGAATTAGTGAGTGCCCAACGCCATAGACTTATATGGGCGTTATCCACGACCACGCAAGCAGTTTGAATTATCTAGATTTTCAAACAGGGGCTGAATTAACAAGCTTCTACTGTGCATTTTACATAATAAAGGTCCCAGAGTGCTGCCCTGCTGAACACTGCACTTGACTAATTCAGAATTTAAATTATTAACTTGGACCTGTTTCTGGCAGTTACGCACGCAGCTACCCTTCACAGGGACCCTATCTCCCTGAACATAACCTCCCACTTATCTCAGCACGCCAGCTCATTTCTTCCGTGCACTATCATTGAATGCAAGATGTTGTGGCCAGAAATCACAACAGAAATCGACAGTGAAAATTTTCAGGAGCTCGTTTGCTGCGAGAAAAACATGTATAATATGATCAGTTCTTGCCCTTTGTTATACTTTGTGCGCTTAGTCTTGCTCATTTCGTTTGTCTTAATATCATTTTTCCTTTCTTGGCTTGTATTACTTATTAATGTTCAATGTGCTCTACGTGTTATAACGAGGACACATCAGCACCCCAACGCTCCATGTAATACTCTGCCTGCGAGGACCTTTAAAAATGACATGAATACACAATCAATTCTTGCTGGCCCAAAACACACAAAGGCCCTTTCAAGAATGCAGCTCACCGTGATTCCTCCGGCACGGTGTCACAGCGCCACCCCCGGTGGTAGACGGCTAGCGCCGTAAAGGGCAACTGCTCAAAAGCAAGCAAACTGCGGTCGGGCTTCGGGTCCACACAGAAGCGCTCCTCGCCAGCAAACCCCAGCAGGAAGCGGAAGCGCCTGTGCACCACAAGGAGGGCAACGAGTGGTCAGCACTGACTCTGCTAATAAAGAATCACAAGCTTTCACCAGCAATCCACAAGCCTAGTTTGGTTGGGAAACAATGAAATTCAGTCACTGACCAAATCAAGGAAGACGCAATTGATGCTGCAGAGCCCGTACGGGTTCCTTGTTCATGATGAAAGAGACAAGTGATAGTACCATAGAGGACTAATCGGATAATGACGGATGCTTTGTTTGTAAAATATTTGTAAAATAGAAAAGGAAATTCAACATGCATTTTTTCTGCGCTGCTACAGTGTCTTTACCTCTCTTCAAATGTGCATTAATACAAGTGCACTGCTTAATGTTATATCAAAGCACCCGACATGCTTTGTGTTTGCATACTTTTGAAATGAAATGAAGTTCAGTACTACACGTTGTTGGGCTAGTTGGTGTATTGTATTGAGAAATTAAACAAGCCAAAGAAACGCACACAGGAAAACTGAGAAAAAGATAGAAAAGAGGCAGGACTACCAACGGCTTATTCGAAAGTTCGGGGCTAAAATATATACAGAGCACTTAGTAACATGACCCTCTCACAATCGCTATCACATGAACCTCTGTCGCAGAAACAAGAATTTACAATGACCGCAACAGCTTCCATTCTACAACTGATCTCAGTTACCATTGTCTATTTCTGGTACAAAAACATCTTTGCAAAGCAGCGTCAGAACAAGAGGAAAATTCGGAATGGTTTCAGCGCATAAGTATCAAACAACAATAATAGTTTAAAAAAAACATATGCAGAACAGAATTTTTCATTCTTAGAACCCACACATTCACTATCAAGGCCTGGTGATTATGAAACAGATTCTATGAAGGCAGCTTCCTTACTTCGAAAGGCAACAGAACAATCACTATAGCATGTGTCTCCCTTCTTTGCAATCAGAAAGGCCTCTAGAACTTCACACGCTGTCTTCGATCGTGACTCCTGCCAAGAACCTTGATACTGTCAAGCACCGGCTTACATTTGCACTCTTTGCAGTGAAGGGGCAAATTGGGCCCCTTTCCCTTTTCTAGCAATTTAGAGTGCTCCCATGCTCTACCACTAATGCAACGACCCGGCCTACAGAGACCCCGCCACAAGTCAGTGGTATTCATATACCACACCAACTGCACATTGCACAAAGGGATTGCCATGCCTCTTTTCGCACTAAAGCTTCTTTCTTTGCCCGATATGTGCGCACAAGCCCATCATAACTGACAGCAACCTTTTTTAGGCTGTGGGCCACACAGTGCGTATCAGGGACCGCTTGTGGTCTCCCTTGTCGCGGCTTGGCTCTGGTGCTTTTTCCTTTTCTGTAACAGGATCTCTGCTACTGCAGACACAACAGAACATGGGAAGCACGCCTTTTTAAGTCTGTTGACCTGATTATTAAAGCTATCAGTGATCACGATTGTGTTGTTGCCATGTGTAGTGCCGCTTCAGTTAAATCAGTCCATATATATCCTAGAAAGGTTTTTTTTTACGACCGAGGGGATTGCACGTCTTTATCACGAGAAGTTTCTAATTTCTTCAATATTTTTCATGAGGTCAGCCAGTCAGTGGACATAGATGAAGCTGGGATTCTTTTTAGAGATAAAGGAAAGGCTTTAATTGAAAAATACATACCTTCCAAAGTTTTGACAACTAGGCGCCGGGATGATAGACCTTGGGTGCATAAGAAAATTTGGTCGCTACCTAACAAGAAACGCCGCCTGTATGCTTCGTATTTAAAGACTCGCAATCAGTCTGTTTTACAGAAAATGCGTCACGTGAACTACAAAATTAAGCAAGAAATAGAAGTAAATAAACAAACTTATATTAAATTGCTTGATGCAAGGTTGAGGGTTAATCCTAAAGAATTTTGGAAATTTGTTAAATAGCAAAGAGGCCACCACTGTCCCTAGTTTATCAGTTGGCGAGAAAACAGTGCTTGATGATTATGAGAAGGCTTGCTGTCTGAAATCCTATTTTAAAGGTGATTTTTCTGAGACATACACAGGCCTGAAATATAAGAAATAGTCTACGAGAATATGCCTATGGTTACTGTCACATGTAACAGTGTTATCAGCTTATTTCCAATGTGAAGAGCGAATCGGCTGGTGGTCCTGATGGCATTCCGTCACAAGTATTAAAATCCTGCTCACAAGAAATTGCACTTTTAGTAGCCTTGTTTAATAAATCATTAAATACCATTTAATTACCTGCAGAGTGGAAGGTAGCCCATGTTGTTCTTATTCATAAAAACGGTCCCAAAACTTTACTAGAAAGCTACATGCCTATTTCTCTAACATGCATTTGTTGCAAAACAACTGAACACATTATATACAGTGCTGTGATGAAACACCTTCAAAGCAATAATTTCTTTTCAAATTTTCAACACGGATTCAGGTCTGGCTTGCCACGTACGACTCAACTAGTAGAGTTCTCCCACGATCTCTTTTACTCTTTTAACCCTGGATTTTAGGTAGACTGCATATTTTTGGATTTCCAAAAAACTTCTGACATTTCTCACGCATTGCTGTTACATAAATTATCTTGTATCAGTATACACCCTACAAAAGTGGATTGGATTAGAAATTACTTGTCTGAATGAACACAGCATGTTTTAATGAATGGAACTAAATCAACACGTCACCGTAACCTCTGGCGTGCCCCAAGGGTCTGTATTGGGACCTTTGTTATTTTTAGCCATTATAAATGACATTGTCCAAAATCTAGAATGCAAAGTGAGGTTATATGCTGATGATTGTGCCACATACAGGAATGTAAAAATGATTGCGATGTTAGCAGTTTGCAGAATGATCTGAACCAAATTCGTGCTTTGTGCACTAAGTGGGGTATGTCTTTGAACAGAGCTAAATGTCAACTTGTGTCATTTACCCGTAAACGCTTTCCTGTGAGATCAGCCTATAAATTAGACGGACTACTTCTTGAAAAAGTCAAGCATTACAAATATCTCGGGGTCTATTTTTCAGAAAATTTAACATGGAACCGACATATTGAATACTTAACTTTAAAATCATCTCGTATGCTAAACCTCGTTAGACGCAATTTTCATAAATCCCCCCCAAAAAGTAAAAGAACTGCTTTACATAAAAATGTTCATCCGGTACTCGAATACTAGGGGTGTGCGAATATTGAAAGTTTCGAATACGAATCGAATACGAATATGAAGAAAAAATGGCTTCGAATATCGAATCGAATATCTGGTCAGAACAAAAAGTAAATTCATAAAAGATAAACAAGCAAACATTGTTGCTCATATTCTTTTCAAAGTAGTGTATGGCCTTTGCAATTTAAATAAACAAAACTAGACTGCCTGAGCACCATATAAAAAAAAACATGATGTGCGCAGAAATGTATACTACTTAACTGAACAGCATAACAGTATCCAATTTGTAATGTGGTCAAGCAAAATGAGATCCATAACATGACAAGACTGGAAACAAAAATAACATGATGGCTAGTAAAACCTCAAAAATTCGCAGTTCAAACAACCAATAGAAATGCTTTAGTTATACGAAGGTCGATTTATAAAAGGCCCACGGCCCCGACAAGAAAAGCTACCGAAAATGCGGCAGTCATATGAGGCGGCTCTGTTCTGCAAACACCTGTAATCCCGTGACGAGCACAGAGTTTCAGCGTGCTGGAAGACATCGCGAACGTAAGCGAGATGGGAACGCACATATTGACACAGGAATGGCGAGGCTGCTTCTAAAAAGGTAATAAAATGGCCAGCAATGTCATTGAAAGTGGCACGGTGCTGAGATTAGGCTACTGGCGAATGCACGGGCCGACAGTTGTCATTGCCACGGGTGAGTGGCGAAGCTCAGAAACCAAAACTATGCGGCCAGGTTATTTTTTGACCTAGTGACCGGGGCCCTCCGAAAGTTGTCACGCCTTCCGTTACGCCCACTTAAGAGGCGCATGGGTTACAGTGCACCATGCAATAGGCGGGATTTTTACAGGATCGCTTGCCCTGTTGTGACATCTCGACTTGCCCCTTCGGGAGCCTCACGCGAAATTCCGCAAGTAGGCTTTCCCGCATAGCGTAGTTGACCAAAACAAGATGGTGGTGGTCACGCTCGGAGAGTTATTAAGGTGACAGAATGAATTCCATGGGTGTGGGCATTAACTATATAACATATTACAGAAGGATAAAAAAATAAACGCGCTTTCGCGTTGCAATTGTTAGAAGCGGGTCGTCCCCCATCTGGTTCGCAGCACGTGTGGTATGTGAGAAAGCCCACTTGCGGAATTGCTCGCGAGGTCAAGCATAGCGGCATCGGAATGCGATCGGTCTACGCGATAAACGATGGAGAGGAAAGTAAACAGGGCTTTTATATTGTTTTCCTGGTAATTTAAAGTTTATATTCAGATAATTTGCCCAGATATTGTGCTTTTGCAACAATCAAATTTGCGAAAGTCAGCGCGGTATACGATCGCTGCCGAGTATTCCGGAATTTTCGGATATTCGGAAATTCACGAATATCATTTCTCGAATACGAATATGAACCGAATATGAAACATATTCGATTCGTATTCGAAATATCGAATATTCGCACACCCCTATCGAATACGCTTGCGCGGTATGGGACCCTCAATGCTCTAATCTTATAGAAAAGCTTGAACGCGTCCAGAACCGTGCTGCAACATTTGATTCTGGTAATTACAACTTCCGTAGCAGTATTACATTAGTTAATTAAAACTTTGGTTGGAAAACACTAGCACATTGCCGATTAACTGCAAAATTCGAACTTTTTTTCAGAATTTACTCTGATCTCACAGGAATAAATAAGAACGTGTGTACATTTTCCCTTCCCGCTTCATCTCTAAATGATGTGATCATGAGCTGAAAGTTCGTGAAATGCACCGTCATACTAATGTCTACCGTAATTCATTTCTTCGGGATGCTTCCGCATGCTGGAATAGGCTTCCCAAGAGCATTGGTGAATGTAAAACGTGTAAAACGTGTAAAGCGTGCCTTTATTGTCACGCAGTCTGCCATAGATTAATATCATCCCCTTTTCTTCATATCTTTTGGCTGGCATTGGCTGGCACTATCATGAGATAGTGTACCCTTTCCATTTCTATGTTGTGATTTTTGCACCGCGGTGCCCTAAAGACCGTTTGCCGTCGAGATGACTCATCGATGTTACATGATTTGTTACTTTCTTGCTTTTACCACCTGTGCTTAGCTGCTTTAAGTTTTTGTCACATGTTCATTTTCCTCCAATTGTACCCCCCTGCAATAATGCCCTTGTGGTGCTGCAGGTATTTGTGTAAACAATAAATAAATAAAAACCACATGAACATAGGTCTTGGTCGGCACAAATTCCAAACAAAGAGAAGCAATGACCCTTTTTAACTGTCTTGGAATGCGTCGAAACATAAGGCAGCGATTCTTTCTTCGCTCTGGGGAAAAACATCTAACAGGCATGCCCTCCGGAATACTTGATGTTAATATCTAAAAATTGCAAACAGTTGTTCTCTGGCAGTTCATAAGTAAAAGCAAGGCCTTTCCCTAGCTGTCTAAACAGGCATAAGATCCCTTCTACAGTACTGGCATGCGTCAAGGAATGGTTAGTTAGTAAAATCACCCCAAAAAATCGTCAACATATCTAAAAATTTGCAGGACAGAGCCATTGTCAACAGAAGATGCTAAGGAACGGTCAATGGAGTGAAGGTAAAACAGTGAAGTGAAGGTAAGACTGCTGAATTCTCAAAGCCTCAAAGAGTTCTGCATGTGGCACGCAACAGAATAAATCTTCGACATCAATGGAAAAGAAGAACCCAACATCCATCTGCTCTTTTAAAAAGGCTGCCACAATTGCCGCAGTTTCGGTGGCGAAGAGATCATTCATAGTGAGCTTATTCAAGTGTTCAAAAAGAAAACGGCTAATTTGCTGTTGCCATGAGTCACACTCGCTGACAATAAATCTGAAAGGCATATCGGGTTTATGCATCTTGACATAAAAAAACACTTCTAGATAACCCTTCTTACACTTGGTAATACCGCTGGCTAACCTGGTGAGCTGCATACCATTACACAGGCCTATCGCTTTAGTCTTCACTCTGCAAGCTTGTCTGCTCACCTGAACAAAGTTCTTAGATAACACTAGAGAGGCCTTTTCGATGTAGGTTGTAGCTGTCATCACCATAGCTGGTAGTCCAGCCTCTTTCGTATCTTCTTCTAAATTTTATTGTGCACGTCTTTTTGGCTGGTTTCATTTCTGATTGAAATTAAGTTCTTTATTCTAACTGGATACATGCTCATACACACTCCGATTGGATAAGTGCTTTATTTCATTCAAGCATGAAAGGCAGTGTTCTCTGCTGCTGGCTTGTTTATCACGGTCTTTAAACGGAGTAACCCGCACCATCTGCCTAAAGGGAAGTGCGAACAGATAAGACACTTTGCAGTCACCAGCGACCCTTCCAGATGTCATGAGCTGAAAGATGAACACCACCACCTCTTGCCCACAAGTAGGGGCTGTGCTGCATCCTCAGCTTCCCTGCACTCAGCTCCTTTGGGCTTGGACCTTCTGTGCCTGGTCAGCCTCTCCTCAGCTGCCGGGCTGCTCTCGCTGGACTCTGATGACCTCGACTGGCTGCCTTCACTTTCTTCCTCGTCTTCTTGTTGAGGCTGCCTGCAATGCACAGGCACAATCAGCTACAGCTGGCCCACCAGTATGACCTGAGACTGTTCTGTGCAGGTAATGCTATGAAAACACATGGCTCTTTCGAAGCCGGGGTTGTCACATATGCACATAAAAATGCATTGCTGCTCTTTTGTCTCATCCTCCTTCTTAGGCATGGTTTTCTAAAATTGCGCAACGATTCCATGCCTTCTAGTCTTTTTTCTTTTCTTAGATATAATGACAATGAAATTTTTTCCTGCCCTCCCCTATGTAATAATGCCCAACTTGGGGCCTTCAGGGGATAATAAATGGTGGTGATGATGGATAACTGAAAGTAGCCAGGCAGCCAGCTGCTACAGGACCTCTAGTGAAAACGGCATGTGAAAACAGGACACAGCCTAGAGAACGAGAGACGCAGTGTCTCTCATACCATCTGTGTCTCTGTCCTGTTTTCCCACGCTGTTTTCACTAGGGTTCATGTAGCAGCTGGCTGCCTGGCTACTTTCAGTTATCCATCATCACCACCATTTATTACCCCAAGTTGGGCGTTACAGAAAGGGGGGACACAGTCACTGTTTCTGTCGTTCTCTAGTCCGTGCCCTGTTTTTCACGTGCGGTTTTCGCCAGATGAAGATGACGGAATGATGTGCCAGGAGAACTGGCAAACACACACAAGGCTGAGCTGAAATTAGGGGAGGGAAAGTGGACCGGGGAACCAAGCTCTAAGAGGAGGGCACCCAGGACGACAGACCCAATTGGGAACGGGCAGAGCATGGGGGCATGAATCACACAGCCCGCCCGGTTGGAGCAAACAGCACAGAAGAAGCACAGGGTCTCTCTCTCTCTCTCTCAGACCAAGAGCGCACAAGCAATGCAGTGTGCAGCAAGGGAAGCAGTGCACATGCCCAGAGCTGCCTGCCTCCAGCCAGGCTCACGCAGTCAGGCCACAACTTTTCAAGCAGTGTTTGGAAGCCCGTGGGCTGGGCCGAAAATTTCAATTCACTAAAACAAAGTATCAAAAATTACGCTTAAATAATAAAATACCAAAATGCAAGCACATATCTATTTGCTATATACTAAGCCCCATATGCTGAAATCACATGATCATGAGGCTGAACTGAATTTCATGCAGCAAACTGTTGTTCAGTTCAAGAGCAGATGAAACTGCCGGTGTAATGAGTGTGATGATAGCGCGTGAAAGGACGACAGAACATGCAGATTTAACTGCTGTGCCTCTCCCAACTGAAAAGCAGCATTGTGGTTGTGTCTCTTTCTCACCTCATGCCACCATTTCATAAATTTTTCCAATCCAGTATGCTCTACAAGCTCACATAAGTAGAGTACCTTATGCCTTAGTGGGACACTTCTGTGACCAAACATGTGTGAGCACAGTCCTGGTTTCACAAATTCGGGAGACTTGAATGTGAACAAATACTGTGTTTGGCATCAGGCTGCCAGAAGCATACTTTACAATTAAGGGGAGACATGGGTCTTCGATATTGCAAAAATGGCACATTCGGGATCAATACATTCTATGTCTAAAAAGTTTCAAGGTCTAAATTAGACCTCAGACTACTAGAATATCTATATATTTCACGCATACGAAGACCAGAAATGGCGTGATTTCAGAGCGAAATGCGGCCGGAATTCGCACCCATCGCTTCCCACAACTGCATCCCCGATGGCTGGCATGTTGCTTTTGTTTGAAAGCTGGGCCCCTTCCCCATTGCCAGGTATTACTCACTACTATGAAATATTTTTGAAACACCCGCATTCTGCTGTTTTCTGAGGCCTCTAAAATGACCTCCGAATGGCTCGCACGCACTTCAAATGCGATTTTCTCAGCTTTTTGTATTTTAACATGACTAGCCTTACGGAAGTTTTTATTATGTTTTTATGGTGCCATTTCAATTAATCTTCCACCATTGAATTCAAAAAGAACTAAGCTATGGAGCTATGCTGTTTTTGTTTGGGTGAGCCAAACAATTCAAATTCTGAGCAGTGAAAATTGATTTTTGGGGAAAGGAAATGGCGCAGTATCTGTCTCACAAATGGTCATCGTAAGGGAGGGGATAAAGGAGGGACTGAGAGAAGAAAGGAAGAAAGAGGTGCTGTAGTGGAGGGCTCTGGAAAAATTTCGACCACCTGGGGATCTTTAACATGCACTGACATCGCACAGCACACTGGCGCCTTTGCATTTCGCCTCCGTCGCAACGTGGCAGCTGTGGTCATGTTCGAACCCGGGTACCCCGGATCAGTAGCCGAGCGCCCGAACCGCTGAGCCACCGCGGCGGGTATTCAAATTTTGTGAACCATAATGTAAACTAACTATACTTGATAATTATGGTGCTTGGAGAAAATTTAACATTTTTATATACTGATGTACTTCAACAATATATTTAGCCTAGCTCTGGATGGCAGGTCTTTTGCTGCAGCCCCTTTTCATACAAAACCAAAAAATGTAGAAAGTGTATAAATGACTCATAAGAATTTAATTAGGCTCCAGTTACTTTCCTATAATATGACAAAAAACTGAGATATACTGAAACTAATTATATTTTTGAAAATGGGAAGAAGAAACACATGTACACACCTAATTTCATTACGATATCTTTAATAATATAAATGTTCATTTCAAGACCCGTGTTTCCCTTTAAAACATGTCTTACAACACACATACAGGAATTCAACCATGAATTCTGGGGTTTAACATCTCGTAGCGACATATGGACTATGGGAGACACTGTAGTGGACGGCTCCAGATTAATTTAAACCACCTGAAGTTCTTCAACGCGCACCAATATCGCACTGCCTTTTGTATTTCACTTCCATTGAAACACGCCCCTTCTGCCAGGCTCAAACCCACAACCTTGGCATCAGTAGCCATACACCAAAGCTACCAAACCTTAACGGCGGGTACAGCCTTTGTCAAAAGTAAAAAGGAGATGCTCTTGAAGCATCTGCGGCAGTCCTAACCTTTAGAGGCTCGAGGATGAGTATTCTTCTCTCCTTCAAAAGTACTGGAACCCTAACAAAGCACACAGTATAGCTCAGAAGCATACCCCTAGGGCTCCATACTTTTGACAAAGGCTTTAGAAAATTTGACAGCATAACACATCGGGTTTTCTGATGATCCTGCAGCACCACCCCTTTGGAACGTGCGATGAAGACACAGCACCTGGAGTGCAAGCAAATAAAAATGCATCTGGCTCCCAATCGAACCAGGTGCCAGATGTGTTCAGAGACATGGACACAGACCACTACACACCACCTGCAACCGAGTTCCTGCCTCTTTGCCATGGACACACCTCAAGATGACTGGTAGCTATCTAAGCTTCACAACCCTGGCTATTCAAACTGCACAGCCCCATCATTCACTTTGTGCAAGTTGAAGCTCAGCTCTATGTGAATGGCACCAGATCACAGATCTGGAGGTGCCTCCAGATCGGGAGCTGACCACCGATCTCTTCTACCACTTGGCCTGTCCCACCACTGAACAAGAAAACTTTCATGACACTTAAAATATGCGTTCAAAATTTTCAGCATGCTGCGTCACCATCTTGGTGACAGGACTGCAGACCGTTCTTGACACAGCCGCAACTGCAGCTGCCAGCTTCTGCACCACAGTGACTCCTGGTCAGCCTTGCTTCCAAGGTTTTTCATTACAGTAGCTCTACAGATTACCAGCGATGTTCAAAAGATCAGTGGTACATGTTTACATGGCTGTGGTGCTTCATAATGGTGCAAACAATCAAGAATCAAAGCATCCTAACGTGCTTATCTTTGTGCTCATCCCGGACCTCTCTTCTGTCCCTGACACAGTCCACCCTAACTTCGGACCCACACAGCATCCTCTTGGTAAGCAACCATGCCCTTCCTCTGCGACACCACTGCTTCCTCATTGGACGGCATGCTCGTTTGCTCTGAGGAGTCCGGCAGCTACATTGGCCCAAGTGATCCATTAGTGGCCACCTCACTGTGCCAAGCAGTCCTAAGACAGGAGCCAGATGGTTGTACTATATCTTGGTTACTGTGCACCGCAACACCATGACTTTACTGACAAGACAAGGAACATACAAGTACAAGTGAAGCGCGACTACACCACTATACCAGCCGTCACCAGGCCCTGTCAATAAGGCCATCAACTTCCTGGTGCCAACGCGACTCCATGAGTATCCTCAAGCCATTCTATAGCCCTGGAACCACCAAAGAAACCAGACGTTGTGGTGCCAATGCCAGCAACGCCAAGTTCCCAGACATCATAGCCTTCACCTAACATACGAACCGCCATGGCTACACCACATGGCACCCGGCTCCTTCACATTTTGCTCACAACTTCATCCTCCCAAATGCCCCAATCTCAACCTACCTGCCACGTGCCCATTGGCACCAATTTCTGACTTGTTCAACGACATTCACTACCCCAGTGGTGCTGAGTGTAATGGCGTCAGCTACATGCAGCTACAAGACGTCCCTACACCAGTTATCTCGGCCTTTGTCTGACGACCTTTGTCGCAGAAAAATGACGACACATGCCTCAAAAGCTTACTGCATGGTCACCTCACCTGCCTGCCCGTTACATTTAGCTGACAGACCTGCCATTTTAATGCAATAGTGTTAGGGACCCCGTGTCACAGAAAAGCCAGCATCGTCGTCGGCACCGTTAGCCTTGAGTGAAAAATCCCAGAAAAATCCCCTGAAGGGCAACCTAGGAGGCAGGTGGGCCACCTAGGTCATTGTGACCCAGTGACTTCATCACAATCTGCCGACCGGATTGTGAGCAAACTGCCCACTGCAGCAGGTAGCAGTTAAATTAATGATTGCAATAGGGCACTCGGGAAGAGCAACCTGGGTCTCTCAAGCCCTACTGGCGGAGGCACCTTTCATCGCAGAGCAATGGTGCATCGCTTAACCGCTGCATCACAGCGCCAGCAGTGGCATGCGGACACCCAATGATCTACGAATGTTAAGCAGAGAATGAACAATTTCGCACACCATCGCATCATGCCCTTTAGGCAGAGCTTAAGTGTCCCCCCACAGATTTTCCCTCCTTCTCAATATGCCACCCGACTACAACCTGAACACAGACCCATTTAGTGCACATCACTCTTATGCTCTGCTTTGCCCTATTTCAATTTCTCGACCCAATCTCCGGAAGGGAGCCCCGGTAACGCAACCACTTAAGAATGCTTAACGAAGATTAAGCACCTCGAGCACAAGGAGAGGAGAATGCATCTGGTGGATGGCTAGAACAGGATCTTTCTCAGTTCATTGGAGATCGATCCAGTCTTATTCATGGCTAGCCTTACTCGGAAACAAATGTGGCGGGTTCTCTTTTTGCATTGTTATAATGTGCCACAGCCTCAAGGCAGCCCCTTGTAACACAATGCACTAACAAACTGCTCGCACAATGAACTACTCCAGAGTTTCAACTCAGCCAGCATCCTGCACAAAAGCGCATCCAGAGTGCCTCCCTGCTACATCCCTTGCATAAGGTGACAACTCACCTGAGCAGGTCCTGGAGGGCTGGGTCATAGCTGGCATTGCACAGCCAGTCAGGAAGTGCATCTGATGGGGGAAAAAGAAAAAAAATGCACATTAGCCACACAGCCGCTTACAATGAACTATGCACTTTATAACATAAACATGGAACAAATGGCAATGACACACATAGTGTGTGATCATGTACAACCAACTAGGCTGTTTTCATGCTCTTAACCACACAGAGCCCCCCAGTTATGTACATTTGCAGAAATCCATTACGGTGCCTCCAGCAAAATGATCCACCCTTTTGCAATACCTCAAACTTGCAAAGGCCCATTTATTCTAAAAGACTCGTTTATTGCTAAGAAAATTAGATCAAGTTTTTCCTGCCCTTGATTCAAGCTCATGTCATCTACACTGAAAAGGACTTAGTGATCACTGCTTTGACGTGATTCGTAGTAAAGTCTAGGTACCGGGATCCCCATCTGAAAAAACTGGCTGATGATTATGGTACTCGATAATGCGAGATCTGAGCCCAGGTCTTTAGGTATTTGTGCTCGGACGACAGCGTGCAACACTTGCTCAATCTCTGAACAGGTGGCGGCACAAGTTGCACTCCTCGTGACGCGCTCATCGCATACATTACAGATGACGTCATCATCAAACGAATGATGGCGCGCTTCTCTGGTGCCTTATCTTAATGGGTCGCATCGCAGAGCCCGTCTTCAGGCTGCCACTGTGCCCTCCTCCTCGTGCTCTCCTCCCGTCAAATGGGTGGAAACATAATGCACTGGACATAAATTAGTCACAAGCAGGTCGAGAAACAGAGACACAGAAATAACTTTATTTTCCACTTGAGGGTTGGGAGCTAAGGCAGGTGGGACGAGTGTGGCCCCCAGGTCGGGGCGACGTCTCAATAGACACCACGAGACGAGTGCCAGTTGTGTCTTTTCTGGTCTTGCGAGAAGTTGGTTCCATCCCTCTGCGGAAGAAGCTAACAGTAATGTTTGTGGGGGCGGTTTACCCTTGCATCCCCAGAGGATGTGTGCCTGAGTGGTAAACATTCCGTGGCCACAATTAGGACAGACAGGGTTGTATTCCCCGCCATTCATGAGACAGAGTTTAGAATGACTCAGAACAGAATTGGTCTGAGGTTTGCAAAGCATGGTGGCTTGCACTCGGTCGAGCGGGGAGGCAGGTACACGCATCTTGTCTCTTTGTACAAGTTGGTGATTTCAGCATTGGATTAGGGAGCCTCGGCGACAGCAGCCGCTCGGTTGGTTAGGCCTCGGGCTAAACAGTCGACCCCATCGCTCCCAGTTTCCTGCATGGGCACGTACCCACACCAAGCTTACATTCTGGTTGAGAGTGCCGCAGTGGAGGATGCATGTAAGTGGGGAGACAAACTGAGTTTGTCGAGAAATTTCAATGGCGTGTTTACAGTCACCGAAAACCATGTATGCGCGGGGATCTGCGATGGCCAGCGCGATCGTGACCTCTTCGGCAGTGGTGGGGGAGTGTGTGCGCACTGTGGCGGCATTGATGAGGGTGGTGGTTGGCGTGGCTACGCAGGCAACGTATCTGTTGGAGTCGCATTTTGCCACGTCCACGAACACAGCATGTTTGTTGGTGGAGTAGGTGTTGTCTAGAGCCTTGGCCTAGAGTTGGCGGCGCATACCATGACGGTGGGGCAACATATTCTTGGCCATGGGTCTGACAACCAGCCAACTCTGAACTCCAGTCGGGAGGGGAGCAGTGAAGTTGATGTCACATGTAGGGTTGATGTTAAGACGGTCGAGAATGTTCTATGTTTTCAATGAGCTTGTCTTTAATTTCCAGTAAAGCGGCCTCAGTTGTTTTGTTTCTTGAAATCCGTACTATTGCTTCGAGATAATGTCGTTTTTGTCTAGATACTGTGAAAGACTTATGTTAATTGCAAGTTCTGCAATCTTAGCAAAAACTGAAAGAATGGCAATCGGCCAATAATTATTTAAGTCATTAATATCACCTCCATTGTGAATGGCAATGACACGAGCTATTTTCAACTAACATAGAAATGTACCTGTCTTGAATATAAGATTTATAAAATGTGCTAGCGGTATCGCAATGACATCTGCTACTTTCTTTATTGGGACTGAAGCTACGCGATCAATGCCTGGAACACAATTACTCCGTAAGGAGTGAATAATGCTAATTATTTGTCAGTGCATGGTAACAAAAACATTGAACTACTATGTTTACTGGTTAAATACAATGAGGCATCTTCATGAAGGCCATCATTTGATTTTTCTGGAAAGACATAAGAAATGCCTATTAAATTCGTTTGCTAAGGCAGCGCCACCACAGTTCGAACCATGAATGTGGAGTGAGGCGGGTATGTTGGTTTCAGGGTGTCTACCAAGTTGACGTTTCCAAATTCCCTGAGTTTTCCAGGTTTTCCCTGAGTGCATTTGTAAAATTCCTTGACTAGCACAGTACTTTGTTTTATGCAAAAACAGGCTGAGGCAAAGCTGCCTGATGCTATCACTCTCCAGTAAGCATGTTGAAAAATAAAAACGATGATTTAATCCTATTTGAATAGTAAGTAGTGTTTATTTCTTCGAGTGCATCATTTAGACGCCGCTCCCCGAGATTGGGAATCAGCGCGCATGCAGGATCCAGAGATGATGATTCCCTCGTTAGCTTGAACTTCAACGGCGCCCTCTCTGCGATCTTTTTGGGGAAGTTCTTCACGAAAGTGGCGCAGTCCCTTCTGAACCCAAGGATAGCCAAATCTGAAAGTTTCGAGGCCTTTCAGAGCGCATTCTTCATAGCAAACCCAAGATCAACCTTGGGAGTCGCAACTATACGTTCGCAGCCAGGTCCATGTCCGCTGCCATTATTACTTACATCTTTACTACTCTACTTATTAGTGATCGTAGAATGTTCTTCAATGCTGTGCCGAGAAATGGAAGCACAGGCGAATCGGTCTGGAACTGAGCCAGGAATAGCTGCAGTTCCTCCGCGATGCCAAGCATAAATGTTAGCTGTGCAGACAGCAGAGGATCGCGAATGGCTGTTCCGACCCCGCATTCACTGGCGGTGATCGGTCGGTTGTCCTCGTTTCTACACGACTCGAAGTACACTTTTAGGTATGACAGAATCTCAACAGCTCTTGAAATTACAGAAACATTTTCAAGCCACCGCACAGCGCTAAACTTCATACATTAAATGCTGCTCCTGGTTATGCACGCGTATTCAGCGCGTCGGGCAGGTATGCATTTGAAAAAGTTGTAAAAAACCCTAAGAAATTCTACGAGTTGCCAACCTGTTGCCGTTTGTCTGGTTTTGGAAGTGCCATTCACAACATGAAGGCCACAGCTACCAACTTCTAGAATACGATGGCCATCACTGGATTCACAAAGTTCTTGTTTGATTTCACTGAGAAATTGTATGTTTACATATCGCCATTCACTGAGATCTGAAGAGTCCACCTATGGCACTTTTTAAAGCGGACAACAATTCTTACAACCGCGTGCGCCCCAGTAAGCATGACGTCAAGTACCGCGTTTTCACATTCTTCTCTGCATCCGACCAAAAGCGAACCAACATGTCCATTTGCTCATTTTGTGCAACTTTGTTTAACGATTCGTCAGATGCCACCTCGTCCTTGGCTCACTTCCGACACGAGGTTCTCCTTCAAGAAAGGTGCGAGGCCACAGACAATAGTATATCCTACCTTGTGTTTGCCAAACTGCACTTTCTTGGCTGTAGCTGATGGTGGGAACATCAAAGGGAACAGAGAAGCCGATGACACGGCAGCACGGAGTGATGTGTGAGTCATAACAGCATTGAGAGACCACATCACTTCAGCATTTATGACCTATAAGTCATGCTGAAAGATATCCTTTGCTGTACGATTGGGTTGGACATCTTTCGCCGTAGTTGAAGCACTTGAAGGATGTGCAGAAACTGACGGCACTGGCTCGGCATTGGTCACAACGGTGGCCAACAGTGTCAAAAATGAGGCTACTGAGGGTGTCCCAGCTATGGTAATGGCCAGTCGGTGCTTCTTACTTCCAGCGTGACTTGTCACCGCTCTTCTTCCCATGTTAGAGCCAAAACTGCTTTCTGCATAGTGCACAGTGTGCTGCGTTCGGGTTACTTTCGATGGGCCTAATCCAGGCTGCAAACTCGCAATGTTTCGCATTTGTCCAGTCCCGAACGAAAGTATACTTGAAGGCCGTCATGCTTGACACGTCGCACACAGCTTGCCTGCGGCACCACAGCAGTCATTAAAACTAAGTTGGTTCAAAACGGCGCAGCTAAGTACAGTACTAACAGAATTTGTTGCTTTGCCAGCGGCGGCAGATCACGATAAGGCGCGAAACTATTTCCCTCTCTCCCAAAGCTGCACCGCCTGCATCTCGTGCGTGCACCCACGGCGGCAGAAATGGACGCTTCCATCAAGGAGATGCGCAGGGAGGAAGAGTTCATTTGGGACTTGCATTGCTCCCATTGGAAATCGGAAGCATCGCAAGTTCTCGCAATGTTTTCTGGAGCTTTTTTGGAGCTGTCTACTCGGAAACACAGGAAAACAAGGGGAGGCCGCTGGCCGCCGAACAGCACACGTGTGAACTGTAAGCACCAGGGAAGCATGGGGAATTGTTTGCTTTTGACGTACGCTTCGAAATTCGAAGCACCGCTGGCAAAGCTTTTCGCCACCTTCCTGGGATGCTTCACTTGACAGCACAACATTGGAGGCCGCTGGTTGCTGAGGAGAGGGTGCGTAACGCCGCACTGGACAATCCGTGCAATGCCAGTCCGCATTGTTTATGCGAGGCAGCATTATCGTGACTTTAGTTCCTTTTAAGTAGAACTGCAGCTAATTTTCCCTGATATAAGCGCAAATCCCCTGAGTTTTCCCTGAGTTTTTCCAGATTGCCCAAATTCCCTGAGAATTCCCAGTTTTCACTGTTTTCCCGGTTGGTACACACCCTGTGGTTTTCTTTTTATCTAAATGATTGTTAAATGTGTTCCATGTTCCCTTCGAGCCATCAGACATCGACAACTTTCTCACGTAATAATCAGTTCTTGCTTTTTTTAGGTCAGCGTCTAACTTATTGCACAATTTTTTTAATTGACGAAGAACGCCAGTATGTTTTGTTCTCACAAAATGGGAAAAAAGTCGATTCTTTTCCTGTATCTCATTATATCGTTGTTTTGAAATCGATGGTTTTCTTGATTTCCCATAAGTTCTGTGTGTAGATTGCGGAAATGCACTTTGCGTGTGTAGATTGCGGAAATGCACTGTTGTAGTGTTCTTGAACAGTTGATATAAAAATTGTGTATAATTTTCATGCATCCTCCTCTTCTAAAATATTACACCAATCTGTGCTAGCACAAAAGTGTCGGAACTCAGATGAACTGTTTTCATCAATTCTTCTAAATGCAGAAGTTTCCAGTTTACTCGCGTGCTGTTTCAGTTGACTTGGAACTATACAGAATATAGGCATATGATCACTAACGCTTAATGTTAAAACGTCAGTGGGGACATCACTACAGCAAATATTCTTAAAACACACAAATACGTGTTTCAGAGTTGTCAGTAACTCTTGTTGGTGAGGAAATCAAGTTCACAAAACCATAGCTTTTGTACAGATCTAGCACATTTCTAGTAACAGACATTTTACCCAAAATATCTACATTTATATCACCAAGAAATACCACTTCATAATTATTAAGGGAGACATATTCGAAAGTTTTTTTCAACAAAGTTGGAAAATGCAGACACAGAACCTGAAGGAGGCCTATATATACCTCTAACAACAATTTTCCCGCAGCACACAGACAAAGCTTCTACATCTTCATTCATTTTACAGCACTCAGGCACATAGCGATAGAAGATTTCATTCCTCAAATATAAAGACAAGCCCCCTCCTCTTTTTTGATGTAGTGTCAGAGATACACATTTATAATTATCAATGTTAGAAGCATCACTATCACTGCTAAACCAGGTTACTAAAGAACACTAATACATCAAACTGTAAACTCAGGTTTGACAACACAACCACTTCATCTATATTGTTTTGCAGGCTATGTGTGCTTAAATGAAAGGCACTGAAAGAATTGAAAGACTTTTCAAAATTCAGCATGTACTTATTGAAAGCATCAATATCAAAATAGGCCATGATGGGCTACTTATTTTCCACAAGAAATCAGCGCTCCTGAAAAGCTCGAATGCTACGAATATTTTCCAGGTCATCTTCGCAAGCAATGCAGATTGCATTCTCTCCGGTTCTTTTTCTGACTAAGATTTTGCCGTTTTTTCTGACAGGTATAATGGAAGCCTGCAGCATGGCCTTTGAATGTGCTAACCACAACAGTTGCGTGTTGAATGCTGTCAGGTTATCAAAAAAGCGTATTTTTGATTGCTTAGCTTTGAGATCCTTTACTTTCGCCAGCCATTGATCTTTTGTTTTCCGGCCGGCAAAACGGATTAGCCCAGGAGGTGTTTCCTCCTCGGTTGTCCTTCGAGGAAGCCTGTGCATACCTTCAATTTCACTTTCAGTGACCGGTTCAAGGCTGTTATCATACACACTGTTAGTCAGGTTGTTAGTCAAGACACGCTACTGCTACGCCATGCCAGCACATTCATTTAGCTTGGTTAATGCGGAGTTTTATATGTATGTCATGTGGTCTTTCGCATAATGACAATGATTGTGAAAGACGAAACTATGTCTGAGTGGGCGAAAGGAGCTGCTGTCAAGTCACACTCTTAAAGGTGAAGATCAAGTGTCTTCCCAATTTTTTTCCTCCTGTACTTGAGTGCACTATAATACGGCAAGAATCGAGAGTTAGTGGTATCCCATGGTGGAGGAAGCACAAAAAGACTACAGTGCGAGAAGAAATTACAATTCAATGCGAGAAGAAATTACAATTGAATTTCAATACAATATCTACATGCATACTCAAACCCATCAAAAACCATATACCGTCCAAACTGGTCAACGTGACGGCTTAGAGAACACTACAACTCCTAAGAAAACGCTGCTACTTCTTCTTCCCTCCCAGCTAACCATTGTCATGAGCGACAACAAAGGTGCTTTTCAAGCATATACGTCAGCCCACTAGAAAATACATTTACAAGAAGGGTGAAAAGCATGCCTGAATAAGCAACTAGCAATTCTTTAGGGTAAAGAGAGAGTGTGCGCAGAGATAGGCCAACTTGTGTTGCTGCCGTCATCACTGAACTTATCATTTGTGGATCTTTAGTTTTTGACTAGTGTGCGTAAATATACTTCCACTCGTATCGTGACTGTTTGTTGCTGCCTCTGACGAGCCTGTTGTGTCTTCTCCCAGCACCTCTGACCATCCACCTTGAGTGGCATGGTACGTGCTATACACACATTCAAGAACTTTAGCAGGGCACAGCACCGACTATGGCTGCTGAAGAAAGGAAGGGGCTGCTGTGGAGGAACTAAACTGAGAAGTGCAACCCTACAAACAGAAAGGGAACTGTTGGAGATTCAGTATTGTCTCAAATTTGTGCAGACGCTTGCAGAAGTGTGGGCAAGTGTAAGTTCTGTGCAGTTTTTGTGGAAGAAGGGCCCATGCCTGTTAAATGGTGCATTCGCATTGGTGTTGTGTGTGACGAGTGGAACCAGTCTTGTTTTAGACTCCATGCTTGGGACATGAGGGCAGAGAATGTGTGAGTGCAGTAAACTGTCCACAACGAATGACCAACAGGAAAGACTTGGTATTGCGATAGTACAGTCGAGTCAGATATATCAAACCTGGATATTTCAAATTATTAGCTATATCGGACACACTTATTATCCCCTGAAAAATCCTGTGTAAAAGTGCAGGAAAGTCACACTGTACATCGAAGTCCAATTTCTCTCGTCGTTCAATGTATCTAACTACGCACTGTCCCTCAGCAAGTGGCGCTTCTTTTAACGGCACTCTTCGATCACTTCTTGCGCACAGCAGGTCGGCTGCATGGCCTCGCGCATCTGCTGGCAGCTCTGGTATTGTGAAACCTTGTGACGAGGAGAACACAAGGCGTGCTTGAGGATGGCCTTCGATCTTTTTTAATTTAGGCGCCACATTGCTTTCATGGAGTAAAGCCAACCTAAGTAAAACCAAGTGGCAGCCATGGCCTGGCATATTCGCTGCAGAACACGCTGCGAAAACAAACTGCACCTTAATCTTAATGATTAATTACTCTGTTTATAGTGAACTGGCAACAGGATTAGACCTCATATGATTAATAGCGGCTACTTTCAAAGAACCATCCACTGCAGCTTTGATGCAAAGGTTAGGCCTAGCAACGCCTAGCAAGCAGTGGTCTGTCAGCACGCCAGTCAATGGCATGCCGCTGGAAGAAGCACATCGGTCAAATGTTTAGGGGAATGTGTAGCCATATGGCTGCGCTTGGGTGGATGCCAATGACTAATTTGCTCCCTCCCACCTGTAGCATTCAACACCTCAACTCAACTCGACAAATTTGCTCCCTTTTTAAGAAACACATTATTAGCGTTGGTGTGATGTATTCTTGCTTCTAAGTTATAGATAAGGTTATCCATTGCCATTTCTTATATATTGAATTAGCAACATATCAAACTACCATATTTACTCGAATCTAGCCTGGCATCGATTCTAAGCCGACACCCAAAAATTGAAAGAGTAAATAACAAAAATTTTCCTCGAATGTAAGCCAGCCGAAAAAATAATTGAGACCAACAACTGGGGCTAGCAGCATTTACTTAAACGAACCTGCTCCTGCTTCCGCTCACTCATCCTCGTCACCGCTGGCCTCCTTATAACTGTCGTCTTCGTACAGTGCCTTCAAGTGGATTGGAAATGCTGCAGATTTGGAACGAGCATGCAACCAAGCATTCTGGGATGTCATCACAGGCTGCAGCGATCCAGCTAGCAACAATTCCTAGCAATGTGCGTATGATGCTGCCTGTTGGGAGTCAGCTCGCGTGCTCCAGTCGTCCCGTGGAATGCCTCGGTCTCTTGCCAGCTCTCTCGCTTTGGCCTGTAGCACTTTCCCTGTAAGTGCTGCTGAAGTCTGAGATTTCATGAACTCTGCCAGTGTGGACTCTACTTTGGGAATCAGCACGAGTCTTCACAGGCCTGTGAAGCCCATCTTCGTTACAGTGAAAGCAAAAAGATTAATACAAATACAACAACAAAATCCTCGAAGCAACCGTATTTACACGATTGTAAGTTGACTCGAATGTAAGTCAACTCCTCTACGTCACATGTCTGGAAAAAAAAAAAAACTTGGAAGTCGCTTGTACTTGGCCTTTAAAAGCAGAATGCGATAGCACTGTCTGGCCGCCGCCGCTTATCGTTAACCGCTATCGGCTGCCACATGCGGGCGTGCCCATGGGCACATTCCAAAATGAAAATGTATTAGTCACTGGGCTACTCGTTCGCGTACACTTCTGCCATCGTCCTCACAGCGCCGCCGTCATGATTGCTGCTGCGGTCCCACTGCACGCAGTTCTAAGGTTGTCGTGCAGCGAAATTCTGCACTTTGCAAACAGCCGCACCATGACTTCGCGTGGAACAGCTGAAAATTTTGCCCTGCTGCAGCTGCCGCACCTGTACCGCCCAATGTGAATGTCGAACTTGCGGTCCAACACGCAGCTGTTCGTTTGTTCAGCATAAAGAATGACAGCCATCTTGAATATAGCCATGAACGAGTGCCGTACGCTTACCGGACCCAGAGCACAAATGACAACTGACAAAGCACTGCATTAAAAAGTTGTAAAACACGGCCGGCAGTCGTCAACAGCGTCATAGCCAAAGAGAAACCACGTGTGAGCGGCGTCAGCTCTTCCCCCAGCTACCCCGACACCGCTGCCGTTCCAAGTGGCCGCCGTGATTGGGGCAGCAGCCCTTCCATCAACTATCCACTCAGGATGCCGGTTCTGTGCGTTGACATAGCAACTGCTCAAGACCAGCACCAAGTGGGGAGCCGCCCAGCAAAAATGCAACCATGCTGTACCATCCCCGATATCTCGCTGTCTTGCCTATATTTATGGTTCCATGCTTAGGTTTCAACTGTAAGTTGAGCCCCCCATTTCGGGTTTTCAAATTTAAAAATAGGTCGACTTATAGTTGTGTAAATAAGGTAAGCCGACCTAAGAGTTTCATATCTAGTGTTTTTAAAAAAGTATCGGCCTAGATTCGAATACATAAGATATTTTGCAATCCCCTTCGAGTCCGATATATCCAGATTCGACTGTAGTTGGTAGAACATATACTTTTGAACAACAGATGGAGGCATCAGGAACCTGCTGAAGTTCATTCCATGTTGTGAAACAAAGAAACTGTTTTTGTGTGCAGCTAAAGACTGCTTTGCTAGACGATCTCACAGTAACAAAATTATAGCCCAACATTCGCCACGCATGCCCTCATGCGGAAGGGATACTTGAAATGCAGTCGAACCTGGCTGCTGGGCAGGAATGAGTGAACATGGGAAGAACGCCTAAGTGGCGACTTTTTTCTTTCTGTTGGCATGAGCATAAGCAGGACTGCGAGAGAAGCTTTAAGTAACCTACAAGAAATGCACTCGTAAAGTCTGGGCTCCTGTGTGCTCTTCTGCTGATATGCGATTTTTTCTGCATTAAAAATGAAGAAAGAAAAGTCAACTTGTCAAGCACAGGGCATGCATTCACCTGTAATGAAGTTGCAATGGTGATGCTAATGGGTCCTTTGGTCACACTAATCCTGCAGTTGGCACAGAATAAAGAGACAATATCTACTAAAACAGTGAAAACGAGCTACTCCTTTGACAGAAGAGAAAGCCGCAACATGAATAACACACAGGTGGTGAACAGACCCAGAGCTGAGCTCGCTCTGAATGGCAGAAACTGGCCTGCAAATCAGTCTGCAAATAGGAGGGTCACTCTTTACATCGTGTCAAGTATTTAAGAGAAGCAAATGAGATGTCATCCTGTGATAAAACTGAGACCAGTCTCCCCAGTGGCGCGAACAACTACTACAGCCCGCAGCAAAGACCGTCCCTCCTTTTTCTACAGGCAATGTGACAGCAATGCAGCTCCGTGCACGGCATCTTAGCAGTGGTGCTACAGGTAGCCCAACCCGGCGTTACATATATGATACAGAGCATAAAAATGTGAACACGCTTCATCATAACAATGTGAACTGCTAGCATACTTGGCATAATGGTCTTCTACAACATATTTAGCAATGCAAAGGCAAAGTTTAAGCTGCCAGAGATGCAGGAGATCCGCAATAAGATAAATCTGAGTAAAAGCTAATCCTAATGGCCGGACAGCTGAAATTTATGCGGCCGTGATGCCACATTCACAGATGATGGGGCAACTTTTAATTTTGCACTTAATTTTTTACATGTGTCTGCATATTTGCACAGGGTGTTGAGTTCCTTAGACACACTGAAATTATGAAAATTATCTCGAATCAACTACCGTGTAACTAAATTTTTCTTAATTTTCTAAATTTCTAAATTTTTTTTAATGAATCTCCCCTCTTCTTACATTTCTGTGATCACGAGAACATTAGTGGTAAGATGCAGAAAGTTCATAACATTACCCTGTTTTCAATGCCTGAGAACTGCACTAAGCCAGTGGATCCAGGGTTGAGACTGAGAAGAAAGAGTCCATGAAAGCCATGTGCAAACAAAAGTGCACCTTTCATTTTAGGACATGCTTTATGACCTGAAAGGCAGCCGCTGGGCAGAAAACTGAGGGCTGTACATCACATCCACAGAGGGCAACACTCAAGTTAAAGGGACACTAAAACCAACCTCATCCAGTTTTTGTTGTGAGCAAAAATAGATTCTAGGCTCACGCTGATCATGTTAACATTTGTCTGGCAGCAAAAAATTCAATGACAGCTGAGAAAATTGCATATAAAAATTTTACAAAACTACAACTCAACACAACTCACGATATTGACTAAAGAGGACTCCGTGACCACAGTTCCGAAGTGAACGGCAGTGTTGCTTAACCTCAGGGAACCATGCGCAAAAAACTGCTGTGATGCCCAACTGTTTTCTGGTTTTTAACGCGATAGCATTAAGGGCCTGTTAAGTGAAAAATCTGGTGCTGTTGAGCAAAAATTCCCCTGAGAAGCAACCCAGGTTGCCAACCCATGTTGCCAACCAAGGTGGCATGTGGTCCACCTATGTCACCTGACCTTGTGGCATCGTCACAACCTGCCCACATCATATTGTGAGCAAACTGCCCACCGTGGCAGTTAAACTAATGACTGTTCATGGGGGGTTGCTCGGTGAGAGCAACCTGGGCATCACAGGCAGTGTTTAAAACAGCTGCCTGTGGTGGGTCAGAGGCACATCGCTTAACCGCTGCACCATGGCACCAGGAGTGGTCTCACAACACAGAGCGATCTAGGAATGTAAAGTAGAGAATGACCAATTCCGCATATATGGGCATTAACCCATAACAGCTATTGCGCCACATCGTTATGGCGGAGCTTGAGTCTCCACTACAGTTTTTTTACCTTTTCCTTGCTTTATGTGCACCTATAAGTCCCTCTTAGCATTTTGCGCCACTCACTCACAGTGAGTAAAGCGAGTTGTAGTTGTACTTAGCTTTCAAAATGCATTAGCAAGCTCTTCCCACCACTGCATGGTACTAAGTTTCTCCAAGCAAGTAAAACACTAATGCGAAGCAGGCCAACTGATAGCACTTGTGGTTTCGGTACCAGAATGAATTCTCAGGTGCCATTGTGCTCATGAAGTAAAGGCTTCCTGGGTAACCGATGAAAAGAAAAAAGTGATTGTCATTCCTTAAGATCACACGATTTAACGTGCTAAAGATTGCAGAAAAAGCAGGCATGGATGTCATGTTCACTGCTCCCCACAAGCTTAACAAACTTCACAAGCACATAGTCCTAATGTTCTGTCGAACAAAAATGTGGAGCAAAACACCTGACAACATATCGCGAGTGAGCAGATTGCATTGTCTATTGATTCCCGCTGTCTTGTGGCAAGAAGTATGTGGGGCAGACTGGGCTTCCTGTCAATGACCAGCTTCACGAGCACAACAAACACCAGTGGTTTTCTGGACAGTTTCTGCAAAAAGTGCCACGACTGTGTCCCGTTTCTAAATCACTGCCGTATCACTGGAAGAATCCGAGATCTACTGGCATGAGAAATCACTGAAGCACAAAAAATAGCATCACTTGTGAGCAACTGCATCAGTTCACTGCCCTACAAGAGCTTGTGTTTCTTGGTACGGCCTAGTAATCTGTAAATTCTAGTGCTTGAGGGTGTGCATAAAACATGTGGGCTCCACTAAATCAGCTGAAAGTAACACTCACCTATGTCTATCTCCCTGTATTCATGTGAAATCTCAGCGCTACCGAAATGAAGAAGTTTTCTTTAACTGTGAAGTTCCTGAGAAAGCTGTATAGCTTTCCTTTGCAGCCTTATGGCTTTGCTAGGGTGGATTCTAAAGAGTAATTACTCCCTCATTACAAATCAACTCCACTTGTGGAGGATTCCCTTAAGCATTTTACTACTAACCAGAATTTCTCAAATGCCCAAAGGAATGTAGTATCACTTTGTTCCAAATATGTACAGGACAGAAGATATTCAGTAAAAAAATAATGCTACCATTACCAACGGCCAAATCTGTCTACATGAAAATGGTGGTGGATCTGCTTGCAAGTTCACTGTTCTATTCACTGCATTTTCTGGTTGGCATAAAAAATAATGAGAGTGCTTAATTATGATTATGCGACGAGAATGTGTTAGCATCAGGTTTTTCTCCTTATATGAAGAGCTAAATTTGCCAGCTTAGCGTTTTAATCAGCAAAAGCTGATTGGGCCGCCACCTGCTGTGTTGTTCCCATGGAACCACCCCCACATTGCACATTCCTCCACTCACATCAGAGCCTCCTCCGTCCCCGGTACCCACCCTCTGGATTCTTACGGTGGTAGCAACCACGTTCGGGTCTATCCCTCCACTCCCCTACAATTGGCGAGGAAGGAGGCCACCTGCCAAGCGTGGCACACACAGCACTACGATGGATGCTTTCTTCTCACACTGAGGCTCCTAATGCCAATGCATTAAAAGCATCATATTTGCAAGGCGAAGAGTGCTGAATCCAAATGAACAAGGAAGTCGCTGCTAGGAGCAGCACACTCATCAAAAAGTTGCACTGTGCACACATTTCTTATTGTGTAAACAGTTTGTGTATATTAACTCTTCCACTATCCCCTCTTCCTGTCCCCTCACCACTTTCATTTCATTTCTCCATTCTGCCTGCTATCCTTTGTTTCTGTTGCCCCAGCTCAGGTGCTTCAGTCTCGATGGAAGATGCAGGGGCTAGCAAAAATCTTTTCCTTCCTTTTTATTATTATTTTAATAAACCACTACTACTCCTACTACACTACAAAAGTGTGGCCATAGTGCCTCAAAGGGTTAGGCACCTCAAAGGGTTAGGCACCAAAACTTCTTGGCGTGCATCGGGGGCGATTTCAACATAGATATGAGCACAAGCAGTTCAGTGCAAGAGCGCATGTTAGTCACCATACGAACAGCTGGCTTCCAAAATAAAATCCGCGGACCTACACGTGTTACCTCACATTCTTCTTCTTCTTTGGATTTACTAATCACCAATCGCGAGGATGCGTCATTTGTCGGTCGTATTGCGATAGACATTAGCGACCATCTTCCTATCTTCGTCCGTCTTCAAAAAGAACCTTTCGCCAAGACAGCCTTGAAAGTCCGTCGACAGCTACTTTCCCAAAACCGCCTTGACCATTTCAGGAACAGTATTTCACTTGTGAACTGGAATCCTGTTTTCCAGCACACAACACCCGATGAATCATACAGTGACCTCCTTCGGCTCTTTCTCCCAATTTATGATGAGTGTTTCCCTATCGTTGAGATAAAACCTTCAAAAAAAGCACGAAAGCCATGGATGACTGCTCGCCTGGTACGACTGGTAAAAAAGAAACATAAGCTCTTCGCGACTTTCATAAAAAGTAGAGCCCCCGCAGTGTTAGCCACTTATTAATCGCTAAGGAACCGCTTAAATAGCGAAATTAAATCATCCAGGACTGCCTACAATAATAATTTGTTTAATGCGCATCTCTCCGACCGCCCGAAAGAAAAGTGGAGACGCCTAAATGTTCTGCTAAATCGAAATAACCAACATCAGGACCTCGCGAGCCTAGTTATGCATGGCAAGGAAATAGCTGGGCCGTCCCTTGCAAATGCCTTCAACCAATATTTCACTGAAGTTGGAAGCAGTCAGTACAATCCAGGTATGTCTCGATTTTTGGGCGACAGGCTAAACGAATCGATGTTTCTTGAACCAACCGACGAAGCTGAGGTTTACTCAGTGTGCAAAAGTTTAAAGAACATGACAAGTCTTGACCCAAGTAATATTCAAAGTTTACCTGTAAAATACGTACTACCTTTGATCGTGCCATGCCTCACACATATTTACAACACCGCGCTTCGCACAGGACGTTTTCCCGCTGCCATGCAGGTGGCCAAAGTTGTGGTTATTTATAAAAAAGGTGATAAAAACGTTCTAGGAAATTACAGGCCAATATCTGTACTACCTTTTTTCTACAAGGGGCTAGAGCGAATAATGCATCGACGATACTACAATTTCCTACAGAAGCACTGTGTAATAGCCAACTGTCAGTATGGATTCACCAAGCATAGATCAACTAAGCATGCTCTGCTTGATCAAAAAGAATACATATTAAATAACTTCGAAGCTCAACACCTCACCTTAGGCGTCTTTGTAGACTTTAGCAAAGCATTCGATACACTGAATCACGAAACTCTGTTTAAAAAACTCGACCACTACGGTATACGTGGCCACGCCCTCTGTCTCATTCAATCGTATTTCAGTGCTCGTCGCCAGTATGTCGCTTTAAATCACTGCTCTTCGGACTTGTTAGCAATCACAAACGGCGTGCCCCAGGGCAGCCTTCTGGGGCCACTCCTATTCAACATATTTATTCAAGTTACTCACAGGCTCCTTTACATTGGAGCATTGTGTGAGTGGGGCAGTACATAGAAGTTAGAGAACAGCGCAAAAAAAAAACACAAAATAAGGACAGAAAATAAGGACAGAAGAAAAACTTTATACAATAGTTAGCAAGAGGCACTCAGAAGAATACAAATAAAGTAATACAACACACAATAATTACGTGTTTCAAAATGTGGCAACATGGAAATGGAACACGATTTGACAGAGAGGCTAAAAAGTGCACAAGTTAGTTCACTCTAAGCAGCAATAAAACATTTTTCGCAAGAATACACAGAACTGAGACAACTAGGCGAAGATTGCGGTTATTTTATCACGAAATGTAGCAGGATTTCTGGTATTAGTAGCATCGTCAGGAAGGCTGTTCCAATAGTTTATGGCACGTGGGAGAGCAGACATGTTGAATGCTTTTGTATGACCAAAAATACGCGTAAAGCTGCTATGATTATGGAGGCGATGAGATGTGCGACATGGCCGTGACAAAGGTAATGTGTGACTGTGAAGACTGAAAATCATTTTATGAAATAAGCAAAGAAGGGCTACGGTACGACGTGATTCTAAAGACTCAAGTGATAGCGATAACTTGATCTTAGTGACGCTGGAATGCCGGTTATAATCACGAGCGATGAAGCGTGCAGCACGGTTCTGTATAGATTCGAGATTACGTGTTAGATACGCTTGGTGAGGTGACCAGATGGGTGATGCAAATTCTAGTTGTGGGCGGACAAACGTCTGGTAGGCTAGTTTTCGAGTGTCAGATGGTGCACCATGAAGATTACGCTTTAAGTATCCAAGGGTTCGTGAAGCCTTAGCTGTAATTTTATTAATGTGTGTCGACCAGGAAAGGTTTCGATTTAGGTGAATGCCGAGATATTTATATGAGGACGCTGTTGTCACATGATTACTGCTGAGCGAGTAGGTGAAAGAAGAGTTTGATATTAATGACGTATGCAACATCAGTAATTTAGTTAAATACATCATATATGCTGACGACACCAGTCTATTTTTGTCTTCACCTGACATTAAAGAACTAACTAGCAGCGCAAATACAGTTTTGTCATCATTATCTGAGTGGTCATCTTTGAACTCATTAAAAATAAACAAACTAAAAACTAAAGCTTTATTGTTCCATCCGAAGGGGCAGCATATAGGCAGTGTGCCACCACTCTACTTCGACAACGCCCCCATTGAGTACGTGGAAACCTTCACATTACTCGGAGTGGTATTTACTGCTACTATGTCGTGGGACGCCCACGTAAGCAAAGTGTGCCTATCCCTTTCCAGATATATTGGGATAATTTCGCGGAATAAACATATTCTACCCGCCAAAACCAAGCTTAATCTGTACTATGCGTTCTTTTATTCTTATGTATCGTATTGCTTCCTTGTATGGGGACAAACCACAGCATCTAACATCCAGAAGCTTCTAGTACTGCAAAAAAGAATACTTCTCGTAATTGCTAATGTACCGTATGATGCTCCGACACGTCCTATCTACCAGCAATACAGAATGATACCCGTAACAAGAATGTTCGATTACATGTTTTCATTGTTCTATAAAAAAATAATAGCCGAAGACGGCGCATTTTTTTCCGGCATTGTGACACTTACACCACATCGGACACTGTATGTGACACGACAGCGTATGATCTATTCATTACCACGATGCAGAACAAACTATGGCTTTTCCACACTAAAATACATTCTTCCGAAATACTTGAACACGCCATTTTACGACACGTTACACAGCATGTCTGTCTCGGCTATTCGAAATGTGTTTTCAAGCTAGGTGCCACAGTATGTGTACCCATGTATAGAACTCTATTGCATTGAACTGTAAATTTTGTGTAAAACCTTTATTCTGTTGTGCAGAAATACTACTTGTCCATGCTAATAAAAAAAATAAATAAGTTTCCTTTCATGCATGTATTTGAAAAAAAAAAAAGTTTCTTTTTATGCACGTATTCAAAAAAAAAAATATTTCCTTTTGAGCATGTATTTTACACGCCTTGTCTTTCCATGTACCTTTGCGTTGTTACAAGTGTATGTAACCATCACAGTCGCTACCAAACTGCCTCTTTGTAGGGGTGGCGAGGCTTGTCAAGCGGTCGTAATGACTGCTTTTTTCTTGCCACCCTCAGTTTTGTAAAAGAAGCTGAAATAAAGTGATTGATTGATTGATTGATTGATTGATTGATTGATTGATTGATTGATTGATTGATTGATTGATTGATTGATTGATTGATTGATTGATTGATTGATTGATTGATTGATTGATTGATTGATTGATTGATTGATTGATTGATTGACTGACATGTTGGCAGTCAATTCATGGGGAGAGTTTGTGGTGCAGTTTTTCACCTAACCTAATTCCAAACATTGTACACAAGTACCTACACACGGTACCCCGACGAGTGTGCTGTGTCCTTGCTTGGCTGTGTGGCAACCTCTGGCAACCAACACTACAAGACGTCATTCTGTGCACACATGCAAAAAACAATAATTCTGAAGGAAATAGCCCCAGTTCCATCGTTAGGTTGTTTATCTCTGTGTTTATGGCTTATAATAGTGACCTGTGACATTTCATTTCTGTTGTTTTCTACTGTTATCTTGTGACTTGACTGCAGTTTATAAGTGGCGCCAACAGCATCAGTGTGTATAAATAGTCAGGTGCTGTATTAAAATGCCACTTGCAAGTCTAGCGTGTATCTCATCCCAGTGTCCTTTGCGCTAGTCAAGATTCGTGCAACGATGATGAAAGACCAATTAGCCTAAATAAGCACTTTGGAAAAAATTCTATGGGGCACACAGCAAACCAACTGAGCGTGTTTGTACAATAAAGGCCGAGTTTGGGCGAGTTGGTTTTCCATGCTGAACGTAAAAGCGCAAAAAACAAGGACGTAGAATAAGACACACAACACGAGCGCTCACTTCCAACCGATCTTTATTACATGCAAGAAACAGAATTTTATACTCTCGATAATGCCTGCAAGGCATTACCACAGAGTAGCGAAAGATAGATGACAGTCATCGAGCGTCAAACTTGAACGATAAAAGATAGTACATCTCTTTTTGTGAGAGCAGAATTGACGGAGCACTTACGCAGTCATCCCCAGCTTGTGTTGTGTGTCTTATTCTATGTCCTTGTTTTTTGCGCTTTTACGTTCAGCGTGTTTGTACACAATGTCCAAGGTGCGTTCTAAACGGTATGCGGATTCACAGCGTGCAACATTCAGTTGCAAATACAAACGCTTTTATAAAAGTAAAACAACAAGTCCTGGGAACGGAAGTAGCAGCCCCAGGCTCAGCAGGGTATGCATCTGAGAGTTCGCTCCACAAAGCGATAATGCAACAATGCAGTTGTTGCGACAGTTGTGCGACAACAGACAGTTAAAAAACCTAGAAGCCGCTTTTCCTGCGAGGCGGAACCTCCTTCACAATGGCGCTGCATTTGTTCATCTTCTCTGACCGTGGACCGCGGAAGCACACGCTTGGCACTGACTCCAAGGAATGGGCCCCCAGTCGGCCAACGTATCGAGCAATTCACTCCCGTCCTCTACAGAATGGACGGTGCTTCGTTTCGCGTCGCATATGCGTTCACTTTTCACGTTTCCTCTCCAGCCTGCCTTTGCGCAGGTGATGCTACGTTTTAGACACCCTGAAAGCGCCACGTCAATCTCGACATCTTCGGGTAGCGTTCCACCGCCAGACACCATTCCCTACAAGCTCATCAAGAGTCTGTTTCCTGCGTTCAAGGCAAAGCCTCCACCTGTCGTCGACAAAGAAATTTTGCAAAAGTCGCTTCACAGCAGAAGGAAGAAAAGACCGGTTGTACGTTGAGAGTGTCAGTTTAACACCAAGGACACAAAATGCGGCGTTAGGTAGCCAAAGTGCAAGAGACGCGAGTTCAACGGCTCTTGTATGGCTTGTTTTCGGTTCGTTCGAAACGATATTAATTCAGTTAACGTTGCAACCAATGTGCCATCATCTGAAACTGGGCATTTGGTCAAGTGCTAGAGAAAAGAAGCGAAGAGATCAGTGACACTAACTATTCGAAGTTTCCGATTTGTCCGCCGCTGCCTCCTGCGTTTGGGTGGGTGAACTTGGGACCAGCGTCGGCCGAGCGTCGCCCTCCGTGGCAGCCGCTTTTGTGGACGCGTACGCCGGGAACAGAGAACCACCTTGAGCCATTGCACACTCCCTGCTCTCGGCACAACAAGGCGCACTTATTTGATCACCTAATGTTCGCGCAAAAATCGAAAGTTTACGCCCGCACAAACAACGTCGCGTACTCCATGGCGTACTTTGCGTACTTCAAGCACGGCGCCATGATGAGTGCTGCGCGCGTTGCGCCCACTAGGGAGGCCAGTCTCGTGTACTGAAACTGCTGAAACTTATCGTTTTAAAGTGAACGCTAAAAATGTCTTTTTTTGTCAAAATTAAAACTTAAAATTTACATTCCGAGTTCAATTTTAATTTTATGTAGTTTTTGGATCGACTTCGTTTCACCAAGAGAAGGATTAAGGGGAGAAGGTTCGACACGTGATCTCAAACGTGTGACCTTGCGTGTGACGCGGTAGCTGCCACGTGATTTGAACGGCGCTGGTCGGTCCGCGAGGGTAGGGAGCCTACGCGAGGGCGAGGCTAGAGTACGCGAGGCGCAGGCAGTCTGTCAGGTGAGGTACCCTTTGGCACTTCGTTAGGGTCGCAGTTTGGGTCCTAGACTCCTAGTGCATCATTAGCGTCTCCGGTACGATCATGCTTCATCAAAATATCATTTACAATCAGTTAATTGTCTATCGGTGCTACATCACTTCTGTTGAATTCGAATTAAAGCTGCGATTTGGGCAAGTTGGTGAAACGTGGTGAAACATGGTGAATTCATGGTAAAACAGCTCGAAGCCTGCTCACTACACCTCGCTGCTCGCTACATAAAAGTGAGTTGTACTTCCAAACGTAGCCCCACTTGCTCATTTTTGGTCTGCGCTGTTGTTTGTCCTGTCAGAAAGTTCGTTTTTCTGCAGCAGCGATTTTTCTGTATCGGTACGCGCGCAAATCCCGAAAGTGTCGGACAAGCATCAGCTTACCTTGAGCTGGTCTTGCTGTGTCAGTGCGCCATTTTTTTTTTTTTGCGTATTGTGTACTCTTTCGATTGTTTCTTCGTATCTTACTACGACCACAGCATAAACTGTTCAATACATCCAATTTCAGTGCCCGCGCTACCAACCCAGGTGAAAATATCAAGTGGTTTTAAAACTTGCAAGAGTGGCAGATCGGGCTAGTTGGTAATTTTCCATAATGCGATACAGCGCGAATAAAGACGGGGACGAAGCGAGACAAGACACCACAGCGCTGACTTCAACTGAATTTTTATTGCGGAAAGGGGATACTTATACAGGAAATGGAAGGGAACGCATGATGCCGCTACTGCTGGAATTGATACGCGGGATAAGATATTTAAAGGCGAAAAGAAGAGGCTGCAACAGCGCACAAGGATGACTGCTAATAACAAACAACAACGCAGTGCAAGTCAATGATGAACGATAAGACAAGGCACCGGCATTTTGCAACAAAAACACAAAAACAAGAGCCAAAGGGCCTTAAACCGCAGTACAAGGCGAGGAATGAAACTAGGGAGCAAAAAGCAGGGCACTAACAATTTGCTAGGGGAAAATAAAGCCAAAAAAAGGGTAAAAAAGATCTAAAACCGTGCGAGAGAGACTAAAATTGCAGGGCCAAAAGGGGCAAATAAGAGGCTGCTCATGACATGGCGGCAAACACACCTGAAAACTACTAAGAGCCAAAAGGTTCTAAAATCGCTGAAAATCAAAACCGAATGAAGAAATCACCTAGATGACATCTGGCTCAAATAATCTACACACTATTACCTTAACTGATGATTCCGGGCGTGCTGTTTCTGATGTCGAGTGTGCTAACATATTTAATTCTGCCTTCGCATCTGTATTCACTCATAAACAGGAACCGCCCCCCCTCATGATAGCAAATGACCAAAGAAGTTTAATGCCAGCCGTTACTTTCTCTGAGGCCGGCATATCATGTCTCATAGATAAACTAAAACTGTCATCATCTGCCGGCTTTGACGAAATCAACACCAAGGTACTAAAAAACGTTAACCATACTTCTGCCAAATTTTTATGCCTGCTGTTCTCAGTCTCTTTCTACAGGTGTCATACCCCATGACTGGAAAGTGGGGAAGGTCGTTCCGGTCCACAAGTCGGGTAACAAAGATTCACCACTTAATTACCGACCCATATCACTCACCAGCATACATGTAAACTCATGGAATACGTCATTTATTCTTTAACAATGCATTTTCTGGATTCAAATAACTTTTTTCACCCTTCGCAGCACGGATTTCGCAAAGGATACTCATGTGAAAGTCAACTAGCACTTTACGTTCATGACTTGCATGCCAATCTTGATGCTAACCTCCAAACTGACGCAATTTTTCTCGACTTCGCTAAAGCATTTGACAAGGTACCTCATAACCACTTATTTCTGAAACTCTCTCGCCTAAACTTGCATCCCGACATACTAGCATGGATAAAAGAATTCTTAACTCACCGCTTCCAATCAGTCGTTGTCAATAACCAAATGTCTGACCTCCTACCAGTCTCCTCAGGCGTGCCCCAAGGATCCGTCCTTGGGCCACTCTTGTTTCTAATTTATATTAACGACCTACCTGAGAAATTAGATTGCCATATTCGGATGTTTGCTGATGATTGTGTTATTTACAGAACAGTCACTAACACCTTTGACCAACAATCCCTTCAAAATAATTTAACTCATGTACAAGACTGGTGCAGTGAATGGCTAATGACACTTAACACAAGTAAATGCAAATATATGTCGTTCCATCGTCGCCGTTACCCTCTTCTGTTCCAATACAGCATATCTAACGTTCCTCTCGATCTTGTCCAATCATACAAATACCTTGGTGTTGATATTTGTCATGATCTTACATGGAATACGCATATTTCAAACATCATATCATCCGCCAACAGAACACTAGGATTCTTAAAGCGTCACCTACGCTCTGCACCTCAGCATGTCAAGCTCCTCGCATACAAATCATTAGTCCAATCAAAATTAGAATACGCATCTCCCATCTGGTCTCCAAAGCAAGCATATCTCTGTAATTCAATTGAAGCAGTTCAAAACCAAGCAACTAGATTCATTCATTCATCGTATTCTTTTGATATCAGCATATCATCCCTCAAATCACAGTCCAGCCTACCTACCCTTGCTCATCGCCGCTACATTGCTAGTTTATGTTTGTTTCACAAGTTTTTTTACTCTGAGCTACGACAGGAACCCTACATCTGCGCACCACCACCACGCATCTCCCTCCGCACCGGCCATCAGCAGCAAGTGTCACGACCTCGCGCCCGCACCACTAAATTTTCTTCATCATTCTTCCCCCGGACCGCGAACGACTGGAACGGCCTTCCCCGTGAACTTGCTGCTATCACATGCCAATCATTGTTCATCGAAGAAATCACGCGTGTACTTGCTTAGTGATAATCTTATATTTGTATAACTTTCAACTTATCTGTTAGTCTTTCTGTTTTTCATTTCTATGTGCCCCACCCCTTATGTAATACCCTCTAACGAGGGTTTTTAAGGTATTAAAGTGAAGTGAAGTGAAAATGTGGGTACCAAGGCTGAGCATTGCCCTGCAGTCCTCTCATATCAGTTTTTATTTTGCACCTTAAATATGATTTGAAACCAATTTCAAAACCCAGTTGGTACCAATTGAAATATTCAATTGATTGTGATTGAAATTTCCATGATTTTTTTTTAGACCTAGTAGTTCCAAATGTCAAATGGTCCCACTTGCTCAAGTGGTTCCACCTGCAAGTGGTACCTGTTCCATAAACCACTTTAAATTTAGTGAACCCACTTTGAATTTTCACCTGGGAATGTAAGTACGTGCCGCCCCCAGCTATGTGCCCTGCCCATTTTAAGGCAAAAGCCTTTAATGGCTCACACTCGCGGTGTCCGCCTGTCCGTGACACTCTTCAACTTGATAAGAAAAAAAATCTTTGCGCATGATGGGATTCGAACAACCATCCTTCCATTCCAGAACTGAGCGTGCTAACGACTACACTACTTCCTGCTTTTTGTTTTTTGTCTTTATTGCCTGTTTCGACAGTTTACAACAGATCACAAACATGTTCTACGCTACATTCTCAAACATCAACAGCGGACATGCGTTTCACTCACGTGAGAAAATTAAAACTGTTTCAAAGAACACAACTCTCCCATCAACTCGATAACTTCATCTCCAAAACATAGCTCTTTGTACACTTCAGTGAACGCAGCTTAAATATGTTTTCTTTGAAGTAATTTCGGACGAACCACGCATCTTCATCGCAGTGCCGCACAGCCATCCTGCTTCGCCAAATGCTGTGCAGGCCAAGAAGGAAAATTACATAGTATTTATAAAGATCCAGCTCAATGTCCAGGAATCGTATCCTATACGGCGTCAAGGGTAAGTCTTTCTTTATTGTATGCTGGAGCACGTCCCAAAACAGCAGCGCATCCCATCAATCAATAAAGACGTGTTCTATTGAGTCTGGTTTGTGACATAACAAGCAGTCAGCACCCCATGGTAAAAACAATCCCTTCTCCTCCATCCATGTTTTAACCGGCAACGTACCAGTGTGCAACTTGAAGAAAACCGTCTTCACACCCGCTGGCACCACCATTTTCCATACTCATCTTAAAACATTTCCTCCTTGGCCTCCGCTATACAGAGATCGATATATTGGCTCAGGGAAGACAGTCAAGCAAATCTTTTAGCAATTTCTTACGCGTGACATTTGAAAGGTATTCCAAACTGAACCGAGCATTCAGAAAGCAGAGACCACTTCCTTCAAAAATCTACTTGCACTGTATCGCATCCCGTCTACAGTGGAAATAACGTAATTTGGAAAAGCCGAAGAAAGCCTCACTTGAATAAAAGTCTGCAGGAAAGGGTCGCGTTTATCTCGAAGAAACATAAATCTTGACACCACCTGCCTCAGGTACAAGTGTGGCAAAGAAAGACCCCCTTTTCTCAAACGCAGAAATAAATTGTCTCGTTTAGTCCTGTCCCATGTGGACTGACGAACAAAAACGGCGAAGAGACGATGAAACTTTTGAATGTTAAGTCGAGAGCACGAAAGGACCTGCAACAAATAGCACAGTTTTGAAACCAGGTATACACTACATATGTTTGCGCATGCGAATATAGACAGCTCCTTTCCCAACCATTTCTGTGTACGCGCGGACAGTTCTCGAATTTTCTCTTTCCAAAAGTTTCCAAAAGTCATCGTTATCTCGATACTTGTCAAGAGGAACACCTAGGTACTTGGAAGGGACATGTGACCATTTTACACTTGCATGAAACAAAGGCGCTGATGTCCAGTTCCCGTGCCAAAGGCCCACACATTTGTCCAGATTAACAACGCTATTGGTTACATCACAAAATCTGCGAACAACCGACATCGCATGTTCTATGCTGCTGTGATCGCTACAAAAAATTGCCACACCATCAGCATAAGCCAAGACTTTAATTTCACATGCTTATAATTCAAAACCACGAATAGAGCTGTTATTTATTACATTCCGGCAAAGTGGCTCTAGGTACACGAAAAGTAGCGGTGACAATGGGTAGCCTTGCTGCGCAGATGCTCTCATGGCAATTCTGTCTGTGAGGTCTCGGTTAACAAGATGGTCCGCCCTTAAATTCCACACGTCTGGTGGGGGCCGACCAAGATGTCCATAACTGACTGTAAACGTTCAGCTACTACTTTAATAAAAATTTTATAATCAACATTATTAAGCGTTATCGGCCGATAACCAGTAATTTGCTTAAGCTTAGCAGGATTGTCAGTTTTCGGTATAAGTACTGTATGCGCACGAGAAAACGACGGTGGTAAAAAACCCAATCTAAATGACTCTTCATAAACGCGTAGTAAAATGAGAGCAGTTTCGCTTTTGAACGCCTTATAAAATTCCGCTGTTATCCCATCAGGACCTGGCGATTTCCCCAAGTGAAGCTCATCAATAGCGTATTCCATTTCCGCTGTTTATCAACAGCGGCAGACAGGATGTGAGTGTCTTACCTGGTCAGTTACTTCCTGCTACCTACTTCCTACGCTACTTCCTGCCAATGCATATGCAGTTCTCCTCGTCTAGGACGCTGGAGTGTGTTTGCAGAAAGGCGGATGCCTCCCAAATGCCCTCCAGTGTCTCCAGCATTTAAGATTCACAAACAATTGTATACTTAATTAACATCTCAACCACACATCAGTGACACGAGCAGCAACACCACGCTAAAGGCTTTCGCCTCACTGCACTTTAGGTCAACAAAGTGCCCCCTGAATTTTTTCTTTCTCGATTGCAGCACATTAACTAGCATTCGTTCCCTGACCCTGTGCTCAGCTGTCATTTTACATCCCGCAGCTCACTGATTGTCCTCAGTTTAAATCCAAGGCTTTCCATTAGCCCCACATTTAACAGACTGGAAGCTTGGGCGAGTTGGCGACGGTTCACTTACCACATGGCGCTAAACAGACACGGACGCAAGGAGACAAACAGGATGCTTCCTTTATGTCAGAGGTTTTATACCTCTTCTTGACTGTTAAGAAAGTGCTTATAATGCCTGGTTTCATGCAGTAAAAGTTCGGTTGTATGTTATTGCCCGTCCTGTTTGTTTCGCTGCGTTCATGTATGCTGATAGCGCTATGTGGCAAGTGAACCCAAATTTAAGTTATAGTATTACAGCTATTACACACTTTCCTCTACAGGTTTACTGGTAGCTAATATTCCTGACCCGAGAGTACCCTCCAAGGCACTCCACCTCATCCTATAATTATTCTCCACTATAGTTCTCTCTCGTATTCCCCATCAACTTGCCAATTTCCAGCTGCCTAAATAACTGTTGTTCCCTTCCCAGGTTGTTGAAAATTACTCTTATTCGTAATAGTTCTTCGGGCCACCATTTCGTTCTGTAGTAGGTCACCCTGCAGTGGCATCGCAAGGGGTGTGCGGTCCGCACCGGGTGCGGCCATCTGGGTGTGCAGCTGGGCTGGGACTCTGCCATGCTGCAAGTGACAGGCGTCGACGCTGTATGGTGCAACTCCCATTTAATTGACAACGTTGTTCATGTTGGAGCTTACTACAGGCCTCCAAATACCGACACTATGTATCTAGACCCATTGTTTGACTACTTGTTTGGACATACTTCTGGCCAGAAAATTATTATGGCTGGTGACTTTAACTCTTTCATTACCACGGGAGAAAGGACTGTTTTTCATAGGTCTAAGACAAGTATTTTTTCTAGAAAAAAGTATGATAGGAAAAAGTATACAAAATGCATAACAATGATTGAAATGAGATGCGCTTTTTAATCAAATTTATTCCAACAGAAATACTTGCTTTAAATACTGTGAAAAAAAAAACGACAACAAAGGGAACAAAGTATTTTTATTTACATGACAATAACTCGCCAAAATATTTAAAAATTTTAGAAATTACAAAATGATTCAAATACTTTTTATAACTTGGCACTAGCATGTAAAAGTTATAACTTAAATACTTTTTGAGCTAGAAATTTTTTCTTTTATGCTCTTTGAAAAGGCTGATTTCAGTGTGTCCTTGATATGATTTTTAGTCTCTCACAAAAAAAAATTGGAAGTATTATGTTATGTGCCAAAATAAAGCTTGATAAGCGTGCTTTTTAAAAATACAAATTGTAACTAATATCTCAGGAAAAACCGAGAAAAATTATACAAATACAAGTAACAAGTCAATATTCCAGGCTCTGTTTGTGCCTTTTCAGCGTCCGAACCGAAATCCCATCATCAGGGGCCCTGAAACTCGACGCTTCGAAAATATCTGCTGCCAATGCAGCAGAATCGCATGTGGCAAAGTTTTTCTGAGCGCGCACGTACCGTCCCCGTGCTCGACGCCATGCTTGGAGCTGCCTACACCGTAACCTCGGCTTCAAGGGCACTGCAAAAAATTCGCGCCTCATGGGGAAATTGAAATGTGCACAGAAAAGTAAAACTAGTTTCTGAACAACAAACCAGATGGCACCTCATCACCGTAGAGACTCGTAGCAAGAGACAACATTGAAGAGACCTAACAGTGGCGTCTGTGGTTTACAGTGTGGTGATGCAGATTATAAAGGACTGGATGCAGGCTTGGGTGCTGAACGAGGGGGTGCTAGGGGAGCTACAGAATGGGTTCCGGAAGCAAAGGAGGTTGGAGGACAATCTGTTTTCATTGACGCAGTGTATAGAGATTGCCGAAAAAGAAACACAGGCCCCTATGGCTAGCATTTATGGATATTAGGGGAGCCTACGACAGCGTTATTCAAGATTATCTGTGGGACATGCTGGGTACATTGGATGTGGAAGATGGAGTAATTAATCTTTTAAAAGATATATATACAGGTAAGAGAGTGCTTATAAAATGGGAAAAAAATGTATCAGGGCCTGCAGAGATAAAGCGGGGGCTTAGGCACGGATGTCCTCTCTCCCCTTTGTTGTTCATGTTGTACCTGCAAGGGTTGGAGACCAAGCTAGATAGGAGCGGACTAGGCTTCCACCTTTGTTTTTTCCAAGCATGGGGAATGAATTAAACAGTCTTTAGCGCGACTAATATATGCCGATGATATTGTGCTAATGGCTGACAGCAAGGAAGATTTGCAGAAGTTGATAGACATATGTAGTACAGAGGGAGATAGATTAGGTTTCAAGTTTAGTAAGGAAAAATCTGCAGTTATGATATTTAATGATGAGGTCGGCGAGCATAGAATACAGGGGTTCACGCTAGAAATAGTGGTGAGTACAAGTATCTTGGGGTGTGGATAAATAACGGCGCTGAGCATTTGACAGAGCATGAAAAATATGTAATGAATAAAGCTAGTAGGAATGCAGCTGTCATGAAAAATAGGGCACTGTGGGATTACATTAGGTATGAAGTGGTGAGAGGGATCTGGAAAGGGGGTGATGGTTCCTAGCCTGACTTTCGGTAATCCGGTCCTGTGCATGTGACCAGATGTTCAAGCAAGGTTAGAAATTAAACGTGGCGTAGGTTAGAAATCAAACAACGCGGCATAGGGAAGCTAGCTATGGGAGCACATGGCAATGCACCAAATCAGGGTGTACAGGGTGATATGGGATGGGCGTCGCTCGAGAGCAGAGAAGCTAGCAGTAAGATTGCATTTGAGAAGCGATTGAGAAAAATAAGGAAAAAGCAGTGGGCTAGGAAAGTTCTCAGATACCTGTATATGAGGAATGTTGATACGAAATAGAGAAAGCGAACTAGAAAATTGACAAGCTAATGTCTGGACAGCAGTAGGGGGCAAATCAGCAATTATCGGTTAAGAAAAAGGTTAAAGAAACAGAGAGAGCTCTGTGGAAAACATGGATGCCGACGAAATCGGCACTGGGAACATACAGGGTTTTCAAGCAGGAAATTGCCAAAGAAAATATCTATGATAATTGTAGGGGAAGCTCTTTGTTGTTTGAGGCCAGCATGGGATTTTTGCGGACTAAGGCATATAGAGTCAGGTACCACGAGATAGACACGTGGTGCGGTGCTTGTGGAGACAAAAAAAAAAAAAAGAAACTGCAACCAATTGAATCTGTTCAGTTTCCATTTGGTGCCAACTGGACCAGTTCAGTTTCCAACTGGTTCCAATTGAAATGGTGTTTCAATTGGACAGTCCAAATAGACTAACCAATTGGACCAACTGGGATTCTAGTTGGTGAGCCAAGTTGGTCTTACCCATTGCATTCAATTGGTCTGCCCAGCTGCACCCACTGTATCCATATGAATGTTTGCATATTTATACAAGGCAGAACTAATCTCGTTCTTATATTAAGAGCTATCAGCAGCTTAACCCACTAAATTGTATTCATCATCCCCACCACTACTGCGATCGAAATTAAATTAACTGTGCTCAGTGGGCAAGTGCCACTGGCCCTGGCATGAGAGCCTCATAAATGGGATATATGAGCTGGAGCAGAAGTATGTTCCCTGGATGTATGCTACTAGGGTCTGAATTTGTAGTGTTTCTCGTGTGTGATGTATGCGTGTCTGTTGGCCTTGATTTCCATAAAAATATGCTAATTTCAATTCCGCATTAAAAATGTTGATTGGCAGCAGACAGTGTCTCCCTGCAGTCCTCACAAATCGGTTTTTCTTTTGCAGATTAATAATATGTTAAATGGTAGAAATATTTCTGATGCTGCATATTTTGCGCAACTTAATTGTGAGTTCTATTTTGTTAATATTACCTGGGTGGAGTAAATGCCTTACCTAATGGGTCCAATTGGTTGGCCCAGTTGGTTGGACTGCAATTGATTTTCTTCCCATTGTCAAAAATGGCGATAATTGGGCCTAGTAGGTTGTTCATGATGGTTCAACGCACTTAACTTTTTACAAAACGAGACACAAAAACAACACCCACACAGACCGTTTGTCATTGCTCTGGTTACTGCTTGAATGTCCAGCTATTAATTGAAGCACAGCCTAGGTTGTTATCGCTGTCATTCTGGCAGCCACACATTATTTGCTGGCCAAACACACATCCCCAGTAAAATGTTCCCATAATCACTGGTAGTGTGCATTGTCTGTTGGGAAAAATGCAAAAATTTCTAGTTCAAGTAGTTAAATGTACCTTCCAGAGCAGGCACTAAGTGCACCAATGCTCACTGAAGAGTGTTTGCAACAAACAGGAATGAACAACGTACTCACCAAAAAAACAAGTAATCTTCAAGAGTGCAATAAGTGAAAAAATATCTCTTGTGCTGCAAACTTTCCTTGCAGTTGGTGCACCTGTAGAACCTTTTGAAGTTAATTTATAGTGGGCTGAACGTATGCCACTGGCTTATTTGTGGACCCTAAGTACAGCAATCCACAGACCAGTCTAGAGCGCTCGAGTGTTTTGCTACCCTGTGCTCCGCAGCAAGCGAGCGACATCAGGCGGGAGCACCTGGATCGAAATAGCTCATGCTTGATGCTCAGACCAAGCTCACAGATGCAATGTCTGAAGCCAGGCATCCTCCCTAGATGTCGCTCACGCAGTGCAGCACAGCAGAGTATGGCTTTCAAGCGCTGTACCTATGGTCCACAAATAGATGAGCCAGTGCCACATGTTTAGCCCCCTATAAGTGGGCATCAAAGGGTTCTGCAGATGCACCAACTGCAAGGAAAGTGTCCCGCAGAGCCAACAAATGAAGAGAATGGCACTGTTCCCGATGATGGCCTTAGTTGGTAGCAGCTGGGACCAGTTCGACTGTTATGGAAAAATTCCACATTGGAACCAGGTGACAGTGGGTCCCAATTGAACCTAGTTCCTGGCCCCAGCAGGACCTGGGACCTAGTTCAACTGGTCCCAGCAGTTGTGACCAATTGCTAGCTAGTACCAACTGGGAATTAATCCATAACATAGTTGAACTAATCAAAGCTAAAAACCAGCTAAGACCAGTTGCCAGTTGGTTTTGTTTAGTACCAGTGGAGCTAGCTTGTCGCAATGGAATGAGCCACATTTAAGAAATACGCGACTGTACTCACTTGATCCAACATTAAGTCTTCGAGCGCCATCACAGCTTCGCCGTAGAGACGCCACGCTTTTATATCGACTTTGGTTGAGTGTCGCCTTTACTAAAGCCTATGCCTTCCGCATAGGGATGTCCGACACCCCAACCTGTGACCACTGCGGCCATGAAGAATCAATTAGCCATATATTGTGCTCCTGCCCGCAGTACAGTTCACAGAGGGCATGCCTTAGCCACGAACTTGACCAACTGGATGACCAACCGCTATCCGAAAAAAGAATTCTACAACATCGAAAGGACCTACCGTCGCAGAAGAAGGCCTTGCAAGCGCTTTTGCTCTTCTTACAATCTACCGGCCTGTGTGAAAGACTTTAACTGGAACGCCTTGTGTGTGTGTGTCTCCATGTGTGCACGTTCCTTTTTTTTTTGCGTTTTCCTCTCTGTCATCTTTCTAACCCCTATCCCCCATCCCCAGTGTAGGGTAGCAAACCGGAGACTCACATCTGGTTAACATCCCTGCGTTTCCTTTTCATTCTCTCTCCTTTGTCGAAGAAGAAGACAGGACAGCAGCAAGTAATGTTTGAAAACACTTGATATACTTGTCCACAAGAAAGTGAATCTATGTACACACAAGACAACAGAGCATAAAAGGGGCGCCACAAATTCTCAGAAGCACACACAAAAGCACCAGCTGCATTTTTACTTTCCCAACTGTGGGGAGATTCTCTGAAAGACTAGCCTCATAACACATTGGTAGCACTGCACCATCTACTATAGGAACTATGAAACAAGTGGACAGAGCTGGTGCATGCTAGGCCAGTTTGTTCACCGTTGCCGTTTCGGAGACCACACACTGAAAGAGCAGTGGATGGAGTCTCTGCAACACAGTACAACCAACACATGAAGGAAGCGGTGCCGTTATGGAGTGCATTCCTAGTGACAAATAACCCGGGGCAGTAAGATGGCATGCATGAAATGCTGTTCACTTGGTTCCGTAGTAGTACAGAACTCCGCACGGTTCTGCCTTGGATACACTTGGATACAGCACATTTAGGGTGTGCTGTGCCACCCTAAGCAGTTCAGTCAGCACCGCTGTACATTCCAAATTTAAAATCTCTCAACACATGCTTTGAACGCCGTCTCTCGTCATGCTGTTTCCTCAGCCCACAGTGTACAGGGGGGTCTCAGTTACAATGAAAACTCCAAGCTAGTCACATCTGCGATCACTGGGGTCTAAGGGAATACTGTAAATGCACCGGGAATTAAATGTACCAACACAGTGCCAAAAAATGTTCCACCCTGCGTACAAATCGGAACGTGGCATAGTAACAGACTCGAAAAATACCTTTGCTAAATGCTTGTAGAAAAAATGTTTTCTTTGATGTCCCCGCGAGATGGCCGTGCTCAGCCTTTGCTTTTGAAACTGCTCCAGACAGTGCCGGTAAAAACTGAATTCACACAACAACGAATGTCTGCGGTGCCCATCAAATTCGACTGCATCGCATCTCCTTTGAACGTGACAAATTTATATGGCCAGTTCAACAGTAGGAGTAGTGGGCCACCTATACCCTACCCCACTGCCACCTCACGAGAAGCTGCTCTGTCCTGAGTGATCAGCGACAGGTGATCACGCGGGCCTGAAGATAGTGGAGTCCTGGACTCAGGACCCTGTCCACAAGGGCCTGTCTCCCAGTTAGCCTCTCTAAATAGAGTTTTCCACCACCACCAACAGTTGATGTTTCATTGCTCTAGACTGTGTACAAGAGAGAGCCTTCTGTTTCTGTGCTGTCCCAAGGTGATGTCTGCAAAATCACAGGGTAGGACAGAAGGCCAGCTGTTAGTGTGCCATCAATAATGGTGACATGCAAAGAAAGCTTGTAGCTGAGAGTGGTCACCTTATGTTAGCTTTTCAATGGATGACACTGTAAACAGAAGTGCACACATGCATGCTTCAATCAGTAAACAAATGGTTGGAAGTTAATGCCCGTGATGTCCCCTCCTGTCCTCGTGCACTTGTTAGTGCCACCAAGGACAAATATTAATTTTGCAGCATTACACAGACAAGCACACGAAGAAGCTACGAACTTAGCAAAAGCCAAGCACGGGCCACACCGCAGGCAGTCATACTCTCTGCACCCTAAAGTGTGCTCAGTTGAGTTCCGACTAGTTATCTACACCACCGCCTGTGTTATGACTATCCTGGTCCACAATTCAGGTCTTCCACAATATATGACAACCAGAGGGGACCTGTGCCCCTGACTGAGAGGTGGGCTGCCAGGGCAAAGTTCTGGAGTCTTGGATGACAACAGACATTTTCAGCACATGCCCTGGCAGGAATGCTGCCTTTAAGCTCTTGCTTCACATCACAAGAGAGTGCTTGCGAGCTGCTGGGTGACGTACCATCACATGTCACCCGCAAGTCATACAGCCGTGTACCTGAGAAGACACTGGAATGCCATACTTGGCAGCCCAACGCTCATCCCAGACAATGCTCGTGTAGTTTGGCCATTGTGCAGTGCAACCAATAGAGAAAGAACTGTAGGAGGAGCACTAGCAATACTGCCACAGCAGCAGACCAGCTGGGAGTTGCTGTGCTCATCTTCTGCGATGCAACAATGCGCAACAAACTACTCAGAACAAGAGTAATCATGAATACCAGGCAGGGACACTGCAACCTGGTCTCTCAGCTACCAATGTGCAAGAAAATAAATACAGCAAAAAAAATTTTTTTCCTGCAAGCAGGGGAGTAGAAAAATACTCAAACAAGATTCAATAACTGCAGAAGGAATCAAATACTACTGGTACAAAATGATACAAATGAAGCATGAACAGCAAAATAAAACAATTTGGAAGCGAACAATAAAATACCAGGCTATGGAAATCTTCAGTTCAAAGGGTCAGTGAGCACAACAATGGTGGCTTCACTTTTTCATCAGTTAATACTTTCACAATTTAGTACTGCCACTTGACGTACACTGTGAGTATGAAATGAAATGCCCATAATGCAATTCAGAAGCACCAACTCTCGTTGGACTTTTCTAAAGCAAAGCAAAAAAACTATGCACTGAAAAATGTACCAATTCCTGTTACTGGAAGTGTCTGCAACCTGTTGTGTTAATTTTTTTCTTTTTGTGCTCAGGATTTAGTCTGCTCCAGCAGCTTTCTCTATGCCCGCACCATTCCATGCATGGAAACTTAAGAAATGGTGCAGCAGAAAAGAAGTGACTTACAGCTGGTTGACTCAATACGTAACTTCACACCAAAAGTAAGAATATGAATGATTGGATTTTGCAAAATGCTTTGCCCTTATTCAAGCTAGCATTATTTAGTGACTGAGGCCACAAAACTAGACCTGGTGAATTAAAACTTTACATGCCCACCAAAAAAAAAAAACAAAAATGATTACTAAGGACACAGAATAATAGCTAGCCTGTGCGGCATAGCAGACTTTGATATGGACTAGTCACCTTTCATCAGCAGTACTGGAGCCTTGCCAATCCCCAGTCCACAGGACAAAAATACTTTAAAAATTAAAAATAAAAAGCTGGCAATATGAAACTTCTTCCAAAGCAATCAAGTTATGAGCTTGCATAGGACAAAAAAGACTTTGGTAACTATGTTTCTTAAAACAACATCAAAAGTACAAAGGTAAACTGTCCTAACAAAACATAATCAGTGCCCCAAGAGTCAGCACCATGGCTTTTAACCTTCTAAGAATTGAAATTTTTTCAACCAGCATTGATGCTGCAACGCCTGAACAATTTTATGCCTACACCACGCAAGTTTTCACAGCTGGCCTTATCATGACCTAGATAACTGCACAATGAAAGTAATGAAAACATTCAATAGTCACTAAAATAAAAAAAATGGATTCCCTGACAAAGTAAGCTCACTTAAGAGCACCACATCATGGAGGACCAATTTTAAGACAAGGCCTTTTTTTTGAAGTGTCGCTGCTACATATTAAAGCTTCTCTCAAACAACAAGATCCACAACTGTGCGTGGCAACTCTTAAGTGGAAATGGTGTTGGTTCAATGTCTGAGGGAAACCTCCAAGGTGAAGAAAGATCTGTAATAAGGGCATAATTACTTTTGTATTGCAAATCTACTCCATTTTGAAACGGTGTATGCTGTAAGGACCAAATGATAGAGCGCTAAAACGACCCAGCATTATCTGCTAAGCCCACGTGACATGCAGTGATGCACACGTGAACCACAATGAACTGCGGCAGTGTACACAGGTGACCAGCATAATGGCAGGGCTGTTTCCTGCGCCACACAAAGAAAGCAATAACAGAGCCTGAAGATGCTGCACACGAATAACAAAGAATGCCTGAACAAAAGCTTCAGCTGTTTCCCTCTTTTCACCCCCTTCTTTTTTTCTCTCACAAAGTGCACTCGAAATGCTTCATGAAAACAGACATCCGGTTCATGTGCCAGGACAGCGCTGCTTAGCCCTCTAACGGACAAATCTTTTTTCTAAAATGGTACCAAATGGTCACTCGGTACCCGTGCTGCCATATGTTGGCAAACCAGAAAAATGCTTTGGATGAGCTCTACTAGCCTTAAACAGAACAGAGAGTGTCAGAAAGCACATGACAAGCTGGACTTGTCATTAGCCAGAAATGACAGTCAGCTTAGACGGTCCTGGCTCGTTCAAGTCAGCTAGGGGGTTAAAAGGACCCACAGCTGAGCTTCGAGAACCTTAAGTTTTGTAGGTGCCCGGCATGCAAAATGCCCTATCCCGCAGGGCTTGCATTCAAAGTGCCACAAAATAGTTTCGAAAATGTTTTTTTTAACCAATGAACACACGCTTCAATGTACCCAAATTCTGGAAGCAGTGATGGGTGAGAACTGTGGCAATCACACACAGGTAAAGTTTGAAATTGAAACCAAGCATTGCGTCAACTGCAAAACAATTTTGTTCAACAATGCGATTGTCATTTTGGCACATTCCATCAGGATTGTTACATTTGGTTGTGTGTGTTATACACATACCTACATGCTCATGTTTCTCTAGAACTACATGAAAATGTGCCAACATGCACATGGCATGCTACAAGGGCTGCCTCATGGTTCTGCCATTTCTTGTGTTGATGCAAAGCTAGCAATGCTCTCCAACATAAGCTCCCTTGTAACAAAAAAGAAGTTGCTTCGAAAAGACGTAAATGCAAATAATAAAGTATACTACACTTTGAGAGGAAAAGACTATATATTTCACAACTGCTAGCTTATAACACCTATGTGTGGTCACATGGTGTGGTACACAGAAAACATCAAAGTCTCATTGCAGACGATGACTCCATCTAGATTTATTAAATTTTCTGTGTGGAATGGAATTTGGGATCTCGTTAAACTGGTAATATTGCGCCTAACTGTATGAATACAGGGCAAGATCTTCAACCATAACCTTGCAACGCTTTTTGGTCAGCTGTCTCACTCGTAAACTTGGTGGGTCCAGATTCATACAATATTTATTTATTTGGCCTTCCAATTTATATTAAGGTAGTATGATACCAGCTGTCCGTGTCCCAATTAAATGTAACCAAATCAGTGGCGTGGAAAGTTGGTTGGCACAGTTGCAGTTTTTTTTTTTGTTATGCAAAGTTTGTTATTTTTTTTATAAAGCCTAACTAGCTAACTTTTTAAGTACTTGCTTTGAGAAAAAGTGTCAGTTCAAAAGTTAGATCACCTGGAAAAACAGACAGCTAAAATATTTCCAATAAGGTACCATTTATGTAGCTTTTCTTACTAGCCCTGAAAGAAAATTCACAAAATTCAAAATCTACCGTGTGATTACAGAGAAAAATTCACTTATATCACATGCTGAGTGCAAACGCCGAGCCCATTAGAGATAGCATTCCGGAGATAAATGAGTTTTTTTTTCTCTGACAGCATGTCTTGGAGTGGTCAAGTAGCACCGCTGTAAAGTGGCAGATTTTGAATTTTGCATACTTTCTTTTAGGGCTAGCAAAAAAGTATATAAACATTACCTTGTTGGAAACATTTCAGCAGGCTAGTTTCCAAGGTAATCTGCAACATTTGAATTGACACTTTATTTCTTGAAGTGAATATTTTAAAAAGTTAGCTATAGTCAGATACAAGTCAAGAAAAATGCGGCTTTTCCCCATCAAAGGACCCCTTCTAGCCAATGGTGTCGGTTGATCCTCATGACCCTGCAAGCGTGGCAATGCGGGGAGGGCTGTCACAATGACCACAGAGGGAACGGATTGTCCCCTTCCATCTGCCACTCTCTGCTTTGTCACTCTAGCAGGTTCATAAGAATCAGTGGACACCACTGGCTGAAAGAAGGTTCTCTGATGAGGAAAAGCCACTTTTTCTTGACTTTTATTTAACTACAGTTCGGTAGGCCTAAACAATCAACTAACTCGGCAGAACCAAAAAACTACTTCACACGACTTCCAACACCACTGAGTTTGTTTTACTCGCCTAGGACACTCATTCAGTATATTTAAAAACATGGCTATATTTAGCTGGGACGCCCAGTATATTAAAAAAGGAGGAGTGACTAAAATATGCAAATATGTCATCACGGTCAGAAACACACAATTCACACCAGAGGTGAAGTGGGGGGGGGGGCATGGCTTTGTTCTTGCAACTGGTTTAACGCCAGGTCAAGTGCACATATATACACATTTTTGAAACCACACACACAAAGAACAAATAGAGAAAGCAATTAAGATCAATCAAAAGATTACGGAAAAACTCATATTAACTGAATAAGCAAAGAAAAGAAGACTAATTCCTTGCTTACCAAAGGGTGCTCACATATTTGAGAATCTCCTATGTAACTTGGCTGGGCCTTATGATGATCCTCGTACAATTACTCAGCCAAGATTCTAAAGATTCCCGCACAATAATTTAGCAAGGTTTCTGGTGATCCTCGTACAATTATTTAGCAAAAAATTTTGCATTTGGGGCAGCAGATGCCGAAAATGGTGATAATGCACCAATGAGTAGGCCTAGTGCGGGAGCAAGCTACGCAACAGCAAGTGCAACGGTAGTGCTTGAAGTGAGCGAGTGCTCATCCGATCAACACAGCAGAGAAAGACAACAGTCTTTGTTGGCACCAAATGTGCAGCTGTTTTTGAAGCTGAATCAGTTGGAGCAAAACGTGCTTGGTGCCTTGGCAAGAGCAGAGACAGTTTATTTTTCGTTCTTTTTATAGTCCCGCAATAATTTTTGTCCCCTTGCCTAAAGCCCGTTATACTTAGTGGCACGGGCAGGGACACTTTATTTTTCGTTCTTTTTATAGTCCTACAATAATGTTTGTCCCCTTGCCCATTCATTTCCTGATTCAGCACTGTGTTGGTTCGTTTGTTTGCTATAGCAGCTTGTGTTCTTACTTGGTCAGTTTATTGCTGTCAGTGAAATCTCTCTTCACATATTTGTTTTGATTACACGTTACCTCACACTGAATGTACTTTGACGACGTTCCTGATCTTTTAAGACTGCATTACAATTCCAAGTAAATAAACGGAACATGTTTACCAACTTGCTTAGCTGAGTCAAACTGACTACTGCCAGCCTGTTAAACAAATAAATATTCAGCATGTCTTGCACAGGTAACCTTCGAAGCCAACTGACTCACTTGTAAACAAAACTCTGCAAATGTGAACTTTATTGCTTTCTGCAATAAGCAAACCTAACGAAGTTTTGAAATTACTATTTCTAGAAACTAATACAATACTCCTACAATGGCAACCGACTTCACTAGATTCTGGCCCGTGCACGGCAGAGCAGCAGCTGGCCGCACGACTGGAGATCGAATCACCATGTCTACACTTTTGGCAGCCTGGACAGATGTCTGGCCACACATCACTCTAAGCCAGTGGGTCCTGCTGACGGCAGTTTTTCCTAGCCTTTTGAGCAATTTATTGAAGACAAAAAAAAAAAGATACGTGAAGACCACAAAGCACGACTGCACAAAAAAGCAAACAAAATCTTACGCATGAATCTTAACCTTCGATTTGACACCTGGGGCCAAGATTCAGCTTCAATCTGATGTTGAAACCGGTGCAGTGCCTTTAGCAACAAGAAGATGGCACTCAACTGCTCCATCTCTGTGGACGACTGCAGCCAGAGGAGGGAGAGCAAGCATGCACAGCACAGGAGGTCATCCACTGCCGCCAACACACGTAACATGCGAGCGTTCTGCAATTTCGACAAGCAGCCAGTGATTAGGCGTTTGCACTCCTGCGAAGGCTCTTTGTTTCTCCTCCTTGCCTGCTTTACGAAGGCCATCCACTACTGCTACAAAAGAAAGGTTTGCAGCACTCATCACAATAGGCCATGACAAAAGAAATCATTACTTCCCTCGCTCAGTAAAGGCAGAGAACACCGGCGAGTTCTCAGTGTCATTCATTACAGCAGTTTTAATTTAATCACCTAATTTGTTACAAAAAGTTATCTTCTACCATTCTCAGATGCATGAAAATGCATCGTTACTCAAAATGAACCACTTTAATGAGGTGCTAATTGCTCAGACGAGAAAACGGAAATTGTGCTATGCTCTGAAATGCTTTCTTCAACTAAACTTTCTGCCGACTTGTTTATGCTCACAGTTCGCACGGAGCGCGTGTTTGGTGGTGGGTTTTGCTTAACGATACGTTTGGGTATGGCACTTATTGGATAAAGTCGGAACAAACGTACACGTTCTCTGTGGCAATGCCAGACCAAGAAAATTAATTTGACAATGGCTAGAGCAGCTGGGTTGTCCAATGTCCTGCTACAGGTGGCACATCTATGGTTGCATGCATCCCGAGGTGTAATTTTGTGGAGGTGATGCAAGGGTTGCAGTGAAGGAGTAGAGTTCACAGAGGCAGCAGGAGAGTATCGCATCCAAATTCAGAAACACATAAAACTCGTCCCCAAATGAAAACTGTGCCAAAAGTCAGAGTGCAGGCAAGCTGGTGGGCTGGCATGAATAGGCCCTGGAACCCACATTTTCTCCAAGCAACCAACTGTGCCAAGTACAACTTGCAATGGCAACCTTGTGAACCAAGTGATTCAACAACCCTGTAAAAACTCATTTCTCTCAAGTAAAATGCAAAGATGGTTTTCTTTGACCTCTTGCTTCCTTTTGAACAATTTAAATTAAATGTCAGTGCAATGAATGCATAGTGCAGAATGAGCACTAAATTAAATAAACTCAAGGCTGGTACACAGCACTGTTCAGTGTGCCTGACCTCCTTCTTGACCACATGTTTCAGAGCCTACACAGATTATTTATAAGCAACTACTTTCTTCAGAGTGAGAGGGTCTGTGCAGCGAAGGGGTGATGTCCATTATAGAAAACATTCATCCTGCTCATGAAGGTGCTGTATGCAAGAGCCTTCTTAGATCAGTGTTGGCTTTGGCTAAATGAAACGTGGCTGGCCCCTCCAGGGCAAGGGAGGATCGTCTGATAAGTGTCCAAACCTCAACGTGCTTTGAACCAGGTACTTGAGTGGAAGGAAGACGCATTATGTCGTAGTATATGTTACATATTCTCCATGCTTTCACATGACATGCTTAACATGTGTGCACCTTCGCGATGGGTGCAATGAATCTGCAAAGCAGAATTCTTTGTGTCACTTCTTAGATGTTGAAAAAAAAGCAATCTAATAGTGGCATTTTGGTTCCACAATTTTCAACTGCTTAAACCTAATTCCTGCAGCTTTCAGAACACAGTATGAAAAGCAATCTATAACAACTTATTGCACTCTGGACATTAATCTAAATTTTTCACTCTCGGAGTAAGCATCACAGGAATGCGTACAGTGGCACAAGAGTATCTCGTGTACAGGTTCTGTGGAACTGGATCACAAACAGAAACAGCAGAAAAAATATAGTATGAAAGAAAGTACTACCCTGAAGCCCATTCCACATAACATGAGGAAGCTTATGTCTCCTCGAAATTAAATCATGAATTTTATTTCACTCATACAACTTTGAGCCGCCTGAATGAATTCCGCAGCTGTACACCTGCGAATGACAGAATTATTTTAAGCAAGCTTTACTATGTACAATTGCGCAAAATATCTGGCTTCTATGCTCCATTATACAATGTGTGTTCCATTGCACCATAATACAGTGGACTTCCAGTTGGAAGCCCAAAAGCAAACCTTGTTTAGGATACCATCTACAAATACTATGGTCATTTGTGACCACAGTTGTCACAGTCAGGGTAGACGGAAAAACTTAATTCTCAGCCAACATTTTACAGCCAAGAAGTGTGATCATCCCTCGACTGAAAGGGCACCAAGACAACAGCACATGAAAGAAGACGCACAGACACATTAAGAGTGTGCTTGCGCATTGTCTTTCATATGTTGTCATCTCAGTGCCCTCTCAATCAGGAACATGCACCAATTTACCCAACAGTCTGCCATTCTGAAGTGTGATAGTCAGAGGAAAACTAATAAAATTAATTTTAGAAGTTATGTATTTAAGGCAAATTTTTTCCATACACCATTTGCCAATGGAATCAGTTACCACGACATAACAAATGCCAATCTGAGGTGAGGTTTCGGGCTTTGTTGACTTTTTTTAACATTGGCCTTATGCAATGGTTATGTATCGCACCAAATTCTGCAATAATCCCTATGGGCAGTGCAGGTAAGTGCGAATGAACAAAATAAATTCTAAAAAATGAAAAGATACACCACTCATAATGTGAATCTTTCCAAACTATCTTAGGAGTGATGCCTGACAATTGGTCCACTGTTAAGAAAATAGTAAACAAGTGAAAATAATGAGAAAAAGTGAATTAATCAGTAAGTTTACATACTTGCGTTATGTTTTCTGTGTGACAAAAGTGCTAACCACCTGATGGTTTCGCAAGAAACTATTCATTGCAACATGATGCATCAGTTAGTAATTGACTGTGTTTAACAACTGATGTGAAATTTAATGTTGGTAATAAAGAAAAATTTTGCCAATGCATGCAAGTGCCATCCGTGTTGTGTCTCACCTGGTTCTTTAACATTGCCGCTATTATTTTAAATTCTTCAAGCTTTTATGGAGCCCCGTAATGCTGAACACAGAAATTCTCTGCGACTCGATTCATCTGTTCAGAGGATGCCAACCAGGGCCAGCATTAAAACAAGCATTCATTCAAACAGAGATAACTGGCTGTTAATTACACATAAAGCATTTCCAACTTTCATGCAAACAGCACTGCTGTCCTGTGAAGAAAATATCACAAAGGTAGAAATTTTCATGGCTATACACTCTGTCAGGGTTGACGGCCAGTCTGGTGGGTGGAAAACTTTTTTTTGAAGCTACGCTTTCTTTGCAAAGGAAACACATGCATGGTGCGAAATACGCGACAGAAGTAGGAGGCTGTGCAGCTGTCAAAATGCGGTGGTCGTGATGCGCTCTCTCCGTCTCCCTTATTTATAATAAAATGCCCTATGAGATTTTATCCCTCTATTTCTATAAACAAACGAAAGAAATACAGGGCAGTGCATGAAGTGTGTGTTCAGAGTTGTCCTTTATATTCCAGTCCAGTTACGAAGCTGTATGGTTCTACTAAATCTTGGCATTACCAGCTGCTGGGCACTACCATTCAAGCCCCTGTTTGGCTTTGGCTAGCCCATAAAGCGTGCTCTTGTCTTTGTGACAAATAAATGTATGATTATGATCATTACTCAGCTGCTGCCACAAGGCAGCTGCTTATTAACACAAAACTTTCATCTTTGCATCAACAGATTATAAAAAATGAGTAATAATAATGATTTCCATACATAATACAATATATTATAAATGGAGGGCCAGAGATAGAGTGACTATCATTAACAACACATTCGCCATAAGCCAGACATGCCTGGTGAACTCTGCCATGCACTGGCACAGGAAATGGTGCTCGCCAGAGTGAATATTGTGGCTTCAGAACTATACTGCCGAGTGTTCCGCGTTTGGGAGTAACAACTAAATTATGACAATCGAGGCCTGCCAATAGCATGCACTCCACGCCCATCTTAGCCATATGTCACTGGCAATCTGCAGCTTCTCACACACTACAAGAGCAGCCTCAAAGAAGGCTGTATCGAGTCATTAACTTCATATAAAATACGTGCCCATTTATACCTTATCAAGGAATCCAGATAACGATTATAATAAGGTGGTCTTCCTTGAATGGGACACATGCCACAGATAGCTTTAACGCACTTGCACTTGATGTCCACTTGGTTGAGTGAGCTTTTATGTTTGCCTGTGGAATACTTTCGCAACATCAGCAACATCCTTAGCCGCAAAAGAAAACCATGACATAGCGATGGTGCATGCACCTGTTGTAATGAGTGCGAAGACGAGCTTGAAAGAGAAAACAAAGATAAGAACAACTGATTCTCCTGGTCTCTTCACTGCCTAGGCATGAAGCTGTGCAACGCTACAGCAGCTTACACTTAAGCTATTTTGTACGCTTGAGAGGCCAGGCCAAGCAAAGTGGACGGACTGATTGCTGCCCAACATGTAAATGTAACCAGAAGCTGCTGTGTAAAGAAATGGCAAAAAAACAGTCAGCTACACATTTTTGCAGGTAAACACAAGGATTTGTATCTTTATCAATTAATTTTCTAAATCTTAATCTTTGTTGAAGATTCACATTTGCAGAGTGCACTTATTCCACCCTCCAGTGAAAAATGCGCAACTCCTCTCCATGCACTACGTAGCTGTTCTTGGCTCTTTCTTAATGACTGCACGCTAGTGGTGAACACTAAGCGTTGCTCAAGGTCGTGCAATAGCCGGGATTAAGAACAACTCCTTACAATTGTGAAGTGTCACTTCTCATGATGTAGCGTTGAAACAAAGATAGTGATGCAACTTCAGTTCTGTCCAGTGATAACTTCTTGGTGACCACAACTACAGAATGGTGGCACATAGCAGCAAACAAGTGTAACCAGCCAAGGTGCCCAACACTAGGGCCTGTAATTTCATAGCCGATTTTTAGCATTTGGCATAGACCGCACTCGGAATCATCTATAGCAGCATGCTGGGTCAGAACCTGCCCGATGACAAATGTGAGGAAAGTGAGCTAACAAAGAAGTGCACTAGTGCAGAAAAGGAACAAAGTAAGAAACAAAGCAGAGATCTATGTACGCCCTCACACATACCATATATCCACAGAAGTGTGATAACTGTTGTTAACAACTTCATAAAGAAAAATACACACTGCAAAACTGCACACAGTTTCTGTTTCACAGGTTCTGCACACCACACGTCTGACGTTATGTGCAGCCATTAATACCAGAACATAAAATTTTTTTTAATACAAAGAATGCCAAAAAGAGAGGGTTCAAGTTACATTGTGCAATTTTTATTACACAGAAATAAATAGTGTACGCTTTGCTTCCAACACAGTTTCTGCATCTGTCCCACAGGACAGTCTAGTTATCCACTCTATTACAATCATCTTTTCTGGTCACAGAAAAGGTCCAGCAATAAAGGGAAAAGAAAAAAAAGGAATTTGACCCTGCAACAGTTGTGGTGGATTCAGAGGCAGTCAGAACTTTTTACCATAAGCATGTACATCAATACCTGAGTGGTGTCAACAAGTGCCGGAAAAGAGGACAGACAAGATTGTCACTTCATCAAAGCTACTTTGCAGCATGTCTTTAAGTACAGCACAGAGCCGGGAAAAAAAGCTGCCCCGAGAAGGCTGCCATCCCAAAAACAGAATGTGGACTAGACTTGGAAAAATCAAGTCGTCTACTTTGAGACACGGTTGGAATGACAGGTCAGGCAACAAAGGGCGTGGAACGGCTAACCATGAAATAGAGTTAAGCTCACTCAAAGCACCATCCTTGGCTAAATCCTCTTCAAAGAGGAAAAAAAAAACGGTAGAAGCGACGGAAGCCACGGTGATCGTTAAAGTGGCTGAAATGCAGTCAATGCAACCAAAAGGAGCTCAATTCAGAAATGTGATGTCTAGTTGCCTGTTGCAAGAAGAAAGTGGTGGCACCACAATGTTTTCAGTAAATGTGGGCAAACTGAAACGTAGTCCTGCAGCAGTGTGAAAAAAAATGTCTTGCTCTGTACTCCCATCTCATAAGTTGTGTGCAGTGCTGTGGAGGCTGCGGCAATCTGAGCCAATCAGAATGGCGTGCACTGCAAGAAATATTCCTCTGCACCCTTTACCCTGCGACTGCTGGCTTTATCACTAGAAAGGAAAGAGCACCAGTGTCCAGCGGCTGAGTGCGGGAAAGTCAGCCAACTTGGCAGACACCATGTTTACGAATGGCAGGCTCCGCAGTGCTGTGTTTGTGCAATTTCTCTGTTAGTTTAAGCAGTGAATAAAACACTCACTATGCTTTTAAAACAGCATCTTGAACTACCTCTCCAATCACGTACTGCAATAACTGCTCAAAAAATCACAACACTGCTCAAATATTTGAGGGAACATTTGCTGTCTTGCTTAGCCCTGATTGGATGAAGGAGCTCTACCTCTCACAGTGCTGCAAACAACTTGTGAGATGAATTACAAATGGATGGCTCACCAAACGGGGATGCCCAGAGTTGCACCGAGTGGTGCCTCCTTGAACATTCAGAGCAGATTCAACGAGAAAGCCGATTTCGCAAAGATGTTCACGCATAAATATGATAAACAACTGCCCTGTGAACACGAGTCCACAATATACTCGGTGGTACAACCAATCAAAAGTTGCTCCGACAAAGAGCTAGGTGATGTTGGTTTCTGATCAGCTAAATATATACCAGCTCTGGGATCTACAATACTGCTCCATTTCCATGAGACAAGGCACAAGAGCCAATTAATTTATAAAGATTTTTCACTGTGCTTCCTTTCTTTCACTTCATCACAGCAACACTGACTAGCTTAAACATAAGTGCACCAGATGAAAAACAAGACCAGCAGCGCACCAATCTGCACTCCCAACTGGCTCTCTAAGGCCGTAGAAAAGAAAAAAGAGCTCGGGTCATGCCTTTGTCATGTTAAACAATCGCAGCACAACAGGCTTCGAATACTGCATGGCTACCACGTCTAACCGTGGACTCAGCTAAATCAGTGGGGGCAGAGACTTGTAGGAACTAAATACAGCCACACACAAAGTGTGGCTTTCAGGATGCTCCAGTAGCTCAAGGCATGCACAACATGCTCTCAGAGAGGAACACAAGGGCAACACAATAATTCACAATGTAAGAAATAAACAGCAAAGTAACAACAACAGTAGGCACTGCAAAGCCTACTTCCCAGGCTCTTCTTGCAGGTGCTGTTTCCTCCTGAGAGAAGCCTCAAAGCCTGCATCAGTATGTTGCAGAGACACACTGCTCCAAAGTAAATGCACACTGTTAAACACATAAATTGCTTTTGAACCCCAGAGATATGAGGACAATGTGCAGCTTGCATGCAGCCCAGATAGTAAGCTGGTCAGCCACTTCAAACTCACATGCTCACTGCCTCTGGATCAGCATTTTCTCCTCACTAATTAAGCACTCAGAAATGAAACACTTCAATGACTAGAATATGTGTTAGCAAGCAATCAAGACTCCAGTCTCCCTTAGGATTCCTGCTCCACGTGCACCTGAGAAAGAGACACGCAGTTTCCATTTTCACTGCAGTAACATTCAACAGAGTGCTCATTTAACAACAACCCTTGTAACTCCCTGGGTCATTTTAAACAAACACACACAACAAAATTCAAAACACCAACACTGGCCAGATTTGGCCTCTGTTTCATGAAAGGTAACTTACGAACTGCGAACCTCAGAGGAGAGAAGCGTTATTCAAGAGCCAGAGTCCTTCTGTGTCAGACACTCTCCAGCCCTGCTGTGGTCTCTCAGATCCCGTTGTGAGGCTCGGGTCTACGTAAAAGGTGTCATCATGTACCGAGAAACACACTGGGGGTGTCAAAAATACAGCCATTCCCCTCATACCAGGAATCACTCATGGTCACCCCGTGTAGCCACTGCAAGCTGCCACAACTTGAGGGGGAAGGCACCCCAGGCTGGGCACTATACCATGGCACAGCAGGGTAGGTGGAACATCAGACCATGGAAACAGTTTGGCTCCAAGAGAGGGGCAGCTGCTGCTGGAAGTGCACATCTCCTTTTTTAATGCAATAGCATTTAGGCTGTTATCTCACAACATATTTCTCGCTTCTCTGTCACAAAATTCCCCGACTGGTCAAGAGGGCTGTGATGTCATCACCACCGCCAAATTTGAAAATCTGAGGACTAGAATGTTCTGGAAACTTCCACTGGATTACCGTATGAGATTTTACTAATCCATCCTACTAATCAACCTCAACCCACCCAATAATCCCCACAAATTCACCTGACGCCACCAACTCATCCTCATTAATTCACCTTAATCCACCCACTAATCCTCACGGATCCATCTTAATAGAATTTCTGGGGTGAGCCTATCTGCAAAATTTTGAGGGTCCTTCAGAATTTTACGGGTAGTGCCAACTTCCAAATGCTATCCCATTTTCTTCTTTAAGAATGTGGTTAAGGTGGTCCCCCAAGTTTTTTTTTCACTACCACCCATCACCGACTTGTGGTGGCAAGTCATTTGAAGAGCTCTTCACCGCCACAAGCGTCCCAGCTGTGGCAATCACTCCACATTCCCACAGCAATGCAATAAACTTATATTAGCATTCGAGGTGAAGATTGTGCTCAAGCTTCCACTAGAAACATCCTATGCTGCTGGCCAAGTCAGTCCATCATGCAATGCCTTCACATACAAACGTTTGTCAGTGCTGAGCTACAGCAAATAAAGCAGAACAGGAAGATAGTAACGAGCTTAAAGCCTCCAAAAACTTCCAAAATAAAAGAAAAACAATTGTATGTGAATATCAGGTCAACAATAAAAAAAGTGAAATAACAATTAAATACAATGCTGTGGAGATAAAAAGAGCCAGGAAAAGCCCATGCACTGTACCATCACAAAGGGCCCAAATAAATTTGTGAGCCAGTGTGGCAGGCCCCAAAAGACCATAATGGTATACAGTCATGAGCACCAGCTGCATGGTGGCAAGTGGCTCAAGTGCATTGCACTGCACACTATTCCTTGACAGAAATATATCCAATCACATTTCCTCTGCTTGTTCACAAGTTTACAAGAGACGCCCGCAAAAATATGACTATATGTCATTGGCAATTGGTTATTTTGTCCCCTCAAAGAGGGCTTCACCTGAAGGGCCACACGCCTTTTCAGGCGGATGTTTGTGCTGCAGTGCTCCAACTCCTCAGGAAGCCCAGCCACCAATTTTGCCTCGTGTGTGGTCTGTAGCACCGCATCAATGCCGTAACACTTGACAGGATTTGAGGGCTACATTCTCCAAATTAGAACTTTGGTTCTCGGTGTGAAATGTGCAGCCCCACGGGAAGACAAATGCACACCTAGGTCTGCGCAGCTGCCCTTCTTCTGCACCAGGAGAAGAAACAAAGAAACTACCCACAGTTTTCTTCTTCTTTTTCTTTGGCTCAATATGAGCTGGAACAGTTTGGCTTGGCTTGATCATCAGCCAAACACAGACTCACAAAATGCTATTGTTAAAAGACCAACGTTATGCGAATCAGAAGTGACCCCATGCAAGCACACATCGTCTCCTGCATAACCCAGGACATTTGCACCCATGGCACAAAACGGGTGGACTGAGAGCAGGTACGGTTTGGCAATGCCCTCGACTGGAAGTGACCATGGGCGATGCGGAGCCAGCAGGAGGAGATGGTGGTGGTCACTGCAGTGGCGGCGGTGATAGCAGCAGCCAGGGAAGCGGCAGCCACTGTTTGGCAGCCATCACACAAAGCACTCCAGCTTGGCACACAGCTTGTACTCCAGCTCGGCCGTGTTGTACAACTCGAGGCCCTGCATAGCAGCAACGACCACTCAGCTCCCACCGATGACATCGGGACATGCCGGTGGCAAAAGCAGGGGCAGGTTTACGGGTCATGCTTGGAGGGGCCAGTCCCATCTGAGCGATGTATTTATTTGACTTTTTTGGCTGAAAGATTGGGCTCTGCATGATTTTCCCATGTAAAATTTCCTGTCTTGGGGGTGGGTGGAATGTGAGAAGAAAGCAGCACTCACGTTGTCAATTTCACGCTGCAGGTCGTGGAGCTGCTTCTCGTGAACCTTCTTGAGGCGCTCGCGTTCCTTGCTCTGCTTCAGTGCCGCCGACTTGCGCTCCTCAATGAACTTCTTGGTGTTGTTGCTGTTCTTCTCACGCAAACGCCTGCATCGAAAGGCCAGCATAAGCATGTCCGTGCAAAACCGGGTGTAAATTGGTTAATGTACTGGTTTCAACTGGTTTAATGTGCAACCAGCAGGAAGTCTACTGCTTTACTGCTGACTGCAGTGACCCCGGTCATAGTGCACAACTGATGCACCCAGCAGGAAGACCAGCAGTTTTCTGATGGCTGAAGTAGTTCAAGAAGGACAGTAGCTGGTTTTGCATTGGGATCTACTATTCCAGAGCAAATCTGCTAGCTTTCTATTGGTCCAAGTCCAGTAAAGCATTAACTGGATTTCTGTTGTAATTATTTTAATGTTTGTTTTAATGTTGTAATGAATTTGTGTGGCAATTATTTTGTTAGAAAGAAATTACTGATGCATTCATGTTATTTATTTTGTTTTCTGGCAATTAAGAGACATATCATTTCCTTGCTTCTGTGATGCTGTCACGTGTGTAAAGGCGCCTGTAGCTTTTACTGCTGGCCTCCAACATCACGTATTTATATGGTGCCAATAAAGCATTATTATTGAGGTGGTCTTAACTGCGTTGGCATCTCCCACCTAATAGCGACTGGTTCGCGATGGTGATACAGGTGGCAGTGCATCTTGTCAAAGTGGGTGCTGATAGGAGAGCAGACATTAAGTAACTGAAACGAGTTTTCAACTAGCGGTAGATTAGACGGGCTCCATGATCGAGTGAAGAGATGCCAGTTCTGAAGAAACGTGTTTATTCTGCCAACATAGACATTCCATGCCATAAACAGAAATATTACTTCTTCCCAATCATATTAGAGTGTTATTGGAGCCACACAGCCAAATTTCTGCACCCCAAATGAAAGGACTGAAGCTCTGTGACAGCCATACTAGACAAGTGCCACACATCAAGGTCACAGTGAACTAAAAGCCAAACTGAACAAAAAAGCTTGTAGCACCCACCGATGCCACAATGTAGTGACGCTCAGTATGGCACTCCCAGCTGGTGCCAGCTATGCAATGCGGCAGAACATGAAAATAAAGTACAGCGGCACGTACCTGGGGCACAAGCCAGGCATGAGCAGTTCAGTCCTAGAAGTCTGCTATGTTGCACCTCTAGTTTTGACGCTCCACTGCAACCCCGCGATTTCCCAACAAGCTTTCCTTTAAGGGATGCTCGAATATTTGAAACTTTGAATACTCTGCGAATAGCATTCACTCTTTTATTCCCATTACACTTTTACTATTCGATCTATTCAAATACAGTAATTTGCGGCCAAATATTGCAGTGTATCCAGACAGTGCTCGCTATAGTTAATAGTAAAATCACTGCTGGGGGGGGGGTCAGCTTAAGATCGAAACCAAAGCATCACACCATAAATAAAGGCAAGTCAAACAAGATATCAGGCATGCTACAAATACGAATCGAATACGAATATGAGGAAAAAAAGGCTTCGAACATCGAATCGAATACCTGTTCAGTACAAAAAAATAATATCAGAAAATGATGAACAAGCAAATGTTGTTGCCCTTATTTTTTTCAAAATAGTGCACGGCCTTTGCAACTAAAATAAGCAAAACTAGACTGCCTCAGTACCATAAAAAAACATAATGTGCACAGAAATGTATACTACTTGATTAGACAGCATAACAGTATCCAAACTATAATGAGGTCATGCAAAACAAAATCCATAAAATGACAAGACTGGCAACAAAAAATAACATGATGACTAGTAAAACCTCATTCATTTGGAGTTCAAGGGACAGGAAGAAATGCTCGGTTCATGCGAAAGCCTCGGCTTGTTAAATTAACCGTGCCAAATGCGAAGATGCAGTAAGGCCTTATGAGGCGGCTTCATCGCGCTAACAGCTGTGAGCTCATGACGAGCCGCCCGTTTTAGTGTGCTGGAAGAACAGCACAAATGCAAGCAAGAGGACGGGGAACACACACTGGCGTCGGAACGGCGAGATGGTTTCTAAAAAAGAAAAAGAAATCACCTGCAACACACCAGTCGGCGTCCGAAAGCTGCGCGGAGCTGGGATTGGACTACCGGCGAATGCGCTGGCTGACAGTTGGAGTTGCCGCGGGGCAGCGACGAACTTCAGAAACCGAAACTACCCGGCCAGGCTATTTTTTTGACCTAGTGACAGGGGCCTTCCGATCGTTGCCACGCCTGCCGTTACGGCCACTTAAGAGGTGCGCGGGTTACAATGCACTATGCAATAGGCGGGATTTTTACAGGATTGCTTGCCCTGTTGTGACAACTCGACGAGCCCCTTCAGGAGGCTCCCGCGACATTCTGCAAGTAGGCTTTCCCGCATAGCGTAGTTTACAAAACGGGATGGCTGTGGTCCAGCTCGGAGAGTTATGAAGGCGACAGGACGCTAATAAGGTGGATTGTTGAGCTAGTTGGCGCATGATCGAATAAATTGCAGCGGAAAGTAAACGAAGACTTCGAAGAAACACACAGACAAGGACGATGCTGCACTGACAACTGAACGTTTATTGGAAAGGCCACATATTTATACTTAGAGACCAGCTAGTGCTTCGAATGATATCTTATCAATTCCTGCTTGCATCCCGGCACAGATATCTCACTTCTTTTTTCGATAGGCCAACCGATGGCGTGCTGACGCATTGCTCTCCGGATTCACGGATGGCCCAGGCTTCCAGGATTTCTCTTGTCAGCTTGTCTTTGCTCTTTTTCACTACCTGCACGTGGTGAAGGTCAGCAGGGCTTGTTTGTTTTTTGCAAGTTTCGCAATCTCTGCAGTGTATCGCAAGGTTGGTGCCAGACTTGCCTGCTATGGCTGTTGCGTGCTCTCTTGCTCTGTCGTTGACGCATCTCCCGGTTTGGCCTATGTAATGCTTCCCGCAGAATAGAGGGATACGATAAACGATGCCCTGAAAGCACTGAGAATACCTCGTTCTGTGTCCGATTTGGCAATCGGATTTGTTTTTCTGCCCATTCACTCGCGCGCACATGCCTTTCGCCTTGTTTGGCGCCGTGGGAATGATCTTGATGTTGTGCTTCTTCCCGATCTTTTTGAGATTGTGGGTCAGCCCATGAACGTAGGGAATAACGGAAAACTTCTTTCTTTGAGTCGATGCTTCAGGGGCACTTTCCTTTTCCCTGCCAAGCTTCTTCGGCAGCACGAGGTCTTCTGCTATGCTGCAGAGCAACGCCAAAGGATATCCGGCTTCCTGAAGCCTAGCAACTTGCCTCTGAAGGCCCTGGCTCATCTGGTGTGGACACGACTTCTTTAGAGCAGATTGCAATGCTGCCCTCACAATTCCTCTTTTGACCGTCTTAGAGTGGTTAGAGCTGAAAGGAAGAAACTGCTTCTTTGCTCGAGGCTGGTATGTCCAACATAGGTGCCCCGGCGAGAACTCAAGGCGTATAAGAAGCGTAGTACGCCGTGCTCAGGAAGCTCCCATGTGAACTTGAGCCCTGGACAGCTATTCTGAAAGGTGGTCAGTGTGCTGTCTTTTAGGGTGTCCGTGTCCTCTTTTTTCTGCTCGCATAGCACCAAGTAGTCGTCGACGTACCGGACGATCCTCACGATGCGTCTGTCCTTGGTTGCTTCCTGAATTCTTTTGTCGCAGGCCGCGAGGTATAGATCACTCAGGGCTGGAGCGACTCTGGACCCGATGCACACTCCACTCTTCTGAATGTACAGGGTGTCTTCATGGGAAGCGATGGTGGACATAAGGTAGGCTCCCAACAGCTCCAGGAAGGAGTCCACTGAAACTCCAGCGGCGTTTTGAAACGACACAGCTCCCTGCTTTTCTATAGTGTCTCGTAGAACACTCATCAATTCATCATGTGGGATGGAATAGTACATATCTTCAATGTCGAGTGAAAATCCATAAGAGATGTTCCAGTTGTTACTCTTTATCTCAGAGATTAGCTCTTCAGAGTTCTTGATTCTAAAGGGGTCATCCACGTTTACGTTGCTTAGTTGCTTGGCAAGATAAGCCGAAAGAAGCATCTGCCAAGTGTGTGCTTCTGACAGAATCGCCCGGAAAGGGATCCCAACTTTGTGCGTTTTGGCACTGAAAAACACGGACAGGGTGCTTTGTCTTGTCGCTTTTACCTTGAGGTGGAGCGGCCCTAAGTTGGCGATTTCGAGCATCGATAAAACCTTCTTTTTTGCTGTTGTGAGATGCTTTTTGTGTACTTCACGAAAGTTCTTCTTCATGGCATCCAAGGCTCTCGTTTTGTAGCTGCAGGAATCCAACACCACAAAACCCCCTTCTTTGTCCGCAAGGCACAGCTTCAAGTTTTTTCCTTTCAGTTCCTTTATGACTGGTTCGAAACTTTTCTTGCGTCGTTCACCTGCATTTGACCGACATAAAATGTCAATTCCTTCAGCCACAATTCGGCTGGCGTCTTCATCATCCGCTTTGGCGGCGACATGTCTAACGATGGCGAGCTTCCCTGCAGCGTCAAGTTTAGGTGGAAGCGCGAACTTAGGTCCGTGTTCCAACACGTCATTGGTTAAAGATGATAACTGGAGGTTCCCGACGGTGACCACGGGTTTTTTTTCTTAATTGGACGCGTGTTCTCTGCTTCTCTGTGCAAGCCTTTACAAATGGGAGGAACCACACATTCCACATATGCTCGGTGCAAAATCGTGTGGAAGCGGAATAGTGTCGAAACGAGGTTTCGTCCGAGGCTCTCACCTTGAGAAATTCGTTGAACAGACGAATCTGCCTCCATACTTCTGAACGTAGTATCCTCATCATCTTTCTTGCATTCCCTTGTGTGGGCGAGATCATCCCGAAGAAGGCTCTTAGTTCGTGAGCCAGAAGATTGTTCTGAAGGCAGAGTGACAACATACGGGCCCGGCAGGTGAAGAGGGCGATGTATTGGCACAGGTGTTGTGGTTCCAGTTGATGCGGGTAACAAGTAGAAAGGCTCAAGTTTGTGGAGATTAAGGCTAATAAGGTGGATTGTTGAGCTAGTTGGTGCATGATCGAATAAATGGCAGCGGAAAGTAAATGAAGACTTCGAAGAAACACACAGACGAGGACGATGCTACACTGACAACTGAACGTTTATTGGAAAGGCCGCATATTTATACTTAGAGACCAGCTAGTGCTTCGAATGATATCTTATCAATTCCTGCTTGCATCCCGGCACAGATATCTCACTTCTTTTTTCGATAGGCCAACCGATGGCGTGCTGACGCATTGCTCTCCGGATTCACGGATGGCCCAGGCTTCCAGGATTTCTCTTGTCAGCTTGTCTTTGCTCTTTTTCACTACCTGCACGTGGTGAAGGTCAGCAGGGCTTGTTTGTTTTTTGCAAGTTTCGCAATCTCTGCAGTGTATCGCAAGGTTGGTGCCAGACTTGCCTGCTATGGCTGTTGCGTGCTCTCTTGCTCTGTCGTTGACGCATCTCCCGGTTTGGCCTATGTAATGCTTCCCGCAGAATAGAGGGATACGATAAACGATGCCCTGAAAGCACTGAGAATACCTCGTTCTGTGTCCGATTTGGCAATCGGATTTGTTTTTCTGCCCATTCACTCGCGCGCACATGCTTTTCGCCTTGTTTGGCGCCGTGGGAATGATCTTGATGTTGTGCTTCTTCCCGATCTTTTTGAGATTGTGGGTCAGCCCATGAACGTAGGGAATAACGGAAAACTTCTTTCTTTGAGTCGATGCTTCAGGGGCACTTTCCTTTTCCCTGCCAAGCTTCTTCGGCAGCACGAGGTCTTCTGCTATGCTGCAGAGCAACGCCAAAGGATATCCGGCTTCCTGAAGCCTAGCAACTTGCCTCTGAAGGCCCTGGCTCATCTGGTGTGGACACGACTTCTTTAGAGCAGATTGCAATGCTGCCCTCACAATTCCTCTTTTGACCGTCTTAGAGTGGTTAGAGCTGAAAGGAAGAAACTGCTTCTTTGCTCGAGGCTGGTATGTCCAACATAGGTGCCCCGGCGAGAACTCCAGGCGTATGTCTAAGAAGCGTAGTACGCCGTGCTCAGGAAGCTCCCATGTGAACTTGAGCCCTGGACAGCTATTCTGAAAGGTGGCCAAGCAACTAAGCAACGTAAACGTGGATGACCCCTTTAGAATCAAGAACTCTGAAGAGCTAATCTCTGAGATAAAGAGTAACAACTGGAACATCTCTTATGGATTTTCACTCGACATTGAAGATATGTACTATTCCATCCCACATGATGAATTGATGAGTGTTCTACAAGACACTATAGAAAAGCAGGGAGCTGTGTCGTTTCAAAACGCCGCTGGAGTTTCAGTGGACTCCTTCCTGGAGCTGTTGGGAGCCTACCTTATGTCCACCATCGCTTCCCATGAAGACACCCTGTACATTCAGAAGAGTGGAGTGTGCATCGGGTCCAGAGTCGCTCCAGCCCTGAGTGATCTATACCTCGCGGCCTGCGACAGAAGAATTCAGGAAGCAACCAAGGACAGACGCATCGTGAGGATCGTCCGGTACGTCGACGACTACTTGGTGCTATGCGAGCAGAAAAAAGAGGACACGGACACCCTAAAAGACAGCACACTGACCACCTTTCAGAATAGCTGTCCAGGGCTCAAGTTCACATGGGAGCTTCCTGAGCACGGCGTCCTACGCTTCTTAGACATACGCCTTGAGTTCTCGCCGGGGCACCTATGTTGGGCATACCAGCCTCGAGCAAAGAAGCAGTTTCTTCCTTTCAGCTCTAACCACTCTAAGACGGTCAAAAGAGGAATTGTGAGGGCAGCATTGCAATCTGCTCTAAAGAAGTCGTGTCCACACCAGATGAGCCAGGGCCTTCAGAGGCAAGTTGCTAGGCTTCAGGAAGCCGGATATCCTTTGGCGTTGCTCTGCAGCATAGCAGAAGACCTCGTGCTGCCGAAGAAGCTTGGCAGGGAAAAGGAAAGTGCCCCTGAAGCATCGACTCAAAGAAAGAAGTTTTCCGTTATTCCCTACGTTCATGGGCTGACCCACAATCTCAAAAAGATCGGGAAGAAGCACAACATCAAGATCATTCCCACGGCGCCAAACAAGGCGAAAGGCATGTGCGCGCGAGTGAATGGGCAGAAAAACAAATCCGATTGCCAAATCGGACACAGAACGAGGTATTCTCAGTGCTTTCAGGGCATCGTTTATCGTATCCCTCTATTCTGCGGGAAGCATTACATAGGCCAAACCGGGAGATGCGTCAACGACAGAGCAAGAGAGCACGCAACAGCCATAGCAGGCAAGTCTGGCACCAACCTTGCGATACACTGCAGAGATTGCGAAACTTGCAAAAAACAAACAAGCCCTGCTGACCTTCACCACGTGCAGGTAGTGAAAAAGAGCAAAGACAAGCTGACAAGAGAAATCCTGGAAGCCTGGGCCATCCGTGAATCCGGAGAGCAATGCGTCAGCACGCCATCGGTTGGCCTATCGAAAAAAGAAGTGAGATATCTGTGCCGGGATGCAAGCAGGAATTGATAAGATATCATTCGAAGCACTGGCTGGTCTCTAAGTATAAATATGCGGCCTTTCCAATTAACGTTCAGTTGTCAGGACAGGACGCATTCTTCGGATGTGGGCATTCAATATGTAACGTATTACGGTAAGATTAAAAAAAAGCGCGATTTCGCGTTGCGATTGTTCGATGCGCGCCGTCGGCCATCTTGTTTGCAGCACGTGTGATATGTGGGAAAGCCCACTTAGCGGCTTCGGAATGCGATCGGTCCGCGTGATAATCGACGGAGAAGGAAGGGAATAGGATGTCTGTATTGATTTCCTAGAATATTTAACTCGACCATTGGCTAATTTGCCCAGATATTGTGGTTTTTTTCACGGTCGAAATGATGAATGTCGGCACGGTATACGATCGCTGGCGAGTATTCGCGAATTTTCGAATATTCGAAAATACTCGAATATCAATTTCTCGAACACGAATCGAATCTCAAACATATTCGATTTGTATTCGAAATTTCGAATATTCGCACACCCCTACTAACAATACTTCCGCACCGATTTGCTGTGGCAAAGCGAAATTATCGCATATAATCTGCTCTGCCGAGCACCACACAAGAGAAGCGGAATAGAGTGAAAGCTCATTAATTCGAATTTCTGGAATTCGAGCAGTACGCCTTGGTCCGTCCATGCTCCGTAGGAGTCTATATAAAACAAAGCCTGTTAATTCGAACCTGAATGACTTGCACCTCCGATAATTCGAACTACACGCTGCGGCGCCTGAGCGGACTAGGCACATGGCGAACCAAGCAACGATCTCGCAAGGCTGCACCGCCTCTTTGGGGGAGATGTGGAGAGGGAAAAAAATGGTGTGCGAGCTCACTGGCAAGGCGTGATAAATGGGTAAGGGCGGGAATCCATGGAGGAAGAGAAGAATGCAGGAATCAGACACGTCGCAGCATCTCCAGCATTCGAATCTAAAACCATGCGGTCATGCAGGAAACCATGATTTCCACGAAACGAATGATTTGGAGTTATTGCTGATGTTCGCTGTGTGTCTTTGTCTCAGTTTTCCAGTGCCCTTTGTGTCACGCTCCGTGCAATTAGCTGCAGCCGGCAGTCAACTTACGCAGTGTGCCCTGGTATAGTGATTTATAAATGTTGTCTGTTTGTGGTAATTCATCATCCCCATCATCAACCTGACTACAACCACTGGAGGGCAAAGGCCTCTCCCATGTCTCTCCAATTAACCCTGTCCTTTGCCAGTTGTGGCCACCCTATTTCCACAAACTTCTTAATCTCATCCGCCCACCTAACCTTCTGCCACCCCCTGTTACGCTTGCCTTGTCTTGGAATCCACTCCATTACACTTAAGGACCAGCAGTTATTTTGCCTTCGCATTAAATGCCCTGCCCAAGCCGATTTCTTTCCCTTGATTTCGACCAGGATGTCATTGATCCGTATTAATGACTCCCCAGAAAGCAGAGCAAAATATATGGTAAATAAGCGATCTCCCTGTTCCCATTGACATTATTCCTCCAAGAGCAGTTTTCTCAGCTCCAAAGCCCATATGAACTGTGGAAGACGCAGGTGCACATTGGCAGTGTTGACAAACTGCATTTACTCGCGTAATATGCATCCTCGCATAATTTGCGCACCCATAATTTATTTAAATGTTTATAAAAAAAACTTCCATTTGCATATTTTGCGCTACCTGCTGCAGCAGACCACGAGCATGCACGTGGGTGTATGCAAGACAAGCTTGGGAAGATCGGTGCGTCCGCATCACCGTATGTGGCTGTGAATGATATGAGTGTCCAGGGGGTGAATTGTGCACCGTTTACCAGGCTAACTTGCACGGGCGGTTGCTGGTTGGTGACAGTTGCACGTGTGCTAGAATCCAAAACTACTGAACCTTTTGCTATTCGCTTTGCCACTAGTCAACTGGGCTGCAAGTGAGGGTGCCGTTTTATTGCCTGTTACCTACATTTGCCTCTCACCGCTGGCTTCATGACTGTTATATTGTTGCGTGCTTATTACTTTGATGTGCATGCACCATCATTGCATCCCGCGGGGAAATACATACCGTGGGGCTTGGCGGGAAGGGGTATGCGCACTATATTTGGAGTCAACTCTCTTGTTGGCCAGTGAGGGGTGCGAGTTGGGGGGTCAACGTAGAGGCAGCAATATCCAGTATATATTGTGCATTATGAAATTTGTAGAGTTTTTAGGACATGTTCACAAAATTTTTGCATACTTTTTGCACCCCCTTTTTAAAGCCTTAATGCAAAGAAAAAAGTGCGCAAACTATGAGAGGAAATACGATATTCAGTTGGCATACGTTTATATAGCCACATGGTGGACGCTCGGTGCACATTTTCAAGGAGGCTCCTGCAAATCACATCAGCAACACACTAAATGCTGGCTATATTGTCTTCGGTACACATAGCTGCAGGTAAGCCCATTGGCATGCGATAGTTGCAACAGAGATTATGTGCTACTATAATGAAGCAAAAGCTATAAACCAAAAAGTTGCTTGGCTTTGTTATTATTCCGCTGTACATGCCAACGTAACAATGGAGCTTGAAGCAGAGAAGCGTGATGAACGCAATGCCCTCACACAACTTCTCAGCGTGACATGCGGTCAGAGCAAAGGTGCTGGTCACAGCTGCCAATAGTTGTACAACACGGCGCAAGGCATTTTTGATGCAGTGCAGTTGTCACGCTGCCCGTCAGGCTGGCTGTCCAATGGCTCACCGTTCTCGCTCGGCCTTGTTGCGCAAAGTCTTGTCGCTGGACACCTCACGTGCTGTCTCCACAGACACCTTGGCCTGCTTGGTCTTCATCTCTTTGTTTTCCCTGCAGTGGGTGAGTGCAGAATGTTTACACTTCGCACAGCTGCGAGGAATTGCCCTCACAACTCAATCTCACTGCACCAACCTGCATGCTCAAAAACACCTTTCTGTTACATCTGTCTAGGAACCGGCATCTAGAGGGTGCATCACCAATGGCGACTCCATCTGGGAATCAGTGTTTTTCTTTTCAGATTACTAAACACTGGCACGCAGGCTAGTCGTCAGCATTCAACATGAACATGTGTGCAGTAAGTATATCAGCTCCTCATCAAGCCTTTTCCTTACAAACTTCAGACCAGTCCACCAACTCAGGAGATGACAGATAATCACCTCTTTGTAAGCTGCACGCAATATACCCAAGTGCCCTGTCATCTGTCATGTGCTCCACGTCTCATTGTGTACCATTGCGTACTGAAGTGTTATTTGTTCATAACAATTAGACCACCAGAGAAGTTGCCAAGGCCTTTCATATTATCAGGAAATCTAATGGATGCGTCAGCAAACCATCTTTAGTTTTATCTTCAAGAGAAATGGCCATGCTTCACAATGGGTAGCATGTTCGACGGGTACAATATGTGCGTTTGAGTGCCTTTATATTTTTATTTTTGTTTTTAATCGCTCCATCTATGTGTGACTATGCGCGTGTGCACTCGCTTTATGCGTGTATAAACTGACTTGCTTACTTCAAATAAAATCCAGTTGTAAGTTGAGCGTTGCGTTTGTTTCTTCTTGCTCTATATCGTGCTGCCTAGTACTGTAGAAAAAAAGCTCGTTATGGGTTACCAACACGCCCAATCTGCCGTTCTTCTATAGTAGAATGACTTGCCTTTCCAATGTAATGACATATTGTTCAACTTCCGAGGCCTGAATTGGGAACAGGTGGGGACAAGAGTTAATACAGAATACCTAAATAATCTGCGATTCGCTGATGACATTGCCTTGCTGAGTCACTCGGAAGATGCATTGCAAAGCATGATCGATGAGTTAGACGGGCAGAGCAGAGCGCTGGGCCTAAAAAATAACATGCAGAAAACCAAAGTAATGTTCAACAGCCTAGCAAGAGAACAACAGTTCACAATTGGCAGCGAGATGCTGGAAGTGGTAAACGAATAAGTCTACTTGGGGCAGGTAGTGACAGCTGAAATCGGATCACGAAGGAAATAACTAGAAGGATAAGAATAGGGTGGAGCGCATATGGCAGGTTCTCTCAAATCATGAATGGAAGTTTACCAATATCCCTGGTGGTGATGGCTTTCTATGGCACAAGGGCAACTGTGGCCAAAGAGCGCCAAGGCACAAGGTGTTTTCGATTACTCAAGGTGGGGTCAAAGACCCATTTCCGAAGCATTTCACTCTAAAGAAGCCGAGCACCAGGCAGGGGAAAGCTTGTACCCATTGTATTACCGGTGGGTACCCGGCAGTACTGGGAATCGAACCCCGCACCTCCCGCATGCGAGGCGGATGCTCAACCACTTGGCTACCACTGCGGTACACCAATATCCTACAGCTATCCCTACCACTACAGATACAGCTGGTGTACACTTTTCTCTTGAGGGACCAATATCCCTGAAGAGAAAAGTGTACACCAGCTGTATCTTACCGGTACTCACCTACGGGGCATGGAGGCTAACGAAAAGGGTTCTACTTAAGGACAGCGCAGCGAGCCATGGAAAGAAAAATGATAGGTGTAACGTTAAGAGACCGGAAGCGGGCAGAGTGGGTGAGGGAACAAACACGGGTTAATGACATCCTGGTCCAAATCAAGAGGAAGAAATGGGCTTGGGCAGGGCATGTAATGCGAAGGCAAGATAACCGCTGGTCCTTAAGGGTAACGGAGTGGATTCCAAGAGAAAGTAAGCGTAGCAGGGGGCGGCAGAAGGTTAAGTGAGCGGATGAGGTTAAGAAGTTTGCAGGCACAGGGGTGGGCGCAGCTGGCAAAGGACAGGGTTAATTGGAGAGACATGGGAGAGGCCTTTGCCCTGCAGTGGGTGTAGTCAGGCTGATGATGATGATGATGATGATTGTTCAACTTCAATTTCCCAGCCACACTACCACTCCCTCCGATATCTAGTTGCCCTTGTGGCACTTAGAGCCTGCTATACCTGCAAAGTTCAAGCGATAGCACTTCTGCAACCTTTCCCAACTATTCCAACAGACAAGTTCAGCTCATTTTCATTAATCAGGTTTGCAAGTGAATGTGACTCCCCTGCCCCTCAACTAGAAATCAAACGGTCTATGCTAAAGTGGTCCACTGCACTGTTACAGGCTCAAACAGTTCCAGGTGAGCTGATCCCAGGTGAGCAGAATTAGGGTGGGCAATTAGCTGTGTAGCCATTTAGAATTTAGATCGATTCAATGACAGTATAGAAGACAAGACAACCACACTGCTGGTGGGATCCGAACCCACAACCTCCTGGTTGCATGAGTGCCAAAGCATTAGTCCTAAGCATTAGGCTGAAGCATCAGTCTACGGTACAGTACTGTGCACCTTTATTGTGAAAACTTGAAAAATTTTTCCCGCCACAACCGCTGGCTCATTTGTGGTGAAGCTGCGTACAGAGCTTGTGTATTGTGGAAACTTTTGTGTCATAGTAAGTCTGACAATGGTACTTACTTAGTAGGGCCACGCATGATGCAAACTCGTAATTGTCTGCACCGAGATTGATGAACTGAAATCCGTCAGTGCCAGGTTGTCGCAGAAGGGCAGCGGTGGCGCCATCAAAGGATTCGTGCACATTGCAAAGCTTGCCCCGGTGCGTTTCACTTTGTGGTGTTTGCCTCTGCAGACAACAGATGGCATCACCACCGCCCTCTGGCGAAAACTCTGCATTGATGGCTTTTGGTCCATCAATCTCGGCGCAGACGATTATGAGTTTGCATCATGCAAAGTGGAATCAGGTAAGTACCGTTGTCAAACTTACTATGAGACAAAAGTTACAATACGCAATCTCCATGCGCAGTTTCACTCTGAACGAGCCAGCGGTTGAGGCAGGAAAATTTTTAATAGTCTTCATGATAAAAATGCACAATACTGTATAGTGAAATAAACAAACAATACAAAAATTTTAACACAGCATTTCTTTTTCAATGCAAAAATGCAGGTTCTGGCACACCCGCTTTTTGTGACAGCACAACGGCGCCAAGACAATTAAGAGCTCTTCAATAACAATGACAGCACAGGCACTGTCTTGAGACAATATGACTCAGATACCAGTTAAGAGTGGTGAGCACAATTACTTTATGGCCAGCACCTAGCCAGTCACCCTAGCAATAGAAAACAACAGCACTGCCACTGTGATGGCACTGAATGACAACATGTATGGTGCTGAAAGAACTGGCTCAAGATAGGCTTACTAACAAAAAAAAAGGGGGCATATTGTGCATATGTTATCTATAACACACGTACAATAGTCCTCATCTGCAAGTTAGAACAGAGTTTCCTGTGTTGACACAATCTGCATTAATATTTATGCACATTCTTCAAGGCTGGCAATGGACATGATCGATACGACTTCTGCAAAGCCATCTTTACATGAAACCTACTGTACTCAGACCAAAACTGCAAAGCAAATCGGAAAAGTCATGTGTCCAACTGGAATGCTATTAGCATGAAGCCGCTGCCATAACTGTGTCTACATCAATGCACAACACTAGGTGCCCTAATGTGCATGACAAAAGCACAATTGGCAAAGCACATTGTTATGTTTTTTTTTTGCACCCAGCATCCTGCAGGCATATGTGCAAATTTTTTTCCCTCTCAACATGTATGCTACATCCAAGTAAACCCTTCTGCTTGGCCTACCGCTTGGTACTAAGCTACAACTGGGTGCTTCAAGAAAGTAAGCAGTTATCTGCCGGACAATGTCACCACTCCCAAGAAAAATAACATCAGTAAGTAAACACAGTTGCTCCAGTTGTAATGATTCCCTTTAAAGTGGCACTAGTAAAGATGGTTCTGACAAAGAACACTTCCACATGAGCAAAACATGTCATCGTACTAGTTGGCAGGTTTCTTGGAAAGGCTATGAAAATTTGCGGAAACCAGACAACACAGAGAAAGAACACAGGATGAGTGCACTTACACTTGAGCTTGAGCAAAGGAGGCCTGCATCAAGTGGTGTGCATTGCGGTAAACTAGTACAGGCTTGCTTGTTGGCGCATGACATGGCTTATTGTGTGACCTTTGGGCCATGCAGACCACTGGCTGATGGCCCTTTCTTTTTTGCATGTTTGGAAAATTCAGTGCAAGACAAGACGAAAAGCAAGAACATGTGCACGAGCACTGGTGTGTTTTCTTTCTTTCCGTCTAGCTTTGCACTCAATTTTCCAAATATGCATCCACTCCAACTCGCCAAATTCAGCATCCTTGTGCCCTTTTTTTTTTTTTAGTTTCACAGGCCAAACTTTGATACTTTGAAGTTAAGTCACTTGAACACCAACCTCGTATGTTTATTTCTAACTCCTACTATGATATGCTTTTACTACTTTGCTGCTTACTCCTAGTATAATGCTTTCAGAAAAGTCCGGCCCCTATCTATAAAACACCCAGCATGGCAGTGGGGAAGGTAGTGAAAGCACACAAACATGTTATGCTCCCAGGCCTGTGTTAATCATTTTACAGCGACAGCTGTTAAGGGCACATTTCAGAGATTTGCGTCGGTGGCGGCAACAGTGTGTGTGTGTGAACTAGTACTTGTGCCATCAGCAACTCTGCACGTAGAGAGAGCCACTTGATGGCACAGCAAACAGTGCATTCGAACTGCAAACTGCGTTGCTGAATCTTGCAATGCACAGTGTCAATTTTTAGTAGTGGTGCTTTATGAGTCATCCATTAGCTAGAGCACATACAAAATCACGCCGCTCATTTTCATGCTTGAAACTACAGCTGATATCCCAGTACAACTAACATTAAGGTGTCGCTGTCCCTTCCATGCTTAGCGTCTCGCAGAACAATAGCACTTATCTGCCTCTTTCACAGAATTGTTTACATCCATCATGCTTTCACCCTACCTCTTACACAAGTGAGTTGCACACCACATCAACTGCACACTCAACTCAGTTTCAAATGCCTTTCCAGAAGACCCACCGCTTTCAACTCATCAGCCCTGCCCCGTGCAATCATTTATTGGAATAGTTTTCCTGACAACCTTGCGCCTGTCTCTCACCCCGTTATCATCAAACAAACAAACAAAAAAAAGAATCTGGTGTACGTTGACCTATAGTGTTTTCGCTTCGTTCCATTTTTCAGTTGGTTAATTTGTTTACTATTCTACAACGATGTTCAAATAACAATGTTCAATTTACTTCTGTTCTCACCCCAGTTTCTAATGTAACCCCCCCCCCCCCTCCTCCCCCCCCTCCCCCCACATAATACTTCAGTTCAGTTGCAGTCTGTGAGGTGTCTGATTAAATGTAAGGTGACCTTGTGTTGTGGCAAAGTGAGTCTCGACAGATGGCAGTGCTTGCCTCTCAAACTTGGCGTCCAGCTGCTTCATCTGGGCGGCCTGTGCCTTGAGCATGAGCGTGCGCAGCAGTGCCCCCTGCTGGGTGAGCTGCTGCCGCAGCAGCTCCCACTCCTGGCTGCGCTGCGAGGCCAGTAGGGAGGACCACTGGTGCATCTGGTTCACCACCAGTGAGCGCACTGCACAGTCCTCGCTCGGTGCCGTACCCGAGTCATCTGCAGCCACGGCATCCCGGGGCAGGAGCTTCTCCACTGCCAGGCACTGCTGCTTCTGCACCTGTACTCAGCACCCAAAATCAACAGCAGCTGCTGCAAAATGCTGTCGTGGCCTAGTCAGCTGGTTAATGAAATAAAATACAAACCGCACAGAAAGAATTCACACAGAGCACAACAAGGCCCATTGAAAGCATGCAGGCATTGAGACACAATTGATGCAAGCTATTTAATCACCATGCCTGATTTAGCTCCAACAGTAGTGCCCAGAGTGACACAGGCATACTAACGGTAATCTGCTAAGGGCTGATTGGACAGAAGTCAGGAGCCGATTAGCTCAGCAGCCTCTGTTGGTGAAGCTTTCTTCTCCACCCTCCTTGGCTCCATGTAGTCTATGATCAAAATGGCGCCACTTGCAACCACTTGGGCCATGTTCTTTTTAGGGTACCCGTATACACAATGGGCATCCGTAAACTGCGAAAACATAGCAGGAAAGTCTCGTCGAAGAACAGCAAGATCAGACTCTCATGAATGCACACACTGGTAACAGCTCAGCTATGCCCACTGCAAGACTGCCTCATTGATATCATCAGCACTGTCCCGTTTCAGCTGCGTGTACATTTTCCTAATCTCATCAGCACTCCTGGCTCTGCCATACCCTGCCACAATTTTTCCAGCTTGTAATCCGCTCCATTAACCTCAAAGGTACTATCAATGAACTGTGTTCCACGCGACGACCCCTGCCCACATCCACTGCTTCATCTTGATTTTCAGCTAAAAATCATTAAATTGTGTCTGTTCTGTGACTTACTCTGCTCTCCCTTTGTCTCTTAAAGTTACACCTATCATTTTTCTTTCCATAGCTCGCTGCGCTGACCTCAATTTAAGTTGAACCCTTTTCATTCGCCTCCCCAGTTTCTGCTCCAAACGTGAGCAAGACAGAGCTATTAATATTGTCATGTAGTGGCGACGGCAGCCAAGTAGACAGCAAGGAGGGCTTCCAAAAGGAACTGTTTATTGGGCAGGCCTGCGCCCACAAAGAACTGAATGACTCAGCGGCAGTGTAGCAATAAGAGTGCTCCGTGGTCGTCGGACAGTGCTCAGTTTAATGCTAACAATGACTTTCGAGATATGGCTTGCAAAGTAACCACAACAGTCTGGAACAAAGTAGAATCAGTTCCGCCTGTTTGCGAGCATTCGAGATAGAACTGGTTGCATCTTGCATCACAGACAAAATGATAAGGCCACGTGCAATGAGCGTGAGCAAATAAATTTTACAAAACTCTGCGGCACTATATACTTTCCTCTCGGAGGCGTACCGGTAAGCTGCTATATGTGACTTAAGAGCACCTGTCAAATATGCATTTCATTTCATCCTTATTCTTCCATAGTTCACTCTCAAGGCTAAGATTTACGGTCATTAGAGAGTTTTAGTTTCACGTACGTAGAGCTCTTACGGGTGACCAGTGCGCATGCGCAGAACGCAAAGGGTATGCGTGAGTCTCATGTACGTACGTGAGATTCGGATTTTTACATTGCGGTCTTTGCGTTGCTTGCGTACGTAGTGTTGACAAACATGGCGGCGCCCTGCCCGCCGCTTCACAGCGATAACAGCTTCGTCGCTATCTCTCGAAGCAATATCGTGTTCTAAACTGTTGTATTCGCCTTCGATTTGCCCATCATTGCCCTCGCATAAGGTTTCAAGCGACAAATAGCTTTTGTTTTTCAGACAGAAGGGCGATTTTTCAGCTGTTAAGCCTGACGAAGTAGCGTTGGTCGTCGTCATAGCAACGGTCGCGCTATGAATGGCTTGGCTTATAGACTTGTCTTGGATGATTTAGGCTACAACCAGTGTCTGTGTTTCTTAGTAGATGGCACTAGGCATAACGTGCAGCGTGTTTCGCGTACGTGTAACTATAAGGGTTTCAAACCACCTGTGTGCAGGCTGCGTAGACTTCTCACGTTTGCGTACGTGAAACTAAAACACTCTATTATCTGCGCTAGGTAGTTGTATTTCCTTACCACATTCAATACTTCACTTCCCATCATAAAGGGTTGATCCCTTCCCAGACTGCTGGCCATTATTTTCGTTTCCTTTATGTTAACTTTTAGTCCCACCATTCAACTCATTCAGGTCCTCAATCATGCGCTGTGATTTGTTGCCTGAGTTACTTAGCAGGCCAATGTCAGCAAATTGCAGGTTAGCCCTATTTCCCAGCTCTTTTTAATTCAATCCTGAGTAAGCATGCAATGAGAGCAGCAGAGAGATTGCGTCACCTCTCCTGACACCCCTCCTGACTGGTGTCCTATAACTGCAGGAAAAATAAATATATACACTTGCGTGCACGTGTGCACATGCGCGCATGCACGCACACACACACACACAGTATGAGGTATAAACCAGAAATACAAGAAAATCAAACCAGAATGCATCCTTGCATTTACCTAACATGGAAGTGGCTAGGTAATTCCTACTCCTTTTCTTAATACCAGAGAACAGCATTTACATTACATATCACCTTCTATTTTTAATGTTTATGAATTAAATCACTGATTCACTCTCCTCATACTGTAATCTCTACCTCGTGTGCACCACAGTTCAATTTTGAATGTTCCCTAGTCTGTATCCTTATCTGTAGTCTTATGTTATCCTGTGATTGAGTTTTATTCTTCTGTTTAAACTGTGATCCGTGCCCTACTTTTGAAACAACTTTGCATATTTCTTAATTTCATACCATTTGTTTAATAAAAACTTTGTATCGATTTACGGTCATTAGCGTATGAGTGCTTACGTGCGTTATACGTAACCATTTAGCGGCAGGTTACGGTATAAATTGCATGAGCATTTTTAGTTTATCGTATGCCAACCCGAACACAATCATAGCGCAGGCTGCAGTGGCGCCATCTGGTGTTAAAACGTGACAATATTTTGCGACAAATTATTCGCACTTAGCCAATGTTATCCAAATAGTATCAAGTAGATAGCTAGTTACATGGCCAGTTAGGTCGAGCCAGGGCCTAATTTTTTTTAGGTAACTGAACCGAGCAAGGTTTTTAATGATGAAATCTTGAGTTCTTTCGGCCCCTTTTGCATACTGCCGAAACGGCTACATTTCGCAAGGTTATGACTCCCTTGGCGTAAAAGTCAAAATCAAGGCAATCCACAGTCGGCGGTGTGTTGCTAAGAGTTAATAACGGCGGAATCGATACACAGAATCGAAAATTGGGAAAATTTATCCCTCATACGTTCCGCTGTCGGCGACAGGAGGCAAAGCAAATACTATGTGTACCATTTAAAGGCAATGAATATGCCTAAATACCCGATAACCTCAACGAATTCTCTCTGAAGCGGATGACATGGGCACCATCATGCTCACAACGCTATTTTTCCTAGCGTAAGCAAGAGCACGCATGCTAAATTCGAAAAACAGCGTACGCAACGCAAACGTATGTTAAACCTAGATTTGCAATACTGTTTGGCGCATATGCGGTATGAAGGACGCTATTTTATAGAGTTCGCTATGCCTTTGCGTATGTCTGCATACACTTTACTAAAAGTCTCTAATTTCTTCAATTTTCTTCAGCGCACAATTTCCTCGCTTCTGAAAAACAGAGGCTGTGGGCCTGTCAAGCTGTCCAGGAGCAACTTTTTTTTCTTTCCACCACCCTCCCATCTGTAATAAGGTGGTGGCAAAATTAACATCAATATTTCTATTTCAAGCTGAAACCATTCACAAAGCGAAATACTCAACACACCAAACTTGAATTAAGCAATTCAACTTATCGTTATTTTCCCACTGCCATATTTAACCTACCATGGTGGCTCACTGTAGAGGGCGCTCGGCTACTGAGCCAGAGTTCCCGGGTTCGAACCCAATCGCAGTGGCAGCGTTTCGATGGAGGCGAAATGCCAAAAGTGCCCGTGTGCTGTGTGATGTCAGTGCATGTTAAAGATCCCCACCTGAGAATCTTTAACGTATACTGACATCACTCAACACAAGTGCAGGATCCTACTTTGAGGTGCACTGCCATGTTGAAAACTCAACTCCTTCTTTTCTTCTGCTTTCGCTCCTCTCTTCCCTTACAGGGCTGTGGTTCAGGTGACCACTGAGAAGTGAGACAATTACAGCGTCATTTCCTTTCGTACTGATGTAATGAACTAACTTCTTTTTTTTTTCAGAAATGTTGACATCAATTTGGAGTGAGGGTTCATTATGTAAGAAAAAAATTTTTGATTGTGAGCCACAAATCTTCATATACGCCCGCCCGCATGCCTACATGCCCACTTGCAATCATTACGCGAGCAGGTTCCCTAGGTGAGTAAATACGGTAATTAAAAACATGGCTACAAGGCATCGGGAGAAGCAGGTGGAGCTCTTACATGCTGCTTGTCCTTGTGGTGCCTCTTGCGCAGTCCTTCGAGCTCCTTCATCTGCTTACGGCGCAGCTTGATGTAATCCTTCTCTGCCCGCAATGCGTCCACTGTGATGGCTTCCACACGCCACTCCTCTGCAGGTGGAGGATAACAGGCACACCATGGCTCAGAAGAACTTCAAGCCTAGGCCATGCCTCCTTTGGGAATCCTCTCTCAAGCAAAAGTGGCCGGTATTTCAATAGCTGCACTGTGAATGCTCCAGAAAGAACACTTTCCAATATCTGAAGCGCTGTGAAAAACTATGAAGAACTGAACGAACAAGACAACAGGGAGAGCACACTTTTTACAGAGTGCTATATTTGTCCGCGCAAATTCTCCATGACATTTCGAAATAGGCACCATGTCTTTTGATATGTGGTGCCTTTAACATATTCTGTTGGCAAACTAGAGTGCCTCAGCAAACAGAAATAAGCATTCCACATTTTGCAATGCAGAACTCATGAGAAAATGTCTTACTGTGCTTCCATAACACCTAAATATATCCCAATACAAGTGATATCAATATTTTTACCTTTTTCTTGGTGAACTACACTGTAGACTGTTGTCACATACCATTCCAGGTATCTAAATGTGTTGTGCAATATATGACCACACAAAAAATACAAGTGGTGCGCGTGGAAAGCATTTTACAAGATGCTCAACAGTCCCCAGTTTTAAGTATGCATAGCACAACCTCACTGATATGTTCCCGATATATAAGCTCAGAACTACAAGCCATAGAAATGTGCCACTGAGTTACATAGTTTTTTCCATTTGATAGATGATTCCAAGATAATACGGACTCCCGGAAAGTACAAAAATTTCACCAATTTTAATCGTATGATAGGTTTATTGGCCATCTGAACTTCCGCAAACATACCAGCAAGCCCAGCCTGGGAGGCATGTGACATCAGCAGAAAATCAGAAGCAGTCAGCCGCCAGGGCGGCTTTTCTGCAACACATCACTGCAATAGAAGCGAAGTGTTCGAAACTAATGATGTACGAGGGCCGGTTAACGGCGGGATCATGAGGCACAATCTGAAGCACAGCGGCAGTCAACAGCTCCACGAATGGCTTCTCCGCATGCATAAGTGCAATGGGGCGAAGCATCCAAAAAACAGACTTCTTTTATGCGCACAGAAAGACGACACAAAAAGGCAAGGTAGACAGGACGGAGCGCAACTTTCAACTGTTTTATTCCAGAAAAAGTACATGACATTTATACACCAAAAAGAATGGATAGTTATCAGAGCCATTTATTTTCTGGAATAAAACAGTTGAAAGTTGCGCTCCGTCCTGTCTACCTTGCCTTTTTGTGTCGTCTTTCTGTACGCATAAAAGAAGTCTGAGTATGAACCAACTAGCCCCACAACGTATATTACTGGCATCCAAAAAAAAATGACAGTGACAACAAAGGGGTCCTGGCTGCTTCCACCTTTGCCGTCACTGGCCTGGATACATTGCCAAATTATTTTGTGCTAGGGACAAAGCAAATAAAATGTAAGCAGCATAAAAGCTGTTCGGATTTCCTTGTGCTAACAAGCGCTAACCTACCTTTATAGGGAGTGAAAGTGTCAATAAATGCCTTTGCATCAATTCTTGGTCACATTTTTCAAAATCTTGGGTGGTTTTGGTTCATACGTTTGCCTAGATAATATGCTTTCAACCCGCATTTTTTTTAAACATACAAACGGGGTTTTACTGCACTCTGCATACCAACTGCAAAGCGAGGCAGCAAGCGCACCTCTCTTTTCGTCATCCTTCTTTTGCTGGGAGCCCAACTCGGGCCGGTTGACCAGGATATCTGCCTCCTCAATGCCCATGGCACGCATCTGGACGAGCCGTTTCTCCTGGGCCGACAGGAACGCTCGGGGGTCCGACAATGCGTCCATCAGGTCTGCATCGGGACAAAAGGCCACAATCGAGTCCTTGCCTGTGCAGCTGACCGGCTGCCCCTTTGCAACCACTGCACTTTGCCACTTTATGATTTTGTGCCTGAAAAACCCCCTTTCTGTGAAAATACGAGATCCGCAATGTAGGCAGTAACACTTTCGTCACAGCATTCTCAGACAGCACAAATACAGGTTTCACTTTCACCTTTCTCTTCGCTTTGTTATGGTCAGTCTACGATAGCCGCTGTATTGTCTGTCACGATATTTTCCGGGGCGTTAAAAGTAAATTTTAAAACAAGGAGGTACATATCTTAGACATAAGATTGGTTTTAAACCATGATCACATCTGCTGGTCTTTCCAGCAGCACTCACAGAATCCCTTGCTGAGTTATCGTTCAGCTCATTCAAAATTAGTTAAATGTGGAATAGCCGTTGAATGTTTGGGGTCAGGACTTTCAAAATCCTGTGTGCATGGAATGGAAAATAGTTTTTGTCAGCAGGTTCAGAGATTAATATCAGCAGCTTTTCCAGAGGAGACAATTTTGTTTGAAGGCAATAAAATCTCGAAGAAACTTAAGTATTTCAAGAATTGCCATCCATCAGAGTTGTCTGGTATGAAGAGGCATGCGGTTATCCCATACGTTCATCAGTTGTCCCACAGATTAAAGAATGTGGGCACCAGATATGGTATTCCAATGTTGTTTCCAGCCCCGAAAAAACTTGTAAAGTTATGTGCCCTAATCAATGAGAGAGCAAAGGCTAAAAAACAAAAAACTGGTAGTAGAGCCTGCAAGATAAATCGCCAGATTAAGTTCGTGCCATGTACTGAGAAGGTAGTGTATGACGTTGAATTTTCTTGCGGTAAGAGATATACTGAGCAGACCGGAAATTGTGTAAACACCTGTCTACATCAGCATAATACATCGTTAAAGGGTTCCCCGCCATCTAACCTTGCCTTACATTACAGGGAGTGCCCCTTGAATAATATCCCCGATTCCCCCGCTGAGAAATTGTGCACACCTCTTTTCAAAGAAGCCAAAGTTATTTACAGGCATAATGACAAAGAGAAATATGTGAAGCCTACTATATCCATGTGTACGGTGACATGTGCATAAGCACGGCTTCAGTGCTCCTTCATGACTGTGAGATTCAATATCTGGATTCTCATGATTAGAAGTGTTCCGCCCTGTTTGTGTTGGGAGAATGTATTAATACCTGTCATTTTTCAATAAACCTTCAGTTTTTAGTCAGCACTTGTCCTTTTTCTTTCTTGTCTGTCATCGCGGTGCTGTTTTTAGTTCTTCAATTTTCGCCTATTAAAATCATATTCTATGTAGCACACTATGTAGCACAAACACTAGTCACTGAGACCGGCTGGGATGAGTGGTGGTGTTTTTTGCGCTGACTGAAACACCCGTTGCTGTGTTGCCACTGCCAGCCTATGTGAACATGGGAGACCTCCTCATCCCGCCTGATGCCTTGGACAGCTTCATCATATGTCGCTTAGAGACACCTTCACTAGCTTGTTCAGTGCAAGGAGGCACAGGCAAATCTAGTTGACCTCGCGACCCACAGATTTTTCCCTCAGCTCTAGCCTCCACCTTAATAAGATCGCATGTGAGCAGCACACAAAACCAGCTCATAAACCATGTCATGAAGTTTCAATCTATCTCAAGCATTCATTTCACTCATAGTAAAGGCCCTCCTCCCCTTAACTGCCTAGAAGGGAAAAAAAAAGGTGCAAGAAAGTGTGACAAAGAAAGCACCTTGCTACGGTAGTATTTACATGACTGTAAGTCGACCTCCCCACATCACATTTCTGAAAAAAAAAAAAAAAAAAACTTGGAGGTCGTTTACGCTTAGTCTTTAATAATAGAACGCAATAGTACTATCCTGAGGCCTCTGCTTATCGCCACCCGCTATCGGCTGCCACGCGCGGATGCGCCCGTGGGCACATTCCGAAACGAAAATGTATCAGTCACTCGACTACTCTTCCACACTTTCGCCATCGTCCTCACTAGTGCTGCCGTCGTGACCGCTGCTGCGGTCCCACAGCTCGTCGTTCTAACATGGTCTTGCAGCGAAATCCCGGACTTTGCAAACAGCCACATCACGACATTGCGTGGAACAGCTGAAAATTTTGCCTCGCTGCAGCTGCCACATCTGTATCACCGTATCACCCGTTGTGAACGTCGAACTTGCGACCCAGTACGCAGTTCGTTTCTTTGGCGCAAAGAATGACAGCCATCTTGAACGCAGCCGTGAACGAGCGCCGGTCGCTTACCGGACCCGGGGCGCAAATGACAATTGACGAAGCACCACATTAAAAACTTGTGAAACGCGGCCGGCAGTAGTCAAATGCGTAAGAGCCAAAGAGAAACTACGCGTGAGCGGCGTCGGCTCTTTCGTTGGCTACTGACACTCCCTGGCGCCGCTGCAGTTCAGAGTGTGGGTGCCACCGCGATTGGAACAGCGGCCCTTCCATCAACTATTGATGTTCCCTTGAGCGCCGAGTGCGCGGTTGAAAGTAAACAGAAAAAAACTTGCACGACGCCTATTAAAAGTAGAACGCGAGTGCGTTATCGGGCCGCCGCCGTTTATCAGCAGACGAAGTCTGCGACCACATGTGAGGAGTTGGCTGCTGCCGGTTTGCTGCTTATCGACAGCCACCAGTGGTGGCCTAGCGCGGGGTGGGGATGCCGGTTCTGCACGTTGACATAGCAGCTGCTCAAGGCCAGCACCAAGAGCGATGTGATGAAGCCACGCAGCAAAAATGCAGCCACGCGTGCCTGATATCTTGCTTGTCTCACGCCTTTATTTATGGTGCGATGCTTTGGTTTCGATTTTAAGTCGACCACCCCACTTCGGATTTTCAAATTTTGAAAAATAGGTCGACTTACATTCGTGTAAATACGGTATGCTGAAATGCATAGACATGTTTGCTTATTTCACTACGAGTGCCCAAAAGCACTGTCATGTCTGTGATTTAATTTACTTTCCTCAATTACTCATTTGCTTAACTCAGAGTATCTAGATCTAAAATGTAAGGTCATATTCTAATGATCGATCATTTCCGATTCGTGAGATCTCTGTTCACCATGCAAATGCATTCAGCATACATTCTGTTAAAATATACGGCATACGGCTATGTTGTCATTCAAAAATTTCACAAGAAAACTGGGAACATTTGTTGCAATGGTGTTTCAAGTTGTACTCGGGGGGACAATATGATACTACATTTATCACAGCAGAGCTGAATGAGAAAAATATTACAAACTCAAGTGTCACCACCACTATAATATTGTACCTGGGCAAAACCATAAATGCTCACTCAGGCTGACTCACTAAAGTTTGTTGCTCAGCCTATGGGCTCACTCAAACTCTGACTCACGCAGGCCCAGGTTTATTTGGACTCATGATCTCAAACTTATTTAGGCTCACAACTCAATTGGACTCGCACCACATGACGACTCATCCGGGGTCAGTCATTCGTTGCAACTCACGGCTCACTTCGAATCACAACCCATCTGGACTCACTCACTCATTTCGACTCATAACTGATGACTGGTCTCGTAACTAATTTGGGCTCACTGGTACTCTCCTACGGGGCAGAAACATGGAGGCTAACAAAAAGGGTTCAGCTAAAGTTAAGGACAGCGCAGCGAGCCATGGAAAGAAAAATGATAGGTGTAACGTTAAGTGACCGGAAGCGGGCAGAGTGGGTGAGGGAGCAAACACGGGTTAATGACATCCCAGTCGAAATCAAGAAGAAATGGGCTTGGGCAGGGCATGTACTGCGAAAGCAAGATAACCACTGGTCCTTAAGGGTGACGGAGTGGATTCCAAGTGAAGGCAAGCGTAGCAGGGGGCGGCAGAAGGTTAGGTGAGCGGATGAGATTAAGGAGTTTGCGGGCATACGGTGGGCGCAGCTGGCAAAGAAGAGGGCTAACTGGAGAGACGGGAGAGGCCTTTGCTCTGCAGTGGGCGTAGTCAGGCTGATGATGATGATGACTCGTTTCGGCTCAAGATACACATGAGCTCACTGAAGCGCCCAAGTGGCACACTCCCGAGTTGGCCAAGACACACGACAAAGGACCTCCTACCCCCTCACACAGCGACGTAGCGGAACTCGGTCAAAGCTTCTGACACATCCCCACATGGCTCATTACCGCACCTGCACACATTCAAGCAAGCAAAGAAGATGGGACAAAACGACCTCTTCCTCATTTCTGTGAAATCTTCTATTTCGGTCACACACTTCATGTGACCCAGCTACCTTGCCCTCAAGCGTCCTTGGCTGTGGCAGTAAACCTTTCCTCCACTCCACTGTCAGCAAAGGAGGAAAAAAGAAAGAAAAAAACTAAGCATGCACTGTGGTCGCAAGAACACAGACCATGATCTCAGCCTGAGCGCAGACTCACGACCCAGATCATGATCTGCATGAGAGTCCATACTCAGATCATGATCTGAATGTAAGCCTGAGTGAGTAGAGTCATGGGTAAGAATGCTGACCTATGTATAATCTATGTACATGTCGCTGTCTTTTTACTTGGGGCAGTTTACTTGCAACAGAGTCATATGCACTCAAAAATGGCTGAAGTGCATTGCTTAACGGAATAATGGCGCAGATCAAGTGACAGGACAGCAGGAGAGCACAAACACACACAAGCGCCAACTTACAGCTTTACTGTTTGGCTGCCAATACGCCGAATTTATACCAAGCAACACGCCCAAACTGTGAACAATAATCAGTGACGCACATGGACGCGATGTGCGAAGCGGCAAATCATGACATCGCACAAGGCAAGCAACATGACGAGTGCACTAAGCTCTACCGCAGCACGTGGAACATCCCTGTCTCAGATGACTAACTGGAAAAAAACAAGAGGTAAAAGACGGGACGACCCAAGCTAAAACCTAAACTAATCACGAACATATCACCGAAGAAAAAATTATGACGGAAGGCCACGTCACAAAACCAGGGAAATGACAAAGGAGGACTAAAAGGGCTAAAACCATGAGAATGAACCCTGAAACGTCAACAGAACATGGCAAAGACTCAGTGTAAAACAAGACGCATAAAACAAAACTACAAAGCCAACAAAAACACGGCTAAATTCGATGAAAGTGAATGACAAGGAACCTGGTATAAAAGCGTAAAAAACACACTAAGCATGCTGACACGACCTCAGGACCCCGTATGGCGAGAAAAGGACAACAAAATCAAAGCCCTTCAATTAGGTCTGCCACCTCCAAAGTGCTCTCGTTCAGTGAGGAAGGTTAATTCTTTTTTCGTTAGGCAGATTGATGCCGTGCTGATACAAGTCTTCTCAGCTCGCGCTATTTCTTGCGCTTCTACAATTTCATGGGTGAGCTGATCTTTGTGCTTATAAATAACAGAGCATTTCTTCAGTAGCGCCCTGCACTTGCAGGACCTGCAGTGTTCGGCTAAATGGCCTTCAATTGCCAATTGACATAACTTCCTGCGATGTTCCTGCGATGCAGCGAAGTGCATTGACTTCATATAGACACGACAAAGGCTGGAGGAAATGGTCACAAACTGGGCTTTTGCCAGTGGCACCACTGTTGCATCTAAAAAAAAAAAAGGTGTGTGGTGCCCCCACCGCTCACCACAACTAAATCTAGACACCATACACCATCTCAGTGAGCAGCTGAGAAGTCGGGAGAAGGCAGCTGGGCTTGTCACCAGCGCTGCCACTCACTTACCGCAAGTGACAGCAATGTTCATTTAGCGCTCAGGACAGTGTCTGTAATGCTTTGCTGCTAATGCGAGACACATTTAGGGACAAGTCTGCCTCCAAAATATTTGAGTGGGGAATAAAGAACGGTACACATAATTGCAGTGCAGCACCATGCACCTGATTTCAACTCCACACACTCTGAACTTGTGTGCTAAAAGTTGGGTTGCAGCAGTAAGTACACGTTATCAGGAGAAGCAATGCAAATCTGACGCAAACAAGACAGCGTGAAATATCTGCCTTACAGTTTCAGTCAGCAGCAATGGCATAAAGAACAGAACCGCACCTCCCAAGCCATCAGGAACATAGATCTTGAGCTCGATGCAGATGAACAGCATGGCCAACGACATGGGAAAGTTGCCCTCTGTCCGCAGGGACACATGCCGATAACCTTAGGGGGGGGAAGGAGAAGAAAGAGAACAGTGACAGCGAAACCAGACCCAAGACATCCATCACCACAGGAACATCAAACTAAGAAGTTATAAGGCACTCGGCATACACTGGGGGCCCTTCATTTTGGTGAGGTATGTATGCAGGGTTTAATGTGCCAAACCTGCACATGGGCAGACAAAGATGCCATAGTGCAGGCTGCAGTTCAACAGCCCGAAGGTCTTTGATGTGCACTGACAGCAGATAGCACATGGAAGTTATTGCAATTCATCTTCATCAAAATGTGGCTGCTACAGATGAGATTTGATACCACATCCTTGGGCCCAACAGCTGAATGCCATGGCCACAAAGCCAGCACAGTGGGTGAAAAGCCTGCTTTTACTCGATTCTTGCGCCCCGATCAGATTTGTAAAAAATCGGGTTGAATCTGATTTCCAGCAAAAAAATTCACCTCCAATAAAATGTAAATCTTCGAGAAACGATAGTGCTACACAGAGGCAGACATATTGCCCCTGTCTTGCAGAATGATGTACGTTAGGCGGAACGGACAGCATATCAGTGCGTGGCTAAAAGAGAAAGCAAATCCTGTCGAAAATGGCGATTCTTTTTGAAGCTAAGCTGTCCACTGTAGCATATGTCACAAGCACCGTTGTGTTCTGTTATTTTGCCAAACAACTTCCACCACTGTGACCAAGTAACGTGGTTTGGTTGGTCCTGGGGGTTTAGCATCCCAAAGTGACTGAAGCCATGAGGGATGCCCTAATGAAGGGCTTCGGAAATTTCGCCCACATGGGGTTCTTTAACGTGCACTGACATCGCAGACTACACGGGCCTTTAGAGCTTCGCCTCCATCAAAATTCAACCACTGCGACAGGGATACCAAGTAACGTGGGAGATAGCATTAGTGTTTCACATCATAGAATCTTGTGTGAGTGATCTATCCATCAACCTGTCTGCGAAAGAAATATATATTTTTCTGGAACGTAAAGCAAGATTTGCATAACAGCATTCCTGCCAGAAGCATGAACGTGTCATGTGACTAAACTGGGCTGCACTTTTGTTTACGTTTCTTTTGCTCACAAATGTGTGCATGTATATATTGAGGCCTTCTGAATAAAAATGCTAGTTGCCACTTACGCTTTCTCCTGCTGCCTTCTATGTGTCCTACCGTTTCTCGAAAATGAATGCTTGCCAACTTGCTAAATTTTTTGCCTTGTTACAAGAAAATGCAGTTTGCCACAATGCAAAGCTTGCGGCACCACAAGAAAACTAGTCGGGCCCTGGTACTTATTCTAAAGCAGTGTTTCCAAGTCCACTACTGATGGCTTTGGTCTATTTTAACTCTCGTTATTACTGGTGTGCCTTAATCTGAGCACAGGTTTGAAAAGTTCAAATTCAGAAGCAAAAGGTGAGAACATAGTGATTGGGCATCTTACTGCCGTCATTTTATCAAGCTCCAAGTACTTTAGTACCATCTTGCCTCCAGAGCTGCAATGTTGCATAAACGGTTTTGCAGAGCATAAACTAAAGCAAACCAGTCCTGCACAAACATGGAACTGCTGCATTTTGGCATATGGTATTGTACTATGGCGCGCAGTATGACTTGCAACACTCCGGAGCATACCGCAGAGCGCTGAGGGGAGAGTTCACAGCAAAGCATGGCGAAGGTTTGGCCATTCCAGATATGTGCATTGCCGCGGAGCTCCCCCTTCTCCTCCTCCCTTCCCCTCGGAAAGGATAATGCTTCAGCGCACTTTAGCGCGCTTGGCATGTTCAATGCGGCCTGCTACTCTCTTATCAGTCAATTGCTAAAGAGATATTACTTTGTGCAATAAGCAGACAAAATGAAATGCGCGCTTTGCTAACCCTATGTGGAGCTTTATACACAATTGTGTTCAAATTTGAACTCCGAGCTTTGCTGGCGAGACATCCGGTTCCTTATCATACAAAACGTGTGCTGCCTTTCATATTACTTTATTTTTTTCATTATGAGGAAATGAAACGAGTGTTCACAAAGACATTAATGCGGTCGCAGGCTATCGTGACAAGTGAAATCGTTTTGAACATGCCAAGAGTGCTGATCAGTGCACCCGGTTATCGCTTCAATGAACAATCTACTTCGTGAGATAGGAGAAGGATAGGGGAGAGCTCATGGGCAACTGCGCGTCTCTGGATTGGCAAAACCCTCGCTGCCTGGTTGTGGGCTTGGCCGCCAGGACACTGCGCAGGCGGTGGTACGTTGCAAGTCATACTGCGCGTGATAGCACATGACCAGGGTGTCTACCAAGTTGACGTTTCCAAGTTCCCTGAGGTTTCCAGGTTTTCCCTGAGTGCATTTGTAAAATTCCCTGAGTGACACAGTACTTTGTTTTATGCGAAAACTAGCTGACATAAAGCCGCCTGATGGTATCACTCTCCAGCAAGCATGTTAAAAAATAAAAATGATTTAGTCCTATTTGAATAATAAGGATTACTGTTTATTTCATTTAATAAAAAGGGGAGAGATTAGCAAAATGCATAACAAATCGAATATCTTTGAAAAAATGCTAAAACAAACTGCGAATCTAATTGAACATTTTGAAATACGAGCCAAAAGGAAGATGCATGCGGAAACAAATATTTTTAAATGTGAGATATTTCTATTTACTGATAGTAAGCACAATGGTGTGGGACTTGAACTTTAGCGCACAAGTGCGATTCACTCTCAGCAAGTCTATTCAGATGAACTGCAGATTATAGAAACCTTAGTTTGTAGAGTGAAAGAGCTATGAAGTGAAAAACTTCATAGGGTAAATGTTGCTTCCGGTTATGCGTGCGTATTCAGCGCGACGGGCAGGCACACATTTGAATAAGTTGTACAGAGCACGAAGAAATTCCACAAGTTGCCAACCTGTTGCCGCATGTCCGGTTTTGAAAGCACCGTTCACAACATGAAGGCCACAGCTACCAACTTTGAGAATATGATGGTCGTCGCTGGATTCACAAAGTTCTTGTTTGATATCACGGAGAAATTTTATGTTTACATTTGGCCCATCCATTGAGATCTGAAGAATTTTTGATCGGGAGAGTCCATCTGTGGAAGATTTAATGCGGACACCAATTCTTTTGCCCACGTGCGCCCCAGAAAGCATGACGTCATGTAGCGATTTTTCACACTCTGCTCTGCATCCGGCCAAAAGCGAACCAACTCGTCAATTTGCTCTTTTTGTGCAACTTTGTTTAACGATTCGTCAAACGCCACGATGAGGTGGGAGGATTGGCTTACTTCTGACATGAGGTTCTCCTTGAAGGAAAGTGCGAGACCATAGACAATAGTATATCATACCTTGTCTTTGTCGAGCTACATTTTCTTGGCTGTAGCTGATGATGGGAACATCAAAGGGAACAGAGAACCCAATGCCGCGGCAGCACGGACTGATGTTTGTGTCATAAAAGCATTGAGGCACGGAACCACATCTCTTCAGCATTTATGACCTCTAAGTCACGCTGATAGATATCCTTTCATTAAAGCTGCGAACTGGGCGAGTTGGTATTGATTCATATTTGAACAGCGCAATAAAACAACGGGACACAACGAAGAAAGGGCACCACAAGCGCTGACTCGCAACTAGATTTTTAATTCACATCAAAGCATCTTAAATACTAAGAACGCCAAACACAAACAAGAGGGAAAACCAAAAGAAAACGACACAAAGCTGCTAATCATGCCCACAACGGTGACAATCAGCACGAGCGCGAGACTACACATCTTGGCCGGATAAGAACATCATCTCTTTATCAGTTAGTGTGACAGAAGGATCACTAATGCAGCTATCAGGTTCCAAGCGGATGTGAAAATCCTCCAAAATTTCCCGCGTTAGGCTGTCATTATGTTTTCCTTTGAAGACTGTGTTAGACAACCTTAGATATCCTTTGCTGTACGATCGGGCTGGACGTCCGTCACAGTAGTTAAAGTACTTGAAGAATGCGCAGAAACTGACGACACTGGCCTGGCATTGGTCACAACGGTGGTCGGCAGTGTCAAAAATGAGGCTACAGAGGGTGTCCCGGCATTGGTCACAACAGTTGCTGGCGTGTCAAAAATGAGGCTACAGAGGGTGCCTCGGCTAAGATAATGGCCAGTCAGTGCTTCTTACTTTCAGCGTGACTTGTCACCGCTCTTCTTCCCATGTTGCTCAGCGAAAACTGCTTTCTGCACAGCGCACGGTACGCTGCGTTCGGGTTACTTTCGATGGGCCAAATCCAGGCTGCAAGCTCACAATGTTTCACATTCGTCCAGTCCTGGACAAATGTGCACTTGAAGGCTGTCATGCTTGACACGTCGCACACAGCTTGCCTGCGGCACCACAGCAGTCAATAAAACTAAGTCGGTTCAAAACAGCACAGCTAAGTACGGACAGAATTCGTTGCTTTGCTACCGTCGGCAAATCTTGAAAAGCCGCAAAACTATTTCCCTTCCTGACAAAGCTGCGCCACCTGCATCAAGTGCGTGCACCCCCTGTGGCAGAAATGGACGCTTCCATCAAGGAGATGCGCAGGGAGGAAGAGTTCATTTGAGACCATCGCAAGTTCTCACTAGGTCTTGGTTCTCACATCGTTTTCTGCCGCCTTGTTGGAGCCGTCCACTCGGAAACACAGAAAAACAAGGGGAGGCCGCTGGCCGTTGAACAGCGCACGTGTGAACCGCAGGAAGCGCTCGCTCTGCCGTCGGCCACAGTGCCGGGGAAGCGCGGGAAATTGTCCGCTTTCGATGTACTACGCTTCAAAATTGGAAGCGCCGCTGGCGCCGCAAAGCTTTTTGCCGTCTTGCTGGGATGCTCCACTCGACAGCACAACGTTGAAGGCCAGCGGTCGCTGAGGAGGGGACGCGTAACGCCGCACTGGACAATCTGTGCAATGCCAATCCGCATTGCTTACACGAGGAGCATTATTGTGTTTTTAGTTCCTTTTATGTAGAACTGCAGCTAATTTTCCCTGGTATAAGCACAAATCCCCCGAGTTTTCCCTGAGTTTTTCCAGATTGTCCAAATTCCCTGAGGATTCCCGGTTTTCATGGTTCTCCCGGTTGGTAGACACCCTGATGACAAATGCAGCCGTACAGAACAGAGCAACAGAAAAGAAAATCCAGAATTTGACACATCAATGGCCCCGTACAAAAGTGAATCAGCCTTTCTGAATTCTGTTTTGTAGGGTATGATGACGGTTGCACGTTTTCCCACGCCTGTTGTATGAGCACCTTTCAACACATGGGCCGGCTTGTCTTACATTAAGAGGTGAAGGCTTCTGAATAAATCCACTGTTAGTTGTGCTCATTGCCCTGTTCTCCTGTGTCCAGTGGTTTCTTGCACAAATTTTCATGGCATTACTAGATACAAACCATCTAGCCCGACAACAACTCTTGGAAAAAAAGAATACAAACAGGGCACATGTTCTGGGAAAGGAGAAGGTGCTATGCCAACATTGGGCTAGTGCTAAGAAAGCCCAACTTGTTTTTAAACTGTCCTCGTAAGAGCGAAAGGCAGCATAAGCCCACCTGCTTGGAGGCCATCCATGGGGAGGATCCTCTGGCCCAGCATTTTGCCATTCTCATCATACACAGCTATCCGGATCACAGCCAGATCAGGAAGAACAACCTGCACACCAATGCACATTTACACCAACAGAGGATGAAAGCAAGCAAACGGGGAAGCTCCGAATAACCACTCTCTCACACAGTGGAGAATGCAACTCACACTCCACCACAAAGCACACAAGGCATGCGGGGCAAAGCGCACTCCAGCTCTGCAGTCACATGAGCACTTCCAATCCTGATCAAGTCCAACCCCAACTGATGTTCTGAGTGCACTCAACATGCCACATGTGGAATACCTGAGCAATTCGTTTCCACATGTAACCGTGTATTCCTATTTAAAGATTTCTTTCGTAACCACATGTTGCCAGAAGCTCCTGTAGTAAACATAATTTTGCTTTGTGAGCCTACTAATTCGAGCCCTGAGTAATTTGTTTCCAGATATGTCCTATTTGTAACAAGAAATTTGTGCTGTTTTGACCTGTACTTGAGTGTCAGCCACTGTTTGCCCAAAGAGGGGCGTGACTTCGCCAGCCAGTTCTCTACCTTTTGTCCTGCCATACAAGACAACAGCTCTGAATTACAGTCTCGAATAAATACAAATACAGTAGAAACCCGCTATAGAAAACTCAGATAGAGTACAGTGAAACTGCGGTCCCATTTCACCTCCCAGACGACCGCACATTTTTTTTTCGGTTATAGTAAAGGTTAAAAAAAAACTGCTATAGTAAAGTGCTTCTGACCACGGCAACGTACCTCCCGCGGAATAATGACAACGCGGCACGCGCCAGGCCGACATTCGAAGTTAAATGCATTCCAAAGATGATAAAATGGTGCCCTTTGAGATAGCTTCACCACCATGCTCCAAAGCTGTGAGGAGAAGCAAACTTCTTAACGTCCTTGGGGTCGTGAGGCTAAGCGCACGACGCGCACGGAAAAAAGAAAAATGTAAAGTTGACTATGAACGCAGAAAGCTGGAGGCGCGGGTTGCTGAGAAAAGAGAGACAATAAAAATGCAGTGAACAGTAAAGAACAGAAGAAAAGGGTGAACATTCGCAGCATGGCAGCGCGACACACGGGGAAGCGGCGGCATAAAAACGGAGGCGTGAGTGGTACCGCTGCGCCTCGACTGTGTCGGGCATTTAGCAATATTGCTTCTTAAGCGATGCTGAGGCTGTGAAAAGTGATGCACTGTTCGCGCAAAGCTTTTGTTTTCAGATGAAATCAAACTCGCGCCATATTTGTAGCAGCACTGTATTTGTGCAAATGCGGTACTTCCTCAAGACAAACAAAATTGAAAATGTGATAACATGAAATGTGGTAATTAAAAAATAAATAATTATCACATAAAGGGACACTAAGAGCCGGATGGAAGGCATTTGTAAGTGTTTCTTTTATAAACCTGTCTTTATAGCACTGTCCTTAGTAAGTAGCAAATTAATTACCAGAGAGCACCCTTAGAGCCATACCATCGCCAACAACTGATATAGTGAAGACCGTAAGTAAAGATTTTTGCTTGTCCAAGTCACTTTACTATAGAAGGGTTCTACGGTAAAAATATCTTACCACTCGGTCTCGTCAGTGAGTTGCTGTGCTCAATACCAGAAAGTGTTACATACATACACAGTTTTAGGAATGGTGACAAACAACTGCATTCATAATCAACCCTTATTATCATAAATATTGTGGGCATGAAGCAGCTATGGCAGATTCCATCACCAACAAAATGCCACACTGCCGGCCTGTGCATTGTGGTCGCAAAAGTGTTGCACATTTTTATAAACAAAGCTGTACTGTACAGAGTAAAAAGTTATTTAAAAATTTCTTTACCTTTTACAAAGTACCCTTTTGAGTGTTGCATTTTTAGTTTGCTTTTGACTGCTTCCTGAGCACATGACTAGCAACTCTCAGTCAGGCTCAAAAGGCTTGACTGCGCTTCAAGAACTGGCTCACGGTCGAGCAGCATCGAATGCAATTGCAATCACAATTGAGTTGGCTGCATAGCGACAGTGAATTTACAACGAGTTTGATCCCGACCGACACTGAAGATGTTCATACGGCATCAGCATGAGTGCTGACAGAGTTAGAGGAGTTCACTGCAGATGCTTTTGTGTAGCTCCAGGACATCAGCCAGCTGGTGGCTGCTACAACGCCATGACTCTCAAAATGCTAGTATCAATGACACCACCAAAGAAAGTACAATTCATCCATCCTCTGTGAATGATGAAACGCATGTGATCCTTTGAGCCCGACTTGGTGGGCCCAGCTCCCGAATGTGGTCTCAGGTTTTTTAGATGAGGCAGAGTCCAATTATAAGATCCCCTCCCTTGATACTGAGATCCTTGCCTCCAGGAGAGCCGCGTGTAGTTTTTGTGAGGAGCTACCTGAACATTTAAAACGCAGCCGGTGTAACGTACCTTTCGGAAGACAAAGGGCTCCTCATTGTAGACGGGGTTGAGTCCATTGGCAGGCACCATGCGGGTGCGGAACTCCTTGCGGATTGTGTCTGTGGGCAGGCCATACATGTCTACCTCAACGTATGTGCCCACCTTCTTGTCTGACAGAAACTGGCCCGAGAGCACTCGCACTGAGCACTGGGCTGCAATCACACCGTCGACAGGTGACTCGGCAAATGGGTCAAAGGTCTTGTCCGCCCGCCGCATGAAGTCGGGTTTCAGCAGGTACCTGAGCATACATGCAAGCTCCATGTAGCAGCCCAACAGTGGACAGGCAATGAATCGGCATCCTCCCTCATTACTAAGATAGAAAATAAAAGCAATCTGGTATTAAATTATATTAATGTGCTCTTAATGTGCCCTGCTAGCGTGCACTTCCGCCCGCACTGTCATGTCGCACTGTGGGGAGGCGGTCAATGGCGACTTTTTTTCGTTGAGTTGAAGAGCGAAGTCCTTGGGCATATACTGGGGTCAGGTTTCCTTTTGTGTGGTTGATGTTGTGCCATGATTCCAGAAGGAGCCTTTTGTGGTAATTTGTTTCGGTTCCTAGGATGCGGGTTCCTTCGAAGCGCTAATGGGTTAATGCCCACGTATGCAGAATAGATCATTCTCTATTTTACATTCATAGATCGGAGCCAGTCCTCAAACCACTCCTGACAGCAGTGGTCGAGCAATGTGCCACTGCCTGTTGCTCTCCCCGAGCAGCCTCTCATGACGACCAGACCGCAGCGGTGGCCAAGTGGTTGAGCATCCGCCTCGCATGCGGGAGGTGCGGGGTTCGATCCCCAGTGCCGCCGGGTACCCACCGGTGATACAATGGGTACAAGCTTTCCCCTGGTCTGGTGCTCGGCTTATTTAGGGTGAAATGCTTGGGAAATGGGTCTCTGACCCCACCTTGAGAAAAAGAAAATATACCTTGTGACATGGCGCTCTTTGGCCATAGCTGCCCTTGCGCCATAAAAATCCATAATCATCATCATCATCATCTCATGACGACCAATCACTAATTTAACTGCCATGTGCCACGGTTGGCAGTTTGCTTACAATCCAGTGGGCAGGATGTGATAACAACACAAGGTCAAATGACCAAGTTGGCAGGCAGGCTACTAGATTTTCCGCTCACGGCGCCGACAATGCCAATGACGAATTTCTGCAGAATGGGAGCCCCTAGCGCTATCGTGATGACAGTGATCATGGCGTCCTTTTCACTGCAGACATAACAGATGTGCACTGAGCACTGGGAGAATTGTTAAATGCAATTTTCTCAACAATAAATGCCTCTTCTGCTGCTGAACTAACGCCAACATACCCAATACAAGCTACAGAATCGATTTATACCCAAGAACAAAAAGTGAATGGAGGTCTCCTCAGGGTGCCTTTAAAGGTGGGCACTCTTCTCTTCACTTAAAAAATTTCTTCCCCAAAAAAGCTGCCAGCTGAGCAGCCCAGATCCACAGTTCCTCCTCTTCAGACTTCCACTAAAAGAGCACTCACCCGCAGCCGCCGTTGTATTCAAACTTGCCCTGATTCAGCTGCATGGGCAGGTCAGGTGTCTGGAAGTTGAGGGCCACCATCTGGCAGCCGGCATTCCAAAAGATCTGCAAGCACCGGCAGATGCTTCAGCAACATATATGGTTATTGTGTGCACTGGTGAAAGTATTTTTACGCACAGTAATATATCTCTCTCAATGTCTCACCTTCCAACACAAGTAGAGAAATCCTTATGTTTCAGGCAGTTCTGTTAAAGGGGGGATGCAGCTTTAAAATCCGGAAAAATGGTCAAAAAATTGATTTTTTTTCACAACTGCTGTACCCACTTGTCTCCATCGTTTTTTGTGCTGTCCCAAAGTTTAACTGCTGAAATCAACCAGGAAGTACTCTAAAAGAATTGTTTTGTGAACCGCGGCAGCTGTGTATTGTGGCGAAACGCTCCAACAATCAGCTCTTTTCTCTGTTTCGGTTTTCTGAGTGGATACTCAACTATTGAAGAATATTTCTTCACAACGTGTTTTATCTATTTTGACCTTGTTTGTTTGGTTGCCTTCCTAGGGCCATACTGCAGGTCAAGTCATTCTCTATTTCAAATTTTGAATTTTGGTTTATGGGGGTTTAACGTCCCAAAGCGACTCAGGCTATGAGAGACGCCGTAGTGAAGGGCTCCGGGAATTTCGACCACCTGGGGTTCTTTAACGTGCACTGACATCGCACAGTACACGGGCCTCTAGAATTTTGCCTCCATCGAAAAATTTTGAATTTTAAATTTCTTGCATGAAATTTTCTTCTGTCTAGATACGTCAACTCACACTGTATCACAAAAATTCAAAACAAAAATTCTTGCTATGTGAAAAAAAAAAAAAAATCTAGGAATGCTTTGACCTGTAGCATACCAACAGGAACACAATATTGTTGAATCAGACTTCTGCCACATATTCTTAACTCTGCAGCTTTTTTAGAAGATTCAGAGGTGCATTATCCCCTTCAGGCACCAATTAGATCTGAAGAAAAAAAAAATATTTTTTTTGCATAACTCACGGTCAGCAGACAGAAGTGATACGCAAAAAACTCCGCAAAAATATTCAAATCTGAGCATGTTTTATTCACGTCCACATGTGTGGACATAGTGCCTTAAAGCTTCTGAATGAATGTAAACACTCCAACATTTGCTTGCCTTTTCTAACTGATCGCAAGCCATGAATGAATATTTAACTATGAGAATGTGTGCTTCAGAAAACCATTCTTTAGTTCATGACCTAAGAAACAGATTAAAACCGTCGTTCTGTGACAACAGGCAGAGGAAAATTTGGCATTTCCAGCACCGAGTGCAGCTTTTAGATGTGCAGCCTTCACTTCGGCACCGTTGTGCAATTAACGTGTTCAGAAGTTGGGGCCAATGGTTGCTTGCATCATAGGCAGTGCTTAAGCTAAGTCTGGCTCCATCGAAGGGATCTCGAGGGATCTGAGCACAGGTGGGGAGGGAGAGAAAAAAAGCAGCTTGCAGCCTGTTTTACACATGATTTTTACAACGAGGCGAAATCATTTTTAAAGGTCGCTGTTTGCTCTATTCATGTCAGATACCTGAAAAAAACTAATCCCATGCTACACCACTGTGCTGATTGTTGTCTTGTAGCCTTCGAGCTGAGTGGTTATGGGCGCTCGGCTACTGACCGAAAAATGCGGGCTCGATCTCAGCCGCGGTAGTCGAATTTTGACGGAGGCGAAATGCGAGATGCCCGTGTACTGTGCGATGTCAGTGCACGTGAAAGAACCCCAGGTGGTCGAAATTTCCGGAGCCCTTCGCTACGCCGTCCCTCATAGCCTGCGTCGCTTTGGGACATTAAACGCCCATAAACCAAACCATGTGCGACTCGTCGTGTGATGGTACGAGTTCCCCTTTCTTATCCTCGCTTGTCTAGTGCTGCCACATTGTATTTTTCTCGGTCTCGGGTTTTATACAAAAGATTATTGATTCTTGCTAAATATCGCAGTGAAATTTTCAAAACGACACAGAATAGATGTCCAGACCACCACTGAAAAAAAGCATAGAAATGGTTTCTTGTTTCAGATTCATGCAGACTACATTCTCGCATAGGGGGTTTGAGATCCGTTTTCAATTAAATTAAATGAAGAAATGGTAAATATTTTTAATGACTACTTCATTACCAGAGATTTTACTAAAAACCAGACAACATCATACAAAACTTCAGGGCAGGAAAATTCTAGCACAATATTTTTTGAACCAACAGATGCAAATGAAGTGATGTTCTCTTTTTTTGAGTTTAAATAATTCTCATAGTGTTGATGCTGACGGTATACAAATAAGACCCGTCAAGTATGTGATACGTATAATCAGCCCCATGCTAGCACATATATTTAATCTCTGCATTTCTACAGCTGTTTTTCCTGCAAAAATGCAAGTTGCCCGCCCATGTGATAGCCTTATATAAAAACCGTGATAAAAATGATGTATCTAACTACAGACCGGTGTCAATTCTTCCTGCCTTTTCGAAAGGCCTCAAGAAAATCATCCTAGATCGAATATCGTGCAGCAAGCATAATATAATAACTACTTCACAATATGGCTTTAGAAGGGACAGGTCTACAGAGCTGGCGCTGTTGGACCATAAGGAATATATTCTAAAACATTTTGAAGAGAAACATATTGTTATAGGTATTTTTTTTATTTTAGCCAAGCTTTCGATTATATTAGTCATACTATCCTTTCTGAAAAACTGCATCATTATGGTATACGGGGACATGTTTTGGCTCTGCTCAAAAGTTACCAATCAAAAAGATTACAACATGTCGGCATAAATGGTTTCATTTCTCACAAAAAAAAATAATAATTTCAGGAGTCCCACAGGGTAGCATTTTAGGCCCTGTCCTATTTAATTTGTACATTAATGATATTGTACACATCTGCTCAGATACCAAGTTTGTTATATATGCCGATGACACGAGTGAATTAGTGTCATCGTGTTCTGAAGCTGAAGGAATTACTAAAGCAAATATTTTTCTGCGCAAATTGGACTCGTGGACTTCCAGCAATCACTTAAAAATTAATGCAAACAAAACAAAGGTAGTAGTTTTTCGACCAAAAGGTAAACAAATTTCATTACAAGGAACCGTAATGTTTAGATCCGCAGCCATTGATGTGGTAGATACTGTCAAGGTGTTAGGGGTACATTTTACTTCAACTTTACAATGGAATGATTATGTAAACAGTCTAATAAGCAAACTGACCTGCATAACTGGAATTTCAAATCGTAACCGCTACGCTCTTCCAAAAAAAGTTAAACTAATTGTATATAACGCTCTCTTTGTTTCCCACCTAAACTACTCTCATTTAGTCTGGGGAACATCAACAAAAACTAATCTGTTGAAGCTTAAAAGGCTACAGAAAAAAAATAGTACGAATAATTGAAAGCGTTGAATACACAGCACCGTCTCCACCTATCTTTGCTTCGCTTAATTTATTGAAAGAAATATATACGAATACAAATTATGCAGGCAGTACCGTTTAAGTGCCTAACGAGAGAGTCCAGTTTTTACGGAAATGGCAGAATTAAAACCTAATTATCGCATCTATAGCACCAGAACTCCAGAACGATGGAAAGTTCCAAAATGTCGCACTGCCTATGAACAACAAACACCCCGGTATAATATTCCGTGATTACTGAATGCTGCAGAAAAAGAAGGTACTGATGTACTCAGTGTGTCTCATCCGAATATGTACAAATATTTTGCTGCTCATACTCCTTTTTGTGAATGAACGCAAAGGTCTATCTTTATGCTCAATTACATTACATTGTTTCATTTTTCAAAAACAGTTTCCAGGTGTCCAAAGACAGTGGTCTATTGAAACTATTATTTATGGTTATTTTATTGTCTGATGCGATATAGTGCTCTTTTTCTTTCCTCTTTGCAAAAAAAAAAAAGACGTATCTTTGTCTATTGCCCCACTCTGCTGCTGTGGACACTGTAAGGAGGCGAAGGATTTGTCAAGCTGCAAATGCACGGCTTTTCCCTCCGCCTCCTTCCACTGCTTTGTGGAAAATAAAATGTGTGTGTGTGTGTGTGTGTGTGTGTGTGTGTGTGTGTGTGTGTGTGTGTGTGTGTGTGTGTGTGTGTGTGTGTGTGTGTGTGTGTGTGTGTGTGTGTGTGTGTGTGTGTGTGTGTGTGTGTGTGTGTGTGTGTGTGTGTGTGTGTGTGTGTGTGTGTGTGTGTGTGTGTGTGTGTGTGTGTGTGTGTGTGTGTGTGTGTGTGTGTGTGTGTGTGTGTGTGTGTGTGTGTGTGTGTGTGTGTGTGTGTGTGTGTGTGTGTGTGTGTGTGTGTGTGTGTGTGTGTGTGTGTGTGTGTGTGTGTGTGTGTGTGTGTGTGTGTGTGTGTGTGTGTGTGTGTGTGTGTGTGTGTGTGTGTGTGTGTGTGTGTGTGTGTGTGTGTGTGTGTGTGTGTGTGTGTGTGTGTGTGTGTGTGTGTGTGTGTGTGTGTGTGTGTGTGTGTGTGTGTGTGTGTGTGTGTGTGTGTGTGTGTGTGTGTGTGTGTGTGTGTGTGTGTGTGTGTGTGTGTGTGTGTGTGTGTGTGTGTGTGTGTGTGTGTGTGTGTGTGTGTGTGTGTGTGTGTGTGTGTGTGTGTGTGTGTGTGTGTGTGTGTGTGTGTGTGTGTGTGTGTGTGTGTGTGTGTGTGTGTGTGTGTGTGTGTGTGTGTGTGTGTGTGTGTGTGTGTGTGTGTGTGTGTGTGTGTGTGTGTGTGTGTGTGTGTGTGTGTGTGTGCGTGCGTGTGCGCGTGTGTGCGTGCGTGCATGTGTGTGTATGTATGTATGTATGTATGTATGTATGTATGTAGGTGGCCTAAGACCCTTCAAGACCCTATGACTTTAAAGGGACACTGAGGAGAAATTGAAGTTGGCTTGTATCGATAGAATACCAGCTCCTGATCACAAAAATGCCGCTCTTACTGAAAACAAAGCTCTTGTAAGGTAGAAAATAGCAAGAACCAAAATACAGGTATCGCCGCCACGATAGGCCAATCTCGCAAATACAAGCGTGCCGACGTCATAGGACCAGAGACGCCACCTTGGAGGCATTTTCCTTCCTACATAGACACCACGAATCTCTGAGGCTAACAAAGGAAGGTTGCTCGGTTCAATATTGAAGTAAGTTTTGTTTTGAAACCGATAGTGCACTTTTATCACACAAGGAAGACAGACAAAAGACAACCTGAATGTGGGAAGCAAAGAAAACCGATGCTTGGCGGCGCCACAGGCAGCCAGGAGAGTTTCGGTTTGTTATGGCGCTTCGCGTCTATGAGCTTTGCGTGCCACGTGGTTTTGTTTTTGATGCGCCTCGATTTACAAGTGCCGAACAGCAGAGGAACTTCAAGTGCCGCATCAAGTGCTAGTTAACCTTTGAAGGAGCCTGTTAAGGCTGGTCAAATGATCGCCACGGTCGACGAAAAACTATGATGGCACGATGGTCGGTGATCGTACAAGGCAGTTAGCAGCATAAAAAGCAGTTGTGTCTTCGTGCGCTCGCCCGGCGAAATGTTCCTCGCTGTGCCAGTCAACTTCGAAATCGTTTATTAGGGACGGGAAACAAGATACGAGGCAGTCAAGAAAAAGAGATTTGGAACCTGCAGAGACCGTGACTCCGCTCTCCTCCAACTCGCTCGTTTGCGACTCTATTCAATAGCTTCGACAGTGGGGCGGAGCTGTTCTATTCGAGCTCTCGGCTAATTTAATCCATTCACAGTACACACCTGAAGGTGCACGCAAGTAAGCGAGAGGGCCCAATCCAGTGAACCCCGTACCTCCGGAAACGCGAGGAACCCGTTGAAGCGTCGTGCGTCGGCTTTACTTTCAAGCCGCCAACTTTAAACGTGAGTGCCCTTGAGCACCCATCCGTTTTTTGTGGCGGAAAAAAAAAAAAACTGGCCCTTGCAACCGTGGGAAACCTCCTCGAAGCTGCCTGCTGCACCGTACAACAGCGCCGTTCAAGGAATCACAATCCGTTGATCCCAAAGCCCCAGCCAGCCTCCAAAGCGCACGACACGCTGACCTTGTCCTGGCCCCTCGCGTCTCCCCGCACTGGGGTTATGATATTTAATTAGCAACGGCTGCTCACGGCGGAAGGGGGAAACGACCCGCCGCCGCCTAACCTAACCTTGCTCCCTCAAAAGCATTGCACACTCTGAGGGGCTGAGGTCACTGTAATGCAGGCCGGAGTTTTTGCGAGAACTTCGTTGTCAGATTCGGAAACGGGATCCATCGTAACGCTGGCAAGATGCCGGTGCAAACGTAAACGAATCGATGGTAGCGACCCCCGATAGATGCCTTCAATGTGCGGTGGTAGCTTTCATTTCGGCTGCTACTAGACTGCACCGCTAGGGTCAGAAATCACGGAGTCTGCGTTTACGTCACGTTTCACGTCACTGCATCCTATGATGTCATAAGAGTGCGCCATGACGTCATAAGAGGGGGCCGAGTTTGAATCAGAGCGGCGGGAAAAACTTTTTCAACTTCGAATCCAAATTTCTTTGAAATAAATGCATATTTCGCTCCCGGACAAGCGGCAACAAAGCCATAAAATGACGAACTATCAGATTTTGCCAACAAAAAAAAACTGATAGAGTTCTCCTCACTGTCCCTTTAAGTATTGATCCCAGCACGCCGTTTGTCAGCAGCGGGTCAGCATGGTGGTGGTTCTTTGCGACTGTCTGCGAGTCTTCGGTGCTCAGTTGGCCGCGCTTCTTTGGAGGTGCTTCTCCATTGGCTATTTTGATGAACAATGCTTCAGCGCAGCAGTCATCCAACGTTCTCCTTGTAGAAGCACAGTTTTCAACATCTTTAAGCAATAAGCCCATTTCGTACCGTACTTGCAAGAAAAAATGGCCGCTTTGATATTTCCAGCACTAAGGTGCCATGTCCATGTTTGTGGACAGGCCACTTTGAACGTCCACTGCAGTACTATTTCTTTGTCTATGAGAATTAAAATTTGTGTGCTGTTTTTACATTAGCCTACTGACCTATTCCGAAAGGTAACTGGCATCATTCATGACCACTTGAAAAGATAGCATGCAAAAGTAAAAGCTATTCACTTGTCCCGCCGAAAAAGCACCGTGATGGCCATCTTTCCTTATTTTTTATAGACACATTTCGCTGCAGCTGCTAGAGATGGCACCATCAACTTTACGGGGAGGGTTAAAATGGTAAGAGTGCGGTATTCAAAGGTGGTAAACAGGTCCAGACTTAGGTCACGTCCACGTAAGTGGACACAGCAGCTGAAGGGGATAGATCGTATATTGGAAAACAATTTTCTGGAAATATAACAGCGAAATTTAGTAAGGTTAGTCAAAAATATATTTCTCATATGCTAAAGAAACTACATGCAAATACATCAAGAAATAAAAAAAATTTTTGCTGAAAGCCGTGCCTCCCATTAACAATTCACTTACATTAACAATTCATTTACAAATCAAGCGCACTACATAAAATATGTGAATGGTAAAACGAAACTTGTGCGAGCAATTGCTGATGTCCCGGGCCTGTGAGACAGTCTCGCTATCGGAACTGAAATCCGATCATTTCATGTCATTGTCTAACTCATCACTGCTGCTCTAAAATAAATAACTCATCACTGCTGCTCTAAAATAAAAAAGACTGTATCAGAACCAACTAAAGTACTCGGTGTAGCCTTTAGCCTTTGAGGATTGCGTGGAAAAATAGACACCATGATTGCCGATCGGCGGACTACGTTCAAAGTTTCATTTTTCACGTTATTTCCTTCTATTGGAAAATGAAAACACGAAGAGTTAGTGTTACAGAAGCAAACTAGATGATGCAGCTTGTTCAGGATCATCGACCTGAATTTTTGGTGGCAGGATTAAAATGTTGGGCATATATGTTTGATGGCCTATGGCACAGTAGCGAACAGTTCAGCTGGCCTATGGCACAGTAGCAAACAGTTCAGCTGCAAGATTCTGAAACGTCCTGTCGTGTTCACCGTGATTGGAGTCTGCCATAGTTGACACAAAAGCAGGACAAAGGTGGAGGCACTTGCCTTTTCCAGTCGCCCTGAAAGGCAAGGTAAACAACTGCGTTCCTTTAATCTTCTTTGGTAGAACAGAGAGCTGAACTAGTTGGTATATGATTCTGGTACAAAAAACAGCGCAGCAAGCATAAACGGAGCAAGCGTCTACTTGCTCTGTCCTTCATTGCTGCGCTGTTCCATGGGTCTAATCTTTATGTCATTGATGTGAAACTGACTCTGAGAGGTCACCTGTGCTCTAATGTTGGTGCTTGTACAGCAGCAAGGAAAACTGGAGGCATAGAGAAAGGAATGCATCCCAGCAACATCTCTCCTGAATGCTGCAAGTACTGTCAACAGAATGCATCCACAAAAATAAAAATTGCGGCACTGTATTTTGCATTGTCCTCGAGAAAAAGACAAAAACCATCCTAGGACTTGCCATACACTAAGAAAGAAAATTTGTATATTTTACAATCATCCCTTTGATCTGGGGCTTGAGCCAGGACAAGCATGAGACACAGGACAGAGTGGACCAACTCCAAAATATGCCTAGCTCTGCTCAGCATCTCCTGAAAACTGTTGTGCCTGTCGTATAATGTGAGATGACTTGTAAAAACCATAATCCAAAGTGTCTAGGGAAATCCTTTGAGGTGGAGTAGACTTGATACCAGAGAGTAAGTATATACTATTTCAAACCTACTAAGGCAGTACTCACTCCCTTTTTATAGGGCACATGGTAAAGGATGCCTTTAATACAGGAGTGCCTCACCTGTGGAAGAAAGTTGCTTGAATCAGCCCGTGTTCCTTTGGGGTAGATGCGACTGAGCTGTCGCTTGTTGTAGCTGTTGGTATGAATCAAGGAATCAAACTGGAACCAACTCACAAGCACAAACCCCCCATAAGAATTTTTGCTTTTTTTACATTCATGAGCTGAGGATACAGCAAAAGTTGTCCAGATTTCTAAGTGATCACACCAAGTGACACTACAACAGCTCATGCCCAAAAGCAGTGCAAAACAGCAGGCCGTAGGAAAGAAGGCAGTGCATGCTAGGTGAGCAGTGTATGCCCACTGCCGCTGCTCGGCTGCTCATGTGATTCCGGTGCCAACAGCACATGCGTGTCTGCAGCGGGGACAGCAGAGAGCGTCGGCGACTCGAGGCTAAGACAAGTGTGTTTCCTGGGGTAATGGCAGCCAAGCAAACCAAAAGAGGACATGCAGAAAGAGGAGGGCGCATTCCAACTTCTCTCACTCTCCCCACCAAGACTGTGATGGCTGCTGCTGCAGTCATGCTGACAATATGATAACATGATGTTTCTCTGCGTTTATGACTTCCAGTCATCCTCATCAGCCTGACTGCACCCACTGTAGGGCAAATGCCTCTCCCATGTCTCTCCAATTAACCCTGTCCTTTGCAAGCTGTGGCCCCCCCCCCATGCCTGCAAACTTCTTAATCTCATCCGCCCACCTAATTTTCTCCTGCCCCCTGCTACGCTTGCCTTCTCTTGGAATCCAATCCTTTACACATAAGGACCAGCGGTTATCTTGCCTTCACTTTACATGCCCTGCCCAAGACCATTTCTTCCTCTTGAGTTCGACTAGGATGTCATTAACCCGCATTTGTTCCCTCCCCCACCCCATCCGCTTCTGGTCTCTTAATGTTACACCTATCATTTTTATTTCCATTCACTGCGTTGTCCTCAATTTAAGCTGAAAACTGTTCATTACCCTTCACATTTCAGCCCTATAAGCGAATACCGGTAAGATACAGCTGTTATATACCGTATTTACTCGCGTAATCCTCGCACTTTTTTTTCCCTGAAAATCAACGTGAAGTTTGGGGGTGCGATAATTATGCGGGGAAAATTTTCAAGCAAATGTTTCGGAGTGTTAAATGCAAAGATGAATGGGTGCAAGATCAGGATTGTCAGGTCCGCAATTGTAAATATAACGAAAACATTACTTTCAAGCGTAACTTACCTTCGTTATGAAAGTACAGGGTGAACATAAGCTCAAGCTGCTAAAGCACTTTATTTGCCGTGCGCAACCTCCCCGTCACTACTCACGTTGCGTACGTCCTGCAGGCAATTCTACTCTTCATCAGAGTCCGTGTCGACACTGGAATCAATGGTTTCTTCATCTTCCGATGCTTCTTCGTCGTCCCACACCAGGTGGTCCTCGGTCGCATCCAGGGCGTTCGAAATTCCTGTTTTCTTGAAGCTTCTGGCCACCATGTTAACATCAATCATCGCCCATGACTCTGATACCCAGCTGCACAGCAGCTCCACGGACGGTCTTTTGATCTTGCCGCCCGGCGTCGGAGCATGTTCACCTTCGGCCATCCATTCTGCGAACAGCCTCCGGACGTTATCTTTAAATGGCTTGTTCAAAGATACGTCAAGAGGCTGTAGCATTGATGCGAGGCCACCAGGTATAACAGCCAGGTCCGTGCGCAGTTCCTTGAACTTCGCCCGAACCGACTCTTGAAGATGGCCCCGAAAGCTATCAAGCACGAGGAGCGACGGAAAAAGAAGCGCTCCCGGTCGCCGCCCCCACACAGTCTTCACCCAGTCCACCATAAGGTCCGCGGTCATCCACCCCTTTTCTTGGACGCGCACGTGTATACCAGGGGGGAGCTTTCCTTTCGAGAGGGTCTTCCGCTTGAAAATGACGTATGGTGGGAGCTTCCACCCGTCCGCCGTCACGCCTAGCATGACCGTGCACCTCTGTTTTTCGACACCTGTAGTCCTGACGTGCACAGTCCGAGCACCTGTCTGTTCAACTCTCCTGCTGCTGGGCATATCGAAATTCAGCGGAGTTTGGTCCGCGTTCCCTATCTGGGAGAGCAAGAAGTTTTTCTCCTGCCGGATCCTGATAATGAATCGATGGAAGTCCACTATTTTCTCTTCATAGGCTGCGGGCAGGCACTGGCAAAGCGTCGTTCACCTCCTGAGCGAGAGTCCATTGCGCCGCATAAATCGTGTGGCCCACCCGTTACTAGCGCGGAAGTCTTGCACCGGGATGCCCTCCTTTCTTGCGATTATGAGCGCCTGGTTCCGTATCAAATCAATCGACACAGCACACCCATCCGCTCGTCGAGCCTTGATATATTCCAGTAAAAAGGATTCGACGGCAGGAAATTTCCCAGTCTTCGGTCCACGGAAGGCCCGGCGCGTCTTACCAGTCATCTTGAGTTCGTCGTGCTGCCGTCTCCAATACCGGACGCAAAACTCGTTGACGCCGAAGTGTCTGCTGGTGGCGCGGTTGCCATGTTCCAACGCATACTCAATAGCTTTTAGCTTAAAAGCAGCTGTGTAGCTTGCGTAGCGTCCCATGGCGAAGCGGCACAAAGAGCACGGTGCAACACGCAAACAAGGCAAACGAGGCCTACGAGACACCAGAGAGCTGGAGACACCTTCGCAAAATGCCGTAGCGGTGGTGAGTGGATGAGCGGTAGCGGCGGTGGCAGCGGATGATAGCACAGTACCGCCGCCTAGTAGCACGCGCGCCCAACCATGGCAGTTAGTTGTGGCTGCAGTCAATAGATGGCGATCGCTACGACAAGCAGACGGCAGTAATTTTGGGGGTGCGATGATTATGCGGGGGAAAAAAAAATTTTCCAATTTTTGATAGCCAATGTGGGGGGTGCGAGCATTGCGCGAGTGCGAGCATTATGCGAGTAAATACGTACTTTTTTCTTCAGTGATAAGACTTTCAGTAATGGTGGTTTACTGCGAACGTTTGCTAGGAGATTTCATCAGCATTTATTTTCATTTTGGTTTCCTTTCTGCATTGTCCTTTCAAGTCTTCACATGAAAGCTTCATGCAACAAAAAATTTCGGACTTTTTCCCAATTTCATTACATCCAGGTGTAATTGCAATTAAAAACTGGAATTCACTACCTGATTAAGTCATGAATTTCTGTCAGTACTTTTACTACTAGTTTAGAGAGAGTTTTCTTCCCAAATAACCTAGCATCTCACGACATATGTGTAGCTGTTTTATGAAATGCACAAAATGAACGCGGCTTTTGTTCACAGTACACCAGTTTTGCTCATGCGATCATCACCATCATGCAGCAGACGTAGTTAGGCTGACGTATTATGCCACAAATGTACTGTGCCTTGCATTGAAGTGGTGCATCTTTTGTCATTGTATTTTCTTTATACATGAGCACTCCTGTAATAGCCCTTTCCAATGAATAAAAATACCAATAAATAACTAGATGCAACCACAGAAAGTGCGTAAACCCAGTGGTTTAGAGGTTACCAAATCGTATGCAGATCATGAAATTTGAAAAGAAAAAAACGTGTGCATATTTAACGACTACAGCATGTGTTTGCAAAACATAATGCTGGAATAGTTGGCATCTGGTTATATGCAAAAGCTAGTACAGTGCATCCAAACACATGAGGAGTTTAGCACAACGCAAGCAGCAGTGCAGACCAAGTATGTAAGCAGTGCAGCCAAATCTGCTATTTTAACATTGACTAATTTTCCTCTTCTATGAAAGGGGCCCTGAAATGCCTTCCTGGGAGAGTAAATAAACTCCCTAAATCACTACACTGTGTTGTCATGAACACCTGAGCCAAATTATATGCTTCCACGAGCAGCAGAGAATGCACAACCAGACATGAGTTGGCAAGCCCTTTCCAGTGACTTTTTGAAACTCGCACTCTCCTCCATGTCATGCGTCTGCACCTGTCGATTAGGAGAAGGCTATTGGTTAGATGTTTTCAGACGTCAAGCAGCTACCATGGCTGTGGGCAGTCAGCGGCATCGTTCCAGCGGGTCGGGAACCTCCACCTCCACCCCCCCCCCCCCCCCCCCACCCCCCGGAGAATTCTCACAAGCGTTGGCGATGAGGCCGGCCAAGGAACGCCAACCTTTCAGCATGCAAAACGTGACGAGAGGAGAGGAAAAGCCACAAGGACACTAAAATTAAAATTTTGACTACAGCAGCTTCTAACAAATGCATTCAAAAAATTCTTACTGGAGGGTATTTGTGAAGTGGCATCCTTTAGCATCCCAAGCATACTGCAACTTTATTGATAGCCCTTTTCAGAGCCCCTTCAATTGCAGGCTTTTAAGGAGTGCAATCCATTGGCCATGCTTCTCTACAGAAAAAAAGACCTTGTTACTTAACACTTGACATCTCAAATATGAGCTAACCCACACGAGAGTCGCATATAGGTAGATTAAATTTTTCTTCATCTTGAGTTTTGTTATTTATTACATTTGACTGATGGCTTCCAATGCACTGTGAAACACTCAATGGAACATTTTCGGACAGAGCATCACCAAGGGAGTAGCTTGAAAACTGCTCAATAATGTTTGACAGTTGTGCTCTGCCTGTTCAGCAACTGAGTTACTTAGCAGGGCAATGACATCAATACAAACTGGAGATAACTAAGGTGCTCTCCCTTTCCTTTAACCCCCAGCCAGCTGTTCCCAGTCCAACCCTCTGAGTGCCTCTTGTGAACAGATGCCACATTACACGAAAGCAAGATCTTGTGTCAAAGGATACTTGACAAACTCGATGGCTTGAGACTTGAGGCAGCCGAGGGCAGCCGTCTCAGCGAACGAAGACATGTTGAAGTGAATGGCCCGCTCCTCGGCCACATCAAAGCCCTGGAACTTGACCGGCTGCGCGTAGTTGACCAGCGATGAGAGCACCGGGTGCACATGCACCGTGGCCCCCGTGTACTGGTAATGCGCCATGGCCAGCTGCTCCTCCAGCTGGGCCTCCACCTGGTGACCCCACCATGGACAAAGTGACCACGCGATCCACGCACTCGGGAGAAGCCTGCCTTACCTTCTTTTCTGCGCATGGAAAAAAGAAGAGAAAAGACGTGTGAATGTTGCGCCCAATGCATGCTCTGCTCTAACGCTCCTGTCTGAACTACTTTGAAACACTCCATACAACAATTACCATCAGTTCGCACATGTGATACAGATCACATGGAAAGCATTTGCAAATTATGATGTCTTATGGACTACTCAGGCAACACATGCACGAAAAGTCAGGATTCATATGGACTTAGTATAATGTCATACAGGTCATATGGAAGGTGTGTGAAAACTGTACAGGAAGGATAATGACAACCATATAAAAATTTTGTGGATTTCTATGTGTTTTCCTGTTATACAGACCCAATATTCCCATAATGTACTTTTTGTCTGACGCTGGTTGAAAACAAATGCATATGGGAGATGCAGGCGCTATGCAGTTCCATGCGTGACAGCTGCTGCCATCTTTTGCATGCGCATGTCATTAATATAGAGAGAGAGAATGAAGGAAATGCAGGGAGGTTAACCAGATGTGAGTCTCCGGTTTGCTACCCTTACTGCGCATGTACAGTAGGAGCTTGTTTTCAACCACTGGAGCTGGAGGAGAAGTCGAACTATTTTTCAAAATTTGAACAACCTAGGTGGGGGGGGGGGGGGTCGACTTAAAATAGAAACCAAAGCATCGCACCATAAATAAAGGCGAGACAAACGAGATAATCAGGCATGCTACAGTGTGGTTGCATTTTTGCTGCGTGGCTCCGTCACATCACTCTTGGTATTGGCCTTGAGCAGCTGCTATGTCAACACGCAGAGCCGGCATCCCCATCCCGCGCGAGGTGGCTGATGGTGGCTGTCGATAAGCTGCAAACCGGAACCAGCCCACTCCCCACACATGGTCGCAGGTTGCGTCTGTTGATAAGCGGCGGCGGCCTGATAACGCATTCGCGTTCTAGTCTTAATAGGTGTCGTCCAAGTTTTTTTTTTACTTTCAACCGCGCACTCGGTGCTCAAGGGAGCGACAATAGTTGATGGAAGGGCCGCTGTTCCAATTGCAGTGACACCCACACTCGGAACCGCAGTGGCGGAGGGGAGTGTCGGTAGCCGATGGACGAGCCGATGCCGCTCACGCGTAGTTTCTCTTTGGCTCTTACGCATTTGACTACTGCCAGCCGCGTTTCACAAGTTTTTAATGTGGTGCTTCGTTATTCGTCATTTGTGCTCCGGGTCTGTAAAGCGACCGGCGCTCGTTCACGGCTATGCTCAAGATGGCTGTCGTTCATTACGCCAAAGAAATGAACTGCGCGCCGGGCCGCAATTTCGACGTCCGTAACGGGTGATACAGGTGTGGCAGCTGCAGAGAGGCAAAAATTTCAGCTGTTCCACGCGATGTCATGATGTGGCTGTTTGCGAAGTGCAGGATTTCGCTGCACGACGATGTTAGAACGACGAGCTGTGGGACCGCAACAGCGATCACGACAGCAGCGCTAGCGAGGACGATGGCGCAAGTGTGGACGAGTAGTCCAGTGACTAATAAATTTTCATTTTGGAATGTGCCCACGGGTGCACCCGCGCGCGGCAGCCGATAGCGGCTTGCGATAGGCGGAGGCCACAGGATAGTGCTATCGTGTTCTATTATTAAAGGCCAAGCATAAATGACCTCCAAGTTTTTTTTTTTTTTTTTTTTCAGAATGTGATGTGGGGGGTCGACTTACGATTGTGTAAATACGGTATATTTGCATGCACTCTCATGCTATGCCTGCACACTACCTGAATGTGCAGGCATATGTCACTAAGTGTGAAATGGATGATGAACTTTGTGCAATAGCCTTTTGTACTGCTCCCTTTGTAATCCCAGTTTGAGGCAAGAAACAAACTTTCACCTTTGTTTTGTAAAACACTGTGTAAATATGATAGCTTGTGTTTTGCATCTAATCTGGTAAATTTAATATTAGAATACTTGACAATGCAAAAGAAAAGCTGATTCAAATGGCCAGTACTTATATACTCATACCCCCTTCCTATGAAACATGATGCACAACAAGGAAGCATACTTTATCTAGCACTTTTCTTCACATACATTACCAGTCGAACTGCATGCACTGACAGCAGCAACAATACTGAGTTATATATTCAACGACAACTGCACATTTTGCAAGGATGTTAAAAATGCTGAAATTATAGTTCTAAATATAAGCTGCAACACATCGTCTACCTAATATGGTTTTTAGCAAACAGAAGTCCAATCAAAGTTGTACTATGTGTGCACTACCAACAGAGGTTCTTTTTTTTTTTTCCTTGAGTATCAGCACATATAAGCTGGCATTTCTACAACTTTAAACATCTTATTCCAGCAATTACTAAACACCCAAGTTGGTAACCAAAATGTCAGTGGAGCACTTGGCTAGAGAGATGGAGGACCCAAGTTCAATCTTGCCTACGATAACTGTGTATTGATGAAGGCGAAATGTAAAAGGCAACCAAATGCTGTGCAATGTGTTAGTGCATGTTAAAGAACCCCAGGTGGTCTAAATTATTTGAGAGCACCCCCCCACTACAGTGCCCTTCATAGCCCATGCGTCGCTCCAGGACATTAAGGCCAACAATTTAAACAGTACATCTCATTGCGTGCTAGATGTGGTAGGACGTGAACTTAAATACTCCCCTTCATCTGCTGAACTTGTAGCATAATCTGGTGAATTTAATACAAGTATAGCTGAGAAGGCAAAAGCAACTCTCGTCAATCTGACTGACGCATACACTCCTCATAGCTTGATGGCTGTCAGATTTTGTAAGGCCGCATTAGAAATTCAGGGGCCAGCAGCAGTTGACAGATGGAACTCTGCAATTTTCATATATCAAAACACGTGTTGATACATAAAAATTGCAAAATAATCAGAAAGGTCCTCCGGGGCAATTCTACGGATTTTCCGAGGATGTACTGAAGTCGGACAACAGGACCAGGTGAGGACTTCTTGAGGATTAGTAGAGGACACACTCAGGACAATGCAATGTCCTCAAAAAAAAATTTTCAGGGAGTGCTGAGGATGTAGTTGTGTTGTCTGGGACCCCTTCAGGAAGCCCGCTTTACCCATGCTACTGTATAAAGTCAGGATTATTTCATTTCTGCATACAGCATACAATACGATGGCATTAAGAGCTTCCAACGGTCACTAAACTTGCTACAAAGTCCCGTTTCTGATGTAAGACTTGCCCCTACAACAGGCAACCAAAGGACACTGAGCGACCACTGTCAGGTGGCTAGTGAGGCATTTGTGACTGTTTGCCACAAATGCTTGTGGTACTCTCATATCGTTTTCAGCATTTTCACAGCTTGGATGCAAAAATGATGCCACCCACAGTATGCAAAGGCTTAACATGGATTCACATGACAGACCATGGACTGTCTTTTTGGCCCAGGGACTTCCGGTCCTTTGGATCCGTGGCCCAAAAAGCGGTCCGTTATGTGAATCCACCTCAAGTGATAAATGGTCATCAAGGCGACCATGTGCACACATTAATGGCAGTTCTGGAACTGTTTCCCTGCCACCTGCCCCTTGCAGGAATGACCACTTGGCAACAGGAGGGCATGCGCATGAACAAAATACAAAGTGCACACGTGCGCTCCAATTGTTCAGTGTGCATGCTATGCTGAGCTTTGCTGGCAAGCCTCTGCGCCAGGTAGTGCCTATAAAGACATTTAGAGAGGGGAGGGGCAGAGCGGTCTCCACGACAGTTGCCACACCCTTCGTCTGCTCCCACTGAAGCCAAGCATTCCATCCATGAGGTTGGTGGTTTTTCCTCGTTTTCATTTCTAAGCTCATCCGATAACAGAGGTAACCTGCCTTTCACCTCTAAGTGTATAGACCGTTTCTTATTTTTTATTCTCCACAAATTTTTTTTTTAGCTCATAAATGAGACATCCATGCAGGCTGTAGGTGGATTGTACAGTGAGACGCACACGTCCCAGGGCAAAATGCAAGTGAGAAACAATTAAAGATATTAAATTAGCTAACTGACTTCATTTTTTCTTTATTTTAGGGCACAAGATTGTATCGTGAAACTGAAGGCCAGTTTTTGAACTTCTGAAGGAAAATCCAGTTTTAAAAACACCCCATATAGTGGACGTTTATAAAGACATAGGCACCCTATATTCTTGTGCAGGTGACCTTGGAACTGAACTGTCACCAAGGTGAGCTTTAGTATCATCCAGGGGTGATATCTGTACACAAATGGATGGACAGAGGGACAAGTGGACAGGCACATTCAGGCAAGGAAAAAGTGTACAGGGGATGGTGAAAATGCAGAAGTGTGATGCATTCCTGCATTTAAATTATATGCAATTAAATCAAGCTGTCATACAACTGGTAAAAATGAGCAAACGCTCCTGCACATATCGCTATTCACTCTGAACTTCTGTGCCGGCCATGTGGCATCCTTTCTCCTTTTTGCTTGGAAAACGGAATCAGTGGTCCACCTATGCGCGGCTGCTCTTCAGACTCGTCAAAACTGCTCTGCGGTCTAACTATGGCCCACTCTAGCACCAAACAAAATGCATGGCATGAGTGCTCTTTGAGCCTTTCATTTAGACGGCTGCCCATTGCACCTACATGTATATATGCTTGGCATATGGCAGTGCTACCTTATAAATAATTTCACAATATCATGCAACAAAACTGTTTATGTGCCTTAATTTAAACAGCACAAGGAAGTACCTCATGCCCACACAAATCGACATCATTCACTTTTGCACAAAACATTTTCAACTTTCTCCATGTAAGAAGAAGAAAACACAAATGCTTGTCAGCTACTTTCTTTAACCCTTTGAGAGTTTTTGCCATATATGTACAGTGGCAGTTTTCCATCCCACAAGGTCTTTGCCCTACGGGAACAGTTTCAACCCTCCCTTTGAATTTTTGTGCCATAATGACGATGCATGCTCACTGGGAAGTGCTGCCACCTCCTAGGACTTACAAGAAGCGTCTGAAATTTGATCGCGCTACGTTCTTGTGGAGATAAACAGAACTGATTGATAGCTTCAGCGCGTCACAGGGTCTGTGGCAATGGGCGCATGATTTTTATCTTTATTGGCACTCCCTAGCAGGGGCTAATGCAGAAGTTGATTTCCATCTTTATTGGTGCCCCTCTTAGCTAGTTTATTACTGACGCTCATGAGGCATACTTGCTCTCCTTGTTTACCGAGTTCCCTTGGAGTTCTTCAGAGGCATGCAAAGCGGCAATAAGGCCGAATGCACAACCCGTTTTCTTTACACCGACAGCAATGACTCTTCCGCATTTTATGTGCGCTGACTGCGATAAGGCGCTGTGCGCAGAGCCGTGTTTCAAGAAATACCACACTCTGAAATACTGCTGAACATTTTGCAGTTCTGAGTGATGCTGACACCAAAATACTGTTCCTGATTTTTTTTTACAATTTCTTCCCCGACTTTACACATTTTGTACATTCACAATCTGCAATAAAGTAATTTGACCATCTGGGAAAGTTTTTTTTTTTTAAATTCGACCCTCAAACGGTTAATCTCTGCAAAATTGTGTGCATGTAGGGTAGCGTGACAGGCACCTTATGTCTACCTTTTGCTCAAAACCAGACACTCGATGAGCCCGCAGTAGTTGAGTTTCTAATGCGTTAACAACTCCTGCTCATTTATTTTCCTTCAGTATACGTCTTGTCCAGTGCCCCACCGCAGCGGCTCAGCGGTTGGGCGCCTGACTGCTGGACTCAAGGATGTGGGTTCGAACCCAGCCACATCAGCTGCGTTTTGATGGAGGCGAAATGGAACGCACCTGTACAACGTACGATGTACTATGTCACTGCACATTAAGGGAGACACGGGTCTTGAAATGATAAAGAAATTCGAAAACTTTGATTTTGCAAAAATGGCATATTCGAGGCCAATACATTCCAAAGTTGCCTAAAAAGTTTCAAGGTCTAAATTCGACCTCCAACTGCTAAAACACCTATATATTTCGCGCTTACGAAGCCCGGGAATGGTGATTTCAGTGCGAAATGTGGCATATTTTGCGCCCATCACTTTCCATGACCGCCTCCACGATGGCTGCCATCTTGGCTTTGTTTGAAAACTGGGCTCCTACCCCACTGCCCGGTATTACTCACTACTGTGAAATATTTTTAGAACACCGGCATTCCGCTGTTTTTTGAGGCATCTATAAGTCCTAACAGCTGGCGCGTGCACTTCAAATGCGATTTTCTCAGCTTCGTGTTTTCTGCCAACATGACTAGCCTTATGGAAGTTTTTATTATGTTTTTGAGCTGCAATTTCAATTAATCTTACACTACTGAATTCACAGAGAACAAACTGCGGAGCTATGATGATGACATACTTCAACAGCAATATAATTAGCATAGCTCCAGATGGCAGGTCTTTGGCTACAGCCCCATTTCAAAACCAAAAAATTTGGAAAGAAAGTGTCTTAACGGCCCATAGGAATTTAACAATTTAGTATTCAGTTATTTTCCAACAATATGGCAAATATATTTTTGAAAACAGGAAGAGCTGCATGTACACACCTAATTTCATTACAATATGTTTAAAATAAAAATGTCCATTTCAAGACCCGCATCTCCTCTTAAAGAATTTCAGGTGGTTGAAACTAATCCAGTGCTCTCCACTATGGCATTCCTCATTGACCATGCCACATTTGGATGCTAGACTGCATATACCATACCATACCACACGACACCATACCATACCATACCATACCATACCATGTCGTCTAGTGTTTTCTGTGAAAGCACAACTACTACTATGCCAGAATCAATGACAAGCCTTGCTTGAAATACCATCGAGTGAATTCATTCCTGCTGATAGCTCACAAATGACATGAACCTATCCAAACATCGGAGACTATGATGTTGAGTGTGGGCTGAATCATTACTGTGCAATGTCTGCAGATAGTGAAATTCCCACTTCTCATCCTTAGTTGCGCTCACAAGAAAAACCAATAGTTTCACTGCAAGAAATATGCTAATCCTACAAGGGTAGAAGTGTAGGCTAGCTGGTTGTTCATATCTTAAAACAGTGCAAAGGACGCAGTGTCTTGGGCCGCCACAGTGGCTCAGTGGTTATGGTGCTCGACTGCTGACCCGAAGGACGCGGGTTCGTTCCCAGCTGTGGCAGTCGAATATCGATGGAGGCGAAATTCTAGAGGTCCATGTACTGTGCGATGGCAGTGCTGGTTAAAAAACCCCAGGTGGTCGAAATTTTTGGAGCCCTTCACTACGGCATCCCTCATAGTCTGAGTCGCTTTGGGACGTTAAACCCCCATAAACTAAACTTGTGTCTTCATCCGCATCCTTTACACTGTTTTTAGACACTAATCCTAGACAGAGAATTTGAGGTTATGCAGCTTATTGCTGGTTAAACATTACAGACAGCTGGGACTAGGGAACTGGTACAAAAGCAGCCTATGGCCATTTTTTAACTTATTTACAATGAAATGTAGCAGGTCAGTGATCCCACCCAAGCAGAGGTGAATACAAAAGCAAAAAAAAAAAAATACAAGGACAATGCAAGATATCAGTGCAGTGTTCTATCAAATACTTGTTGCACCACACAAGATGTCAAAGTCACGAGCTTGACCAATGGCAAGTCCTTAGCACAGCACAGTGACAAGCCCTTGATAACAACTGATAAACCTTTAGCAGCAACGCATAAAGAAGACCCACCAACAAAGTCTCTTCAACTTTCATTTTTCATCTCGAGCAAGGTTGGAGAAAATAAAGAAAGCATTGCGCTACAAAGCAAAGCAGACGTGGAGAGAAGAGGAAAGCTCTGTGGGGTGCTGTAGCGAGAGAGTGCGTGTGTGCTGAAGACGAGCACAGCCGAAGCTGGAGATGAGCGGGAGGAGACAGAGGGCGCCACTGGAGAGAGAGAGAGAGAGAAAAAGGAGGAAGCAGTGCACGGCACCAAGCGTGTGAGAGAGAGAAGCAGAACCACCGCATTTCGGCAAACAGGAGTCCAGCCATGAAGATCCACAACAAGGAAAGCGGCGGCGGTGCAGATGGAAGAAGCGGACAATCAAGGCCTGGGCTGGCAGAGAGAGAGTGGACAGACACAGAGAGAGAGCGAAGCGGACAGAGCGAGACTGGAAGTGAGAATGGCTGAAATCTCACTTTTGGATCCAGGATTTTTCTGCGTGGGCGAACTCGGCTCGATCATCTCTGAAAGTTGAGCCACACAAGACGTTAGTTAGCTGACGGGGGCATAAAACACACACTGGTAGGCTGGCCAGCCAATCTGCACAACAGTTGGGCTCCAAGAGCACACATCGAAAGTGCACATCAGCTGCCCTGCTCATCCGCAGTCGAGCCTCCACACAGCGCTCTGCTTCTTTAGGGGCCAAGTGGGCAAAGTACAAAAAACTGGAAGCAATCACGAGCATACTACCCACTTAGAAACAGTAAAAAACAATCTGGTACAACGTACTCGTCTCTTACTTTTTTTTAGAACAGAAAATCACAGGAAGGGCAGAATGCACCTCGTTATAGCAAAGTACAGACAGAAGGACATGTGAACATACTCAGTTATGTTGAGCATGCTGGAGCAGACCAGATTACTCAGGCACACCTTGTGGTTTTTTAACCTAATAGCAATCACGTAATCCTTGACAATGTCATCACAGCAACGGTTCTTTCAAATTCACTGTACACATCGCAGACATTTAAATTCTCAACGCTAGCACTGATCTGCTCCAAAACTGCGCATACAAATGCATGAACACAGTACTCGAATCATACAACAAACGAATGCCAGCAGATCACAGGCAGTACTAAAGGGTTAGTTACTGCAATAAGCAACAAATTTCAGAAAAGCCAGCTGACATATCTCTAACCTAATGTAGTACCCATGTCACAACAAACATTTACTTCATAAAACACTCTCAGTAAAGAAACTGCTGTTTTCTTTTCAAATTCTCGATCTTACAGCATTTTTTCACAATGTGGCATAAAAGAAAATGCATACAGCTGAAATGCTTTGCTGTATTAAAGCGTACTACCAGTCATTTGTGCTGTACATTCCTAGGCCTGGATTTCAATTTCTAAAGCCTTGCCTGTTTCTGACGAAGATCCAAACGTACAGCTTCAACAAACATATCAATTACGGATACTTGCCAAGACTGCACACACCACATTTCCCTGCCACTTCTCTTCAAAAGAACTTCAGTGACACACAAAGAACTCCACAAGAGAGATCTGCAGATGCAATTTTACTGAGCACAAGCACCTTCCCCAGATCATTCAACCTTCCCTGAATGGTTCCGATAGTCCTTCTGGAGAACCCAATGCATCATGTCAATGAACGTGTTAAGAACAGTACAGTTGCGTGCGAGAAAACAGTTATAATCAAAAGCAAGCCTCCAACAGTTTTCTGGATTATAATGATGGAACTAACAAACAAGATTCTAGTAGTAGCTTTTGTAGAAGAAACAATTCCAGGTAGTAGTAGCAATGTCAGGTTTTGTAGCAAGTGTTCCAACTGTGTGACAAAAAAATAATTCCTTTCATAGTGCCAATGCAAGCCTCTTGCACCATATGTCATAAAAAGCCAGCAATCGAATCTGATGTTTCGCAGCAGGTAAACTGAGATGTTCGCCATGATCGCAGCCATGCAAAAACGTAAAACCCTTAGAGCCATGTGTTTCTTTATGGCCCCAATATTTCCTTTAAAAAAAAGGTCTTAAAATGAGCATGTGGAAAAACTATTTCCGGAATGCAATGCCATTTTCATTCCTTTGATAGATGGAAGTGGCCACATTGTAAAAATAATTACATGCTTTAAGCTATAGCTTGCAGGTATCATTTCTTGCCATTTTTGAGCAGTTGAAGTTTATGTAATAGCAAGCAATGCAACATGTGGGATGATGCTTGAGGTTACGACTGGAGGGGCACAGAGCTGGCATAACGAACAAAGGTATGTTGCGAAATAGACCAGGAGCAGCACGTTCAGCTTAAATGTGAGCACCATCCATACATAGCTGTAACGCATCAAAAGACAAAGGATGGTGAACAAGATGGACACACGGTGCTAATTTCCAACAACTTCATAGGGGAAATGCACAACCAACTATTTTTACATGCTCCATTGCCGCGACACCAAATCATACGTGTGGTCAGTGGGAATGAAGATAAGCAAGTTCTGTTTTAAGAAGATCGATACATGGGGTGCTCGCACAAGCACTTCCTATTCTAACTATCTGTTCTGCTTCGAATTTCTCATGTACGCCTATCTATTCGCGCTGAGAATAGGCTGAAAGAAGTCCACTGCCAGACATGCAGCGAAAAGCCAGAGGGTCACACAAGCCAAAGCATACCAATGTTCAGTTTCGGTTTCATTCTTCCAAATTTTTGACCCTCGGTCACAGACACGGTGCAAAGGTAAATGAAAATGTGAATTTTATAGCAGCATGTAGTAGATTTTGCCGATTGGTGCAAATGGCACAGCAGCTCCGTTACTGCCAGGATGCACAGTACACAGCAATGACTTTAGAAATGACTGCATGTGAATGGGACATAATGCAGCACAGTATTTTTAGCCAATAGCCTGCCTTTTTCAAAAGCTTGATTCACTAAAATACTGATAAAAACTCAGCCACATGTTGAGAATACAGTTTCCGAACCAACCCATCAGCATCACCCAGCTAAGAAAACAATTTTTTTTTAGCATTTCCTAGTAGAATTAAGGACAGAAATTTTGGGGCAACATAAAAACGAATCATATGAGCAGATACTTTTGACTATTGAAAACCTGAAATCTTGGTCATTTTTTGAAGATTTGAAAGCCACGTCGCCCCTTTAATGGTTTTTGAATTAAGGGAAGCCACGTTTAATACACACGATACTGACGAGACCAAAGCATCAGTGTTAACAAAAAAGAAGTTTAAATTAAGCAAGTTTCAAATTCCAATAAAACATTGTATGCAGCTGACATTTTCCTCTTCAGAGAAGTCAAAGGTTCCTATGAACAGCTCATTTAACCAGGAGTCTACCAGTTCGAAATAACTCCAGATGGGCCGCAGTTAGTCGCAGTGGCTGGCCAGTCCTACTTGGAAAGCAACCTAAGCCTAAGCCCATCTGTGATGAAACAACTAAGGCTGGTTTTTTCAGATGGAGACAAAGCAGAAATTAAATGGTCCCACATGGAACCAGAATGACGAAGCATGCACTGCCGTGTTGACCAAATCAATGTACCCAAGACAAGGAAAAGTAGGAAACTGACCAGAACTTCACTCCTCCATCCATGGGGAAATGTTATAAAACAAGTGTTGAGCTTGTGTGAGGAAATGAATTACAGAAGGAGGTGCAGCAGCAGCTAAGGTGCAGGGTCTTAATGAATCCCTTTCAGTGCAAACATGCATGCAAGGAAGCTATCATCTTTGAAGGAGAGTCTTCGTAAGGTGTGATGTCACAATACACATGAATAGAAGAGCACCTAAGCCTACTCAGCACAGATCACCTCTTGCATGCCACCAACTCAAGACACTACTGAATTCTTGGTTAGGAGTTAACTCTCTTCTCAGAAGATGCTGAGGAACTGTTTTATACTATTCCTCAAGCAGAGTTGTTAGACACAGTGACGGAGCTGGTTAATAGCTGGGGAGCGGCGAGATTTCAAAACACTACCAATGTCTTGATTGATGACTCTGTGGCTTCAATTACATTTTATCTTTCTCTGACTTCATTCGTTTTAACAATGAATTGCAAATGTAGAAAAATGATGGCTGCGCTCCAATGGCTCCTGCATAGCTCCTTTACTAATTAGTAGGGGTGTGCGAATATTACAATTTTGGAATACAAGTTGAATACGAATATGCGGAAAAAATGCCTTCGAATATTAAATATTTGTTCAGTGAAAAAAATAGGAAAATAAAAAGAAAATGGCAAACACTGTTGAAATTGTTTAATTCAGAATTACACATGGTATTAGCAAAAACAAAATTAAACAAAACTGCACTGCAGAGAAATGTAAACTGTTTGGCTAGGCGGCATAAAGCGTGCAGCATGTAATCCTTGCAGCAATACATGATGAATGACAATGGCCTTCGGAAAATGAACCATTATGGATTGACACATGACTGCATGCCAACAAAAATAACATACTTTGCAGCAGCACCCTGCACAGCTGGCAGTATGGCTAAACAGGGCAATGAGGACCATTGTAAAAACAAAAAACAAAAAACGGCACTTGACTAGTGGCATTAAAACTAATGCAAACTGTGATGCGGGAAGATCAACTGCTCGGCATGTTTGGCAAGCAAACGTTCCCTACGCACAGACATAATACTCCCTGCACCTGAAAATGCTCTTTCACTTGGCACAGAAGTAGCAAGGATGGCCAGGTACCGCATGCACAGTTTGCCCAAATGCGGATACACTTGAAGTGTCCAGTAGTGGACTGCCAACACTCATAAGAATTCTTGCCTCTCTCCAGTAGAGCACCCGCAAAAGCTGCTACCTCTTTGTCAGGGGCAGATTCTAACGGCTTTTCTCCTTGTTAATGACCACAAGATCGAAAGCACTAGACACATTGGTTGCCACCAAAGGGCATGACGTTGATGCTGAGTTGACAGTTGACAGTGCGCGAAGCTTGCGCTGAAAGTGTTGATAGAAGATCAGAAAAAACTTCGAGTTTTGCGCTGTCAAGAATTGTTGGAAGATTCAAATTGAGCCAGACCTTCTTAACTCAAATCCTGGATGTTCAAGTATGACCCAGAATCCAAAAGGCAGAGCAGCGAGTGGCACAAAAAATCATCCCTCCACCCCAAGAAAGTGCAAATGAGCAAGTCTCGCATCAAAACGATGCTCAATGTCTTCTTTGACGCACAAAGAATCGTCCATTTTGAGCTTCTATCGCAGGGAGAAACTGTCAACTCAGTCTTTTACCTGGAGGTGCTCAAGAGATTGAAACGCCGGGTTGTGTGCGTGAGGTCTGACACCAAAGACACTGTCAAGCTCCACCATGACAATGCTCCCAGCCACACGTCCTTCATCATTATCAGCTTCCTGGACCGGGCAAAACCCCGGTGGTCCCCCTTCCCCCTTGCAGTCCTGACTTGGCTCCGTGCGACTTTCTTTTGTTTCCCCGACTGAAGAGAGCGCTGAAAGAAAAGCACTGGGAGACCGTGGAAAACATCCAAACGCATGTTACAGCGTTCCTGAAAGATATTCCCGTCGAGGACTTTCAGGGTGCCTTCCAGGCGTGGCAGACACGTCTCCGCAAGTGTATTGATGCAGGGGGAGAGTATATTGAAGAATTTTAACCATTTGTATAGGTCCGGTCAATATATGTATTTTTCCCAGAAAATGCGCATTACTTTCATAATGGACCCTATATGGCTGAAGGTCCAAAGCAATCATCTCTGGCACTTTTAGATGAAGTGCGTTTTCTTTTTTTTTCAGACCGGGGCTGTTGTTTGTCAACTACCATATTTACTTGATTCTAACACACACTCGATTGTAAAGCGCACCCTTTTGATGCCGCCACTGACAATAGGAAGTTGCTCACACAGTTTCATTTTCGTAGTCGATTCTAATACGTGTCATTTTTTAGACGAGTTTTTCCGGAAAAAGGTGCGCGTTCGAATCGAGAACTGATAATCACGCAGCGTTGGTTGAGGCTTCAAAAACACTTTTGTGGCTCTTCTCTTGTAGTCTACCATCAGCAACGGGTGCTGCTTAAGATGGTTTTGAAGCGTCGTAGTCGCTTCAGTCGGTATTTGCAAAACACGGTCGCACAACTTGCAATACACTGTTGGCAGCGAGAGCCTTGTGTAATACTCCTAAAAGATGACTCTTCCCGCATTTCTTCTTTGATTCGCTTGATGGCTCATCGTCCGCAGCTGACATCCTCGCTGCACGCATTCAACTGAGACAGATAGAAATGCAAATTGGCTACAGAATCAACATCGAAGTAGCAAGCACGGCTTCTGAACAACATGAACCACTTCCGTGCTTACGTTTTGGACTCGGTAATCTAGGGTGCGGTAGTTTAGGATTCGTATAGCTGTTCTCCATTTTGATGCAACTTCTCACATGATTCAGCTCGCTGTTCTTTTTTTTTCGTGTGTGTTGCTGAGTGTGACCCGTCCACGCATACATATGGAAAAGATTAACGCAAAGAGGACTCTTTTAGAGCTGCTGAGATTTAATGCATAGTGTGGAGGTTTCACATTCATGTGAAGGTAAGGCAAAAAATATATAAGAATAAAATTATTTCGAAAATAACTGCAACAAGAATAGGATTCTGGCCGCCTGGAATCTGTAACCAAAATAAATGTCTGAAAGACATATGTTGAAGCGGATGATGTGAAAGTTCCTCAACTGGACCAGTGTAGCGAAATCCGTGAGGGGGCTTTGCATATGACCTTGGGAACCAAGCGCTATCATCGTCGCAATCGCTGGAGAGAGGAGGGAAGAGCTTGCTTGGCCATTGCCATGCAATGCTTTCTCACAGAAATGTACTTTACGCCCATTTGCATTCATGAACTGGGTAAAAATGATGCCAACTAAGCGCAAGGCGATACCTCTGAACCCACCCTCTCTTTTGTCATTGAGGATTTACTTTTCTTAAAGCATTCGCTTTTAATAGTGCGCTCCTCTGTTTCGTGCTGTCCGCAATGGAGCCCTTGAGGTGCTGTGCACAATAAAAATTACAGCGGAATTTTTACGGGAACTCCGGCAGGAGTGGCTCACTCGGCAAACTTAGCAGAGCGCCAAGGTGCTGTGCACCTTTGACAGGAGCATCGGTGGCGATGGCTACATGCATGGGTAATACTAGGGGTGTGCGAATATTCGAAATTTCGAATAGGAATCGAATACGTTTCATATTCAGTTCATATTCGTATTCGAGAAATGATATTCGTGAAATTCTGAATATTCGAAAATTCGCGAATACTCGGCAGCGATCGTACACCGCGCTGACTTTCGTAAATTTGGTTGTGGCAAAAGCTCAATATCTGGGCAAATTATCTGAATATAGACTTTAAAGTTCCAGGAAAACAATATAAAGGCCCTGCTCTCTTTCTTCTCCATCGTTTATCGCGTGGACCGATCGCATTCCTATGCCGCTAGACTTGACCTTGTGCGCAATTCCGCCGCAAGTGGGCTTTCCCACATACCACATGCGCTGCGTGGAAGATGGGGGACGACCCACTTCTAACAATTGCAATGCGAGAGCGCGTTTATTTTTTTATCCTTCCGTAATATGTTATATCATTAATGTCCACACCTATTGAATTCATTCTGTCACCTTAATAACTCTCCGAGCGTGACCACCACCATCTTGTTTCTGTCAACTAGGCTATGCGGGAAAGCCTACTTGCGGAATTTCGCGTGAGGCTCCCGAAAGGGCGAGTCGCGGGGTCACAACAGAGCAAGCGATCCTGTAAAAATCCCGCCTATTGCATTGTGCACTGTAACCCATGCACCTCTTAAGTGGGCGTAACGGCAGGCATCACAACGTCCGGAAGGACCCTGTCACTAGGTCAAAAAAATAACCTGGCCGCGTAGTTTTGCTTTCTGAGCTTTGCCACTCGCCCGTTGCAATGGCAACTGTCGGCCCGCGCATTCGCCAGTAGTCCAATCTCAGCTCCGTGCCACTTTCAGACGCTGACTGACGCATTGCTGGTCATTTTTTTTTCCCCCTTCTAGAAGCAGTCTCGCCATTCCGACGTCAATGTGCGTTCCCATCTCGCTTACGTTCGCGATGTCTTCCGGCACGCCGAAACTCGGTGCTCGTCATGGGCTTACATGTGTTTGCACGATAGAGCCGCCTCATAAAACTACCCCATTTTCGGCAGTTTTTTTGCGGGACCACGGGGCATTTTTATATACTGACCTTCCAATAACTCGGGCATTTCTGTCAGCTCTTTGAACTTCGAATTAATGAGGTTTTACTAGCCATTATGTTAATTTGTTTCCAGTCTTGTCATGTTATGGATTTCACTTTGCATGACCACATTACAGGTTGAATACTGTTATGCGGTTCAATTAAGTAGTACACATTTCTGCACACATCATGTTCTTTTTTTATATGGTTCTCAGGCAGTCTAGTTTTGTTTATTTCAGTTGCAAAGGCCACACACTATTTTGAAAACAATATGAGCAACAATGTTCGCTTGTTTCTCTTTTCTGAATTTATTTTTTTTTCTGACCAGATATTCGATATTCGTTTCGATATTCGAAGCCATTTTTTCTTCATATTTGTATTCGATTCGCATTCTAAAATTTGAACATTCGCACACCCCTAGTTAATACGTAAATGCATGGGGGATAAGTGAGTGTGTCCTTTTTGCTTCTTTTCATTTTTCTTTGCCAGTTCAGATATAATGATAATCGGTTAAAACTATCTGATTTTCCAGTTTTCTCAATGCCGTTATTTGCACTATATATTTAAAAATTTTTCATTTTTCATATTGCCATACTGCTGACACTCTGAGCGCAGCTGTTCAGCGATCCTCGTCCCTGTAAACAGCTGTGCTGTCCTGCTTCTTGCTATGTTTGTCGGTGACAGTATCGAAAATGATTCAAATAACAAACATTCGATTCATACTCGAAATTTCAAATATGTGCACAGCCATACCAATTAGTGAAATATTACTCACTTCATTTGACTGGCAAGTTGCAGCCTGTATGGCAAACGTCAAAACAGTAATAAAATATTTCAGATGTCAATTATTTTCTCGTTTTTGTAAATGTTGTGAATGAACATGACAGACTGCAAAGCTGCAAAAAGAGTACCTCAGACCTTTGGCAACTGTTTGGTTCCCAAGGTTACAGGGTCGCTCTTCTACGATAAAATGTGTAAGCAAATACAGTTAAACCTAGATGTAATGAACCTCCACATAGCGAATTCCTCAATATTACGAAGTTTCTGAATTCCCCAGTGCCACTCCCATTGAAGCACGTGTATTTCAGACCTCCATTGAACAAAGGTGTTGGGGCGGTTGACCTTGGTGTCCTTGCGGGTGACCTTGAACTGGCTACACCATCTATCTGTTAGCTAGTGCTGAGCCACTCAAAATTTGGCCAAACCACGGGAAAGTTTCATGATGACAAAGCATGAACTGACATGAGAGGAATGCCAATTGCAATGAGCGGCTGCAGTTGGCACAACACGCCGTGCTCCAACGCCGTCGGCACATCTCCGGCGCCTTCTCTTTTGGAATGTCATACCACGTGGCATTACAACAGTTCATGTTCAAAAGCAGCGAAAAACAATAGGGCATAGAAAAAAAAGAAACAACACGAGCAGTGCGCAGCCATCACTGCCACGCGGTTGCTCGCGTGGTTTTGGTGCTGACAGCTCTCGCGTGTCGGGAGCGGGGACGGCGGAGAGCACGGGCGATGCAAGGTGAGGAGTCTGTTTCCTGGGGCAACAGTGAGGGAAAGACCGAGAGAGGGAACATGCGGGAAGAAGGATGTGCCTCCACGGTCGATCTATGGTGACCGCGGCGATGCTATAGCTATAGTGCTAGAGCACTATAGCGGCGCGGCCACTCGCATTCTCCTCTAGCTCGGCCGCAGTGACCCCGCCTCCACCACGCTCCCCACCCCACCCGTAGCGGCGTTGCTCCTCTAGCTCGGCCGCAGTGACCCCGCCTCCACCACGCTCCCCACCCCACCCGTAACGGCGTTGCGTGAACCGCGGTGGAGGTGGTGGCGGCTGCTGCCACATTCGCGCTATCAGCTCAATTGCAAAACGTTTCTCTGCATTTATGACTTCGAGTAACACTCTTTTCTCTAAACGTTTTCAAGGTCATTTCACTTACATTTATTTCTTATTCTGGTTTCCGTTCTGCAGTGTCCTTTCGATTCTCGCGAAAACTTCGAGTAACAAAAACCTGGATGTAATGAAAAATTTCTGACTTTTTTAAATTTCGTCATGACCAGATTTAACTGTATGGTATTTTCTGAACAGCCCCACAAGCAAAGAATTCGATGTGCATGTGCCAGATTGGGTCAAAGGTAGGAAACAAACCCAAATATTTGAAATTCAACACTCATTCAAGAGAATCCTTGTCCATTATATGCTAATAAAATGAAGTGTTCCAAGAGCATAAGAAAATCATACTTTTTTACTTGCTAAACAGATAGCTTCAGCAGCCATGCCTGGCACCACGTAGTTAACTTGTTTATTAGCTGTCTCTTGCTTTGATCAGCTAAAGATCCATGTGGGAGTATGAAATGGAATCAGGCGCAAAGAGGCGGACAGAGAGCAGTAAGCTCTTCACTGTGTCCTCGGTGTATATTAAGAACAGCAAAGGGCCTAACACAGACTCCTGCAAAATGTCTGATCTAACAGGTGAATTATTTAACTAGTTTGTTTTGTAATGGGACTTACAGGGTTGATTCCCAGGGAAAACAGCCTGAGGGGAGCTAGCCAAAATGGCAGTTCGAACTTCGGCAGTCAATGCAACGATCTTGCGCTGGCGGTGCGGCTGCCGCCACTGCCCATCTTCCTTATTGCAGTTTCAATCATAACAAGTAACAGCTATTTTGTCACGCACAATACTTATGTTTCTGTGGCATACATGCCTGCCCTTGCATGCTCTGCGGAAACATTTTTTTCACCATCCCAGCGTCCACTTGAAACACACAGGAGCAGGGTGTCGCTAACATGAAACTTGACAGTACAGGATGCCATTCACATGTCAGGGCTGTGCTCTGGCTACCCAGTTCTAGAAGCTACTATCTGAACTGTGAACTTATCCTGAGCTAATGGGGGTAGCGAGTGTTTGCAGGGATATGGAATCGTCCACAATTAGCTGACAGCACAACTCAGGAACAAGTTTGTTTGTTGCATACAGACACTTCTCAGGAAATAGAGTACGGAGAGATACCAATGTCGTGGTGCATGGATACTAATACTAATGCTGTTTCTGTGTCTACTAAGTCATTAGGTGCAATCAGTGACCCAAATAACACTAACAGCTTCGTCTCTGGAACTAGACTGCAAGATCCCTTCAATGATCATCTAACAGTACCTATGTACAAGTTAAAGGTATCTACTGGCTTCCATACAATGCCTTTGGCTTTTAGTGTCCCCAAGTTGCACTCTCCTCAAGGTGGCTTTTCATGTAGAAATTGGGTTCAATCCAATTCTCATAAAATCTACCCATGAGAAATCAGGTTAAAAATATGGCAAGATCTGGCTTTACCAAAAAATAAGGGGAGATATATTGACACAAAGCTTTGAGATGTTTGTTCATGCTCAAAGCTGCCAGCATGTGACCTTATCACTTTGCGACGCTTGAGACACTTAGATTTGTGTGGCATGATTGCGAGAGGGGTGGTTTCTGTTGCTTCTGTTCAAGCTAGCCCCATAAACAGCCTTTTCTGAAAGCACTCTGCTGCCTTCTTGTCAGTCATACTGTCGTCACCCCCACAAGAAAACATACATACTGCAATCTAGCCCACAACAGAACCTTGATATTTAGTCATACAAATGACCAAAATAAAGCAGGCAGAACATGTAGACAGTAAGGCCTGTTCTGCCTTCCTTAGATCTGTCCATGTTTTTCTGCACTATGTTCTGCAAGCAAAACCAACCTGGCCAGCTTTCTGTTATTTTAGAAATGATAAACGCAGGAATAACTGAGTCCACTGAACAATACACACAGCTTTTCAATCACAGCCAGTGAGGCGAGCTTTAGGCTGCAGACCACATTCACCCTTGCTTAGTGCCATGCCAGCAGAGAGTCTCACCTCCTTCGCCCTCCTCGGCTGGCGCAATGATGGTGACCGAGGCGTCCTCTTTCTCCTCGTCGTCGTCGTCGTTCTGCAGCTGTCCCTTCCGCCAGAGCTCCAGTTCCCCTGCAAATGTGCCACCACAACACAATTCACCTCTCAGAGGCACTCCTCAAGCAGGGACAGAGCACTGTGAACCTGTCACACAGTCACAATCTCACTGCGGGTACAACATGGTCTTGTTATGCACACACATCAACCATTCTTCCTGCAGATCACCACAGCGTCTGATTTCCACGAGCACTACAAGGAGCATGGCATCATGGTTACTCTGAATGCTACTGTGCTCTAGCGTAAAGAGAAGTGTTTGGCCACAATGCCATGTGCTGTTTTTGGTACCACAATTATGCTTGCATGTTTGCTTCTGGACCCAATCCTGTTTAATCCCAAACTCTCTCCTGCTCGTCACATCCTGATATAGCACCCACTGCATAGGACTGCTCAGGGTTCAATGTTTATGCGTAGCATCCACAAAGTATCCTTGCCATTTGATATCTCTGAAACATTTGGAATTTCCCTCAGTAGTACAGTTATACTTTTGTTTTGTGGTGGCAAGCATAAGCATGTGACAGGTGCAGTGAGAGAAATGATAAAGTTCTGATGGTTGAAGGGCCTAACTTCAGCACCCCACTTCAGGCCACTGCCCATGTCATTGCCTATGGCCATGCAACAATGTCAGGGAACTTCTTACCCAAAATGCTTTATTCTTTTTTCTCCGCTCACCCTTTTCATGGTCTTGTGAAGGAAAACAAATAATAGTGGCTGTAGAAGCTCAATGACTGACATGTTTCGTAAAAGTAGATAATTATTTTTTAAAGTGGTGCATAATAGAGAAGTAAACTAAACATTTTTACAGATTTGCCTGTCTGGTTGGGTTTGAAGACTTATAATAAACTGTACATCTCCAACCAAAAATTTCTTAATTTTAACCCAATGTTTCGAAGCCGACTCGGCTCCTTCATCAGGGGTGACTGAGGGCACTAGCGTCTTTAAGTACGGAAGGGAGGAGAGGGTCAAAGGAACGACAGCTGTGATGTGAAAGCTGTGGGGGAGGGGGAGGGGGGAGGGTAAGGTTGTTAATCACGTTGGCGCACTGCAGGGAGGTTGTGAATGGTGACTTTTTTTCGTTGAGTTGCAGAGCGAAGTCCCTGGGCATAGACTGGGGGCAGGTTTCATTTTGTGCGGTTGATGTTGTTGGAGATGTACAGTTTATTATAAATAGAGAAGTACCAGCTGCCTCCCGGTCATCATGAACGGAAAGGCCTACTGCAAACACATGCACAATCCTATCCCCTTTTGTTCACATGGAAGTCTAGACTGGCAGTGAAGTGCTCTGCTAAGGAAGGCAAGGAGCCTGTCACAGTGCTCCAAACAAGGAATTTCGCAGAGCACTTTGTAGCATTTGGTGCATCAAAATCTCACTCCTTTCCTTGGCTTAAAGGGGACGAAGATCTCGAAAAAAAAAAGCGTTTTAGAAAATACTAGAATTAAGTGTCTATAAGGTCTTTTTAACTATATCCCAAAAAACGTTCTTCAAAAACAGCCCAGAAGTGATCTTAGCAAATGTTTTTATGATCGTAGGTCGCCAAAACCTGGCCAAAATCTTCAAAAAATGCCAACTTTCTCAAATGCATTTTTTGACTTCACTGGCCTGCTTGCAGAAAGCATAGCATGACAGTAGCTTCATGGATATTCATATGGTTTGTTTCATTGTGTTCTTGATAAGTTTTTTATGCAGAGTCATTCCTATATTTCTGAACTGCTTTCTGATTTTTTTCACTCTAGCACTAAATTGACATGACGATAATGAGTGCATTATGCAAGCGTGGATATAATGTTCTGTGCAGAAAAAAACCAGGCTGCTAAAATTATCGGCAGAATGTCACTGCATCAACCATTCCTTCCGGTAAAACTTAAGAGTGACTGCAGGATCGCACCATATTTTGTTGTCATGCCAGGCATTCTGCAAGTTTGGTACAGCAATGAAGCATGTAAAAATTTACAATGCCAAAGTTCCTTAAGATATCTCCATGAGATTTTGTATTTAAGCATTCAGTGGATTTCCCAGTAAGCATGACAAATTTCATTTCTCTACACCAAAAAATAAAAAATTTCACCTCCAATAGCTGCGTCCCCCCTACGGGGCAAACTAAGGCTAGGCTGACACGACCATGCTGGGATCATCCAGGATGGTTCAGCGCAGTCACTGCGCTTCTGCCAGTTGTATTATTTCTTACAAAATTCTGCGGTTCTGCATCCCTATAAACACAGCCTACTGTTTGCTCAATCAGAACTCCTCAAAAAGCACGAGATGTGAGAGGTAGTAAATAATGGAACAATCAGAGACTGTCGTCAGCTGGTCAAAATACGCTGATTCCTCATGCTAAGAAATGTGGACGCAGTAAGGACAAGGATGGCTGGAGTACCGTCAGTGCTCTGGCCACCTAAACACTGGCAGCCAGAAAGAGGCAACTCACGCTTCTCGTCCTCGGGCTTGAGGCGCTTGTTTTTGATGAGAATCTTCCTCTTGAGGTCGTTGGGGCTTGGCAGAGGGGTGTTCGGCTCCAGCTGCAAAACAGCCCCCACTACCACTCAGTGCCCTGGGCATGCACAAATGCCACCACAGGTATTGGTGGCTTAATCCACAAAGCGGAACACAAATTGCATGCTCTAAACCACTGCTCCACAGTGTGGTCGCCAATGTTTGCTCAAGTCGTTCATGCAAATGTTGTCAGAAGAAGACCTCTGGTAAAACTGGTTCACACACACTGCTTGGGTAATTGGTTCTTCACTGATGTACATCAAAACTGAGACAAGTGCAAGGACCAGGCTCTATGAGCGGTTTACTAAAGCGAAAGTTTTACTGGCCGCGAACTTGCGATTTTGCCGTGGCGGTGCTCTGAGGAGGCACATGACGTCACAACGCGCGCCTCGCCGCTGAGGCGAACCAGTCTGGCCGAGCCGGCGGCGGCTGGCGCACTCGGCGCGAAATAGAGACGTGCTCCAAATCTCCACCAGTGCGGTCAGAGTATGCAGAAGCCGCCAAACGCGTTGGCGGTCAAGCGCAGTTGGAGTATAGAGGGTCTCGCTTTGGGCGACGTGACGTCGCCATGCAGCGTACACGCATTACGCCGGAGTATAAACGCGCTTTAACAGAGCCTGCGCTTAACCTCTAACCAACGTATTCGGTGGTGGCATCTATGGGAGCCACTGAAACCCCCCGCATACTCGCTGAATAATAATTAAAAAAAAACCTATGCCTAGGCTCCGAATCGAACCAGGGCCTTCAGCATTTGAGGCGGAGACGCTACCACTCCGCCACGACGGCTCAAGCTTTAACCATGAATAAAAGCGCATCTAGTGCATGCCCTTTTCCGATGCAGAAGTCGCTGCGCTTTCGCTACGTATATCCTGGCCCAACAGCAATTTTTTTTTCTTTGGAGTGCCCTTTGAAGTCTGTTTTCTGACAGTCTCTCAAGTGACGAGCCCATCAGTTGTCTCAGAAAAGATGAAAAATGCATCCCAAGAGCTCCCACAGACATCCTTTGCCATCTCATATGACAGTGCCAATGGCTCAGAATAGCCAGAAAAGTTCTTGTACCGTGGATTTATGTTTGAGGAAAGCAAGCAAAGGGCACAGTGATGTGCAAGCAGTAACTGAAAATTCACTCAATTAAGCAATACTTGAGCAATACTCAATTAGGCTCAAAATTCCGTATTTCAGGGCATTTTTTTTTCATGCTGCAGCTTGAAACTCACTTCAATTTGATAAAAAGACACATTTGCTTCCTAAATTTCTCTGAAACTATGCTAAAGTTGTTCCCCTTTCCCCAAATTTTACCCCCAAATATCCTGAAAAGTGGAAAATTCTCTGGTAGGAACACCAATGAAAGAGCATAACAGTACGCAGTTATAAGGGACACTGCAATGAAAGGCTTCAGATAATAATTAATACGTGGTGTTCTTTCATCATACACTGAGACTGCGCAGCACACAGGCATTTTCATGTTTCTCGCCCAGAATTCAATCCCACAGCTTCATGCTCAGTGTAGGCAAGAAAATGATTAAAAAGGAGTGCCCTCTGAACAAGCCAATTACCATTTTTCTTGCTGTTTTTACGCTTGAATTCACTAAAGCCAAACTGCCCCAGCGTCTTCATTCTAGATGTTACTGGAAAGTGGCGCACGTACCGGATAAGGTGGCAGTGGTTCGGTGAGCAGCAAGTCACCAAAGATCTCCAGGCAATACTTGGCGAGTTTGTACTGCTGCTTTTTGCTGGGAACAGCGAGACAGATGTGTTAATGCACAAGTGGGAGCATTAAACATGAAATTCACCATGCTGATTTCTGTCTTATGAATCCAAGAAATATCCCAACATTTTATCACTTTGTTACAAATGCCATGAGAGCAATGCCTGCCAATATACAAGATGCATGTCAGGGCAAGCCAGTGAAGCAGAAATGTAACACACCAGAGCGTAGTCTCTCTGGCAGCTGACCGAAAAAGCAAGGCTATTTTTCACTATGTTCATAACCTCTTCAGATAATAATGATTTTCAAATGGAGGAAAATTTATAATTCCCAGATTACTGCAAGCAATGTGCCAAAAATCTGCAAACAGAGTTCCGATCTTCTCCAATGATTAACTTTACAATTTCTGCCGTGTCCTTATGTGTCCATGTGAGACTCAAAACTACTTTGCTGCTGTCAAATACATACTTTTGCCTGATTTCTGTCTTAAGAACCCGTTTTATCAAATCAGCCCATCTCAGGCATTTAGAAGCACTAATGCTTGCAAAACAAGGAAATGAAAACACAGACTCAATCAAGCCATAAAACATGAGGGTTTCCATTTTAAGAACAATTTTTTGCATTCATTAAGCATGCCTGGTTTGATGCAATTCTCACCATGTTTTACTGTGCCTATATTACAGGACACTTTGCCTCGCATTCAAGGAATATGATAATGCCCAGGTGCCCAAATATGGACACAGCACCTGATGGGGACAAACATGCACTGTATTTTGCAATGCAGTGCTGGTGCCAGACCATACTGATTTTTCAAAAAAAAAGCCGGCACTTGAGGGTCCTTCCTGCCCACACCACTGGCAGTGAAATTCAATCAGAACTGGGCTTGACTGCTGGCTCAGACAACCTCTTGTGATCTGGCTGACATGCCCCCTAGCTTTCCCTCAAGAACAAAAGGGGCAAATAAACTGCACATTTCACTCACTGCTGCCTTTTCTGCAATGCCTTCACATTTCACACCATAAATTTTCAATTGTGGGATTTAACGTCCCGTCCTGAGTCGGCCCCACAGCTTTCAGAAATGCCGCAGTGGAGGGATCCGAATGAACCCTTTAAGGCGCGTTGTACACAATTGTGCACTTACCAAACTGCACCTAGCAGTGATTTCTTGATTTCAGGTGAATTTCGGAGCATTTATGTTGCACATAAGATGTTTTTTGAGCCATATAGCAGCGAACGCAGTAAGTCATATTTCATGAAACAGTGAGCTGGGTAACATGTCACCCGCCATTTTTATACAGACTGATTTTGCCACCAGCAATATACCATCATTTTTTTTTTTTTTTCACAATATAACACAGGCTATGCATCTCTGAACCAAAAATAGATACCATTTTCCTTCTGGTGTTTGCATTACTAAGCCCTTGCTTTTCAGTGTTATTTCAATCAAATATCTAACCAATTAAGTTTCTAGAGGCATGAATATACTAATTTGGTGGGAAAATACTCGCTTTCGATGGAAACAAAAAGTGGTGCCTGAAAGAGTTGATTTAGACCACCTAGGCTTCAATATGTGCTGGCATCACACAGCAGCAGTGTTTTGTTGTGCTTCAGTTTACTAATAAAAAAATACAAACTTGGCTAGTTAACGATCCTAACCAGGCATAGGCACCCTCCACTGGCGTTTCGAACAGACCTTTGGCTCATAACAGCTGCTCATCTGACTGTCAATGCTCACTCCGTGGCAAAAATTGCTAATCTAGCAGTGCACGGGCATATCACACAGCAGCGTGGCTAAAATGGCGGGCATCACTAACGACGTCTCCCACCATTTTAGGCACGAATACACGCTTTTCGCTCATTTCTGAAAGAACTTAGTTTTTGAGCGCACACCCGATTTGTGAAACAAAGTGCACAAGCACGGAAGGTGCTAGCGATAAGCTGGCAACACTTTGATGCACCCAAGTAAAATAAAAAGCCTCAACTCAGATGAATAAAAGAAAAGACGCATCAAGAGCTAAACAGAACCCTTGTATTTCAAAGATAATTAATTACCTGCATGAGAGCATCGCTGGGCTACAAATGTGCACTAATTGGACTATGGTTTTGTGCACTTTAACGTCCGAAAGCAACTCAGGCTATGAGGGACGCCGTAGTGGAGGACTCCGGACAGTTTCCACCACCTGGTGTTCTTTAGCGTGCACTGACATCACACAGTACACGGGCCTCTAGAATTTCGCCTCCATCGAAATTCGACCGGCCGGCCAAAATCGAACCCGCGTCATACGGGTCTGCAGCCGAGCGCCATAACCACCGAGCCATCCAACAGTTCAAATGTGCACAAGCCATGTTGCAGAAAGCCATGCTCAGTTTCTATTGCTGGCACTGAAAGGCAGCCATCTTGACTGAATAACTAGACCCTGTGTGTGAAAGCTACCTCGCTGAGGTACATTTAAATAGTCATCACAGTTTCGTAGCTAACCAGTAAGACATGCACAGCACTGGGAAACACTAAAGCTCTTTTTATTTCATGTACAAGCAGTCGAATTGCACTAACAATCATTTAAAAGTTGTTCTAACTCTGTTTTGGCCTTCCCAATGTCCATAAAGTATTTTTTTTTTTCCTGTACTGTGATGTCACTGCCAGCTGAATTATTGAGCTACATTGACAACTTGGTCCTACTCCCAGCCAGCCAGGCTATGGGACCAAACACGTTTTTGCATCACACGAAGATTACAAATGTCAGTATAAAAAATTTTGGGAGCTGCAGCAAGCAAATGCAATAAGCATGTGCACGTGGCCTAATGGAGCCAAACCTGGTTTCTGAGTCGCATACTCTTGATGATAGAGGCTGTTATTTTCTCAAGTTTCAGCATCAGACATTAAAATATATATGGGTCCACATAAATCATGTTTATGTGGCATTTCTGTCACACTCGTGTTTCAATAATGGCACTTCGTATTTTCTACAGCTGTACCAGCTTGAAGTAGCCTTTTGCTAACTACTTCCTGGGTGCAGTTACAGACTGAAATTTTCTCCCCATTGATGTTTTTGACTTTAATCCTTTCATGGAAACATTGGATAGTCATTTTTACCCAATTGTCTGTTATTCACTGTTTGCTGCATACTTCAACAGCGCCAAAGGCTGGGCCAGTTGGTTTATAATGCACAGAAGGTGGAACCAGCGAAAACGGACAACACCAGCGGGGTTGTGTATGCCTCCTCTGCATACGCTTTCGTTGGTTCCACCTTCTGTGCATTGGTATCTTCGCTTGCTATGTTGTTATTCAATGCCTCTACTTCTTGGGACAAAGTAATGGCCTCGACTATGACTAAATTTAAAAAAAAAAAAAAATAAAGGAATAAATGGCCCAGGATTTCAATCAAGATGGCCTTTAAGTGAGGCTGAATTAAATTACCACTCAACAGTACACCACAATTCAGTACATTCAGGAGCAAGCAATCACCGCTTGGGCTAGCTGATGCATCAAATACTTGCTCCCCTCTGGGTAAAGATTCCATAAGTCACACAAAATTGACGTCACCAAATCTTTGCACAACAATTTCGCAAAAACATAGATAGTTTTAACTCACAATGTGCAAATTACTAGATATCGCTTAAGAGACAGTGTGCAGTCATTTCAAGGCCATTTATATACCTTACCACACTTGTTGGCCTCATCTGCACAGCGCCCAACTGAGGACGAAGCATCTAGAACACCCAATGGCCCCTGTCCACATGTCAAACTGTGTGATCTGCGTCAAACATGGAGGTAAGCTTGCAGCTAACAGTGGGACACGACTTGGGTTCTATGCGGCCTTGCAACCAAAAAACTCAACGAGGAACCAATATCAACACATAAAAGCCTCCCATAATCTCTCCCTGTAACCCTTTCCTACCTAAAAAGCCTGCACAGAAGATTTAGTAACACAATCAGCATGAAATGATACATTAAACACGCTCACCAGCAATGGTTCTCAAATGAGAGGATCACAGGATAATCGGAAGTAACAAATGCACAGTCCCTGATGGCATAGATGACATCCTGAAAAACACAGACCCACACCACATCAATACAGTTTAGGGAAACACCCACACCAGCATGCAACATGGGCTGCCAGCCAAATCAGCACTCATATCCAGACACAGACATCCCACAACTTAATTATTCATTTAACCCATGCACTGATAATATAGGTATGTTTGCCACATTTCCAGCATGACAGCATAACCACTTTAATGCACATCACTCAATTTTTGTTCTGAAGGGTTTTTTTATGTGTTTCTCAGCATGTTTGTCTTTCTTATTCCATTACGGAGTAATGCTAAAAACATTGAAGACGTGTATGATTAGCATGCAGGTTTACATGAATGTTGCAAGTGTGCCATGTCTCCTTCCGTTTTGTCCATGTCCAAATATTAGTGGTGTTGTGACAATAAGTGAACACTGAATAGCCCAATTTATCACTATTATGCCAGCCAGAGTAATTTATCATACCATGTGAGAAATATCCTATATTTCCCACATTCTGAAATGTGCCACACTGATTAGTTCAAAATTCTTGAATTCTGTGGGCCATCTTATCACCTGAGGCAGCAGAACGCACTAAACACCACAGTTGCAAGGCTCCTACAGTCGGATACAAGTCAAGAAAAAAAGCGGCTTTTCTCCGTCAAAGGAGCCCCTTCCAGCCAGTGGCAGATTCTCATGAACCTGCTAGCGTGACAATCAGGGAGGGCACCTTCATCTGCCGCTGCCTGCACAGTCACACTAGCAGGTCATGAGAATCGGCCACTGGCTGGAAATGGCTCCTTTGACGGAGAAAAGCCGCTTTTTTTCTTGACTTGTATCCGACCTTAAACAACGTCTTGCTGGGCTAGTTGGTAATTGTATCCAAAGTTGTATCTGGCTATAGCCTTCAGAAACTGGTTCCCACATCAAACTGGGGTTTTGTTAGGAACAAGGTAAAAGAATGCTGTGGCTAGGCAGTCATGCGGTCAGCATGAAAACTTTAGCACTCTCCCCCTTCTGAAGCCCTGCATGCACAGCGTCAGTTGGGGCTTCATATCAACAAACCTGCATGCATGGCCAGTGGGATAATTTTCCTGGTCTGATCTCCACCACATAATACATTGTAGACAGTGCACAATGGTCAGATGCACTCGCTGCGGTCAAACAAACTGCTAGCCCAACCATGCTCCTTCAAAGCGCTGTTCACTTCAGTCATAAAGATGCTCGAGCTCCCACCACATCGCCATTTTTTTGAAGAACCACGTTGCACATTCAAAAGAGACAAACACAGGAAAAGGCCAAGGAGACGGAAAGAGCGCAAACTATCAGCTGAGTTTATTTGTGCGAAGGTGCCTTATATATGCCGAATCACAGCAAGAGGACAAGGGGAATGAGAGGGGGGGCTAAAGCGGTCATCTGATCAACAACAGGTGCGCAGAAAATTCTCCTCGTTCTTGTACAATTTGACAGAAGCGTCGCTTATACATTTATCGCCACTTTATCTTCCAGCAATGGTAAATGCATGATGGCAGTGGACATTGGTGTGCTTTCTCATGGACTAAAAATGTTTCTAAATTTCCATAAGAAAAGGTAGGATTGAACTTAGAATGGAGTAGCGTGCTCCATTTACTTATGTCCGTACCTGTACTAGAACCCCAGCCAGTAAATCATCATCAGCTCCAGAATTTTGATACCTGGCTTGCGTAATAAAGTCAAACGTTAAAAAGCTGATTTCATTTACTGTCGTGATTGGCTAGTGGAGTAAAACAGGGTGCTGCGGACCGTGGCCCAGTGTCAACAACTGCTGTTTTCTTATGCTGCATCCTGCCATAGCCACTCCGCCAGTGGTGTGGCAACTACGGTCTCTCAAATGGACATTCATTTGGGTGGTTATAAATAAATATATATAACATCACCCTTCCCAGAACGCCTATGTCACAACAGGCTGGAAATAGGAACAGAGTGAGCTTGACAAAAAAAAAAAAAAAAATTAGCTGTAATGCTAATAATTTTCACCTCTTATTTCCGCCCTGAACAGAGCATTCTTTTCACTGATTGCCTTTAAATTTACTAACCAACTTTTTTTTTTAGTTTCCTTTTGCTTTTTACACAGCATTGTTACATTATGTTTTTCATATGTACATTTTGACACACTACAATATTCTGGATAATGTTGCTTGTTCTTGTATAACTGTTGCTGTGGAGAGCGACTGCTGACGTGCCACTGTTGCTGCGCCGTCGGTGCCCTCCGAGGCCAGGGCCTACTCAGGAGGATGTGTTCCCTCCTTTTGCCCTGCCTCAAGGGCAAGAACTATGTATTACCTCAATAAACTTCAAACTTCAAAACTTCAAATTAAATTTCATATTGACCCTGTTGCAGTGTGTCGAAACACGTGATGCATAGTATTGAGAGTAGTGGTGTTACTGCTGGTAGTCACTCGCCAGGACAGTCTACAGGCATTTTTGCATGCAGCGGACACAGTGCAATCGGATTGGTGCTCGTCGATAAGCCAGCTTCCATCTAATTTCCCCAGGCTGAGTACATCCACATCTGCGGCTAACGCCTGTACAATGTGCTGAGCCACAGCAGCAGTTACTTCTCCCTCGACATCCCTCCAAACAGTAAAACAACATCCCATCTGGTTTCTACCCATGACCAGCTCTGCTCAGATGGCCCTCCAATTGGGAATTTTTGCTTCCCACCTGACCCACAAATGGGACCACTCACTTCCCAGTTGGCCCCAAATGGTGCCAGTTCCTCCCATTTGCCTCTTGACTGGGACTGATGTTTCCCAGTTGGTGGCGCAATGGAACCATTTGCCTCCCATTTGGCCTCTAACTGGGACCAGCTGGGTTCCAACTGGGCCTCAAAGTGGAACCAGTTGGGTTCCAACTGGAACCAGTTAGTTTCCAACCGCAACCAGTTATTCCAAGTTCAATTTCCAGTTGAAGATTTTCACCTGGGAGAGTACTGTCAAAGTTAAAATGTTAGCCATACAGTACTGTTGAAGTTAAAATGATCAGCCATATGTAATGTTAAAGCCAACTTTCTGGATTTTCACCATTCTCTGGTGAAAGAACTTGATGATCAAACTACAGGATCCAGAGGCCACATGAGGACTGCGAGGTATTTTCAAAACTTTTCAGAAATCAAGTAAACTGGTGCTGCACTGTTCCTACATCAACGCCATTCAGACACTGCTAAAGTGCACCGCCTTGCAGATTTGAGAACAAAGCACACAAGAGCATGCATTGGGCTGTTTTTTTTTTTTTTTCCCCTTCCCAGAACATACACGCACCTTGAATAGGATGTCAGTACACATAGCCTTGCCATGTGTGATGATGGGCTCCTCGTCTTCCCCCTTGCCGTCCCAGCAGTCCAGCTCCACACACCTGCACAGCAACGCCACCTGTCTGTCTGCCTGCCGGCAAGCACCGGCTCCTAAAGCAATTTATACCCTAGATGCTTGATGTGACTTGTGGGAGAAGCAACACTGACATTAATGCAGCTTATGTTCAAGACATTCCCTGCGGCAGCATACCACAAACACTATCAACACTGCACACAGTGATTACAACCCAACCGGGAATGCAGTGGCAATCTAAATGAGGTCTAGCAGAAGAAGACAAAACTGTACAGTTAACAAGGCAGTACTACCTGTTCCTGAAGGCAAGCGGCTCATTCACACCTGCCTACTTGACACCCATGCCTGAGCCATCCGATTAATATTTCTTTTCTCCCTCCTTCCTCAACTTTTAATCCTTTAATCAACGACAGAAGATATGTGAGCACACATTAATCTAGACACCACTCTCGTCACCATCGACCAAGTTGAGCACGCTGAAAGACCAGAGCCTCTTCCAATGACCTCGAATGACTCCACTTTTGTGCCAGGCTAGACCATGGTAACAGAGCACAAGTCAGCAGGCAACAGAGCACGTTTCCATTCTGTTGGCAGGAGCGCGCATCCACCCGTGAACGTACCTGCAGCCCGCCAGCAGCACCTGGCGGTACATCTCCACAGAGGACTTGCCCCCAAACTGCCTCCCCGTCAGGTAGGTGTTGTGGGAGGAGTTGATGTAGTAGTGGGACAGCGGCTGGTCCATCTCCATGTACATGTCGAGCCGGTCGAGGAAGACTGGCGCATTCTCGTCTGACATGAGGTAGCGCACCAGGCCCCCCTGGCTCAGCCGCCCCTCTTTCACATTGTCCGGGTTGCTCTCGTGGGCGGCCACTATCTCCCGCGCCCGTCGCTCGTCATAGAATGGGTGCAGGATCTCATTGAGCCGTGGGTCGCGCTGTTTCTGCACAGCCACACAAGGAACGATAGTTTATACGGCATAACTGCAGCACAAGTTGTACCCCTTTTCACACATTAAATAAGATACAAACTGCCCCGAGCATTTCTGGCTTAAAGCAGCTCAAGAAGTTTCTCTGGTCATGGGTGCACTACAATATCGACCGAGTCAAATAACTCTTTGCAATGCTCATTTGGTATTCTTTTATTGTCTGCGTGAAATTGTTCAGGGCTGAGAACGTTTCCTTGCGCTCTCAGATTTCATTTCATTTGTGTAGTATTTGTATACCACAGTAAAGGGCTGGAACAAATTAGATAACCGTGTAACTTAACAATATATATTGATGTTTCTATCTTTGATTGAAGCATTTGAGGCTATTTTTGATGACCAGCATGAACCCTTTTCATCTGTTTCATTGATGCAATTATTTGTAACTTTTTTGGCTCGGTACAAATTTATTGCTATGTGACTGTGTAAGTGATCTTCCTTCTGCGCAATTTTTATTTTTTGCCTAGACTTTGTTTATGCTCTTTTCCACCCAGCAAAAACCCCGTCCTAGGGCTAGCAATTTCGCAAACAAATAAGTAGACTTCGTTTTAAGTCCCATAAGTGACGTGGGCGTCTTCTTTGGTTTTCCTTTGTTTTATGTCATCGATTACTGTTGGATCACAAACTTCTCTCTCTGGCTACCTAGCCCCGCCCACAAGCAGTACTGCTTATGCAGGCCTGCGTATGCATGGCACAAAGTGATGTAAATGAAAGACATTATCATGATTAAAAGAAACCAGAGGTACTGTAAGGATTTGCCCTATTCTGTCCTCTTGCGCTTGCTTCCCCGTGATGCATCCTCCCTAGTTGCCTTAACTAACAAGAGAGGGCGGCTGTGTTGCGGTGACATTAGCACCAGAGATGGCGCAATTGTTGTGGGCACAGGGAACACCTCCTCCTCTTCAGCCTCAGGAACTCGACACGCACGCATGTTTTGCTGCTGCGTTCCGCTAGTGGAGCAAGGCCTCATGGGCACATTTCCAATGAGGTCGCCCCATCTGGCCTTGGAGCTTCTTCTCTGCCGTAGCATGGGCGAACATTCACTTTAACCTTGCTGGCGAGTCGGATGATCTCGATTCCTTAGCGTATTTTGTTACTAACTGGCGTTACTGTTATAGCATGTTGTAGCAGCAATAAATGCCTCTTTGGTGCCAGCAGCAAGAGCAAGGCCCGCCGTGGTCAGTGTGTGCTCAGTAGCCCTCGTGATCACAGGGGTGGGGTTGGCGGTAAGCCGCAGATAAGTGGGGGAAAAATATATATGCTTGTATTTCAACCCCACAGTACACACACAGATGTATGCTGCACTCACAAGTATTTTCTGGTAAAAAGAACGCTTGGATGGAAAAACGTGTTGCGCGTCCACAGAAGAAATGAATAAAACACAGACGGATGTACATGTGCCAAAGGAGACACTCAATTGGCCCCATACATACAGTGAAGAAGCCATCTCATCACATGGTAAAAAGAAGGTCCAATTCCAATTAGTCCATCACAATTGAGATTTCACTTACACAGTTGACAGTGCTCCTTTTCTTCATCTGCAAGGCTTCCGGCAGTTCCCACACGGTCTGGCTTTCACTTTTGCCAAAAATCCTTGTGTCAGAAGAGTCGTACCAACTTGCCCAGAAGCCACTCTCACTCAAGCCACACTCAAGAGCAGTCTCTGGTGTGGGGGTCCACCAGTTGTCGAGCTTTGCTCCAACTTATGGGACTCGCTTCTTGGGAAGTGGTCTGGCCCCGGCCTACTCCGTGTATGGCTGGGGGGAAACTCTAGTGGCAGACCGAAAACTTCTTCGACGGACTACTACCTCCTCGTGGTGAGCCCTGGATAACGCTAAGAGTAGTCCAAGAGAGATGGAGATTGTGTTGCATAAGTTCTCCGTCTCAACAGCCGGGCTCGGTTGGCGTGAGCCTGTAAAGCAAGCCGAAGGCTGGCTGAGGTTGGGTTCTCAGTAACATGGGTGAGCTCTCACCCGAGGTGGCCCTACTGAAAATAGGGCTAATTCGTGCTCCCTAAAGGGGGTACAGCGGCCTCGGGGCCGACGGTTTTTGGAAGGTGGTGATCCGCGGCCCCAACCAGAACATTGGCAGTTTCGCTGATGATGGGCTGGATTGACTGGGCTGTCTGTTCTCGGTGGCCGAACCGGAGGGTTTGGCTCCCTGGACGTAGTCTAAGTCTGCGACCGGGGTTGTGGAGTACGTGAGATGCTCCCAGGCCGGGTAACCGTGGGAGGGGCAGCGTCCTCCTGTAACCCAGCGGGCAGCGGGCGTCGGCGATGAAGGCCCTAGGCATAAAGCCGGGAGCAGTTGCGTGCTCCTGTAACCCAGTCTATTGGGGGCGACTATCATTGGTGAACCTGGGAAGGGCTGTGGTGACCCTCTCCCCCTCACCGAAAGCGAGGGAGTTCATACGCCACGGCAGCTTAGGGATAGGCTGCTGTGGCTAAGTCTCAAGCGATTACGCTGCAGGGAAATCCCCGCTGACTACAGTCATCAGGGGTAGGGGCGTCCCTGTGTAACCCGAGCCCTACCATCATTCGGGAGCGCTGCTTGGGACTGTCCTCGGTCCCCCTCCGGGCAACCAGGGCCATCTCTGGGAAACGCTGAGGCCTGCGGGCGTCTCAGTAGGAGAAGAGACCGAGGGCGAAGCGAAAGCAGGACTGGCGCTTGCGTCCCTTGTGAGCCTGTGAGTAGTACTGCTATGAGACCATAGGGGTGTGGGATGAAGCCCACACTCCCACTTCCCGGTACGTAGGCGGTAGGTACCGACTTAGTACACCAGGGCCGGCGTCAAAGCCAAGACGCTTAATAAAATTTGGTAGAATCGGGCTCTCGCTTGGAGTGCGGCACGAAGAGATTACCCGAAGTCGAGGGCGCTTCGGCATCTGGCAGGGGTGCACAGTACGGAAGCGCACCACGGGGAGTAGCGACCCCGCCTATCTGAAGTTCCTGGGTTGGACCCAGACACGACCAACGAGGTGGCAGTAGTGGACCAGCCCGCCACGCTCGATGGGGGGGGCTTTCGGGCCCGAGGATGACCAAACCTAAATTGGTTTGGTCCTAAATCACCTCGGCTGCAGGAGGTGGTTGGTGCGAAACCCCACCGCCGGACACCCACTGGTAAAAATTAGTACAAGCGGTCCCCGGCCTGGCGCCCGTCTTCCTTTAGGGGTGTTCGCTTGGGAGAAGCTCCGTAAACCCTGCTGCGGCCCTCATGGGTCGAGTTCTTGCCCCGCTATGAACGTACACCTTCGCACTGGGGAGTGAAACACGAACCACCTTTGCAGGCTGAGTCGTTCGAAACTGGGTTTGCCCCCGAAGAGGCGCAGCGGGGTTTGCAGAGCCTCCTCCAAGTACACACCCCTGAAGAAGCCGGGCGCCAATCCGGGGGTGGCTTGTACCTATTTTTACCGCTGGGTGTCCGGCGGTGGGTTTCGAACCAACCACCTCCCGCAGCCGAGGCGGACGCTCAGACCACTAGGCCATGACTGCGGTAAAGGTTTGAGCCACGTTGGCCGTGACACCACCTTTAGCAGGCACCGAGGTTGTCCGACACTGGGGCTTCGCCCGCGAGGGGCGCAGCGGGGTTTACGGAGCTTCTCCCAAGCGAACAACCCTAATGAAAGCCGGGCGCCAGGTCGGGGGACGCTTGTACCCATTTTTACCGGTGGGTGTCCGGCGGTGGGTTTCGAACCGACCACCTCCCGCAGCCGAGACGGGCACCCAACCCACTAGGCCACGGCTGCGGTAAACCTGATCATCTGGCAGACTTCCTCTGCCCAAGGCAACACACATAACACCATGGGCAAGTCAGCCCAGGGCTTTTATACAGGATAAGGGAAAAATAAAATGGTACTGCAACGTCACGCTTCACATTCTCCCATTCGTGCAGTACAGCTGAGAGCCACCTCAAACACAAATACGGACTCTTGGCATGTGCTGGCAACATAGGGCAGTGACCATGGTCCCTAATTACGGACTGCAGCATAGACAACCAAGGTTGCGTCTGTGGCCAAATAATCACAACTGGCACTCTTTGCTGTAATTTACAATGAAGGGCACTAAATGCTCATCGAAAATGTTTAGTTCTTTTTCTTTCCTATGCTCTGCAAGGCCAGCAAGTCACAACCTTACGAAATTATTGATGAACCCTTGCTGCTGTTTGCAGTCACTGCCTGCATTTCAGTTTCCAGCTTGTGCACACAAAAGATGCTTGGACTGCAAGCACTGTCGGCACAACAAGACGAGAGGCACACCACTTACTTCATTGAGGAATGTGATCAGCTGCTTGAGACTGATGTAATCCGTCTTGCCCTCTGTTCTGAAATAGTACATGAAGGAGAGATCATAAGATGCAGGGCCAACAATTTGGGGCTGCAATGAGTTATAATGAATGGCAAAATATACAATACACCTCTGACATAGCAGAACGAAGTGCACACCAACGATGAAGACGCTAGAGTAGCTATAAAGTGGCACCGTAGTCTACAGCTATAGACAGCCTTTGATAGAAGCAGTACTGCGAGAAAAAAAAATGCAATTAAATCAGAAATTTAACTGCATTAAAGTTTAACTACAGTGTTCTTCACTGTTCCCAAATGATGCAGAATTGGGGGAGGGAGGACTGCTCTCCACAAAAGCAGCTCCCATCATAAACTTGCTCGAGGAAAACGCAAGGGCAAAAATTGAAAGGGTCCCATAGCCAGAACCACAGCTGGTTGGACATCCAATCTCAGAAGAAGGGATGATGGAGCAAAAAAAATTGACTATGCTTAAACCACGCTAAGTAAGTTACGACACTCAGTGAGAACAAGCACAACCTTTGTCTTTTTTTATATATATATTTCTGCCCCTTTCACTCCTTTCTTAATCCCTTCAGGGTGCAGTCCAGGTGTCGACATGCCTGGCATGCTGACACCTGGCAAGGTGAAAGGCATGGTAGCACTGGCTACCATGCCTTTCTATATCTGTTGCAACCTCTATGCTTACATGCACAGAGCATCCAGGAGCCATCTCAAGGTATTCAGCCGCGTCTCATGACTGTGCGTCCCACTTAGTGACAATGAAGATTCTATGAGGTACACATGAAGATGTGTGCGCAGTGTAAAGTTGAAGTGGATTTGCATGGAATTGGTGGGAAAATGAGCCTTCAGATGCCGTTTGCATCAACTGCTTTCAGCTGGTGCCTTAAGAGGGCATGACTCAATTTAGTTTGCACACTTGTAACAGGATTTCACTTTCAAATATCAGACAGGCTTTCTGGTATGTTTTGGAAGACATCTCATATACATATATTACATAGGATGATGTTAGGAGAGAGAGTCCGAACTAGCACAAAGGAAACCGTCCCAGACCAGTCAACTTGTCTATGCAGCCAATGGCAGCAGAATCTCGCTGATGAGGATGAATGCCAATGAAACGTTACATAAAAATATTCGCGTGGAGTACCGCATACTCATTGGAAATTAACACAAATCAAATTAAGAAAAATTTTTTAGACCAAAAAATAAAGCACTGGATCATCTACCCCGTCAACACAGGTGGTTAAACACGCTTGGTTCAACACAGATTGAAACAACGTCCTCAGTAAAGTGTCTTCGCATGACTCTCCAGTGCAACATGTCACGCGATTTTCATATTGATACCCTTATTAAGAAACTTGCCAAATGCACAGGTATGCTGTGCTGGGTACGTTTACTTTGCCACTTAATTAATATCAAACATTTACTTTACAATGCTCTATTTCTGTCTAACCTTTCCTATTCTCATTTGGTATGGGGCATGACAACATCTTCTAACACACATACCGTATTTACACGATTGTAAGCTCACCTATTTTTCAAAATTTGAAAATCCGAAGAGGGGGGGGGGGGGTCGAGTTAAAATCGAAACCAAAGCATCGCACCATCAATACAGGTGAGACAAACGAGATATCAGGCATGCTACAGCATGGTTGCATTTTTGCTGCACGGCTCCATCGCATCGTTCTTGGTGCTGGCCTTGAGCAACTACTATGTGAACGCGCAGAACTGGCATCCCCTCCCGTGCGAGGCCACCGATGGTGGCTATCGATAAGCAGCAAACCGGCACCAGCCCACTCCCCACACGAGGCCGTATAATGCATCTGCTGATAAGCGGTGGCAGCCCAATAACGCATTCACGTTCTGCTCTTAATATGCGTCCTCCAAGTTTTTTTTTTGTTTACTTTCAACCGCACACTCGGCGCTTAAGGGAGCATCGATAGTTGATGGAAGGGCCGCTGTTCCAATCATGGCGGCACCCCCCCCTCAGAACCGCAGCGGCGCGGGGAGTGTCGGTAGCCGACGGAAGAGCTCACGCGTAATTTTTCTTTGGCTTTGACGCATTTGACTACTGCCAGCCGCATTTTACAAGTTTTTAATGTAGTGCTTCATCATTCGTTATTTTTGCTCCGGGTCTGGTAAGCGACCGGCGCTCGTTCACGGCTACATTCGAGATGGCTGTCATTCTTTACGCCGAAGAAACGAACTGCGTACTGGGCCGCAAGTTCGACGTTCATAACAGGCGATACAGGTGTGGAACCTGCAGCGAGGCAAAATTTTCAGCTGTTCCACGTGATGTCGTGATGTGGCTGTTTGCGAAGTGAGGGATTTCGCTGCACGACGATGTTAGAATGACGAGCTGTGGGACCGCAGCAGCGATCACGACGACAGTGCTAGTGAGGACGATGGCGCAAAAGTGGAAGAGTAGTCCAGTGACTAATACATTTTCGTTTTGGAATGTGCCCACGGGCACGCTCCTGCATGGCAGCCAATAGCGGCTGGCAGGATAGTGCTATCGCGTTCTATTATTAAAGACCAAGTGTAAACGACCTCCAAGTTTGTTTTTTTTTCTGAAATGTGATGTGGGGGTCGACTTACAATCGAGTCGAATTACAGTCGTGTAAACGTTTACATACATGAAGAAAAAGGCCATTCGCATTATTGTGAATGTGCCGTTTTATGCTCATACTCAACCTCTTCTTTCAGTGTTGAAAATAACACTAGTTAAAGAACTCTACAATGGCCTGCTCAGTTACCGCTATGAAAGAAGCTGGAAAAAATACACAATTCCTTTTTTATCAGTTAGCTAACCTGCAACCAAGAAATAAATATTACACAACATGAAGCAATAACAGCTGGTATGCCACCTCTTAGGACCAATTATGGTCATCAAATGCTTCGCTTTCAAATCCCAGACCTTCTTAATTCTTACAGCGAGTTTTAAAACCTGGTATTCAACTTGATTTGTTGAGTACCTACTTATATTTATTGTATGCTCCTGCTGCTTAGATGAAAATGCATGTTTAAGTAGTTCTATTTTGTGTATTATTTGTGTCATTTCAATACTTATGACTTTGTTTTCAATGCCGATTCTGCCATAAGCTTCGTCACCTTTTGTTGCTGCTACCTGTACACTGTTGCTGCCGCTGTTTTCAGAAGGAAGGGGGTGCACCCCTTTGTCAAGCCAATCTAAAGCTTCTTGAGTGCCCCTCCCAACATCACCTGATGTTGAAATAAAGGAATTTCTATATATGAACCTCAAGGAATCATGAACAACATTTGTTCCCCCTGAAATTTGTCCAAAAAAAAAAGGAACCAAATCAATATGTCAAAGCGCGAGAAAATGATTCTTAGAAATCTATTTACGGCTGAGAGGATTTATTTACAGCCATGCACCATTGCTCAGTGCCCACAGTGCATACCACGTGACTGACGATTGCGACACTGAAGATCGTGATCGCCTCCACAGCTCCTGGAGACAGCTCCTACATACGTGTCATCCACAGGGCACAGGAGACCGTTCAGACCACCCGAAATTTAGCACATTCAACACAACACAATACAGCTAAGAAATTTTACAAATTCACATCACACCAAAAGTAGTATCAGCTGTGGTCATGTCACAGTGATTGTACTGTAATCTGATGCCTATTTATCAATTTTATATATTTTTGAAAATGAAAAACCAACTAGCTCAGATGTCAATTCTGCTTATCATTAGGAATTGTGCACAACAATTGCAGCACTTGTTTCACGTTGTGAGCTAGGGCACTGGACTACGGCTTCCAGGACCCTGGTTGCGTAGAATTTGTCCTATCAGTCTGGAGGTCAAAAAGTTGGGTGAGTTAGTTCGATTCCATAATTCTAAAGCGCGTTTTTCGCACTGTAGAATTATGGTGTCCTATCAGTCCGCTCGAACTAATTTCTGCCACCATGGCACGGTTCTTTTGCTGGCGAACGCCAAGCATAACCAAAGGTCTCTGTGAGATATGGTACAAGCAATGCTGCTGATGAAAGGGCAGCTCAATACTGGTTCAGGCAAAAAGAAAAAGTCAAAAATAAATTAATATAGCCTGCTGCTTGTTCTGAGATCATTAAATGAGTACATCATTTCTTGTCACCTCCCAGTTCTAGGTGTCTTTCCATTCTTTACAACTTCCTTGTGGCTACGGCTGGCAGCTGTGAGTAGACATTCACATGAGTCTCATTTTTATCCTCACAACAGCGCATTACATCGACTATACTTGCGTGAAAAATGGGGAAGAAAAGAGGCGTAATGACAGGACAGGTGCAATGTCATCTCTGTCCTGTCGTCACATCTCTTTTCTTCCCCATTTTTCGCGCAAGTACTATACTCGAGTTAATGCACAATGAACCAACTTGCCCAAACGAAAGTATGTACTGAAAAAATCCTATTCGCCTGCAGGCTGTTTCTGTATTTTTCATTATGAATGCTTCTCGCGGAAGACGTCGGTTTCGGAGGTGAAAATTTTATTTTTTGCCCCAGAGCGATGAAATCTGGCACGCTTATTGGGAAGTGCACTAAATGAATATATACAAATTTTCACTCATATGACTTCATCAGCTTTGACATTATAAATATTTATGCACTTCACAGCTATACCAAACTTGCAGAAAGGCTAGTGTGACAACAAAACACAGTAGGAGCCTAAAGTAGCTCTTAAATATCAATCAAAGGAATGTTTCATGTAGTGACATTTTTCAGATACTTTTATCAACCTGAGTTAGGTATCAAATGTTCTACATAGGACATTTTAACATGCTTGCCTAAAGCCCTCATTAGCAGCATGTCAAATTTGTGAAAGAGTGAAAAATGAAAAAGTAATTCAGAAATACAGGAACGTCACTCAATAAAGAATTTAGCAAGGAACACAGTGCAAAAAATCACATGAAAATTCATGATCCATGACGCCATTGTCATGTTATGCTTTCTCCAAGCAGGGAAGTCAGGTCGAAAAAACACTTTTGGGAAAAATGGCACTTTCACGTAGATCTCCGCCAGTTTCTTTTGCTACCTATGGTGAGTAAAAACATTTTCTAACGTAATTTCTGGGCTGTTTTCAGGAAAAATCTTTCAGGATATAATTAGAAAGACCTTAAAGGTACCAAAGGACAGGGTTAATTGGAGAGATGGGATAGGCCTTTGCCCTGCAGCGGGTAAAGTCCCTAGATCAGCTTTGCTAAGTACCGAAAACGTTTGTGGTGCCACCAATGCATACTATTGGACAGCACCCACTTCCAGTGTGGCAGATGCCTCTGTCAGCCATGTTCTTCTTGAAGCAGTCCAGCTCAAAGTCTCCTAGTCGTTTTGTGTATGTAAGCTCTCATATCTTGTGCTTTGTATGCCGGAAAGTGCTGTTCGTCGAAACTGTGCTTGATGAGTGTCCAGTGCATCTTAAGGGGCCACCTGTTAGGCAATTCCGGTGCGAACTTCCTCACAGCAAGTGACGAAGTGATGAGGCATTAGGCCTATTTCACGCCGAGGGAAGGAGTACAGCACTGTGTGTGAGTGATTGGCTATGAAAGCGATGAAACAAAGTGGAATATGTGCCCTGATGCATTACCCACCTACCCACCTACCTGGTGAGGACACAAGAACTTTACCTTTCAGATAAGCAATAATTGCGCAGTAGAAAAACTTGATAGTTAAGAAATCAAGACAGCCTGCCCGCGCCGGTGTCTGGCCACCGGCTTCAGCTGGCAATGCCGCATTACTCGCCGGGAATGGTCGAAACAGGGTTTATTGATGACTGACCGGGGTGTGAAATGCATTCCCTGTTAGTGTACCTGCGTTGTGTGTAGTGCTTCCGGCTTCGAAATCACCATTGGATATTTTTCAAAGACGTGATGAGATGCTACAGCATCCACTGCGTCCACCTTTGTGTTCTCCTAGATATTCGTGCCTGTGTTGAGTTGGAATGTGCGAAACTCGTAGGTTCATTTTCGCTCTCCCGTGTGAGAAACATGTGAATGAAGTTTGTCGCTACAATAACTGAGAGTGACGCATATTTGCTTGGTTTTTCGTTTTTCGCCCGAGTTATGCTAATATTAGGCAGTCAATGTTTTGTTTACAATCTGGCTTGCAGGTGCTGCTCTTTCATCTTTTTTGTGCATGCGTTATGAATGTCCCTCGCAATGTGCACGGCTGCAAAAGCGACATGGTGGCAATTACGAAAATACTGTTCACTGTTAATAAATTAATGCTTCCTGTGAAACAGGGTTTGATAGTTCCTATGTTGGTCCTGAAGAATGCATCTACCTGCCTTCTAAAGACACTTCTACTTGTCATGCATCTAGTTAGTTGCATACTCTTTAGTGTAAGTGTCTTTCTTTAACAGGTGTTTACCTTCTGAATCTTTAAGAAATGTGGCAGGGCATTGTTAATTTTATTAGTAATGTGCCATGTCATGTTGTGTTTCAAACAAAAGTATAAGAGCTTTTTTTTTCTCACGTGTCTTTTTCAATGTGTGTTCTTTCATGTACATAACCGTTCGTGCTGCAGCTAAGTCTATTGAAAAAGAAAGAGGTGATACGCGTGAAATGCACCGCACGATATCGGAATGTCGCAAACTACGCCCTACTGGCATCATACACAACGAGCCTCATTTTTCTTCAGGCAGCCATCTTCTTGTGATAAGAATCGTTTACTTGCTTGCATAATCTAGCAAGATTGTCGTGCATGGTGTTGCTGCCATGTGCCTCATTGCGAGACGGGGACCTTAAATGGGCAGCCCGCCATCCTTGCGTACCTTCACTGCAAAAATACTTATGAACACAAGTCACAGCTGTCCTTCACGGCTGACACCAATTTCATCAAACCTTTATAATCACACAACTTGATGGCATTTTTTTTTCATGCTCATTGGTCACACACTTCTCATGATCCGAAAGTTGTCAGGAATTGCTTGTTGCTACTTGAGGTTGGTCTTCTGCCGAGATGACTGCAACCTCAAGTCAAACTGAGTTTGGTTCCGATATCTGATATCTTTACCTCAGTTTTTGTGTGCATTTCAAATGCTTTCTTTTTATTGCCTTGCCTGCAATAAACCTCTAGTTGTTAGCAGAGCTCGTGTTGTCTCTCCTCTCGTCCCGTGTTCTGCGCTAGTTTCTGTGACATGTACAGCCTGTGCGGCTACAAATTCCCATTACTTCTGCGGTTCCGTAGCTGCACGAGGCAACACGCCATTCAAAAGCATAGTCAAGGGTTTGACGAAAGCTCGTCTGGTCAGGCATTAGTGCTGCATTTCATGCAGCACTGCGTTGAAAATAGTTTCAACAGAAGCGTACAGGGGATGCTGTATGCCAGAAACCACCTGGGAAATCGGCCTCCATGCTACGCACTTTCACCGTTCTCACCGTTTTGTGGCAAAACACCATGTAAATTAAACTTAGAGTGCATTAGTGGCATGTTTCACTTCTTGTCTGTGCCTAGATCATTTACCATAATTTTCACTCTCTGCGATGGCAAAACAGTGACTCTGCAAGGCCTCGCAACGCACCGCTCGGATGCATGCACCGCACCACCCGAGCGCGTTAGGAAGAACATGGCGGACGACTCGAGCTGCAAAAGAAAGGAGGCTGGGTGAGGAGGAACTTGTCACTACTTGGCAAAGCTGATAAGGGGCATTAGCAGTTGGGCATTGTCAGGCTGATGATGACGATGATGGCGGTGCTAGAATCAAAATCTGTTTTCTAAAATTTGATTCTTTTTATTTCTGTGATTTGAAATCCGCGCACCCCTTTAATATATGAAGCCAAGCCAATTTATGTCACTTATGCTATTTCACTATTTCCGAGTGATGGAAATGTGACCAACAGACATGAGCGTGTTCAGAGAAAAAATTAGTTATACAATCAGACTAAGCAATGTAGAATTAGTAATGCAAACTTCCCACAAGAATTCTGTCATGCTAGTCAAATCTATTAAAAAAATTGATCATGGCCTAGCCCTGCTAGGCCAGGATATACGTAGCGTAAGCGGGGCGGCATCTGGTTCGGAAGAGTTAATATATGAAAGGTGCACATTCGCTCATCATCATCATCATCTTCTTCGTCGTCATCATCATCATCAGCCTGACTACACCCACTGCAGGGCCAAGGCCTCCACCATATCTCTCCAATTTACCGTCTTTTGCCGGCTGCGCCCACCCTATGCCTGCAAACTTCCTAATCTCATCCGCCCACCTAACCTTCTGCCTCCCCCTGCTTACGCTTGCCTTCGCTTGGAATCCACTCCGTCACTCTTAAGGACCAGTGGTTATCTTGCGTTCGCAGTGCATACCCTGCCCAAGCCCATTTCTTCCTCTTGATTTCGACTAGGATGTCATTAACATGCGTGTGTTCCCTCACCAACTTGGCCCGCTTCCTGCATCTTAACGTTACACCTATCATTTTCATTTTCATGGCTCGCTGTGCTGTCCTTAACTTAAGCTGAACGCTTTTCATTAGCCTCCACGTTTTTGCTCCGTAGGTGAGTACCGGTAGGATTCAGCTGTTGTACACTTTTTTCTTGAGGGATATTCGTAACCGGCTATTCATGATCTGAGAGAGCCTGCCATATGCGCTCCACCCCATTTGGCTACTTTAACTATCTTATCCACATTGCTAATGACATTGCCCTCCTTGTCTCTTAACGCATACATCCGGCTTTTCCCTATGCCTAGTTCCCTTCTCACCGCTTTTAGGCTACCTCCGTTCTTTAGAGCATGATCGATTCTCTCCATATTAAACTTCCTTATGTTGAATACCTTGCACTTATTTATTTTGTGCCTTTATTCACTGTTAAACATCGAGCCGTCGTGGCGGAGTGGTAGTATCTCCGCCTCAAACGCCAAAGGCCCTGGTTCGATTACCAGCTTCGACACAGGGCTTCTTTTATTCGCCTTTGTGACGTCACTGCTCCTCGTGCATCCGCAGCACGGCTCTCCAGGATGCACGCGAAACTGGTCAACCTCAGCCAGTGTAGCTGACGCTACAAAATAATGTGGTGCTGAACAGGCCATGTTCAGTGAACATATAAACAATTGCTGTTCACCCATTACTATTTTTGTCGTCTGCATATGCCCTGACTCTCAATACTTCTGCTTCTGTTATTTTTGAGATGCAAGTTCTAGCCGATGCACAAGTTCATCTAGGAACAGGAGGCTTACATAGAGTTGAAAAGCTCCTCAATGTCATTGCGGGGACACACCCTTTGGTACAACTCCTGAAACTTCTCCAGGGTGAACTCCTTTGGCTCAATGACGTCATTCTGTAAATCCAAAAAGTACACTAGGTAAGTGAAACAGAGCTACATTTAAATCAGCCTTAAACACTTTGCCCATGCACCTTGCACTTCACTGGCCACCACAAAAGATGAAGCAAAAACATGTTCAGCAGGACCACCAGCAGCATAGGGCATGCATAGGGCCTTCGTTTCTGGGATTTGTTTAGTTATGTAATCAGGGTGGTAAAAATCACATGGCAGTTTTTTAAAATCAGGCAGACAAAATTTAACTTCAGCATCATGTTTCATTTCGTGCTGTTCTTGCCCATGCCGTCTGTGACACTGCTTTTCCGCATGTGGACTAGATGTGTGCTAGCATGATCACTTTATGGGATGTAGAGGCCACAGCATCGCTGCATTTTAAACAAGGCAGTAATTATGACACTAATTGCAATCCCAAGGCTAGGCCACCTTGAGGAATTCCTCCGAACATATGCCAACAGCAGAACGGGGTTTTGCATAGCAGACCCCAAGCATGAAAAATGCAGCCGAACCCACCTTGCCGCTGGGCAGTCCAACATCCCCAATGCATTGGTACACCAGCTTCTCGGTCTTGCCAGAAGCAAACGTCTGTGCTATCCTGAAGATAGAAGTGGGAGAGGGTGAAACAGCATCCCATTTACTACTTCACCCCTTCACCAACTGCTCGATTGTGGAGGAAACAGGCTGTGCTGTAAAATGAGGGAAACACACAAACGGGGTCCAGGAGGGTACCACTTCTATGACTCAGCAGTGCACTCAGGAAATGGCAGTATTTCTAAAAGGCCTGGAAAAGCCGAGAAATATACGTGACATAGATTCTACCCTCAGGCTTGGCCTCTCCAATTAAAAGAGCAGTTAGAGCCCATTTCTGTGGCACCGTGTGCGGTGAAGCCCTACTGTCATATCACCATTTTTTTTTAATTTTCCCTGCCAACAATGGCCCATGCAGCATCACCAACCACACAGCACAGTGAGCAATTTACCCAAAGCGGCACGTAATTGCCCACAACTGCCCTCTGCTACGCAGTGGTTTGTTTGCACGTCAAAAAGCAATGTGCTGGGTCTGCAGTCACAAACTACAGGGAATGGCTGCCACAGGCAACACCTCAGACCCCAATAAAGCCTGGGTGATTGAATTAAGAGGTCTCTGTTTCACACCAGAGAACAGTGCATGAGTTTTCACAAGTGCTGTGACTTTCCCTCTCCTTTTTTTACGCCTGTGTGAAGCAGACCTGCGAATATATGGCACAAGTACTGAAACTTGCAGATGTCACAGGATCAGCAAATGCTTGGCACAAAGTTTGAACTGATCACTCATGAATGGTTCGCCCGCTTAATCAAGCCACAATGGTCTCCTTGTGCACAACAGCATAAGAATTGCGCCATTTCAAACCATAATATGTAACTCTGAGCACTAAAGGGATTGTCTACTTGTTCAAACAAAGCAAGTTCAATGAAACATTGTACTGATCTGTAAAAATAGAGCTAGAATTGTTCTGGGCACTCCTTCTAGAAACACTTGTACACAGTTTCCATTTATATAGACGCCGCTGGTGACAACAGTATAGCAGGCCGGGATGCAACAGTAAATTGTAAATTATAAATTGTGGGGTTTAAAGTCCTAAAGCAACACACAGTTTACGAGACATTCCTTAGTGGAGGCCACTGGATTCATTTAGACCATTTGGTGGGGTTTCTTACAGCACACTGATATCGCACAGAACATGGGCATTTTTTGTATTTCAACCTGCGACTTCAGGATCATCAGCCGAACGTCAAGTCCACTGAGCCACCACGGTGGGTGGGAGACAACAGAATGCCTACATGGAAAACTGTTTACATGGACAAACTTACGCCCATGAAAGAAAGAAACTCAAGGGAAGCAATACTGAAACGAGCACTTGACACTCATTGTGACCAGAATGGCTGCCACTTTCCACCGGGAACTTCCCGGACATCGTGGAGAGAAGCCTCGAACATCACAGAAACAGCTATGCCCGACCACAACCTTCGAAAACAGTCTCGTCCCACAGTGGGCTTGGATGGAAAAGTGATAAGGCCACATGCCAGAGGCAGTGCACAAAGAACAAAAAAGATAAGCAGCAGTGAACATTAACACAATGTTCCTGCAACTATTAGCACAGTTTGTGCGGCACCAAAAGTTTCGTATCTGTGAACAGCCACCAACATTTCCTGTTTATGGAGCTTTCATACAAAGTTTAATTATATGAAAAAAAAAACAAATCATACATGACATAATAATTATATGGCAAGCAAAAGGCAAGCAACAAGACAACTTGGTGAGCAAGTTTGTTCCTGTATTCCTTGGCTACAATGCAACTCATGAGACATGTTACGGAGTGCACCGTGTTGTGTCCGTTCTAATGTGTCTCATCAGTTGTGCCAGTCATGGGAAAATGCTTCCATGACACTGTAGCGAGAGGATGTGATGATGAAAAAAAAGTAGCGACAAAAAAAGACATCTGTGGATCTGCAAACTGAGTTCGGGCCAATTCGGTCGAACAAAATTTGCATGAAGTTCATTTTGTTTCCCAGGTGAATGCATTATGAATTGTGGAAAGCTAGGTTCACACCAGCAACAGATGTTCCTCTCGGCAATTGGCCTTATTCACAAGGCCACACTGCCCGCACATGCTTCTCCTCCTCCAGCTCCACTGGTTGAAAACAAACCGCCAGCTCCTACTTCACATACGCAGTTCATGTTAGCGACAGTCATGTGTGACAGATGGCGGTAGCCGTCACGCACATACGCAGGCTTAGGCACAGTTGGCACCTAACCGAGTCGCACCTGTGTTCCCCACGTGTGTTTGTTTTCTACCAGTAGCAGATGATTTTTGACCGCTTCCCAGAGAGTACCACATTTTGTGAAAAAAGTGAATTCCAACTGGCTCTGTGACCCTAACATCCACCTCATTAATTACGGTAGGAACAACACATAGACACCAACACAAAAAACGAAGCAGACATGACAACTCTGATCCATTCGTCTCACAAACCTGAGTGATGACAGTCTGAATAATTAGCACTGACACACAGTCAACTTCAGAGCTGCGGTACAAAACTACATTTGAGAGAATGATGAAGTGCCCATCATTTTTATTCACAGACCCGTGGTAGCTTGCTTATCCTACACAATACAGCACAATAGAAAAGAGAGAGCAAAATGCACAGGCCAGACAACAGGACAGGCGAGACCCACCTCCGAACGGGCAGTTTCCCATCTGGGTCCACCAGGAATCCCAGCTTGATCCAACTGGAGGGGAGCACAAAAGAAACGGGGAACAAGTGTGGCTTTGAATCATGGTCTAGCAGACACTGGTGCAAAATGAGACGCAAACACTGCCTTCTTAGTTGCATTAAAACAGAACTCAATACATGGGTGCTGCTGGCCACACTAATCATAAATGACAGCTATCATTCACCAGAGTACTCTTTCTTTTCCACTTCAGGTGAACACCAGCCATGCTTTGCTAGACAGCTCTGCAATTCTGATGCATCATAAATGATGTAAAGCAGAATCCACATCTAACAGAGCATTTATTGAGTACACTAATAAAATAACTGCAGAGTGAAATCTCAAAAAGAACCACGATTTCTCTTCTTCGCTTTTTTTCTTTTTCCAGCCTTGCAGCATAGCGATTTGAATACAGCGACTGCGTAGCCACTCCTAAGTGCAAGCTGTGCAATATGAGCCACACTTTGACAGCAAGCTGGCTCATCCAGGCACCTGGAGCTAAATCTGGAGCTTCAGATCTTCCTTCCAGTATTCCTCATCTGAAACATCACTATTCACACTAAAAACAGTGCCACCACATTAGAACAGGGTAGGCTGAAAATCTCTGCACATCTGGGAGAGCTCCGCGCATATGTCTAAGCCAAGACTTCACATCTCCTCGTGCGCTTAATAACCTCTGAGGTTATTACTTGTCAAGATAAAGGTTATCAAGCAAATAACTTTCAGCCCAAAATAGGAAACACATGCCACACCATCACAGCTTATAACATAAAATGAGGGTCATCGTCCAGCACTTCCTGTAATGAAGCATCACCGTAAAAACTAAACTAAAATATCTGCTGACAGATTTCTCAAACTTATATAATTTTGGACTTCCACAGAATTTCAGAATTTGTTCAAGAACTGTCATGCATGTTATATGAATGTGTACACAATCACGACTGACATTCTGGAAGTCCAAAAGGTTCAGTTCGGTTTTATTAAACTAGATGCAAGTTAATATTGCTACGAGAATCCACCTCTTCATCACGGCTGCAGGCGCTACCTTGGATTAAAACAGATTCTATGTGCAGAAGGGTTGGCTTGAACAGGCATGAAAATTCCTGCCCTCATTGTTGCCACTAAAGGCAACGGTGTATACTCTTCGCCTTCCTTTTGAGGTGGACTACAAAAGGCATGGTACTTGTCTAAACCATGCCACAGCACTGAAGTAGCAAGCAGTTGATTGGTACGTGGCATTTTTGAGCCATGCAGTTCTCTGTTGAGGTTGCATTAGGCAGAAGCTTCTTGGCAGATGACATCAGTGAAGTCCATTAACGAGTTAGCAGTAAGAGGGAAAATAGAGGAATTCAGGATATCGCTGCAGAATACATGTTCAGCTTTAACTGAGGAAGACGATCTTAATGATCATACAATGAACGATAATCTGACAGCTATCATTACAGAGTGCGCAGTAGGAGTAGGCGATAGGACGGTTCGACAGGATACCGGCAAGCTATCGCACTCAGGTGACGAAAGATCTGATTAAGAAACGCCAAAGCATGCGGGCGTCTATAGCACTACCCACAGAATATAACTTGCAGGGGTATCGAAGTTAATAAATAAGCGCAAGGTAGCCGACATAAGGAAGTTTAATATAGAGAATATAGAGCATACTCTGAAGAACGGAGGTAGCCTAAAAGCGGTGAGGAGGAAACTAGGCATAGGTAAAAACCAGATGTATGCGTTAAGAGACAAGGAGGGCAATGCCATTAGCAATATGATTAACATAGTTAAAGTAGCCGAAAAGTTCTACATAAATATATACAGTTACAATGTAATCAGAACGTTGATTAAAGAGACGTTAGCGCGCAGCAATGCGTCATCCCACCAGTAACAAAAGAGGAAGTAAAAAGCCTTAGGAAAAATGCAAAGGGGAAGGGCAGCTAGGGAGGATCAGGTAACAGCAGATCTGTTGAAGGACGGAGTGGAGACTTTGCTAGAAAAACTAGCAACCCTGTACAAGCAATGCCTTATGACCTCGACCTCACCAGAAGCTTGGAAGAATGCAAAAATTATCTTAATTGATAAGAAAGGAGACGCCAAAGACTTGAAATATTACAGACCGATCAGCTTACTGTCCGTTTTCTACAAGGTCAGGGCAACCTTAGACTTTAATCAACCAAATGATCAGGCAGGCTTTCGTAAAGGATATTCCCCAATACATCATATTCACACTATCAATCAGGCAATAGAGAAATGCGCAGAATATAACCAACCCTTATATATAGCCTTCATTGATTACGAGAAAGCATTCGAATCAGTAGAAACCTCAGCAGTCATACAGGCATTGCGGAAAAAGGGTGTAGAAGAGCCTTATGTCAAAATACTGGAAGATATATATAACGACTGCACAGCTACCATAGCCCTCCATAAAGTCAGCAATAAAATTCCAATAAGGAAGGGCGTCAGGCAAGGAGACACGATCTCGCCAATGCTGTTCACCGCCTGTTTACAGGAGGTATTCCAAGGCCTAAATTGGGAACAGTTGGGAATAATACCTAAATAATCTGCGATTCGCTGATGACATTGCCTAGCTGAGTCACTCCGGAGGTGAACTGCAAATCATGATCAATTAGTCAGACAGGCAGAGCAGAACGATGGGTCTAAGAATTAACATGCAGAAAAGCAAAGTAATGGTCAACAGTCTAGCAAGGGAACAGCAATTCACAATTGGTAGCGAGGTGCTGGAAGTGGTAAATGAATAAGTCTACTTAGGGCAGGTAGTGACAGCTGATCCGGATAATGAGAGGGAGATAACTAGAAGGATAAGAATGGGGTGGAGCGTATATGGCAGGTTCTCTCAAATCACGAATAGAAGTTGACCAACAACCCTCAAAAGTAGACAACAGCTGTATCTTGCCTGTACTCACCTATGGGGCAGAAACATGGCGGCTAACGAAAAGAGTTCAGCTTAAGTTAAGGACAACGCAGCGAGCCATGGAAAGAAAAATGATAGGTGTAACGTTTAGAGACTGGAAGCGGGCAGAGTGGGTGAGGGAACAAATGCGGGTAAATGACATCCTAGTCGAAATCAAGAGGAAGAAATGGGCTTGGTCAGGGCATGTAATGCGAACGCACGATAACTGCTGGTCCTGAAGGGTAACGGAGTGGATTCCAAAAGAAGGCAAGCGTAGCAGGGGGCGGCAGATGGTTAGATGGGCGGATGAGATTAAGAAGTTTGCAGGTATAGGGTGGGCGTAGCTGGCAAAGGACAGGGTTAATCGGACAGACATGGGAGAGGCCTTTGCCCTGCAGTGAGTGTAGTGAGGCTGGTGATGATTACGATGATGATATCACATCCCTGTCCCTGGATGTGGGGCCGCAGCTGTGCAGAGAGAAAATGCACTCAACTGTTTCTCGAGGCAGGTGGCCGGGCACACATTGTTTGCCTTGATGTTGTTGGTGATGCTGCGCAGGCCAGCTTGCCACACCTGCACAACCCAAAATGAAGAAGGCATTTTGTGAACGGGGAGAGTGCGAACTGGGGCAAAAGAAATCAAACGCAGAATGCATGCACTTTTTTTTTATGTACTCAAAACATCATTTCTCCAAAAAACTAAATGAGAATTGGTTGCCTAAGGAGGTCATCTCCATAACATCTAATGAAACTTTTGCTTCTTCTTTCTAACAGTTGTGTTTTATTCTGTATGCACTCTCTGGTCTTAGTACAGCATCACTGTTTACAACCCTTAAATGTGCTGCATTGTTTATTGTTTGTTACTTCCTACCTGTAACGATGCTGTACAGTTTCTGTTGGCATTACTACCCCCCCCCCTCACCTCGCACTGTAATACCATGCCAATGGTGTCATGTGGTGAAGTGATAAAAAAAATGAGAAGACTATAATAAAGGGAACCAGCTACTTCCAGACAGGATCCAAAGTTTCCCCCAGGGCTCAAATGAGCCTGCCCAGACCTTGATGCCAAATGAGTGCTACCAGGAGAACAGTGCGCAAGTTAAGAAAATATGCCGCAAAGAAAACTACCCTGAGATAAATACGCGCAGCTGCTCCAGGAAGGTCATCCCACAAAATTAAAGACATAGACGCTAACAGAAACACTATGAAAAAATTTGGTGCTTGAAGGACCTCTGAGTAAAGAGGTCATGCATATCATGAGATGTCCTCAAATTGAAAGGTCAATGCCACTAGATTTTTCCCACTATAGCAGTGACCATTTACTACTATGCAATCACATCTTAGCAACAGCATGGTTCCAAGGTCGACAAGTGGATTCGATCGAAAACTTCATCCCAGAAAGTGGCCAAGGCAGTTACCATTTCATCCCTTTCTGCCGAAACAAGAAGAAAAAACAAAACTGCGTGGGCCAGGCAATGCACCAGTGAACAACATGCCTTGGCTGTCTCAGGGTCCGGGCAGACCACGTGTGTGTAGTTGATGTTGACCATGTCCGTGCCCGAGCAGATGGTCAGGGACACCTCGTCTAGCCCATACCGGTTCTTGCTGCTCAGTTCTGCTAAGAGTCGTACGTCCTGCAATGGGGGAAGACCAATCGTGTGGGAACCGCGATGGACTTAAACAAACAAAGCACACTTTAAGGAGGACAGACGAAGCGTGATTCCCACACAACTAGCCCCTGTAATTGCTCTCTTGGAAGACCAATGCTGCTTCTCGCAAAGTCCCTAGCGTGTGTCTCGTCTGCATTACTCCAGGAAAGGCTGCCACTTATTTTTTTTTTATTTATTCCAAAAACACTGCAGCCCAAGGACCAAGCAGAGTGGGCAAAAGAAAAAAAAACAAAATCACTGAAAAACTCACATTGCTACCTAAGAGAATAAATGTTATATACTACCCTGCTGACAAGTGAGCAAAAAAAAATTGGCCAACAATTCTGCTTCTCGGTAATGCAATTCTTGAGTGCAGCTGTTGCTGCACCTGAACTGTAGGCGACCACATGGGGAATGCGCAGTGCCAAATGAAGGCGGCTCTGGGTTTCAATTTGGGCAGTGCGCACAGCGTTCTGCCACTGCTGAGCCTCGGCTCGCCTCAGGAGAATGGCCAGCACACTTACAGTGCACATGACTCTGGCACCATCTCTGGCGACCTACGCATACCTTACCAGTGATGTCATTGGCAAGCAGACGATAGCACGCGTTACTATGGTGCCGTGGGTCATCACCACGCAACCTGCCTTCATGCTACTACCGTAGCCTCCCCTTCCGCTTTCCCCATTGCGCTCTCTCCGCTCAGTTATGCCACCGACAGCGAGGCACGCTGCTCAGCCCGGGAACGGGTGCCTAAGAGCTGAGCTCTGAAGCATGAATGCAGTCTAAGCAATGAAACAGGAGCAAGACAGGATTATTTGCATGAAAACACTCAACTGCACCAAAGGAAACCTGCCCCCAGTGTATGCCCAGGGACTTCGCTCTGCAACTAAAAGAAGAAGAGTAGCCATTGACCGCCTCCCCACAGTGCGATAACATGACTCACAGCCTTAACCCCCACTCCTCCCCCATGCCTTTCGCATCAAAGCTTTCATTCTTTTGACCCCCTCCTCCCCTTTAAAGACGCTACCTACTGCCCCCAGTCACCCCTGATGAAGGAGCCGAGCCGGCTTTATCCCATTGGGTTTCAAATTAATGTTTCTGGCCGGAGATGTGCAGTCTATTATTAGTTTTCAAACCCAACCAGACAGGCAAATCTGTCAAAATGTTTAGTTTTCAAAACAATTTCCCAAGGTGGGCAAATATAACAATCGAACAGCCTGATGGCATCTCTGACTCTAATATATTATGGTAGACAAAGTTTTAGAAGGGGGCCAGTTGGTGCTCAGCAGGCATCACGGGAGCACAAAAAAACTGCACATGAACAAAGAGATAGCAAACACTGACAACCGTTGCTTCCAGCTGATTCACGTATTTGCTGACACTCACATGGCTTCTATATGTGTTCCTTACATTTCCAGTATGACAGAATCAAATCACAATGTGCAAAGTCAAACACACCAAGATGCAAGTGAAAAACCAAAAAAGAAACAAAAACTAACAAAGGTGCAAGAAAGCACATTCCTTTTTTGACAGTGAGATGGACGGTTCTACTCCACTCTTGTATTGCTATTTTTACGCAGCACTGTAATAGCCCCACTATGCAGAAAAGCCAGTGTCAGCATTCCAGTTGTGATGGAAAAATCCCGATTGGTCGAAAAGGTGGCTGTTATAAGAGGCTCCCATAGGTGGCGCCAGCCACACCAGCGACACATCAGATCTTCAATGATCGAAGCAGTTGTGAGCAACGTGCCAAACACACGGGCCATCACCCGCCGTCTTCCTCCTCATCCTCATATAAAGACAAGCAGACGACACATGTCAGTAGCGTCGCCTCTCATGCCGCTATGCAGCACTGTATCCCCCAACCGGTGGACTGCAAGTTACACAAGCTATTGCTAGGCTGTGCAGGGACGTTGTTATGACTTGGTTAAAGTGAGGCTTTATATGTGCGTGCTGTGGTCTTTCACATAATGATGGTGACTGTGAAAGAGGAAACAGCGTCTGTGTCTACATGGACAAGAGAAACCCTGTACCCTTAGAGGAACAGCTAAGTCTCCCCAAATTTTTTCTGTTCCAATGATTTCACGCATGAGTTGATAATAATTTCTCCCACTCATGAACCACTGATTTTAAAATCTGGACACAGAGCACGGCCTGCAGTGAATCACCAACAAATCATCACTCAACGTCCTCACACTACTGTTGTGCCTCCACAGGCAATCACTGTTGCAGTAGTGACTGGTACAACCCGCGCACCACTGGCCCCAATAAAGTAGCAGAAAGCAGCAGACTGCAGGCTACAGATTCTGTCCAGACCATGTACTATGCAGTTTTACATTTCATATGACGCCTGTGCCCAGGCAAGTAGCCAGAAATGTTTTTCGGGAGGGGCCTGAGGCAGCTGTAAAGGGTGAAGCCTGCAGGGAGGGGGGCCATGCTGAACAAGAACGCTGCTGGAGGGGGGCCTCCTCGGGCTCCCTTGGTTGCGTCCCTGTCTGTGCCTGGATGAAGTGCAAAGCCCGGTCACTTTGCATCTGACCAGCATGTATCAATGCATTACCTGCTCTTAGTCTGCAGTCCTGCAAGTTTTTTGCCATACTTTGTTTTCACTTGGCTACTTAGATGTGCTACACTTTTTTGATTGCCTTCACTATGTTAGTTTTTGTTCTGATAATTATTTTTATATGTGTGTACTACCCTTGCCTCCTAACCCCTCCCCCCATTCTTTATGTGGTGTCTCTAAAGGTGCAACAGAACGAATTGCAGTTCTCGAGGACAAACTGTGCATCATGTGGGATGATGGCACGAATTCAGGCCGACCAACTCGTGTCCGCGGACAATGTGGGTGGAAAAAGGAGGGCGCTTTTTAACTTTGGGACCTCCTGTTTTCATTCGTCTTGTGGATGGTTTCAGTATGCAGACAGTCCGCTAACTTGGCATGGCATCATGGATTCGTCCGCAACCCTGTCCGTTGTGTGAATCCACCTTAATGGATCCTTTACGAGTAAATAAATAATGATGATGATGATGATGACAGCTTGTCAAGTTTGTGAGGAGCTGTAAACATCACATTCATGCAAGCTTTTCCAGAAGGCTCCTTCAAGCTGTGTGACACAAGGTGAATACATGGGATCACAGCCCCCTTTTCCATATCAACAAATGGCTGGGAGTCCTTTGCTTCATCAGCATCAATGTGCCTAAATGCCTTACGCCTGCAAAACCAGCACGAAAGCGTGTAGCGTGCCTTGTATAAGTGTCTCACTCAGATGGAAAAGCCATGGCCCATGCAATGGTAGCATAATTTTCCCAAGTACATTTAAGAAGAAAAGACTGATAACTCCGCACTTGGAATGAGCTGGGCAAAACGCTAAGAGGGGTTTACAAAGAGGGATTCATGGCCTCAGAAAACCTGGCTGTCAGTTAGCAAAAACTTAATGCTGACAAAGCAGGTTTGCTCATCATAAAATAATTCATGGGCTAGAATTAGAAGAGTGAGATGATTCTGAACGACTATTAATATCAGGTTGGCTTTGCACTGTAGAAAGTTCTGGCCACAGCCAACAAGAATTTAAGAAGCATCAACAAACTAAATAATCTTAAAAACTGTTGCACTTCCAAGTGACTCAAGAGAATTTTGTCAAGGTGACTAGAAAAATGTTCGCCAGAAACCAGAGCCTCATCAATGTATACCTAATGCACTAATGAACACCCCCCTTTCTTTCGCAGGTGGGGCTTTTCCCTCCAGATTAAGGAAGTACTGTTCAGGTAAAACTCCAAGCATGCCGATGAGTGGGACCAGGATGCAGTGGCAGGAACCATAACCACATGTGCAGTGACCGGGAAGCAACGTGAGCATTGATTCAAAGCTCCAACATTATCTGAAGAACACCAAATGCACGGTGCGTGCTATAATATGAGCAGTTTGTGTGAGCAAAGTGTGCATCCCTCTCTTTTTTGAACAGACACTAAGCACTGCACCTTCGTTCACATTCAGTGCCTTGGCCTATACCTTGTGCAAGAGACAGCTTTGTTGACTGCGGCTTTTTGTTTTCAAAAAGCAGCGTGCAAACAATATGTGATCAATAAATGCGTGCCCAAGAAATTGGATTCCCAGAGTATTTGGCACCACATGCCCAATGCCCAACTAGACAGTGAACAAGACCATGGGCCAACAGACATCTAGACAGACAGACATCTAGACGAACTAGATCATGGGCCAACAAACGACAATGTGTGAGTGGTGCAGTGCGACAAGCAGCAAAGACGCACCTTATTAACGAAGCGGATGTTGTGCCTCACAAACTTTCATGTCGTTTGAACTCTCTTTTAAAGCTCATCTTTCTATATACTTACTATTACACATAGCCATTGTCTAGCACTTCGAGGGCGAAATTGGTGGAATTTTTCTTTTTGTGTTTTGCATGCCCATGGCTACACAGGCAGAGGAATAAGCCGTCACTGACTGCAAAAAACTCTGGTATGAGAAGCCCAGAGTTATCTGGTGTCCAGTCACGCAGACATGACGCCAAAAAAAAGCAACAGAGGCGCCCCCCACAAAAAGAGATATCCACTGCGACGCACCTTGGGTATGCCTCCAGCTCTGATGTCGTTCACTTGAGAAAGTTCGAGCACCTGGCCGTCCTGGAATCAGCCGCACAGAGCAGACACACATGAAAATGCACTTTACGAATAGCGATCATGAATCGCAATCTAAGTGTAACTCAAAGCTGCACATTAAAAAGTCAACATCAACTTTTGACGTCAAAGGAAGTGACAGTGAGGCATGCTACAAAGGAGGACTCCAAATTCATGCTGACCACTTGGAATTTTTTTAATGTCCACGAAACTGCAGTCACAAACCCTTTCCAATGTCACCGCAACTAAAACATGTCTGCCAAAGCCAGGGCCAAACCCAAAACATACTACAGAAGCAGATGCGGCAACTAAAAGGCATGGATTGAGGGCGCCTACTTACCATGCAATCAAACTAACACTGGGGGCAACTTCTTTCAATTTCTTTTTTCTTAATAAGAACTAATTCTGCAGCTCGCTCTAGCCATGTCGATGCTAGCTCAGCAACTAAAGATATATGAATTTATAGTCAAGAAGACTGGATTTAAAATTGGCTTGCCACTTTATTCAAACATGTGACATCAAGACCACACAGGACTCCATGACCGCCACTAGGAAGTGAACGGTCCTGTAGCCTGGCCTTGGCTAAAAACTGTCTTGACGTCACGGCATTTTTCTTGCAAATACGGTCGATGGTGACAGCACCAATATTTCATTTTTTCACCTTTCTTTGCCCATGAAAGCCCTGTTTTAAGTGTTAAGTGCAGCAGCTCTCTGTCACTGGGGTGTGGTAAAGTATCGACACAGGCCAACTTAACCCCGTCCTCAGGGTCCCTTTAAAACAAGCTTTTTTTCAGCTGTCATCAGCAGTCCACATTTGTCCTTTCCTAGATTCCACTTTTGCGCCAAGCAATAAAAATATCTCGAGAGCCTTAGAGGAAGCAAAACTGAGTGAAGCAGGAGCAAGCCATTACCTTAACCCGGCACCTCTCCCAGATCTCTCCAATCAACCTTGGAAAAATGATCTTTCTTTTCTCTCTCCCCTTTTTATCTCTCCCTCCGTTCCCCTTCCCACGTGTAGGGTAGCACACGGGCGTCGCCTAGTTAACCTCCCTGCCTTTCCGTTCATCATTCTCTCTCTCTCTCTCCAAGTAACCCTGTCCTGTACCAGCTGCGGCCACCCTATCCCTCCAAACTATTTAATCTCATCCACCCACCTAGCTTTCTGCCGCCCCCTGCTACGCTTGCCTTCTCTTGGAATCCACTCCGTTACCCTTCAGGACCAGCGGTTATCTTGCGTTCGCAGTACATGCCCTCCCCAACCCCATTTCTTCCTCTTGATTTTGACTAGGATGTCATTAACCCGCGTTTGTTCGTTACACCTATCATTTTCCTTTCCATGGCTCACTGCGTTGTCCTTAATCACAAGTCAGAAAGTTGAGCAGTATTCAGAAGGGTTAAGTTATATTATGCACATGCCGAATAAGAGCAGTACCAATCTTTCAGGTCAAACTACTAATGTTGCAAACTGATCCCACCCTCCAGAATGATGTGCCCAGCCATAATCTCAGCTAGTGACGGAGTGTCAACATGATGGAGGTCGAGCACTGGCTGAAAGTAGGTGTTTGCAGGTGGTGACAGGAAAAAAACAAAATTGCTCATGGAATTTGTTGGGAATGGGACCTGGGTGTTAAACAAGGGTTCATATCTCAGGAAGTGTGCAAAGGCAACTTTCGGCCAAGAAGTGCGCTTTCAAGGTATTCACTCGAAACTGCCACTCAGGATCCTTGGAAAAAGAACTATAGGGACGCTTGAGTAATGTTAACAGTTGTGGGGACTTTCCCTCGCGACTTCCCACTTTAGGTTAGCTTTCCCGCGATGCACCCTGCAGCAGCAGCATCACTTCGATGCGGGGTGCGTCACGTGACTCTCCCTGGTTAACTAAACAAGAGAGGGCACCGGCGTCACAGCGCCACAGACGGCTTGCTGCGCATGCGTGGGACACAGCATCTCTCTCTTCAGCTGGGGAACATCGTCGGGAGCGGATGTACCGCCCGCGGCGCTCCGCTCTCCGCTCGCAGAGCGAGGCCTCGTGGGGAGGACTGTTCTCCTGCATCTCGTCCCATCCGGGCACGGAGTATCCCCTGCCCTAGCATGGGCGAACATCCGCTTGTAACCTTGCTGGTGAGTCGGATGACCTCGATTCCTTAGCGTGTCTTGTTGCTAGCTGGCATTGTTGTTGTAGCTATAAATTCCTTGTTTGTGTCAGCCAGAGTATCATTCCTTTGATCCCTCAGAGCAAGGCCCGCCGTGGTCGGCGTGCGCTCGTAGCGTACGCGATCACGGGGTGGGGTCCGGGCAATCAGCCACAATTAAGTGGAAGAGAACATCTCCCCTATTAAACAAAACAGAGTGGAATGTGATAGCATTAAATTTCACATTTGTTGCAGCTTCTGTTGCAACTTCTCTGTGTGTTTGCATCATTTTCTTTGTGATTTTTGGTCTATCAATTGTCATGTTTGGACTGCTAGCTACCACTATGTTGTGACGGTGCCAGCAATTGCATATACATATCACATTTTTTTCTGACCTTTGATTTCAATTATCTAGGTTGCTGTTTAGAAACTAGGTTGCTCACAACACGGTCAGCAGGTTGTGACGATGTCACAAGGTCACGCAACCTCTCTACACCAATCATTACCATAAAAACCCGCGTATAACACGAGGTTTTTTTTCCAGATTTTAGCATGTCAAATTACCATCTCGCATTATATGCAAATCCACACAATTTTCGGCCAAAATCTGCAGTTCTGGTTCCGTTATTATCGAGCGCCGTTATCACCACGCTTTGAGTGAAAGGAGATTCTATCTAGCGGTGGCGTAGGTCGGCAGTTTCGATTTCGACACCAGGTCACTACGTTGACCTGACCTCACGACACCCAGGACGATCGCACCTTCCATGGTATCGGGACTGCGAAAGCAGTCCTTGGAAGGGAAGTAATCAGAGTCTGCAGTTACTGCCATCGGGCACAGGCCACGCTAGCTGCTCTGTACATTTGATGGTGGACCTTTGGGCTAGCGTTCCCAAGGAGCTCACCGGCTGTGATTTCAAAAAATGTGGGATATCAAACGCACTCGACGGTACCAAAGATATGTTTTTGTGGAAAGATATCTCTGACAAGGGCTTTTCGGAAGACAGTACACCCAATAACGATCACTAAAGCACCGACTACAGACACTTCCAAAGTGTGCGTGCCTAAGCGTCCGAGCATATGCCAGAACCGGTCTGCGCATGTTTATGGTAGGCGCGAGCACGATGCCCGATGTGTATCTGCCAGATATTTGGCGCCCCCACTACATGTGTCATATCCGATGCGCCGGTGTACATAAATAACTGGAGCACGTTCAGCTTTCCGACTTCCGCAGTGTCTTTGAGCTGTCTGCCTTACTTGCATTATACGCAAATTAAAACTTTTGTTTCTGTTTTTACTATCCCCCAATTACACCTCGTATTATATGCTGGTCCATATTATAAGCAGGTTTTCACGGTAATTTAATTGCCACCCGCCACAGGGGACAGGTTGTGATGACATCACAGGGTCATGCAACCTCTCTCAACCAAGCAGCGAATTTTATCTCGGACATCGGCGGGGTTTCGGTGTGACGATAGCTCTTAACGTTCTTGCAATGCAATAACAAGAAATGTGTACACTCACCCTTCCCTCGCTGTTCCAGTAGATGAAAAAGCCATACTCGTCGACCCGGAACAGGGCATTGGGTTCGTACACTACTTGTTCCTTTTCCTGCAGGCCCCAAGGAAAAGACAAAAGGGAAGGGCTACGTCACACAGCTCTGGCCACGATAGCAATGAAGCTCTCCTCACTATGTCTCTTGCACCACTCTCTCTTGTACAGGTACTGCAAATGTTAGCTAAAAGTTATCAACTTCCAAGGTTTGATCCCTAGTGCTCAATTCATTGAAGAATTGCAAAAAAACTGTGACATTCATTAAGAACCAAATAACTGCAGCATAAATAATTGAATTATTCCTGAATGCTTTAGAATGACGATACTGTGCATAAATATGCAGGTACGCAGAGTAAATTCAGGGCTAAATTGGAAACTGCTCAATAGCCTGCCAATGCAGCATTATGACCATAGAAATTTTGGTCTGTTTTAATGTTAGTGTTAGAGTTTGCATGCATCTATCTTTGAACAGGCCTCCTGCATCCCTGGCAGACGACGGTTTGACATTGCTTTCATAAATATGTTGTAAATGCCATCTCTGCAATTATGCCAGCAATATAAGCAGTTCTCCAGATCAGGAATTGAAACTGTTCACATTTTCACACTCTGCACCATACGGGCAATGTGCGCGGCATTAGAGGGTTACGGTCCCATTGCACACTGGAACCAAAGGCTGACTGCTAGTATTCCAGGAGCCCCTGTACAAGTATGGAGCATAGCGAATCAGTCTACTCCCAATTCCATGATCACCTAGGTTTTTCCTGCATATGAAGAAACTCGTCAGTGGGCAGTCACCATTCATTACCTGCCACCTCTTCCTTTTTTTTTTTTTTCGTGAGTCATTTCAAGTTACTACCTGTGATGATCACAGGGTTCTTTACCCAGGTGTCCCAAATTTCCCTCCCAATCAGCTACAGCATTTTTCCGGTTTCTACGGACACCACACACACAATGAGTGCAGTCACAACTGACTGAGCACCAGAACAACACGACTCGCCTAAGTGCTCAAACAAGCAATTACCACACACACAGACGTCAAGTCATTCCTGCGATCTCCAAGTATATAGCCTACCGTAAAATTCCGAACAAGCGGTCCCACCCATGCAAGGGCCCCCCCTAACTTCACTGTTAATTTCACATTTCCACGCCGTTCCGAGAAAGCGCCCCCCTCCCCCGTCCGTTCCGCGCCCTTATCACACACCGCGTCTCCGCGCCCAGGCGACATTGGTGTGCCCCATCCAGTCCAAGAATCCAATCCAATACAATCCTGCTTTTTAAGCCATTCGCATGCCCCTTCGTCACGCACCATTTGTCTTGTTTTGGCATTGTCAAGTCACCAATGCATTCATGCACAGTGGCGAAGAAACTTCAGGTCATACAGTGGCATCGGGAAAACGGAAGGGACATTCAACAAATGTCTTAAGACTTTAAGGTCGACTGGAAACGGATACGGGAATGGGACAAGAATTTCGAAAAGTTGTCACAGCAAAACAACGGGAAAGCAAAACTTCGAAGAAAGTTCAGTAACGGTACATCGGTGCTTAGTGAATGCGCGGACAATGAGCTCTTCGAGTTCTTTGAGCGGGAAAGAACGGCAGGACGTTTTAAATCCATGTGCACTGCGCTTTTTTTTTTTTTCTGGCGGGAAAATGTTGCCGCCATCTTGAATTCCGGCATCGTTCCAGGATAGCGCCCCCCTCTGCTTTGCCAGTAATTTCGACTTGCAAGGGCGGGGGCTCGGAATTTTACGGCATTGCAACATTGCGCTCATGGTGGCAGTCAATTCAAAGAAAAGGTGCTTTGGTGCCACAACAGCAACACGCACAAGATGGACAAGAAGCACGGCAGAGAGCACCTCTTTTCAGCCCTGCCCGTGTTGCCGTGCTGAAAAACCTATTCTTCCATGTGAACAGTCAACACAGTGCAGGGGTAAGATCAATGGGGCATGCTGCACCAACTGTGCACGGGGGGCAAACGAGAGGCAACAACGCACTTCTTCCCAGCGGTCGAAGATGCAGCCCTTGAGCAGGGCCTCAGGTATGGGACGCTGCCAGTTGAAGTCGTACGCTTTCGTCATGGTGGAGCCGGGGGCTGCAAGAGTGACAACCTTTTCAGCGGTGACATCTATGCCAGAAGCCTCACCGCATTTCCCGTCACCAGGCCCAAACCAAAATACTTCACTAAAGGAACACTGAGGATAAATCGAAGTTGGCCAGCATCGAAAGATTACTACATTGTAATGACAATAAAAAAAAGGACAACTTTAGCTGACAACAGAGCTCACATATGCCAGAAAAGACCGGAAGTGAAGCACAGCTGTAACCACCACTGGCTGTTTTCACAAGCAAACTGCAGTGGTGCAGAGACTGTTTTATGTGTGCATACCTGTGAGGCTGGGCTGCACTACCATTCTTTTAAAAACAGCAATCACAAAGTCCTTTTCAGTGTGGCAAGTTTGACATGACCAATTTGAATAGGGTCACAGGGAAATTTTTAAATACAATTTTCTCAGCTTCAACTATGTCTCCTGCTGCCAAACAAACATCAGCCACAAAAAAACAACGAGCAACCTGCACTAACATCGAAAATCAGGTGGAGGCATCGTCGGAGTCCCTTAAAGAGAAATTCTAGCACAGCTCACATTGTCAAGTGGCTCAGCCTTACTGCGTTGCCAACACTTAGCTAGCAATGCCAATTCATGGCTTGCTCAAGGGCAGAAGTAAGCCACTTAATTTCCCCAGGCAAACACAAAGTTGCAACAGCTGACACTCGGCCAAGGTGACTGCATGAGACTCACAGCAATAGCAATACGCACCAGAGATGCTGGCAAGGTTTGCCTGACCATTCACAACAGATTGCTTGCACTACACTTGTCCTGCTCTAGAATTAGCAAGGAATCTGCACAACACAGCCCACAACACATTTTTGCTACAGCAGAAAGCCATGAGGCAAAACCCACAAGCTCAAGTTCATGACACTCACATGCTTGACGAACGACACAGCCCCGAAAGCAACACCTCGGCTGTCTCGGGAGACAACAGGAGGGATGCTTGCTCAGAAACAGCCATGACCAGGGGAGGTCATTAGTGAAGCCTTGAAAAAGCCACTTCCGTATGCAGCGTTTTGCTCATTAGAGCGACTCCCAGCACAGAGCACGACCGTGACCTTGCCCGAAGGCCACATAAGGACCCAGTGCATGTATGCCGGCCCGATCATCCAGCCTTCCTGCTTCCAATTAACCGTGGGACAACAACGCAAGAGAGGAACAAACACCCAGTGGGAAGGCACCTCTAATGATGCCAGCACACAGGACGAGAATCTGAAATCTCTGCTGGAGCTGTGACTTGCACGGTCCCCCCAAGAATATAAACACGCACTACTGCACTGGGGCATCACTGTGCGCTTTCCATCAAAAGCAAACAGCCACACATACAAGTGGCATATCACTCAGAGCCCCTCCTGAAATATTTCTCCTGGCTAAACTGATCGCTCGTTCGTGCTCAAATTTTGCAAATAAATGACATTTGTTTGCGAGCTTCACTTGATACTGCCTTTAGATGGGCTACCTGCCTGTTTCGGTCAGAGTGAGCCAGTAGTCTGCATCATCAGCTATTTTTGAAAGACCGAAAAAGGAGGTTTCGCAACAGGTGTACCCGCAGCGCCCCCTTTCAATCGGTTACAGGACAAAAGCAGGTACGAAACAAAGAATGCTCTTCCACCGCTTCAAGTGAGACAGCGCTATGGGATCAGCTGTTGTGAGAAATCTTTTGGGTGCTCATTGCTGCAGCCGACGTGGACTGTCATTTCATTCTGACTGAAAAAGGCAAGTATCCCATCGAAATGCAGCACGAAATAAAGCACACCAACAAATGCCACAGATTTCCAAAATTTAAGTATGAACAAGCCAGCGGTTTAGCCAAAAGAAGTATTTGAAGAAGTGCTCTGACCAATGCACCGCTCGGCATAAGCCAGACTGTGAGCAGTGCTGCAGGGACCACAAGTGCCTCTGCGTGTGCTTTAAGGCTCTGGGGTTTACCATGACGAGCTCGAGCTTTGCAACGCACTGAGTGGCATGAAAGACACCCCCCCTTAATACACAGCTCAATGGACGTTCTGGTTACGTGAGCAGCGAGTTCTTTCCTTCTTATCTGCTGCCTCCCTCCACAGCTAAAAATATGATAGATTCGCATGCATGCCCACACACAAAAACGTATTCTGTGCAGCAGGCTAGAGCAGCAGTAAGAATTATTTCTCTTCCTTTCCACCTTCCAACTCGCGAAAAATCGAAGGAAGATTAAAAAGAAAAGGAACCGGGTATTTGCATTCAGTTCTTTTCATCATCTTCCCTTGCGTCTTTGTCTCTCTTGCTTCACTCCTTTGAAGGTTGGAAGAGTTGAAGAAAAAGAACATTTCATGCTGTTTTAGCATACTAGTCCATGAACAACTGTTTTCCTCGTGTGCGCACGCGTGCGTGCGTGCCTGCGAGCGAGAGTGAGTGAGTGAGTGAGTGAGTGAGTGAGTGAGTGAGTGAGTGAGTGAGTGAGTGAGTGAGTGAGTGAGTGAGTGAGTGAGTGAGTGAGTGAGTGAGTGGGTGGGTGGGTGGGTGGGTGGGTGGGTGGGTGGGTGGGTGGGTGGGTGGGTGAGTGAGTGAGTGAGTGAGTGAGTGAGTGAGTGAGTGAGTGAGTGAGTGAGTGAGTGAGAGTGAGTGAGTGAGTGAGTGTGAGTGAGTGAGTGAGTGAGTGAGTTGTGGAAATATGCGGGACAGCCTTCCACGCCGCACTCCTACTCTGCAGATGCAGCGTTTCCACTTGATAACTGCGAACGGGTTCGTGCTCGAGGGAACGAAGGGAAGGGACGACAAAGCGTGAACACTCACATGCTATTTATTACACTTGCAATTAATAATATACAGAGCGGGCCAGCTAGCTACAGAACATCAACGAGGCATTCCACTGAAATAGAAGGCAACTTAAGAAGGGCTTCTGGCAGCAAATGGGCAGCGAACGTTTGTATCCGCCGACAATATTGGCTGGGTTTTCCCGTGCGCGCCGCATTCTTGGGGCAAAGTCATCCCCGAGCATTTGCTGGGGAAGGTGCCAAGAGCACACATTTGCTGCACTCACTTCACTGCCTGGAACCAGAAGTCCAGCGGCAAGGCATGACGGATCTCCGTGTGCCTGCCACGGACGGTGACGAGAGCATGCGGCTGCGACCGCTCATGCTGCTGGTCGGATCCCGAAGAGACTACCACTGGCTCCACGGAGTTCCGCGTAACCTACGAGGTGGCACTCCCGTCCATGCTTCCGCTTCCCCCATGAGGGAGACTTCCCTCCTCGCCCAGCCGGTGCTGTCCTAACACACAATGATGAAGTTGGTCGGCCGCATCGTAACGGAGGGGGAACAAATTTTCCACAAAGTAAGCAGTTAAAAGCCAGAGAAGAGTGCTGCATATCCTTATAGTCTTCACTTGTCCCACTGCTTGCATCTCCATTGTGCCTACTTGGCCTGCACCAATACTGACCCTGATTTATATGTCTTTGCCCTCGGAGACCCAGAGCACCACAAAGGGGAGTGGGGTACACCACATGTAGCACACAAGCACCAATCAGTTAAGCAATACGAGTTAGCAGGCATCTAATCAGATGATAGCCTTAATAATTAATAACTTTACAAAATGCAGTACTGTCTGGGATTTCAGCTATGCTACGGCCTAACGTTCTGAGCTCAAGAAATAACACGTGCGGAGGTGGTCGCCATTGCTCTAGCCGCCGCAGACCAAGACTCGCAAGTCATCATCACCGACTCGAGAGGGGCCTGCAGAAATAATGAACAGGGGTACATTCCTCTCTTTGCATACCGCGTCCTTCTAAATAGCGACTACCTCGGGGCCTCCGCGTCCTGAACGATCATATGGGCTCCTGCTCACATGGGCCTTTAAGGCAATGAAACGGCAGACGCTGCTGCCCACGCGCTCACTCTCCAGGCAACGCCTTCAGACCCTTCCGAAATGGATTCCGAACCCAATCCAGCCCGAAGTTATCGAGAAATTACTCAATTATACCAATTCAGCTAAGCAATCTATCCTAAGCCCTGTAAGGGCCTTACAAAGGCGGAGGAATGCATACTCCTCCGTCTATACACCAAAACAATGCTGGGCCCGGCAGTTTTAAAGCACTCTGATCCTGCATGTATAGAAAAGTGCCCGCACTGTGTGGAGAAGTCTTTGGACATCTTCCACGTGGTGTGGCCATGCCAATAAACCCCGAACCTTGCCCCAAAACCCAACCCCACCCGAGAGGACTGGGAGGCAGCCTTGCTTGGCTGCTCAGGCCTGGCGAGCCAGAAGGCCCTGGTCGATCGAGCCCGAGCCACGGCGGTCGCCAATGGACTACTGTAATGAGAAGCCCACCTAATGATTGCGAGAGGTGGCCCCTTCCAGGCCACCTCAAACTTCCTCCCTGTACCTTTATAACAAAGTTTTTCAGACAGACAGATGAGGAAGGTGACTCGAGCTGACGCAAGTTCTGGGTGTGCAGGAATCACAAAAACATTTTGTGTAACAAGATGGGGTTCCAACTTTTTAACGGCGGTCGATGCATGATGCCATATACAAAGGTCTTGTTAGAACCATTAGGTTGAGGCAGCAAGCATGATAAATTTTATGAAAGAGACAGTGAAAATACTCGTCCGCATTGTGAAAGATGCACCAGGAGCAAACTTGGTTTCAGGGCAGTTACACTACTGCTAGGATGGTAGTTAGCGGGCATGAAACAGCATGCCCGAAACTGGACTGTTTCTAAATTGGAAATGATTCAATGCTAAAAGTACCTCAAAAGTTCACCCTAGTACTGGCTTGTGGCCGAACATAAACAGAACACTGAGAGCCATGCATTCAAGAATTAAAAAATAAACAGTAAGGCAACAACTCAACATAACTCAGCATTTTCCAAGAGTCCATACACTCTGCACTGCTAGTGACTTGTACAAATTTCGTTCATGGTGCGCTTACCTGCTTATGTTGCTATAATACCTTGCTCCCTTAGCCATTGTTGCGTTTTTCCCTCTGTAACGTCCCCCTAAAACAATGCCTTTGGGCTGTTTGCAGTACCATAATAAAAAATTAATAAAACAAGAGAACACTAAAAAATTGCATAAAAACCGTTTTTAAGGAATCAATCAAAGCAAAACACAGCAATCATTAGCACTCTGAAAAGCACAAGCTTTTGCAGATGTCAGGAGCATAAGTGCATTAGGCAGCGTAGAGAAATTGCACAACAAAAGAACAGCATGCCATACAAAACACGCACACAACCCACGCACAACCCCTGCTTTCTCCTAGAGTGTAATATAGAGATTTGTTTGAAAATTCCAATTTAATTTATGTCTGCACACGTTCCAAACCAAAATTTTCAAATGCGTTAATATGAAAGGCTAGGCGAGTTGGCAAACAATCAAGATGACAAGCGGTGCAAAGGGAAGACAGCTGACTACGGACAGAAGCACAAGGATGGGCACCAGGTGAGTATTAATGAGCTCCAGCTAAACATTAAGAAGTTGACATATGGGTGTACTTGTCTTGCCGCAGTAGTACTTTTCCTTTTCTGCACTATAATTGCCAGAGTCCATCAACTACTCATTTATGATTTAACCCGAGGCCCAATGCAAACCCTAGATGATATAACAGAACAGCATGCAGGTTCCCCATCTTGCTGTTGATGGATTGTGCTCCTGTAAGGGCAGACAGGACAGATGGGAAGAACACTGTGGAGGCAGGGGTTTGTCCAGGAATTGAAATTAGGGGGTTGTCTAAATTTCTGGGGGGGAGGACGCCAACGGTAGAGGAGAAGCGGTAGTAATTCTTGATTTCTTATTTGTGTCAATGTGTCACGCTATGACTATCAACGTTTATGACTCCAACACTCATGACAAAGAAGACAAAAATGCCCCATCATGCGGCAAAAAAAATTTAGCAGATTAAAGGGGTACCTCCAGAAAAACAAAGGGGCGTGTACACCCATACTGAGGAGTGTGCAGGGAAACCACTGGGTGGCGGAGACACTCACAGCATCAGCAGCAGAGCAGCTCAGCAGGGTAGCGCCGGCATATTAGCCACACCAGGGAGCACCCTCACGGGAATCCCATCCAGGCGGTCGGTCGTGCTCTGAAGATGAGAAAGAACCCGAAACACCATCATGCGACCAACTCTACAAAAACCACAATCGCACTTATAAGCAGTCGTATGAATTCCCCCTTCTTGGGCACGCACCATCCATACCAGCCCTGTCGTGTCCCTGCCAATACCTCGCCCCTCTTGCTCCTAAAAATATCCTTGCTCTGTGCTTGTTCACAACGTTGATGTAACCAGCATGCATCGTGTATTCTCACATATTATGCTAGAGAGGTTACTGCCAAAACTTGGCTCCGTATTGAAGAATCACACGAGCTCAACTTATTCCGAGATAGCATGCAAAACTGCACACCAATATGTTCCTACATGCTGCCCTGCTGCCCTGCTCATTCCTTCAGGAATAACAATCGGCATGGTTCAACTGAAATTCAGCTGGCCATTTTCATATTGCTCCATGCTGTACGACAGATATTTCTAAAGTCAGAAGGCTACAATGCTTAGGCAACTACAGACAGAAACTGTACATCAGGATTATTTCCAACCAGAAAGTGAGCACCATTTTTTTTATGTCATCAATAAAAACTTTCACCTCACTCTAAGAACGACCTGGAACAGTTGACTAAAACAGTTAATGAATTGGAATGCAAAATTGAAACACTACCCCCAAGTCAACCTGTGTCAAATGCTAAAAAAAATCTCTAAAAAAAATTCAGGACAAGGTCGATGATCTGGAAAATCGCTCAAGGTGGTCGAACGTGTTGTTTTTTGGCATCAATGATTCCGATCCATCTAGGCTTTGGGAAGATTCAGAGCAGTATATAAGAGAATTTTTACACAGAGAAACTTAGCATTACTGTCACATCCGCTGCCAGAGCTGATCGTCTAGGGCGTCTTTCGATTGACAAGAAACGTCCCATTATTGCCAAATTCTATGATGAGAAAGAAGCCGAATCCATCATTAGTCTTGGCTACAAATTAAAGAACACCAATTTTAGCATATCACGCGACTACTCTGAGGCTGTTCATGATAAGCACCGCAAACTGTGGCACTTTTAGAAAACGATAAAGAAGGAGGGGGACTGCATTCGTCTGTATTTTATTAAACTTTATGTAAACGACAATGTTTATCTCTGGGACTCTACTGGCAATCAGGCTGCGTGTCAACTCAGCCTTCTACTGATTGATAACATTCAAGTCATTATGGTGCTTCCGATCGTGCATCGCCAATCTTGACAGGACTGAAGTGTTTAGATAATATTTACTTCATATACTAACATCAGAAGCGTTACAGCGAAAAGTGATGCCCTCTCCTCACTTATTGACTCCTCTGGAACCTCGTTAATAGCATTAACTGAAATGTGGCCGACCGATTATACCTCAGATGATGACATCCTTTCATGGGAGTCATGTTTTAAATTTTTTCAGAGCGACAGACAGAACAGAAGAGGAGGTGGTGTGCTTAATTCGATCAAGCAAGAGCTTATTTCTGCACCAATTGTTGTGTCTACTTTTCTCAAGTCTGCATTTGTCACCTTGAAATGTACTACTACAAGCAATATTTCTGGTGTGTTGTATCGTCCACCCGACCTGTATGATGGCTTTGCTGATGAATTTTGTCGCTTACTGACCGATGTGTGCACGCATTTTTCATATTTTGTCCTAATTATCGTTGGTGACTTTAATTTCCCAGGTATCAATTGGGAAACACTATCTGTTACTCAATGTGATAAGGATACACATGCTTTCCTACATACTTGTCTAGATTTTCACCTAGCTCAGCTCATTACAAAGCCCCCGTGATCCTCAGGTACCACTGCAAACATTCTCGACTTGATTTTAACCAATAATTCCGATGCTTGTTCTAAAACAATTCACCTTAATGGTCTTTCTGACCATGACATCATTACTGGGTGCATCAATTGCAGAATTATCGAAAGAAAAACTACCACCAAGCTGATCAGGTGTTTTAACAAAGCTAATTTTGACCAGATGAATCATGAATTAACCTCTTTTTCTGGACGGCTCTTGGCTGAATGTTCGTTCCGTTCCATTGCACAGAACTAGACACTGTTTAAAACTACCCTAATTAACCTCAGTATAAAATACATACTGGTTATCACAATCAGATGCAGCAAAAGTGCACCCTGGTTCAACGGGCAGCTGCGAGGAGCTAATAATAAGAAAAAACGTTTTATACGCAGGCGGTTGCTAGCAACCTATTAAACACATGGCAAAAATGCAAAAAAAGCGATAAAAATGATCAAAAAATGCTTAAAGCTACACGTCGCCAGTTTTATAGTGATGTTTTGCCCACCATGCTATCAATAACCCCCAAAGGTTTTGGAGCAAATTAACCCTCATTCGCATCCCGATTCATTTTTGACATGACCAGCTGGACAATGTCCATTCTGCTCAACTCTTTAACAACGCTTTCTCATCTGTTTCTTTGCAGTTCTCAACTCATTTCATGATTATTTTATGCCCACAATAGTCATTAGTGAAGATGGTGTTTTCTTTGTTAACTAATCTTAAAGTTGCCACAAGCGCAGATCCTCTGGGCTTTAACAACTAAATACTAAAAAACATATCTCAGAGTATTTATCAAGTCTTGTCTACATTTTTTTCTCAGTCTTTATCACCTGGCTCCATTCCTCGCGACTGGCGTGTTGCCAAAGTAATACGTATTTTCAAATCGGGCATCCGCTCTGATCCTCTAAACTATAGACTCTAGACTATAGGCATTGACTTGCTCCTTCTCCAAGGTCCTTGAACACGTCACGCACACTCAGCTCATTCATTACCTCGAAGATCTAACATCATATTTAAATATCAGCATGGTTTTCCCAAGAGATTTTCTTGCCACACTCAGCTCACCAGATTTACTAACGATTTATTTACTTCCTTAGATGACGGAATTCAAATCGATGCTTTGTTTTTCGATTTTTCCAAGGCATTTGATCGGGTTCCCCCCATAGACTACTTCTCAAGCTATCACACCTCAATATTCACCCTCAGGCATTAGCATGGATTAAAGACTCCCTTTCATCTCGTGTTCAGTTCTCATCTGTTAATGGGTCTAACTCTACAATGGCCCATGTCAGATCTGGTGTACCCCAGGGGAGTGTGCTTGGTCCCTTGCTCTTTCTAATATTTATTAATGGCTAACCAAACTGCATTTCTTCCCAAATTAGACTGTATGCTGACAGCTGTGTCGTGTACCGAACCATTACAAATGACTCTGACCAACAAGCTTAACAAACTGACCTTGATTCTATTAACACTTGGTGCCAGTTGTGGCTAATGACCCTAAAACCCTCTAAGACAAAGCTTTTCTCCTTTACTAGAAATTCTTGTCGTGTCCCAACTACACACTCTCTTAATATGACATAACAGTTGAGACAACTTCCACTTACAAGTATCTAGGAGTTTACCTTCAGTCAGACTTAACCTGGAACTATTATATCAACTTGATTCTAGCCGCTGCTAACCATTCTTTTGGCCTCTTAAAACGTAACCTTCAACATGCTCCAGCGCACATGCATAAACTTGCTTAATTAAATTAATTCAACCTAAAATTCAGTATGCTTCAGCCATATGGGACCCGGATCAAGCCTACATCAAAGATAACATCGAATCCCTGCAAAACAGTGCTGCTCGTTTCATTTATTCCGACTACTCATGTTTTACTAGTGTCACGGCGTTAAAAGCTCGTGCTGGATTTGACAACCTTTCCCATCAATACAAACTGGCCTGCTTAACTCTTTTCACTCTCAGCAGTGTTTCCATGCCGTGACCATCCTTTCAAGATCAAATGCATCGCATGCTACACTTCAACTTTTGCGAAATCATTCACACCCAAAACCATTATTGATTAGAACCAGCTGCCTTCCACAATCGCAACTAAACGAATATGACATCATTTCATGAACTTTTAAAAAATCAAAGCAATGTGTGGTTTTCTTCTAGTTTTGTTCTGCTCACCGTAATGTGTTTGAGTTTCGTCTTTTTATTCTGTTGATTACGTAGTTTATTTTTCGCATTATGTACATTTTGCATTTTGTTGTTCCGCCACATATGGATACTTGTTGACTATTCAGTTATTGTGCTTTTCTTGATTTGTTTTTTGTTCAGTTCCTCATGTTAGATGTTCCTTCTCTTATCTTCATGTTGGAACTCTTACTACCCCCCTATGTAATACCCTTGTGATGAGGGCCATTAGGGGTTTCTTGAAGTAAATAAATGCACAAAAAATAAATATCCACCACAGCCTGATGCATTACAGAGTTTGTATGACCAGACGGAATATTGCACATAGGCACTAGTCCAACTTTAAAATAGGTATTCAACATCCCATTAGGCACACAAAGGCAGGGTTTAGATAACAAATACTTGGCATAAAGAGTACTGTTGCAAAACATTGCTCAAGTCTGAGCTCATGTGAAAGATGTTCTCCTCCTCCTTCTTCCTAGGACTGTCTGTGGCCCATGGTGTAAGAATAACATACTGAGGTGTTGACACTCTCCCCCCGCTGCGCACGATAGCGCCACCCGCTCGCGGCCACAATAAGTTCGGGGGTGGAGGAGGGTTGCCATGGAAACCGGTCGCTAACTTAGAGGGCGCTGCGAAAGGCGGGCCCACGCTGGGCGGCTTGGTTCGGCGTGGCGCGGCACTGCGCACGTGTTTTTGGCACATTTCGGAGTGTGCGGCTGCACTGCTGTGCTGTTTTTAACAAGTTCTTTTATTTTGCAATAGGACCTTGTGTTTGGCTACCGTCAGCAGAGTAGCTCACAGCAAGCGAGTGCTGTGCTGAGTGCTGCGCAATGGGAAGAAAGTGCTTCGTGCCGAACTGCAATTCGGGCCACCGCACTTGTGCGGAGCGTGTGCCATTATTCAAAGCTCCGTCCGACAATGTTCGTTTGGAGAAGTGGTGCCGTGCGATTCCTAGTGTAGGGCGGACGGTAATGCCCCCGACCATGTCTGCGCTAAGCATTTTGCAGGGGACGCGATATCCCGGGCATATTACGCAGAGTTCGATGGAAGAATGCTACTTGATGTGGAAAAGAGGCCCGCGCTTTCCAGAGATGGAGTTCCAACCTTATTTCCAAACTGTCCCAAATATCTCACGCGGCCAGAGAGACACAGAAAGCCACCTCGTAAGAGGAAACCTCCTGCGCAAGCATCCAAGCGATGTCAGCCGAAAGTCGACGGCAACGGTGCTATGCAGCCACTCCAAGCTTCCTTGCCTGCTGTGATGCCTGCAGATCCAGAAACAGCCTTGGAGCCAGTGGTCAAGCGACAGCCTCTTGACTCGGACTCTGCCACTCTGATGCCATGTCTAGCAGTAATTGATGGTGCTTCAACAAATATACCGCCTCGCCATTTAGCCTACAGTGGAAAGGAGCTTATTGAAAATTATGCCCATTCTATGATAATTTGCATTGGAATAAAAATTCCATTTTCTGAAGCTTTTGTGCAGGGTTATGGTCCATGATCCGACGCGGCCTTTCATCCCGTCTGATACATTTCCGGCGTGAGAAAGTTTTTACCTAAAACTTGAGTCGTAAATAGCCGCGCTATGTTAGTGAACTGCATCTTGAAAATTAGCCCACTCAGTGAAAGAATGTTTGAACGATTTTCATATAGAGTGAAGAAGCAACGATAAGCATGAAGCAATAACTTTCCGGTGCAATGATTTTCTGCCCTTGTGAGCGGAAAAGGGCACGAGGACCCCCGCTTATATTTATTATGCTTAGATCTATGTTTAGATCGAATGAAAAATGAATTGAGCGAGGAAACGGAACCTAAATGAGCTTCGAGTGCTGCTCGACCGAGTCCATATTAACTGCTTTACACAACATAACTTCATGCAAACAAAATTTTAAGACTGCCACACTACTGATTTCAAATTCAAGCAACGAATTTCCTTTGCGTTTTGAGTTCAATTCATGCCACCGAAGCGAAAATAAAGCTTGGGCAACAGAATCTGAAGGCGCCAGAACCGCTCAACTGGGCCCGCTGACATTGGCGCCATCTGTCGGCTTGCAGCCGAACTGCAAGGTGCGCTCCGCCGCGGCCGAACATAATCGGGACGCTCCAGCGGGCGCAGTGTTAACACCTCAGTATTCTTGCACCGTGCTGTGGCCACACTTTCAATGCCTGCCAGCAGTGCAAGTGCTGAACAGAACAGCTCTTTCCTCCCACGGCGGAAGTCTACTTCCACAGGATTTCTGGTGCAAAAAAACCTCAAAGATTTCAAGGAGTGTATGCATTAACGGCCAATACCTGAACAAGACATTTATTATGCCCACTTGTTGTAACCAACAAACCGCTGCCGACACAATGGGGGCACAGAAGAAATGCTTGAAGCAACCCACTCCAATGTCCCAACATGCAATGTCAGAAGAGCTACTATCGGGGCTAGTTGGTATTTCATCGTAAGGTTTTGGAAAGCGCTAACTGGCATGGAACGGACGGACGGATAAACACACAGAGACAGATACACAACAAAGTGCTACTAACAGCCATTCATTTTTCGGAAGAGACATGATTATAAAAACACACCACAACATCACACCATTCGCAACACGATGTACAGTAGCCCTAGATCCGCACCTACATGTGAAGGCGTGGATCTAGGGCTACTGCACATCTTGTTGCGAATGGGTTGACGTTGTGGTGTGTTTTTACACTCATGTCTCTTCCGAAAAATGAATGGTTGCTAGTAGTGCTTTATCGTGTGCATGTCCGTTTTGCTACAGTTAGCGCTTTCAAAACCTTACAATGCAACCTCAGATGGCTCTGAACTATGCAGACATGTCACATGACTGCATCAACTTTCTGATTTTATTGGAAGCCACATTCCCTTCGATAAATTTTTGGTTGCAAAAGGATTAACAATTAACCACCTGCAACACAATGGTGCTGTCACGTGCGATTGCCACACAGTGACAAAATGCAACAGGATGGCCCTTCAATGCAAGAAGTATAAAGGCCGTCACTTTGTCTGAAAGAATAACTCTGACACGGTGTACATAATACAACGCTAGAGGGCATAGCACATTTCACCTTGGACAATAGCAGGGACAACAATAAACTTGTAAAATATCAGTAATCCACTAAAACACTAAACAACAGCATTTAATTACAATGTTTCAAAGGCTTAACGTCAAACAGCAGTGCTATTTAAAAGCTGCAATGCAAGATTTCCATAACTCCAGAGACCTGTTGGAAGTCAGTGCAATATAAGAAACATGCCAGGATGTACATGTTTCTAGAGAGAAAGAACACATTGTGACATATTAGCCACTACAAGAAGCTGAGGTAATTACAAATAACGAAGTGGAAACACAATGAAATAGTTTAGAAACAACAAGCTACTATTTAACATTAAGAAAACTAAGTTAATAGTTTTGGCCTCTAACAGAAAACAGGGCCCTAAAACATGTGCACTAGAGGCCAGAGAAATACCCGTTAAAGTAGATACTTACAAATATTTAGGAATAACCTTAGATGAATCTCGTAATTGGACTCCTTACATAGAAACACTGTGCAAGAAATTAACCTTAACCTGTACCCCATTAATTAAAGCAAGAAAGCATTTTAGCATTGATACATTGCATGTGACCTATTTCAGTATATTTTATTGTCACCTAACATACTGCATCCAGTCATGGGGCATTATTTATGCCTTGTACCTCATACTGCTCATTACTCCCCAGAAAAAACATAAATCATATCAGTAAATCATAACCTCGACATGGTCAGTGACCTTCAGCTTCATCGGGGCATTATTTATGCCTTGTACCTCATACTGCTGATTACTCCCCAGAAAAAAACATAAATCATAACAGTAAATCATTACCTCGACATGGTCAGTGACCTTCACTTTCATCCCCAGGATTTAGAATAATAGCATTGGTGCATTGGCATGCCTCTTCAGAACCATTCTACAGAGATCTTAACATCATGCACTTACATTTAATTCGTGATTACAAGACTGCAGAACAACGGCCTGAGGGGCGAGTTGGTGCATGATGAAATGAACGGCTGCGCAAATCAGGACACAGACAAGAAAGAGACACCACATGCGCACCACTACAAGACTGCACTTTCAAACAACAGCATTTTAAAAGCAAATACACCTTATAATTGTTCGATCTTACTGCTACCTTCAAGTAACACTATATATATGCCAACAACAGCAATCTTATTCTATCTATTACATACAACATATACAGGCATTGAACACTACAATTTGTCAGTGCTAAAGTGTGGAATATCACTCCATCCAGCATTTAACACCTGCTCTTAAACGACCCTTATCAGAAAAGTACACCTCACCCTACTAGTGAAATGTTCTTATGCTGTAGCCATTATCAACTTCATAGAACTAATACATTTGTGTAATGAATTCGCAACTAGCGATTGTAAGGGTCCAGTTGCTTATATCAACGTGAACTTTGGGCATCTTGTCTATGCAAGAATAAAGAAAAAAAAAAGGTTTCAAAATGAAGGGCAGAGATTTCTGATACCAATCGTGAGTAACTAAGAAGCCAACCTTCCCGTGAACACTGCTTTGCAAAGAGAGTTTTCCATCTATATATCAGTGAACCAAGGGGCTATGGTGTTGTATGCTGGCAAAGATGACTGGTGCAATTCCCCTGCTCCAGTGCCCTTCCAGCTAAGTTTTTTTTACAATAAAAACAGAACTTGGCACAAGAAGGCCTAGCACAGTAGAAAACATTCAGAAAGTGGTGCAGATAATTTTTAAGAAGCCAACTGTGAGCAACTTACAAAAATGTGATTGGAATCAAAATTACGCTTCAGGCCACGAAATTCCAAAGGCACACAGACTGCAAAACAGCACGCTTATTTCTTTCACCAGTGTAAGCCATCTTTCGCTGCTGCCCTCAAGAAACTCCTGCGCAGAATCCCAGAGAGCTACACCAGTAGCATGCTGACGGCGGCAGCAAATATCGCTGTCTTTCTGAAGTGCCTGAGCCGAATTGGAAGCTGACACTTGGCACAATGTGTGCTGTGTGTGCTGCAGGTCTCTTCATGATGACTAAGTAGGCGCAAATGTTACGAACACAAGGAAATGTTACTGCCAACTTATTCATCAGGAACACAACTAGCCCAACTTTCCATTCTGTTGAACTGCAAATCTCTGCCCCAAGTTGGCAGGCACCTGTCCATAACAGCGTGGAATTTCAAGCACGGCCCTAGCAAGGCCAGTTGTCATTCCATCTGATGGAAGCAGCTGCAGGCGTCACAATGCACCTGGCGAAATAGCGTGCTCACTGGGAATGCTTTGTGGAAGTTTACATGCCTGCAACACGGTGACAACATTAATTGAAACATCATGTCACTTTATTTTTTTAAAGAGCTCGCTTAGGGTGGCATGTGATAGCAAAAAATAAAAACCACCATTTCAATGCCATATAACTATACCATTAACCAGATATAATTCAAGCATTCCAATCAACTAAAATATCTCGGCATCACAATAACTGATAATCTGAACTGGAAGAAGTATATTGAACATATTTGTGGATCCATTCACCGCAAGCTTGGTTTCTTAAAGGTTAAAGAGAAAGCAAAGAAATTCCACTTGTAATGCCAAACCAACAGCATATTGTACAGCATAGTGTCACAAAATGGTGACTTCAGACAGCGAGAATGGCTTCCAAATGAAACTCTTTATTTGGGCTGACTTGTGCCCGCAAAAAACTGAATGACTCAGCGGCGGAGTAGCATCAGACGTGGTCGGCGGTCGTCAAACAGAATGCCTACTGCTCTCGGCCATGTTCAATTTAAAGCTGAACGCGAAATTTCGAGATGCAGTGTGCAAAGTTACTACAACATTCTGGAACAACAGAGAATTGGCTCCGCCTGGATAAATCTGGTCGTGTCTTGCATCACGAACAAAGCGATAAAGGCACGTTGCCAGCAGCTTTGAAGAATGAACAAACACTACAAAGATTCCCAGCATAATAAAATAATTATTAACCCTACGTTAGAATGTGCACAAAGTGTCAGGGACCCTCACAGTCAAACTCAGGTTAATAACAGGCTTTTGCAAGGTGGGCAGTCATCACTTCCCAGACATTACAAGAAAGCTGTTTCGAACTTCTGCCGAAAAGTTTCAGCTGATTGGCATCCTCTGAACACTTGGGCATCAAGACGGCTCCGTTCAACAATGTCTCAAATGAGACAAAAATTTTATGTTCTAAACTCTTGATGTGTAAAGCTGAATGGCATGAAGATGATTTGTACAGACTCAGACTTGTTAAGGAGGCCTTAAATACATTTTCGGATACAGCTTTTATGAAGCTTATAAAGGAATTTTAGGCATGCTCTATAATTAGAAAGGGTCGAGAGGTTAGCTGCCAGGTTTATTTTTTTCACGTTATGAAAGAACACAATCGATGACTGAGCTGCTCAGCAAGGCCGGCCTACAGCCTTTGCCCATACAAAGACAAACAGCATGCCTAAAATTCCTTTATAAGCTTCATAAAAGCTGCATCCAAAAATATTTTTAAGGCCTCCTTGACAAGTCTGAGTCTGTACAAATCATCCTCATGCCATTCAGCTTTACACATCAAGAGTTTACAACATAAAATTTTTATGTCTCATTTGAGACATTGTTGAATGGAGCCGTCTTGATGCCCAAGTGTTCACAGGATGCCAATCAGCCGAAACTTTTCAGCAGAAGTTCGAAACAGCTTTCTTGTAATGTCTGAGAAACGATGACAGCCCACCTTGCAAAAGCCTGCAAGGGGTAAACAGTACTCCAAATAAATAAATAAATACATAGTGCATAGGTCCAAAGTTTATGCAAATTTGCAACACATTCACAATAGAAGATGATTTGCTGGTCAAATGTTTAGGGGTATCCCTTGAGGTGGAGTAGATTTGTAGTTAGGGAGTAATTACTCAATGCCATCCACCCAAGCGCAGCCATACGACTACAAAGGAAAGCCATACAGCTTTCTTAGAAACTTCGCAGTTAAAGAAAAATTCGTCCTCTTCCGGGGTTCGAACCCGGGACCACCGCTTCAACGGAGCAGTCGCTCTACCAACTGAGCTAACCGGGACGGCACGCTTATGGTAGGGCGAGAATGAATTGATTATAAAGATGCCATGAAGTTCGACGGGCAGGTTAAGGCAGAACTATGGAGGGGAAGGCCCTTCCAGTCAGTTATACCTCGCAAAAGAAATGAATTGATAAAAGCTGCAGTACACACAAATGAGCACGAAACTTGAGGATCATTGGTCTGGTGGAATGTGCAGAGTGGGCGTGTGCTGCCATGTGGATCTTGCCTCAGTGGTGAATAAAAGGACTCTCGAAACAAGGTAAGACAAGCAAATGTGATGGCAGACTGTAATTTACAGGTGACATGCTAATGTCATAAGCGTATGAAGAATGAATAATCTTGTGGTTCAGTTTTGTACAGCTTTGAATGCATCTCAGATTTTATGAGATGTTCTTAATGACGGTAAGTGAACAAACAATGTGACCATCTTTCGAGTTTTCAGTGCAAGGATACACTTGTACTGTTCTCATTGGGCATAGGTCATAATTGAGCCACAGATATTCTGCGCTATTTAAAAGCTCCTGATGCATTTTTAGACTCGTTGTGCCATGGGTTAACAGTAAGAAGTTAACTTTCAGTTTTGGTGTAACCAGTGTCTTCCTCACAAGGTGGCAAATTTTCATGTGCATCCAAAAGGCATGAAGCACAACTTTGCTTGGCAAGCATGATACACTCCCTGAAAGCCAGGCCCTCCCACAGACAGTATTTGTTTTCTTATTTTGCAATATATTGAGATCAACATTTTGAGCACTAGTGCACCAGTAGCACTGAAGCTAAGGATGATGCGAAATAATTGGACTTTGGTACAGATGATGACAACCCGAATAAATCAGCCAAGAACATTGACTTGTCCACTGCGAGGTTTCATTCTAGAGTTTTGCCCTTAACTTATTCTGAAAAATAAATTATTTAATTTTTCACCCCACGGCTGGTTTATTCAGTTCTCGTGTCAATTAAGAACATGCTTTTATTGCCTAGTGGCCCACAAGTCTTAGCCAGTGAATCTTTCGCTTTGCAGGTCAAAGCTTCAGGGCTATATCTCTGTTCATGTGCACCAGTATTAGTCACTAAAATCTGAAGCATGTGATGCACCTTAGACATTGTAACATTGTTTGCAATTTTTTCTTTACTGTCAAGTTTTTCAATAAGTTTTTCTATCATTCTCATTAAATTTTAGCATTATGCAATTTTGCCTCTATTACAATTTGACATTTATACTTCCAATATTCAAAATTACTTCATTTTAGCTTGTGTGCAGTACTTATTAGTATTTAGGAATGAAAATCTTTAGAACAATAAAAACTCCTAATAAGAAGTGGGCAGTTTCTATGAAGCAGCAAAGTACAATTTTTGCAGCTGCATTATTTAAGGAAGAACACTTCAATCATTCCATGACTTAAATAGCAAAACAAGAAACAACTTTTTTTGTTTAAGGTTAAGTCTGCCTTGCATGTTATAAGCAAACTTTGGACATCAATAACCAACAGAGTAAGATGGCTCTCCACAAAGATTGCCTGAAAGGAAACCACATTCAAACTATCAACCAAGTCAAGAAAAACATGCAGAACAGAACAGTCCCCTCCCCCCCCCCCCCCCCCCAAGTCTTCTTAGATCAATAGAAAGCATTTGATTCAATGGAAACACCAACAGTCAAGCAGGCGCTGCATAATGAAGATATGGAAGAAGCGTACGTAAATTTATGATGCTCGAAAACTGCACACTAACCTCAGTTCTTCAAAAGGAAAACTTATTAAAACACTAATTAGTGAAGGTGCCAGGCAAAGAAACCCAGCCTCTCGACAGCCATTTCCTGCATGTTTACAAGTGGCATTCCAAGGGTTGGACTGGGGAGAGATGGGATTATGAGCTAATGGAGAACAGGTTTCATAATCTGGTGACCTATTTGCAGGTGCCTAATCACAGCACATGATACATTTAACTCTGCCATACTGCCTACATTCACTAAACATTTATTCATGCTGACATCAACTACTGCATTACGTCTTGGGACAGCACTTATGTCACACATCTCTCTTGCCTCATGCCCATCCAGGACCACACGCTCTAAACTATCGCCTTTTCTACTGTCTTAGCTGTGCATCTCTTTTCCCAATCCAAAGTATTGCCTGTTACTAGACTGCATCAATTCAATCCTGCTGTTTTTTGTTTAGAGTCACTGAATGCCTTCTCTCAATCACCATTCGTCAATACAAACAACATGTGCTCTGCCTCCACAAAAAAACTTTTTGTAATCCTGGAAAACAAACAGTTTGTTTCCGTGTCATTTTTGGATGGAATAGTTTGGGCCGCTCTCTGAAAACACAAACCCTACTGCACACATTTAAGTAATACTTGGGTTTGGACTAGTTGGTTTATAATTGTCAAGGATTCCGAAGGCGGCACAAAAGAGAATAAGTGCAAAGAAGACACATAAAAACAATGGGGCCGGCACCAACTACGACTTAGCTTTATTCATACGAGTGAGCATAAATAAACTAGAGTTTAAATTAAATGCTCAAACTGCGGCCACTGTTTTATACATTTATTGATCCAATAATGCCAGCAAACACTCGCTAAAAACAGCTCTTCATGGAGACGCATGAACGCCAGCAAAAGCAACAGGTCCAAGAGAAATACGAGAAGCACCGTAAAGAAAAGACAAAATGTACACATAATACAGCGCAGGAGGTTTTTGGCCTCACCCTTTTAAATCAAGAAAATGGTTTATGAGGGTTTAACGTACCAAAGCCATTCAGGCTATGAGGGACGCGGTTATGAAGGGCTCCGGAAATTTCGACCACCTGGGGTTCTTTAACATGCTCTGACATGCACAGCACACGGGCCTCTAGCATTTCGCCTCCATATCGAACTGCGACTGCGGCGGCCGGGATCAAACCCGTGTCTTTTGGGTCGGCAGCCGAGCGCCATAACCACTAAGCAACCACGGCGGCTTTTTTAATCAAGTAAAAGAGAGATGATACCTAAGCAGAAAAACCAGCAGAAAAATCTTGGCTGATCTGATCTGAACCTAAAAAAGGCATAGAAAGGCAAACAGTGCAAAGACGATGACCGAAGCGGAAAAAACACAGGGCAGTGCTCGTCCAGTGTTTCTTCTGCTCCGGTCATCGTCTTGGCGCTCTTTGCCTTTCGATATGTACCACCAACTCGCCTGTTTGGCTGTTAATGCATAGAAAGCAAATAAAAATGAATCAACAGAGGATATGTTTACAATGGCCAGAGACAGCAGATTCCTATCCGATATCATTCTCAGAAAGAGCACACAATGGCTCTGACCAATGGCACTAATAGTACTGTTTACTAGTCATCTATACAATGTGCATAAGTGCAGGTAAGTGTGAAAAATCAGTGCTTGATGAATGTTAAAAAGCTGAATTATGCAATAAGTTGTCATGTAAGTTGAAGTGATATCCAAGTGTGAGCAGCCTGTGATGCCTGCAAACCTGCTAGTGCTAGGCTTGCCCACTCTTGAAAAAATATATGAACTCAAGAAATTTTTCTTTGAGAGTTTCCAAACGTTCAATGCAGATCTAACGCAATCATGGCACGTCCAACAGGTAGTCATACAAGTAATGTGCAAGCTTATAGTGTAGAGGTATTGTCTGTTGAGAGCTACTGCCTCATCATCCACAGTTTTTTTGTTTTGTTTTTTTTTTTAGCTGGATGTAACCCACATAAGAGCTCCAACTTGAATTTCATTTCAAAGGTAGTCAGCGCCCACAGCAGAGCCAGTGGTTTGCCTCCGTATAACCCGTGATCCAGCTGAATACTTATAGGAAATGCTTAAATAAAACAATAAAGTGAAACTCCCACAGCAGTTCTGTTGCAGCAATACATTCTTCGTCAACCAACCTCCCCAGGAAGGCCTTCATGCAGTAAAGATAAAACGTGAAATCCAAGTCTCAAAGAAAGCGGATAAATCAAGTGTATGTTTCATGGTGGTTGGACAAGAAGTTTTGTAACTGAATCCCAAGCAGTTGTCAAAGAAAGACAAAATTTCAGGACTGTTCCACAGTCACCTTGCACTTCCACACACTTCCCCCATCTGTGCTCAGGGTCCACCAGACATTTTTTTTTTTTTTGATGCGATGTTTATTACCTCAGGGCATAAAAACTATGAAGTGAGAGATGAGTAAGATGCTTAAAGAAAGGAGGATTTTTAAGTCAGTCATATGACTCACTCACAGCAGCCACGGATACACCACCTGTCAAATTCTTTTTTTTTTTTCAGGGTTTTCTTCACGGCAGCCAAAACTGGTGATGGTGCAAGGCAAGAGAAGTGAGGCAGATTTTACGAGAACTCAAAGCCATAGGCACTGGCTGCTACCAGAAAATGGTGTGCTGTGTGCAAGCGTGGTGTGTTGTCCCAAAGAAGAACGATGCTATGCTTCAACTCTCCTGGTCACTTCAGCACTGGTGAATGGTGAATTCACCAGAGCTGGTAAAGCTTTCCCACAGGCTTACAAATCTTCCAGAACCTTCCAGGAGGCAGCCATATTAATGCCTGAAAGGCGGAAGTTGTGACCTTTCCCACAGATACCTGCTGTCGGAACTTTCTAGGAAGCTGGGAGCAGGAGTCTCCCCAATGTTTTGAATTTCCCTTCGCTTCTGGATCGAAAAAGTGCACCAACATTTCATCTGAGGCGACAAACTGACCTGTCGGTGCAGAGCTGCTTCCAGAGAGAAGAGGCAATTCATTACTTCGCTCAGATGTCAGACTTAGTGGCATCCATCTGCAGAAGCCTCCCTAATATACAGCTCATACCTGATACCAGCATGCAAATGATCCGTGTCAAAGCTGCACTAGTGTTGCCATCTGTTAAAAAACCACTCAACCACCTCACACGAAGAGGTCACGGGGAAGGTCAAATTTTCTTTTGTCAGTGCACAATCAGAACGACGGTCATTGGTGATTAGAGTGGTACCCCCTTTTCAATGCAATCACCAACCTCTTCACTGCTGTGCAATATACAGCACAGTCTTGCAATGTCTGTCGCATGCTAACGTCAGTCTGGTCTGCAAATCAGCTCCCCTTCAAAAATGCGTACCAAATCAGAGCACAATTTGCAACATGGTCTTCACAGCTGGAGTACACCTTTTTGACCGATACTCGCAGCTGGTGACAGAAGGCACCACATCATGTGCAGATGAAACGTGGTAAAAGTATGAAAAAAAAAGTTCTCTATGCACAAAAAATTTCATCATTCAATCATGACCCCTGCATATTTAGGAGCAAAACTTTTTCATCTAAAGCTGATATCATCGATTCAATGTGAGCATATTGTCAATGCATACTGTAGCTGTGATGGTTGAAGAGGCAGAATACGCATGTGGGACTTTCCTTCTTGACTATGCCTGGACCACTTCCCCTAGGCTCTCTGCTCACACCAGTAAGTACACCTATTTCATCTGTAGCATTACGTACGTCGTTATTGTTACTAAGAACACCCTGGCCGAATAGGATGGCAGAATTTGGGAAGGTTATGCGATGCACAAAACAAATATTTAGTGATTGCTTAAGGGTGGCACAGTGAGTATCGGGTAAGGGGTGTGAGGAAGTTTACAAGAACAGGATGGCTACAGGTGACTCGTATCATCGAGAGGGGCTGATGAGACCGTGACTGTGTCTCATGCATCAGAAGCTTGTGAACACAACAGTAATATGGCACGGATGCACAGCAGCAGAGGGAAACGAAAATGCGAGGCCCACAGTGCCTACTACGTTTCTCACAGCTATGCCCCATTCTTTGCACATCTCAATCGATCTGCAGATATGCACGCATATACGGCATGAGTGTGTGTTTAAGCCGACACTGAGAACAAATAAAAATTGATGTGCATCGAAAGGCTACCCACTTCTAATCACAAAAATGGAGCTTTTCTAAACTGGAAAGCACAAAAAACACAACACAGGCCTTGCCATCATGGTCCATGTCACAAGAACAGTGCGTTCGCCAACCCAGATTTCCTCATGGATCCCTGAGGCTATGTTACACCACCACTCACTTCAAAACAGTGGCAACACGTCCTTTTCTGTGAGGATACCACGAGTGTGGATAGACTGACGGGAAGCTTCTTAAATTCAATTTCCTCAGTGATAAATCCATGTTTTACTGTCGGACAATCACCAACGTGGACAGAAAGAGCTCTAGAATCAACTTTTACTGAGAACAACAATCAAGGGTAGTTGTGCTCAGCAGCCTTTTAAAGTTCTGTGCGAGTACATAAACTTAACGGGCATCAGCTAAACACCAGCTCATGCATCAGCAGGTAGTGCCATCGCAAATACAATCGAGATGCGCCAGCTGTGAAGCTTACTGCATTATTCTCAGAACATTCCAAGCACTGCTGACATCAGAAAAAAAAAGAAATCCGTTTAAGTGCAATGCGCATCTTCGTCGTTCTTTCAGCCATCTCTTCTGGCAAGGGGAGGGTTTCCTTGTCCAAGTCACTGCAGCAGGAAGCCTTACACCTGTTTTCCTTTCAGCTGTTGAAGGTCTTCGCACCGTTCCGGACCTAATGCCAATACCCTGAAGCCTCAAACTGCTCTTCCACAGTGCTTCTTAAGCATCAGCGGCAGCGACACAAGAAGCGGAAAAATAAGCTTGCTACACAAGCGATCAGTTGTTAGGCCGAGAAAGGCAGCAGTGTTGCAGTTTGTAAAAAACAATTCTGGAGCAAACCAGACTGCACGAGTGAAAGACCTGGAGCTTCCACAAGCTTCATATGCTCCTCCGGGTACGATGGGTATAAAACTGTGCGTCATCAGCCAACTATAAGCCCAACATGCAGCATGTTGTTCACTCAAAGATAATGCAATCTTGATACAATAACTCTGGTGGATGCTCAGAGCAATTTGTTTTGTATACGCAGGATGAAAATGTCAGGCCTTATGGAAACAAACCATGATTGCTAAATGCAAAAAAAAATATTATTCTAAACATGCTGTGCATATATGTATACTAAATTATGCATTTATGTTAATTGGATGCATAACAATGGAATACAAGTATGCTGCTTGTATGCTTCAGTCACTAGCAAACAGTATGAGGGAAACAAATATATGAAACAACAGTTTCTTTGGGCTAATGATGCAAAAAGTAAATGGCAATTTCATGTGGCATATCTGGAGGAATTTTTAAGTATATCTTCATGAGCTAATACTGAACTTGCTAATAATTAACCCTCTATAGCCCAGTGTCCAGAATTTGTAATGTACCATATTACATATTTAATGTACACATCAAAAGTGCATTAAATCACAGAAAGACTGTGCACACATTTTCCACCTATCAACACGCACCAATTGAAGAGGACCCCCGAACACAGCCCAAGCCGAAATTTTCACAAAGACGTTTTGTGAAAGGCAAGAGCAGGGTTTTATAGCATTTCTCTTCATCACACGCTGTCTGCTCTTACGCCTGTTCTCCAAATGTGTTACCAAAACTGGTCCTTTCCATATCTGTCTTTAATTTATTTACCTTCCTCTGCAAGCAACTTGTATTTCCAGTCAACCAAGGATTACAATTTACATTGGATTACAATTTACACACTTTTTAATTATCGTATAAATGGAATGTTGAATGCATTCAAGAACAATCCCTTCAAAAATAAAGCCATAAAATATCCATGCTACAACTGTTATCTTTAAAACTTCTATAATGAATCTATAGACTCAAGGGTAGCTTCATTGTCTGCCCATGCGAAGTTTCATAGGACTTAATATAAGTATTTCAATTTAAATAATTAACTTCAATACAGCAAAACATTGTTACAAGAGACACGGTTACAACAGACACTTGCATGGTTACTAAGGGCACATTTTTTACGTCCCTAGAGTTAATTCTTCACTATTTCGAAGAGACACAACCCAGACACGCCCGTGCAAAGCAGCTGATGTCGTGCCAACCCGCACAGGCGGCACTTTTCATTCCCTTAGCTCGATTCTGTTCTGCTCAGGAGCAGTATGTCATGCCTCGCATGGTTAATTATGACTATTGTCTAATTGCATCGAAATTTCTGTCATTCTGCTTCTATAATGCAGTCACACTCCTGCACCGACAATACAGTACCACTGTGTTCGATTTTTGTTGCAATGTCAGCGGTGCTAGTTGCTTTGTATGCTGGTAGTCAGACTCCGCGGAGCCATCGCCATGTTTCCACGAGACAGTGCTGTTCGAAAATTCATCTGCTGTAGTTTTGTATTAAAGACATGAACTCAAATGTCTAAAACTTTTATTAAAGTCAGTGAAATATGAAGTTATAAAAAAAATGGGCACAATATTTAATTATGTTTATGTTGCAACTCATTTTTAGAACTTCTGGTTAGAAGAAAGATAGGTTACAAGAGACATCCTTCCCAGGCCCGTTGAGTGTCCCCTGTAAAGAGGTTTTACTACTTAAGACCATTAGCTGATATGTGAACAATAATTTCTTCAGTGATTAACACACACAGTTTTTCTACAAGCTCAAGACACTGCTCTCCTTCCAACGCAAAATAATGCTACCAAACTACGTTTAACAGCATTTTCTGACAAAAACAAAAGTTAAATTGAAGCACATGAAGTTGTAGTAGCATTTCTAGACAAAGTAATGCTACTTCAGATCACACTAAAGACACTCTTCAGATCGCATTAAAGCTACTGCACACTGGTATGTACAGTACTCACGGATTGAAATAGGACATTCGGAGCGCCACCCTTGCAGTGCCACGCAGGCATGTGGTAAACAACAGGCCAGCTCGTTGGCTACTGGAAGGAACAATTCTGCTTTGTAGATGTTCTCCCCCTCGCGCCATACCACAATGCACCACCTTGGTTCCATGAGTATCTACGGGCGGCGCTCCATGAAGCGACGGCCACGCGCTCCGAATGTCCTATTTCAATCCGTGAGTACTGTACAACTACTAAAACAAGCATAAATTAAATACAAATCCTAATGAAATAAAATGCATTCATTGCATTAACATTTTCTCATGATTGCATCTTCCAAAGAAGTTTTTTTTTCTCAGCATATATTTATTGACATATCAAACTTGTATGCCTCTCAGCTTCTTTCTTGAATGTACTTTTTCGAGTGAGTATTTAAACTGTTCCTGAAAGGTAAGGCTTGATAATAAAACGCCTGTGCAACACCTGTGCAACTTTGATTAGAAAAGTGGCTCACTCAGTGCCACCATACTCCTTCGTTTACCATTTCCCACCTAAAGCTTCAAGAACTGCTTCTTGGAATTACTTTACAAGGAAAATACTTTTAAACTCTTCAGTACCAAATTACTTAGTGAGGAAAATATTCAAATTAATTTCCAGATTGTCATAAGGAACATGCCAATATTGTAATTAAGGAGTAATTACTCATAGACATCCACCTAATTTCAGCCGTATGGCTACAAATTAAAGTTATACAGCTTCCACAGACTCCACATTTAAAGAAAAATTGGCCTTGGTCTGGGGTTCGAACCAGGGACCACTGTTCCAGCGGAGCAGCCGCTCTACTAACTTAGCTAACCGGGACAGCTAGCACATGGTAGGGCGAGAGCGAATTGGTCAATAACTCGCAAACAGTGTTGGTCAAATGTTTAGGAGAATCCCCCAAGGTGGAGTATATTTTGTAATTACAGAGTAATTACTCATTGGCATCCACCCAAGCGCAGCCACAAAGCTAAAAGAAAAGCTATACGGTTAAATTGCAGGGAAAAAATTCCCACCTTCCCAGATGATTAATTATGCAATTTTTGTCAAGTCCTCACATCTCCACCGCGTGACTCAATGTTCCTTTCAAGGTATGAGTTATACTTCTTGCGACTCATCTCTGCCATAAAAAGACATTACATGTAAACAGAGCAGCACACTTTGCTTTGAAAAGTAGGAGCGTTTGATATGGTACAATATATTGCATTTAGACGTGAAGCTTGACTAGTTAACGATGTCGCAATCCAGTTGGACAAAACTCATCTGATTGGAGACAATCATACTGGAATGTGAAAATGTAGACACTGACCATAAAATAAAGAAAAAACAGAAATAAGGCATTTCATTTAGAACAAAGCTTATAGTGGCCATTCCCCACAATCAACACTGGTATGTTTGCTTGTCTGAAGCCCGTTTTGTGGCAGGCTGCCCACAAAGGCTGCCCACCAGTTTGTGGGCAACCTGCCCAGGTGTGTGCATGTGTGTCACGTGACCTAGGTGGCAGGTGGACGATAAAAAATGCAAAACAATGGCCACACCGTGCTAGCACACCTAATTTGGATCTGGCTTATCTATGCAAATCGACTGTTGTTTTCATCTCCATTTTTTGGTCACTGTCTGCATTTTCATGTTTCAATGAGTGCATTCAGTATCGCAGTGTGGAGCTGATTACCTTAGAAATGCGCAGTCTCATTATGTTGTTGGTCACACGTATAACTGCCTAGTATTGTTCAACTCCTGCACAGTCTCTTGCAATTCATCCTGTTGCTGAGCTCCTGTGCCTCGCTGGCGTTTTCAAGCTGCTTATACACCACTACTGCCAAGGAGGCCACCAATATAAGGACATGCTTGGAATAAACCAACGTGAAATTGAATTAAGCCATAGTTTGATCTTGGATATATAATAAATTTTTTGCTGCATTGTAAAGCATGTCGTGGTAATACAGATTAATGTGTACATCCGAGACATACAGTATACCTGACATACCGAAGAAAACTAGCTGTGGCATGGTGTCTATATTCGTGCACGTGAAAGTTGTTTTCCAAGCGTCCAGCACTGTTTTCAAGAAGTCAGTGATGCTGGCTGCATTTCAGGTACCTGCTGAACAGAATGGCCGAGCCATTTCGTCTCCAGAAAAAGAATTTCCTTTTCCAAATGAAGAAATAAAGATGAATGTTGTTAAGTTCTACAGCTCGCTTAGGAAGCACTGTCTGGTGCTGTCACTTCTTTCTTCTCTCACGCAATGGAATGCTTTACTTTAGTAAAGAACATTAATTGCAGCTTATTTTTAACTGTGGAAACAGCTTCAGATAATAAGAAAAATAACTGTGCATAAATGTTTGATAGAAGAATAATTCTGCAATTCCACAATTGCAGAAGTGTGCCGCATGCATGAATTCGTAAATTAAGAATTCTTAAGTTATTGATGTTGTATTTGTTAAACAGGGGGTTTACATATATAGAATTTTAAAATTTTTCTCGATGGCAGAACATAGTTCAGCAGAATTTGCAGAGGGGCTAACGATTCATGATTTCAGGAAGGAGTATATATATAGCGCTTGTCCCGTGCCCTTGACACCACCTATATGTATCGCAAATGCGCTCCACTATTTGCTGAAAGTATAACATATAAGGCGTGTCTGAAAGGGATAAACACAGTTTGTAAGCTTGAAACATGTATGGCTTAGCAATTCATTCTGTGACCGGCCACAGCATAGTGCAACGCTTTTGTCACACCATATACCCTGTGCCGAGTGAAACAACACTTGCTGGGATGAATATATGCATGCGCTGCGACTCAATTCTTGGGAGATGCATAACATCTACGGACGTAAGGTCACATGCGACAATCGCGACTTCGGAGTGCTCTCTTCCAAACGCATCAAGCGAGGCCTCTAAAGGCGAAGTGCGGTGTGGCATGTACTACACACATCTGCAGCCGAGATTGAGGCACGCGCGTGGACCAATATAAGTACTACATAGATAGGACGATTATCGACGCTGCTTCCGCTTAAGTCGATCGCGGTCGTACAGCATGCTGTCCAGCCGACAGGACGGTTCCATCATTACATACCGGGCACCTTATTTATAGAGAGCTACTCAAACCGCACGAGTGCGCATCATAAACAAGCGCGGCCGTGATCGATGCAGGCGGCGCGCCAGGGCCGACCGCCAGAGTTCGCTCAGGTGTACGCGACGCGCACATGACACCAGCGGACGAGACGCGCTGTCTTCACGTGACGACGCCGCACCTGGCAGCCTCCTACCACGGCGCGCACCTCCGAGCTTCAAGCTGCGCCCCTCGGTGTCACCGGAACACGCAGCACGTTTCGGTTCCGCATGGAGTGAACCTCTCGGCATCCGCTCTCAGTTCCCCGTCGAGAATCGTCCGACGTCATCGCCGCTAATTGCCGATCTCAAAAAGCGCTGTACTTTTCCCGGGACAGTCGAGGGAGCTGCAAACCAGCCGCGCGCACGGGGCGAAATGGCAAAGCAACGGAAAGGCAGCCGAGGTTTCTGCGCCAGCGCGCACTCTTGAACTCGAAATAATGTTCACGGTGGGAGCGACCGGCACTCGCCAAGAATGCGCGAAGCACCACAGGCATTCTAGAGCACCGGCAAGGTGCGGACGACGAAGGCAGCGTGCTTTCCGACGGAGCGCCATTCCCTATACTTTCCGAAGCTCACTCGTCCAGCCGCGGATTACGTCGGGCGGAGTGCCAATTACAGGACGACTCGAACGCAGCTTCATCAATCGGCGAATCAATCGTCCGCGAAAAGGAACGTAAACAAACGGCGCTTGTCGCGCATGGCACGAAGGAATCGCAGGTAGCGCGGTCAGTTTAGCAACACCGTGGCGACCCCGAGCAGCGCCGAGGGAATTGCCCAGAACCGAGAACGAAAGGAGCGAAGGGAGGGGGTTCTCCCGCGGGGCGACTAGCGCAGAGAAAAGAAGAAACCCGTTCCAGTCCGATCTCGAGGACGAAAGGAGATCGCAAAAGGCGTCGCGCTCACCTGCTTGGCGGGTCGCTGGCTGGCTCGACGCCGTCGGCCGCCTTTGCCGCAGTGGCGGAGAGAGCGCCGCGCTCGAGATGATGATGGGACTGATGCCGCGCGCTCCGTCGCGCCGCCGCACAGTCGGCGTGTTCGGCTGGAACCACTCTGTGCCGGACTCGACTCGTTCGCTACCTTCTTCGGGTTTCACCGATGGCGAATCTTTTACTTCTGCCGTGCTGCAGGATGCGAGACTAGAAATGCAGCGCTGATCTAATTATAGCTTAAGCCGCTTTGCAAGCAGCAGCGGAACGAACGTGTACAAGGACGTAACAAGGGTAACAAGCCATTCGCTGCCAGTCGACGCGGCGTGATCCGCGACGTTTTGAGCATTCGATATCTCATCAGCTGATTGGAGCGACGGTTTAAATCAAGCTGGTGCGCATTTTCAAAGCGTGCCTCCCAGCCGAGACCTGCTGTGGCAGAGGAATTTGCGTACGCGAGTATTGCTCGACCGTGTAGCTTCGAAATCCGAAACTGCAAGCTGCGTGCAGAGCGCCGGCCTTCCGACCTCTCTCACACGCTGCTCGTTTCGTTATTGCGCTCCTCTCGAGCAAGCCGCGCCGGTTATAGGCACTGACCTCTGACCGCGCACAATTAAGGCTCGCGTGCTTGCTGCCCTCTCTCAGGTTGTTCGTGATGAGGAAAACGGCATGTGTTTACGAATGGATTGCGAGTTCCGTGAGTGAAGGCCGCGCACAGCTAGCGCGAAAGAAACTGATCAGCACGATTTTGTTTCTTTTAATTGTTCTGTAATATATAAATCACTGTTCTGCTATTATTTTCTCTTTTTGTTTCTGTAATTTTACAAATAGTAGTCAGAGCGATATTTTTCTGATATTGATTAAACCTGACAACAGATCTCATATATGTAATCTTCGCTAAAAGCATCCCTGTAGTGGCGACACTGACATATCCAAGGGATGTCCTTGCGAAATCTCGAATGGACATGCGCATATCCACCGGAAGTGCGGAGAAACTCCCACGGACATCCATCACATATCTTTTTGGCCGCACGTTCCGTACTTTATCCACGGAAGGTCAGTATATATATGTATACTTACTGATCGAGGATTTCCATACGCCTTAAAAGGATCCACATGCATTTTGGGCATTGGTCAATTAACGGTATATATTTCTCTGATGATCTTTACGGGCGCAAGAGAAAAAATTTGCTCGGTGTTGTAACGCGGCCCGATGAAAGAGGGCGCTGAAATGATAGGAGACGCCGGGTGGGGAGCCCCACCTGCAGTAATGACGAACAAGAAAAGAACACGTTCAATTGCTGTCAGCGGCTTATAAAACCTCGGCCAGTTGGCGCACAGTGTTAATTGGCACAGGAATTCTGAATTTAGAAGTTGGCAGTACGCAATTCCTGAAAAAATGGGAACACGTAACACGCTCGGCCCACGTAAAGAATATATTCGCAAGCATAATGTACGTACATTTGTACATAATGTACGAGGGGAAATAACTACAGCTGATTAATATGGTGTAGTTGCTTGGTTCAGTGCTAACATTTTTACGGGTAAAATCTGCACAACCACGTCAAACATGTCTAACAATTAACAAGCATATATGCGATCGATCAGGCTGCAGAAATGCTACGAAGCAACATATATTGAGCATATAGATCCACTCACATAAAATTTCCACCAGCTTATATCCAATCTACCTCCCTTTTGGAGACAGTGGTTTTTGCACTCAAGCAAGATATTATTTCCTTCAATTATGAACCTGCGATAACACAAACAAGAAATGGAAATGAGTGGGCCACGTTGCAGATTTCTAAACGCTCCCCGTAAATTGCTTCTCTCGGTCTCACAAAATTCGGCGCACATACGGAAGACCGGCGTGCCGTAGAGAATTCTTGATAATTGGGGGAAAGAACCCCGGAGAGCGCCTATCCTTGTGTGCACGTGTTGCTGCCCTCTCTACTTCGTTGGCCGGCGCGGCGTGAAAAGAATCACGTCCGCGCGCGCGCTGTCGATTATTCGAGAAGTTTGGAGTAAAAGCTACCCATTGCTGACAGTGAGGACGCAGCTCTGAGCGTGAGGAGTGATGCCCTCTCCACTTCGTTCGCGCGCCGGATCGGGAAGAAGAGACTATCATTCTCCGGAAAGCAGTCCCTATATACGTCTGACCAATGGCGACTGGCGCGCGGTTGAGAAGGAAATTGTGCAGTTGTTACTGCGTGTATGTGCGCCCCTGCCTTGGCGCGAAGGACGAAGAGACGTGGCGCGTTGAGAGCTGTCAAGTCAGCCCGCGCCGCCGCTCTAGCAGTTTAAGCTTCGGAGAAGCGCGCCCGCGCGACTCCCGGGTCAACACCACTCGCCCAGCCACGGACCAGGGAGGCTGGGCGCGCGTCTTCGGGACGGCCTCATCTCGGATCCTCCGATCGTCGGACTGTCGAAGTGCCCGGTGAACAAATTGTGCTTTGTTTGTTTGTCTCTCTCTGTGTTATTGCACTTCAGGTACAAAATCTCTCTTGTATTGTAGTCTCTCTCAAGTGTTAATTTGCACGAGTTGCATAGTATTGTAATTCACTTTGTATGTGCCCGTACGAGTGATTGTGAAAGTACTCTGTATCGTCTCTTTGCTGTATAAACTTCGTTTTGTTTGTAAACCTTTGGCTCCGATCCCGTTCTCTGGTTTGCTACCGACAAAAGTTGGGCACCAAACGACCACACCAGGCCCTTGTCGCTTGGTAGCTGGTTTCTGGCTGAGCTTGCCACGCTGAGTCTAGGACATCTCCTTTGTGACCGAGACCGCGACACCCCCCCCCCTCCCCCCACAGAGTGCACGCATAGGTGTGCGAAGGTGACATTCGGTTAAGCCGCTGCCTTATTCGCGCTGGAATTTGACGAAGATATATGGCATACTTACGACAGTCTTGTTATCTACGCACCAAGTTTGGATGATGTGGTTTCCTGATTTGATCAGAATTAATTATAAATCCGTGTCGTCTGCAGCACTGGCGAGACCCCCCCCCCCCCATAACTTAGGTAAAAACCAGATGTTTGCGCTAAGAGACAAGGCGGGCAATGCCATCAGCAATATGGATGAGATAGTTATTGTAGCCGAAGAGTTCTGCACAACTCTATACAGTAGCCATTGTAATAAGAACGTTAATGAGAGCGGCAGTAGCGCACAGCAATGGGACATCCCGCCAACAAAGAAAGAGGAAGTAAAGGAAGGCTTATAGAGCAATGCAAAGGGGTAAAGCAGCTGGTGAATATTAGGTAACAGCAGATCTCTTGAAGAACGGAGGGGAGATTGTGCTAGAAAAACTAGCCACAATGCCTTATGACCTCGAGCGTACCAGAAGCTTGGAAGAACGCTGACGTTATCTTAATTCGTAAGAAAGGAGACGTCAGAGACTTGAAAAATTACAGACCGATCAGCCTACTGTCCGTTGCCTACAAGGTATCTATTTACTAAGGTAATCGCACATATAATCAGGACAACCTTGGACTTCAATCAGACAAATGATGAAGCAGTCTTCCGTAAATGATACTCGACAATAGACCATATTCACACTATGAATCAGGTGATATACTAGAAATGCGGACATTACAACCAACCCCTATACAGGCCGTCCACGCTAACTTAAGCCACGCTTTAAAAATATGCCGCGGCACTCTAAAACGACGCGACCAAATGCATGTTGCTGGCTATTGCATGGAGCAACTCACACTATTTTTGTGTTGTGCTTAATTGCATAATTAGTCGAGATTAATTAATCAACATCGCAAGCAACGAAGATAGGCGAAAAAGTCCAATTAGAAAGTTGTAGAACGGTCCGCAAAACGTCCAATTGAACAGTTTCTAACTTTCCATCTATCATAATAATAATTGGTTTTTGGGGAAAGGAAATGGCGCAGTATCTGTCTCATATATCGTTGGACACCTGAACCGCGCCGTATGGGAAGGGATGAGGGAGGGAGTGAAAGAAGAAAGGAAGAAATAGGTGCCGTAGTGGAGGGCTCCGGAATAATTTCGACCACCTGGGGATCTTTAACGCGCACTGACATCGCACAGCACACGGGCGCCTTAGCGTTTTTCCTCCATAAAAACGCAGCCGCCGCGGTCGGGTTCGAACCCGGGAACTCCGGCACAGTAGTCGAGCGCCCTAACCACTGAGCCACCGCGGCGGGTTAAAATCACGCATCGGCTTTTTTTCGCTCTCTGCAGATGCCCGCGAAATACAAAAATATCACGTGACATGCCCGCTTCGCCCCGCCGCGGTGGCTCAGTGGTTAGAGCACCCGACTACTGATCCGGAGTTCCCGAACCCGACCGTGGCGGCTGCGTTTCGATGGGGGCGAAACGCACAGGCGCCCGTGTGCTGTGCGATATGTCAGTGCATGCACGTTAAAGGGTTCCTGAAAAGTTTCGGCGGCCATCAGTAGAGGGGAGATAAGCGGGGAAAGGAGGAACATCATTTTTAATCGCCGATATCTTCGGTGTTAGTGAGGCTGGTGGTAGTGGTTTTTATTAAAGTAATAGCAAAAAGGAAGGAAAAGATTTTTGCTAGCCCCGGCATCTGCCATCGATACTGAAGCACCTGAGCTGGGGAAGCGGAAACAAAGGATAGCAGGCAGAATGGAGACTGAGTGAGTGAAGAGGAGGATTCGTCGTCATGAAACAACAAGCCTACAAAGAAAAAGCACTGCAAGCTGTGGAAAAGAACTTTGCACCTGTGAGGAAAAGCGATGTACGCGTTAAAACTAAGTTCATGGATTTTTGCAAGGACCTCAATCTGTTTTCTTTAGCTAATGATATTAGTAAATGCAGAGGCAACTGCTTGAACGTCTTCTTCACGGCTAAGACTCACAAGCCTGAAATACCCTTCAGAACGATCATCAGCGAAAATGGCTCATGGCAGCAATGTGCTAGCCGGTTCCTTTTAAAGAAGCTCTCGGTGATCAAGGTGGATGATCCCTTCGAGACAAAGAAGTCCCAAAATGTGTCAGATTACATTGAGGACAATAGCCAGGTCGGTTACGCATTTTCTGTTGATGTCGAGGATTTGTTTTATTCAGTTCCTCAAGCCGAACTTTTAGTTGCTGTGAAAGAATCTGTTGAAGTTACTGGCGAAATTTCCTTTCAGTCTTCAGCTGGTATGTCCCTTGACAATTTTTTAAAGCTTTTAGAATTTTATCTCATCGTCACTTTTATCTCTTTTAACAAGCAACCTTTTCTTCAGCGTAATGGTGTTTGTATAGGTTCATGTGTGGCGCCAATTTTGTGTCACATTTTTTTAGCATGCATTGATCGCCTTTTGGATCAAGATTTTATTGGTGGCCCTGTTTTAAAGGTCTTTAGATATGTAGACGATTTTTTTAATTCTTTTAAAAGCCACTAATGACTCCACATTCGCAGACTCCATCCAACAGGTCCTAAGAACATTTGAGAAGCATGGTAAAGGCCTGAGTTTTACCCATGAAATTCCTGACAACAACGAAATACGTTTCTTGGATCTGAGGCTGAGGTTGTGCAAAGGACATACCTGCTGGGCCTATTTCCCGCGTGCTAACAAAGAGCTATTGCCCTACGACTCAAATCATTCTAAGACTGTGAAAAGAGCTATTGCTTCGCTTTGTCTGGAATCTGCGCTTCGCAGGTCGTGTCCACACCAAATGCATGCTAGCTTTAATAATCAGGTCAACCGCCTTTTGGCTGCAGGCTTCCCTTGCTCGATCATAGTGGCCATTGCTGAAACCCTCCTAAAGAAGTCTGGTGCCCGACAAAAAATGGCTGTCGCGGAACGCGCGAAGACAATGCCTGAGGTGATACCTTATGTACATAAGGTGTCGCATAACCTCAAAAAAAGTGGCCAGCAGGCACCACGTGCCACTTGTGTTCTCGGCGCCAAATAAGCTGGCGAAGCTGTGCCCGCGCATTTGCGGCGAACGTGAGCGTGGATGCAAAACTAAACATGAAGTAGCCTTTGTCGGATGTGCTCTAGGAGTGGTGTATATGATCCCCTTTTCCTGCGGAAGGTGCTATGTCGGGCAGACGGGGCGTTGCCTTAACGATCGTTATATATATATATATATATATATATATATATATATATATATATATATATATATATATATATATGATTGCAATGCCGCCGATACCACATCCATCACAGCTGATCTAGAATCATTCATTACTGAGTACACACTAAACTTTTCCAAACTTACCGTTGAAGAGAACTGCTTATTGTACAAACACAAACTGCTTTCACTGATAGATTGTCGTGTGCCTAAAAGAAAGGTTGTTTCAAATTGCACCTCAACGTGGCGCACTGGAACCCTACGCCACCTAGGCATCAGAAAGAAACGTATTTTTCGTCGCGCCAAAGCAACTAACCTTCCTGAACGCTGGGCTGCATATCATCACATTCACGCAGAATACGCTACCGCAGTAAAAAAATGCAAAAAGACTTTTTTTAGATAACACCCTCCTATCACTTCTACAATCTAATCCACACAAATTCTGGAATATTGTTGGGGGCAAAGAAAGCAGAGTAATCCAACTAGCCCGTTCTGACAATGTCCCTATCCCTCCGAACCAGTGCTGCTCCGTTTTAAATGAAGTGTTTTGTTCCGTTTTCCTCAAATGTGCTCCTACTAGTCTTCCGTCTACACCTAATTGCTCTTACTTGCCAATGAATTCCATTACTAAAGATAGAGCCGGCATAGCAAAGTTGATTGAAAACCTGAAAATATCTTCATCGGGCGAATATTCAATCAATTGTAAAATTCTCAAAATTACTCAACCGTATTCTGCAATTATGCTTTCGAACCTTTTTTTACAGTCTCTAGGTTCTTCAGTACTCCCAAGCGATTGGAAGGTTGGCAAGATTGTTCCGGTCCCTAAATCAGGTAACACTCATTCCCCCGATAACTATCGTCCTATATCACTAACAAGTATTCCATGTAAACTTTTGGAGCATATTATATATTCTCATCTCATCAATTTCCTTGAGTCTAATTCCTTCTTTGTGGCTGAACAGCACGGTTTTAGAAAGACGTTCTCATGCGAAACACAACTTATATGTTTTACCAATGAACTTTTTACCCATGCTGACACGAGCTTCGATGTAGACTGCGTGTTTTTGGACTTTGCGAAAGCTTTCGATACTGTTTCACACGATCTCCTAATTTTTAAACTGAGCATGCTTAACACTGATCCAAATTTACTAATCTGGATTAAAAGCTTTCTGTCAAATCTAAATCCGTACGTTTCTGCTAACGACTATTCATCTTCTCGCATTTCCGTTACATCGGAAGCACCCCAGGGATGGGTACTGGGACCTCTTCTCTCCCTTGCCTACATTAACGACCTTTCCTGAATGCATTTCCCATTCATCTATCAGGCTTTTCGCAGATGACTGCGTCGTTTATCGCAAAATAACTGACCACACTGATTCTATTAAGCTTCAAGATCTTAACAGCATATCTAACTGGTGCGATAAATGGTTGATGTGACTAAATGCTAAGAAATGTAAAACAATGCATGTATCGCGTCGCGCTAACATCACTGACAACACGCGCACTTACTTTCTTCGCGACGTTTCTCTTGAATCCGTCAACTCTACAGATACCTATGGGTGTTCATATTTCACGTAACCTATCATGGCATATACACGTCCAACAAGTCACCAATGACGCTAACCGGGTTCTTGGATACTTATGTCGAAATTTCTTTGCTGCGCCTCTGCCGATAGAATTAATACTGCACAAAACATTATTGCAGCCAGAGCCTGCGCAGTATGGAATCCCAGACCTCGTTTGTGTTTCTTCGTAGTATCCTATCTTCTTCGCGCAAGTACGTACAGCCCCCGTCAAAAGTATTCAGCCCAAGGGTTTAGCTTCTAAGTTGCTTAGCGGGCCTCCCTAGAACATCCAGCAGTCCGAAGCTTGGGAGGATTGAGGACGCGAAGCCACTCCTCTTTCGAGAAGCCACGGTCGCCGAGGACGCAGAACGAGCCATACACCAGGCCTGACAAACAAACCCCTTGGGCTCTTTACTTTTGACGGGAGGTGTACCTTATTAGAAAGTTAGACCGGTCATCGGCAGCTTTTCGTAGGAGTGTTTAGCTTCGCTCCAAGAGTGCACGCATAAAAAAAAAACGATCGCACCCTTAGTGTACGGTTGTGACAAGCATACTATTGGGAGGGTGCAAGGGTGTGAGTTATAGACACGGAAATGCACCCTTAATTAAGAGTACAAGTTTTTGTACAGTCCGGCCAATCACTGATTTTTCAGGCTATTCGTGATTCTGAGGTTCGGCTGTGAGAAGCAAATGATTGCCAATGGGGAAAACCAAAAGGATTGTCCACATCCCCCGGACCAATCGCAAATCTTTTTTTTGTGCTATATTGCTGCTGCCATTGTAAACAGAACCTGGGGCCATGCCAAGCTGCCTTCTTTGAGGTTTTCCCCTTAGTTTTCCACCAGAGCCTTGTACCTTCTTGTTTGCGAAAATAAATGAAATCAAATAAGGTATTTAATAAAAAAAACCTGCGCAACTACTTATAAGCCCCGCGGCCGGCGCCTCTGCCTATCTATATATATATATATATCATTTCTTTGGTCAGAATTATCCTTATTATTTCACTGCACACAAGTTTCTGTTAAATAAACATGCAGTTTTTTGTAGTGAGAGCCGCGTGTGCGAGAATGGTGCTTAGGTTGGTCTCAACGCGATTCAAAAATATTGTCCCACGAAAGGACGTCTGTAGGACAACTGAGATATTTTAATCCCGGCGTCATCCACCAGCGTGCAAACTGACTTCCTTGGAGGACTCTTCCTGTTTGGTATGAGCACGTTTGTATCATTTGAGCACGGTCTTCCGTTGATCATGACTACATTGATACTGGAAACTATGAAAACAACTCAACAGATTGAGCTACAAGAACTCCATTAGTTGTTCTGTGCTTGTAGAGACCATCATGCAGATATCACTCAATAAAACCATTCGCTTCCAATTTTAATGTTTCAACAAAGGGCACTGTGCACTCACAGTCAAGGACGAGAAGGTAACACAACAAGCGCAGAATAGTGACTGATGTACTCGACAGTAAAAACATGTTTTATGCTCTCGAAAACGCCATATCTAGGACCACGCGCAGTTCAGTAATCTGCTTTTTTTTTCGTACAAGTTAATCGATGGGTCTCTGACGCAGTCATCTCCACATTTTCCTATAAAAGACGCCTCGGCAAGTTCACATGCGACCTGATCATTGCTTCTTCTCAAAGTTCTTGTTTTTTCCAGCAAAGGCAGGCGCGGCTTGTCGCGTGTATAGCCTCGGGGCATGCGCCGCAGTGCAGGGGTAAATTCGAGCCTGTTTTAGACCTCATCGAAAGCTGCTGCTCCCTTAAAGGATCTTCGGTCGGTCTGACCGATGCATAGCCTTCCTTCCACAGGTTAGGGGAACCTCATAAACAACCCCGGTCCGGCACCTGACGTAAGGGGTGCCATGACTGGCATGATTTCGTCAACAGCAGCGACTAAATCATAGCTCACGATCAACGGCGACGAAAGGAGCGATGACTCTCGAGAAAGCGAGCGGAGGTAGCTGTTCTCGTCGTATCCGTGCGGGTCTCGCTGTACTAGCTCTTCGCAATTTCAACGGTTACGAGCACAAAACGAAGCACCACCGTATTCGTCGGCCGCCGACATCACTAACACATGAAGGAATACGACGCCAAAGTGTCTGTGACCGGCTCCGCAAAGCAGGCGACAGGGCCCGAGATAACGCGACTGGCGGAGTTCGCGAAACACGTTAAGTATGCGCGAGGGTTGCAACGGCCGTGCCGGTCAGAAATTCAAATGGGATAAAGAGAGCGAGAGAGAGATATTTTTCTCATTTCAGAACCTTTTTGAGGTTAGTTCTGGTTCTTTACTACAGACGCTAGCGCCAATTCCTCCTTAAGTTAGGTTCATAGCGGTAGCTCGAGGGGATGCTTGTAGCGCGACAAAAAAACACAAGAGACAGAGACGAACGTTCGTCTCTGTCTCTTGTGTTTTTTTGTCGCGCTACAAGCATCCCCTCGAGCAATATGAACCAACTCGCCCAGCAAAATGTTTTATTGAACTTCATAGCGGTAGGCGGACCAGTTACGGTTTCAGTGGAGGTTTCTCCAATTAGCCGGGACTGAAGTTGCTCGCGCTTTCATCCCTCTGCTTTGTTTGTTGAAACCTGTGGAGGAAGGAAAGAACTCAGCAGAGGCGGCTATGTTTTGAGGCCGGCTACCCCCACTTGTCTCAGGGCGCTTGCGCATGCTCATCAGACAATGCAGCAAACGACGCCGTTGCGCCCAGCTGCGCCTGCGGCCAAAGGCCCCCAGTAGTCCATGCGAAAGCGCGTGCCTTCCAGCACAGTTTCTGGCGTGCAGCTCGGATAGCGAGGACCTCTCCTGAGTTCTCCTGCCTCCGTGTTGGAATCGAAACCGCACGAGAGAGAATTAATGAGATTATATGCTATTTAGCCTCTTAGACGAATACCACGTGATAATCCTTCTTGCCTTACAGATCATTACAAATAAAACATGCACACAAAAAATTTGGTGCTTATACTCCTTTAATTATATATTCGATACCATGGCAAGCTTACGCGGCAAGGCCACATTTCCGCCGATTGCGAGAGTATACGCAGCTTCAATGCGACAATCTACAAGGAGCAACGAGGGCGACTGCAGCTCGCACATGCATGTTGACACACTCGTATCCTGGCGTATAGACGTTTCTATTGCGGGTTCCAATTGGGCGTGGCCACACTGGTCGCTGAGCAGCAGTTGGCGCAAGTGCGGTGGAAGCGGCAGCGGAACAGTTTCGCAACAGCCTATTGGGAGCAGGAGTTTCCTCGCTCGATGGAAAGGTCTGTAGCCACTGCAGGTCCTATGTGTGACAACGGAGAATGGGTAACATGCGTAGTTTTCAATTGAAATTTTATGGCTGTGCGTACACTTAATGGCAGACACCATATGTAACTGCAAAGTTGCTGTTGTTTACAAACACCATTACTGTAGGGTGATTCCACGAGAGATCAAACTGCCCAATTATTCGAAATTTTTAATATTCTTGATTATTTTATATATTGTGCACAGATAATTCAGCAGGCCAAGAGTGAATTTTGTTTCGTGAAAATGCCAATATCTAGGAGAAAAAATTCTAAACGACGTCATGGCAGAAGCAGCATTTTCATGCAGAGCTCAATTTCGCGAATTTTCAATGGCGTAAGCATCAAAATATGAAAGCCATGAAAGATATATTTTGCGTGCTAAAAATACTGGTAAGAATTAAAGAATATCTCAGGCTTATTTCCACCACTGTGAAGAAGTTGTCGCTTACTAGAAACGTTTTCGAAAACAACAGTCTCAAATGAAGCCATTTTCAAGAATTTTTTTCTGCGAATGTAAAACACATCACCTTTAAACTTGCACAATAGATAAGCATTCAGGTGCTAAAAAAGTTTACCGATTTTCATTGTTATGTAATACAGGGAAGTACAAGAAGTATTGCCCTAAATTTGGCATTTTTTAAATATGGTAGTGTTTTTTTCAAAAATGAAAGGAAAAAAGACATCCCTAATTTTTCTTAATGCTCCTGAAACAAGTCTCTGGAAGGAGGCAAAAGAGAATACGAAAGAACATGTTGCATTATTTTGTTTACAACAGTGTTATCCAAGCTCCAACTTGTAGCTCCTTGAGCATCGGTAGGAGCGCCTAAATGGGGGGGGGGGGCGGAAGCAGCAAACACTCCCTCCGCTGCTCTAAATTTTCCTCAGATCCCAAAACTGAGACCATTTCCATCGAGAGCGAGCACACCTAATTACTTTTTGTTTACAAACACCGATCTGTAACCTAAGGAAGTAGCGCCGCTATCGCCGAATGCGGGTAACAACTGGGAGTGTGGTCCATAGGAATGCATGTAAAGAAAAGTATTGTACGCAATTTTCTTACTGCTCAATGTATCTATGCTGCCTTGTATGTCCCCAGGCCCTCGCTTGGTCGTTCCACTCCAGCCGTACCGTGACTAATTTTCTTTTCTAATTTACGTTTAATTTAAAAATACATTTTGGTTTGTTTTTTAGCCGCTGTTCATTTATTTTAATTGGTTGTGCTGGCTTATGCTGGTTTGGTTATAGCTATGCTGGAGTAAGCATCCCCTCATCTTATATACAATTTTTTCAAGCTTTTGCCTATTACAGAGACTCCAAAATGAGTAAATGAGGTCACCCTTTGTTAACGGTTTATGGTTTTTGTGGTGTCGGCCTGGAGGGCCACCCAAAAAGTGAAGTCGAGACTAAGAATGATATGACGAACGATGTTTTATTCATGGTGGGTTTTATATAGAAGAGTCACGCCAACTCCAGCTCACAAGGCAAGCGTTCCTGCCCAGCGTATGCCAACCAGGTGGCTGTGCCGACATCGGGATCGGTATCGTATAAAGTGGCCATTAAAGCTTTGGCAGCCAAAAGCCTGACAGGCATTTCGAACAGGATTCTTCAGGCGAACCTGGACGAGTGTCTTGGGACCAAAGGTTTTCGTGGCTTCACGTCTAGAACGAAATCTAATACCATCGCTGTGTGGCTCCCGACTTTGGCTGCTGTCGAGCGTCTGCAAACGCTCAGGTGCATATCGATTACCAGCGAGGTCTCGGTGCCGGTCCAGGTGTACCTAGTAGAAGGTTCGGACCTACAACGCTGTGGTGTTTACAACGTCGACGTTGCCGAAGACCAGACGACCCTACAGCGTGAGCTGTACTGTTCAACCCACCGTGTCATCCAAGCGCGGTATATGGGAAAGGGGCGCTAGTGCATCGTCACACTACAGCGCCCACCAACTCTCGCAGAACGACTTTACTACTATGGCTGTATTCTTCGGCCTCACCCCTACAAACCAAGTGATGTCTATTGCTACAGCTGTTTCAGACCTGGCCACATGCGCCGATCATGCCCTTTTGCAACGCAAGATGAGGCTCGGCCACAAGGCGCACTGTTTTACAGGTGTGGACTTTGCAAGACTGACGACCCCGAGATCACCTCTCCAACTTGCCCAACAAAACAGAAAGCAACTGAGAAGGTTCGGCGTGGGATCCGAAAGCAAGTGCCTCCTAATGAAAACAGAGCTTGTTTTTTTTTACGCCGCGCATTAAATACTGATCTTTCTTTTCCTCGGTTATCTCGGGGTCGCCGCGGCGATAGAGGCGCTTCATCTCCTTAAATGTAACCGCGGACGGACTCGTTCGGAAGCTGGATCCTGGACTCGAGGAGTCGTTCAGCTCTATTTTTCCTCACGGCACAGGTGAGTACCTTCAAAAGTTTCTTCTTGATTAATTCCTATGTCGTTAGGGACGACTCGTGGTTTTCGTACCACGTGTTTGCTGAGCTCTTCAGTGAGAAAAATACTTCTCTAATTTTTGCCGCATCATCCCACTTGTTGTATGATGCCACGCGCCCAAATTGGGCCAACCATTCTTCGGGGTCTTCGCCTAGGGTTCCAGTGAAAGTTGGCGGCACCCGCGGCTTTTTCAGACATGATCTCATGGTGAGGTTGTGTTGCTCGTAGCAGCGTTTTTCGTTGTCGGGTGCGGTCCGGCAAGGTCCTGAACTCACGCTTTTCTGCCTGGAGACGCCTGCTGGCTCCTCCTCCGGTGCAAAGCGCAGAGGGCTGGTGTCAAGACTTGAAGGGGGCGTCGGGAACATGGATGGCTACCCAGCCCCTCCGTCAGATGTCACAAAGTGGTGCCTGCAGTCCGGAGAGCAGAAAGGCTGCGAAAATGGCGTATAAACAGAACTGTTTATTGGGCTGACTTGCACCCAAAATGTACTGAATCACTCGGCGGCGGCGAAGCGACAAGCGTGTTCGGTGGTCGTCGAACAGAATGCCTGCCGCTGTCAGCCGTGCTCACTTTAAAGGTGATAGCGAACTTTCGAGATAAAGCGTGCAAAGTTACTAGAACATTCCGGAACAACGTAGAATCAGCTCCGCCTGGATGCGATCAATCGAGATAAATCTGGGCGTGTCTTGCATATCTAACAAAGCGATAAAGCGGCGTGGCGGCAGATTTGACGAATGAACAAACACTGCAAAGATTCGGGGCAATATAGACATGCTCAGAAGCAGCGCAGGGAATACTATACACGCGTGATGACCGGGAATTTCTCCTTCTTTATCTTTTATTTCACTGTAACCATCGCGTGTCGGGGCTTCCGCGTGGGTACATGTGTGACGTCGAGTTCGTAGGATTGGTATTTGTGGGATAAGGTTTCACCTACACCGGGGACGTAGGGTATCAGAATCCGTTTCTTCTTCTCTCGTTGGGGTTGCTCTTGCGGCGGGTGAGCTAGGCCATTTTCGTAGAAGGGTCAGGGTTCGGCCTAGTGGGTAGTCAGCATGAGGATCCATAGGGCGCAAAATTCAAGGGACACAACACGAGCGCTATAGGCGATTCTGGGATTTTCGTATGAAGGAACTGGGATAGCCTGAAGACATCAGGTCGCGCCGAACGCTATCCAGATCTGTCACTTTCTCTTCCGGCGTAGAGCAGAGGATTTCCGATCGGCGGACAAGTGAGGCGACAACGGACTCCTTGTGACAGGCCGTGTGTACGGAACTGAAATTGGGGTACATGCGTGTCCTTCCGGAATACACTGAATGACATTCCAGGGCCGTCGCGTTTCACCAGAACGGTCAAAAAAGGCAGACGACCGTCTACTTCCTCTTCCGTAGTAAACTGTATCTATGGCCGGTTCTATGCTGTTGAGGTGGAAAAGGAATGTTCTCAGAGCCGATTTCCCGATTATGCAGAAACAGGTCCACATAACGAAGGAAGACTTTCGGGTGCTGTGTGAAGCTTGAGAGGGCGCGGGACTCCAGTGTCAAGTTCGCAGCGGTGACAGAAATCGATGCTCCCATAGCCGTACCATGGGCCTGCTTAAATATGTTCTCCTGGAACGTGAAGTAGGTGTTTAACAAACAGAACTGAAGTCTGCTGAGGTCTGGAACTTTAATGGGTGTTCTCTCCGGTAGGGTTGCATCCGCCTGGAACGCATCTGTGCAAACCTTGACGGCCAGGTCAGTGGGTACGATCGTAAACAGTGATTTCACGTGAAATGACCCCAAAATTTCATCGTCCTTTATAAGCATATTCGAACTATTTCAATGCAGTCTTCTCAGTTGTGCACGTTCGTTTCGCTTTTGCCGACCAAGGGGGAGATCTAGGCCAAGCGGGGAGCGGGTGAAATGGACGATTGGGCGCATTGGGTTGCTTTCTTTGTGGATCTTTGGCAGTCCATACAGAGCGGGAGCGGAGCCATTGTTGCAGAGGAGGAAGTAGCAGAGGGACTTGTGTTCATTTAGGAGAAAGGAGAAAACGTCAGCCAGAAGTTTCTGCAAGTCCCTTTGCACCTTTGAAGGTGTCACGACTTAGTGGCAAGTAGGTTTTCTCACCTTCCAGCGTGCTCGTCATCTTGTTGACGTAGTCTCGTTTGTCCAAGACGACCATGGCATTTTCCTTATCCGCGGTCAGGATTACGATGTTCTCATTGCCGCGCAATCTTTTTTAGTGCCTTTCTTTCATCGGGCAAAAGAGGATTCAGTCCTTGTTGCCGGTTCAGCTTGGACAGCACGCTGACGACGCGGGTGCGCACGTGCCTCGTCGCGACGGGACGGCTCCACATTCTTGACCGCAGTTTACACGGCGCATACCATCTTAGTTGCGAGACAGTACTTGTTTTGTCTCCTTTCTGTGTCCTTCGAAGTTGTGCTATTAAATTGGCTAGTGGGTAACTTTCGGTGCAGTGGGGGTGTGCTGACGGCAGTAAAATGGCCGCTTTGCACGAAAGCAGCTGTTTTACGCCATGTTATTGTTTTTTGCGCGGCGTCTGGAATCGAGCTACTGTGCGGTTGGCCCAAGTGCGCAGAAAAATTTCAACGAATGCAGTGAAGGCTACGTGACTACCGAGCGAACTTGCAAGAAACGCTTGGTACGAAATCGACGAAGACAACTTGTTGAAGTCTGTGTTGTTCGGCTCTTTCGATCGATGACAAAAATGCCAAAAGGTGAGGTGTTGCAGTTTGTGTTGTGTGGTTGTTTGTTTGCTTCCCCTTGGAAAACAGAAGACGACCACGAAGTGCCATTTCCTCGGAAAAATAAAGTGTTTTGCCAGCATAAGCGTGTCTTATTTATATGTATACCTGTGTGTCACAGAGGTGACGACGGCACACACCCCTTCTGCGCACTAACTTTACAAATTGCCTCCAACACCCGCTGTACGCATTTGCTCACCGCCGGTTGTGCGATGCAGACGTACGCCTCATTACCAACAGCAGCTTGAAAGCCGCCGGTAGCAAATGACCGCAGTGCACACAGCACTTGCCGCCGCACCGACAGCGCGCTCGCACGCTAACCTCCCAGTTCATCGGTAATTTCTTCGCGCAGCCACTCCACAGTCTGCTTCTCCAGTCGAAAAAGGCGTCGAAACAGCTCGTCCGGCAAGTCAAACGCGTCTTCGTGCGCCCTCCTTCGCCGCTGCTCGCACCAGCGCAGCCTCCTCAGTCATATCGCCGCATACACCGCCGCCATTTTCGGTCACAAACGCAACGGTCAAATTGACCGCCTCGAAACTGTCACAAAAAACTGTCAATTAGCGGCTGCATAATTAGGTGTGCAACGTCACTACTTCTGCCACATCCGTGACGTAATCTGCAGCCACTCAGAAGCAACAAAGCAAATGGCCGCCGGCCACGACCGAACAATAGGAGCGAGGCTTATTGACACCTTTTTGATAAGTCTTTGACAACTTTCCTAATTGACAGTTGTGTAATCTTGCCACAGTTTCGCATCCCCAGATGAAGCATGAGAGACAGGTTCGTGCCCGGCGTCTCACCGCTACGTGTTCGCGAACGCCTTTTGTTAGAAGGATCAGATATCTCCTTCGCTACAGTTTCGAATATTGCTTTGCGGTATGAGCAAACGGCTCGCGACGCTCAGGAAGTCGCAGCACCAATACGGGAAGCAACCTATATACTCATTGCATTAAGTTCGTTCACAGCGCCAAGCAACGCCATCGTGGCAACTAGTGCCTCCGCAAGTTCAAGGGGAAATTCAGTCTTTTCGTCAAGTTCGTCCCCGACGTCAAGAAACCATGCCTCCGTTTCAGCAAACTTATCCGCAGTCTTCTACTACATTTCAAGAGCGGAAGTACGCTATATGTCCACAAGGTCCACGATCTTCAAGATGCCCGACGCAGCAACGCATCGTAACACCGTCTACGAAAAGACGCAACTTCAGCAGCGTTGCTGCCAGCGTTCCGGACGAACGCAACTTTTCCGACTGGATTCCGTCAATGAACGCGGACAGACGCGCAACGCGCGATGTGTTCGGTCGATGACCATGCAATCAGCGCTAGCAAGTAAAGTCAAGAACTTCAGCATACTGCTACAGATGTGGATCCAATCGTCACATAGCGTCGGCACCTACATGTCCGATGCAAAGGAGAACTTGTTTTTATTGTGTAGGAGGTGGACATCTTCAGCCATTCTGCAATCGGCGTCGATCTTCTGTGAGAGAAGTGCAAGAATACGCGTCAGAGGAGGATTACATTCCAGCTACGCGTCATACGCGTCGGAGGACATCATCTGTGCCACCTTCGCAGCCTGTTCCTTTTCCAGAGAAGCCTTGGCAAAAGTTGGAAATGGACTAGTTGGAAATGGACATAGTCGGCCCGTTTGAGCGAGCGCCTCGACATTGTCGCTTTGCCATTACTTTAGTTGACTACTTTTCTAAGTGGCCTGAGGTGAAGATGACAGATAATGTAACAACTACAGTTTTTGCGCATGAAAGCTACCCAGAAGAAATATAATCTGATCAAGGCCCTCAGTTCATGTCAAAGAAATTTAAGTAATTTCTGAGTAACAGGGCTATCAAGTCGACTCATTCTTCGATATATCACCCACAGGCCAACGGACAAATCGAAAGATTTAACAGAACTTTCAAGCATTTTGTTCAACTGACATCGTTGGAATGTCGGCCTTTAAAAACTACAATTGCACAGTATTTGGGAATATACATATCTACACTTCATGCAACAACAAGGGTGGTACAGGCAGTTCTTCTTCATGGTAGATGCCATCGCGCAAAGCTAGATATTGTTGGGTTTCCTTCATTTCCATCATTGTTTGCTCGGAATTCCTATCTAGCTTTTTGAGAAAAAGAAATGAGAAGAAACAGACGACGATGAAAGAATACACACATAACAAACGTGGAGCACGACCACCCAGAATTCAACCAGGGGATTTCGTGAACCCCTCATTCAGTTCAAAGGAGACAGACATTTTTCCGCACCACGGGAGGTCACTCAACAACATGGTCCAGCATCATACCGCCTAGATGATGGCAAGCTATGGAAGGCTTCTAAGTTGGCAAAAGTACCGAGACAAATTAATCAGGAAGAGGATGAACATTTTTATTTATTTCAGTTACCTTTTCCCTACGATTCTAAAAATTATGCACAGGATCAAGGCTCGGCGGGCCAGTGTTGCCTCGGCAGCCTCCTTATGCATCATCGATACCACAGCCTTCAGATGCTAGAACCCGCTTCACCATTTCTTTACGGCCACTAGCTGGACAATCCATGTCGTCCCATATCCACAGTGATGTGAGCGATTGATCTGCGAACGGGTGTGATGTGCCTTCTGGCACAAGCACTCAGTGTTTAAGTGATTTATCTGTGGGCAGGCAAGACGTGCCTCCTACCTTCAGGGCCGGATTAAGAAAAATGGGGGCCCTGGGCTAATGCGTATGAAGGCCCCTTTCCCTATACTGATCCCCCTCCCCTGTCGCCTGCTACGCTACTGGAAATATGCCACGTTTCATTTTAATTCCCCCAAATTAAAAATAATGAAGTGCGATCAACGGGATTATTATTATTGTTATTATTATAAGGAAAACAACAAAACTTGCTTAAAATGCGTGCTGTTGTAAACACCAACACATATGTTCACCTTGTTGTTAATCTGCATTCTGTTTTCAGCAAAAGCTAGGCTTTAAGGAAACGTTTAAAGCACTCAAGACAAACAAGAACGTAGAAAAGACAACGCAGCTCAGATGTCGATCCTTCTGAAGCTAGGCTTTGTTTGCATCACTAAGTTTAATCCCATAAGAAGACGCATGGTTGTATCGAAAACATTCTTTATTAAAATTCAAGCATCGGACTGCAGTAATCGTTATACACGTTACTCTATAAATATGCAATAGATATATACAATACTTAAGGCAATACAAACACTATAAAAATGCACTAGAATACAAATGAAAATTACCAATTCTAATTACAAAACATTATTTGAAAATAGTTTCGTTAAAGGTAAGACAGGCAAGGACGACACCAAATAAACGTGGCATTATCAAAAACTACAAAAATAGAGTTCTTTATAAGCACGCTAAATATCACAAGGACGACAAACAAGAGACGAACAACGAAGATTTGCACATATTGAATTATACTGCTCAGCGTTTCATTGGCAACGTGGAGGCTGGGAGGCGACACAACGAACTTATTGGAACTATTAATGTATAGCGCAAACAGTCCTCTTTTAGAATGGCATCTTTCGCGCCTTCGCTTTTTGCGAAATCAGATATAGTCTGTTCAAAGGATTGATCGCGGAGGAGGTCACTTTCAATGGACGTGATAGCAAGCGAGTTCACCTTGTCGTCAAGGAGGCTCGAACGAAGGCGATTTTTTATCAGCGACAACTTGGAAAACAATCGTTCGGTCTCACAGTTTGCCACGGGTATGCTTAAGTACATTCGCCAAGCAATAGAAAGGTTCGGAAACACATCAATAAGCTTTCTTTTGTGCAGCAACTTCATTATTCACAAAGTACTCGTGTCCTGGTACACAGAGTTGTGCAAAAAGTTCGCGAACTGAACGATATCAGCGGAAAATGCTGGCTCCAAATCATTTTTGTAGGTTTTCACCAACTTCTCAGCCTGCTGTGCCAGAGAGGCCTCGCTCCCAACTTCTGTCAGCAATTTTAAGAATCCGAACCTTTCCCAGAGTTCAGTGTAGGCAGCCTTTCGCGCTCGCAAAGAACAGCCTAGACTGTCAAGTACAACATTGTTGGTCTCTACGATAAACGTTTTTCTACCCTGTAGCGCACTATTGCTTTTTCCGTCCAGGGTGCTTACTCAAAACGATGCGTTTGCCCTCATCCTGATAACATTGATTGGTACTTAGCGTGCGTGCTCTCTCTTCGTAGGTATCAAAGAGAGGTCGCAAAGATTTAACAAAGCCTTCTAGAGAGCTCAGCAGGTCTACAGCAGTTGAAATGTCTAGGCCTGGTTTCTGAAGTACTACGCTCGTTTTGTCAAAGCACTCCAAGACTTAACTCCAGAATATCACCATGAATGCAGTCTCTAGTTTTGTCATTTTCTTGAAGAGAGAGTGCGTTTCGTTCCTAATGTCGCCGTTTTCTTCCTTATACTTTGATATAGCTTGAGAGAATTTCTTGTTGGGCTAGTCGGTAATTGATCATTGTACTTTTAAGGCGCCAAAACCACACACACACACACACACACACACACACACACACACACACACACACACACACACACACACACACACACACACACACACACACACACACACACACACACACACACACACACACACACACACACACACACACACACACACACACACACGCGCGCGCGCGCGCGCGCGCACGCACACACACACACACACACACACATGAGAAAGAAGAGTGCGAGACAGCACCTTCAGGCAACACAAGCTTCAAGGCAACACAAGACGGCATTGAAAATTTTCAGAATGGTCTTACATTATTCAGCGTGTCTTGACCACCTGGTCTGTGAGAGACTTTTCAAAACAAGCTCCTGGTCAGCCCCGCCCATGCTGTCCAAAAGATACCTCCATCGCTTATGTGACTGAGCAAAGAACACATACAGTCTCTGACTTACAGTGAAAAATTTGACTGCCTCAAGGCAAATGTCAACGCTACACGCGCCAACTAAGTTCAGTGAATGACCAGCACACCGGACATAGACTGCCAATTCGTTCAGTTGTATGATTTGAGCTTGCAGTCCTTTGTATTTCCCTGACATATTACTCGCATTATCATAAGCTTGGCCTCTACAATCATCAACTGAGATGCAATTGGTCGCTCTATCTAAATGATACAAACCGGTATGCGGTTCGATTGGAACAAATCCAAGAAAGCGTTCATACACTTTCCCATTTAAATAGTATCATGAAACAACTGACAGCTGATCAACGTGAGTAATGCCTAGAGTCGAATCAACAATTTTTGGCCTTCTTAGACGAAGTTTTCGAATATGTTGTGGAACAGAAAGTGAATATCTTTTTGGGTGGAGACCTGAACGTGAACATGCTTATACCTACGCCTAACCAAAATGAACTCAGCCTTACTCTTTCTGCATATGGGCTGTCCAATGTTATCACTTATCCAACACGGATCGCAGAACAAAGCTCTACTTTATTGGATGTATTTATTACTAATATTATCACTGAAACAGTATTCGCTGGAACTACGTATACTAGCATGAGCGACCATCTGGGAATTTTTCTATTGGTAGATAGGCCCTTTCCGATCAAGTGGAATAGAGAGCAAACTACTTATCGCAAGTAATTAATCCTGCTCGCCTTGAGTCATTCCGGTGCGCAGTTGAACAGCAAACATGGAACTCCGTCTACACATGGAGTGATAGTAATACTGCATATTCGAAATTTATAAGCATATTTAAAGATATATACCACCTACATTTTCCGTTAGTGCAAGTGAAGAAACCGAAGAAAGCGCGAAAACCCTGGTTAACGCGAGAGTTGTTGAATATGATTAAGCATAAAAATGCGTTATTTGCCAAATTTGTAAGAACAAAAGATTTAACAATACTTGCACAGTTTAAGACCTATCGAAATAAAGTTACATCTAAACTAAAGCAGGCTAAAGATTCTTTCTTAATAAACATGTTCCGTAATGAATACGCACAACGTCCCGATATTGTATGGCGCAATTTGAACTTGTTGTTGCGTCCCAGCATTAATGCATCTACACTTGATGCCCTTACGCATGACGGAAAGCTACTCTCCGGTACTTCTTTGGCAGATGCTTTTAACCGTTTCTTTATTGAACAAAGTAGTGTAATTAACCAGAATGTGAGTATCTGCCGAAATTACGCTCAATACGTACAAGGAAACGATAGTACGCAGTCCCTCTTTTTAGCCCCAACTAATTCAGCCGAAGTTTTCGCTTGCATAAATAACATCAAAAATAGCAAATCACAGGACTCGAATGGTATGCAAATACTGCCTGTCAAGTATGTTCTCGACGTCCTGTGCCCTGTTATTACCTACATATTCAACTTAATTTTATCCACTGGAATTTTCCCTCAGGAAATGCAGATTGCCCGAGTGGTGTCAATGTTTAAGCGTGGAGATAAAAATTTACTCAATAACTATCGACCGATTTCCCTACTTCCTGTGCTTTCTAAGGGCATTGAGAAAATAATCCATACCAGAATAGCTTTATATTTCGATTACAATCGCTTATTCCTTGACTTTCAGCATGGCTTTAGGAAGCATAGGTCTACTGAAACGGCACTTCTAACACAAAAAGATATTATAATACAGGCATTTAGAGAAAATAAACTCGCTATTGGTATTTATATCGATTTTACTAAGGCATTTTATTATTATTATTATTATTATTATTATTTATTTTACCCTCAGGGCTTACAGAAGCATTGTAGAGGGGAGGGGCAGAAATACAAGGAACACTATGCAATTTGGTTAATAAAAGGGAACAGAGAAAAAAAAATACGGCAACAACAACAACGACGAAAAAAGAACAAAAACGGCAGGTATTCAAAGCACACGGGCAGGTTACAAATGCGCAATAGTTTGGTTGAACAGAATGCAGCAGAGTACAGTATCAACATAAAAAAAATAAATAAAAAATGAAGGAACAGTCATACAGAACTTGATAAGCGCCAGTGCAAGTTTTAAAAATAAAATAAAAAAGGGCTTCAAAATATGTTAGTAAGGCAAGTACGAAATCGGTGGTTGTCAGTGATAGCGACCAGGTCAGCAGGTAGTTGGTTCCAGTCACGGGATGTTTTTGGTAGAAATGAATGTGCATATGTCGTGGTGTTGTGGCGAGGTATGGCGACTTTGTAGCAGTGATCTACACGGGCAGAAACATGAGCAGCATCTGTGATAAGGCGCGTCCTGAATTGATGGTTATGATGATAAATTTTATGGAAGAGGCAAATACGAGCAATGTTACGACGGACAGTGAGAGGGGGCAAATTTAGACTTAGTTTCATGTTAGTGACGCTTGCTGTGCGGTGGTAATTATTGAGAATAAAACGAGCAGAGCGATTTTGTACGCTCTCCAAGGTTTTATTCAGTGATACATGGCCAGGGTCCCATATGGATGAAGCGTACTCGAGATTGGGTCGTACATAGGTAGTATATAGCTGTTTTTTAAGTGGAGACGGCGCTAGTGAAAAGTTACGTTTCAAATACCCAAACATGCGATTGGCTTTGGCTGTCACGTAGTTAATATGAAACTTCCAGGAAAGGTTATTCGCAATGTGTACTCCAAGGTACTTATAAGTTGAACCGGAGTCGAGTGGAGAATCATTAATACAATAGCTTGGACAGGATGATTGACTGCGGGAAATTCGCATTGTTTTGCATTTTGTAGCATTCAGTTTCATCTGCCAAATGGAGCACCAAGAAGCGATATTATTTAAGTCAGTCTGGAGTAAAGTCACATCGCAAGCATTAGCTATTTTACGGTAAATTACACAGTCATCAGCGAAAAGACAAATAGAGCTAGAAACACACTTGGGTAAGTCATTAATATAAATAAGAAAAAGCAATGGAGCCAAGACAGATCCCTGAGGCACTCCTGATATGACGGGTACCTCAAGGGAGTCAGTCTCGTTAGCTGTGACATACTGGGTGCGGTTTGAAAGAAATGCGATTATCCAGTTAAGTACTACAGTATCGATGTTAAGGCGACTGAGTTTTAGTATAAGAAGTTGATGGTTAATCTTATCAAAGGCCTTCGAAAAATCTAGAAACACACAATCAGTAATGAACCCCGAGTCTAAAAATGAATGTAGATCATTGGTGAACATAAGTAACTGTGTTTCGCATGAGTATAATTTGCGGAATCCATGCTGGGAGGGATGAAAAAACTGGTTTGATTCGAGAAAGTTGACGAGGTTGGTGAAAATTATGTGCTCAAGTACTTTACAGGGTATTGATGTCAAGGAAATGGGGCGATAGTTAGACGGTTTGTGTGAATGGCCAGATTTGTATATAGGAACAACTTTCCCTGTTTTCCAGTCTTTGGGTAGACAGCTCTCGGTAAGTGATTTGGTAAAAATAAAGCTTAATAAAATAGAGCAGTATTCAGTAGTGTTCTGAAGGAATTTTGAGGTGATTCCATCGACACCACAAGACGATGATCGTTTCAGTTTACTAATGATGGTTCTGAGTCCGGCGGGATCAAAAACAATGGGGTCCATTGGAGAAAAATGAGCGTGAGGGAAAAGCGGGCATTGAGTGGCTGAGGGACTAGTGAACGAGAGAGAGAAGGTGTTATTCAATAAGGCAGCGCATAAATTTTCAGGGACCTGTTTGCCACACTCGTCAATCAGGGTGATTGTTCGATCGTTGGAGCTCTTTACAATGTTCCAAAATTGTTTCGGATTCGTACTTATTAAGGAAGGAAGTGTCGTGTTAAAGAAATTGAATTTAGCTGTTTTCAGAGCGTTTATGTAGTTTTGTACTGCCTGATTGTATATTGACCATCGGTTAGGACTACATCTCATTTTTGCTTGGCGAAAGAGCCTTTTTTTCTTATTGGATAAGCGTTTTAGATAGGTGTTATACCAGGGGGCACTGGATGAGTGATGGATCGTTCTTAGTGGAATATACTTGTCACTTGTCACTACACTTGTCATTTGACCTCATTAATCATGATGTCCTTCTTTTTAAATTAAATAGGTATGGTGTACGTGGTGTAGCGCTAACTATTAGAATCCTACTTATCGCACAGAGCTCAGTATGTAGATATAAACACAGCAACTTCTTCTACTCTCCCTATAACATCTGGAGTGCCTCAAGGAAGCATACTTGGGCCATTACTGTTCTTAATTTATATAAATGATATTTGCTACAGCACAAGTAGCGCTCATGTAGTATCATATGCTGATAACACATCCTTCTTTATCACAGGTACTTCCGAAACAGACGTCGAAAAACAAACAAACAATGCACTTATTCAACTCAATTTATGTGCAGAAGCAAATTATCTGCGAATAAATCCAGTGAAGACTAAAATTATGTTGTTCCGTCCTAAAGGAAAGAAAATATCGCGACCTATCAAAGCCGTATTCAATAGCCAGCCTATAGAGCTCGAGTCCGTAAAAACACTGGGAGTTACCTTTTCAAGCAATTTAACTTGGAATACACATATTGATTACATACGTTCAAAGGCCGCCTCAGCCCTTGGTATACTCGCGTGGTTTAGGCACATTCTTCCAATAAGGGTAAAAATCATTCTTTACAATGCGTTAGTACTTTCTCATTTGCAATATTGTAACATAGTGTGGGGCACAACAGGCATAACAAATCTTAACAAAATACATCTGCTTCAGAAAAAAGCAGTGAGGTGTATTGCCAATGTACCACTCTTTTCTCCCACCAGGAATATTTTTGTAAAGTATGAAATCCTTCCATTATTTGCGTTATATACTTATAGACTACTATCATGTTACAAATCTCACCTAAGACACCCCGACAACCTCATCATTTTTCTTGCACAACTCAAAGAAAACGCCAGCTGCCGTGACACAAGACACAGAGAAATTTGGTTTACCCCAACATCAAGAGCCTATTATGTGAATCAATCCTTATGTTATAACCTTCCAATTCTGCTGAACAGATTAAACGAAGAAAATTTTGACATAACCCGAAAATCAAGACACGAAATTCAGGAATACTGCAGGGAGAATTCTTTTCCTTGAGAATTTCAGATGCAATCTTTCTGATTATTCTGCCCCATTCTTTGTATGATTATCTGACCTTTTCATCACATCGCATTTTATTTTGTCATTTTTGCATGATGTGCATAGGTGGCCTGCGAAGTGTTGATTTATTTACTTTTGCTTTGTATGTATGTATGTTTGTTGTATGTATAGCCGTCGCTTTTCCTCCTGTACTGCCGGGTATGTAAAGGAGCCGGGACCATTGTCAAGCTGTCGCCACAGCTTTTAGACCCGGCTCCTCCTTTGTAAGAAAGGAATAAACTTCAACTTCAACTTCAATTAAAGAGAAGTATTTTGCCCATTTCACTTCGTCAACGAGAGATTCCTTGACAGCCTTTGCCATATGCTCGATAAATTCATCAGAAATGGTTTTTGCAGATACGATAAGTGACCTTTTCCTTTGTTCTCGTAGCGTTTCATGTGCTCCTCTAGAAAGGGATCAAACTTGGCAATGGTCTGAAGTACTCCCATATAATTGCCATTTCTCGGTGAACCAAAAATCTCCTCACTGCCCCTAAACGCTAGGTCGCGCGCAGCTAGAAGCTTAACTACAACGACTACGCACTTCAACACCTCTGTCCAGTAAGCGGTCTCAGTGACAAGATGCTTAACTAGCTCCTTGTCAATTGTGCTGCTCGAGTTAGAGCGGGCGAGCCATGCTGCCACGCAGTTCCGGTGCTCAACGCTATTTTCATGTGCGCAAACCTATTCTTCTGCTCTTTTGCAATCAGAAAAGTCAGAAAAGCCGTGCGTGGTGAAAGCACTGGGGTTGCTTTAAATCATAAATAGTTTGCACATGAAACAGTAAACGAAACCTCTGGACTCCGAGTACATTAACCAGTGTCGCTCGTACGCCTCCCCATTTACAGCCTTTCGCGCGAAAAGATGAGGTGACATATAGATTTTCTTAGTTTTGTACTGTCTTTCGGAAGTCGGAAAATTTTCTGCCCGATTTTGAAAATACAATGGCACTTTCTCAAGGCATACACTCCGAAAGCTGCCAGTAATAACGTCCGGCCACTTAGCAGGGTCACTTCGGAGAATCTCACAATGTACCTCTTCCTGCGGGGGTGTCTGTACTTCTGTGTTGCCGCAACGAAAAGCCGTCTCATTCGTCCTTTCGAGGGTAGGCACATGATTATTTGAAGCCAAACTAACAGGAAACAAGTGAGTCGGTTCTTGTAGTGTTGTTTCCTGGCGCTCGTCAGTAGAAGGAGGCTCATCGGGGAGGTATGACACCTGTTGATCAGCAGTAGTAGAAATCGGGAGTGGCGGACCGGACACCTGAAGCTCTGTGGCAGGGGCCTGGCTGAGTAGCATAGACGTTGCTGACTCAGGAACAGGACAGGGCTTGGTTAGCGTCGGTTGCTCAGAAATATGGACGACCGAGGTTGGCACCGTTTTCACAGGACCCAGACAGCCAAGATGAGTCAAACCTTTGTTTATTGCAGGAAACCGTGGAGATGGAGTTGGCAAGTCCTCCACAGAAGCACAGTCGGTACTATTGGGAGTTTGACACAGACTCTGGGTAGAGCGATCATGCTGCTCCGCGGAAGCTGCATTCAGCAGGTACTTTGTCATCTTTGGTAGCTTCTGTGATGACCCCCCATAATGCGCAGGTCCACACGGGACGGAGAGGAAATGAGACACTGTATGGCTCAGTTTAAACAAACAGATATATTCAATAATTACACATGATTAAGATTATACATCAGAGGCTGGGGCGTCCGAGCTTACGTGCCGACGACTTCATGGGGACGATGGAGGTGCTCCGGAGTTGAGCTCGAACGGTTGCTGGCAGAAGCTGCACGCCGTCGGGCTTCGGCGCTGAAGGCCCCCTTGGCGAACGATGTCGTCCTGAGCGTGCCTTCTTCGGTACTCCTTGTCGGTTTTTATATCCTCTTATCCCCACACTCCCTAGGGTGAGGACGATCACGCCGGAGTGGGGGGGGGGCCTAGGGCTTTCACTTGGGGCGCACAAACACCCCACCGCACTTATGGTCTCGCCCCCCTCACGTGTTGAGTCCGAGGGAAAGAAGGTTTTCTTCGAGGCAGCGCATAGCGCCCGCTGTGTTAAGGCGCGCTCTGGCCCGCTGACGGTTCCCGCGGGTCACCGGCCTCCGTTCTCCATCAAATCACACTCGCCCCTCAAGGCCGGAACGCGAGGTCACTAAAAGGCCGGGAAAGTGGTCCCTTGTCCTGGGATGTGCTCGGGAGGGTTGATTGATGAGGCCCGCCGTCTTGCCACGGGGCCAGGCCCGCCGAAACGAGGCCGCCCTGGAACCGCCACGGCAATTGGGGAAGATAACGCCCGTCTCCCCGCGGCGGCGGCGGCGGCGGCGGCGTTCGTCTCGTGCCGACACTATGGAAAGGGGGTCCGGTTGGGCTTAAACCCCTTCGTTCTGGTCGTCACTCTCAACGAGTATGGCTCGGTAATTGATGATGCCGCTGTCATCTGGGTCGTCTCCGTGCGGTCCACGGCGGCAGGCCCAAAAGCAATCTCACTCAAGTTGCTTGCAGCCATATACAGTAGAAACATGAAAGGGGGTCCGGTTGGGCTTTCGCCGCCACTGGGGGCTCCGTCTACGCCGCGCCGTCGAACGCGGCCCCTCGTAGCACACACAAGGAACGTCACACTCGCTCACCCTCCAGAAGAATGTTCTCCGAACATTTGAGTCCATGCAGCTCCCCTTGTCTTTCTGAATCGCCTCGCACAGTGCGTCCGACAAAACACTTTTCGCTGCACTCAACACCACTGCACAACACCATATGCCTCCGCTGTCATAACTGGCGTCTCCAGGGGCAGCACTGATCTTCATTTACAGATAAACATGAAACTCAGCACCCAAGCCTCTCCTTTCTAGTCCAAACTGGACGAAATAAATTTACCACAGTTACAAAGGAGCTCCCACTTCTAGCACGATCACGGCACAGACAAAAATATAGATAACGAAAGGAAGTAGGGCAGGTTCTGCCTGCGCTCCGCATGCTCTCCTGTGTAGGTGTTACTTAATGACAGAAAGGTTTACCTACCAACTCCGATAACTTAACACATAAGCACATAGCAATGTTATGAGCTGCGGCATTACACAATTCTAACCAGTTCACAACTCCGCTCTGTTTACGCCATTAGTCCGACTTAGCTTTCCAATTTCACAGCGGATATCAACCTTCATGAGTCATACTAAGTAAGTCTGTGACCCTTTGTATGCTTTGGGACTCGCGAGGGCTCGTGGCAGGAGCCTCTCCTGGCGTTATCTGCGCGGCAACCTCGCACGCTTCTTCTTCTTATAGCAATGCATGAAGTAAATCCGGTGGCATTCCGGCCGTCACCTCTGGCGCCTGCCGAACAAATGCAGGAGAGGGCGTTTCTTGCGAACTATCTGCGCGCTCCGCTTCACTTCTGTCCCCATCAAAATCCGCGCTTTCCCTTTCCTCATTTCGTGAATACTGATCCGGTGCCGACTTGAGGCGATTTGCGTGTATCCTTATCAAGCGCCGGTTCACGTCTCGGACTCTGAAGTTTACTGGGGAAAGCTTCTCGACAACCTCGCACGGTCCTCTCCACTTCGTCTGGAACTTACGAGCTAGCCCAATCTGCCTTTGGCAGTTTTCAATCTACACGCTGTCCCCCACATCAAACGGCGCGTCTCTAGCACTGCGATCGTGCACCTCCTTCCTGCGCTTCGCCGCTTTCTTTAAGGCCTCCTTTGCGATGTCCCTCGCCATTTGCAAGCGCGATTCTAGCTCAACCTTATAGTCGTCCAGTGAAGCGTATGGGACACGACGGGGGCCCTCTGGAACTTCACTAGGCTGGTCCGGGTCTCGGCCGTACAGAAGAAAGAATGGCGATTCGCCCGTGCTCTCGTGTGCTGCGGAATTGTAGGCAAACATTGCATACGGGAGCCACAAGTCCCAGTCCCGCTGGTCGCGCGAAACAAAATGCGACAGGAACCCGGCCACGGTTTGGTTCAGTCGCTCCACCGCGCCGTTGCAAGCCGGATGGTACGGTGTTGTCTGCTTCTTAGCGATCTTAAGCAGCTCAAAAACTCTCCTCATTAGCTGCGACACGAAGTTCGTTCCACGATCTGTCAAGAGTTGCCTCGGGGGTCCATGTCGGAGCACGATCTGTTCGACAAATGCTCTTGCAACCGTGTCTGCCTTCTGATCTGGGAGTGCTACCGCTTCCGCGTACTTTGAAAGGTGATCGACAAATACTAAAATGTACTTGTTTCCGGAAGTGGTCGTGGGCAATGGGCCCATTATGTCCATACCTGTCCGCTCGAAGGGAGCCGAAACCTCAGGGAACGGCTGAATTGGAGCTGGTCTTCGTCCCTTGGGTGTTTTTCTTTCGAGACAGGAATGACACTTCGCACAGTAGTCTCTAACATCCTGTCGCATGCCACTCCAACAGTACAAACGCTCCACACGCCTGCGTGTCTCCACTACGCCAAAATGACCGGCGCATGGCGCATCGTGAAACGTGCGAAGAACCCTTTCTGTCCACGACCGAGGTATGACGACTCTCTCCCAAGCGGTTTTCTCTGGTCTCCTTTTCCTGGTTGGCCTCGTGCGCCGACACAGGGTGCCGTCTTTGCCAATGAAATAACCTAGCTGTTCGGGGTGAGACGGTGCGCCCTCTAAGCTTTCGATTATTCGCTTCAGGTCAGGATCTTTGCACTGCTCTGTGCGTAATTCGGCGGGGTCGACTACGGGGACAAACTCATCTATAGCTGCCACGGCAGCTGTGCGGCTGAGTGCATCGGCATTCAGATGTGTCTTTCCTGACTTGTGCTCAACTTCAAAGCAGTATTCCTGCAGGTGTAGATTCCATCTAGCGAGTCGCGAGCTAGGGTCCCTGACACTCATCACCCATTTCAGAGGATGGCAGTCTGTGACTAGCTTGAATTTGCGGCCGTAAAGGTAGCATCTGAAGTGCTTTACTGCCCAGACAACGGCGAGGCACCCCTTTCCGTAGCTCCGTACTTTTGCTCTGTGGGGCTCAGCTGTCGGCTAGCAAAAGCAACGGGATGTTCTTTGCCCTCGATAACCTGAGATAGCACGGCACCAACTGCGAACTTTGACGCATCTGTGGCCATAACGAAGGGCAAATTAAAATCCGGGTGGCGCAACAGCGGTGCACTCATTAGCTTCCTTTTCAGGGCCCCAAAAGCATCCTCCGCGTTTTCGTCCCAGCGAAAGGCGACATTTTTGGCTGTTAAGGCGGTAAGCGGCTTAGCGAGCTTGGCGAACTCCTCTATGTGCCTTCGGTAGTAACCGATCAGGCCGAGAAACTGCCGGACCTGGCGGACGCTAGTCGGGGATGGAAAATCCGAGACACACTTTGGTTTCTCAGGGTCCGGTCGCACGCCGTCAGCTGAAACAACGTGCCCGAGGTATTTCACCTCGTTTTTGAGGAATTGGCACTTAGAGGGCTTCAGCTTGAGACCCGCTCCTCTTAGTCGCACCAAAACGTGCTCAATATCGCGCAAATGGTTCTCAAAACTGTCACTGTATATGATTATGTCATCCATATACACGAAGCACAGCCTCCCCAGAAGACCTGCCAGGATAACATCAGCGGTTCTCTGCCAGACAGCAGGGCTGTTGGCCAGACCCATCGGCATTCTTTTCCATTCATAGTGCCCTGAGGGCGTGCTGAATGCCATTTTCTCGGCATTTGCCGGATCCATTGCTATATGCCAGAATCCCGCAGCCATGTCCACTACCGTGAAGTACCTGGCCGAGCCCAGCTGAGAAAGCGTCTCCTGTATATTGGGGATGGGGTATGGATCGATGCGAGTTACGGCATTTAGTTTGCGGTAGTCCACTACCAGTCGATACGAGCCATCTGGCTTTTCCACCAATAGTGCTGGTGCTCCCCAGGGTGACTTTGAGTGTTCGACAATGCCGCGATCAATCAGGTCCTGCACCTGCCGCTCCATCTCCTCACGTTGGGAGTAAGGAATTCTGTACGCACGCTGGTAAACGGGCGATGAAGTGCCGGTTTCTATCCTGTGCTTTATAACGCCACAGCAGCCCAAATCCAGGTTGGACGCGGCGAATACCTCCGAGTAGTCGTTCAGCAAACCAGCCAGAGCCTCCCTCTCCCTGGATTTTACGTGAGAAAGATCGAACGACACCTTTGGAGCAGCCAAAGGGCTAGCATGCTCTACAGTTGCGAGTACCGTATCGGTGGGCTCATGTTTCTCTATCGCAGAGGTGAAGAAAGCCAATGTTTTGTTCTTGGGAAGGCTCAGTGGCTGCTCGCTACAGTTAACCACCCGTAGGGGCACTCTGTGGGCGTCATTAACTGTCACGAGGCACGCGGCTGCCTTCAGGCCATTGCTGAGAGAGTCGACCGGCTCAAGCACGCCCACGGCGCCGCTCTCTACATCTGAAGGCACAAACGCGTACAAAATGTGCTCCGACCAAGGAAGGACGACCGCCTCATCGACCAGCCTGACGGCAACCCGCGAATATACCTTCTCCAATGATCCCACGGTTTGACGGGTGTCAATATCGGTGATGCGAATCTCAGCCCCTCTCCTGTTCAAAAACGGAACTTTTGAGCCGCCCGCATTAACCTCTTCCTCAGATAATGAGACTACTACGTTCCCTTTTCTAAAAAAATCCTGCCCTAATATACCTGACACTCCGTTTGGCAGAGACACCGTGTCCGGGCATACGTAGCAGGGGTGCTCCAATGCAATTCCGCCGAGAGAGAAGTGTAACCGGTAGAGTCCACTTATGCCAAAAGGATCCCCCGTTATGCCTACAAATTTGGTTGCCATCCCACCAGACGCTTCAAACACCTCACGGTCCCCCTTCCTTCGAAGCGTGCTAAAACTGCTCTCCTTAAGCAATGTCACCTATGACCCCGTATCTATCAACAATTCCATGCAACAACCATTTAACTTGCAACGCACAACAGGGCATGCCTCGTCGGCCACACAAACTACCACCACCTCATCATCCACTGCTCCCTCCCCACGCTCCTCAGGCTGGGGAGGATTATCTAGTTTTTTGTCTCGGTATCTGGAGCCCCGCTGTAGGCTTGCTTAGGGCGTGTCTCGCCTGCTTCTCTTTGTGGCTCCCCACGGCGCACGTTTTGGCAGAACCTGGCGATGTGTCCGCGACCCTGGCAAGCGAAGCATACGATTTCTTCAAAATCTCGCATACCGCGCCTGTAGCTTTGTGGCGGTCTCCGGTTTCAGCGAATGGGCGCTGTTGAGCGCGCGCTTCAACCTGGCGTTCCACCTGCTGAGACAGCAGCTGTTCTAAGCGATCTAACCGCTCTGTCAAGAGAGCAACCTCGGGGTTGAGCACCGCTCTCTCTATGACGCGTACTCTCGCTGCGGCTGTCGTTAACGCCTCATTTCGTTCCTCATCCAATGCGGCCTCCACGGCTTGGTCGAAATTGCTCGGCTTGCGCGAGAGCACGAACCGGCGCATGGGGTCTTGCAGACCAGCCACGAACAAAGCGGTCATTTCCTCTTTAAGTATATCCTCCGCGTATTTCTTCTTTAGCTGGTCTCCTTCCTCCTCCCTGCTTAACGTATCGCGCGCTAAGCGCTGAAGCCGCGACGCAAACGTTCGCACGTCCTCCCCTACCATCTGTCCGGCGTCACGGAACCTCTGTACCCGCACGTGACGTGGTTCAGTGTCGAAATTCTCAAACCCGAGCTTCTTAAATTCCGCAAATGATTTTGTTGATTTTACTTTTTCGTCTCGCCATGCAAAATCATGAGCAGCTCCTGCCATCTTACACCTCGCCATTCCCAGCATTTGAGCATCGGACCATCCCCCCCATTTTCCCAATCTCTTCTAGCATGGAAAAGAAATCGCAGATTGGAACCCCTGTCTTATCTCCCGTAAACGTCGGAATGACGTTTCCTAATGCCAGCATGCTTGCTCCGAGCGACGGCTGTGGAGTGGGAGCTCCCTCAGATACAGACATTTTTTTTTCAAGCCCTCCGGTGCCTCAAGCCTCTCAAATGGGGGTAAAAGTCCCACAATCACTCCCGTGATTCCCTTTTGATTACAATTTTGAAGTCATGAATGTCGCAGCATTCAGAGGACATTTGCTTTTGAGACCCCACTTCTGACACCAGTGTGATGACCCCCCATAATGCGCAGGTCCACATGGGACGGAGAGGCAATGAGACACTGTATGGCTCAGTTTAAACAAACAGATATATTCAATAATTACACATGATTAAGATTATACATCAGAGGCTGGGGCGTCCGAGCTTACGTGCCGACGACTTCATGGGGACGATGGAGGTGCTCCGGAGTTGAGCTCGAACGGTTGCTGGCAGAAGCTGCATGCCGTCGGGCTTCGGCGCTGAAGGCCCCCTTGGCGAACGATGTCGTCCTGAGCGTGCCTTCTTCGGTACTCCTTGTCGGTTTTTATATCCTCTTATCCCCACACTCCCTAGGGTGAGGACGCCCACGCCGGAGGGGGGGGGGCCTAGGGCTTTCACTTGGGCGCACAAACACCCCACCGCACTTATGGTCTCGCCCCCCTCACGTGTTGAGTCCGAGGGAAAGAAGGTTGTCTTCGAGGTAGCGCATAGCGTCCGCTGTGGTAAGGCGCGCTCTGGCCCGCTGTCGGTTCCCGCGGGTCACCGGCCTCCGTTCTCCATCAAATGACACTCGCCCCTCAAGGCCGGAACGCGAGGTCACTAAAAGGCCGGGAAAGTGGTCCCTTGTCCTGGGATGTGCTCGGGAGGGTTGATTGATGAGGCCCGCCGAAACGAGGCTGCCCTGGAACCACCACGGCAATTGGGGAAGATAACGCCCGTCTCCCCGCAGCGGCGGCGGCGGCGGCGGCGTTCGTCTCGTGCCGACACTATGGAAAGGGGGTCCGGTTGGGCTTAAACCCCTTCGTTCTGGTCGTCACTCTCAACGAGTGTGGCTCGGTAATTGATGATGCCGCTGTCATCTGGGTCGTCTCCGTGCGGTCCACGGCGGCAGGCCCAAAAGCAATCTCACTCAAGTTGCTTGCAGCCATATGGACCTCCTTCACCCCGTGACGTCACGAAGATGCGGTGGCGCTGATGTTAGCAGCGACTTTCGCATGGTAGGCAAAACAGGTTCCGCTTGCCCGTGCCTACCGCAGCTGCCGCAGTTACCGGCGGCTGCTTCAAGCCTGTGCACTGCAGAAGCAGCATATATTGACCAGCTGCGTCACTGCTAGATCCGCGTGGTAGCATAAAAAATATTAAATTAGCCTCGATAGGTTTCTCGCGCATAAATGCCGCATTCGGAAACTGGCTAACAGGCATTGGGCCACGGTAGTAAAGCGCGAAGTCTGGGAGTCGATAGGCACTGCCACTCAATGCACTTAATGCATGCAAGTTACTGCGTTCATTCACCTGAACTTCAGGATAGTAGGCTGATAATTGCTCAAGGAAAAAAAAGACATATGTAACTGCACACGTACTTATCACCTTGAGCCGGAGTGCACGGGGCGCCGACAGGTTCACTCGCCCCCAAGGAATGCGTTTTTTTGTTAATAGCACACCATGTTTAAATGGCGCGTTTTGTGACATTTAATAGTTACTTGAAACTGTTTCTTGATATGACGACGTAATTATTTCATTCGAGTTGAAAGAAGTCTGGTAAGTTGTGTCAATCTTGCGCGGTCGCGTTGGTGTGCTTAGAATAGCGTACCTTAAGTGTGCTAAACGCCATATGCTTTTTCATTGCATCATGCATGTGTCATGTTTCATGAGGTAATACATGATCGCGAAGCTTGTTTGGAAAGAAGCAGCCGCAGGCGTGTTACTAACAGACACGTGGCGAGATTGAGAGGGGACGCGGCATGAAAAGTGTTTTCGTTGTAACTAAACTTGGTGCAAATGTGAAATTCCTACGCTAGTTTCAGTCATTCCTTTTATTTATAGCTATACCTGGCGCAGTTCTGGGTAATTATATTTAACACCGTCGTCAAGTCCCCCCAAGCTAGGTCTCTAATTGAGTAGATAGTGCGCAGTTTTTTTTTTATGCCAGCATGTGCATAAAGCCCTGTTCTGTATGATGACGCGATTAGTTGTTTTTCTATATGATCAGTACTTATGCATGCTTAGTTACATGAAAACGTTTCTTACAAAAAATAACTAACACAATACTGCACGTGTAGGGAAAAAATCGAGAGATTTATTACGCTCCTCAACGTCTCAGGAATAGTTTGCGACAAATGGAATCATTTGATTTTCATGCGAATTACGAAGGTGAGTGATCCAGTCGCAGAAAATGTGAGAGGTCAGAAAACGAACCTTAAAGTTTATTCCCTCGTTTATGGCATCTTCGCTTTCGCTTTGGTCAAAGAAATGCGGCACTGAAATCAAAGAAATTACCTCACAATTTTTGACGACCACACTTCTAAAAAGCGTAATTTATAAATTGGTACTCAATATTTTGCTATAATTTTTCGTCACGAAACTAGACTTCAGGGCTAGGAAAGGAAATAATTCTAGAAATCAAAAATTTTCACCAAATCGACCAGCTTAACAAGAGGACAAGTCGGCCTGGCTGGTGCGTGGTCATGCGGCTAAAAACAGCGCTAAGCGAGACAGGAGATCGGGGACACGACTCTGTCCCCACTTTTCGCGCAGCGCGACACGTACGTATGTCAGCAGACGATGAGCGCATGTCTGCTCCGGTGAGACAACGCCAGCACTTCCCCTCACTAGTGTCCCGAAGTAAAATCATTCCGGCTAGTGCAGAGTGTCAAAACTTGTTTTATTCAATGCCTAGCGCATAAATAAACGGCAGGAACGCTTTCTACATGTTTACTACTAACCATATATACAATACACAGTGGCAAACTATTTCTCTTTATAGGCCGCACGTGGACAACGCGAGCTCGTGTACTTCGACAAATTACTAAGTTGGAAGCATCGACCATTGCTGTGATTCGCAGAAACTGGAAACGCGCCTACAAGCCTTGAAAACCCGCGCACAACACATATCCGCGACGCCACTCCCCGACCTTTTGCCTACCACGAGCTCGCTAGCGACTGCAGCGCCACCTCGTTTGTTTACAAACATGCAGGAGGTCCATACAGTAGAAACATGAAAGGGGGTCCGGTTGTGCTTTCGCCGCCACTGGGGGCTCCGTCTACGCCGCGCCGTCGAACGCGGCCCCTCGTAGCACGCACAAGGAACGTCACACTTCTTTTCCCGATCTTCTCTTTCTAAGTTCGCCTCTCGTTTAGACGCGCCACTTTGATGCTTCCGACCGAGCATTTTCGCATTAATGGATACTAATTGTACACCGCACCGGGCACTTCGTCAGCCAGAAGCGACCGCAAGTGTCCAACGGTGGCCGTCCCGATGACTGGCGCCTGGATGGTACATGGCTGGCCGAGAGTGGTGCGTCCCCCTGGAGCTCCTCAGCGGGTGGGCTTATGCAAGTTTAACCGGCGGCTCGGGGCTCAATCGCAGCCCGCGATCAACTTCTTTTCATAGACTCGCGCCGCGTCTTTCTGTTACTAGCGCCAAAGCAGGCGTTCACATACGCATAGAGTTCCTTGTACAAATTCCCTCCTTCTCCGTGCAAACTCACTCCTCCCGTTCCGGTCTCGTCTTCCTTTTGGCTAGGAGCCCTTACAAAAATGCTCGTTGAGGTCGTTTTGACGTTATTCTGAGCGGCCTCAACATGCCATCTTGAATTCATGTTGAGACCAGGCAGGGCTTGGGTTGGTCGATTGTTGAGGCAGCGTAGAATGTGAACAGAAAAGTGGCCACCGTGCTAGATTTGAGCATTCTCAACACAATTTCTGCATTGCTTTCATGTTGAATTGATGTTGAAATTAGGGAGGTAGCTCAACAAATCATCCTGAATCTCGGCTATGGTAAAAAAAAATCCTAATTCGTATTGCACTAGATGACCAACTAACGATGCAATTTTCGACGGTATATTCAAATTTAATGCTGCAATTTCACGTTCACGTGATGCTGACATCCCCAGTGATGTATTACTCTACACATACGCACATCTGTGTGTATACATACTCATGCATATATAAATACATGCACTCTCTTCTATACAACAACCAGATAAAGAGCATGGAACAGTATAGCACACGAGGCTATAAGCGGAACTGACGAAGAGTTCACAACTTTTTTCATTTCAAGCAGAACCTGAGTTTCACCCTTATATACTCCTACATAGGGGTTTCCGTATCTGCGCAGGTAGTGACCTGCCGATCAGCAAAGTTTTATCAGTTATTACTGTTACCATTTATTTATTTTATGCGTAGTAGAAATAATAAACTTCACACGCGACGTTCTGTTAGTTGAATACCTTGGTTAATTCATAAACAACAGAAATAAAGCACTAAATAAGCGCCATTTTTATGAGCACACGTACAAATCCGCTATAAAGAATGGTTGGTTGGCTGATGGGGGTTTAACGTCCCAAAACGACTCAGGCTATGAGAAACGCCGTAGTGAAGGGCTCCGGAAATTTCGACCACCTGGGGTTCTTTAACGTGCACTGACATCGCACATTACACGGGCCCCCAGAATTTCGCCTCCACCGGAATTCGACCGCCATTGCCGGGATCGAACCCGCGTCATTCGGGCCAGCAGCCGAGCGCCATAACCACTCAGCCACCGCGGCGGCTCCCCCAAAGAATGTATCTCTGAAAGAGCATAGCGCACCACTGGCACTTTTTTCTTTTCACGAAAATAGTCTTAACAGGTGCTGAATGCTTCCTAATATGCATAATGTGATAAGGTTCTGTTTACACGACGTGTGTCAAAGTTAGTCCTGGGGCCAGATTACGTAACAGTCAATTAGGAAAATTGTCAAAAACTTGTCACAAAGGTGTTAGTAAGCCTCGCTCCTATTGGTCGGCCGTGGCCGGCGGCCATATTGCTTTTTTGCGTGATGGGTGGCTGCAGATCCCAACAAACACAAAACCTCCTCAAAATCTCCCAGAAATATCCCATCAGTACATTTGGAATGTCCCCAGGAGGTCCTCATTTTTCCCGAAGACATCCAAAAAACGTCCCCACAACTAGCCGTGTCCAAAAAGTTGTGCGTCCCAGGGACGGCCCCAAAAGGTTAATGCTAGATTTCTCGGCTCTGGCTCAATAAAACTATTTCCTCTTTTTCATGCAGACTTCTGGCATCTAAGCGCACATATGTGCCAAATTTCAGGCACATGCTTACGTTACAGGTGATGTAATACATCTGTCCACTCGCGTGAATGCTTGCTGGCTATATGACGTCACGGATGTGGCAGAAGTGATGACGTTGCACACCTAATTATGCAGCCGCTATTTGACAGTTTTTTGTCACAGTTTTGAGACCGTCAATTTGACCGTTGCCTTTGTGACAGAAAATGGCGGCGGTGCACGCGGCGATGCGACTGAGGCCCGTTTCATATGCTGCGACTGGACCGAAAATATCCGGTGTAGGCGGTGAGGCCACAGTGCGCTTTTCGGTCACTGCTTTCACCTGCGACACCGACTCAACGCATTTGGTCGGAAGAACCGGCAAGGTTCCTTGATGTTTCCATAGGCAACCTATTATTAAACGCGACAGAAACATCACGCAAGATGTGCTGATGACATTATGACCAGCGTATTTTTAGATGCACGGCATTATTCCGTATGTTTTGATTACAATAAACAGTTTTGCTTCCGCCGCGGCAACAGCTCCCACGTGACCGCACGTCGCACGCCGTCTCGGCGCTCCCCAATGGTCAGTCGCAGAGCGAACACACCGACACTGCGACTGAATACCAACCGGACGGAACTCGATCGCAAGCCGTCTACGACTAGACCGACGGCCCTTCCCAGTCGCAGACCGACAGAATTTGCAGTGTCGCAGGCAAAAATCGCGTGCATGTGAAACGGGCCTGAGGCGGCTGCGCTGGCGCGAGCAACGGCGAAGGAGGGCGCACGAAGACGCGTTTGACTTGCCGGACGAGCTGTTTCGACGCCTTTTTCGACTGGAGAAGCAGACTGTGGAGTGGCTATGCGACGAACTCGCCGATGAACTTGCCTCTTGGGCCAAGTTCATTAATTAGCTTGATAGGAATTTCGTCGATCCCTGCGGACGTACGTCTTGGAATATTTGCTTCCGCCATTTTCCAGTTAAGATTCGTCAGTTCTACGCTGTTTTCTATTGTACTATCCTGTGTTGCTCCCTCATTTGGGGTGATTACCCTATCGTCTTTCTTAAATGACTCAGCTATAACTGATGAAATGTAGTTCACAGCGTCATCTCCCTGTAAACATTATCCCTTGGCATCGTGAATCTGTTCCCGCTTTCTGTGATTCGCTTTGCGCAGCCAGCTTATATGGTTCCAGAATTTTCTTGGCACCCCTTTAGTTGCATCGCGAACTTCAGCCAGCCAGCGATCAGAGGACTGCTTTATTTTAGCCTGGACGAGGACCTGCACTTTCTGTTTCTTTTGTCGATAAGATACCCATTTTCGGCCTATTTCCGCTTCAGATAACTGTGCCCTCTTTGCTTCTCTGTGTTCCCGTGATGCCAACCGTCGTTGTTCGACGGCCTCCCTAAAGATAATTTCCTTATTCCACCAACTTCGTGGCTTCCTCTTTCCTCTCCAGTGGTTTACTCCTTTTACTTGTTTTATTTTAGTACCAATGAGTAGTTCTAACTTATTATAATCCCACTTTTCCATGGTATGTGTCTGTATTGCTTTCTCTATGCAGGCCGCTATTTGCGCTATTTGTTCGTCATTTAATTTTGCGTACTCTTTTTGACTCCCCTTCATTTCTCTTTTGAGCAGGGCTCCAAACTGTAGACTAATGCGCTTATGATCACTACCGAGGCTGTACTTCCCCTCTTCGTCAATTTCAATCATTGCGAGCTTGCTATACATCACCTGCGAGATTAAGCAATAGTCAATGGTCGTTTGCCTGTTACGGGATTCCCACGTGATTTGTCCCTCACACTTAGTTTCTCTATTTACAATAACTACGTTGTGTCACTCACAGAGGTCTAGCATCAACTTCCCGTTACAATCTGTGTATCCATCCAGATCCTCGATGTGGCCATTCATGCTCCCCAACAGAATAATATCGGCGCCTCCTCCAAACTGCTTTATATAGTCATTGAGACACTTAACTAGATCCGTGTTCTCTCGCCTGCATTTGTCCCCTGTCCCTAAATAAACTACTCCTAACCCTGTCCTTTTACCGGCAATTGTACCCGGTACCCAGACATGTTCTTTGCAAGCTGACTTTATTCTTTGCCAATTTGTTCCTTGATGTATCAGCATGTCTACACCTGCTCCCTTCCTCTTCGTTGTTGTTCTGTTGCTGCCTTCCCAGACGTGCCATCAATAAATGATGGGTCTTCTAGATCCCTTAGATGTGTCTCGCATAGCGCGTATACACCTACTTGGGTATTGGAACCACAATAGAAGTAGGTCTATACGCGCTATGCGAGACACATCTCAGCCATCTCCGGTCAGCCTCCAGTATCTCTCTCGGCCCTTCGTCCAATTTCCCTTACGCCTACCATCTGCAAGCTTTATGAAAACATTCTAGCCGCACGCTTGTCGTGGTGGCTGGAATCCCACGATTGTTACCCAGATTCCCAAATTGGTTTCCGCCCACAAATTGGAACGGAGGACGGCCTTGCTACTTTGGCTGCTGACGTGCTTGACCACTCTCCGCAGTCACCTTGTACGAACCGTAATCGCTACAGACATAACAAAAACATATGATAACATCCTTCACTCTGCCATTCTTGCCTTCCTTCAAACTCTTGGTCTCCCTCACCGGTTCCTCCTCTCCATTCACGCCTTTTTAGCAAATCGAACCTTCAGTGTGCGTGTCCACGGACAGCCCTTTGGTAACTTCACTTCCAATAGAGGAGTGCCGCAGGGCTCCGTTCTCGCCCCCACATTATTTAATGTGGCTTTAATTCCTCTTGTTCGAGCCCTAGAGTCCATCCCTTCTATCCGCGTGCTTGCGTATGCCGATGATATAACCTTGTGGTGCTGTCATCCAGATGCGTCTATTCATCAGTGTGACGTTCCTTTTGTGTGCTACGAGGGTCCGCGTTCGACGGCGCGGCGTAGACGGAGCCCCCAGTGGCGGCGAAAGCACAACCGGACCCCCTTTCATGTTTCTACTGTATATGGCTGCAAGCAACTTGAGTGGGATTGCTTTCGGGCCTGCCGCCGTGGACCGCACGGAGACGACCAGAACGAAGGGGTTTAAGCACAACCGGACCCCCTTTCCATAGTGTCGGCACGAGACGAACGCCGCCGCCGCCGCCGCCGCGGGGAGACGGGCGTTATCTTCCCCAATTGCCGTGGCCGTTCAAGGGCGGCCTCGTTTCGGCGGGCCTGGCCCCGTGGCAAGACGGCGGGCATCATCAATAAACCCTTCCGAGCACATCCCAGGACAAGGGACCACTTTCCCGGCCTTTTAGTGACCTCGCGTTCCGGCCTTGAGGGGCGAGTGTCATTTGATGGAGAACGGAGGCCGGTGACCCGCGGGAACAGTCAGCGGGCCAGAGCGCGCCTTACCACAGCCGACGCTATGCGCTACCTCGAAGACAACCTTCTTTCCCTCGGACTCAACACGTGAGGGGGGCGAGACCATAAGTGCGGTGGTGTGTTTGTGCGCCCAAGTGAAAGCGCTAGGCCCCCCCACTCCGGCGTGGGCGTCCTCATCCTAGGGAGTGTGGGGATAAGAGGATATAAAAATCGACAAGGAGTACCGAAGAACGGACGCTCAGGACGACATCGTTCGCCAAGGGGGATTTCAGCGCCGAAGCCCGACGGCGTGCAGCTTCTGCCAGCAACCGTTCGAGCTCAACTCCGGAGCCCCTCCATCGTCCCCATGAAGTCGTCGGCACGTAAGCTCGGTCGCCCCAGCCTCTGATGTATAATCATATTCAAGTGTAATTATTGAATATATCTGTTTGTTTAAACTGAGCCATACGGTGTCTCTTTGCCTCTCCGTCCCGTGTGGACCTGCGCATTACGGGGGGTCATCACACTGGTGTCAGAAGTGGGGTCTCAAAAGCAAATGTCCTCTGAATGCTGCGACATTCATGACTTCAAAATTGTAATCAAAAGGGAATCACGGGACTGATTGTGGGACTTTTACCCCCATTTGAGAGGCTTGAGGCACCGGAGGGCTTGAAAAAAAAATGTCTGTATCTGAGGGAGTTCCCACTCCACAGCCGTCGCTCGGAGCAAGCATGCTGGCATTAGGAAGCGTCATTCCGACGTTTACAGGAGATAAGACAGGGGTTCCAATCTGCGATTTCTTTTCCATGCTAGAAGAGATTGGGAAAATGGGGGGATGGTCCGATGCTCAAATGCTGAGAATGGCGAGGTGTAAGATGGCAGGAGCTGCTCATGATTTGCATGGCGAGACGAAAAAGTAAAATCCACAAAATCAATTGCGGAATTTAAGAAGCTCGCGTTTGAGCATTTCGACACTGAACCACGTCACGTGCGGGTACAGAGGTTCCGTGACGCCGGACAGATGGTAGGGGAGGACGTGCGAACGTTTGCGTCGCGGCTTCAGCGCTTAGCGCGCGATACGTTAAGCAGGGAGGAGGAAGGAGACCAGCTAAAGAAGAAATACGCGGAGGATATACTTAAAGAGGAAATGACCGCTTTGTTCGTGGCTGGTCTGCAAGACCCCGTGCGCCGGTTCGTGCTCTCGCGCAAGCCGAGCAATTTCGACCAAGCCGTGGAGGCCGCATTGCATGAGGAACGAAATGAGGCGTTAACGACAGCCGCAGCGAGAGTACGCGTCATAGAGAGAGCGGTGCTCAACCCTGAGGTTGCTCTCTTGACAGAGCGGTTAGATCGCTTAGAACAGCTGCTATCTCAGCAGGTGGAACACCAGGTTGAAGCGCGCGCTCAACAGCGCCCATTCGCTGGAAACCGGAGACCGCCACAAAGCTACAGGCGCGGTATGCGAGATTTTGAAGAAATCGTATGCTTCGCTTGCCAGGGTCGCGGACACATCGCCAGGTTCTGCCAAAACGTGCGCCGTGGGGAGCCACAAGGAGAAGCAGGTGAGACGCCCTAAGCAAGCCTACAGCGGGGCTTCAGATACCGAGACAAAAAACTAGTTAGTCCTCCCCAGCCTGAGGAGCGTGGAGAGGGAGCAGTGGATGATGAGGTGGTGGTAGTTTGTGAGGCCGACGAGGCATGCCCTGTTGTGCGTTGCAAGTTAAATGGTTGCATGGAATTGTTGATAGATACGGGGTCATAGGTGACATTGCTTAAGGAGAGCAGTTTTAGCACGCTTCGAAGGAAGGGGGACCGTGAGGTGTTGGAAGCGTCTGGTGGTATGGCAACCAAATTTGTAGGCATAACGGGGGATCCTCTTGGCATAAGTGGACTCTACCGGTTACACTTCTCTCTCGGCGGAATTGCATTGGAGCACGCCTGCTACGTATGCCCGGACACGGTGTCTCTGCCAAACGGAGTGTCAGGTATATTAGGGCAGGATTTTTTTAGAAAAGGGAAGGTAGTAGTCTCATTCTCTGAGGAAGAGGTTAATGCGAGCGGCTCAAAAGTTCCGTTTTTGAACAGGAGAGGGGCTGAGATTCGCATTACCGATATTGACACCCGTCAAACAGTGGGATCATTGGAGAAGGTATATTCGCGGGTTGCCGTCAGGCTGGTCGATGAGGCGGTCGTCCTTCCTTGGTCGGAGCACATTTTATACGCGTTTGTGCCTTCAGATGTAGAGAGCGGCGCCGTGGGAGTGCTTGAGCTGGTCGACTCTCTCAGCAATGACCTGAAGGCAGCCGCGTGCCTCGTGACAGTTAATGACGCCCACAGAGTGCCCCTACGGGTGGTTAACTGTAGCCAGCAGCCACTAAGCCTTCCCAAGAACAAAACATTGGCTTTCTTCGCCTCTGCGATAGAGAAACGTGAGCCCACCGATACGGTACTCGCAACTGTAGAGCATGCTAGTCCTTCGGCTACTCCAAGGGTGTCGTTCGATCTTTCTCACGTAAAATCCAGGGAGAGGGAGGCTCTGGCTGGTTTGCTGAACGACTACTCGGAGGTATTCGCCGCGTCCAACCTGGATTTGGGCTGCTGTGGTGTTATAAAACACAGGATAGAAACCGGCACTTCATCGCCCGTTTACCAGCGTGCGTACAGGATTCCTTACTCCCAACGTGAGGAGATGGAGCGGCAGGTGCAGGACCTGATTGATCGCGGCATTGTTGAACACTCAAAGTCAGCCTGGGGAGCACCAGCACTATTGGTGGAAAAGCCAGATGGCTCGAATCGATTGGTAGTGGACTACCGCAAAATAAATGCCGTAACTCGCATCGATCCATACCCCATCCCCAATATACAGGAGACGCTTTCTCAGCTGGGCTCTGCCAGTTACTTCACGGTAGTGGACATGGCGGCGGGATTCTGGCAGATAGCAATGGATCCGGCAGATGCCGAGAAAACGGCATTGAACACGCCCTCAGGGCACTATGAATGGAAAAGAATGCCGATGGGTCTGGCCAACAGCCCTGCTGTCTGGCAGAGAACCGCTGATGTTATCCTGGCAGGTCTTCTGGGGAGGCTGTGCTTCGTGTATATGGATGACATAATCATATACAGTGACAGTTTTGAGAACCATTTGCGCGATATTGAGCAGGTTTTGGTGCGACTAAGAGGAGCGGGTCTCAAGCTGAAGCCCTCTAAGTGCCAATTCCTCAAAAACGAGGTGAAATACCTCGGGCACGTTGTTTCAGCTGACGGCGTGCGACCGGACCCTGAGAAACTAAGGTGTGTCTCGGATTTTCCATCCCCGACTAGCGTCCGCCAGGTCCGGCAGTTTCTCGGCCTGATCGGTTACTACCGAAGGCACATAGAGGAGTTCGCCAAGCTCGCTAAGCCGCTTACCGCCTTAACAGCCAAAAATGTCGCCTTTCGCTGGGACGAAAACGCGGAGGATGCTTTTGGGGCCCTGAAAAGGAAGCTAATGAGTGCACCGCTGTTGCGCCACCCGGATTTTAATTTGCCCTTCGTTATGGCCACAGATGCGTCAAAGTTCGCAGTTGGTGCCGTGCTATCTCAGGTTATCGAGGGCAAAGAACATCCCGTTGCTTTTGCTAGCCGACAGCTGAGCCCCACAGAGCAAAAGTACGGAGCTACGGAAAGGGGTGCCTCGCCGTTGTCTGGGCAGTAAAGCACTTCAGATGCTACCTTTACGGCCGCAAATTCAAGCTAGTCACAGACTGCCATCCTCTGAAATGGGTGATGAGTGTCAGGGACCATAGCTCGCGACTCGCTAGATGGAATCTACACCTGCAGGAATACTGCTTTGAAGTTGAGCACAAGTCAGGAAAGACACATCTGAATGCTGATGCACTCAGCCGCACAGCTGCCGTGGCAGCTATAGATGAGTTTGTCCCCGCAGTCGACCCCGCCGAATTACGCACAGAGCAGTGCAAAGATCCTCACCTTAAGCGAATAATCGAAAGCTTAGAGGGCGCACCGTCTCACCCCGAACAGCTAGGTTATTTCATTGGCAAAGACGGCACCCTGTGTCGGCGCACGAGGCCAACCAGGAAAGGGAGACCAGAGAAAACCGCTTGGGAGAGAGTCGTCATACCTCGGTCGTGGACAGAAAGGGTTCTTCGCGCGTTTCACGATGCGCCATGCGCCGGTCATTTTGGCGTAGCGAAGACACGCAGGCGTGTGGAGCGTTTGTACTTTTGGAGTGGCATGCGACAGGATGTTAGAGACTACTGTGCGAAGTGTCATTCCTGTCTCGAAATAAAAACACCCAAGGGACGAAGACCAGCTCCAATTCAGCCGTTCCCTGAGATTTCGGCTTCCTTCGAGCGGACAGGTATGGACATAATGGGCCCATTGCCCACGACCACTTCCGGAAACAAGTATATTTTAGTATTTGTCGATCACCTTTCAAAATACGCGGAAGCGGTAGCACTCCCAGATCAGAAGGCAGACACGGTTGCAAGAGCATTTGTCGAACAGATCGTGCTCAGAAATGGACCCCCGAGGCAACTCTTGACAGATCGGGGAACGAACTTCGTGTCGCAGCTAATGAGGAGAGTTTGCGAGCGGCTTAAGATCGCTAAGAAGCAGACAACACCGTACCATCCGGCTTGCAACGGCGCGGTGGAGCGACTGAACCAAACTGTGGCCGGGTTCCTGTCGCATTTTGTTTCTCGCGACCAGCGGGACTGGGACTTGTGGCTCCCGTATGCAATGTTTGCCTACAATTCCGCAGCACACGAGAGCACGGGCGAATCGCCATTCTTTCTTCTCTACGGCCGAGACCCGGACAAGCCTAGTGAAGTGCCAGAGGGGCCCCGTCGTGTCCCATACGCTTCACTGGACGACTATAAGGTTGAGCTAGAATCGCGCTTGAAAGTGGCGAGGGACATCGCAAAGGAGGCCTTAAAGAAAGCGGCGAAGCGAAGGAAGGAGGTGCACGATCGCAGTGCTAGAGACGCGCTGTTTGATGTGGGGGACAGCGAGTACATTGAAAAGTGCCAAAGGCAGATTGGGCTAGCTCGTAAGTTCCAGACGAAGTGGAGAGGACCGTGCGAGGTTGTCGAGAAGCTTGCTCCAGTAAACTTCAGAGTCCGAGACGTGAACCGGCGCTTGATAAGGATACACGCAAATCGCCTCAAGTCGGCACCGGTTCAGTATTCACGAAATGAGGAAAGGGAAAGCGCGGATTTTGATGGGGACAGAAGTGAAGCGGAGCGCGCAGATAGTTCGCAAGAAACGCCCTCTCCTGCATTTGTTCGGCAGGCGCCAGAGGTGACGGCCGGAATGCCACCGGATTTACTTCATGCATTGCTAGAAGAAGAAGAAGCGCGCGAGGTTGCCGCGCAGATAACGCCAGGAGAGGCTCCTGCCACGAGCCCTCGCGTTTCCCAAAGCAGACAAAGGGTCACAGACTTACTTAGTATGACTCATGAAGGCCGATATCCGCTGCGAAATCGGAAAGCTAAGTCGGACTAATGGCGTAAACAGAGCGGAGTTGTGAACTGGTCAGAATTGTGTAATGCCGCAGCTCATAACATTGCTATATGCGTATGTGTTAAGTTATCGGAGTTGGTAGTTAAACCTTTCTGTCATTAACTAACACCTTCACAGGAGAGCATGCGGAGCGCATGCTGAACCTGCCCTACTTAATTTCGTTATCTATATTTTTGTCTGTGCCGTGATCGTGCTAGAAGTGGGAGCTCCTTTGTAACTGTGGTAAATTTATTTCGTCCAGTTTGGACTAGAAAGGAGAGGCTTGGGTGCTGAGTTTCATGTTTATCTGTAAAAGAAGATCAGTGCTGCCCCTGGAGACGCCAGTTATGACAGCGGAGGCATATGGTGTTGTGCAGTGGTGTTGAGTGCAGCGAAAAGTGTTTTGTCGGACGCACTGTGCGAGGCGATTCAGAAAGACAAGGGGAGCTGCATGGACTCAAATGTTCGGAGAACATTCTTCTGGAGGGTAAGCGAGTGTGACGTTCCTTGTGTGTGCTACGAGGGTCCGCGTTCGACGGCGCGGCGTAGACGGAGCCCCCAGTGGCGGCGAAAGCACAACCGGACCCCCTTTCATGTTTCTACTGTATATGGCTGCAAGCAACTTGAGTGGGATTGCTTTCGGGCCTGCCGCCGTGGACCGCACGGAGACGACCAGAACGAAGGGGTTTAAGCACAACCGGACCCCCTTTCCATAGTGTCGGCACGAGACGAACGCCGCCGCCGCCGCCGCCGCGGGGAGACGGGCGTTATCTTCCCCAATTGCCGTGGCCGTTCAAGGGCGGCCTCGTTTCGGCGGGCCTGGCCCCGTGGCAAGACGGCGGGCATCATCAATCAACCCTTCCGAGCACATCCCAGGACAAGGGACCACTTTCCCGGCCTTTTAGTGACCTCGCGTTCCGGCCTTGAGGGGCGAGTGTCATTTGATGGAGAACGGAGGCCGGTGACCCGCGGGAACAGTCAGCGGGCCAGAGCGCGCCTTACCACAGCCGACGCTATGCGCTACCTCGAAGACAACCTTCTTTCCCTCGGACTCAACACGTGAGGGGGGCGAGACCATAAGTGCGGTGGTGTGTTTGTGCGCCCAAGTGAAAGCGCTAGCCCCCCCCCCACTCCGGCTTGGGCGTCCTCATCCTAGGGAGTGTGGGGATAAGAGGATATAAAAATCGACAAGGAGTACCGAAGAACGGACGCTCAGGACGACATCGTTCGCCAAGGGGGCCTTCAGCGCCGAAGCCCGACGGCGTGCAGCTTCTGCCAGCAACCGTTCGAGCTCAACTCCGGAGCCCCTCCATCGTCCCCATGAAGTCGTCGGCACGTAAGCTTGGACGCCCCAGCCTCTGATGTATAATCATAATCAAGTGTAATTATTGAATATATCTGTTTGTTTAAACTGAGCCATACGGTGTCTCTTTGCCTCTCCGTCCCGTGTGGACCTGCGCATTATGGGGGGTCATCACATCAGTCTGTCCTTCAACACGCGCTGGATGTATTGACATCTCGCCTCCCATCTCTGGGTTTAACACTATCTCTTACTAAATCATGTTTCATTCGAATTGGAAATAAAGCCGGCTTACGGAAAGTTCCCCCTTTAAATTTTACGGTACATAATTCTCTGATTCCTCGGGTAGAAACTGTTCACATTCTTGGTCTTCTTTTCCATACATCTGGGACTGGCACCCCGTGGCTGACAGCCACCCGTGAATCGGCTTACGCTACTCTAGGTCTGATTCGTCGCATAGCTATGCGCTCTGGTGGCGCACGTGCTCATACGGCCCGCCAGCTTGTGCGCTCTATCCTTCAGCCACGGATACTATATCAGGCACAATTTCAACGTCTCACCCGCAGACAGTCGGACTCCCTTGAAGCTATCAATCGTGAGGCTATGCGTGTCATAACATATCTGCCTCGTTTAACACCCATACCTGTGCTACAGGAGTTCGCCCAACTTAATACACTCAGTGAAATCATCGACCAACGGGTGGCAAATAGAGCTCGAAAACAGTCTCTCAAACTTCATCGTTTAAAGACACTTCCACCGTGGTCCTATTGCCAGCTCACTGACAATCGCCCCACTGTTTCCCCGTCGGTATCAGCAGCGTATCTGCCTGAAGGGTGCATATTATACACGGATGCGTCACATCTGCAGAGAGGGGAGTTACTGCTGTGTATAGTGCATCTCATCCGCATCTCAACTCTCGCGCGACGTATACTGCGGATACGTGCTCTCCCCTGGCATTGGAACATCAAGCCATTTATAATGCCATTGCTTCCCTTCCGCTCATTCCAACATTCAATACAGTTCATATTTACACCGACTCCCGCGCCGCCCTTAAACAGCTTAAGGCTGTTCGACGGACGTTCCATATTTCACAATCAATTCATGTGCTCTGCGCAAAGTATCCATGTCCTGTGCGCATACACTGGATTCGCGGCCATGCCCAGGATCCACATAACACTGAAGCGGATGCTATGACTCATCTTCATACATTAGACGACCCGCCACCTTCCCCTCTTCCCCCAGATCCGTTTCTGTCCCATGTTTCCGATTCCGTAGTTCTGCGCCAGCAAACACGCGCTCTAATTCCTCCGTGTTCGCACACTCTCCCCCGTAGTCTTACTCGGCAGGAGGAGGTATCCGTGCGCCGGATTCGGGCAGGGGCGGCTCTGACACCATCTGTTCGTCATCGGTGGCGTGCCAAAGATCTGCCAGCACCTGACAGGTGCCCTCACTGTAACGCTGCACCGGACATTTGTGATGTGCGGCACTTGTGGACGTGCCCAGCGACGGCTGCTATCAGAAAACGGCTCCTCGGGGAGGTGGACCTGCGGTGGAACCGCGAAAGTGACTACGTGAAGTGGACTATGGAGAACCGTTTCATTAGCAACCTCTGCGACTACCTCAGCGCAACGGCTCTTCACTCCTTCTTTTAACTTTCAATCCCGTACATTCCTTCCCCCTCCCCTTCCTTTTTTTAACTTATGCCTCATGGCACACTGAATAAAAAAAAAGTATACATCTACTTCTTCGTCCTTCAGCTGCTGTTCTATCTCTAACCACTTCGCTCTCTTTCTACCGCCTTGCATGTTTATGTACCTGATCCTGGTGTTAAATTTCTTTTTTGTAGTTTTCTTCCTGGACCTCCTAGTGGCCATTTTATTTGTGTCGGCATCCATTGCTGCCCCGCCGCGGTGGCTCAGTGGTTAGGGCGCTCGACTACTGATCCGGAGTTCCCGGGTTCGAACCCGACCGCGGCGGCTGCGTTTTTATGGAGGAAAAACGCTAAGGCGCCCGTGTGCTGTGCGATGTCAGTGCACGTTAAAGATCCCCAGGTGGTCGAAATTATTCCGGAGCCCTCCACTACGGACCTATTTGTTCCTCTCTTCTTTCACTCCCTCCTTTATCCCTTCCCTTACGGCGCGGTTCAGGTGTCCAACGATATATGAGACAGATACTGCGCCATTTACTTTCCACCAAAAACCAATTATTATTATTATCCATTGCTACACTTTCTACTTTGCTTCTACCTACCCCTATGGCCTAAGCCGCAGTGGACCCCCTAAAAAAGCTACTCCCCGGCCTGTCAGGCGCCACCCGATCTCGGCTCCTAGCCTTGCATTAAAGTGGATGTCATCTCGTGTAAAGCCTCCGCCAAAGCATGCTCCATGCGCTTCCCTGTTTATGTCTGCCACTTCAAAGCCTTTCTCCTGGCTTAAATTACTTATCTCCCGATTAACAGCCACAACGTCCTTGGCAATTTCTCCGTTCCGTCCTTGCACTTCCGGCACTGTGCACACCACGATCTGGACTTGCTGTGCTATCGGCCTTAAATCGTCAACTCCCTCCGCTAATCTTTCCACTACTTTTGCGGCTTCACCATTCAAGACATCATTTAGCCCCGCCGCTATCACTACCAAATTGCGCTCTGCAACATTCTTAGAAAGTTCGTTTTTTGTCGCTCTCAGTACTGCGTCCATTTTCCTGCCTGGGAATGCCCCGACTGCTACCCGCTTATCTCCCTTTACACGCTCCATTATAATTCTTTTGCACCTACTCATGTTTGAGTCACCACCGATAAGCACTTGGGTATTGCCTTCCTCCGGATTATTATGCCGCCTCTTATCTGTGACTGCGACCTCATTCCAGGATGGGAGCTTGTTCCCCTTCTCTCCATCTCCTCCAGACTTCCTAGCTGCCACGTGCGCGTAGCTGTTCCTGTCTGAACCTGCCTGACCTAATTCCTTATCGCTGTCCATGCCAGCACAGGCCCCATCCACGTGGCTGGCGCTGGAATGTCCGCCAATGTGTCTTCGCTTGGCGGTGTCAGCCATTTTTGCGTCCAACAATTCACTAAGCTGCTCTTGGAGTTGGCGCTTCTATGCTCTCTCTACCAGCAGCTCTTTTTCTAGGGTATCCATACGTAGCGCTAGGCTGGTGTTCGCTGCGTCAGCCCTGTCCAGGCGTGCGCTTAATACGCAACATTTGCACATAAAATTCGCGCCTTCGGCCTCCTCTACAGTTTCGAACCGCGTCTCTTTCAAATTCACCGACGCCTCACACTCCTTGCATTTAACCTTCAGTTGCTTGACCATCTTAGCAGCACTCTATTATTACTACCCCAAAATGTTAGAAAAGAAAAAAGCCACTTGCAACCACGTGCTCAAATAAAATTCTGCCTACCGCAAAAGCCAGTCACCTAGAAAGGAATACTAACTACCTGTCTAAACCAGTTAACTCACAAATGAGCACGGTAAATCTATAGCTGCCGGCCGGAAAAGGCCCGGCCCTTAGGTCACTGACCTGCTCTTTCCCAAGCACTTCCCCTAACTAGCCTAGATCTAAAACTAGACTAAATCTGAGCTCTCAAAATATTAAAGGAAACAGCTCATCGATTTGTCGTAGTCACGGCGCTCTCGCAGTCGTTCGTTCGCCCGGTCCCGGTCACCACGCGTAATCCGAAGAGCACCGAAACAAGCGTCCGCACCGCACGGCTGTCGACTATTCACACGACGACCACCACCAGCGACAACTTGCGGGATGTGATCCACGAAATCGTCCGCGAGTAGCTACGCCGATGACTGTCATCCTCCCCACAGCCGCAATCAGCGACTCTCATGGATGTGGTACGGGAAGAAGTGCAACAGGCACTTGGCACCCCGACGGCCACAGAATCCCAGGCCATGTCCTACGCCGCTGCAGTAAGGACTCCTTAGCCCCAACGACAACCCCCTACGTCCTCCCCGAGATGAGCCCCTTCCACAACGCAGCCTCCCAGCCCCCACCCGCCCAGCCTATAACTGACGCTCAAGCTCCAGGAAATGCGACGCCTGGAGGACTCCCGACAACCGGCCGTTGTGCTTCCATTGCGGTGAGTGAGGCCGGTCACATTCTTCGTCACTGCCCGTACCGACGTAACAGTCTTCGAGGATTTGCCGCTGACGCCCCACGACCAGGCTTCGGTCAGCGTCCGCAGGAAATCGACGAGCACCTGCGTCGAGAGGAGTACACGCCGCACAGCCTCTCGCACTCACCATCGCCGTCAACCTCGCGCTTTGCGTCGCCACGCCGCAGCTACTCAGCCGCGGTACGAGGATGGTCTCCCAGCCCCCGTAGGGGAAACTAAAGGCAGCAACCTCTGGAGGTGAGGTTGCTCACAAGCGAAACGCCGAAGATCCTCCACCGAACACGCCCCATGAAGACGCTGCACCCGCTACGCCACTGAAGAAGCTACGCTCCCTCCACCGACGTCGCACAAAATGACAACCCCGACCACGAGCAAACTGCCTACAAAACGACGCCGCCATCCACAAAAGCTTCAATGCCACGCCCCACCCGCGACTCGATTACAACAACGAAGCCGTGACCCGACGCTGAGGGCGAACGTGCAGTGCAAAAGCCAGGACATCCGGCTTAGAAGTGACTACCGACGGCCGGAAAGTTACCGCTCTAGTCGACACAGGAGCCGATTACTCGGTGATGAATGGAACATTCGCTGCGCAGCTGAGGAAAGTCATGACCGCTTAGGACGGCCCACAAATTCGCACCGCAGGGGGCCACCTCATTACGCCATCAGGACGATGCACAGTGCGAGTGACTGTCAAAAGACATACCTATCCTGCGACCTTCATTGTGCTACGGCAGTGTCCGCGCGAAGTGATCTTGGGCATGGATTTCCTTAGTGAGCATCAGGCGATCATCGACGAGGCCATCCCTTCGATGAGAACTCTGGAAAATCAGGTTGCCCTGAGTGTCCTGGAGGAACAAGTGAGCGCCTCACGCCGTTCCAGCTTTATCGTGACCGTAGGCGCCACGAAAGCCATTAACGCAGAAGCCATCATCGAAGGGAACATGCACTTGCTTCTAGACCGAGGAATCAGCATCGCAAGAGGCATCGCACATTTCCGCAATGGCTGCAGGCCGATGTACTGCTTCAGCGAAGAATACCAGCACATTAGCACAGGAACATCATCATCATCATCATCAGCCTTACTACACCCACTGCAGGGCAAAGGCCTCTCCCATGTCTCTCCAATTAATAATAATAATAACTTCTTTATTCCCATCAGTGATGGAGGAGACCGAGTAAAAGTCGCTTTAGAGGCAAACGACTTGACTAGAGCCCGCAGCCTCCTTTACAAGGCAAACAGCGATTGAGCAGGAGATATACATAGCAATTGACTACATGTGAAATTTGCACAAAAAATAAACGCAAAAACACAAATTACATGAAAAACGCTCTTCAATTATTTAAGAAAGATTGAGTGACAAAGTGTTGACGTAAAGCTCGTACATCAGTTATATAGATATCAAGACTTGATTTCAGAAACAAATTTAAAAGTGTTGGTAGTGTGTATGATATCTTTTGTGTAGAATATTTGGCACGCGGAGTGACTATCTTTAACTGTTCCGTACACCTTGTGATGTAAGAATGTGTGTTCCTGGTGAGATTAGATAACTCATGAAGGAACTGTAAATTCTCTTTTACCTCCCGTTTGAAAGCTTGACTTAACTTGTAATGATAAAGGTTAAACACGGGTATTATATTTGCTTTCGGAAATAAGTCTAATGTGTGGGCATTGTAAGGCATGTTAAATAGTACTCGCAAAAACTTTTTCTGAAGTATATGTATATTTTCTAGATTCGTACGTGATGTGGTACCCCACACGAGCAGACAGTAATAAAGTGTAGAGAAAAATAGGGTGTTATAAACAAGAACCTTGATTCTGTAAGGTAATAGTGGTCTCAGCCGCACCATCATGCCAACTACACGAGATAATTTGCCCAATATCGATTCTATGTGCATGTCCCAAAGCATATTCTGTGTGAAAATAACCCTATCCTTTGCCAGCTGCATCTACCCTTTGCCTGCAAACTTCTTAATCTCATCCGCCCACCTAACCTTCTGCCGCCCCCTGCTACGCTTACTTTCTCTTGGAATCCACTCCGTTACCCTTAAGGACCAGCGGTTATCTTGCCTTCGCTTTACATGCCCTGCCCAAGCCCATTTCTTTCTCTTGACTTCGACTAGGATGTCATTAACCCGTGTTTGTTCCCTCACCCACTCTGCCCGCTTCCGATCTCTTAATGTTACACCTATCATTTTTCTTTCCATGGCTCGCTGCGTTGTCCTTAACTTAAGCTGAACTCTTTTCGTTAGCCTCCACGTTTTTTCCCCGTAGGTGAGTACCTGTAAGATTAAGCTGTTGTACACTTTCCTCTTGAGGGAAATTGGTAAACTGCCACTCATGATCTGCGATAATTTTCCATATGCGCTCCACCCCATTCTTATCCTTCTGATTATCTCCCTCTCATGATCCGGATCAGCTGTCACTACGTGCCCTAAGTAGACGTATTCCGTCACAACTTCTAGGCTCTCGCTGCCAATTGTGAACTGTTGTTCCCTTGCTAGGCTGTTGAACATTACCTTGGTTTTCTGCATGTTAATTTTTAGACCCATCGATCTGCTCTGCCTGTCTAACTCCGGACAGGCCGCCATTGGAATCTGAACCTGGCAACGTTTAACGCTAGAACTTTATCTAGTGAGGCTAGCCTAGCAGTGCTGTTCGAGGAACTACCGGGAATTAAATGGGATGTGATAGGGCTTAGCGAAGTTAGGAGGACAGGTGAGGCGTTTACAGTACTAAAGGACGGACACATACTGTGCTATCGCGGATTAGAGTATAGACGAGAACTAGGTGTGGGATTCCTCATTAATAAGGATATAGCTGGCAACGTAAAGGAGTTCTATAGTATTAACGAGAGGGTAGCAGCTATAGTAATTAGGCTGAATAGGAGGTACAAGCTGAAAGTAGTGCAGGCCTACGCACCCACATCCAGCCATGATGACCAGACCGTTGACAGTTTCTATGAGGACGTAGAATCGGCAATGAATAAAGTAAAATCGCAGTACACTGTACTGATGGGCGACTTCAATGCGAAGGTGGGCAAGAAGCAGGCTGACGGCCACGCGGTAGGTGACTATGGGATAGGTTCTAGAAATAGCAGGGGAGAGTTATTAGTCGAATTCGCGGATAGAAATAATTTACGGATCATGAATACCGACTTCCGCAAACGAGAAAACAGGAAGTGGAGCTGGAAGAGCCCCAATGGTGAAACTAAAAATGAAATCGACTTCATACTATGCGCTAAACCTGGCATCATTCAGGATGTGGCCGTTCTCGGAAAGGTGCGTTGTAGCGACCACAGAATGGTAAGGTCTAGAATTAGCTTAGACTTGAAGAGGGAACGGAAGAAGCTAGTGAAGAAGAAGACCATTAACGAGTTAGCCTTAAGAGGGAAAGCACAGGAGTTTAGGATAGCGCTGCAAAACAGATATTCGGCTTTAACTGAGGAAGACGATCTTGATGTTCATTAAATGCACGATAATCTGACATCAATAATTACGGAGTGCGTAGTAGAAGTAGGCGGTAGGACAGTTCGAAAGGATACCGGGAAGCTATCTCAGGTGACGAAAGATCTGATTAAGAAGCGCCAAAGCATGAGGGCGTCTAACCCTACCGATAGAATAGAACTAACAGAGCTATCAAAGTTAATAAATAAGCGCAAGGTAGCCGACATAAGGAAGTTTAATATGGAGAGAATCGAGCATGCCCTAAAGAACGGAGGTAGCCTAAAAGCAGTGAAGAGGAAACTAGGCATAGGTAAAAACCAGATGTATGCATTAAGAGACAAGCAGGGCAATGTCATTAGCAATATGGATAAGATAGTTAACGTAGCCGAAGAGTTCTACACAGACCTGCACAGTAACCAATGCAATCAGAGCGTTAATTAGAAAGACAGCAGTTCACAGCAATGCGTCATCCCGCCAGTAACGAAAGATGAAGTAAAGAAAGCCTTAGAAGCAATGAAAAGGGGAAAAGCAGCTGGGGAGGATCAGGTAACAGCAGATCTGTTGAAGGATGGAGTGGACATCGTGCTACAAAAACTAGCCACCCTGTATACGCAATGCCTTCTGACCTCGACTGTGCCAGAAGCTTGGAAGAATGCAAACATTATCTTAATTCATAAGAAGGGAGACGCCAAGGACTTGAAAAATTACAGGCCGATCAGCTTACTATCCGTTGCCTACAAAGTATTTACTAAGGTAATCGCTAATAGAGTCAGGGCAACGTTGGACTTTAATCAACCAAATGATCAGGCAGGCTTTCGTAAAGGATATTCCACAATAGATCATATTAACACTATCAATCAGGTGATAGAGAAATGCGCAGAATATAACCAACCTCTATATATAGCTTTCATTGATTACGAGAAAGCATTCGACTCAGTGGAAACCTCAGCAGTCATACAGGCATTGCGTAATCAGGGGGTAGAAGAGCCTTATGTCAAAATACTGGAAGATATATATAGCAACTGCACAGCTACTATAGTCATCCATAAAGTCAGCAATAAAGTTCCAATAAGGAAGGGCGTCAGGCAAGGAGACACGATCTCGCCAATGCTGTTCACCGCATGTTTACAGGAGGTATTTCGAGGCCTGAATTGGGTGCGTCCGCATGACAAGTACAATGTACGGAGCACTACGGTACCAGCATATAATAATGGCCAAATTTTTCTCTAGCTCTGAGAAATCTGAAAAAATAAAGCAATAAAGTCAATACAGGCTGAAAGTTGATGCACCTTCAGCAAACATTCTAAAGGGTACAAAAGCATATATGCACACGCAAAAGCAAACGCATGTAAAGAGCAACTTGGGTGCCAAAAGAAAAGACAATATGGGCGTACAATACAGATACGCGGTTTCAGGTCACGGATATTCTGCAGGGTGAAACCTCCCTCTGGCTTTGCCTCTCGCACGAGCCTCGGAGTAAGCTTGAGCGTGTTATCAAAACAGGAAAAAAAAATGATTCTACGAGGCGAAAATAAAAAAAAACGAGCATAAACCAACAGACCTTGACGACGTTGCCAACGGAAACCCGGGGATGAAATAATATGCTGCAACTATATACATGAATTCAACGCAGCCTTCTGTCCTGCGCCTTCTCACGGCACAGCGAACGCTCAAACATACGCCTTACATCCTCGTTACACCCCCGTTTTATTTTATTGTGACAAAGTGTGGAGATAAGACTGCTTGGAGCCGGATGGAAAGGGGGGACGTCTTGAGGTAGGAGCCCTGGCGCGCCGCACCCATGGTATAGCAGACCGTGCGTGCGGCACAATACGGCGTGGGAGGCGAGATTAAGGCACAAGTAATCCGGTAGGGGTGGGTTGAAAGTCAGCGACGCGAACACAACACAATTACCATACCGCTGCGACAGGACGGCAATGTAGGTAGAGCAGGTTAAAGCCTGGACTCCAGTTACGCTAAAACTCACGCGAACGCGAAGGCGACGGCGGCAAGCGACGAGCGACACCGTCGCGCGAAGCAAAATGCATGTGTCGCTTGCCGTGTCGCTCGGATCTGCACCCACAGAAAATTTCGCTCGTCGCCCGGAAGTCCCCCACGCGACTGGCCAATCAGAGCCCCCCAAAGCCGTTTCCGGTTTGTCCACGGTTTCTCACGGGCACATCTCACGAAACCAGCCCGTCGTCTTGGTCATCGCCACCGTCGAGAAAATATTTGGTTTTGTAGCTGAGAGGCAGACCCGCACGATTTAAATAATTAAAACAATCTACTTGTTGGGTGCGGAGGGCTAACAGCATTTGGAGCGGGCTACGCGAGCGGGCGTACTGCAGGGAGAGATGCGTGTCGAGCCGCGGGTACCGGCGCTCGATTCACCGTGCTGCTGCGCTCCAACTGTGCAGAAACACTCGCGGCGCGCATTCTCAGTGGTATATTATAGTTTGCTCACTTACAATCAGGTTGCGGTGACAGTTTATGGGAGTGTTTTTACTAAGCCGGAGTGCACAGGCACCGAACGAAAGCACACCTCCCCCGTGAACCCGTGATATGTGACTTCGTCTCCGCAAGCACGCCTTTGGCTATCTCCACTGCCGCTACACCGCTGCCGTAGAGGAAATATTCCTTTGGCCCTGACTATGAGGCACACTCACAAAATTTTAAGAGAGAGAACAGGTTACGGGCGTGTTTCTAAGCTTGAGTGCGCAAAGCACGGAATCCGCTGCGCACGTCGCGGGTTCGCGTCGCCTGCCGCCTTCGCTTGCATGGAGGTTGCCCACAAGCGACAGAGCGAACGCCATGTACGCGAAAACTCACGCGAACGCGAAGGCGACGGCGGCTCTCACGCCTATGACCGCAGTGGACGGCCACGCTGCCACCAACAACACGCCACAGTCGTTGGAGGCGCTGAGGGCTGCAGAGTGCGCGCTAGGAGTCGCCCATTGCCTTGAAATCCGCTGCCGCGAACGACGCCTCTAAGAGCGCCATTATGGTGTAGGGCCGTGAAGCTGCGCAAAAGACTTGCGATGCGCCGCGCGCCGCTGCATCAGTTCCAAAAGGAATTATGTGGGCACGCCGAGGTGCGCGGGAAAGCTGCCATGAATCCGTAGCTACGAAGTTCACGACAGCCCAGCGATGAGAGCAAGAGCTGCCGCGCGCTGGGGCTTGCTAAGTGTGCGCAAGATGGCTTCCGTCCAGCGAGGAAGCCGGGCGAGCGCAGCGAGGAAGCCGTACGAGCGATGGGGGGTCATTACTGCGTCTCTGCTAGACAGCGGCTCAACGAGGACTGCTGGTAGTTGGAGATGCCTGCAGGGACCACCGCACCGTGCTGAAGTTGGAAACACGTAGAAAACTGGCACGTTGGTGACCGCCGCTCCCGGCGGTGCGATGAAAAGGCAGGCCACTAAGAGCGAGAAATAAACTTCAACTTAAAGTCTATCTTATCGGATTTTACCCCACAAAATAGCACTTCAAAAAACCTGGTTGTCTAAAGAGTTGGCATTTCATATGGAAAATTACCGAAATTTTAGGATTGATCGCCCATCAAAGGGGGGCGGTTTACTTTGGTTGGTATCCTCCAGATTTTGTCACAGTGTATGTTTGGTGTTTCAGCGTGTGGATGTCCATTGCGAAATTCAGGCGGTGGATCTTTCCATTCCTGGATTTCATTCCATTACAGCCGCAAATGTATATTTTCCATCTGGAGTTCATGATATGCGTCTGCTAGATTCCTTAATCTCTGTCAGCAGATCGCATATATGTGCTGCTGGCCAAGGACTTCAATTCACACCACTTGACTTGGGGATTTCAAACAGGCTAGTGCGGTTCGCGTTTATGGGATTGGGCCTGTGTGAATAACCTAAACTGCATGAGCTCGGGTTTTCCGACCTTTCTCCGTGGTCAATCGCGCTCAGCATCAGACTTAACGCTTTAAACCACAGGAATAAGTTTCCTCCTGGACTCCCATTGACGCTGCAACACACAGTGACCATTTTCCAATCACTTTTGAAATTGTGTGTCCGATGACTTCTATTGGAGGATTCAGCTGCACCCTAGTCAGTTATAACGATTCCAAAAGTCCACTAAGTTCAGAACTAAAAACCTTGCTGAATTTGTGTCGTGAGAGCAGGGTGTTAGGCATTTTCTCTGCTATAGATCGGGTGCAGAACCAATCAGAATTTATAGTGCGGGATAGTAAAGGTACTTCTCCGAGCCCTTGGTGGAATGCAGAATGTTCAAAGGATTACAGGCGGCACAAGGCAGCCTGGAAGAAACTAATTCATAATCAATTACCCCGGAATTGAATTGATTATAAATTTTTCGCAGCTACTTTTAAGCGCACGGTCGCCTGAACAAAGGAAGAATATGATGAACAGAATTATGACTATATAAATCGAATAACAGACAAGCCTTGTTTTGCTTCCTGATGTAGTCTAGGAACAGGCTGCCACCCGCTCACAACATTCCTTTTATGTGTTGACCCCTGCAGAGCTTGCAAAGTCATTACAGGTATTGGCAGAGGCCTGGAACACCGTTTTTCGGCTGTTCTTTCCCGTCCACCAAGAATTGACAATCGCTCTGACTTTGTTAATGTCTCTGTTTCTGAGCTCTCCCAAGTTATAAATCGTTTACCTTCTGCAGCTCCTGGCTCTGACCATGTTATCTCTGCGATTATTAAACTACTCTTTGACGAATCCCCCAACAATCTATTGGAGCTGGTAAATTACTCTATTAGAACCCCATAAATTCCGAATGTCTGGCGTCTTTCAAAAGCGGTCCCGGTGCTCTTAAAAAGCAAGGAAAAGAGTTGGCCTTAGACAGTATTAGACCAATTTCTTTGACCCCAAATCTTGTGAAATTGGTACGACACCTGTTGTATGGGCGAGTCATGCCCATCATTATTGAAAAGGGGCTGCTTAACTCCTGTCAAATTGGTTTTAACCCTGGGTGCTCCATATGGTGTGCGCATACTGACTTCGAAAGCCATGTCCACCTAGCTCGCCGGCGTCATCAGTATGCTGCTCTTGTTGACATCTCTAGAGGTAATGGCAGTGCATAGAACACAGGCCTCTGATGCACAGGCTACAGGCCCTGGGCTTGCCAAGTTACTTTGTGGCATGGGTGTCAGCTTTCCTGGCCGACAGGGAACTTTATTGCTCTCAACGCGAGATTTCTTCAAGAAAATTTCGACAGTCTAGAGGTATGCCTCAAGGAGCAGTTCTCTCCACTGCACTTTTCAACCTCTTAGTCATTTCTATTCCGACCTCTCCTGACATGACTACATATGTGTATTCTGACGATATAGCTTTCTTTGCTGCTGCGAGTGACTTAAATTCTATTTACATGCTGTTACAGTCATATTAAAATGCTCTTGAGCGACGGTTATCTGAAATCCACTTATGTCAATGTAGATAACTGTACGTTGTTAGTTTTTCCGATTTCTCATCAGGTAAACATTTCACTGGCTTATCATCATCATGTGATTCCACAGGTATGCTCTCTAAAGTATCTCGGGGTAACATATGACACCTCTCTCTCTATTGGCGAACACATATAGACCAGGTTGCTGCGAAAGGGGTTCGGCGATCTACTGCGCAGGCTGCATAGCCCATGCTGTGGTATGCACAGACACGGTTTTCTGATGATTTACAAAATGTATATCCATGCTGTGGTATGCACAGACACGGTTTTCTGATGATTTACAAAATGTATATCCAGCCTATCTTAGAATTTGGCTGCGTTCTGTTTTCTGGAGCGGCTGCATACAAACTGTGCCCAATTCTGCTCTTAGAGCGTGAAGCACGGCGCCTCTGTTTGGGTCTCCCTAAATACGTGGCCAACAATGTTTTCTATCTTGAAGCGCGGGTGCTGCCTCTTACTGCTGACTGTAGAAACGTTCTTAAAGTTTTGCTATTCAGAACAGCATGCATCCCAGTTGATTTTCCTTGGTCAGCCAGCGGAGTTCTTTTGTGTCGGATGGTCTCGGCTTCAAACTCCCCAAATCTGTTTGGTTGAATCCTTGCTTGGCGCACTAAATCTAAATGTGTGAATATCTGAAACTGTTCCGGTGCGGTCCATCCCCTCATTTGTGGACATAATCTTCGATGATATTTATCCACACAATGCCAAATTACTGCATTTCCCATTGTTAAACAATATGTTGCAAGACTACTTGATAACATTCTGCTCACATGTTCCAATTGCGATTAATGCCTTGGCGTGTGAAGAAAAGGCAGGTGTATGCGTTTGCTCCCAGTCCCTTGACTGGTCTTTTTCTTTTCGTTTTCAAGATTTCCCACCTATTTATCTGACTGAGTTTCTAGCAGTGGCTCTTGCTCTGCGCAAGATACCCAACTCTTTACCCGCGGTAATAATAATTACAGACTCATTATCCTTGTATTCTTCCCTGTAAGCGTCTACTGAATCGCAGCCCTTTCGAATACTAAAATTTTTTATCCCTCCACATGTCCAATCAATTTGATTTGTTTGTGTTCCTGGGCACAGGGGCCTTCATTTAAATGAATCAGTTGATGCTTTAGCAAAGGCAACCCAGAGTGGTCCAATTGTTGACCCCCTTCCAACCTGTGCTTGCATTACAGCGGCACGGTTTCGTATGTACCCTTTTATGAGACAATTTGGCGCACCAGAGCTTACTTAATTGGACGATTTTCAGCACCTCATGTTCCCTTGGAGGAGTAAAGCTTGGCGACTTCGCAAACTTGAAGTTTCCTTCACGCGACTACAATGCCAGGTGCCGCAATTAAATTTTTACCTCTACAAGCCTGGTCTAGCGATCTCCCCATTGTGTCCGTATTGTGTTGAGCCGGAATCAATAGGTCACTTTCTTCTCTATTGTTGTCACTACTCATCGCTCAGGAGGCGACTGTTAGAAGTTCCATTACATAATCTCAGTTTGCGTCTGTCTTCTGCAGTTGTCCTATCTCTTGGCGCTCCTATGCCTGGACATACCAATGGGAATGTTTGCTCTGCATTAAAAATTTTCTTCTAGAAACAAACTGCCTACCATCATAAGCTTTCGTACTGACCTTTAACCTTATATGGGTACTTCCTTTTTGCTATTCCTAAGTGTTTTTCTTCCTCCTTCTTTCTTGTACTTACTGCCTTGCATGAATATAAGCCTGTTAGGCCCCTAACCACCTGCAACCACCTCTGTCACGGAAACTGAGTTTCCCAATTTTTTTAGGTCATCCTATGTTTACTGCATGAAACTTGCCATGCAAGTAGTCACTGCATGGAAATAAAAAAGCATTGAATTTTCATTCTAGCAGAGGAATGTACCTGATGGAATTATATATGCATGAATAAAATCGCACACTGGTTTCAAGGCATATCCTTGGCGCCTGGCCCGAAGGAGAGGAGAATTTAAATAGAGGAATCCCCGGTCGAGCGAGGGAGATCTCCAAGTATGTTCTACGGAGACAAGCGAACCGCCGACAAAAGAGGAAAAGCTATCTAAGGACACAGCGAGGGGGATCTCCAAGTATGTTCTACGGAGACAAGCGAACCGCCGACAAAAGAGGAAAAGCTATCTAAGGACTCAATTTCGCCATAAGACTCACAGAGGTTGATCAGAGATAACCCTGATCGACATAAATAGATTTAATCGTGGTATTCTGCAGCACAGGAGGGTCATGGACACCTCACATTGCCATGAACTGCACATCCGCACACTCCAAGGAAATGCCAGCTGCTGAACATCCGCTGCAGCAAGGCGAGGCTCATGGCTCAAGTAGTCGAGATGCTGGAATCATTGAAAGTGCGCTACAGTCAAGTAGACAGTATTACGGATGAACGGGACAATAGGTCCACCAAGGGCGGACTTTGCTAAAAAATCAGCCTTCTCATAAACAATTCCACAGTGCCCAGGGACCCAGTGAAATCGTACTTCTGTAATATGTGATGGAATAAAAAATTGAAGGGAATGGCTCACAAGAGTAGTCCTCGATTTTTCGAACGCTGTCAAGACGGAGAGGCTGTCTGAAAGGAAACTACAGTATCAGCCCGGAGGTGGTTAACTGGTGCTAAAGAATATATTGATACAGAAATTTTGACAACAGGGAATTAGTGAACGCAACCTGACGAAGCTTATAGCTAGGCAAAGAGTACCAAAGAATAGAGATGGGTTCAATGTAAATATGGGGTTAGCCAATCCAGGAACAGGCTCCAAAGACCTTAAAAACGTCCGCCCAGTGAGAAGCTGAAACCGCAAATTTAGATCACGTATCCGCACCTCCAAGTACAGCAAAACATTAGCCACTGGTTTAGGCAGACTGAAGCAAAGGCACAGAGCGCGTCGCTCCATAACGAACAGGGGTTCAAGCCTTGGGCACCCAGAAATGAGAACAGAGCCGAATTAAAGTGTTGGCCTTACATAGGTCTTATAAAGAAAGAGCAGAGTGTCCCGACGCATACCAAATTTTTTGTTCCTGATCCTCACCAACCGGCCAAAAGGGCATGCTCACCTTTAAGTACAATGCTTCTAGTTTGGGGCCGCCGGTCTAACTGCAGGTCATATAATATGCCCAAGTATTTAATAGAACCAACTTGCAGGATCAGGATAGTGATACGACAAAGAAATGTAAAGAGGGGATGACTGTGGAAAATCAAGGACGGCACACTTGTTGACATTTAAACTTAACATCAGGCTGTCCAGCCAAACTTCCAGAGCATTTAAATACTCTAGCAACCACTGATACAGGATATGAATATTTTTGGCAGAAGCGAAGAAAGCAATATTATCTGCATATACATAAACATTGACGATCGGGTGAATAGGGATACCACTCATTAGTATATTAAACAATGGCAAAAGAACGGAGCCTTGTGCAACACCTAGCTCTAGACTGGGCGTATATGTTAGAATTTAACGCACAATTAGTGCTAAAGAATGATTTATTCCTTAAGAACTCCCTTATCCATATGAAGAGGTACCAAGGAGGTTGTACACCAGCTAGCTTTTGAAGCAGAATGCTGTGTTCAACTTTGTCATACGCCTTAGCAATATCTAAAGCAACTAGAGCTGATACCTCTTTTTGCTTCACAGCAACCCAAATACGGCTCTCCAAGTCTATGTGCGAGGTCCAAATTGAACACTGTGGGGACCTGCCCTGCAGCCCCCTGAGTTTGCTTTCCCGCGAGGCACCGTGCAGCAGCAGTCGTACCCCGAGGATGAGCGCGTTCCCTTGCCAGTTACATTAACTGGCAAGAGAGGGCGCCAGCGTCGCTGCGCGGGAGACTGCTGAAGCCTGCCCGCGGGAGATGGGCTCTCTTCGGCCGGGATAATCACCCTGGGTGGACGCGTCGCTCGGGGCTCCGCTCTTCGCCGGCGGGGCGAAGAAGCGACGGGGAGACAGGCTCCCGTACTCGTCCCGTCCGGCCTGCGGAGTTTATATCCCTTGCCCTAGCGCGGGCGAACATTCGCTCGGAACCTTGCTGGTGAGTCGGACGTCCTTGATTCATTAGCGTACCTTGTTGCTAGCTGGCGTTATTGTTTCTGTAGCAATAAATGCCTGTTTGTGTCAGCCAATGTGTCGTTCCTTTGTTCCCCCAGAGCAAGGCCCGCCGTGGTCGGCGTGCGCTCGGTAGAGTACGCGATCACGGGGTGGGGTCCGGGCGGCTTTGAACCGTGTCAGCCGCGATTGAGTGGGGAGAAAGTACTTATCTCCCCAACACAACCCCACATCTGGCGCCCAACGTGGGGCCTGCTCTTGGAACATTGGACGACTGTCGGTTCGGTTCGAGGAATGCTCTTTGTCCGGACTTGACAAGTGCTAGGCCTAGAGTGAATTTTGATCGCTAGGACCTGCGGCATGCTTTCTTGAGTGCGAGGTGTATTGCGCTGCAGCATGTTTGAACTTTTCGACATGCTCAGCACATTTTTTTCCCTGGAGTTTCTTCGTGAGAATGACTTGGTCCGCATCGAGGGAGTTCGAGGCCTAGCGCCCGCGGAGTCGCCGAGCCCGAAGCGAGTGAGTACGGAAGCCGCGTGGGTGGTCCGAGTTTCTGTATATATTTTCTCTACTATCTCTTTTTCGACTCTGGGAGTCGCGGCTCCGGGAGCCGGGTGGCCTGGGGCCACGGGTGCCGCTACGAGCTCGCTGGTATTGCAGCTCGGCACCGGGCGCTCCGACACCGTCCGATACGGTGGGCGCCGACCGCTCAGAAGCTGCTTTGTGCAGTGAGCGGGGTAGGACCACCCCACAAAGCTGATGTCTCCTCGCGGCTGCGCGCACAAAACCCGTTTCGGGTCTTTCTTGTGGTCACGGTCGTTGTCGGAGTGGTCGTTAGGCCTGAGGCTTTTCGGAGCTGCCTGCACCACATTAAAAGAGACATGACCACCGGACCGTGACGTTGAGAGGGGGCGCACTTTGCTGCCCGTCCGTTTTTTTTGTAACCTCGCACGAACTGAGCAGTCTCGTTCAACTCAAGAAAGGGCTTTGTTCACTCGAACTTTGCGTTTGCACAGCCGCCGACACGTTTTGCTAGCGAGTTAGGCATTGTGCCACGAGGCCCTTGCGGATGCCGTTTCCCCTCCCGTGACCTACGTTAAAGGCACGCCGAGAGCGTTTCGACAATTTTGCAGATCCGGTGGAGCCACCCAGGCTTGCTGACCGGTGCACATCGTCTCGCTGCCACCTGCTGCGACGGAGCGGCCTGTATCCTGTTCGCCGCATCCATCCGGGGCAGCTGTGGCGAGACCAGTCAGCAGTCACCTCCGGCTGCTGCTGCCCTGGCGACTACTGCAGGATCCTGGCCTGCAGTTTTCCCACCGGCCTTCGATTCGCGGGCCTGCGGACACGGTAGTCCGCGGGCCATACGAGTCATCCCAGCGGAGACCGTCACGCCGCCTTCGGAATACCGCGGAAGTCTGCGTGGACGCTGTCGGCGTGACCTCCGCTGCAAGACGTGCCTCAAAGACATGAAGACCAGGAGACTCCTCCATAGCATGTACTTTCAGGCGCGTGGGTCTATTTAAGGTTGGGGGGATGTGGGGACCTGCCCTGCAGCCCCCTGAGTTTGCTTTCCCGCGAGGCACCGTGCAGCAGCAGTCGTACCCCGAGGATGAGCGCGTTCCCTTGCCAGTTACATTAACTGGCAAGAGAGGGCGCCAGCGTCGCTGCGCGGGAGACTGCTGAAGCCTGCCCGCGGGAGATGGGCTCTCTTCGGCCGGGATAATCACCCTGGGTGGACGCGTCGCTCGGGGCTCCGCTCTTCGCCGGCGGGGCGAAGAAGCGACGGGGAGACAGGCTCCCGTACTCGTCCCGTCCGGCCTGCGGAGTTTATATCCCTTGCCCTAGCGCGGGCGAACATTCGCTCGGAACCTTGCTGGTGAGTCGGACGTCCTTGATTCATTAGCGTACCTTGTTGCTAGCTGGCGTTATTGTTTCTGTAGCAATAAATGCCTGTTTGTGTCAGCCAATGTGTCGTTCCTTTGTTCCCCCAGAGCAAGGCCCGCCGTGGTCGGCGTGCGCTCGGTAGCGTACGCGATCACGGGGTGGGGTCCGGGCGGCTTTGAACCGTGTCAGCCGCGATTGAGTGGGAAGAAAGTACTTATCTCCCCAACACAACCCCACAACACCCACGGTGGAAACCAATCCGAGCCTCGCTGAAGCCTTGAAGGGACAGAGCATGATTCGTGAGGTGGCTGAAGACTACCTGTTCTAGAAGCTTAACCAAATTTGAAGTGAGAGTGATCGGCCGAATATTGTCGAGATCAAAACCCTTCCTCTCGTCTTTTAGAAATAAAATTATCTTCGCTGTTTTCCAATTTTGTGGAATCGAGGCATTTTCCAAAGACCAACCCACAGTCTGCAAGGGGTCCGGGACAAAGTCTTGTATTAGTACTTGTAGCATGCCAGCTGTTACTCCTTCAACACCAGGGACAGCAGACTGCAGAAAATATACTACAAACGCTAAATCAGATACAGATACCTCAGTGAAGTCTTCACCCAAATGAAATGGGGTTGAAGGAGAGGTTGTGCGAGCATGAAAATGCGCAGCAAGGCCTTGAGCTACAGGCTCCAGTTGGTCTTTTTCTCCCCAAAGGGGGAACACCGTGGACTGAACAATATGAGAAGAGGGCAGCATGTTAGTACATTTTATGTATCCATAGAGAGACTTCCGGTTGACTTGGATTAGACAAATAGGTTTTGAGATTTGCATTGTATTCATCCTTAGCCTTGGGTATCATTCGTTTAAAAAATGCTGCAAAGAATTCGCAATTCATCCAGTTCTTAGTACACTAGTTATGCGCTAGGCTCTTCCATGTGGCTTTCCTCTGACGATAGGCTTTTTCGTAGTCATCATTCTACCAGCTCGAAGGAGTCTTATTTTTAATGGCTGACTGAACTTAGACGGATCGCCAAGCGACGTCTAACACGGAAGCTATTACTTGAGGACCCTGGTCAGATTTATCCAAGGGAAGAACAGATGAGAAGGCCTCACCTATGTCTCTTGAACAGTGTATTATTGACAAATTTTTGTGCGTTACCAGTCGCCCAAGCAGACTGCACGCAATGGTGAAAGTGATTGGGTAGTGGTCACTTGATGTATTGTGGTCAACTGTAGACCACGAATATACCTCAATACCATTGACAGCTAACGTTAAATCAATAGCTGAATGAGAATTTGCCCTCATGTAACTTACTGTGTGGCTGTTGTAACAGCACACATCATTTGCTGACATTCAAGACCAAAGTAAATGCCCGCTGTAGTCTGTCCTAAAACCATATATAACATGATACGAATTGAAGTCCCCAGCCAGAACTGCATTTGTGTTTTTGCACAGCAAAGCATCTAGCCCATCCGTTCTATGGACACCTGCGGGTAAGAACTAGTGAAACCCTCATATATCGAACTCGTAAAAAACGAGAATTAGTTCGATATATCGTGTAATTCGAAATACAGCTTTAACGAATTTGACAATGTACAAACCGCACCTCATTAAAAAGCATTCTTTATTTGTTAAAGACATGTACAGCAGGACAATTAGTGCGAGAAATAGTCGCTGATCTTCTGCTTTTTGACTTTTAAAGCATTATTGAGCATACGCTTTTCAACGCTGTCAAGTGACTGAGAACAGCGGAGCCCGCGGCCTTCTATGAACGCACAGTAGCGGCGAACAACGCTCAGCGCGTTAAGTGCATCGGGACACGATGGCAGATCGGAACTCGTAGGATCCTCACAGTTACTGTGGCCGGCGACATCCTTAGTCAGATCGGCAATGATGTCATCGTCAGCGAGCTCTCCGGTAGTCGGAACATCATTGTCGACGGAGACGAAGTCTGTTGCTGCAGTCCCATCACAAACGGCACCCGGGAACTCGGAAAGCTGGCTGAACAAATCAAGTTCCTCAAGTGATTCACCGCTATTGAGGGGTTCATTGCAATTGTTAGATGAGCTTTGAAGATATTGGGAGGTTCTGCTGCTTCACACCAGCCAACTTTTATGGAGCGGATGAGCTCAGTGCTCCTATAACGCAAAAAAGCACACCGAATGAAGCAGTTGAGTGAGTGAGAGATAACTGCATGCAGGCGCACGTGGCTTTGAGTGGAGAGTGCACGGTCAAACCACTCTTGTTAGTGGTGGCTGTCTGAGGGAGTGAGAGCAGCGCCGTGTGAGCACTGTTGGGCTGAACCACTTTGTTGAAAGTGGGGCGTGTTGGCGCAGCTCTCCCGGCCACCGCGCGAGAAAGTCAACTCCTGGGGCAGTTTTACGCATCTTGAAGTTCGATATATCAAGCGCAGCTGCCATTTTTGTTCAATATATTCATATTTTTTGCTATATATTCTCATTTTAACAATACAATGTTCATAAATTGTTTGATATACGGGGTAATTCGATGTAAAAGGGTTCGATATAGTCGGGTTTGACTGTAGATATTTGCGACTGTATCAGGGGCACACTGCGGCACAAGGATGTCGACTTCAAGAATCTCACAATCAGGTCGCATTAATTTATGAGACACTTTAGCACGATGGAACAGTTTTGTTGAAATCAATGTTAACAAGCCCCCACCTCTACAGTTTGGGTGATCAGCTCAGAAACAGAAAAGTTTTTAATTGTAAAAGGACGATTAGGACAAAGCCACGATTCCCGCAGTAAAACAATCGCTGGAGTAAATTTAAGAATTATCTGCTGTAAGTCATGGAAAGAAGATGAGATAGAGCGACAATTCCACTGGAGTACAAATATACCCGCCATGATTATTGCTTTAAAAATGAGGAAGCAACAACCTCTTTCAACACGTTTGATTTCTTTGCAGTTCCTGGCAAACCTTTCTTGGTCCTGACATGCGGATGGTCAGATTTAGAAGGAGAAGAGGAAGCACGACGCTTCTGAGATGGAGATGTCATTTCCACATCTGACTCCCAAGTGTAAGAGAGGGGGACTGGGTCAGCGACATTTACACCCACAGGCGTCGAGACAGGAGTGGTTGGTTGAATATTAGACAGTTTTAGCTGTGCGTACGCAAAGCGCTACGGCGCTGCGTGCGGTACACTGTCCGCTCCGAAGTATAGTTTTAGCTGGCCGAGCCGTAGCGTCCTTCAGGCGCACGTAGCGCCATCTAGTGATAAGTCGTCAAAGCACATCAACGCTCGGTTGAAGAAAATTTCATCCGTGATTACTGATAACTAGTGTGAGTGCATTGTGAGCCTTTTTTGTTCCAAGAAGAAAAACTATGCAAACCGAAGAAAATGTAAGAACTGGATAAAAGCCAGAAAACTGCTTCGCCAGGTGTCGTACTGCAAGGGAGGAGCCAGAATCTTGAGACGCAGTTGGAGGTGGGGATGCGTAGGCTTAGAGAGGCCTCTGAGAGTGTGCATGTGACCATATGCACAATCCCAGAGGTCCAGAGGCAGGCTCGCGAAACGGAAAGGAGGGTCGTGGAGACTAATCGGGTAATTAGGCTATTGAGTCGACGACTAAGATACGAGGTGATGGAGGTGAACAGGGAAGTGTACGAGGTTAGGCCCCACCCTTTTGCACAGGATGGCATCCACTACCGTGGGGCCACTGGCAAGAAGGTGGGTAGTAGGATAGGTCGCCGGGCAACAGCTTTTTTGGGGGGACCCAGAGCTCTGAAGGAACCAGTGTAGAGAAGGAAGAATTAAGATCAAACGGACAATGGAACCATAGGGGAAGAAAGAGACGCAAGCACCAAGGCCAAGTTAATTCAGATATAGGTTTCATTAACATGCAAGGTGGCAGGAATAGACTGAAATGGGAGGAAATAGAAGAACAGTTAAGACAGGAGGAATTAATGGTATATGGTTTAGCGGAAACACATCTTAGAGACATGGAGCAACCACCCTGTAACCCAGACCACGCATGGGAATATTGCAATAGAACAGAGGGCAGCAGAAAGGGAGGTGGAATTGGGGCATTCATTCATAAAAGTATGAATTTTCAAAGGGTTAGACTGGGATGCAGGGAACATTTATGGCTAAAAGGAACAGTGGCAGGGAAGCTAACACTCCTGGGCTTTGTATACCTGTAGACAGGGTCCAATGCCAAAGAGGAAAACAGGAAAATGTTAGAATGTATTGCAAGCGACATTGATGAGCTAGGAGGACAGGGCGAGATAATTATATTAGGTGACATGAATGCACACATAGAAGACCTGGATGGGTACACGGATTCGACAGGAAGCATGCTGCAGGACATGTGTGACAGGCATGATTTAGTTGTATGCAACAGCACCGAGAAGTGTGAAGGGCTCATAACATGGGAGGCGGGGAGTCTGCACTCGACGATAGATTATGCACTAATGTCACAGAGGATGTATAACAGATTAGGGGTAATGAGCATAGATGAAGATGGTTCCAGAAGTCTAGGTAGTGACCACAAGCGTATCAAGTTGAGCTTCAGAAGAAAAAGCAATGTAGGACTGAAGCAAGATGAACAATCAGGGGGAAATTTTTACTCAGAAAAGCAATTGGAAGTAGCAGCCAAACAAATCGAGAAAGTAATTTTTGAGGATAGTGAAACAGAATGGACTTATACCAAATTAACTCGATTACTGGAGCTAGAGCTAGCTAAGGTGCGAGTAAAGCTAAAAGGGAAAAGATGCAAACCCAAAAGTTGGTGGGATGAGGAGGTCAAGAGGGCAATAGAAAAGCGCAAGGAAGCATCCAGGGAACACAGATATTCCAAGAAGAGGGGGGAACCAAAACCCGAAGTAGACAGAAAATGGGATACCTTCATAAAGTGTAGAAGGGACGCATCCTATTTGATTAATGAGAAAATTAGAAGAAAGGGTGCCCAATGGATGTCAAAAGTAAATAAAAAGGATAGAAAAGCAGCCCAAAAATTCTGGAAACATCTAAATGCAATGAGTAATAAAACTAGGCTAGAACAAAGGTTTATTGTTACAGATGAGGGTATTCGACTAGAAGGGGATGAAGCAATAAAACACATAGGAACAAGGATGACGGAAAAATTTTCAGCAAAGCACGTGGTACATAATTTATCGAAGGAGGATAGACCGGTTACAGCAATAGCTTCACTTGAGCAAGGAGAGTGGGAAAGGGCAGAGAAGAAGGTTCCTAGTGGCACATCAACAGGACCAGATGGTATCCCGATTATGTTGATAAAGAAGTTAGGACCAAAATCCAAGCAAACATTAATAAAGGTAGTGAACAAAATGATAGTGGATGAGAAAGTCCCCGATGAATGGCGATTAAGTAGAATGAACATGATATATAAGGGAAAGGGGGACAAAGCAGACGTAACTATCGCCCCATAACAGTGACATCTGTGGTTTACAGGGTGGTGATGCAAATTATAAAGGATAGACTGCAGGCTTGGGTGGAGAACGAGGGGGTGTTAGGGGAACAACAGAATGGGTTCCGGAAACAAAGGAGGTTGGAGGACAATCTATTTTCATTGACACAGTGTATAGAAATTGCGGAAAAGGAACATATGCCCTTATTGCTAGCATTTCTGGATATTAGGGGAGCCTATGAAAACGTTACTCAGGAGCATTTGTGGGACATATTGGGCACATTGGATGTGGAAAATGGAGTAATTAATCTTTTAAAAGATATATATAGAGGTAACAGAGTGCTCATAAAATGAAAAAAAATGTATCAGGGCCTGTAGAGATACAGCGGGGGCTTAGACAAGGATGTCCTCTGTCCCCTTTGTTGTTCATGTTGTACCTGCAAGGTTTGGAAGCCAAGCTAGAGGGGAGCGGACTAGGCTTCAACCTATCTTTTTTCAAGCAAGGGGAATTGATTAAACAGACATTACCAGGACTAATATACACGGACGATATAGTGATAATGGCTGACAACAAGGAAGACCTGCAGAAGTTGTTAGACATATGCAGTACAGAGGGAGATAGATTAGGCTTCAAGTATAGTAAGGAAAAATCTGCAGTCATGATATTTAATGAAGAGGGCGGCGAGCATAGAATACAGGAGTTCGTGCTAAATGTAGTGAATGAGTACAAGTATCTTGGGGTGTGGATAAATAACAGTGTTGAGTATGACAGAGCATGAAAAATATGTAATGAATAAAGCTAGTAGGAATGCAGCTGTCATGAAAAATAGGGCACTGTGGAATTACAATAGGTATGAGGTGGTAAGAGGGATCTGGAAAGGGGTGATGGTCCCTAGCCTGACCTTCGGGAATGCGGTCCTGTGTATGAGGCCAGATGTTCAAGCAAGGCTGGAAATTAGGCAACGGGGAGTAGGGAGGTTAGCTTTGGGAGCACATGGCAATACACCAAATCAGGGGGTACAGGGGGATATGGGATGGGCGTCTTTCGAGAGCAGAGAGGCTAGCAGTAAGATAGCATTTGAGGAACGATTGAGAAGGATGGAGGAAAAGCGGTGGGCTAGGAAAGCTTTCAGATACCTGTATATAAAGAATGTTGACACGAAATGGAGAAAGCGAACTAGAAAATCGACAAGCAAATATCTGGACAGCAGTAAGGGGGCAAATCAGCAATTATTGGTTAAGAAAAAGGTTAAAGAAACAGAGAGAGCTCTGTGGAAAACAGGGATGCTGACGAAATCGGCACTGGAAACATACCGGACCTTTAAACAGGAAATTGTCAAAGAAAATATGATAATTGTAGGGGAAGTTCTTTGTTGTTTGAGGCCAGGACTGGAGTTTTGCGGACTAAGACGTATAGAGTCAGGTACCAGGAGATAGACACTTTGTGCACTGCGTGCGGAGAGGAGGAGGAAACGGCTGAACACTTGATACTTTTCTGTAAAGGGCTTCACCCTACAGTGGAAGGCAGCGGGGCTGACTTACCCAAGGCATTGGGGTTTAGGGATAGTGAAGGGAAAGTGGATTTTAAGAGGTTAGAAGTAACCAAGCGAAGGTTACCTGATTGGTGGCTAAAAGCAAGACAGGAGTAAAATTTCACAAGACATGGCTAGGTGGCTTGAGCCACCGCCCGATGTAAAGGGTTCAGCCGTATCCATCCACACTGCATATAGTTAGGCCTAGGAGCTTGAAAATCACCAAATTACGTGAAAAACAGGGGATAGTTATCGCTTATACCGCTACGTGTGGGAAGAGTAGGCGAAATAAAAGCGAACCGCTACCATTTGAGCGAGCTATTGCGTCGGAGAATACAGTGGCGACATGTATTTATTCCGAAGCGGGCGAGCAGGGCGCCGCCATCTTGTCAAAGTTAGCGTACGCACGCAAGACGCAGGGCTGGCGCTTGCGTTCTGCGGATGCGCACTACCGTCCCCGCAAACTCCTTGCGTACGCACAGCTAAAACTGTCTATTATCTACAGATGCTTAGGAGGGAGAACAGGTAGACGAGGTTAGGGTACCTAAAGCCGATGAAGCAGCCTGCGTGGAAATTACTTGTGATAATGCATCACTGAATGTACTGATCATGCAGTCAAGTACACCAGTAACAGCCTTCTCCACTGCAGCGACAACTGACTTAGTTAAGCTTGCATCCACATTGGTAGCGGTCGTGCGGACAACACTTGCGTACGAGCTCTGTCTTCTGCCTAGTAGGGCATAGGCATCCGCGTGCAAGCACCTGTCGCACTGAATAATGCCCAAGGCACACTGTCCATCGGCACGCTATGGGCAGATGGGATCATCAGCTGTGTGATCAGAGTGGCAAAGGCAGCAGCTAAATTACTCTTCTAGAAGTGCAGACGTTTGAAGCATGATCACCACCGCAAACGCGGCAGCGCATTGCAGATTTGCAAGATTTGCCACTGTGACCAAAACACCAGAAGTTCTTACACTGTAATGGTGGGGGCTGTGGTGGGTTAACACAGTATACAATGGGCTATACTTTGATTTCACATGAGCAAGAGGACCCTGCAAAAGTTGCGACAACTGACTCAGTTGGAATACGAGAGCCTCCAGCCTCTCTGTTGCCGCGGTAAACTGAGAGGATGCCAACATTGACATCATGGAGGTCTTCAAGAATTTCTCCTGGCGCAGCGGAGGAATCTACACCGCGGATTATTACTTTTACACAGGCAAGTTTCTCGGGGATAAACGCTTTCACCGGGAGTGAGAGACACGTACCCACCCACTAGGTCTTCTTCCCCCACTATGCACAGACTGCTTCTCACACGTACGCCACACTCCGCGCCGCCGCGACGACAGATTGTGATGGTGGTGGGGGGGGTTCCTTGGCACATGTTAAGGTTGTTGGGTTCCGTGGGCGAAAAAAGTTTGAGAACCCTTGTTCTTGTAGGCTTAACGCCTCAGGAACGAAGGAAACGAGACCACTGCTACGAGCCGACACCAGAACAGAACTGCCAGCCGTGGCTGCACGAGCCACGACCAGGTGCCGTCTTTATTCTCTTCGCAGGGTGGCGCGCACTAGCCGGGTTGTCGGCGCCGCCCAAGAGAGGGTGCTACAGGGCCCCCCGTTTAGACTGGAAGTTGAAACGGACGGAGGGCCGGCGATAGCACTCGAGCACTAGGTCAGGCGGCGCTGGGAGTCGTTCCAGGGCGGTCCCCATGTAAGCCGGTTTAAGGCGGTCTAGACTGATGGTCTCTTCGCGGCCGTTTTGGAGAATGGTGGCGGTTTTCGGGGTGCGGCGAAGAACACGGAAAGGTCCGTCGTAAGACGGTGTGAGTGGAGCTCGGACAGCGTCGCGGCGCACAAAAACGTGGGTCGAAGTGGCCAGGTCGGGGTGTACGAAAATAGTATGGTGGCGGGACGGACGTGGGGGAGTAGGCCGGAGGTCTTTAACGCAGTCCAGCAGGCGTTGGAGGAATTCTTGGGGCTGAGCTGGAAGCTGCTGGGATGTAAAGAAGTCGCCTGGAAGACGCAAAGCACTTCCATACACGAGCTCTGCAGCTGAGCACTGTAAAAGACGCAAAGCACTTCCATACACGAGCTCTGCAGCTGAGCACTGTAAGTCTTCTCGGATGACGGCCCTTAGACCAAGCAGCACAAGGGGCAAGGAGTCGACCCAAGAGGCGCAATTGAGGCGGGCAGCGAGGGCGGCCTTCAATTGGCGGTGAAGGCGTTCCACCATGCCGTTAGCATATGGGTGATATGCAGTGGTACGGCAATGCCTGGCGCCGAGAATATTATTAAGGGAAGCAAACAGGGAGGACTCAAACTGGCGTCCACGGTCGGTTGTCACAGTGCCAGGACAACCAAATCGAGATACCCACGCAGAAATGAAGGCGCGCGAAACAGTCTCTGCGGTGATGTCAAGAATGGGGACTGCCTCCGGCCAGCAAGTGAAGCGGTCGACTATGGTCAAGATATAGCGGTAGCCTCGAGAGATGGGTAGAGGGCCCACGATGTCGAGATGAACATGGTCGAAACGGCGGCCAGGGGGTAGAAAGGCTTGGGAAGGTGTCTTGGTTTGGCGACAGATCTTGGTCGACTGACAGGGTAGGCACCGGCGCGTCCAAGCATGCACATCAGCGTTGATTCCGGGCCAAACATAGCGCTGGGTGAGAAGGCGCTGAGTAGCCCGAATGCTTGGATGGCATATGTCATGGAGAGAATGAAAGATAGGGCGACGTAGTGAAGCCGGAACAAAAGGGCGAGGAAAGCCCGTTGAAACATCGCACCACAAGGGCTCAGGCGAGCAAGGATGGGGCACAAGCCGTAATCAGAAAACGAAGGTTCGCTCGAAAAGCGGCGAGCTCATCGTCATTCTGCTGGGCAGAAGAGAATGCGGCCCAGTCGACGGTGGAAGATGGAGCGTCTACCGCGACTATACGAGAGAGGGCGTCAGCGGCGGTGTTGGCTGCTCCTTTCACATGCCGGATGTCGGTAGTAAACTCCGAGATATAAGCGAGCTGACGGAGTTCACGTGACACGTACTTCGATGAGTTGGTCCGGAACACATAAGCCAGCGGTTTATGATCGGTTAGCACGTGAAACTTGCATCCTTCTACAAAATTCCGAAAGTGCTGGATAGCGGAGTAAATGGCTAGGAGCTCTCGACCGAAGACGCTGTAGTGGGTCTCAGCAGGAAGTAGCTTCTGAGAGTAAAAAGACAATGGTCTCCACTCGGAGTTAATGTACTGCTGTAAGACGGCTCCGATGGCCACGCTGGAGGCATCCACCATCAATCTCGTAGGGGCGTCGTTGTGCGGATGGACTAGAAGCACGGCGTTAGCGACTGCTTGCTTCGCGGCAGTAAAGGCGGCCTGGGCTTCTGATGACCAAGAGATTGCGGAGGACGGGCCAGCGGTTGACCGGAGGAGGTCGGTGAGCGGGCGAAGTAGCTCTGCACAGTGCGGGATAAAGCGGCGGGAGAAATTCACCAGCCCCAGGAATTGTCGCAGGAGGCGCAGGGTTGTGGGCAGGGGAAAATTCTCGATGGTCTGGACGTGGGACACGAGAGGGCGGATACCCACTGAGGATATGTGATGACCCAAAAACTCGAGCTCAGAAGCACCGAAAACACACTTGGAGGCATTCACAACAAGGCCGTAGTGATGTAGACGCTTGAACAAAGCACGTAGGTCTTGCTCATGATCATGAGGTGTAGGGCTGGCGATGAGGACATCGTCAAGGTACGCGAATACACTCGGTAGGCCCCGCGTGACCTCAGCCATGAACCGCTGGAAGGTTTGAGCCGAATTGCGTAGTCCAAAAGGCATCTGGACATACTCAAACAAACCAAAGGGCGTCGTGATGGCGGTCAGTGACCATGAACTTGTCAGTGACCATGAACAGGCGGCTCGAATGACTGGGGGAACCACACGCTGCCGTTAGTGATCACGGCGGGCGTTTCCCTGCGGCGACTATCGGGCGTTGAATGCCGACACTGTCCACGACAGCTATCCGCTGCCCCACATCCAGGACTTTACATCGCGCCTCGCCGGCTGCGCCATTTTTAGCAAAGTTGACCTGGTTAAGGCGTATCACGTCCGGGTCACCAATGTAGGCTTAACGCCTCAGGAGCGAAGGAAACGAGACCACTGCTACGAGCCGACACCAGAACAGAACTGCCAGCCATGGCTGCACGAGCCACGACCAGGTGCCGTCTTTATTCTCTTCGTAGGGTGGCGCGCGCTAGCCGGGTTGTCGGCGCCGCCCAAGAGGGGGTGCTACATTCTAAAATAAAACAAGCTCAACATATGAGGCCATCTTTGATGAAGAGACACAGAGTGGCTTCTTTGCAGTGCCAAAGAGAAAAAGGGGCGAAACATCTAAGAATTGCGACGATGCACTTACATACAACAGTCTAACGCAATATGAAGGCAATCACTTCAGGGTTGGCCTAATTGGAGTGCACTGTTTTAACACATTTTTTTTTGGCAAGATGGATGCAACAAGTACATTAGCTTAGCTAGCTGAAGGATTCCACTATCCTGCATCGTGAAGTTTGTAACGGAATAAATGACTGTCACACCAGGAAAATATGTTGGTCTACTTTAGCCGCAATGAACTTGAGAACCTTCAAATCGCGCTAGAATGTATGATAAGAGGGTCTGGGGTATGCAGCATGAACAGCAAAACACTTCGACAGACAGCTGCTGCGGCGGCTTCCCTACAAAGCACTGGTGGAAGAGGGAGCAAAATATGTGAAAACAACAAGGAAGAAATCCTGGGCACTTTCACCGTTGCCGTTGACGGACCAGATGTGTAGCGAGGTTAGGTTCTGCCAAGAACAATGCAAATGTGTACTGAATTCTGGGAGCACTAAAAATGTAGCTGTTCAGACTCTGTGCTAAAAAATGCTAATAGTCAATTTTATGAAGCGAAATTGACAACAAACAGTTTTGTATCACACTCAACAGATGTATTTCTCAAAATCAGGCAGCTTGCATAACACATTTTCCCGTATTACACATTTTTTAACAAAACGTACCAAGGATTCACTGTATATAAAGCTTTAACTTGCTAGTATGCACCACCTAGAGAAAAATAAAAATTGGTTACTCACACTTTTGCACTCCTCTCAGTTCTTCCATATTTGTAGCAAACACCACTCCAAGCAAGAGCCCATGGGGCCTTGGTTTACTTTGTCTAGTGCAATACAATGATGCCAGATATTTCCAAAAGATGCCTTTCAAAAGCAAAGACAAAAAAGTATCGACAACATTTTGATGCTGCGGCACACAGTGTCTCCTGTAATTACACATACGTATACATGCTACATTACACAATTCTCTTGGAAGACTTCTAGACATAAAGAACACCATGGCTGGTTCATCAGCAGCAGCCCAGATGAAATATTAGTCATGAACTCCACGGACATGTAGATATGTGCCTTTCATCTCCTTTGTGAGCAAAATTAATTTCTCCCTCCAACAAAAATGTGTGCTAAGTGATGGTATGGTTTCAAACAAATTAACCAACAAGATATCGAAAATGATCACTGCACAGTTTCACTGCCAATCTCAAAAACACAACAGCTTCAAGAACCAGATGCTTGTTACTGAGGGCAGGATACAGGTAACTAAATGTTCATGGGGTAAGAGCACAAATGTCCTTTGTTAACATGATCTTCAACACTGACAACAGATACAGAAGTAAAAATGACAAAGCAGTTTACTAATCTGCATATAGATTGCAACTGCACAATCAATAAAAGTCTAAAATTCATCTAAATCAAGTACTCTTGCCACCCCATGAAAAGCAGCGTGAGCGGCAGTTTTTCTACATGCCCCCTCTGTGGGGCTCTGACAGTAAATGCAGGCTGTTGTTGCTGCTGCTGGAGGTGATGCAGCCACAACTGGATGGACAACAATCGCTGCCCAGGAGGACCGCTCATCGACCATTCTCGTAGCCTGGGAACAGTGCTTGCAGTGCCCTCTGCAGGGGTTTGTTGGCCACGAGGGTGAACTTCTGGCCCAGCTCCTGGCGGCACGTGGGGCAGCTGAACACCTCAGCCTTGAAAGACCGCTGCAAACAGCTCTGCAAAATGGAACACCACGGGTGGTTATTTTTGAGGGCTGCCACAGCATCAACCTTTATAGCAGGGGTTTCCTAAATGGGCTTCGTCGAGTGTTTTTCGGGCTTCCCCAGGCACATGAATCCACTTATGCATAGACTCTTCCTTTTACCCAAGTTGTTTAGGGAATAAAGTCGACGAATGATTTTTCGGACTCCCAAGGGACCGTACTGCAATTACTTATGGAGACTGTTTCTCTGTACACCTTGTCAGTATCATTGAATTTACATATAGTATTTATTCAGAGGAAATGCACCTGCATGGTCCTTTTTGCATGCATATAAGGCAGGACGGGACAGAGGCTAAGATATGTGGGGTTTCCAAACAACTTTCAGAAGCCTTCGGATTTCCCCGAGGGTGAAAAAGATAGACTCCTTGCTGTAAAGTATATTGTCACCGATAAACGGTCGAAGCACTCAAAACCAGGTTTAATTAGACGTGCTAGGCGTCCAGGACAGCAGGGGGCTCGAGCCAGGAAGAAGACGAAAACCTCTAGCCCCTCGAGAGCGCAAGGCATGGCAAGTAACATCTAAAACAGTTCGGCCGCGGTATGGCGCCACTGGATTGATTGGGACTGTGGCAATATCATCGAGCTAACACAAAAGAGTACAATAAAACAGGCATTTCGAATTCCTTCAGTCTACACTGTTGCAACAACGAACCATGCATTGACTAATCTTCTCGAGCAAAACAACTCATTCAACTGCAACCTCAAATGAAAACCAAGCAAAAGGCACAGGCTCACGCAGGACATAAGCCTAATACTCTTGAAATATTGCATCATTTGTTAGATGAAACTGTTCACTGTTTGATAACCTCAGGCAGTTCAGCTTTAGTAGTGGAGTATTCCAAGAGGAAAAGCTGCAACACAGGTCCCAACTCGGCGGATGCCTTATGTCACCTGACAACATTTCACACAGCTGGTGGCATAAATTTTTGACCTTGTGCTTTAATGGCAGCTTGCACTGTTGTACTTAAAGGGACTATGCAATAAATTAATTGAGATTACGTAAAGCAGATGTGAGATAAGCATTTCATCACTCGTCACCCTAAAGCAAGAATTTTTGAGCTAGCATCAATAACAACGAAGATATAGACAATTAAAAATTACGCTCAGGTCTGGGACTGGGCGCCGCCCATGAACACATCATCCGCTGACGTTCCCTTTGCAACTTCCGGTTGTCGCTCCTAGCACCGGAGCAGCAGCGTCGGCGGCGTGATTGTGGCGCGCGTCGGGTTTCTTTGCTTGGCGTCTGTTGTAGTTAGCAGTAATGGACCCGGACCTCGAGGCGCGACTGCTCGGTTTTACGGCCGCGATGGGCATCGAGCCCTATGCGTTCACGCCGTACCGGCCATCCAGGCAGCTCGCTCACACAAGTCTCTAGGAATAACATGTCTGCGTTCAACACCTCGCCAGTCACTGGGTTTGCAGCCGACGACACAGCAAGGCGTATTCATCTTGGGCAGACGAAAAAGACACTGCAAATGGCTTCGGAACTCCCGATAGAAGGAGGCGGCAGAGGAAAATTGAAACCATATGCGCGAAGGCAATGCCCTGGCTCGCGCTTGCCCAAGAGGGTCACGTGGCGGCACGAGCAGACGATTCTCACGGCTACCGGAAGTGCGCCCCTGACGTCGTGGCTGCCGTGGCTCCAGCGAATGAGAGCGTGTGGTGGCCTGGCGACGTCATGGTACAGTGACGTCTTTTTTCATGATTTTAGTACCATAATCTGTCACTACGAGCACACCAATCGGCCCGCGAATTTTAAAAAACACGGTTTTTAAAAATTCATAATAAATTGCCGGCTCAGTTCTGAAGACTCATACCTAGGGTGAATGCTCATTAGCATGATTTCTAAGCATTGAAAACATTTACAAGCGACCTTTTATTCACTGCGTAGTCCCTTTAACAGCTTGATGCAATGTCTTCAGTATAGGGTCCATAAAGGCCGCGTATGACTCTTTCTACATATAAGGTTAGACTCGTGATATTTCAAACTGATATAGCCGCCGCGGTGGCTAAGTGGTTATGGCGCTCGGCTGCTGGCCTGAAAGACGTGGATTCGATCCTGGCCGCGGCGGTTGAATTTCGATGGAGTGAAATTCTAGAGGCCCACGTACTGTGCAATGTCAGTGAACGTTAAAGAACCCCAGGTGGTCGAAATTTGTGGAGACCATCACTAAGGCGTCCCTCATAGACTGAGTCGCTTTGGGACGTTAAACCCCCATCGACCAACGATCAACCAATTTCAAACTGACAATTTGCACTTTTAGTTAATTCAAAAAACATTCGAAGTTTTGGTTGGCCAGCCATACCTACAATGCAATTTAAAGGTGCTTAATCTGTGCATAGTTTTGCGTAATTCTACTCCTTGTTAAGCTCCATGCTCCTGCAGCACGAAAGAGCAGCTGCAAGCGTCAGTTATGTTAGGTTTTTGGCACCACGTTAGCTGAAAGTTTGTGCACAATGAATTCATGCATGGAGCTCTGAGCATCCTGGTAGGACAGCGGTGCTTAGTTCTACTCTTTTCGGAGCTTCAGAGATGCTTGATTTGCACAATTACGCATGCATTGGGCATGATACCACCTGTGACGAAACTTGTAGTACTTGGAACATAAGGGCAGCATGAAGAGGATGCCACGTGTGCTATCTGCACCTTGGACGAAACAACCTCTGGCCCTGTACTTATTGAGGAACCACTAGGTATATACCATATGCTGCTGTGTATAATAAAGTAGAACACCACCATTACGTTCCCAGGTACTGCGTTTTCTTGGCTGTTGCATTTTCACAAGCCAGTCCCATCCAAGCTAGCATAAACTACTAATATAAACTTCGCTGTTGCATCAGAACTGCACCAACTTTCTAACATGCTACTTTGTGAACGTCACTTTGCGGCTGTGATTTTCTTCCACGTGTCTGCATTTAGCACGGAACGGAATGACGTCGGAATATCGGCCAAAGTGAAAACTCGACTCCACTGGCACCGGGCTGCCAACATGTTCGGTGGGTTCTGTCATGTTGCACTCACGCCGATCATGTTTGAGGGAGGCGTGAATTTTGCTGCGGCTGTTGGTGTGGTTCCATCGCCGCTGCAGCACGAGAGCAAATGACCAAAGGCGCAAAAACGAAACTATGCCGCTACAAAGGCCGCGGGGGCAGTGCTGCAGAAGCTGTAGTTATGGGGTTGGCCCTGATGCATGTTTCTGTCATCCGCATTTTCCGTGTCGCCTCTAACTTAAAAACACAACATTTCGACTGCAATAGATGAAGACTGTGTAGGATTAAATATAAGAGCGCACTTTGCCCGCCCTCTTCGCTGCTGCGTCCATTCAACCAACAGTTCCTCAGGCCGATGGAGAGCCATCGCAGAGCATTTAGGATTTTCTGTGCACACGAACGATTGCGACAGCCACAAAGCCTTGCAAATTCCAGATACGCATTGTCCTCACTAGAAATAATAAAAAAAAAGAAGCCTCATCTGCCCATTTTTCTCACGTGCACTTCCCGGCTGCTCCCCCCCCCCCATAACCCCACAGTCTGAGAGTAACATGTAAAAGTTATGTTTAGACATTTTTTTTAATGGCAAGAGCTAAGGTGCCGTGTTCTAATCACAAGGAGAGACCCCTCTCACCGAAAACAAAGCTTTCACAAGCGGGAAAAAAAAAAGGAAAACATAGGTGTTGCCCTTCCCGGCTGATTTCCCAAGAAAAACGCACGTGTTGACACCGATTTTTTTGGCATGAATCTCAGAGGCTATGCTACATCCCCATTCACCTCAATACGGCGGCAGCCAGTCCTCTTCGTTAAGGATGTCATGAGTTGAAATCATCTAGAGGGAGGATATTTAAATCTAGTTTTCTCCGGCGATAAATACATCTTTTCTGCCGGAAAAATGTCAGCATAGCCAGAGAGAGCCAGAGAATCAACTTTCCAAGTGCACCTCTTAGGCGCCCATTCCTGCATTCCGTGTCGTAGTTGTCGGTGTAACACGCCACCTGACAGGTAGTGGCAGAGTGAAACGCCACCTGCCACAGCAAGCGCGGAGGAACGGACAATCAGAAGGTGGCTGCCACCAAAAGATCCCAGAGGGTGGCTAGCAGCATAGCACGCCAACCATGGCGTGAAAATACGTGAAGGGCTAAGCTCAAATTTCACGTTACTGGCCATCATAATCGTTCATCAATTCTTTCACTGACACAAATAATCGGATCGAGATGTGCTCCGTGTGCCTTCAACTCTAAATTTTGCTCCTCAAAGTTAAGGCCTGTCTATCATGGGAGCCAAGTTATTAACCCATATATGCTGAAACTTCAGGAATTTGATAAATATAAATATTTTTAGGCATGAAATGCTTATTTCACTTCAGAATTAAGAATCATCCTTTGATTGACGGAAATATTTTTGCCAACACCGACTTTCGAGGCATTTTATAGTGTAAGCTATTAGGCAAATTCACTACCAGTAACATGTTGTAAAGCTCCACAAAAAGTGGTATCCTACATATAGGATGCTAGGCATATATGGGTTAAAGACTGTAGATCGATCTCGAACACCTGGAATTCTGTACACAAGCGCTTCCATTTCGCCTTCTGCACAGCGCAGTCACTGCAGCTCTGGTGCTGGGGACTGCGGTCAACACCAGAGTGTCAATTACCGACCGTGGAAGTCTAGGCTAGACAGAACAGCGGGTGCAAACAGGCACCCTCCTGTTCACACCATTTGTGCATTTGCAAACGGGCATCACCTTGCACAGGGTGTGGCCGCAGGGCGTGGTCACTGGCTCACAGGCCAGCTCCTGGCAGCAGACGCACGTGAAGACCTCCTGGACGCGGTCCAGGAATGCCACCCGGCCCTCAGGCACTGCTGCCAGGCACTCACTCCAGAGGTGCTCATTGCACCTGTCAGCGTCAATAGGCTCGCGCACCGATGGCTCCAGGGCCCAGGAGGTGCCCGGACGCCGCTTCTTGGGGCTGGCTGCACCATTGCCTGAGCTCGCTGCAAGGCCCAACATAGTGCTCACCTACCGTCACGAAAGGTAGACAACCAGACTAGACACAAAGGGCAAGACAAATGAGACTGCTGGCTAACAACCACATTTCACAATGCGAACAAACTTTCAGCGCTAGCCATAGCCTAGTTCCCTTGTTTTGCGCTATGTCCATCATCATTGGCTTGTTCCCACGTCGTATTTCGCAGCGAAAAGATAGCCAACTAGGAATCCTTTAACGTTATCACGTGGGCATCAAGCAAATGGCAGCACAGCGGCCTATGACGAGGCGAGGCTGCGGAATGGGTGACAAAACGCACGTGGTCACAAAGTGCATGCCATTTGCTGCTTGTTCTGCCACTCTACTTTTTCACACAGCACTGCAAGAATGTTCACTAAAGGGCACTAATGAAAAACACCAAACTAAGAAATATGGACAGATCACTCCTAAGAAACACTGCCAACATTTCTCTGGGCAGGAAGATGGCCACATTGCTGAAGAAGTTGCAAATTAAATTTCCAGAACCCTTCCGCACTAAATTTCTTGCTACTTTCAGTCACAACTATGCCATTTTTATAACGTAGTTGTGCCTACGGCCAGCCAGAGTGTCACATGGCATTTTGTTGGCCTAGCTGCAGTGGCGATGGCAGGCTCAGCTGGGAACCCTCCAGCTAGATCATGAGCTGCATTTTATGCAACAGCGTAAGGGCCCCGTTCTTCAGGAAAGCCAGCATCGGCGTTTCTGTTACTGAAAAATCTGGATTGGTAGAAAAAGTGGCTCCCATAAATGACGCCAGCCACACCAGCGATGCATTGGATCTTCAGTGGTTGGAGTAACCATGATCAACGCACCAAGCACACAGGCAGTCAGACGCCGTCTTCCACCTCACTCTAATATAAACACGCAGAAGAACATGACTCACGCTACTATAGTAGGATACAATCTAACCCTGCAGCAGAGCTCTGCTGACATTCAGAACTGCTGCACAGAATTCCTTCATGACAAAAATGTAGTCCGTTGTTAAAAATTTTCTTATAACCTAAGCAAGAAACTAATGCCCAGACAAAATTGTAAGCTCAAGAATTTTGATGCCCCTGGCTTGTTTAACGCAGTCAAACATTAAAAAGCTGATTCTGTTCAGTGTTGCAATTGGTCAGCGGAGTAACCCAGGACGTTGCAGACCATGGCCCTGTGTTACCAGTGGCTGTATTTTTAGGTTGTATCCTACTACAGCGTCACCTCTCAAGTTGCTACTTCGTATCCCCTGACCCTTAGGTTATGAGTCAGACACGCTATGCAGAGGCCACTCAGGCACGTTGGTATGGCTTGGTTAAAGCGGGGCTTTATATGCATGTCGTGTAGTCTTTCACATATGATTGTGACTGTGAAAGAGGAAACAGTGTCTGTGTCCGCGTGGGCAAGAGGAACCGCTGTCGCACCATACGTACCCTTAGAAGAAGAGCTTAAGTGTCCCCAAACTTTTTGTGGCATGCGTAACTCATTTATAGCGATTTTCCAAGGTCACATATACCGTATTTACTCGAATCTAACGTGCACATTTTTCCGATATATCGGGTCCAAAAATTGGGTGCGCGTTAGAATCGAGTACGACACTAAATCTCCGATATCATATCGCCATCGGCATTTCAAAATGGCCGCCTCGTACGCACTTCGAGCCTATCTGTCTATGCCTAGCCAGCCTAGCTGCAGTAGCGTCCTCCTCGTGCTTGGTCTACCCGTTTTCTGCGTTTGATCTACCAGCATAGACGTGCCGACAGCGAAGATACGCCGAGTTCATCATGATGCCGTATTTAAAAGGAAAGTCATCATGCGTGCAGAGACGACGGAAATCGGGCCGCATCACGCGCATTTGGAGTTCCAGAAACATGCGTGCGGGACTGGCGCAAGCAGAAGGAAAAGATTTTCGCCAGCAAGGCTACACGAAAGGGTTTCAGTGAACCGAAGCAGGGCCGGTTCGCCGAAATAGAAGAGCGGCTCGCAGAATACGTGCAAGAGCAGCGAGCGGCCAGTGATGATTGATCTGCTCAAAGTCCGGGCGATGCAGTTAGCCCTACAAACGGGGCTCACGCGGAGCGACTTCAAAGCGAGCCGGTGCTGGCTGTCAAATTTTATGAAGAGAAAAGGGTTTTCTCTTCGAAGGCGGACGGGGATATGCCAGAAGTTGCCCGAGGAGTATGAAGAAAAGCTGCACAGTTTTCATCGGTACGTTTTGAATTTGCGCCGCAGGAACGGCTACCATCTTGGCCAGATTGGAAATGCCGATCAGACACTGCTCTACTCCGACATACCTGCCACCACAACTGTTGAAAAGAAGGGGGCGAAGCAAGTGCGCGTGTTGTCTTCCGGCCACGAAAAAACACGCGTCACAGCAATGCTTTGTTGCACCGCGGATGGACACAAGCTGCCCCCGTATCTTATATACAGACGCAAGACGCTCCCGAAAGGAATCGTGTTTCCGAGTGGCGTGATTGTGCGCGCAAATGAAAAAGGTTGGATGACGACGGACTTGGTCGCCGACTGGATCGATCACGTCTGGCGCAAGAGACCCGGCGGCAGTTTGGGCCTGCGTGCGATGCTAGTGCTTCACGCGTTCAGGTGCCATCTCGACGAACGCATCAAGGACAAGCTCGCTGTGTACAACACCAACCTTGTCGTGATACCCGGCGGCACGACATCGCAGCTCCAGCCGCTCGATGTTTGTTTAAACAAGCCGGTTAGAGACAGGATTCGGGCGCTCTACACCGAATGGCTTGTGAATGGCAGCCATGAATTCACTCCCAGCAACAGAATTAAGCGTCCCTCGCTGCAAGACTTCACTGGATGGGCGAAAGATGCGTGGTGCACGATACCGTCTGCCATGGTCAGCAAGGCCTTTAAAAAATGTGGTATATCGAATGCCATGGACGGCACCGAGGATGAAATGCTTTGGTCCGTCGACAGTAATAAGGAGTTGTCTGACAGCGACGACGAGTGAAAACAATCTTGGCAAGATAAGCCGTTTCCTTTTGTGCGTGTGTGTGTTTTATTATCGCAACTTTAGCGCATCGAGATTAAACCTTTGTTTTTCCAAACGAGACAAAGTTGTATTAGTGTATGAAAGCGTGAGGTGCGAGGTACTTTTTTTTTTTTTTTGCGAAGGAAAACGGGTGCGCGTTACAATCAAGGAGCTTTTTTTTCCGGGGGGAGGGGTCACGAAAAACGGGTGCGCGTTACAATCGAGGGCGCGTTAGATTCGAGTAAATACGGTAATCCGCCCAGTGTCGACTTTGTCACGGATAAATCCATGTCCCGTGAACATGTGGACGTCACCAGGATGGTCTTTTTGACAACAATAACAGCACAGCAGCGAGCGCAGTGATGTGGTGTACAGTAGAACCTCGGTTATATGACATTTAGGGGACCACGTGAAACCGTTGTATAATTAAAAATCTTGCAACGAGTTCACTAATTTATCTACAGTCGACCCCCGCTACAGTGAACTTCGCTTCAATGAAATATTTCCAAGCCCTCGTCAGCTCGTCATATAACGTAATGGAGCAAATTTCTCATCACAACGAACCATTTTTGGGACGCGCTTCCGTTTCAACGAAATTTTTCCTATGCGAAGCTGAGTTTAAAAAATCTATCTTACAATAAAACAAGCATATCGCCGCCCAACCGTGTACTTCCGTAGGTCCATGCTGCTTTGTTTCACTAAACTTTCGCTGGAACCAACTGAACCACTCATTCAAACGCACATGAAGACCGCCTGCTTGGTGGTGATGACAACCGGGCTGGCTGCCTTGCAACAAGGCGCGGGTGCAAGCTCCCGTTTTCTTCCAAGCCACAGCCACAACCAATCTGTCGTCAAAGGAAGCAGCAGCCTGGCAACAGCAGCAGCGCGTTTGCCCTAGTTTTTTTCACTTGTGCTTGTGCGCTGCAATTGACACGAGCATGGTGACTCTGTCTAGGAAGCGGAAGTTCCTTTCTTCCGATGAGCTGAGTGATGAAGCCATACTTGTGGGCGTTGCAGCGACGTATGATCGGATGATGACAGCGACGCAGAGGATTTAGCACCACCATCTGCACTAAAAGTGATGGAAACATTTCATGTGCTCCCCAGATTTGCTCACTATGACGACGTCACGATGCAAATGCTCACCGAGTGCGAGTCACGCCACGGCACTCGTGGCAAAAAAAAAAAAGAAGCAGGAGAAGCTGACCGACTTCTTCGGAAATAAATGATGTTTTGGCACTATGTTGTCCAACCTAACAGTGTTTTTGGGCTGTTTTCGCCTCAACGAAATTTTTCGCGTGCCCAGTCAGTTTCGTTGTAGCGAGGTTCAACTATACTTAAAAAAATAAAGCTCTTTTTTCCCGTGCGTTAAAAAACCGCTCATTTTTGTTCTGCGAGAATTAGTTCTCAGAACGCACGCAGCCAGGCTTTTCAGCTCTGAAGAGGTGGCTTTAGACGAGGCATGCTAGTGCTCCCGTCCCTGTGCATTAAGTATCAGCAGAAGCACCTAGAAAACGATTTGGACGAACCGCCAGAAATACAGTTCTCCAACTCTTTGAAGATGTTTCATAGTGTGACCATGCCAGCGACATGTCTTTCTGTTCAGACTTCCTCTAGAACAGTTGTCATTCCGCGGCAGTAGGCAGCAGTGTCTGTACTAGGAATTCACATCATGAAAGAAAAAAGAAAACTCAATGTTCACCTGCGACACGAATGCATCTGCGGTGTGCTTTCTGGAGCAATGCGCAGCCTGTTGGGTGACAGTGCGCTGATTGCTCCTGGCTCGCTCGGCGTCGCTAGGCCTAAGATGCTCTGCACTGAAGCTGCAGCGGAAAGCCCTTTCGAACTAGCCACAGATGATCACAGAAATGTCTAATCTTGCTACTACCTCTACAATAAATTCATGCTGCTAAAAACATACAGTTGATTTCTCTACTGCCTTCATCAGTGAAGTGCGCAAAAAACTGGGTCAGGCGAGCTGCCTCACACAAACGGCTGTGGGTCACCTGCGCGGAGCCCCGTGTCCAAGCCGTCGGCACAACTGTCATTACAGGCCGTAGTGCGCTCGATCACATCGTTGTGCGCACATCTCTGTCTTGATTCCACCCTGGATGGAACCAGCTTGGTTGATGTTATATTGCCAATAATGAGCTGGGCCAGCGCCTGTCATTCCGCACGGTTCCTACCAGCCGTCATATGAACCAGGGTGTGCATATTTTTCCGTCGTGAAATGCGGGTCATTGCATGAACGGGGAACGTATAATGAGGGTTTCTCTGTACCCCTATTTCTGTGTCAAGGGAAAGCAAAGCAATATGTTCGGCACAAACATGGATGCACATTTCTGCAGTGTTTTCTTCATAGCCCAGAGTGACTTGCTGAACTGGTCGTTGCAATCGAGAAATTAGTGTGTTGTGTGTCTATGGATGTGCGCCTGTTAGAGACAGATTTTTGGAAAATAAATGATCAAGGACTACTCAGTACAATCTGTCAATGATCTCGCCTGATTTGACGACAACAAAGCTTCTTATTTAGCAATATTTTTCATGGGTCCTGTGAATTTTGTTGTCGCAGGATTCGACTGTATTAGTGTTAATTTTTTTATTCATTGAGAGGTGTGTAGCCCACACCATAAGTAATATCCATATCAATTTTTTGAATTCCGAAAACCCAGTTACTCTTGGTGCTGTGACACAACAAATTTTGCCTACACTGTGCCGAAGTACATGTGCAATTGAAAAGCTTGCAGGCAAAGCAACTCCTCCAGTGCACGCAACTCGTTGGGCTACATAACTGTGTTTTTGAAATTCTAAAAACTGATATGAATATTACTTACGATGGGCTAAATGCCTCTGAATAAATAAAGAGCCTAATGTAATAGTTAAGTTACACAGTTTACTCAATATTACTTAACCACCCTGCTGGTTAGCATGTCAGCTGTATTCTGATGAGCTATACCACTGACAATACTATGCTGAAAAAAAGTGCTCTTCTAATTCAAAAAGCCTATATTTTTAGGTGGGAAACACTCTGTATATGCTGTGTTCATCTCTGTTCATCTTCCTTCACCTTCAGTGCACACACTGCTTCCTCATACCATGAGAGTTGGCTGCATAAACTATGATGCTGCAAGTCAGATTCTTGCATGGTTGAAACGCAGAGAGCAGGTCGCAGTACAGAAATGTGAGTTTGCACTGACAAGACACTTTACCTCTTGAGCGCTTGCCTTTCCCTTTGGCCGCTGTGGCATCGTTTTCCGAGCCCGAACCGTTGGCTTCACCATCCTGAGACTCCACGTAACCCTCAGGGTACTGCGCACAAAGCACACACCAAGAATGAGCTCTGAAGAATGCAGACACGGAACAATCTGACAGACAAATGCAAGCAGGCATTCCACTTGCCATAGGTAGGTTGCAGTAAATATAATTCGGAGCTGAACATGACGCGAAGCATATGCCGCACCGCTCAGCCTTAAAGTGGACAGAGAGGTTTGCTGTCTCCACTCATGACACCCACTGAGTTCTATGGGATGCGCCTAGCAGAGTGAGCCCCCCAAGTCAGTTTGCACCCAGTGCAAGCATCTGCCACACTGCACTACCTGTCCCGAAGCTTTTTTGACTTGAAAGCATTTTTGCACCAGAGCAGTCGACAGCAAGTGCAGCCTCCCAAAAGAGCAATGCCACAGGTGAGCAAGGCTTACGCGATTGCAGCCATTTTTTCATTGTTCCAATGCTTTCCATTCCGCTGTCCATGCGCTACCTCACTCCAGGATGCAAAATGACTTTATCATGCTCTCAGTGTTGTTGCTTCTCAAGGACAATTTATGGCACAAAGCTAATGAGCCAGCTCATCTCAAAATTGATATGGTGGGGTAATCTGGGCATTAAAAAAGTTTGAGACGTGGGTGTTCGCCGCCACCGTGACTGTCATCACTGACCACAATCCGCTCTCCTTTCTTACGAGCAGTGTGCCTCAAAGTGCAAAGCTTGCGCGCTGGGCTCTTGCGCTCCAACGCTACAATGTTACCATTGAACATTGCAGAGGAGCCGACCACGCTAACGCAGATGCCTTGTCTAGAATACCCAACGCTTGTTGGGATAGTGCACTGGCTGACGTCCCGCAGTGACCGCTGGGGATAGTGGACCAGGGAACTGTGTGCATGGACAACAAACTGTACTCGTTGTACTCAAGAAAAGCGCACGTCGATCGAACGAAAGTGTGGGATTTCTGTGCGTGTTTTTTTGTCTATATTTTGTGGACCTTAGTAGCATGTATCTGTGTGTGTGACAAAGGGTTGCAGCATGCGGTCTCGCAGGCAGATGCCTTGTCTAGAATACCCAACGCTTGTTGGGATAGTGCACTGGCTGATGTCAAGCAGTGACCGCTGGGGATAGAGGACCAGGGAACTGTGTGCATGGACAACAAACTGTACTCGTACTCAAGAAAGGCGCATGTCGATCGAACGAAAGTGTGGGATTTCTGTGCGTGTTTTTTTTACTATATTTTGTGGACCTTAGTAGCATGTATCTGTGTGTGTGACGAAGGGTCGCAGCATGCGGTCTCGCAGGCTCCGGTTGCTTGCTCGTGCAGAGGTACTCAACCGCCACTTGCCGAACCCTTTTTGTTGTTTGTTGTCTCGGCTTATCTCTGAATAGATTTGCCGAGTCTTGGGGGGGGGGAAGGTGTAGGGTTCGGCGCGCTGTCGCATCTTTTTGTACATGTGTTGCGAATATTCCGGGAGAGGGCAGTGACCTAGGCTGCGCGTCCGGTTTTGTTTTATTTTGTTTTGCTTTGGTGCACGCCGTTAGAAGGGGACTCATGCCTTTTTGGTTAGCCTCCCCATTCGTCCTTGCGGTTTCCTTCGCCGCTCCGGACGGCGGGGCTATCTGCCGGCCTCGACCTTGGACCCCTGTCCCCTTGGCGGATTGCGAGACCACCTAGGGAGCAACTTGTGGGTAAGGGAAAAACGCTGACATCAGTTCTGAGCTTTCCTATTCGTCATAACTGATGACCCGCAATTAGCAGTTAATTTTTACATGTGGAAAGGGGCGCGGGCATCTTCGGGGTGTACCCGCGAAGGGAGCCGTGCCGGTGGGTTTTTTGTCTCTAGCTACTCCTATCTGGCAGGCGCTCGGTCTGGCCGAGTGCGGAGGGAGTGACCGTGAAGAGCTAGTGCGAGGCGCGCCAGTTTGACTGTTGGGACGCGGTGTCCCTCGCCTCTGTGCAGGCGGTCGGCTAGGCCGGCCGCGGATAGTTGTGGCCGTATACAGACATTTGTTTGTACTCATCTGTAAATAGCCTGTATAAAAGTTCGTTTCTCTATAAATCGCTTCGCCTGTAAGTCATATCATCGAGAAGCCTTCAAGCGGTGCATCCAGTTTCTGGAAATCACCGGACCAACACCACCGGCAAACCTTTACTCCGATGTACCTCAGGAGTTCAGAGCTCGGTCAGAACTTCTGTTTACATTTGGACGACATCGAGGCCGCGATCCTGAAATCCGCACTCGCGAAACGTGTTCAAGGAAAGCTGGACCACATTTTCCAGCGTCAATAAATAAATCTGCCCACATCTGTGCCTTTTTTTCCCCATAGTCCAGATATACAGAAATAGCGGACATAGTGAAGCGATTTCCGATTCCCGCAGACTTCGTTAATACCAGGCTAGACTGTATTAGTATTTACACACAGAAATACATGATGGACTCTCACTTTGTTTATGTACAGCTTGGTTCTAAGGCAACTTGATCTGGCCTCATAGAAGGGCACTACTTCTTGAATTAGCATAGAGGATTTCTTTTCGCATTTCACTCTTTCGAGCTCTTTATTTACGCAATGATTCCCTGTTCCATTAACGACAGATGTGCATGTGTCATGCCATCTGCCAGCAAGGAATCAAAATGCAAATGCAGGCTGATTAATAATGGTGAGTGTGAGCTTGATTGTGAGCCTAGCGAAATGACTTCGGCGTCTAATGCTCCTGTTGCCGACACTTGGTACTACTCTGCTGGCACAAGATGCAAGATAATTGAACATACCAAAGGCGAGGAATAGTAAAAAAATTTGAGCGAACTAGATAGCGTACTTGATCCAAACGCGCCTCGAAGAAGTGTACCGGAAAAGGTGGACCGGCCAGTGTGGGTGCTACCGGAACCCAGTCTATGCCAATGGCATGGATATGGACGCTGGTGCCATTAAGAGCTAAGACATTTTGCGTGCTTGCTTGTTGAGGTCTCTCACATAGCCTTCAGAGCAACCACAACAAACTGACCTGCATGCAGAGGCCCAGTTTCTCGGCGGCTTGCTTCCCAGCTTCTGTCCAGGGCGCAGGGCTCTTATCGTCTCTCCGCAGCAGGTAGCGCCACACAAGGAAGCCAGATTTGCCCTTTTCTGGCCAGTACTTGACCAGCTGCAAAAACCACAGGTGCAACACAGTCACAGTGGTCCTGCACACAATATCACTATGCAGACTGCCAAGTGCTTTTTCACTATGCAGTTGCACTACGCTAAACTACAGATACGTCGACCTGCTCGTAAAAGAAAAAAAAAAAAGAAACATCCTTACACGCCAAACGAGAGTTATAAGGCCCATTAATTGGAAAGGAATTAGAATTGATTCAAAATCCTTCAGGCTTCTTCAACACCAAGCAATTCATTTTGAAATGCAGTGCACTCACGAATGGCATTCAGGAATTTTAGGGCTCTAAGGTACACAGAGCTAGCTTTCACCTTTTCTTCACATGTGGCATAGATTACAGGGTCCAGAACAAATGATTGAAATCCAGCGTGATAAGCGCAGTGTGAGTCACACTTGTGTGCAGCATATTTCTTGCAGCTGCTGGGTCTCCTTCCCAGGTGAAGCAGCCACAACTTAGGAGTTTCTAACATTGTGCAGAGTGGCTACGGCAACCTTGGCAGACAGCAAACCTATCCAGAAGGTGCAACATCCTATGCACAAGTATACTAAAGCTCCAGTATTTGAACTTCACTCATGTGAGTGCCCAGCAGGGAACTTGAGGACAGCATCACCAATAGTCATGCCGTAACTCTTACCTTGTCCTCGAACAGACCTGTGTACAGTCTGTGTCATCCCTGTGTTCAGTGCTCAAGCAGTGTGCGTCAAGCAATAAAAATTAAAATTAAAAAGTAGCCCATGTTTTCTGAGCAAAGCGTCCGTGATCACCTTGCTTGCAAGTCTATGGGGCTCTACTCACGCACAAGCGTTACCTCTAAATCGTAGAAGCTGCAATAAGGTGTCAGTTTTTGTGCTGAAAAGTGCACCGCTCAAGCACTCTAAACATGGTGATGCCCTCGCTGGTTCTGCCCAACCCCATACACTGAGGCTGCCAGCACGAAAAGGAGGTGTTGGGTGCAGCAGAAAATGAGGTTAGAAAATCCACTGGTAGTACAGAGGACATCATTGATGGAGTAATATCATAACTAATTATGTCTTTTTAAACAGGCCTATCTACATGCTAAAGATGGCGCAGTGTACTCCGGTTAGTTCTATCCGCACCTGTTAGCTGGTTCTACAGGAACAAGAAATAAATGTTGGGTGTAGGAGAAAATGGCGCACAAATGAGGTTAATAAATTTGCTGGCATAGTTAAAAGCACAACATCGCTGATAAAAGTAATGCCATAACTCGAAACGTCTTCTCAAACAGGCCTACGTACACATCGTATAATAACGGCGCAGCGTGCCCTCCTACCTGCACCTGTACACGTTCTATTCAGCCCGACACAATGATTACCAGTGGGAGAAGCCGTTCTGTTGCAGTGGACTGCACTCAGTACAGCGCACGTTGGTAGCAAGGATGTCAGTGTCACAGCAATCACCTTTTCCGAAATGTATAAGTCTCCATGCAGTCTGCTGTGGAGCCAATCCTGTGCTAGCATGCTACAACACACATCCTTTGCTCTCCATCACTCTCCACGTGAGGCAAGGAACCCGTGGGAACAAGCAAGCATCTCTGAATGACCCCCAACACCTGCCTCCATCCCGTTCACACCATGGGTCGCAGCATCATCTGAGTCATGGCAGAAGCTGCCACTGTCCTGATATCAACTTCATCACTTGCCCAGCCTCCGATGCTCTTTTCGAGCCACTAAGATTTCCGGGAAGGAAAAGCAAGCCATTAACTCGAGTGGAAAAACAGTGAGGTACAGGAAGTGCCTAGCCAGTCTAACCCACCAAACTTAACCTAACTGAATTCAGAATGGCACCTTCTGCAGTGGCAAAGAGATGGGTGGTTGTGGAAGTGATGCTCACTTGCTGCTATGGTAGGTTGAAAAATTTAACTTCAGGATTCCACTGTGTTTTGCTGGCATCCACTTCAGCCTGAAAAATCGACCTTTCAAGACTCCATTAGGTACAAAATACTCGTAGTGAATACGCTATAAGTTCCCATGAGGTATATGACGATTCCCCAATAAAGCCGGACAGCCACAAACCTTGTAAATTCCGTCGTAGCGGTAGCCGTCTTCCGGGCAGTACTTGGAGTGTTTTCGGCCCTTGAAGCTCCTGATGACTCGCACCGGCTTGCCTTCTTGCCAATTCTTGGCCACAGCACCTTCCTGGCTATTTACCGGTGCTGCACAGTTACGTGCAAGGGACCTACAGGACACCAACAAGGCTCGGCTTAACACATCTCCAAGGACTTGCACTGGACGTTGCAGCAGTCTTGAGGCAAGTGGTCAGGGTTTCCACCAGTGGGCTGTGCAGAACCCAAGTGCCTTTATAAGACTGCTCTGGAGACAGTACATGCAGTGAGCTTTAATGTTCTGCATTTGGAATGCACTTTTTATTACCAATAAAAGGATGTCCACCATTAAGCCGCATGCACCTTCAACATCTTCAAACCACAGATGTCATTTATAGCCCACAAAAACCATTTAACTGCCACTATATCTTTACAACAGTTATGTGCTAGTGGTGACATAATAAAACTTCTGCCGTGATTAGTCCATCAATGCCTTCCATACCATGTGTATTCAAATTGAGCATTTCCACCAACGGTGCAGAACATTCAACCCACTTCTAGCCATTTCTGAATATGTAACAATGTACTGCGTATAGATTGAAAATTAACACTCCAATTGTATGTTTAGTTTTGCTAGCTTCTACTGAATGGGTTTCCTTTTCTTAAACTTTCCTTGAACGCTCTCAGAGTGGTATGACTGCATCAAGCAACTTCCCATTCCGTGCCAAATGCACTAAAAAACGGCACTTATTTTGCGATTCCAGGGCACTGACTGCTGCTTTCTTTAATGAAAACAACAGTAATGGGTCCAATGATGACATCCATTCAGCATTTTCTTGATGTCAATAAGCACGTTAGCCTCAGTCGACAAGAGAAAAGCCTAAGCACAAGTCTCATGGCACAGACAAGCATCAAAACTGCAAGCTCTGTTATGAAAAGTGCAAAGCTCAACATTCCAAGTAAAAATCTTAAGCGGGAATTGAACTACGATTAAAACTGGTTCCAGCTGCAACTAGCTGAGAGACACTGGGTTCCAGTTGGGAGCCAAATGGGACGAATTGGACCCATTTGGGGGACATCTTGGAAGTAAAGTGGTTTCATTTGGAAGCCAAGCAGAAAGCAAAAGCTGTAACAAGCATTTCTTGCAATGCCTGTCAGTGTTTATGAGATTTTATAGCCCTTAGGATTTTAGAGAATTGCACTGTGGCCACAGGAACCAATCTTCTCTGCTGGTCAGAAAGTTTTAAACTGAGACTTCAGCAATTTTCCATACAACTTTACCCCAGCTAATACCATACCAAATGTATATCCTGGAATTTTTCATTCCCAGAATCTATAAATTGATTTTTCTTCCAAATAATCTTATTGGTCACAAAGTTTGTGCCAATTACTTTTTTCCTTAACAATAGACTGGGAATATCCTCATGTTTTCCTTAAGCCCTTGAAAAGAGATCCCGTTAGGTGCTAAAACCAACTGATGTAACTCAAAACTGGGTACTTGTAATGCGAATGCAACAATACAAAAAATGTTAGCCGCTGGAGAACAAATACAGGTGGGGTGCATTGACACATATACGAAATGGCCTTTGCACCAACGAAGTAGAAATCAAGTTCATAAGTAGGTACTAAAGCTCCCTCATCTTAAAGCCTCGTTTCCATTTGTGTTGTTCACATTTCATTTGTCGCTGATACTACACCGTAATGTACAGTGTGGCTACCAGATTTTTGGAAATTTTCCCCAGCTATTTTTGTAATTTGTAATCTATGGCAATAATGGCCCAGTTTGTATTCCATACTGAAATTTACTAAGTGTACGTTGAGAAAAAGAGTTCATTGCTATGTCCTAGAAAAAAAAGAAGCAGGCAATGATGCAAAAACAAAATGTGTTCTTTTCCATACTTGAGGAACTTGTGTCAAGACAGACTGGCTAGGCTAGGACATTTAAGATATCTTGTGAAAAGTATGTAAAAACCCCAGTGTGAGCTCAGGTCGTATATAAATAATAATCGTGCTTACTCTCTTTGTAAAAAAGTGCAAAAAGCAGGTGGTACTGTATTTACATAAATGTAAGTCGAGTTCGTTTATACTTGGACTTTAATAATAGAATGTGATAGCATTATCCTGCGGCCGCCGCTTACCATCAGCCGCTATCGGGTGCCGCGCGCTGGCGTGCCCGTGCGCACATTCCAAAATGAAAATGTATTAAAGGGACACTGAGGAGAACCCTATCAAAATTTTTGTGTTAGCAATATCTGATAGTTCGGCATTTCATGGCTTTGTTGACGCTTGTCCGGGAGAGAGAGATGCATTTATTTCAAAGAAATTTGGATTCGAAGTTCAAAAATTTTTTCCCAACGCTTCGATTCAAACTCGAGAACTCTTATGACGACACGGAGAACTCTTATGACGACACAGAACGGAGACTCCGTGATTTCTGGCGGCTAGCGCTGCGGTCTAGCAGCTGCCGAAATGAAAGCTACCGCCGCCGCACGTTGAAGGCATCTATCGGAGGTGGCCACCGTCGCTTCGTTTACGTTTGCACCGGCGTCTTGCCAGCGTTACGATAGATCCCGTTCCTGCATTTCAGCGACCTCAGCCCCACAGAGTGTGCGATGCTTTTGAGGGAGCACGGTTAGGTTAGGCGCCGGCGGGTGGTTTCCCCCTTCCTCAGAGAGCAGCCGTTGCAAACTAAATATCATAACCCCAGTGCGGGGAGTCGCGAGGGGTGCGTTGCGCCCATCGGAGGCTGGCCGGGGCTTTGGGGCCAATGGATTGTGATTCCTTGAACGGAGCGGTTGCACGGCGCAGCAGGCAGCGTCGAGGTCTCCCACAGTTGCATGGGCCAAGTTATTTATTTATTTTTTGCTACAAAAAACAAATGGGCGCTCGAGGGCGGTCGCGTTTAAAGTCGGCGGCTTGAAACCAAAGCCGGCGCACGACGCTTCAACGGCTTCCGCTTGATCCAACGGGTCCACTGCATCTGGCTCTCTCGCCAACTTGCATGTACCTTCAGATATGCACTGTGAATGGATTAAAATAGCCGAGCTCGAAAAGAACAGCTCTGCCGAACTGCCGCAGCTATTGAATATAACGCGCACCTCGCCGCGGAGCCAAATCAGTCTGGCCGGGCTGGCGGCGGCTGGCGCACTCGGCGCGAAATAGATACATGCTCCAATCTCCCCGCCAATGCGGTCAGAGTGCGCCGAAGCCACCGAACGCGTCAGCGGTCAAGCGCAGTTGGAGTATAGAGGGTCTCGCCTTGACCGACGTGACTTCGCCGTGCAGGGCGCGCGCGCCTCGCGCCTCGTCGCAGCATAAACGCTGCCTTAACAGAGCCTGCGCTTAACCGATTACCAACGTATTCAGCGGCGGCATCCATGGGAGCCACTGAAACCCCCCGCCCACTCACTAAATAAAAGAAAAGAAGTCCAGTGCCGAGGTTCGGAATCGAACCAGGGCCTTCGGCGTTTGAGGCGGAAACGCTACCGTTCCGCTACGACGGCTCAAGTTACAGCCGTCAATAAAGGCGCATCTAGTGAATGCATTCTTCTGATGCAGAAATCTCCGTGCTTTCGCTAGGTATATCCTGGCCTAACAGAGCTAGGCCATCAGCAATTTTTCTGAACTGCCTTGTACCTTGTCTCCCGTCCCTAATAAACGATTTCCGTTAAGTAGTTTGAAGTTGACTGGCACAGCCGGGAATGTTTCGCCAGGCAAGCGTGCGAATACACAAGTGCTGCCTTGTACGATCACCGACCATCGTGCCATCATAGCTTTTCATCGACCGCGACGATCATCTGACAAGCCTTAACAGGCTCCTTCAAAGGTTAACTAGCACTTGACGCGGCACTTGGAGTTCCTCTGCTGTTCGGCGCTTGTAAATCGAAGCGCGTCAAAAACAAAACCACGGGGCACGCAAAGCTCATAGATGCGAAGCGGCATAACAAATCGAAACTCTCCTGGCCCCCTGTGGCGCAGCCAAGCATCCGTTTTCTTTGCTTCCAACATTCAGGTTGTCTTTTGCCTGCATTCCTTGTGTGATAAAAGTGCACTATTGGTTTTAAAACAAAACTTACTTCAATATTGATCGGCGCAACCTACCTTTGTCGGCCTCAGAGATTCGCAAAACCAAGTAGGATGGAAAATTCCTTCAAGGTTTCGTCTCTTGTCCTATGGCGTCACCACGCTTGTACTTGCGAAATTGGCCCGTGGTGACGATGCCTGTATTTTGGTTCTTGCTATTTTCTACCTTACAAGAGCTTCGTTTTCAGTAAGAGCGGCGTTTTTGTGATCAGGAGCTGGTATTCTATCGATACAAGCCAACTTCAATTTCTCCTCAGTGTCCCTTTAATCACTGGACTGCTCGTCCACACTTGCACCATCGTCCTCACTAGTGCTGCTGTCGTTATCGCTGCTGTGGTCCCACAGCACATTGTTCTAACGTTGTCGTGCAACGAAATCCCGCACTTTGCAAACAGCCACATCACGACATCGCATGGAACAGCTGAACATTTTGCCTCGCTGCAGTTGCCGCTCTCTGTATCACCTGTTGCGAATGTCGAACTTGCGGCCCGGCACGCAGTTGTTTGTTTCTTCGGCATAAAGAATGACAGTCAAGATGTAGCCGTGAATGAGCGCCAATCGCTTACCGGACCTGGAGCACAATTGACGACTGACAAAGCACTACATTCAAACTTGGGAAACGTGACCGACAGTAGCAAAACACGTCAAAGCCAAAGAGAAACTAGGCATGAGCGGTGTCGGCTCTTCCATCGGCCACCGACACTCCCCGGCGCCGCTGCCATTCCGTGTGGCGGTGCCACTGTGATTGGAACAGCGGCCCTTCCATCAACTATCAATGCTCCCTTGAGCGCCGAGTATGCAGTTGAAAGTAAAAAAAAAAGAAAGCTTAGAAAATGAATGCATTATCGCGCCGCCACCGCTTGTTAGCAGCCGCAATCTGCAGCCACGTGTGGCGGGGGGGGGGGGGGTGCGCGCCGGTTTGCTGCTTATCGACAGCCACCATCGGCCACCTCGAGCGGGGTGGGGATGCTGGTTCTGCGCGTTGACGTAGCACCCGCTCAAGGCCAACATCAAGAGCGATGAGACGGAGCCATGCAGCAGAAATGTAACCATGTGGTAGCATGCCTGATATCCAGTTTGGCTCGCCTTTATTTATGGTGTCATTATTTGGTTTCGATTGTAAGTGGACCCCCCCTTTGGATTTTCAAATTCTGAAAAATGAGTCGACTTACAATTGTGTAAATACGGCATTTTAAATAGGTCCCATCACTCGTTTCCAACAGACTTCATTTGCAAATTGGTTACTCTGCATAAGTTTGCAGAAACAAGACTTTGAAGAAATGTGAAACTTCAAGGAATAAGAGATTTTATTTGAATAACCAGAGGTTTGAATTGTAAGCAGCACACCTTAACATGATCCTAAACTAAACTAAGAGTCTGCTATTAGCAATTACAGTACCATTAGTCTCAAAATAAGAGTGGGCAAATGAAAAGTGTAGGATGAAGCATGCATTGATTTAGGTGCTTGGGGAACCAAAAAGCGTTGTGGGAACCCAGTTCAAGAAGTCCCAGTAAATGGCAGCCTAAACAAACATGCTCGAATTACACAGCTTTCCAGATCCGAGCTTAAAGTTCCTTTCTTACAGCATCTTTGATCAACTCACACTGGGTTGACCCCGAAACCAGCATGGTGTTCTGCAGTGGTGGCATACAAAGCAGGGACAAGATAGAGGACAAGGTGCACCTGCCAGCTCACAGCTAGTGCCATCTTGTGTACAAAAGCTTTGCGACAGGCAGCGCAGTGGCCAGCTTGAGAGAGAGCCGGTCCAGTGCACAAACAGCGAAGTGCACTGGCTGAGTGTTCCACCGCTTCCAGAATGCAAGTCCCTGTCTGCTGACACCACTGTTCATATTTCATTGCCAGGAAATTGTCAGACATGGTAACATGTCGTCAGGCTCACCAATTCTGCCAAACTCTCATTGTTTGGACTTCTCTCCCTAATTAGAGGCAAAATGCCATAAACGCCTGTGCATTGAAATGTGACCTTAAATTAATGCATGCCTCAAATGTAAGTAAACTAAAAATACACTTGTCTAGAAAGTGCGCGTGTCTGCACACATCCGTCGGGCGGTACTCCAACTGCTGCATTCTTGATCAGTGGTGACGAAGAAGAGCCCTATTTATGCGCAAGTTTTGATTTGTGCTGCAACAGCTGTCTTGAAATAACTATAAGCAGACAGTATGTGTAGAGACTTGTCCCAACATGCAATATCACACACAAAACAAGTATACCTCCACAATGTTTTTCAGTTTCAGACTCTCTCCAGGCAGTTTTCCCTAAGCACTGCGCATTCTTTCCACCTCACATGTATGACCTTGGTGAGAGGCAACTGTGAACCATGCACTTCTGCGGCTTGGATGGCGTGGGAAGGCTAGTGTAGGTCCCTTTTGTCTGCTGCGTCAGATTTGCAGGCCAGGATTGCTCCTTGACACAGAGTCGATTTTCTCAGTGTGCTATATGGCGACGAAAAACCACTTTAGCAGGGTGCGCTTCCGGTCATTGAGGATGGCTGCTGTTCACCAGTGCAGTCGATCCAGAATGAAAATGCGCACCCAGGCGCCCCAGTGCAGGTGATCAAGAATGCTATTGGGAATCTACCACAGTTTCTTGCATGTTGTAAATGCGTTTAATCAACTGGCCAAACTGCATGACTTACAAGAGTGTGTAGCAAGTGGTTCAAAAAGAAACAGAGCTGCTAAGTCAGCCATGGCACAAAGCAACACTGTAAACACCCACAGAATTGCTTGTGTCTGTGAGCCCACTATTCAAGCGTAGTTGGAGTGGCGCTACAATTCCTTACTGTCCAAACGCATCTTTGACAAATTAGAATTGCTACTGCTGGAATGCACTTTTGCCCCTATCAAAAACGTCCTTTTAGGTGCGGCTAGATTGGCCGAAATGCCGGAAGCGGATGCAGCGGCTTATCCACTTGTAGAGTACGGTATTGGCCAATTACCAGGTTTACTAGAATGTAACGCAACTTTTTAAACGATTTTTGTCTCTTAAAGTGTTATAATTTGACTGCCCTAAACTAGTGCCACGGTGCAGCCATTTTGAAGGAACTGCAACTTGGTCTCTGTTTACGCAGTTTTGAGATGTTATGCTGGCAACGTGAGTACCATAAAAGCCAGACCCCAATCCATCCAAAGTTAAAGCACCATTTTGTGTGTCCGTTGCGATCCTGTGCCTGTCGCGTTGTGGCCTTCACATGTGGCGTCATTTGCAGTGCAGTTGTTTCGACTATTACGACTTGTTGCAGTCCACACGGCAGCAACATGACGCTCGTTTTCTCCACCCTGCATCAATCCTTGAGTTGGATTCGTTCCGCAGACACATGGCCCCCGAGGACTCAAAAATCCACCTTACTGTTATTTCAGGAGGGATGACATCTGTGCTGCAGCCACTGGACGCCTGGCTGAATAAACTGTTTACGGACAGAGTGCAGAAATTGAACCGAATGGATCCGGGATGATCAGGCCCAGACGCCTTTGGGAAGAATCAAGGGACTGCACGCATCGCAGATTTCTGCGTGGGTGTCTATCGCTTGGCACAGCCTGCCTCATGACACGGTTGTTAGGTCATTCAAGAAATCCTCCATATCGAATGACCTCGACAGTGAATGTTTTTGAAAAGAGGGCGAGTGTTGGCCACAATGTCCATTAAAAGTAGATACTTTTTTTTGCATCTGTTGGTCTCACGTTAGATTCATGGCTTTATTTTTTCCCACGGGGCTGCATGTAAAGTTGCCGCTTGCGTTACATTACAGTAAATGCAGTAGGTGTCACTGAAATAGACATTTTGGAAAAGAATGCAAGTTGGAGCACGAAGTTCCGATGATAAAAAAAAAACATGCAAAAACCACCAGGTGCCAAACAGCATTCACCATGCAGATGACATGCAAGTTTCAATGCAGCATTCCTTTTCCTAGAGGGCCCCTGAGATCAATTAAGAATAAAAAGAAGCACAAATAAAGACAGCATGCAGCTTACAGATTGTAGCGTGTCAGCTTCTGGTCACAGGACTGCTCAGCTGTGCGCTTGTTTCCTGACAGGTCACGGCCACCGCTTCCAGTATACAGGAACTCCTCACCATCGTCCTGCGGGATCACATAAGCACAGCAGGCAGTGGTACTGAACACTGCAACTATTGTTCTAATTATTCATTGGCTACGGCTGGCTATGTTGAATACGGCTGGCTGCTATTCGAGATTTTCATGATGTAGAGGGAATGCCTCAACTGTCCAAGATGAGCTGCATTTGATTCAGCCCTGGTCCAGTGCACCACCTGCACCGGCTCATGTTGTTCTGCTCTCAAGTCCTCGATTCACACTGTCTCCTGCACCGCCACCCTTGACTGAGCTAGGTGCAGTGGTGGTGCCACTATGGCGCAGGGAACCACAGAACCGGCTAGCAAGGAGGTGCAAAGAAGTTGTGCCCGCACAGACGACTCTGCTGATGTGCTGGGTAGCTTGCCATGTCCGTGTAATGGACATATGGATCTTCCCCAAATTTCTTCTTCCCCAGTGCCTCAACTCGAGCTTGGCTCCTTCCTGCATTATGTTCCAAGCGGATTTTACTCAGTACAGTAAAAGCTCTTTAATTCAAACTCGAAGAGGACCGGAAATTTGTTCGAATTAAGCAAAGTTCGAATTATCAAATGGGCCCTAGGATGTGCGGTCACTGCGCCCCACCGCGCAGGCAGAATCCGAAGCAGTCATATATAGACTCGTTATCGCGATCTAGGTGCTACTACGCTTTTGTGGCGGGCGATCCTGAGAATTAAATTCATGCAGTCTTAATGACAAATGGAATAAATTGATTGGCCAGTTAGAAGCCAGAAACAAGTACTAGAATGCACTCACGTATGCAGCGAGCTTTAGTGCTGAATTATAGGACGCTATTTATGCTCCAAAACATGTTTATTTACGGGGAAGGGTTGTGAAAATGAAAAGTAATCAGTGATGAGCATTTACTTGCGTTTTTTCTGCCGAGACCCCATCAGCATCACCTGCAGCTTGCCTAAGAGCTCAAGCACAACGTCCAAGTTCTTACTGGCAGAGAAGTAGCGTGCTGCAACATTGAGTGCCGATGCTACTTCACGTGCACTTGGCGGTGGCATAGGCTCGTCGCCGCAGTCGGGCTCATCACAGTCGGCTGTGCTCACCGCACGTGAGCCCTGCAACGTCTGCTGGGAGCGTGCAGCCTCAATTATATCGGCGTCACTCAAGGGCTCCAACGCCTCCACACTGCTGTCCATGTAGCTCACGGCACCAACAAAAAGCATGACGGCGATGCCCAAACCACCATATTGCGTAGTGCACACCACGCAGTGTTAGCATTACCGAAAAAAAGTAAATAAATGCGTTACTCGTTATGCACAAAAAAAAAAAGGAACGCGTTACCACCCTACGTTAGCTACAAAAGAAGGTAACGTGTTACCCAAAAAAAAAAAGTATTGCACATTACTTTGCTGCTACTCCATGGCCATAAATTTTAATCATGCGTCTTCGTTGCAAGAACTCACGATAACGATTTTATAAAGCTCATATTTCACATAAAACATCTAGCCCAAGCAACGATTTTACCCGAAATCCTGATTAAACGAGAATACTTTGCACAAATGTGCAGGAGATTAGCAATGTTATAATGGCCTAAATTTGCCTGTAGAGCTGCATGTGATGGATTCAAACCATGTGCCACATGGTGCAGCCGTTTTACGAATGTGACATTAAACACAAAATGACACTTCATCATAAATTCTAACTTCACAAAGAAAACATCGCTGAACTCTTAACAAATTTACAATAATTCTGAAAAATGTGATGTTCCGAAATGCTCGGCACGTTTCCACTTTTTAGACAGTTGTGTGTGTTAATGGTTTGGGAAGGTGAGGTAGGTGAACGCAAGTGTGTGAATGCGTGTTCGTGTACGTGTTTCACGATTTATGGGTACCCTGTCTTCAGTGTTCTCCCCACGGTGGGCGGCAGTGGTTTTGCCGCCCACCTCTCAGTCCGACCGCCCGCGTCTCCAACCACCCGCCCACCTCTCGGGCTTAAATTTTGCTACAGTCGGGACTCGGGGGCCACTTTCTGTTGATGTGGACGCTACGAGCGCGAGGCGCCGGCTTCCACAAGTCCATTCTAGTGGACATACGGTCCCTAGGGACTATAGTGGACACAAGCGCGCTGTTCGTACACGCTCACAAACTAGAGACACAGGCTGTACAGCTGGCGGCACGGGTTGTTGTGACTGGGAGAAGGATGAAAAGGAAATTGCACGGGCTTGCCTACTGGCTCGAGCCGAGCCACCACCGCTGCCGCGTGCAGATAGAGAAGAATTAAAAGATAAGAGGAAAGAGAAAAAAGAAAAGAAAAGACGCGCGTCGCAGCAACAACCGTGCCTGCGCCGAAGCGGACGCTGCTGAAAAAAACAGATAAGCGGCCGAAGCCGCGATCGCTGGTACGTCCGGGTAGGTGACCTTCGAGCGCGCCGATACTGATCGTGCTGCTCACGCTTACGGCGGCTTTCTTTTACTTGATTTCATTATTGTTTATGTTTCTGGACAGCTGCATTTTTCTTTTCGTGCAATATTAGCATTAGCACAGCGCCTATTTGTCTTCCGCATTTACACTTTCAAAACGTTCCATTTTTCACCACAGTGCGGCGCCACTGACCGCTCCGCATTCGGACTTGGCTTTGTGCGTTCTAGCGCTAGCGAGGCGTCCTTAGCCCTTAGCGTTCGCATGTGAACGAAACAAACAAAGTATTTGGAGTTGTGCCGTGCGCTGAAGATGGGTCCGAAGAGAAAAGTTGGACACCCGTCTGTGCTGTCGTTTTTTTCTCCGAAAGTGACCGAAAACGTTATTGGTGGTACCGAAGAACAACATGCACAGCCAATGGCAACCGATGTGGACGTTGTTGAGCCCCCGACATCGGCCACGTCGAAGAGGCAGAAATCAAATACATATAATGATGGCAGTTCAACATCAAGCGTTGAAGCAACATGCAGTGTAACAAATACTGGCGAAGACAGCAAGCACGCATCGGTATTCAACGCATCTTGGATTATTGACCGTCCTTGGCTTTTCTACGACAACATCAGAGGTGGGATGTTTTGCAAGCTGTGCATAAAATATAATAAGAGGCCTTTCGAGAAGCCAGTGTGGAACACAGAGCCTTGCAAAAGGATCCGGCTCGAAAGTGTTTGTAAACACGAAGCGTGCCAGTCGCACCGCGACGCTATAGCCCTTGAAGCACACAGCAAAGTAGCAGTGTCGCCGCTTGAGAAATTGCAGTTGCCGGTCTCTCGCGACGCTATGAAGCACGCATTCGCACCTATGTATTACCTGTGCAAACACCGGATACCGCACACTACGAACTTCGAGCCGCTTCTCGGTCTGCTCTCGCTGCTTGGGCTTGATGTGAAAGCACAGATAACAACCGGAAAGAACGCCACGTACTGCAGCCAGAGGTCTATTCAGGAGATGGTAACCTGCCTTTCGGATGTTATTGAGGACAAAATCCTACACGAACTTCGGCAGAGTGAGCATTATGCACTTATGTTCGACGAAACAACCGACTGCACAACACTGGAGCAGCTTGTCATCCACTGCAGGTACATGTTCAATGGGGAATTAAAAGTGAAATTCTTGGCCATGATTGATGTGCTGCCAGTGCTGGACATCCTCCAACCACATCTTAATGATGAAAGAGCATTAGCTCTCAATGCTACCAACATTGCATGTGCCGTGGAAGGTTTTATGGCCAAGAAGGGCCTACTCTTTGACACCCTTCGCGGAATTGGAACTGACGGTGCACCTGTTATGACAGGAAAGAAGGGTGGAGCTGTGAAGTTGTTAATTGACAAGCAAAAGGCTCTAACAGCACCCCAGAGCTTTCAAGCTGTAGGGATACACTGTGCGGCACACAAGCTCAACCTAGCAGCATGCCAGGCATCCAAAGCAGTTCCATATGTCAACAAGTTTAAAGAACTGTTGCAGCAATTGTACAACTTTTATGCATTCAGCCCAGTTCGAACAGCTGGACTGAGTGCTGTACAAAAAATTCTGGAGCACCAAGGTGGAGGAAAGTTCATTGAGCCATCTACCACCCGATGGCTAGGCGTTGGAGGGTCATGCAAAGCCATCCGCAGTAATTTCTCGGCCATCATAGTCAGCCTGTCCAGGGAGGCAGAAGAACGCAATGACATCAAGGCAGCAGGACTGCTCAAGTTTGTGATGAATGTGAAGTTTGTCAGCACCCTACTGATGATGTGTGAGCTTCTCCCATCCATTGATAGGCTTTCAAAAGCACTTCAGAAGTCGACACTGCACGTGGGCATTGTGCAAGATCTCATCGAATCTTGCATAAAGACCCTGGAAGCACAGGGCAACAGTCGAACAAAGGTGAATGACTTTTGTGTTAGCCATGACATACAGCTGACAGCCACAGAAGAATCGGAGGAATGGCTGCGGACCACCAAAACAACATTTATTAACAAGCTGGTAGAAAATATCAAGGACAGGTTCCAAGACCACCCTATACTGGCAAGTTATTCTACTGTGTTTGCCCGCAGCAACTACGAACAGATGGTGGGTGGCAATGGCATTGAAATTGCCAATGCTCTGGAGAAGCTGTGCCCCACTCTTGGCAAGTCCTATACCCAGGACATGCTTGCAGAGTGGATTGCATTTGCAAACTTCATGCTTGTGTCTGAGCACGTGCAAGATGCCAGCAGAAGACTTCTTGCTTTTTGTGGCACATGAACTGAAAGAGCTGTTCCCACTTATGGCGCACATAGCTGGGTCGTACCTTGTGCTCCCACCACACACAGTAGACTGCGAGAGAGACTTCTCAGCTTTGAAGCTTATTAAGACTCAACTGCGAAATCGCCTGAAAGAGAAGTCGTTGGACTGTCTGATTCGTATCGCATGTGAAGGGCCTGAAGTCAACAGCTACCCATACGATATAGTAGTGGAAAAGTGGGCCAAGATGAAGAATCGGCGGCTGAAGGTGTAATATGCAAAATATGCAGAAATAAATGCCTCTTGCATAGTGCGACTGTGCTTGGACGTCTGCTGTGTTGTCATTATTCTTTATTACACACCCCCCCCCCCCTTCCCCCCCCCCACCGGCAGCGCGAGCTTGTTTAAACCAAGTAAGAAGCGACTCTTCGAGGTTTCCATACTTGGCGCCACGAGCCTGCTTAGCTTTCGGGCCGAAGAGCGCGGCATTCCCTTGTATCTCGGCACGCTTCGAGACGATGCTGTTAAGCATCGAGGGTGGCAGACCGAGATCCTTGGCGATGTCTACTCTTTTCCGCGCTGGCTGCCTGTCGACTGTGTTGAGAACATCCAGCTTTTCCACGAGGGAAAGCGCCTTGCGCTTGCGTGATGCCATCAAAGGACGACAAATCGCTCGCGGTGTTAGCGAGGCCCGACGAAGTGTAGGCAGCGTAGGTGTTGACGGGAGGACACGGACGACTGGGATGGGTTGAACCGCACAAACAAGAAAGACTGGATTAGCGAGGCCCGACGAGGTGTAGGCAGCGTAGCTGTTGATGGAAGGACACGGACGACTCGGATGGGTTGAACCGCACAAACAAGAAATACTGGATTGCTGCGGGCCCGCGGGTTTTGCTCGCTTCGGCTCACGAGGCATTGGCCATCTAGTGGCAATCTCTCCAACTCGCGTGCGGCTTTTTATGGCCTCCGAGATTACCCACGCGCGTGCAAGAGGGTAATCTCGGAGGCCATGATCTTGCAGCCAATTCCGTAGCCAAGCCTGGCCAAGACTCGTCAAAATGGTGGTTGGCGCGCGTTGCCCGGCCGGGTTCGGGGTGCCAGGTTGTGACGTATCACGCGGGAACGTTTTCACAGCTACAACGTAACAGCGGGGCACCCAATACATGGGATCCTATGGGAGCTATGCCGGGACCGAACGAAAACGACGTAACAGCCAGGAAAACGCAGCAGTGAGGAACGTAACAGTGGGGTTCTACTGTAGAGGGCAAGGGAGACAAATGGAATAAAAATATCTAGTAACATGACGGCTCATGTTACTGAAAAATGTTAACGTAAGTATGCTACCTGTTACAGTTCCCAAGTGGTAACGAGTACGTTACTAAGTTACCTAAAAAGTAACGCGTTACCAGTAACGCCATTACTTGTAACGCGTTACCGCCACCACTTACACCACGTGATCGCGACCCAGTGACCGCAGCACAAGGAAAACGTGGAACGGCTTGCGCTGCAGCATCGGCGGCGTGGGCAAATGCTCCGGCAACGAAAACCTGCTTCGGCATGCACCACAGCGCGGGCTCCGCCAGCCTCGTGTGCTCGGCTTATTTTCTTTTCCATTGTGTTACGTCTCTAATAAATTTGCAGCGCGTTGTAGTCACTATGGGTCTACTTCTATCTACGAGGAGCGGTGTCAGCCAGGGGCTCCTATTTCGAATTAACCGTAGTGGATGCACACTTGTTTGAATTATCAGGAGTTTTCTCCCAGAAATACACAGGGCTGTGCAGGGACCTGGGCGTCAGTTCGAATTAACCGAGTTCGAATTAATGAGCTTTTACTGTATTGGCGCCACCTGGGTTTTTGCTCAGATCGTAGGGTACAGAGCTAGTGGGTCTGGGGTGTTGGAGGGTACCCGGTTTTTCAAGGTGCACGAGGGGGGCCTTAGTGCTAATGCAAAAAAATAAAAATAAATGAGGAACCACACCTGGTCATCTTCATAGCCCCCTGAGAGCACAATGGAGTAGGCCCCGTCTGACTCCCTCCCATGGATGCCCCCGACGGGCGGCCGATGGCAGCCAGACTCCGAGACCTGCACACAGGGACAGCAGGGCACTGAGAGACGAGTAAACATGAAAACTTTTTTTTTTATTTTGCAGTAGACACCAGCGTAAATGACTGAAGTCTGCAGTCACTGCTGTTGTTTACGACCCATGCATAGCATCTGAGGTGTATTTAAAATTCTGCTTTCAGAGGTAAGCAATTAAACCTCATTACAGCGAACAGGCAAAAAAATCATAAAGCAGTTCAATACAGCCAGATTTCGTAACATAAGATCTCATCAGAAACACATGCAACAGCAGTGCAATTTATTCAGTCACGAGACGGCGACTCAGGCAGTCATTGCTAAAGAGCAGGGAGACTAAAAATTTTTTGGAAACAAGTGACTGGCCTATCCTTGTATGGCTGGTGCTTTGTGGTGAGCTGATACAAAAGCCTGGCTGGATTCATGGCGCTACTGGCAAAAGCTTCGCAGCAAATAATGCATTGGACTTCCCCTGCTTTCTGTAAAGCCAACACTGAAAGTACCGTAAAAATCGTAATAAAGGTCGAACTTGGTTTTAAAAAAGCACGGCAAAAAGTCAACTCCTGACTTATATACCGGTTAATGGTGGAAACACTATGGGAGGCTTGCAACAATGTGCGACTGAAGTCAACAGCCACCATCACTATCACCACCATCAGCAGCCAATATAATATTGCGTTTTTGTTGAGCTCCTCTGGTTCAATGCTGCTGTTTCCCCTTTTCTCTCAAAATACCGTAAAAAACCCGCCTATAATACGAGCTTCCTAAATTTCTGCCTCGTACTATTTGTGGATCCCAACAAAAACGGTCAAAGTTGCTAAAAGTTTTCGTTTCGTTATTGCGGCGCGTGGCGATGGCTTGGCTTCGTTACGGTTGACAAACGACGTCGCGATATAGCTTCTTTGTTGTTCATCCGTTGGGTGAGCCGGGGGGTTGTGGTGTGCCGTGTGCCTGTTGACAACACACGTGCTCGCATGTAAGCCACGCTTCGTGAAGTGGATGCTTTTTGAGGAGCAAGACGTGAGGGTCTTGAGAAAACAGTACTCGGCTGCTTTCAAGCGAAAAGTGATTTTAGCTGCGGAGAACATCGCCAGCAGTGCAGCCGGGAGGCAGTTTAGTGTCGTCGAAGGAAGCATACGCGGATGGCGACGAAAGAAAGAAGCCCTTATCACGTGCAGCGGAACGCGCCGAAGCTTTCGTGGCCCGAAGAATGCCATATTCCCAGAAATTGAACTTGGCCTGACAGAGTTCGTACGGCAACAGCGAGCCACGCATTTAGCTGTGAGCATGGAGCTTATGCAGGCAAAAGCTAGAGAGCTTGCAAAAGAAAAAGGGATACCGTGCCTTGCCTTCAAAGCGAGCACGCACTGGATCCATCACCACATGCGCCGTGCTGGCTTATCCCTACGCTGGCGGACCTCGATTTCACAGAAGCTGCCTGAACCGTTTGAAGAGCTGCTTGCGAGTTTCCAGCGCCATATTATTTCTTCTTTCTGCTGGGCCAAATAGGCCTGTGGCGATGCACTCTGCGCACATTTTTGCGTAGCCTGCACGTTGTTACCATGCGGCGCAGCGTAACATGGCCACGTGAGGCACGCGCCACCAACGGCGGCTGCAAAAACAGGCTGCCCGGCTGGGAAGAGCGGCTGTTTTCCTTCCGCTACCGGACGAGCGTAGCGTGGGCACACTCGTCTGCTGCTGTCGCTAATAAACAGTTATGTTTTATGTTGGGATTCGTCCCTCGACAGAACGGCATCCCACATCTGGTGACCCGAACAGCGAACAATAACGCATCACCGTCCTTCAGCGTCCAATGACTCCCAACTTCTGGCGGCCCGGACCCCGGCATCCTCCCACATTTGGTGACCCGTCAAGCTGAACCGTTTCCCTTAGCTGCGTTTCGTGATGGCTTACTGGAAGCACGCAGGCCATGACCCGCCGCTTCCGGCGTTCCAGCCTCAAGGCATCGGCGGGTGGTTTGCTCAGTTCGAGGCTGTGATGTACCTGAAAGGCATCATCATCCAGCCGTTCAAACACGCAGACCTCTGCGATATCCTCCCGCCCGACCTGCTGCGCCGGATCGCCTGCCCTGCCTTGGGCCCGGCCGTATGACGAGCTGCAGACCAGTCGTTGCCGCAGCCAGCAGCTGGTCCTCCCTCGCTCTTGCCCACGCACCCTTTGCCGGAACCCTGCCCACCTCGGCAACTCCTGGCCGCCTCCCCGCCACTCCTGCCTATCAACGACGCTGAACCGGTGCCTGCGCCTGTCCTCCTGCCGCCCCGTGGCATCCCGACAGCCCTCCAGGCGGCCTCGGCGCTCCCGGAGCCCTGGGCCCTCCTGGCAGCCTCGACACACCCAGCGCCCCCAGCCATCCTCGCAGTCTCGGCCCTCCCGGCGCCCTCGGCTCTCCCGGTCCCCGCGGCCCCCTCGGCGGCCTCGGCTCTCCCGGTGCCCACGGCCCCCTCGGTGGCCTCGGCTCTCCCGGTGCCCACGGCCCCTCGACAGCCCCAGCCCTCTCAACAGCCCCGGCCCTCTCAACAGCCCCGGCCCTCCCTGCGCCCCCGGCCCTTCCAGCGGCCCAGACCCTTCCAGCGGCCCAGACCCTTCCAGCGGCCCAGACCCTTCCAGCAGCCCAGACCCTTCCAGCGGCCCAGGCCCTCCCGGCAGCTCTGCCACTCCACATCCCTTGCTGCACCCCGAAACCTCGGCAGCAGCGCCACAGCCAGAGTCGCCCGCCTGAGCCGCGTCCTCGGACCCCGGACGGCCTGCACGGTTCTTGACACATCCGATTTTTACAAGCCCTGAGGGTTCTTCACTCCGTGGGGGGGTGATGTGGCAACGCACTCTGCGCACATCTTTGCGCAGCCTCCACCTTGTTATCATCCGGCCCAGCGTAACACGGTCACGCGCTGGACCGCGTTACCGATAAAGCACAGCGCCACCGCTGCGTCACCCGAGGCATGCATCACCAATGGCGGCTACAAAAACAGGCTGCCCGGCTGGGAAGAACGGCTGTTTTCCTTCCGCTACCCGGACGAGCGTAGCGTGGGTATGCTCGTCTGCTGCCGTCGCTAATAAACAGTTGTTATGTTTTATGTTGGGATTCGTCCTTCTACAAAATGGCATCCCACAGGCCCAACAGAACTTTTGGCCAAATAGAACTTTCTGTTGGGCCAAATAGGCAATGCCGATCAGACGCCGGTTTACCTAGACATGCCATCACCCCTCACCATGTACGAGAAGGGGTCTAAACATGTTAGCGTCCGGTTCACTGGAAACGAGAAGATGCGAGTTACAATCATGTTAACGTGCATGGCAGATGGCTTCAAGCTCCCCCCTTACGTGATCTTCAAGAGGAAAACAATGCCGAAAGGTGAAGAGCTGCCGTAAAATGTCATTGTGAGACGTCATGAGAAAGGGTGGATGAATGAGGATCTAGTCTTGGACTGGGTAAAGTCCGTGTGGTGTAGGCGACGTGGGGCACTGTTGTCTCTGCCGCCTATCCTTGTGCTGGATGCGTTTTGTTGCCATTTGGCTGACTCAGTAAAGAGGCTGCAATGCGACTGCGGCACTGAACTCCTGATTCTGGGTGGGATGACGTCACAACTACAGCCCCTTTATGCTTGTGTAAACAAACCATTCTAGGACGCAGTCAAGCAGTGCTACGCAGAGTGGATGCGCTCAGGTGAGCCTGCACTGACGCCAACCGGGCGGCCGAAGTGGGCTTTGCCAGCCATGCTGTGCAAATGGATCGTGGACGCGTGGGCAGCCATGCCAGAGGATCTTGTGCGTCATTCTTTTAAGAAGTGCGACACTTCAAACGCCTTCGATGGCACGGAAGATGAGTACATTTGCGATGATTTGTCGGACAAAGAAAGCGCTGCTGAAGATGAAAGTGATTGCAGTGCGGGATGCGATTTGAATAAATGTCTTCTCTGAGCTTTTGTCACTCGTATTATACATCATCCGCATGAAAGCTGTTGAGATTGCATGTGCCTCTAGACACATGGGGTTACAATTAAAAGGCCCCTCATCGTGGGTGCAGCAATTTATGAAGCAAAAGGGCTTTGCTCTACAGCGGCGTACTTCCATGCGGCAGGCTCTCCGCAGAGTTTGAGAACAAGCTGCCTGACTTTCAGTGATATGTGATCTAGCGATATGTGATCTAGCTGCGTTACTAACGCAAGGAAACTAAGAAAGCCCCCAAAGATCTCAAGGGCTCCACGAAGCCCAGCTTAAAGGGACTACGCAATGAATAAAAATGTCGCTTGTAAATGTTTTCAATGCTTAGAAATGATGCTAAGAAGCATTCACATAATGCATGAGTCTTCGGAACTGAGCCGGCAATTTATTACGAATTTTTAAAAACCGTGTTTTTTAAAATTTGCGGGGCGATTGGTGTGCTTGTAGTGACAGATTTTGGTACTAAAATCATGAAAAAAGACGTCACTGTACCCATGACGTCGCCAGGCCACCACACGCTCTCATTCGCTGGAGCCACGGCAGCCACGACATCACGGGCACACTTCCGGTAGCCGTGAGAATCGTCTGCTCATGCCGCCGCGCGACCCTCTCGGGCAAGCGCGAGCCAGGGCATTGCCTTCGCGCATATGGTTTCCATTTTCCTCTGCTGCCTCCTTCTGTCGGGAGTTCCGGAGCCACTCGCAGTGGCTCGCCGAGTCGCTGCTGCCGTCACTGGCGTTCAGCTGGCACGGCGTAAACGCATAGGGCTCGATGCCCATCGCAGCCGTAGGAGTGAGCAGTCGCGCCTCGAGATCCGGGTCCATTACTGCTAACTACATCAGACGACAAGCAAAGAAACCTGACGCGCGCTGCAGTCACCCCGCCGACGCTGCTGCTGGGGTGCTAGGAGCGACCACCGGAAGTTGCAAAAGGAACGTCAGCGGATGACGTATTCATGGGTGGGGCCCAGTCCCAGGGCTGTTTTCTTTATTTTTGTCTGGTGCCCCGCGTGTACGAGTTGAGGGGGGAGAGGAAAAGCGTAATTTTTAATCGTCTATATCATCGGTGTTATTGATGCTAGCTTAAAAATTCTTGAGTTGAAGTGACGAGTGGTGAAATGCCTATCTCCCATCTGCTTTACGTAATCTTAATTTATTGCATAGTCCCTTTAAGAACCCCTGGGTAAGAATGCCCCGTGGGGCCCACCCACCTGTAGGCGGAACTTCCAGAGGGAGCCGACAGGCACGTTGGGCAGTGGCCCAAAGTGGTGGGCCGGCACAAGGGTGCATTCGCGGGTGCGCCCCATGCAGGCCATGCCGCGGCCCCAGTCACGTTGGTTCTTGTTCACCACCGATGGCAGCCGCGACTTGCGACGAGACTCCTTCAGTGCTTCCCCAGGCTGCACCACCTCTGACGGGTCGTGCTTGCAGTCGGGGCAGAACCTGCCCAAGCCAAGAACTATTACAAAAGGCAACTAAAGGAAGCTAGAAAGAGAAGAAATATGTGTGAAAGATAACAGAAAAAAATGTCAACATGTAAGAAACCATCTCTACTGGAGGCAAATTATGTCTAGAGGAAGATGTGATTGCTTTGTGCTTTGGCCCTTAAGCTAGGAGTCTGCCAATATTCAAAACTTCAAACAGTGTGCAAATAGTGTTTATTGCGTTTGATTCGATTCACATCACACTTTCACTACTCGTTAAGTTCCTCGTTAAGCTATACACACGGCAAAACATCATGCCATTTCTAAGTGGGAGTATTTTGCGCTTTAGTTATTTCTCCATAGAATTGACAGGTAGCATGCGGCAAGAGTCCACACATGGTAATGCTAGGACTTGCATAAAATCAATGCGCTGATGGTCATCGAGAGGTGCTATGGCAAAACTTGCAGGTCAAAAAATGAAGATTATCACTATGCATCACATTACTGCACCTCGCCATAACACAGTCAACAAGTGGCTGTGAACCTGACTGGCAGCAATCCTCTTGTTTTAGATCTCTATAATAAGTGACGTTGTGGCAGGCAGAGAAATGTGCCGCTTGAAAGTCTATGTCTATATCGTCCACGAGAACACAGGATGTTAAAAGTGGCATCTGTGGGGTGCACAGGCATTTCCCGTAACGAAGGCATTGTTACTGAATTGATGTGAAAACGCAAAGCTGGCTCTAGAGGTAACATTGCAAAGAGAGAAACCTGGTGCCGCTCTGCCAAAGCCATAAAATGCTGCTTAGGCGCTCCACGTTCCGTATGTAATGTCAGCGTATTTAGCACTGGCAGGGAATAGCAAAGCGATGGGTGTCGCTCTGAGCAGTGTTACTGAAAAAACTTAAGATGGTAGGTGTGTCAAGGACTGGAAAGGCAGTGTACTGAAGTGCGAAACAAAAAGTTATTCAAAGCATCATAAGCACAGCGGAGGCAGGTGGGAATCAGCTGGAGCTAGAGAGCATTTTGAATAAATTGCAATTGTGCTTTTGCGATTATCCGACAGTTTTTGACATTTGGTTTCTGGCCATGGACAACACACTGTTGACAGAGCTGTTCAATCTGCGAATAAAGCCTTTTAGCAATGACTACTCGTCCTTGCTGCAAGCTTCCCAGGCCACAGATGAAAGGCAGACCACACCCACGCACCAGTGCTCTTCCTCAGGCAGGGCCTCCAGGGGTGGATCCAGGCAGGCCAGGTGGAAGGCCCGGTCACACTCGTCACACAGCAGCTGCCGGTCAGGATCTTTCTTGCTGCCGCAGCGGCAGCACGAGCAGTGGCGGCAACGGCGCTCCGGCCGGTCATTGCAGTGCGTGCAGTCGGGCTGCTGCCGGCCTGTGGTACCACGACAATAAGGAACATGTGCCAACAAAGCCACATGCAAAGAATTTTTAAGGTCACTCAAATGGCTTCTTACCCGGTCGATGCAAAACATATTGATACAGCCTAAATACATTTGAGACAGGGTTTAAGAGCACATGTGATCTGAATACTCTTAGGTTCAGTATTGTAGTTATGTTCCATTCCATCGTTGAAAACACTGTCATCTCAGTTTATGAAGCAGCCAGGCCTCTGCGCTAACCATGATGAAAAAAGAAGCACTTGAGATGATGAATAAGTAAGACGAAAATTGCAGGGGACACTTACCGTACAAATGCATGCAAGGGCCCCACTTTTTCTCCAGATTCAAGGGCGAATTTTCGAGGTGTGGCCCATGTATGGGATGTACGAAAAATAAAAAAATTACAGTGAGAACACACCAATCAGGGAATGAGTGGCATTTATCCTACGTTCAGTCGTCACTCGCGGAGTATTCAGACTCCGAGCTGGTGCTGTGCTCTGGTGCATGCTCATCCCACAAGAAGCCATGCAGCATGTCCACTGTCAACACATAGCCGTTGTTCCATGCTTCCATCACATAGCAGAGCAGCTCTTCTTCCAGTTCGGGAAACTTGCACGGCTTGCCTCGGAAAGCACGCTTTTCGCAGGTTGTGTCCCTCAATGGTTGCACCATCGTCGGACGCAGTTCTCGGCCGCGTCGAATTTCCTGCCCGCCACATGCTTGCCGTGTTTGAGAGCCAAATCCCAGCCGTGTATAGATAGATATAAAGGTGCTTGCCCATCATGCTAAAATTGCAACGCTCAGCGATAGAGCATGAAAGCCACAACTACAGTGAAATACTGTGATTCCACAGCTCCCACAACTCCCGTGCCTTTGACAGCCACAAAAGGCTGCAGCTGGTGATACTGATGCCAATATGGATAGCAGGAGCTCGTCGAGGAGGAAAACGATGATAACGATGATGATGACCCACGGTCTCCAGTGCCATCCGTGGGCGGCACCTGGAAGCTTCTGTGCGCGCATTTCGAAAGCTATTCCGAAAGCGCATTTCGAAAGTTTGGGTGCGGCCATTTTTAAAATCATTTTTTAAAAATATATTTGCTTCGGGAAAACAGGGTGCGGCCAGTACACGAGTGTGGCCTTTATATGCATTTATATGGGAAGTTTTCCTTAAGAGGATTCGCCAGTGACAGTGTCCATAGGAAATACATGGGAACTTTCAGAAGCTGTATCGTGTCTAAAAATGGACAGATTTTCATGAGGTTTGTGGCAGCGTTTTCTTTTTTAGTGAACAGAGGAAATGTTGCGGACAGATTTTATTTTTGAAGTTTAATTTTTTTACAATTCAGAGGTAAATATCCAGAAAAATTGCACATTTAGATATGTCGGTCTTTCATGTCATCTTGTGAAAAAACTAAGCCAGATATCAAATTTCGTTTGCAACATTTCCTTCCTTTTTCTCTCTTGGTTGTTAAGCCGCAATTTTCATCCATATCGAGCCTAGTGTTTGCGTTTTACAGGCTCTGAAAGTTTTTATTTTTTTATTTATTTATAAATACTGCGGTCTTGAACAACAAGACCATCGCAGGTGGGTACATAATTTGTGTAACACCAAAGGACAAAAAAAAAAAGGAAATACAGCAGACAAGGCGTCACAGCAACGAAATTAGTACATCACACTGTACTGTATCGTTTCACAACCTCAGAATATATATACTGCAGTCATAGAGCCAAGCATATAATTAAGTAAATCTCAACAAATTACTCATCAACCGAACATTCAAAATTTCGTCACTTGTTGCAGCAGCGCCTCAAAATGGGACAAATTATTCTCTTCGACTATGTGACCAGCAAGGTTGTTCCATTCGGTAATAGTTCTAGGAAAATAGGAATATTTGTAGCAGTTCGTTCTTGTGGATAAAGGTTTTACGGAAAGAGAATGTCTCAGGCGTGTTGCATAACCACTAGAGTAACTAACAATTTTCGAGATGTCAATGTTGTATTGCCCATGAATTAACTGGAAAAAGAATTTCAAACGACAGATACGGTTTCTATCAGTAACAGATGGTAAGCCACTCTCTTTAATAAGATTAGTGATAGAAGTGCGACCATAGGAATTATAAATAAATCTTACTGCTTTCTTTTGAATCCTTTCTAATTTGTTAATGTTAATCTTGGTATATGGGTCCCAGATCATTACGGCATATTCTAAGATTGGCCGCACAATAGTGTTATACGCAAGGAAACGTGTTTCAGGAGTAGTGAACCGTAGTGCACGCCTCAAGAAGAATATTTTGCGCAGAGCATTTGCCGAGATGGTATCAATATGTTTGCTCCAGGAAAGATTATTGGAAATCCATAGGCCGAGATATTTGTAGCATGTTACCTCTGAGAGTGCACTATCGGAAGTACCATACTGGTAGAGAAGAGGATTCCTTTTAAGCGTTATTCTCATATATACTGTTTTATCAAAATTTATCACCATTTGCCACCTATCACACCAGCGCATTACCTTCCGAAAGTCCTTATTTAGCCTGATTTGATCTTCACTTGAGTTAATTCGTTCATAGAGGACACAATCATCGGCATATAACTTAACATTAACAGAGAGATCTTGGACGATATCATTAATATAAATAATAAACAAAAGCGGTCCAAGCACAGATCCTTGAGGAACTCCCGATTCAACTGGAATGCAATGTGAGAGGGCACCATTTAGTGTAACAAACTGGCGCCTGTTTGTCAGGTAAGCCTTAATCCAGGTTATTAGTTTATCGTTTTTTATTACAGAACTCAATTTATATATTAGCTTGTTATGAGAAACCATATCAAAGGCCTTGCGGAAATCTAAAAATATTACGTCAGTTTGTTTTCTTTCGTTTATGGCTTCTGCAAAATCATGAATTGTTTGTATTAGCTGTGTACATGTCGAATATCCTTTCCTGAAACTATGTTGAGCTTTCGATATTACGTTATGTTCTTCAAGAAAGGTAGATAAATGTTTATGAATAATGTGCTCAAGTATGTTACACGCTGTGGAAGTAAGTGAAATAGGGCGATAGTTTTGCACCTGTGTTTTGTCACCAGTTTTATGTAAAGGTTTCACTCTGGCAACTCGCCAGTCATCGGGTAGGGCGCCTTCCTCTATAGACCTTCTAAAAATGACACATAAATACTTGGAGCACCATTGCGCGTACTGCTTCAGAAAGGCATTTGGGATGTCGTCTGGGCCAAACGATTTCTTAACATCAAGATTTAGAAGTAAATTGAACACTCCATTTTCAGATATGGTAACATCAGGTATAGGGGGTAAAGACAGACTGAAAGATGGGAGATGACCATTGTCTGCAGTAAAAACAGTTTTAAAGTGATTATTAAAGGCTACACAGGCTGCATTATCATCGCGAATACATTTTCCATCTATTACAAACATGTCGGCACTGCGGGAAATCGGGGTAATCGTCCTCCAGAATTTTTCAGGAGATTTTTTAATAAATGATGGGAGTTGGACACCAAAATATCTTTCTTTGTCAAGTAAAGTCTGATCTTTTAATTGTTGTGACACCTCCTCAATAACACGGACTATGGAAGGGGTGGCTGATCTCGCTCGCTTTTTAAGACGTTTTAATCGACGTTGCAAGTGCAGCGTCTCTCTGCTGATCCAAGGGTTGCGGCTACAAGACTGCTTAGATATCTTCGGCACGAAACACCGGATACATTCATGAACCATGTTCTTGAAGATGAGCCACAAGTCATTAATACTGCAAGGATTCGTTTGGAAATCGTCATAACGAAGGTCAATGATGGACTCATTATCTGCTCGTGAAAAATTTGGAAAGGAATGAAGAGCATCTTCATGCTTTAAAGAAACATCATTTAGTGACAATAAAACTGCCTTATGATCTGATATACCAGTAGCAACATCACAAGAGATGTTTTCCGTAATGTTGCCACTTAAAAAGAAGAGATCTAGGATGGACATCGAACCGTGCTGTATTCTTGTAGGCTCATATACAACTTGCAGCAGATCAAAGTTTAAGGCAAGGTCCAGCATTTCGTTTTCCATCAAATTACAGGACTGTGAAGAAAAAGTGCACCAATCAATATTCGGTAAATTGAAATCACCAGTCATAATTATTCTGTCTCCCGGTTTTACATGACACTGGATATACTCTTTTAAATGGTGCAAGACAGGGACAGGAGAGTTAGGGGACCTGTAAATGGCGCCTAGTAAATACTTGATGTTATCAGCATAAACTTTGCAGAATATGCCCTCGACTCCGGTGACATCAGGTAATCTTATAAGTTGTAGAGATGCTTTGTATAGTATCGCAACTCCCCCACCTCTTCTGTCACGATCTTTTCTAAAGACCTGGTAGTTATTTGGAACAAATTCACTGTCATATATATCTTCACTTAACCACGTCTCAGTTAGCACTACTACATCAGGGTCATGCGTAAGTAAAAGACCTTCCAACTCAACGACTTTATTAACAACACTGCGAGAGTTAGTATTTAAAACTCGAAAACAACCTTTTTTAGTTTTGTTGTCAGGTGTGCTTGGTAATCCTGTAACGCTTGTTTTCAGTTTTGTCCCAGGCAAATAAAGTCCCGTTCACACTTAATTTATCGAAGAATAACTTGACCTTCGCACCGTTCGACCTTTCCTCTGCAGAGCTTTCCCATAGTTTTTGCCTTATCTGACGAACGCCAGGAGAAAAATCCTCTGAAATCAATATTTCAGAGCCCTTGAGTTTGGGACAGGCTTTCATTATCGATACTTTTTCACGCTAGTCTAAAAATCTCACAATTACTGGACGATCACCATCTTTCTTCTTTCCCAGCCTATGACACCGTTCAATTCCACTAATGGTTAAATCAAGCTTTTCAAGAAACACACTCTCTTTTATCTTCTTGATAAGATCATCAAATGTTTCAGTGCTCTCTTCTTTAACGCCATAAATTATCAGATTATTCCTTCGACTCCGGTTTTCTAACTCATCAACCTTATTCAAGAGGCTGGAAACATTTTGTTCTAGTTCAGCTATAGTTGATTTCAGGCCATTTACCTCTGTCTTCAATGTACCAAGAGAAGTCATTTGAGTTTCTATGCCACTTATTCGTTCATGCAAGCTAGCTACATTTTTTTCAAGTTTTTCTTGTCTAGTCAGTACATTGTTGATTGATGCAGTTATGTTATTTTGCCCCAAGAGAAGTTGTTGCAATATTTCCTGGTCTGTAGGCCCCGGATTCAACTCAATGTCACCACAGATCAAAAGGCTTATTTTGAAAGAAACAGCAGAGACAACACTTTGTAAGCCAAGTGGGCATGGCAGCAGCAATAGAAAACGGTCATCACTGCGAAAACACTTCATTCGAGAAAAATCACTAACCTGCACAATAAAGCAGAACTGATTGAGCATCATGTCCGATGTGCTGCTGCCTAGCCCACTGGTTGAGATGGCCGGGGGACAACTTCTTATAGCCGCAGGTATGTCCACGTGACTTGACGTCACCGATGGGGTGGCAGAAGTTGAAACGAAGAAAGGCTGGACGATCTCGATGATGGGGCAACGGCTGGCTCGTGCGAATGACTTGATGTCTGGTTGATACGGAAGAGCAGCAGTAAATCCTTCTTCAGCGCAACCAAGGGAAGGCTGAACTTGAAGAAAGAGCGCCAAGGCCTGCACGATAAAGCAGAACTGATTGAGCATCATGTCCGATGTGCTGCTGCCTAGCCCACTGGTTGAGATGGCCGGGGGACAACTTCTTATAGCCGCAGCTATGTCCACGTGACTTGACGTCACCGATGGGGTGGCAGAAGTTGAAACGAAGAAAGGCTGGACGATCTCGATGACGGGGCAAAGGCTGGCTCGTGCGAATGACTTGATGTCTGGTTGATACGGAAGAGCAGCAGTAAATCCTTCTTCAGCGCAACCAAGGGAAGGCTGAACTTGAAGAAAGAGCGCCAAGGCCTGCACAATAAAGCAGAACTGATTGAGCATCATGTCCGATGTGCTGCTGTTGTGTATGTTGTTATGTATGTATGTATTGTGTATGTATTTTCTGCGGGGATTTGAAATTCGCGCCATATGTAACCACTGCGACGTGGCTCCACGTGGCATCAGCATATTTTTGTCGCTACTACACTCTACCACCAACCTCTTGGTTGTATGTGTTCGTGCGCGCAAGTTTTTACTCAGAACTTGGACGGACTTGAGCTCTTTCTTCCCTTTTTTCTTGCTTGGGCTGTTTTCTGAAAGAATTTCTGCTTTCCTTTTTTGCTCGAGCTTAAGGTGCGTGACGTTGAGCTGGCGCGCTGTTTTGACAAGCTGCACAGCGTTCCCTACCATGACAAAGCGATCGACGGGGCTTAGCAAGACGGCCCACGCCATTGAGGAATTGGACAAAGGGCCGCACCTGCACCATTCTATCACAGTCATGGGTCGGGAGGAAACACCTGTTTGACCAGCGTTGCCAAACGCTTTAAGATAATCTGGCAACAGTTGTACACCCAGTGCGTTGTTTGCTCTTTTGGTAATCACTTGCTTATCACGTGCACCGTCGCGCCTCCTATACAGCGATGGCGGCCCCAATTTCGGAGGCTGCCACTGCTTGCTCGCTCGACGCTTGGTGTCGCTGCAGTTGAACCAGTCTCGACTCCCTAAAATCAAGTTCATCTAAACACGCACTGGTCGAGTTGGGTGGACCTCGCTCAGCCTGACCCCCTACTCAACCAGACGTTATTGGTTCATGTAAACAGGGCTAACCAAGAACTCGCTTCCCGCCCTTTTAAGTTTTATCCAACTTTGACTTATTTCGTTGTGAAATTCTAAGCAGTGAAGGAGGTGTGAAAGGAAGTAAATCTACTACAATTTATAATAAATATTGTCACGAGGCGGTGAAAATGTAATGAAAAAAAAAAAACACAGACGAGCAGATTAACGTGGTACTGAAACAAGCTCTTTATTGGGCTGCTGCAGAATAGGCGTCTACACCCATACGCGGTCACTTGGCTTGTATTGTGCGTGGCGACGGCGGAGATTGTAGCGTCGGGCGTAGGTTCGCTCTTGGTGTGTAATGCGTAGCCGAGCGACTCGTAGAGCTCCCGCACGCTGCAAGCAGGCGGTGACGTCAAGGTTGTCCTCACTGGTGACGTTTGGCAGCATGGCGTCAAGCGTTGTCGTTGCTTCTTCGCCGTAAATGAGCCTAAAATGTGTCATATATGACTGGTCATCTCAACTGCGGTGTAGTAGACGAACATGACGTACGGAATGAAGACATCCCAGGTTCAGCATCGGCGACCATGGCGAGCTTGTCTGCAGTGGTTTTGTTCAAGCGCAGCGTGAGGCCACTCATCTGTGGATGAAACACAGTCGTCGTCCGACGGCATCTATACTGTAGCGCACGATGGCTTGCGTTAGCCCCACAGTGAACGCAGTTCGTGTGTGTCACGCAGGACACAGTGAAAGAAGGAAAATACGCGCTGTAGTCACAATGGGTGTCCTAGGTGGTTTCTTGGTTATCGTCGTTTTTCGACGTTTCCTTCAATGGTCGCTTGAGCGACCGAGTGTTTTGTGCTTCGAGAATGTAATCAGGCTCACGAATTGGAAGGCCACGGCTCCTCCTTGGGTCCACGAGCTCAGGCAGCAAGCAGTGCAGATAAAATTTTTTGAGCCGCGGCAACATCTCGTCCTCCCAAAACGATTGATTCCTGGATATCACCTTAGTGCTGATGCCTTTTTTGGTCTACAACACAAACAAGCACTTCCTACGGCGAGCAATAATCAACTGTCCTTGCACTTGATACCAGTAATTACTGTTTGTCTTCAGCTGCAATCTCCCGTTCTTGTTTTCCTCACAGCACGTTATTTTTTTGGCGCGAACTCCTTCCAGTGGAATAAGGCCCCTCGCTGAGTACGGACACTTGACTTCAACAAGAACGTCCTCCCCAATGAGTCCGTCCGGGGAAGCGCCAAGAAAGGGGCTCTCCTGGTCAACAAACAGGCCGCACTCTTTCACCACGACGTTGCACTCATTCTCGATTTGCTTGAGTGCTAAGCACTCGTGGTCCTTTCCATACCGAATCGTTTCGGAAGTTATTTTTTTGTACAGGATGTCACCAACTGTCCGCCCACATCCCGTCGTTGGCTTCATTTTACAAATAGCACCAAACAATGATGCCGTCAATCTTTTTCGCCTTTCTTGTTTCCACACAGTGGATCCACTCTGCTTTGACGTTGCTCGCTGCAGGTCTTCGATGTTGGTTGCTGATAGCGAGAGCAATTTCAAAAAGTTGCCGGAAGCAGATTGAAAAGCCAATATGTCGCTCTTTTTCTCGATGCTGGCAGCGTGGAGTGATTGATATCTTCTTTTTCGGTAGCTTTCGCTTCGAATCTCTCCTAGAAATTAATGCCTTCACAAATGATGCTGTGCATCCTCCAAGCTGCCCTCCCGGTATCCTGCGCACAATTTTTTCCTGGTATGTTCCTCGGCAGTTGAGCGATAAGGAGGCTGCAAAACACCTTGTCTCGTAAGATGCTTTCAAGGAATCGTTTATCCTCTTTCCACCTACAAATTTTGCCACAATGGAATTGTAATGCTCGGCAGCATTGTTATCGGCGTCCATTATTAGGCTCGCGGTGTTTGCAACCACTCTGCTCATGGCAACACAAATTTCTTCAAAGATGCCTTTCTGAACTATTTCAGGAAATATATTTTCTTCTCCCGCTTTGCTCCCGGAACAGAAGTAATCAGCGCAGTTGGCGTGGTCTCCAAACACATGATTTGGGTCGTTCTTTATGTCATGAGCAAGACGGTCTATTTTTTCAGAAAACGATGCATCTTCACTGCTTCTAACTTTTATTGCTGTTGCAACTCCATGCCGTAAGTGCACAGCTGCTTGGAGAATAGAGTTTTTTAATTTAGGAGGAATTTTTTCCAGCCGCTTCTTCTGAGCGATCTCTCTTATTTTTGCTGCATAGTTTCGAAGTAGGTGGTTCCTGCACTCAATTTTTTCAACCCGCTGGTTGCCATACGGTGCTGCTGCGACGATAGATCTGTAAGTGCTGGAATCACCATCAGCTATAAGCTTTGTATATTTGATGCCATGTAGCTCAACGCTTCTCTTGAAGCCTTCAACAACAATAGCTTGCTCCATGCTTGTTGAGCTTCCCTGCCAGTTCTTGTGGCACTGATGCTCTTTCGTGGTGGCACCTTGTAGAGTCCGACGACACATTGCGCATACCTTGTTTTTCACGCCAAGGTACAGGACTTTTCCAGTTCTGTGACCAACGATGGCAGCCTGAAAGAGTAAGACCAATATGAGTCACGAAGCTGCCATACCGGCTGCACTGCTAATAGCTAGAACATATAGGTATTGTCATGCTTGTGACTCAAGTGCTGCTTTGTAACTACCTCCAGGCAAATTGATGTCTTTCGATCACAGCGGTACATAGCCCCGCTTTCATGCTTATTCTATAGTCTTTCTTCCTGCTCGTAGTGTGATGTAAGTACTCTGTTTTTCACAAGAGATTATGCACTGAACAACAGGAAAAAAATTATAATTATTAAAACTGTGCATTTGCACGTATACAAGGACCAACTCAAACACACATAACATCGCTGACAGCATTTTTGTATTCACCGTTCTAATCACTGCACACTCTCTCTCTTCGGTGACGCTAGCACTGAAACTAGTTTCAGTGCTTTGTTATGAAAGCACGGGCCTTTTCCATATCTCTTCAATTAGCTGAAGGAGACTGTAAAATATTTCAAGTACAAAATGCAGCATTTTTACCACTTTGGCAATTAAATAAATTTTTACACTCACCAAGCCTGACGAAGCGTCATATTTGTGCTTGTAGGATCTCTTTGACCACGCACCATCTGCGATGACTGCTATCGTGGGTGTACCGTCACTGTCAATGTTGCCACATTCTCTTGCCAGCCTTGCCTCTTCTGCGCCCGCTCTTTTCATTTCCTCCCAGGCGGCTTGATTGATAATGTGGCCAACGTTGTCCTCTATTTTTGTGTAAGTGTCCGATGACATTCTTGGGATGTTCATAGACGCAAGCAGTTCGTTAAGGTGTGAGAAGCCACAGCCAATTGACATTATTCCACATACCGCTGATGTGTTTACATTACCGCAGCCGATAGAAGCTTGTGCGTCAGGTGGCGGGTCCGTGTGGATGACATCCTTCCTTCGGCACATCCTGCATACGAGAGTCAACGTGCTTCGAAGACCTTGCTTTCTTTCAGACTCACAGTCCATATCCGCTAAAGTGCAGTTGAAGGGAGCATGGAGGGCGGTCTTTTGCAAGCTGCTCAACAGGTACTGAAGGCTAAAAATGCGCCGCCCTTGAATTCCAGCACTTGCACTGCCGTTCTTTACTGAGGTGGTCGCGGAACCTCCAATAGCAATATCTTCGTCGCACGACCCTGTTGCGCTCATCACTGAAGATGATGATGACAGGGCACTTCCTGGTACCTCCGCTTCTCTGATGAGGGCTTCAACGTCTGCCGGCCTTGGGTTGTGCTCGTTGACTTCAGGCGTCGAATAACCTTCAGCAGGGTGGCCAAGGTCACCACGATAGCGAGAAGAGTGTCTTTTGCTCGTAGGAACTTCGTTTTCGAGAGCTGGCCGCTTTCTGGTGTTCGCAATCAGTGCACCTGCACGCTTACGCTTCCCGTACCTGAAATTCTTTGATGGCATTTTCTGCTGACTTGTTGCCTGCTGGTATTCAAGCCCTGTGAGACAGATCTACTGCTGTCAAGACAGGGATCAAAAGTATGGCGCACAAAAGTGCCACAAGATGATGACCACCGTTAGAACAAGACAAACACTCAAGCCTTGTTGGTGCTGAGAAGCGGAACATGGGTGTTCGGCGCTGGGAACGCTCGTACGACTAGGAAAAGTAAGCTACACGCTGTCAGTGCACTCGAGGACATCCATCTGTAGCTATATAAGGAAGGCTATGCGGGAAAGGGAAGAAGACCAGCCATGAGGCCTTGTGCAAGGAGCTCCTTCTTTTCCTTTTATTTGGGGCTGGCTACATAGGTGCTCAACCCAATGGACCTTTTTCCAGTAATGTCCTGGGGATGCGCCAAGTCTCTTCCGCCATTTTAATCGAGCACACCTGTCATCTCAAGCGAAACCAGAAACCCCACCCTACCACTGTAAAATAATTTTCTCAGAAAAGTCGAGGGAGCTTAGGCGGCCCAAACCAGAAACGCTAAATTGGTGGGTTACTGCGAAATGGCCCATTGTCTGACGCCCACATCCTTCTTTGCTGAATGGCTTCAGAGGGGTTAACTTTTTCGTGCTTCGGTCGAAATTTCGCCGCGTACCTACAGAAAGTTCTGGGCTCTACTCTTTGAACGCGCAAGAACGAATGCTTTCGTGTCGCTGTGTAGTTTACATACCTGGAGGGGGGATAGAACTTACCACCTTTTTTTGGGGGTGCTTAAGTGCTACCATCTATCGACAGAAAAAGTTCAAATCAGAGTTGTCTTGTTAACCGAAAAGTACAACAACAGCAAAGACAATGCGGAATAAACACTGGCAGCGCAAACAATGAGAGCGCCAAAAGCTTTTCACTGAGGCTGCGTCCCCGAATCGGCGTCCACACTCGTACACGGCCACTAGGCTTGCATTGTGTGTGGGGACGGAGGAATACGCGGAATACGGAATAGCCGGCCGAAGTGCCGAAGGGGAGGTGTTCCCAAGGTGTGTCAAAAGATGACTCACACTTATCTGTTCTGGCTATGGGAAACCAGCATAGGCTGTATACCCCATCCTAGCTGTCACCTGTCATTGTAAGTGAATTTTCTCAGAAAAGATTCGAGGGAGCTTAGGGGGACCCAAACTCAAAAACGTATTTTTCGTTGTGTCAGCTGTGTGGTGGGTTACTGGAAAAATGTCCATTCTCTGACCACCACCCCTTGAGAGGTGTTATTCTTATTTCTAGCTACTACTTTGTTCGCGGAAGAACTACTACTTCCGTGAAGCGGTCACGGGGGTGTCGCGGTAGAATTTACACACCTGGAGGGGAAATAGAAGTTCCCTCCTTTTTTGTGGTAGTTAAGTGCTGCCATCTATCTACCGAAAAAGTTCAAATCTGAGTTGCCTCGTAGCTGGTGAGCCCTCTTAAGGAAACGATGCAAAATTGTGAATAGGCTAATGCCCATATGTGTAGAACTGGTAATTCTTTCTGGGAGTCTTGACCAGACACAGTGGTGCTGTGGTTAAGCAATGCACCACTGCCCTGCAATGGCAGGTGCTGCCACTGGTGGAGCTTGTGCGACCAAGTGTCTCATCCCAAGCAATCTCTCGTGGTCAGCCATTAATTTAACTGCCACCTGCCATGGTGGTCCGTTTGCTCACAATCCGGTGGGCAGGCTGTGATGACTCCATAAGGTTAGTCCCCTAGATGGCCCACCTATGTTGCTTCACTGGAGATTTTTTGCTCACAACGCCGATGACACCAGATTTTCTGTGGAATGGCAGCCTTAACGATGTTGCTTTAAAAATATCAGAGCTGCAGTGACTCACATTTAACACATCTATTGAAAAGTGTGGGCTTACAGTGATAAAACACATACAGTAAAAGCTCATTAATTCGAACTGACGCGTGGGTCCCGGCACAGCCCTGTGTATTTCAATGGGGGAAAACTCCCGATAATTCGAACAAGTCAGCATCCGCTACAGTTAATTCGAACTAGGAGCAACAGGCTGACACTGCTCTTTGTAGATAGAAGTTGACCCATAGCAAATAAAATGCGCTGAAAGTTTGCTAGAGATGTAGGATAATGGAAAAGAAAAAAAAAAGCAGAGCGCACGAGGCTCACGGAGCCCGTGTTACGGTACATGCCATAGCAGCTTTAAACTGCCGGAGCACTTGCCCGCGCCGCCGATGCTTCGGTGCAATCCGTTCCAGGTTTTTGTTGTGCCGCGGTCGCTTGGTCGTGATCACGTGGTGTAACGCAGTATGGCGGTTTGGGTGCCGGCGTCATGCGTTCTGTTGGTACCGCGAGCTATGTGGACATCAATGTGGAGACGCTGGAGTCCTTGAGTGACGCCGATATAATTGAGGCAGCATGCTGCCAGCAGACGCCACAGTGCTCACAGGTGGTGAGCACAGCCGACAGTGACGAGTCTGACGGTGGCGATGAGACTATGCTACCACCAAGCGCATGTAGTGCATGTGAAATAGCGTCAGTGCCTGATGTTGCAGCATGCTACTTCTCTGCCAGTGAGAACTCGGACGTTCCACTGGAGCTCTTGGGCAAGCTGCAGGTGATGCTTATGGAGTCTCGGCAGAAGAAATGCAAGCAAATAGACATCACGGATTACTTTTAATTTTGACAACTCCCAATAAACATGTTTAAGGAGTGTAGTGTCCTATATTCCAGCACTAAAGCTCGCTGCTCACGCGACTGCATTCCAGTGACTTGTTTCTGGCCTGTAATTGGCCAATCAATTTTTTTATTTTGCCATTGGGACCACATGTATTTACTCGCTTAATGAACCCACTCGCATTATGAACCCGCCCCCCACTTTTGATGGTGAGAATTTACTTTTTTTCCAGCCTTATGCTTTTTGTAGCTGGTTCCTCACTTTCATGCCCTCCCCAGCCCAGAACTTGGCAGTGCGTCAAGGTGCTGCAGGCTGGCCACTGATAACATCACTTGTTTATCTTTTGAGGAGAGCTGCTGCCAGAAGAAAGGGGGGGGCTGCCTGCTGCTGATAACACCACTACTCGTTTATCTTTTGAGAAGACTTCCAGCCAGAGGGGTGGGGGAAGGGGGAGAGCATGGCGAGCTCTCGGCGAACTTGGCAGAGTGCCAAGGAGTGCCAAGACCTCATATGCTGTAAGCTAAGGAATAGTCATTGGCATTATGCACTCGTCACTGTCCTGAGTGTTTTTTTAACCTGGCATAAGAAACGTGCGCCTGACCTTCAGGGCCGGTGTTCAGCATGTTTGGGTTATCTCGATGCTATTGGCCAGCGCTACCGGCTACCGCATGCTGGATCGCATAGATGCTAAACACCAGCGGCACCAACCCGCCTGACCCTCACGACGGAAGGATGGATGGAGGTATGATATGAAATATCGACCCTTCCAAAAAAGTCTGTTCAAACTTTTTTTCCTCGCTTAATGAACCCTGCCCCCAAACTGATGTCAACTTTTCTGGGAAAAAAGTGGTTTTGATTTATGGGTGTTTGACGTCCCAAAGCGACTCAGGCTATCAGAGAAGCCGTTGTGAAGGGCTCCGGAAGTTTCGACCAATTGGGGTTCTTTAACAAGTATTGACACTGCACAGTACACGGGCCTCTAGAATTTCCCCTCCATCGAAATTCGACCGCCGTGGCCGGTACGGAACCCGCGTCTTTCGGGTCAGCAGCCGAGCGCCATAATCGCTGAGCCGCCACTCGGAAAAAAAGCGGGTTCATTACGCAAGTAAATATGGTAATCCTCAGAATCGCCTGCCAATGTGTAGTAGCGCCTAGCTCGCCATAACGAGTCTAGATGTGACTGTTTCGGATTCTGCCATGCGGTGAGGCGCAATGACCACTCATTCCAGCGCCCATTCGATAATTCGAACTTCGCTTAATTCGAACAATGTTCCAGCCCCCTTCGAGTTCAAATTAATGAGCTTTTACTGTATAGTGCTTAAACTCTAAAATGCAATAAAAAGCAAAATAATAAAAGGTTGAAACATTTTTTTTCTATCCGTACATATTTTGTATATCAGCTTCCTCATCGCAAATGATAAGTAAGCAGATTTCCAAGCAACATCATTAATCGTTTAAAAGAACATAGAAGAGGGTTCTTAGCAACACAATTAACACATTTCAGACAAGCAAATATCAGTTTCTAGCAGTCAACACCTAAATCCATCATTGTAGTGCAACACACGACATGGACAAAGAACGAGAGGAGACACACACACAGCGCCAACTTCCAAAACTTTATTGTGAAGAAACACATTTACATATACACGCTGCATTGCCGTTATATCACCAGACATATAAGAGATCATTGAGCCCGAATATACACAAATGTTTTAGGGACGAATTAACAGAAGAGGTGCTAATAATATAGGCACTTCCTAATCGTTCTATCTTTTTTGTTTCAATTATTTTCCGCGTGTGCTTATTCATGTTTTTACTGAATAGAATTGTCAAGTCGAATAGAACTTTCAAGTCGTAGAGAGGTGTACACCATCTGCATTCATTGCAATGCACTACAAGCAACCCATCTTGTTCATTTTTGTTCTTTACATGGTGCTCCTGCTCACGGAAGCGATTATTTAACCCCTTAACATCCAAACAAATAAAAAAATTGTTTCAAAATTGCCAAATTTTTTTATGACGTCAAATGCTTGAGTAATGTGTTTCAAACATAAAAATATTCACAGAAACAATTTACGGCAGATGATAATCATTTATTGTTAATTACCTGTCCCCTCGTGTAATACTCTGTACCTAACGCCTTTTTGGTGCGTTCAGAAAAACAAAAAAAAATTCTTGAAATTCCAGAAAGTAACAGGTAACTTAGAATTGCCGCGCCAAAGATGCACCATTGCTTTCTAGATGCCTTAAAACTAGTAGAGACCACCATCCGTGCGGTAGCGTTCTAAGTGTGGCACTGTGCAGACGGCCTTCTGGCACCACCTGCACCAGATCCTTGTTTCCTTTCGGATGTTTTTGCCATTTGCGTCTCGCTTCATGTAGCACACTACACAGTGGCATGTCAGTTCTTTCTTCTTCTCTGTTGGTGGGATATGTGATGTGATGGAAAGTGGCACTCACCAAACCGCTTCACATTCAGGGGACGTCCTGGCCGCCCTGTCTTTTTGGTACCGTTGTTACTTGCCGAAGGTCTGCTCAACAAGTTGCAGCCGGTACTCCAGATGAGTTGCTCTGCCTTCTGATAGAGGACGAATGAATAAATGTTGGAAGATCTTGTATGAAATCTTCTTTCGCTTCTGTGGCACTGAACAGCTCGTCAGCATCTGATCTGCCCTGTCGACTCCTCCCACTGTATGGTTGTAATCCATGATAACTTCTGGCTTCATGGTTTGGTTGCCCATTTTGTCAGTGAATGGCACCATTTCAGCACAGTGTACAGAGGATAAAGCCGTTACCAGCTTTTTATCCATCCAGTGTACAGCCAAGCACTTGCCCGTTGAAAGAAACGCACCTCGCCTTTCTTGAGCTTTGCCCTAGTTAAACCAGGAGGAAGGTCTTTGTGAGTCACTCGTGTTGTGCCATAGATATCGGTAGATTTCTTCAGCAAGAAGTCAACCAATTCTGGAGATGTGTAGAAATTGTTGGTTGTGATGCATAATAGCCCTTGTCTACAAGGGGCTCCGCAATCTTCAGTACAACTTTCGTCGCCATTCCGAAAGTTTCTGTTCCTACTGACGAGCTCTCCAGGTTGGTGCCTTTCCCTGTATATATCACTGAGTTCCATATATGGCTGCTTCCACACTCACACAACAAGAATGACTTGATGCCAAACCTTGCTCTCTTTAGGGGAATATACTGCTTCCAGCTGAGTCGTCCTTTGAACAGCAACAAGCTCTCGTTGACACTTACATCACGCTCAGGCACGTAAAACATGTGGTATTTGTTCAGAAGCTCCTGATACACTGGCCAGATTTTTCGGAGCTGAGGAGGTTGAGGGTGTCCTTCCAAGTTCTCAATGGTCGCGTTGTCAACAAAGTGCAACATTCTCATGATGAGTTGAAACCGATTTCTAGGCAATACCTCGCCGAAGACAGGAGTCTTAATCAGCCAGTTTCTTGACCAGTACATCCTTTCGTCTGGTTTCTGTACAATGCGCTGCAGCAACAAGAGGCTAAGAGAAACACGCAATTCTTCTCGTGTAACTGGAAACCATTTCCGGAAGCGAGAGTGCTTGCCCAGCTTACTCGAATTCAACAGCTGAGAGGCGTACCGGTTTGTCTCTACAACAATAACATCAAGCAGCTCATCATCGAAGTAAGCCTCAAAGAGCCCCAATGGTTGGAGAGGAGAACCTACTATGAGCTTCGGTCCTGCAGAACCCTTAAATTCAAACCACAGAGGTCAAAGTGGGATATTGTCCAGGTCTATCCGGCACCATTCACGGGAGCGGGCCATCGTGTCATCGCTGCTGTCTTCCGCTTCTGACTCGCTGTCAGTAAGAATGTCATCACTATTTTCTTCACTTGAAGAATAAAAATCAACGACATCCGCATCACTTGCGCTATCATCCGACGTAGAATCATCTCCCGCACCAGAGCCCCATACGGATGATGTCATGTTTGTTAAAAAACGCGGGAAACGTGACACAGGCCTTCTGCTATCTAGCGTTCCCAATCGCATTCAAGAAAAGCGCAAATGATGGATCCTGTGCAGCCATCTATGATTTATGCAGTAAAGTACCATTTGACGAGCTGGGGTCGCCAAAAGCCACTTGAAACATTGCGGAAAACCCATGACGACCTCAGCTCGTCATAAACAAAAAAGGGCCGATCGCTCGTAACGAGCTGAGGTCGGCATAAGCCCTTAAAGGGACTCTGAGGAGAAATTGAAGCTGGCTTGTATCAATAGAATACCAGCTCCTGATCACAAAAACGCCACTCTTACTGAAAACAAAGCTCTTGTAAGGTAGAAAATAACAAGAACCAAAATACAGGTATTGCCGCCACAGGCCAATCTCGCAAGTACACGCGTAGGACAAGAGACGCCACCTTGGAGGAATTTTCCTTCCTACATGGAGACCGTGAATCTCTGAGGCTGACAAAGGAAGGTTGCACAGTTCAATATTGAAGTAAGTTTTGTTTTAAAACTGATAGTGCACTTTTATCACACAAGGACGACAGACAAAACACAACCTGAATGTTGGAAGCAAAGAAAACCGATGCTTGGCGGCGCCACAGGCGGCCAGTTTTGATTTGTTATGGCGCTTTGCGTCTATGAGCTTTGCGGTGTCTATGAGCTTTGCGCGCTGCGGTGTGCGTTGTGGCGTAATTCAATAGCTTCGGCAGTTGGGTGGAGCTGTTCTTTTCGAGCTCTCGGCTAATTTAATCCATTCACAGTACACATCTGAAGGTACATGCAAGTTGGCGAGAGAGCCTGATCCAGTGGGCCCATTGGATCCAGCGGAAGCCGTTGAAGCGTCATGCGTCGGCTTTAATTTCAAGCCACCAACTTTAAACGTGAGAGCCCTTGAGCACCCATCCGTTTTTTTGTGGCAAGAAAAAAAAAAAACCTGACCCTTGCAACCATGGGAGACCTTGACGCCGCCTGCTGCACCGCGCAACCGCGCCGTTCAAGTAATCACAATCCTTTGGCTCCAAAGCTCCGGTCATCCTCCGAGGGGCGCAGCGCGCCGACCTTGTCCTGGCCTCTCGGGACTCCCCGCACTGGGGTTATGATATCTGATTAGCAACGGCTGCTCACTGAGGAAGGGGGAAACGACCTGCCGGCGCCTAACCTAACTGTGCCCCCTCAAAAGCATCACACGCTCTCTGGGGCTGAGGTCGCTGAAATGCAGGCCAGAGTTTTTGCGAGAACTTCGTCGTCGGGATCTATCGTAACGCTGGCAAGACGCCGGTGCAAACGTAAACGAAGCGACGGTAGCGACCCCCGATAGATGCCTACAACGTGCGGCGGCAGTAGCTTTCATTTCGGCATCTGCTAGACCGTACCGCTAGTGGCCAGAAATCACGGAGTCTGCGTTTGCGTCACGTTTCACGTCATTCCGTCCTGTGCCGTCATAAGAGTTCTCCGTGACGTCATAAAAGCTCTCGAGTTTGAATCGGATTGGCGAGAAAAACTTTTCAACTTGGAATCCAAATTTATTTGAAATAAATGCATCTCTCGCGGACAAGCAGCAACCAAGCTGTAAGGCCGCGCTCCATCAACGTGCATATTTTTTTTATTCCTTTAGCTTGTGGTCACTGCCCCCCCACCCGCAAGCAGTGGCAAAGGGCACTGGCTGCTTGACAGCACCGCTGTCATGGCCGAGGACACCTGGCGCCAAGAAAGCATGCGAGGCGCGAACACCGAGCACGTGGTGCCGCTTGGTCTTAGACAGCATTCCCACGGCGGCAGAATGCGAACCACCTCGCATTCCGCGATGGGCCTCTTTTTTTTGGCATTCTTGATGGCACCGAAGCGTCGCGGCTCTCCGCCGTCTGACATTCCTGCGGCGAGCCGGTGGGTCACTGGTCCCGCCAATTAGCTAAAAAAAAAAAACACACTTCATCCTTTGAGAGGCGACACGCGGGTGCGGCAGGGAAAGGGAAAGCATCAAGCGCAAAGGCCGAGAACTCCGCTCGGGGAGAGGGTTTTCAAAATGTTTTCTGTATGTGTTTCTTTTTCTTTATAGCCAAGCCCCGGGCTCGAAGTTGGGTCCAACCTTCAGTGGCTGTGGCTACCTCCATTGGTTATCGAAGCTTATGGCGGGCCTCGATATATGACCGCCCTAATCTCTTTGTTTGCAAAAGCTTTAAATTGTATGTAAAATCATTGGAGAGCAGTCCTGTCTAGTTCAGCTAGAGGCTCCGTGCAGTGGCCCGTAATTCTACATCCCTAGACTCTAACCTCGCGTCGATGAGTAAGGGCTTGTACAGAGTGTTTCTCTGTGTGAGAATTGTCTTTGTCAGTTGATGATCCATAACAGCGCGACAGACGGGACAAAGAAGAGGATCATCGTCAGCACCAACTCGCCCAACAACTGGTATTGTCAAGCTTTGTCAGTTACAGCTTGACCGTCTGTGTGACTCAACTTGTAACGCAGTTTGCCCTTGTACATACCGTAAATATATTCTCTCTTTGACCTTCATCTGCACATCTCCCTTCATCGCCGCCGAACAACAACGTTTGGAAGGATCTGCACCCTTCCGAGGAACCCAACGGACCATCAAAAGATTACTAAAGCCATGAAATGCCGAACTATCAGATTTTGCTAACAAAAAAAAATTGATAGAGTTCTCCTAAGTGTCCCTTTAAGGGGTTAAACACCAACCAGTCTGTCCTACACACTGTTTCCCACACGATAGTGGATTCTGATACACCACACCCTCTTTGCATTCAACAAAGGGAACTCTGTGCTTCTTGCACACCCTGGGCATTTGACTCTGTGGTTTGTTAACTCTGCATAGCCTAAGTGCATAGCTGAAAAAACAACCCGCACATATGTCTGCTTCGCAATACGCTTCAGTTTGTGGGATACAGTGTGCATATATGGAACATTAGAAGTTTTTCCGTTCTTCTCCAACAGCACGAGCAGCAGCTTGCTTATTCGCGTTTGCCTTTCTAAACAGTGATTCTGCAACAACTATCAGCAGATGACCAGGGTAGCCAGCGAGCGATAACTTGCTGGAAACTACTGTATATCAAATGAGGACAACACTTACAAATGGCATTTTGAAAGCACAGATTGGCCATCGCCCTTTTGACTAGTTTGGAATGTGCAGAATCCAAGGGTAGCAAAGGCTAGTTGCAACGCGGTTCGTATGTCCAGCAGGTATGACCTGTTTCAAAGACCAAGCCAACGACGTTGCTACGCATTTCATATACAGTGGAACCCCGTTCATACGTTTTTCACCGGACCGCGAAAAAAAAACGTAAAAGCCGGGAAAACGCAACAGTGAGGAAAGGTCCGAAAATTAATAAAAACAGTGCAGCTTTGCCTTGAAACAATTTATTTCGACATCAAGTGAGCTTAGGTCTTAAAAAAATCGAGAATGGTCGATTGCCGTTTTTTCCGCTTGCTGGAAAACACCACGCGTTTCTCGATGGCCTGGAAAGCCGCATTGCTCTCAGCGTCGCTTTGAGGTGCGATGTACCTGCGGAGGAGGTCCAGAGCCGCGACGACTTCTCCAAAGCTCGGGTCCGCCAACTCCCAGGAATCATGCGGCTCGTGCTCCTCGTCGTCATCATAGTCTGAGGCTTCACTCGCGACCGAGTCTGCAACGATCTCGGCGATACTCTTACACTCGGACGTCACGACAGCAGCATCCACGGCGACGTAGTTGTCATACGTGACTCCCGTGGCACCCAGCGCATTCAAAGCTTCACTCAGCTCTTGATCATGAGAGGCTGCTTCCGTCTCTCCAGCTTCCGTGGCAGTTTCCTCTCCGCCGTCCATGCGAAAGCCACACCGCGCGAAGCAGTGCTGTGCAGTTGACGCGCTCACTGCAGTCCATGCTAAAGCGACGTAGTGCATAGCGTCCAGTATTGAAACGATAGTAGGCTGCTGTCCGCGATCAATACGCGCCAGACAGCGCTTTACGATGGACTTCCTGTACGAGTGCTTTAAGTTCTTTATGATGCCGGCATCCAACAGCTGCAAGTGGCTTGTAGTGTTTGCAGGAAAAAAAAACAAGCTTAACGTTCCGAAGAAACGATGGGTCTCTCGGGTGGGCAGCACAATTGTCCAGAAAAAGGACAACACTCGCACTGGGAGCCCATCTTGTTGCCGAAGTAACAAAGAAAATCTTCGAACAAAGAACCCGTCATCCATGCACGACTGTTGCTTCTATAGTGACATGGCAGCAGGCGAATGTTCTTTAAGCACCGTGGGTTTCGGTATTTTCCGATTACCCATGGCTTCAGCTTGTCCGAGCCATCCATGTTGCAGCAAAGGAGCACCGTCAATCGTTCTTTGCTGCATTTGCCTTCGTGGCATGCTTCGCTCTTCAGGCTTAACAACTTGGATGGCTGCACCCGAAAGAAAAGGCCCGTTTCGTCGGCATTGTAAATGTCACGAGGCTCATACCCTTCAATTATGGCAGATAGTGTGGCCTTCCAATCGTCGACAGTTTCCAAGTTTACACTTGCTGCTTCCCCGGATACCGTCTTATACGCGATGCCGTGCCTCTTCCGGAAACGGTCGATCCAGCCATTTGACGCCGCAAAGTCACTGATGCCCAGTCGGTCGGCTATTTCCATCGCCTTCTCGCGCAAAATGCTGCCGTCGAAGTTAACACCGGCAGCGCGAGCTTGTTTAAGCCAAGTAAGAAGCGACTCGTCGAGGTTTCCATACTTGGCGCCACGAGCCTGCTTAGCTTTCGGGCCCAAGAGCGCGGCATTCCCTTGTATCTCGGCACGCTTCGAGACGATGCTGTTAAGCGTCGAGGGTGGCAGACCAAGATCCTTGGCGATGTCGACTCTTTTCCGCGCTGGCTGCCTGTCGACTGCGTTGAGAACATCCAGCTTTTCCTCGAGGGAAAGCGCCTTGCGCTTGCGCGACGCCATCAAAGGACGACAAATCGCTCGCGGTGTTAGCGAGGCCCGACGAAGTGTAGGCAGCGTAGGTGTTGACGGGAGGACACGGACGACTGGGATGGGTTGAACCGCACAAACAAGAAAGACTGGATTAGCGAGGCCCGACGAGGTGTAGGCAGCGTAGCTGTTGATGAAAGGACACGGACGACTCGGATGGGTTGAACCGCACAAACAAGAAAGACTGGACTGCTGCGGGCCCGCGGGTTTTACTCGTTTCGGCTCACGAGGCAGTGGCCATCTAGTGGCAATCTCTCCAACTCGCGTGCGGCTTTTTATGGCCTCCGAGATTACCCACACGCGTGCAAAGGGGTGATCTCAGAGGCCATGGTCTTGTAGCCAATTCCGTAGCCAAGCCTGGCCAAGACTCGTCAAAATGGCGGTTGGCGCGCGTTGCCCGGCCGGGTTCGGGGTGCCTGGTTGCGACGTATCATGCGGGAACGTTTTCACAGCTACAACGTAACAGAGGGGTACCCAATACATTGGATCCTATGGGAGCTATGCCGGGACCGGACGAAAACGACGTAACAGCCGGGAAAACGCAGCAGTGAGGAACGTAACAGCGGGGTTCTACTGTATCCAGCAGGTATGACCTGGTTCAAAGATTAAGCCAGCATCCAGGGAAATAAGCCTATTATATGGCAGCTCATAGGTGAAACTAGAGGGTTGAACTTTTCTCTCAACACAGTATGTTAGCCGCTCCGGCTAACACACTCTGGATGTTGGCTTGGTCTTTGAACCAGGTCATACCTGCTGGCCTGGGAGAAGGAAAACTCTCCTATTATGACACCTCAGATACATCACCAAACAGCAACTCCAGCAGATTAGTGGCACAAAAGGCACATTCACTGACTTCAGCTCCAGGCTTTTTAAACCTTGGCAGCGACACAGCAAAGCCATTCTCAAAGCATGTGCATGACCTTGGCAACCGCCACCTTTCTTTCACCCACTTTATTGTGGGACTAATCACAGAGCAACTGTTCCTTGCAGGCTGTTTGTTTCATTGCAGAGCCAGCGATTATTAATTGGCCTTGGGCATTTCTTGAGCTGCCATGTGTGTGGGTGCATGTCAGACAGGGGTGCATATTGCAAACGCGCAAAACGGCGAGGGACGAAGAGAAGAAAGCACAGGACAAAACGCAGAACTTCAACTGAGGTTTACTACAAGGAAAACCACATTTATACAAGATTCGTAATCACACTTTATAGACAGCAGACATCACTACGTTACACAGGTAAGCGGGCGCACATGGCACAAGTTAGCATCCAGATAGTTGAATTCCTTCTTGGATAAGGATACTGAAGTGGTGCTTATGCAATGGTCATTTTGTTTTTTTTTTATGCAGTAGGTTTCAAAAGTTACCAACCCAGCTTAACAGGACAAAACTGTCCTGAAAAAATTACTCACCCAGCTGCTATGTTGGGTTGGTAATTTTTTCTGGACAATTGTATCCTGAAACCGACCCAGCTTAGCAGGGAAATTTTTGAAGCCTACTGCATAAAAAAATAAAATGATTGTTGCATAAGCACCACTTCAGTATCCTTATCCAAGAGGGAATTCAACTATCTAGATGCTAACTTGTGCCACGCGTGCCCGCGTGCCTGTGTAACGTGGTGGTGTCTGCTGTCTATCAGGTGTGATTACGAATCTTGTATAAATGTGGTTTTCCTTGTAGTAAACCTCAGTTGAAGTTCTGCGTTTTGTCCTGTGCTTTCTTCTCTTCGTCCCTCGTCGTTTTGCGCGGTTGCAATATGCACTCCATTGTTAACCACAAACTAGCCCGCCTTTGCCTGTTACATGTCAGACAGGAAGGGATGGAGGCCAAGGCATCTGGGGTTCCTCCGCACCTTTTGAGAGCTGGTAAAAAGATGCCCTAGGATGCATATGTGGGGTTTCCAACTTGTCTGAATTAGTAGCCAGTCTAGCATGCCTTAGTTATGTCTGGGCAACAAAATTTACGGTGCCTCTACATTCTGCGGTACTCACGCTTTGCCGGAGACTGTTCCGTGTTTTCTGCACCAGCAGCAGGATGTGGCTCGATTGCAAACAGCTCATCGCAGAACATGAGGCGGCAATTTTCCAGAGGTGCTTTCGACGTCCTGCACCGATTCAAAAGGAGTACCAGTCACAACCACTGGCAATGTGGCCGGCAAAAAATACGGTATTTATAGTAACTTGCCAGACCCTGTTCTGACAATTCCTAGCAAACTATGGAATTCACAACAATGCTTAAGCTAGCCTGCTTCAGTAATAAGCAAACAAACAAAAAACCCCTAACAGCGGTTGTACAATAGCGCCAACTTATAATGAACCTCCAGGTCATGAGGATCGTGTTCGTTGTAACTGAAGTTAGTAGTAAGTGGACTTCCCCTAGCACAGTGAAAAATGCAATGTCAGTTAAAGGTGCCGTTTTTTCTTGAGAAAGACCATTATAGACGTCTGCTTCTTCATGCGTGCCCTCTAACAGTACTTTCCAAGCTCTACACCGTGGTCATGCGCTTCTCGCAAAAATCATTTCTATCAACGAGCTGCTCTAGAAATGCAGTGGCACTACTTACGGTATTAGCGCTCAAAACAACTGTTGGTTGGTCAGCCTCTGTGCCTCTGAACCTCGACAAAATTTTATGGATGCAGCAAAGAAGCTAGTGCAATGCATGCACGCGTAGAACGTAGAGTGCAATCCCAGATATAGCGATATATTGCTTATAATGGTCAAATTTTTCAGATTTATCAATTCTCCCATTGCCCCCTTGTAAAAGTAAACCATATAGTATGGACCTCCTTCACCCCGCGACGTCACGAAGATGCGGTGGCGCTGATGTTAGCAGCGACTTTCGCATGGTAGGCAAAACAGGTTCCGCTTGCCCGTGCCTACCGCAGCTGCCGCAGCTACCGGCGGCTGTTTCAAGCCTGTGCACTGCAGAAGCAGCATGTATTGACCACCTGCGTCACTGCTGGATCCGCGTAGTAGCATAAAAAATATTAAATTAGCCTCGATAGGTTTCTCGCGCATAAATGCCGCATTCGGAAACTGGCTAACAGGCATTGGGCCACGGTAGTAAAGCGCGAAGTCTGGGAGTCGATAGGCACTGCCACTCAATGCACTTAATAGCATGCAAGTTACTGCGTTCATTCACCTGAACTTCAGGATAGTAGGCTGATAATTGCTCAAGGAAAAAAAGACATATGTAGTTGCACACATACTTATCACCTTGAGCCGGGGTGCACGGGGCGCCGACAGGTTCACTCGCCCCGCACGGGGCGCCGACAGGTTCACTCGCCCCCAAGGAATGCGTTTTTTTTTTTTTGTTAATAGCACACCATGTTTTAGTGGCGCGTTTTATGGCATTCAATATTTACTTGAAACTGTTTCTTGATATGACGACGTAATTATTTCATTCGAGTAGAAAGAAGTCTGGTAAGTTGTGTCAATCTTGCGCGGTCGCGTACCTTAAGTGTGCTAAACACCATATGCTTTTTCATTGCATCATGCATGTGTCATGTTTCATGAGGTAATACATGATCGCGAAGCTTGTTTGGAAAGAAGCAGCCGCAGGCGTGCTACTAACAGACACGTGGCGAGATTGAGAGGGGACGCGGCATGAAAAGTGTTTTCGTTATTCATGCATGTGATATGTAACTAAACTTGGTGCAAATATGAAATTCCTACGCTAGTTTCAGTCATTCCTTTTATTTATAGCTATACCTGGTGCAGTTCTGGGCAATTATAATTAACACCGTCGTCAAGTCCCCCCAAGCTCTCAAATAATTGAGTAGATAGTGCGCAGTTTTTTTATTCCAGCATGTACATAAAGCCCTGTTCTGTATGATGACACGATTAGTTCTTTTTCTATATGATCAGTACTTATGCATGCATAGTTACATGAAAACGTTTCTTACAAAAAATAACTAACACAATACTGCACCTGTAGGGAAAAAAAAATCGAGATTTATTACGCTCCTCAACGTCTCAGGAATAGTTTGCTACAAATGGAATCATTTGATTTTCATGCGAATTACGAAGGTGAGTGATCCAGTCGCAGAAAATGTGAGAGGTCAGAAAACGAACCTTAAAGTTTATTCCCTCGTTTATGGCATCTTCGCTTTCACTTTGGTCAAAGAAATGCGGCACTGAAATCAAAGAAATTACCTCACAATTTTTGATGACCACACTTCTAAAAAGCGTAATTTATAAATTTGTACTCAATATTTTGCTATAATTTTTCGTCACGAAACTAGACTTCAGGGCTAGGAAAGAAAATAATTCTAGAAATCAGAAATTTTCACCAAATCGACCAGCTTATCAAGAGGACAAGTCGGACTGGCTGGTGCGTGGTCATGCGGCTAAAAACAGCGCTAAGCGAGACAGGAGATCGGGGTCACGACGCTGTCCCCACTTTTCCCGCAGCGCGACACGTACGTATGTCAGCAGACGATGAGCGCATGTCTGCTCCGACGAAACAACGCCAGCACTTCCCCTCACTACTGTCCCGAAGTAAAATCATTCCGGCTAGTGCAGAGTGTCTACATATTTACTACTAACCATATATACAATACACAGTGGCAAACTATTTCTCTTTATAGGCCGCACGTGACCAACGCGAGCTCGTGTACTTCGACAAATTACTAAGTTGGAAGCATCGACCATTGCTATGATTCGCAGAAACTGGAAACGTGCCTACAAGCCTTGAAAACCCGCGCTCAACACCTATCCGCGACGCCACTCCCCGACCTTTTGCCTACCACGAGCTCGCTAGCGACTGCAGCGCCACCTTGTTTGTTTACAAACATGCAGGAGGTCCATAATGATAAAAAATTAGTGAAGTAATAGCTACAACGAAAACATTCTGGCCAGCTGGAAGGTGTCTTCCAACAAAATGTCTGAAAGTTTGATAAAGAAAAGCTAAATGTTTTGAAGCGATATGATGTGAAAACTCTGCAAACGGGCCAGTGTAGCAAAATACGCGAGGAATACCAAGCGCTATCATCGTTGCAATTGCCGGAGGGAAAATAGAAGAGCTTGCTTGATGGTAGCCGCGCAACGCTTTCTCTCACAAACATTTTCACTCGTTTGAGTGTTCATGAACTGGGTAAAAATGACGCCGACTAAGTGCAAGGCAATATTTTTGCCCCCACCCCCCTCTTGTCCTTGAGAATTTACTCCTATTTTCAAAGCAGTACCTTTTCTTAGCACGTTCCCCCCTTTGCGCTGTCCGCAATGCAGACCATGGCAGCCGTCAAGATGCTGTGCATGATAACATCACGGCGCGTTTGTCCTTTGACAGGAGCTCTTGTGGGGGTGGCTTTTGTTTGCACTGCGTAGATCATGCTGAAAAAATGCATTCTATGCACCAAGACCAATTAGACTGTCTTTCCACTTTGTATGTGTTCTTTTTGCATTTTATTTCTTCAATTTTTTTGCCGGTCCAGATATAACAATAATCAGTTGTAGCGATCCGATTCTCTGGTTTCCTCAAAATCATTATAAATGGATTGCACTGAATCAATTGCACTGCCTGTTGTATGCACACTGCTTCCAGCCGGCAGCAGTGCAGAAGTTGGACAACCGATTGGACAGTGCATGTCACATGAACGGCTGTGCAAGCAAAGCTTACCATTTGACTGGTAGCCAAAGTTCTCAGACAGTTGTAAATTGATTTATCGCTGACTGTGTGCAATTTTTTCTCCTTCATAAGCACCACGCTTCTGCTTCAAATTGAGACCAACTGGCACATGTACAGTTGCCGACTGATTTTTCGGACACGAAGGGACCTAGAAAATGGTCCGAATAATCGAACAGTGCGTAAAATCTGTGAAGTATATAAAAAACAACTTTATTGAGATGAAATCGGCTTAAAAATGTCACTGATTTTACCTTGTGACAAATTTCTCTTGCTGGCGACGATTTGCGCCTGTATTTGCGGAAAAGTTGTGCTTTCACTGCACACGCTAGAAAGCAATGTCCCCGCATTTGGTTGGAATATTTCCCACGCTTCTTTGACGGACCCGGCGGGACCATGTTGTCCACAATCCGAGTGTGCACCACACCGCTCGTCAAACACACACAAAGATAAGTCACTTTTTGTTCAAAGTGGCGGAACCGCCGGATGCAATCACAAAATGGCGAACGGATGTAACTTCATGAAGACGCGTAAGAAGCGTAAAGTTCGTGAAGACTGAGCGCCACTCGGTCGACGCGGTAAGAGAAAACCATGTGACAAAACAGCGAATGGCGAACTTATGAGACCCGCCGCGGTGGCTCAGTGGTTAGCGCGCTCAGCTACTGATCCGAAGTACCCGGGTTAGGTCCCAACTGCGGTGGCCGTGTTTCGATGGAGGCAAAGGCGCCCGTGTGCTGTGTGATGTCAGTGCACGTTAAAGATCCCCAGGTGGTCGAAATTATTACGGAGCCCTCCACTACGGCACTTCTTTCTTCCTTTCTTCTTTCACTCCCTCCTTTATCCCTTTCCTCCGAGATGCGAGATAGCTCTTCAACAATTTCCATCCCTCAACAACCAATTTTCAACGTATGGGACAAGCAATAACTGCCCGCCACAACACCGGCGACAAAAGCAAGTTGATGGCGATTACAGTCCGGCTGCCACCTCGAAGTGTCAGAGATCGCAGGGACCTCTACTGGCAACAATAAGGTACTGAAAGTATGTCAAGCCATTCCAACATATTTAAAAAACTTTGCGCAGAACAACACAGGACGGGAGGGACAAACATGCACGCACACACGAGTGCAATCCAATCCAACTACAGCGTAAATCACTACAGGTAGTGATCACGTGGTGTACACAGTGCAGTTCGGCCACCGCAGTCAGGCTTTTTGTTGGTGCCGCGAGCTACGTGAACAGCAGTGTGGAGACGTTGGATCCCTTTAGTGACGCTGACGTAATTGAGGCTACATGCTGTCAGCAGACATCGCAGGGCTCACGTGCGGTGAGAACAGCCGACAGTGACGAGTCTGACAGTGGCGATGAGACTATGCCACCGCCAAGTGCATGTGAAGCAGCGTCGGTGCTTGATGTTGCAGCATGCCACTTCTCTGACAGTGAGAACTCTGACGTTGCGGAGGAGCTTTATGCAGGCTGCAGATGATGTTGATGGAGTCCCGACAGAAGAAACGCAAGCAAATGCATTTCGCTGATTACTTTAATTTTGACAACCCTTCCCTGTAAATAAACATGTTTTGGAGCCTAAATAGCGTCATATATTCCAGCATTAAAGCTTGCTGCTCACGCGAATGCATTCAAGTACTTGTTTCTGGTGCATAACTGGCCGATCAATTTGTCGTTTGCCATTAGGAGCGGATAAATTTAGTTCTCAGAATCACCCGCCACAAACGTGTAGTAGTGCCTAGCTTGTGATAACGAGTCTAGATGTGACTGCTTCGGATTCTGCCCGCGCGGTAGCGTGCTATGACTGCTCATTGTAGTGCCCATTCGATAATTCGAACTTCGTTTCATTCGAACAATTTTCCGATCCCCTTCGAGTTCGAATTAACGAGCTTTTACTGTACAGCTTTTTTTCTTGTCTCATGTGATCTAAACACTTCTTACGATGAAACCGAAAGTGAAATAGCATCAGAGAAGAAATTCAATTATAAATTATTTGGCGGTTGCAGGGGAATACCATGCAACCAAGGCAATAGCAAAATGCGAAAGCAAAAATATGCAGTCTAATATCCTTTCAGTGAAACCGCCGAAGTGTATCACCGGCTTTTGGCATTCAGCTGCTGATGTCAAGGTGACAGGATTATTTCTCTGCCACAGTGGTCACATTTTTATGGAGGCGAAACACATATAAAAATACGTCTGTGTGCTGTGCAATGTCAGCACAGATTAAAGAACACGAGGTGGTCTAGATCAATATATCCAGAGGCCTCCAATACGGCGTCCCTCAGAGCCCATGCGTTGCTCTGGGACGTTAAACCCCAACAATTCACAATCCCACTCAAGCCAGCCGAAGCTAGCAAAGCCAAGTGGCAGCCGCTCACCCCATGAGCACAGTGGCCCACAGCTCCTGCTTGGTGCCGCTGGACTTCTTCCCAGTCACCTCGCAGTCGTACCAAAAGCCCAGCTGGTAGGGCTGCTCCACGTTGAAGTTGGCCATGATTCGGTCCCCGACACGCACATCCTCAAAGGGGACCACTTTGCGGGCCCGCGGCCGGATGCAGCTCAGCCTAACCGCAACGACCTCGTCCTCATAACTGCATAGCATGTGCCAGTCATTCGCAAGTGAAGAGCACATCACTGGTGCAAACCTCCAGCGGCAGAGCTGGGTTTAAGTGAAAATGTGAAATGCTTCCTTTCGTTCCAAGCGAATGCCCATACATCAGCAAAAATACGAATTATTGCAAATTATGCAATGCAAAGAAGCACTGTTTTAAAATCAATACGTCTTGTAATAAAATATGCTCACTGTACATTGCAATAAATGAGCCCGTGGCGAGAGGGATTTATCTTCATGCCGCCAAATATAGCCAACAGTGGCAAAAATTTTTTTTTTAACAGACTCTTTTTAGAGCAATTATTCCTGCAAAAAAATTGTTACCGCATAAAATACTACACTTTAGAAGCTTCCGTTTTTGCATTGTGACAAAACAGAAACACTCCATTGGTGTGGTCTGCTATAGCGGGACATGTACTAAGTCCATACATAGGCTATATTCGTGCCATGAGAAACTAGCCCGAGCCCTCGCTTTTCTACGAGAAACTAGTTTGCACGCAATAAGTGCCGGCTCTCACCATGTCCTGACGCTGAGCTTACAGATTTTGCCAAGAAAAGCATGAATCAGGAAGCTGAAGCCTGTCCTACTCGTAATTGACAGCCTTGTTCGTGCTGAACACTGCAACATGCGGGTATTTGCGTGAATTAATTCATGAAGTGAAAGTTGTTTCTGCATGCAATGCGCAGCCACCGCCAGTCTTCGAAATGAACCTTCGGTGAGTATGGTTAACATAAGTTGTGCTTGTCGAAGATGCTTCGGATCCCAAATGAACTGCATGCGTAGCTGCATGGATAACTATACCACCACAAAGTGCACAAAACCTCAGTAAAAACTACAATGGTGAAAACAAAACAACATGAAAAAAATCCAATCCGCAGCACAGTCAACAAGCCACCAGCATACTATAGTAACAAGCCGATGGCTATGTCTCGAGGTCGTTGTGGTCAAACACAGACCAACCGCATGGACAGTCGTGGAATTACTACTCTGGAAATGCTTTCGTGGCCCCTTTGGCTTCCATTTACGCCCCAAAAATTTATGACAGTCATCACAGCTAAATGTGAAGCGCATAAACTTTTAGTGGCTGATGTGTTTGTTGGAGTGTTGTCAACTTTAAGGAGGACAAAAAGAACATCAATAATGTCTTGTTTCGCATGCTTAGGTCATAGTGGAGGTGTCCAATCTGCAGTTTCTAGCTATACATACAAAAAGCACTCACTCGTCATACTGGACGTGGTACAGCAAGCCATCGTCAGTGACAGCAGGTGTCTCCAATGAAGCACATGGTTCATCAGCCTCAGAGCCAGCTGGAGAAGGCTCCGACTCTCCGGTCTTGTCTGACCCTGAAGTTGCTGCGCTGTTCACTTTGGCATGGCCATTTACAATGCCGTTGCATGAAAGAGGGTTTGTGTATGTCGAACAGGTCTCCCCAGCCTTGGTGATCTTCACTACTTTGGCTTCAAACCATGCGCCGTGCTTCAAATCTAGGGCGTCCACCACGTCACCCACCTGCACGCACCAGCATGTTTGCATGTTACCCACTGTTATCAGTTGAGCCTTAAGACTCTTGCAATTTTAACGAGAAAGCATTTCTTGTCTCATGAGGGGCATGTACAGGACCTGCCAGCAGAGCAAGTCCGCACGAAAATGACCATTTGGAAAAAGAAATTCGCCGGCACTGCGGTTCGAACGCGGGCCTCCTGTGTGCCATGCGGGCTTGCAATGCATACACCATGAAGAGTTGTTCAAGTGTGTTAAAGGAGCACAAAGTGAACGCACTGCGGTGTGTATGATGGTACAGTGTGTTGGGGGATGTGTACTGTTGTTAGACAATGATCACTTGCAAAAAAAAGTTGATGTCACCTAAGGGTCACATGGTAAGTGTCACATGCCAACGATTGCTCGCAAAAATATGTTGCCGTTCAAATGCAAATGCTTTCACATTTCTCCAATGCAACAAACTGCAGTAATATCCAATTTTTGCCAACTGTGAATCTAAAAAACTGTGTTAGAGGAGCACGAAGTGAATGCACTGTGTGTGTATGATGGTAAAGTGTGTTGGGGGATGTGTACCGGTGTTAGACAATGATGACTTGCAAAAAAAAAAAGTTGCTGCTGTTCAAATGGAAATGCCTTCATATTTCTCCAATGCAGCAAACTGCAGTGATCTCCAATTTTTGCCAACTGTGAATCTAAAAAACTGTGTTAGAGGAGCACGAAGTGAATGCACTGTGGTGTGTATGATGGTAAAGTGTGTTGGGGGATGTGTACTGGTGTTAGACAATGATGACCTGCAAAAAAAAAAGTTGCTGCCGTTCAAATGGAAATGCCTTCATATTTCTCCAATGCAGCAAACTGCAGTGATCTCCAATTTTTGCCAACTGTGAATCTAAAAAACTGTGTTAGAGGAGCACGAAGTGAATGCACTGTGGTGTGTATGATGGTAAAGTGTGTTGGGGATGTGTACTGGTGTTAGACAATGATGACTTGCAAAAAAAAAAGTTCCTGCCGTTCAAATGGAGATGCCTTCACATTTCTCCAATGCAGCAAACTGCAGTAATATCCAATTTTTACAAACTGTGAATCTAAAAAAGTGTGTTAGAGGAGCACGAAGTGAATGCACTGTGGTGTGTATGATGGTAAAGTGTGTTGGGGGATGTGTACTGGTGTTAGACAATGATGACCTGCAAAAAAAAAAGTTGCTGCCGTTCAAATGGAAATGTCTTCATATTTCTCCAATGCAGCAAACTGCAGTGATATCCAATTTTTGCCAAATGTGAATCTAAAAAACTGTGTTAGAGGAGCACGAAGTGAATGCACTGTGTGTGTATGATGGTAAAGTGTGTTGGGGATGTGTACTGGTGTTAGACAATGATGACTTGCAAAAAAAAAAGTTGCTGCTGTTCAAATGGAAATGCCTTCATATTTCTCCAATGCAGCAAACTGCAGTGATATCCAATTTTTGCCAAATGTGAATCTAAAAAACTGTGTTAGAGGAGCACGAAGTGAATGCACTGTGTGTGTATGATGGTAAAGTGTGTTGGGGATGTGTACTGGTGTTAGACAATGATGACTTGCAAAAAAAAAATTTCCTGCCGTTCAAATGGAGATGCCTTCACATTTCTCCAATGCAGCAAACTGCAGTAATATCCAATTTTTACAAACTGTGAATCTAAAAAAGTGTGTTAGAGGAGCACGAAATGAATGCACTGTGGTGTGTATGATGGTAAAGTGTGTTGGGGGATGTGTACTGGTGTTAGACAATGATGACCTGCAAAAAAAAAAGTTGCTGCCGTTCAAATGGAAATGCCTTCATAATTCTCCAATGCAGCAAACTGCAGTGATATCCAATTTTTGCCAAATGTGAATCTAAAAAAACTGTGTTAGAGGAGCACGAAGTGAATGCACTGTGTGTGTATGATGGTAAAGTGTGTTGGGGATGTGTACTGGTGTTAGACAATGATGACTTGGAAAAAAAAAAGTTCCTACCGTTCAAATGGAGATGCCTTCACATTTCTCCAATGCAGCAAACTGCAGTAATATCCAATTTTTACAAACTGTGAATCTAAAAAAGTGTGTTAGAGGAGCACGAAGTGAATGCACTGTGGTGTGTATGATGGTAAAGTGTGTTGGGGGATGTGTACTGGTGTTAGACAATGATGACCTGCAAAAAAAAAAGTTGCTGCTGTTCAAATGGAAATGCCTTCATATTTCTCCAATGCAGCAAACTGCAGTGATATCCAATTTTTGCCAAATGTGAATCTAAAAAACTGTGTTAGAGGAGCACGAAGTGAATGCACTGTGTGTGTATGATGGTAAAGTGTGTTGGGGGATGTGTACTGGTGTTAGACAATGATGACCTGCAAAAAAAAAAGTTGCTGCCGTTCAAATGGAAATGCCTTCATATTTCTCCAATGCAGCAAACTGCAGTGATATCCAATTTTTGCCAAATGTGAATCTAAAAAACTGTGTTAGAGGAGCACGAAGTGAATGCACTGTGTGTGTATGATGGTAAAGTGTGTTGGGGATGTGTACTGGTGTTAGACAATGATGACTTGCAAAAAAAAAAGTTCCTGCCGTTCAAATGGAGATGCCTTCACATTTCTCCAATGCAGCAAACTGCAGTAATATCCAATTTTTACAAACTGTGAATCTAAAAAAGTGTGTTAGAGGAGCACGAAGTGAATGCACTGTGGTGTGTATGATGGTAAAGTGTGTTGGGGGATGTGTACTGGTGTTAGACAATGATGACCTGCAAAAAAAAAAGTTGCTGCCGTTCAAATGGAAATGCCTTCATATTTCTCCAATGCAGCAAACTGCAGTGATATCCAATTTTTGCCAAATGTGAATCTAAAAAACTGTGTTAGAGGAGCACGAAGTGAATGCACTGTGTGTGTATGATGGTAAAGTGTGTTGGGGATGTGTACTGGTGTTAGACAATGATGACTTGCAAAAAAAAAAAGTTCCTGCCGTTCAAATGGAGATGCCTTCACATTTCTCCAATGCAGCAAACTGCAGTAATATCCAATTTTTACAAACTGTGAATCTAAAAAAGTGTGTTAGAGGAGCACGAAGTGAATGCACTGTGGTGTGTATGATGGTAAAGTGTGTTGGGGGATGTGTACTGGTGTTAGACAATGATGACCTGCAAAAAAAAAAAAGTTGCTGCCGTTCAAATGGAAATGCCTTCATATTTCTCCAATGCAGCAAACTGCAGTGATATCCAATTTTTGCCAAATGTGAATCTAAAAAACTGTGTTAGAGGAGCACGAAGTGAATGCACTGTGTGTGTATGATGGTAAAGTGTGTTGGGGATGTGTACTGGTGTTAGACAATGATAACTTGCAAAAAAAGAGTTGATGTCACCTAAGAGTCACATGATAACGATGACTTGCAAAAAAAAGTTGCTGCCGTTCAAATGCAAATGCTTTCACATTTCTACAATGCAGCAAACTGCAATGATCTCAAATTTTTGCCAACTATGAATCTAAAGAAACTGTTAGAGGAGCACGAAGTGAATGCAGCGTGGTCTGTATGATGGTAAAGTGTGTTGGGGGATGTGTACTGGCACGGCCGCTCAATGGCAACGCACTTGGTGCGGCCCGTCGCGTCGCACCGATTCTGCTGGGCGAGAGCGTGACGCGAGAGTTTACAGTTTCCGCCGTCGGGGTGCCACTGCTCCGGGACACTTTGCAGTGGGAAGAGCGCCCGAGCGCCGCAGAACCAGTGGGTCCCACGTGTCGCAGCGTGTTTCTTTTCGATTCACGACTGCTGTATTGTACGTGTGTGATCGTGTACGGTGTAAACAGATGTTTTAGCACATGCAGTGCCATGCCGCGCAACTGCTGTGTGCCGCTGTGCAGCACCAACGCAAGGAAAGATCCGACGATCCGATATCATGAATTTCCGTGCGATCCTCAGCGGCGGGCAGCATGGTTGAAAAACATTTCCCGGGAGGGCCCGGGTGGAAGAGGCACCAAGTGGGAGCCGAGTGATAAATCGCTGGTATGCTCACTGCACTTTACGGACGCGGACTACAAGAAAGAAACGAAACTGAAGATTCTACTTCCGACAGCGGTTCCGACTGTGTTTCCGAACTACCCAAATTACATGCAAAAAGAAAGTGAACAAAGAAGAAAGAAGAGGCCACGAATTGACTGCTCTGCTGACTGCACGGCTAAAAAAAACAGAGCCCAAATGTGAGTGGAAATGAACTTTTTGCAGAGGCATGCACAGGAGTTTCTAGTGAAAGTGTCTTGTTAGTCAAGAATGTATACCAGCTCACATTAAAAGCCGGCTGCGATAATTCTGCGCTGGTTGATGAAGCTTGTCAGACAACATTCGATATTGCGAGAGTGATAGATGATGCAAAGAAGATCGAGACAGCGGCAGACATCGGCGAGACTGGTGATTTTAATAGACGCCTAAAAGAACATTGTAATGACGTTAAAAACAAAAAAGTGAACTCTAATGCTATCGCCGAACACTCCGTATCGACTGGCCACGATATTGACTGGGGTAGGGCACACGTGCTGGCAACTGAAAAGAATCTGTACCGTCGCCTTCACCTCGAATCATTATTCATTCAAACGACTAATCGCACCCTCAATCGCAACACTGGAAATCTAACTCCTGTATACGCACGCTCCCTGCGCCCTCTTTTCAAACGTATTTAATCCTGATGCACTTTCTAATCCTTCTCATTGTGAACAAGGCTCCCGTACGGGAGCCGAAACGTCATTTTGTTGTTTTTTGTTTTTTACTTTTGGTCGGCGTCCTCCTTTTAAGTTTTATTATGATCGTCCCCGACCAGACGAGTTTTCGTCCAACTCTCGACTTCATGCTACAACAGTCCCTCAGGTGGCAAATCGCCTGCTGTGCTTTGTTTTGAGAGGGTTGTCGACACCTTACGTTATACCAGTCGGCTATTTTTTCACCCGCTGCCTGAAAAATGACAAGCTTCATTCTATGACTATGGAAGTAATGAAAACAGTGGAAGAACTTGGTTTTCGTGTGGTTAGAATTGTGACGGACAACCATCAAACTAATGTTGCCCTATTCAAACGCTTTTCAGAGGATGGGTGCACTTGCCCACGCTGTACTTCACCCTTTTAGGGAAGGTGATCCACTCTTCTTGTCCTTTGATCCAAACCATTTAATCAAGAATCTCCGCAACAACTTCCTAGAAAGGGAAATGGTAGATGAAGGGCAAGCCATTCGAGGTGGATTCTACCTAAGGAAACTTTTTGAAATTCAAACTCAACTCCTCGTTACGCCCGTAAGGTTCCTTACACGGGCTCATGTTGAACCAAACAACCTCGAAAAAATGAAAGTGCGCAGGGCCGTGCAAATATTTTCTCCGCCTGTTATTGCCACTCTCCAGTACCTTCAAGAAAACTCACAGTGCCACCCGGATGCATCTGAATTCCAAGACTGCTCTGCAACAATCACCTTTATGAGGATGATAGCAAAGTGATACGCTCTACACAACATCGCTTCAGTGAAGCCATGGAAACAGCAGGAAGAATCATTCACTGTATCTGACGACGAAAGACTGCCTTGGTTAGAGTTGGACTTTGTGTGCTATGTTCCCATCCAGGATGGTAAAACTTATGCCTTGTCAGCTGCCATCTCATCTACAGCCAAGGAGCTCTCGAGTGCGCTTGAATTCATCACTATGTGGAGTGAGCCGGTAGCTGACATAGAGTTGGCACCAATTGTATACCTGGCCGGTTACGTTGCACGTGCATGTGAGGGAAAGGTACAGTTGGTTTACAAGTTTAAAAAATTGGATTAGGCTTGCATTTATTTGTCCTTTGTTTAGATGACTAATTCATATACATATATAAACTGAAATAGCCCTGAACTCTTTTAGTACCGTTTTTCATTGTTATGCTCGTTTTCAGGTGGCTTGTGATTCCTGCAAACTCCTTCTTCAAGCAGCAAGGCCAGCTGGAGCAATTTATGGATTGATACGCAACGTTGACGATGGACGGCTAAGGTACCCAACAATGGAAGCAGTTGGCCTGTGTAAGCTTGTATGCACCTTTGTCACCAAGGTCATGAAGTGCTCGGACGTGAGACGAACCAGCAGGCTATGCAACACCTTGACGTCCGCAATACTTCCTCATTTCACACAATGTCCGGCATTGACTTGTGAAAAAGAGGATCACAACCACGCTGAGGACCTCTGCAAAGTATTTTTGAGCAAGCTGATAAGACCATTGTTGACGAACTGGGCTAGCAACCTGAATTCGACAGTGGAAAAAACTTTGCTTACACATAAACCTCTCTCGAGGAAAGTTCTGCGCTTGTAAAGCTTTCAGATTCTGTGTACATGAACTTTGAAATTAAAATAACTGGACTCAACTTACTGACTTCTGGTTGTCGTGTTTTCTTTTCGACCATTGATGTAGGCTAGTAGTGCCCATTTGCAAAATATTTCCCGCGTATACCCGTGAACCGGCTGAACTGTAATGCTGTAGAATTCTGCGTGTCCAGAAATGTAAAACAGCGTCAATCATCGGCTCTAATTGTGAACCAGACTGATCAGAGTTCGGACTACTTAAAACAAGCATTTTTATGCTAACCAGCTAATATATGCAACAAGTTAGTATAGCGAATAACCGGCTTCCTGTGTGTCGAACGCGAGTTACTGAACAGGCGAATGCTCGAAGAAGCGCACCCAACATAGGTGCCTTCCGAGGCAAACTGTCGCTGACAAGCGCAGCGATGCTGACGTACTGCTATCAGTAGCAAATCGCCAGTTGGCATTACCATTCATATTTTGTGAAATACCGCTACACAGCCCTTTTTTCGCAACAAATCAAGTGCTGACCGCACGGCCGCTGCAGGCGGAGAGCACAGCTCTCCGCCCGCAACTGTCCCGGAGCAGTGGCGCTGCTGCGGTGGCGATGGGAACTAGGCGCGTCACGCCTCTCTTGGCCGACGCGACGGGCCGCACCAAGTGCGTTGCCATTGAGCGGCCGTGGTACTGGTGTTAGACAATGATAACTTGCAAAAAAAGAGTTGATGTCACCTAAGGGTCACATGATAACGATGAATTGCAAAAAAAGTTGCTGCTGTTCAAATGCAAATGCTTTCACATTTCTACAATGCAGCAAAGTGCAATGATCTCAAATTTTTGCCAACTATGAATCTAAAAAAACTGTTAGAGGAGCACGAAGTGAATGCACCGTGGTCTGTATGACGGTAAAGTGTGTTGGGGGATGCGTACTGGTGTTAGACAATGATGACTTGCTTGACATTCTCCCACTGAACACGTGCCTTTTTCCCTGCCAAAGCTCACCAGAACTGTGACAAACACTGAACTGAAGGGCTCGATGTTGATTGCAAACATTTCTGTGTCTTTTCATCATCTCAATCAGCCAAATTACATCCACTGCAGGAGAACAACCTAGCCCCCTTCCCTCCAGTTAGGCTCCATGAGGGGCAGAAAAATTTTTAATATGCAATTTCTCAGCAATAAATGTGAACTGATATTCACTGAGAACAAAGGTTGGAAGGACTTGCCTTCAATGCCCCTTACAGACAAATCTGCCAAACTGTGAGAAACCAGTAAGCACTAGAGAACTCGACATGTAAATGAGTATTCATAAGCCCCAATTTTTTACCAAATAAAAAGGCTCAAGTATAGGTTTTTCCCTAAGATTGTTGGGGAACAGAATCTCTTCCTTAAATGTGTTTTAATCAAAGCATGTTGTGAAGGAGCTGAAAGATTTGTTTTATAGCTCCTAAAATTGTGTCGTGTTTTGGTGTCCTGTTTCATACGTTTTTCTCATTTAATCGCGAAGCCCTTTCTGCTTGGGCTAAAGCAATGGCTTGCAGTATGTACAAGAAAAAATAATTTTAAAAACTCACAGTGTTTTGCCGTTAGATTTTGGGCTCTAAAGTTTTGAGAATTAGATGACAGAGCCGTACCTGCATTCTATACTGGCAGTCCTTATGCAAAATTGCAAAATGTGCCCCCCCCCCCCCCCCCACCCCCCCCCCCCCCCCCCAAGAGAAAACATGGAAACCAACTCAACACAATAAGTCTCCAAGCAGCGGATAGCACCATGATTTCACAACCATATGCAGCATTCTCCTGGAAGTCCCGATGAAAAAAAGGAACTGTGATGACAGGAGGAGGGGGACTTTCCCTCTCCTCTGCTCTGTGGCTGCACCCTCCCAAGCTGCTCTCCCACAAGCATGAGTAGCTGAGAAAGAAGTGCTAGGAAGTAGGTGAGGTTTACAGGGCAAACTTTCCATAAGTAACAAGACAAGGGTAAAAATATTGAACAATGGTTCCCTGCACGAGCAAGGCACGAGGAGAACAGATGCACAGAGGGATAAGGAGTTATCATCATTGGCAGGAGCCTGACTGTATCCACTGCATGGCAAAGGCCTTCCCTAGATCTCTCCAATTAACCCAGCCCTGTGGTGGACAAGCAGTACGAGAAGCATTTCACACAAGGCATGAAGGGGGATCAGAATAAGAGAGACACCTTAATATCTTGGACGTGTGTGTCGTGTCAGAGTTTTCTCATGAATGACCCTGGTGCCTTTCCTAAGTCTAAGCACAAGCCTGTGCAAATTATTGCAGATGTTTGGTTTTATGGGGGTTTAACATCCCAAAGCGACTCAGGCTATGAGGGATGGCGTAGTGGAGGACCCAGTAAAATTTCTACAGCCTGGTGTTCTTTAACGTGCACTGACATATCACAGTACATCGGCCTCTAGCATTCCGTCTCTATTGAAATGCAGTCTCCACGGCCAGGATTGAACCCATGTCTTTTGTGTCAGCAGCTGAGCCCCATAACCACCGAGCCAGCACAGTGGCTAGTGCAGAAGTATTTACCACGGCGCTTCATGAAAGCAAATAACGTTTGCTCTTCCCGTCTTTCCCGCAACATCTCAGGGACAGAAATCATTCAGTATCACACATCACATACTGTATAATGCAAGCAACTGCTAATAAGAGTGGTAAGGCGGGAAAAAAATTCCCCCTTCAGCGTTGCATCGGTAGCTCATGAACCCACTTGATTTCTGCTTCAAGAAACAAAGGCAGTCACTGACCTTGTAATACTGGCTGTCCACAGCAGATTCAGCAGGACTGCTCTGCTCCTAGAAAGGCATTGAAAGGAAAGCCATTTTCCTTGTTTTTTTTTCTAAACTGCGGTGAAGGTGTGTTCAGTGTTACTTCACCGAAATAGTCACCATGAAACGCTAGTTAAAAATGGGTTTTCAAGCAAACCCAAGTTAAAGAGCAGTATTCAAGAAACACACCAACAATCCAGACATAGTAACTCACAAGCACCCTCTGCTTCCTTTTTCTCACTGAAAGAAGCTTTCTGCAAGACGGTCCACACTTTCCATGCATTACTAGAATCCCTGACAACGGTCTCTGGCTAATGACCACAGTTATTCACACTGATCTTGGTACACTGGTAGAAATATGCAGCACATGTGCACACCTGCTAGATGAAAATTCCTAGCAAGAATATCAACCTAAGAAACTTCTGCATTGGAGCAGCGCTATATTAAACCGCGAGGCTGTATAAATTAAGATAGAAGTGGTGACATGAATGGGACGAGTACTACCATTGTACAGCCTTAAATTCAGCCCAAGCACTGGAGCCTCCCAGTGCCTCGTCTATCTGTTAGTTTGCACGCTTGCAGAACTTTTCTCATAGATCTGGTCTTGCTTCTCATAATTGCTAAATCAGTTTAGTAACTTTCGGTCATATTTTTACCCGCATAAACCATCATGTTTGACCAAAGTCATTTGGTCTATTCAATTTGGTCTATTCATTTGGTCTATAACTGAAACCTGGCTACATGAGCAAATCAGTGACGATGACATCGTCCCACCAGGTTATCAGTTATATCGGCGGGACCGAGGATCTAGAGGGGGTGGTGTTGCTGTTGTTGTTAAATCCTGTGTCGATGTTGACGTCGAAAGCCAGATTGCTGAGCATGAAAGCCTTTTTTTAAAAAATCAAAGTGAAGGAAACAGTGTTTCATTTGTGTGCGGTTTATCGTGCCCCAGATGCTGATGAAAGCTTCTTGAGTAAATTGTATGATCGATTGTTGTTGTTACGAAACAAGAATGTGATTGTAACGGGTGACTTTAATTTGCCTTTACTAAATTGGAACAATCTGTCTTTTGGATTATCGCAAACGAGCGATATTATCCTTGATGTTATGCTTGCTCTTGGTCTTGATCAAATAATTACTGAATGTACTCGCGAAACATCAATTCTTGACCTGCTGTTCATTAGCGAAAGATTTAAAGAAGGAACGGTTACAATTGAACCCGGTATATCTGACCGTAAGTTAATTTTTTTTTCCTGGAAAGTTTAAAAATCAAAAACACACGCGCTCGATATTGCTACAGTTAAGGAATTTAGTCGAGCTGACGATGTGGCGATTATTGACTATATTGAAGAAAATCTTGTGATTACATGTGATGTGGAAAGCTCTTGGCAACGGTTTGCTAATGTGCTTAGGCATTGTATTAAAGATTACGTTCCAGACAGAAAAACATTTAAAAAGCGGAAACATCCATGGATTACTCGTGAAATTATACACATTAAGCGTAGACTTAAGAGATATCGTAAAAAGCATGGGACGTCAACGCCGCTGTTTAAAGACATCAAACATGACCTGTTATCAAAAGTGAGCAGCGCCAGGACTAAATATTTTTCGCACACTTTAGCAGAGTTTCTAAAGTCTGATCCGCAGAAATTTTGGCGGCACTTGAGAAGACCCAAAGATGCACTTACCAAAATAAAAGTTAGAGACAAGACTATCACGGACGCTGCCGAAATAGCTGAGAATTTTAACCAGTATTTCTACGAGGTGTTTTCAGAATTAGATGAATATGAAATAAAAGCAGCGGCTGCACCACAGGAGGGCATTGAAGTGACTCGTGAGGGTGTCCTGGCGATGCTCTTGAAACTGGACACTAAAAAATCCGCTGGACCCGATGGTCTTCCGAATGCATTTTTGAGGCGATACGCAGAACAAATATCAGGTTGCATAGCAGACATTTTTAAACTATCATTAGCATGCGGAAAACTTCCTTCAGATTGGAAAATAGCACGTGTGGTTCCTGTGTATAAAAAAGGTGATCGACTGTCAGTTTCAAATTATCGGCCTGTTTCCATAACATGCAGTTGCTGTAAGATGTTGGAGCACATTGTAGCCGGCTACCTGCGAAAGTTCCTGAGCGATCATAATCTTCTGTCTGATTGTCAACACGGTTAGGCAGGGTTTATCTACAGTTACTCAGACTGTTCTGGCTGTGCACGACTTTGCGCGGGTGCTTGATATGTTTGGGCAAACGGATGTGGTTTTCTTTGATTTTAGCAAGGCCTTTGATAAGGTGCCACATGGTAAACTTCTCTATAAGATGGAATGTATGGGTGTGCCTTTTTTTATCAATCGGTGGGTTCAAGCATACCTTACAGACAGACGGCAATATGTAGAAATTAATAAGACCGCTTCAAGTGTTGTTAATGTTCAATCAGGAGTCCCCCAAGGAAGTGTGCTTGGGCCATTGTTGTTTTTAATATATGTTAATGATTTAGTTGCGGTCATACCTGAAGATGTTTCTGTTAAGTTATTCGCAGACGACTGTGTTGTGTTTAAACAAATTTCGTCCAAATATGACCACAGCTCTGTACAAAAAGCAGTTTTTGCCATTGAAAAATGGTGTCTTAAATGGGATATGGAACTTAATATTGAAAAAACTGTCGTCTTACGTATAACTAGAAAAAAGTCTCCAAATTTGCTGCCCTACCTTATTCGCGGTAATAGGATTTTGGAAGTTGAGCAATATAAATATTTAGGTATAACACTTGACAGTAAGTTAAAATGGTCGTCACACATTACTAATATTTCTACAGCCGCATTGAGAAAGCTATGGGTTCTACGTAGAAAGCTAAAAACTGCCCCAGCACACATGAAAAAATTGGCTTACGAAACTTGTGTGCGGTCTTTACTCGAATATGCCTCAGTCGTTTGGGACCCGTACAGGAAAAAGGACATAATGGTCGTCCTTGAAAAAGTAAATAGGAAAGCGGTTAGGTTTATATACGGAAAATACAAAAGGGAAGACTCTCCATCGCAGTTAATGATGTCAAATAAAATTCCTACGCTAGAAGTTCGCCGAAAGATTAATAGATTGGTATTCTTGTTTAATAGTTTAACAGGTAAAAATAAATTGAAGCTACCGGAGTGCATTAAGCGTCCTCTAGTGAGAAGGACTCGGAACGTTCTTGAACATTCACTTACTCCCCTTTTCGCCAAAACTAGCAGTTTTAAATACAGTTTTTTCCCTAGAACAGTGCAAGATTGGAATTCGCTACCGGAATCTGTTTTTTCCTCGCAAAATTTTTCTGATGCGTTAAATCGTCTATTTACCTGCTAATATTGATTATATGTATGTTTTGTATACATGTGCTGCTGATATTGTATAAGTTTATTGTTTGGTTTATTCTTTTGGTATCCGTGCGCTGCTAACATTGTATAAATTTATTCTTTTGGTTTTATTCTTTTGGTCTCTGTGTGCTGCTAATATTGAATAACTTTATTCTTTTGGTTATGTATCATTATATGTTCACTCCTGCTTGGGCCAAGCAGTGGCCTGCAGTATTATGAAATAAAATAATAAAAAAAATAAAAATAAAACAACATTCAGAAGTAAATAATTCAAGGTTCTATACCTGCAATTTAGCTTTACGTGGTCTAACACAACAGAGGCAAACGCCTGGTTTATCAATCAAGCAGACTGGGTATGAACTGCTAAATATTCTACTATCCAAGTTTTATCACAAAATTTATCCAGTTAAGTAGTGGTATCGACTTATCGAAATTTGAAGGCAATTGATATGGCAGAAGAAAGGAATGCAGGACACTACTGGTGTAGGAACAGCGCTAAGAACAGGACAGAAGTCAAACATGGAAGCACAGGGACGGGCGCTGAGTGAAAGAAAAACGGACAATACGTTCACAGTCAATTCTCTCTCTTACTTTCTTTTTATGTAATTTATGTGAATAAAAAAAGTGATACTTTCTGAGTAAACAAAGGTAAATATTGTAGCTTGACTAACTGAAATAACCCAACATAGTATAGTTTCATCAGTTAATGCCTATGTGGGGAATAAATGTGAACCCTGGCTATAGCCTTATCTTATACTGCACCGGTATTCCGTGACTCACAAACGACTTACCTCTGGCTTCTCAGAAGAAGTAGAACAGCTCGCAGAAGCTGTTGCTGTAGATTGCACCGGAGCAACCCTGACCAGCAGCTGAATAATATCGTTCAGTCCAACATCATAATCAAACAACGTGTAGCCATCTTCTAGCTGAAACGAGGATGAACAAGACAACAATCAGCACTACCACCGGCTGCTCGAGCAACTTCCGGAGTCTGAATACAACTCGTCTTGTTGTGGCCTTCACGAGAATGCGGCACATTCCTATACTCGCTTTATGCTCCGCACTTCGATTTGACATGCATACTACGGCCCTCGGTTCTTTTCGCGCTGCTCCAAAATACGGGCCTAAACAAGAAATGGCTGCGTCTTTCAAGCGACTAATTTACAAGAATCTTAAGCGGCAAAAAGAAGGGCTTTAACGACACAACGAGCTACATTACCACAGAAATGTCAGCGCTTGGGTCCACTGTTAGGCCAATTTTCAAATCGCTGGCGTCCTTGTTACCGCACTGTAAGTCACCGCACATTCGCGGCGGAGCACTACGCATGAACGGCAGGCCGCACAGCAGCGCATGCTAGGCAGCTCCTGGCTACGCACCTGTTTGCCGCGGTAGAAGAGTCTCTGCAACGCTGTCTCCACGTCGAACTCATCACGAACGCGAATCCGCAGATCTTCCACCTTGGTGATCTTGGAGAGGCCATTGATGCGGACCGATTTGGAGCCGTCCATGGTTCGCACTTGGACCCACATCCTCGAAGGTACTACTGATCTTTCGAGCGCGAGGTGTCAAAAGAGGCAAAAGCAGAGATACTGGATCTCAGAGAACAGTTGGCGCACAGCACAACACAGAGCTGGCCCAAGAGAAAAGTCACTCGACGCGTTTGCTGGCTTTTGCGTTTTGGCGCGAATTCCTGTTGGCGCCGCCACCAGGGCTACCAGATGCGTTCGAGAACAAACCACGTGTGCAGCCGGTGTCCGGTATTGAATTTGGTTGATAAAAGTACTGAAAGGCAGCAGTTAGTACTATAAAAGTTCAATACAAACCTAACGTTGTTGATGGTCTGCGAAAAATAAAATTAAAATATTCAAACAGGGCGCTGCAGACAGCCATAGTTTTCGGAGGAGTCTGCAAACTCTGGTGGCAGTTGTCAAACGAATTTCAAACTGTTTGCATCTGCCTGCTGCGGCATTGCAGTGGTTGCGACTGCAGTCGGTGTTTTGAGCTCGTGGCATGCTGGTGGCCGTCGCGGAGAATTTCACGTTCTATTGCTTTCGATTGGGCGGGCTTTTCCCCTTCCTGTGGTTGCCGGTGGTGCCTCGGCAGGACGCGTGATCTGAGTGTGCCAAGACGAAGCCGCCGGCGGCATGGAAGGCGACGACTGGGAACAGTCCAAGGAGAACATACAGCCGTTGAGGCAGGGCCGTGCCATGTCTTCGCTGCACGCTGCGCTCGCCCCCCAGTGCCAGGACGACCTCAGGCGGAAGCGTCGGTGAGCGCCGGCTGCTAACGCTGGCGGCATTCGCCACGCGCCATGTTTTCGCGGGAAATGCCGTTGGCGCACACCACCATGGGAGACACGCGATGCAGACAATCTCCCAAAGCGTATCAGTAGGCAAGCGCAGCAAAGTAGCCCGTGGTCTGTCCTCGAGTTTGGCGCCTGTAGTGATTTCCATACACATTGCTTTTCTGAAGCGCGGCCGTAATTCGTAACGATTTTTTTTTTTTTTACACGCGGCGGGAAATGGTATGGGATCCTCATACTAAAAAGAATATAATGAATTTAGAGCGTGTTCAAAGGAAGGCTATCAGATTCATCTTTAGTAAATATAAAAGAGAGGATTCTCCGTCTTTAATAATGCTTGCAAATAAAATCAGTACGCTGGAAAACAGGCGGAAGATAAGTCGTCTCCAATTTTTACATAACATTATAAATGGAAAAAGCGCACTTCAGCAGCCTCATTGCGTAAAACCTCTAAGTTCACGCCAGACAAGACACAGACATAACCTTTCACTTACGCCAATATTTTCTAAAACAAAATCCCATATGAATAGTTTCTTTCCGCGTACTATACATGAATGGAATTCTATACCTGTCGATGTATTGCAGTCACAAAACTTTGCAGAAGAGCTGGAAAAACATCTTTCTTCCATAAACTAACTGAAACAAAACCAGTGTTCACAATCTGTTATGTTTTCCTAACTCCTTCACTTTGTGATGCCCTTTTTTCTTTTTTTCCCCCAGAAACAGTTCTGTTGTTCTGAGTAAAAATTGCCCGCCTGTTTGTTATTTCACATGTGCCACTCTTCATGTTTTGTTCGTTATTGTGCTGGTGCCAGAGCGTATTCATTGAGTAACACTGCTACACCCAGCATTATTTTTCGTTAGTGTTTATTGTTGTTTTGCATTGTCACACTTTTTACTGTATTGCCCCTCCTGCTAGGGCCAGTTTATTGGCCTGCAGTATCAATAAATAAATAAATAAATAAATAAACAGGGCGTGCACCCGAAGGGACGCATCGCCCGTAGCTGGCTTGTGGTGAAAGAAAGCATGACTTCTTAAGCAGAGCTACGACCCTCGTCTCTGTTACACCCACTTCATCAGCCTGACTTCAGGACAAAGGCATCTCCCATATCTGTCCCTTACTGCATTAATTTTTATTTTAGGTAAAAAAATTGCAGTGAGTTTCATTTGGAGGGTAAGGACCTGTTCCAACCTTAGTTTTCAGAAAAACTATCTGGCTGCTGCATTCTACCAAATATTGTTGCGATACATATCATACAGTGGGGGTACTTTTTGTGATGATATACAACTACATTTAAACAGCCATAACATGCAGAAAACCAAAGTAATGTCCAACAGTATCACAAGAGAACAACAGTACACAATTGGTAGCGAGGTGCTGGAAGTGGTAAAGGTCAACTTGGGGCAGGTAGTGGTACCTGATCCAGATCATGAGAGGGAAACAACTAGAAGGATAAGAATGGGGTGGTGCGCATATGGCAGGTTCTCTCAGATTGTGAATGGCAGTTTACCAGTATCCCTCAAGAGAAAAGTGTACAACAGCTGTATCTTACCGGTACTCACCTACGGGGCAGAAACGTGGAGGCTAACGAGAAGCGTTCAGCTCAAGTTCAAGACAACGCAGCGAGCCATGGAAAGAAAAATGATAGGTGTAACCTTAAGAGACCCGAAGTGGGCAGATTGGGTGAGGGAACAAGAGCAGGTTAAACCTGTTGAAATCAAGAGGAAGAAATGGGCTTGGGCAGGCGAGATAACTGATGGTCCTTAAGGGTAATGGACTGGATTCCAAGAGAAGGCAAGCATAGTAGTGGGTGGCTGGCACAAAACAATTGGCAAGATATGGGAAAGGCCTTTGTCCGGCAGTGGGCAAAGTTGAGATGATGATCAGGCGAGAAAAGTAGCGATCATTTGCCTGCGAGATTTTGGTGCACAAGGAAAAGTGAAGTTCCCTTTTTTATTTTTTTGCCTCAAACCACCATGGGCATGTGAAACTGTTTGTATCCAAAGCAAGGCGCATGCATGTGCATTTTGTGCCCTGCAGGGAGTTTGAGGAACTGCTTCGTACTACCTCCGGGGTCGACCTGTTGGACGTGTATCACAGGTAACATACTTTTTTTTTTGACTGTCTGTTGCAGGTTAAGTGGTAATGTAGTGGAACTGCAAGTGAGAGCTTGCTTGGTGAACGGATCAGTCTGATTGTTCAGGATTGGCAGGTTAGCAGGTGTGGGCTGTTTGTTGTAAATCGAGCGTAGGTTCCATTCTTTATCCAAGTGGATGATGCCAATCGCCTGTCTTAAGAATGTGTGTGTGTGGCCACACAGCTAGTGCGTCCCCGACCTAGAAGATGTGATACTGCATTGCAACATGTGCTGGCGGATGGACGGTGCTTTAACCCTGGTTGCCATCACAAGCTATGCCATGTGCCACGGGTTGATTCCACATCTCATGCAGTGCCTTGAATGTGTTGTGGGTGGAAAATGCCTGGAAGAATTAAGAATGGCTGGATGCATTTTTAAGGGAAACAGTTGCAGATATTACTGGAAATGTCTTTTTCCCACACGCTGCACTGGCTGGGCTGCCCCACTGGAGTCGTTTTCTAGGTGAATTTGATACCACTTATGAGGGCTCTAAAGAACTGCACAGTTAGCAAACTTGGCGGCCTAAGGACCATGGGTGCACATGTGCCAGAACTCTTTGCTGCTAGGCTGCTATCGATTGTGAGCATGTGTAACTAATCACGAAATCCATAGCCAGGGCTTATAGAGTGGTGAAACCAGTACAAACAGGGTAAGCGGGCTATGTGTCTTTAAGAACACACTTGCGATGCTGTTCCATAGCGCCTGGGGTATGAAACTTGTTATATATGCCATTCTCGAGCAAGTCCAGATGTCGGCATTAATTGCTTCCATAGCTGCTGGGAGAACGTGAACTGTGGAATCCTGTCGTTGCCATGGCAATGGTATTTAGGAAAGTAAACTGCATCTGTGTAGGTATTGGAACCGTGGGTGAAAACGGAGCGCTTCGTTTCCCAGTGCCATCAGCGCAGCCTCTCTTGCTGCATGCATGTCCAGGAATTATTCATGCATACTCATCGGTTCTCATCCTGTCACCAGGTGGGCTGAAGAAGTTGAAACCGAAACTGAAGTCACTTCTGGGCTGTTCTCAGGGAAAAGTTTTTGGGATATTATTAAAAAGACCTTGTAGGTACCAAATATGTTGCTTTCTAAAATTGTTTTTTTTTTCCCCCACGATTTGATCCCAGTGCCTCCCCTTAAGCTTCCAAGTTGTGGTGCCGCTCTGCTCCCTCTTTTGTATTCTGTCAGATGGTTTGAGTGTTGTAGCCTGCTGACAGGTGTCATATGTGGCAGGTACGTTGTCTGGGTGGAGCAGCACTTCCCGGCGGGTGGCCATGGTGTGAACCTGAAGCAGCTTCTGGAGCAAGCCATCACACAGTTCACCACAAGCGAAGACCTTTTCAACGATGAACGCTACGTGGGCATCTGGCTGCGCTACGTGGGTGTCTCCCCCATCCTCTGCGTTTTTAAATGATAGCATTAACGGTCTCATTCAAGGCTGGCATTGTCAGCGTGAACAAAAAATCCCCAAATAAGCAGCTGGCCCATTTTCCATCTAGGTCACATGACCTTGCGACGTCGTCACATCTTGTATTATGTGCAAATTGCCCGCTGTGGCAGTTAAATTATTTATTGGTTGTGAGAGGTTGCTCGGGAAGAGCAACCTGGTCTGCACTAGCCCCACCAGTCGCAGCACCTGCCATCGCAGGGCAGTGGTGCATTGCTTAACTGTTGCACCAGGAGTGCTACGAGGACTTGCCGCACTCTATGACTGTGCAGTGGAGAATGACCAATTCCGCATATATGGGCACCTAGGCAGAACCTATGCAACGGAGGAGGAGTACTTGCGTGGCAGGGGTTTTAATGCTATCACATTGTACTCTTAAGAGTAGCCTAAGCGTTATGTTATGGTGAAAGAAAGAACAGTGTCCACGTCTGGGAATTGATATGCAAAGATGACCCTGGGCTGCTGAAGGGATGCATTAATGCTATGTAGTCATACTGTTCGGGCAGAGCTTAAATGTCCCCTCCAGTTTTAGTGCTAAAGCACTTGCAGATATACCAACCTCGATCAAGAATCTTGTCTTGTGCTCCGAACTAACCCGAGCTAGCTCGCGTAAGTTCGGAGGAGCATTGTGCCAGGTGCAGCCCTGGAGGAGGGGGAGCTCTGCTAAGTTTGTCACGCCAGCTGTAGCCAATGGGAGGCATGTGGCAGGGTCGTGAGAGGTTGCCCGGGAAGAGAAAATGGGTCACACAATCCCTACCGGTGGCTGTCGTAGAAACAGCCGCCTGCTAGTGGAGCGGGGCATTGTTTCCACTGCCCCACTGCACTGGGGGTGGTACGAGGATTCGCTGTGGTCTATGAATGTCAAGTAGAGAATGACCAATTCTGTATATTATGGGCATTAACCCAATAAAGCAATCGCGTCACACTTCCCACTTTCACTGGTTACAATATGTGCCGCTCACTTCTCTCGTGCATGTTCAGGCATTTTTAGCATGCACTGTAGTGGATATGACTTCACACTAGTACAGCGCAGCGCATCACCTGCTGCGACTTGACTGCATCATGCCATGTTTTTCCTGCCTTGAAATAGGTTTCCCTCTCCGCCGAGCCCCTGGCTGTCCTCAAGGCCATGTTTGAGTCTGGGGTCGGGGTGCAGTGCGCCCAGTTCTTTCTTACCTGGGCTTATCAGCTGGAGGCGGCCAGGGACAGCCGCAGAGCATCGCGCGTCCTCCGTGCTGGCATCGATCGCCGGGCTGAGCCTACCAGCAAGCTTGAAGAAGCACTCAGGTATGCGCCTTACTACTAGCTGGTTGGGGTGAGGACTCTCTCGGGCAGTCATCCCTTGTTCCACCCGAGAGGGACACAGGCCAACTGTACAGTTTTTATTCTTACTAAAAGATGATTCTGTGGCTCTTTCTGGGTACGTTGATTTTTGTTTGGTAGCATTCAATGCATTTATTGTTGGGAGAGTTGCATTTAAAGTTTTTTCCTGCCACTCGATCCAAACTCGTGGCATCTACTGCGAAAAGACCTCTGTGATCACCATCCTGAAGTGAATGGCTGTGTAGCCTAACCTCTGGGGTGCGAGACCAAAGAAAACAGTTTACGTGCGAAATTTGCCGGTGGTGGCATCACCTGTGTTAAATTTTTTTGCCTTTTCTAGCTTAGAAAAGCTCAGTTTTTAGTAAAAGTAGCATCTAGGCCGTTACCATATTTACACGGATATAATGAGAATTTTTCCTCAGTTCATCGGTTTGAGGACGCATCTCGCATTATACTTGGAACCAAGGTACTAATATATCTTAATTTTTTTTCTTGCTGCTCCTCAAGAGAACTACAGCGAGCTTCACCGCCAGTCTTTCAAGCTGCCAGGAGAAGCCAGCTTTGCTTGCTCTGCAGCTACAAATGCTGATTCCAGGGGTTGATTTGCATTGGGTTCGCCACTTCCTCTGGTCATTTTGGTTCATCTTGCTCCGTGGCAGAGCGCTCTCGCTTGTTCCACTGACAAGCAACGAGTTTGGCTGGAACTCCAAGCATGCGGGGCTGTCACTTTCGGAGTAGCCTGCTGCGTTCGCCTGTTTTTAGCTTCATTTAAGATTTGAAACACTGGCAGTTAACCCTAGGCATTTGTTTAAATTCTGATGGTGTCGTCTAAAGAGAGTGATGCTTGTTGCCCTGATTAATTCGGAAAGTGGTTAAAAAAGCCCAGAGACAAGGCCAGTGATGATGACGTAATGTATCTTTCCTTAGAGGTATTTATCAAAATATTTCTTGAATTGCCTTGCAAACTATCGAAAAATCATCGGCTACATCAGTGCTACAGCGTGCAACTATTCAGACGAAGTGATAGGGACACATACGAAGGTCTGGTGCGAATTCAGCTCCCCACTCCAAATTGATCAGTGGAATTCGCCATAAGACTTCGGGGACGCACAGAGTGCACAGGCCAAGTGGAGGGCGGCTGTGAATGTGGAAAGAAAGCGGTGTGTGCTGTTGAGAAAGAGAAAGTTCTGAAAGAGTTGAGTGGAGTAGGGAAAGGAAAGAATGGCACAATAGCGCAGGACTGCACGAAGCAGCGGTGGCACGGTGGTGACGGCAGCCGTTGCTGCTTGGGAGAATGCGTGCGAAATCGCGTTGGAGGCTTTGTTGTGTGTAATGGCGGCATGTGCATTTCCAAAGTGTTGCCTCTCATAATATTGGCGTATTTGTTACCTCGATATTTTGGCGTGCTGTCTCCATTTTTTTCCCCAGCCTTGGCTTAAAAGTTGCTTGAATAGGCTGAGATCACGTTATAAGCGTAATATTTAAAAAAGAAAATTTGTGAGGCCTCAAACTCCCCTCTTGTGTTGTATTTGTTTCGTTATGTATGTGGAAATGCTGTATATTGCTGCAGGCTATGGATACAGGCAGGCTTCAGTTTGTCGTTCATCCCCCTTAAGCGACTAACCCTGGTGCAGCAGCGGCCGTGTCAGCTCTTTTGCTGCTTGCGTATGCTTTTGCAGTGAACCTGTGCCAGCTGGCCAGTTCTCCTGCCCCACTTTTTCTTAACAGGTGCAATGAAGGGTGGCATAAAAGATGAGACAGGCTTCGTTTGTCTCTCATTTCCCCTTCCCCTATTTCAAAAACTTAGCAGCATTTATGCCCTTTTCATGTGCTCTCATCATTTCTATTCAAAATGAATACTATCTGCACTTAGACTTGAAGGGTCCATGAAAATTTGTTCATCTTATCAGCAGCGCCTCCAGAAAAGATGTGTGAGCGTACTAGGTGTGACCAAATATACACTCCATATGTACTCCATGAGAACAATGAACTCAACGGCCTTTCAGGAAAAGGATAATTCCAGGTGGAGCATTTGTTGCACTGTACAAAAAGTGGTCTCAAGAGTGAGGGTATAAAACAAGCTCACATTATCGCACTTGAAAACAGCATTCGTCAAGTTTATTTTTTCACTGCCTCCCCCCCTTCCTTCTCCACTAGTTACGTCACTAATTACTTGCTCACAAACCTCTAAAATGTAATTATATCATATTTACATGCTTGTAAGTCAATGCCTCCCTCCCCCCCCCCCCCCCCCCCCCCCCCATATCACATGTCAGGGGGAAAAAAAGGGGTGGTGTGCCCATGGGCTCATTCCAAAACTAAAATGTATTAGTCACTGGACTGCTCGTCCCCACTTGCACCACTGTTCTCACTAGTGTGCTGCCGTCGCCATCGCTGGTGCGGTCCCACAGCACATCATTCTAGCATTGTCGTCCAGGGAAATTCGTCGCTCCATGGCGACTGCATCATGACATTGTGTGGAAAAGCTGAAAATTTTGCCTCGCTGCAGCCAGCACATCTGCATCACCCATTCCGAAACGTTTAGCTTCTGGCCCAGCTCAGAGTTATTCATTTCTTCGGCTTAAAGAATGAGAGCAATCTTGAATGCAGCCATTAACAAGCACTGAACGCTTACCGGAGCCAGAGCACAAATGATGATTGACGAAGCAAGACATTAAAACTGGCAATACACGTGGCTGGCAGTCAAGCCAAATGCGTCCGAGAAATGAGTCAGAGAAGAGAAATTGTGTGCAGCATCGGCTCTTCTGTTAGCTACCGACCCTCCCCAGAAGCACTGTCATTCCTAGTGGTGATGCCACCTTGATTCGAGCAGTGGTTCTTCCATCAACTATCTGCACTCTCATCAGTGCCGAGTGTGCAGTTTAAAGTAAAGAGAAAAATCCTTCCGAACAAGCCCGTAGAATAGCTGAATGCTACTGGGTAGAGCCTTAGAGCAAACATAAAATTGCACCCACATTGTAACATCCTTGATATTTCGTTTGTCTCAACTTATTTATGGTGCCATGCTTTGGATTCAATTGTAAGTCAACCCCCCAACTGCGAATTTTCAAATTTGAAAAAATAGGTTGACCTTGCAAATACGGTAAATTACATTGCAAAGTACTGCCCCGAAAAAGTAATGCAATTACTTTTATGTTACTTTTTATTTTTAGGGCCTGCTAAGTACACTGATCACAACTTCTACAGTGTTACAGAAACTCTCTAAAAGCAGAATACAGTAAAAGCTCATCTCCAACTCGCCCAGTTTTCTGTTCTAGTAAAAGCTCGTTAATTCGAACTCTGTTAATTCAAACTGATGCCTGGGTCCCGGTACAGCCCTGTGTATTTCAAAGGGGGAAAACTCCCGATAATTTGAACAAGTCAGAATCCGCTATGGTTAATTCGAACTTGGAGCCCCTGGCTGACACAGCTCCTCTTAGATAGAAGTTGACCCATAGCGAGTACAACGCGCTGCAAGTTTACCAGAGATGTAAAACAATTGAAAAGAAAAAGGCTGAGCGCACGAGGCTGGCGGAGCCATGCCGAAGCAGGTTTTCGCTGCCAGAGCACTCGCCCGCACCGCTGATGCTTCGGCGCTAGCCGTTCCAGGTTTTCATTGTGCCGTGGTAGCTGGGTCGCGATCACGTGTACACAGTACAGTATGGCGGTTTGGGCCCCACCATGATGCTTTTTGTTGGTGCCGCGTGCTACGTGGATAGCAGTGTGGAGACATTGGAGCCCTTGAGTGACGCCGATATAATCGAGGCTGCATGCTGTCAGCAGACGTCGCAGGGCTCATGTGCGGTGAGCACAGCCGACTGTGATGAGTCCTGTTGCATTTGGGTTGCAAGCCCCAAGGGTAGCGTTGGCCTGGCGGCCTGGGGCAAAGCTGGAAACATTCGAAGGTCCCGGCAAAGGATGAGTCGACTGGCAACAGAACAACTTGTTTATTCTGGCATCGCAAAAGAGCAGCCGGTCAGGGCGACCACGTTACTCGAAGGAAGGAATCGAAGTCTCTCGTTGGCGTCCGGGGCAGCTCGCTTTATACCCACGGAGTCGAGGGCAAGAGGGAACGGCTTGGGAAGAGTCATCCGATACGGCGACGCTTGAACATGTTCAGGCGTGACGGGCGCGTCCGCCAGGCCGGCGCCGGTCAGACCTCCTCGCCTCCCAGTTGAGGAGCTCCTCTCCCCGGCTGCCGCGCTTTGACAAGCGTGGGCAAAACATGCACACACACACACACGCACGCACGACGACACGTGGCACTGAAACATGCCTGGACGCGCTTGGCGGGAGGCGTTGCGGCCGCGATGAACGAAGCCGCGGCGTCCGTTGCATCCGCGCCGGCTATACCGCGCGTCGTAGGTAGGCGAGACGTAACAGACCGCCCCGCCGGGAGAAGGAGATCCCGATGGTCAGGGGACTGCATCCGCTGTCCAGAGGGATGTCGCTCGATGATGCTCGTAATCGAAACCGATCGTCCCTCGACGTTGCTTGAGCGCAGCGCACAGAGAAGGCCTCGTTCTCGGGTTCAGGATCACATAGGACACTGTAAAGTCACTTCGGGAGAGTTGCCATTTTTGTGCTCGTTCCCAGCAAGCGTTAGAACTACGCCGAAACGCAACCGCTCAGTCAGCAAGCACGAGACAACCCTCACTAAGCTCTGCCAGGCTCTTTCCCCTTTTATACTACTGCCTAGTTCCTTACAGTAGTCAAGCAGCACTCAGAACGCGTCCACAAATTGGAAAATTGCACTAGAAAGCACATAATCACTTTGAAACACTAAACAAAAGCAATATGTTAAAAATCCTGCCTCAGGAAGAAAACATCAGTAACCAACAACTTTGAGGCGGATTCCTACGTTAGGGGCTTCGACTTAAGCCATCGGCGTTACCGTTGAGACTCCCCTTTTTGTAACGCACCTCAAAGGAATATTGTTGCAAAGCGAGGCTCCAGCGCAGGAGGCGGCCATTTTTGGGAGAGATGTTCTGCAGCCATTGGAGAGGGCAGTGATCCGTCTCAATGATAAACCTCGAGCCGGCTAGGTAGCATGACAATTTCTGAACAGCCCACACGAGACACGCACACTCTTTCTCGGTGGCGCTGTACGCCTGCTCACGACAGGTCAGCTTACGACTAGCATACAGGACGGGGTGTTCCACTTCTCCATTGTCCCTTTGGCACAGTACAACGCCCATGCCTCGCTCACTAGCATCGCACTGAACAACGAACCCTTTGGTATAGTCTGGCGATCGTAGCACAGGCTGGCTTGTTAGGGCGCTCTTTAGGGCGCTAAAAGCTCTCTCCTTTGTCTCGCTCCAGACGACTGTTTGGGGCTCTGTTTTTCTTAGAGCATCCGTCAGGGGAGCCGCGATATCGGAGTACCTGGGGATGTACCTCTGATAGTAGCCGGCGACACCCAAGAACGACCGAATATCGGTCTTCGTGCGCGGTTGCGGGAAGTCTCGCACAGCGGCCACCTTTATTTCAGAGGGGCGGCGACGACCCTGTCCAATCACGTGACCGAGGTAGACAACCTCGGCCTGTGCTAATTGGCACTTGGGAGCCTTGACTGTCAAGCCCGCTTCGCGCAGGCGGGTTAGCACTGCCCGCAAGTGTGCCATATGCTCAGACCAGGATGCGGAGAATATCGCTACGTCGTCTAAATACGGTAATGCGAATTCTTCCTGTCCTCGCAACACTTTGTCCATGAGGCTTGAAAAGCAGTATGGCGCGTTCTTCAAACCAAAACTCAAAACTTTAGGACGGAATGTTCCCATTGGTGAAATGAACGCCGCATACCTACTAGCCTCTTCTGTAAGTGGAACCTGCCAATAACCCCTGACAAGATCTAGGGTGGAAATAAACTGAGCGCTACTAACTTTCTTAAGGCGCTCCTCGATGTTAGGGATCGGATAAATTTGATCCTTAGTAATGGAATTAAGCCTGCGGTAGTCGACGCAAGGACGAGGTTCCTTGCCCGGTACCTCAACTAAAATCAAAGGGGAGGTATAATCACTCTCACCCGCCTCAATAACACCGAGCTGTAGCATTTTCTTTACCTCAGCCTCCATAATATCGCGCTGGCGGGGTGACACCCGGTACGCCTTGGATCGTACTGGCTCTGGCGAGGTAAGTTCTATATCATGAGTAAGGACAGAAGTCCTACCAGGCCTCTCAGAGAACTGACCTTGAAACTCTTGTAAGAGTTGGTGTAGTTCGGTTCTCTGCTCAGCCGACAGCGGTGCATTAATGATTAAGTCACTAATGACCTGATCAGTGTCTTCCCTGTTCGTCACTGAGCCTAGTCCCGGTAGCTCGACCGGAAGCTCTTCTAACTTGCCCGTGTCGGGCATTTCCTCTCCAGTACCTGGTGCCTTCAACGCTACAGGCTCAATTTTATCCAGTTCTGACGTGCTCGGAATATCAGCTTGCTGCGCCTCCGACCCTTTCTCATTGTTCGACAACGTCGGCCCCGCAACTACCGCCTTTTCAGCGAGCTCCCGAACTCTCGGTCTGGTTAAGGCCTGAACGCTAGCCTCACCAAACAAAAGCCCCTTCTCGCGCAGGAGGTGATCGGACCTGTTCGAAAATAGGTACGGGTACTGGGGGGGCAGCCTAGATGACACTACGGCCTCAGTCTCAAGTGCTCCGAAAGGTCCTTCAATAAGCACTTTTGCTACGGGCAGACACACGCTATGAGCTTCCACGGCTTGCTTGATCCATGCGCACTCGCCCGTGAACATATCGGGTTCTACGTAAGAGGGGTGAACTACATCCATTGTAGCTGCGGAATCACGAAGCACTCGGCACTCTTTCCCGTTCACGAGGAAGTCTCGCATGTAAGGCTCGAGAAGCTTCATGTTCTCGTCAGTGCTACATAATGACAAACACACGACTTCTCTTTTTGTTTCTGGACACTGCGCCGAAAAGTGACCCGGCTTCTGGCACGTATAACACATGCGCGCTTGCCTCGCCTCGAACCGCTTTCTGCGTTCGGCTTCGGCTGCCGCCGTCTCCTTACGTTCGGTCGGACTGCTTTCACTCGCATCCGCACTACGTGTGTCCCCCCTTGCTCTCATGGGTGTGAACTTCGGCCTCTCAGACTTGGAGCCAAATTCACCCTTTTGACCGTCCTTAGCTCCGCGAGCCCGACGCGTCACAAACTCCTCGGCTAGCTCGGCGGCTTTAGCCACTGTACTAACGTCTGGCCTATCCAAGACCCAGTACCGCACGTTCTCAGGTAACCGACTATAAAACTGTTCCAGCCCGAAACACTGCAGAATTTTCTCGTGGTCACCAAACGCTTTCTCTTCTTTGAGCCACTCCTGCATGTTTGACATAAGCCTGTAGGCAAACTCTGTATATGACTCATTTCTGCCTTTTTCATTTTCCCGAAACTTCCGACGGAACGCCTCCGCTGACAGCCTGTACTTTTTTAGCAGACTTGATTTCACTTGGTCGAAATCCTCTGCCTCCTCTCTCTTCAAGCGAGCGACTACGTCGGCCGCCTCGGCGGGTAACAAAGTGAGCAAGCGCTGTGGCCACGTTTCCCGAGAGAACCCCTGCTTCTCGCACGTTCGCTCAAAGTTAACCAGGAACAAACCAATGTCCTCTCCAAGCTTAAACGGCCGCATCAGGTCAGTCATTTTGAACGATACCCGTTCTCCTGCACCGTGTGCCTGACTTCCATTACGAGCGCGTTCCATCTCTACCTCGAGACGCTTCATTTCCAAAGCGTGTTGACGGTCGCGCTCTTCTTTCTCTTTCTCTTTTTGTTCTTTACGTTCTCGCTCCTCTTTCTCTTTTTGTTCTTTACGTTCGCGCTCGTCTTTCTCTTTTTGTTCTTTACGTTCGCGCTCCTCTTTCTCTTTTTGTTCCCTCTCCTCAATGGTCTCAAGGCATTCCGACAGCTCGTCATCCTCAGCCTCCAACTCAAGAATCGCCCTTAGCAGTTCTGGTTTTCTGAGTTTGTCTGAGACATCAAGACCCAACTCTCTTGCAAGCTCCAGCAATTTCGGTTTGCGCAACGACTTCAAATCCATGGCTGCTCCGAATGCTGCTTTCTCTACTGCCTACTATTGTCTTGCCGCAAACTAACCCGGCAGCAACGACAACCACAATTACCAGCTCTGTTTCTGACACTAACAAAAGCCTGGCAAAACTCAGAAGAAGAAAGTCCCGCACTCACCAAACCTCGCAGCCACGAATTCAGCGCAGTCGTTCCGCTGCAGGCAACCAGTCATCACACAGGGCTCGTTGCACTGCTCCCGGATGGTCGTTGTGCTGCTCAGCATACAGTTGACCGCATATCTTCGCTGCTGGCCTCCGTTGTCGGGATCTCACCGCTGGCAACCAGTTGTTGCATTTGGGTTGCAAGCCCCAAGGGTAGCGTTGGCCTGGCGGCCTGGGGCAAAGCTGGAAACATTCGAAGGTCCCGGCAAAGGATGAGTCGACTGGCAACAGAACAACTTGTTTATTCTGGCATCGCAAAAGAGCAGCCGGTCAGGGCGACCACGTTACTCGAAGGAAGGAATCGAAGTCTCTCGTTGGCGTCCGGGGCAGCTCGCTTTATACCCACGGAGTCGAGGGCAAGAGGGAACGGCTTGGGAAGAGTCATCCGATACGGCGACGCTTGAACATGTTCAGGCGTGACGGGCGCGTCCGCCAGGCCGGCGCCGGTCAGACCTCCTCGCCTCCCAGTTGAGGAGCTCCTCTCCCCGGCTGCCGCGCTTTGACAAGCGTGGGCAAAACATGCACACACACACTCACGCACGCACGACGACACGTGGCACTGAAACATGCCTGGACGCGCTTGGCGGGAGGCGTTGCGGCCGCGATGAACGAAGCCGCGGCGTCCGTTGCATCCGCGCCGGCTATACCGCGCGTCGTAGGTAGGCGAGACGTAACAGTCCGATGGCGGCGACGAGCCTACGCCACCGCCAAGATTATGTGAAGTAGCTTCGGCGCTCGTTGCTGTCGCACGCTTTTTCTGTGCCAATGAGAACTCTGACGTTGCGCTGGAGCTCTTGGGCAAGCTGCAGATGATGCTGATGGAGGCTTAGCAGAAGAAGCACAAGCGAATGCACATCACTTATTACTTAATTTTGACAACCCTTCTCCGTAAATAAACATAAAGCTCACGCAAATGCATTCCAGTACTTGTTTCTGGCACATAACTGGCCGATCAGTTTATTTCATTTGCCATTAGGACCACATGGATTTAATTCTCAAAATTGCTTGCCACAAACGTGTAGTGGCACCTAGCTCGCGATGAGTCTAGATGTGATTGCTTCGGATTCTGCCTGCGTGGAGGGGGCGCAGTGGGCACTTATTCCAGCGCCCATTCGATAATTCGAACTTCGCTTAATTCTAACAATTTTTCGGTCCCCTTCGAGTTCGAAATGATGAGCTTTTACTGCAGTATCAGAACAGAACACCAAGTTCTTATTTGAATGCATCGTACGTATTTCACTCTTTTCCTGCCAAATCGGATTTCCGCTAACTGTCGACCTTCCTTACTTTTCCTTAACTTGGGTCATTACTGAACTAAAACCAACAGCGCCACTGTCAAACACTCGTCACTTTTACCTTTTGCTTAGCTCCCGTTAGAACCAGCTGCCGAATGCTTTAACATCTTGCTCTTTAGTTACTTATTGCCTCAAAAGTGCCCAGAGTCCGTTGGCAGCTTTGGTTCTATTGTTTACTCCAAGCGCATTTCCTCTGTCCCACCAGTGCCTCATGGCGACGATGCAACTGAAGTATGAGTGGGGCATGACTGTGGGAGTGCCTGCAGTGTTCTGTTCAAAGTGTGTAGTCTACAGACTTATACCCCTGTCAGACGGGATGCTGAATGTCATTCGCAGGAAATGACATTCACACCGAATGTCATTGCGATCTGGCGCTCCTGTTCTACACGGGTACACAAAATGGCATTTGCAATTCATGGCAATGTCCATCGGCGAACTTCTGTGACACCACAACTTTACAAATCATGTTTTTCATATGCATATGTTCTGCTTATTGTTAGTAGTACACTGTTAAACATTAATGGACTTTTTAAAAATTTCTTGCAATGCCATGTGACAGCAATAGTCGACAAGCAATCCACTGAAATATCCGAAGCTAGACAGGCTCAAAGCCGCTCACGATCCCTCCCACCCGCCATGCCTCCCGCAGTCGGCAGTATGGAGGGCTGCAATATTGGTGTTGAATTTTTGACTGTTGCTAATGAGCAACAGTGCAAGCGTACGAACCGGTACCTGTTTCCAAGGTCTTCGATCTTAGGTTTTATCCCCTTTACTGTCTTGTTGACACATTGTGCACGCAGGCACTCCCAAGTGGCAGTATGCACGCGCATGTTACGCTTCGCACGGCGCAAATTGCTTAGGTGGTCTTCCCACACTTTCAGAAGTGTGCGCATTTCATTCAGTCCCATGTGCCTTCTATTTTTCATTCTGGGCTGGCGATGCTGCACACTTGTCCTCTATGGTGAAGACTAATGGTGGATGAAACTTAGGACCATGCTGCCAAGGAAGGCTGGAGGACGGTTTGTAAACAGACATGGCCGACCGATGATAGCCGTTGGTGACTGGGAAGAAGAAGAGTGTTCAGTGCCGTGTCATTAGCCATATTTGTGTCATGCTACGTACAGGTCCGCAGTTCATAGAAATCAGTGGGCAGTAAATTTCTTGTCAACACCAGTCAGTCACCGATTTACCATGTCTAGGCAGCTTAGGAACCAGTGCAAGGAGTTGCCATCAGGGGATGACTGAGCCATGTGCTCCCCGCCCCCAACCGCCTTTTCCTACATAGTAACAAGGCGACAACAAGGTTTCGGCAGTCTGATGAACGGTCCTGCACAATTCAGGCTAGAGTTGCCGATCAGTTACACAAAACCTCTTTCATGCATATCCTTGTGTTTGAGCATGTGCAATGCTGGAAAGTACACAGCTTTCTTTTTTGTTACGCACAGCGCCAGGGAGGCATGCCTGTGCTCTCACAGTGCGTCTGTGCATGTGTAGAACATAGCTTGTTACGGCGCTGCTGGTGTTTGTGCATCTTGTTTCAACATTCAACAACATTGTTTCAACTTTTAATGCATGCTTTTCCACTGTTGGTGCAAAAACAAGAAAAAGCTGTCCTTCCGCTGAGTAGCTCGCACCTCCACAACATATTTTTAGCCACCTTTGCCTACCGCGATTACAGGGGATGACATAGTCTCCACAGTTCATAATTTTCTATGCAAATTATCAGTGGGATGCTACGGAATCGCTTCCTTTGTGCTAAAGCAATGCATAGATATCTTCTGTGTTCCACTCGAAAAAATCTACAACCTCGCATTCTATTCCGTTACCTATCCGGACTTACTTGAGGTAGCTAGAATAGTGCCGATGCACAAGAATGGAGACTGAAACCTTGTTGAGAATTATCACCTCATCTCTATTTTAAGCTTTATCAACACATTGTTTGAAAAACTCATTGCTAACAGAGTTAAGGCTTCTCTCGAGCACAAAACCCTACTGTATTCTCATCAACACGGATTTAGACCTAATAGATCTACCGGAACAGCTAAGTAGTATCTCTAACAAATACAATCAACTCTTCTTTAAATGGTAATAAAATAACCCTAGGAATTTTCTCGGATATCAAGAAAGCATTTGACACTGTCGATCATGAAATTTTACTGAGGAAGGTAATCCATTATGGATTTAGAGGGATTAGCATAGAATTCTTCAGAACTTATCTTAGTAACAGGCGCCAAATGGTCCAGCTGGGTGGGACAAGGTCTAATTTTGAAGCAGTTACCCTATTTACTTGAATGCAACGCAAGTTTTTCCTGTATTTTTTCCCCTTAAAGTCTACCCTCGCGTTATAATTGAAAACCGCACTTCGATTGGCCTAAAGCAATGCCGCGGTGCAGCCATTTCAAGCAATCAGCTTGGTTTCGGTTTCCGCAGTTTTGCGATCTTATGCTGTTAACATGGGTACCACGGAAGCCAAATCCTCATCCATCCAAAGTCAAAGTGTTGTTCTCTGTAATTTTTTGTGTTTGTTGCGACCTCCCGCTCAGTTCGTCATTGCATCGTGTTCTTGTGGCGTCGCTCGCGGTGTATTGATTCAGTGTGCACGCAAGCGGGTCTGAGCCACTCCGGTTGGCCAGACATCAGGCACACCCCCAATCACGCCGAAATCAAGACGTGGCAGCGAAGGGGAGAGGGGGTGAAGGAAGGGACGCAATAACAACACTTGGCAAAAAAAAGAACTATCTACACACACCGGCAGTCCTGTGCGGCTGGTGATGACAGAGATAAAAAGGTAAAAAAACAATAAAATGCAAAAAGCAAAGACTCAAAATAGACAATAAAATCTCGGAAAGCGGCATGAACACATGCATAATGAGAATGAAGTGAAAGGATGGTTGGAATGGGAAAACAATTGACAACCTAAAAGCGAGCGATGAAAACAAATGAAGAACACGGCCTACTGAGGGTGTACTGATGCAGACATCTTGTTGCTTGTTAATGAAACCTGCTTTAATTATCTCCCGAGTGAGTTGGTTGCTGCTCTTTGCCAGAATTTTTGTTGCCTTATACATCGGAGGGCGCCTGCGACAAGGACTACAGTCACGAACGTGGACGGCTAAGTTGCTAGAATTAGAGTTTTGTTCGAGCAGTCTCTTATTAATACAGTCGAGCCCGCTTATAACGAACATGAGTGTCACGCAGCGTCCATTCGTTATATCCCAAAGTTTGTAGTAAGTGGACCGCAGCTTTCAAGACAGTTGCTTGTCAAAGCACAAAAGCTTTTCTTTGCGGAAATGTCCATGATGGACGTCTGTTTTTGTAGTGCAGATCCTATGAGGGAGGTTTCCAGTTTGTTTAAAGCAGAAGCATGCTCTTCGCCAAGGCCCTTGGCATAGACAACTTGTCTGAGGCTCCCGATGTAGCTCATTGCTACAGGTGCGCTTATAGGTGCTGGCTGCGAAGTTTCATCCTCATCTGATTCCTCCGCGCCACTCTCGTCCCACAATTCAGAAATGATGCCCTTGTCAGTGCAGAGTTCCGCGGTGTCGGCGTCGTTATGGACAGAAATAAAATCATTGCAATGAATGTCATTACCCCCTATGTCGGAGTCGACGACGCGCTGCCACAAATTGCCACTGGTCTGGTCATCTTCCTAAGCATAAGGCTCGTCATCAGACACTGTGTCGACGAAGCCGGCCTTGCGGAAACAGTTCCGCACGCAAGCGGCCATCACCTCCGCCCAGGCCGCTGTCATCATCCCTACCGCTCAATACAATGGAAATGGGCACGGTGTCCCCGTCCACCATCCCGAATTACAACCAGGGCCCGAGAATTGAACGAAGCCAACGAAGCGTCCGCACTGCAACAAGAGTGACAAAAGCGTGCAATGGGGTAGACGTGCAACGTGCACAAGCAGCCATCAAGCCAATCAAGCTAAAGACACAGACGCACAGCGCCAGCGGAGAGACAATGAGGGGCATCCGGGAGTGTCAGTGCAGCCACCTCTTGGCTCCCACGGAAGGCCTGCTTCATGGAGCGTGGCCTCTGTGATCTGCACAGGCGGCAGCACGGTTGATCGCGGAGGCCACGCGCGGATTTGCAAGAGAGCGAGGAGAGGGTAGCGGAGTTGCGAGGAGGGGCAGGAGGGCGATCTTGGAAGGCGCGTCGGTGGAGAAAGGCTAGCTCGTTTGAGAGTGGCACGAAAGGGGGCGGGCAGTTTGCCTGTGATGAGGCTCGGGAAAACATACCGCGCGCAGGGTGCACAAAGGGGTCGGAGGCAGGTTATGTCGCGGCGCTGGGCTTGCGCCATCCATTCGCTGTAGCCGATCAGCAGTGCTTAATGACGTTCGTTATACGCGTGATTTTGTGCCATTGAAATAATGTATATTGTGACGGTCGCGCAAGTCTCATTTGTTGTAAGCGAAAGGTCATCTTAAGTGGGCCCGTTATACGTGGGCTTGACTGTACATTGACCCTTCTGGCCGATTTATTCTCTGCTGCAAGACAAATGGATGGAGTACACAGCTCCTGTGCTGTAACTTATGAAAGGATCACGATGCTGAACTGTGCATTCGCGAACTTTTTCGCCGGTACTGTTCACTGTCCTGCAGAGTCTAGAGAGTCGGTGAGGGGCTAAAAAAACGACGTCCACTCGTACTTTTTGTCCAATTGTTTTAAGGTTGTGAGAAACCTGGTGTACGTAAGGAATAATGGCGACTTTCTTATTGCGTTCCCTTGCATGTGACGGGGGCGTTTGTACACTGCATTTTGTTTATCATTTTTTCAGCCGCCGAGACTAGAATCAATGGCGGGTATTCGGATTGACGCAATCTCTGCACCTGGTTTTGAAAACTGGTTTCCTGACAATGCTCACAGGATTTGGTGAGCGCGTTGTTAAACGCAGACTGGACTTTGTTTCGCTTGACAAGTGCCGAATGAGTGGAGTCGTATGGCAGAACAGGCTTATTGCCCCTTGGCTGGAAAATCCAGCAAACATGTTGCGGCAAAAAAAAGCTGTCCCTCGTGCGTCAAAACCAGGGGAGACGCAATTTCACTAAAAAGGTCTAGCACCTTGCGAACTTCAGGCAGAAAGGCATCGTTTTGACAGTCCGGTAATATGAGGTAATTGTCCACATATCCTAATATTTTTAGAACTGGCAAATTTTTAAGTTTCTCATTTAACGCTCTGTCATGCATAGCCAGGTACAGATCACTCAGAATGGGGGTCGCTCAGAGGAGGCGTTGTCGCGACCCAGCGACACAGCAAAAACCTGGAATGGCTCGCGCCGATGCATCAGCGGCGTGGGCGAGTTGCTCCGGCAGCGAAAAACTGCTACGGCATGCACTGGAACACGGACTCCGTGAGCCCCGTGCACTTTTTTTTTTTCTTTTCCATTATTATACATCTCTGGTAAATTTGGAACATGTTTCACTCGCTAAGGGTCAACATCTATCTACGAGGAGCGGTGTATCTACGAGGAGCTAGGGGCTCCTAGTTCGAATTAACCGCAGTGGATGCCAGCTTGTTCGAATTATCGGTAGTTTTCCCCCATTGAAATACACAGGGCTGTTCCGGGACCCGGGTGTCAGTTCGAATTAACAGTTCAAATTAACGAGTTTTTGCTGTAATTGGTTTACCTCCAACAGACGTAATGTTAATAAAACAAAATACATTATATTTAAGAGCCCAAGAAAATAATTCCTGAAAATTGGCCTGCGGTGCAATGGCTGGGCAATCCTATTGAACCTGTCAATAAGGCAACATATCTCTGTAATTCTGCATGAGAACTTGCACTGGAAGGCCCACATTCAGGCACTTGCTAAAATGTTGGGTGCAGCATGGTTTGCACTGTATAAATGCCGTGAGTACTTTGACAAAGACACACTCAGAATTATTTATTTTGCCATTTTTCAAAGCCAATTGCTGTATTGCATTGAATCCTGTGGTCACACCTACCAGTCTTATTTGGAGCCGCTCAGGGTTTTGCAAAAAAAGGGCAATTCGGTTCATCACACTGTCGAACTACAACGCACACACTGCTCCTGTTTTTAAACACGTGAATATTCTACCATTAAAGTCATTTATTGAATGCAGGACTCTGCTGACGGTACATGCATAAAAGAACGTCTTGCTGGGCAAGCTGGTAACTGTACATCTTTGGCTACAGGCGTGAAAACAGACACAATAGTTCGTCCCGTCTTTTTGCCTTGTGTTGTGTCTGTTTTCGCACCTGCAACCAAAGAGGTACATGCATGTCTTGTGGACAATTGCCCGTTGCACTCATTTGTTTTCACTCTGCCATCACATCACACCCGTAACGCTACACATTGTCTTGAAGACGAAAAATGTTTACGGAGAAAGGACCATAGCTCATTTGGGGACAAAGCTATGGATTGCTCTTACAGATGACGTGAAACAAAGTAATTTTCCTGTCTTGTTAAAGCAATATCATAAATCAGAGTTATGAGTGTACTTTCTCTGAACTTTGTGCTTCTTTGTGTGCCGGATTGTGTAGAGACTTCGCATTTGTATGTGTACACATATCTACTAGATTTCAACTTTATATTTGAATGCAAGACCTTCATCATGTGTAATCTAAATATAGTTCGTTTTTATGCCTGCACTAGATGTGATTGGCATGGATCCCAACTAGCTGTTAGCTAGGAATCCAGATGTTTCAGACATGCTCTGTATAAATGTTCAGAAATAAAATTCCAATACAGTACCGTATTTACTCTCATATTGGTTGATGCCTCGTGCAGGTTGGTCCCCAACTTCGGGGAATGGAGAAATGAGCAAATAAAAAATTAGAATGCTGCATTTATGGACCAAATGAAGCTTTGAACCACAAATATCAACAAAGTAAACTGGCACAGCATATCACATACCAGAGCAGTGGCAGAAAGAAAACTCTTAAACTTCAAGGTCATATGTGACATATTTGCCGCCTATATTTTGACCTCCAACTTGCACCCCCTTTACTGACAAAAAATAAACGTTCACTCCAGGCGATTCGCGGCCACAAGAGCATATCAGTGACTTGTGCACTTTGCTTTCTAGATACTCGTATCCTGCCGCGTGCTTACCAAGACTGGGCGCCGCGCATGCTTCTCGCCATCGTCCCATCATCCCATCGTATCATCGAGCGCCTTACTTGTCGACTGGTGTCTCCGTTGCGTGACACCGCGGAATGGGACGCATCCTGTGACGTCATAGACGGAGACAGCGCTGCCTGGAGCAAACTCTTCACCGGGGACGCCTATAAAGCCACCCTCCGGCTGTGCATTTCTGGGATTCGCGGCCACAAGAGCATATCGGTGACTTGTGCACTTTGCTTTCTAGATACTCGTATCCTGCCGCGTGCTTACCAAGACTGGTCGCCGCGCAAGCTTCTCGCCATCGTCCCATCATCCCATCGTATCATTGAGCGCCTTACCTGTCTACTGGTGTCTCCGTTGCGTGACACCGTGGAACGGGACCCGTCCTGTGACGTCATAGACGGAGACAGCGCCGCCTGGAGCAGACTGTTCACCAGGGACGCCTAAAAAACCACCCTCCGGCTTCGCATTTCTGGGATTTGCGGCCACAAGAGCATATCGGTGACTTGTGCACTTTGCTTTCTAGATACTCGTATCCTGCCGCGTGCTTACCAAGACTGGGCGCCGCGCAAGCTTCTCGCCATCGTCCCATCATCCCATCGTATCATCGAGGGCCTTACCTGTCTACTCGTCTCTGTTGCGTGACACCGCGGAACGGGGCCCGTCCTGTGACGTCATAGGTGGAGACAGCGCCGCTTGGAGCAGACTCTTCACCAGGGACGCCTATAATATCACCCTCCGGCTTCGCATTTCTGGGATTCGCGGCCACAAGAGCATATCAGTGACTTGTGCACTTTGCTTTGTAGGTAGGCATTTTTACTTATTGATCACTTTTTAACATATTCCCGTGGCCGCTGATCCCAACTGCTGTGTTTCAATGGGTGTGGATTTGTGCACGTATCACGTTTGCATTGGCTCATTTTCTTCCTGTCACGTACATGTGTGTGAACAAGACTATCGATTTAGACCAGGGGCGGGACTAGTCCATGAACTTTGCCCGAGACCCACTTCATTCCTGCTTTCTACATGCCTGAGCCTACTTTTGCTTTGTGCGGGAGATGTCGAAGCAAATCCCGGACCAAAGGTTGACGAAGTGCTCGCACTGTTAAAAGAATGCCATGCTGAAACATCAGAAACGCTAGAAGAAATCAAACAGGACATAAACAACATCCAGGACCGTGCTGCTGTAATAGAGAAAAGTATGTGCGCTGTACTTGATATGAAGAAAAACTTCGACACCGTGTCTTCTGTAGAAGACGTCAAGACAAATATACACAAAACAAACGAACTTACAGGTGTAGTCGAAGACATGAACCACAGAATGAGAAGGAACAACTTGATTATTAAAGGGCTCGCTGAAGAAGAACACGAAGGTTATGCAGAAACTGAAAAAATAGTTAAGGACTTCTTTAGCGAGCATCTTAAGATACAGTGCGGTGACATCGAACGGGCCCATCGCCTTGGCCAGCCACGTCCTGATCAAGCTCAACCAATTATAGCTAAATTTCTGAACTTTAAATCTAAACTCGAAGCATTTCAAAATACACATAAATTATAAGATCTCACGGAACCAAAAGTTTGGCTAGACGAAGATTTCTCCCCGAAGGTTCTACATGCACGAAAAAAGCTGCGCGACTTTGCCAAAGCAAACATCAGAGAAAACGAGTGTTATTCTGTAAGATTTGGTAAGCTTCACATGAAAAATGGTGTTTACCGGTATGACTCGGCAACAGATAGCGTGAAAAAACTTCTTTCCAGGCACATGCCCCCTGAGAATTGACAGTCTACCGCAAAGAAAGCCAACCGTAACAAAACCACACCAATCTCCTTGGTCTTGGCAAACTTCCGCAGCATACATAACAAAGTAGACACACTTAAAGCTATTGCACATGTCTGCTCAGCTGATATCATCGTGGGTACGGAAACGTGGCTAACCGAAGTCGTTGCATGTCATGACATCGCGCTTCCATCATCGTTCGTTTTTTTTTAGGAAATGTAGGGCTGATTCTCGACGAGGAGGAGGGGTGCTCATTGCGATTAACAAAGACTTCCATGCATCTCTTACCCCTATCGACTCCCCCTTAGAGATAGTCTGGGTTTCTGCTCAACTTGGTCACGTGTTTTGCATTATAGGCGCCTGTTATGGGCCACCAAGTAGCCAACCTGAATTCATTGAACTTTTAAATGACGCTATCAAGCAGATCCTTTTAAAGCACCCGAATTGCCTCCTATTTTTAGCTGGTGACTTTAATTTTCCTGCGATTAACTGGATGACGCTAACTGTTGGCTCCGATAGTTACCGACAGGAGAATATTAACTTTCTTCATTTACTTCGATATCACGAGCTCACCCAAATTGTTCACGAGCCTACTCGCGGTAAACATATCCTGGACCTGATCCTAACAACCCATCCTGAGCTCTCAGACATCCACGTCTTGGAAGAAATAAGTGACCACAAAGTTGTGCACTGTTCTCTCCTACTTCCATGGACCAACAAAACAAAAACCAAAAAGCTTATCTACGACTACGCTTGTGCGGATGTTGAAAAAATGAGCCTGTTGCTGGAAACTTTCACAAATATCTTTCAGGCCAATTTTCATAACCGTACGACTAATGATAATTGGAATTTGTTTCACGACAAACTCAAAGAAATTGAAGATTTCTGCTTGCCAAAACGAATGATAAGCACACGAACTAATGATCCTTGGTTTACCACAGATGTCAACAGGGCACTAAGTAGAGAAAAAAGAGCATTTAGGAAAGCGGTTGGATCAGAGGAAGCTACAGACTGGGAAAACTATAAAAGCATTTCCAAAATAGCTGAAAAACAAATTTCTGAAGCAAAAAACAACTATTTTATTTTTACACTTCATAGTTTGATAAAAACCAACCCTAAGAAATTTTGGAACACTGTTAATCCTAAAAGCGCTAGTACGGTTCCTGTTCTTTTGGGAGTAAACGGCAGCACCCTAGCTATAGAACAGTGTGCAGAACAATTCAATAGCCCCTTCTCACAGGTTTTTACGGATGAATTGCCCATTTACAACCCACTGCTGCTTCCCGAGGCCAATATCCAGATTCCCTTTTCACCCATTCACATATCTGCGCTTGGCGTGGCTCGTGCAATTGAACGCCTACCTCACCACACTAGCCCAGGGCCCGGTGGCATCAACGCGAAACTGTTAAAAAATTACCTGCCAGCACACAGCTTTTCTACTATCGCTCATTTTCCAACAGTCACTCGATACGACATATGTGCCAGAAGATTGGAAGTCCGCTTATGCCATCCCGGTAATTAAATCTGGAGACAGATGCATTTCTAACAATTACAGGCCAGTTTCTCTAACCTCGATATGTTGCAAGGTGTTCGAACACATAATATACACTAACATTATGACTGATCTTAACCAGAACAACTTGGTTCATAACAACCAACATGGCTTCCGCAAACATTTTTCTTGTCAGACACAGTTATTTGAGTTAATAACGGACCTTCATCAAGCAATCGACTCTTCCCTCTACATTGACTCCATCGTTATTGATTTCTCTAAAGCCTTTGATCGCATGCCTCATAACCGCCTGATGATAAAGATACGCAACCTGCAGCTGGATCAACGTACTGCGCAGGGGATCAACGCATTTCTAACAAACAGCTTTCAGTCAGTTAAGTTAGAGAGCTTCTTATCAAGATGTACAGGTGTTGTTTCAGGAGTACCCCAGGGTTCGGTGCTGGGTTCACTGCTTTTCTTAATATATATTGATGACATCACGTCGAACATAACATCAACAACACCATTATTTGCAGATGACTGTGTAATTTACTGAGTAATATCGAGCCCTTGCGACATCATTGCTCTCCAGACTGATCTTGATGAGCTAACTCATTGGTGCGGCAGGTGGCAAATGGTAATTAACGCAGATAAAACTAAACATCTCAAGTTTACTTCTGCTGTTAACACAAGTCCCAATGCCGACACAGTTAATAATACTATCATTGAAACTGCAGCGTCGGTAAAATACCTCGGTGTTAATTTTAGCTCTAATTTATACTGGAGTTCTCATATTGAACTGATCACTACCAAAGCTTTAAAAAAACTTGGTCTTCTTAAACGCCGACCACACCAAGCCAACCAGGACACAAAACTACACGCATTCAACATGCTAATCAGGCCTGCAATAAAATACGCGTCAGTAATCTGGAACCCTTATTATACCTATTTTATTAACATGTTGGAATCTGTGCAAAACAAGGCTGCTCGATTCATTGTTTCCCGTTACTCTCGGTATCAAAGTGCAACAGCACTGAAAATATCGCTCCATCTCCCACCTCTGGTAATGCGCAGAAAATTCAGCCGTTTTTTCCATACTTTCTACCACAGCAACACACCATTTGCTAGTTCACATCTTCTCCCGGCACCGCACATATCTGCTCGTGTATATCGTATGAAGAAGACTAAACCCATTTTCGCTCGGACAGAACGACTCAAATACTCACCTTTGGTACAAGCTATTGAAGAGTGGAATTCGCTTCTTTCTAGCATTGCGGCTATCACTGGAACCTCATCATTTGGAACAGCTCTTTGGTCATACTTAAAAAATTTCAATGTAGAATGTTTTTTTTTTTCATTTGCTTCAGTGTGTGCGTGTTGGCCGTAACGTTCCATGAAATGGTAGATGCCATGTTTTGCAACTTCTGAAGGTGCGATTTTTGTTTTGTTTTGTGGGATTTGCTACATGGGCATTTTTTCAGTACCTGTTCCTAGCCATTTCCCCCTCCTCCTCCTATTCACTTGTACCTGGCTTCTTAACTTGTTTATTTCTGTCTTCAGCCGTTTATATGCTGTGTTGTATATTTGTCAAGTTTTCTTTGATGAATCCCCCCCTATGTAATGCCCGCATTGGGCCTTTAGGGTATTGAGATAAATATAAAAACAAATATAAGTTAACTGATAACCCCTCCTGCCTCGCCCCACATTATGTACGTAGTTCCCTGGTGCCTGCGCAGCTCAAAGCAGTAAGCATGCAATGACACAACTGCAAAGTCAGCAGTCAGTGGCAAATAAAAATAAAAGACGATAAAACGGTGCCGTCGAATGTGGCTTGGCTGACAGTGGCAAACCGAACATCGAGTGGTTCGGCAGTTTCGGATTCCGGTGGACACCGGATGTTTCACGAAGTTTGCTCTCGCAGCTTTAAGGGGCTGTGAAAGGGGGCCTCAACAAAGATGCGATGTTCCTAGGATGCTAAAGAATGCTGCTTCACAAATATCCTCCAGCAAGAATTTGATGCCTTTTGTGGAAGCAGAGTTATCCGTGGTCAAAGTTTGAACTTCGGCGTCTTCGCGTCTTTCCCTCTCCTCTCGTCATTTTTTGCATGCTGAAGTGTTGGCGCTCCTCCGCCGGCCCTTGCACTCGCCGCCTTCGCCGACTGCCGACACGTGCAAACAAATCCTAGCAGTCCGCTGCTGACGTAACGAGTGCTACATGACGTAAAGAGCGCGGATTCGGGTGAAAGCCCAGCACTGCAGGTCGCCGCTAGGTGCGGAAGTGGGAGTTTTGAAAATTGTATTGTAAAGTATCGGCTCCCTCTTGAGGTCTTTTACACGGCATGAATGCTCGTTGGCCTGTACTCTACATAATGCGAGCATTTTATGGACAACCTCAAACACCCTTTTCAGGGGCCCTTTAATCCGGTAAAGTATCTGCCAGCATGAGTGAGTTGAATAAACGGCGTGCAGTTCAAATTTTTTTTTATCTGAACCAATTTATTAGCGAATAAAATGACATTTTTTTTTTTTTACACATGGAGCTTCAAGTACCCCATCGGACATGGGCATCTGCAGGGGGGGGCCTCGCCAGGACATCTCATGAGGTCTTGGTGAGACCGAATTGGTCAACAATGTCAAGTGGGGATGGTGTGGGTGTAATATTTCATTTTCAGAGTTGGTCAGTGGCTGCATGGCTGGCACTTGGGGGGACCCCTGTGTGTCATCACTCCCTCATTTCAGTTTTGTGATGTTTTTACTGTGCCTGTCTGTTTTATTGCTGAACCAATGTGGAATTGGCCTTTGTATGTGCAGGCACCTGGAAGCACGTGTCAGCCAGCAGGTGGCACGAGGTGTTCTGGAGCAAGCGCATCAGCCGCACAACCTGTCTGGCACTATGGGGAGGGAGGATGTCCGGCCTGCCCTGGCGCCCTTGAAGGCACGGGGCAAACAAGGCATGGCACCTGTCACCCGCACGGGACCCCTGGCAAGGCCAGGTGAGCTGCATAGAGGGCTTTTGGGAGAGGCTATCGGCACCGTGCTTGAGGATGGCGACAGTGTGGCACTTTTGATGCCATCCCGACTGTGCTCACTGCAAGACAAAGGCCTCTCCCATATCTCTCCAATTAACCCTGTCTTGTGCCAGCTGCGGCCACTCTATCTTGGTCTCATCTGCCCACCTAACTTTCTGCCGCCCCCTGTTACGCTTGCCTTCTCTGGGAATCCAGTCTGTTAGTCTGTATGAGAGTAAAAAGGAAGTGAGCCATCCTGTTGTGCACTCCTTTTAAGGGTAGGGTATTCTGTCGAAGTCCTGGGGCAGTTTCCATCACTAAATATACGGAATACTTACGGTTGGCAGTGGAAACAAATTCCCTCTTCCAAAAAGTTGACATTCTAGCAGTTCCCCGTCGATTGGGCTGACAACGATTGACTTCTTGAGCGATTAAACCTAGGTTGTATGTTTTGGCTTGGCGCATGCGTGACGGTTAGTCGAAGGAATGTGCACAATAACCAGCCTTAACCTGTGCACGTTTTCCTCTTGTCCCTCGTCTTCCTTCGGCATGTCATGCCAACTGGCCCACCATTCAGCCTTGCTTCTAGCAGTTAAGAACATTTTAACAGTTGTTCCAATCTCCTCAGTTTGCTAACCTCAAGCACTCCGGTGCTGCATTTAAAAGCCTCTTTGCATTGACTACTACATCAAGCTACTATGCCTTGTCGTGAGTGTGCGTCGCAGTTGCTAAGAGTAAGCATTCCATATATTTAGTAGGGGTGTGCGAATATTGAAATTTTCGAATACGAATCGAATACGAATATGAAGAAAAAATGGCTTCGAATATCGAATATCTGTTCAGTACAAAAAAAATTTCAGGAAATGATGAGCAAGCAAACATTGTTGCCCTTATTTTTTTCAAAATAGTGTATGGTCTTTGCAACTAAAATAAACAAAACTGGACTGCCTCAGTACCATATATAAAAACATGATGTGCACAGAAATGTATACTACTTGATTAGACAGCATAACAGTATCCAAACTATAATGAGGTCATGCAAAACGAAATCCGTAAAATGACAAGACTGGCAACAAAAAAATAACATGATGACTATTAAACCTCATTCATTCAGAGTTCAAGGGACCGGAAGAAATGCCCGGCTCATCCGAAGGCCTCTGTTAATAAAATTGCCAGCCCCCCCACCCCAAAAAAAATGCTGCCGAAAATGCTGAAGACGCAGCAAGGCCTTATGAGGCGGCTCCATCGCGCTAACACCTGTAAGCCCATAACGAGCCACCTGTTTTGGAGTGCTGGAAGAATAACACAAATGCAAGCAAGGGGCCGGGGAACACACACTGGCGTTGGAGCAGCGAGGTGGTTTCTAAAAAGGAAAAAGAAATAAGCCACGCAGGCTGACATTTGAAGTTGCTGCAGGGCAACGGTGAAGCTCAGAAACTGAAGCTACACAGCCAGGCTGTTTTTTTTTCCCTAGCGACAGAGGCGTTCCGATTGTTGCCATGTCTGCTGTTACGCCTGCTAAAGAGAAGCGCCCCTACAGGAGGCTCCTGCGACATTCCGCAAGTAGGCTTTCCCGCATAGCGTAGTTTACGAAACAGGATGGCGGAGGTCACGCTCGGAGAGTTATGAAGGCGACAGGATGCATTCTTCGGATGTGGGCATTAAATATGTAACATATTACCGAAGGATTAAAAAAAAAGCGTGATTTCACGTTGGCGATTGCTCGAAGCGGGCTGTCGGCCATCTTGTTCGCAGCACGGGTGATAGGTGGGAAAGCCCACTCACTTGGGGAAATTCTCGCCAGGTGAAGCCTTGCGGCATCTGGATGCGGTCGGTCCGCGTGATAAACGACGGGAGAAGGAAGCGGGTAGGACCTCTGTATTGTTTTCCTGGAATTTTTAACTCGATTATCGGCTAATCTGCCCAGATACTGTGGTTCTGCCACGGTCGAATTTATGAAAGTATGCGCAGTATACGATCGCTGGCGAGTATTCGTGAATTTCCGAATATTGAAAAATTCCCGAATATCAATTTTGGAATACGAATATTCGCACACCCCTAGTGTCTAGTTATTGTAATCTACCCCATAACTTGGGCAGCGTACACTCTGCCCCTACAAAGGAGTGTGCCAGAGAACAGCCAACCCCTTTTCTACATGCAAGTTTATTTGCGTGTGCACAGGGCGGGGCTTGAGCGGAGGTTGTTGCCAGCCAGAGAGCTGGATGGGAAGGAAAGGCCACCGTTCACTGGCTGCACTCCTGAGGCATTAGGGGCTGGATTTACAACTGCTGGTCACTGTGCCAGCACTGGAGGCACCAGAGCACTGAAGTCATGGGAGTAGCATCAGCAGGTGGCCGTTTCAATGCCTTGAGCAAGGCCATTTCAGCCACACGCTGCACAGGAGAAATGTGCTGCAAAAGTACTTGCATGTGTGCGAGCAACCTGCAATGACATCTGCAGGCTAAAGGAATGTTGCTTGGTGGATGACTGAGCCAACTGCGAAAAAGTGTGTGCAGAATAGACTGTAGCAGGATACAGCAGTTGCTAAGAGTGGGCCAGGGTCCATGCCATCCTACGTTACTCTGCTGGCCAACCGCAACAGTAAATTAAATCGAATTTTTTATGTGTGACTCTATCTAAGCAGCCAGGGGCATCAAAATTTACCTTATAGTTTCATCTTGTGATTAGATTCTCTTTTAGGTAACGAGAAAAGCTTCAACAGAGCACTTTTTTTGTTGCAGAGGAATTCTGTGTGGCAGTTCTGAGTATGCATGTAGCTTCACTGCAGAGGTTGTATCTGACTATAGGGTCATTCCACGTCAAACGTCCCACACGTTGCGCTCGACCATCTCCAATTTGTTCAAAAAAATTCATGGAAACTTATCCTAATGTGCGTAATCAAAGCCTGAAGTACTTGTGCCGAAAAAAAATTTTTCGTTGGGTGAGGGCAGCTTGAATATTTAGAAAAGACGAGAAACCAGGCACTGCTCAATAATTTAAAAAATCAAATTTTTAGAAAACACTTCACAATTTTGTCATTGACATTTACAGATTCTGGCTTTCGATATAATTCAGAGCATGCAGCTTCATACAGTATAAGTATTTTTAAAAAATCAAAGAAAAGTATGAAAATGTACCATTTTTGTCATTTTTTTGTTTTAAATATCAGCTCGCTCTCGGAAATTTGGAAATAGCCATTTTGCTCCGCTGTATGTCTAGAACATACAAAAAATGTTGCAGGTGATGAAACTGCATACACAGAAGTAAAAAAACCACTAAAGTTGCAAAAAGTGCATTTTGAGCCAAAAACACCCTGAGGTGGTTTAGTTTCACCCTGATGTGGTCCATGTAAAAATGCAGCCAATAGTAGGTTACGTAGAAAAGTTTAATTCCTTTCATTTATGCAATTTTTATCGAGGTAATTTTTGTTCAAATCGAGAAAAGAATTTTTGAAGTTGAGCTCTCGCACCGCAAGTTGCGTAGTCTCTTTACGCCTCTTCACCACAGAGCACGACACTACTGACAGCCTGGCGACACGAAAGGATCCGGTGCGATCTATGAATGCACAGTAGAGAATAACCAGTTCCACACATAGCATAGGCGACGGAGGAGGAGTGCTTGTGCGGGAGGGATTTCTGAGGCTATCGCATTGTGCGGTTATGTGATGGTGAAAGAAAGTGGCCATGACATGCAAAGAGGACCCAGGCTGCTGAAGGGCTATGGCATCATACCCTTGTGGTGCAGCTTGAGCATCCCCTTAAGTTGTTTGGTATCTGAGTTGTGCAGTGCAACAGTGTTTGTGCGGGTGCATAGCGGGAGGCTTACAGAGTGTGGTTTGTGTGTGCAGCGGAGCAGCAGGCAGGTGGTGGCCTGGCTCTGGTGCGTGCCGGCCAGGCAGCCGGTAACCGGGGCCACACCAAAGTGCGCGTGTGTGCTGACGAGAATGCCCCGCCCGAGGACATTGCCCTGCTGTCCGTACCTGCAGCCCCCCTGGCGGCCTGCACCATCACCACTGCCAGCACCCAAGGTCACGGCAAGGAGAACAGCCGCTCGGCTGGACAGTGGGTAGGAGTGAAGGTCAGTCTGGACCAGGGGTCTTCCTGGAGAGGGCCACTTCTGGGGTCAAGGGGTCAAACCATTGCTTGACATGACTGCCTCTGCACTTGCATCCCACTTCCTGAGTGTTTGCAGGGGCTCTGCTCTGAAAACCACGGCTGAGGGACAGTGCATAAACTTGCTCAATCACTGCATCATTCTCTCGTCATGAGCACCTGAGCCAAATAACGTATACAGTAAACGCTCGTTAATTCGAACATCACGGGACCGGGAAAAAAGTTTGAATTATCCGATGTTATAATTATCGAATGGTCTCGAAAAAACTGACAAGAACCATTTGTATTATGGTGTATATTTACAGTATTTACTCACATAACAAACCCACCCACCCACGATTTTTGCCTAAGAATTTGAAAAAAAAAAAAGCGTCAGTCGTTAATGCTTTCTCAAGGTACACAGTGCATTTCTTGGCAGTGCGCCAACATGCTGCACAGCTGCAGTGATAACATCAGCGTGTTCACCCTTTGATGTTAGCTCTAGCAAGGGGGACAAGCGAACTTGGCGGCAGAGTGCCAGTGCTTGTCGGTTGTAATAATAATAATAATTGGTTTTTGGGGAAAGGAAATGGCGCAGTATCTGTCTCATATATCATTGGACACCTGAACAGCACCTGTTGCAGCAGCTGCAGCAGCAGCAGCAGCAGCAGCAGCAGTGCCGTAAGGGAAGGGATAAAGGAGGGAGTCATAGAAGAAAGGAAGAAAGAGGTGCTGTAGTGGAGGGCTGTGGAATAATTGCACTGATACCACGGGTGCCTTAGTGTTTTCCCTCTATAAAAACGCAGCCGCCGCGATCGGGTTCGAACCCAGGAACTCGGGATCAGTAGCCGAGTGCCCTAACCAATAACAATAGCCGCCAGGATTTAGAAACGACGTGCTTCCATACGCTGAATAAAATGCTGAAAAGAACAGCTGTGCATTTACAATTAAGCTATTATTTATTCAATGACGACAAAGAAGACGAATTATTCTTTGTGACCCCTTTCTGAACCAAAATAGTTAACCTGTTTGAACCTCCCGCTCTTCCTGACTTCAACTGATGCGTAGTGGCTAAGCCTAGCACCTTTGAAAATCCAGAAGCATCCTGAAAATCTGTCACGTTTCATTGCTAAAATTTTGTGCTACGGGCATCTTCAGACAAAGCGAAAGCTTCGTACGAGTTTTGTTTGCTGTGAACATGAGGCACAGTGTAGCGGCAACGAAGAGTTCGTGGTGAAGCGAGAGGCTGCTTCGGCAGGCGTGGCCATGTTGTAGAAGCGGGCGGAAGTCAGACGTGGTCGTGCCCTGATTGGTGCGCGCTGATAGCCCGCTTTGGCCGCTTCCGGCCAGCAGCTCACCACCGGGCGATGCTGCGTGCTTCTGTTGGCGACTGATGGGTAGAAGGATGGATGACATTCGCAAAAAAAAAAAAAAGTTTTTCGCACTAATTTGTAGTGCCCGTCCGAAGTCATAGCCTTTCATATGTGTTGGTTGGGACTGTGCCGACAGTACTTATCTGCATTTGCGAATTAACAGGGCTCGATTTAACGAGTATTTAGTTGCGAGTTTTGGAGGCTGCGCGGAAATGAGGGCAGGCAGCCGTCATTGACGTCGCCAACCCCTACCCTCGAATTTCGTAAAATTCGCTTCCTAGCATGCTAAGAATCCGCCAAAAACGCGCTGCAGATAACCCACAGGAAAAGCCTGTATTTGCGATTAAAATGATTCTGCCCTTTCTTCGCCAGCAGCAACGGCGTTACGCGCATCATGTGGCGAGCCGCCCCAGCATGTCCATCGCTCCGACCACCTCGTGGGTGACGAGAACGATGCACTCGTCTTGAGTTTTGGTTTTTCTGTCATCATCATCCTTAAGTGACCCAAGCACACCGCAGATATGACGTTGCGTTCTGCTGCTGTCACCGCTACGACCTCGAGGCTGTCGACGACGACCTCGCAACAGGCCGTGCTGTCAACCCCCTCTCTGCCTCGCATTTCATGTCGGCGAGAACGAGGAGAATGTCTTCCAATCACCAACCAATGAAATGAAATCAGGTCAACCGTGCTCCTTGTTTTCTGCGCCACAATAAAGTGCGAATTTGTGTCTTTTGCACATATGCGCATCGAATCGAGGTTGTCAGGTGTGAAGCGAGCGATGGGCTTCACAGCTGACGGGTATGCCAATGGCACTGACCTTCAAGTCCTTTTACTAAGCTTTGAGCATCCGTAAATGAGATGAACTCTGTGCGTCACATTCGGCGCTGATTCGCCGATTTTGGACGACATAGAGCCGCGGGCTGGCCTGGCAGACAGCCAAGGCTATGCAGACGCTCGTGCCAGCCTTGCCCAGACTGCCCCAGATGGCACAGCGGGTGCCGCGCTCACCACTATGATCGTCGTCATATTTACGTCTACCATGTGCTTTGTATGTGAGAGCAGTGCAGTGGCCATATATTATGAATGCTTTCCGATACGCGCTTCGGCATGCACTCCGCTGATCCACTCGCACCCGCGATATTTTTCTGCAGGTTCGTTTCCAGCCAGCAATGAAATTTCGTTGCATTGAAAGTGCGCGAGAATCTACTTCATTACATTGAGACTAAAAATACATGGTCTTCTATGGACCTGAAGTTATGAAAATTTGAATATTGCGTTATATCAAGGATTTCATTATATTGAAGTTCGTTACATCAAGGTTTAACTGTAATGACGGAAATGGCAGAACCTGTTGCCACAATCACGCATGCACACCGCGTCTAGTGCGGCCGCGGACACCTGACAATAGTACTGATCTGGGCACCACGCTTCCATTTACATGCTCGCGGCAACAGACGCAAGCATGTACAGACCGGTTCCGGCATATGCGCGGGAGCGCAGGCACGCGACACGGAGTCGGGGCTTTGGTTACGCGCTTGCCGCATTGCGATCGGAGAGTACGAAGCAAGAGTTTCAGAAACGTTATTCGCTCGGGACGAATACTTCGAGATTTCGAAAACCAAACATTCAGTTCGAATTGAATATTGAATACTTTATTATTACTGGACTGAATATTCGAAATTATCGAATAATCGCATGAGGCCCCTGAGTGCTGGTCTTAATTGCGATTGCATTGTTGTGCAGCTATTGCCTTTAAGCGAAGACTCCATGAACACCTGCTAGTGAGTGTGCAGGGTTCTTCATTAGGGGTAGCCATGTTTCACCGTAGCACTGTCCCCCTCCCATCACCTTCCCATCCCCCTCCCACCCAGGCTCCTATGGTCGAAGCGCAGGGCAAAGATGACGTATGGTTGTAAAAAGTTTATTTCAGTGTGATGGTATTGTAACTTGTACAAAACATTTTGGAGCAGTAGGCTTTATTAGTATATTGTGAGGAAACTTGCGTGGCCATAACCCTGCACTTTAAATGAAGGGACAGGTCCGAAAGAGTAAATGCATGGGGGAAGCTTGGCACCTCTATTAAAGGACTGGGGGGAAGGGCCTGTGCGCACGCTGCGCGCCCAGTGCCGTCCTGTGTCAGGCATCTGAAAGGGGCACCCGTCATAATGCGCCTTGTGCTAGCTTCCTCTCGTGCTGGCATCATCGCGCTTGATTTGCGAATTTCACGTGGATAAGAGTGGCTGCGGCACCTGCAGTCTAACTCGTTCCGCGGAGATGAAGAGAACCGCGCGCCCTCCGATTAGAGCGCGATCCGTGCCCGCTATGGCGATCAGATTCCGCAGGGAGCCACTGCGCATGCGCAGATCGCCATGTGGACGTTACAAGGCGCCGGTGCCAGCCAGCTGTTCGCACCCCTCCCCCATCGGGACCAATCAGCACGTGCGCACTAGCGATGCACGGAAGCTGTGCGGCTACCGAGCGTGGTTACGGCGCGTGTGCACTGCGGGTAGCGTGGCCGCGGACACCTGGCAAGTACAGATCTGGGCACCACGTTTCCGTCAGCTCACATCTGTTGCTGCGAGCATGTGCAGACTGGTCCCGGCATGTGCTCGGGAGCGCAGGCACGCACCGTGAAGTCGGGGCTTTGGATATGCGCATGCCACGTTGTGATCCCGGAGTACAAAGCAAGAGTTACAGAGACATTATTCGCTCGGGATGAATGCTTTGAGATTTTGAATACCAAACATTCGGTTCGTACCGAATATCGAATAATTTACTATTCGACCAAATATTCGAAATTATCAAATATTTGCACATGCGTAGTGCAGCTAAAGGTGTTTGTTGTATCTGAGACGCAGTGTCGTCAACATAGATATCTGAGACGCAGTGTCGTCAACATAGATTGATGGTAGCGCCGCCCTCATTTGTAATGATGGAGAGTTCGGTATGACTGTAGTCATTATAAGTAGGCTCGACTGTATATCAGTAGCATAGCTCTGCATGGTAGGTCTCTGTATACAGCTCCATTTCAATCATAGGCTAAAAATTCAGCTTTATCTTTTCTAAATGTTTGTTAATTGTAACTAGAAAGAATGAAGTAATACTCAGACTTCTTTTATGCGCACAGAAAGACGACACAAAAAGACAAGGTAGACAGGAAGGAGCGCGAACTTTCAACTGTTTTATTCCAGAAAAAGTACATGACATTTATACCAAAAAGAATGGATAGTTATCAGAGCCACGTGCTGGCTAGAACCCGGGAAAAGCACACAGAAGGCACCGGTGACTCACCTCATATGTAATTTATCTAAAAAAGCAAAATCTTTTTCATATATTGTCACAGATGGTGCACTGACACATGAACTACCGCTTTTTCTTATATGGTAGGCTTCAGCCAATTCTCGCGCAAGCGTGTCACTACTCCTGCACAAGATGCTGGTGCCTTGGAGCGTTGCATCACACAGTTTTTTTGCTTTCTGTTTTATGTCGTTATCTTTTCCACACTCACTGATGTGCGCCGGCTGGTGCGAACCGGTACCGTTCTTCAAAGACAAACTGTGTTCCCTTAGCCGCTCATTAACACATCGGCCCGACTGCCCTTGTCTTTTTGTGTCGTCTTTCTGTGCGCATAAAAGAAGTCTGAGTATGAACCAACTAGCCCCACAACGTATATTTATGAAGTAATACATTTTCAGGATCTGAATTACTCTGACAAAATGATAGCTGATTAAAAAATTTTGTGATTTTGGTATGTTTTTCGGGAATTAATTTGTGGGAAAAGGGTTAAAATATGCGATCCCTAGCAGTTTCGTGTAATTGGATGAATATACATGTTGCAGTGCTGGTGCGGTCTGGAGGCCAGGTTGCAAGTGTTGAGTGTACTTATGCTGTGTGACCTGTTCACAGAGGGCTGTGAGGGTCAAGTTCACTTTGCCGCTTGTAAACCCAAACAAGCGGCAGAAGCTTCTCCTGTGTGCATTGAGTGTTCTTGCCCATGTGGGCGAAACCAGGCCAGTGCGGCAACAGCAGCCTCTGATGTGTCTGTCCCAGGCAAAGCAGCGACTGGCGGTGGTTCCTGGCCAGCCCAGCTTCGAGATCCCTGAGGATGAAGGTGGACAGCCTGCTCACTGGTGAGAATGTTTTTCCTCGTGTCTCCCAGTTACTGCACCTTTGTGGGGATGCTCGTGACGCTAGAAATTCAGAAAAGAAATGGTCATTGGTACTGGTGGCACCATCTGTCTCCAAGAAAATGGCTGAGGATGAGCAACCCTGTTCACAGTCTTGAGAAATATATTTACAGTCAAACCCAGTTAGTATAACAATATTGAAGTGCCATGGAAACCCATCTTTGTGACCGATAATTGTTATAACTGGGTTGTGCCAAAAAAAAAAATTAAAAACTTTAGAGTATTTATTGACAGGAAAAGCCCAAGGGGTTGATTGGTTTAATGCCTGTATAAGCTCGTTAATTCGAACTTCAGGGGATGGAAAAATGCTCAAATTATGGAATGATCCTTAAAAAGTAACAAGAACTGATTGCATCACGTTAAATTTGTTTGGTGAAAGACTGGACAATAGTTGCTTGCTTTTGAGATGAGAACGGCGCGACAATTTTTTTTCCGCATTTTCAAATGCTTTATTGCATGCATATTGTTGGTAGCTTCGAAGCAGAACAGCAGCTTGGGCTTGTTGGTTTTCCATCCTGATGTTAACAGCGCAGAATGTAAACGGGACACGAGAAGAGAAGCACACACACCAACTAGCCCAAGCTGCTGTTCTGGCTAACTACATTTCTTGTACAGCGCTTGTGTATGCTTTCAAGCCTGCTATCCGGAAGCAATTCTTATGGGAAATCCAAGGAGCTTGCAGAACAATGGGTACAGTGACAGCCGACAACAGAAAAACAATGCTGCCAACGCGCGTGCACTGCACGGACTGATTGGGAGTGTGCATGGTGCATGTGGCCAATGCAGCAACGCAACAGCTCGCCTTAATGTAATGACGCCCCTGCCCTTGGAACACGTGAAATCTGCGAAATGGCGATCTGCGAAGTTAGCGAAGAACAGGGAATGATGGGACAACATGCGTGTTGTTGGTGCCACCCATAGTGCAGAATGCTAAAACAAACTTGCTGGCGCGTTTTCTTTCCGCGAGTGGCGCACCCCTCAGAAGCTTTCATAATGGGTGCTCCACCAAGGCTCCCTACTTTCTTCTCTGCATGGGCCTTTTGCACAGGGGAACGTATCTGGCATTTCTCCTGCCTGCATCTCCACGACAAGCAAGTATCCTCGGCACACCTGGTGGCTGTGTCTCCGAGTGCGTGGTTACGTGTTCTTTCACTTTCGCAGCGTCGGCTAGGTCTGTCGGTCGGCTCCACATGCGTGCGCTTGTGTGTTGTAAGCGTGGTTTTGCTGGTGCGGTTGTAGCATTTCCATGTTTTTGTTCCTTTCATAGTCAACACTCAATGACTAGATTTAATTGTTATAACCAATAATGTGCTATGACATCATTGCTATAACCGGTTTATTTTACCATAGAACACATAGTAAAGCTGATGGTGCTGCTATTTACCATTGTTATATCTGATATATTGTTATAACCAGTATTGTTATAACTTGGTTTGACTGCATATTTTTTGCTAGTTGGTATAAAAAAGCTATCCTGTTTACATTTTGAAAGACAGTTAATTCGTCTGAAACGACAAAATCAGTGCCAGGCACAGCACACTGAGAAAAAGCTGAGAGTTTGCAGCGTGCACAGTTGTGTACAAAGCACATTGTAGGGTTAAGGGGGGAGGCTACTCTTAAAGAAAAAAATTTTGTTTCTGCACCAAATTTAATCAAATTGCACACCCATGACTAGTTTTTCATGCTGATTCCAAAAATGTCATTGGTTTCATGATAGGATAATTAGTTATTGAGATACACTTAATTACACCCTTCTCACTAATAAGAACAATTAAGAGAAAAACACATTATAAAAGTTTATAAATTGCACTTGGTTGGGTTCTAGAAACAGAAATGAATAAAATGTTGGAAACAGTTTTTTAATTTTACTATCATAAGTAGTTTTTAAAGACATTGAAACTCAAGGTACAAATAGTGCCTAACTTGCAATCAAAAACTAGAGCAAATTAAAAAATTTCTGAACCTTAATTACAAATTCTACTCCCAACATTTTGTAGACTACACATATGGCTACTTGCTAAAAAAGGAATTATGGTTCTATCTGCCATAGCTGCTGAGATATGCTAGTTTGGGACATGCTAAGAGTCCAAAATTTCCATTTTGAGAAAAACAGCAAAAACAAACGAAGTGGTGTTTATGGCAAAGTACTTCAAATTTATTTATATACTGGCATCAGCAGACACTTAATAACCTCCTGGAAGGTAGTCTGTCTGACCAGAGTTATTAAAATGGCGCTTTTTGAGTTGAGCGCTGAAGATTTTCTGCAGATTTGCGCTTCTGCACAGATGCTGTTTTTCTTTGATGATCTTTTTCCCGCATACGCTTGGTTGTCTGGGGGCTAGGCGTTAGGCTGAGCTCTTGCAGTATACAGGCAGCAGTTCTTTGACTCCCTGCATTGAATTTCATCACTGCTTCAGCCACAGCAGCCTGCACTGTGAAGAGAGAGGCATGCCTTTCCTTTCGAGCAAGGGACCATATCATCGAGTGCAAGCTCTCATTGTTGTTTTGAGTCTTGCCTCGTTGGCATCGTTCTAGCAGCCTCCTGTCTGAAAGCCTTTGATATACAGGCAGTAAGGCATTGCAGACATGAAGAGGTAGACTGTACCGGTGAGGTGGCATTGCTTCGCCTCTGGCCTCTGCTGCATTCTGCCGGCACCAAGAATTGGGCCTGTTGGACAGAGGCTGTGGTTTGAAGTGGAGTCGTTAGACGTCACATGATGGTAGGTGGCCATCACAGCTTTATGCGTGGCCTCCACATCACCTATATGGGATTTGAGTGCCCACGAATAATATGAGCTCAATTTTGTGATTAAATCTTGCGTGAGCTTGCCTCTCCCACCAAGTGATTCTCCAGCAGCACCTTTCTGTTTGGTAACCATGTTGCGCAAAGCAGTGCCCATGCGTTTCTGCACACGGTTTACACAATCCTCCTTATGGATTTCAATATATCCATAGACTTCAGCTTCTTGCAAAGCAGGGAACGTGCGACTGTCCCCGTCAGACAGCACTGTAGTATAACGGAGCTTGTGTTGCTGCAGGGAACGCTGAAATAAAATGAGGGCAGCCTCAACCTCCATTTCACCAGCCTTCTTGCTTGTGTTTTTTTGGCAGATGTGGCTCTGCTTCCACGATGGGTACGTTGGGTCGTCTTCTTTGGGGCCCTGCTCACAGCCGGCGCAAAAATTGCTGAGAACAACAAAGTCAAGAACAAGCCCAGTGAACAGTTCAATCACAGTTCCGACGCCGATGTGCGACGAATGCCCGCGTGTCATCCATGAGCCGTCGAATGACACCGCAATGTTGCCCGGATTCCCGAAATTCAACTCTGTATAAACTTCCCGAACTGCTCGCGCACAGTCGGAAGTCAACTTCTGAGCCGCACGGTCCACCGCGGGCGTCAACTTTGTCTTGACGTATTTCTGCCAAGTTTTCGAATGGAGACCGCGGTGCGATATATTCATCACCGAAAATATATCATTCAACGCGGCACGCCGGTTACCTGTTGACTGCATTGCGCGTGCGGCGAGAATGTTCACCACGAACGGGCTCACTGTCTGGTCGGTCTCCACACGCGGCGAACTCCATCGAGATGACACGTCGCCACAGTTCTCGCATGTCAGGGTCAATTTAACGGCGAGGCCATACTCTCTGTCAGATTTTTCAATCAACACGTCGCCGTTGCATACTTTGCACTTCACTGACGCGAGCATCTCGTTCACCAAGCGCAAGCTGGCGATGGAGAAGGTGTCGCCGGGTGGGGCAGTTGCGGCGTCTCCCATTGCACCGAAGAATGCTGCCTTTCGCTCTGTTGCTGCCGCTGATGCCATCTCCTGAAGTTTCTCCTGGGCTTTTTTGTCCCTTTCTTCTATCTCGGAAGGTTGCAGCATTCGGGTATCGCGACGAACACGGCCGCTGCCCGAAGAGGCTTCCGCGACCGGCGGCGCCGTTAGGCCTAGCTCGGTCGGCACCTCCCGATCCGCTGGCGGAGGCGTACCCACGGTGCCTGTGGTGTCCGCGGTGCTCGAGGTGACCGTGGCGCTCTTCTTGAGGTTGTTAATGAGCGATTTTTTTCTCTTTTTTTCATATCTGTGCGTCGTGATGAACTTTGGCGCCGGTGTTGACATCGTCGCGAGATGCACCAGCGAACACACCTTGACAAAATGGCTACCGCTTGGGCTCAACAGACGCTTCCAGCAGACGACACGAGGCCCTTCATCCAATCAGATAGCAGCTTTCAGTCACGTGCACCGACTAGCGAATAGCATCGCGCGTTGCGACTGCTTTTTGGCGGCATTTTCTCCCTCATACAATAAGCATAAAGGAGCAGGAACTGCGCGAAATTTAAAACGAAAAGCAGCTCTTCCAAGCGAGACCAAGATGGCCGCGATCGCTGCAGTGAAACGATAATAGCATGTCTCGGAAAAAGCCCCATTATTGCGCGAAAATTTGCCAAGAGCGAGCTCGGATCGAAGTTTTATACTCTTTTTACAGCCCAAATATTGGCTCTAGAGATTAGAAAATTCACAGGGTGGTAGAGAAACAGCTGCAGATTTCGAAAATTACATTTTTGAAAAATCGATTTTTTCCGCCTCTAAGAGCCGTCTCCCCCCTTAAAGGGCAACTCCGATGGTTTTTTTAAAATGTCATAACACGTTTAAAATCCTTGGATCCAGATCTGAAGCTCCGGCTTCCATCTGGCCTACCACGACTTGAAGCAACTTTGCTGTGTCGCCTCTAGCTTGGTGTAGCTTTCACCAACCATTACTGTTTCTTAATCGATATGGCTGACAGCCCTGCATGTGCCATCTGCTGGTGTGATGAGACTATAGCCCACATTCTTTGTAAATGAATGCCCGGCCTACAGTGCCGAAATGGAGTCTCTCTGCCGTGCGCTGGAGCGTTTAGAACCAGTCCCACTGACGGAAACGAAGACTCTTGGCCACTGGCCGCGGCGATCGTCGGCGGTGAAGACCTCCAAGGCACTGCTGCGCTTCTTGAGGACTTCTGGCCTGCACGATAGGCTGTGACTTTACCGAACGCTGTGACTTTGCATAGTGACTTCAATTTTCTGCTACTCTCTTTTCTCTTTCATTTTCTTTATCCCCTCACCCCTTTCCCCCCGTGTAAGGTAGCAAACCAGCTATTCTTCCGGTTAACCTCCCTTTCTTTCCTCTTCCTCCTTGTCCACCTCTGATGATTTCTTGAACATTTGGAGTTGATAATCACACTACAATCCTCACTCTGATGCACAAAACTGTTTTTCAAAATACCGCATAGAAATATTTTAAAAGAACAAACCAGAATACCAAAACCGAAACTGGGCTTCAGCCAAACAATGACGTCGCGGCAGACTGACCATGATGTCACGGGTACTGTCACAAAACCTATTGTGTATGTTGATTGGCTAAAGTGGCGACTGTAAGTGACAGCTGGAGTCATTATTTGTCTGAAATGACCAAAAGTAAGCTTGAAATTTTGTCCTTCAGCAAATGCAGAGCGAATATCGACAGGCGTGCATCCACTGAAGTCACACGTGCAAAGCTGTTGACAGAAATTTCCATGACTGAAGCCGTGACCTGGACAATTTTAAACTTTAATTAGAACTGCAACAAAACACTGCCCGACTGCAAAATTTGGCACAGCAGACCAGAAAACTGTGGAGAAAATACCCTGAGAGTTTCATTAAAATCCGAGGAGGTAGAAAAATTGTCGGGGTTGTCGTTTAAAAAGACGCTGAGGAGGACAACTCAAGTCCAATTATTGTCCTCAATAAAAATGAATTCTCTGGCAATTTCTGTGTATGTTGATGGTTATCTGCAGCAAGATATGGGGTTATTTCTGGCAACATTGTATTTAAATCTTCCCGCCAGTGGATTCAAACTTGTGATGTCTGCCTTGTGTAAAGGAAAATGGCTAGTGCCATGGCGCTCCTTGGCCAAAGTTGCCCTTAGTAATTAAAATTCATCAGTGCTCACTGTAGAACACAGGCTCCTGCTCGCTGTTCACGACAGTCCTGCTCATTGCAGCAGTCTAGGAAACGCAGCTGGTGCTGATGTTATGACCTGGAACTTGTTGCAGTCTTGTGTGCCCTCTGGTATGCTCTGACAGCTTTTAGCTCGTGCACGGTGTTTACTTTGAGCTCTAACATTTCCCTGTCTGTGTGCCTGTTTTTGCAGCACTCCGGTGTTGGTTCCAGGCTCCGGCACAGCACTCAGGTGAGCTCTCGGACGTGTCTGACATTCGTCATTTTGTCACCCTGGTGCTTGGATTCTGGGTCGGTGTGATATCGTTCCCAAATTGATTTCATTTTTTAATTTTCCCTCCTTCGCCACTGCCTGAAGCGATGCCATGCCCTAGGCTTCAGCCAGTAACCAAGAGCGAATGTGGGGCATGGCGTCACCAAGCCCAGTGTGGAAGGGTGGGAAATTCAAAAATGGCATGAAATTGGTTTGGGAAATGTTATATTATACAGTCGCCGACCGATTTATCGGACTCAGCAGAGCCCGGAAAATGGTCTCAATAATCGAACAGTCTGAAAAACCCGCGAACCTCAAAAAAAAAAACGTCTGTGCAAAAAGCAGCTTTTGAAATCGTGAAAATCGTTGGTCCCTATGTTCCGCCTACAAGCAATATCAGACTGTATCTTAGCCGCAGTCATACTTTCGTCATGTGCGCACTCTCTCGTGTCACAATACCAGACAGTGCGACGTGGCGGCTAGTCATGCTGCAATCTAATGCACCTGCCATGTGAAGCAAGAACAGTCAGTTTGCATGGGGCAACGACGCTCGTGAAGACCGAGAGGTAACCTACAGGAAGACGCGAGTGGAAGAGAGCACCTCCGAATACACTCCCCTTCCCCACTCTACCGCATTTGCTGACCCGCACCTCGAAAGGCGTTGTTAAAGCCGCGGCAGACGCTGCAGCTGTCTCGCTGTACCGTTTTCAGGAAAGAGTCGTTATCTCGTATCGCAATGATGGAGAACAAGTAACCAAGTATATTCAAGCCAGTCCATCTGATTCACTCCTTCAATGCCCGTCAATTCCATTTAAATCCAAAAACGTGCCTTTCAAGGCGGCGGAGAACGGGTTGGTTGTGACAGCGATGCCCGCTCGTGTCTATTTTAGGCCGAAATAATGAACTTTCAGTTGAACAGCGATTTCCACACTATTGCTAATGTCTATTTTAGTTTGAAAAATCAGACTTTTAGACTACACATAGTCCGACATATTGTCACGGCTTGCTTGACGTAGAGGCTGGTGGCGAGCACAGGTACAATATCAGTCGTGAAATGAAAATGTACATGTTTCTATGAGGTGCAGGACAGTTGCTCAGCGAAGTTCGAAATATCGCGCAAGTCAGAATTATTGGAGTCTGAAAAATCAGTCGGATACTATACTGATCCTGGATCGCCCAGACCGGGTGCACACACTTGCGTACTGCTGCCATCGACCAGTACTTCGATTTTCCATGGTCCTGTGCTTGTAAAACATGCGCTACACTGAAATGCTATGGAGGAAGCAGGACCTTCAGGTGACCAGGCCACCTTGAGGTTCACTGCATTTTCAGCATTTTTTTTTTCGGGGACGTGGGGCATTTTATACATCGACTTTCTCATAATCGGAGCATTTCTTTTGGTCCTTTCAAATCTGAGTTAATGAGGTTTTACTGGTCATCATGTTATTTTTAGCTGCCAGATGTATAGTTTCGTACATTTCATTTTGCATGATCACATTACAGGTTGCATAGTGTTATGCTGTTAATCAAGTAGGATACATCTCTGTGCATATCTTGTTTTTATATGGTGCCGAGTCAGTCTAGCTTTTGTTTTTTTTTTTCAGCTGAAAAGACCTACCCTATTTTGAAATGGGATGGGTTAACAACATTTGCCATCTTTTTATGATTATTTTTTCTTGCTGAAGAGATATTCGATATTTAAAGCCATTTTTTCTTCATATTCATATTCAATATTTGCACACCCTTAAAGGGTGCATTTCTGATGAGACGAAATTCCTGCAGAGTGAATTGCGTATGGTGTCTTGCTGTGCTCTCTGGCAGCTGGTATGTCTAAGGACTGCGTTCCTTCAGAGTGTCACCCACGGAGTGTCCAAGGGTAAGCAGTGACAGGCACAACCCTCCAGAGTAAACGCTTGGGTTAACCCTGGGAGATGTGGCAGTTTAGGGAAATCAGTCTATCCTACCACTGTTGCAGAACACATTTTGGTTATTTGTTGCTTCCTTGAAGGAGTGCCAAATTTTGGCTGCTTTTTCTTTGCAGTGGTGCACTGCACATCAGTACTATCAACACCACAGGAAATTCACATTTAGCTGTTGTAGGATTGTTATAGCCCTACATTATGCTGTGGAATCTACAGTGTCAAACCTTAACTACTTAGTGAATTATATTAGTTGCCACCTGCCACAGCTGGGAGGTGGCGTAGTGTGGAGGAAATGTTCCTCTCCCCCTTTAATGGAGGGCTTTCGCTGATTAATGCGCTGAGCCAGTGAGCTTAACTCTACAAATTATTTCCTCTCATGTTTTTTCAACTGCTAAACAGTAGTTATGATTTCTTAAATCAGTTTAGACGACTTTAAGGTCTCATAAATCATGAAATAAAGGCCATTTAATAGCTGGTTCTTCATTTGTTGTCCTGCCGGCTCTTGGGGTAGGCTTGCATAAGTGTTGGAGTGCATTGAGACAATGAATCAGCAATTATATTGTAGCTTTTCAGTCTCGCGTCATCTCATTGTCTCAACTCATCTCTGGCATCATTGCCACTGTTCAGCTGCTGAATCTGAAAGTACATAGTGCAAAAAATTGCACCATGATTCACGTATACAATGCCTTATGTAACTTTCCAAAGATGAAAGCATTAATCTAAAAAATTTGGTCTTGCTACTCCTGTAATGTGTGGGACACAAAAAATCTACAGGTAATCCACACTACAGTGAGTGAGTGTTAAGGAATTTCCTGCATGTGTGTGCATGCATGGTGTTCTGTGGATCAACTAGTTGTGTTATAATTGTGTTTTACAGTCGAGTCCACCTATAGCAATATTCAAGTGCCACGAAAATTCCATTGTTATAACCGATAATTGTTATAAATGGGTTGCATGAAAAAAAGCATCACAACTGCAAAAAGGGGTCATGGACGGCAAGTGACATGCACACTCCGTCGAGGCATCGTTTTGGTGGCCCCGAAAGGGGCCTTGTAAAAAATGCGAGAAGGTTGGTTTCCGCGGCTGCCTCTCAGCTTGAGAAATCCCAAAGAACCACTGGGGTGAAATTGCCACAAGCATCTCGCAACGTACTTCTCACTGGCTTGCACGAAAAAACCCCATGTCAGTCAGCCTTGCTTGCCTCACGCGAAGCTTGCAGACATCCTTCTCCCCGCCACCTGGCTGGAAGTCCACATCGTTAATAAGCAGAGCAAACTGCTTCGCCTTTGTGAGCAGAATCAGCCCAGTGATAGGCAAGTTCTGGGCACGGGCACCAAGAAACCACTCGTAGACAGCCTCCTCCACCTCCTTATAGGCACCTTGTCGAACGCATTTGCGCCCACTGTCAAGTGAGCACGTTTCTTTGTCGAACTTCTCAGCGGAGCGGAGGATCGTCGAGACCGTCGGTTGCAGTAGTGCATACTTCTTAACCAAGTCACACATTATCTTACCGTCTTTGTAGTCCTACACAATACTACACTTGCGTCTACAAATCGATAGCCGTGCGCTTTCTTTTCACCGGCAATGTCGTCCGATGATCAGCAGGCTGATCAGCCATCTTCCATTTCGGCGGCAATTCAAACGAGATGGAAAAACCACGTGGCCAAGAACGACTTCGACGCAATCAGCTAACACAAACAACCAAATCCGTTCGCAGAACTGCACAGAATGAGGGGCGAGTGAGCAGATCAGTGCTGTCGGCGCGTTGGCGAGGTCCATTCGTGTTTCGGAGGGTGGCGCGGTGTAGAGCTATGGGCGCAGCCAATTTGTGTTCGGAGAGGTGAAAGGCAGCGGGACTGAGGTGCGCGAGGCTGGCGATGCCGAGAAGGCCAGAAAACAGGTTCTATTGTGTACAGCAGCTGGAATTTCTTTCCTTTTTTTTTTCTTTTCAAGGATTTCGCATTCCACTACCTTTTGGCACCAGCAATCAGGAGCCAGACTTCATTGTTATAACCGATAGTGCGGCATGGGGGCATTGTAGTAAGCGGGTTTTTTTACCATAGAAAACATACAAAAGTGGACGGTGCAGCCGCTTTTCATTGTTGTAACCGATATATTGTTAAAACCGGTATCGTTATAAGTAGGTTCGACTGTAGTTGTGTTATATAACTACCATAAAAACCGGAATATAGGTCGAACTTTTTTTCAAAAAACCATGGTGAAAAGTCGACCCCCGTCTTATATACCGGTCATTGGCGGAAAAAATACGGAAGTCTTGCAACAATGGGTGGCTAAAGTCAACAGCCTTCATCACCATCGCCATCAGCAGCAGTGCCGCCATTTTGCGTTTCAGTAGATGCAAAGCGGAAGCTAACGGCAATTTACCGTCGCCTTCAAGAAAAACACGATTGAGTACGAGGAAGCTCACGGGAACCTGGCGGCACAGCACGAATTTGGAGTATCCGAAAAGAGCATTCAGTACTGGCGGAGGCAGAAGCTGCGTATTACAACTTGCAGCAACCAGAAGAAAACAATTTCGTGGGCAGACCGTAGTGTATCGAGAATAGGAAGGAAACGTTGCGCTGCGAGCAAGATCGCTGCCTGTGACTGCGGAATGCATCCGCGTGAAAGTGGCAGAGATCGCGCGTGCCTCTAGACTCACGAGGGCGCAATTCAAAGGCTCGCCATCCTGGTTGCGGCGATTCATGAAGAGGAGGGCTTTGCTCTACGGCGCTGTACTTGCCTGTGCCAGAAACAAACACGCGGGCCGATTGGTGCGCGATATTGTTAAAAAATTTGCCGGGTGTACATACAAGCAGCATTTAAATGAAATTAAATACTGTCACCATTGTGCAACCTCTAGAGTCGCATTTGTTTCAAAGTAAGGATGTCTTTCGGTACTTTTCCTATTGAAAAAGATTTTTCATTTTTAGAATTGGTTAGTAAGGGGGTCGACCTATATTCCGGTCCGAACTATAGTCCGGTTTTTACGGTAGTTATGTGCGTGCATTGCATTAGTGCACCCCTTGGATGTAGCAGCCGCTCACGTGTTCAGACTGTGCGAGCAGGTGGTGTGATCCAGTCTGATAATCACAATGCGAGACTCCGTATCCCTGCTGCACTCCCGATCCAGTTCAGGTATCGCTACCACGGTGGCTCAATAGTTTTGGCGCTCAGCGGCTGACCCGAAAGACACGGGTTCGATCCCTGTTGCGGCGGTCGGATTTCGATGGAGGCGAAATGCTAGAGGCCTGTGTACGGCATGGTGTCAGTGCACGTTAAAGAACCCCAGGTGGTCGAAATCATCCGGAGCCCCTCATAGCCTGAGTGGCTTTCGTTAAACCAAACCAATAAACCAGTCCAGCTATCATAGTGTGCCAGACCCCTTCTCCACTATTGCCTCCTACTTCCCTCTCCAGCCGCCACGGTGGCCGAGTGGTTATGGCACTTGGCTGCTGGCCCCAAAGACGCGGGTTCGATCCCGCCCGCGGTGGTCGAATTTCGATGGAGGCGAAATTCTAGAGGCCCGTGTACTGTGCGATGTCAGTGCATGTTAAAGAACCTCAGGTGGTCGAAATTTCCGGAGCCCTTCACTACGGCGCCTCTCATAGCCTTAGCCGCTTTGGCACGTTAAACCCCCATAAACCATACTTCCCTCTCCTATGAGAGGGGATTTCTCTCTCCACTTTTCCACCTGCCAACTGGACAGATTGTTCTGACCTGGGGGTTCTGATGCTGACTCATTAAATAATGAAAGAAAAGAAACCCTTCACTTTTCGTTTCAAACAAGAATGATGGGAAAAGTGGTAGCAGAAGCACACTTCATGGCGATGCTTCACCTGGATGGTGATGCAGGGGCAGCAGTGAGGCATGCAGGAGGTGGTGCTTGTGATGGTGTCTGTGGGCAGATGGTGTTCGGATGCCACTGAGCCTAGACTTCAGTATAGTGCTCTGCAGGAGCCAAAGTTCTGCATTTGTTGCACCTTCATTGGCCAAATGGTTTCAGCTGGTTCCAAAGCATTTAGTCACTGCAGAGAAGTAGACACCTCCTTTTGCATTCAACTGCTGCTGTGGATAGATTTTTAAGAGCATTGGCTCATACTCATCACATTTTGAGATTATGTGGGGTCTGCTACCACCACGAGATCACAGCGCCATCTGTGGCAGGAACTAGGAAACAGCATATCTCGCATGGAGACTTGTAGTGCCATCTGCAATAGCATTGCAGAAACAGCCACCTGCCGCTTGCCAATGATGACGTCTCGGTGCAATATCGTGACAGGGGTGGAACTATGTGAGAAGGACGTCAGGGGACGAAATGGCGGCATAGTTTCGGTTCCTTGAATCCAAGAAGGCGGCCATTAAAATTGGTTGTGCCCTCCCATTCCTTTCCCCGCTCACCCCCAAAAAATATCCTACAACGGGACCAAAACTGTTCAGTTATGGGACCGCTATATGTGTATATATTCGTTCCGCTATATACATACTCTGACATCAAGGGGCACCCATCCGGGGACAGTTGTGTACCGAATTTGGCAGGCAAATAAAACCTTATCGGTTGTGGCATAAAAATGAAACCACAAATCAATAATAGGTAAACATTGTATACGTGCAATTACTAATTGAAGCGTTACCATATCGCGCCGCAAGCCGAATTCTAGGCCCACCTTGACCCCCCAAACGAAGCTAGTTCTGTTTAGGGTGGATCTTGAGGAGGTGTAACTGGACAATGGGCGTGTTCTTTTTCACTTTGTCTAGTAAACCAAACAGCTAACGCTCGTCACTGGCGGCCTTTTTTTTTCACTTACTTCCCCATGCTTTGTGAGCTTTGTTTGTTTGGAAAGTAGCTTTTATACCCAGAACGTGCAAGTTTCTTTTGTTGAATGCAAAGCATTAGCGACTTGTGGCATTCATAACAGATAGCTCAACCCATCCGCATGACGTCTTAGAATGTGAAGCTACAAAAAAGTTAACCAAGAAGGTAACGCATGTGCAGTGTGTGGTAAATTCATATAAAAAATGGAACATATTTTACTACTATATAAAGTATAATCAATATCTAGATACTGGCACAGTCTCTTTTCCAGAAGCTCTGTGGTTTAGAGATAACAAAGGCAATGTAAATGAATCTGACAGACCTCAGCGAAAATCTATTAGTATATGGGTGGCTCAAAACTATGGCAGTGACGTAACAATACAACTTCAGGATTAATAATTGGGCAGACTTAAAGGTCTTTAGAATGTGTATTAAAAAAAAAGTGGCAAGTAATACCACTATATTTGACATTTTTAGAGAGAGATACGGAAAAAGAAATACCAAGCATGCACCACCCCATTTCAAAGGGGGCACTTCTAACATATATTCATCCATCCATGAGCATGCTGTTAACTTGCTGAGACTAGTGTTGGTGCAGACGATGCAGTATCAGCAAGTGTGTCACTCACTGAAGGAGTTCAACTGCTAAAAATGAGCAGGCTAAGCGAGCCCTGGATCTGCTGTTCTAAGCTAAGCATGGCTCCTGCACGGAAGAGTGACTGCTTTCTCTCGTTAGGCTAGGTTTGGTTTATTGGGGTTTAATTTCCCAGAGCGAATCCGACTATGAGGGACACCGTAGTGAAGGGCTCCGGAAATTTTGACCACCTGGGGTTCTTTAACGTGCACTGACATCGCACAGTACACGGGCCTTTCGAATTCTGCCTCCATCAAAATTCGACCACCGCGGCCGGGATTTAACCCGCGTCTTTCAGGTCAGCAGCCGAGCGCCATAACCACTGAGCCACGGCAGCAGCCAGGCTTTTTATTGTGTAAACTAGAAGCCTTGGGGGGCAGGATAGCAGACCTGTATGAAACTTTGCCCTATGTGGGAGCACATTCAACAACTTTTTAGCAATCCTTGGTGGATCGTTTTAATGCTCTGGCATTTTCTATTGTTGCTGATTCTGTTGTAGTTAACGTGCATTATATGCAAAATTAGTCATTCTTTACTTTGCATTCATAGATTGCGGGGAGTCCTCGTACCACTCCTGGTGTGCAGTGGTGCAGTGGTTAAACAATGCGCCACTACCCCGGCAGCTGGATACAACCATGAGTGGGGATTGTGAAACCAAGGTTACTCTTGCTGAGTTAGGTACCTCTCGTGACCAGTCATTAACTGCCACCTGCCATGGTGGGCAGTTTGCTCAAATCTGGTGTGTAAGTTGCCACTTGCCAGGATGGGCAGGTTGTGATGACGTTACAAGGCTCGCACCGCGTCACCCGTGGCAGCGGTTGCCATTTCCGGTTGTGCAGACCCTCCTAATGGCAACACATTAATAAGTCTTGCTGAGTTGTGTGGGTGTGGTTGCTCAGTGTGCGCAGGGAGCCGGCGCCGCTTCAGGAGGGTGGCCGGCTGGAGGGCTGGGTGGTGCCGCTGATGCTGCACGAGCCCCCAGACCCGACCCGGCGGCCCATGTACGACAAGGCCAGCGTGTACCGGGGGGCCACTGAGTTCCAGTTTGAGGAGCTGCGTGTGGCTGTCATGCACGCACGGCAACGACGGCTGGGTGTGTTGTGCCTGCCTTCTTTCTTTTTCCCTGCTGTGCCTTGTTTCAGTGTTTCTCATGATAGTAAAGGACAGCTGAAGTGTGTGAGTGGCAGTGCTGGTGGCAGGGCTGGTGCCTCCTGGCCCTTTGTTGCTGCACTTGCTCTCGTTACATGAATGGAGCATGATGGCTCCCCGTTATTATCCTAGTTCTCGCCACTGAGCAGGGGTGTAGCCATTTATTTAGTACAATATGGTTAATTTGAACTGATGCCCGGGTCCCGGCACAGCCCTGTTTATTTCATTGGGGGAAAAATCCCGATAATTCAAACAAGTCTGCATCCGCTACGTTAATTTGAACTAGGACCCCCTGGCTTACACCACTCCTCGTAGATAGAAATTGACCCATAGCGAGTAAAACGTGCTGAAAATTTACTAGAGATGTAAAACAATGGAAAAGAAAAAAATCCGAGCGCACGAGGCTGGCAGAGCACACGCTACAGTGCTTGCCGAAGCAGGTTTTCACTGTCTGAGCATTTGCCCGGGCAGCCGTTGCTTCGGTGCAAGCCATTCCAGGTTTTCAATGTGCTGCAGTCGCTGTGTCGTGATCACGTGGTGTACACAATGCAGTACTGCAGTTCAGGTGCTGCCGTCATGCTTTTTGTTGGTGCCGCAAGCTACCGTATTTACACGATTGTAAGTTGACCTATTTTTCAAAATTTGAAAATCCGAAGTGGGGTGGTTGACTTAAACCAAAGCATCGCAACATGAATAAAGGCGTGACAAACGTGATATCAGGCATGCTACAGCGTGGTTGCATTTTTGCTGCGTGGCTCCGTCGCATCGTTCTTGGTGCTGGCCTTGAGCAGCTGCTATGTCAACGCGCAGAACCGGCATCCCCACCCTGCGCGAGGCCTCTGATGGTGGCTGCCGATAAGCAGCAAACTGGCACCAGCCCACTCCCCACACGTGGTCGCAGATTGCGTCTGCTGATAAGCGGTGGCGGCCCGATAACGCATTGACGTTCTACTCTTTAATAGGCGTCGTCCTAGTTTTTTTTGTGTACATTCAACCGCGCACTGGGCGCTCAAAGGAGCGTCGATAGTTGATGGAAGGGCCGCTGTTTCAGTCGCGGTGGAATCCCCACTCGGAACCGCAGTGGCGCCAGTGTGTGTCGGTAGCAGACGGAAGAGCCGACACCGCTGACGCGTAGTTTCTTTTTGGCTTTGACGCATTGACTACTGCTGGCCGAGTTTCACAGCTATTTAATGTAGTGCTTCATCATTTGTGCTCCGGGTCCAATAAGCGACCGGTGCTCGTTCACGGCTACGTTCAAGATGGCTGTCATTCTTTACGTTGAAAAAACGAACAACCGGGCGTCGGGCCGCAAGTTCGACGCTCGCAACGGGTGATACAGCTGTGGCAGCTGCAGCGAGGCAAAATTTTCAGCTGTTCCACGCAGTGTGGCTGTTTGCGAAGTGTGGGATTTCGCTGCACGATGATGCTAGAATGACGAGCTGTGGGACCGCAGCCGCGATCACGACGGCACCGCTAGTGAGCAGGGTTCGTAGCGGTCCTTGAAACCCTTAAAAACCCTTGATTTTTAAAACGCTATATTCAAGGCCTTGGAAACCCTTGAATTTTTTTAGGTGCTGGGAAGTCCTTGAATTTTACGCTCGGCTAGGCTTAGCGGAATTGACAGAGCGTCTGGCCACATTCATCAAGTCCTAATCCAAGTCAATCCAGTGTACTTGTTTCCTGACCATTTCCTCGTGGTTAGCGTGGTTCACGGGCTGTGGAGAAAACTTCCCAAGTTTTCCCGCTATGCCAGGAAGGTGCAAGTTCCAGCGGTCCTGGCTGGACCATGATGTTTATAAGCAGTGGATTGCTCCGGATCCCTCGGACTGTCATCGCGCAAAGTGTAGGGCGTGTTGTAAAGCATTTGACGTTTCCTCCATGGGCGAGTCGGCAATTAAAAGCCACATGAGAAGCTCAAAGCACATTGCAGACGTAAAAAATGGAGCGCAAGGAAACTCGATTCGGAACTACGTGGCGGCTACCGTCAGTGAGCGACCGGAAAGCGTCATGCCTTCAGTGTCAGACTTGCGTCATGCGTGCGGTATGAACGAACTTGTGACCGATGCCGAGGTATTGCGGACTTTGAAAGTGGCAGCTTCCCACTACTCATACAATTCGTTTTCGCACACAGGAACTGTTCCAAAAGATGTTTCCCGACAGCGAAATCGGGAAAGCCTTCTCCTGTGGTGAAAAGAAATGCGCGTACGTCCTTTGTCACGGCCTGCGGCCGTATTTTCTCTCGTGTTTGCAGCGCGAAATAGAGCAGTGCGGCTCTTACGCTGTCCAGTTCGATGAGTCATTGAACGACTACCTTCAGCGGAAGCAGATGGATATCCACGTGCGGTACTGGGACGCCGTTTCTGAACGTGTAACTACCAGGTACTACACATCAGTCTTCATGGGACACAGTACGGCAGAAGACATCCAGGAAAAGCTTTTGAATGCCTTGGATTGTTTGCCACTTTCAAAAATAGTTCACTTGTCTATGGATGAGCTCAATGTGAATTTAAATGTTTCAAAAATTTGCAAAGTCACCTTCAGAACAACTATCAAGTTCAGTGCCTGGAGTTGGGGACTTGTGGTCTTCACACACTGCACAATGCGTACAGAGCAGGTGTTGGTGCTAGCAAGTGGTGCCTGGATACCCTCCTTTCAAGCCTAAGTGGCCAGTTTCACGATGCACCTGCACGGAGAGATGACTTTGCCTCTGTTACTGGCCAGACAATGTACCCTCTCAACTTTGTCTCGCATCGCTGGGTTGAAAATGTACCTGTTATTGAGCGTGCCATTCTTTTATGGCCCCATGTGAACAAGTATGTGCAATGTACCAGAGTGAAACAAGTAAGTTTGCCTTAGTGTATTGCATTCCAGCGTGTGTGTGATGCCTGCGCTGATCCGCTGACGCCAGCAAAGCTTCAATTTGCTCTGGAAATTGCAATGATATTCAAGCCATTTTTGACTGAATACCAAGGTGACAAACCTCTGGTGTTCTTTTTAGCAAAGGACCTTGAAAGTGTTGTGAGAAAACTGATGACAAGGTTTGTAAAGTGCTCTGTGGTAGCAGCGTCTGCTGGAGTCTTGAGCCTCTTGAAGATTGACATTGATGATCCAAAGAACCATGCTCCCCTTGAAAAAGTAGACATTGGTCATGCAGCAGAACAAGTTGTGAAAGCTGTCAAGATAAGTGCAAAGGATGTGTTTGCATTTAAGATGGAGTGCAAACAGTTTCTGATTAATGTAACAAAGAAGATATTGGATAAAAGCCCACTAAGATACCCTCTTGTTAGGGCGCTCTCTTCTTTAGATCCTGTGCGGATGTGTTCAAGGCCGGATGAGTGCCTTACAGGCTTCAGGAAAGTTTTGGGTGCCCTCATTGAAGCAAACCGGTTGAGCGAGCACCAGCGAGATGCAGTTCTCGCCGAGTACACAGAGTTGCTCCAGGAAGAAAAGCACACCCTTGGATGATTCGAGAAGCATTCCAAAAGTTTCGATGAGTTTTTTTGCAATCTTTTGAAGTTCGTTCTTCATGCTCAAACCTCTGGGGTGTGGTCAAAGTTCTGCTTATTTTAAGTCATGGTCAAGCTACTGTAGAAAGAGGATTTAGCATTAATTGCCACATCTCCATTGAAAACATGAAGGAAATGTCTTACGTGTCACAAAGAATTGTGTGCGATGCCATAGATAAGGCGGGAGGCATCCATAAAGTTGCAATAACAAAGGAGCTGCGGACATCTACTTCAGCCGCTTGGAACCGCTGCCAAGCGTACCTGGAGGAGCAGAAGCAGCAAGAAAGAAGCTCAGCAGTTGAGGCAGTCAAAGAGAAGCCTTATTGAAAATGAAATTGAAGCCAACAGACACAAGAAAAAGAAACTAGAAAAAACTACTGTCGACTTGACGGCAGCTGCAGACAGTTACTCCGAAAAAGCTGAAGCAGCAAATGACATCACATATATTGTGAAATCAAACAGTCTTAGAAAAACTGCGAAAGAAAAGATGCAGGACCTTCAAGCAATTGATCGCGCGATTGCAGAAAAACTTCAAGCGCTTTCTTGATATGCTTAACGAGTGTGTGCTTCAAGGAAATGTGTGTGTGTTTACTGATATGTGTTTTAAGGTGGTATATGCCTCTTTCCTTTTTTCTTTTTCAATAAAATGAATGATTTTGTTGTTGAAGAATTTTTTTTTGGTCCGAGCTGCTAATCACAACATTGTTTGAGGTCCTTGAAATTGCTATGCCAGGGCCTTGGAAAGTCCTTGAAAACCCTTGAATTTTTTCAACTAAAACTGCTACGAACCCTGGTGAGGACGATGGCTCAAGTGTGGACGAGTAGTCCAGTGACTAATACATTTTCATTTTGGAATGTGGCTACGGGCGCTCCCGCGCATGGCAGCCGACAGCAGCTGGGGATAGGTGGAGGCCGCAGGATAGTGCGATCGCGTTCTATTATTAAAGGCCAAGTGTAAACGACCTCCAAGTTTGATTGTTTTTTTCAGAAATGTGGTGTGGGTGGGGGGGTTGACTTACATTTGAGTTGACTTACAATCGTGTAAATACGGTACATGGACAGCAGTGTAGAGACGTTGGAGCCCTTGAACGATGCTGATATAATTGAGGCTGCACACTGTTAGCAGGGCACAGTGCTCGCTTGCGGTGAGCACAGCCGACAGTGATGAGTCCGACTGCGGCATCGAGCCTATGCTGCCACCAAATGCATGTGAAGTAGCATCGGCGCTCGATGTTGCAGCATGCTACTTCTCTGCCAATGAGAACTCTGACATTGCGCTGGATCTCTTGGGCAAGCAGCAGTTAATGCTGATGGAGTCTCAGCAGAAGAACAGCAAGCAAATGCTCATCACTAATTACTTAATTTTTACAACCCTTCTCCGTAAATAAACATAAAGCTCGCTGCTCACACGAATGCATTTCAGTACTTGTTTCTGGCGCATAACTGGCCGATCAGTTTATTTAATTTTCCATTAGGACCGCATGAATTTAATTCTCAAGATCTCCCGCCACAAACAACGAGTCTAGATGTGACTGCTTCGGGTTCTGTCCGCGCGGCATGGCGCAATGGCCGCTTACTCTAGTGCCCATTCGAAAATTTGAACAATTTTCCAGTCCCCTTCGAGTTCGAATTAATGACCTTTTACTATATTTATTCTGAGATGCCCAGAGGGTCAAGAGTTATTGAAGAGGTGAGTGGTTACAGGAGAATACAAGGAAAAACCGGGGGGGGGGGGTCTGCTCAAGGTGGGAAGAGGGCCTTAGAAATGAATTTTTATGAATGGATCCACAATTATGAAATCTTCAGGGAACATGAATTTTTGTATGCTGCTTCCAAATATGTAATTTAATTTTATGTCCAACAAGCCCTTGTACAGTCGCGGGCAAAAAATATTAGCACAGATCACTGGCGATCAGAATTGTGGAATCTCACCACGCGGCGCTGCGGTTCGCAGACCTGCCTATCGGGCCGTTTCCATTCTTGCAGCACAGGGGGGGGGGGGACGGTAGGAAGTAAGCTTTATCAAGCGTGCTATCACCTTAGCGCCGAAGTGCCTACCCTACGTATTTATTTTGGCTCGGTTATCATCAGCAAAGATGTATTCTTTTCTATTACTGTCTTTTTTATGTCCGTGATGGTTTGTCAAAAGAAACACGGGGGGGGGGGGGGGGGGGGGGGGGGGGGGGGAATAGATGACAGCGCTGCTTTTAGCCAGCATTACACAAGCTCGACAAACAGATAGACTTTATTTTTTTCAATGCAACTAATCTACATAATATTGACAGGAGCACTATCCCATCAATTCAAGAAAAGAAGTAAGGAGGATAGCCAGCTCGCTGTCGGTATGTGAAAGCAAACACGTCGTTGCACTAGTGGCGTGCATAGGCCCCACCCACCCTCACAACGCTTTGAAGGCGCTCAGGCAAGGATTCAAACAGGCTCCTTGCAAGGCCAGGAAGAGCCTGGAGCCTGCTCCATTCCTCTTGAACCGCCGCCCAAAGAATATCTGGCGATGACTCGTGCAGCTGCCTTTTCGCTAGTGGCTTTTTCATTAGCCCCCATATATTTTCAATGATATTAAAATCTGCTCCCTTGGGAGGCCATGGTAGCTCTTGGATGCAGAGCTCTTCAAGCAGTTCCCGCACCCGCCTGAGAAAAAAAAAGAAAACAATTACACGCTGCAAGCAAGCATTCGTTTCGTGTTTACATGAAAGTAAGAACAGTGAAAAATACGCTAGGGAACATTGAATAAAGCAAGCGGAATGATTCTGTCAGTTTTGTATCGCTTTTAGTGTAGTATGACATCACATGGAAACAATTGTTCCTTGCGAAAACGTGACATTGTTTGCTTTATAGTGCATTGCCAAAACAGGGGGAAGAGGTGCTTATAGGTACAAGAAACGTTTATTATTTCAGTGAAATCGAAATGAAGGCTGTTATGCTGGCGGTATGTTCACTTTTGCTCCTTGTCTTCTCCATGTCTTGTCTGCCTTGCTATATGCGCGTTGCTGCCAGATATGACCTGCTTATCAGCGTAGCTTTGTTTCGCTCTTCACTCTACTCAGTTTTAGTTCACACTTGTGATGGAAATGCAATTCGTTTTGCAGACACTTATCTCGGCGTGACATAGCCTGAGCTAAAACGTTGTCATACCTGCATGTGTGGATAGGACTTCTGTTGTGCTGAAAGAGGAAGCACCCATCAGGGAACGGGCCGTCCAAAACAAAAGGGAGAGGGTCATTTTGAATAATAGCTTCGCAGGAAGCAGCAGTCAGCGTTCCCTCGACCCTGATCAGTGGCCCGAGCCCTTGGTGCGTAATGCAACCCCACACGTTAATGGAGCGACGTTCGCTGGATGCGATGGCCTGCGCAAACTGTGGGTCATACCTGCAAAAAATAAATACGATTATGCAATTTGTCTGAGAAAAGCTGAGCACCTATTGGCCAAAACCTCTCGTTAGTATGGAGTAAAAGATTGAAATTTCTAATAACTTAAGCATAGTCATTCATGACTCTTAAGATTAGAATGCTACACCTTAAGTACACCAAGATGAACTTTTAGCGATAAAACCGTATAAAAATAACAGCAGCATACAGTGCATTTCACTTGAGAAGGAGCACTAACCGTAGTCACTGGCCAGATCAATGTCTCGCCCTCGAGTAAGTAACAGATAAAAAAGGATTGTTGTGCACTTGCCGCGCGCCAACCGGCCTCCAGACGCGCCGCTGCTGGTCCCACTTCGTGGAGAAAGTCGATTCATCTGAGAATATGACTAGCCCCCAATCTTTTGCAGTCCAAGTGAGGTGGCTTGTGGTAAAGTCGAGACGGAGTCGTTGGTGATGTGCAGTGAGAAGTGGCCTCCGACAAGCGACGCGACTATACAGTCCGGCTGACCGAAGGCGTCTCCTAATCGTCCACAAAGAGACTCCCTGGAGGCCCAGTTCCTGCTGTATCTCGGCAGCGGTAATATGAGGGCTGCGGAAGGCGGCGCCAATGATCAGCCGATCTTGCTCCTCAGTTAGGGCTCTCAGACGTCCGCTACGCTCCGTGTCGCCAGTCCTCTCTTCTTCTAGGAAGGCACGCACAATGCGGGTCACAGTCCCTACTGCGCACCCTACTTCGGCAGCAATGCTTCTCCGGGACCTGCCTTCCTGAACTAATGTCAGGATTTCCGCTCATGTAGCGAGGTTGACGCGCGGCATGTCTTTTTTCCTTCTGGAAAGATTCTTAGGGCGTGGGTCTAATTTATAACACCTGTTATCGCCCATCGCGAACAGGCTGAGCGATATCACCATTTTTTTTTGCTTGGCCTATCGCTTAGGCAACATCCAATAAACCATCCTATTTCAGGCAATTGTTTCCTCTTCTTTCATAGTCATCCTTCCGCAGCGCGGCTGAGGCTGCTCGCAAAAATAACTGCCAAACAAGCAAAAAACAAACAACTATCCTATTCTTCACCATTCGCCTGCGGGAGCAAGGCTGTATCGAAAAAAAAAAAAAAAAAGAGAGGGCGTGGCAGAAAATTATATCTTGCTGGGCCGTCGCACTCCGCTGAACCCCCCCTAATACTGTAGAATGGGAACGGCCCAGCACTCTCGTTATCAGCCTCTTCGTAACCCGCAGCGCTACGCGTTGTCACTCCGGCGCCCCGTTGTTCCGTCCTGTGTGCTAATCTTTTTTACCCGCGACTGCACACTTATGCAATATGTTACGTAGATTTTTGCCGAGAGTTTGAAAAAGAATTCTGCTGCACGGAACTTGTTATTTTGTATGCCATTGATTTCTCTTGAGATCAAGCTACGCAATAAAGGTAAAATTATCATCCTGCCTGTTGTAGAAGGTGGGCTATAGGATTTTGAAATCATCTGAATACCAGCTTTTTTTTTCCCGTTTGAGAAGTGGTAAATTCAAAACCCTGTAACTCAACTTCTATGATAGGCAGGATAATAATTTTGCCCTTATTGCATAGCTTGATGTCAGGACAAGCCAATGGCATGTGTTCTATCAAGGTTCATGCAGCAAAATTTATTGAAAGCTCTTGGCAAAAAGTTACAGAACAATATTATATAAGTGCACAGAGACTTGTTTTACATAAAATTGAGTCACATATTTGGAATCATCATGCAAAAATACATACTTCTTGAAGATTTTGTTATTGTGATTGCATTAACAAGAATTTTTTTCCTAAGACCAGCTTCCCCCCTTAGCCACATTCTCAGCGGAGAAAATGCGACAGCATTTAAGTTGTCTGGTTGTCACCTATAGGGCAGAAACGGGGAGGCTAACGAAAAGGGTTCAGCTTAAATTAAAGACAACGCAGCGAGCCATGGAAAGAAAAATGATAGGTGTAACCTTAAGAGACCGGAAGCGGGCAGAGTGGGTGAGGGAACAAACGCGGGTTAATGACATCCTAGTCGAAATCAAGAGGAAGAAATGGGCTTGGGCAGGGCACGTAATGTGAAGACAAGATAACCGCTGGAGTGGATTCCAAGAGAAGGCAAGCGTGGTAGGGGATGGCAGAACGTTATATGGGCGGATGAGATTAAGAAGTTTGCGGGGATACGGCAGCCGCAGCTGGCAAAGGACCGGGTTAATTGGAGAGACATGGGAGAGGCCTTTGCCCTGCAGTGGCCATAGTCAGGCTGATGCTGATGATGATGGTGTGATGTCTACAATGAGCCTGTCATGTTCTTGCAATTTTCTAGTCAAAAATGGTTGGAACCAGTTCTATTTCCCTTATATGGAATGCATTAGTCTTCACCTTCTGAAATGTTCCAGTATCTTCCATTGAAATATCAAATGAGACTATACTAGTTTGACCCACTAATCCACCTCAGTCCACATTCTGGGATGGGCCTATTTCCAAAATTTTGGGGGTCCCTTGGAATCTTTGAGCGTAGGCCAAGTTGCAAATTTTGGGGTCCTCAGGTTTTCCACAAGGTTGGCACCTGGTTCAGGCTTCCACCTGCTACCATGGGCACGTTGTGATGTCGCAGGATCGCGCGATCTCTCTTGACCAGTCGGGGAATTTTGTGACAGAGAAGTGGGAAAGGTTTTGTGAGACGACAACCTTAATGCTATTGCATTAAAACACGAGTGCAATGTCACAAAAAGAAAAATGACCTAATTTCATTGGGGTGGTCAGTGGCTTGAAAACATGCGACCCCCATTTCAGCGGAGGAGCGTCTGCAGCGGGAACGGCAGCGAGCGGATCTGCTGGAGCTGGAGCAGCTAGCGGAGCTGGAGCGCAAGCGGGCTGCGCGGTGTGAGCGCGAGCTGGCAATGATGCGCCGGGAAGAACAGCAGGCTGGTCCACAGGGCGGCAGCAGCCAGGAGGCCTCCCAGATTGAGCGGCTCCAGTGCGAGGTGCTCCGCCTGCACAAGGAGCTGGAGGAGATGCGTGCACTCCTGGCCAGCACCAGGTGTGTGTGTGTGCGTTTGCACGTTTCCCACTGGGGCTGTGTGCTCCGCTTGTCTTGGAATCCAGACCACACAACCTGCCACAGGGGCTGCGGTATTCAGCTAAGGGCTAGTTGGATACTGGGTCCAGACTTATTAACTAGTGCAAAAAAGAAGACACTGACAGTAGAGGTCTGACAGGACACATGCTAGGCTAGTTGCACATTTAGCACGTGTCCTGTTGCATCTCTACTCTTAATCTTTTTTTTTGCCCTAGTCAATACAGTAGATTTTCGGTAATACGATCCCAGTTGGCACCAATTTTGGGCTGATGCAAATTTGTAAAATGGCCTGGCCAGAGTGCATTGTGTGCAATGGGCAGAAATTCTGATATTGTGAACAAACCCCGTCTCGCTGTGGATTATGTGAACGCTTGCACTGTGACTGCACCCTGGGGCACAAAGTACTTACTGCTCGTACATTGCTGATTCCGCGATTGGCAGTTGTGTGGTGTGCACTGTAGCGATGAGCTGCAGTGCATGCCATATATTGCTGACGTCGTGAGTTAACGGTGGCACACAGCAGTAATAAACCCACCGGACTCAAACAGATCTGTAAATTCTACATGCAAATTTCATTAACTTTGGTCGCGGTGGCTCAGTGGTTAGGGCGCTCGACTACTGTGCCGGAGTCCCCGGGTTCGAACCCGACCGCGGCGGCTGCGTTTTTATGGAGGAAAAACGCTAAGGCGCCCGTGTGCTGTGGATGTCAGTGCACGTTAAAGATCCCCAGGTGGTCGAAATTATTCCGGAGCCCTCCACTACGGCACCTATTTCTTCCTTTCTTCTTTCACTCCCTCCTTTATCCCTTCCCTTACGGTGCCGTTCAGGTGTCCAATGATATATGAGACAGATACCGCGCCATTTCCTTTCCCCAAAAAACCAATTATTATTATTAATTATTATTGGATGATATGAATTTCAGATCATCCAGATATTTTTGTGACCCCGTGAGATTCGTATCATCGAGATTCTACTATATTCTGCATGATGCTTGAATTCTGCTGTGGTTGCGACCACATTTACATGGAGGTAGAATAGAAAACAGCCCCTGTACAAAAATGCCCTCACTTGTGGCATTCCCCCAAAGGCCACAATGAATGGGTTCTTTTAAAAGCATGCTTGGAAGTCAAGCAGAAAGCACATAGCTTCACTTCTCTGTAGACATGTCATCCTTCTTTGCACTGTTGTGTTTTCAAGAAATATTTATTGGTTATGAACATATATTGGTGGTGCTTTCTTTTTAGGATGGAGGCTCATAGGTGGTAGATGCATTTATACTTGTGAGTGGGCCTACGGGCAACCACTGGAGGGCGCTTCAGAGGCTGTAGGCTCTGGCTTTGGGAGCACATGGCAATACACCAAGTCAGGGGGTACAGGGTGATATGGGATGGGCGTCGTTCGAGAGCAGAGAAGCAAGAAGTAGGATAGCATTTGAGGAGCGATTGAGAAAAATGGCGGAAAAGCGGTGGGCTAGGAAAGTTTTCAGATACCTGTATATAAGGAATGTTGACACGAAATGGAGAAAGTGAACTAAAAAATTGACAAGGAAATATCTGGACAGCAGTAAGGGGTCAAATCAGCAATTATCGGTTAAGAAAAGGGTTAAAGAAACAGAGAGAGCTTTGTGGAAAACAGGGATGCTGACGAAATCAGCACTGGCAACATACAGGATTTTTAAGCAGGAAATTGCCAAAGAAAATATGTATGATAATTGTAGGGGAAGCCCTTTGTTGTTTGAGGCCAGGACAGGAGTTTTGCGGACTAAGACGTATAGAGTCAGGTACCAGGAGATAGACACGTTGTGCGTTGTGTGCGGAGAGGAGGAGGAAACAGCTGAACACTTGATACTTTTTTGTAAAGGGCTTCACCGTACAGTGGAAGGCAGCGGGGCTGACTTACCCAAGGCATTGGGGTTTAGGGATAGTGAAGGGAAAGTGGATTTTAAGAGGTTAGAAGTAACCAAGCGAAGGTTATCTGATTGGTGGCTAAAATCAAGAGAAGAGTAAAGTTTCATAAGTCATGGCCAGGTGGCTTGAGCCACCGCCCGATTTAAAGGGCTCATGCTTATCCCTAGATTCATCCATCCAGCTTCATGCACACAGGCATACTCATCATGGATTTTTGCTAACACAGTAAAAAAGAGAAGAAAAAAGGCTGGCTATGAAAGTGGAAAGAGGGCTTTTGATAGAAGGCAGGTAAGAAAGGCAAAAAAAGGGGGAATTATTCTCAAGTTGTGAACAGTTGTTGTGTTGTGAATCACAACAGTGGGCAGCGCAAAGCAGGAAGTGAGGGTGGCAGGAAGCAGAGGCTAGCGCCCCCGGGAGTTCTGCCACAACTCAATTGTGTCACACCTTTCTTAACTACCTTATTTGTTTGCATAATGGACAATTTCTTTTTTGCCCCAAAATGTCTGAAAATTTTGGTGGTCCATTTATTACTTCGGGTAAAGTATTTATAAAAAAAAAATTGGAGGGGTAAAGAAAGACAAATAATAGTACTCTTGGAATAAATTCATGTGGCATGACTCTCCTTCAGTATATAACCAAGGTTAAACGCATTCCTCAGCATGGTTTCTGTGCTCGAGGTCATGGTCTTCAACTTCTATCTTAAACTTGTGTATAAAGTAAAATCTCGTTAATTTGACTACTGTTAATTAGGAAATCTGTGTAGTTCGAACCGCTGGCTTGGTCCCAGCCAATGCCCATTTGTCTATGGCATCGCACATTCATTAATTTGGATCCCTGCGGGTCTCACAATGGTGAATTCGCACTGGGTTTCAAAGGGAGGCTATGTCCAAGTGTGATTTAGAAGTAGAGCAAGTTGGTAAAGATCCACTGGAACAAACAGTGGGGAAAAAGGACTGAAGAAGAAACACAGGAGGATGCTGACTCTCAACTAACATTATTCATCGTGGTTCACAGCACAGCAATAATGTCAAAACCTCCAAAGATTCACGCATTGTAGCCCACTGCCTCACGTGCGAGAGATGCTTGCAAAGTTTCAGTACAAGTGTTGTGTAGGCAGTTTGATGAGACAACGCGAGATGTGGTTGAATCACATCACCAAAAACCGAGACACATGCAACAGCAAACCAAATATGGAAACCTAACCGATAGTGAGATTGCATGTTTGTAAACCTTTCATTTTTTACCTTATCCTCATGTTTTCATCAGCCGCTCATGCATATAAATTGTGTACCATGGCGAATAAAGCTAGTTGAGAGGCGGCGCTCGTCCTGTGTTGTCATTTCTTCAGTCTGTGTTTTTTCGGGCTGTTTATTCGAATGGACAGGTATGATTGCCGTGACAGGAGATCGTCGAAATAACCCTACTCTACTAGGCATTTACGAAATAGCCCTACTAGGCATTTCGCGCTGGAAAAACAGTTACCATGATCGCCTGTGACGTAAAAGCAAGACTAGTGCACCCAAGCTGGTTAAAGCTGCTGGTGCACTTCCTGCATCGACGTGCCACCCAACGGCACGCCGGGTGATACTAATAGATTGGTTATATATCGCTTGCCTAGTGTCACTGGGCCTAACGTGTTCCATATTGGGCTGCAGTGAAAGTGCTTCGGCATAAAACATCTAAAATTGTTACCTGTTACCGCTGACACATTAACTTACATTGAAATGAGCATGCCACTGATTTTCATGCCTTTGTCAACGAAGTGAGTGAAAAAGCAGGCCGGCCACAAACTGCCTCGTGCCAACGGCCACGGAGTCCGGGCTGTCGACAAAACTTTTGTAGGCGTTGTGCTTGCAATTGCATCATAATGCACGCATGCCTGTGCTTCAACCCCAATTCCACGGGGAATGTCAGTGTCACCACTGAAAGTGAAAACTTGCTTCATTGACCGTTCTTGGTAAAACCAAACTACATAGCATTTTTTTACGGTCGAAAAAAGGGAAATAAATAAAAGACTGCTACTCGCTCGCAAAAGCTTCTTTGAAGTGGAATGTTGCTCTGAAAATTCTTTGTTGTGCGGGAAATCATTGCATTGCCTTTTGGGGTTTACTGGTGAGGATGGCAAATATACTTGGTTATGCCAGTAATTTTATTGTAGCAGGGTTGAGCTGTAGTTCCAGTCAGCGGAGTTCCAATTGTAGCTCTCCAATGCTTTGCTCCGTAGCGCTTAGGCTCCGCGAAGAAGCCAGTGCGCTGCTTCTCTTTTTGTTGCGCCCTAACAGGAATGGACTGCTTGTAAATTAAAGGCCCCCCCCCCCCCCCCCCCCCCGCCTTTTTTTTTGATGCTCTGCCCCCTTTCATGAAAGTACTGCAGAGGAGCCACTTTGGTGCGAGGCTGCCACTGCATTTTAACTCGTATTGGGTGCTCCCACATTTGATCCACTGGTGTGTTCATACATGTGCGACTGGTTGCTAAGCATATTATACGACTAGAATTTGTAGACATTTTAAACGTGGCCGGGAAATTCCGTTATCCGGGAATGTATTAACCGGGAGAAAAAAAATTGTGAACCTCAATTGGATGTTTTTAATGCAGGGGATTTGCAATGTGTGAACCGGAATTGTATCAGTGAGATGTTACTAGTACCTGGTTGTGGTGGTAATTTTGCTGTACCAGGGTTCATCTGTAGTTCCAATTGGTAGTGGAGTGTTTTAGGCCTGCTCACGTGTGTGCTGCACCTGCTAGCTGTGGAGGAACTGATGTGAACTTGCCTTGTGGTCTGCAGGAGCGGCACCAGAGACTACTCCCGGGTAGCTGACCAGATTCAGAACCTGGAGAGGACCATCATCGCCGCTGAGCAGTCCATGGTGGCTGGTCATGGTGCAGGCATGGATGCTGATGGTGAGTAAAACTGGGAAAAACGAGTAATTGTTCTTGCTTTCTCATTCACTCTATTTGTGCACTCTATTTATTTCAAAATAGTGCAGGCCAATGCTTGGCCCAAGTAGGAGTGGAATACAGTAAAAACTAGTTGATATGTTTTTTTTTAAATTGTAGGAAAAAATGTATACTATCCGGGAAAACGTACAGTCCAAATCATGTAATTTTGAAAAATGTAACTGCTGAATGAGGTACAAACACATTTATTGACTATTTCACTTCATAAAACTGTCGATTAGCATTTCTTGCATAGGGTCTGACTAACATAGGGTCTCGCAGCATTCAGTCCGTGTTTGCGCTGTCTTGAGCGCGGAAGGACCTTCGTAACGCATCTTGTCCGTCGACGGCGATGAGCAAGGTAACCAAAATCTGTTCGTCATTTTAGATATGCTTCACACCTTTGCAGCTAAATAATGCAGAGAAGCCACCTGTGTAAGCGAATCACTGTAGTTCGTAGACGCTTCGCTCTCTTTCCCTTGTGCACCGCGAAGAAACCTCAGCGTTTCTCCTCTTTATGATGCAACACTGCGAAGGCGGCTTTCTCAAGTGCTAGTGTGCTGTTTTGCTGCTGCTGCTGTAAGTGGTGGTGGTGGTGCTTCGCACCATTGCACCGAGACACTGCAGAAAAGCCACCAAGACAAATGACTGCACTCTAGCTCTTCAAGTCGCATGCCCTCACGTTAGGCCCACTTGTATGTTTTGCACATGCAAGGTTGGTCAATAAACGTATTATATGACCACAATTTGTTCATATCTTAAACGTAGAAGTCGTGAAATTGTGCTGCCTGGGAATGCATTAACCAGGAGAAATATGGTGCCTCTATGGGACATTTTTAAATGTCCGTAATTAGGAAATCGTATGAACCAGGAACATATCAGCGAAGTTTTACTGGACATATTTTCTGCATGCAATTAAAAGAATGAAAACATACAATGTCTAGCAGTACAAAAAACATAAAACATAAAGAGGGAAAATTGACACAATTTGGTTTGTAAAAAGGCATTCCAGTTTTTATCACCGGCGGCATTTGTTTCGCTTGTGTCTCCCTGGTTCTATTGTTCCAGTACTCGAAACTCTGCGCTCGTCGCATGCCATTGTTTGTGCGGCGAAGCCTCCTTACACGTGATGGTGCCGCTTATCATGGGTGTGATGGAGTCGCGGTGGGACACCACCATGCATCACTGTGATTGATGCAGGAGGCCCTTATACCGCATTTACACAGGCGACCTTAACCACAGTTAAGGCAACTACGGTTCCCCGTAACTATAGTTAGCTGCGCTCACGCCTGCCAGTTACGCCACCTAACCACTGTTACCCAAACCGAGCTTGCTGACCACCGTTTGCTACCTTAACCGACAAGATGGCGGCGCCCGTGGCAGCAGCAACATCGAACGACTCGTCCTCCCAGAGTTGTGTCATTTGGCTTGATTCAACAACTGCGGCCCTGATACGCATCGGATACGGATCTGATACGGTAACACGTGCAACGCTCGGATATATGTTGCGATTGTAGCGGAACTGAACGCCGGGCTGCCGCCGGGACAAGGCTCATACACCAGCAAACAAGTGAAGCTGAAAATGAAAAACCTCAACAAGAAATACGGTAAGTGCGACCTTTACCGAACGATGCTCGTGCCATCGGGTTCTTGGCGCTGTTTTCATAGTGCAGCTGAACTGCTTACGTCAGCCTCGCATGTGCGACAGTAGCATGTGTTGTCGCTGGAGCAACGCGTCGATTCTCTTCTCCGTCGTCGCACAGTTCCGGAGTGTCGAAGACGATCTTGAGAATGCATTGTTGAGGTAGTAAGGACTCGAGAGTAATGTCCTCAGGCAGGAGCAGGATACGCAGCACTTAGAATCTCCGCTCGTGCATGCGTGCACGGCGCTGCATGTAAACTTCGTCTTCCTCGTTACACACGTGTTGTTCGTCGCTTTTATTTGCAAATTGCGAGCTGCAGCGCTGACAGCATTGCTATACGCGTCGCTATTTCTGGCCACCTGCTAGAGCAATAATGCAGTTAATTGAATTTCTAGATTTATTTCTTATTTCTTTACCAGGCTTCACTGTGTACTAGCAGCATTTGTGAAGTAGTATACACAGTGAAGCCTGGGAAAGATATATGAAAGAAATAAATCTAGAAATTAACCAAGTAAGATGTTGCTAGAATGACAATAGTTGAACCATAATGCACAGTCATGGCTTCAATTGCAAAGCAGCAACTAGCAGGATGTAGTTTAGCCACATTGCAAATGTAAATTGCATGCATTAATTTCACCAGTACCTGTGCATGTTCATTAGAAACATCTATGAAATTTTATTCTTGCATTGAGAATGTGTACAGTGAAGCTTAATCCACTGAGAGAAATGCTGTGATCACAGCCTTCAAATGTTTTTTTTTTTTTAGCAACACATTTAATAGCTCATATCATTTTTATTTGTCCAGGCAGCTGAGACGGACAGGCACTTCAACTGGGTCGCCTGGTGTCTCATGAATTTTCTACTGGCAGCTCCAGTTTCCTCGGCTGCCTTCCCATCAACGATGATGGGCGAGTCGAGGAAAGTTTAGAGGTAGTTTGTGATTTATAACATCGCGTGTTATCTGTCGATCAGATCACTTCAGAATTCTATTGCTGCTCATTTCTCAGTGCGGAACTTATACTCATTATAAAATGCTGGCCAACAATAGGTAATAAAGAGCAGACTCGAGCAGTTGTGTAAACCACTCCCACAAACATGGACACTGGCCTCCACGTCTACATTTTTGCCTTGTGCTGTTGTCTTTGTCGTGAAACGTGAACCAACTAGCCAAGCAACTCCCACTGCTCATCCATAAATCCTCGTTTTTTTTCTAGCAATTCTACATATCGGTAGTTAGCTGGTTGTCTCCCCATATACTTAATGTTACCATGCCAGAGAAAAGACCGCTTTGTTGTACAGAGAGTTCAATGTACATTGCCGGTTTAGGTTACGTCCTTTTTTTCATGTGGGAATAATATATCAAGATGCACACACTACGGATGGATGCGACTTAAGTCTCTAGTAAGATGAAGTTATGGTTGGGGGGGGGGGATTGGGGGGGGGATTCAAAGGAAGCTACTCCCACAACCATGGGCATTAATGGCAATGGGGAGCGGAAATGGCAGTTGTGTCTTCAAATCGCAGTGCCTTGTCGTGCCAGAGTTCGCACCTCACCTTCCATGTACTTCTGTTCAACTCAACCTCATCAGCTCGATTTACCCTTGGTCAACCATGCCCCACATGCTTACAAATGTTTAACATATTGCTTGTTATTGACATTGATCAGTTTGGTATACTGTCTTGTCCAGCTGTTCATTCATTTATTTATGTGTACATACTGCGAGCCATAACTTTGGCCCAAGCAGGAGGGCACACAATTATAAAGCCATAAAACCATTAGCCGCAACAGCCACAAGTCATTTAAAGGACATAAAATTCAACATTCATCACAACACCAACACTAGGAGCCGTACAAAAATCCTCCAACTCCTTCACAAAATATTTCGAGTCACATAAACCTAAAGGAAGGCGATTGCACTCCGCAACGGTATTCAGGAAAAAACTGAACTGAACCCATTGGTTCATGTGAAAGTTGGGGCTAGGGAATGCTGATGTACATGTCTGGATCTTCATATATCTATTTAGTTATGTTCAGGAAAACAAAAATTTGAACCGCTGCCTTCTTTCCGGTTTGGCCATCACAAGTTTGTGTTTTTCTAATATATTGTGGAAGCGGATGATTGCTCTCTTTTCTGAGATGATAACATGCTGACTTGTATGTTTCATCATGTGCAGCTGCCAGTTGTCAATGAGGCACTGGACGGCTCAGAAGTGCTCCTGTCATGGGAGGACAGCCTGCCTGAAGGAAGCAGAAGAGACGACCTCTCACAACTTGCGGCCAGCTCTCCCATTTGCAGTGCCAGTGCTGCAGTACCTGTACTGCAAAGCACAGGCAACAGCAGCGGTGACACAAGCAGAGCCAGTGCTGGCGCAAGCAGCAGTGCCGGTGCTGGCACAAGCGCCAAAAGAAGGGAACCCCAAAAGAGCCGCCACAAGCGACAAGGATCTCCTATAGAGCAGCTAGTTGCCGTCCATAAAGGAGAAAGCGAGGCAGCAGCAAAGGTTGACCGCAAGGCACACAAAATGCGCAAGATAATGATGCGCCTCCAGAAGGAAGCGAATGCCATAAATGCAAGCATGGTGCAACTGCTAGCAAAATTTCTAGACAACAAAGAAAATAATGACTCGCTGAATAAAGAGTGATCAAAACAGCTGGAATTTATTTGATATTACAGCACGTGATGAGATGAAAGATCTTTTACTGCTGAAAGTTTTGTATTGCGTTTTAAACAGTGAATAGTATTGTGCGGGCTGGCTACCGTAGTAGCTTGCAGTATTAGTTATTAACAGAGCCCATGCATACACTGCAGGGGTACAGAGGTGCAATAATCAAACAAGTCTTGCAAGTACATTGCTGCTGCTGTCGCAGTAACACTCCACTTGCTTCTCCACTCAGAACCAATGGCTGTTGCATGTTCACCAGGAACTGTTTGCTACAAGGCTGATATCTTTCTTGCAACATAACTGGTTTTTTTGGGGGGAGGGGGGCAAGTTATAGAACAGTGGGGAATTTGGACAACAGCAAAATAGTAATGACATGAAATTGTGCACAGAAAGCGTTCTTTGGTTAAACGAGTTGGGATGGGAATGTAATGAAATTTATTGCACTGTAAGTCTTTCAAAGCCCTCACCATTGGGTCACATTTAAGTCACATTTTTGTGTTTGCTTTGTGTGTGGATGATGTGTGCAAAAATATGAAGCTTCCAACTGTGACTGATATGATTTCGTTACCTTCAGAATAAAGTTGAATGGCGCAACGGAACAAACACAGAGACAAAGCGCCACTGCTGTGTCTTCCTGTGTTTGTTCCTTTGTGCCATTCAACTTTATGATGAACCAACTAACTCCTCAGCAAGTACTTCTGCTTTCAGAAGTATGAGTGCAAGACTAAAAGCTTGTACTGCTTGACAAGGTACCAACAAGTTGCTCATTGGCAATGTGGCAAGACGATGGCCAGTTATACAGGAAAATTATAAGCAAACTGCAAGTGATAGAATAGCTGCCAATACACAGACCATGTGACACAAACACAACAATGAAAAAGGTGGTGCAATGGCAATGAAACAGCAACATAAACAGCAGTGCTCAACAAGAATGAATCATATAAAAATGGAAAGCTCATGCTGGCATTTTACTATCGTCTGTGAGCAAAACTGTTTGAAGAAAGAGATTTGTTTACAGGAAGTAATGAAATCTTCATTATTAGTTCATTAGAGATGGTTGCATGAAGGTGAAGGTTTGTTTGTCATAAGGAGTACTAGTAGTTGGTACGAACCACTTCGTTTTGTAGTTTAACAAGAACCAATAATTAACATTAGCTATATAATGCAAGACTATTTTCTGAAAGCCTGGCCACGACGGCGGCTTTTCAATGGAGGTGTAAAGCAAGACACTCGTGTACTGTGCAATGTCAGTGCATGTTAGTAAACCCCCACGGGGTCGAAAATTCTGCAGCCCTTCACCGGCATCACTGATAGCCCAAGCCGCTTTGGAATGTTAAACTCCATAAACCAAACCTAGTTTATGAAGAACATGTAGGTTACTAAAATTACATTCGTTCTAACCATCATAACCTTCACCCCAGTAGGAAGTATGCATCATGTGCGTGCAATGGTAGCCATTGAAGGTGAGCCGAACCCAGTGTCTGCTCCTTCAATAATGTGTGCGTAGCTCTGTTCAAGGCTGTTCCCTCTTGGTAGAGGTGTCCTTCTGAGCTGCTCTTGGGTTTCCCACGGACTGGGTTCTAGCTCAAGGCAATGTGCTTGGCCAGGGCATTCCCGATAGCCACACCTGACGTCTCTTCCCGGTTGCTTGTGCACACCGGCTGAGGCCGCCTTTCATCAGCGCTCTGCACCACTCCAAACTAGCTTCAATCACAGCGGTCACTGAGCTGCTCACAAATGTTGTACAGCACACAAGCAGCGCGGATCACATAACTGACATTGTGGACGTCACACTCAAGGCCCTTCAGCACCATTCTAAAGTGTGCCTTGACACGTGCAAAAGCATTTTCGACAACAGGTCTGGCACTCGGCAGCTGGTAGTTAAAGGTCTGTGAGGGGGACCCAGAGGCACCTGGAAGGGGTAAAGCTTCATCAGGTGCGTCTGCAAGGGGAAAGCTTGATCACCAAGAAGAATTGTGCCAACTCCCACACCTTCAATGAGCTATGTTTCTTGTCGGAACAGCTCACTAGCCAGAGTAGCTGACAGTCAAGACTTCTGAAACAGTGCCGGGTCATTGTTCCTACCAGGTCTCACATTCGTGCATAGGAACCTGTATGTGTGGTCGACGACAGCAAGTAGAGCGACACTGCACCACCCCTTATGATTGTATTATTCAGCAGCTTCTTGCTTTGAGGGCCACACCTCGATATGACAGCCATCCACTGCACCGACACCTTGAGAGAAACCACAGGCTGCTGTGAATTTACACATGTGCTCGTAAAGCTCAGCTGGTGTTGGGAAATGCACAAATCGTGCTTCCAACTACTCCACTGCCACGCCGCAAAATTCGTGAAATATTAAATTAACGCAGTGACTGCTGTGAATTTACACATGTGCTCGTAAAGCTCAGCTGGTGTTGGGAAATGCACAAATCGTGCTTCCAACTACTCCACAGCCACGCCGCAAAATTCGTGAAATATTAAATTAACGCAGTGACTGCTGTGAATTTACACATGTGCTCGTAAAGCTCAGCTGGTGTTGGGAAATGCACAAATCGTGCTTCCGACTACTCCACTGCCACGCCGCAAAATTCGTAAAATATTAAATTAACGCAGTGACTGCTGTGAATTTACACATGTGCTCGTAAAGCTCAGCTGGTGTTGGGAAATGCACAAATCGTGCTTCCAACTGCTCCACAAACACGCTGCAAAATTCGTGAAATATTAAATTAACGCAGTGACTGCTGTGAATTTACACATGTGCTCGTAAAGCTCAGCTGGTGTTGGGAAATGCCCAAATCGTGCTTCCAACTACTCCACTGCCACGCCGCAAAATTCGTGAAATATTAAATTAACGCAGTGACTGCTGTGAATTTACACATGTGCTCGTAAAGCTCAGCTGGTGTTGGGAAATGCACAAATCGTGCTTCCAACTACTCCACTGCCACGCCGCAAAATTCATGAAATATTAAATTAACGCAGTGACTGCTGTGAATTTACACATGTGCTCGTAAAGCTCAGCTGGTGTTGGGAAATGCACAAATCGTGCTTCCAACTGCTCCACAAACACGCTGCAAAATTCGTGAAATATTAAATTAACGCAGTGACTGCTGTGAATTTACACATGTGCTCGTAAAGCTCAGCTGGTGTTGGGAAATGCACAAATCGTGCTTCCAACTACTCCACTGCCACGCCGCAAAATTCGTGAAATATTAAATTAACGCAGTGACTGCTGTGAATTTACACATGTGCTCGTGAAGCTCAGCTGGTGTTGGGAAATGCACAAATCATGCTTCCAACTACTCCACTGCCACGCCGCAAAATTCGTGAAATATTAAGTTAACTGACGCAGTGCTCACGTCAAAAAAGTTGGCATTAGCCCGCTCTTCTGCTGATGTTGCGAGGCGGTACAAGCCGATCGCCACGCGTTTCTCCAGTGGAATCGCTTTCCGCATGTTGGTATCTTGCCGGCTCATGCTTCCACAAACAGCCACCGTGTACCGGAATGTGCCGCGGTTGATCCGAAAGTTTTCTCAGAGTCCGCTGTCCGGAAGGTGCGGAAGCGTGGTCTCGTACCACAAGTCTGGGCGCGGGTACGCCGACAGATTTCGCTCACAGACAGACAGGTGCGGCGCCGCCAACAAAAAGAGCTTCGGCCGCCCCCGGTGTCGCTTCCTCGTCCCTTCAGGCATGACAATTTCAGCGCTCAGCGCCAGCATCTGCACGCGCAGGCGTTGTACCGCTGCCTGATGCGCCACGAACGCAGCCCAAAAGTGAACGCCGCCCTCGTTCGCGACAGGCCTTCTGAGGGCCAACATAGCCTTGACACACAAGACGTCCGAAGGATCTTAACTACACAAGCACAGCACGCACTGTGAAAGAAAAGCCACGAAAATAAACAACGATAGCAGTGATGCGTCGCAGCGAGCAGACACGGGGAAAAGAGGCTAAAGTAGCCAAAGTCGAACGTGCAGTCGGCTACGAAGTCGACTGTGATCATTGTTTAGAACTTGTTTTTAGATTTCGGCTAACGACAGCCACAAGCAGATAGAAAAAAAAGCTTTTAAGCAGGCCTTAACACAAGAAACGTTTTTCCTCTTATGTGTCCTTTTCAACGTAGCCCTGTTTAATAACACGCCTGAGTGGGCGACGTTTTAACTTCAATGAGGCGAGTATCACATGATCTGTTTCATCGCGCTAACCGAGATGGCTAAACTGTGTGTAAGCGCGGCTAACTGCAGTTAACTCTAACTGCGGTTAACTGCCTTAACTGCAGTTAAGCTTAACCACGGTTAAGGCTGCCCGTGTAAAGAGAGTATTACGATTGGGAGCAATTCTGCTCCCAACATTATTCACGCAGTAAAGCATTGATGGAAACATGAAAAAGTCATTGCCACAGTGCTGTCATGTCCAAATTGGGCAGCCATTGTGCAGTCTTTGTCCAACTGAATTTACCGTGATGCAAGCAGGTCTTACTAGTTCTTGTCACGCTTATTCAGTAATTCGAATTTTCTAATTACCGTAAAAACCAAACTATAGGTCGGACCGGAATATAGGTCGACCCCCTAACTAACCAATTCTAAAAATGAAAAAGATCTTTTTCAATGGGAAAAGTACCGAAAGACATCCTTACTTTGAAACAAATGCGACTCGAGAGGCTGCACAATGGTGACAGTATTTAATTTCATTTAAATGCTGCTTGTATGTACACCCGGCAAATTTTTTAACAATATCGCGCAGCAATCGGCCCGCGTGTTTGTTTCTGGCAGAGGGAAGTACGGCGCCGTAGAGCAAAGCCCTCCTCTTCATGAATCGCCGCAACCAGGATGGCGAGCCTTTGAATTGTGCCCTCGTGAGTCTAGAGGCACGCGCGATCTCTGCCACTTTCACGCGGATGCATTCCGCAGTCACAGGCAGCGATCTTGCTCGCAGCGCAACGTTTCCTTCCTATTCTCGATACTCTACGGTCTGCCCACGAAATGTTTTCTTCTGGTTGCTGCAAGTTGTAATACGCAGCTTCTGCCTCCGCCAGTACTGAATGCTCTTTTCGGATACTCCAAATTCGCGCTGTGCCGCCAGGTTCCCGTGAGCTTCCTCGTACTCAATCGTGTTTTTCTTGAATACGACGGTAAATTGCCGTTAGCTTCCGCTTTGCATCTCCTGAAACGCAAAATGTCGGCACTGCTGCTGATGGCGATGGTGATGGAGGCTGCTGACTTCAGCCACCCATTGTTGCAAGACTTCCGTATTTTTTCCGCCAATGACCGGTATATAAGACGGGGGTCGACTTTTCACCATGGTTTTTTGAAAAAAAAGTTCGACCTATATTCCGGTTTTTACGGTATTTGAACATATTGAACATATGCTGGGAACACTCTTGTATGCCGCCCTGCCCCTAGAACCCTCCTGTGATTATTCTCATAGGTACTGGGTACTCAGTGCCCTCCTTGTGCCACTGCTTCCAACCAGGTGGGCTGTAGCACACACCTTTGCCAATACGCACTCCTGATGTGCGTTCACTGAAACTGTTTGATGACGGCGAGTCCGTGGCATTGCAGTTGATGACGAGCAGCTGGACGAAGAAACCCCGAGTGGTGTCCAGCCGGGGGAGAGTGGCGCAGCGAGCCCTCCTGGCAGTGCCCAGAGTGGTGGGAGCCTGCGCACCGTAGATGTATCGCGGGTGGTGCGGGGCCTCTGGAACTGCTCCTTGGCCCAGTCTCGGCTGGAGCCACCCTCGTCCCCACAGCAGACACCAGCAGGTGGGCTTCTCAATACATCTGCATAGATTCTGTGGCACCACAAGGTCCAATCATGACAGCAACAAAACACTGTTGGTATGGTTGACTCTCGAACTCAAAGGTAATTGAAAACTCTGCACTTGAACTGAGGGGAGCTTTTGTAATCCTTCTTGTGTCAAGGGCACCAAAGTGCTGGCATGTTCACTCAGACATTCGTTGTATCCAAGATTTGGTGGCTCAACCCTAATGTGCATCGTGATAGTCCGGTAGCGTTTGGTTGAGCCCACTTATAAGGAACCTCATGGTAAAGGGAATTTTGTGCGTTGTATCTGAAGTTTGTAGTAAGTGGACTTGTCTTTCTCAGGCAAAATTGGCATTGATTTCTTTAAGTAGTCCTTTAAGCGAGTCTTTTTCTTCAGACTAGACCCTATCAAGAAGTTCTACGCTCTGCATCGCAGTCATGTGCTCCTGGCTGACACCCTTGCTGCGGATGAGCGGCTTTCAGGGAGCAATAATACAGATAGCGATTGGGGCTTTCAGGCACCTGGTGATAGGTTGGCACACTTGCCTTAGATCCTTGGCAAAGTTGTAAGAATGCAGTGACGAAGCTACCGCTGCTCATGCGTGCGCAGAACGTACAGTTTGCACCCCCTGATGTAAACCGCTAGAGCAGAACATTCGGCTTCAAATCACCTTGCAGCAGCTGGCCACATATTAAAGCAACCTTTGCACGGAAGTACCGTATTTAGACAATTGTAAGTTGACTCGAATGGAAGTCGACACCCCAAATCACAATTCAGAGAAAAAAAAAAATTGATGTTGTTTAAGGGGGCATGCGGGTCTTTGGGACCAAACAATCGTGAAAAAATCGACTTTTCAATTTGGTCATAGTTGGATATGTCTCATCATTTTCCATCTTAATTTCAAGTTTCATGGCTGAATACCGCTTAGTTTACGAGAAATCGACACGCAAAGATGCAATTTTGACAAGAGAGCTTGCGAAAATCGGTTAGAAAATGCCCGTTTTGCGTCACGTGTCGCGTCAAAAGTACCCGGCGCAGCTAGGCGACTTTGGACTCGTTTGAAAGAGGAACGCCTCGGCTTTCTTTCCCACCAGAACGAAAGGTCTACTGCGATTGGTCGCCGAGAAAAGACAGAAAACAAAATATAAAATGTGGCAATGCTATTGGCTGTTGAACACCACGTGGCGAAATTCAAGTGCCTCATTGGCTGGTGCCATTTTTTTTTTTTGACGCTCCGCGCCCGTCCTGCGACGCCATTTTGAAAAAGACCACCGTGGCGTGAAAACGCATCGGAAGTTCACAGCACGCATAAGTTTGGGAAAAAACGTAAAAAAGGCCGCAGAAAGCAAGCGGAAGACACAAGTTCGTCAGCAGTGATGTCAACCAGCAGCAGCGGAGTGCCTGAGCATGGACCGGTGGATGACGAGACCTTGGCAGCCATTCCGGCGTTTGTTCCGAGCGCTGTGCACATCGCGGTTGCAGCGGACAACGGAGGGCCAGAGGATGGTTTTACTTCACAAGCAGTGATCTGAAGAGGGAATAACGAGGCGCAGGAGTGCAATTCGGCGGTCGTGATAAGCGCTTCTTTGCCAGCTTCGGCGTCCGCCTTCGACACGGAGCAAATCGCGGGCTCAGCCGAGATTGGCAGCAGCGGGTCAGAGTAGACACATTTCTGCCCAGCGCGGATCGCGAGGATTGCGAAGCACGCCGATGATAAAATTCGCAGTTTGGCAGCAATTTCTGCAACCTAGCGCAAGATGTGGACGCTAGCGAATGAGCATGTAGACGCCAACCCTCCATTGCCAGCAGAGCTACCGATGTGGCCGTAGATTTGGTGGTGATCGACAGACTGCTTCACAATACAGTGTGCACCCTCAAAATCATTTTTGCAGCTTGCCAAGTGGTGGCAACGGCAAAAATGTGATTCAGACTATTCACTGTGCGCCTTCTAAGCTGTTTGTTTTGGAAAATTAAGCACTGTAATGTGCTTACACAGCTTCAAAATGTTTGATTTCGTTTTCTGCATTTTTCTCAGTTTCATTTTCTGCACCACCCTACACACTGCTGACAAGCTTTTCCCGGCTTTGGTTCACGCGATTTTCACCATTCTTGCTTTATTTGAAAGCTGAATGATTGGAGCTTGCAATAAAACCATTAACAGCACTCTTAATAAAATGTGAAAATATTAAACAGCATAAATAAAAATCACCTTTTTCCTCGCCACTTTTATGTGAACTTCAAAACATTGTAAACTTGGTTACAGAAGGGCTAGAACACCAAAAGTACCCTTATTTCAAGCATTAATAATAGTAGAATCCACTGGGATAAAAATTATTTGAATCTGAGTAGCCAATTTTTTCAAAAAGTTGTCAGAATAATTTTACCGAAATTCTTTAATGAATAACAAATGCCATAATATACACAAAAATGGACACCATATTTGAAATCAGCACACTAAAATACATGATGGCTGAAGTTTTCATTATGCTAAGTCCAATATTAATTTTTTCTCTAAGACCCTCTTCCCCCCTTAAAATTAGCCTCTAATAACAGAATGCGATAGCATTACCTGCGGCCGCCGCTTATCGCCAGCCGCTATCGGCTGCCGTGCGTGGGTGTGCCCGTGGGCACATTTCAAAACAAAAATGTATTAGTCACTGGACTACAAGTCCACACTTGCGCCATCGTCCTCACTAGCGCTGCCGTCATGGTCGCTGCTGCAGTCCCATAGCACGTCGTTCTAAACTCGTGCAGCTAAACCCCTCACTTCGCAAACAGCCATATCATGACATCGTGTGGAACAGCTGAAAACTTTGTCTTGCTGCAGCTGCCATACCTGTATCACCCATTGCGAACACAGAACTTGCGGCCTAGTGTGCAGTTGTTCGTTTCTTCAGCGTAATGAATGACAGCCATCTTGAATGTAGCCGCTGCTTATCAGCAGTCGCAGTCTGCAGCGACGTGTAGGGAGGGGCGGGGTGGTGCGGTTTGCTGCTTATCGACAGCGGAGGGGATGCCAGTTCTGCGCGTTGACATAGCAGCTGCTCAAGGCCAGCACTAAGAGCGATGGGACGGAGCCGCAGAATTAAAATCCAACCAGGCTGCAGCGGGCCTGATATCTCGTTTGCCTCGCCTTTATTTATGGTGCCATGCTTCGGATTTAATTATAAGTCAACCCCCCCCCCCAACTTCGTATTTCAAATTTTGAAAAATAGGTCGACTTACAATCGTGTAAATATGGTAGAGGCGCATAACCGTAGAAGCCAGGTGGGAGCTAGCACTTTGACCGAAAACCATCGGTTACTGTCTGATTTCGGTTTCAATTGCTTGGTGTGCACTGCTAGGCTGCTCTACACATGGGTGAAGGATACTGAACTCGGTTGTCTGAGCGATACCTGCAAACGGCCACAGTGCAGAAGGCGGAAATACAATAGGGCAGGCGACGTGACCGGGTGGGCCAGCATGACGCACCTCGTGACTGGTATTCGAACTTTCCAAATTGCTCTCATTTGCTGATCACTGGACGTGTAGAGCAGTTTCGCTTTCAAAGCAGCCCCTTTATCGTGCCCACCACGCTTCTGCTTCTACTTAAGGGGGGAGCGGGGATCAGATCACGAAAATCGCTGAAAAAAAAAAAAACGATTTTTGGAAACCACACATTCGGGTATCTGCAACACCTAATCTACGTTGTATCAAAATGGTTTCGCTGAAAACGCACTAAAACTGCCCGAAAAAAATTAATTTGTCAGTGCGCAGGGCGACAATGCAGTTTTAAATCGCGTAAAGTCACCGCATTTCGCGGAGCTATATCTTGTCCTTCCCGCCACCGAGCGTCGCCATCTTGGTATTGTTCAAAAGCTCAAAGTTACGCCGTTCTGTTGCCGAGTTCTTCAGTTGTCGCCATCTTGTAACGGTCGTACAAACACAAAAGAAACGCGGGTATGCCAGAGGTGGTCACATGGGCCCTCCGATGAAAGGGGTCCTCCGATTGGCTGTCTGCCTGAAAGGTGCCTCCCCATTGGTTGCTACCGTGGCAGTGGGCAAGCTGGCAACCCCAGCGGATCGCTGTTGTCTGCTTCAGAAACCACGCCGGCGTCTTCATTTCCGAAGCATGCCTTCGGAAAACGGAAGCGCAAGCCTCCTACGGTGAGAAAAAGACGGCGGCCAACGGGAGAAGCAGAGCACCCGACAGAACATCCGGAAATGCGCCGCACTATCTTGCACCGTGTGACTCCAGCAGCGAAGCCGACAATCGCTTTGTGCCATCGACGCCAGTAACCCAGTCGATGGAAGACGTGTCAACGGAGTCTCGCACCTCTACAGGTGGCCGTGCGAATCGGTAGCCGAGAGCACTTCATTGGAGGCGACGCGGCTCGAAGGTGATCATTGCCGGCAGAGTCGGTGTGCTCTGTTTATGGCGCATTGTGCGACACGGACGCACAGCCTGCGAGTGAGCCCCAACCGTCGACGAGCTACAGTGTGACAGCTGAAAATTTACCGGATTTCAGAGGAGTGGCGGATCAGGCTAGTTGGCGTACGTTTGTTATTTTTTGCAAGTGCTAAAAGAACACAAAGAGGGAACCGACATGGACGAGTGCTTGTTCATGTCGGTTTCCTCTTTGTCCGTCTCGGATTTTTCAGATTGTTTGATTATTCAGACAGTTTTCCAGGCCCCACCGTGTCCGAAAAATCGGTCGGCGACTGTAATGTTGATTTTGGCGCTTTTTTATAATCACCTCTGCTTGGAGCCAGCTGGCAGCATATCAATAAATGAATGAATTAAAGAAAAATGTAGTGTACGAAGCTCTCATGCTATGCTAATTTCCATCATGTTGTATTTTATTACAGTAGAATTTCAGTGATACGAATCTCACATGGTCGCGATAAAATTCCTATGCAGAAGTATAGAAAATGCATTCACGCAGATCTGTTTACGGCTGACTGGATTTATTCACGGCCATTCGGCCACAGCTCACTACTCGCGTGCGTACAGCATTGGTGATCGGGATGTTGGTGATTTGCGGACTGCGCACTGCTGCTCACTGCTCGCGCTGTGTGCATCATTAACGATTGCGGCGTTGGTGATGCATAGGCAGTTCTTTGTGCCCAAGAGCGCGGTCATGGCTCGTGCATTCGTGTCATCTGAAGTTGTGTGGGAGACAGTTTTGAACATCCGCAATGCAGCAAATTGTGCACAATGCTTTCTGGCGAGGGAATTTCGTGAATTCATGTTAGTCATGTTCGTATCACCTATATTCTCCTGTATTCTGACTCGCTCCTCTCTGTAGAGGCTGAGCTCCATGTACGCGAAGGCATAAACGACAAGCGCCACTATTGTGCAGTGTTTTTGTCTGTGTTGCTTGCCTTGTCGCTTAGTTCTGCATTGGTGCTCAGAAGTGCATGTGCATGATGAGGCAATCTGACCCCGTATTCCCTTCTAGGCTTCCAGTTTGTCTGCTTCTGCCCCGTCATCTGTCTTCGCTTCAGCAAATGCACCAGCTCGGTCGTTGGCCAGATCACCTGCCTTGGTTGTGAGGCACACGTGTAAAATTCAAAAACAAAAAAATAGTGTTATGTGAACGTACAAAATTTCAAATGTGAATCGAATCTGTTTTATATTCGGTTCATGTTTGTACTCGTAAATTGATATTGGAGAATTTCTGGATATTTGAAAATTCCCGAATATTTGGCAGCAATCTTATACCGCGCTGACTTTCATAAATTCCACCAAGGAAAAACCGCAGTTTCTGGACAGATTATCTGACAGTAGTTTAAATTGCCAGCAAAGCAATACAAATGCGCCATTTTCGCTTTCCTCTCGGGCGTTTATTGCATGGACGGATCTTATTCTGCAGCTGTGACCTTGTGCAAAATTCTGCAAGTGGGCTTTCCCACGTATGTGCACAAGATGGTCGACCACCCGCTTTGAACAATCGCAGTGAGAAAGCATGCTGTGTTTTTTCTTTGATCTATCCATAATGTGGTGCATACTTAACATCCACGCCTTTGGCATTCGTTCTGTCGCCTTCATAACTCTCCTAGCGTTAGTTCCGCCATCGCATTTAGGTCAACTGTGATATGCAGGAAAGCCCATCTGCGGAACTTCGCATGAGGCTTCTCAAGTGGTACATTGAGGTCTCATAGCAGGGCAAGCAGTTGCATAAAAATCCCGCCTATTGCATGGTGCATTGCAAGCCACACACCTCTTACGTGTGATCAACGACAGGCGTGACGACAATAGGGGGGCCTCTTGCCAGGCTAAGAAAATGGCCTTGCTGCTTAGTTTTGGTTTCTGAGCTTTGCTGCTAGCTTGTGGCGACACCAGCTGTTCGCCTACCCATTCCCTGATCGTCCGAACCCAGCTACACGCTGCATCGCTACTCATTTCATTTTTACTTTTTAGTTGCAGTCTCACCGTCTCGATGCCAGTGTCAATTCCCCCCGCTTACGTGCGCATTCTTCTACCAGCATTCCGAAACTCTCGCTCGTCATGGGCTATTCGGTGTTTGCTCCATGGCATAGAGTTAAGTGCCATGGAGCCTCCTCCTAAGGGTATAGTGAGATAATGGCATCAGATATTGGAGAGGTTATACTAGCCATCATGTTATTTTTACTTGCCAGCCATGCGTTAGTTCATGGATTTCATTTTGCATGACCACATTGCAAGTTGCGTTGCATGCTGTTATGCTGTCTAATCAAGTACATACTATACATTTGCGTGCTGCTCATCATGTTTTTTTATATGGTGCTGTCCCAGCCTAGCTTTTATTTCAGTTGCAAAGGTCGCACAATATTTTGAAGTAAAAAGAAAGGGCTACAACATTTGCCTGTTCATCTTTTTCTGAAATATTTTTTCCAACTGAACAGATATTCGATATTCAATTCGATATTCGAAGCCATTTTTTCTTCAAATTCATATTTGATTTGTATTCTGAAATTTCAATATTCGCACACGCCTACAGAAAAACCATTTTGCCTTTAACAGAGGGCTAACAACACTTGGCTACAGGCTGGCGCACTTCTAGGCAAGATGCTGGGAATATTGTGATATGGAAGTGCTAGTGAACGGTGAATAGTTTTGACAATAATTGCAATAACAGAGTTACATTGAGAAAAGTGCATGATAATATTCTGCGAACATAGAACCTAGCACGACTGGATTTCGAGCAACCGGCAGTGATGCGGCAACCACGGCAGTCCGAATGACCTCCCAGTGTAGGAGTCGGCAGCAGTTTTGAGTGCAGTGGTAGCTTTTGAACAATGGTGCATGCTTGCCCTTTTTGTTCTGCTTTAGTTTTGGATGATTGAAAAACTTGCTTAATACAAACTTTTTTTATGCCGTCCATAAGGCTTTATATTTGAGAGGTTCTAATTCTGCTTTCGTCATCAAATATTTGATGGAAGAGTCTGAGGTGCAATTTCCTTCCTTTCTTAGCTTGTTCGGTGATTTGCCAGCGCCACAGCAGAGGTGTCTCATAGACTTTTGCTTTCAGTCGGTGGCGTGGACGAAGCGCAAGCCGAGGCAGGACACGGTGCCAGCACAGCTGTTCCCACAACCAGTGGCGCTGCCACAGCCATGCCCTTTGAGGTGTTCTGCGAGCCCACTCAGACGGGAGGTCTGGCCTGCAGTGCTGGGCTGCCAATGGACGCACTGCCAGATGATGGCAACGATGAGAACAGGTGATTTCCACTGGCAGTTTTGTCATGCATTGCTGTGTGTGCATTGCATTTCCCTGCGGCTGGTTCTGTGCCTGTTGTTCCTGCTTTGCCACAGTGCTTGCTGCACTGTCTTTAAGGGCAACTTCAGCGATTTTTCGATGTACACACATGTCAATGAAATTTGTTTTGTTAGTTTCTCTCGAAGTCTGGATTGTGTATGTCGAACAGAATGTCTGAGAACAGTTTAGTTTTCCCACAAAAAAATTCTAAAGATAGCCTCCCATCTTCCCAATTCATGCTGTCAAACAGGAGATTTCTACTGCCATCCATGTACTTGACGACTTCAGGCTTTCCACTGCCTGCCAAAGAGCAGATGGCAGCAGCCCAGCAGGGAATGGGTTTCATCGGTTCAGCTGTGGTCCTTGCTCGCAGTTTGTGTTCACTCAAGTGATTGTGGTGCAGGATGTTGCAGAGGCTGGTTGCTATGCCAGCGTTGCTGAATACACGGCACCTGTTAAGCTGCCTATTTGTTAAGGGCAGCACTAGGGGAATAGGGCAGTGGTAAGCCTAATAGTTTGCTTGGTGTCTTACTCTAATTGCTGTATAAATGCGTATAAGAGCCGCACCCTGTTTTCTAAAAGGAAATGCTAAAAAAAAAAAATCTGTGTAAGGGCCGCACCAAAACTTTCCACGACCCACACGGGAATAGCCTTTGAAATGCATGCGCTGTGGTGTCTGTGACCAGCTCCGGCTGCGAGCAAGGGTGCACTTGATCGCGGAGGCCGCGCACAAGCACGGCAGCCTCTAGGTGCCGCCCACGGATGGCGCCCATGACTGCGGCTCATCATTGTCATCGGCAACTTTCCCTCTTGCCATTAGCTCCCGCAATCCATATCAGCATCAGTATTACCAGCTCCAGCTTTTTTTGGCTCTCAAAGGCACGGGAGTTGTGGTAGCATGTTAGTTTACCGTTGTTGTGGCTTGCGTGTGCTGCCGCCGAGTATTGCAATTTAAGCACGATGGCATACTTGCAAACTCTTCTGAATTTTCTGTAAAATGTACGAGTTTGGACCGGTATTAAGGGGGGATGAGGGTCTTGAAAACTTTTTTTTATTTCTTAATATATCTTCCTGAAAATTGGCATGCAGATATATCTTTAAATGCTAATCCCAAATATATATTCAGATTTTATATATCTCATCTAGAAATGAAGATATCGCAAAATAATTTATGCCACTTAGGTCTTTTCTTACGGGCCATTATGGTGATTTCTTAATTAAAAAAAACTAGTTTTAAAGTAATGCTGTCATTCTTAAGGGCCCATTGCACATCTTAAAGCTAAAGAAATTTTTTAAAAGTCATCACATAGGTCATGAATGAATAACAAAGTAGGAAAAAAAAAATGTGGGAGTAATAAGCTTACATCTGACCTAATTGCTAGTCTATTGGGTTTAATGAAAATTGGAAAGCTTTAGGATGTAGCTGAGGTGTTGCTGAAAAAAATGATACCTACTTCAATAAAATCGGTCGATGCAAACATTATGAAAAGTTCTGTAAGGCAAAGGCATTTGATCGAAAAAGCAAAGCTGAGAAAAATGCATTCAAAGTTTTGCTTACTCTGCCATTTTTGTTTACTGATCTTATGGAAAAATTTAATGCTTTAGCATGCCACCCAGTCATTCCTGAACACAATAACACCAAATTTACAGAAATCTGTTCATGTAAAGATTATGAAAACCTCTGTATTGCATTGGCACTTGACAAAAAAAAAGCTCAGAAAATCACTTGCTATTTTCTTTGAATCTGCCACACATTCACAAAAGTCCTGGGCAGTAGTCCTGGGAGCTGTCACGCTTGTGCTTCTTGGCCATCCTCTTCTTCACCTTTTCAGCATTGGTGTGACCCTTATCAGACCTGCACAGCCACTGTTTATCTTTTTCAAGGCTCCTACCAATGAGGCAGCTCCCAGGCCTGTAACCAAGCTGTGCTGCAACAGCTCTGCTGGTTGTTGCCATTCCTTGGTTGTTGCCATTCCTTGGTTGAAGCGAGAAACTGCTTCTTGCGAGGTTAAAAACAGGACAGTGAGGAGTATCTAATGCGAATGTTCAAGCTTCAGCTTAGAGCGCACAACGTCTTAGCGCTCTGCCAAGTCGAGCCCCCCCCCCCAGGAGCTCTCCTCAAAATATATAAAACAAACAAATGATGTTATCAGCGGCGGCAGCGGCTTGGCGCGCTGCCAAGGTCCGCGCTGCGCGTGCTTGTCGAAGCGTTGAGCACGTGAGCTCGGTTCAGCTGCGTCCGTCGGCACGAAGCGGCGTGCACAAACGCCGAAGTCGACGTTAGGCTTAGGTCAGCCGGCTCGGCCGCTTCCGACTACACGGAATTCGAAACGGCTTGCAGCGTATCAAAAGTCGATATTTTCCACGGGCTTAGTCCAGGCACATCCACCGGCACTGCAGAGACTTGCGGTAACACCGAAGTTGACGGCGATCGGCATTGTCCAGCCGCGTCCACCGGCGATGCTGGCGTCAACAGGGTTTGTTCAGCCGCGTCCACCGGCGAAGCTGTTGTTGGCGAGCTCAGTCCAGCCGCATCCACCGAGGGTACAGCAGCTTGCGGCATCACCGAAGCTGCAGTTCTCGACGATGCAGCGCTCTACTTATTCCATGCGCGTCTCTTTTTGCCGACTGCTTTTCGCGTGCTTGCTTTCAAGCGCGCGTCCTAGGCCATCGTGACACACGGAACAAAGACACCAGGCAGGCAAATACACGCAAAAGCACGAAATTCGAGGCTAAAAGAAGCGATTCAATAGCCAAAATATCTACAATAACGATAAGGAAAACGGCAGAACGAAAAATACTAGGAAACAAAGAGGAGCGCGAAAAATGACGGGCGTGCAGGCAAAAGCAGACGACGGGAAGGAGCCGTACAACGCGGCCGCGGGGGGGCAAAGCATGCGTCACGGCCAATCAGAGGGCTGCGCCTCCTCGAGGCGCCCGTTTTACCCAATCGGCGGCTGTCTCGCGACGCTTTCCCCTCTTGCGAACGGGTGCTGATAGCTCCTCTGTGCGAGGGTCTACAGCTTGCCGAAAGGCGCCAAATTGGAGAGCGGGAAACCAGCTTTCAAACGAGACCAAGATGGCGCCGATCGGTTCGCGTCGCGCGGAGCTACGGCAGCTTGAAAATGGGGCAAACCTTCGCGCTTGGCGTTCAATTTCGGCTCACCGACGTTTCTAAATTGCCGTTTTTTTCATACCTTGAGTTGGAATTCAGCTAAAATATTTTGTAGAGGCATAGTTGGGACATTAAAGACTTCAATATCGCAATTTTTGAAAATTGCCATTTTTGACCATTTTTCGCGATTTCAAGACCCGCGTCCCCCCTTGGTATTAAGATTTTACGGATAGTGCCCCATATTTTATGGAAAATAAATTTTATTTGCGAAAAACATTTTAAATTCTATACAAAAGCCAAACCGTTGTCGGTGGTACCTTGCGTTGCCACGAGGACTCTCTTTCTTTTTCTATACAGTGAAAGCTCGTTAATTCACAACTCGTTAATTCAAAATTTTGGATAATTCGAAATAGTCATCGTGGTCAAGTCCGCAGTGCGTAGAAGTCTATGCGCGTAACAGCTCGTTAATTCACTTAAAAATTGGCGCCACCACCCATAATTCGAACTGCGCGCTGCCAAGCGCCGCTGTTGAAAACCATCATTGGAAGCTTTCACGGCAGAACGATAGATGGCACAACCATCGGGGCGCCGCTAGGGTGCTGGAACAAGTGCTAACCAGTCTTTCCTGCCGCGACTGCTTCGAGGAACGACGTTTTAGTGTTTTAGCCCTCGTTTTGCACGCCGCTTGCTGTGAGCTTGTGTCCGCGAGATGTGTTCGCGTGGGAAATACTGCGCCAAGACGGTGAAGGAGAAAGTGGCAATTTTACGCCGCGAGGTGGACGAACGGAAGGCCAGCAAAGTGGAAATCGCGAAAAAGCACGGGATTCCACCAAGCACGTTATCGACCTACGTCCGAAATAGGAAGGCCATCAAGGATGCCTACGAAGCCGAAGATTTCGCCGGCAACAGAAAAAAGCTCCGATTAGTCAAGTATCCGGAAATTGAGACCGCTGTGATCACGTGGGTGAAGGAAATGAGAAGTGCAGACATTCCACTGAGCGGCCCAATTATCATGGCGAAGGCGGCCGATTTCGCCCTGCGCATGAATGTGTAAGATTTTGTCGCCTCCGAAGGATGGTTTCACCGCTTTCGAGACAGACATAATCTTGTCTTCCGGGTGTTGTCCGGAGAAGCCAAAGAAGTGGATGCAGAAACTTGTGCCATGTGGCGAAGCGATGCTCTGCAGCAGTACTTAGAAAGCTACTCGGCACAAGATATATTCAATGCTGATGAGACGGCTTTGTTTTATAAGCTCCAGCCCGACAGAACAGTAACATTTAAAGGGGACAGCTGCGCTGGCGGCAAGCGAAGCAAAGAGCGGATTACTGTTCTGGTCGGCGCTAATATGACCGGGACGGAGAAGGTCCCTCTTTTTGTTGTCGGAAAGGCACAGAAGCCTCGGTGTTTCAAGAACATTAGGACACTGCCGACAGATTACGCCGCCAACAGCAAGGCGTGGATGACAGGCGAATTGTTTAAAAATGGCTCCTGAAATTCGATCGGAGGATGGAGCTAGGGAAGCGTCGAGTTCTCCTCATTGTGGATAACTGCTCGGCACACAAAGTCGACGCCGAGCTGAAAGCCACAAGGCTAGTATTTTTGCTCGCCAACACGACTGCGGCCTTGCAACCAATGGATCAGAGGGTGATCAGAAACATTAAATGTTTCTACAGGCGCCACATGATCGAGCGCAAGATTTTGTGCACTGGAAACCAGAAGACCAGCACCATCACATTGCTCACAGCAATGCAGATGTTCGTGCGTGCATGGGAGCAGGTCACGCCGTCCACAATTGCAGACTGCTTCCACCACTGTGGCTTTGCTGCCGGAAGTATGGAAGAAAGTGGCAACGATGGGAGTCCAGAGCCTCTGCCTGCGGCTGTGCGTGCTGTGCTGCAGGACGTTAGTTTTGATGATTACGTTGAAGTAGACAGCGATGCAGCAGTGTGCGGTGCCCGAAGTGATGAGGACATTGTCGCTGAAATTGTTGGGGAGCAATCTGTTCCAGAAGAGGCAGAAGACGAGGACGACGACGAGGAGCAAGAACCCGTGCGTCCGTCCGCGGCAGAAGTTATGGGAGCACTGAATGTCGCCTGCCTTTTCTTCAGCTTTGAAGAGGGGGAAGAAGACTCCCTGCATCACATTCGCGCGCTAGAAGACCGAGTGACTACGGTAGCCCTCAGAGAGAAGAAGCAGAAGATGATAACAGATTGTTTTGCTAAATAAATATTTTTCGTGCCCTCCGGGCATCAAACGCGCCCATTTTTGCTCACTTTCATTAGTTCGAATTTTGGTTAATTCGAACTGGCCTGGCGGCCCCGTGGAATTTGAGTTAACGAGCTATTACTGTATATGTATATTAGGGGTGTGCGAATATTCGAAATTTCGAATACGAATAGAATATGTTCCATATTCGGTTCATATTCATATTCGAAAATTCCCGAATACTCTGCAGCGATCGTATACCGCACCGACTTTCGTAAATTTGATTGTTGCAAAAGCGCAGTATCTGGGCAGATTATCTGAATATAGAGTTTAATGTTCCAGGAAAACAATATAAAGGCCCTATTCACTTTCTTCTCCATCGTTTATTGCGTGGACCGATCGCATTCCGATGCCGCTAGGCTTGACCTCGTCAGCAAATCCACAAGTGTGCTTTCCCACATACCACATGTGCTTCGATCAAGATGGGGGACCACCCGCTTTTATTTATTTATTTATACACAGTACCTACAGCGCCCTCATTGGGGCATTATTGTAAGGGGAATTGCAACGCGAAAGCGCGTTTATTTTTTTTTCCTTCCGTAATATGTTATATAATTAGTGCCCACACCCATGGCATTCGTTTTGTCACCTTAACTCTCTGAGCGTGACCACCGCCATCTTGTTTAGGTGAACTACGCTATGCGGGAAAGCCTACTTGCAGAATTTCGCGTAAGGCTCCCGAAGGGGCGAGTCGAGATGTCACAACAGGGCAAGCGATCCTGTGAAAATCCCGCCTATTGCATGGTGCACTGTAACCAATGCACCTCTTAAGTGGGTGTAACGGCAGGCTCAACGTTCGGAGGGCCCCTGTCACTACGTCAAAAAAATAACCTGGCCGCGTAGTTTTGGTTTCTGAGCTTCACCACTCGCCCGTAGCAATGAAAACTGTCGGCCCGCGCATTCGCCAGTAGTTTAATCTCAGCACCGTGCCGCTTTCAGTGGCATTGCTGGCCATTTTATTACCTCTTTAGAAGCAGTCTCGCCATTCCTGCATCAATATGTGCATTCCCATCTCGCTTACGTTTGCGATGTCTTCCAGCACGCCGAAACTCTGTGCTCGTCATGGGATTACAGGTGCTTGCACGACAGAGCCGCCTCATAAAACTACTGCATTTTCGGTAGTTTTTTTTTCCGGGGACGCGGGGCATTTTATATATCTACCTTCCAATAACCAGGGCAGTTCTGTCGGTTCTTCGAACTGCGAATTATTGAGCTTTTACTAGCCATCATGTTATTTTTGTTTCCAGTCTTGTCATGTTATGGGTCTCATTTTGCCTGACCACATTACAAATTGGATACTATTATGCTGTCCAGTTAAGTAGTACACATTTCTGCACACATCATGTTTTTTTTATATGGTGCTCAGGCAGTCTAGTTTTGTTTATTTCAGTTGCAAAGGCCATACACTATTTTGAAAAGAGTATAAGCAACAATGTTGCAACAATGTTTGCTTGTTTATCTTTTCTGAATTTACTTTTTGTTCTGACCAGATATTCGATTCGATATTCGAAGCCATTTTTTCTTCATATTCGTATTCGGAAATTTCAATATTGGCGCACACCTAATATATATATACGCACGCACGCACGCACACACACACACACACACACACACACACACACACAGAGAGAGAGAGAGAGTGTGGAACCTCGTTCTTCATATGTTTTTCACCGGACTGCAAAAAAAAACGTAACAGCCGGGAAAACACAACAGTGAGGAAATGTCCGAAAATGAATGAAAACAGTGCAGCTTTGCCTTGAAACAATTTATTTCGACATCAAGTGAGCTTAGGTCTGAAAAAAAATCGAGAATGGTCGATTGCCGTTTTTTCCACTTGCTGGAAAACACCACGCGTTTCTCGATGGCCTGGAAAGCCGCATTGCTCTCAGCGGCGCTTTGAGGTGCGACGTACCTGCGGAGGAGGTCCAGAGCCGCGACGGCTTCTCCAAAACTCGGATCCGCCAACTCCCCGGAATCATGCGGCTCGTGCTCCTCGTCGTCATCACAGTCTGAGGCTTCACTCGCGATCGAGTCTGCAACGATCTCGGCGATACTCTTACACTCAGACGTCACGACAGCAGCATCCACGGCGACGTAGTTGTCATACGTGACTCCCGTGGCACCCAGCGCATTCAAAGCTTCACTCAGCTCTTGATCATGAGAGGCTGCTTCCGTCTCTCCAGCTTCCGTGGCAGTTTCCTCTCCGCCGTCCATGCGAAAGCCACACCGCGCGAAGCAGTGCTGTGCAGTTGACGCGCTCACTGCAGTCCACGCTGAAGCGACGTAATGCATAGCGTCCAGTATTGAAACGATAGTAGGCTGCTGTCCGCGATCAATACGCGCCAAACAGCGCTTTAGGATGGACTTCCTGTACGAGTGCTTTAAGTTCTTTATGATGCCGGCATCCAACAGCTGCAAGTGGCTTGTAGTGTTTGCATGAAAAAAAAAAACAAGCTTAACGTTCCGAAGAAACGATGGGTCTCTCGGGTGGGCAGCACAATTGTCCAGAAAAAGGACAACACTCCTGCACTGGGAGCCCATCTTGTTGCCGAAGTAACGAAGAAAATCTTCGAACAAAGAACCCGTCATCCATGCACGACTGTTGCTTCTATAGTGACATGGCAGCAGGCGAATGTTCTTTAAGCACCGTGGGTTTCGGTATTTTCCGATTACCCATGGCTTCAGCTTGTCCGAGCCATCCATGTTGCAGCAAAGGAGCACCGTCAATCGTTCTTTGCTGCATTTGCCTTCGTGGCATGCTTCGCTCTTCAGGCTTAACAACTTGGATGGCTGCACCCGAAAGAAAAGACCTGTTTCGTCGGCATTGTAAATGTCACGAGGCTCATACCCTTCAATTATGGCGGATAGTGTGGCCTTCCAATCGTCGACTGTTTCCAAGTTTACACTTGCTGCTTCCCCGGATACCATCTTATACGCGACGCCGTGCCTCTTCCGGAAACGGTCGATCCAGCCATTTGACGCCGCAAAGTCACTGATGCCCAGTCGGTCGGCTATTTCCATCGCCTTTTCGCGCAAAACGCTGCCGTCGAAGTTAACACCGGCAGCGCGAGCTTGTTTAAACCAAGTAAGAAGCGACTCGTCGAGGTTTCCATACTTGGCGCCACGAGCCTGCTTAGCTTTCGGGCCCAAGAGCGCGGCATTCCCTTGTATCTCGGCATGCTTCGAGACGATGCTGTTAAGCGTCGACGGTGGCAGACCAAGATCCTTGGCGATGTTGACTCTTTTCTGCGCTGGCTGCCTGTCGACTGCGTTGAGAACATCCAGCTTTTCCTCGAGGGAAAGCGCCTTGCGCTTGCGCGACGCCATCAAAGGACGACAAATCGCTCGCGGTGTTAGTGAGGCCCGACGAGGCGTAGGCAGTGTAGGTGTTGACGGGAGGACACGGACGACTTGGATGGGTTGAACCGCACAAACAAGAAAGACTGGATTAGTGAGGCCTGACGAGGCGTAGGCAGCGTAGCTGTTGACGGAAGGACACGGACGACTCGGACGGGTTGAACCGCTCAAACAAAGACTTTGGCTGACGAGGCAGTGGCCATCTAGTGGCAATCTCTCCAACTCGCGTGCGGCTTTTTGTGGCCTCCGAGATTACCCACGCGCGTTCAAGGGGACGATCTCGGAGGCCATGGTCTTGTAGCCAATTCCGTAGCCAAGCCTGGCCAAGGCTCGTCAAAATGGCGGTTGGCGCGCGTTGCCCGGCCGGGTTCGAGGTGCCAGGTTGCGACGTATCATGCGGGAACGTTTTCACATCTACAACGTAACAGCGGGGTACCCAATACATTGGATCCTATGGGAGCTATGTTGGGACCGGACGAAAACGACGTAACAGCGGGGAAAACGCAGCAGTGAGGAACGTAACAGCGGGGTTCTACTGTATGTATACTTAGGTTGAGGTGAACAAGTGAGCCTCGCACGCACCATTTATATATCGTGGGTTATGTAATAAAGAGTCGTTAATTTGACCCAACTATATAAGCATTTGTTCCTATTCCTCAACACCCGCTAATTCAGATAATCCGGACTACCGTCAGAGTCCCGTCAAATGCCCGTGCACAGTTTATTCAGACGCCCAGGCACTGGTATGACCTGTACGACAAATCGATCACCATAATATTAGTCCCCAGGCGTGAACTGCATGCTACATAGCTTCTGGCGCTCCTCAGACATGCGCGCAACTACAGGTGTTTTGACGAATGGCACGCCCCCGCCCTTAGGCTAGCCGATAAAGTGCCTGGCCGCGTAGTTTCGTTTTTGGAGCTTTGTTGCCAGCACGGAGCGGTGGCAGCCCTCGGAAGCCCCTCAGCGCTTGTCAGTCAGCCAGTCAAGCTATACGCCGTATAGAAGGATGATTGCGTCGTTGTGGACATTTTTTGTTTGTTTGTTTGCTTGTTTATTGAAGGCGTCTAATTTCCGCCCCGGCAAGGCTCTGAAACCATAGCGCGCATTCCTTGATTCTGGCCACATGATACTTCCGTTCTTCCAGCGCACTGAAATTCCACGCTCTGCACGTGCCATTCACCGTTTTTTGTGTTTACTAGCGTGTGATGCCACGCTAGCATGTCGTACACTGAGAAAAGTGATGCAATGCGACGTTTTGCTTTAAGAAAAAGTGTGTGCTGGCTACCGTCCCCCTTGGTTGTGAAGGTTCTTCGAATTTGAATGCCTTCAGGCTGGCAGGTATGTGATGGGCAAGCACCTTAATAGCTACACGGCTGGGAGTTTGCCGTCGAACATGGCAAGCGTGCAGCGGACAGGAATTTCGACATGGCGAGATGTGCATCGACGACGGTGCAGCCAAAAGGATGCATTGAGGAACACAAGCTGCAAAAAGCATGCTTTCCGAGGCAAGCCGTGCAAGTTTCCCCGAACTGGAAGCTGCTCTGTGTGATGGAAGTGCGGAACAACGGTTATGCGTTGACAGGGGACATATTGCGTGACTTCTTGAGATGAGTGTGCACCAGAGCACAGCACCAACTCGAAGTTGGAAGACTTCACGAGTGCCGCTCATTCTCCGATTTGTGTGTTTTTACTAGAGGTGTGCGAATATTCGAGATGTCGAATACGAATCGAATTTTTCATATTTGGTTCATATTTGTATTCAGGAAATGATATTCGTGAATTTCCGAACATTCGAAAATTCCCGAATACTTTTGTAAACTTGATTGTGGCTAAAGCGCAATGTCTGGGCAAATTATCTGAATATAGAGTTTAAAGTTCCAGGAAAACGATATAAAGTCCCTGTTTTTTTTCTTCTCCATCGTTTATCGCATGGACTGATCGCATTCCGATGCCGCTAGACTTGACCTTGTGCGCAATTCCGCTAGTGGGCTATCCCACATACCACATGTGTTGCGAACAAGATGGGGGACGACCCACTTCTAACAATTGCAACGCAAAAGCGCGTTTATTTTTTATCCTTCCGTAATATGTTATATAATTAATGCCCACACCCATGGCATTCGTTCTGTCACCTTAACTCTGAGCATGACCACCGCCATCTTGTTTAGGTGAACTACGCTATGCGGGAAAGCCTACTTGCGGAATTTCGCTTGAGGCTCCCGAAGGGGCGAGTCGAGATGTCACAACAGGGCAAGCGATCCTGTAAAAATACCGCGTATTGCATGGTGCACTGTAACCCATGCACCTCTTAAGTGGGTGTAACGGCAGGCATCACAACATTCGGAGGGCCCCTGTCACTAGGTCAAAAAAATAACCTGGCAGCGTAGTCTTGGTTTCTGAGCTTCGCCACTCGCCCGTAGCAATGAAAACTGTCGGCCCGCGCATTTGCCAGTAGCCCAATATCAGCACCGTGCCGTTTTCAGACGCTGACTGACTCGTCGCTGGTCATTTTTTTTTCCTGCTTAGAAGCAGTCTCGCCATTCCGACGCCAATGTGCGTTCCCATCTCGGTTACGTTCGCGATGTCTTCCAGCACGCCGAAACTTGGTGCTCGTCACGGGGTTACAGGTGTTCGCACTATAGAGCCGCCTCATAAGGCTACCGCATTTTCGGTAGTTTATTTTTTTTTTGGTAACCGCGGGGCGTTTTATAAATCGACCTTCAAATAACCCAGGCATTTTTGTCGGTTCTCTGATCTCCGAATTAATGAGGTCTTACTATCCATCATGTTATTTTTGTTTCCAGTCTTGTCATGTTATGGATTTCATTTTGCATGACCACATTACAGGTTGGATACTGTTATGCTGTTCAATTAAGTAGTGTACATTTCTGTGCACATCTTGGTTTTTTTTAATATTGTGCTCAGGCAGTCTAGTTTTGTTTATTTCAGTTGCAAAAGCCATACACTATTTTGAAAAAATGATGAGCAACAATGTTTGCTTGTTTAGCTTTTCTGAATTTATTTTTTGTGCTGACCAGATATTCGATATTCGAAGCCATTTTTTCTTCATATTCGTATTCGATTCGTATTTGAAAATTTCAATATTCGCACACCCCTAGTTTTTACTTACCGTATATAAACGTGTGTAAGGGCTGCACTTTTTTTTTCCAGATTTGAGGGCCAATTTTTGGGGTGCGGCCGATACACGTGATTTGCGGGGAAAAAATTTTTTTTTTCAAGTAGAAACACACCAATCAGGAAGTCGGCGGAATTTATTCTGCGCTCAATCTCCACTCGCGGTGTATTCCGACTCCGAGATGGTGCTGTGCTCCTGTGCACGCTCATCCCACAAAATGTTGCGCAGCACGTCCGCTGTCAACGCGTAGCCGTAGTTCCGCGCTTCCATCGCTTAGCAGAGCAGCTCTTCTTCCAGGTCGGGAAACTTGCACGGCTTGCCTCGGAAAGCGCGCTTCTTGCAGCATGTGTTCCTCAGTGCATCCTCTTGGTTGCACCATCGTCGAACGCACTTCTCAGCCACGTCGAATTTCCTGCCTGCCACGCGCTTGCCGTGCTCGAGAGCAAACTTCCAGCCGTGTAGCAAATTAAGGTGTTTCCCCATCGTTATAAAACTACTAAAACTGCAACGCTTGGCGGCAGCATGCGGAAGCCACAACTGCGATGAGCCATAGCCACCACAACTCTCGTGCCTTTGACAGCCACAAAACGCTGGAGCTGGTGATACTAATGCCGATATGGACAGCAGAAGCTCGCGGCAGAGGAAAAAGTTGACGATGATGATCATGAGTCGCGGCCTCTGGCGCCATCCATGGGCAGCACCTGGAAGCTCCTGTGGGCATGCGTCGCCTCTGCGATCAAGCACGCAGTTGCTCACAACCAGAGCTAATTGCGGAGGCCAAGGTGCATTTCGAAGGCTACTCCCACGTGGGTCGTGGGTCATGTGGAAAGTTTGGGTGCGGCCCTTAGAGGGATACTATGTTTTGCTGGTATTTCCTTCTGGAAAACAGGGTGCGGCCCATACATGGGTGTGGCCTTTACATGCGTTTATACTCCAATTTTTTTTCACATATTTCGTATATTGGTTAAAACGGACTGCACCTCGAAAATTGGCTCTGGAGTCTGGAAAAAAAAGTGCAGCCCTCACAGGTGTTTATACAGTACTTTCTTTTCCTCCTGACAGCAGCGTCATACCGAAAATAAGTGAGACTGTAGGCTACTCTCAAGCACACCCCACGGTCATCTTGTTGCACAGTTTTACAGCGCTGGCATTGGTAGCAGGTGTCTAAGCCCGTGCAGCCAACCCGGCTCTGCGCGCGAAAAAGCGGCCAGGAATAGTCCTGTTAGAAGCGCCACTTGCAGGAGTTCAGTGAGCCTTTCGATCAGGCATAGGCAGTATCGAAGATACATGTACCTTTAATGTAAACTCTCTCTTGAGTGAACTTCAAAGGACCCACAGTTCACTTAACCGAAAGTTAAGCCGCTGAACTTGGCAGAGCGCCAAGACGTTGTTTGCTGTAAGCTAAGGCTTAAATATTCGCATTACACACTTGTCACCATCGTGTGTGTTTTTTTAACCTCTCATAAAAAACGCATGCTAATCTTCAGGGCTGGTGTTCAGCGTGTTCTTGATACCTCGATGCGATTGGCCAGCGCCGCCGGCTACCTTATAATTGCCGGATTGCGTCAAAGTGAATGAGGGCAAACACCAGCGGCGCGACTGACCGCGTGCGTTTGTTGATGACTGTAAAACGGACGGAGATATATGAAATCTCGACCCTTCCAAAAAATCTGTTGAAACTTTTTTTTTTTCTCGCGTAATGAACCCTCCTCCCAAACTGATGCAAAACTTTTCTGAAAAAAAAAAGTGGGTTCATTACGCGAGTGTATATGGTATGTGCCCCCTTGCCCACAAATGTACAATACTTAAACGGGGTGATCTGAAGGGCGTGCCATTTTATTCCATGCACATTTTTTTGCATTGGAAGACACTGACGAGAACCTAACTGAATGAAATTAGGCATGTGCGAATACAGTTCAGTCCACTTATAACAATATTCAAGTGCCACGAAAATTCCATTGTTATAACTGATAATTGTTATAATTGGGTTGCACAAAAAAGAACATAACAACTGCAAAGAGGGTCATGGACGGTGACATGCCAGCTCCGCCGAGGCATCGTTTTGGCGGCCCCGAAAGGGACAGTCTAAAAAATACGAGAAGGTTGCCGCAGCCAGCCACCTCTCAGCTTGAGAAATCTTGAAGAAACGCTGGGGTGAAATCGCCACAAGCATCTCGCAACGTACTTCTCACTGGCTTGCACGAGAAAACCCCATGTCCGTGAGCCTTGCTTGTCTCACGCGAAGCTTGCCGACATCGTTCTCCATGGTCTCTCTTTGAAGCGCTGTATCTAGCCGCCACCTGGCTGGAAGTCCACACTGTTAATCAGCAGGGCAAACTGCTTCGCCTTTGTGGCCAGAATCGGCCTGGTGGTAGGCAAGTTCTGGGCACGGGCACCAAGAAACCACTCGTAGATGGCCTCCTCCACCTCCTTATAGGCACCTTGTCGAACGCATTTGCGCCCACTGTCAAGTGAGCACTTCTCTTTGTCGAACTTCTCAGCGGAGCGGAGGATCGTCGAGACCGTCGGTTGCAATAGTGCGTACTTCTTAACCAAGTCACACATTATCTTACCGTCTTTGTAGTCCTTCACAATACTACACTTATGCCTCTAAATCGATAGCCGTGCGCTTTCTTTTCACCGGCAATGTCGTTCGATAATCAGCAGGCTGATCAGCCATCTTCCATTTCGGCGGCAATTCAAACGAGATGGAAAAACCACGTGGCCAAGAACGACTTCGACGCAATCAACTAACACAAACAACCAAATCCGTTGGCAGAACTCCGCAGAATGAGGGGCAAGTGAGCAGATCAGAGCTGTTGGCGTATTGGAGAGGTCGATTCATGTTTCGAGGGTGGCGCCGCGTAGAGCTATGGGCGCAGCCCATTTACCGTATAAACGCGTGTAAGGGCCGCACTTTTTTTCCCAGATTCGGGGGGCAAATTTCGGGGTGCGGCCCATACACGCGATTTTCGAAAAAAAAAAAAAAAATTTTTCAAGTGAAAGCAAACCAATCTGGAATGCGCGGTATTTATTTACCGTTCAGGCATAACTCACGGAGTCTTCAGACTCCGAGCTGGTGCTCTGTTCAGGTAAATGTTCAGCCCACAGAAAGTAGTCTTCGGTCCCGTCTAAACTGTTTGAAATTCCGGTCACTTTGAAACTCCGGGTTACAATGTCGGTCGACACGGAATTCCACGCGGACAAAATCCATCCAAGCACAGTCGCGAGCGGGGCCCTCTTAAGCCGCCCTGTCGGCGTCTCGTCGTGATTGCCATTGGCCATCCATTCCGAATACTGCCTTCGAAATTCAACCTTAAAAGGCCGATTGACGCTTAGATCCAGGGGTTGCAGCATGCCGGTGAGGCCGCCTGGTATCACGGCCATATCTGTGCGGATACCGCGCAGGCGTTCCTTAACCCTACCCGTCAAGTGACCGCGGAAGCTGTCCTAGACAAGGAGCGATCGTCGGGCCAGCATGGCGCCTGGGCGCTTCTCCCAAACGCTTTTTACCCAGTCGAGCACAAGCTCATCGTCCATCCAGCCCTTTTCTTGGGCGCGAACTACAATTCCCTTGGGGAAAACGCCTTTAGGAATAGTTTTTCTTTTCAGGATAACATAGGGGGGCAGCTTCCTCCCGTCCGCGGTGACGCACAACATAACGGTACACCGTTGGCGCTCCGCGCCGGTTGTCCGCACGAAAACACTCTTCTTTCCTTTCAGTTTAACTGTGCAGCTTTCGGTACAGTCGAACCACACGGGGGTCTGGTAGGCGTTCGCTATCTGCGAAAATATATAGTTGTGCTCACGACGCAGACCGATGACATACTTCCGAAAGCTGAGCACCTTGTCGGTGTAGTCGGGGGGCAGCCGCTGGCACGGCGTGGTCCTTCGCCGAAATGATAGGCCCTTCCTCTTCAGAAATCTTCGTACCCAGCCGGCACTAGCCTTGAAGTCCTCGTGTGGTATGCTTTTAGCACGCGCCAAGGCTTGTGCCTTCATGTGCAGCATGTCCGTTGTCAACGCGTAGCCGTTGGTCCGCACTTCCATTGAATAGCATAGCAGCTCTTCTTCTAGGTCAGGAAATTTGCATGGCTTGCCTCGGAAAGCGCGCTTTTTGGAGCTGGTATTCTTCAACGCATCCCTTTGTCCGCACCACCGTCGGACACGCTTCTCGTCCACGTCAAATTTTCTGCCCACGGCACGCTTGCCGTGTTCGAGAGCGAACTCCACTACTTTCAGTTTAAAGCCCACCGTGTAGCTGTTGAGGTGCTTGCCCATCGTGCAGCAGTGACAATGCTCGGAGGCAGTTCATGAAAAAGTGAAGAACGACAGCGCACGAGAGCAACAACTATGCCGAGCGACCACGCTAACACAACCACCAAAAAACGCATGCTTTGACAGCCAGAACAGAACAAAGTTAGACCTGGCGATACCGATGCCGATACGGATAGCGGAAGTACAGTAGCAGAAGCTCGCGGCAGAAGAAAAGATGATGATGATGACCGGCAGCCTCGGGCGCCATCCATGGGCGGCACCTCGAAGCTCCTGTGCGCATGTATTTCGAAGGCTATTCTTGCGTGTTTCCTGGAAAGTTTGGGTGCGGCCCTTACACGGATTTTTTTTTTTAAATATTTCTTTTGGGAATACGGGGTGCGGCCCTTACACGCGTTTATACGGTATGTTCGGAGGGGTGGAAGAGCAGCGGGAGTGAGGCTCGAGGCTGGCGATGCGGAGAAGGCTGGAAAACAGGTTCTATTGTTCGAGCGCGCGGCGGGGAGGGTGCAGCGGATGGAATTTCTTTTTTTTTTTTCAAGGATTTCGCATTTTACTACCTTTTGGCACAAGCACTCAGGAGCCAGACTTCATTGTTATAACCGATAATGCGGCATGGGGGCATTGTAGTAAGCGGGTTATTTTAGCATAGAAAAAGTACAAAAGTGGACGGTGCAGCAGCTTTTCGTTGTTGTAACCGATATATTGTTAATACCGGTATGGTTATATGTGGGCTCGACTGTAGTGGCTTTTGGTTCGAAGCGAATACAGGCGAACCTCAGTATAAGAAGCATCTTTTTGCTAAATTCACGAAATAACGCATTTTTCGTTTCTTAATCACTGTCCCATTGATGAAAGTCATGTATTCTTTTTCGCGATTTGACAGTCATTTTATACTGCACTTTCGAAATCCTCCCACATCTCATCTATGTATCAGGATCTTCCTTCACAAGAGTATGAAAATAAAAATTTAGCTGAGGCAGACCGTGATTTGCGTGCACCCTTTTATGCAGTGTTGTAGACGTTACCGAAAAAAGTAACTAAATACGTTACTCATTAAACGAAGAAAAAATAAACGCGTTACCACCCGACGTTACCTACAAAAAAAAAGGTAACGCGTTAGCGCTACCGTTACCGAAAAAAAAGTACCGCACGTTACTTTGCTGTTACTTCATGGCCATAAATTTTTATTTTGTGCGTCTTCGCCTCAAGAACTCAAGATAAAATTTTATAAAGCTCATATTTCACGTGAAACTTCTAGCCCAAACAACGATTTTACGCAAAATCCTGATTTAACGAGAATACTTTGAACAAATGTGCAGTGTAGAGTGGTTTATTGGCACAATGGAAGCGCCGGCTACGAAGACCTTGGCACAGGCAATCTACGAGGCAGAGAGCCGAGAGACCAGACACAAGCGGCAGTGTTCCATCCAGCACGAGCATCCAACCGGCGGCGCGAGCGCTTCGTCGTCGTTGGCTTCGGGGCTGGTTCATCTTCTTCATTCCAAGTGCCCCGGCGGAAAGAGGGAGCTATCCTGGCGACTCAAGGAGAGGAGACTACGAGGGGGCTATAATACGGCTTCAAGCGGCTGACGTGAACGACGTCGCGGCCACGGCGGCGATGGTCCGAAGAAGGTGTCACCGGTTCGATAATGTAGTTGACCGGTGACGTACGCTCCAAGATGCGGTAAGGGCCGATGTGCTTGGCCGAAAATTTGGACGCATTCGGAACAGAGAGCCAGACCAGTGAGCCAGTGGAGAAGTGAACCGCGGGCGTGTCTTGATCGGAAGCATGGGTACGGAGACCTTGACGTTCGGCGGTGAAGGAGCGAGCCAACTGGCGGCACTGCTCAGCATGGCGGGTGATGTTAGAGAGGGAAGCATATTCCGAGCTGTCGGGGTTGTAGGGAAGGATTGTATCCAACATACAAGAAGGTTCGCGTCCGAATAAAAGAATGGGGAAAAGCCGGTGGTTGCTTGAGAGGCGGTGTTATATGCATAGGTGACGAACAGAAGAACCTGATCCCAATTGGAGCTGTCGGAGTGAATATACATGGCGATCATGTCCCCAAGAGTACGGTTGAAGCGTTCGGTGAGGCCGTTGGTTTGAGGGTGGTAAGCAGTAGTGGTGCGGTGGACTGTGTGGCACGCAGCGACAAGCTCGTGAAGAACTTCAGACAAGAAAACACGGCCGCGGTCACTGAGAAGTTCGCGAGGAGCGCCGTGACGCAGGACAAAGTGATGAAGAAGGAAGAAGGCTACATCGCGAGCAGTAGCCGCAGGTAGGGCAGCGGTCTCAGCATACCGAGTGAGGTCGTGAAGGGAAGTGGCCCATATAGGTCGATGCCCACACGATCAAAAGGGTGAGCCGGACACGGTATTGGCTGTAACGGGGCAGTCGAAGGGCGAGGTGTCGACTTCCGCTGCTGACAGGCCGTGCAGGAGCGAACGTAGCGACGAACGAAGTTGTACATGCCCCGCCAATAGTACCTCTGGCGTAGTCGCTCGTACGTTTTCAGCGAGCCAGCGTGAGCGCTCTGAGGATTGGCATGGTGGTGTTCACAAATCTCAGTGCGGAGATGTCGGGGAATCACGAGAAGCCACTTGCGGCCATCTGGACGATAGTTGCGCCGGTACAGAAGACTGTCGCGAAGGGCAAAATGGGAAGCCTGGCGACGAAGTGCTCGAGGGAAGGAGGCCGTAGAGGGTGCACGAAGTACGTCGAGCAACGCTGAAATCCATGGATCTTGGCGTTGTTGATGGGGCATGTCCATGGTAGTGAGCGCTGCGAGTAGGGATGCAGATATTGGCGAAGAGGGCGCAGGAGAGGGCAGCGGGGAGCGGGACAAGGCGTCGGCATCGGAGTGCTTGCGGCCTGATCGGTAAACTACGGTGATATCGAATTCCTTAAGACGGAGGGCCCAGCGGCCTAGGCGCCCTGAGGGATCTTTGAGTGAAGCCACCAGCACAAAGCGTGATGATCGGTGACGACGGTGAACGGGCGGCCATATAAGTATGGGCGGAATTTTGTTAGAGCCCACACTACGGCGAGACACTCCTTTTCCGTTACGGTGTAGTTCGACTCAGCCTTGAGCTTAGCAATGTTATAGTGCCCTAAATTTGCCTGTAGTGCTAGCTACATGTGATGGCTTCTAACCCTGCGGCACATGGTGAAGCCATTTCTGAATGTGACATTAAACACAAATTGACAGTTCATCATCAATTCTAACTTCGCAAAGAAAACATTGCCTAACTCTCAACAAATTCTCAGTAATTCTGAAAGATGTGATGCTCCAAAATGCTGGGCATGTTTCCACTCTGTAGAGTTGTGGGTGTGAGTGGATTTGGAAGGGGAAGTAGGTGAAGGCAAGTGTGTGAATGCGTGTTCGTGCAGGTGTTCTGTGCTTTATGGCTATTTATCGTCAAGGGCAGGTGTTTTCTGGCTAGCATGCGAGCCGCAACATGATCGTCGAGAGCACCTGTACATTTTTGATTACCGTATTTATTCGAATCTAGGCCGATAGTTTTTTCAAAAAAAACGAGATGTAGAACTCTTATGTCGGCTTAGATTCGAGGATTTCGTTTCGAGGTTTCGTATTCGTAAAATACGAATAAATGTAGCACGCAGGTGGCGCCCCCACAAAACGCCAACGAAAGACAGCACTGTAGCCATTGCTATCCGTAGCCGTTGCTATCCGTAGCCGATACTGATCAAAGCACACATGGGCTGCGTTCCAATACTCTAGACGTCTAACAAGATGTCTAGTATGACGTCTAGGAAGCAGTCTACATGTCCATGTATTGGAACTTGTCTACTGCTCACGCCGCCTCGCGGCATAATAATGTAACTAAAGCTTATGAACAGTTGTACTACTATTTTTCACAAACTGAGGAATAACAATAATTAAATTTAATTAAATAATTTAATTAATTAAATAAATAATTTTCAACAAGTTTACACATTTCTGCAATGACTTTGCGCGTAAACCGGACTGGTGGATGTGCCTATCGGTCAGTCTACTTGTAGCAGACGGGGCCGCTCTCCGAAGACGACGCTAAAGTGATATGGAATTATTCTTTTATTATTGATGCTAAACTGTACATGCTCCTCGAACGTGCTCGTCCAGACGGTCCTGTAAACATAAGAAAGAATACGAAAGACTGTAATCAATATGCGCAAAATGCGATACGGCTAATATACACTGCAACAGGAAAACACATACGTGACATTAAACCTGCTGTCTGCCGTACGTGGCACTCGGAGACAGCGAGAGATCTAAATACAGCAGCGATCTTATCCTGCAAAGACTAAAATCAATTCGCAACATGCCGGTGTATTTGTTCTGAGAGTGTAGAGATAAAAAGGAATGCACGCGAAAGAGTTGATGCAACTAATACAGCAACAGAAAACATTTGTTAACCGTCACGCCAGCCGTCTTAATGCCCGTCGAGGAAACCAACGACAGCGACGAGTATTCTCTAAAATCAAGGTGCTAATTAAGATCCGGCATCGTCAGATGCCGGATCACGTAAACAGACATACAGCGTCCACTGCTTTAGCAAAGCTCTCAACTGCACGATTTTGTCCTGCGTGATTCACTGCTAGGAATCGCACGTCCACGAAGATTAATTAGCCACTAGTTTGCGTACAAAATAACATAATGGATTCACTCACATTTTTCCTTTCCTATACTCCGTGTACAGTCCGACGCCCGCAAGAGCACGACTCGCTCATCCGCGTACATCAGCTCCGCCATCTTTAGACAGCAAGTTAGCCTGCATCGATGTGGACTTCGGCGAAGCAGTCTTATGAGACTGCTTCGCCGAGAATTGGAACGCGTCCCAAGATGGCGGCTGTCCGGCTAGACGTCTAAGTAGCCGTCTACTTGGGAGTATTGGAACGCAGCCATGAGCACTGGCTGCCATTTTGGCCTTTTTCTGTTCTCGTGCGGTGGCGTGAGCACATTCGCAGCAGTGAAGTTTTCGTGCGTAGTTTTTATCACCAACACCATGGCACCAAACAGGCGGTGCCATTATAGTGCCGCCTTCAAGCGGAAAGTTATAGTCGCTGCAGAGCAGTTGTCAAATCTTCAAGCCGGGCGGGACTTCGGCGTGGATGAGAAGAATGTTCGCCGTTGGAGGGGGCAGCGTAACGAAATTTTTGCTTGCGCGGCAACGAGAACGGCTTTCACGGGCCCCAAGAAAGGCCGCCATCCAGAAGTGGAGGTAGCTCTGGCCGAGTTTGTGGAGACGCAGAGGTCAGCGGCACTTCCAGTGACCACGGAAGTGCTGCAAGCCAAAGCAAGAGAGCTGGCGAGAGAGCGAGGCGTCCCCCGGGAACTGTTTAAAGCCAGCCGGGGCTGGTTGCAGAAGTTCATGAAGCGCTTTGGCTTCAGCCTCCGACGTCGCACGTCCATTTGCAAAAGCTGCCGGGCGACTTCGAAGAGAAGCTGATCTCATTTCAGCGATTCGTAATAAGGAAGAGGATGGAGCACGGCTACGCCGTAGGACAAATGGGAAACGCTGACCAGACGCCGGTATGGTTTGACATGCCAGTGGCGTGCACCGTGAACGAAAAACGTGCCAAGGAAGTGAAAGTGCGCTCGGCCGGATACGAAAAGCAGCGCATGACTGTAATGCTGGCCTGCACGGCGGATGGCCACAAGCTGCCGGCGTATATAATTTTTAAGAGGAAGACTCTACCAGCTCGGGAAGTGTTTCCAAGAAATGTGATCGTCCGCGCCAACGAAAATGGATGGATGGCGAGCGATATGGTTGAGCAGTGGATCAGAATGGTTTGGCAGCGGCGTCCAGGGGCCCTCTTGGCCAAACGTTCCCTCCTCGTCCTGGACTCTTACCGTGGACACCTCTCTGACGGCGTAAAAGCTGCGCTTTCCGAAGCCGGTACCGACGTCGCCATCATACCCGGCGGCATGACAGGCCAGCTGCAGCCTCTTGATGTGTGCCTCAATAAGCCTTTCAAGGATCGGCTGCGCAAGTACTACGTGGACTGGCTTAGTGAAGAGCGGCGCGAGCTTACACCAACAGGCCGAATAAAGCGCGCCTCACTGGGAGTTGTAGCCACTTGGATAGCTGCAGCCTGGGATGACATCCCAGAAAGCTTGGTTGCACGCTCATTCCGCAAGTGCTGCATCTCTAATGCACTTGATGGCAGTGAAGATAGTGCACTGTTCGAGGAGGCCAGCGATAAAGAAGTCAGCGATGATGATGACGAATGAGCGGGGGCTGATCCCGGGCTGGCGTTGCATATGTCTCCTCGCCCAACGCCGCCTCTCCTCCTCCTCTTCTCTCAAAGCTCCTTTGGCAGCTTTTTTTTTTTTGAACGGTCCCTCTCGGGGCCATCAATCACGCTTCGGCAGAGCATGCAGGCACGATGCTTCCCGCTGTGTCTCACTCGAGTTCCTCTCTCTACACCAAGTCGCCTATGCGCAGACACATGGTGCAGTCGTTTCGCGCCACGCACTTTCACGTGCGCGGCGACGTAAGAACAGTCGTGTCGCGTCATAAAAATAATTGTGATAATGAGGTATAAACAGTGTTGTTTTTTCGGCCGGCCTACAATCGAGGCAAGTTTTTTTTTTTTCTGTGGCCTTCAACTTTCGGGTCTCGGCTTAGAATCGTGGCCGGCCTAGATTCGAGTAAATACGGTATTTGCAACATCACTTTAGGTGATCTGCGCTTGTTCTTCTAAATAAGGGGCGAAGTGGGTCACAACTGGAACAAAAAGTAACTATAGTCGGGTACAACTTAAGAAGGCAGCGGCATTTGCCCCTCAAAGGCGGATGCACACGAGCCTCCGCCAATAGGCGCGCACTTCAGGTGACATCATGAGCCGGACGGCCGGTGACCCCGCCGACGGAGAACATGCCTAACATGGCTGCCCTCGCTTCGAACTGGGCCGAGTCACGTCAGCTGTGTGCGTCTCCCTTCGTCAGAGTGAATTCGAATTGTTTGTGGGCGTCTGTCATGTCGGAAATATTATTGCAAGCTTATGATGCACAACTTGTGCCGTGTGCGTTTGTTCTGAGCCGTGAGGCGATAAAAAAAAGGTTACAGCGAACATCGGTGACTGCGCTTCGTCTGGAAACAGGATCCCGCAGCAGCACACCGCTGCAAACAAACATAGTGCGTGTTTGTTCTATGGTGTTTTGTTTTGCTCCTAAGTGAAGTTACGACGAGGAGAATTTGCCAAAGTCTGGTACCTACTGTGGGCGGCGGGTGTGTTTGTGTACTGTGCCCCTGCGTTTCACATCGGACGTGGCGAAGTGATGGAGCAAAACCATTCTCAGGATGAATGAGAAAAGCGTGCGCGAATGAAACCAACCTACGAGTTCCTCAACCGAAAAGATTTGCGGAAGCAACCTCCAACCTAAAGATTTGTAGCTGCCAGCTCAGCGCGCAAACGATCGATCGTTGGCAGCGGTATGATAAAATAGCCGAGTGTCTAGCAGGGCGTCGTTCGAGAGTTGTGTAGCGCAGTCGATTGATCACTTTCCACCAGTGCTAACAATCAGTGACTAACACGCACTGCTTGAGCGAATGTCATTGGATTATTAACGGCCAGGCGTGTGGGAGCAGTGTTTGTTTCCTTAATATCAGCCTTAGTACTAATATAAAATTATGACCGATACACTGGTGCCTTTACAAGGGAGCTTGGCATGAATTCGCGGCTCTGTATGGCTTAGAATTCTTCACTCACTGCACGCACCAGCTGTAGAATGCCTGCTGTGACACAATCGCACATCAGTTGTGCTGCCAGCGCTCGACTTGCTTTCCCACAACACAGCTTTGCGCTGCTTTTCGATTGTTATGATATGTTGCTACTAAAAAAATTCCAAGACAGTGAAGGCAACAGAGCCGTTATATACATCAAACAAAAGTACGACAAAGTAGGCACAGCTGCTTGTGAACTGACTCCTAATACCTCTACTCGCGTCTGCGTTAAATGTGTGTGCATGTTTTCTTGCGTGTTTGTTTATATTTGTTATTTTCCCCCTTTTTTGCATTTTAGATCTTAGTTTCCGTGCTCGAATTTGTTTGCATGTGTGTGAATATGTGAGTGCTTCTGTGCGTGTATGTGTTTATTATTACTATTTGTGTCCTTTTATTTTTGTGTTTGTTCTTGTAAGCATGCGGCATCCACCTCTTCCTTTACAGTCTCATTAACTCGTCTCATTCAAAGCACCAAGTCCTGTGAATAGCAGGGCTGGCCTCTTCGATGTCATTAAATCCTTACACTCTTGTCTACCTTGCCTCCTCAGTCTGCCATCTTGCTGTGTTTTCTCCTACTATTCTGACCTTGCTTCTTGTGCTGTTGTCGCAACGTGATTAACCAACTTGCACTAAAGAAACTTCTATCAGCTGTGACAACAGAAACATTGACCGATACAAGATGTTAAAAGCATCACGTGGCTTGAGCAATAACTTCGTCTCTTACCCCTGTTAATGTGTTTATGCATCAGTGCATACGGCAGCTCGCCAGGAGTGCACATGAAAGGGTGCCATATTGTGCAACAGCATCTTGCGATGTTGTTGCATTCAGTCTTAATAAATAGATGGTTTCGCTGCCCGTCACATGTGGGGGTACACATAACATTGTGCAGTGGATTATCATTTCCTGTCTTGACGCTTTCTTCATTACAAATGCAGTTTTCTAGTGAATGGAGTCCAGCAAAGCAGTGCTGTGAGAGCTTTTTCAGCTTTCACCATTTATTACCTCACCAATATCACTGTCTGAATCTGGCCGTCATTTTGCCTACGGCTTGTAATGAACAAAGTGACTCACTAAAACACGTTCAACCTTGCTGAGCATTTTTCCGGTACGTAAATATGACAAAAAAAATGCTAGCAAAGTTATTCACGTTAATAATTGTGCTTGCATTCGCGTTAATGCCAGAGTCAGATAAATAAATTAAAAATTGGCTATGACAAGGCTGCGCTTTTCAGTGCATACTGCTAACAGAGCCATAAAGCGTGCTCTGACTACTGTTATTTCAACGTGGGGCCCGACAAACTCGACGATGGCTGCCTGAATGAGCATTTTGGGCCTCAATAAGGTAATGATGCTTTATATTTATTCTCTTATTCTCATTACTTGTGTGATCCAGATAACCAAAATAAACAATGCAACCACATGAATGTGCTTTGGCGTGCAAGCTGCTAACAGTGGCTGTCAGTTTCGTGTTGACTACTGGTATCGCAGCAGCACTGGCTATGACATGACTGCGATTTCCAGTGCATACTGCTAACAGAGCCATAAAGCGTGCTCTGACTACTGTTATTTCAACGTGGGGCCCGACAAACTCGACGATGGCTGCCTGAATGAGCATTTTGGGCCTCAATGAGCTAATGATGTTTTATATTTATTCTCTTATTCTCATTACTTGTGTGAGCCAGATAACCAAAATAAACAATGCAACCACATGAATGTGCTTTGGCGTGCAAGCTGCTAACAGTGGCTGTCAGTTTCGTGTTGACTACTGGTATCGCAGCAGCACTGGCTATGACATGACTGCGATTTCCAGTGCAGACTGCTAACAGAGCTATAAAGCGTGCCTTGAATACTGTTATTTCAACATGGGGCCCGTCAAACTAGATGGTGGCTGCCTGAATGAGCATTTTGAGCCCGCCAAAGATAATCAGAGTTAACAGTTGTGTTTCAATTCAGATATACCAGCATTTAAACATGTTTCTATGCCACTTCTTAAATCGAGCACAATGTGTGCAGGACGTTGCTTATCAGAATTGAGCTTCTATTATAAGGAATACGCCATAAATGGAACTGCTTATTTATTTCAGAGGTCACGGAATGGATGGTTGTCTTTTGCGAACCAACGGGAAAAATTTTGGTAGCCCTAATAAAGGCTGTTCTTTCGTTAAAAGAAGCCGTTATGCTTCGTCGAGTGGCTCAATGCCAGACAGCTCGCAGTCGGAGTCGCTTTCTTCATTGTCATCGTCACCCAGCTGGATGATGATGGGTTGAATGTGCTCACTCCCAGACGTGTCAAGTCTGAAATTTGCCTCCAAGTCCATCACGTGCTGAATGCTCTTCGCCCAGTCTTCCGCCACTACAGTGAAAGCTCGTTAATTCGGACTTCTAGGGACCGTAAATTATGTCCGAATTAACCGAATGTCCAAATTATCGAGTGGACAAGAAAAATAATAAATGCACGACTTTCATCAACATACCTTTACTGCGCAAAGTAATCGAGGATGCTTGTCTGCTTTTGCGCAGAAACCCGCGCGGATACTATTTTTCTAAGTCCTTCCAGGTGCTTAGCGGCTCGCATGCTGTCTGCAGTGTCCCAACAAAATTCTTCCAGCACAGCGAGGGCCTCCACGGCTTCCTTCGCAGTGCGAGAGGGCCGAGGCTGCTCCTCTTGCGGCTCCTCTTCCTCCGCAGAATCTTCGCTGTGCAGCACGTCCCTGACAATTTCTTCATCGGTAAGAGAGCCTGCTGTTACAACGCCGTCATCAATGCCGACGTAATCAGCGAGTGTCACCGTATCCGGCAGAACTCCTCCGAAATATCTCCATTGTCGTCTAGCGACACTTCGGCCACTGCATCATCGCCAGGCTCACGCACAACGAAGCCACTGTGTCTGAAACAGTTAGCGACAACGTGCGCGGGCGTGTTGTGCCAAACGTAGTCAAGAATGTTGACCGCGCTCAAAAGATACACGTCGTACTGCTTGCCGGCTTCATGGCACAGGAGCATACGTTCCAGCACGCGCCTGCGGTATTTGGTCTTGACATAGTGAATTATGCCTTGGTCCATCGGTTGGAGAGCCGATGTTGTGTTCGGCGGCAAGAAAACAACTTCTATGTTGTCCAGTCCGGTGACACTGTTATGCGCACTGCAATTGTCCAGCACCATTAACACTTTGCGGTTCTTCGCGGAAAACTGTCGGTCTAACTTTTGCATCCAGCCTCGAAAGATTTCCGACGTCATCCAGGCCTTTCTGTTTGCTCGGTATTCCACCGGAAGAGCAGGCATGTTCTTAAAGCACCGTGGCTTTTGTGCCTTTCCAATGACGACAAGCGGCAAGCGCTCTGTCCCTGTCATGTTGGCAGCTAAAAGAATGGTGACTCGTTCCTTGCTTCTTTTGCCACCAATGCACGGATCTCCTTTCATGGTCACAGTCTTGTTTGGCAAAGCCTTAAAGAAAAGTGCTGTTTCATCAGCATTAAATATATCATTTGGATCATAGGCGGCGATGTGTTCGAGCAGCTGAGCTTTCTTCCAGTTGTTGGCAACGTCTTCGTTGACAGCATCTCTTTCGCCGCACACAGTCTTAAAAACGAGGCCATGTCGCTCTCTGAAGCACGCACATCACCCTTCCGATGCTTTGGATGCATCGATATGCATCATGAGTGCAAACTTCTCGGCTTGCGCCATGATGAGGGGTCCACTCAATGGCAGGTTGCATTACGCGAGTTTACCACCCACTGAAGCAAAGCCTCTTCCAACTCTGGATGAGCTGCTTTCGCAGACGCTTTTGTGACGCTTGGAACTTCTCGCTTTCGAACGCCTGAAGAATCTGCTCTTCATTTTTCACATACGTGCTCAAGGTACTTCTTTTCACGTTGTATTTCTTCATGGCTTCTTGTCGAGACAGCCCGTCCTTCAGGGCCCGCAAAATTTCCAATTTGGTAGCCAAGTCCTTGGCCTCGTACTTCGGCCGTTTCGCCGGCGTTGCCATTGGCGGAGAATGCGGTGACACGGGCGCACAACAGAAAAGCGCCAATAAAGTTCAATAACTGAGCCGCGCTAAATCCAGCGGTCCTCGGCAAAGCAGCGTGCAAGGATGCAGCGCACCGACAGCAACAAAGCGACAAAATGGCCCCGGCGGTAACGCCGGCACGTGAAAAAACAAGGAAAAGCGCCCATCCAGCCACAAGTCGAGCCAAGTTGATTAATTGATGTCGATGGCGATGCTGCGTTTGGGTATAACTTTTGTGCCGCGTTTGCCGTATTTTTGTTTTCGAGCCTCGGTGACTGCCCGAAATCGTCTGAATTATCCGAGGTGGGGTGGAATTCGTCCGAATTAACGAGAGTTTCGTCCCATAGACCCCTATACATAATTGTACGGACCAGGCGCGAAGGTCGAATTATCCGATTTTCCGAATTAACGGAAGTCGAATTAACGAGCTTTCACTGTACGTGCTTGATTTTCTCCCTCAAGATGGCGTTGACCGTGGACAGCTTGAAGTCTCTGTTGTCCGCAGTGATGCCATTTTTGACCTTGGCCCACACAAGCTCAATGGGATTAAATTCGCAGTGGTACGGCGGGAGCCTGAGTACAATGCAACCGGCGCTTACAGCTGCATTGTCTACGATGTAGCTCAGAAAGCGTGACTTTACAGATGCCACCAGCTCAAGCAGCTGCTTCTTTATCATCCTTTCAGCGTAGGTGATCTTCTTGCTTGTGAGCCACTCCTGTATCTTCTCCTTCTTTCAGGCCGTCGTTGGCAATTTCTCTTCTCGCCGGCTATGGTAAGGTGCATTGTCTAAAACAATGACGCTGCCAGCTGGCAACTTCTGCAGAACGCCATTAAACCAGCCCTCAAAGCGATTGCCGTCCATTTCCTCGTGGTAGTCGCCTGTCTTTTGGCCTCGGAAAACATCCAAGCAGCCGTCGACGAAGCCATCCTCGCTGCCGATGTGCGTGACGATCAGGCGCTGACCTTTCCCAGAAGGTTGTTTTAGACCCGTCGTTGGGCCATTTGCTCGAGCGAACAGGCGTCCGCGCTTCTGCACCACGGTGTCTGTCTACACGATTGACCGAGTGTGTCCCGCCGTCACCCATGTCTCGTCCAGGTAGAAGATCTTTCGGCCTTCCGCTCGGTAGCGCTCCACGTCACGGAGGTAGCGATTCTGCCAATCGGTGATGTCATCCCGGCCGATAAGCAGCGAGTTGCGGCTTCTCTTTTCGTGCTTGAAGCCGATCTCGGCAAGCAGGCGACGCACAGTACACCGCCTTAGTGATGGGAGTTCCATACGTTCCGAGAACTCGGTAGTGATCTTCTCGACCGTCGGTATCTCGTTGCGGCGAAAGAAATCGTGCACACATGACCTCAGCGCGCGCAACGTGAAGCTGTCAAACTTCGCGCTGCGTCTTCTCTTCCCCGCATTGCGTGGGCGCTTTCGGGACGGCGTCGTCAGTTTGCCACCCGAAAAGTGCGAAGCCTTAACTTCCTTCCTCACCCTGAACACAGTCCTTTCGCTGACACCGAGCATGTCAGCGACAAACTTGCTCGTCTCCTCTACGCTGCGTTCAGGCTCCCTGGTACGCCAAAACGTGTAGCAGTGGAAGATCATGTTGCGTGAATCGCTGTTCAGGATGCGGCCGCTCTTGCTCTTGCCGAGGCTCCTTGGTGGTGTGATCATCGATGCGACACAAGGCTCGTTCGGCAACAAAGGCTCGCGTTCCGATGCCACCTCGCTGGGCTCCATGGCGGAAAAGAGGTACGGAATGCCGTGCGCGAACGTGCGTGAACTCACGAGATTGTAGGTTCGCAACCACAAAGAAAAAAAGAAACAAGTAGCAACTGAAAAATAAGCCTCACACAATAAAAAAATAAGCTTGTGAAAACACACAAAAAGTACATATGAATCCTATGCTATTGAGCCAGACTGTTTTTTAATTACACGCCCGGTGCCGTCGATCTCGCTCCGTAGCAGACGACGCACAGCGTTGTAGAAGGCACGGAGTTATTTTTCTCTCGCGATCCGGCATGTGCTGAAGCATTTGCATCATGATAGTTTTACTAAACCTTTCATCAAGATACACAAATCTTATTTATACAGAGAAATACGCGTTTTAGAAGCAGTCACAATTTTTTGAGCGGGACTATTTCTTTAGTCGCGGAGGCAATTGGCTGCTGTGCTTCGGTCATCTGGGCGGGGCCTCTCCTGTCTTCTAAAGTTGTACCCGACTATAGTAACGTGGCACCTCACGTTACCAAAAAATGTTAACGTAAGTACATTACCCGTTACACTTTGGAAACGGTAACGAGTATGTTACTAAGTTAGCGAAAAAAGTAATGCGTTACCGGCAACGCCATTACTTGTAATGCGCTACCGCCAACACTGCTTTTATGCACAAATGTTACCGGTAAGCTTCAGTTAGTAGAGCAGAATATGAGCAGAGCGTACCTCTGTGCCATTTTTAGTGTAGATACGAAACCTGCGGTGTGCGTGCACAACCACGATCTGTATGTGAAGTGCGGAGAAGCCAACTACCTGTCATCGGCGTGGCTGGCATTGTTTGGTGTTGGGGGTTCGATATATCCTTTTCTTTTTGCTCAATTATTAAGGACGAAAAAGTCTACGATGCTCGTTTGGACCTTCTCCCCTATGCAGCGCAGCAGCCTCTTTTTCACATCATAACCATCGTCGGGGCGCCCGCTGGCAGTACTCTGGTGGTACATGTGTTCGTGTCATTCGTCATGGGTTGAGAATTGGTTCGCATCATCCCGAACTGGAACATATTGCATATAACGCACTCTCGTTGGTACATTTTTAAAGTTAATATCATCACAAAAAACAGTTAAAACATTAATTTACAGAGAGATTCTACTGTATTTACAAGGTGCCACCAGCAGTGTTCAATAATTTGTACCGTTATTTTAACTGCTGAAACATAGGGATCTCAATTTAACGAATTTTTCAGCTGCAGCTATGACTTTGTTGCATTGAGGTTTGACTGTGGTAATTTTCTTCAAATAATTTCAAAGGTTGAATGGTACAATAGGCATTTTCAAAATCGTGTATTTTTAAAACACACTAGGCTATTACATGAAAAAAAGAAAATGCATTGAACATCATCACACTCATTGAAGCTGTCCCGCCTTTCTGCAAAAATGCCCATCACAACTTGCTGGAGCCGGCCTACGTGTGGTGCCGACATATCTGTAACGTGTGAGACCTGTATGTGGAGCTCCAGCGGCTGCTCTTATTGGGATTGCATCACTGCGCAGCTGTTGCTTTTAAGCGGTGATTCTACGAAACCTGCAAGGTGTACGCACCGCGCGCCCATCACCACCCTGCAACGGGCGTTGGAAGGGGGCACCCTTCTCCATGTGTCTTGTGCTACTACCGTATAAACCGTATATAGGTCAAGTGGGAATATAGGTCGACCCCCTTACCTTGAAGTGAAGAAAATAGAAAAAAATAGAGAAGAAACAAAAATTGCTGAAACGCATTTATTTGCAACGTCGGCTGCGTCCCTGGACCACCGGAGCTGCGACTTCACTCCGAACTTTCATCAGTGTCGTCGGAAGACGATTCCTTGTCGCTCACCGCCTCCCACAGTGCGTCGTCCTCAGTTCCATCCAGCGTGTTGCTTATGCAGCACTTCTTGAAAGCCTTTTGCACCATGGCATCTGGCAAAGAACGCCAGGCCGACAACACCCAGCTGCAGACGGTCGCAAGCGGAGGCCTTTGCAGGCGGCCCGTCGACGTCTTCGGATTGTCGCCGGACATCCACTCATTGTATTCCTGTCGCACTCTGTCCTTAAAGGGCTTGTTGAGTACCACGTCGAGTGGCTGAAGGGTCGTCGTCATCTGGTGGAATGACGACGAGCTCGGTCCTAGCTTCCGTGAGCGCGTGCTTTACTGATTCGGTCAGGTGGCCGCGAAAAGCACCCAAAACCAGCATGCTTCGATGACACAGCAGTGCACCGGGCCAACGATTCCACACCACACGAATCCAATCAATCATCATAGCCTTGTCCATGTACCCTTTCTCATTCACGTGCACAACAACACCTGAAGGGAAGGCTTCCTTCGGCATGGTTTTCCTTTTGAAAATGACAAAAGGAGGCAACTTTCTGCCATCTGCCGTGCACGCAAGCATGACAGTAAAGCGCGAGTGCTCACTTCCTGTCGACAGAAGTTTTACTTCTTCGGCGCCGTGTTCGCTGACCGTAGGTAGCCGAAGGCATATCAAACCAGACAGGGGTCTCGTCGGCATTCGCAATTTGTCCGAGCATGTAATCGTGCTCCTCTCGAAGCCGAAACACATACCGCTGGAAGCTGACGAGCTTATCGGCGAACTCCTCTGGCAGCTTCTGGCATATGGATGTGCGGCGACGGAGAGAAAATCTCTTGCGCCTCATAAAACGGCGGACCTATGACTTCGGTGCGCTGAACTCTTCTCGGCGCAGTCCAGCTTCCTGCTCAATGTCCAAAGCTCTGCATTGAATGGAATGCACAGTCACGGGTAGTAACCGCGCACGAAGGTGCTGCACAAAGTCCGCAAGTGCGTCCTCAAGTTTTGGATGTACTGCACGATGTCTGCGAAAGGACATTTTTCTCGGCTTGCACGCGAACAACTTATCTTTCTGTCTGCGCCAATACCGCACGCTCTTCTCCGAAACGCCGAACATGCGCTCAGCGGCCATGTTCCCGTTCACTTCAGCGAACTCTACAACTTTCTTCTTGAAAGCCGCTGTGAACTGCCTCCGCGTGCCGCTGGTACTCATTGCTAACGCGTAATTGCGCACGAGGTCAAACAAAACAGCGCACACGAAGACCTATAATCTGGTGGCTCGGAACGAAAAAAACAAAACAAAAGCAATCGCGTTTGGATGTCGATACGGCTTTGGCTATCCGTTCGCGAACAGTCTCCGTGGGTTGCCAGACTGCGACTCACATTCTGCTAAGGCCGCTTTATAAGACGAGGGGCGACTTTCGCTCGCTGTTTTTAAGAAAAAATCTTGACTTATATTCCGGTTTATACAGTAGTTTGTCTTTGTGCTCATGCTGTGAAGCTTGTTTAACAAATTCCACGTGGAGAATAGCGGTAGCTTCTGTCTTATGTTCTGTTTTATGAAGTAAGCATCGGCGCGGCACGTAGGAAAGTGCACTTGCTGTCTCTCGCAGTCGCCAAGCAAATTTCAAAACTGCACTATAACGAGTATTTTGCTTCGTGCAACCACATATTAAGCAGTGAAGATTTACATTGAACCCTATGGGAGGCAGACTGGTGGCCGGCAAAAACCACATTATATCCATTCCGGCACTATAACCGGTCACGTTATAAGTAGTCCCCGCTGTATTGCTGCACGCGTAAGCGGCACGTACACACATGGGTAGCAAAGCCGCAGACACCTGGCAGGTACAGATTTGGGTACTGCACTTCCGCCTGCTCATATCTCCTGCCGTGAGCATGCGCAGACCAGCTCTGACATATGCGTAGGGGCGCAAGCATGCGATGCAGAGTCTGGGCTTTGGTTGTGTACTCACCGTTGTTCCATCCTGGAGTAGGTATGCTGAATCGAAACAACAACACAGCAAGAGTTACAGAAATATTATTTGCTCGAGACGAATGCTTTGAGATTTCAAATGCCAACGATTCGGTTCAAATCGAATACTTTCTTATTCGAATACTTTACTATTCGACTGACCCGCCGCGGTGGCTCAGTGGTTAGGGCGCTCGACTACTGATCCGGAGTTCCCGGGTTCGAACCCGACCGCGGCGGCTGCGTTTTTATGGAGGAAAAATGCTCAGGCGCCCGTGTGCTGTGGGATAGGTGGTCGAAATCATTCCGGAGCCCTCCACTACGGCACCTCTCTCTTCATTTCTTCTTTCACTCCCTCTTTTATCCCTTCCCTTACGGCGTCCAATGATATATGAGACAGATACTGCGCTATTTCCTTTACCCAAAAACCAATTAATATTATTACTATTCGACTGAATACTTGAGATCATCGAATACACCATAAACTCATATAAGGGCCACGCTTTTCTTTTCAAAATTCGGAGGTGAATTTTGAAGCTGCGGCCCCTACACAAATTAAAAGCGTGTAACAGTATTTTTTTCAATATGTAGTCCAAAATGGGGTGCAGCCCATACATGAGCGTGGTCCTATACAAGATTGTACAGTAGTCGCACTAGCCTATAAAAAAACCTACGATTTAACAGCATATGAGGCATATTTTACTAAGACATGGTTATGTGGTGGGATAGTGCACCGATAATGGCAAAGTTCACTGTGGTAAGTCACCTCAGCTTGATTTATGTGATTTTAAGTGCCAGTCTAAAAGTGTAAATTCTTGTTTCATTGGTACTGAAAGATTCTGTGTTGCCAATGTGTGGAGAGATGCTTTTGTAGTCAAATCCCGCTACAACAAAATTCACAGGACCTGCGAAAAATTTTGGTGAACCGGAAGTGTCGTAGTCGTGAAATCGGGCCAGAACTTTGACAGAAGTGACTGTATAGTTGATAAATGTTTATTTTGCAGAAGTGTCACCTTTGGTCTTTCACAGTCTCAATATCTGTGCCGTGGTGCGATTTTCTTGGTACTCCAGAAATCTGAGACAGTGGGTGTATTCGCATACTATACACACCCGCTACATTTGCTATCAGAACTAGAATTTTTTCCGCACGTGCTATAAAAGCGCCCCCGCTTTTGTCCTCAGGTATTCATACTGAGACTGCACTGCCTGGAGGCATTTCAACGTGGACTATGCGTCATTTAGGTGGTAATGCAGCAGGGGAGCTGACTGATGTTGATGCTGGGAGGTGGAATCAGGTCCATAAATTGCACGCAGTGGAGAAGTCCTTGCATTTCCAGCAGGTCTGTTCCTGGAATGATGCCACTGTTGTCCGTGCGTTGTGCAGGCCTCCCACCAACTATGGCCCTCCAGAGTTGCCGCTTCGAACGAAGCCGCTCCAGGGGAGGACTCCCTTTGCTGTACTGGAGCCTGAGGTAAGTTGTTCAGCCGTCATCATCATCATCATTTATTAGGTCCTTACTGGCGAGTATTGCACTAGGGAGTGGAATAGTGCACTGTAATTGGTGGCCATAGGAGAAGCAATAATCTAACAGAAGTGCTTAGCCAGCTGGCTGTAGTGCAAATCAAAGGGGCACTGTGTAGAAAAGGGAGAGGCTGCAACAAATTTATATGATATAATTAGGGGTATGAGAATACTCTGACAACTGAATAGCAATTGAACAGCAAGCTCTCAAGTTGCACATGAGCTTCGATATAATGACCCTTAATAAAACGAAGGTCGTGATGCAACTAACTTTTTTTGTTGTAGTTTCTTACTTTTATTGAAATGTGCATATTTTTTTCCTCGATTCAATATAGTAGTTTCATGGTGCAGTTTCGGTACAACAAAGTGTTCGCGAGCACAAAAAGAAAATTTAGGCAAATTCTATCACTTTGTGAAGTGTAAAACTTTCTCCTTGTAAAAATGTGAAGGTTGCTACTGCTACCAACGAACAAGCAGCAGTAGTGCCACATAATACCAATGCTCTTGTGCAAATGTCAGGTAAAAATAAGACTTCATGACCGCACCATAAAGTGGGTTGCCTTGTGCAAAATTTGTGCTACAAAGGTTTCTCGTTTGTAAACAATGTTTGATATAACTCGCGTCCATCTCGCCCCGCCGCGTTTACCCAGTGGTTAGGGCGCTCGCCTGCTGGCCCCGAGGGCGCAGCGGCTGCTCCTTGATTGAGGTGAAACTCAAAGTGCCCATGTGGTGTAGCTCAGTACTGTGCGCGATAGTACGGAGCGACGTCAGTGCATGTTTAAGAACCCCAAGTGGTGGAAATTTCTGGAGTCCTCGACTATGGCACCCCTCTTAGCTGTATTTTTGGGACATTAACCCTTAAACTAAACCACACCATCGCACCCGGTCATGTGAAGTGCGGACGCCGTCGATGGTAAATCGCGTCTGTCGCGTGCACATCTGTTCAGTGACACAGTGCACAAAGCAAGCCAAACTATCTGCGCTATTTTCGCGGGCACCACCCGCTTGCATATCCTGTTCCCATCAGCTCGCAAGAGCACGTCGTGTCGGAGGGGTGCTTGACCCCATTAACTGACTTCTACAGTGCCGCGTGGTTTTGTATTCGCTTGATGGCAGTTGTTGCAGCAACGTGCGAAGCTCGTGATACTTTTTCAGTGGCGGGATTTACCTCCAGCTGTCAGTCAGGATTTCAAGTTATCCGCAATTCATTGAGAAAATACTTTGAGATAAATGGTCATATAAATGCACGGCACCATGGGGAGCGGCTTGGCTTGGCTCGGCAGAAAATTTCGACTAAACCGATATTTTGAGATGAGACTTCGAGGTAATGAAGCTCTTTGTGAACTATTCTCGCCGCTCATTTTGCTTGATGGTTCTTTTAAAATTTTGTTGTAATATCTTCACAAATGCACGCAAGCAAAATAAAGTGGAACGGGAATGTTTTAGGAATGTGTGATATCACTTGTGCCACTGAAGGACAAAAATCTTGATGCAGCAAAGTTCGTGATATAACAATGTTTTTCTGAAAAGTACTACTTGCCGTATTTACTTTATGGTAAATATGGAAAGAAGGCTACAAGAAAGTAATCTAGGTTACAATCTGTTATACAAATTAGGCAAAAATGTAGTTGAGCAGCAGTTTCCCGGTTCAATGTATCCGGACTATATTGCACTGTTAGCAGACAGCCAGGAAGATTTGCAAACTTTGGTTAATTGTTGTGGAGACGAAGGAGACATTTTAGGTTTCAGTTTTATCGCGACTAAGTCAGGTGCGATGATTTTCAATGATGCAACTGATCAGGTGCGCACAATACAAGGCCACGAAATACCCCGAGTGGCCGAATTCAAATATCTCGGGGTATGGATAAACGAAGGGCAGATGTACACGGAAAAGCACAAACAGTCTTTCTTAGCAAAAGGGCGAAGAGATGCCGGGATAATGAAACATAGGGCATTATGGGGGTACAACAAATATGAAGTATTGAGAGGTATTTGGAAAGGAATAATGGTGCCAGAGCTTACTTTTGGGAATGCATTTCTGTGCTTAAAGGGACCCAGAAAGGGGCTCTCGATAAAGTTGCGATATGTCTTGGTTGTTAAAGGACGCCGCTTCATAATTATCCTCCAGCAAGAATTATTTTAATGCGTTTTGGGGGAAGCTGAGTTATCTGCAGGCAACATTTGAACTTCCACATCTTCACGCCTTTCCCTCTCCTCTCGCATGCCAAAACGGCTGCGCTCCTCCGCTGGCCCAATCTACTCGGCCCCTCCCCTACCTCCGCCGGCTGTGGCGGGCGCAGTAGCGCGTGACGTCTGAAAGAATTTGGCGCTATGAACCAATGATAACCCCCGGCTGCTGATGTCACTTGCAGGATATGCCGTCGTATGCTAGGTTTTCTCGCGAAAGCCCGGCACCGCTCGTCACCGCGAAGTGCGAAAATGGAAATTTTTAAAAATGTATTGTAAATTTCCCGCTCGCTTTTGAGGTCTCGTACGCTGCATGGATGCTTGGTGGCCTGTACTCTACATAGTGCAAGCATTTTAAAGGCAAGCTCGAACACCCCTTTCTGTGGCCTTTTAAGGGCAGAAGTTCTGTTGAGATTAGAAGTAAATCGGAGAGCTGTTGTAAGATTAGCACTAGGTGCCCACGACACTACCACAAATGAGGCAGTACAGGTGGATATGGGGTGGGCATCTTTCGAATCATGGGAAGCTCAGAGTAATATACTATATGAAGAATGCCTGAGGAAATTCGACGATAACAGGTGGGCAACTAATGTATTTAAATACCTGTACAGAAAGAGCGTTGACTCACAGTGGTGAAAAAGAACTAGGAAACTAACCAGTAAGTATGCCAGACACGAGGACGAAGAAAGAACATTAAACAACTGGTTAAAAACTCTGAAGGTAAATTGAAAAAAAAATGTTTTAGTGTTCCTTCTACATCACTCTTAGGGAAAGGGCTCACTTTTTTTGAAGGTGATAATCAACGTTAAGCTGGTTGTTTTGGTGGGACTTGTGGAGTGATAACTGGTCTGGTATTTCTCTGTTTTTTCTAGCACCCACTGTGTATAAAAAATTGTTTACGCAATGAATTAACACTAGTTGAAGGTTAGTGCATGTGTTGTCTCCTTCGTGTTTGTCCTTATTTTTAAGCACTTTAAGTTTCATCTTGACATACCAACTCGCCCGGACAGCCACTCTGATCGCATAATGAACCCGCCCCCCACTTCTTTTTTAATTTTTTTAGCCTTTAGCTTTTTTTTAGCGGGTTCCTCAATTTTTGCACCGTCTGCAGTGCAGACTTTGGGAGCGCGCCAAGATGCTGCCCACCAGTAACATCACCTCTTGTTTGTTGATATTTTGAGGCAAGCTCCTGCCAGAGCAGTGGGGGCGAGGGGGTGGGGGGGTGGGGGGGGGGGGGGGACAGCGCGACGCGGCTCGCTTGGCAAAGTTTGCCAAGCGGGCCAGTTGTTTTTTGCCAAGCGGGCCAAGCTTTGCCAAACGTTTTAGTCGGATTTTTTAAAAAGAAAAAAATACTTTTATGCGCATATTGTGCTCTCTGTTGCGCCAGCCAATCAGCATGTACACGGGTGTGCACAAGGAAGGAAGGCTTGGGAAGATCGGCGTGGCCGCGTCGTCTTGTATGATTGCGAAAGGTGCGAGTGGTGAGGGCACGAATTGTGCACCGTTCACCCTGCTTGCTTGCACTGATGGTAAATTTCCCAGACGAATAGTTGCGTGTGTGCCCAAATCCAAAACTACCAAACCATTTGCTGTTTGGTTTGCCACTGCAGCATAGACAACTTATAACGCATACCGCGGGAGTTTGGAAAATCTGCATTATACCATATTTACACTCGATTCGACTCGTCTCGACTCGAATGTAAGTCGACCCCCCCCCCCCCAATCACATTTCCAAAAAAAAGCTAAAAACAAAAGCTTCGAGTTTGTTTAAGCTTTGCCTTGAAGAGTTGAACGCGATAGCATTATCCAGCGGACGCCGTTTATCGCCAGCCGCTATCGGCTGCCGTGCCGTGCCCGTGGGCGCATTACTCGTCCACACTTACACCATCGGCCTCACTAGCGCTGCCGTCGTGATCGCTGCTGTGGTCTCACAGCACGCCGTTCTAACGTCGTCCAGCGAAATCCCGCACTTCGCAAACAGCCACATCACGACATCGCGTGGAACTGCTGAAAGTTTTCCTCGCTGCAGCTGCCACACCTGTATCACCCGTTGGGAGCATCGAACTTGTGGCCCGGCGCGCAGTTGTTTTCTTCGGCGTAAAGAATGGCAGCCATCTTGAACGTAGCTGTGAACGAGCTCTGGTTGCTTGCCGGACCTGGAGCACAAATGATGTCTGACGAAGCACTACATTAAAACCTTGTGAAACGCTGCCAGCAGTAGTCAAATGCATCAGAACCAAAGAGAAACTACGCATGAATGGCGTCAGCTCTTCCGTCGGCTACCGACACTACCGGCAGAGCTGCCGTACCGAGCGGGGGTGCTGCCTTGATTGGAACAGCGGCCCTTCCATCAGCGATCAACGCTCCCTTGAGTGCTGTGCGCGCATTTGAAAGTAAAAGGAAAAAGTGTTGGATGCTTGAGCTTCCCGTAGAACGTGGTTGTGTTGTCAGGCCGCTGCCGCTTATTAGCGTCTCTAGTCTGCAGCCACGTGTTGGGAGTGTGGGGTGCCAGTTTGCTACTTATCGATAGCCGCCATCACTCGCCGCTCGCGGGGGAGGGGATGCCAGTTCTGCGCGTTGACATAGGAGCTGCTCAAGGCCAGCACCAAGAGCAATGCGACGGAGCCGCGCAGCAAAAGTGCAACCACGCTGTAGCATTCCTGATATCTCTTGCCTGTGTTTATGGTCTAAGGCTTTGGTTGCGATTTTAAGTCGACTGCCCCACTTTGGATCTTCAAATTTTTCAAAATAGGCCGTCTTACAATTGTGTAAATACAGTAAGTGGTACTGCTCTGTAACCAAAACATAGCTTTTTTATACATTCGAGATTTCAGAATGGCTACCCTACCTCTCGAAGTGCACCTGACAAAGCTGTTTATGTGAGCTCTTTGGCGAAGCATCGCAGTGAATGAAAGAACGTTATTTCAGTCTGCCGCTGCGATTGAACTGTGTTGCTAATGGCTTCATCTTCAAAAACAGCGAGGCACTTGAGCGCTTGCTCGCTGAGGTTTCTCTGAGTGCAGTTTGTTGCAACAGTCAAGCACGTCTTTGCACGAAACTTCTGCTGCACTTTCACTCACTTCTTCAGGCTCATCCTTGGATAGAGGCTCATCGCGACCGTGCACCGCTGCCACGATGTGTTCATCTGTGGCGGCTTCTTCACACACAACGTCATCAGGGTTGGTGACACGACGACAAGCTTATCTTGTGCCTGTCCTTGAAACGCTGAATCCAACCGTTAAATGGGTTGAAACCATCATGCCAAAATGTTTGCAAGGCACCTGGCCTTGGCTTGCAATATCGAGCCACTCACAGGAACACTCTGGGCACAGACCTCGCGAAACCGTTCAAACAAAGCGGCGACATATTCGTACCTTAACGCACGAATCCGCTTCCTTGCAAGTGACACGGCGACTTCTTGCCGCTATTGTAGCAATTTCTTGCTGTTCTTCCAACTGGTGGACACAGTAGCGTCGGTGACATCATACTTTTTTGCCAACGTAGCCTTTTTCAAACTGCTCTCGACATCCCTCGTAATGCTCTGCTTGCTTTCGAGAACTTGCCGTTTCCTGGCTTTTGAAGGAGCAGACGCCATCGGAACCGAAGACTTGCTCACATTGTCAGCTGACTTGCCTAACGTTGTCAGCTTTTTGCTACACGTGACGACACATATCTCGCTCATGGTCTCAGGCATCACAAGATGCCCCCGCACGTGCACGTACTACGAGCAGCGCTTGCAGCGTCATGCCATTCGCTCGCCGCCGCCGCTGCTCCACCACACTCCAGTCAGGCCACGCCATCATGTGCCAATCAGTGTGCCCAACGGAGGCGCATGGGAGAGGAAAAATGCCTGCTTTGCGGCTTCTAATTTTTTTTTCTCCATCCTCTCCTGCCTTCTGCCCTGCCTTCTGACAACGCTCCCCCTTCTTGCGCAATCTGGGAAGCACACTCGTCGCGCCCGCCAATACTTTCGGGCCCGCGCCGATGCACGGGCCGCCAGGCTTTCCAGAAACGGCACTATACGCGGTCTCCGGTTATGCACTGCCACGTATTAAGTAGGTTACGTCAATACATTGAACTGTATGGGAAGCGAAGCGATTTTCACAAAAAGCTGCATATAATCCAGTCCAGCATTATGAGTGGTTACATTTTAAATGGTGTGAGCTGGAGTCAGGTGGGCCAGTAAGGGCACAGTTTTATAGTGCCCTTTATCTCCTTTGCCTCTCTCTGCTGGCTTCACAATTGTAGCGTAGCGTTTTATTGCTTTGAGCTGCGCATGCACCGCCATGCCATCCCATGGAGTACTACGAAACATGGGGCAGTGTGGGAGGGGTTTAGGCATGTTACATTTGGAGTCACCTTTTCTTTTTTTTTACCAGCGAGGGGTGTGAGATGGGGGGACTCTATGTATAGGTGGTAATATACAATATGTGTTGCGCGTTATGACCTTTGTAGCATTTCTAAAATGTTTTCAGAAAATTTTTGTGAAATCTGTGCACCCTCTTTTCGAAGTCTTAAAACGTACACAAATTATGCAAGTGAATGTGGTATCTGAAACGGGCTGTTACACAGTTATTTGACTTATTTCACTTAGAACACATTTAACGTGATTGTCCTAAGACAGGGTCGCTGGAAAGATAACACCCAGACATCTGAAATTCTCGACTGTTTCAATAGTTCGTCACTTTATAGCTATATCTTGATGTGGAGGTATATCCTTGTTTTTGTCCCAATTGTAACTGCGTTTGTTTAGTTTTCATTTATCTTTATTGCGTTGACTTGATCATTCCTGAAGATTTCATCGTACTGTTGCATTGTTCTACTAGGAGATTAATATTATTACTGGCAAAATAGGGGCTATGGAACCGGTTCCAGCTGGAGTTTTGGCGGGAAAATCACAAGAACAACACTACGCTCATTGTAGACGTCACAGCAGGCAACCTTAAAGGGAGACTGAGGAGAACCTTATCAAATTTTTTTTGTTAGCAAAATCTGATAGTAAGAAATTTGGATTCGAAGTTGAAAAAGATTTCCCCGCCGCTCCAATTCAAACTCGAGAACTCTTATGACATCACGGAGAACTCATGTCACAGGACGGAGTGACGTGAAACGTGACGTAAACGGAGACTCCATGATTTCTGGCGGCTAGCAGTGCGGTCTAGCAGCTGCCGAAATGAAAGCTACCGCCGCCGCACGTTGAAGGCATCTATCGGGGGTCGCTACCGTCGCTTCTTTTACGTTTGCACCGGCGTCTTGCCAGCATTACGATGGATCTTGTTCCCAAACCCGACGACGTAGTTCTCGCAAAAACTCCGGCCTGCATTTCAGTGACCTCAGCCCCACAGAGCTTGCGATGCTTTTGAGGGAGCACGGTTAGGTTAGGCGCTGGCGGGTCGTTTCCCCCTTCCTCAGTGAGCAGCCGTTGCAAACTAAATATCATAACCCCAGTGTGGGGAGTCGCGAGGGGCCAAGACAAGGTCGGCGCCTTGCGCCCATCGGAGGCTGGCTGGGGATTTGGGGCCAACGGATTGTGATTCCTTGAACGGCGCGGTTGCACGGCGCAGCAGGCGGCGTCGAGGTCTCCCACGGTTGCAAGGGCCAAGTTATTTATTTATTTTTTTGCCACAATAAACGGATGGGCGCTCAAGGGCGGTCGCGTTTAAAGTTGTCGTCTTGAAACAAAAGCCGGCGCACGACGCTTCAACGGCTTCCGCTAGATCCAACGGGTCCACTGGGTCAGGCCCTCTTGCCCACTTGCATGTACTTTCAGATATGTACTGTGAATGTATTAAATTAGCCGAGCTCGAAAAGAACAGCTCCGCCCATCTGCCGAAGCTATTGAATTACGTCACAACGCGCACCTCGCCGCGGAGCCGAATCAGTCTGGCAGGTCCGGCGGCGGCTGGCGCACTCGGCGCGAAATAGAGACATGCTCCAAGTCTCCCCGCCAATGCGGTCAGAGTGCGCCGAAGCCGCCGAACGCGTCGGCGGTCAAGCGCAGTGGGAGTATAGAGGGTCTCGCTTTGGCCGATGTGACGTCGTCGTGCAGCGCGCGCGCACGTTACGCCGGAGCATAAATGCGCATTAACAGAGCCTGCGCTCAACCGCTAACCAACGTATTCTGTGGCGGCATCCATGGGAGCCACTGAAACCCCCCGCCCACTCACTCACTGAATAAGAAAAGAAATCCTGTGCCGAGGTTCGGAATCGAACCAGGGCCTTTGGCGTTTGAGGCGGAGACGCTACCACTCCGCCACGACGGCTCAAGTTAGAAGCATTAATAAAGGCGCATCTAGTGAGTGCACTCTTCTGATGCAGAAATCTCCGCGCTTTCCCTAGGTATATCCTGGCCTAACAAAGCTAGGCCATCAGCAATTTTTCTGAACCACCTTGTACCTTGTCTCCCGTCCCTAATAAACGATTTCCGTTAAGTAGTTTGAAGTTGTCTGGCACAACCGGGAATGTTTCGCTGGGCGAGCGTGTGAATACACAAGTGCTGCCTTGTACGATCACCAGCCATTGTGCCATCATAGTTTTTCATCGACCGTGGCGATCATCTGACAAGCCTTAACAGGCTCCTTCAAAGGCTAACTAGCACTTGAAGCGGCACTTGGAGTTCCTCTGCTGTTCGGCGCTTGTAAATCGAGGCGCACCAAGAACAAAACCACGGGGCACGGAAAGCTCATAGACGCGAAGCGCCATAACAAATCGAAACTCTCCTGGCCGCCTGTGGCGCCGCCAAGCATCGGTTTTCTTTGCTTCCAACATTCAGGTTGTGTTTTGTCTGCCTTCCTTGTGTGATAAAAGTGCACTATTGGTTTTAAAACGAAACTTACTTCAATATTGATCTGCGCAACCTACCTTTGTCAGCCTCAGAGATTCGCGCTACCATGTAAGGCGGAAAATTCCCCAAAGGTGGTGTCTCTTGGCCTCTGGCGTCACCATGTTTGTACTTGCGAGATTGGCCTGTGGTGGCGATACCTGTATTTTGGTTCTTGCTATTTTCTACCTTACAAGAGGTTTGTTTTCAGTAAGAGCGGCGTTTTTGTGATCAGGAGCTGGTATTCTATCGATACAAGCTAACTTCAATTTCTCCTCAGTGTCCCTTTAATGCCATCGCATGTGGTTAAGAAGCGCCCCCCCCCCCTCCCTCATGATTTTCAAAGACAAGGAATGCACAAGATGAAGAGAGGCACCAGATGAACGGCCTCGTATGGTGGAGATCATTGCTTTTGCAAAAACTTTAACATTGAGCCAGATTCTGTCTGTCTCTGCTCCTCCGCCTGCTGCATGCCCTTCTTACGGGAAGCCAGTGCCCTGGTGTCTGTGGTGAGGCCGCAGCGTGTGAATGTGGGCAGTGCGTGCCAGTTCTGCCGTCAGGCATTGGAGGCCTCCCACGCTCAGCAGCTCTTCCCTGGTCTCATTGCAGCAGGGCCCCGTGGATGATGACGATGATGCAGCAGACAAGGACAATGTCCTGCAGGGCATTGAGCCTCTGGCAGACGACGAGAACTTCACCTACGCAGCCTCCAAGAGCTTTACCCGCAAGGTGAGGCTCACTGGGGGGGGAGGGGGGGGGGGGAATACTGCGGTGTTTTATTGCTGTACACACGGGGTGGGATAAGGATTAAAAAGAAGGGGGGGGGGCTTTTCATTTAGAGTGAACGTTTTTTTGGGGGCCGGCCAGCATGGGGTGCGCGTCCGGGAGCTGACGTATACACAGCAACATACACTATACAGCGGAACCCCGTTCATACGTTTTTCACCGGACCGTGGGAAAAAACGTAACAGCCGGGAAAACGCAACAGTGAGGGAAGCTCCGAAAATGAATGAAAATGTGCAGCTTCAACTATAGACAATTTATTTCCACAGAGTGCGCTTAGGACTTAAAAAAGTCCAGAATGGTGGCTTGCCGTTTTTGCCACGAGCCTGCTTTGCTTTCGGGCCGAAGAGCGCGGCATTCCCCTCTATCTCGGCATGCTTCGAGATGATGCTGTTAAGCATCGAGGGTGTGAGACCAAGGTCCTTGGCAATGTCGACTCTCTTCCGCACTGGCTGCCTGTCGACTGCATTTAATGCGTCCAGCTTTTCCTCAAGGGAAAGCGCCTTCCGTTCGCGCGATGCCGTCTAAGCACAAGTTCGACGTTCAAGAGGCTTAATGCACAATGACGATAGCATGATAGAAGAGGAGTTGACCCGTTCAACAACCATGCGGCGACCGTAAAAGTGAGAGCATTTTTCACGAATGGCCACCTAGTGGCGGCCTCTTGAACTGGCGTGCGGCTTCTTGCAGCCAGTTTCATAGCCAAGCCCGGCCAAAACTCTCCAAAAGTCAAAATGGCGGTTGCAGCGCGTTGCCTACTTCAGCCCAGGCATGTTCGGGGTGCTAAGTTGCGACGTATCATGCGGGAACGTTTTCACAGCTACTACGTAACAACGGGGTTCCTTATACATTGGATCCTATGGAAGCTATGCCGGGACCGGATGAAAACGACGTAGCAGCCGGGAAAACGCGGTAGTGAGGAATTTAACAGCGGGGTTCTACTGTACCTATATTGCGCGTGTGGGGTTGACTTGGGGAGATAATAGTTTCTCCTCGCTTAATCGCGGCTGACACAGTTCAAAGCCGCCCGTACCCCACCCCGTGATCGCGTACGCTACCGAGCGCTCGCCGACCACGGCGGGCCTTGCTCTGAGGGAACAAAGGAACGACACATTGGCTGACACAAACAGGCATTTATTGCTACAGAAACAATAACGCCAGCTAGCAACAAGGTACGCTAATGAATCGAGGTCGTCAGACTCACCAGCAAGGTTCCGAGCGAATGTTCACCCGCGCTAGGGCAAGGGATATATACTCCGAAGGCCAGACGGGACGAGTACGGGAGCCTGTCTCCCCGTCGCTTCCTCGCCCCGCCGGCGAAGAGCGGAGCCGCGAGCGACATGTCCGCCCGCACCGACGATCCCAGCCAAAGCCCCTCTCCCGCGCGCGGGCTTTGGCAGTCTCTGCGCAGCGATGCTGGCGCCCTCTCTTGCCAGTTAATGTAACTCACAAGGGAATGCGCTCAGCCTCGAGGTGAGACCGCTGCTGCACGGTGCCTCGCGGGAAAGCAAACTCAGGGGGCTGCAGGGCAGGTCCCCACACGCGTTATGACCTTTGTGGAGTTTTTAAGTTGCGCTCGTGAAATCCCCGCGTAATTTCCGCACCCCCTTCTTCGAGCCCTAATTTCTGAGTAAAAAGTGCGCAAATTATGCATGTAAATACGGTATTTCTGTTCTTCCAGAGCGCCATAACTCTGCGCTCTTCACGTGCTGTTCTCCACTTGTGCGGTGAACCTCCTCATGTGCAACGCCACACGTGAAGAACCTCCAGCGCTACTGTTTTCGACACTGGAAGAAGCCGCGAAGGTCCTTGGAGCAGTAACTGACTTCAGCGCCGTTCCTGGCTTGTATTCAGTCCGAATTGGCAGGTGCACGCGGAGTCTCACTCTTAATTAATGAGTGTGTGCTGCCTTTCGCTTGTGTACATTTTTGGCGGGAGGGAGCAGGGTTACCAAATTGTCCGATTTTCCGAATTAACGGGGGCTGAGTTATCAAGGCCACGCAGTGCATATTTGGAATCGGCACACAAACGTACGTATTCCCTGAAGTTTTCACAAACTGGGCTTCATTTGTGACTTTTTCCCAAGACCAGGTTCCCTCTTTAAAGGGTTAAAATAAGCCTACTTGACAATGGGTTGCTCTGCCTGTGGGTCCTAGCTTCCAGTGTCTGCATAGCAGGCAAAGATAACGGAGTGTGGTTGTGCGCAGGTGACCTCAACACCCTTTGCGAGTGAGAAGACGTTGCCCGAGGTGGGTGAGCACTTCACCCTGGGTGGTCTCACAGCGCTGGTGCAGGGTATCACCCTCGAGGGACAGGACAGCCACCTGATGATGCCCCCTCCAGCCACGACAGCGTCTGCTCCCTCACCGCCCAAGCAACTGCCGCCACCATCAGCCCAGCAGGTGCGTAGTGGTGCTTGTCTCTGCTGTGGGGATGTTCACTGGCAGCAATTGGTTGCTCTGCATGACAGATGACACCGGTGGCCTTCTAAGTAGCTGTTTGGTGTGCAGTGTCTTCCTTGGGGCAAGAAAATGTTAAGTTGGAACATCACACGTGAGTGGCAGATTTGAAAAGTTATTATAGCATCACATAAATTGTGAATATAAGGTCTCAACATGGCTCAACCATCATTAGGACATGTAGGAATGTAAATTAATTGCACTGGAAAGAAAATTGGGGTGAGATTGGAATCATACCTCTGCTGCTTGAATAGTCTGACACACTACCCAAAGGCCGTTGAGGCAGATTCGTTCGACCTAGTTACAGGAAGACATTGCATGTCTTGTCCGACAGTCAGTGTCTGTGAAGTGATATGCAAAGAAGGCCCTAGGCCGTTGAAGGGTTCCATTGACGTTATCATGCCATACCTTTTCATCAACGTCATCAGCCTGACTACACCCACTGCAGGGCAAAGGCCTCTCCCATGTCTCTCCAGTTAACCCTGTCCTGTGCCAGCTGCGCCCGCCCTATGCCTGCAAACGTCTTAATTTCATCCGCCCAACTAAATTCTTTCTGCCGCCTCCTGCTACGCTTGCCTTCTCTTGGAATCTACTCTGTTGCCCTTAAGGACCAGCGGTTATCTTGTGGTTATACCCTTAAAGGGACCCTGAAATGATTTCGATGGGCATATTCTAGTGGAACAGATCTGTATTTGTGGGTTTTCGAGTCAGATTTGAAAGCTCTGCATGGACCCTATAATTTAGAAATAATTTTCATAAATCTCTAGTTGCAGTAGCTCGCAACCGATTAGGGCGACACACCTCACCGCGTGCCCCCACTCCGATGATGTCAGTGGGCAGTCAGGGTGATCTTGAAGGTTGGCTCTTTTGCCCACTGACGTCATCAAGCTAGGGGACACATGGTGAGGTGTGTCGCCCTAATCGGTTGGTAGCTACTGTGACTAGCAACTTATGAAGATTGTTTCTAAATTATACGGTCCACGCAGAGCTTTCAAATTTGACTCAAATACCCACAAATGCAGATGTGTTGCACTAGAATATGCCCATCAAAATCATTTCAGGGTCCATTAAGGTAGAGCTTAAGTGTCTCCTGAATTTTTTGTTCATTTGATAGTACGAATGTTTTTGGTGACTCCGTGAGATTCTTGTCAGGTTTCTGCTGTACTTCTGCGTAATCCCTGTCCACCCCTCTTGGTTTGAATGAAAACAACAACCTCAACTACCCCCTCTTGATTATTTAATGTCTGGTAAGCCTTACATGCTGGAGCTTATGATAATCAGTAAAGAAAAATTGGTGCTCAGTGCAGCTATTTCATTTCAAAGCTGTGCTTTGGGAATAATGATTTTCGTTGTTAACTCTTTAATGCACTTTGTATACAGTTGTGTACATTGCGAACCCACTGCTTTTTCTCAGTGTGCTCTAGTAAGCACAGATTTCTTTTGTTTCAGGTTAATTCAGCATCGTTCGCGGTGCAAATAAGGTGCTATTTTATGACAACTAGCAAACACAGCAAAAATTATTTCGTAGAACAGTGAGGTTGGTAATGCGTCCTCTGCCATTTTCTTCTGACAAATTCTGCCATCAATACTCTTTTTTTTTTTTTTTCAGAATTTCTCGTATTATGTTCATCTTTGAAGTGCAGAACGATTCCATGATTGCTAGGGTGTTAATTTTGTAAAATCTGGTACTTTAATATTATAGTTTTCTGTTAGAAAACTAACTAGGTATAATTGGCTTTCTTGAGACCTGAATGTACTATTTGGGCTGAAAAATATTTGTTTTGTTTCGAAATCAGGAATGGTGCTTGAAAGGGTTAGCAGTGGACATGGTAATTAAAACTGTTTCCATTATTTGTGCACGAAATGTAACCGGATTTGGCACAGATGTGTGCAGCTTTTTATGCTCATTTTATAGCTGCATTTTAATTTAAGCTAGCTGGTATAGTTGAGCAATTATAATTAACGTCCTTGTAGAGTCATCCCCAGGGCGTTAGTACCATATAAACTTGTGTATGGGCCGCAGTTATTTTTTTCATCTGTATGTGAATCTTCAAGGTGCAGCGCATACACTAATTAAAAAAATGTATGTTTAACCGGATTTTTTTTTCTTGCTTATCTAGTCCAAAACGGGGTGTGCCCCACACACGAGATTCTGTAGTATTTAAAGAGAAAATGCGCAAGTTCCTTTATGTCAGCATGTTCACAAAGTCCTGTTCTGTGAAATGAAGCTATGAGTTCTTTTTCAACATGCTCAGTACTGAGGGAAATAAAAGTTGACTTCCAGCATGCATATTTATGCATGAAAATGTTTTTTCAAAATTAACTATCAAGAAGCGTTGCACGACTACATAGCAGAAAATACGAGAGGACTCTTAAGCTCTGCCTGAGGGTATGTTATGTGATAGCATCAATGGGTTAACGTCCATATATGCGGAATTGGTCATTCTCTGTCTAAATCTCATAAATTGCTGGGGGTCCTCATACCACCCATGTCACAGTGGTGCAGTGGTTAAGTGATGCGCCACTACCCTGCGAAGAGCGCAGGTGCTGCCACCGGTGGGGCCTGTGCGACCCAGATTGCTCTACCCGAGCAACCTCTCGGAATCAACCATTAATTTTAACTGCCACCTGCCGCGATGATCAGTTTGCCCAAAATCCTGTGGGTAGGTTGTGATAGCGCCACAAGATCACATGACCTAGGTGGGCCACCCTGGGTGCCTCCTCTGAGGATGTTACACTCACAACACCGACACTGACAATGTTGGACTTTCTGCAGAGGGGGAGCCTTAACACTATCACATTAAATATCAAGAGCTTTAATGCACTCCTCAACATCTTAGGATTCGTGTGCAGAAAAACAGTCGCTCTGCTGTCATTCATTTTGAAATGTCAAAGGGAGGAGTGATGGCGGTCGCAGAAAAAGTGAAAAGAGAGAAAATCAACCTAAAAAATTTATTGCCTTGTTGGCCTTGCTTATTGCCTCGTAAGTTTTTTCTTTTTGGCAGAGAAAAGTGGCATTGCAACGAACAGAAGTTGCAATCTTTTGACCTCTCCTCTTTACGGTGGTAACAAGATGGTGAATTCATGATGCACTAGCACCACGAGAAGAAGAATTCTCTTTCAATTTTCGACCACGCATAAAAAAAAACATAATTTTAACACGAGTGTTAAGGGTCTAGTGCCACAAGAAAGCCGGTGTCGTTGGCAGTCAGCGAAAAATCCGTGAAAGGTCCCCAGAGAAGCAACCTAGGTGGCAGGTAGGTCACGTGACCTTGTGATGTCATCACAACCTGTCCACTGGATTGTGAGCAAACCGCTTGCAATAGCAGGTGGAGCCCCAAGGTTTGTGGAGAAGAAAAATTGCTATATCTAAAGTCTTGACTTTACTGGCCTTTTTATTTGCCACGTCCTTTCTTAAACTACCTGTACCTATATTCTCAACTATTTGAAAATATTCAGTTCACTTCGCAATCAATTTTTATTACTCTTTATTACTCATACTTGCTTTGCTGTCAAAAAGTTGATGTTCGCGCGGCTGTTCTGAATGCACATAATGTCTTCGTTGTGTACTCTTGATGGGGGAGTTGGACACGGTTATTTTTCTGGCTGTGCCAGTTGACTGCTGCTGTCATAGTGGTTCCCCCTTTAAATGCTCTCCGGAACTCCGCCTGGGTAGGTGTCACCCTCGGGGTGCGCTCAGCACTGTGTGTGGACGAGGCTGCCACTGAGCTTCTTTGTCTCACACCTGCAGGTGGTGCAGCAGCAGTGCCAGCCTGGTGGTGAGCCACAGGCACCTGCTTCCATGGATGCTGCCGTGGTGCCCCTGGCCAGGCGCCGGTTCTCCACTGCTGCAGACCTGAGGTATCTGCTGGTTTCAGCATGGCAGCAGAGGGTCTTGTGAGGACTAGGCTTTGTCTTCCAGGTCTTGGAATGAAGGATACCAACTACAGTCGAGCCCACTTATAACAATGTTCAAGTGCCACAAAAATTCCATTGTTATAGCTGATAATTGTTATAAAACGGGTTGCATGAAAAAAAGCATAACAACCGCAAAGAGGGGTCACGGACGACAAGTGACATGCGAGCACCGCCGAGGCATCGTTTTGGTGGCACCGAAAGGGGCATTGTAAAAAATACGAGAAGGTTGCTGCGGCTGCCTCTCAGCTTGAAAAATCCCTTAGTGCCCCCCCCCAAAAAAACACAAGGAAAACATGAAAACTTGAAAGCATTTAAATAGGGAAAAATAGCTTGCACTTCTCACTACTTTGTTGAAACAATCCCGTAATCGGTGAGTTTCGACTGCTTCGCGGCAATCTTGCTGACATCGTTCTGGAGGGCACCCAAATGTTGGACATGTCCGAGTGAAAGGTTTTTTGCAAAAATGAAGTCCCGTAGGGACTCGATCATTCTTGAGGTCTCCTGATGAGAGACAACTTGTACAGGCTCCGGGTCATCTTCGTCATTGCTTCATCGTCTTCCGCACCGGTGACTGCTGCAACGATCACCTTTCAGTCAATTCTTCGTTTGTGGTGACTGCATCGTCGGCGTGCAAGAATTCTTCAAGCCCTTCCGCGTCGCCGTCATCACCGCGCACCGTAGACCAAAGTTCTGTAATCGCTCCATCGGCAGGAGCTTTGCGACACTCCGCGTCACTGATATCCCCGGCGAAGCCCGCTTTTCGGAAGCAATTCATGACGGTGGAGGAGCTGACTTCTGCCCATGCCCCAAAAATGAATTGAACAGCCATCAGGAACGAAATCTTAAAGTCTGGAGCGGGTCGGCACACACAGCAATGTCCAGGTTAAGAGCAAGCCTGCTCAACACAAGCCGGCGGTACAATGCCTTGAAGCACGCAATCATGCCTGCGTCTATGGGCTGCAAGCCTGCAGTCGTGTTCGGCGGCAGGAAGAAAATTTTCACATGTGAGAGCTTCTGGGCAGTCTGGTGTGCAGTACAGTTATCAAGGACCAACGCCACCTTCCTGCCTTCATGCTGCATCCGCTGATCGAACTCGCACAGCCACTCGCGGAAAAGTTCACACGTCATCCACGCTTTCTTATTATGACGGTAACGAACTGGAATCCTCGCAGCACCACGGAAACAGCGGGGATTCCTAGATTTTCCAGTTACGAAAGCGGGGCACTTGTCACTGCTGTCCATATTCGCACAGAGGAAAACGGTCGCCCGAAATTTGCTCTGCTTGCCGCCCTTACAGTGATCGCCTTTGAGTGCATGCGTCTTCGATGGAAGCATTTGGAAGAATAGCCCGGTCTCGTCACCATTGTAGAAGTCCCGGTCTGCATATGCTTCGCGGATGTACGGCAGTGTCTCTTCCAACCACTTCCGTCTAGCGTCGACATCGAGCAACCCTGCCTCGCCCACGACTGCCTTGTAGACGATTCCGTGCCTCTCTTTGGAACTCCGAATCCAGCCACCACCAGGCTGGAAATCGGTGTTTTGAAGGAGATACGCAAAGTGCTTCGCCTTCTCCGCTAAAATCGGGCCACTAATTGGCAAGTTCATAGCACGTGCGCTAAGGAACCACTGATACAGTGCCTCCTCCACGTCTTTGTAGGCACCATGCCGAATCCTCTTCTGGCCGTCCTCCATAGTATGGCCAGCACTAGCATGGCGTTCGTTTTCAGTCATCTTGAGCGCGTTGCTGATAATAGTTGAAACCGTCGTCTGTGACAGGCCGTACTTGCGTACTAAGTTGCACACTTTTTCACCACCTCGGTGCTCCCTCAAAATGTTCCGCTTCGTTTCCAAAGATACTGCCGCTCGCTTTCTCTTCTGCGGCAGTTGATCCGGTAGAGCCACGCTGGCCGCGCTTCCTGAAGGAGAATCATCCATTGTTGAACTCTGGGGAGGAATCCGATGGGCTTGCAGAACCAGCAGGATCGAGGCCGGTGATGGCAGAGGATAAATACGACTCTGGCAACGCACGTGTTTTGACGCTGTACGCTGCCCTCAGAACATGTGCAGCTCGTGAAGCAGGAGCCATAGAAAGTGGGAAAGGTGGGGCAGCCCACGCTGAAATGCCGTGACGAGTTTTCAACGGGCGGCGCACCCTCAGAATGGGCTGCTCCCCGCGCGGATACAAAAGCAACAAATGGAAGCACCTCGCAACCCTCTCCACCTCTGCCCAGAGGACAGGGCCCGTCTTTTCTCCTCCTCCGAGTCATACAAGCTTCTTCGGCTCACCCCATGCGCCTCGCCTCGTATGCGTCGTCACGTGATCTTTTCGCAGCCGCTGTGGCCGCTGTGCAGGTGGCTCCGCATACGCGCGCACGTTCTTTGCGCCGTAAGCGTAGTTTGGCTGGCGTGGTAGCTGCGTTTGCGAGTTTATTTCTTTGAGGGTTGGCTCCAAATGACTACATTTAATTGTTATAACAGACGATCTAGTATGATAGCATTGTTATAAGCGGTTTATTTTACCATAGAACACACTGCAAAGGTGACGGTGCCGCGGCTGTCCATTGCTATATCCGATATATTGTTAAAAGCGGTATTGTTATAAGTGGGTTTGACTGTACCAATCCTGCCTGGACCAGGCAAAATTTTTCGTTTATCAGTGTCTTCACTATTACGGCTATGCGCAAACATGTGAAATTTCAAACAATTTGCAAACAATATTTGTTGTTTGATTTGCAGCGTAAGATTACTATTTTAGCAGCTCAAACCTTCTGATTGAAATTTTCTCGTTTGTGTGAGCTTGCAGAGAAACAATCCTAGCTCCGCGTGGCTTTCGAACGTCGACTGGCGAGTCGTAGGTGATTTCGTTTTCCTTTTTAGAAACCATCTCGCCGTTCCAGTGCCAGTGTGTGCTCCCCGGCCCCTTGCTTGCATTTGTGTTGCTCTTGCAGCACGCCAGAACAGCTGGCTCGTCACGGGCTTGCAGGTGATTTCGGTTTCTTTTTTAGAAACCGGCTCGCCGTTCCAACGCCAGTGTGTGCTCCCCGGCCCCTTGCTTGCATTTGTGTTGTTCTTGCAGCATTCCAAAAGGGCTGGCTCGTCACGGGCTTGCAAGTGGTTTCATTTTCCTTTTTAGAAACCATCTCGCCGTTCCAACGCCAGTGTGTGCTCCCCGGCCCCTTCCTTGCATTTGTGTTGTTCTTGCAGCACTCCAAAAGGGCTGGCTCGTCACAGGCTTGCAAGTGGTTTCATTTTCCTTTTTAGAAACCATCTCGCCGTTCCAGTGCCAGTGTGTGCTCCCCGGCCCCTTGCTTGCATTTGTGTTGCTCTTGCAGCACTTCAAAAGGGCTGGCTCGTCACGGGCTTGCAAGTGGTTTCATTTTCCTTTTTAGAAACCATCTCGCCGTTCCAGTGCCAGTGTGTGCTCCCCGGCCCCTTGCTTGCATTTGTGTTGCTCTTGCAGCACGCCAGAACAGCTGGCTCGTCACGGGCTTGCAGGTGATTTCGTTTTTCTTTTTAGAAACCAGCTCGCCGTTCCAACGCCAGTGTGTGTTCCCCGGCCCCTTCCTTGCATTCGTGTTGTTCTTGCAGCATTCCAAAAGGGCTGGCTCGTCACGGGCTTGCAAGTGGTTTCATTTTCCTTTTTAGAAACCATCTCGCCGTTCCAGTGCCAGTGTGTGCTCCCCGGCCCCTTGCTTGCATTTGTGTTGCTCTTGCAGCACTTCAAAAGGGCTGGCTCGTCACGGGCTTGCAAGTGGTTTCATTTTCCTTTTTAGAAACCATCTCGCCGTTCCAGTGCCAGTGTGTGCTCCCCGGCCCCTTGCTTGCATTTGTGTTGCTCTTGCAGCACTCCAAAAGGGCTGGCTCGTCACGGGCTTGCAAGTGGTTTCATTTTCCTTTTTAGAAACCATCTCGCCGTTCCAGTGCCAGTGTGTGCTCCCCGGCCCCTTGCTTGCATTTGTGTTGCTCTTGCAGCACTCCAAAAGGGCTGGCTCGTCACGGGCTTGCAAGTTGTTTCATTTTCCTTTTTAGAAACCATCTCGCCGTTCCAGTGCCAGTGTGTGCTCCCCGGCCCCTTGCTTGCATTTGTGTTGCTCTTGCAGCACTCCAAAAGGGCTGGCTCGTCACGGGCTTGCAAGTGGTTTCATTTTCCTTTTTAGAAACCATCTCGCCGTTCCAGTGCCAGTGTGTGCTCCCCGGCCCCTTGCTTGCATTTGTGTTGCTCTTGCAGCACTCCAAAAGGGCTGGCTCGTCACGGGCTTGCAAGTGGTTTCATTTTCCTTTTTAGAAACCATCTCGCCGTTCCAGTGCCAGTGTGTGCTCCCCGGCCCCTTGCTTGCATTTGTGTTGCTCTTGCAGCACTCCAAAACGGCTGGCTCGTCACGGGCTTGCAGGTTATTTTGTTTTCCTTTTTAGAAACCGGCTCGCCGTTCCAACGCCAGTGTGTGTTCCCCGGCCCCTTGCTTGCATTTGTGTTGTTCTTGCAGCACTCCAAAACGGCTGGCTCGTCACGGGCTTGCAGGTTATTTTGTTTTCCTTTTTAGAAACCGGCTCGCCGTTCCAACGCCAGTGTGTGTTCCCCGGCCCCTTGCTTGCATTTGTGTTGTTCTTGCAGCACTCCAAAACGGCTGGCTCGTCACGGGCTTGCAGGTTATTTTGTTTTCCTTTTTAGAAACCGGCTCGCCGTTCCAACGCCAGTGTGTGTTCCCCGGCCCCTTGCTTGCATTTGTGTTGTTCTTGCAGCACTCCAAAACGGCTGGCTCGTCACGGGCTTGCAGGTTATTTTGTTTTCCTTTTTAGAAACCGGCTCGCCGTTCCAACGCCAGTGTGTGTTCCCCGGCCGCTTGCTTGCATTTGTGTTGTTCTTGCAGCACTCCAAAACGGCTGGCTCGTCACGGGCTTGCAGGTTATTTTGTTTTCCTTTTTAGAAACTGGCTCACCGTTCAAACGCCAGTGTGTGTTCCCCGGCCGCTTGCTTGCATTTGTGTTCTTGCAGCACTCCAAAACGGCTGGCTCGTCACGGGCTTGCAGGTTATTTTGTTTTCCTTTTTAGAAACCGGCTCGCCGTTCCAACGCCAGTGTGTGTTCCCCGGCCCCTTGCTTGCATTTGTGTTGTTCTTGCAGCACTCCAAAACGGCTGGCTCGTCACGGGCTTGCAGGTTATTTTGTTTTCCTTTTTAGAAACCGGCTCGCCGTTCCAACGCCAGTGTGTGTTCCCCGGCCCCTTGCTTGCATTTGTGTTGTTCTTGCAGCACTCCAAAACGGCTGGCTCGTCACGGGCTTGCAGGTTATTTTGTTTTCCTTTTTAGAAACCGGCTCGCCGTTCCAACGCCAGTGTGTGTTCCCCGGCCGCTTGCTTGCATTTGTGTTGTTCTTGCAGCACTCCAAAACGGCTGGCTCGTCACGGGCTTGCAGGTTATTTTGTTTTCCTTTTTAGAAACTGGCTCACCGTTCCAACGCCAGTGTGTGTTCCCCGGCCGCTTGCTTGCATTTGTGTTCTTGCAGCACTCCAAAACGGCTGGCTCGTCACGGGCTTGCAGGTTATTTTGTTTTCCTTTTTAGAAACCGGCTCGCCGTTCCAACGCCAGTGTGTGTTCCCCGGCCCCTTGCTTGCATTTGTGTTGTTCTTGCAGCACTCCAAAACGGCTGGCTCGTCACGGGCTTGCAGGTTATTTTGTTTTCCTTTTTAGAAACCGGCTCGCCGTTCCAACGCCAGTGTGTGTTCCCCGGCCCCTTGCTTGCATTTGTGTTGTTCTTGCAGCACTCCAAAACGGCTGGCTCGTCACGGGCTTGCAGGTTATTTTGTTTTCCTTTTTAGAAACCGGCTCGCCGTTCCAACGCCAGTGTGTGTTCCCCGGCCCCTTGCTTGCATTTGTGTTGTTCTTGCAGCACTCCAAAACGGCTGGCTCGTCACGGGCTTGCAGGTTATTTTGTTTTCCTTTTTAGAAACCGGCTCGCCGTTCCAACGCCAGTGTGTGTTCCCCGGCCGCTTGCTTGCATTTGTGTTGTTCTTGCAGCACTCCAAAACGGCTGGCTCGTCACGGGCTTGCAGGTTATTTTGTTTTCCTTTTTAGAAACTGGCTCGCCGTTCCAACGCCAGTGTGTGTTCCCCGGCCGCTTGCTTGCATTTGTGTTCTTGCAGCACTCCAAAACGGCTGGCTCGTCACGGGCTTGCAGGTTATTTTGTTTTCCTTTTTAGAAACCGGCTCGCCGTTCCAACGCCAGTGTGTGTTCCCCGGCCCCTTGCTTGCATTTGTGTTGTTCTTGCAGCACTCCAAAACGGCTGGCTCGTCACGGGCTTGCAGGTTATTTTGTTTTCCTCTTTAGAAACCGGCTCGCCGTTCCAACGCCAGTGTGTGTTCCCCGGCCCCTTGCTTGCATTTGTGTTGTTCTTGCAGCACTCCAAAACGGCTGGCTCGTCACGGGCTTGCAGGTTATTTTGTTTTCCTTTTTAGAAACCGGCTCGCCGTTCCAACGCCAGTGTGTGTTCCCCGGCCGCTTGCTTGCATTTGTGTTGTTCTTGCAGCACTCCAAAACGGCTGGCTCGTCACGGGCTTGCAGGTTATTTTGTTTTCCTTTTTAGAAACTGGCTCGCCGTTCCAACGCCAGTGTGTGTTCCCCGGCCGCTTGCTTGCATTTGTGTTCTTGCAGCACTCCAAAACGGCTGGCTCGTCACGGGCTTGCAGGTTATTTTGTTTTCCTTTTTAGAAACCGGCTCGCCGTTCCAACGCCAGTGTGTGTTCCCCGGCCCCTTGCTTGCATTTGTGTTGTTCTTGCAGCACTCCAAAACGGCTGGCTCGTCACGGGCTTGCAGGTTATTTTGTTTTCCTTTTTAGAAACCGGCTCGCCGTTCCAACGCCAGTGTGTGTTCCCCGGCCCCTTGCTTGCATTTGTGTTGTTCTTGCAGCACTCCAAAACGGCTGGCTCGTCACGGGCTTGCAGGTTATTTTGTTTTCCTTTTTAGAAACCGGCTCGCGTTCCAACGCCAGTGTGTGTTCCCCGGCCCCTTGCTTGCATTTGTGTTGTTCTTGCAGCACTCCAAAACGGCTGGCTCGTCACGGGCTTGCAGGTTATTTTGTTTTCCTTTTTAGAAACCGGCTCGCCGTTCCAACGCCAGTGTGTGTTCCCCGGCCGCTTGCTTGCATTTGTGTTGTTCTTGCAGCACTCCAAAACGGCTGGCTCGTCACGGGCTTGCAGGTTATTTTGTTTTCCTTTTTAGAAACCGGCTCGCCGTTCCAACGCCAGTGTGTGTTCCCCGGGCCCTTGCTTGCATTTGTGTTGTTCTTGCAGCACTCCAAAACGGCTGGCTCGTCACGGGCTTGCAGGTTATTTTGTTTTCCTTTTTAGAAACCGGCTCGCCGTTCCAACGCCAGTGTGTGTTCCCCGGCCCCTTGCTTGCATTTGTGTTGTTCTTGCAGCACTCCAAAACGGCTGGCTCGTCACGGGCTTGCAGGTTATTTTGTTTTCCTTTTTAGAAACCGGCTCGCCGTTCCAACGCCAGTGTGTGTTCCCCGGCCCCTTGCTTGCATTTGTGTTGTTCTTGCAGCACTCCAAAACGGCTGGCTCGTCACGGGCTTGCAGGTTATTTTGTTTTCCTTTTTAGAAACCGGCTCGCCGTTCCAACGCCAGTGTGTGTTCCCCGGCCCCTTGCTTGCATTTGTGTTGTTCTTGCAGCACTCCAAAACGGCTGGCTCGTCACGGGCTTGCAGGTTATTTTGTTTTCCTTTTTAGAAACAGGCTCGCCGTTCCAACGCCAGTGTGTGTTCCCCGGCCGCTTGCTTGCATTTGTGTTGTTCTTGCAGCACTCCAAAACGGCTGGCTCGTCACGGGCTTGCAGGTTATTTTGTTTTCCTTTTTAGAAACCGGCTCGCCGTTCCAACGCCAGTGTGTGTTCCCCGGCCGCTTGCTTGCATTTGTGTTGTTCTTGCAGCACTCCAAAACGGCTGGCTCGGCACGGGCTTGCAGGTTATTTTGTTTTCCTTTTTAGAAACCGGCTCGCCGTTCCAACGCCAGTGTGTGTTCCCCGGCCGCTTGCTTGCATTTGTGTTGTTCTTGCAGCACTCCAAAACGGCTGGCTCGTCACGGGCTTGCAGGTTATTTTGTTTTCCTTTTTAGAAACCGGCTCGCCGTTCCAACGCCAGTGTGTGTTCCCCGGCCGCTTGCTTGCATTTGTGTTGTTCTTGCAGCACTCCAAAACGGCTGGCTCGTCACGGGCTTGCAGGTTATTTTGTTTTCCTTTTTAGAAACCGGCTCGCCGTTCCAACGCCAGTGTGTGTTCCCCGGCCCTTGCTTGCATTTGTGTTGTTCTTGCAGCACTCCAAAACGGCTGGCTCGTCACGGGCTTGCAGGTTATTTTGTTTTCCTTTTTAGAAACCGGCTCGCCGTTCCAACGCCAGTGTGTGTTCCCCGGCCGCTTGCTTGCATTTGTGTTGTTCTTGCAGCACTCCAAAACGGCTGGCTCGTCACGGGCTTGCAGGTTATTTTGTTTTCCTTTTTAGAAACCGGCTCGCCGTTCCAACGCCAGTGTGTGTTCCCCGGCCGCTTGCTTGCATTTGTGTTGTTCTTGCAGCACTCCAAAACGGCTGGCTCGTCACGGGCTTGCAGGTTATTTTGTTTCCCTTTTTAGAAACCGGCTCGCCGTTCCAACGCCAGTGTGTGTTCCCCGGCCCCTTGCTTGCATTTGTGTTGTTCTTGCAGCACTCCAAAACGGCTGGCTCGTCACGGGCTTGCAGGTTATTTTGTTTTCCTTTTTAGAAACCGGCTCGCCGTTCCAACGCCAGTGTGTGTTCCCCGGCCCCTTGCTTGCATTTGTGTTGTTCTTGCAGCACTCCAAAACGGCTGGCTCGTCACGGGCTTGCAGGTTATTTTGTTTTCCTTTTTAGAAACCGGCTCGCCGTTCCAACGCCAGTGTGTGTTCCCCGGCCGCTTGCTTGCATTTGTGTTGTTCTTGCAGCACTCCAAAACGGCTGGCTCGTCACGGGCTTGCAGGTTATTTTGTTTTCCTTTTTAGAAACCGGCTCGCCGTTCCAACGCCAGTGTGTGTTCCCCGGCCGCTTGCTTGCATTTGTGTTGTTCTTGCAGCACTCCAAAACGGCTGGCTCGTCACGGGCTTGCAGGTTATTTTGTTTCCCTTTTTAGAAACCGGCTCGCCGTTCCAACGCCAGTGTGTGTGTTCCCCGGCCGCTTGCTTGCATTTGTGTTGTTCTTGCAGCACTCCAAAACGGCTGGCTCGTCACGGGCTTGCAGGTTATTTTGTTTTCCTTTTTAGAAACCGGCTCGCCGTTCCAACGCCAGTGTGTGTTCCCCGGCCCCTTGCTTGCATTTGTGTTGTTCTTGCAGCACTCCAAAACGGCTGGCTCGTCACGGGCTTGCAGGTTATTTTGTTTTCCTTTTTAGAAACCGGCTCGCCGTTCCAACGCCAGTGTGTGTTCCCCGGCCCCTTGCTTGCATTTGTGTTGTTCTTGCAGCACTCCAAAACGGCTGGCTCGTCACGGGCTTGCAGGTTATTTTGTTTTCCTTTTTAGAAACCGGCTCGCCGTTCCAACGCCAGTGTGTGTTCCCCGGCCGCTTGCTTGCATTTGTGTTGTTCTTGCAGCACTCCAAAACGGCTGGCTCGTCACGGGCTTGCAGGTTATTTTGTTTTCCTTTTTAGAAACCGGCTCGCCGTTCCAACGCCAGTGTGTGTTCCCCGGCCCCTTGCTTGCATTTGTGTTGTTCTTGCAGCACTCCAAAACGGCTGGCTCGTCACGGGCTTGCAGGTTATTTTGTTTTCCTTTTTAGAAACCGGCTCGCCGTTCCAACGCCAGTGTGTGTTCCCCGGCCGCTTGCTTGCATTTGTGTTGTTCTTGCAGCACTCCAAAACGGCTGGCTCGTCACGGGCTTGCAGGTTATTTTGTTTTCCTTTTTAGAAACCGGCTCGCCGTTCCAACGCCAGTGTGTGTTCCCCGGCCCCTTGCTTGCATTTGTGTTGTTCTTGCAGCACTCCAAAACGGCTGGCTCGTCACGGGCTTGCAGGTTATTTTGTTTTCCTTTTTAGAAACCGGCTCGCCGTTCCAACGCCAGTGTGTGTTCCCCGGCCCCTTGCTTGCATTTGTGTTGTTCTTGCAGCACTCCAAAACGGCTGGCTCGTCACGGGCTTGCAGGTTATTTTGTTTTCCTTTTTAGAAACCGGCTCGCCGTTCCAACGCCAGTGTGTGTTCCCCGGCCGCTTGCTTGCATTTGTGTTGTTCTTGCAGCACTCCAAAACGGCTGGCTCGTCACGGGCTTGCAGGTTATTTTGTTTTCCTTTTTAGAAACCGGCTCGCCGTTCCAACGCCAGTGTGTGTTCCCCGGCCCCTTGCTTGCATTTGTGTTGTTCTTGCAGCACTCCAAAACGGCTGGCTCGTCACGGGCTTGCAGGTTATTTTGTTTTCCTTTTTAGAAACCGGCTCGCCGTTCCAACGCCAGTGTGTGTTCCCCGGCCCCTTGCTTGCATTTGTGTTGTTCTTGCAGCACTCCAAAACGGCTGGCTCGTCACGGGCTTGCAGGTTATTTTGTTTTCCTTTTTAGAAACCGGCTCGCCGTTCCAACGCCAGTGTGTGTTCCCCGGCCCCTTGCTTGCATTTGTGTTGTTCTTGCAGCACTCCAAAACGGCTGGCTCGTCACGGGCTTGCAGGTTATTTTGTTTTCCTTTTTAGAAACCGGCTCGCCGTTCCAACGCCAGTGTGTGTTCCCCGGCCCCTTGCTTGCATTTGTGTTGTTCTTGCAGCACTCCAAAACGGCTGGCTCGTCACGGGCTTGCAGGTTATTTTGTTTTCCTTTTTAGAAACCGGCTCGCCGTTCCAACGCCAGTGTGTGTTCCCCGGCCGCTTGCTTGCATTTGTGTTGTTCTTGCAGCACTCCAAAACGGCTGGCTCGTCACGGGCTTGCAGGTTATTTTGTTTTCCTTTTTAGAAACCGGCTCGCCGTTCCAACGCCAGTGTGTGTTCCCCGGCCCCTTGCTTGCATTTGTGTTGTTCTTGCAGCACTCCAAAACGGCTGGCTCGTCACGGGCTTGCAGGTTATTTTGTTTTCCTTTTTAGAAACCGGCTCGCCGTTCCAACGCCAGTGTGTGTTCCCCGGCCCCTTGCTTGCATTTGTGTTGTTCTTGCAGCACTCCAAAACGGCTGGCTCGTCACGGGCTTGCAGGTTATTTTGTTTTCCTTTTTAGAAACCGGCTCGCCGTTCCAACGCCAGTGTGTGTTCCCCGGCCGCTTGCTTGCATTTGTGTTGTTCTTGCAGCACTCCAAAACGGCTGGCTCGTCACGGGCTTGCAGGTTATTTTGTTTTCCTTTTTAGAAACCGGCTCGCCGTTCCAACGCCAGTGTGTGTTCCCCGGCCCCTTGCTTGCATTTGTGTTGTTCTTGCAGCACTCCAAAACGGCTGGCTCGTCACGGGCTTGCAGGTTATTTTGTTTTCCTTTTTAGAAACCGGCTCGCCGTTCCAACGCCAGTGTGTGTTCCCCGGCCCCTTGCTTGCATTTGTGTTGTTCTTGCAGCACTCCAAAACGGCTGGCTCGTCACGGGCTTGCAGGTTATTTTGTTTTCCTTTTTAGAAACCGGCTCGCCGTTCCAACGCCAGTGTGTGTTCCCCGGCCGCTTGCTTGCATTTGTGTTGTTCTTGCAGCACTCCAAAACGGCTGGCTCGTCACGGGCTTGCAGGTTATTTTGTTTTCCTTTTTAGAAACCGGCTCGCCGTTCCAACGCCAGTGTGTGTTCCCCGGCCCCTTGCTTGCATTTGTGTTGTTCTTGCAGCACTCCAAAACGGCTGGCTCGTCACGGGCTTGCAGGTTATTTTGTTTTCCTTTTTAGAAACCGGCTCGCCGTTCCAACGCCAGTGTGTGTTCCCCGGCCGCTTGCTTGCATTTGTGTTGTTCTTGCAGCACTCCAAAACGGCTGGCTCGTCACGGGCTTGCAGGTTATTTTGTTTTCCTTTTTAGAAACCGGCTCGCCGTTCCAACGCCAGTGTGTGTTCCCCGGCCGCTTGCTTGCATTTGTGTTCTTGCAGCACTCCAAAACGGCTGGCTCGTCACGGGCTTGCAGGTTATTTTGTTTTCCTTTTTAGAAACCGGCTCGCCGTTCCAACGCCAGTGTGTGTTCCCCGGCCCCTTGCTTGCATTTGTGTTGTTCTTGCAGCACTCCAAAACGGCTGGCTCGTCACGGGCTTGCAGGTTATTTTGTTTTCCTTTTTAGAAACCGGCTCGCCGTTCCAACGCCAGTGTGTGTTCCCCGGCCCCTTGCTTGCATTTGTGTTGTTCTTGCAGCACTCCAAAACGGCTGGCTTGTCACGGGTTTACAGGTGTTAGCGTGGTGGAGCCGCCCCATAAGGCCTTACTGCATCTTCAGCATTTTCGGCAGGATTATTTTTTTTCGAGGGGGCGCAGTCAATTTTATTAACAGAGGCCTTCGGATGAACTGGGCATTTCTTCCAGTCCCTTGAACTCCGATTGAATGAGGTTTAATAGTCATCATGTTATTTTTTTGTTGCCAGTCTTCTCATTTTATGGATTTCGTTTTGCATGACCTTATACTGTTATGCTATCTAATCAAGTAGTATACATTTCTGTGCACATCATGTTTTTTTGTATGGTACTGAGGCAGTCTAGTTTTGTTTATTTTATTTGCAAAGACCATACACTATTTTGAAAAACATAAGAGCAACAATGTTTGCTTGCACAACATTTTCTGAAATTTTTTTTGGTACTGAACAGATATTCGATATTCGAAGCCATTTCTTCTTCAAATTCGTATTCGATTCGTATTCGAAAATTTAAATATTCGCACACCCCTAACTTTAAACCACAGGGATGAAGAAAGAAGTGGACCACAGAATACAGCCTGGACAACGGCATGTTGTACGGCATGGCCCAAATGCTGTCCCTGGCAGTTCAGTTTCTTTTAAGAAAGAACCTGTGTTAAGGGTCTCTCACTCGGTAGCAAATCCAGCATAGTCCATCTGCACTGTCAAGAAACTCGAGGTTGGCCTAAAAGGTGGCTACATCACACTTGGAGTGGGGGAATTCAAAAATGAAAACATTAGAAAACTGGTGGCTGAAAACTCAAATGTCAGAAGGACATGCAAGTACATCAAGTAAATGAATGACATTGAAAAAAAAAAAATTTGGAGCAATTAGTATTTGGGAATGAAACCCCTTATCTTTTTGTTGCGATTCACTCTCTATCTCCAGGAGGCCATGCAGGCACATCCACACGCCTTGGTTAAGGCGGGGCTTTGTGTTGTGTGCTCTCTCACATAGCAAGAGGAGCCACTGATGGGACCCATTAAGGCGGAGCCTAAGTGTCCCCCGGATTTTCTGGCACCTTTAGTGTCCGATGGCAGCGGGCATCTTGTTCCGAGAACACAGCTTTTGGGCAGTGCTCCTCAGCTGTTGAGTGGAGTGAGTGGAAGGGACGGTTGTGCTCATGCTGGGTCTTAGCTGGTGCAGCCATAATCTGTGAATATGGGCTGGTACAGTAGGTGGCGGAATTCGGCCACTGCGGCATAAAATATTATTGTACACTCATGCACTTGTGATTTCCTTTGCCAGAAAAAAAAAGTCACAGCATTTTGTGCTGACCAAATGGTGGCAATAATGAAAGCTCAAACCATTTACCTCGACTGTAATAATACTGCATTTAAATTGGGAATGTGAGAGTATTGAGATGAGGAAGTCTGTGGGGATGGCACCGGGACAGTGGGAGGGGCCTTTGTCCTGTAGTGCACGTAGGTGGGTTGATGAGTTTGAGTTGTGACGGCGGCATCCCCTGTGTTGGCAGCACCATCTTGGAGTGCAGCAAGGAAGGCAAGTCGGGCAGCAGCAGCAGTGGTGGCAGCAGCAGCTGCTCCTCCTCCTCGCACCACACGGTGGGCGTGGCTGCACTCAGCACGACCAGCCGGCCCCTGACTGGCGGCAACTCCTGCCTGCCGGCTGTCCGCGAAGAGGAGCAGGACGACAACAGTCCAGTGTTCGTGCCTGCCACTGGAGCACCACCAGTCCAGCATGAGAACGGGTGTGTACCGCTCAGATTCTGTTCTCTTTTTTGTTTATTAATTTTTTTAGTGTCTGCAGCAGCACGAACTGTGGGGAGGGGGAATCAGGCACTTTAATGACGTGAACAGGTCAAGAGATCCTAAAGCAGGGTGTGCATTATCAAGCCAGCACAGCAGAATTTGAAAAGCACGATATGAGAAGGCATTGTGCAATTGTGATGGAGGGATGAGATTTGGAGTGATGGCTACCAAGGCTGTGATGGGGATATTGAGTCAAGCTTGGTGCATTGATGACCTGGACAGTTGAATGCAGGAAATAAGTCTTCTCGCAGCAGGTTTTGCAAAGAAGTCTCCTGCGATACGTTTGTGACTTACAAAAAAATGTCAGCTGTTGATGTGGGCAGTCAGTACTTGATGTGTTCAACCTGAGGGGGATCAAGGAATAGTTCGATATATTGCTAGCTCGATAATGGTGGAAGAAAATCTTATAACCTAGAAGCAAGCATACACTGTACTCATGCTGGTGATGCGCTTCTTGCAGAGACGAGCCGCCTGCCGGCACAGTGGTGGTGAACTGCTCGCTAGGCCTAGCCTGCTTCGCTTTGAAGCCATAGCCAGTGGTGCTTTGAAACTAACAACCCCTTAATATAGCTGGCCCAATCGTGCTGCCAGTTCACTGTAAGTAGAATATGGTATGGTATATGGAGTTTAATGTCCTGAGGTGACTCACGGGCGCCAGGTTAATTTATATCACCTTAGCAACTATATGCAAGCCCTGGAAGCGATAAACAAACAAACAGAATTGGTCAAAACGCGCGTTGCTATTGGTTTTCCAAATCATGTGACCAAAATGGCGACCTTTGGTTGGCTGGCGGCGTCTACCGCTTACAGCCTGGTGTCATTTTGAGAAAGTTGCGCCGTCCCACTGCTATGGCCAAGTGGGGTTCGTCGGCCGCTAAGTGCGAAATATTTCGATTTGTGCAAGTCTTAGACAAAAGTACGAAAAGGCAGCGAAAGATAGAGATTCGAAGCGCGCTGGGTACTCTGCATCGTCTCAACCCAGTGTCTACAATCAGCGCCGACGCTCCGCGGTGGCCCGATAACGCCGTAACCAGCGGTGCTTAGCGCGACAGCAAGGAGTGATCCTGAGGGAGCGAAAGGTAGAGATGCGAAGCGCGTTGGGTACGCTGCATCATCGCATCCCTTTATCTACAATCGGCGATGAAGCGCCGATGCTTCGCGATGGCCCGATAACGTCGTCACCGCGGTGCTTAGCACGACTGCGAGGAGTGATCAGGGCGATTCCTGCTACGTACAGACAACATAATCATGATTGTGCAGATGCTGAAGCGATACCTAAGCAGCTTTCGTGGACAGCCAGCAACGGCGCGATAGATAGAACTTTCCGGTAACGCTGGTAGCGCGGTGGCGGTCGCAAAACGGCGTCCCGGAACTTGCGGAATCAAGAACTAATCTTGCTTCTGAATGTTTTGAGTGGAAAGATGAGCAAACGAGTATCGTTTGTTAGGGGCTGAGTGTGATCACAGCACCGCTGTGAGATACAATCATGCGCCACAACTTCGGGGAGGTCGCAGTGCAAAGGCACTTTGCTTGGGTTCCAGCCTCCACACCATCTGTTCTCCGGCAATTTCCTTGTTGCAAGCGCACTTATGTCGACGAGAAATGGTGCTTCCACATAAAAAACAGCCAGAACACACTTCAGTCATTTCTAGTTAGCCTCGGTACCACAAAAATATGCCAAAAACGTTTTTCCACGATTTCTCAATACTGATTTTTGGCACATTCAGAATTTTGAAAAAGCGATATCTCCAGTTCTATGTCAGCTATTACTACAATTCTTCTTGCGCTAAAAAGATAAATGCACAGGTTGTGCAATAAGGCTAATTTTAAACTGCTGCTTCCTTAGGAAAATTTTCTAAATAAATCCTTTGTCTCAGTCATCAAAATGAGCTTTTTCTCTGTCAAGTTTGACCAGCTGTAACTTTTGTCCAAGTCGTCCTAGAATGCTCATTTATGCCTTACTGCACTCCTTTGTGACACTAGATCATTTATAAACAGAAATCTCCACAAGATCTTTTGTTTATTAACCAAGCTTCCTCCGAACAAAAGACATTCTTTTCATGATAAATCTAAAACTGTCTGCTGCAGGAGAAAATTGTTTGCTGTTTTTTAATCGGCACATGGAAATGTAAGCAACCTGTGGCCCCTGTTCAAGTTGTCGTTTTTGTTAGTGTGTAGGATGTTATTCACACCAAACATGGAAATGTACAAGCAGTGAAAATTTGGTGTAAATCTGTCCATAAATAAAGAAATTGGTTCTAAGAGGGGTTTCCCCGCTTAATAATAGAACGCGAACGCGATAGCACTATCTTGGGGTCTCCGCTTATCGCCAGCCGCTATCGGCCGCCACTTGCAGGAGCGTCCGTGGGCACATTCTGAAACGAGCTATGTGATCAGCAGCGTGGCTGTGTGGAGACGTTGGGGCCCTTGAGTGACGCCGATAGGGGACACAACCTGGGCCAGAGGGCGCTGCGGATGCTACTGAACAGCGCCCTCTCCGAGTGACTCCTCGACAAGCTTTGCCTCGCCCGCACGCGAAGGATACTTTTGCGCGCGCTCGTTCTTTCTGGCTCACTCTTCGGCGCCGTTGCGAGAGGAGTTTGCTTCGCGCACACTATGCTCTCTCCGCTCGTTCACGGACGTTGTTGTGAGAGCAGAGCATGCCCGCTCGAAGGTTGTCCTCGCGCTTTGAGTCTGCTGCGAAAATTTTGCGCACGCTCTCGTGCTTTACAGAAGGAGCAGCTCGTGTGCGTGGCATCAAGCAAATAGTCCAAAAAGGCGCTGTTTTCGCCACGCCCTAGTTTTGTGCCCAGAGTTCATAACCACGTGGTGTAAGAAGTGAAAACTGAAATTAAAGCCTGCCTTCGGACGAAACTGCAGCACGAATGTGTTTCGCGTTTTTTTTCTTCATCAGCTCGATCTGCTTGCTTCCGCCGTGCATGCTGGTGACGTGTTTCTGCTACCTTTTTCTTTTCCCTTTCCATGGTGTTTCCATGGCTTTGGCGCTGTAGGGTGCTCACCCCTGTGTCACAGGTCGAATCGCACATCGTTTAGATTTGTGCAAAATACGAAAGCACATTTCGCGATGTCGGTGCGCATTACTGAATGCAGTTCTGTTGAGGTTTGAGAGCTTAGCATGGGCGTGCGGCTGATACAACCAATATGGTAACGCATTGCTGTTCCTACCGGTGTCGCGCTTGCATAGCCGCTTCTGCCGTGTGCTCGTATTTACAGCAGATGGCGTATTTACATACAGATATCTAAAAATATCTGTTAATTTGGAGTCCTTCAAAAACGGCTTTGCGCACAATCTACGTTCAGCCTTGGCACATTAAACTCACAAACCACTGCCACGACTCAGTTCTGATGCGCATCGACGGGGCACGTAACACTATTGCGCGGCCGAGGTCTACAGTTCGTGGTCTGTAATCTGCAGAGCCACACTGCTACCGCGTCTGTACGACAGAGACACAAGTTTAGTTCACATGTGGAATTGTCTGCCATCTTTGCCTTCGCAGTTGTATGCACTGCCAGTTTACATGATGCCGGTCGAGTAAGTGCATATATATATTCAGGGCCTCTGCTGCTACGCTTGCCTTCTCTTGGAATCCACTCCGTTACCCTTAAGGGGGGACACTGGTCTTAAAGCTATTTTTGTTGTTTTTTGACCAATCTTAATAAAAATACATAGACTTATTCAAATTTTTATGCTGATTTCAAATATGCATTTATTTTAAGTGTAGGCCAATTAGTTTTCAAGATAATTAACAATTAATGCCCATTGTTTGAGGCCCAAATAGCAAAATAATGATTTCATCTAAAATTAATTTTAAGGCATGGTTAGATAGCCAGAATAGTGAATTATGAAATGTTGAGAGCAGATTTTTGATATGTCAATTATTACTCATTTTACAACCTTCTGAATTTCAGTATAAAAAATGTGTGTACCAAGTAATGGTAAATTAACGAAAATAATTATTTTTTTAAGGTAAAATGAAAAAATCTGCTCCCAACATTTCACACAGCATACATTAGGCTTTCCATTGCAACCGAAATTTCAACTCTATGTGACTTGGTTGCTGAGATATCAAGGCCTCAAGACTGCTAGCAGTCAACCATATGCATTTTGAGAAAAGCCCCAAAAACAAGCAGGGGACAGTTTAATAAATATTTACAAGTGCAGTAATATATTTACAATAGGAAATGGCTAGTAGCCACCAGGAATGTAGTCCTTTTGATTGCCAGTAGTATCCAGGTGCCGCTTCTTGAGCACTCCTTGAATATTTTCCGCAATGGAATGCTTTCGAGCGCACTTTTGCTCTCGGCGCTCATCCTTCTCTCGCATTCTTTTTGCGCTCATAGCATTCGTATTGAAGCCCAGTTCCTGTAATATTGCTGCAGAAGTTCTTTTACTGCCTGCGTTGAACCGCATTACTGCCTCAGCCACGGCAGCCTCAACAGTAAACAATGATGCGTGGCGCTCTTTGGGTGCCAAGGCCCATATCAAAGAGTGTAGGCTTTCATTACTGTTTTGGGTTTTACCCCTATGGCACCGCTCTAAGAGCTTCCTATCCGACAGTCGCTCATAGACAGGGAGCAATGCTTTAGCAACATGGGGTGGAATGTTGTACCGATGCTTTGGAGCAGATTCGCCTCGGGCTGCTGCCGCATTTTGCTGGCACCAAGAGTCCAGTCCCGATGGGCAGAAGCTATGGTTTGATGCCTCATCAGTAGAGGTAATGTGGTGGTAGGTGGCCATCACAGCCTTCTGCGTAGCCTCTACATCCCCATTATGGGATTTTAAAGCCCAGGCATAATAGGAGCTTAACTTTGTTATGAGGCTGCCTGTCAGTTTGCCTTTTCCTCCAAGGTTTTCGGCACCTTTGTGTTTGGACAACAAAGTCCGCAACGCTGTTCCCATACGTTTCTGCACGTGGTTTATGCAGTCTTCTTTTTTTACTTTGATGTATCCATACACATCTGCCTCTTGCACAGCTAGAAAAGCCCGACTATCACCGTCCGAAAGCATTGTGGTATAGCAAAGGCCACACTTCTTCAACGACCTTTCAAAAAGAATAAGGGCTGCCTCAACTTCCATCTCTCCAACCTTTTTTTCTGAGTTTTTTTGGCATAGGTGCCCAGCCCTCCAGGACTGGTATGATGGGTCACCTTCTCTTGGGCCTCGCTCGCAGCCGGCACAGAAGTTGCACAATACAACATAGTCCAGCACAAGCCCGGTAAACAGTTCGATGACGGTTCCCACACCAATGTGGGATGTGTGGCCGCGTGTCATCCAAGTGCCGTCGTATGATACTGCAATATTGCCGGGGTTCCCAAGGTCCAATTCATTATAAAGTTCTCGAACCGACCGCGCACACTCTTGTGTAACTTCTTCGGCTGCACGAGCTGCTGCAGGTGTCAACTTTTTTTTCACATAGTCTTGCCACGTTTTATTGTGGAGACCGCGGTGCGAAACGTTCAGCGATGAAAAAATGTCATTTAGAGCTGTCTGCTGGTTGCCAGTGCTCTGCATTGCACGAGCAGCGAGCACATTCACCACAAAAGGGTTGATCTTCTGATCGCCACGTACCCGCGGCGAACTCCATGTAGACGATGCGTCTCCACAGCTCGCACATTGAAGAGAAAGTTTAACGGCAAGGCCGTATTCTCGCTCATCTTTTACGAAGCTCAAGTCATTGCCGCCACACGTTTTACACTTCACAAGTTTCAACAAACTGTTGAGCGATTCCAAACAAACGATCGTGAAGCTTGCCTCGTCGAGCAGACAGTCCGACGCGCTGCCGTCACGTAAACAACAAGAACTTCCGCTCCGTTGCTGGAGTTGAGGCGAGTTCTCGCAGTTTTTGTTCAGTCTTCGTCTTATTTTGGAGCACATCTGAGGGCTCCAGCATCACTGTATCACGGCGGATGCGGGCGCTGCCGCTTACAGCTTCCCGTGCCGCGGAGCGCGTTAGGCCTACCTGCGCGGCCTCGCCGACACGATCGTTCAGCGCATGTCGGGGCGCACAGCAGGGCGTCTCTTGAGGTTATCGACCAGCGACTTCTTCCTTTTCTTGCCGAATTTATGCCTTGAGTGCACCATGCGCGCTGAACCAGGCATCGCTGCGCGTTTCTTGCACTGCACTGTCCGGCACAAAGAGTCGCGTCTCCCCGCGGCTCGGGCGCGTCAAGCAGACGCTGCCAGCCAGCTCCACCAATCGGATGACGACCTGCTGTCACGTGATCCGCGGCAGCCAATAGAATTTTGAATACTACCTTTTCTTTTTTGCTATTTTCTCGGCAACCAATGGGCGAACGGAAGCCGTAGTGGCGGGAAATTGAAGGCGAAAGGCGGCTTTTTCAAATGAGACCAAGATGGCTGCGGTGCCGCGCATGAAACGGGAGCTATGCTTTGCGAAATACTGCTGTTTCGGCGCCGATTTCAGCTCAAATTCGGGCGACATGGATTATATAAATTGGTATTGTGAGTATAATACTGACCTTAGAGGCGAGAAATTTAACAGAGAGGTAGATAAATGGCTGCTGATTTCGAAAATAACATTTTCTAAAAACTGATTTCTTCGAGATTTTTCGGCCCGAAAGACCCGTGTCCCCCCTTAAGGACCAGCAGTTGTCTTGCCTTCGCATCACATGCCCTGCCCAAGCCCATTTCTTCCTCTGCCCGCTTCCGGTCTCTTAACGTTACTGGTCTCTTAACGTTTCCGGTCTCTTAATGTTGCCCGATTCCAGCCCCTCGGAGCTGCGAGTCCGGAGCTGTTAGGCGGCGCTGCACAGCAATGCTAATAATAATACACCATGCAGGATGTGTGAAGCGCTCCAGCCCCGGTACTCTTGGCAGAAAAGGCAATCTGGTATGGCTTGCAGACCACGAAAGCACTCAGCTGCAGAGGAGAAGGTGTGCTTGACTATAACGCAGGCATGGATAGCAGTTTCAAAGCAGCGTTGTCTCAGCGCTTCGTCAAGGCAAGATGTGCTCGCGCTTGTCACTCCTCTCCAGCCTGGCAGTGGTCAAAGCAGCGCCTAGTGGCATTGAAGCACCTCCCACCCCCAACAGTGTCTTTGTGTGTCCCATGATGTGTTGACTGTGCAGAGTGCTGGCCTGTGCCGCATCTTCGAGCAGTGTGCCATGGTAAGGTCGACCTTTCTTCAAAAAATTACCATCCTGAAGTTCAGGGTCGACCTATGCTCAGGGCCAAGCTGTTAGCGAGCCATTGCTTCATATGCAAGTCGGTTCCACTGAAGAAAATTCGAATTGCACACCGTTTGCTCGGCTCGTTCGCGCTGGCGTTGGCGCTGGCGTTGTTTCCTTGGATGAGCAGTAGGAAGAAGGTAGCACAAGGGCAAACTTCCGACTCTGATTATCTCCACGGCGTGCATTGCACCGAAAACTACAGGACCGTTTGCAGTTCAATCAGTTCTCCACTAGTCAGTCGGGCCACATGCAAGTGCTGAGGCAGGGTGGAGTGCCGCTTTTTTGCTTTTGATCGCCACCTGCTGCGGACTGCTATTCTTGTGACTGCACCATTATGCTTTGAGTTTGCACATGCTGCGATGCTGTCTCTCGGGAAACTACAAAACAGAATGTGGCGGCACGACAAAGCACACAAGGGGGTGTGTGTCAACTTATATATTTTCAAGGCTGAATTTTTAGTGCAACACTTAAAGCCACTAAGGGTTGCATTTAATCGGGCCCAATATAGAAAAAAGGTATTTCAGCAGCATTTGCTTGGGGCCTAGTTCATGTTTTCAAGGCGGAATTTTTTTAAAGCAACCATAAAGGGGACAAAATAGCACCTGTCTGTTCCCCTTTGTGTTGCGTTAAAAGGAATTCCGCCGCGAAAACGTGAACCAACTAGACCCCAAGCAAACGCTGCTGGAATGACTTGCTGTATATACTCGTGTATAAGCTGCACTTTTTTTCATAAAATTTTCTCAGGTGCGGGTTATACACGAAGCAGGCCTATTGGCACACATTAACACTTTGTGGTGCCACTGTGACTATTTTAGAAACGAGAATATTTTTTGCGGTCCCACTGACCTTGCATCAACGAGGTTTTACTGTATGTGTGCGCATGTGTGTGTCCCACATGTACTGTCACAGATCTCAGGAGAACGCTTGGGCCGAAAGAATGGCCCGGACGACAGCTGTGCTCACACGGATGCACATTTAATAAACCCTACACCACACAGGCACTAACACACAAAGCAAATTAACAACACTAGCACAAAACACTAAAACTAATGGTACTTGTAATGCTGGAGCAGTAAGAGTGTTCTGCTGCTCCTAATAGTGTTCGGTGCTGGCGAAACGTTGCATGGGTCCAGGCAGTGGCGTCAACGCAGAGGTGGCATTGGAAGTGCTTAGGGCTGGCGTCATTGGCAGCGTTGGAAGAGCTCGCGATCGAAGCGCTGTCGTTGACGTTGGCAGGGCGATGCAGGTGGTAACAGCAGTGGGGGTACTCCTGGGCGTAGCAAGTGGTTGCGTCAGTTGCTGAATCCCCGGAACAGGCTTAGGAATGGCAGGGAGCCTACGGTGCAATGCCGTAGAACACGAGACCACCAGAGCAGCAGCCGGCGCTGCTCTATCCCAAAGGAAACGTCCCTGACCTGCCGGAGCCTCTGCTTCTCTGCTTCAGCAGCACCACTTGACCAGCTGGCCTCTTTTTCACTTGTTTCCAGAACGGAGGGGGCAGTGTGTGACCTGGCCTGCCCCGACCCGTTCTCCCAGGAACTGCGCAGCTCCATCCTCTCCTCGTGGCAGCCGTGTGAGAGCGACCGGCAGCTGCTGTTTGAGTTTGCCAAAAGCCGCCCTGTACTCAAGGCAGACGCAGTGATCAGCCTGGGTGAGTGATGAGCCCCCTGCGGTACTCTCTGCGGAGCAGCTCAGGCACGTGCTGTTGGACGGGTTACTACTTTTGCACTATGGCCCTTTGGGAGAAGGAAGTCACACATCTGTCTTTGTGATGGGCAGTCTCTGTGTGTAATCTGCCTTTGTTTTGCTTGTACTCTCACACGTTTGCATATTCTTGCTCCCTCGCAGTAAAATGCGGTATTATTGCCGGCCCAAACATGGGCCCTCTTGTGACCAGTAGAACCCTCGCTTAGCTGTGGGCAGTCGGCTCCTCCCAGGGCTAGGTAGCAGGGCTGCTGTGGAGACCACAAAATGAAAGTGCGCCAGTTTTTTTTTTTTTTTTTGGCTCATTTACTTGACTGCTTTTCACTGTGAAACTCAGTGGTGTGTACTGCACTGCTCTGTGGGCAACAAGAGAGGAAAATTGCACTCTTCTTGACATGCGCTGCTCCTTCAGTGGTGGAAATGCATGCATTTTCACATTTGCATTTTCACAGCCATCACCTTCGCCGTGCCCTGTGTACATTCTTGGTGTGCTTTTGCTTCCAGCCGGAGCGAGTGTTGCGGTGGCATACAGTCAAACCCACGTATACAGTCGAGCCCGCATATAACGGCCCCACTTAAGACGAACTTTTGCTTATAACGAACAAAGCCTGCGCGACCGTCAAAATATACATTGTTTCAATGGCACCAAATCACACGTATAACGAAAGTCATTAAGCCCTGCTGATCGGTTACAGCGAACAGGCGGCGTAAACCCGGTGTTGCTATGCAAGATAACCTGCCTCCGACCCCTTTGTGCGCCCGGCACGCGGTTTGCTTTCCCGAGCCTCATTGCAGGTGAACTGCCCGCCCCGTTTCGTGCCGCTCTCAAGCAAGTTACCCTTTCTTCGCCGACGCACCTTCCAAGATCGCCCCCCTGCCCCGCATCGCATCTTTGCTCTCTTCTCCTCGTTCTCTTGCAAATCTATGTGTGGCCTCCGCGATCAACCGTGCCGCCGCCTGTGCAGATCGCAGAGGCCACGCTCTGTGAAGCAGGCCTTCCGTGGGACCCAAGAGGTGGCTGCACTGACGCTCCCGGATGCCCCTTATTGGTCTCTCCGCTGGCGCTGTGCGTCTGTATCTTTAGATTGATTGGCTTCATTGCCGCCTGTATGCGTTGCATGTCTACCCCATAGCGCGCATTTGTCACTCGTTTTGCAGTGCGGACGCATTCTGCACTTCACAAACGGCCACATCATGGCATCGCGCGGAACAGTTCAAAATTTTGCTTTGCTGCAGCTGCCCCACCTGTATCACCCGTTGCAAACGTTGAACTTGCGGCTCGGCGCACAGTGGTTCGTTTCTTCGGCGTAAAGAATGACAGCCATCATGAATGTAGCCGTGAACGAGTGCCGGTATCTTGGATTGATGTGGATTTACTCTGCAAGTAGATTGGCTTGACATACTTTCGGTACTTCCTTTTTTGCCAGTGCAGGACCCTGCGATCTCTGCCACTTCGAGGTGGCAGTCGCATTGTCATTGCCGTCAACTTGCTTTTGTCCCCAACGCTGTTGCGGGCAGTTATCGCTTGTCTCATAAGTTGAAAATCGGTCAATTGGTTTTTGGGGAAAGGAAATGGCGTAGTACAGTCAAACCTCGATATGACGAACCTCAATTTAACGAAATTCTCGAAATAGCGCACTTCTCATTTTTCCCAATTTCTGCCCCATTGAAAACCATGTATTTTTTTTCGCGATTTAACGAGGTCATTTTATACTGTACTTCCAATTTAACGAAGTCCTCGCGCATCGCACGCACGTACCAGGAGCCTCCTTGACAGGCAGACGAAAACTTTAGCCGGGCATACAGCGATTTGTATGCGCCCTTTAATGCTCAAATTTTCCTGGCGCACTTCAATACATGGAGCAAAACGTGCCGCTGCGCCATCTATCGTGTATGTATGAAACCCGCAACGGACGCGCTCCTGTGGTGCTAGCCGGAGTGCTTCAGAAGTTCCGGGACGCGTCACGCTGTGACGTCACCGGCCTGTTGGAATGGGAAAGCGCCAACCGGAAGTAGGTTTACGAACAGCGGTGGGCACGTTTTCTCAGTTGGTTATTTGATCTCGTTGGGCCTAGGTGGTTGTCCTATTCACGATGAGTGGTGCACCTCGCAAGAGAAAAGTTTTGAGCCTTGATGTGAAGGCCAAAGTTATCACCGAAGTGATGAGCGGCGAAAAGAAGGCGGCTGTTGCTGAAAGGTATGGAATTTCGTCGAGCTCGCTTTCAACAATTTTGAAACTGAAGGACAGTATCATGAGTGTCGTCAGTGCTGGTGGTTCAGGCCAACAAAGAAAAAAGATAAAGGAAGCAGCCTACGTCGACATTGAAAAACCTCTTTTCTCATGGTTCCTCGATATGCGCGCAAAAAACATGCCGTTGAGCGGGGCCATTCTTCAACAAAAGGCTCTTAACTTTGCTTGTATCCTTGGGCACAACGACTTCAAAGCCAGCAGCGGGTGGCTGCAATGATTCAAGGAATGCATAGTATTGTTGGGAAGGTGGCCAGCGGAGAATCAGCCGAGGCGAACTCAATTGGAGCAGCGGACTGGTTGCGTGATTGTGTTCCTGACATTCTATCACGTTACAACGTCTCCAAAATATATAATGCCGACGAGACCGCATTTTTCTACCGGCTGTTGCCAAGGAAGACGTTGGCTTTGAGAAATGAAAAGTGCCATGGTGGAAAACATAGTAAACAGCGTCTCACTGTTCTGTTGTGCGTGAACATGGACGGCAGCGATAAGCGTGTGCCATTCGTAATTGGCACAAGCGAGAAGCCGCGTTGCTTTACCGGAAAAAGGAGCATGCCAGTCAAGTACGCTGCAAAGACAAAGGCGTGGATGACAAGGGATTTGTTCAGCAACTGGCTGAAGGATCTGGATGCTGAAATGCGCAAAAGGGGCCAAACATTTGCCTCCTTCTGGACAATTGCTCAGCGCATCACGTTCGAGATTGTGCGGTTACCAACATTGAGCTTGAATATTTCCCTGTCAACTGCACCTCCCTGATACCACTCGACCAGGGAATAATAAACAGCGTCAAGTGTGCATACCGCAAGCGGGTCGTCGAAAGGCTTCTGCTGAACATCGCGCTCTGCAGAGACACGAAAATCAACGTGTTCATGGCCCTGGAGATGCTTTCGCGGTCGTGGGAGGCAACAAATAGGGAGATCATAGCCAGGTGCTTCAGGAAGGCGGGATTGAACGAGAGCGTTTCTTTGAATGAAGAAGCGGAGTGCAGAGCAAATGACGGTGACGAAAGTATTGCGTACACAGCAGATGTCGTTGACTCGTGGAAGCTGCTCTATGACCAGGGAGGTGCTCCAAGCAACGTGACACTCGAGGACTTTGTCTTCAGCGATGCTTGCGCTGTGACAACTGAAGAGCTGGACGATGACGCAATAATCCAGAGCGTCACAGATACAGAAATGCAGGACGACGACTCGGACGAAGAACTCCAGGCGGCAAGCAGCATAGCTACACCGAAGCAAATCATGGATTTGCTGGATCTCTTACGCACGTTTGCGGGCGCGCACTCGCAAGAGCAAGCCTTAGCAGCCCTGTCAACCTACGAGCGACTTATAACCCCGACGCTTATTAAAAAGCGGCAGATGAAGCTGACGGAGTTCTTGGCTTCCCCCTGAGTTGCATAGAATTGCTCTGCGGGAAGTTAAATAAATATTTCAGCGTTCATGAATCAACGTCGTCATTTCTTTACTGAGCGCGGTTTTATCCCATGGCTGCGAGGACTCCATGTGCACGAAGGAGCGAGCGTCGCGACAAGGCGGCACGGCGACGCTCGCTCCGTTGCTTGTGGGCAACCTCTATGCAAGCCAAGGCAGCAGGCGACGTGAACCCGCGACGTGCGCAGCGGACTCCGTGCTTTGCGCACTCAAGCTTAGAAACACGCCCGTAACCTGTTCTCTCTCTTAAAATTTTGTGAGTGTGCCTCATAGTCAGGGCCAAAGGGATATTTCCTCTATGGCAGTGGTGTAGCGGCAAAGGAGATAACCAACAGCGTGCTTGCGGAGACGGAAAGTCACATCACGGGTTCACGGGGGAGGTGTGCTTTCGTTCGGTTCCTGTGCACTCCGGCTTAGTAAAAACACTCCCATAAACTGTCACCGCAATCTGATTGTAAGTATGCAAACTATAATTTACCAGTGAGAATGCGCGCCGCGAGTGTTTCTGCACATTTGGAGCGCAGCGGCACGGTGGATCGAGCGCCGGTACCCGCGGCTCGACACGCATCTCTCCCTGCAGTACGCCCACTCGCGTAGCCCGCTCCAAATGCTGTTAGCCCTCCGCACCCAACAAGTCGATTGTTTTAATTATTTAAATCATGCGGGTCTGCCTCTCAGCTACAAAACCAAATATTTTCTCGACGGTGGCCATGACCAAGACGACGGGCTGGTTTCCTGAGATGTACCCGTGAGAAACCGTGGACAAACCGGAAACGGCTTCGGGGGGCTCTGATTGGCCAGTGGCATGGGGGACTTCCGGGTGACGAGCGAAATTTTCTGTGGGTGCAGATCCGAGCGACACGGCAAGCGACACACGCATTTTGCTTCGCGCGACAGCGTCGCTCGTCGCTTGCTGCTGTCGCCTTCGCGTTCGCGCGAGTTTTCGCGTACATGGAGTCCAGGCTTTAAGCGCTCTAATGGTAAGTGGTGGCCTCATGGATCCACCAAGTTAATACTACTTTCAATTTTCTTAGAACGAATATTCAAGTTGACAGCTCTGGTATGTGTATAATTTTTTTTTCTTTGCGCCACGGGTTGCCCTGTCTTCGTGAAAGGATTTTTTTTTTTTTTTAGTGATGACAAATGATGATGATGGTACTGATGGCCACATCTAGTGGCAGCCATGAGCACTAGGCGCGGTGCTTGCTGCAGACCTGCTCTTCACCGTACGCGTAATGGGGAAAAATGCGTTCGTACCCGCTGGCTATCGGGCATCACGCTCTTGGTTGTTATTAGTTCCGGGGTTTATTAGTTATCTCTGTAATTTTGCTGTCTACAAGGTGTCATACGCCAGGAGTGTTCCAAGAACCTGCATCCTTATTTAGACTGCTGAAACATGCGAACCTCGACTTAACGAAACTCGCGATATAACGAAATTATCGGCTGCAAATTGGACTTCGTTATATTGAGGTTCAACTGTATCTGTCTCACATCTCGGGGAACACCTGAACTGTGCCTAAGGGAAGGGATAAAGGAGGGAGTGAAAGAAGAAAGGAAGCCCTCTATAATAATTTTGACCATCTGATATGGCGCAGCACATGGGCGTCTTTGCGTTTCGCCTCCATCGAAACGCGGCCGCCACGGTCGGACTCTAACCCATGTACTCCGGATCAGTAGACTAGCGCCCTAACCACTGAGCCACCGCGGCAGGTAAAGTTCGCCATTCGCCATTTCATCACTTGGGTTTCTCCGACCGCATCGACCGAGTGGCACTCCGTCTTCACGAAGTTACATCCGTTAGCTGTTTTGTGATCGCGTTGGGCGGTTCCACCGCTTTGAACGAAAAGGGCCTTCTCCTTGCGTGTGTTTGGCGAATGGTGTGGTGCACACTGGGGCGGGCAACATGGCCCTGCCGGTGCAGCTGGGTCCGTCATAGAAGCGTGGGAAGTATTCAACTGACACACCCGTCTTAGGTGCACGGATGACTCTGCAGCACAAAATTCAGGTTTGCGTCAGTCATAACTGGACGCAGTCTCCCTTTGGCAGCTCATTCAAGTTAACTGGCGCGAGGTTCGCAGCATCCAAATTAACAAGCATACGATGCCACAAACTTACATGGGCATTGGCTAGGACAGTGCTGGCAGTTCGAATTATCCGGTCTTTCGAATCAATTCAAAATAACGAGCTTTTACTAGACGCCACAACTTACATAGGTTCCTGCTCGGTGTTTCCCGTGCCGATGACAGCCGCCATGATTACCTCGTCGGCCAGATCTTCATTTGTCATGGCTGCATCGTAGACGTGCAAGAATTCTTGGATTTGACATGTCACAATCATTACCGTTCACCGATGACCAAAGCACCGTCATCACTGCACTGGCGGGAGCTTCGCAAGCCTCCGCATCACTGGCAATCCAAGGAGCTTGCAGAACCGAGAGAACAGTGAGAGCTGACACCCGCTGACAAGAGCAAGAACACGCTGCGCCACGCTGGCAATGTGCGTGCACTTCACCAACAACGCAGCAATGCAGCAACAACAGTGCAGCAACGCAGCAACTTGTCTGACGCGTCAACGCCTGCCATCAGAACACGTGCAATCCGAGAAGCGGAGGACGGCCAAGCTACCAAAGAACAATGGAAGATTGGACAATGCATGCGGTTACTGCCAGCCATTGTGCAGAATGCAAAAAAAAAAATGCCGTAGCGTTTTCTGCACGCAGCTCACCGCTCAGAACCATTAATAATGGACTGCTCCACCAAGGCTCCCTTACTTCCTTGCCTGGGAGAGAACACATCCGTGTCTCCTCCCTGCGTTGCTACGACATGCAAGGATCCTTGGCGTGCCCAGTGTCTCCGAGTGCACGTCTTGGGTTCTTTCGCTTTTGCTGTGTCACTGCACCGGCTCGGTTCATCAGTCTGCACACGCACGCGCTTTTGTGTTGCAAGCGTGGTTTGACTGGAGTGGTTGTAGCGCTTCCATGTTTTTGTTTTTTCTAAGGTTGGCTCTCACTGACCAGATTTAATCATTATAACCAATTATGTGCGATGACGGCATTGCTATAAGCAGTTTATTTTACCATTGAACACATCGTAAAGCTGACTGTTACGACTGACCACTCTTATATGCGATACATTGTTATAAGCAGTATTGTTATACAGTCGAGCCTGCTTATAACAGTGTCACGCGCCATCCGTTCGTTATATCCCAAAGTTCGTAGTAAGTGGACCACAGCTTTAAAGACAGTTGCTTGTCAAAACAAAATTTTTTCTTTGCAAAAAGTCCGTGATGGACGTCTGTTTCTGCAGCGCAGATCCGATGAGGGAGGTTTCCAGTTTATTTAAAGCAGAAGCGTGCTATCGCCGAGGCCATTGGCATAGACAAGTTGTCTGAGGCTCTCTATGTAGCTCATTGCTACAGGCACATTTATGGGTGATGGCTCCGAAGTTTCATCCTCATCTGATCCCTCCACGTCACTGTCGTCCCGCACTTCAGAAACGATGCCCTCGTCCGTGCACAGTTCCGCGGTGTCGGTGTCGTCATCGGCAGAAATAAAATCATTCCAACCAATGTCATGACCCCCATGTCGGAGTTTACGACGCGCTGCCACAAATCGCCGCCGGGCTGGTCATCTTCTGAAACTTAAGGGTGGGCATCAGACACTGTGTCGATGAAGCTGGCCTTGCGGAAGCAGTTCCGCTCGCCAGTGGCCGCACCCCCGCCCAGGCCGCTTTCATCATCTCTACAGCTGAATACAATGGAAATGGGCACGGTGTTCCCGTCCGCCATCCCGAATTACAACCAGGGCCTGAGGTTTGAACGAAGCCAACGAAACGTCCGCACCGCAACAAGAGTTACAAAAGCGCGTGAAGGGGTAGACGTGCAGCGTGCACAGGCGGCAATCAAGCTAATCAAGCTAAAGATACAGACGCACAGTGCTAGCGGAGAGACCAATGAGGGGTGTCCACCTCTTGGCTCCCACGGAAGGCCTGTTTCACGGAGCGTGGCCTCTGCGATCGGCACCGATAGCGGCGCAGTTAATCGCGGAGGCCACGGATGGATTAGCAAGAAAGTGAGGAGAGGGGAGCGGAGTTGCGAGGAGCGGCGGGAGGGCGATGTTGGAAGGCGCATTGGCGGGGAAAGGGTAGCTTGGCTGAAAGCAGCACGAAACGGGGCAGGCAGTTCGCCTGCGATGAGGCTCGGGGAAAACATACCGCACACCGGGGGCACAAAGGGGTCGGAGGCAGGTTATCTCGCATCGCGGCGCCGGCTTTATGCTGTAACAGATCAGCAGGGCTTAATCACGTTCGTTATACATGTGATTTTGTGCCATTGAAACAATGTATATTTTGGTGGTTGCGCAGGTCTTGTTCGTTATAAGCGGAAGTTCGTCTTAAGTGGGGCCATTATATGGGGGCTTGACTGTATTTACACATGCCAAGAAAAAAAACACCAGAAGAATACACCCACGTTACTCACGTATTCCCCTATGCATGTAGCCACTAATGCTCCTGTCAAGGGCACAGTTGGTTTCGGTGCTCTGCCAAGTTCGCCGAGAGCGCCACCCTTGCCAGAGCTCCCATCAAATGCATTTTGGTGTTTTAACAGGGTCTGTACTGCGTGTCTATTTCACAAACTCACAAACAGGTGGCAACTATGTTTGCGTGAGGTGTGTGGCGGCGGCCAAGCACGTTCTTCGCTACAAAGTATTTTATTTAGGGGAGTGCGAATATTCGAAATTTCGAATACGAATCGAATATGTTTGATATTTGATTCGTATCCGTATTCGAAAATTGATATTCGTGAATTTCCGAATATTCGAAAATTCCCGAATACTCGCCAGCGATCGTATAATTCGTATACTTTCATAAATTCGACTGTGGCAAAACCACAATATCTGGGCAAATTAGCCGATAATTGAGTTAAAAATTGCAGGAAAAGAATACAGAGGTCCTATCCCCTTTCTTCTCCACCATTTATCACGCGGACCGACTGCATCCCGATGCTGCAAGGCTTCACCTCGTGAGAATTTCCCACATATCACCCGTGCTGTGAACAAGATGGCCGACGGCCCGCTTTGAGCAATCGCAACGCGAAATCGCACCTTTTTTTTAATCCTTCCGGTAATACGTTACATATTGAATGCCCACATCCGAAGAATGCATCCTGTCACCTTCATAACTCTCCGAGCGCGACTTCCGCCATCCCTTTTTGTAAACTACGCTATGCGGGAAAGCTTACTTGCAGAATTCCGCGGGAGCCTCCTGAAGGGGCGCGGTAGTCACAATAGGGCAAGCGATCCTGTCAAAATCTCGCCTATTGCATGGTGCATTGTAACCTGCACACCTCTTTAGCGGGCGTAACGGCAGGCGTGGCAACAATCGGAAGGCCACTGTCGCTAGGGCAAAAAAATAGCCTGGCTGCGTAGTTTCGGTTTCTGAGCTTCACCGCTGCCCCACGGCAACTTCAAATGTCGGCCCGCGCATTAGCCGATAGTCCAGTCCCAGCTCCGCGTGGCTTATTTCTTTTTCCTTTTTAGAAACCGCCTCGCCGCTCTGACGCCAGTGTCTGTTCCCCGGCCCCTTGGTTGCATTTGTGTTGTTCTTCCAGCACTCCAAAACGGGTGGCTCGTCACGGGCTTACAGGTGTTAGCGCGATGGAGCCTCCTGATAAGGCCTTACTGCATCTTCAGCATTTTCGGCAGGATTTTTTTTTTTCGAGGGGGCGCGGTCAATTTTATTAACAGAGGCCTTCGGATGAACTGGGCATTTCTTCCGGTCCCTTGAACTCCAAATGAATGAGGTTTAATAGTCATCATGTTATTTTTTTGTGGCCAGTCTTGTAACTTTATGGATTTTGTTTTGCATGACCTCATTATAGTTTGGATACTGTTATGCTGTCTAATCAAGTAGTATACATTTCTGTGCACATTGTTTTTTATATGGTACTGAAGCAGTCTAGCTTTGTTTATTTTAGTTGAAAAGACCATACACTATTTTGAAAAAAAAATAAGAACAACATTTGCTTGCTCATCGTTTTCTTAGTTTTTTTGTACTGAGCATGTATTCGATATTTGATATTTCTTCATATTCAGGCAGATTTTCATAGTAAACACCTTCCCGCTGATCAGACGTCTATCACTGTATCCGTTGTTTTGCCAATGATTGTATCGTTATACAGTGGAACCCCGTGCATACGTTTTTCACCGGACCGGGGGAAAAAACGTAACAGCCAGGAAAACGCAACAGTGAGGAAAGCTCCGAAAATGAATGAAAAAAGTGCAGCTTCAACTATAGACAATTTATTTCCACAGAGTGCGCTTAGAAGTCTAGAATGGTGGCTTGCCGTTTTTGCCACGAGCCTGCTTTGCTTTCGGGCCGAAGAGCGCTGCATTCCCCTCTATCTCGGCACGCTTCGAGATGATGCTGTTAAGCATCGAGGGTGGGAGACCAAGGTCCTTGGCAATGTCGACTGCATTTAATGCGTCCAGCTTTTCCTCAAGGGAAAGCGCCTTCCGCTTGCGCGATGCCGTCTAAGCACAAGTTCGACGTTCACGAGGCTTAATACATAATGACGATAGCATGGTAGAAGAGGAGTCGACCCGTTCAACAACCATGCGGCGACCGTAAAAGTGAGAGCATTTTTCACGAATGGCCACCTAGTGGCGGCCTCTCGAACTGGCGTGCGGCTTCTTGCAGCCAGTTCCATAGCCAAGCCCGGCGAAAACGCGGCAAAAGTCAAAATGGCGGTTGCAGCGCATTGCCTACTTCAGCCCAGGCGTGTTCGGGGTGCTAAGTTGCGACGTATCATGCGGGAACGTTTTCACAGCTACTACGTAACAACTGGGTTCCTTATACATTGGATCCTATGGAAGCTATGCCGGGACCGGATGAAAACGACGTAGCAGCCGGGGAAACGCAGCAGTGAGGAACGTAACAGCGGGCTTCTACTGTATATGGTTTATTTTTATCAAGGAGCAATGGGAGAACTGATAAAACTTTAGAATTTGATCATTGTAAGCGAAATATCGTCATGTCTAGCATCGTTGTAAGTAGATTACACTGTAATTACAACTGTAACTAAACACCAGATCACACTACAGCAACACATTTCAAGCACAAGTGACTACTTCTGCAGTATTAAAATGGCACATTTTTAAAAGAAAAGCCTTATGTGGCCCATTAGTATCACTGAAACCCGGCATCGTCAGTAGCCAGGAGAGTGGTCCAGAAAGCCTCCAATGACGTCGTCTGCAAAAAAAAAAAAAATTCTCCCAAAGGAGCGGGGAATTGAAGCAAAGACCTTGAGCTTGCAAGGCGAGCATGCATCCCATAGGTCATAAACCTTGCTGCTTGGCAAACAAAAGCGAACATAATATATGCGTTGCCTTGCTACTATATTCTTATGAGTAGATATGTCATTTTAAAGGAAGAGAAAAACATGAATTAAGGAATTAATGCTGTCACTTTCATAGCACATTAGTCTTATGTACCCCCTGTAATTTTTGGCAATAAATGTTAAGTGTATAACTGCTTTTGCAGCTCACCAATTCCCTTAGTTGGGCAATTTTTGTGTTTTGCTTGATTGCCTTAAGCACATTACGTTAGCCATAAGAACCTCTCACAACTCTTGGCAGAGGTGTGGGGCTCTGCCTCTATACTGACTGCACTGTATCTGATTACTAGCCAATAAAAAGTGATTTCATTAGAATATTCCAGCAGTAGCTTAGTAGCTTAAGCATCTGCCTCGCATGCGGGAGGTGTGGTGTTCGGTCCCCAGTGCCACAGGGCACCCATCAATGATGCACTGGGTCCAGTCTGTCACCCGCCATGGTGCTTGGCTTCTCTGGGGTGAAATGCTTGGGTCACCGAGTCTCTGACCCTGCACTGAGTAGACCAAAAAAACCGCGTGCCTTACTGCTCTGTGGCCAAAAGCTGTCCTTGCGCCATCAAAGTCAGATCATTGTTTCATTATGCAGCAGTTTTCATGTTGAGAAGAACATGTGGGACTTGTGAGCAGCCACTGCTTGAAGACAGCAGTGCGTGTGATGTGTTGCATGTGTTGCACCCCCAGGAGGCCAGGATGTGAAGGTGCTGCACCACTTGGCGGCTGGCGCTTACGCACGTGTCTATGTGGCGGAGGTGCTCAACACGGAGGAGACCTACGTGGACAATGATGACTCCTTTCAGGCAAGCATTATCGCATTCCAACAAAGTGCATTTCACTGTGCTACCTTGTACCTGTGGTTTGCGGCTAGATATATTGGTTGCTGTTCCAGAGACCACCACTTGCAAAGTCTCAAATGTTACGGCGCATGTGTGTCTGCATGCATGTGCGCATGTGGTGTCTCTTTCTTGTCTGTGTCCTGATTTGCGCAGCCGTTCATTTCATCATGCACCAACTCTCCCCTCAGGCCGTTATTCTGTTACGGCAACACTCCCACATTCCGATAAGCAGCTTCAGCTTCTCCGGAAGTAGAAAATTCTCTCTGTATCCACTGTAATGGACTACTTGTCGGCTGCTCCACGTCGTGCTCAGGAGATTTTAACTGTCCGTCTAATGAATTTAATCTACCCTATTTTCTTTGCGACAGTCAAGATCTTCTTGCCCAAATGAACTTATGCCCAACTGTGTGTCAGTTTTTACTGCAGCCTATGTCAGCTTCACCATCTAGAACAGGGGTTCTCGAACTGGGTTCTGTGGGTTGCTTTTGTGGGTTCCATGAGCACCCACACTATCCTGCCTCCCCTTTACGGCGCACTTGTGGTGGGTGTGTGCGAAGCAGGGTACAGTACCTCGTTTGTTAACTCATTTCAAAGCGTTAGATTTTCTCAGCTCGTTCCTCAGTTTCGAGCCGTCGGCACTGGTGCCGTCCACAGCCCAGACCTTTGCAGCGCCAGTAACAGCGCCGCATGTTAGTCTCGACAGGAGTGCTGGTAGGAGTGACTCACCCGATGAACTTGGCAGTGTGCCAAGACATCGCTGTGGCTAGCTGTGCCAGTGCACGTATGGCATCGACAAGATGGTGTGGAGGGGGCATGGTGCACAAGGCGACGCGTGTTAGTGCACTCGTGCGCGTGGCGACTGAAAGATGGGCTGCACTGCCGTGCTGCCGAGGCCAGGCAAGGCAAAAAAAAAACGCGTGTAGGTCTCATCAAGTGTTTTTCTGGGAAATCTAATGGCACTGGTGGTGCCTGGGCGAAGTTTTGCCACTGGTCAGTCTATTTGCGTCGGAAAGCCAGTATCTCTTGATATCAAAAAGAATGGAGGCGCCGCAAGGAGCGGCAGATAGCCAATGAAAGCTGGACAAGGCGTCACATGGTTCTGAGCCCACCCAGTCGAGTGCATGATAATGGGACACGTTTCTTTCGTGACTGTAGTTTTCCGCGTTCTTGTCTTTGGGTTCTAAGGCCAGAGCATGAGTGAGAGTTGGGCATTGAATAAAACTGATTGCTGAAAGCAAGAAAACAAATATCTATGAAAGTGAACGAAACAGCGAAAAAGCACAAAGGGTCCATTCGCAAGCAACATGGACCATTTTGACGCTTGTGATGAGAGATTGTGACCGGAATGGAGGAAGAGGTGGGGGGTGTTCCTTGGCACATGTTGAAGGCTGTTGGGGTGCCTTGAGGCAGAAAATCTCAGAATTCCTGGTCTAGAAAACAGGGCTAGTAGGAGTCCCCTTGCTGCCAATGGCATTGTTCCTGTGGGACCTGCTTCTGCGGCTCTGAAGCCTACTGAGCATTGTGTTGTTCGGAGAAAATCGGCGAAAAAAAAACTCCTTGAACACTCGCTTGTTCGAACTCATATTTCACACAGTAGTGGCATATGGCAATTGGTTTAGTTATATGCTACGTATGGGTTTGGTACTTACGTGATTCAGTCAGAATAAATCATTAAATCTGCATTGTCTGCAGTGACGAGCCCAAGCGAGTTTTCAGAGCAGTGGTACTGGTAGTGCCATTTCGCGCCATCTGGAGAAACGAGCATTCTATTGTGGAGACTAAGCCACCCAGACGTAGTATAAAACAAAACTGATCGCCAAATTCCATCTCTGTGTGAAATTTGAGCACGAACAAGTGAGCAGTTAAGCCAGTGTAGTTTTTAGCGCCACACGGATCACTCGCGGAAAAGCCGTCGCTTGCCATGTTGAACCCTCGGAGTAGCTCGGGTAAGCCCGGAGGATTGTCGTGCCAGCTGCAGCCAAGTGGAGGCAAGGTGAGTGTATGAAGAGCTAGAAGCACGGTTGAGTGCACGTGCAGACGCCAGAAAAAAAGAGATGGAAGATGAAGTCACTGGAGGAATCTACAGCACAGCCAACGGTAAATCGTGGATGAAGCCGGTCCTTCGACACATTCTGAAGCCGAACAATGTGCATGGCTAACTGAACAGCAACGCAGACGGGAGTGCTAGCGTGAGTCAACAGGTCCAGTGGATAAAGTGAGGTGGCATGCTGAAGCAGAGTGCTGAAGACAGTATAACCTTGTAGAAACATGAAGAGCGAGAAAAAAGAGGCAAATGATGAAGTCGCTGGAGGAATATGCTGTCGAGAGGCATGTGCAAGTTGCTTCATAGACTACCGAACAGTGGGAACAACTCAAACTGCAACGAGCAGCTCAGGTGGCTTGTCACAAGGAGACCCAAGGAACAACTGCAAAAACAATTGTGATAAACTTGAATTTCCAAGTGCTTAAAAAGCTAAACAACGGCAAACGTGCTAGCGAATCTAAGTCTCGTTTAGCTTAACCAGGTAAATCGAGGGGCCATTTTTTTTTTCTTTTGATTCTCTCTGAGCAGTGCAGCACTCAATTTGTGGGCTGTGAAGAAACAAAATTGTGCATTGGTAAGGCAGATGTATTTGATCAGTGTACCTATTCGACCAGTTCCAGGCCGTTCGGCATTCATGTTTAAAGGACCCCTTACCAGGTTTGGACATTTAAATTAAACTAGCCCAGTTCATAGATACTGCGATCTAGTACAGATCATAGCAGGGTGGGAAAAAACAAACAACATACAAGCATATAAACACTCAAATTCATAACATTTGCAGGCACTTTTCAAACATCAGTAAAGAATTATGATTAACAGTCTCGCTATTAAGTTTATTCCATTCAGTAATTGTCCTCGGAAAAAAGCAATATTTAAAATATTGGAGCCATGTGTGTCTCGTAAGGCGAAAATTGAAATCGGAGCCTGTTCGTGCTCATCTGACAAAGCCAACCTCCTCGCCTTCTACACTGGCACCAAGACTTTGCTGTGACGCTGCAGTGTACAGTTAAACCTCGATGTAACGAACTTCAATTTGAAGGTTTGAAGGTTTATTTCCGCAACTACGTGTTGCGAGGACAGCCAGGAAAAAAGCTGTATAGACCGCTTGAAAGGTCCTGGCTTCCTCTTACAGTGCAGCATTGACGGCGGCAGAAAAGGACATCAAACAAAATGTAAGGAAAAAAAAACACGAATGTTCAGTACATAGAACGACACATGTACGTTCAGTACGCAGTACATTCTGCATGTAAAGGAAAAAAGAACTACGTTAGGTCCAAGAGCCTATAAAGGCAAACGCAGAGAGGAGAAAATAAGGGACAGCAAAATTGACACATCCACTCAAAATGGTAATAGCAAGAAAAAAGAACTACAGGAACAATTGGGGCAATTCTTTCAGAGAAATATTGGAGACATCAAGATTCTTGTGGCAGTACAAATGGTTCAGAAGTGTCGGTAAAGTATGCTGCAACATTTGTTTACCATAGTTTGTGCGGCATTTCTTAACATTCCAAAGCTCTGCTGCGCGGGTATCATACACAGTTCTGCTTTGCTCTAACCCAGCAAGTTTAAGTAAGGAGTCATCATTTTTCATTATGGCGAGTTTATATTTATGGCACAGCCTATAATTATACATCGATTTCATTGGAATAACGTTGTGTCGGTGGAAAAGGCTCGCAGTGTGGAAGAAATACGGCACTTTACATGCAATGCGTATAATACGTTTTTGTAAGACTGTGAGTTTGTTAATATTTTCGGCTGTTGTTGTTGCCCACACCATACATCCGTAGTTGGCTATGGAAGAGAACAAAGAGTGATAAAGCAACATGTTGACTGACGTGGGAAAATTAAAGCAATGGCGGCGCATGATACCAACTGTTCTGGAAAGTTTCTTAACGACGTAATTAATATGGTCATTCCACGACATATCTGCTGCAAAGTAAACGCCTAGAGTTTTCACAGTCTGCACAAATTCTATTCTGGTATTGTTTAATTCAATTAGAGGAAGTTCAAAGTGTTTGTGACGTGGGTGAAACATAACGGCTGCAGTTTTACTAACGTTAATTCTTAAGTGATTATCAGCAGTCCAAGTATTTATTTCTTTTAAGGTTTTATTAGCTCGATTTGCGAGATCAACCGTTGAAGTACCCAGAAAAAACAGACTAGTGTCATCTGCGTAAATTATGTACTTAGCAGTGCTATCGATGCAAACAATATCATTGATATAGAGAACAAAAAGAAACGGACCCAAAATGCTCCCTTGTGGAACACCAGAAGCTACCGCTTTCAACTGGGAGCATTCACCGGCAATACTAACAAACTGAGATCTATGTCGCAAGTATGAGGAAATCAGCATATGGGCTATGCCTCTAATGACGTAGTGATCTAATTTTTTGAGCAGCACAGAGTGATTAACAAGGTCAAACGCCTTTGAAAAATCTAAAAATAATCCAAGTACCATGTTTTTTGCTTCAAAATGTTTTAGTATGAATTCTTTCTGAGCAAGGAGAGCTAACTCAGTCGATCTATTTTTACGAAACCCATATTGAGCGGTAGTGATAATGTTACATCTTTCAGTGAAGCAGGATAGCCGTTTAAGAATAACTTTTTCGAGGCCTTTAGAAAACACAGGTAAGATTGATATCGGGCGATAGTTTCCCATTTCATTTTGGTTTCCTTTTTTATACACTACTGTCACTTTTGCCCTTTGCATAAGATGCGGAAAAACGCCGGAAACCAAGGATAGGTTGAAGATATGGGTGAGGCAAGGTGCAAGAATGTCGATGGTAAATTTTACGGGCTGTATCTGAAAACCTGACGCATCTGTGGCTTTACTATTATTAAGCGCTAAAAATTCTGTAATTACTTCATTTACTGTAACCGGTGTTAGAAATATTGTTTCACCATTTCGGGCACTCATATAGGACAGATTTACGTCGCCGCTTGACGTGTCAGCAAAGGAAAGGAAATAGTCATTAAAGGCATCTGCTAGATCAGAACCTTTTAATTCAATCCCTTCATGAATAATTTTTTTGGTTGGTTCGGAAGAATTACTGAAGATAGATTTTAAAACCTTCCAAACTTTTTCAGACTGTCCACCAGTTGAATTAAATCGGTTATAAATATATTGCTTTTTAGCGACGCGAAGTTGCTTTGTGACGAAGTTCCTAAATTTTTTTAATGTTTTCAGCGCTTCAGGACATCTACTTTGTAAAAACAGTCTGTAAAGTTTATCTCGTTTTCTTATCAACTGCAACATGTCCTCGTCGACCCATGGTGTCTTACTTTTTTTTGACTGGGAGAATTTCTTCAGCGGAAAGGAAGCATTATAAATGTCAGTAAGAATCTCTAAAAAATTTTCGTATGCTTCGTCAGGGTCGCTTTCCTCAAAAACATGTTCCCAGTTAACAATAGATAAGCATTCCTTGAACTCGCATAACGTGTGATGATTTATAACGCGATAAAATGACATTTGGTCGGGTTGTCGTTGAGAATTCGGAGTTAGATTAACAGATTTGAATATTGGCATGTGATCACTCAGAGCATAAGCAATGGTGCCTGATTTCAAGCTTTCTGTTTTGGAGTTTGTTATGAAAAGATCTAAAAGTGTTTCTGATTCTGTCGTAATCCGTGTAGGTGACATAATGACATTTACACAGGAGTGAACGTTAAGTAAAGTATTGAACTCGATTGTTGTGTTATTGTTGGCCAGCATGTCAATGTTAAAATCGCCACCTAAAATTAACTCATATTGGTTCATGTTAACAAATTCTAGGAATGAATCAAGAAATAAAAAGAGCTCAGCAGAACTGCTACCCGGTGGACGATAGCAGACACAAAATATCCTTGTGCCAGACTTGACTGCCAGGACTTCGTAATGGGGTGTAATACAGTGAAAGCTCGTTAATTTGCACCTCGTTAATTCGAACTTTTGGATAATTCGAACTGACCGTTACGGTCCGGCCACGCTCCATAGGTGTCTATGGGTAAACCAACTCGTTATTTCGTCCGCACGTCGGCTCCTCCATGGATAATTCGAACTGCGCGCCGCCGCGTGGTGATATTTCATACTTCACTACAAGCTTTCTTTGTGTAACGATAGGTGGCGCGAACGCTCCAATCCAGCTCACCCACTATCATCGCCATCAGCTCAGTCCTGGATGAGCGGAGCGAGGGGGCGAGGGCAGCGAGGTGTCGCGAGTAGCAACAGGTTCTTTTTCCTTGTGGGTTGCTCTTTGTGCCGGGTCGCCCTTTGTGTTGTGTCACTAGGCCTAGTATTTTCTTCGACGCTCCGGAATCGTCCTGCTGCTGTGCGATCCGTGCCTCGAGTCTTAAGAGCTGTTTCCTTCGATCGTTGCGGAGTTCGCAATGTCTTCTCGCGGCCAAGGCTACAGCGCCAAAACGCTCAAGGAGAAGGTAGAAATCCTTCGTGAAGTGGATGCCGGGAAGGCAAGCAAATTGGAAATTGCGAAGAAGCATGGCATCCCTAAAAGCACGCTCTCAACTTATATCAAGAACAAGAGAGCGATTAAGGATGCCTATGAAAACGAAGTTTTCGCCAGCAGTCGCAAGAGACTTCGGCCTGCGAAGCACCCGGAATTGGATCACGCGATGGTCAGTTGGATAAGAGAGATGAGAAGCCAGGACATTCCAGTGAGTGGCCCGATGGTCATGACGAAGGCAGCAGACTACGCGCTTCGCCTTCACATCGAAGGTTTCAACGCCTCAGAAGGCTGGCTTCATCGCTTCCGGGACAGGCACAACATCGTGTTTCGCGCTTTGTCGGGTGAAAGCAAAGATGTCAACAGCGAGACATGCACGACGTGGCAAATGGGTGCTTTGCGGGAGTACCTGGAAGCCTATTCGCCGCATGATATATTCAATGCGAATGAAACAGCGCTATTCTACAAGCTGCTACCAAGTAAGACGATAACTTACAAGGGAGACAGCTGTGCAGGCGGGAAGCGTAGCAAGGAGCGCGTAACCATCTTGGTCGCAGCAAACATGACTGGGACGGAGAAGCTGCCCCTGCTCGTCGTAGGTAAGGCCCTGAAGCCTCGCTGCTTCAAGAACATCCGGACGCTGCCAGTGGAATACACCGCTAATCGTAAAGCGTGGATGACGCGGGAAATATTCAGACAGTGGCTGATCAAGCTCGACCGCAAGTTTGAACTGAGTGGAAGAAAGGTTCTTTTTATTGTGGACAATTGTTCCGCACACATGGTTGATGTGGAACTGAAGACTATTAAGCTGGCCTTTCTCCCGCCGAACACAACTGCAGCTCTGCAACCCATGGACCAGGGCGTCATTAAGAATGTAAAGTCATTTTACAGGCGCCACATGTTGGAATGCTTGGTTTTGTGCGCGGGCACGGACTACTCTGTGACACTGCTCACAGCTTTGCATATGTTGGTGCGTGCCTGGGATCAGGTCACGGCAGCAACAGTTTCTGTTTCCGGCACTGTGGCTTCAGTGTGGCCGATGAGGGCCCAGGCACGGAAGCAGCTTGTGAGCCAAGTCAGGAGTGGATCATCCCCGCAGGTTTGCGTGATGCGCTGGAAGATGTCAGCTTCGACGACTACATCGACGTAGACAACAGTGCAGTGGTGTGTGGTGCTTTGACCGACGAGGACATCATCGCGCAGGTAACGGGCGAAGAACCTGTCGTCGATGACGACGAAAAAAACGACGAAGAAGAGGCGCCAGTGCGGCCTTCAGCTTCGCAAGTGATGGAGGCGATCGGTGTCGCGCGCCTGTTTTTCAGTTTTGAGGAGGGCGAGGATGATGCTCTGCGTCAATGTCGCACTTTGGAAAGCAAAGTGATGAACATTGCTTTCAAAGAAAAAAAGCAAAAAGTGATCACTGATTACTTTCATCAATGAATAAAGTGAGTTGCAAGTGTTTGCTTGCAACCCAGTCTCGTTTCTGGCGTTTTTTTTCATGCCTTTCGTTATTTCGAATTCGGCTTAATTCGAACTCGTTAAGCGTCCCCGTGGAATTCGAATTAACGAGCTTTCACTGTACAACAAAATTCAGGCAACATTTCTGATTCCATTAGATTCGAAACTAACATTGAAACACCACCTCCCCTTCTTATGGATCGGTTCATATAGAAACACTTGTATGTCGGAATCACATAGACGTCACCTTCACATGTAAACCACGTTTCTGAAAACATAATAACATTGAAACAAGTTTCCACTTCTCTGAAAAAACAGTCAAGTTTTTCTTGCTTATTTCGACCAGATCTGAGATTAACATGAATGCAAGAGCAACAATGAAGATTATCAGGCTTAATGAAACTATTGATGTCAGAAAGATTAACTAGATCAGTAGAAAGAGCCATTGGAAAAAGAGTGCCGCGTATTGCCACACATTACTGGCTTTACAACTGGTCCAAATCTGCTGGACAATGAATGACAGTCGCAGGATCATGTTGTTTCCTTCTAACGAACACTTTCCCATTCCGGATCGAAGCGTACTGGTAATCATTTTCACCTGCCCAAGCCTTTGCATAGCGCAACATCTCACGGCTTTGACGCGTCATGTTTTCGCTGACAGATACATCCGAGTGAGCATCTCTTAAAGCTGTACGCTTCTGAAACCACATGTCACGAGTTGAGAGCTTTGAAAACCGTACAATGATCCCAGGCACCTTTCCTGGCTTTGAAGGAAGTCTGTGCACAACATCGACGTCATTCAAAGTAAGCTCTGGCGAATCCACAGATTTTGCTACGTCATTTACCTTTTCCATCAGATTCTCATCATTTGTCACCGGTATGCTGTGCACCTCAAGGTTCAGCTTTCTGTTTCGCCACTCAAGGTTTACAGTCATTTTCAATGACTCAACATCATCAGCGTCGACTCTGGTCTCAAGTGCACTGACACGTTTCTTTAAGGTACAGATCTCTTTCTCATGTTTTACCTGTTGCTCAAGTATATCATTGTATTTTTTTTACATTAGTTCAATAGACTTCTTCACTTCATCGACTTGGTCAGGCAGGCCAGCAAGAGCATCAAGTTTTTGACATATGCCTGCTAAACAGCCAGCAAGGTCAGGTTGCGTACCGGGTGTGTCCGAGCTTCCTGCGTTTGTTTTGCGACAGTCTGGACATCGCCACGTTTTGCGACCTTTCTCGCCTTTTCCCTTATATGTTGATGCAGAAACACCAGAGCAATTGCCAAGATGGTAGGTGTACTCACATTCGGCACACTTGATGGCAAGTCCGTCATTTGGCAGACATTCTTCGCAGGAAGGGCATGTCTCCGGCATGTTAGCCTTGGTATAGCTTGTGCAGCATACAGGCTTAAATTCGGAAAATCTTTCTCCTAACACTACAACTGATAGCACGGTAGAAAACAAGGCAGCAGCGAGCAACAAGGCAGCGGCAAGCAACAAGGCAGCAGCGAGCAACACGGCAGCAGCGAGCAACACGGCAGCAGCAGCGGTGGTGAAAGAAAAAATGGCAAGTAGAAAAGGTTTTTCACCAACCTGTAAGGCAAAAACAAAGCAGATAAGGGGGCGTCCGATCACCACCGTCGCTGCCGTCCGTGTGACCCGTTTACAGCTCGGCCGGTAGAAGCGCGGGGGCGCAAAAGTCTGTGACGTCACACTTAGTGCTGTCTTGAGGCCAGCGCAGCAGGGTTCGTCGTTGAAATCTGTAAGGCAAAAACAAAGCAGATAAGGGGGCGTCCGATCACCACCGTCGCTGCCGTCCTCAATATAACGAAGTATTCCACTTTTTATAACTTCACGTCCATATAACGCCATGTATTTTTAGCCTCAATATAAACATAGATTTTGGCGCACTTTCAATGCTGTGAAATTTCTTTGCTGGCTGGAAACGAACCTGCGGAAAAATTGCATCGCGGGCGCTAGTGGTTGAGCGAAGCACGTGCCGAAGCGCGTACCGTGGCGCGTCCATAATATGGGCGCCGCACTGCACTCACATAGAGAGCACATGACAGATGTAAATACGACGACGAACATAGTGGTAAGCACGCCGCTGGCTGCGCCATCTGGGGCAGCATGGACGAGGCCAGCACGAGCATCTGCGCAGCCTTGGCAGCCTGCCAGACCAACCCGCGGCTCTCGCTATCTCGTCCAAAATCAGCCGCTGCGGTGGCTGAGTGGCTATGGCACTCGGCTGCTGGCCTGAAAGACGCGAGTTCGATCCCGGCCGCGGCGGCTGAATTTCAATGGAGGCGAAATTCTAGAGGCCCGTGTACTGTGCGATGTCAGTGCACGTTAAAGAACCCCAGGCGATTGAAATTTCTGGAGCCCTTCACTATGGCGTCTCTCATAGCATCAGTCGCTTTGGGACGTTAAACCCCCATAAAACCATCTTGTCCAAAATCAGCGAATTGGCACCGAATGTGACACGCTGCTTGTGCTCAAAGTCAGCGCGCCGCGTTTATCAAGTTTAAGGGGAGACGCGGGTCGAAAAACTGCGATTTTAAGTAAAAAAATCACTTGAGTTTTTGACTGCTTTAGTAAACTTGAGCATTCCTCTTTCATGTATGCAAAAGTCAGAGCCATAATTGAACTGGAAATTATTGAAAACCCCTGTCAATGTACTCGCGGTGGCTAGAAAAGGTGCAGATCTGACCCATGTTTAAGTGCGTGAGGCGGCAAATCGCGGAATCGTACTGCGCTGGGCTTGCGTGAGGAGCTAGGCCTATGCTTTTTCTCCCGGAGGTGGGCTTTGCCGCTGCTCAAACTGCCAAGAAATAATAATAAAAACAGCATTTTCCACCCCCAAAACCGAGCGCTTCCACATCACGTGGTTCGATTGTGCCAAGCCATTGGCTCCTAGCTCGCAAAGCGGCATTGCGGCGTCTGCTCTTCTGTGACACGCACCTCTCGCTACGTGCTCCGCAAGCTATTGCAAATATTTCTGCTGTTCATTAATATGGATGCCGAGAAGGAACGTATCAAGTTTCGGACGAAGCATAAATCCAAGGGAACTCGCAGGAAAGTGAGACGGCATGCGACGGAGATGCCCGCGGCAGCTAAGCCTAACCTCGGCCGAGGTGACGCTTCGGAGCCGGCCGGATGTTTGAACTTCATCGGAAGCGTTGACAGTTTCGTTAGCGTGTTGGAAAAGAAGATAGGATCCTTCGAAAATGAAGGTAGGGGTGGTGAAGAGTCAGCGAGTGCTTTTATCTGCGAGATCGGCGCCGTGAATGACCCTGTGAGGGGCGCAGCATGCCCGGAGTGCGGATGATGCGAGCTTACGATCGACGAGCTGGCTGGGAAGCGGAGAGGCCTCGTGTCGTTTCTGGAGTTGCGTTGCAACAATGAAGCATGTCCCACACCCGTTGTTTCATCGACGTATTCATCGTGGCGTGCAACTCCGGCGGGCGACTACAACGCTGAATGCCGTCCATCTGCCAGTGCTAGGGAGAGCTTCGCCATGAATGTCAAGGCCGTGGTTGCGGCGCGCGCTGTTAGAGCAGGACACAACCAGCTCGTCCGATTTTGCGCAATTCTTGGATTACCCAAACCGATGCATCAGAAATTGTTCAACGCCATCACGAAGAAGGTGCACCTCTCGGCCATGAAGGCAGTGGTCGAGAACTTGGAGTTGGCTCGCAAAGTGACAGCCCAGGAAGTTGGATCTGCCAATTTAGCTGTCATGTTAATGGCACTTGGCAAAAGAGAGGCCATAAGAGCCATAATGGTGTAGGCAGAGCCATTTCTGTAGAAACAGGGCTTTGCCTAGATTTTGAAGTTTTATCTAATTACTGTCAGAGCTGCAGTACCCACAAGGAATTTGAAGATAAAGGGGAGGAGAAAATATGGCAAGCCTTCCACATGCCAGTGTGTGAAAAAATGTTGATTGCTCAGCGCACGCCACGGAAACAAATGCTCCTCTGAGGATATGGAATAGGACAGAGTCCTACAGCACTCCCCTGAAATTCCCAACCTTCCTAAGTGACGGAGACAGCAAGGCCTTTACAGCTGTGTCAACGCCAAGTGTGTGTATAACGGTGTGCCCATCACAAAAGAGGACTGCACTAACCACGTTTCCAAGCAGCTTGGGACTGCACTACGGAAGCTCAAAATGCCAAGAGGCCAGAAGCTCACAGATGCAGTCATCCAGAAGCTGCAGACCTACTTTCAAGTAGCCATCACTGCCAACAGAGGAAGTGTGGAAGGCATGTATCGTGCAGTTTGGGCATCCTTCTTCCACTCATGCTCGACGGATGCTGCCAAGAGCCACAAATTTTGCCCGGATAGAGAGGACTCATGGTGCAAGTTCAAGAGGGCAGAAGCATTGGGTCAGGCAGCCCCAGCACACACCCCCATTCTCACCAACAGCCAGGGCAAGGCAATGCTGCCCACATACAAGAGGCTTACAGATTAACAACTGCTCTCCCGTTGTGTGAAGGGGAAAACTCAAAATGTAGCCGAATCACTCAACAGTGAGATTTGGCTGTTGTGCCCCAAGACAAGGTTCGCCTCGCGCACAGTTATGGAGATGGCAACATCACTTGCTGTCTTATGGTTTAATCAAGGACGCAAGGCCTTTGAGAATGTGCTGGAGGAACTGGGTGTTTTTCCTTCAAGAGAACTTCTCACTCTGGGCAAGAATGGTGACAAACGCAGAATTTCAAGAATGTCCACAAAGCAGACAGCTGAGGCAAGGGCTCGTCGCTGCCGTCTAGCCAAGAAGACTTGTCTTCAAGATGCTGCTAAGAAAAGCTCTGAGGGACCAACATGTGGTGCAGGCCTATTCTAAAGCTGTATGCTCAAGGAGAATGCTCTGGCTTGTATTGTCTCCAATTTTCATGCAAATATACTTAGGAGAACAGTAGTAAACAACATTTGCAACTTTCAATTGTGTTTTTCTCAACTTCTTATTTTGGACCGAAAATGGCTATTGGATGCAACCTTTTATGTACTTGTTGTACTCGGATCAAGACCAAATTTGGCATGCATAATCTTTAAGGTACGTAGAATGCAAGTATCTAGGTTTCAATACAATTGGTAATGTTTATAAGTATGAAAGGCCCCAAAATATTTATGCGCTGGCTTCTGAAAAGGAAGCATGAGCTTAAATTCCGGTAAAATGGTGCATGACATTGGTGCACCATTTCCTTGCTTAATTGCACTTGGTGGAGCATTAGGAACAAGAAAAACTATTTTACACTGCTTTCTCGTGCTCACTGGCATGTCCAGCAGGTGTCTTAGTAAGCACAGTTTTTCACATGTGCATGGTACTTGGAACATGATAGCATCAAGCTATCTTAGAAATAAAAACAATTTGGAAAGAGGAGATCAATCTCTATAACTGGTGCAAGTTTCATTTATCTGGCATCAATATTAAAGAAAGAATGTTTCCGAGGAGCGTCTCTCATTAATGATGCTGAAAGCTTGGTAAAAGGACTGGAAGGTCAGTGCTGTTGGCACACCCATCAGCTGTGAAGCCCGCTTCACACCTGACAACCTCGCTTCCAACTCAGACGATGCGCGTATGTGCAAAAAGACACACACTCTCGCTTTATTATGGCGCAGAAAACAAGGAGCAGGTTTCGCCCGATTTCATTTCATTGGTTGGTGATTGGAAGACATTCTCCTCGTTCTCGCCAACATGAAGAAAGACAGACGAGGGAGGGAGGGAGGGGGTCGATGGCATGGCCTGTCACGAGGCCACCGTCGACGGCCACGAGGTCATAGCGGTGACAGCAGCGGAATACGATGTCATATCTGCGGTGTGCTTGGGGCAGAAAAACCAAAACTCGAGACGAGTGCGTTGTTCCCGTTACCCACGAGGTGGTCGACGCGATGGACGTGCTCAGGCGGCTCGCAACATAAGACGCGCGTAACATCGTTGCTGCTGGCGAAGAAAGGGTAGAAGAAGCATTTTAATCACAAATAAAGGCTTTTCCTTTGAATTATCTGCAGCGCGTCTTTGGCGGATTCTTAGCATGCTAGGGGGTGAATTTCGATGTTGTGAAATTTCAATGTTACGAAGTGAACTGCTGATTTTACCGACTTCGTTAAATCGAGGTTTAACTGTATTGCATTTCATTGGTCCATCACTCTGGTTCACACAAAAAGAAACTCCGTACATTTTAGTTCCTTGCCTGGCCCATTTATGTCTGTGCGTGATGCACGTACTACTGTGCCATTCATTTGTCATTCACCTCATTCCTTTCTTCTCCTTTTACCACGAATGTGGGCAAAATGTTTCATCAGAAGGGTGTTCGTATGTTTCTATGCCCCCATCCGCCAGTACTGGTAATCGTGTTTCACACATACCGTGGCACCGGGAAGTGAAAAGCTAGAAAAAAAAGCAATTGCAGACGCATAGGCTATGCCCAGCCTCGTTTGGCAATACAGTAGCTGACGGTTAATTCAGACTCCAATAATTTGGACTTGTAGGATATTTCGGACCTCGATGAAGTACTGTCAGTCAACCCATAGAAGAACATACATATACGCGACGGATATTTCGGACTTTAAAAGTCTGGAAGTTCGATTTTTCTGACTAATTTCAGTCGCTTGCGGGCGAAAATCGGCCATCTTATCGGCTCTTTGCCAGCGCAAAAGGTGCCATCTTGGATTGAGGTGGATTTACGCTACAATTGGATTGGCTTGACATACTGTCGGTACCCCATTGTTGCCAGTAGGGGTCCGTGCAATCTCTGACACTTCGAGGTGGCAGCCGGATTGTCATCGCCGTCAACTTGCTTTTGTCGCCAACGTCGTCGCGGGCAGTTGTCGCTTGTCCCATGGGTTGAAAATTCGTTTTTGGGGGAAGGAAATTGTGCAGGAGCTATCTCGCATCTCGGTGGGAAGGGATAAAGGAGGGACTGAAAGAAGAAAGGAAACAAGAGGTGCCTAATGGAGGGCCCCGGAATAATTTTGCCCACCTGGGGATCTTTAACGTGCACTGACATCGCACAGCACACGACCGCCTTTGCATTTCGCCTCCATCGAAATGCGGCCACCACGGCCGGGTTCCGACCCGGGTACTCCGGGTCAGTAGCCGAGCACCCTAACCACTGAGCCACCGCGGCGGGTCTCATAAGTTCGCCATTTCTTCACTTGGGTTTCTCTGACCGCGTCGACCGAGTGGCACTCAGTCTTTACGAAGTTACATCCGTTCGCCGTTTTGTGATTGCGTCTGGTAGTTCCGCCGCTTGAGCGAAAAGTGCCTTATCTTTGCGTGTGTTTGACGAGCGGTGTGGTGCACACTTGGGTTGTGGACAACATGGCCCCGCCGGGTCCGTCAAAAAAGCGTGGGAAGTATTCCAACTAAATGCGGTGACCTTGCTGTCTAGCGTGTATAGTGAAAGCACAACTTTGGCACAAATCGTCGCCAGCAAGAGAAATTTTCCGCGAGGTAAAATCAGCGACAATTTTAAGCCGATTTCATCACAATAAAGTGATTTTTTTGTACTTCATGGATTTTTCGGATTGTTCGATTATTCGGACCATTTTTCGGGTCTCTTCGAGTCCGAAAAATCTGTCGGCGACTGTAGCACAAGGATCTCGCTGGATGCTCTAACCATGCCTACACATGCTTCACACACTAATAGGAAATAGGAAAAGTCCAGCCAAGGTAAACCTCGTGCACTCTAGCGCTTGTGAGGTGTTAGCGCGTGGAGTGATTTGGAGTCGTGCCTTGCGCTGGAAATGGGTCTGAAAAGAGAAGCTGCGTAGCCGTCTGTTCTGTCATTTTTTTCTCCAAAAGTGACCAAAAAAATTATCGGTGATGCCAAAGAACAACAAACGCAGGCGGCGGCACCCGATGAAGGCGCTGTTGAGCCCCAGACATCGCCCGTGACGAAGACACTGAAAACGAGTACGCATGACGGTGATAGTTGAACCTCAAGCCTTGAAGCAACGTTCAATGCGCCAAATACCGGAGGTGACAGCATGCAGACATCAGTCTTCGACACATCTTGGATTCTTAATCAACCTTGGCTTTTCTGCAACACTATCAAAGGTGGAATGTTTTGCAAGCTGTGCATAAAATACAATAAGAGGCCTTTTGAGAAGCCTGTGTGGAACGAAGAGCCATGCAAAAGGATAAGGCTTGAAAATGTTCACAAACATGAAGCCTGCCATTCCCACCGCGACGCTGTTGCCTTTGAGGCACACAGCAAGGTAGCAGTGGCACCGCATGAAAAAGTTCAGTGGCCGATCTGTTGCAACGCCATGAGGCACGCATTCGGATCTATGTGTTACTTGTGCAAACACAGGATACCGCACACAACAAACTTCGAGCCACTCCTCAGTCTGCTCTTTCTGCTTGGACTTGATGTGAAAACACAGGTAACAGCTGGAATGAATGCTACGTACTGTATCCAGAGGTAAATTCATGAGATGGTCACCTGCATGTCAGATATTATTGAATATTGAATTCTACACGAACTTCGGCAGAGTGAGCATTATGCTCTTATGTTTGACGTAACAACTGACTGCGTAACAGTGGAGCAGCTGGTCATCCACTGCAAATACATTTTCAATGGGGAATTAAGAGTGAAATTGCTGTCCATGATTGATGTGTTGGGCAGCCTTGAACCAGACCTCAAGGATGGAAGTGCATTAGCTGTGAATGCCATCAACATTGCATGTGCTGTGGAACATTTTATGACCAACAAGGGTCTGCCCTTTGATACCCTTTGCGGAATTGGAACTGATGGCATCTGTTATGACAGGAAAAAAGCGTGGAGCTGTGAAGTTGTTAATTGAGAAGCAAAAAGCTCTAACAACTCCCCAGAGCTTTCAGGGATGCACTGTGCAGCGCACAAGCTCAACCTAGTGGCATGCCAGGCAGCCAAAGCAGTTCCATACGTCAGCAAGTTTAAACCATTGTTGGAGCTCAGTTCTAACAGCTGCTGGACTGAGTGCTGTGCAAGAAATTCTCGAGTTGCAGCAAGGTGGAAGATCATTGAGCTGACACACGGTGTTGGTGGGTCATGAGCAGTCTTCTGCAATAACAGGGAGGCAGAAGAACGCAGCAACATCAAGGCAGCAGACTGCTCAAGTTTGCCAGGACCCTACTGATGATGTATGATCATAGGGTCTCATGAAGCCATGCATAAAGACCCTTGAAACACAGGGCAACACTAAGACAAAGGTTAAGGACTTTGATGTCAGCCATGGCATACAGCTAACAGTCACAGAAGAATCTTAGGAATGGCTGCAAGTCACCGAAAGGGCATTTATCAACAAACTAGTAGCAAACATCAAGGACAGATTTCAAGGCCACCCTATGTTGGCAAGCTATTCTGTTGTGTTTGCCCGCAGCAGCTACAAAGAGATGGTGGGTGGCAATGGAACTGAAATTGCCAATGCGCTAGAAAAGCTTTGCTCTACTCTTGGCAAGCCCTATAATAAGGACATGCTTGCAGAGTGGATTGCATTCGCCAACTTTGTGCTGGAATCTGAGCATGTGCAAAAGATGACAGCAGCGGACTTTTTGCTCTTTGTGGCACACGTTGTGAAAGAGCTGTTTCCACTTATGGCTCACATAGCTGGTGCATACCTTGTGCTCCCACCGCACACGGTAGACTTTTCAGTTCTAAAACTCATCAAAGCACAGCTGAGGAATCACCTCAAAGAAAAGTCATTGGACTGCCTGATGCGCGTGAAGGCCCTGAAGTCGACAGCTACTCATAAAAAACGGGAATGGGAAAGTGAGCTCAGCTGAAAAATCTGAGACTGAAAGTGTAGTAAGTCCAGGAAGCAGAAATAAAATCTCGTTTGCATTGTGTGGTTGTGCTGAGACATCTGCTGTGTTGTCATTGTTCGGTGTGTACCCCCGCTCGGCCGTCAAATGGCCACCTCTCAAAACTTTCTGGAGAGAACTCTGAGTGGGCCAAAACCATTTTCATGTGTGCATAATGTTGTCCATGAGGTGCATTACGCTAGGAGCTGACAGCTGATGATAAATGCCTGCGACACCCGGTGCGACCATGGACTCGTCATCCCTCTCACCAGACTCCGCCTGGAACTGCGAACACACGGTGCCTCCCTGTGCGCTTGGCACCTGAAAGGACAAGACATTATGCTGCACAAGAACCAGAATGGGGCCCACTTGTGCTAATGAAAATTTTCTTGAGGCGAGTCGCCGCCCACGAGGCTCTGGCACCGGTGGAATACAAGCTGTTTGTCTGGTGTTGCTAAGCCTAGCATGCTTTGCATCAAAGCCGCAGAGGAAGTGCTTTTGAATCCATTTAGTTTGTCATGAAAGGTCTACCTTCGTTACCACTTTGCCATTGCACAATAGCCTCAGAATAAAATGAACATATGACTGATTTATACAAAGCCTTTGACAGTGAAGTGTGTGGAAAAGCAGGGCAGGTGAAGGCCACTTCACGCAGGCGGCTGAGAGTCACGCTCATGGAGTGCCGCTGCCAACAGTTGGCCGGAACATCATTACTTAGGATCACTTGATGAGTAAAGTGGTCTAGCAACCTATCTTGCTCCAGGCGGTTAATTCTCTCCGATTGTCAGTCATGCTTCATATTCATACTTTCAGTGTGTAATGTATTTGAAGGTTTCAGTGCAGTTGCAGTAATCTATCATAAATATGAATGTCCCTTTGACTTTGAATGTCCCTCTCCTTTGACTCATAATCTGAGCTCTGCAGTAGTCAGAAATAGTTTATGAAAAAATGCTAGTTCAGCGTTTCCATGGAGGAGAAAAGCAAAGGTGCTCCTGTGCTGTGCGATGTCAGTGTACATTAAAGATCTCCACATGGTCGAAATTATTCCGGAGCCCTCCACTACGGCACCTCTTCCTTCCTTTCTTCTTTCACTCCCTCCTTTACCCCTTCCCTTACAGCACTGTTTAGGTGGGTTTAGGTGTCCCATGAAATGTGAGACAGATACTGTGCCATTTCCTTTCCCCAAAGACCAATTTTCATTTCATTTTTAATTACAGCACCCCATCAGAACTATGAAAAAAATGGTGGCCTTAGTGTGCATCAGAACTATGGAAAAAAGGGTGGCCTTCACAGGAACGTGCTGGCATTGTTCTCAATGCTGTGGGACAATTTTAGCCAAGGTCCCTTGTGGCTGTAGGGAACGAATAGTGGGGCAGCTCCAGCTCTGTTGTGACAAGGTGTCTGGCCATGTTGGTGGTGATGTGTGTGCCCTCTATGCAGGCGCCTATCCACGACAAAGTGGTGCTGAAGGTGAATGCAGACTGCAGCAACAGCTGGTGGGAGACTTACATCTGCTGCGAGCTTCGCCGCCGCCTCGCCGAGGCATACTCAGGCGCACCCGTGAGTCTGCCTGTGTCTTCTGCAGCCGTGGTTGTTGCCATGATCTCTCTGTGTTGCTTAAATAAGTTGGAAGTATGTGGTCAATGCGAAGGCATCTGCTACATCGTGGGCACTAGCAGACAATGCCGTGGGAGGACGCTCGTGCACCTTGTAGTTGCAGATAGCCACAACTGCTGTCAGGTATCTGGGAAGGAACCAGCAAATGTCGGATTCAAACTGAGTGTTGTGAAACTGGGCATCATGGTGTCTGACAGTATCGATACAGGGGCGTGAATTACTGCACTTAGGAGAGGTACAAATATCTGTGGGCGTGCACTGATGAAGAAAGAGGCTATTTAAAGGGGGAAGCTGCTCTTAGGGGAAAAAAAAGTTATTAATGAAGTCATATTTATAAAAAAACATCGGAAAATATGTACGTTTGTATGCATATTTCATATATGTAATTTTATTTTATGTAAAACAACTCCTTGTACACTTGCATATGTTATGTAACTTTTTGCCAAGAGATTTAAAGAAATTTTGCTGCAGGGAACTTGCTAAAATGCGTGCCATTGAGTTACAAAGTTTCGAATTTGCCACTTCACAAACGGGAAGGAAGATTTGTATCCCTGTTAAGTGACAACTTCAAAATCGTATAACTCAACTCCTTTGACAGGCAGGATGATAATTGTACCCTTATTGCATAGCTTGACATAAAGAGAAGCCAATGGCATGCAATCTAGCAAATTCCCTGCAGCAAAATTTTTTTAAAGCTTTCAGCATAAGTGCACTAGGACTTGTTGTACATAAAATTAAATAATACAGTAAAACCTCGTTAATTCGAAATCGCTTAATTCGAACTTCCAGTTAATTCGAACTGACGGCCGGGTCCCGGCAAAGCCCTGTGTATTTCAATGGGTCAAAACTCCCGATAATTCGAATATGCCGGTATCCACGTCGGTTAATTCGAACTAGGCGCCGATGGCTGGCATTGCTCCTCGCATATAGAAATCACCTCGTAGCAAATACAATGCGCTGAAAATTTTTAAAAAATGCAGAATGATGAGAAAAAAAATAAGCCAGCACGCACGAGGTGAGACGTGAATTTCGTTGCCCGAACCAACCCTCCGGTGCATGCCGTAGCAGGTTTTCGCTGCCGGAGCGTCGAAGCATTGGCTTGTCTATTTTTGGCTGACGCGCGGTCTCGCGAGTAGCGACCGTACCGCGGGCGCCGCCTATGCTCCGGCCACGGTGGTGTGCAGCTCGGGAAGCGAAGAGACTTTCCTTTCCTTCATCCTGCACGCAGCACCCGGCCCCTCTTGCGCCTAGTCTTTGTTGCCGCGGTGTCTAGCGAAGTTTGTGTTGCGTGATATTCCTCGTTTGTTTGGTATCTCGCTGGTGACGTCTCATCGACTGTGGCAATCATGGCAAACCGAGGAAAGTACTCCGCAAAGGATTTAAAGACGAAGGTGGAGATATTACAGGAGGTCGAACGTGGTCTCCTAACAAAGACAGCGATCGCAGAGAAGTTTGCAGTCAAGAAAAGCACGCTGTCCACATACCTCAAGAACAAGGACTCGATCTTCAATGCGTATCAAAAGGAGATGGAGCCCTCGCGGAAACGACTAAGAACATCGGCTCATCCAGAGATGGAGGATGCTGTAATGGCATGGATTAAGGACGTTCACAGCAGGAACATTCCACTAAGTGGACCAATAATTGCCGCAAAGGCAGTGGACTTCGCCAACCAGATGGGCATAAGTGACTTCAGCGCATCGGAAGGCTGGTTGTCGCGTTTCAAGGCCCGTCACGGACTTACGTTTAAAAGCGTTTGTGGAGAGGCAGCCGCAGTCGATGAAGAAACGTGTCAAAATTGGATCTCAGGTCAACTAAAGGACTACCTTGCCGATTACTCGCTCAGCGATGTGTTCGATGCAGATGAAACCGCGCTTTATTTTAAGTTGCTGCCGAACAAGACTGTCAGTTACAAAGGCGACACGTGTTCAGGCGGGAAGAGAAGCAAGGAAAGAGTGACGGTGTTGGTGTGCGCAAGCGCGACTGGCACGGAACGTTGCCGCTTGCTAGTTATAGGCAAAGCAGCGAAGCCTCGCTGCTTTAAAGGGCTAAAAACTCTCCCTGTTGATTATACTTTCAACAGAAAGTCGTGGATGACGCGAGCAATTTTCACGGATTGGCTGCGCACACTCGACAGGAAGTTCGCGGCACAGAACAGGAATGTTCTGTCGTTCGTCGACAACTGTTCAGCCCATTGCGACATCAGCGGACTGAAGGCGATCCGTCTGGCATTTCTGCCAAAAAACACTACGGCTGTGCTGCAGCCTATGGACCTTGGGGTTATTAAAAACCTCAAAACACTGTACAGGCGCCACCTCCTAGAGCGGATTCTTGTGTGTATGGACAGCGGCAAATCGTACGACGTTAATCTCCTCGGAGCCTGCCACATGCTAGCAACATCGTGGAATGCTGTCAAGGCGGACACAGTCGCGAACTGTTACCGAAAGTGCGGCTTCATTGAAGGCCCAGAAGCCTGCAGCACGGCAGAGCTGGATGCTCAGTGTGATGACTCCGTCGCGCTGCACCCTGCCTACGCTGCTTTATCGGAGGGTGTTGACTTCCAGAGCTTCGTAGACGTTGACAGCGGCGTGGAGACATTGGGGCCGTTAAGCGATGCCGAGATTATTGAAGCGGCCTGCGGTGACCAGACGCCGCACAACTCGGGCGTGGCGAGCACAGCTGACAGCGACGACGAGTCCGACGGAGGCGACGATCCATTGCCACCCCCGAGTGCATGTGAAACAGCGTCGGCACTCGATCTGGCTGCGCGCTACTTCTCCGCCGATGATAATTCGGACGCTGCGTTGGAGCTGTTGGGCAAGTTGCAGACGATGCTTGTCGAGTCAGGGCAAAGAAAACGAAAACAAATGCGCATCACCGATTATTTTTCTCTTTGATATGCTTTGCCAATCTGCTGTTAATAAACATGTTTTTGAAGCATAGTGTCATATTTAATCATTAAGCTTGCTGCTTACGTGAATGCATTTTGATGTTAGCTCCAACCGCATAAACAAATTAACTTTATTTCCTTCGACATTCGGGCTCTATGATTCTAATTCGCGCAATCGCCCGCCGCAAATGTGTAGTAGCGCGTAGTAAGAGATAACGATCTCAGATATGCCTGTTTTAGATTCGGCCCGTGCTGCCGGGCGTGATGGCCGCTTTTTTTAGCGCCCGCTCGTTAATTCATACTCCGCTTAATTCGAACAATTTTCCGGTCCCCCTCGAGTTCGAATTAACGAGGTTTTACTGTATATCTGGAATCAGCATGCACAAATGCATGTTTCCTGAAGATATCATAATTGCGAATTCATTAATGAAAAAATTTTATGGGACCCCCTTCCTGCCCACGAGGAACATCTTGAGAGGGAAAGGTAAGCACTACGGGGGGGATACAATAAATATGGAGTGGGTATGAGAGTCCAGCTATCTGAGCCTAAAGAGGTGTGCAGCTTACCCGTACACGGTGGGCGAAGATTCACCAGCATAGCACAGAGGAGGCTCCAGAGCCGTTGATAAACCCCAGGAAAGCCGCTCAACCACCTGACCATCCTAGTTGTATGGGGGCCATACAGCACACTGTGCTGTAAGAGGGAGGATGGGCTCGGGGTGCAAAGGCAGGCACTCACTGCATGCGTGATGCAATCCAGCTCATGACGTCACTTGCACAAAATGGCTGCCCCCATGGGCCACACTTGTGTGACTGGGCCTAGCCGTGTGCGAGCTGAGAAATGAGCTCTAAGGCAAAAGAGATTCAACTGGGGCTAGTTGGAAATGCATCCTTGAAGGTATTGGTAGCACTCACCAATACCTTCAAGGAGGTCTAAGGATCCCTACAGAAGTAATCAAGGGCTGTGGAAGGGTGTAATGGTTCCAGGACTTTTGTGAATGCGATATGGTGCTTGAAATCAGATATGGCACAAAGGCTAGAGATTAACCATCTCACAGTGGGGTCCATGGAAAGAGAACTGCTTGGGGAATGCAGCTTGATCGTCCTTTCAGGTGCCGCAGCCTCAAGTGCTGAGAAAAATATCATTTGAGGAAAGATTACGAAAAGCTGCCACGGTGGCTCGGTGGTTATGGTGCTCGGCTGCTCACCCTCAAGACGTGGGTTCGATCTCAGCCGCGGCGGTCACATTTCGATGGAGGCAAAAATATTAGAGGCTCGTGTACTGTGCAATCTCAGTGCACGATAAGAACCCAAGGTGGTCAAAATTATCGGGAGCCCTTCACTAAGGCATCTTTTTTTTTTTTTATTCGAGAAGTGTGCCATGAGGCATAAGTTGAAAAAGGAAAGGGGGGAAGGAATGCACGGGATTGAAAGTTAAAAGAAGGAGTGAAGAACCGTTGCGCTGAGGTAGTCGCAGAGGTTGTTAATGAAACGGTTGTCCATTGTCCACTTCACGAAGTCACTTTCGCGGTTCCACCGCAGGCCCACCTCCCTGAGGAGCCGTTTTCTGATAGCAGCCGTCGCTGGGCACGTCCACAACAAGTGCCGCACATCACATATGTCCGGTGCAGCGCCACAGTGAGGGCACCTGTCAGGTAGTGGCAGATCTTTGGCACGCCACCGATGACGGACAGATGGTGTCAGAGCCGCCCCTGCCCGAATCTCTCATAGCCTGAGTCGCTTTGGGACGTTAAACCCAGTAAAACCAAACAAGACTGCAAAAACTGAATGAGAAGAGGTGGGCATCCAGAGTCTGCAGGTATTCATAGAGTGAAAATACAGACATACAATGGAGGGAAAGGAAATGACTAGAAAGCATACGGCAGGCTACACAGGCAACAAGGAAGAGGAAGAGGAAGCTTCTGCGTGTCGGGAGCGGGGACAGCGGAGAGCACCGACTGGCGGCGCTATGTGAGGAGTCCATTTCCTGGGGCAGCAGCGAGGGGAAGACAGAGAGGGAACATGTGGGTAGAATCATGGGTGGAAGCACATACTTCCGCAGTCTGTCTATGGCGACGGTGCGGCCACGTGCGTCCTCTAGCTCAGACGCGGCGCCCCCACCCTCCCCACCCCACTCATAGCGGCGTTGCGTGAGCTGCGTTGGAGGTGGCGGCGGCTGCTGCTACAGTTGCGCTATTTGCACGATCACGAAACATTTCTACACGTTTACGACTTCAAGTAACGCTGTTTTCTGTGCACATTTGCAAGGTGATTGCACCTACATTTATTTCTTATTCTGGTTTCTGTTCTACAGTGTCCTTTTGACTCTTCTTGCTAAAACTGCATGTAACAAAAACCTGGATGTGACGAAAAATCTCGTGCTTTTTCAGTGTCGCTATGACCAGGTTTAACTGTAATTCATTCAGTTTAATGCGCAAGTTGACACTGTCCACCTCCTTAGTTCAAAGGGGGCACCATAGTAGTACCTGTCTACCTTGTGAGAATATAACTAAAGGCAGGTGCTAGGTGGGAAAGAAGGGCAGTGAAGTAAAGGTTGTCTGCATGTGAGGCATGCATGTTGGAGTTGTGTGTCATACCACTGAAGCATGACAAATGTAATGGATTTCATTGAAAAAAAACCAAAAAAAAACCTGATGACAAGGCTGAAAGGAGCAACCTAGTTTTTCGTAAACATCAAAGGAACTTTTGCATGCTGTGATGTAGTAGCTGTTGGTCTAGGAGAGAAATGAGCTAGAATTACTGTAAAACCTCAGTAAGTCATTGGGATCATGAAAAATGTTCAAATTAGCCAGGTTTTGAAATTAACCGAGCACAGCAAAAAAAAAAAGATACCCTGGCAAAAAATTTCATTGCAGGAATGCGCTCCGTATATTGAACAAATTTTGCGATTAGCATATACTGCATGAAAGTCTACCCCCAACTCGTAGACCTGCTGGCCACAAAAAAAAGTCTCCAAATATAAGTGAAGAACCAATCGGGCTTGGGCAGACTGTTGCTTCGAATTATCCAAATTTTCATTAGAAACTACGGTACCTCAGAAATTCTTTGAATTATCTGGGATTTCGAATTAACAATGTTTTACTACTTTTATTGCTCATTTTCTGAAAATTTCTCACAAATGCAAAGTTGCAAAGGTGGCTAGTGGCATCCTCCTCCTAATGGTCTGAATCCTAGGATCTCTTCCATCATGGGTCATTCAGGTGCATTCGTGTCTCTTTTAGCCGTTGCAAGGTAATGGACCCGGTTGGTAGTGGTTTAATTTTCTAAGACTTCACATATTGCCTAGTCTGAGCGCGTGGATGTACTGAACCAGCAGAACTGTTTGGTGGTGAATTCCTAATTTGTGCCCATGCCAGATACCGTTGGCACAGAATGGTGCATTGCTCACTGCAAGGTCACTTTGCTCCATAGGTGGTGTAGCGAGTGCCATCTGTGGAAGCTTTCTATAACTGGACTTGCTTAGAAAGTTCGTTGCCATCAAAGAAACGTTTTGCCACAGTACCGTATTTACACGATTGTAAGTCAATCCCCGCATTTCACATTTCTGAAAAAAGAAGCTTGGAGGTCGTTTAAGCTTGGCCTTTAATAATAGAATGCGATAGCACTATCCTGCTGCCTCCGCTTATCGCCAGCCGCTATAGACTGTCGCGCGCTGGAGCACCCGTAGGCATATCCAAAACGAAAATGTATTAGTCACTCGACTACTCTACACTTGCGGCGTTGTCTTCATTAGCGCTGCCATCGTGATCAGTGCTGCGGTCCCACAGCTTGTCATTCTAACGTCGTCGCGCAGTGAAATCCCGCACTTTGCAAACAGCCACATCACGACATCGCGTGGAACAGCTGAAAATTTTGCCTCGCTGCAGCTGCCACACCTGATCAACCGTTGTGAAGATCGAACTTGCGGCCCGGTGCGCAGTTGTTTGTACCCTCGGTGTAAAGGATGACAGCCATCTCGAATGTAGCCGTGAACGAGCGCTGGTCGCTTACTGGACCCGGAGCACAAATAACAAATGACGAAGCACTACATTAAGAAATTGTGAAACGCGGCAGGCAGTAGTCAAATGCGTCAGAGCCAAAGAGAAACTATGCGTGAGCAGCGTCGGCTCTTCCGTCGGCTACCGACACTCCCCAGCACCTCTGCGTTTCTGAGTGGGGGTGTTGCCGCGATTGGAACAGCGGTCCTTCCATCAACTATCAGCGCTCCCTTGAGTGTCGAGTGCGCAGTTGAAAGTAAACAAAAAAAACTGGCAATGTCTGCTAAAAGTAGAACGTGAATGCGTTATCGGCCTCTGCCGCTCATCAGCTGCCGCAATCTGCGGCCACTTGTGGGGAGTGGGCTGGTACGATTTGCTGCTTATCGACAGCCACCATCGGCGGCCTTCGCGCGGGTTGGGGATGCCGGTTCTGCGCGTTGACTTAGCAGCTGCTCAAGGCCAGCACGAAGAGCGATGCGACAGAGCCGTGCAGCAAAAATGCAACCACGCTGTAGCATGCCTAATATCTCGTTTGTTTCGCCTTCACTTATGGTGTGATGCTTTGGTTTCGATTTTAAGTCTACACCCCCCCTTTCGGATTTTCAAATTTTGAAAAATAGGTCGACTTACAATAGTGTAAATACGGTATGTAATGCTGAAAGTTGGCAATTTTTGGTAGGAATGTTCCATAATAAGTGTTACAGATATACTCTTTTCAGATAACATTGCAGCAGGAGCCTGAAGTACTCGGTTGTGTGAGAGAAGATGGCGGGTTTAGGCTCCATTGTGAAGAAAAGTTTTCAAGCAGTGTGGCGATGCAGTTGATGAAAGTTATGGTTGTGCAGATAAAGTGTGCCGTGGACCTGCGGATGGGCTGCTTCTTCCCAAAGAGCGCTATCCTGGTGTTCCCTTACTGCGCTTATGGGACGCTGCTGGTGAGTCTCCCACAGGTCTTCATCTGTTTTACTCCTAGGGGCCAAGCACACAAGTTACTGAGTGCCACTTGCAGAAAGTACCACTTGCAGTGAGTGTGCTCTTGAATAGCTGAACCAGAGTCCTTCAATACTTCTAATGGTCACAAAAGTCCCTTGAAGTTTGTTCTTAGGACAAGAGTGGCCACTGCAGATCGAAGAGCTACGAGTGGTGAACCACGCCGGTGTATTTATGGTGTGGTTTATTGAACCCAGTTTATTATTTCATTTTCTCAATTTCATTTTCTCAATATTTCATGCGAAATTGAGGCGGTGGTTCTGTATCTGCTACAGTCGACGACTGGTTTTTTGGGCGCCTAATTTTTCGGACTTTTTTCCGGCCCCAGGACATACCTCATAAGGTCAGTGTACAGTCGAACACAGATATATCGAACTCGAAGGGGATCGCGAATTAATTCGATATATTAAAAATTCGATATAAAAAAATACAGGCCCAGAGACTTTACCTGTGGCGGACGTTGACCTACCGATCGGAGCATTCAAGAATGACAACTATTTCCGCACACACGACGCAACGTAATGCTTTATTTGCGTGAAAAAAAAATCGTTTATGTTGGTCTGCTTCTTCACCTTGCAAATGAAATTAAAGACACCAACCTCGATCTTATCGAGGCTGTTCAGGTGCGAAAGCCCGGTTCCTTCCATGTCGCCGCAACAACGGCGAATCAAGCTGAACGCGGCCGCCACTTCAGCGCCGGAGTACGAGCGTGTAGCCGCCCCCTCGTCTGGACGATCTTCGTCGCCACTCGAGCTGTCGGCCTGGGTCCCTGCAACTGCAGCTACAATGTCCTCGTCGGCGAGGCTCGCAACAGCCTGAACATTGCTGTCAACGTTCACAAAATCGTCAGCAGACATTTCGGCTGGAACGGCGGCCGGGAAAAGGGACGACAACTCGCGAAACACGTCCATGCGCTCGTTGTCGCCGTCTTCGCAGGTTTCGGAAAGTTTGGCCGTCACGAGGCCTGCCTTCCGGAAGCAGTTGGCCACGGTATCCTGCTTCACGTCTCTCCAGGCACCCGTCATCATTTGAATGGCGCCCAGTAAACAGCTGACGCGTCATCCACGCCTTCTTATTGAAGGCGTAGCGAACGGGGAGCTGCTTACAGTTTTTGAAGCAGCGCGGTGCCCTTGCTTTTCCGATCACAAAGGGCTGGAACTTTTGAAAGCCATCCATGTTAGCAGCGAGCAGAACGCTCACGCAGACTTTGCTCATCTTGCCCCCGTGACACGTGCTGCCGCGGACGTCGAGCGTCTTGCTGGGCAGCATCTGCCAAAACAACCCGGTCTCGTCGGCGTTGAAGATTTCCGCGGGTGAAAACTTCGCGCAAATTTCCGGCCGTTCCTTCGAAATCCACTGCTGGATATCCTGGCTGATGACGGCTCCACTTTCCCCAGAAATGGTTTTGCCAACTATCTTATGGCGGTTCTTTTGTCATCACCGAGTGCAGCGGCAAACCATTTGGCTTTAGCCATTAGCATTGGGCCATCCACCGGAATGTTCTTAGCCCGCACCTCTAAAAACCACGCATAGAGAGCCTTTTCAACTTCTTCGTGGGCAGGAGCGCGCACACGACAAGCTCCCGACGTTCGTTGCTCCGCCGCTTTCGACTTTGTGTCCGCCTTGTTTTTTAACAAAGTGCTTAGAGTGCTCCGAGGAATCCAGAAGTCGTCTGCCACCGTCGAACTTTTCTCGCCCGCCTCAACACGCTGAATGGCTTTCAGCTTTGTCGCAAAGTCCAGGTTCTTGCGCTTCTTGAGGCTGCTTGTGCTTGCTGCGGCCATTGCTTCCGCGTCAGCTCACCACGATCCAGTCACACGTGTCGTGAGACGCACGCAAAACAATAATGAACACGAAACACAACAACGCGCACAAAACACAAGAATTCACGGGCGCAGCCTCCGCCAACAAAGCGCTCGCCATGGCCACCTCCGAGGGCAACAGCGACGTACGAAAGGCACGAGCTGTGGTTGGCTGAGCAAAACTTGTGAAAAAGCAACAAGAAAAAAAAAGGCAAAAGGAGGAGGCCGCCGGCACCTTCGTTCCTGGCTACCTTTTCCAAGCCGATCACTATGGTTATGCGGGGGAAGGATGAGAGACATTGGGAGAGAGAAAAAAACTGTTCCGCAAGTCGGAGAGCGTGCGCAGTGGGAATACAGTCATAGCCTCCTCTATTTATAGAGGAGGCTATGGTACAGTCCGAGCCTCCCTCCCCCTCGCTCTCACACTTTTCCGAGCCTTTCGGGGGAGGCGTGGAGCTCGCAGGTGCAGAAAGTGCCTAGATCGCGCGGCGTTCTATATATCCAATGGCGGGTAAAAATATCGTTCGATATAAACGTACCAATTTCTATACTTTTACACAGAATTTTCAAGGGGATAATTTACGAGTTCGATACAGACAATAATTCGATATATCCGGGTTCGATCGATATATCCGTGTTTGACTGTATTACGTGGCTCAATATTTCGGACACTTTAGGGAGGGCTGTTCGATTTTTCAGACTTTCCAAGTGTAAATCGGGCCAACTGCCGCACATATTGAGCTGTGTCGCCGCCATCTTGTTTGTTTACATTTTCCTCCCATAGCCTCTTAACCGGTGTCGGTCTTGCATGCTGGTTCCTCAGCTAATCGGACGCTGGATTGAGGCTGTAATATGCTAGCAGCTTCCGCTTCTGCAACAACGTCACTGCCGTAACCCCCCAATGCTTTTTTCATTCCTTTTTCTTTTCTTCCTTCGACTGCCTGTTTGTGTTTTGCGATCTTAGCGAGTAGGCCTAGTCGTGGTCGTGCTGCGGAGACACGAAAACTACGTTCTGTCACTACTGTGGCTCGCATGATTGAATCGGCTTCTGGACGCTGTATCCAGAACTTTTATTTTTTACGTGCAACGTGGCAGCGAGGAGGCACTCATCGAGTCTGTGTGACAACTTCCCGACGACTGCGCCGTGTGTGCTGCTTAGCCAAGCATGCCGATTTACAATGGATAAGGAATTGATGTTGTCGCCAGCCTCTACAGTTCCGATGAAGCGAGGCAAGTACGCCACAATGTCGATGGCGGAGAAAGTGGCAATCATCAAGCTCGTCAAAGGTGGCCGATCACAGGCAGACGTCGCGAAAGAGTTCAAAATTTCCAAACAGACTCTTTAGGGCTACATGAAGAACAAGCAGAAAATTTTGGAGGCGGCGGAAAAGTCTACTGGGTGTTGTCAGAAGAATGTGAGCCAAGGCACATATCCAAAGCTCGAGGAGGCCCTCCTTGTATGGCTGAAGTCAACAGTGGCCAGCAAAGTTCCCGTCTCCGGTGCCCTCCTCAAACAGAAAGCTGAGACGATGGCGCTTCAGATGCACATTGAAGGTTTTAAGGTCAGCCACGGCTGGCTGAGAAACTTCAAAAAGCGTGCTGATCTGAGTTTTAAGAAACTGTGCGGCGAAAGTGCAGCTGTCGACAAAAGCGTCGTTGCGGACTACTGCTATGATAAGCTGCAGTCGCTTTAAGCTTATGCCAGAGAAGACTCTTGCCTTTGCTGGGGACCCTTGCCATGGTGGAAAACACAGTAAGGAGCGAATTACTGTTTTGGTCGGCAGCAATATATCGGGGACTGAAAAATTGCCGATGCTCGTCATCGGCAAGTCGAAAGCACCGAGGTGTTTTAAAGGCATTAAGTCCCTGCCTGTCTTGTACAATGCGAACAAGAAGGCATGGATAACGCAGCAGTTTTTTTGAAAGCTGTGTGCGCAAACTAGATAGTAAATTTGATCTAGAAGGCCGCAAAGTTTTGTTGTTCGTCGACAACTGCACTGCACACGGGCACATAAACAACTTGAAGTCTGTGCGAGTCGAGTTCTTGCCGCCGAACACAACAAGTATCCTACAGCCGATGGACCAAGGCGTGATACGCAACTTGAAGGTGAACTATCGGTCACGCTTGCTTTCGCGTGTGGTATTGTGCCTCGACAGTGGAAAAGTGTACTCTGTCGATTTGCTTGGAGCACTTAGCATGCTTGCCGATGCGTGGAAACCGGTGGCACCCACAACACTGCACAACTGTTTCGTTTTCGGAGTTTACGGACGTGGACAGCGAGTTGGAACTGTGCGCCGGGCTCACGGATGCAGAAATAATTCGTCAAGTGCTTGCAGAGTCCGAGAGCGACGACGACGGCGACTCTCCTGCGGCAAGCGGTCGCAACTCTTTCGTCGGCTTACGGCGACACGATGACTCTCGCCGAAATTCAAGCGGACATGCTTGCACGCAAGCGAAGCATGGTTCAGAAGACCATTAATCACCTTTTCCGGCCTCTAACTCAATAGTAACGAATAAATTGAGTTTTTTGGGGCACATTTGTTTTTTCGGACTTTTTCGCGGTTTCTTGAGGGTCCAAAAAATCAGTTGTCGACTAGTTCTGCAATCCTAGCCTGCTTAACGCTTGCTTATATGGAGGAAGAGTGCTGCTGGCAGTGCCACGGTTGGCTTTTTACCTGCCATCTTCTGGGAGCTGTGTTGAGATTTTTCATGCTTAATGGGACATTAAAGCCTTTCTTAAATATGCGGCGTGCTCATTAGCCTACAATAGTACTGTATTTACACAACTGTAAGTTGACTCGAATGTAACTGGACACCCCCCCCCCCTCCCAAAATCGCATGTCAGAAAATAAAAAAGCTGGAGGTCGCTTAAGCTTCGCCTGTTATAGTAGAACACGATAACATTATCGGGCTGCTGCCACTTATCGTCATTCGCGTGCAGGCATGCCTGTGGGCACATTTCAAAACAAAAATGTATTACCCTATATACTCGTGCAAGGGCCGCACCCCCAACATTGTAGCTGAAATTTTGAAAAAAAAAAAGGAAAAATATATTTTCGTCGCCAAAAGTGAAAATTCGTGCACGAGCAAATCACAAGTCGCTACTAGATGGCGCTAGCTGCTTTGAACAGCCTGTCATTGCAGTGGCTAGATCAGTAGGTGTGCCGATCGGCAAGGGACAAAGCGCAGTTTCGCGCGCCTCCACTTTATGATAACAGAACTAGAGCTGCTGTTCTCCACCCAGCGCTTGGCTGCAGGTCGTCTGCTAGTCGTTCCGGTTGCATTTAGCTTTTCGCTCACCCCTATTTTGCCTCACAACGTTACTCTTTGTGACTAAATCCATGTACTTCAAGAAAATAACTTTTCTGCGAAAAACTGGCTTTCAAAATTGCGAAAATCGCCGCTCCCTAAGGTCCGCCTACAAGCGATAATATCACTCTATGTGGGTGATAGTCATGTATTTGTCATCTCCGCGCCCTCTCATATCACAATACAGTCGAGCCCGCTTGTAACGAACATGAGCGTCATGCGGCGTCCGTTCGTTATATCCCGAAGTTCGTAGTAAGTGGACCACAGCTTGAAGACAGTTGCTTGTCAAAACAGAAAATTTTTTCTTTGCGAAAAAAGTCCGTGATGGACGTCTGTTTCTACAGTGCAGATACGATGAGGGATGTTTCCAGTTTATTTAAAGGAGAAGCGTGCTATCGCCGAGGCCATTGGCATAGACAAGTTGTCTGAGGCTCTCTATGTAGCTCATTGCTACAGGCACGTTTATGGGTGCTGGCTCCGAAGTTTCATCCTCATCCGATCCCTCCACGTCACTTTCGTCCCGCACTTCAAAACCGATGGCCTTGTCCGTGCACGGTTCTGCAGTGTTGACGTCGTAATCGACAGAAATAAAATCATTCCAACCAATGTCATGACCCCCATGTCGGAGTTGACGACGCGCTGCCACAAATCGCCGCCGGGCTGGTCATCTTCCGAAGCATCAGGCTCGGCATCAGACACTGTGTCGACGAAGCCGGCCTTGCGGAAGCAGTTCCGCTCGCCAGTGGCCGCACCCCCGCCCAGGCCGCTTTCATCATCTCTACTGAATCATCGCTGAATACAATGGAAATGGGCACGGTGTTCCCGTCTGTCATCCCGAATTACAACCAGGGCCCGAGATTTGAACGAAGGCAACAAAACGTCCGCACCGCAACAAGAGCGACAAAAGCGCGCGGTGGGGTAGACATGCAACGTGCGCAGGTGGCAATCAAGCTAATCAAGCTAAAGATACAGACGCACAGCGCCAGCGGAGAGACCAATGAGGGGCGTTCGTGAGTGTCAGTGCAGCCACCTCTTGGCTCCCACGGAAAGCCTGCTTCACGGAGCGTGGCCTCCGCAATCGACACCGGCGGCGGCGTGGTTGACTGCGGAGGCCACGCGCGGATTTGCAAGAGAGAGAAGAGAGGGGAGCGGTGTTGCGAGGAGGGGTGGGAGGGCAATGTTAGAAGGAACATCGGTGAGGAAAGGGTAGCTCACTCGAGAGCGGCGCGAAACGGGGCGGGCAGTTTGCCGGCGATGAGGCTCGGGAAAACGTGCCGCGCACCGGGCGCACAAAGGGGTCGGAGGCAGGTTATCTCGCATCACGGCGCCGGGTTTACACCGTCCATTTGCTGTAACCGATCAGCAGGGCTTAATGACGTTCGTTATACGTGTGATTTTGTGCCATTGAAACAATGTATTTTTTGACGGTTGTGCACGCCAGGCACAGGAAGAGGGTCATGACGTCGTCTTCCAGTCGATACCGGGACACTCTGTCATTGTTGGAAACGACGCAGCTGACGCTGCAGCTCGAGCGGCTCACGGCAGTGCCAACATTGTCCAGATACCGTTGACAAGAGCCGACGCAGCAAGACATCTGCGAATGGTTGCCCGAAGAGAGCTCTTAGCGTCATAGTCTTCTCCTGGCAAATCCACATGCCGTCTGCTCCGCCTAGACCCCTTACTCCTACTCAGTCCTCCTTCTGGCCTCTCCCGCTGCGATGCTACGCTTTCGCGTCTCCTGTGGCTGGAAGTGGCGTCACAAATGCCTACTCCCCCTTAATCGCAATGGCAGACTCTCCTGCGGGTGAGATCTGTGGGTGCGACGGAACTATAGAACACCTTCTTTGTAACTGCCCTCGGTGCGTGCACTCCTGGCTGCAACACTCCGTCGTTTAGATCGTCGGCTCCTTAGTGAACCCACGATTCTGGGTCCTTGGAGTAAGCCTTCATCGCAGAGGACAGCTTTGAAGGCACTCCCTTTGTTCTCTCCCCTTTCTATTTCTCCCTCCGTTCCCCTTCTCATGTGCAGGGTAGCGCACGGGTGGCCCTGCCTAGTTAACCTCCCTGCCTTTCCGTTTGTCTTTCTCTCTCTCTCTCTCTCTCCCTTGACGGTTGCGCAGGTCTCGTTCGTTATAAGCTAAAGTTCGTTTTAAGTGGGGCCGTTATATGTGGGCTCGACTGTACCAGACTGTGCGAAGCGGCCGCAAGTCATGTCGCGAACGAATGCACCCACCGCCAAGTGAAGCAAGTACAGTCGGTTCACATGGGGCAATGACGCTCGTGAAGACAGACAATAAAGATGTAACCCACGGGAAGACTCGTCGGGCGGAAGCCAGCGCCTCTGAATGCACTCCCCCCCCCCCCTTTCTACCACGTTTGCTGCCCCACACCGCAGGTAGCGTCGTCTAAGCCACAGCGGACGCTTCCGCTGTCCCGCTGTCCTGTTGCACCATTTTCAATGCAACTGTGTGGTCTTTGTAGGCCATCTCAATGGCAATGAAAAGTGTCCCAATATCACTGATGGCGAACAAATAGCCAAGCTATCAAAGCCATTCCATCCAATTGACTCCGTCAGCACCCGCCACCCGCTGATTCTGTTTAAATTCAAGATGGCGCCTGTCATGGTGGCGGAGAACGATTTGGCTGGGACATTTAACCCTGTCGTTAGGCAGCAGAGGTCATCGCAAACTTCTTAATCTCATCCGCCCACCTAACTTTCTGCCGCCCTCTGCTACACTTGCCTTCGCAGTGCATGCCCTGTCCAAGCCCATTTCTTCCTCTTGATTTCGACTAGGATGTCATTAACCCACGTTGGTTCCCTCACCCATTCTGCCTGCTTCCGGTCTCTTAAGTTACACCTAGCATTTTTATTTCCATGGCTCGCTGCGTTGTCCTTAACTTAAGCTGGACCCTTTTCGTTAGCCTCCACGTTTCTGCCCCGTCGGTGAGTACCGGCAAGCCACAGCAGTTGTATACTTTTCTCTTGAGGCATATTGGTAAATGGCCATTCATGATCTGAGAGAACCTGCCATATGCACTCCACCCCATTCTTATCCTTCTAGTTGTTTCCCTCTCATGATCCGTATCAGTGGTCACCACGTGGCCTAAGTAGACGTATTCCCTTACCACTTTCAGCATCTCGCTACCAATTGTGAACTGCTCTTCCCTTGCTAGACTGTTGAACATTACTTTGGTTTCCTGCATGTTAATCTTAAGGCCCACCATTCTGCTGTGCCTTTCTAACTGATCGATCATGATTTGCAGTTCACCTCCTGAGTGACTCAGCAAGGCAATGTCTTCTGTGAATCGCAGATTACTCAGGTGTTCTCCATTAACTCTTATCCCCGACTGTTCCCAATCCAGTGCTATGAAAGGCCATGGATAAGTGCTATGAAATGATAGGGGACGTACAAAAACTTCCTGTCAAACGTAAAGCAGGTGCTTTAGAAACAAAAACACAGTTCAAGTGGAAAGGCACACCGTTCGCTTAATACTCTACAAAGCAAAATATTACACCTTGATATGTCACCACCGCGATGAAAGAATATAGCATTTAAAATCAAGACACGAGCACTGCTCAACAATCCCATTTTTTTGTGCGAAAACAAGATATTGTCCAGGGACTTCGGCTTTGAGCAGGTACACCTCGTTGATCACATACCCTGCTGCACTGAAATTTCTTTCACTGCTAGCACTTGTTGCTGGCATGCATAACACCCATCTGACAAGTGCTGCAAGTTTCTGATAAGACCGCCACCACTGGAGTACGTCAGTCATGCCACCACTGGCGTGGTACTTGATAGAAAAGTATTGCTCTATTTCGTTTATTGGCTCTCGCACTGCTTCTATGTCGTACCATTCTTGGAACTCGTCCACACACATACGCTTTGGTGGAGGCGCTAAGTTGTCTTGCGCATCAGCACATTCTCTCATTGTCTCGTTTGCCAGCTTTTCTCTGACACAGTCATGCACTGCATTCCTCTCCCTGTCAGGAAGCATGCGAAGCTGATGAAATTGTGGGCACAAGAATGTTGCTGTCTTGTGCACTTCGAGTTGCAGCTTGTCTTCAAGAAATGTCTCTGCTCTGTTTCACAATCAGTGAGGTGTCGCTATGATCCACATTGAGGTGTCTTGCAAGCTTGGCAAAGCACTAACAGAAAGAGTGGTGCTTCTCTTGCTCTAGCCTGTCACTCTCCTCATTAAAAGGCCCCAAAAAATGGAATCATTTCCTTCAGGGTAGATTTGCTCACCTCAGCCTCGATTCCAAAAGAGCTTCAATTTCTTCGTACTGAATGATCACAGACTTCAGCATTGCCAGTTTTGACTATCTGGTGGGCACGTCCTGGTGCATGGCACGAGGCAATTGGCTAGCAAGTCCACTTTGCTTAAGAAAGATTACCTTCACACTCATCATGTCCTGCATTGTGGGCACTTCTGCCGTGACGAATGACTCAACAAAAATGTTTCGGAGCACTGTATTTGGAATGTGAGCCATGCAACTGATCTTGGTGTAGAGCTGTAGTGCATTTATATTAGTGCCTTGGTCAGTCACAAATAGCACATTCTTTGGGATGTCTTCCGAAAAACCATCTGCTCATTATTTCTTTCAGGATGCTTTCACCTGTCTTCCTTTCGTTCAGGAAATCGCAGGTGAACAAAACATTGCTCTGCAGGACCCAGTTATTGTCAATAAAATGGACAGTCGCAGTAATGTAGGCAAGTTTCTTAGTCGTCTGTCCACATGCCATTTGTGACTGCACACTGATTATCCTTCACTGCAACTTCAATGGAGGGTTTCTTGGCACCTCGCATTGCATTGGCTACCTCAACGGCTTTTCAAGCCACTGTTGTTGGATGTGGAAGCAGGTCACTGGCGGGAATGTTTCTGTAAAAGGCGCTAATTTTAATAAAATCTGAGCTTAAAGGGACACTGACCACCCTCTGGTCGAAAATATTTTTACCTCTCTGGTAGCGAGGCCTCGTCGCCGGAAGGCGCGACTGCAAATTTTTTTGGAAAAAACTCATTAATAGCATAGTTACAGCCATCGCAATCAAGGCGCTTCGCCATGCTCCTCTCCTTCCATTCCCTCCCCGAGATTTTTCTCTCTCGCGCCTCGTCGAGTAGGCTCCACAAGGGAAATTCGCCTTTCCTCCTTCAATGTTAGCAGGAGGCGTGGTGTCTAGTAAAGAACGTCACATGTCAATGTCGGCCCTGCCTTGAAAAGAATTGTTTTCTTCCTTTTTGCTACCTGGGATATTTCATGGGGAAGGGGGGGGGGGGGGTGGCAGTGGGGTTCCCCAACGCCCTAGTTTGCTCCTTGGGTCTCCTTTCCTTGTGGTGTTTGGTCGGGCTTTTTTTTCTTTTTCCTTCCTTGCCCCAGCCTTTTCAGTCGCGGCTCAAGGAGGCTGTTCATTGCCTGAAGTAGCCTTGGGTTGTGTACGTAGTCATCCGGAATGAAGTGTCTCCCGCAAGGCATCACATTCTTGACCGTTGGGTCTGGAAGGCTGATGCATTGGAGCCACACATGACTCAAGGCAGAATCTCCTGGCAATCTGTGCCGGATCTTGGTTCGACTCCAGTCGCTGCATGCACACCAACGACGAAACATCGTCGTTGCATTTTCCCCACACACTGAACGATCGAGAGACGCAATCGGCTCGACCACCTGAACATGTTAGCGAGCACATCTTTTCATATATCTGTTTGTTTTTGTCAGTGACATTCCTAGTTAGGGAGCCTCCTTGTCGTGCATGTATGTATCTGTATAGGTATGTGTGTGTGTATACATACACACACACATACATACATGCATACACATAATATTTATTGTGAGGCCTCCCCACCGTTTTACGACTGGAGGGACGGGAGTCGCTTTTGTTAGAAAGACACGGGGAAGCGCAGACCCCGGAATCGTCCGGCATTTCTTGGAAATGCGTGGTTGTGTTTGCACTTTTCCCTGTATGTTTATGCGTTCTATGTGTTTGTGTCTTTTCTCTGCTCCTAAGTTCCTGTCTTTCAACGGAGCCCAGAAAAACCAGGGGAGTGGCAGGGTAGACGAGATGAACAAGTACGAAGCAGTGTGTGTCCAGAGTGTGCAAGCGAGGGAAAGGCTATATGACACATGACACCACACAGCACACACACAGAACACACTGAAGCATACATAAACAGGCAGGAGTAACTAAAAACCTTGCTTTTGTGGGGGGCTTGTATGCGTGTGCGAAAACGGAAGGCGCTACGGAATGCGTGCGCGCAACGATCAGACGACGTGTCGAACTGGTTACACCACCCTTCGCCCGTCAGTCAGATCGACGCACCAGTGGAATGCCTTTCGTGAAGGTCTTTAAGACGACGTCAGCTTGAAGGCTCGGGAGCCAGCGTAGAGGATGAGGATCTGGATAAAACAGTGCAACGGAAGACGAGACAAGAGAAGGACAAACACCAGCGCTGTGTTTGTCCTTCTCTTGTCTCGTCTTCCGTTGCACTGTTTTATCCAGTTCTTCAAAAATGTACCGACCAGCCCGTACAGTAAACTCTCAGTTGTATGAATGTCAATTTAACAAATATTTCATAATAACGAACTTTTCAAAAATCCCCGGCAGTTTTCCTATGCATTCTATGCAAAAAATTTTCAGTTAAACGAAGTTCGGAATAGTGGAACATTTCAGTTTAACGAACTTGACCAGTGGACCAAGCCTTAGTTTTCTGTCAGTTCAACGAAGTTTTACGTTCTGCAGTGCTGACGTAGCCCATGGCATCTCCCTACAAGCCGCCCCTTCGCCGCACTAACATCGCTGGTGCTTGCAGCGTTGGCAAAGCAAAGCGGCGGAGTGGGAAACGAAAACGTCGCTGGCGCTTACAGCGCCGCGGAGGCGAAGTACCGCGTGGGAGATGACGAACCATGTGCCTTTCTCTTATTCTTCCATGTTCTCAACGGTTCAGTTTATCCATTCTTCTCAGCGTTTTGAGTAGCAAGGGCAGTTTGTGTGGCCACATTCATAATGAGTGCGATGAAACGGAAGGGGTTGTCTATATCAGACAGGCTAGAAATCTGTCAGCAACTGAAAAAGGTCGAAAGCGAGTGGATGCTGCGTAGGACTATGGTATTGCACCGTCGAACCTCTCAATGATAGTCAAGCAGTCTCAGCAGCAAGCTGTGCCTGAGGAGAGCTTTGTTACCTCTTGAGCTTTAAGAGTACCAGTGCAAATGAAAATAAGAGTTTTTTCAAGATGAGAAAGGCTGTATTATAACTGTTAGGCACTTTGTATATATCCATGTACAGAACTGCATAAATAGCAGTTCACAATTTCGACTCTGTATATTGCCGCGATTATTTGCAGTATTTGTTCGTTTTTCAGATCTGCCGCCACACCACTTTATCGCTTTGTTTGTGACTCAAGACGCGACTAGATTTATCTCGATTGATCGCAGCCAGGCAGAGCTGATTCTACGTTGTTCCGGAATGTTCTAGTAACTTTGCACGCTTTATCTCGAAAGTTCGCTATCAGCTTTAAATTGAGCACGGCTGACAGCGGCGGGCATTCTGTTCGACGACCGCCGAGCACGCTTGTCGCTTCGCCGCCGCCGAGTGATTCAGTCCATTTTGGGTGCAAGTCAGCCCAATAAACAGTTTTCTTTTAGAAGACCATTTTGTCCGTCTTCATCGCTGCTTCGACTGCCGTCACCACTACGTGACAATATACAGGGTCGCTAGTTTTTCTAGCACAATCTCTCCTCCGTCCTTCAACAGATCTGCTATTACCCAATTATCACCAGCTGCTCTTTCCCTTGCATTGTTCCTAAGGCTTTCTTTAGGGGCACGTAATTGACTCATTTCTTTCCCTCACCCCCGAATAGACCTTCGACACGAAGGAGAGTAGGACGTTGTCTGGTGTGGCGAAAAAGATTTCAATGAGTACGGACTCAACTGGGCCTGGAGGAAACCTGCGTTGCTTGAACCGCGGGCTGGGGTTTTCGATGGGCCCTGGCCCGGTCCGGTCTCGATGAAAATCTGCGTTGCCCGGCCTGGGCCCGGGCTTTCGGGTAAGCCCAGGCACGTGCAGAGCTTCAGTTTGGTTTATTGTGTTACTGCGTCATGCACAATTTTCACAACTTTTTCTTTTTCATTTGCTTATTCAAAAATTCCACTCACTGTTTGTCACCATTTCTGTTGTGACAAGTGGCACTCTGCTTCCCCACTAGGCGCTGAAGCACACTCCCCGCAAGTGCGCTTAATTTGTGTGCTGGACAGGTTATTATTTTTACCAGTGGCCATGAATTCAAGAACTAACCCAAGCCTTAATGGGCACTCCTTGCCCCTTGTGGTCTGGCAGGATGTGGTGGGCCGGTACCAGAAGCAGGGCAAGCGGGGCATGCCTGAGTGCCTGGTGCTCTACTTTACCCTCGAGTTGTTCATCAGCGTGGAACTGGTGCACTCATGCGGCATCATCCACGCCGACGTCAAGCCGGACAACGTGCTCGTCGTCGACTTGTGAGCAGCTCTTCTTCCCTTTATTTTTATTGCCAGTGCCTTTGCACCACTTGAGTCATCTTGCTGTGCAGCCCAAGTGAGGCGGATTTCCTCGAGCGGTTCACGGAGCACAACACCAGCTGTGTGCAGCTGATCGACTTTGGACGCTCCATCGACATGTGGCAGGTGCCTCCTGGAACCGCCTTCACCAAGGTGGTGGAGACAGACGGCTTTGCCTGCACAGAGATGCGTGACAGCCGACCCTGGACATATCAGGTGTGTGGACCGCGGCTTACTGGGGTACCCCTGTCTTGTGGTCCTTTGACTTGACCTTCGGGGAGGCCCAGAAAACATGCACACTGTCAGTGTTTCTGCTAACTGGCTTAAAGAAAGCATAACATGGTGTCTCCGGAAAGTGCAGCAGGCCTAAGGCACCAGAAGGCAGTTTTAAAGGGGCTGTGAAAGGAGGTCTCCACAAAGATGCGATGTGCCTAGGGTTCTAAAGGACGGCACTTCACAAATATCCTCCAGCAAGAATTTTTTAGATGCGCTTCGTAAAAGCTGAGTTATCTGTAGTCAAAATTTGAATTGCCGCATCTTTGCGCCTTTTCCTCTCTTCTCGTCACTTTTTGCACGCAGAAATGTCGGCGCTTCTCCGCCGGCCCCTCGCACTCGCCCCCTCCGCCAGCTGCCGATGCGTGCGAACCAATGCTAGCAGTCCACTGCTGACATAACGCGCGCGTATTCGGGTGAAAGCCCAGCACTGCAGGTCGCCGCTAGGTGTGGATGCGGGAGTTTTTAAAATTGTATTCTAAATTATCAACTCGCTTTTGAGGTCTTGTACGCGGCATGAACACTCATTGGCCTCTACTTTACATAATGCAAACATTTTATAGCCAACCTCAAACACCCTTTTCAGGGACCCTTTAATTCCGTAGCTTTAGAGTGCATATTCCGCAAAAATGACGGCATATGTTACGAAATTTGGTGATTGGTAAGGAGAGGTCACGTGACCTTGTGACGTCATCACACCATACCCACTGTGGCAGGTGGCAACCTGCCTGCCATTGCAGGTGGGAATCAAATTAATTATTGGTACAGAGTGATTGCATAACCATGTGACATCATCACAACCGGCCCACTGAAGGAAGAGAAGAAAGGTAAGCAAGAGAAATGGCAGAAAATTCTGATTAGTACCAGTTCTTGGCTTTGGCTACGAAGGATGAGCGTCTTCCTCGTCACATAATTTTCAAGGACTGAGGACTGTAAGGCAGCGCTGTCCAGCTCGCATTCGGAAGACCAGATTTTGCTGGTGAACCAGTCAAGAGCGGTGGCAAAAGCCAATGGGCTCCTGGAACGAGGGCCCACCCAACCATTTTATGTGTTGAATGTTTTTCTCTCTCCCTCTGGGGAAAAAACTTAATAATTAGGGGTGTGCGAATATTCGAAATTTCGAACGCGATTCGAATATGTTTTATATTCGGTTCATATTCGTACTCGAGAAATGATATTCGTAAATTTCCGAATATTCGGCAGCGATCGTATACTGCACCGACTTTCGTAAATCTGATTGTTGCAAAAATGCAATATCTGGGCAAATTATCGGAATATAGAGCTTAAAGTTCCAGGAAAACAATATAAAGGCGCTGTTCTCTTTCTTCTCCATCGTTTATTGCGTGGACCGATCGCATTCCGATGCCGCTAGGCTTGACCATGTGCGCAATTCCGCAAGTGGGCTTTCCCACATACCACACGTGCTGCGAACAACATGGGGGACGACCCACTTCTAACAATCCGCCTTTTTCATGTTCCTGTGCTGCCACCTCGCATACAGCGCTGGAAGCTCATTGGAAGGGTACTGTGCGCCCAACCCGGCCGGAGTGAGTGCCGCTGCGGAGCACGTTTTGTAGGAATCTGTCAACGATGGCGTGTCCTGGGCAGCACCTGGTGCCTGGAGGATTTCTAGGATTGACTGGCGAAGTCCGAGGCAGGCTGCTGAGCCCACCGAAGAGCAAATTCTTCAGTATCTCCGGTCATGCGGCATGTGATGCGATCGCCAGCTGAGCAAGGGCCGCCGCTTCAGAGATGAAGGCTACATTCGGAACATAATGTTCAATGAAATATCCCCGATCAGTGAGAATGGCGTTTTCTGCTGTATATGCCTGCCATCCATGAAAGGTGGATACTACATCGTGCACGCCGTAGCACAGAAAACGACTGGGCACAACAGTTTTCACAATCCCGCCGCGGTGGCTGAGTGGTTATTTCGCTCGGCTGCTGGCCCGAAAGACGCGGGTTCGATCCCGGCCGCGGCGGCAGAATTTCGATGGAGGCGAAATTCTAGAGGCCCGTGTACAGTGCGATGTCAGTGCACGTTAAAGAACCCCAGGTGGTCGAAATTTCCGGAGCCCTTCACTACGGCGTCCCTCATAGCCTGAGTCGCTTTGGGACGTTAAACCCCACTAAACCAAACCAAATTTTCACAAGCAGTCGTTGTGCTCAAGCGCTTCCGAACAGCTACACGAGCGATAAAAGCACAAGCGTACTCTCAGCATGGCAGCTCTGCTAGCATTTTACTTTATTTTCCCACAGTACACCGCTGCATAGGTTAAACAAGCATGCGCGTCCATAAAGACGTACGCGAGAAGCGCACATTGAGCCATTCCGACGAAACCACGCAGAGCTTTTCATCATTTATATGATGCGAACACACGCATAACGCACCTTCTGCTTCTTCTGCCTCTTAAAACATGGTACGTACCCACATGGGGGTATTGGCCAAGATGTGGCATAAACAAGGAAATTTCCTTAGGAGATTACGACAAAATTGTAGCTCCATGCGTGAATGCTCTCGTAGCTTCTTTTTCGTTGTCCGCTCCACCGCGCGTTGAAAGCGGCTCACAGCACTTCCCCATTTGGCCTTCTTGCTTCGGAAAGCAAAAAGCGTCGGAACGAAGTCTGGGTGCCGCGGTGACATTCGAGGCCTTTCTGCCCATCGATAAAACATTTCGTGATGGACTGCACACGCATTTAACCACAGTACCTCGTCCGCAACCTGTCACCAAGTGATTCCCGCACAGTCTTGACGGTGCCCAATGGCGGCCACGATCGTCGAGCCGGTGAACGGCTTTTATCCACGCTTCGCGTCGAAGGTGGTCCCGGGAAGCGTTCGGAAAGCGAAAGAATCCGAGTTTGCTTCCCTTTACATATTGGGCAATGCAGCTGTATGCAACACATGTCGTAGGCATTGCCAAATGCGTCGCACTGAACGCCCGACGGCTGCAGCAACGCACCCCACGTAGGAAGCCGGTTTGTTTACACTTCCACGGCCGGTCTCGAGTGGCGCGCAACCCTTCCAATATGTTTCGCGACACCGCCGCCAGGGGGTGGGCACATGCGCAGTCGCGTCGTGAAAAAGGCAGATTGCAATGCAAAAGCGCGTTTATTTTTTTATCCTTCCATAATATGTTATCTAATTAATGCCCACACCCATGGCATTCGTTCTGTCACCTTAACTCTGAGCATTACCACCGCCATCTTATTTTGGTCAACTACGTTATGCGAGAATGCCTACTTGCGGAATTTTGTATGAGGCTCCCGAAGGGGCGAGTCGAGGTGTCACAACAGGGCAAGCGATCCTGTAAAAATCCCGCGTATTGCATGGTGCACTGTAACCCATGCACCTCTTCAGTGGGCCTAACGGCAGGTGTGACAATGTTCGGAGGGTCCCTGTCACTAGGTCAAAAAAATAACCTGGCCGTGTAGTTTTGGTTTCTGAGCTTGGCCACTCGCCCGTTGCAATGGCAACTGTCGGCCCGCGTATTCGCCAGTACTCCAATCTCAGCACCATGCCGCTTTCAGAGAAACTCCACGATGAAGAAACTGCGCGCTGGAGAAACTCCATGTTGGAGAAATTCTTTTTCCTTTTTTAGAAGCAGTCTCGCCATTCTGACGTCAATGCGCATTCCCATCTCGCTTACGTTCGCGATATCTTCCAGCATGCTGAAACTTTGTGCTCGTCACGGGATTACAGGTGTTTGCACTATGGAGCCGCCTCATAAGACTACTGCATTTTTGGTATATTTTTTTTCAGGGCCGCGGGGCATTTTATAAATCGACCTTCGAATAACCAGGGCATTTCTGTCGGTTCTTTGAACTGCGATTTATTGAGCTTTTACTAGCCATCATGTTATTTTTGTTTCCAGTCTTGTCATGTTATGGGTTGTATTTTGCCTGACCACAATACAGGTTGGATACTGTTCTGTAGTTCAATTAAGTAGTATACATTTTTGTGCACATCATGTTTTTTTTTTATACGGTGCTCAGGCAGTCTAGATTTGTTTATTTCAGTTGCAAAGGCCATACACTATTTCGAAAAAAATATGAGGAACAATTTTTGCTTGTTTATCTTTTCTGAATTTATTTTTTGTGCTGACCAGATATTTGATATTCGAAGCTATTGTTTCTTCATATTCGATGCGTATTCGAAAATTTCGATATTCGCACACACCTATTAATAATATGACACCAACACCAAAGTAGCCACTGCGGCGATCTCTTTAATTCTATCGCATTCCATACTTAAGGGGAGACGTGACCCTTGAAAACTGGAAAATCGCGAAAAAGTCGATTTTTGGAAAAGTGCATATTCCGACAGTATGTGTCATAAACTACGATTTCTGTAAATATCAACGCCTAATGTCACCATGGAAATATTTCAAATTAATTATCTAACAAGCCGTGGCAGCCACTGAGCTGCGAGAAAGTGCCGAAAATACCTCAACTTTGCGCGGACGCTGTTCCTCAGCTAGTGAACCAAGCGCCGCCATCTTGGTCTTGTTTTTTTGCTGCCTTCAACGACGGCAGCGGCGGCATAGTGGGAGTGTGGCTCGCTTGCGATTGGGGCCCTCAAAGCGCCTTTTCAAGTTTCCCGCGTTTGAAGTGCGAGGTCGTGATTGTGCAAAGGGCGCGCTCCTCGAGAACGCGGAGGATTGCGCGGCCGCTATTGGCTGCTGCACGCGCTGACGCGGCGGTCCCCTCCGGCGGCGGCCGGCGCGTTGTCTGCCCCGGCTGCCGTGGCTTTTTCCTTTTCTCGTTGTTGGCGGTATTTGTGGTTCAGTAGAGTGGAGAACTAGGCGAGTCGGTACATGATTGCAGAAACAAAACCAGCGCAGAGGACGGAGACACAGAACAGGAGCACAGGACGACGCTGGACTATCGACTGCTTTTATATCAGAAACGATCTCATTTATACCCTTCAGTATCAAACCACGCTTGCGCACATGATAAATTTACAACAAAAGGTAGATTGCAGCATCATAGACAGCCATCAGGACTGCAATCATTGTGCAACACGTTTACGTTAAGGAGTTAAAAAATCTAATTTCTTTATCTAATGGACTCACCACCGTGTCACTTACACATCGGTCTGCTTGTTTAACGATATGGTATGCCTCTAGAATTTTGCATTGACTGTGAGTTTTACCGTGCCCAAAAATTGTAGTCTTCTTGAAGGGCGGAGAGCACTTATGCTTCCTGCAATGTTTAGGCAAATTCGCCTCGTCATCTGTGGAAAGCGACCTTTCATGTTCTCTGAGCCGGGAGTTAAGACAGTGGCCAGTCTGCCCGATGTACATATTCCCGCAGGATAAAGGTATGCAGTACACTATCTGGGTGGCACAGGCGACGTATTTGAATTCATGATTGATCGGGCACTGCGAAATTTAACTCTTCCTATTGTCAATTCTTCTACACAAACTGGCCAGTTTTTGCGGGGCTGAGAAGACTACATCGACACCGTGCCTACTCGCGACCTTCTTTATGGTGTGTGAAAGTTTTCATTTTTTTTTTAGAAGCTTTTCAGGAACACCTTTGATAACATGCGTAGGAAAGCCTGCTTCTATTGGTCTTTGCTCTTGCTGCAGAAAGCTTTCTTGCACAGCATGGAAACAGCTCTTCTCTAGCGCGTTACTGAGGCATAAGATTTCAATAGCCGTTTTGGTAAGTTTGGAGTGGCATGATCTGTAAGGAAGTATGACTTTCTTGGTTTGTGGGGCGTATACGTTCAGCAAAGGCGTCTATTGCAATTAAAAGTTAAAACAAGGTCTAAAAATCTAATACGACTGTCGTTTGGTAAATCATGGGCAAAAGTCAATGAGCTAGAGCACGAAGTAAAACAATCTAAAACACTAGCCGCCACATCCTGCAGATTGTCATTAGGTAAAACTTTCAAAAGTACTAAAAAATCATTAACATAATGGAACACCTTTGCCACATGGTTCATGTCCAATTTTTTTTTTTTCAGTAAGGTGTCAAACCTAGACAGGTAGATGTAGGTTAAGATTGGCACCACACAACACTGCGCCCGTCCTTGTGCCCTTCTGGTCCATGTTTGTATTATTTTGCGCAGTACCTTTACTCAACGATGTACGACCGACTTGCCCAACAACATGCACACCTAATACACATTCCCTTTCTCTGGACGTACACCCTACCATTAAAGTCAATCATTGTAGAGGACAGGTAGGCCGTGAGAAGTTCTAAAAGCCTTGAACTTAGAAACCACACCGGTTCTGGAACTGAACCGTGCCTGATTCTTCTATTAAGTCGCACATTGCCTGCAGCATCTGGCCATGGGGCACTGAGTAGTACAGCTCCTGGATGTCTATGGACACACCTGTATTGGCTCCGTGATCTCCTCTTTTGAGTGCCACTGTCAAATCCTGGGAACTCCCAACAGAGAACGGGTCAAGGGGCTCCAGAGTGGAAAGCTTGGATTTTAGGAACTGTCCGATCACTTTTTGCCATGGTCCCCGTTCTGTGATTACAGTCCTCAGCGGGCAATCAATTTTGTGTGTTTTAGCAGTGAAAAAGATGTGGAGTCTGTCACCTTTGCACGAATTCATGGCTTTTTCAAGCCTCTCAAAGTTGAGCTCGTGGGGAAGCTTCAGGACATAAGATTTGGCTCTTGTCGGTCTTTTCTTGGACTTCGTGAAGTTCTTGTTGATAGCATCCAAATCTTGGTCATTGAAGGCATCTTTTGACAATACGACGAAGCTTCCTTCCTTATCGGACTGAATAAAGTCAATCCTTCAGCCCGAAAGTTGTCCACAATAGGCTGCAAAATGGGGTTTGTACGTTCTCTTCGTGTTTCGCCATTTTTGTGATCGCCGTCTTTACGATCTCTCGCCGTGCCGCCCAAATAGTTTCCTGCAGACAGTTGACTGTTGCGCGGTCAGTCATTATGCGTCCAACAAAGCTGAAGACGCTACACGGATTTGGTGCGCGGGAGTGTGCTGCCAGCAAGGACTGTGTCGATGGTTCCAGTCACGTAGCTTCTGCTACATCGCTACTAGACAGCGATTGCGTCGCCGCTTCCAGCGACGTACCAGCAGCTTCATCGGTGCAAGAATGCGTTACTTCGGGCATGCCTTGTGTACCGAGCGCATCAACCTCGGCGATTGCAACCTCCAGCTCCTGTCTCACATCTACCCCGAAGCCTGACAACGCATCGCCCGCCGTTCACTTGCAAACGCATTTCCTGACGTGCGAGCTGCTGAGAAAGGTGCCCTCGCATGGGCAAGGCCGAGAAAAGGAATCAGGTGAAGAATGAGTGGCGGCAAAGGAAGAAAGTGCGCAAGGACACCTCCAGCTATTCTGCAGGGTCATTTTAGACCTAGGAATACTGTTGCAACTTTCTCGGGGGCCATTTTTAGAAATTACTTTTTTTTCCTGGTGTGGCTGCTCATTCTGGCTGCATCTCGGGAACCACTTATCGGATTTCCATGGGGCTTTTTTATTCCGTACCTGAATAAATTTCTGAGGGCAAGATATGCTCGTTTATTCAGAATACTGTGTCTGGAATTTGTCATAAGCAATTAATATTGCCTAATGAGGTCCAATCACTGACACTAAATTCAGTGCTGTGTAAACCTTTCCAGCAAGGAAATTTAGAAAAACGGCTGTGTCTTGGCCTGGGGCACCTATCCAGGAATGATCATAATGAATTTCACAGTGCCACCGCTGTTTTCAAATTCTCCAGGCCTGGAATAAGCGGCCTATGTGACCCACTCCTGTAACTTAAGAACCAGTGCCCACAGCACCATCAAACTTCGTAGTTCTTCAAATGGTTATGCTGTAAGCCTACCCTGAAAATTTCATTCAGATATCTCAAGAAACAAAAAAGTTGATGTTCAAGGGTAGCCTCCCCCCTTTTAAGGTACGTTAAGTGTCCCCAAAGTTTTTTTTACCATAGATAGCATATGCTGCTTTGCAGTGCACTTGTACCAAATTCTAGTTTAGACTAGTGTCTAGCACGCGCTATTGTCAGGATTAGCGTGGTCATCTCTTGAACATGCATGGGGATAGCGTTGCCAATGTGGTGGCGCATTTTAGAGTAAGGCTTCTTGCGCTAGCGTGACTTTTGTGGTTGTTGCTGCATTCTTTAGAATGTTCACAGGCTATAAATGAGTAGTCAGGCTTTTGCTTTGTCTCACCTAGCCTATACCAGAACGAATGGCCGGTAAACTGTCTCTATTTTTATCCCGGTTCACGGTTCTGCTGCTCCTAGACCTGACGAGAAGCGTCGGTTTATTGACAGAAGTGGTTTATGTTGTATAGCCAAGATGGTGCCACGGTGGCTGGAGTTACTGGTGCGTCTGCGCTTTCGTGTGTAGCCCGGCTGTGAGTTGTGTACTGGTCGACCGCAAACTTCAGAGAGTGCGATAGTTCCACGCGGCTGTGTGGACTGCACAGATGAAGGCACTGGCGGCAGGCAAGGGATTGATGTGAAGCTCGGCACAGGGCTAACCTGTGCCCGAAAATGAACTGAACTCGATGGCGGTGATAGCAGCAGTTGTGCTTGGCAGTTGTCAAAAATCAGAAGGCCCACCCCTCTCAGCCACGCTCAGCTTAACAGTAGCGAAGATAGTACGAAATAAGACACGAAAGGCACCTACGGCAGTGTCAGACATCACAGAGAGAGTTCCACGCAGCTGCAGTCCTGCCAGATGAATCTGGTCGCCTCTTGCTTCGCCGAGTGAGAAGGCTGTGTGCCGGTGGCCTTTGCAGCAATATTGAGAAAACAAGTTGACCCGTGCGTGCGTATAAATGTGGTGGATGGAATTTGCCGCCGCATCTGAAGCAGCCAAATGGCCTTGCGTTTTTGCAGACGGACTGGTTTGGCGTGTTGGGCTGCCTTCATGTGCTGCTCTTCGGCGAGTACATGGAGCTGGAAAGGCTGCCCAATGGCATCTGGAGCATCCGGAACAAGTTCAAGAGGTTTGTGCATCTCTGGTCCCAAGATGCTGATCTGGCCAGATAGCAGAGAGGGTAGGGCAAGCTGCTGATCCTGAGGGTGCCATGTTTCATGTTCCTTTCACATTTTTCAAAATCTTGGTGAGCTTGGATCGTTCCTTATCGTGGATAGTATGCTTTTTCTCTGTTTTTCCCATAGGCTGAGAAAAGCTGTTTAGCAAAACTCATTCATTGCAGATACTGGCAGCAGGACTTGTGGAACCGTATCTTCGCAACCCTGCTCAACATCCCCAGCTGCACGGAACAGCCGGATGTGACTCCATTTGCCATCGAGATCCAGGCTCTGCTGCGGGACAATTCTCGTGCACACAATGTTGTCCTGGAGGCCCTGCGGGCCAAGAATTTTTAAATTTTTAATCACCATTCCTGATTTTACTGAGTGACAACTGTCATAAGCTGTGATTTTGGCATGTTCCATGTGGTTGCATGCAAGTGTGGTCATGGAAATGCCTAGTGAACTGAAAGTAACAGAAAAAGTGAAATTTCGAATTGTTAAATTTTTGCTTTCTGTTACTTGAGATCACATCGTATGTCCTTGACCTCCGTGCTCTGATTGAGCTGTTTGAGGGGCCAAGAATACAGTTGAGTGTGTGCCAGTACGTAGTTAGTGCATGTTGGAAACAAAATCTGAGATGTTGTAACTGTGTGGAGCAGATACCTCCAACATGGTGGCTCACAGCTCAGTGGTCACCGCCACTGAAGTAGAATGACACACATCTCGATTTAGGCTGGATACGAGGCACTTATCAAGACACAGCAGTGTTGTACTGACAATTACAAAACACAGTCGTTTTTATCCTGGTCTGGTAGGATGAGTGCATTGTCATTATCGCAGCTATCTGATGTCTGCATATTTTTAATGTTTATATATCAAGTGTGTACAGTTGCTGTTTTTTACAGCTTTTAAATGACATAGGTCCTCCTTATTGTATGTCAACCAGAAGGAAAGTTTCCTTTGCACTCAGCTCAGAGCTGGCAGAGAGAACCGTATAAGGAGCCCATTCCAGAGGAGCGCCTTTCTGTGAAGCAGCACCAGGTTGCCATTTTATTGCTCAAGGGACGAGTAAACACTATCACTGGCTCTGTGTTGAGTAAACTTTGTTGCCCAAATGGTCACACGTTGCGGTATTTCACTCTTACACCTAAAATAGAGGCTCTTGCTTTCACAACATGGTTTTACACTTGGAGCGGGATTGGAACACGAAGAATTACAACTTAAGAGAATCACTAACGAGCACACCTCTTTGGGCGCTTCACACTCTGGACAAAGCTCAGTACATCACCTGTTGAAATTATGTAACTCTTCAGACATGAAAAGAGCGCTCTTTCCATCTTTTTCTTCCGGTGTCTGCCTTTTCGTGTGCGCGACTCGTCTTAAGAACAACCATGCACTAACTAGCCCAACAAGAAGTTCTTCTAAACTATCCTCATGCATACCGTATTTACACTTGCATTTTAGCCGATGCGTTTCCTAACTTTGGGAACCGGAAAAAGGAAACTGCAATGTCATTTATGGTGACCAAAGGAAGCTATGGGCTTCCAATGTGCAGTAGAGACTTTCGGAATAAGGGAACTAAGCTTACAGGTCCTCAATTCGTGCCATGTTCGGTAGCCTTGTGGCAAGTCCTTATGGAGGCATTTAGAACACTGGGCCAGCCACACCTAGATTACGTTATCTGGTTTCTGCGCCATTTCAGCTGCAAAGTGAGACTTTCAATTTTGAATATCGCCAATTTAATTTATGTAGGCAGTATCAAAAAGTTGAAAAAAATGGCCTATGGTGACACCCTATTATACTGAACCCGGTTAGAATGTATTATGGTATATATATCTAATGTCTGAACCTGTTTTATCAGTATTCATTTGAAACCCGCTTTCTACTACAAGGAACTGCTCATTTGATATATCGAACTATCGCCGCACGCCATGGCCGCTCAATGGCCACGTCGGTGCCATCAGCTCCATGCAGCTGTGCTTGACCATGCCACTCCTGGGGGCTGGTTGAGGGAAAGGGAGCCCTCTTTGAACTCCGCGCCTTCGCCACACCTTGAATTGCAGCCCTCCTATTTGGCAGCTGCCCCCCACGTGACCAACTAGGCGCAAGCAGCATGAAAGAAGTCGAACCGGACAGAGCCAGTACTGCCGCCGTTGGGGTAAGGGAGAAAGGAAAAGTGGCTTACAAAAGCAATACGAGGTCTCCAGCACCACGTGCGTCTGCTTTTAGAGCCAAATGGATTGCAAAGGAGCGTCCCCTTTGAGAGAGTGGCAGATCGGGCTAGTTGGTATTTTTCCATAATGCGATACAGCGCGAATAAAGATGGGGACGAAGCGAGACAAGACACCACAGCGCTTTGGTGTCTTGTCTCGCTTCGTCCCCGTCCCCTTTGAAATGGGGTGGTGGCAGTTGCCACCATGCCACTGGTCTTCTGGTGCGCTCGAGCTCATAAGACGCTGCGTATACAGGGTGGCTTGTTTTTCTGGCACAATCTCCCCTCCGTCCTTCAACAGATCTACTGTTACCTGATCCTCACCGGCTGTTTTCCTCCTTTGCACTGCTCCTAACGCTTTCTTTACTTCCTCTTTCGGCCCGAAAGACGCGGGTTCGATCCCGGCCGCGGCGGTGGAATTTCGATGGAGGCGAAATTCTAGAGGCCCGTGTACAGTGCGATGTCAGTGCACATTAAAGAACCCCAGGTGGTCGAAATTTCCAGAGTCCTTCACTACGGCATCCCTCATAGCCTGAGTCGCTTTGGGACGTTAAACCCCCATAAACCATAAACTTCCTCTTTCATTACTGACGGGATAACTCATGGCTGTCCGCTACTGTCTCTCTCATTAAAGTTTGGGTTACTTTGGTTGCTGTTTTTTTTCTTCGGTACATGACATACATATAAACTTCCGCTTGTACCCAAGCCATTTTGGAAGCTTCCAGTGGGACTCCAAAACTTACATTATTTGGGTGTTGCCTTGCATCACTATCGCAATAGTGGGCCTCGCTGGGATTCTCAAATCTCCTCCGTCAGGCGATCAGCCCAGGTGTGAATGGGTAGGGAACTGACTGTTCACATGGGCACTAGTTTTGAAGCTCATATACCTTAAGTAAGTGTTGCATTCTGAGAGGACCTTGGTGTGGGCTAGTTGGTTCATACTGCTACGACACAGACTGACAAAGCGCAACGGAACTAGGACGAGTAGAAGAAACACAGGACAGGCGCTACTACCAACTTTTATTGCGTCATAATAAACCAGCACAATTTATACCATTCACATGGACCACGTGATACACAGTCAGCCAGTGGAAATTGCGAAGGAAAATGCCTCCCAACGCTGGCGATCATTACGTAGTGAAAAAGCACTCAAGACACATGCAATCAGTAACACGCAAAGACACTACTAATCTAAAGATAACCGATAACAGAAACATTAGAGTTGCGCTTGTGCCTCTGCCATACACATCGGTGGTGCCAGGAGCAGTAACGAGTAGAAGCGCGGCGAAGCAAATAAGGGAAAGGCGATGAAAGGGATGTGTACAATCAGCTGGAGTATGAATAAAAAGAATGACAACTTGCTATGCAAAAGGCACCGTAAGCAAAATAAAAGTTACAATAAAAAGTAACCGTCAGCAAAATAAAAGTAAAATAAAAAGAGAAAAGATCCGCTTAAGGCCAACAGTCAACACGGCAAAAAAACTAAGGTCAAAAAATAAAAACAAACAAATAGGTAAGGTGCGAGGAAAAACCTTTTGTCAGGATGCCTAGATGTGGTTAACATGCAGGAACCGCGCCCGTTCTAAGAAGGACCTTTATTTCTCCAGTAGACAGACAGACGGGCTGCTGATGCACTTGTCCCCAGCCTTTTCAATCAAAAATCCCTCAATAACTTCCCTCTCTATTTTACTCCTTGCTCTCGCCAGAAACTTAGTTGCTGATAACATAGGCCGACATTCGTGGCAGGGTTGATTGCAATGAACTGAACTGCCATGTGGCTCCCAGACTTGTTTTTTACGTTTACGAGGTGTTCGCTTGCTGTCAATGAAACAGCGTCCGGTCTGGCAGATGTATACCTTGCCACACGTGAGGGGAATATGATAAACCACTCGAGCGACATTTGGTGTACTGATTTGAGTGGTTAACTGCGCAGGTCGCCTGTTTTTTCCGGTTCACCATCGGGCATATCTTAGCCAACTTACACGGTGCAGAAAAAACAACGTTAACATCATACCTGGCTGCCACCTTTTTGACATTGTGCAAGGGTTTGTGGATGTATGGAATGACAGCCAAACGTTTCTTTTCCTTGGGCTCCTTCCCTGTTTCGCCTAGCTTCACTTTCTGGAGTAAGGCTTCGCACAGGCCTGATAAAAAGAAAGGTGAGTAGCCAGCCGAAAGAAGGCGCTGGACCTGGTTGTCGAAGCTGTAATCAGTCATGTGTTCACAACTCTGTTAGTGACGCATTAAGTGCACCAGTTACGACTGCCCAACAAGTTTAGAATGCGCACCGTCGAAGGGGAGCAAACCTTTCTTCGACCTAACGTTATATGACTAACACACCCGCTCGTCGGTAAAAACTAGCATCAGATCTAAAAATTGGATCCTGTTCTCTTTTGGCATTTCCCACGTAAAGTTCATTCCACCAGACGAGGCCTTGAACACCCCGACGATGTCCTTTACTGCTTCAAGCATGTCGATGGCCGCTTCACTGTCTAACACAATTAGGAAATCATCCACATAACGGTATATCTTGACGATGTGCTTGTCATGCAGATGTTCTTGAACTCTCCTATCCATGGCGGACAAGTAAATGTCTGCGAGCACTGGGGCGACGGACGAACCAATACAGATTCCCGATTTTTGTGTTAAAAATTGCTCATTGTAGGACACTACTGTGGACTGCAGGTAAAACTCAAGTAGGCTGATGAACCTGTCTTGGTTTATTCCGGTTGCATTCTGAAAGCTGATGGCGCCAATCTCGTCTATTCTTTAGAGCACAGCTGCGAATAGACCTTCATGTGGAATAGAGTAAAAAAGATCCTCTACGTCAATAGAAAAGGTCGTCGCAGCACCTTGCAATCCCTTGCGTAGGTCTTTGACTACTTCCAACGAGCTGCGCACTTGGAACGGATCAGCTCCAGTCAGACAGTTCAAGCTGTCACGAAGATAATGCCCAAGGTGTTCCTGCCGTGTGCCTTTTTCTGAAACTTATTCGTAGCGGGCATTCAGGCTTATGGGTTTTGCCTGTGAAGAACATTTCAAGGCATCTAGATTTTGATTTCTCCAGTTTTCTTGCTGTTGATTCCAGATGGCATTCTTTTAACATAAATAGCGCAGCTGATTTCTTCCTTGTCTCTCTAGACTTTACAATCTTGAAATTTTTTGCTATGGCAGTCAGTGCTTTCTCATTAAAAATACCATTCGGCATGACCACAAATCCACCTTCTTTGTCTAACTGCATCACGGTTAGGTTGTTGTCTTGTAGAAATTTTGTGACTTTTAGAAGGAGCGGACGTATTTTCCGGCTGTGACTCACGTTTTTGATGATGCAATCCACACCGTCTCTGATGAGGCGTTCCTTATCCTGTGTGTGCGACCGGTCAGCCACCTCCCTCAGCATGGCCAACAACCGAGGCCGTGTAGTGGTCGGCTCATATGAGTACTTAGGCCTTTTCTGCAGAATATCCTTGATGTCCTCTGGAAGTCTGGCGCCTCCGAGCACGGTGACTTGATTTTGTTCGACGCTTTTTCCTTTGCTCTTAACAGGGAAGATGAGGCGTGCTCGCTGCCACAGAAACTCTGTGCTATGGGCTGAAAGCCTCTTATAGTCCTGTAATTTCCTGGTTTCTCCAAGGCTGCAACACTCGTCCTGGATGACACATCTGAGACAGTCCTGGTACAACCTCACTTGTCGCCAGTACTCAGAATTCATAATCTTGCTGATGCATCATGCGTGGCCCCAGGAAGGCGCCAGTCCACCAAACAAGGCCTGAACCTCTTCTAACGGGATTATTCTTCTCTTGAGGCAGTACGACAGCACTCTTGTTACTTTATTGTAACTTTTATTTTGCTGACGGTTACTTTTTATTGTAACTTTTATTTTGCTGACGGTGGCTTTTGCATAGCAAGTTGTCATTCTTTTTATTCGTACTCCAGCTGATTGTACACATCCTTTTCATCGCCTTTCCCTTGTTATTTGCTTCGCTGCGCTTCTACTCGTTACTGCTCCTGCACCACCGATGTGTATGGCAGAGGCACAAGCGCAACTCTAATGTTTCTGTTATCCGGTTACCTTTAGATTATTAGTGTCTTTGCGTGTTACTGATTGCACGTGTCTTGAGTGCTTTTTCACTACGTAATGATCGTTTTCCTTCGCAATTTCCACTGGCTGACAGCGTATCACGTGGCCCATGTGAATGGTATAAATTGTGCTGGTTTTTTATGACTCAATAAAAGTTGGTAGTAGCGCCTGTCCTGTGTTTCGTGTTTCTTCTACTCATCCCAGTTCCATTGCGCTTTGTCAGTCTGTGTCGTAGCTGTTGCATTCTGTAAGGAAGCAGTACAGGCAGTGCATAAAATTTCTGAACGTTTGCAACTTCTGTGTGGCGCTCTCAGTGGGAGCCTACGGGTCGAGACAATTTGCATGGTGGTGGAATAGCGCAAGGGACGATACACAGGAAGAACCGAAGAAAAACACGCGGGCTGTGACTATCAATTGTATTCTTGTTTTGAAGTACAGAGAATGTATGCCAGCGGAAAGAGGGCGATACATTGATAAGAGGGAGGCTGCTCAGTCACCGGAAACCTGAGGATAGTCACATCAGTGGATAAAACGTGCATTAGTGAATGAGGTGGGGGTGAAAGACGATAAAAAGGGAGTGTAGAGGGCCGTCACGCGAAACACCAGAAGAATGTTGAAGAAAGGCGAAGTTGCCTTAAAAGAGGCTAAAAACAAAAAAAAATGGAAAGCTACGAGGAGTGAAAGACCAAGCATAGAACATTAAAATCTTGTGGATGGTGAAGCCGAAGAGGCCCAAAGGAGGCTGAACACTATACCGAAAAAGCTGCGAGGTGTAGAGAGCCTACAAGGGATAAAGAGTAAAACCAGTCTGACAATTTAAATGACCAAATAGCCAGGATTTCAACAAGAGACACAATATGAGGACAGTGAAACATTGCAGACAAGCGACCAGTCACAACGCATGCCCAGCTGTGTTTAGGAACTTCAGTTCAATCGAGGATAAACAGATATACAGTGTACAAATACAGTGGTCCTTCACACGACAGATATTTAAAGCTTCAATTATTTCTCTGGACGTACGGTCTCATCCTTTCTCGATAATCACACATTCATCGAATACTGGGGTGCAAGTTTTGAATTCACATTTCTTGCAGTATTTGGCCAAATTCCCGGTGATTACAATGTTACCCACACTGTCGTCATGTTCTTGCAGTCTGACATTTATGCACCTTCCCACTTGACCAATGTATTCCTTCCTGCTTGACAAAGGCACTGAATAAACGACACCAGATGTACACGAAACGTGGGGATTTCTGTGCGTTTGCCCACAGCCGCAGTGGACTAGTTGGTTATTTACTCTTCTGCAGAGAGAGGTGAACTTTTTGGGCACGGATAAAGCCACGTCAATGCCTGCGCGTTTTCCAACTTTCTTTAAACCATGGCTGACATTGTGCAGATAGTGTAAAATGACTTTTCTATGGTCATTCTCCTTCAGAGCTTCAGAAAACGTTTCTTATTTATGCTGCTGGCAGCTGATACCAGCAGTGGTAAAGGGTAGCCCGCCGTGAGGAGCCGCCCTGCCTGCTCGCGAAAACTCGTGAAGCTGATCTTCACAAGTTTTTTCAAAGGCACTTCGAAAGCACAGGCTGATAATGCCTCTTTTTACTAACTTCGAGTGGGCTGATGCATATGAAAAGGGCAGTTCTTTGCCTCTGGGTTCATAGGACCAGCAGGCATGTGCAGGAGAAAAATGAAGCCGTAGGTCAAGGAATCTCATGCTATTATCTTCCGGGAACAAACGCGCAACTGCTTGGCAATCCGGCAACACTGCGCCCACACCTTCCCATTTCCATCTTGATTCGGTCGAGCTGGTGCTTCATTTGCTATGCGTGCTTTCTTGATACTGGTGTAGCTGTCATGAATCTCGTGAGTGTAATATCGAAAGCCAAGCTTCAGATGCTGCACTGCTCATCTTTTACTAATTGTAGGCCCTTCAGTAAGTGCCAGCATGCTCCTACTGCGTCCTAAGCTTTGCTTGAAATATGGCGCTGATGATGACAAGTATCGGCTCTGGAAAGTTGGTTGGAAATTCGAACTCTGTGTCATTGTCATTTTAATGCACCGCTTTAAGCGCCGTGCAACATCAGTATTTTATTTCGAAGTGGACGCAAATTCATCTGGTAGGGCAGCGAGCAGTTTTTTTGCGCTAAGTGAAAGATGTGTTGACCGACTTCAGTAACACTGCGAACTATTGTGCGCGCCGACGGTGGCAACTGCATGCATTGCAGTATAATCACACAAGGCCAGCTGCATAATGCCGTTCTTTTGAACTGCAATACTCATTAAAGCTGCGAACTGGGCGAGTTGGTATTGATTCATATTTGAACAGCGCAATAAAACAACGGGACACAATGAAGAAAGGACACCACAAGCGCTGACTCGCAACTAGGTTTTTAGTTCACGTCCAAGCATCTTAAATACTAAGAACACCAAACACAAACAAGAGGGAAAAAACCAAAAGAAAAACGACACAAAGCTGCTAATCATGCCCACAAAGGTGACAAACAGCACGAGCGCTAGACTACACATCTTGGCCGGATAAAAACATCATCTCTTTATCAGTTAGTGTGACAGAAGGATCACTAATGCAGCTATCAGGTTCCAAGCGGATGTGAAAAGCCTCCAAAATTTCCCGCGTTAGGCTGTCATTATGTTTTCCTAGGATGACGGTGTTAGACAACAGAGGGGTGCAAGTACCTTCTCTCCAGTGGCGGGCAAGGTTACAAGAAGACCCATTATCTCGGGACCTGTGGTGCTCACTAAGACGGGCGTTGATGCAGCGTTGATGCAACGACGTTGCATCAACGCTGCATCAACGCCCGTCTTAGTGAGCACCACAGGTCCCGAGATAATGGGTCTTCTTGTAACCTTGCCCGCCACTGGAGAGAAGGTACTTGCACCCCTCTGTTGTCTAACACCGTCATCCTAGGAAAACATAATGACAGCCTAACGCGGGAAATTTTGGAGGCTTTTCACATCCGCTTGGAACCTGATAGCTGCATTAGTGATCCTTCTGTCACACTAACTGATAAAGAGATGATGTTTTTATCCGGCCAAGATGTGTAGTCTAGCACTCGTGCTGATTGTCACCTTTGTGGGCATGATTAGCAGCTTTGTGTCGTTTTTCTTTTGGTTTTTTCCCTCTTGTTTGTGTTTGGTGTTCTTAGTATTTAAGATGCTTGGACGTGAATTAAAAATCTAGTTGCGAGTCAGCGCTTGTGGTGTCCTTTCTTCGTTGTGTCCCGTTGTTTTATTGCGCTGTTCAAATATGAATGCAATACTCAATGCACATCCACGGTTTTCAACGTCATCTTTTCAGAGCCCGCACACCACTGCTGCTAGTGTTGATTCAACGAGGCCGGCGTACCCCTAGTTGAAGCTGCGTCTTACGTTAGGTGCAGTTGAAGTGAATACTGCGCTTTTGCAGTCGGTATTAACAAGAAGACATATAATGCAAAATTACAGCGAGCAAGGTCGCAGTTTTTTTTTTCCATATCTCCTATGTGCGATATTGAATTGAATTGCATTTTTATTTTGCAACACCACATTGCAAGGAAAGCCAGGAAAATGTATAAACATGAGAGCTGAATTCCTCCTTATATAACAGCATTGATGGTAGCTTGCATCTTTCCCTCCTGCCGTAAAGAGCGTGCGTGATTAGAGAAAAAATCAACAGCACTAGGTGCATGCATGGACTCGACACGCTGGCCAAGCTGTGTTTGCAGGTGGGAAATTCACATGTTTGGTAGCTTCCGACTGGGCTACTCCTAAAGCTGAACAAATGGCTTTGTTGCAGCTCAAGCTGTTGCAGCTTGCCACAATGATAATAAAATCAGACGGCCTGAAGTGTTCGGCACACTTCCTTACGTACTTTCTAACTTAGAAATGCATTCTTCTTTCACAATAAGATAGACACATTATCCACTTTTTCAAAAAAGTTTAGTCACCGTGGATATCGATTGCATAGGTCCTGAAAAAATAAAACATTCGCATCTCAGTTCTTATATACAGCGTGTATTACATTGCAGACGCATTAACATGCATAACATCCCAGTGAAAAAATTTACATCTCGGGGATATCCCACAGATATTTGATGTTGTCTATTCGATATATCCTTGGGAAGTACGAGAATGATCCCAGGGACGTCCCACCCATAACTATTTGGCTGCTTGCTGTGTGTCCCGGGGACATCCCTCGCAAATCCACAATTGATTTATCGGGGACATAGTTACTAATGGCTGTTTAGTACTTACTGCTTGCCATATTACAACTCCCAAACCGAATTATGGCCTCATTAAAGACCATATTGGCCTTCAAATCAGGGATGAAATAGATATGCCACTGAAATAGATAAAATCGCAATGGAGTCGGCAGAAAAAGTTGATGGGATGCAGGTCACCAAGTGTATGTTTCTGTAAATGTGAGCAAATCACCTTAAATGCTAAATGTATGCTTCATTCACAGGCATCACCTCCAGACTAGTTGCCTGAAGCTTACAGAGAATTGGTCATAAAGCTTTGAAACCATGAAGTATACTTTCTATTGGAAAAAAAATTGCGCTCTAAAAAGTAGTGGCTTGCATTCCTGGAAGCCTTGGCTTGCTTGCAGGCATTATATTCATGGCTACACCAAGTAAAGCAGTCTTCTTACGAAAAAAAACTGCCATGCATCCTTAGAAGCTTTCGCTTGCAGGTGCTGCTTTGCATGGCGCAACCACGATTTCACAGCTTTTGCCATGTCGTACAGTGTAGTCTTTTTGTTCAAGATCTTGTTTGCAGTGTTGACCTCTGTCAAAAATAAGCAACACAGAAAGCTGACTCAGTAAAACAAGCACACGCATCCCTGAGACACTGGTGTCTAGTTATACGATGTGTGATTTTAACCCATGCTTGCGTAGCGTTCTACATGTAGGAAACCGCTTTTTTGCACAGTAACTCAAAGTTTATTGTGTAAATGCTTGCGCCCGCTAGTGTAGCTTCGAGAGGGACTATACTTTTCCTGTGCCAAAGCTGTGTTGTATGCGTTCGGAAAGGTCCGCCACTCTTATCAGGTCACCTTTGAAACTCGCCCACATCGACTGCACTGTAATTCGGAAATAAAAACAAATAATTTGTGTGCATTGCCATTGGAAAACCGTGGCGCAGGATGAAAAATGTCAGATGTTTGAGGCTTTCCCATAAGTAACAGGTAGCGAATTTGCCTAGTATCCTACACTGCAGGACGGCTCGAAAGTCCGTGTTCAGAAAAATATTTCTGCAAATAAAGGGATGATTCTGAACTGTGAAGTGAAATAAACATGTTATATTGAAAAATATTTTAATTTTGCCAACTTTCTGAATTTTTAGCATATATAGGTTAAACTTGAGCTATTAAAGCCCAGGGCCTGCAAAAATAAAATTCCAGCATTCTGGTGTTTTTTTAATGGTTGATGCGGTAAGAATGGGTGTGACATGGGCGAGAGGAAGAAAGTTCTCCATTATTTTTCAATGCTTTTCTTGGCTAACACTGCTGACAGCTCTTGCTGCCTGAAGTTTGTCTATGCAAGATAGACATAACAGGACTGCACACAAAGGCTGAAATTTCACAGCACCAATAACCAACACGGCTGCGTTTAGCTTGAATTGAACCTATGTACATAATGGCTGTGCCTGCACATTGAAGTAACACGCCAGCAGGTCGCAAACTTGGCGCTATACCGAGCATAACTTTCCAGCATTTCATCTCATTGAAGTGGTGCTTCCCTTTTGCCAGGTGAAGTGCATAGCAACGGAGTCTTCAAGAATGCCTTCCATGACTCTTTGCGCTGCATCATTCACATTGACACCTCCGAGCATTTGCCACCGTGACTTCTGTAAAATAATGCAGACATTTTCACAGGCACCTTCTACTGGCTCTTGCAGACACACTAGCTAGGTCCTGTAGAGCTTTGCGCTCCATGAAATGTTTGCGACTGCCGCCAGACCCTCAAGTCACCCCTCCTGAGTTTATCACTCGACAGCTGCCTTCCTCCATCCTGAACTGCCACCATCCTTATGTAATAATAATAATAATAGTCTTTATTTGTGTCGTAGGGTACATGTTCGACACTGGAGGCCGGCAGTAAAAGCTGTCACAAACGACAGCTTGACAGAGCCGCAGGCCCCCATGCACTTGGCAGCGGTACAGCAGCAATACTTCTACGCAAGAAAAAGAGATGTAATACACAGTACAGCTCGCAGTACACCCTGATAAATAAATTCCATTTCCCTAGACTCAAATACAACATAAAATATTGCATATACGGCACAAATGAAATAGATAGAACATAAAATAGAACATACAACTTGATGGATAGAACATAAAATTATCTTGATTTAAGGCATGAAAGAATGACATCCAATTCTATGAACTAATAAGAACAAAAATGCATATGTAGTTATAGTCTAGTAAGGCAAGAAAAGACAGTCATATTTATAGTTCACTCGTCAGGGGGAAATAGTATGGATACAATACAGTAAAAAACTGGTAGGTAAACATGGTCACTTGGGGTAAGGAGAAATGATTCAATTGAAAAAGATATAGGTGTAGAAACGGACTCAAGTGTTAAGAAATAGAAAAAAAAATAAGTGTAATTGCAGATTTTCAGTGACAATCAGGCATGATCATTTGGACATGAAGTATTTTCTGATTTCTTTAAATGCATATATTTCTAACTGTACATTTTCTCTGTTCAATTTATTTAATAATCTCGGCAACTGATTTTGCAGTGTTTGATGACCGTATGTTGTGCGGTATGTTTTGACATTCCAGTATTCACTATAACGGGTGACGTGACTCGGGATGTTGTTTTGTGAGTTCGCTAACTGTTTTAAGAATGTTCCACCATTCTTTACTTCCTGTTTATAAAGCTTACTCAGTCGGTAGTCATACATTGTCATAATAGGCATCGCATTGTATTTTAAAAATAGCTCATGGGTGCGGAAACAACTATACATTTTCTACTGTACGAAGAAACCTTTTCTGCAGTATACGGAGCTTTTGTACATTTTCCTTTGTTGTAGGCGCCCAGACTAACTGAGAGTAGTTTAACCTTGAGGAGAACAGGGTGTTATAAATGGCCAGCATAACCTTTCGGGGCAGAATACAGTGGTGATATATGAGGCCTATAACTTGTGAGTTTTGCTACTAGATGATTGATATGATAATCCCGGATAGTTTCATGAAAAATAACTCCTAAAGTTTTAAATGTAGAAACAATTTCAATCGGAATAGAGTTTAAGGCTATATTTCTGTTTACTGTTATATTTCTCCCCTTAGACCTGAACAAAATGCATTTAGTTTCGGACACATTGACCATCAGGCAGTTTTTCTGAGTCCATTCCTCTAAAGCAAGCAGTGTGGATTGTGGGGAGTCAAATAATTCTTCAATATCTTTTCCTGCGAAAATAATGCTCGTGTCGTCGGCATAAATAATAAATTTGGCAGTGGGGGAAATGTTTGTAATATCATTTATGTACATGTTGAACAAGAATGGACCCAAAATACTGCCCTGCGGTACACCACTACGCACCTCTAGTTGTTCAGAGACCGAGTCAGCTATTTTAACTATTTGTTTTCGATGTTCGAAGTAAGATTGTATTAAATGTATAGCTTTGCCACAAAAACCATACCACTGACATTTAGGAATTAATATTTTACAATTTATGAGGTCGAACGCCTTGGAAAAGTCTAGAAATATTCCAAGTATAAATTTACCTTGCTCGAAATGTGTTAAAACATGTCAAATTCTGTACTTAGACCTCATCGAAAGCCATACTAAGAGTTACCTTATGTTTTTCTTCAAATTTGCTAAAGCCGCTCAATATCACTTTCTCGAAGGCTTTAGATAAAATAGGTAAGACAGAGATAGGCCGATAATTGTTCATGTCATTCTTGTTGCCCTTTTTATGAACAGTTACCCATGCAAGCTGCATTTTGTCGGGAAAGACCTTGATTAAGACCAAGGTTGAAGATATGTGTTATAACTGAGGCAAGGAGATCAGCAACATATTTAAGAGGTTTCGTTTTAAAACATCGTCATCTCTGGCATTACTGCTGTTTAGGCTCGTTATAACTGTAAACACTTCAGCCTCGCTTGTTGGGTGCAAAAAAATTGTCTCTCTATTCCATCGAAGGTTTTCCATATTGTTCTGAACGCTATCTTGCACCATAAGATTGTCTAAATATTTATTAAACGCATCTGCAAGTGGTTTTCCAGTTAGTTCGGTGCCGTCTTTATTTAGTTTCTGAATCACATTCGGTGATGCCTTATAATTCAATAGTGAAGCTAATCTCTTCCATGTTACATCTGTGGATCCTGGTTTAAATTCTAGATTTGCAAAATGTTCACGTGATATTGCTAACTCCTTGTTCAGGCGATTTCGATAGACTTTAAAATATTTATATTTATTCAGATCTTTAGTTTTTATAAAGAGATTGTAAAGGTAATTTTTATAATGAATTCTTGTTCTAAGTTCAGCTGTGACCCAAGGCTTTCTAATCTTCCTCTTTTGTTTAATACGCACTTCAGGAAAGCTAGCCGCATATACAGGCTGCAGTATTTCAAGAAATGTATCATAAGCTACGTTGACATCATCACTCTCTAAAACTCCCTTCCAGGATAGTTTTTCTATTTTTTTCCGAAATATCGAAAGGTTTTGTTCGGTAATATGTTGGACTTTTAATTTGGGTCTTGACAGCTTGCTCTGTACATATCCTTTAGTGCAAAGGAATATCGGTAAGTGATCACTTAGATCGAAAGAAAGTACTCCCGACCTAAGTTTATCTTGGCTTATATTTGTAAGAAACATGTCAATGAGCGACTGTGAATTCGCAGTTACTCTTGTCGGGAAGTTAATTACATTTATAAGCCCATTAGCATTTAACAGGGCTTCAAAACTGGTTTTCGTAGTATCATTTTTAATCATATCAATATTCATGTCCATTATTAGTAATAAAGCTGAACAGTTTATCTAAATAGTTGATAAAACGCAATGTTGAACCATTCGGCGGGCGATAGCACATGACAAGTGCTGTGTTTTGTAGTTTAATTGTCAGGATCTCATAGTCACTTGTTATTACCAAACACTCTCAAAGTATTTCGCAGTCGTCTTTTCTAACCAAAATACATATCCCGCCATCTCGACCAAAGGGACGATTTAAATAGAATGTTTCATGGGACGGACGTCGGTAGACGTTTGTTTCATCAGTGCTCCACGTTTCCGTGAGCATAATGACGTCAAAAGGTTGCCCTGTTTGATCAAACATCAAGCTTAAATCCGATTCCTTATTGTTGACAGATCGAACATTAAGGTGAAAGCATTTAAATAATTTGAGGAACTGTTTTCCGATGCAGTTTCCAAAGGATTTTGGAAGTAGGTAGGCGTCAGTGTTGGAGCCTGCCATAGTATGTGGCATTAACTGAGTTTTTCAAGATCAAGGCAGCTTGAGATGACAACTGCCATTTCTCCGACATCCTTTCTGAGCAGAATTTGACCATTTGAGTGCCAAGCGTACTTAAAGTTGTCCTGTTTGGCCCAGTTTTTTACATGAAAAAGTAGGTCGCGGGCCTTTTTTGTCAAATTTTTCAGCACGTAGATTTTATCATCACTTTTCTGCAGTTCCTTTTTGCTCTTCCACCACTTGTCTCGATCAGCTTGTTTGGCGAAACGGCAGATAATACCTGGTGTTTTTTCTTTCTTAGATGGAATGCGATGTACAGCAACCACATTTTGATCCGATAACTGTGGCAGTTGAGTCTGCGCAGCCAGGTCATTTATCTTAGTCAGCTGATTTTTATTCTGGGTTTCTGGAATTCCGTGGAATTCAAGGTCCAGTTTTCGGCTTCGTCATTCAAGAGCATCAAGATCAGCTTTGAGCTTGGTTACTTCTGCGTCCTGTTTTTCCACTTTTTGTAGCCTTTGTTTGACGTCTTTTGTCTTTTTCATGCTGTTCTGTACGCGCTAAAAGGGTGTCGTATTTTTCACTCATGAAATGCAATGCCTCCTCAATGCAGTGAACAGTTTCCGTCAGGGGCAACAACTGGCCAAGTTTGGCACTGATTTCCTGCAACCACAGTCGTACATCTCGTGAGTCTGGTTCGGTGCTCGGTAGTGGGGTTGCGTCTGCATGAGTTTTTGCACGTCGGCAGGCTGTGCAGCGCCACGCTTTGCAATAAACTTCACCCTTAGCTTTCAACGTGGCGTCTGAGATGCCCGCACATTTTCCTGTGTGGTATGTACCATTGCACTCACTACACTCAATGACAGCCTCTTTAGAAATCTCATCACATCCTAGACAGTTCATAACTGAAGGTAATGAATTCACCTTGGCAGCAGCAGTGGCAGGAGCACTAGGAAGTGCGATATTCAATGGAAGGAAATGAACACTAACCTGCAATGATACAGGGCAGATTCTTAGCACAGGTGCCTCTCGGTGCCACTGCCAATGTGTCGGTCGCCTCCTTTCATGCTTCTTTTAAACGGTTGTCTCGTTGACGGCAGCGCTCTCTCGATGCAGCAACGATGTGTGCACTGTGACGTGTCTTCAGGCTGGCTTGTTGCACGTTCGTCGAAAAGCGGCGATATCACTGCGGCCGGGCACGGTCACGGTGGCCTCGTCGCTTCCTGCAATAATACAGGGCAGATTCTTAGCACAGGTGCCTCTTGGTGCCACTGCCTCTGCCAACTTGAAATGCTGCCCCATCACCCTCCAATACCTTCACCTCCCCCATCCACACCCCCCTGGCATGCCTGGCTAAGGACATTGCTACTGGCTAACAAACTAGCGGCATGAATGACTGAAGATTGGTTGGAACCTAATCGGATGCTGAATAAAGTGAATCTCTTTCTTAAGAAGGCAATTAGTTGGTGACCCCTAAAGCACAAGTGAATGCAGCCCCCAAAGCTTTCATGATTTTCCTATACTGGGGAATGCAATCACAATGTTCTAGAGATACTCAATAGCAGCAAAATAAAAGGTTCTTTAGGCAGATCAAAAACTTGGAAACTTATTGCAGAGATCAAGCAGTACACTAAGACACTTAGAAGCAGCACAAGGATAGTGCCTGCTGAAGCCGTGCTTATAGAAAGTTGTCCACAAATCTGCTTGCAAAACATCCCATCATGTTACAATGCAACGAAAATGATAAAAAGAGATGGCTTCCTGCAGCTGATGGAGGAAGGATATTTTCATGTAGACCTTACCAGTACACTTTTCATGCAGAGTTTGCTTGTACTATGGACAAATAATTGCACCCAGCACAGGGCAGCGTTTAAAAAAAAATTATTGCTGGTAGTGCTACAATTCTTTATCGCCGTGTCCATTCCTGCTAGACGAGGCGTCCGAGAATGTCCCTGTAACAGTGCTAAAATCTTTCAGCTTGATATGTGAAGCAGTGCTTCGGCAGCCCACAACAGTGAGTTGCTGGTAAAACCCTTGCCAGTGCCAGCTCGTCAACTCAATTTGTGGGCTTCTTCTCGCACCAAGCCCAGAAAATTCCAGCAGAGCACTCCTTGGCTTGTGAAATGGACCGACCATTCTTGGACCACTAGGCGACTCTGGTGATGCATTTGAGCCAGCGACGGTGTGTCCTGAGCACTTCTGTTCCTGATAGTACAATGAATCATACAGCTACTATTGAGAAGGCAAAAGTGCACAATTACCAGTTTCTTCCTCATGCTTTCACACGTTAAAAGGTGACTATCGGATTCGATAAAGGCCTCCAATGTGTTAGCTATTATTATGTCACAGCTGCAGTCCTCCTCAGTGAATTCTGTCTTTTGCCTTTTCCCAGCAACCGATCTAGTTCTGATGAATGCTCGAGCTGTCGATATCTGATAGTGTGGAGTAACCTTAAATTTTCAGTGCTGATGGAAGGCTCTGAATAGAAAAAGAAAAGCATGACTGCATTTTAGAGGTAAGAGAGCTTTCCATCAAGACATTGGAGGTGCTGCGTTTTTCAAGCTTTTGAGAACGCTGTTCATCATCTTTACAGATGAAATTCATAAAAGACATTGCATGAATGTGACAGCCTAAAATACTGAGTGAAGCCTGGCTGGCTACTGCACAAGCTTGAACTTCTGTCCCAAGATTATGCCCCTTTTAGGAAAGATAAGAGACAAACTGAGATATGTTTTGAAAGAATAAAATTACCTCAAATGAAACGAAATGCAAAAGTGCACAAAACTTCAATTTTAGAAGCAGCAGTGCAGTATGCTACAGTGCAAGGATCACTAGAGCATCTTAGTTGCTTATTAATTGACTTCTATGCAAAGCAATTTTACCGAGGCTGATATCTTTCCCTCGTGAGCTGCTCAAGTTTAAAGATAATGCAGTGCAAACCAAGTAAAAAATGGGTTCAGGTGATGCTTTCTTACGTTTAAAGGGGCCATGACATGGTCGTTCTTCATATTACAGTTTTGTGCTTCAGTAACTAATACAAAAGCTTATAACTCAATTTCCGAAATTTAGCTGCCCTGGACGTGCTGTATATTTTTTAAAAAATGCGATCGAAATTGAGGCTGCAAGATTCCTCCCACTGGCAGCGACCGCCATATTGAATGCTCTTGTGACGTCAGTAGGGCATACACGGAGCAACTTAGTCTGCTCTCGTTGCTGCAATATGTGCAGCAAGGCCTCATTCTCCCCTGTACTTTCGTGGGCGATCGAAGTAGCAGTCGTCCCTCATATATGAGTGACGTGCTACGAAAGCGATAACAGTAATGCAGCTTTTCTTCGGTATAGGTAAGGTCCGGTCACACTAGGCCGATGCGACGGCGATCAATGGTCGGTACGCAAGTGCCGTTGCTGACGAATCGCAGTCTATCAAGTTAGACCAACGACGCCAGCACAATCAACGACCGCATATCGTAGAAATGTTAAGAGTCATCTTAGTGGGAACCAGAAGAGTGTGGCGGGGACTAGTTGGTATTACTTTCTATAAACTTAGGAATCTTAAAACTTATTGGACCTTATATGCTAGCCACGGCGACATGCGCGATGTGCGTACATCAGCGAAGATGTGCTTTCAATCGGTGCCTGCGCTTAAAACTGATCGGCGAGGCAAGCGACACAGACAGAAAACACCGCACGACGGTGCCGCTCGTCACTCGCCACCGTCGCCTGGGCTTGTGCGACCAAGCGTAAGCTTCATGCCCGGTAAGGCGACAACCGGAAAAACTGCGCTTGTGTACCTTATCCGTATCGGAAAAAGCGAAACAAGCGGCTACATATTATATTTTCACACTTTCTTACTAATCAGTGAGGAAGTTTTGCAATATTCTTTAATTTCGGTCGACAGTGGACCACCGGCCTCTTTCGTGACGAGGCCTAGCAAGTACTCAGGATTCGTGTGTGCAATTTCGGCAATTGCGGAGAGCGAATTCGCAAGTTTTAGCGCCTACAAATGGCTGTCGAGCGTAGTTTGGCTACAGTGCCCTCGAAGTGACGACTACCTACATCGCAGGGCGCGAGTACAATAAGGAGGAAGTGCAGATATATGACCCAGTCTGCATAGCATGCGCAGAAGGCAGCCAGCAGCAGCTGTCAGCGTCGACTGTGGACTACAAATCTGGTTGTTTTCATTAATTCAAGTAATGTCCGAACGTATTTTTAGCTAGAGTGATCTAAAATCAAGTATTGGTGACATAAGAGAGAGCAGCTACAATTAGCGGGAAGCGCTGGTATCCTATGCGTAGCGTTTCCCAAGCAGGCGATATAGCATCATCGGCGCTTATTGCAGTGTCATCATAGTGTGTAAATGAGTAAAAGTGCAATTTGTGAGCAAGAGTACGTAATATTTAAGATAAGGAGAACACACCTTGCATTTTATGCCACACAAACGAGCAGTACTGTTTGCGCACAGCTATGTAAACAACCCCAGCGCGGGGCTGCAGTTGTAATCGTCGCACTCCTGGGGCACAATGTGCACGTAGAGCAAAATGCTAAATGATGTTCTGTTATTTTGAAGCACTTATTTTGGCGGCGGCGACTATTCATCAGTGCAGGCAGTGAAAGCGTTTGAGTCGCGTAGGGTTTCGCAAGCGGGTTTGTCCCTGCAAAATGGTTCTGAGTCAAAGGGAATGTATGTTCGACTTACAAACGCACCCTTGCAGCGTGGAAGTCGTCGTACTGGGCACTTTACTCTACTCCTTTCGTGCCTCAAGGTTACTCTAGTGCGACCTTTTGATAATTTAGGCTAATTTATAAATTTAAAAATTCATGAATTAAAATAATATTTATAAATTATAATATTGATAATAATAATTGTAGATTATAATTAAAATTATTAATTTAATATGCCAAGTTTGAGTGGGCACAGCTGGCAAAGGACCGGATTAATTGGAGAGACATGGGAGAGGCCTTTGCCCTGCAGTGGGTGTTGTCGGGCTGATGTTCGAGCCAGTGAATAGCAGACAAGAACTTGGTATGCCCAGCTGCAAAACGCCGCGGCTTTCACGGCGCACATCAGCGAAGGCATTCACGGCACGTGGCGCTTTTCACATATGGGAGCACTTGACTGCTCAAAAGAGACCACACTCATAACATACAAACAGGGGTACATCGATTTCTGTTTCCTCAACAACATGAAAACGGGCGCCACGAGCAAGTCCGCTTTCCCAAGGATCACTGAGGTCGCATACTAAGTTGAAGGCTTCCGAAAAGAGAACACGGAAAATGCATTTTATTTCGCTGAGCAAACAGAACATTTAACCTGTTGGAAATTAAAAGCGATAAGCAGGGTATGCATGAAAATAGGCAGTCCTGGTCCCTTTAACACAGTTAACACTGCCAGTGTGGCAGTTTGATTAGCTTAAAATGCTCTGCAGCACATTGTCAAGGGTAATTGTGGTGTTCTGTATAAATACTGTTTTTGAAATGTTGACTGAAATACAAAATAAATTATGCACCCACCTTGGCCACGTGTATCTGCTGGTGTCAAGCTCCTCTGCTTTGATGGCCTCGCATCCTAAAATCAAGTTCAAGAATAAACTCACGGACTAGTCTTTCACTTCTATTAGTTGTTCCAAGCAACCTCTATTAAAACAATGCTGCCAAGTCAATCCTGACTTCAATTTGAGACCACTGTTCTGAGGCAGAAAACAGGGTGGATGGTTAGGCAAAAACTTAAACCATAAGAAATATTTTAGCAAGCCGTCATGTTATATCAGGTATTTTATAATTTATTAAAGACCCCAAGTGAGGACTGAACTTTGCATTGAGTTAAATAAAAACAAACACTGCATTTGGAACCTACTCCAAACAAAGATCACTTACCAAAGCTTAGAAAATTAATTCGTTTGTAGCAGGTAATCAGGTTCTCTAGACTAATAGTTGCAAACACCACAAGGTGAAGCCTTTTCAGACATTAATCATTTTTGGTTGACACAGCAAGCCCCTAAAAAAGAAATAAAGCACTGCAATCAATATATTGTGTTGTCAGAAAGCAAAGAAAAAAAAACATGGAGTATCTTGGTCTTAACATGCAAATTATAAATTCTTGAAGTGTAAGCAAAAAAAAGTATAAAACTCCATCAGAAAAGATGACAACAGCATCTGATTAGTCACAAAGGTTTGTGGCATTCTATTGTAGCAAAGAGAAAGACTAGGTGCAATCACCACACGCCGACGACGACTGCTGTTTTTCGGACCTACCTGCTTTTTTGCTCCTGCTGTCACCTGTGCTCACCGACGGCCTCTACGTCAAGCCATGACAATATAGTCATCAACAGAGTTCCTGCTCTATGCAGTGCATTTAGTTCTCCCAGTATTGTTGGCTCATCTTTCCAACGGGCGGAGAACAAGAATTTTTGCTGGGTTGTAAATTTTTTCTCTTCGTCCTTGTCCTGTGATTACCCGAAAATCACTTAAACAGTTGTTCCCTGTGCATGTATGATAAGCATTATCTTATGAGCTGAAATGCCCATGCATGCTGTGTTCCCCTTCCATATACTAAACTTGCTCCTTAGTGCCAGCAGCTTGGCACCCTATTTCTAAAGCCTTACGGGGGACAAACGTACCAAAACATGCAACACTATTTGCAAAATAGAGTGCAAAATTACTTATCAGGTTAATGACAAGTGGCATTTAATTCTTCTCTACAAAGGAGAAATAAGTAGGTGCAAAACACTTTGCAAAGGGGCCAGAGGAAATATTTTACAATCACCCGACTGGGAAGCACTAGCACAGCCTTGCACACTTTATTTAGGAATTGAGGTGATGTCTCAGAATTTGTTTTTCAGATGTTTTGTTTTCTGTAACATAGTACCTACTTGAAACTTAGGTGGTGCCCTGCAAACCAGGATAACTGGCACAGCATACTCCAGTTAAACCACAGTGCAGTTACACTATGTCAATAAGGCACTGAGAGGCTTTCACGGTGCAGTTCCCCTGCTAGCATGCACGTGAATACTTGCCTGCAGCAGACGATTCTGTGTCTTCAAAGCGTGTGCGAAAACTGTAGAAATGCGTTGAATGAAAAATACACAGAAACCTTAAGACATGCCTGCTGCTGAAAACACTTGCACTGAACACAGCATGCCACATCTCTACTTATTAAGTACTCAGGAAGTAACCACATGTAGTGAAGATATTTTGCAAGTATGGTTCTCCTAATCAGGCAGCTCTAAATTAGCCAGCTGTACTTTTTTTTGAGTCTTGCATCAGTGTTCAAATGTTCCAGAACATGGCTCCTCTAATACAAAAAAAGAGTGCGCTCTCTGCCCGACTGCATACACCAAACCTCACTTATTGGTATTGTATTACTCAACAGCATTATGTGCCTAAATATCGGTAAAACGGTGAGTTTAGCGAATTCGTACATTTGCAGAGTTTGTTATGTCTTCAAACCCAACCAGACAGGCAAATCTGTCAAAATGTTTATTTTTCAAGAAAATACCCAGCCTTATTGGAAAACCATCACACGCAGCTTTTTCAGACTCCACTTCTCACAGACCCACCTTCAGTCACTTTCACAGCCTTGACACATTCAACAAGAAACCAAGGCTGCTCCTCTTGCCGGACATGACACGAGATGGACCTCCTAAGAGACAGCTTTTTGTCCTTTTGCAGCTTCGGCTGGACAAAAAATTTTCCTCCCAACTTGAGCCCCTTCCAGAAGCTTTCGGGTACCCGTTGATTGCCTAACACCAGTAGCTGGCCTTTGGAGCTGGGAGGTTTTCTCTTTGCTGGTAACCAAGGGTGCAAGGAGCACCAAAGAAATTTCATGTGTTTTGATGTCTTATCGCACCACTCACGGAAACACAGCACTTGATGCTTGTCCTGGCTGCATGCTACCCAGAGGCAGTCCGTAAGGAATTGATACTGTCGCCACCTCTCCGGTGACATAATCCGGCACATCCTGCGGCTGTGGCCTTCCAGAACCTTCAAGTAAAGAGAAAAAGAAATTTGTTGTTTTGCCCTACGTTCACCAGTTTTCCCACCGTTTAAAGCAGGTAGGCCATAGATATGGGGTTGATGTACTTTTTTTCTGCAGCTAATAAGCTAGGCAAAATTTGTGCCATGGTGGATGGGGAAACCAGAGAAGAAAAACAAAAAAGAGGAAAAACAAACAGCATGCCAAGTACATCATGACGAAGTTCGTCCCTTGTGCCAAGGGTGCCAGTGCCTGAATACCCGCCTACGTGAGCACACTTCTTTGGAAGTGGCTCCTTTCTCAAACCTAGCCCTGCACTACAAAGAATGTCGTAACACCTCAAGACCTGCTGATGAACCATTTACTCTACTTTTTTGCCGATACTAAAATCTTGTACAATCACAAAGATAAACTAACTAGAGAAATCGGCGAAGCATTTCATATTCACAAAACCTTGATCACAATGACTGAAGTTATCAGCTTATCAGTAGAAGAACTGAGGATTGGGCGGGTTGGTGGCAATTCATTGTATTAAAAACAAGCGCTTAAGAACACAGAGGACGAGACAAGACACACGGAAGGCACTGAACTTGCAACTGAATTTTATTTGAAAGAAAAACAGTCAATTTATACAGTACACACACGCACGCGTTGACGCGTTGTCAAACACTGATGTACTGCAATCACCCACATGCAATAAAACCAATATATATATATATAAAAAGGACCATGAAACACCCTTCCAAGGCACGTGCGCTATTGTCAATCCCGCTACTCGCAATGAAGCAACCTCATTTTCCTGCCCGACAAGTTAATTTAGGTTTTGCTCACGCATCCTTCGCCCCTTATGAGAATGTGGAATACCTCAGCGATCTCTTGTGCGCTGGTCATCATGTACAAACAGCACTGTCGTGTCAACAAAAAACGGAGAAAAATGACACGCGAGGTAATGTTGTGCTACATTTCTATTTTCTTTGCTGGTGACGAAATTGGCATGTTCTGCAAGGCGAACATTGATACACCGCCAGGTCTGGCTGATGCATATACGCCCGCAAGAGAAAGGGATGATACACCACACCTTTCTTACAGGTAACATATTTGTTCCCATGCTTAATATTGCTTTGTTTCTTACGAATCTTCCCCTCACGTTTCCTCTGTACTGCAGCCCCTACTTTTCCCAGTTTATTGGGAGCAGAAAAAAAGCAAGCTTACTCCGTATCGGGCCCCTACTCATTTTAAGCCACTGAGACAGGGAGCGAATGTATGGCATAACTTCAAACATCCTTTCTTTTGGACCAGAGCGGAGTTCGCAAGGGAGCCTGGATGTCTTCAGCGTTCTAGAAACTTTCTGCGCAGGACACAATAAGAGCCTCCTTAGCGCCTTCAGTGTGTCTCGTCTTGTCCTCTGTCTTTGTTCTTAAGCGCTGGTTTTTAATACGATGGAGCTTATCAGTGTTAGTGCAGCTCGTGTGCTGTTGGTTGTAAAGAGAGTATATTTTATGTGCTCCTTTTCAATAAACCTTCAGCTGCTAGTCAGCGCCTGTCCCGTCTTCTTCTTTATTGTCCCTGCTCCTGCACTGTTTTTGTTCATCTGCCTAAATATAACACTTTCAGAAGTATGGCATGGCCCTGGCCACATTTTTCATGACCACACAGCTCACAGAATGTGTCCAGACAGAAACCTGCGCATCTGACAAACAGCAGCCCAAAATATTTCAAGTACCTTTGTTTGAAAGAACCATAACAATACTAAGTAGATGCTACTGCATAACTACTTAACAAAATGCTCTATAGCAGCACTGTTAATGAACAGTATATCTTAACAAATGCAAAAGAATTTTCAAATCCAATGTTACCTGTAGGTTTTGAAGACTTTAGGAAATTGCACGCTTGAGTACAATTCTTGACATCAACAATTGCACCACTGGTTTACTCTTGAAATGACAACAGCGCTTCTTGTGTAAGCTGATTCATAGAATCGACTGTCTTGAACCTGCTACGAATACCAAGGAGAAATAATGTTAGTATAGATGAAGTACGTGCATACACCGTACTTTCACAACAAATATCTATAGGTGTGCCACTATCAATTATGTTAATAAAAGGCCAACGGGGTAAACAAAACAACCTTTTTAAAGAAAATGATCGAGGGTGGAAGAAGTTAATGCAAGTGAAAAGGGACACAGTATGGGCGCCTACAAAGTGAGAACTTCTTCCAGCTTAAACATGGTACAGCGCTATATCAGAACCGCATTTTCCCTACTAAATAGTGCCTTTTAAATAGCACGCTTCTTGCCTCCACTTTTCTGACACGGTTTCATACATTTTTACCACAAAATTACTTAGATTATTGGAACAACTGCCATTGGCATTGAATATGGCACAGATAATTAAAAGGCAACTCTGTGAAATAGAGTATGTAAGCAGTTCTAAACTTGGCATTTTCATACAAACACAGTGCAGTCATTCCCAATCTTCATTCACTTGTGACCCGTTTTTTGTCCATATTTGCTGCTGTGTCATTACTACTGTTCAACACAATGCACTGTTATATTCACAGGCCTCCAAGGACCTGGAGTAAAAGAATGGACAGCAACAGACGCTGATCATTATGGCTACTGGGCAATAAAATATGGCTGAGGGCAAAACAAGGTATTGAATTCCTTGACGTTCTTCCGTACTCAAAACCTGTGCGTGTGCATATTCCTTGCCCCCGTACTGCCTTGAGGTGCAATATTCTGAAGAAACGAGAACTGCAGCTGTTTGATTAATCTTTGTTATTTTATGTGCTGTAAAGCTGACAAGAACACAATGAGTATGATGAAAGATTACAAAGTCACAGAGAGCGCAAAGTAATGACTTTACTACGCATGAATGTTCTATCTTGCACATACTGGAAATGACAGTTCAAGTAACTTGCATACCAGAAAATGACACTTCTTTGTGACATGTTTATGTTATTGCATTGATCAGAGCCTAGTGTGTAATTTTCTCATAATGCACCTGTTATTTGAAATGTTATTCCCAGATCATGTACAAAATATTGGTTTCCTGTGTAATGAGCAACTGGTGGTTTTTGCTTTGTATCTCTCTGTCATATCTTGCATCATATTTGTTTTGTTGTAAGCTGTACAGCGCACAAAATAAATGGCACAGCATCCAGCCCCCAACTTGAAAATAGATTGGCAGAATATCTGGTTAACATCCTCTGAATGTATAGGAATCGTCACATGTGGGCACAATATGAGTTATATGGACATCCACTGTGATCGAAATGAACATTGCATGTACATAATATGAGCATTTGTGAACATCGTATGGACATGATATCTTGTGGAGGATATATGAATATCCACTGGATATAACTTGGTTGGCTAGGCTGCAGGGCCGATTGGAACATGCGACCGTGGTCGTTGGTGACGACAGACGGGCAGCCGAAGCGAGAGACCCAGCCGGCCATGAAGGCCGAAGCAACGGTCTCGGCCGTATAGTGCGAGGCGGCGGGCAACGCCTCGGGCCAGCGGGTGAAACGATCCACACATGAGAGCAGATAAGAGGCCCCACATGATAACGGGAGCGGTCCAACAATTTCTAAGGGAACGTGGCAAAACCGCGCGTCGGGCGGCCGAAAAGGAGAGGCAGGCGTCACTGTATGCCGGTGAACTTTGGTGCGCTGGCAGTGAAGGCAGGTTCGTTCCCAGTGGCGGACGACGACATTGATGCTTGGCCAAAGGAAACGAGATGTGACCAGCTTCTGCGAAACGAATAGGGTAGCTCAAACGGTGCAGTTTTGCAAAAATAGCGCGACGGAAAGCCAAAAGTAGTGCGTAGGGGCGCGAACAGCCAGTGGAAGCGTCTCGCACGTAATGAACTGAGAGAAAAACGGCCGTTAGCATTCGACGAAGGACAGGGACGTGGATGAGGAGCGAAGACGATGCAGCGTTGGATCGTTGCGCTGTATGTGCAGCCGCTAGCTCCTCCATGTCCACTGGTGATTCGGACGCCATGGCACTAACACGTGAAAGCGCATCAGCAGCAACATTCTCCGGGCCATGGACGTGACGGAGATCCACTGTAAACTCTGAGATAAAACACAGTTCGGTCTTGCGTGCAGTGTAGGTGCTGTGGTTCCTTTGGAAGGCAAACGTTAAGGGCTTATGGTCCGTGATGACGTGAAAATTCCGACCCTCCAGGTAGTGGCGGAAGTGCTTGAGGGCGAGGTACACAGCGAGCAGTTCTCGACCGAATGTGCAGCTTTTGGGAGAAAAAACCAATGGGCTACTAACTAGAGACGTGCTGCTCGAAAACTGCGCCGACGGCAATGCCCGAGGAGTCGGTGACGAGACGCAGTGGAGCGTCAGGAACTGGATGTATAAGCAAAGTGGCGTCTGCGAGCGCCTTCTTAGTTGACAGCAGCAAATGCAGCCGCAGCATCATCGCAGTGGCGCAGCAGAATCTTTTTTGGTAGCCAAAATATCGGTCAGAGGCTTCAGGAAAGCGGCGATGAAAGTTCAGTAGGCCCAAGAATTCTCTGAGCTTTTTTCGCGACGTGGAGGCGGGAAAATCTTAAATGGCTTTGACTTTGCTGCCGAGAGGCCAAATACCTTGTGGAGTGACAAGGTGGCCGAGGAACTCTTGTAGCTACGCCAAGGAGGCACTTATTCGGGTTGATGATGAGCCCATCTTCATACAGTCGGCGGAAGAGGGCGCGCAGATGAGCTTCATGCTCATAACCGGATGAACTTGCTACGAGGAGGTCATCGATGTAAGCGAACATGAAGTCGAGGCCTCGCGTAACCTCGTTGATAGATCGCTAAAAAGTGTTCGGCGTTACGCAAGCCAAAAGGCATCCGCACATGCTCAAAAAGGCCGCACGGTATGGTAATGGCCGTCTTCGGAATATCAGTGTGCTCCACAGGAATTTGATGATAAGCCTTCACTAAGTCAATTTTAGAGAATGTCGTGCGTCCAGCCAGATTTGATGTGAAGTCCTGCTTTTGAGGAAGGGGATAGCGGTCTGGTAAAGTGTGAGCACTGAGGGTGCGGTAATCTCCACATGTCTCCAGTCGCCCGGATCTTTCTTTGGAAGTGGCGATGCCCAATTGCTGGAGGAAGGGCGTACTACGCCGAGTTCGGCGAGCGGTAGCGATGCGTTCTCCCGACAAGCGGCGGGGGCGAGCAAATACCGGAGGTCGCGTATTCAAGATGTGGTGAGTGATCGAGTGCTTCACTGTGACTCTCTAGTGTGTGGCTTTGTGTGGTTGGGAAAATCATCCAGAACTTCCGCATACGGTGAAACAGAGACGAGAGCACAAAGCCCCGTCGCCGCAGTGATGGAGAGTACGCCGTTGACGAAGAAGTGCGTGCTGAGATCTATGAGGCGATGAGCTTGCATGTCGACTGCTGGATTGAAGGAACTGAGGAAGTCCGCGCCGAGAGCAGCTTGCGAGACGTCGGCGATAATGAAGATCCAGCGAAACGTGCGGCGCAATCAGAGGTTAAGCATCAGGGACCGTTGGCCGTGCGTGAGAATGGGGGAGTTGTTGATCGCTTGGAGCGGAAAGGTCTGTTCGTTGCGACGGCGATCTGCCCAAGAGGCCGCTACGACGATGACTTGTGCCCCCGTGTCGACCAGTAAATGAGTGCCAGTGATCTTGTCCGAGGCGTAAAAGAGGAGGCATGTCCGTCCACCAGCACTACTTGCCGTCATCAGTGGCCGATCGCAGCGTTTCCCGACCAGGAGCACGGGTAAGTGCACTTGCGGGCAGAGCTGCCGACAGTACGGTGGTACCAGTAGAGAGCCGAGAGCGAGGTGGCTGGCCGCGCGTTGCATGGTTGGGGCTCCGGGGAACACGAAGGTTCCACAGGGAGCGAAGGTGCCGGGGAGCGGCGGCGTGGCCTGAACCTCGGCGGAGAACGGCGCAGCAAAGGCGAGAGGACATCGAGCCGCCTGGCAAGAGCATCCAGTCGGCTTTGCTCGCAAGCTGGGAGTCGGTGGTAGTAGTTGGAGGCGGAGTGGCCACAGAGCTGACGTAGCCCACGAAACACACAACCTCTTAAAAACGTCTCGAAACGGCTACACACATCTTCACTTAGCTTGAGCTTAATCAAAACGTATCGAAGACGTGTTTTTCAAGACGTTTTCAAAAGACTTCTTTACGACATCTCACTCAAGAACACTCCAAGAAAACGTGCAAATGCTGAAGTAATTGAAAAAAGGCATAACAGCCATCTAGCTGGCAGTTACTATTTCGGCGTACTGCCACGGATTCATGTAAAGCCATGACCAATTCCCTTAGGTACTCAAGATGTCAGTTGTCTGCACTGAATTAACCTGAAATTCCAGTCTTATATTCCAGCTGTACAAGATGTTAATCGTTGGTAATTAAGTGAGGCACTCAATTTTCCAAGTGGCTTGGCATTAACCATCTATGGCACACGACTGTCTCAAGTGAAAGCACACCTCTGCTAACACCACTACCCTTTCACTCTCATGTCTGCTGCTGTGAATTTTTTTGTTTTCATTATGGAGTTAAACTAACGTACGTCCCAAAGCGAGTCAGGCCAGTTCTCTCAATTGAGTTGCTCGGCTTGCTGCTGTGTGGTCTAATTATTAATACCGAACTGTCTTATCCTTATAGCAGCATGTACAGGGTGTTTCAATTGCAACTGAACATATTTTTCAAAGGAAGCGGTGCACCGGGGCTGGGTGAGACCATCGACGCAACCCGTCGTGTACGTATCAGTGACTCTCGCAGTATTTTTTAATTCAGCTTAATTAGTTCATTACCGAAGATTGGTTACGCCAAACTGTTATTATTCACTTTAGGAGGAGGTTCCGAAACAATTGAGCGATGCAGTTTTTTTTTTTGAAACGCATCTTGCGTGTTACTTTTTTTTGGCATTTAATGAGAGCTCACTAAATGTAAAAAAAAAACACCCGGCAACGCGCTCTTGCGGTACCCTATTATTGTGGCACTCCCAAACGTGTTCTGAATTAACAAAACGCGTGCGCTCACCATCTCGAAGTAAGCAGCTGACGCCGCTTTCAGCATATATTCTTAAAAATGCGTCAGCGCAGTTTTCCGGAACATGGAAATTTAAGCGCGCACCGTGGTCTACTCCTCCTGATAGGTTGATCACCGACAGGTAATTCAGATGGAGTTTTTATTGAGCCGTCACACAGACAGAACAAAAAAAGGAAGGTAAAACAGCGGAATCGTGTATTTCAAGGAAGCCTCCGTTTTCATTATTTGAGCAGCCCGTCGAACTGAGCGGCGGCCGCCTATAATTGCGCACGGTCAGCGCGCACGTTTCGTTCTTTCGAAACACGGTTTGTAGCTCTGGTATGTGGTAGTGCACGAGCGCTGTAGTGAGGTTTTATTCAAATCTGCGGTCCTTCTTTAAATATCAGAAAAATGGGCCACCTAACGCTAGGAGATGCGTTGCCACATAAAACTATCGCTTTTCTTACCTCCCCCCCCCCCTCTGTAGAACTGAATGAAATGCATATGACCCTGAAGTGAATATTAAAAATTGTACACAATTAATTGTACGTAATTAGTTAATTATGTGCAATTTAATAACTCTTAGGAGCACCACACGATGGTAAACAAGTACGCCGTTGGTTTCATCCAGCTCCAGTGCGCCGCTTGCTTCAATCCTTGGTTCAAGTTACGTGAAAAACCGTGTATATGAATTGAAATGATCCGCGGTTTTATCCACATTACAGTAGCTCTGCACACGGAAGTGCAATGCGATGCTTATCAGGAACCCAGAGTGGCGAGGTTTTTTATAGGATCAGGCTTTCATGATCATGATCGAAAACACTAATTCCCACACTTTCATTTCATTTTCGCTTCGAACATGGTCGTCAAGCTTTTTAACCTCTTCCAGCTAATTAGCCTCTGTGTTAATTTGAGCTTACCTTGTCATAAATTCGCTGCTGGCGATCATCTTTGACCTTGCAGCTGAGCGCGTGCGCCCCGCGTCGTCTGCTCGACGCGTCTTTTTGCGCGCTCAGAAATTGAGGTATTTGGATGGTAAGTGGTATGAAACCTTTGACCTGCTCAACATTAGGCGTATAAATAACGAAGACAAGCAATATCTCAATGTTGGGGTTGTTGAATGAATGAATGAAATAACGTTATTGAGTTAAGCGAGGTCTGCACAGCCTGCGTCCTCGAAGCTCTCAAATTTGCCGCGCGAAACCGTGCTGCTCCTGGTGGCGGCTCTCTCATCTCAGCGCGGCCGCGCTAACCGCGCATTGGTCGCGCACTCGGTCCTCTCTCACCCCCACTTGGTTGGACTCAACCATAACCCTCTTTCATTCAGGGGGATGATCGTCGACCTCCGTAGGGAGAAAACGTGTTTTTCGTGCCCTCTCCTGTTTACCCGAGCGCTCCCTTCGCGGCATCGAGTCCGCCTGTTCCCGTGTCCCAGAGTTTCCTTTTTTTTCTTTTAGTTTTTCTTTTTTTCCATTACGCAATAGCCTAGCTCAGGCCCACTCCCCGTGGCCTGTGTGCCATGGCCCCTCCAGCCCCCTGACCATCGGCACCCCTACCATCTGAACCATGGCGGACGAAGAAGATGCCCTCCACATGCTCGATGAGGATGGCATCCGAAACGCCCTCCATCGTCACAGGCGACTAAACAGCTTCGGGTGCTCCCGCAGCCTGCGGAAACTGATCACTGAAGCGAACGCCACCCTTCAGCGCCAAGGAGAAGCGGCCCGCCTGGTCACTGCGATACAGAGGACCCCTCCACCTGGCGACGCACCCGCAATCGCCAGCACATCCTCGGTGAATGCGGCCAGCGGCCAGGAAGCAAGCAAAGGTGGATGCGCTGAAACCTTTGTAACACCGCCGCCACCGCGGCTACGACGATTCGACAGCATCACACCTGTCACCATCAGCCGTAGCGAAGCAGGCCACGGCCCAGCCCTCCTCTCAACCAAGCCGTGTACAGCTGACGCGGCGTGTCAATACGATGACACCCAGACATGCCTGGATTCCCAAAATCCAGCCATTCCAGAAGCAGACTGCAATGTGCTCCCCGCTCCTGCCGCCACAACAAACCCCGCCCCGGCCGAAGCATTCACAGAGGCAGACTATGAACGTGCTGCTCTCGCCTACGCGGAAAAAAGAGCCAGTGCCCCTCCGGCCAGGCGGCTCCCCACTCCCCCTCCCGCTGAGCCCGACAGAGCGACAGCGAATGGGCTAGGCGCCGCAGTACAAAAGCCAGCGAGGAATGCTCCGAGACGCCGCATACAAACCACCGCAGCGGCTCCCCTGACTCCTGCCGCTCAGCCGTCGGCAGTGCGCTTCACCGCAGCACCACCACCACAACAGGGAAAGAAGTCGGGCATCGCCACCGTTCTTTACTATCCCGTGGACAGGATGGCCAACTATCTAAACCCAACAAGAGACGCCATCGCCGCTCAACTGTCCAAACTACCAGGGGTGAAAGCTGTGCGTGTGAATTTCCGCCGGAACGTGGTCGCCGTGGACGCGCACGCATCTGCCGACCTCGACCCACTCCTCGGCATCACCACCATCTGCGACATCAAGGTCCGAGCCAAGGAGGCCGGCGGCAACAGCTGCACCGGTCGAGTGTTTCGCGTGGACCGCGCGCTCTCGACCGAGGACATCATGTCGGGCATCGAGTGCAAGGTGCCGGTGCTAGCCTGCACGAGAAGCGGAAACGACATCATACTCCGCTTCGCGGGCACCCACCCACCCGAAGAGGTCTCCCTCTTCAAACTGCGCCGCCCCGTCCGCGCCCGACTACCGAGGCCGCTCCAATGCCTGCAGTGCGGTGTCATCGGCCATGCCACTGCTGTGTGTACCGCAAAGCCGAGGTGCCTCCGCTGTGGACGCGATCACCACAAGTCCCGATGTGACTCACCCCGGCCGCGATGCATTAACTGCAACGGCACGCACACATCAACCGAGCCGCGCTGCCCCCGTTGGCAACAAGAACGCAAAGTGGCCGTCCTCCTGGCGTCATCGCATCAGCCCATGTCTCGCCGTGACGCTCGCCGTGCAGTTACTGCAAAACAAACCTCTGCTGCATTTTCAAGCCAGACAGCTCCTGCGGATTCAACCAAAAAGGGCCCCCCTGCACCAACACAGCAGGACCTTACGCTTGCTGACGCCCTGCCCAATAGACCAGCAGCAAAAACGGGAAGCAATACCGGCATCGAAGCAGACTGTGAACCGGCGACGGAAGTCACTGCGCCTCCAATTGGAAGTGTCACTGCACGCAACTGTGCCCCAGCGCTCCCGCATACCGCTCGGTCTTTCCGTGACGTGGTGGTAGGGAGGAAGCCAGACAGCGCACCTATCGCTCAGCTCGACCAGCGTGATGCTGTCATCGCCGCGCTTGCCGCTGCCGTTCGTGCCCTCATAGAGGAATTGCCCAGCGCATCTCCGGCCCGCCAGTTATGTGCAGCTGCACTTGCAGCACAGCAAGCTCTGAACCATCATGGCTAGAAACAGTCGCGTCAACCGGCCGCGTGTGTTGCAGTGGAACTACTGCCATCTACGCCGCCGTCAACCTGAGCTAGCAGCCATGCTACCTCTACAAAAGTACGACGTCATCGCGCTACAAGAGACTTACACGCGCGCAGAGGACCTCGTACTTCCCGGATACTTGGGATACAGCAGCCCAACCGAGTGCGCGCTGGTGACCTGTGCTGACATTCCTTGCACCGACGCCGCACACCCACCTGGATCCCCTCGGGCAGCTATATATGTCCGCGCATCTTTTGCTCACCATGTAGTGCCTACTGCAGACCTCACCGGTGGCCCCGTCGAGTGTGTTGCCGTCACAGTGCGACTCGGGGGAACTGACACCACCGTTGCAAGTGTCTATGTGCGGCCTGGAAATCCGTGGGACGCACGGCTCATCGTTCGTCTCACTCAACGAATCAAGCAAAACCTACTCATTTGTGGTGATTTCAACTGTCGCCATGTTGAGTGGGGTTCCCGCACCTCATCCAGACAGGGATGTGACGTGCTAGACGCTATTCGCGCTGCGGGACTGAACCTGTTGAACACAGGTAGTCCAACGTTTGTGCGTCCGAGCTGCACTCCTACAGCTATCGACCTCAGCGTGGCTTCCCCAGATTGTGCCTACGACTGGTCTACGCACCCCGATACTGCAGGATCAGACCACCTGCCTATTGACATCTTGCCAAGAACTGAACGCCCTGCGGACAAAGTGACATACAGTGTTGTGCAGTGGTCGCGCTTCCGCGAGCTATGTGAGGAAAATCCATGTGAACCACATAGCTTCTTCGATCACATTGCCGCCTGTGCGAGTGGTGCCACAATACGCTGTGCTGTGCTCCCTGGAACACCTGTGCCAGACATCAAACTCTTGAACCTGCGTGCTGCGCGTCGAAGGGCTCAACGCCGTGCACGGCGCACGAACAAGCCCGCACACTGGACTATCTACAAGCGTCTGGATGCTGCGTGCCTGCGTCACGCCAAACGGCTGCGTCGTCGCAGCTGGATTTCAGTGTGTCGTGCCCTGGACGAACCCCGTGCTCAGGCTCGCGGCTGGCGGATTCTTTCATCAATGCTGCACTCCAAAGCACCACGCTTCCCTGCCCTTTCCATAGCGGTGGCTAAAGGGATAGATGCTCTTGCGCTGGCCGACCTCCTCGCTGAACACTTTGTCCCCACTCTGGTGAGTGACACGCCCATCGCCTCCATCTTTTCTGTTTCTCCATTCGTACCTTTCGTATGATTCTCGCGCGAATTTCATGCCCTGTGCACTGAGCCTTTCACAACGCACGAGCTGGATGTCGCGCTCGAACAAAAGCGCAAGCGGCGAAGTGCCCCAGGTTCAGATCAAGTCACTCACCAGATGCTGAGGAATTTAAATTGTAACCAACGTCAGCGCCTGCTTGAAGCATACAATGAAGTATTTGCAACCGGAGATGTCCCCCAGTCCTGGCGCACTGCCATCGTTATTCCTGTCCTGAAGCCGGGAAAGCCTTCTGCAAACATCAACTCTTACAGGCCGATATCTCTCACCTCAGTCCCAGGGAAAACGATGGAATATATGGCACTGAAGCGGCTTCAATGGATGGCGGACGTGAGAGGTGCACTGGCACCAGAACAAAGCGGATTCCGCCATTCCCGATGCACCGCCGACTGCATAGCGGAAATATCGGCCTTCTTAGAGGAAGCAAAATATAAGAAGCAGGCTGCCTACCTCGTCCTCCTCGACATTCAGAGCGCTTTTGACTCGCTCGCCCACGCATCTATACTTGATGCTCTGGTAAACATAGGCGTGGCTGAGAATTTATGCCGATATGTCAAATCGTTTCTCTCAGGCAGAACAATGCGTGTGAAAGTTGGTGACTCGCTCAGCACACCCCGCCACATCACCAAGGGCGTTCCGCAGGGCAGTGTTCTTAGTCCCTTCTTATTTAACATCGTGCTGGCTAACATCCCGAACATTATCCCTCGTTCCCTTCTGTATCAGGTGCGCGTCAGCATATATGCTGACGACATAGCCCTCTACTGCAGTGGCCCCACACTGTCTGGTCGTACAGTTAGAGCGCAGTTGCAACATGCACTAGAATGTGTCGGAGATTATCTCTCCACCGTGGGGCTCAGCTTGTCAACTTCCAAAACAGAGGCCCTCGTGCTCCACCCTCGTCCTGCTGCATGGAAACTTATACCCAACCTGCAGCTAAAAGGGGTCCCCCTTCCGTGGAAAAAAAGTGCCCGCTATCTTGGACTCGTTATCGACGCGCAGCTCACCTGGCGGCCAGCTGTAGCTAAACTGCGGAAAGAGGCGCGCCAAGTGGCCGATGTGGCTAACCGACTACAAGCCAAAGGAGAAGGCTGCTCCCCAGAGCTGGCATACCGGTTCTACAACGGGATAGCTGTACCTAAACTCCTGTACGCTCTACCGCTCGTCGACCTGCGCCCCAGCCTGTGGCGCGCCATCGACGTAGACCAACGCGCTGCGATCCGCCGTTTTATGCGCCTGCCGCGCTGGTCGCAAGTACCTGCCACCTATGCAGAAGCTGCCACATGGCCGATCTCTCTCCGGGCACAACTAACAGCCCTCAACACTGTCGAGCGCATGCAAAGAGCTCCGGGAACTTCGCAACTCCTCAGCCGACTGTCCGAAGCCCGCCACTCGCACATGGGCCGCGCAGCACAGCTGTTTGGCGCGCACATCGCCCGACCGCCCTCTAGCTGCAGCACGGCACTTCCGCCCCACCTGCGCGCCCGCTCAGCATCCAGACAGTCATCCCAGGCGTGCGATCCAAGAAAAACACACCAGTCTGCGCGCTACAGCAAGAAACAGCTGCGCTTCTCCACGAGGATTGCAGCGGCCGAGTGGAAATATATACCGACGGATCCGTGCTGGAAGGAGGCGCATCAGCGGCTGCCGCATGTGTAGTCCCTTCTCTCGGCATCACCAGGCAGAGCCGCCTCACATGCAGTGCCTCGTCCACAACCGCAGAAGTTGCCGCCCTGCACTTGGCAGCTGATCTCATCCTGGAGACACCAGACCTCTCTCCAGCTGTCGTCCTCAGTGACTCCAAGGCTGCGCTCTCCACGCTGCGGAGGTCGCACCATACACTGCCCATGTATGCCAACCTGGACAACAAGCTACGCCAGGCACGAGCACTCGGCCGCGACGTTCTGCTCCAATGGCTCCCGTCCCACGTCGGAATCAGCGGCAACGAGCAGGCTGACCAACTGGCCAAGCAAGCTCACGCCGACGGCACACCGGAGTGCACTGCAATATCCCCCCTCGATGTGGCTCGGCACAACATCAAAGCCCGCATCGTCGCACAACACCCGGATGCCAGAGTAGCCGCAGGCAAAGCACCGAAGCCCATAAGCTCCCGTGACTTCGATCTCATTGACCGGACCACCCTCCTTAGGATGCGCATAGGCTGCGTCTGGACAGCCGAGCGCATGCATCGTCTACGAGGCGCAGCCAGCCCCATGTGCAAAGACTGTGGAGAAGTGGAAACGCTCGATCACCTCCTCTCAAAGTGTCCTGCCCTCAAGAAGCACAGAGAAGTGCTGGAGGCAAGCTACAGACGCCTGGCCCTACCCTGCGAGAGCGCACAACGGCTGCTTTCCCCAGCCGGCCCGCGCGAGAAAACGCGACGCGCCTTCGGGGCTCTGCTCCAATATGTACGAGATGCCCAACTACTGGAGCGGTTTTAACCTCCCCCTTCCTGGCGGATATCCCCTACAAGCCGCACCTTTTGAAGTGCCGCACAGTTACGTCAGATGGTGATGGGTAACGGTAACTGTGTACCAAGATTATCGACTCAGGCCTGCTGCCCCGCATTCCATGCTCGGTAAACACGCCGCTTGCCGGGATTCACGCGCACATCCAGCCACCTCCCTATTGGCCGAGAGACCTGCGCCTCCCTGCGGTCCGCGCGCTTCCAAACCACGCCCCTCGCTCTCTCAGTCGGCTCTGTCTCCCAGTCGAGTGCGCATCGGCGCTCTGCTCTTGGCGCGGCCTCCCCCTCCCGGCCCGAATACGCGAACACGGGAATCGCGACTGCGCATAATAATAATAATAATTGGTTTTTGGTGGAAAGGAAATGGCGCAGTATCTGTCTCATACATCGTTGGACACCTGAACAGCACCGTAAGGGAAGGGATAAAGGAGGAAGTGAAAGAAGAAAGGAAGAAATAGGTGCCGTAGTGGAGGGCTCCGGAATAATTTCGACCACCTGGGGATCTTTAACGTGCACTGACATCGCACAGCACACGGGCGCCTCAGCGTTTTTCCTCCATAAAAACGCAGCCGCCGCGGTCGGGTTCGAACCCGGGAACTCCGGATCAGTAGTCGAGAGACTGCGCATCTGCGAGCCCTACTTTCTCCCACTATCCTGTTCCTCCTACCCTCCCCCTGCGCGGCGCAACGACCATTTCCTCACCTGAAAGAGAGAAATTACCGCACGCGTCGTGCTCCCCCCAATTTCTTATTCCTTTCCCCAAGAACATCCATCTCTCTCTCTCTCTCTCTCTCTCTTTCATTCACTGCCTCACCCTCGCTCCTCCCTCTTCTCGGAGTATCGCCGGTTTCGCGCCGTTGGCGCCGGTTCTCTTTGTTCTAGCACTTCGACGATTGCAGAACTATACCACAGGCGTTTCAGCAAGCACGTCCGCGCTTCGAAGACGGCTTTTATATTCGCCACTCCGTCAGTCATTGAAGTAATCGTGGAGCTTAATTCATCCATTAATTGGTAAGTCCCCTGTATAATTTCGGTTTCGCTGCGCGCGGCGTTACCCAAGTATACGCGCGGTCTAGCTGCAGGGCGCGAGTTTTGTGCACGTGCGTGACGACACATTATCGCTGTCTAACCCAAAACAGGCACTAATAAGATCTATTTGCTCTCATTGGACACAGGCCAACGTGAAATCGCGCTAATGAGGGTGAAATCGCGCTTCATGTCACACGTGGATTCTCAGCTCATGTTTTTCTAGGCCCAGATGAAAGCGCGCGCTACACTCATACGCAGATTCCCCCCTCGTTTTTTTAGCATATAGTGGCGCCTTAAATTAACTTGTCGTATCCGCTGGTGATCTTACTGGTGCAACTGCAGGAGTGTGGGTTCATTTTGAGCGAGGCTGCAGATATTTATTTTCATATTTAGTCCGCTGACAACTTCCCATCAGTATAAACGCTATGGAAAGAAAAAGAAAGAGTATCGATGCTGTAACCCGGACCCATAGGTACCGTAGACTTAATGCTGCCATTCAGCCATTGCTTTGCCAAACCGGAAGGGAAGGAGACGAGCGCGGCACCATCAGTCAGGGTTCTTATTCTGAATGTGCATCTGGAGACAATACTGCTGCACTCGGATGTGAATTAATGACTGTCAGACCCTCTGGAGGCAACAACGAAGTAGAGACTGGGTCACTGGATTTAAGAGAGGAACCGTGCGCTGCTCCTGAGCAAGGCGAGCCGGAAGAAGGAAGGTCAGGTTTTCTTCTAATTCACCGTAAAGGTGACAGTGACAGTGCTGACAGCAGCAGTGATCAGCCTGCCAAGACAGATGCAAGCCCAGCAGACGAAGTAGCTGCTCAGCTGAGAGTTTGGGCATGTGAGCATAATATTACACAAACAGCATTGTCCTCCCTACTCAAGATCCTGAAAACACATGCATGTTTTTCAGACTTTGCAGCTGATGCCCGAACACTTCTTAAGACACCACGTATGGCTCAAGTTGAGAGCTCTCAAAATAGTTGCTATAAGTACTTTGGCATTTCTAACAGTATGAACTGCATTTTGACAAAGTTTGATTTGTCTGTGCTGCCCGAAAGCTTAGATTTCATGTTTTATATTCATGGCCTACCACTGAGCAAAAGCTCGCAAAGCCAATTCTGGCCAATTTTAGCGAGGGTGGACAGCATACCTGACAGTAGTGTATTCTTGGTTGCGTGCCACCATGGAAACCAGAAGCCCACATCCTTGAACAGCTTCCTGGGCCCACTGGTTGATGAACTGCTTGAGCTTCTACAGACAGGGCTGCGCTTTGGTGATGCTTGCTTTGCGGTCACCATCAAAGGATTTGTATGTGATGCCCCTGCCCGAGCCTTTATTTTAAGCACAAAACTGCATTCTGGCTATTATGGTTGTGGAAAATGTCAGCAGAAGGGAGAACCTTTGAGAACAGATGAAGATTTTGCTAACAAAGTTCAGAGTGAACACCACATAGCCGATACTCCTCTTTCTGCATTGCCAATTGGTTTGGTATCTCACTGCCCGCTTGACTACATGCACCTAGTATGTATCGGGGTGACCAAAAAACTGCTCTTGCTCTGGATGAGAGGTCCTCTGCAGTGCCGCTTGCCTTCATCTTCTGTTGATAGAATTTCTGATCAGTTATTAAGGCTGGCTAAGTTTCACTGCGATGAATTTTCTCGAAGGCCACGTTCCCTCAGAGAAATTGATCGCTGGAAGGCAACAGAGTTGCGGTGTTTTCTCCTGTACTTTGGACCGTTTGTACTGCAGGGCATTTTGCCAAGACACACCTACAATCACTTTCTGATTCTGCATGTTTCTATTACAATCCTCTCAAGCACTGCTATGTGCCATGAGTACTGCAGCTATGCAAAGGAGCTTCTGATTTGCTTTGTGAAATCATTCAGATCCCTTTATGGAAGGCACAGCATGTCATACAATGTTCATTGTTTAATACACTTGGGAGACGACGTTCTAAAATATGGGCCTCTTGACAACTTCAGTAAAGCAGAAATTTGGGCAAGTTGGTACGTATCCATTTTGAAACAGCGCAACAAAGACGGGACGTGGAAACTGAGGTGTAAAGACAAACACCTCAGTTTCCACGTCCCGTCTTTGTTGCGCTGTTTCAAAATGGATAAATTGACAACTTCAGTGCTTTTCCTGCAGAAAATTTCATGCAGCAGCTCAAGAAGTTGGTGAAGCACTCAAAAAAACCACTGGAACAGCTCAGTAATCGCTTGACTGAATGCATGTCTGCTGGCACATTATATGGCACAAAGCAGTGCTCCAAGCTAACGTGCAAACTCTTACAAATGCACAGTAATGGCCTCTTAGCAGGCAATTACGGTCCCCAGTTTCACGCCGCAAAATTTTCAGGGTTCACTCTACGAATTTCCATAGGCAACAATGTTTGTGGTCTGTCAGATTCAACCATTGTAATGGTAGCAAATTTTGCACATGACATCCATGGTCAAGAAATTCTGATTGGCAAGAAACTTGAAGTTGTTGGTGAGTTTTACACTATGCCATGTGCATCATCGAACCTGGGGATCCGTGTTGTAAGAGAGGCAAGTGACACCTTCCTTTCATGGCCACTGTCCAATGTTAAGAGCAAATATGTCTTGCTGCCTGTCTCTAGCTCACAGCATGAGTATGCAATATTTCCCCTTCTGCATTCAGCCTAGCTCAGCATCCAATCAATTACCACCCAGTTCTTGTGACGTCCTATGAATTCGTGCATGTGCTTGGTGAAATCCATTGTTATTATCAATTATAGGTCATGTTTGCCGTTGTGAAGTTCATCGCTTCAAATAGTGTTGCTGTTGTGCCCACAAACTGGCTCCTTGAAGATACCTCAAGCTGTCAGTGGCCATCAGCAACAACGGCAAATATTGTTAAGCTGGTGAAAAATCGTAGTCACCTGGACCCCGCTTCGTGCCGCACATACAAAGTTGATGTCATCGCAGTGACAGGTATGTGTTAAATTGATAAATAGCTGATGTATGTGTATGTCCAAATTGTGGCCTTTTAAAGTGCTCTGAACAGGATTTTGACAGCTATGATTTCTTTCACATTTGGTGGACTGCATTTTGATGATGTCTGTCTGAAGCCTGTTCACATGCAAGCGAAAACCGGCGAATCCTGTTGCTGCGGCACAAAAACCTGGTTTGAGTCATTGCAGCGCCGAGCGGCGAAGTTTCAACAAGTTGGAAATTTTCACTGCGGCGCACCGTTCAATCGCTCAGTCACTTGCATGTGAACCAGCCTTTAGTGCAGGTAATCTTGCATTCTGCATGGTCTTCTTGTGCATGGCGTGTCATTTTGGAAAAATGCTTTTATTTGGAATGCAGGGTACCTGAAAAGTGACTAAATGTGATAAATATGCTTATTAAAGAGGTGAAAGAAGACCTGAATTTCATAAACAAAAAGTTATAAAGACAGGTATTCAGCATATTGTGCACCTTCCTTTCATTGAATCAGTTTCTTTGATGAGATCTGAAAAGCGTACATCAGTTGATAAGCATGCTGGGGTCACCGCTGTGACTCATGTTTCAGTGAAGGACCCTTATGTTTTTCATGCATTTATAAATACTGTTTTACCTAAGATGTGCTTTGCAATTTTTAAAAATAGCTTTTATGAGTTAGAGGAGCGCTTTTTTTAGCTTAGCATTTTCAGCAGTTTAGACGTATTGGCTAGTAATCTGGTTAACTGATATTGAGTAGTTTTTATTTATTACTGTTTGCCTCCTGATTAATTGAGAGGTGTGTGACCCACCGTAATATCCACATCAGTTTATAAAATTTTGAAAATTCTATAAAGTTACCCTCATTGTTGTGGCTCAACAAATTTTGGCCACATCATGCTAAAATACATGTGATTTAAAGATTTCAAGAAGCTTGCAAACAAAGTAACCCTTTCAGTGCACCCAACTCGACAAAATAGCCTAAATTTATTAGGCCACAGTGGCGACAGTAACTATGTTTTCGGAATTCTAAAAACTGATATGGACATTACTTACGGTGGGCTACATGCCTCTTAGTAAATAAGGAAGCTAACAGTAATACTTAAAAAGCTAACTCTTGAATATAACCAGCCAACCAGTTAGCATGTCTTACCTGTTTTCTGATGTACTATGCCACTGACAATGCTATGCGAAGGAAACCATTCTTCTAATTCAAAAAGCCTATTTTTACAAAATGCAGAACATCTTAGTTGGAGCGTCTGGCTTATGTAATGGCTTCATGAAGTGCAATTGACCTTAGTGCATTTAAAAAAAAATATTTATTCTTTGCCAAAAATATTATCCCATACGTGTATTGCATATAAAATGCTTTACATGTAATGCAGAAACATATGACAAAGCTCACCAAAAGCTGCGCAGAGCTGAAGAAACTGATGATGTGCAGACATCAACAGACCAAGGTACGTATTTCATTACATTACAACTGTTTACTGCAACTAAAACTCATCTTTACAGAAAAGGGTCGAGGCAAGCGAAGGAGGATGATACGCAGAATTAGTTCTTCAGATGATAGTGACGAGGTCGACCTCGAAAACTTTGACATTCCAGAACCACCCTTTCGCAGCCAAAGGTAGCAGTAGTATTCATGGTGTGTGGCAGTGGCTAACGTATTTATTTTTCAGCTGTCCGAGAGGCACAGATGATGCCACCAGAGGCTGGTTGCAGTAAATTTCTGTCTCGGAATGTTTGTCATGGACAAAATAGATTTATTTTCACCTGACAGATTGGTATATGAAAAGCTGAACTGCTGGAACTCATAAATGTTCAGTACCAGTCACAATTGTATTGCTTCATTTATTTATTGTTCCTTGTTTTAAGCCCTTCAAGTGTAATTTTATCATAAATATAAACCAATCATTTGAGTTCAGGTTGCATAATTAGATATAAGCTCAGTAAATGACTAATTTTCGGTAATGTAAACTTTTTCTTCTGTTCATTTGATATTGCAATCCCATGGCGTGCAACCCAAGTTTAGTTCCTAGCTATCATGTGCCCTATTTTTTGTTCTTTTGTCTTTGTTCATATGGTCACACCAGACATGAGACCAGCATGGTGTGCTAGCTGCTTACTGCAATAGCTAGGCGGGCGAGTTGCATGATTACACATTCATTCATTATAAACAGTATGCCATGTGTAGACAACTAATAGGAGGTGTTTGCTTTTTGCTGCTATTCAATTGGCACCTGTAGGAGACCGCCCCCTCTCTTCTTCAGCATCCCAGTTACGCTGTTCAGGTAAGCTTTCAGTTTCCTTGGCCAACCCTGGTATGCAGTTTAGTTGTCACCTGTACTAATCTCCTTTGTTTTGCTGTACCAGATTCACCATTAGCGTGTGCATCCAGCTCACAGCGTATGTACATGTTGAACCTTTCTTTACTTGAACACATTTGGTAAATGTCGACAACCATGTGTGAGCACTGCGACTTAGTTTTTGTTCATCTTTTCCCTGGCAGGAAGCAGCCCACTCTCCACCCCAGCATCAGATTCACAACACTCGGGTAAGCAGTCTTTTCAACCCAACCAGATGCAGAGCTCAGTGCATGCCATTAGCCACATTGAGCTTCTTTTTGCTCAGGAAGGTCCACAACCAGCAGATGTATTGTACCAGAACACATCTGCTGGTAATACCTAGAAGTGCTGAAATTTGTATGTGTTAACTTATGTCTGATTTTTTTTTGGCAACTAGCGCATGCTAGTTTTTTATGTGTTTGGCCCTTGCTCTCTGCAGAAAGCTGCAGCCCATCTGCTTCAGCATCCCTGTCGCACTGCCTATGTAACCTATGGGTTTCCTGAACCAAGCCTAGTGCGCAACCATGTGCAAGCTATGGCAGTACTCGCACTGATTTTATTGTTTATTTTATTAATCAGGTTCACTACCAGCATGTACTTTCATCTCACAGGGTATGGACTTATAATCACTTAAATTTTTTTTTGGTATAGTGCTGGTGACCATAAAAGTAAATGCACTACTCAAGTGTAAAATTTTGTTGCAGGACAGTTTAACACAGCACTTGATGAGTACAGTGGGTGCAGTTTGCCATGTTTAGCACCTATCCGTGAACATTTACGGCAATGCGCTAGCTATGTTTTAAGAAAGGGAATTGTAAATGCACTTTCATGATCTTTTGTTATGGCTGTCATGTAGTATATGTTCAGGAATGCTTAATACAAGCATCCATATCTGCAGACATAGGAAGGCAGTTTTTCGTACTTATAATTTGTTTTTCTTATTCACAGGAGGCCATCGACTCTCCAATCCGACATACCTTTCATGCAGCTCAGGTAAGCAGTGTACTCCATCAGCTCAGGCAACTCCAAAGCTGGATACACGGTCATGTCATTCTTTTTTTTCCCGAGCAGACACTCCATCAACAGGTGAATTGAGATCCCAGGGTATGCACCTAGAAACATTATCTTTTTTTTACCTTCACATGTTTAGCACACCTGAATGTCTTTTGAAGCTAGCAGGTAATCCCGTGCTTCTTGTTTCGTTCATTACATCCCTTTTAGGAGAGCGCCAACTCTGCATTCCAGGGATTCACTCACGTGGCCTAGGTAAGCGGTTGGTCTCATCAATCCAATGTGTGCAGACCTGGGTGTATACTGTAAGCCGCACTGATTTTCTCTTACTCTTTGGAAAACAGATTCCCGACCCACAACTCAGCCCAGCTCACACGGTAAGCACTTAGTGTTATGTGTGCATATATTTAGCATGTGTGGAACATATAATTTATGACAGGCCACCGTAAATGAGATGCCTTTGTTGATTTCATTCTCTTTGATAGGCTGCCAACACTCAGTACCTGCAGCTCAGTTACACTGCCCAGGTATATAGTGCATTTACTCTCGTACAGCCTGTTAGACAACTGAATGCTATATCATATATGCATACCTTCTTTAACCATAATTCATTTTGCATTCCAGACTTTTCCTGACATTTCAGCAGACATTTTCAGTTCGCAAGGTATCCATTTGAAAATGTTTAGCCTTAATCCTTGAAGCAAAAAATTTAATTATCAGTTGATATGGCCAGTTGATGCTGTCCTTTAGTACCTGTGTCTTTCTCATTTAAATGTGTAGTTGCATGTATTATCTCTTTTTCAGAACTGCCAGGGAGCTTTTACAGCAGTCCACATGATCAAGGTATGCTTCAGTTCAGTCTGAAATTTATTGAATAGTTGCATGATAGAAATTAACTTTGTGAAGTTCACAACATATCGAACTGCATCTGTAAGAGTCATTTTAAGTTCCATTTGTTCACGCAGGTTGTGTGAATGATGTAATTTAAGGTGAAGATGTTTTTATTAAATTTTTATTTCTTGTAGAGCCATTAATGGTAGACACCATGTCATATCAGCATCACCGTGGTAAGTGACTAACCTATTTTTTGCATGTATGTGTGGATCATCACTAATTTCCCTGAAAGTCGGTAATGTAGTAATGGAAAGTGAAAATGTTTTTAATATTACAGGACGTTCTGGTAGCCTGGTGGCTTTAATCAAGAAAGAGATATCATGTGAGTCTCTTCCTTGTTTCCTCCAACATTGTTTTGTTAAAGATGTAAGGAAATATATATCTACCCAAAATGCGGTCTCTATAATTCACTGGACACATAATATAACAGTAATGGCAGGTAACTAAGTTAATATGTGTTCATTGGGAACAGACTTTGCACACAATGGTTTGTCATTTGGTGCAGCTATAAGCCCATATTTGTAACACAGTGTGCAGAGGAATTATTCCCCTATAAGCTGAATTCATTAATTTGCCGTGGAAGCTTCCAGCTAGTTAAAACAGCCAAAGGTTGCTCTAGAAATTTAGTTGCAGTCAAAAGCAGGTGAATGTTATTACTGTTCACGTTTAAAATGACATAATTAGATCATTTGCACCAAAAAATGTAGGCCTCCCAAACATGTCATAAAATATACATGGTATGAGTCTTCTAGCCTGATGTGTTTCATTATATGATTGTGTTCAGCAATAAGAAGGTATAATACAAAGTTTGGTGCAGTGAAAAATAAGAAGTGTACACTATAGCATCATGGCCACCACTTCAGTACGCGCTGTTCTTCATATCAGTGCTTACCATGAAATGGTTACGGTAGTGGACTACTACTTGCAGAGTTGAGTTTCAACAGAGCTGTACCTAAGAACAATTAATACCCTTTTTAACTTTATTTTTCACCGTGACTCTAATATGTACATGTTGTATATAAAGTTCACAATGCTCTGGAACTTCAGTGGGAGGATGCGCCCCTCTCCTGGCAAGGAAAGGAGCATACTATTTCATGGTGATAGACAAATTTTCCTTTTTGAAGTTTTTTCAGAAATTCTGCTTAGATCAATTTCAGAACCTTTATCAGTGCATTTTGTATGATAGTGATTAAGGGCTGATATTTCAGACTTCTTTTCTGTTTCAGCTTCTACACGTGCAGTGCTCAGAGAGATCGAATTTGTGAAATGTCAGAATGACCTTATACTTACCTGCTCAAACAGCAACAAGTTACGGCTGAAGAGCACTGTGATGAACCCACTTTGCCGCTTCTTCAGATGGCTCAAGTAGATGAGCTTGAGCACCGTCTAGCTAATTCTGACCATGCACGCAAACATTTGGTAAGGAAATTTAAGGAGTGCAAGCATATGTATGGAAGCTAATTATATTTTCTTGTAACAGTGCAAGATGTTGTCTAGAATTGGAGGCAGCACAACCCACAACACAACTGCAAACATAATGAAGTACCTCTTCCATGATTCTGTTGGTGTGGAGTTCAGTTTACATGGACAAAAGGGCAAAAAGGCCTTTAACAGCACACAGCTCTTCCATGTTATTATTGGTAAGTACACTACTAATTTGTAAACTTATGTACAGCACCTACATTTATCTTCTGTGGGCTATATAGTACACAAAATCATTTTGCACTTTGACGCAGCAAGGTTGTCACAGAAAAAATTTTGAAACCGTTTTCGGAGGCCATTTCTCCAACTCGTTTATATCAGGATGAGCCGTTGGTTTTACTCCAGTGAATTTTGTGCAGTGCCTACTCTGTGGTTATGACACAAGATTGCTTACTTTATGTACTTTTTCTTTTGTAGAGGCTGTACAAAAAAGCCCTAACACTACCTCGGCAACACAAGCTGAAATATGTGGTGCGATAATGGCATGGCTCAAGAACTGTCGAGCACGTTTGACTACTGCATCAAAAAGGTACGCAGCTTCTAAGCAAATCATTATTAATTCCCATCTCTTATTTCTTTTAATGATGAGTATAATTTTTCTCACAGAGTAGGCTGCTTTTTCATCACACAGACCATTGTAATATAGCATTTGTACAAATATACTGTGCAGGCACACACACTTACGTACATATATTGAAATGAATGTGTACTTTTGCATTCTCACCGAATGGCTGGGCTCACTTTCCCATCTTTAAAAGTGTCTTTTTGCATCTAACTCAGAGATAAGGATGCTTATATATATGTATATAACTATATCCATGTCTTCGTTCAAGTGCTGGTACCAGAGCCAGATTGCTCTTTTGCAAGTCTAGCTTCTATGTGGTCTCTCTTCAGCAGCCTCTCTTCAGCACGTTCTAGCTACTGCACAGTGAATAGGGAGGTTCAGAATAGGGGCACCCTATCGATTAGGGGTATAAATTTAGCGGGACACCAGGTGTGCTGGTGCACGGCTGACCCATTAATCCCCTGCCCCCTAACTGATAGGGTACTGTTATTCTAAAACTGTCTAATACTTGCTGCTGTAGCAAATTTCATTTGAAAAGATTCTGTTCGATTTAGCCCAATTGTTTATTGTAACTGGTCTGAACACAGTGCTTCAGGACAAAGACAGTGCTAGACAGCACATGGTGCCCATTTTCAGCTGTTTATTTTTCAACTACGGCAGCCATATATGCGTATGTGTGTGTGTGAGCGTGGGTAAATAACGAGATGGCAGCACAAGCATGGTAATGGTTTATCCTGTTTTCTTCTGATGCATTTTTCGTGAAATTCCTTTTCACACATTCTTCACACAATAACATCTCTTGTTAAGCCATCCTTTGGGTAGCTCACAACAATTTAGATTATTAACAAATTTGGAAAAAGTTTCTTCAGCATCTGCTTCATATTATGTAACTTGTCAGAATTTCACTTTTTTGCAAACTGCATCTGAGATGACTTAATAGGTGATAAAATATTACAATGTTTCCATTATTCTGTCATTGAGTTACCTGCAAACATTCAGCCGATTTTGAAGAGTGAGCGGGCAAAAGTCCATGTCTGTCTCAAATTTTCCTTTTTCCTAAAGCAGTGTTCACTTATCAGATTCAAACTCTATTTCCCTGAAAATTACTACTGAATCCTTTAGTCCAGAAACGTTCTACATTGAGTGCATTTTTTTGTCTACTTGTCCACAGGACAACCACCTCAGAATGAAGACTGGAAGAATCTTCATGCTCCAAATATGAGCCACATTTATTTTATTGAAATGGCATGGATTAAGTCATCCTATGCTATATTGTTCAATTCGTATTCATTACAAGCTGCTCAACAAAAGACTGCCATTCTTTGTTCTCTAGGTAAGCACATCTGCATTCTTTCCGCTGTGGCACTGTTTGTGTTCCTTACAGATTTGCAGGGTGCTGCTGCCAAACTTTGTGTTCTTTTATATTGTACCCCTATGAAACAAATTGCTTGACGGAGACTGCTGCCTTCTCATGTTTGTTTGGCAAGTGCATTTGTGAGCAGTTCAGAATGGTTTTGTATCATTTCATGCTTTTTCATGCCTGCAAGCTATTACTAAAGTTCCGTATACACAGTCTTGACACTATACTTCTTGTTAGCTGGCTGGGCCTGCCATCATTTCATTCTTTGGGTGATCTCATCTGCATGCTGCCCCTTTTGTGCCATTTCATTTCGCATTCCGCGGTCATTTTAACTCGTGCCAAAGTGTTAAATTCATCATTTCAGATGGCTGCTACAGGACAACTATCCTGAACTTCTTGCAAACTGCTCCGCAAGAAAATTTTTATATTACTCATGCAGTAACTTCTCTTGTTAAGCCATCCTTCTGCTAGCTCACAATTCATTACAAAGCACATCACCATTTGAAAAATTAGGTTTGCACAAATGCAGGAAATCATTTTGAGCATATCAAGTGCAGATGATTCACAAAATAGGAAAAATGCATAACTATCTGTTCTATATTATCTAGTTGTCAAAAATTAGCTTTTCCACAAACTACATCTGAGATGAGTTACTAGGTGATAAAATATTACAGTTCCTTTATTCTATCTGTCATTGAGTTGCATGCAAATACAGTTGAATCCCGCCACAACGAAATCGGCGGGGCGTACGAAAAATTTCGCTGTCGCGGAATTTCGTTGCCGAGAAATTACAGCCCAAGTCGGCTGATCCCGGGCTGGCGTTGCATACGACTGTTCTTACGTCGCCGCGCACGTGAAAGTGCGTGGTGCGAAACGACTGCACCATGTGTCTGCGCATAGGCGACTTGGTGTAGAGAGAGGAACTCGAGTGAGACACAGCGGGAAGCATCGTGCCTGCATGCTCTGCCGAAGCGCGATTGGTGGCCCCGAGAGGGACCGTTGAAAAAAAAAAAGCTGCCAAAGGAGCTTTGAGAGAAGAGGAGGAGAGGCGGCGTTGCGAAAAAAAAAATATTTCCAGAAGTCCGTAAGCTTTGTCTGCTTGCGTTTTGCTGCCAGCAGCGGTGTCACGCGACTCTCACACTCTGTTATGAGAGCCATCGCAATGTCGTCGTCGTGAGAGCCCAGAAACTTCCTGATAAGATCGAAGGCATCCAACACCTGCGACGAGGTTGCCAAGGCGGATGAATCCTGGGCGGAGTCGTCTTCAGCTTCGGACGGCGGCTCTTCTGGCTCGCGAACACTTTTAATTAGTATGTCCTCATCACTGAGCTCCTCGTAAACAAGCACATCCGCATCAGCGTTGAGGAAATCGTCCAGCTCGATATCGCCGGGGATGTTTCCTGCATCCTGGAGGGATTTCCAGGCCGTACTGATCCCCGGAGTCGACGATGATGGAGCGTCATCCTCCGCAGCTGCAGCTGTGCTGGTCGCCTCCTGGTCAACAAACCCGGCGTGCTTGAAGCAGTTGTTGATCAAGGTGGACCGCGTCACGTTCCACGCAGCAGCTATAATCTGCAGAGCCATGAAGAGGTCCACTTTCGTCTCCCTGCCCGTCTCGATATTCAAAAGAATACGCTGAATCAGCCTCTCCCGATAAGCACACTTCACGCTTCTGATAATGCCTTGATCCAGCGGCTGAATGATCGAAGTGCAGTTAGGCGGGAAGAATCTCACCTTAAAGCTTGACAACTTGACGTCGTCGATGCGGTGGGCAGAACAATTGTCCAAGAGCAAACAAACCTTTCGGTTCTGCCTGCTCATGTCGCGGTCAAGTGCCGTAAGCCAGTCCGCAAATATGGCACGGGTCATCCACGACCGCCCGTTAGCGACGTACTTGACGGGAAGGCTTCTGTTTCCCTTGAAGCAGCGCGGTTTATCACTTTTCCTAATAACTAACGGGGGACGCCTGTCCGACCCATCCATATTCGTGCACAGCAGCACTGTCACTCTTTTCTTGCTGTGCTTGCCACCCTGGCAACGCTGCCCTTTAAAATCCAGTGTCCTCGCTGGCAGCATCTCGTAAAAGAGGCCCGTCTCGTCCGCGTTATAAATATCGGACGGCACGTAGCCGCTCATGATATCAGCCACGTTGTCCACCACCCATTCTGAGGCGCCGCCAGTGTCCGTGGAACTTGCTTCCCCGCACAAAACTTTCCCGACGACGTTGTGCCTCACTTTGAAGCGATTGAGCCAACCTGTGCTGGCCTTAAAGTCATCCAGGCCTAGCAAACAGGCATAATTGAGGGCCTTCTGCTGAACAATGCTGCCGCTAAGCGGGATGTTCTTGGCTCGCGTTTCGACAAACCAGGTGTAGACAGCCTTATCGAGCTCTTCGTAAGTTGGCTGCATCACCTTCTTGTGTTGAGCTGAAGTGCCCGACGCAAGTGCCTTGCCGATGTTTTCTTTGCTCTTGAGTATCGTTGATAACGAACTCGGCGCGATGCCAAAATCTGCCGCAATAATCGACTTCTTCCCGCTTTCTGCTTCGGCGATAATACGCGCTTTTTCTTCTAGCGAAAGAAATTTCCGCTTCTTCGCTGGCGGCGACATCCTATACTCCGTTTCATACATAGCTGTCTACACAGCCAAAGGTACGGAAGTATAAGTTTATAGTCCGTCAAAAAAAAACTAACAAAATGTGTCACTCCGTCTTGCGTCGTGGCTGAGTGGTACGAAGCGCGGGCATGTTTGTTCATTTTGTGAGGGGGCCCAGGTTCGATCCTCAGCGTAGGTTTGTTCTTTTTTATCTTTTTTCGGCGAATCTCTAGATAGAAAGTCTAAATGCGAGCCATATATAAGTGGACTTTTTTGTTATCAAAATGAAATGACTTCTTTAATAAGAAGCGTGCTGTTAACTTTTTCCGCAGGGAAACGAAAGTGAAGTGAGAGTTGGCAACGGACGTGCTGAGAGGCGCTGTTTTTCGGTGTTCATGGATTTTTTTCGCATGCTGCACACAATGAATCATTAATTGTGGGGTGATAGAATTCAGTGTGGCTTCAATTATTCGAGGCAGCGTCGTCTGGAGGCTACACGGTATAGATTGGCGATGTTGTTTTGGATTTATAATTCATGGGGTCAAACGTCCCAAAGCTCGCTGTTCGTCCTCCTCACAAACCACGGTAGCTCGCCGCCTTCTCGTGGTAACAATATCAACGGCGAAAATTCGGGTTTCTACACAAAGGATGTGTAAGTACAGAGTGAATGAACGTGGTGGCTGGTATAATTAATATCACCTCGCATGTTTTTAATATTTGTACATATCCGCAATGATAGAAATCATGTTTGTTACTGGAGATAACCGTTTGTGCTCGATCGTGAGTTACTGTAGTTTTTTGACTGCTGCCCAAACATACCAGGGTTTGAAAACTGGTGTTGCAGATTATAGAATGTTATATGTCGATATTTGCTGTGCATGCTGTGTGAATGGCCGGCCTTGTTTGTACGGCCTGTATTGTAAAGAGAACAGTGCGCCAAAATTCTCTTGTCCAAGACTTTTTTATCATTTACATGCTTGAGGAAATCAATTTTTAAACCCCCCCCCCCCCCCAAAAAAAAGGCTAGATGTCAGGTGAACCATTGAAGCGTATGTCCCCAAATGCGACAAGTCCACAAATACCAATTGTTCATTTTTTTATTAAATGGCACCCTCTCAGTATCTTGTGTGCCATTTGCTCTCGCAGTTTTGTAGCAGGCCAAAATTTCAGAGCTGGAGCATGGGATAAATACTATATAACTTCAGCAGGGAACAAGCATGAAAACTGCCAAACTTTGGCATACACAGTCGAAGACCAGCAGAGCAATGTCGCCAACAACTTGGGACAAACAGCATATATAGGAGCACAAATTATAGTGAGCTACACAATATGATAAGGCTAATCATACAGGCAGCACTAAATAAATCTTTTGTGAAGAATTTTCTGTGACGCCAGTTTCAGAGAATGAAGTCATATGGGTCATGTGGTCTTAGAGAGAGGAGGCCACAAGGCACTTAAAAACCTCGGAATATTTATACATAATAGATAAATCAGAATGCGAGTTGAGACAGCAATGAAACAACGCACAAAGCACGATATGCACAAGGCAGAAAATGATCATAATTATGAAGACTTTGAACACATGACTAGGAACGATGGCAGTTGCTGATGCTACATACAACATATATGGCATCTTACTATCACAAGTGGCTCAGCGGCTACGGTGCTAGTGTCTCCATAGTCTCTGTTGCTTTATGACATTCGAACTCAATAATACGATCAAACTATCACAATGTCACAAATAAAATAAAAAGCAACTGCAGCACAATAAAGCAGGAACAAGTGAGTAACAAGTAAGAAAAATTTCAAACACGATGATAACTGGCACGCAATTTTCTTGCTCACGTTTCATACGTCTGGAGCCGTGCTATTGCAGTAAAACCTAGTCCCGGTATTCACACAGTAGAGGAGACACCCAAATGAAAACAACGCATAACACGGCATAAAACACACCAGATATGAGTAATATTATATAAAAAATGACCAACAAAGCAATGTTGCACAGTGAGAACCTCATAAAGTAGAGAAGAAGAAAGGACAAACAGTCATCTAGACGTTAAATATTTCCGTAGTTCTTTGACACGGGCACTTTTGCTTAATGCAAAGCAGTGACATTGAACACATGCATGGTAGAAAGATAGGAAGAAGATGGCTGCACAGTATGAGAGAGCACTGAACAAAGGTTGAGCGGCAGCCTCAGTTCGCAAGCCGAGCCAACGTTTCGACAAGGAAACCTGTCTTCGTGTTTCAGCTGACACCTGAAAATTCGGGCAGAAACTATTTCACAATGACTTTCGATGATAGTGTGACCAGCATCCAAGCGTTATCTAGATGCCGTAGCAACACCCAGATAGAGAAATCCTCAAAGGAGGCAAGTAATGTTGTTCACATTAAATGGAAAACGCGCTGCAGTGGCGCACTGGTTATGGCGCTCGACTGCTGTACCCAAGGATGCGAGATCGTATCCCGGCCGCAGCGGCCGCATTTCGATCGAGGCGAAAAGCAAGGCGCCCGTGTGCTGTGCGATGTCAGTGCACGTTAAAGAACCCCAGGTGCTCGAAAATTCCGGAGGCCTCCACTACGCCGTTTCTCATAGCCTGAGTCGCTTTGGGACGTTAAACCCCATAAACCAACCAACAATCATTAAATGCAAAAACTCTGCAAAGAAAACAGTATTATTCCAGCTCCTCAATGCCACTCAATTCAGAGCTGGACTCTTCAGACGAGCTGCTTGAACTGCCAATGGCGAAAACTACTGGGTCAACTTCATCATCGAAAATTATATCCCTTTCCCAGGCTTCATCCTCAATGCGCTCAGCATGTGCACAAAATTTTTGCCAGTCTTCCTTTGACACATGTGCCAAAGCCTGAGGCAGAAGCTCCTCAACTTCAGCCAATGTGAAAGCTTTGTTTCTTTTTGCTACGAATCCTTTCACCATGCTCCACACCTGCTGAATCGGATTAAACTCGCAATGGTACGGAGGCAGACGCAACACTTCGTGGCCATGTTTTGTGGCAAGTGTGTCGATCGCATACACAGTGTGTCCGCTCGTCGTTCTTTTGCACAAATCGAGCAACTCAGCTCGTACCATGTCTGTTGACCAGGATATACCCTTCCTTGTGAGCCATGCCTGGATTTCAATCTTCCGAGTTGATGTCGTTGGTGGCTTTTCGAGCGCAACACTATGGTAAGGGGCATTATCCATAACAATAATGCTGCTGTTAGGAATGTTTGGCAGCAGTTTGCTTGAAAACTACTCCTCGAAGTACTTGCCGTTCATCTCGGAGTGGTAATCAGCTGAAGCGCCCTTCTTGGCTCTGAAGAAGTCGGCAGCACCGCTCACAAAGCCTGTGAGGCTACTGCCTGCATGAACGAGGATCAGGCGGCCTCCTTTCCCCGATGGCGCTGGCAGACCTGTAGTCAGGCCCCTAAGAAAGGCATCTTGCGATGACTTGACAGTGCTGTCCTTCCACACATGTTGCCTGGTGTGGCCAGCATTGACCCAAGTCTCATCGAGGTATACGATGCACCTGCACGGTGAGGCAGATAAAAATACCGATTGAGTTTTTATGGTGCACCTGCACGGGGCGGGGGGGGGGGGGGGGGGGGGGGGGGGCAGAACAAATATCGCTCGAGTTTTTGTTGTTATCAATGTATTCATCATAGAAATATAAAATATCGCGTATGCAATTATTACAAACTTTTGAATGGCTATTAGAATATTCTTCAATTCGTCATTCGAACTGAATAGTGCCTATTGAAAACACAAATTATATATGTAATGCTTTCGAATAATCGGCACCAAGGTGCACGGACCCGGAGAATAGAACAAAGAGCGAGAAACTAATTCTTCTTTGCAACATCCGCGATTCAGTGTCATCGCTATTTGATTCGTCTTTTATTTTATTTTAAAAACAGTATTAATGATTTCACAAAATGAGTGCATGACGTACACAGCTAGGTGCGATGAAGGTAGGCAAATAATGTAAAAGTCGCTCTCTGAACGATCATTAAAAACGAAGCGCTTACCTCCCTTGGCTCCGGAATGCTTTGATAGCTCTGAGATACCGGCGCCGCCAGGCTACTATGTCGGATCGCTCGATGAGTGCGAGAGTTCGTTTCCTTTTTTCGAACTTGAAGCCCATCTCTTTCAGCAACCTCCACAAGGTGGCTTTGCTCATATCCGGCAAATCGTCATCTCCGTTTACTTCATGCAGGATACTGTCCAAAGTCGGTATTTGTCTTTCGGCATACATACGATGCAACTTGAGCCGGATGGCGTTGACCGTAAAGCTGTCGTACTTCACACTGCGGGAGCTTGATATTGCCATCCTTTTCGGTCTTTTTTGCGGTGATTTTACTCCGCCAGAAAGACCTTCTTTCTTAAACCTCACAACTGTCCGAGGGCTCACTCCGGTCATCTCGCCCACAATTGCGAGAACGTCACGCACAGTCTTCTCGGGGTGGAGCTTCCTTATGCTTGCGTAGACATTAACTATCACCGCCTTGCAGTCTTTAGAAAACTTTGGAGACTTCACCTTGGAAAAGAGGCGAACAGGAGATGTTTTCGAAGTCGAAGCGGGGGAAGAAAACAAGCGAGCAGGTGACAGCGACGCCATTTTCACAAACAGACCTGCCGGCTCAGCTGCGAAAACCTGATACAGCCGGCGCCTGAGAAAACGAAAAATCTGCGTCACTCGGTTCTGGAAAACATAAAAGAAAAATCAATCTATTTGCAAAATAAAACACTTCCATCGGTCTACTATAATATCAACTACTGTTCACTTTGCTTGTCAATTCATTTCTATTTTTATTTTTGACACACTATATTATGATGCGGACGAGGATCGCAAACAGGCACCGTAGCCTTGGCTGCGTAGACAGCTAAATATGAAACGGAGTATAGGAATTCAGCAGAGCAGAGACGCGACGAGACCACGCTAAACGGTGCACACACAAAGGAAGAAATGGTGAAGCGGAGTGGGCTTCTTCCTGCACTCTCGCGTTTTCCTTTTTTTTTTTCTCCGACAGGACACGAAGCTCCTCCCACCGATGGCTCCGCCCACCGGTCCACACAGACTGCCTGAAACGCGCTCAGTGCCTAGCAGACGACGCGGCCACGAAGGACGCGGCCGAAGACGCTAGCAGATGGCGTGCGCTGGCGCATTTTACACGCGCTTTCGAGGAGCCCCTCTTCGCTTGGAGGCCGCGAACGCTTACCAGCCAACACCGCTAGCAAGTGATCATGACGCGCTTTCGTGCTTGACAGGAAACCGCGAGCACCATGACAGCGAGCTACATCAATCGAAGAAGCCCAGCAAAGAGCCAATGAGCGGGGCGTGACGTCACTTCAAAAATCACGTGGGCATCTGGAGAAAAAAAAAAGCACACGAGGGTGTGCGCGAGGAGGATGTGCGATTGAGTGTGCGTACCCCCCCCCCCCCCCCCCCCACAGTCTGCGATGCAAAAAAATTAACGGCGGGAACGGGAAAGTCGCTCTTCAGCACTCAACTTCTGAAGAAAGACAAGACGGAGGGGCCACTCACCCCCGAAAATTCGCAAAAAAAATTCGTAGAAGCGAACACGTGCTCGCAAAGTGCTTCGTTTTTGAGGAAATTTTAATACATTAAGTCCTATGGGGGTTTCACGGGGAATGCATATTACTTCGTTGTGGCGAAAATTTCGTTGAAGCGGCGTTCGTTGTACCGGGATTCAACTGTATGTGGCCGATTTTGAAGAATGAGTGGGCCTAAGTCAGTGTTTGTCACAAGTTTTTCTTTGTACTAAAACTGTTCACTTATCAGATTCAAACTTAATTTTATGAACAGTTTGACCTGAAAATAATTACTATTGAATCCTTTAGTACCAAAAGGTTCTACAATGAGTGCACGTTTTCGTCTGTCTGTCTGCAGGACAGCCGCCTCAGAATGAAGACTCAATGAATTTTTGTGCTCCACAAGTATAAGCCAAATTTTATTGCAAATGGCATGGATTAAGTCATCCTGTGCTATATTGTTCAGCTTATATTCACTCAAATACAAGCTGCTCAGCAAAAGGCTGCCACTCTTTGTTCTGCATTAAATGAATATCTGCATTCAGTGCTTTCTCCTAAAATACACGTTTATTGGGTGAACAACACAGTTGACTTTCTTGTACCCCAAATTCTGTACATAGATGCGCATTGCGTCAATGTTGTTATTCTTTGCTTACTTTGCGAATGCTTCGGCTACTGTTTCTCTTTTTTTTGTATTTACCTGCATTTATGTGCTGTGTTATTGTATCGACCCCCCACTGTAATGCCAAATGGCACTGTGGGTAAAAGATAAATAAGATAAATGAATAAATACCCTGTGGCACTAACTCATTCTATGTTCCTTACACATCTGCAGGATGCTACTGCTGCTGCCAGAGTTTGTCGTTTACACTGTGCCCCCATGAAGCAAGTTGAGTGACGGAGGCTGCTTCCTTCTCAGGTTTGTTTGGTAAGTGCAATTGTGTGCAGTTCAAAATAGTTTTGCATCATTTCATGCTTTTTCATGCCACCACACTGTTTCTAAAGTTCCTTACATGCAGTCTTGGCACTATACTACTTGTTAGCTGGGCCGGGCCTGCCATCATTTTATTCTTTGGGTAATCTCATCTGCATGCTACCGCTTTTGTGCCACTTCATTTTGTGATGTGTGCTCTTTTGAGCTGGTGCCACAGTCTACGATTCATGATTTCTGATGGCTGCTGCAAGCATTGCAACTATGTACCTGAACTTTAAATGCCTTGCAGTAGTGTTGAAATCTGGGTCAGTTAGTACATGTTCAGGAGTAAAACCAGTCAAAAAACGGGACACAGCGAAGAGACGAGGCACACACACGACACGACACGACGAGGCACACACACGTGCCTGCGTGCACCAGTTCATTTGCTTCAAAACGTTGCATATTTTTTCATGTCTTTGGTAGTTTTCTTCCTCATTTTATGTTCTATATGTTACTGTTGAAAGCTTTGTATCTTCTTTTTTTTTCCTTTGAAAGTGGTCACTGGTTCATCAGATGTACCATTATTATCCTCTGTCCCAAGACTTCCTCTTTCAAGTACTCAGCTGAATACTAGCTTTTCTGAGGTGCGTTGCAGGCTTCACGTAATGTTGCCTTGCTAAGCATTAGTATAAGTTCTATTCACTTTTTTTTTTTTACACTCAGGTGTTCTGTTAAGGCCGGATTGTGGGTTGGTTATATGTATCTGCGTATTGTCCTAAGTGAGCGCTCAATGCTAGCTGCTTTTATCACTCTTTATTTTCTCAGATGGGTTTTGGTAAATATTGACCAGCCTTACATAAGCAAGTGAGGATTCTTATGTGTTAAAGATCATCTCAGATATTTGTCATTGCTGCAGACTTTATTACTGAATTGTGATAGTGACTTTTCGCATTTGTGGGAACTACTACAATGGACATTTGTTTTTGTTTACCCAGTAACCAAGGCCTTCCTTCACACTTGCTATGGCATGCTGCTGAAGATTAAGTCATCACAAGCTGCCTGGATGGGTGCCTACTAAACAGAAGTCCACAAATTTTATAGCTGTTGAATTGGAGTTCTTTCTCAAGTCGTTAGTTGATGTTTTTGCATAGAAGTATATGAGCTTTTCACTGAGAATAAAAAGTTTTGAGTCCTTAACAAAGGCTACTTGTTTTTCTACACTTGTACCAGTAATATTTATACACTGAAAATAGGCTGCCTTGTTTGATGCTGTTTGCGTTGACTTTCATTAGAGTTCTGTCATGACTAGACAGTTATAAAATGTAATTCACCCTGCCAAGCTTTTGATCCTACAGCAGCATTGCAAGAGCGCAATTTACTTGCATAAAGCACTTATTCTTACAGCAGAGAATATGGTGTCTCATGAACAGTTGTTGTGAGATATGTTTTGTAATTTGTAAGAACTCGGGTGAAAGGAAAATATGTGCTGTAGTATTGGAAAAATTTTCTGTATTAGACGAGAGTGTGAGAAAATATGCTGCTGTGCTGTCTCTTGCCCCTGTTGCCTGGCATATTCACCGTGTTTCTGCAGCCAAGCCATGTGTCGGCTTTGAGCAGAAATCTCGGTGCCAGACAGCTGGAGCATGAGACAGAAAAACACCTGTTTCTTCCACACTCTTGGTAAGCAAAATTTCGTCATGCGACTCTTTACATGAATACTAGTATCATATCGCCGAAACTACAAAAGGGCTAAAACACTTCTACACAGCTAAAAAGTACATCGCATAGATGTTTACAAGATGTTTTAGGATTATATCAGCACAGCTATAAAAGGGCACAAAAACTTCTTGATAGTTAAAAATGGTCTTGCTTAGAAGTCAACAAGATGTCACAGTAAACCTCTTCTAGTCGACAGATAGCGTTGCATTAGCCTAGGCTACAGGAGGTCTTCAAGACATCGGATGGCTTTATAAAAGCTTGGTTATGCTTCTTGTAGATGTCAAAACGTCTTGGTGTAGATGACTTATAGATTTCTACAAGCACTTTCTGTGTTTCGTGTGAGGGGAGCCGTTAGTAGTCCGCAACAGGGTCAGCGAGTTCGGCGAGCTTGTCCGATGAGACATCACCTGCAGCTGCGAGGATGAGGACCATGTGTTGGGGAAGACGCTGGAGCACACAGACGGGTGTCATGGTGAGCGGAGGAGTCTCCAAGGAGCGGGCGCATGCGACGAAGGAGCTGCGAAGGACGGTTGTCTCAAAGCTCTGTAGCGCTGAGGAGCTGCTGGAGTTTGGTGCGCTTGGACGCGGACTTGCGGTCGATGAGAGCCATCTTCAACGTGTCGAAGCGTGAGGCCGGGTCCGGGGAGCTGATGACGGGGAGCTGATGACTAACTCTTCAGCGATTTCAGGAGGCAGGTAGGACACGAGGTGGAGGAATCCGCCTCTTTCACGACGCGACTGCGCATGCACCCATCCCCTGGCGGCAGTGTCGCGAAACATATTGGAAGGGTCGCTCGCTCCACTCGAGACCGGTCGTGGAAGTGTAAACAAACCGGCTTCCTACGCGGGGTGCGTTGCTGCAGCCGTCGGGCGTTCAGCGCGACGCATTTGGCGATACCTATGAAATGTGTTGCATACGGCAGCAATGCCCAATATGTAAAGGGAAGTAAACTCGGATTTTTTCGCTTTCCGAGCGCTTCCCGGGACAGCCTTCGACGCGAAGCGTGGATAAAAGCAGTTCGCCGGCTCGACGATCGTGCCGCCCTTGGGCATGCACCGTCAAGACTGTGCGGGAATCACTTTGTGACAGGTACGGATGAGGTACTGTGGTTAAATGCGTATGCAGTCTATCACGAAGTGTTTTATTCATGGGCAGGAAGGCCTCGAATGTCACCGCGGCACCCAGACATCGTTCCGACGCTTTTTGCTTTCTCAAGCAAGAAGGCCAAACGGGCAAGTGCTGTGAGCCGCTTTCAACGCGCGATGGAGCGGGCAACGAAAAAGAAGCTACGAGAGCATTCACGCATGGTGCTAAAATTTTGTCATAATCTCCTATGGAAATTTCCTTGTTTATGCCACTACACCCTGGCCAATCCCCCTGTGTGGGTATGTGCCATGTATTAAGAGGCAGAAGAAGGTGCGTTATGCGTGTGTTCGAATCATATCCATGATGAAGAGCTCTGCGTGGTATCGCCGGAATGGATTAATGTGCGCCTCTCGCGCTCGTCTTTATGGACGCGCATGCTTGTTTAACCTATGCAGCGGTGTGTTGTGGGAAAATACAGTGAAATGCTAGCAGAGTTGCTTTGTTGCGAGTACGCTTGTGCTTTTATAACTCGTGTAGCTAATCTGCAGCGCTTGAGCACAACGATTGCTTGTGAAAACTGTTGTCCCCAGTCGTTTTCTGTACTACGGCGTGCACGATGTAGTATCCACCTTTCATGGATGGCAGGCATATACAGCGGAAAACGCCAACCTCACTGATCGCGGATATTTCATTGAACATTATGTTCCGAATGTAGCCTTCATCTCTGAAGCGGCGGCCCTTGGTAGCTGGTGTTCTCATCGCATGCCGGATGATCGGAGATACTGAAGAATTTGCTCTTCGGTGGGCACTGCAGCCTGCCTCGGACTTCGCACCCAGCCATCAGTCAACCCTAGAAATCCTCCAGGTACCAGGTGCTGCCCAGGACACGCCATCGTTGACAGATTCCAACAAAACGTGCTCCGCAGCGGCACTCAGTCCGGCCGGGTTGGGCGCGCAGTACCCTACCAGTGAGCTTCCAGCGTTGTACGCGAGGTGGCAGCACAGGAAAATGAAAAAGGCGGATTGGTCCCTTGGCTGGTAATACCTCACAGCTGGAAATGCGCCTCAGCGTGCACGAGCCAGGCGCGGGGGCTATTGGGCCAAAATGGCGGCAGGCGGACTGGCTGGAACGCGGCCACCGAAGCGCCCAGAGGCTGAGCGTTCTGGTGCATGTCGCCGTGGTAGGAAGGGCGGAAGAGCTAGCGGAATCCATGGAGGAGAATGAGGTTGCGTGTTCGAAGCCGGGTCGCCAAATCTGTCGGAGCTAAGGCGGGGAAGAACCAGCTCCGACAGCGTTGAGGTTCGAACTGTTTGTTGTTACCCTCACACAATGGCACATGTCCGCATAGGGGGCGGATTGGCCAGGAAGAAATGGGCTTTGGCAGGGCATGGAATGCGAAGGCAAGACAACCGCTGGTCTTTAAGGGTAACGGAGTGGATTCCAAGAGAAAGTAAGCGTAGCAGGGTGCGGCAGAAGGTTGGGTGGGCGGATGAGATTAAGAAGTTTTCAGGCAAAGGGTAGATGCAGCTGGCAAAGGACAGGGTTAATTGGAGAGACATGGGAGAGGCCTTTGCCCGGAAGTGGTGTAGTAAGGCTGGTGATGATGATGATGATATCCATGAATTGGAGGGCAGAGATTTTTTTAGATATTTCCTAGGTGAAAATAAAATGAATGCTGAGAAAGAAAGAAGTAAACAAAAAGGAACAGTGAAATGAAACGGTAAATGCCTAACGCACGCAGGAAATCGACACTGAACTGTTCATTTGCGCTGCTGCGGCCTAGCCCAACTTCCTCTTGTCCGGCGCTGCGTGCCATGGCCCGCGAGCCGAGTGAGGGGCGCAAAAAACCTATGTTTGTTCCCTGAACCACTCCGCCCTCTTGCTGAAATAAACTGCAAGCTTCCATAGCGTGTGAGTGCTTCCTGCATCCCTTAGAATTGTGGACATCGTGTTCTGTCATTTGATCTGTGTTCTGCCTTAAGCTACAATAACACCCTCGTATAACTTAAAAACCTCTCAGCATTGGTTGCTGCGATTTATGTTTACAGCTAAACGCCCACCCAGTACACATGTGGCTAGAAAGCACTAGAACTCGCCGTACTGGCCTAGAACCACTCAGCAGACTGCTCTCCAACCAGGCCCTTGCTCTGTACGCTTTCTGACCAGCTTGTCCACATTCTTCGCAAGTGGAGGCCACATGCACATTCCTCGATGAAGCCAAGGCGCTTCTCGTAAGAGCAATGTCATCCTCCTCATCAGGGAGTTTAACAGCATAGTCTCCCTTGAAAACCAACGCCAGATATAATAAAGTTTTCATTAACTGACATGCTCGTAAATTCTTGGAGAGCCGCCTCGCATGAAGAGCAGTCGGTAAATGCGAGGTGGTTGCTTAAATATTGTTGCGGGAAAGAATATGTTTACAGTTATTTACAAAAACGAATGAACAGTTACGGGCGGCACTCAGAACATAGCCAGAGATGAGTTCTCGTCTTCTTCCTCGTCCACTCGTTCACTCACTCCATGTCGTCGTCTACACGCTGCAGGACCCCCGGCTGATGAAACGCCGTCTCGGCGTTAGAGTGGTGGGGTAGGAGCGTCGTGATAAGGTTTGAGGCGGCATACATGGACGACGTCGGTAGAGGGGCCAGAGGACGATGGCGAGGACGCAAGGGGAGCAATTTCATAGTTCACGTCGGTGACTCGGCGCACCACACGGTGAGGGCCACGGTAGTGAGAAAGGAGCTTCTCGGAGAGACCGACGCTGCGCGACGGCGTCCAGAGAAGGACGAGTGATCCGGGGTGATATTCGACGACCCGGTGCCGGCGGTCGTAGGCGGACTTCTGGGAAGCTTGAGAGGCACGGAGCCGACTACGGGCTATTTGGCGAGCCAGCGTGGCCTGGTAGGTAGGCAGGTAGGCACCCCCTATTGCCTTTGGACACACTCATGCCGCCTTCTTCAGTCCCCACCACTGCTTACGCTCAGGACGCCATCGCCTGAGCCTAAGCAGTGGTGGGGACTGAAGAAGGCGGCATGAGTGTGTCCAAAGGCAATAGGGGGTGCCTACCAAACAAAAGGTAGAAAGGGGAATAGCCTGTTGTGTCATGCCGTGAAGAATTATATGCAAATGTCACATAAGGCAAGGCTGCGTCCCAATCGTGGTGGTCCGGTGAGACGTACATTGCTAACATATCGGTGAGCGTGCGGTTGAACCGTTCCGTAAGCCCGTTGGTTTGTGGATGGTAAGCTGTCGCGAGCTGGTGCTGCGTGGCACACGAACGAAGAATGTCATCAATCACTCTGGACAGAAAATAACGACCGCGGTCGGTGAGCAGTTGACGAGGGGCGCCATGGTGAAGAATTACGTCTTGGAGAAGAAAATCGGCGACATCGGTAGCGCAGCTGGTGGGCAAAGCACGCGTGATGGCGTACCGAGTCGTATAATCAGTTGCGACAGCGATCCACTTGTTACCGGAGAGAGACGTGGGAAAAGGGCCAAGAAGGTCGAGGCCAACACGGTGAAAAGGTTCCGGAGGTACGTCGATCGGTTGTAGAAGACCGGCAGGCAAAGTGGAGGGCCTTTTCCGACGTTGACACAGGTCGCAAGCGGCAACGTAACGCTTGACGGAACGATACAGACGAGGCCAAAAGAAGCGGTGCCGCACTCGAGCGTACGTGCGGGACACGCCAAGGTTGCCGGCTGTCGGCAGATCGTGCAATTCCTCAAGTACAGAAGAACGTAGATGTTGGGGTATGACGAGGAGCAGCGGAGGACCGTCGGAGCGTAGGTTGTGGCGATACAAAATGCCATTCTGGAGCACATAAAGTTGCAGAGACGGAGATCGGTTTGCAGAGCGGAGGCCATCAAAGATAGGTTGTAAAAATGAGTCGTTGCGCTGTTCGTTGGCGATATCGGTGAGAGCAGTGATAGCTAAGAGGCAGGGTAGGGTCTCAGCGTCTTCGAGGTCAGGTGGCTCCACAGGGTATCGGGATAAACAGTCAGCATCCTGGTGGTGACGACCGGACTTGTACACGACAGAGTATGAATACTCTTGAAGGCGCAAAGCCCAGCGACCAAGGCGACCGGTGGGATCTTTTAGTGAAGACAGCCAACAGAGAGCGTGGTGATCAGTGACGACAGTGAATGAGCGGCCGACCAGGTACGGGCGGAATTTAGCGACAGCCCAGACAAGGGCGAGACACTCACGCTCAGTAATGGAGTAATTTTGCTCTGTGGCGGAAAGTAGGCGGCTGGCATAAGCGATGACGCGATCTTGGCCCTGTTGACGTTGGGCTAGCACGGCACCGATCCCATATCCGGAGGCGTCGGTGCGAATCTCTGTGGGAGACGACGGGTCAAAATGGGCTAAGATGGGCGGAGAGGTTAGCAAATGAACGAGGGAGGAAAATGAGTTTTCTTGAGCAGGGCCCCAGATAAAGGGGGTGTCGTTCTTAAGAAGGTCGGTGAGGGGGCGAGAGATGCCGGCGAAATCTTTGATAAAACGTCGAAAATATGAGCGCAAGCCGACAAAGCTGCGCACATCTTTCGACGACCTAGGAAGAGGAAACTCCTTCACGGCTTGAATTTTGACTGGATCTGGGCGTACACCAGAAGCATCAACCAGGTGTCCGAGAATAAGTGAGTTGGCGGCGACCGAATTTGCATTTCGATGAGTTCAGCTGGAGTCCGGCGTTACGAAACACTGTCAAAATACTGGAGAGGCGTTCGAGGTGCTTGGCAAAAGTAGGCGAGAAAACCACAACATCGTCTAGGTAGCAGAGGCAGGTAGACCACTTAAAGCCGCGAAGAAGGGAGTCCATCATTCGTTCAAAGGTAGCCGGCGCGTTACAGAGTCCGAATGGCATGACTTTAAATTGGTATAAGCCATGAGGCGTCACGAAGGCGGTCTTTTCACGGTCCTTTTCATCTACGGCAATTTGCCAGTACCCCGATCGAAGATCAACTGAAGAGAAATATTTGGCGCCGTGGAGGCAATCTAATGCATCATCGATCCTCGGGAGAGGATATACGTCTTTTTTTGTGATGCGGTTTAGGTGCCGGTAATCAACGCAGAAGCGCCAGCTGCCGTTCTTCTTTTTTACCAGGACAACTGGAGAAGCCCAAGGGCTTGACGAGGGCTCGATGATGTCTTTTGCGAGCATCTTATCGACCTCTTGATTTATGACGGTGCGTTCAGCGCTGGACACGCGGTACGGACGTCTGTGGAGAGGAGCGGCATCACCGGTGTTTATCCGATGCGTCACCACAGAGGTACGAGTCAAAACACGGGCATCAAAGTCGAAGATGTCGCGAAAAGATGATAAGAGGCACCTAAGATCGTGAGCTTGCATCGCTGGTAGGTCAGAACAGATCATGTCGGCGTAATGATCCGTTGGTTTCTCTGGTGATGTTGCCGCAGGCAACAGGCATTGATGAGTGGAACGTAAGCAGCTGTCCACCACTGATACGACACATTCGGCAGCAGGGCACAGCGTGGCGAGTGAGATGCCTTGCAGGAGCGGTTGGATAGACGAGCCAAAGTTCAGAACCGGAAGGTACGCACGGTTTGCCGACATTGTAAAGACAGTGTGCGCAAGCGCAATACTTCGCGTGAGGGCAACGTCAAGGTCCGGAGTGACCACGTAGGGGCAGGGGGAACAGATGAGAAAGAAATGTAAGTTGCGGCTTGAGGCGGTAGACGGACAAAGTCGACAGCACAAAGACGAGGCACAACTGGGGACGGCGACTCAGCAGAAAGAGGAAGGTCAAGCTGGATAACACTGGTGGCGCAGTTGATGAGGGCTGAATGCTCAGACAGGAAGTCGAGGCCAAGAATGACGTCATGAGGGCACTGGTCCAGAACAGAGAATAGAACGGATGTTTGGCGGCCGGATATGGTCACACGGGCTGTGCATAGTGCAACCACAGGAGGCGTTCCGCCGTCGGCAACGCGGAGAACGGCTGTGGGTGCAGGGGTCAGTACCTTTCTGAGGCGGCGTCGTAGGGTGGAACTCATGACGGACATGTGCTCGCCCGTGTCGATCAGGGCTCTCACAGAGACTCCATCGACATGAATAGCGAGCAAATTGTGGTGTGCGCGAAGGGCTAAGCGAGGATTTTGGGACTGGGGCTGTACTGCAGCATCACCTCCAGACACTGCAGCGTCTAGTTTTCCGCTTGCGAGCGTCCGTAGGGGCCACGAGAGGAGCGCTGGCGTAGGGGCGAACGAGACTGCCGACGCAGGGGGGACGGGGAGCGGCTGTAGCGGGAAATCTGGCCGTCAACGGTAGCACTCTGCTGGGCTGGAGGGGGCGTGAAGTGGCGGGGCTGGTCATCGTTGCGTTGAGAGCTTAGATGACTTTATGTGCTACGACGATACCAATAATTGCGACAGTGACGGGAGATGTGGCCAATGCGGTGGCAGAGGAAACAAATGGGTCTGTCGTCGGGTGTCCGCCAGTCGTTAGGGTTACGGCGACGTGGAGCGAAGTAGGAAGGTCGTTCAGGAGCAATCGCAGTGATGTCGGGTGGTGATGAAGGACGCACAGGGCTGACGGGCTGGAGACCAAGGTTTGCAAGCTCTTGACGGACGACGGCTTGTACCATCGAGATGGTGGGCAAGTGGTTGTCGCCATCACGTAGAGGCAGGGAGGCAGGGGACATAGCCTCGAGTTCGCGTCGAATGGTGCGGGTCACATTTTCTGGAGGCGCAGGAGTTTGCCGGTGCAGCAGGTCTTCACATGAGGATGTCGCAGCCGTGTTGGGGAGGCGTGTGTACGGCTGACTAATACGTCTGCTTTTAGCTTCCTCGAAGCGGCGACATTCCTTAATAATGCCGTCGACTGTAGTGCAGTTCTTGCAGACGAGCAGGTTGAAGGCGTCGTCGGCGATCCCCTTCAACACGTGACCCACTTTGTCAGATTCGGGCATGTTATTGTCAACTTTGTGGTAGAGGGCCAACACGTCCTGAATGTAGGAAACATAGGATTCCGTGGACGTTTGAGCTCTGGACGCAAGCTCCCTCTTAGCGGCGAGTGTTCGGCCGAGCGGCCGTCCAAACAGCTCGCGCAGTTTCTGCTTGCAGACGTCCCAGCTGGTCAAATCATCTTCGTGAGTCTCGTACCAGACGCGGGCGGTGTCTTTTAGATAGAAGATGACATTCGCGAGCATAAGAGTCGGATCCCAGCGGCTGTACATACTCACGCGTTCATACATGTTGATCCAGTCGTCCACGTCAACGTTGTCGGTGCCAGAAAATGTCCCAGGGTCACGAGGGGAAGAAAGAACGAGCGATGGCATTGCCGATTGTGATGTTTGCTGGGAGGCGTCTTGGGTCATGGTGAGCGAAGTCAGCTGGCGGCCGCTGCGGAGCTCCGTCTTCGGTAGGTGTAGAGGAAAGCCGCACCTCCACCAAATATGTTGCGGGAAAAAATATATTTACAGTTATTTACAAAAACGAATGGACAGCTACGGGCGGCACTCAGAACACAGCCAGAGATGAGTTCTCGTCTTCTTCCTCGTCCACTAGTTCACTTACTCCATGTCGTCGTCGTCGTCTACCCGCTGCAATATGTTGCTTGTGATTGCTTGCAATGTGCACTTTTCGGAACTATGTAGTAATAGTTTTTGCGCATCAAAGCCACATTGATGAACAATGCATGCCCCATAGAAGTTTCTAGAATACTTTCGAACCCATGAAAGGTTTCAATATTAATTAAAAGACTAGCGCATAAAACTGGGACGCAGACAGAGAAAAAGACAGGACGAGCGCTAACTTCTCTGTCTGCGTCCCAGTTTTATGCGCTAGTCTTTTAATTAATGATGACATACCAACTAGCCCAGCTTTCCGCATTGATAGGTTTCAACACACATTGAAATCTGTACATGACTGCCCACAACAATTAGGCTAATAGAGTAAGGGTCACACAACCCTGAGCTCAGTAGCATAACATCACAGCCACAGTAGAATGCTAAAACATATACGCCGCCAAATGCATTGCCCCCGTAAAGACATCATCGCTCTTGACTGCAATGTGCTTCATTCACCTTTTCATTCTTACTGGTCAAAATTTTGTTTTTTAATTAAATGCACCTTGCACATGCTAGCCTGGCTATTTCTTCCGAACTGTTACTATTTACTTCGTCAGTGCCATTTTGCACACATAATTGGTCTATTCACATCCAGGCCAAGCGTAACTAGCAGCCAGACAATGGATTTAAGAACTCCATCCAGGTTCCTGCTTACTGAAAATGCAAAAGCGGTAGAACTGCAAAATGAGTACCCAAAACGAACGTCACACATTTATGCGACACCTGGGAAAGTGGCCATGCATGGAGAGGCAGTAGGTGTGAAACTAACACAACCCCCAAAATGACAAGCCCTGTACCACAGAAAATTTCTGCCCAACATGGAAGACTTCTTCAGAGGAACACTTTGATACAATATTAACATCAATGATAGTTCCATCAGCAAGAGCACGCGTGTTGTTCTGACCTATCACATTCAATTTAAAATGAGGCATTACAATTCTGGAATACTGCTGCCCATTACTGCCAGGTGGAAGGTGACCATCGTGATGTGGGTATCAACAAAACTTGTTTTTGTTCACTTTGTTTTGATACCACATGGTGTCGCCCTTTCCCCAGCTATTCTGTGGTATAGCTGTTCGAGTGCCTTGCCAGGTTTGCAATGAAGCCTTTTCAGCCGCTGCGTAAAATTTTCAAAGGGGAAGGCACTCCACGCATCCAAATTCCCCAGATCCTATCTTCTGCTAGATGGATATGTAACCGTGAACATTGTGTGACGCAGCATCAGCACCGTACAGCTGCTTGAACATGCGAACAAAGTGCCTGAGCAGCTTCTCAGCATAATCCAAGCCCAGCTTTCAGGGACGTGGCCGTTTAGTTCGGCAAACTGCCACCACGGGCCGCTTCACCCTGAACTCGGCTGAACACTTGATACTTTTCTGTAAAGGGCTTCACCCTAAGTGGAAGGCAGCGGGGCTGACTTACCCAAGGCATTGGGGTTTAGGGATAGTGAAGGGAAAGTGGATTTTAAGAGGTTAGAAGTAACCAAGCGAAGGTTATCAGATTGGTGGCTAAAAGCAAGACAGGAGTAAAATTTCACAAGACATGGCTAGGTGGCTTGAGCCACCGCCCGATGTAAAGGGTTCAGCCGTATCCATCCATCCTTCTTTCTCTTTTCTTTTCCCCTTTCCTGCCTCGCATAGCCGCACGCAGGCAGACGGGAGGGCGCACAGCTGCGGGGTTGGGTTGAGCGGTTAACCATTGTTCGGATTCCACACTGTAGAAGGAGGAAGGAGCAAGTAGGGCTTTGTGGGCGAAAAAAAACTATCAATGCGGCGTGAAGGCTTCGCTGCGCCTGAGGAACGCATGTTCAGTAGCAGGATATTGAGAAAGGCGCCCAGTTAGAAGAGAAAGAGGGGACGGAAAAGGCAAGATGGCTGAAGGGCTTGTTGAGGCCGTTCGATAGGGACGCTGTGTGGAGTGAAAACGCGTGGTTCTTTTTGACGAGTTGTAAGGTAGAGAAGAGATACATCCCAGCAGAAGCAGGACGCAGTGATACAGTGTGTCATGTCTCACCGGCGCCGTATCTTTTCGCTGCATTACAACTAGCCCAAAGTACCACCTTAGTGAACTGTATTTAGGCTCGTAATTTATCTGGACGTAATTTAGCTGACGTAATTTATCTGGACTTTTCTAAAGCATTTGACTGCGTACCCCATCGCCGCCTCATGGCCAAACTTTCGAGCCTTCATCTTGACCCGCTGGTTTTATCGTGGATCCACTGTTTCCTCTCTAACCGTTCGCAACGCACTGTAATAGACAACCACCATTCTTCAGCTACAAATGTCATTTCGGGTGTTCCTCAGGGCTCTGTGCTCGGCCCTCTTCTTTTTTTGGTATTTATTAACGACCTTCCTTGCAACATATCATCGTCAATTCGCCTATTCGCAGACGACTGCATTCTGTATCGACGCATATCATCTAACAACGATCAAGTCCTCCTCCAAAAAGACCTCAACGAAATAACCAACTGGTGCACCCGGTGGCTGATGACGTTAAACGTTTCAAAATGCAAGTACATGACAGTATCACGTAAACGCAATAGCTTAAATTACCAGTATTCTTTAAGGTCAATCCCCCTAACACAAGTCGAGTCCTACCGGTACCTAGGAATAACAATCACTAGCAAACTTTCATGGTCCGAGCATATCTTAAACATAGTAGCTGAAAGTTCAAAATCGCTCAACAGACTGAGAAGGTACCTAGCCGTGTCCCCTCCATTCATCCGCAAACTCGCTTATGAAACATTCATTCGTACTAAACTAGAATATGCCTCACCCATTTGGAACCCGCACCAGTCATACCTAATTGAAGCATTAGAATCAGTACAAAGTCGTTCAGCCCGATTTATTACTTCATGTTACGATCGCAGAACCAGTGTTTCTGGCATAAAATCATCGCTTGACATACCGCCACTGTCTTTTCGCCGTAAAATTTCCCAACTCTGCCTTTTCCACAAGTTATACTACAGTTTTCCTCAATTGCACTGCACACTTCTACTCCCTCCCAATAGAACATCTCGTCGTCTTTTTAACAGCCTGAGCCTACAGCGCTTACATGGTTCCACCAATGCCTTTCAAAAATCCTTCCTGCCATCCGCCATTGAACTGTGGAATGAGCTGCCTGATGCCGTTGTAACTGAGCGCGATGCAAATAAATTCAAAACCCTGCTTTTAACTCATCCTTTTCGTTAGCGCACTTACAGTGTAATGCCCGACAATTTTCAGTACCACCTCTGCACATGTTACATTTTTGAACCCTTGTCTGCTAATCAGTTTTCCCGTTTTCTTCCTGTATATATAGCGTGATTGCCACAGTGTACCTGTGATTGTTCCCTTTTTCATTTTTCAATGCTCTTTTAACAATTGTTTTGCCTTCTTCACTGTTATATTTCAAATGTTCCTATTGTTTGTGATTTCGTATTTTTGCTCCCCCCTTATGTAATGCCCCACCTAGGGGTCCTTAAGGGAAAATAAATGATGATGATGATGATGATTAGAAGCCAAATTAATATGTATAAAAATAAAAAAAATCAAGGACGCCGAATGCAGGGATGTCAGATGCTTGTAGAATAATTTTTTTGTGTGAACGCAATGGAAGCGTCCAAAAGGCCAATCTCAGCAATCATTTGGGGAGTTATTTGCAAGATGCCGTCTTGGTCGTGTAATTGCTGTCGCCTATCTTTGTGGCGGATCAGTGAACCAGCTCTTTTATCGGCGTAATGCCATGTACAGTTTTCAGAAACACGTCGAACTCCTCATCAGCACGACTATAGTTCAGCGCTATATTTCGCGAAAAGTAAAGGTTATAAATTTTCTTTCTTTTTTTTCCGGGGACGGTTACTGACTGCAATGCTCTCCCTGAGAGAGTGATATCCGCTTTTGACTTTCTGAAGGACTTTGATGATGTATTTTAGTTACTGTATAGAGATATTCTGCAGCTTTATTTGTCGTGCATGCTTTTATTACTGACTTATTGGCCTTGTATGTTATATCCTTGTGCACTTCCTGCTTGCACCCAAGCAAGAGGTCTGCAGTATTGGGTAAATAAGTAAATAAAAAAATAAATACAGGACTTCGTGTCCAGAACTTAGCGTATCTAACATCAACTGGTGAAACCACGAGTAGCGGCACACTCCAGGTTTTTTTTTTTGTGACCGTAGTGAGACACTCCTGTGCAATCTGAGGAGACTGAACGTTCTCTTGGACACCGTCTCTCTCATCGTGTACACTCAGCGTTCGTGAACTGAGCGGCCAACAATGGCTTTGCGGGACAGTGGTAGAAACACATTGTTTAAATTAATGGGCTCAGATGGAGCAATTGCCGACAGACCACAGTAAGGGTAATCCCGCATGTACATTGAAACCACCACCACTGCCCTCCCAACAAGCTGCACAGAGCATGGGTAGGATTGTTTCTTGGTTCTGTTACGCAGTTATCAAACAAATCCATGTACCATTGTTTGCGCTTGTTTGTTAAATTATCCTAGCCCGAAGAGTCGCCGCGGTGGCTAAGTGGTTATGGCGCTCGGCTGCTGGCCCGAAAGACGCGGGTTCGATCCCGGCCGCGGCGGTCGAATTTCGATGGAGGCGAAATTCTTGAGGCCCGTGTACTGTGCGACGTCAGTGCACGTTCAAGAACCCCAGGTGGTCGAAATTTCCGGAGTCCTTCACTACTGCGTCCCTCATAGCCTGAGTCGCTTTGGAACGTTAAAACCCAATAAACCAAACCAGACTAGCCCGAAGCAAAAGAAAACAACTAACCGTCCTCACCATGTTTTGTGTACTACAGCTCTTGTACATCGTAATCGGGCCGGACAGTTATTCAAAACACTGACTTCAGTGTTGCGACAATATTAGAAGCGCTGCAACGCCATGCGTCGGGTTCCGACTTTATATCCCTCTATGGTTGCCTGTCTCGGTCTCCCACTGCATGCAGTTTGTACATTTGCAGCATAGTTTCAGAAGGGAATCTGTGGATAAAATTTGGACATGCAGCAACGTAACCTCCCGAAAATGGACACAACGTTGCTATACAGAATACGCGGAGTGTAATACGCTTCTTACCTGTGCAAATGTAACATTTGCATCGCAGTCTCAGGCTGCAGCAATTATTACGTTAGAACCAGAAAAAAAAAATCAGGGGGCACTTTGTTCAACTAAAGTGCGGTGAGGCGGAAGCCTTTAGCGCGGTGTTGCTGCTTGTGTCACTGATGAGGGGTTAAGATGTTAATTAAGTACACAATTGCTTGTGAATCTTAAAGGCTGGAGACACTGCAGGGCATTTGGGAGGCATCCATTCGATTCGACGCCCTTCTGCAAACACTCTCCAGCGTCCTAGACAAGCAGAACTACATATGCGTTGGCATGAAGTAGCGTAGTCGTTAGCACGCTTGGTTGCGGAACGGTAGGATGGTAGAACTACTCTCTGAGTATTTGCATGCTTGCATTCATACTATTATGCTCCTGCAAAAGTGATGAAACCGTTTGCTGTATTAGTTGCCGGCGGCGACACCATAACAATAAAGTAAAGACTTCGAACGGTGATTCCTTGTCAATGCACTGCTATCAGTGAGTGTTTGCGACCCGATTTTAGGATAGTGTCTCGCTTGTGAGAAGAATTCGTTCTTAACTCACTCTTGAAATCTTTTAACAAAAAAAAAATAACTAATCAGATAGCCTCACTAGAGGGAATACATGGGTAACCATTTACCCTTCATCTCGTTATGAGAAGCTGAATTCGCGTTCTTGCTTGTATCATACGCACTTCAAAATTTTTTGCGTGTATATTGAATTTTTTCTTTGTTTTGTGCCTTGTTATGGACGCTGCCAAGCTGCAGACGTGACGGACGTTCATTAATATCGTGTTGGCTGCAGCAAATAGCGCGTGCTTTTTTTCCCTAATGTATACAGATTTTTCTTTTAAAAGCCGTAAAAGATGCATCGTCGTGGTCCGTGCAGGTGGATTGTGCGCCAAGGCGGACATTATGTCCGTGATAAAGTTCATTTAAAAGACTATTAATGAACTATAAATTGAAGGCTGTAAACATCGAAAGTTAACCAAGTCTTCAAAATTCTTTAACAGATACAAAGTCTTTAAAAGGACCCAATTCCCAAAGTCACTCGCGAAATGCGCCGGTAGTAGCACATCTCCACTTTATGCCATGGGGATGAGTTTATCGCCGCAATAACTAAAGAGCGATACTTAATCGTCGGGCCGACCAGCTGTCTTCTTCTGTGCGTCGCGACAGATTTGGGGAGGCAAAGCCGCTTGGATAGTGAGAATTACTCGCCCACATTCGACAGTACTAGTATAGGACTGACGCGCCTGACAGAGGCGCACCAAAATAAAAATAAAGAGGAAAACAGGGAGCACGGCAATAAAGTAGAAAAAAAATGGCGAATAATAAATGGCGTCGGCAACCAGCTGAAGGAACAGGGGCTGGGAATGAGGGGGACACATAGGTATTTGGCTTTTCCCGTAGCCGCCTTTGTCGCTTCGACTCAGGCGGCTGGAATGCGCGTTTTGACATGGATGGGTAGCAGGTGCTCGTCACGTGCAAAGCCAGTTTAGAAGAAAAACTTGACGATTCTGCTCATCGGGCCTTTCCCCTTTGACGTCACGCTGTTTACCCCAGGGATAGGTCTCTCCCCGCTCTAAAAAAAGTGACAATGCTTTGGTTTACACAACCGGTTTCGTCGGAAGGTAAAGCAAAATTCCAAAAAAAAAAGGAATTCTTTCGCGATGTTTAGTTTCTGAGAGGCGTCTTGGGACAAAAGGGAAAGCACGTGAGCCTTGCACGTGATCCCGAATCCTTGACGCTGTTTTTATGCTAGGTTGTTCGCTGGCGTACTATAAACACAGTACCATCGAGATGCTGAACACCATTCGTCCACACCCAGCAACTGCAGCCTCACCTTTCTGCCAGAAGCAACTGATGTACTACTCCGTCGAGAGAGTCATCGCGAAAACGGTAAGTTTTTAACTTTTTTGTTTGAATATTGTAACATTAAAACCTTTTTTTATATTTGTTACGCACTGCTGGGTACATTTAGTCATTACCTGTGGTTTGATTTTGGTATGTGCAGCCATACACTTCATCAGAAAAATAAAGTGCATTTATTCCATCTGCAGCACTAAGTTTGAAACCTAAGTAATGGTCTTTCAGAGATTGTTAAAAAGGTACCCTGGAAAACTCGCTCCATTTAAAATAACGGCAACTCAAGAACAAAAAATAATTACGCATTGTATTAGATTATCTGCTTTAAGTGTGGATTCATCTATCACCGAACACACAGACTTTTTAAGGACAGTATGCATATGGTAGGTAATAAAACAACATTGAGGGTCACTTATATTTACTCCGCTCCCGCATCATTTAGTCTAATAGTTGTGACTGTTTTCACCCGGTTTAGGAACGAGGTGCAAACTGCATTCCCATATTCAAATGCACTTGCTCCACTTTGCACCGGACTAGTCCCGAGCAAGACAACATCGTATCATTCACAAAAATGTACAAGTTCATGTACATATCGTTTTCTGTAATGTTGTTATAAGAATGTTTGTTGCGCTTCTGTTATGGGTCACAACATTTTCGCGTAGTATTGCGTGCCGGCAAATAGTTGTTCAATTTAGTATTTGATCTTTGTAAGTCTCACCGACCTTAGTATACCGAATTTAGTATTCTACCCCTGCTACACGGGCGCTTCGAGCGCCTTCCAACCTAATGTCATTCGACTCGACTGCCGAACTTACGCTGCTACATGAAGTTTCTCAACGGCATTCGGTTCGGATGACATTCGAGTCGACGGAGCTCGGCGGAGAGAGAGAGAGATGGATGTTCTTGGGGAAAGGAATAAGAAATTGGGGGGAGCACGACGCGTGCGGTAATTTCTCTCTTTCAGGTGAGGAAATGGTCGTTGCGCCGCGCAGGGGGAGGGTAGGAGGAACAGGATAGTGGGAGAAAGTAGGGCTCGCAGATGCGCAGTCGCGATTCCCGTCTTCGCGTATTCGGGCCGGGAGGGGGAGGCCGCGCCAAGAGCAGAGCGCCGATGCGCACTCGACTGGGAGACAGAGCCGACTGAGAGAGCGAGGGGCGTGGTTTGGAAGCGCGCGGACCGCAGGGAGGCGCAGGTCTCTCGGCCAATAGGGAGGTGGCTGGATGTGCGCGTGAATCCCGGCAAGCGGCGTGTTTACCGAGCATGGAATGCGGGGCAGCAGGCCTGAGTCGATAATCTTGGTACACAGTTACCGTTACCCATCACCATCTGACGTAACTGTGCGGCACTTCAAAAGGTGCGGCTTGTAGGGGATATCCGCCAGGAAGGGGGAGGTTAAAACCGCTCCAGTAGTTGGGCATCTCGTACATATTGGAGCAGAGCCCCGAAGGCGCGTCGCGTTTTCTCGCGCGGGCCGGCTGGGGAAAGCAGCCGTTGTGCGCTCTCGCAGGGTAGGGCCAGGCGTCTGTAGCTTGCCTCCAGCACTTCTCTGTGCTTCTTGAGGGCAGGACACTTTGAGAGGAGGTGATCGAGCGTTTCCACTTCTCCACAGTCTTTGCACATGGGGCTGGCTGCGCCTCGTAGACGATGCATGCGCTCGGCTGTCCAGACGCAGCCTATGCGCATCCTAAGGAGGGTGGTCCGGTCAATGAGATCGAAGTCACGGGAGCTTATGGGCTTCGGTGCTTTGCCTGCGGCTACTCTGGCATCCGGGTGTTGTGCGATGATGCGGGCTTTGATGTTGTGCCGAGCCACATCGAGGGGGGATATTGCAGTGCACTCCGGTGTGCCGTCGGCGTGAGCTTGCTTGGCCAGTTGGTCAGCCTGCTCGTTGCCGCTGATTCCGACGTGGGACGGGAGCCATTGGAGCAGAACGTCGCGGCCGAGTGCTCGTGCCTGGCGTAGCTTGTTGTCCAGGTTGGCATACATGGGCAGTGTATGGTGCGACCTCCGCAGCGTGGAGAGCGCAGCCTTGGAGTCACTGAGGACGACAGCTGGAGAGAGGTGTGGTGTCTCCAGGATGAGATCAGCTGCCAAGTGCAGGGCGGCAACTTCTGCGGTTGTGGACGAGGCACTGCATGTGAGGCGGCTCTGCCTGGTGATGCCGAGAGAAGGGACTACACATGCGGCAGCCGCTGATGCGCCTCCTTCCAGCACGGATCCGTCGGTATATATTTCCACTCGGCCGCTGCAATCCTCGTGGAGAAGCGCAGCTGTTTCTTGCTGTAGCGCGCAGACGGGTGTGTTTTTCTTGGATCGCACGCCTGGGATGACTGTCTGGATGCTGAGCGAGGCGCGCAGGTGGGGCGGAAGTGCCGGGCTGCAGCTAGAGGGCGGTCGGGCGATGTGCGCGCCAAACAGCTGTGCTGCGCGGCCCATGTGCGAGTGGCGGGCTTCGGACAGTCGGCTGAGGAGTTGCGAAGTTCCCGGAGCTCTTTGCATGCGCTCGACAGTGTTGAGGGCTGTTAGTTGTGCCCGGAGAGAGATCGGCCATGTGGCAGCTTCTGCATAGGTGGCAGGTACTTGCGACCAGCGCGGCAGGCGCATAAAACGGCGGATCGCAGCGCGTTGGTCTACGTCGATGGCGCGCCACAGGCTGGGGCGCAGGTCGACGAGCGGTAGAGCGTACAGGAGTTTAGGTACAGCTATCCCGTTGTAGAACCGGTATGCCAGCTCTGGGGAGCAGCCTTCTTCTTTGGCTTGTAGTCGGTTAGCCACATCGGCCACTTGGCGCGCCTCTTTCCGCAGTTTAGCTACAGCTGGCCGCCAGGTGAGCTGCACGTCGATAACGAGTCCAAGATAGCGGGCACTTTTTTTCCACGGAAGGGGGACCCCTTTTAGCTGCAGGTTGGGTATAAGTTTCCATGCAGCAGGACGAGGGTGGAGCACGAGGGCCTCTGTTTTCGAAGTTGACAAGCTGAGCCCCACGGTGGAGAGATATTCTCCGACACATTCTAGTGCATGTTGCAACTGCGCTCTAACTGTACGACCAGACAGTGTGGGGCCACTGCAGTAGAGGGCTATGTCGTCAGCATATATGCTGACGCGCACCTGATACAGAAGGGAACGAGGGATAATGTTCGGGATGTTAGCCAGCACGATATTAAATAAGAAGGGACTAAGAACACTGCCCTGCGGAACGCCCTTGGTGATGTGGCGGGGTGTGCTGAGCGAGCCACCAACTTTCACACGCATTGTTCTGCCTGAGAGAAACGATTTGACATATCGGCATAAATTCTCAGCCACGCCTATGTTTACCAGAGCATCAAGTATAGATGCGTGGGCGAGCGAGTCAAAAGCGCTCTGAATGTCGAGGAGGACGAGGTAGGCAGCCTGCTTCTTATATTTTGCTTCCTCTAAGAAGGCCGATATTTCCGCTATGCAGTCGGCGGTGCATCGGGAATGGCGGAATCCGCTTTGTTCTGGTGCCAGTGCACCTCTCACGTCCGCCATCCATTGAAGCCGCTTCAGTGCCATATATTCCATCGTTTTCCCTGGGACTGAGGTGAGAGATATCGGCCTGTAAGAGTTAATGTTTGCAGAAGGCTTTCCCGGCTTCAGGACAGGAATAACGATGGCAGTGCGCCAGGACTGGGGGACATCTCCGGTTGCAAATACTTCATTGTATGCTTCAAGCAGGCGCTGACGTTGGTTACAATTTAAATTGCTCAGCATCTGGTGAGTGACTTGATCTGAACCTGGGGCACTTCGCCGCTTGCGCTTTTGTTCGAGCGCGACATCCAGCTCGTGCGTTGTGAAAGGCTCAGTGCACAGGGCATGAAATTCGCGCGAGAACCATACGAAAGGTACGAATGGAGAAACAGAAAAGATGGAGGCGATGGGCGTGTCACTCACCAGAGTGGGGACAAAGTGTTCAGCGAGGAGGTCGGCCAGCGCAAGAGCATCTATCCCTTTAGCCACCGCTATGGAAAGGGCAGGGAAGCGTGGTGCTTTGGAGTGCAGCATTGATGAAAGAATCCGCCAGCCGCGAGCCTGAGCACGGGGTTCGTCCAGGGCACGACACACTGAAATCCAGCTGCGACGACGCAGCCGTTTGGCGTGACGCAGGCACGCAGCATCCAGACGCTTGTAGATAGTCCAGTGTGCGGGCTTGTTCGTGCGCCGTGCACGGCGTTGAGCCCTTCGACGCGCAGCACGCAGGTTCAAGAGTTTGATGTCTGGCACAGGTGTTCCGGGGAGCACAGCACAGCGTATTGTGGCACCACTCGCACAGGCGGCAATGTGCTCGAAGAAGCTATGTGGTTCACATGGATTTTGCTCACATAGCTCGCGGAAGCGCGACCACTGCACTACACTGTATGTCACTTTGTCCGCAGGGCGTTCAGTTCGTGGCAAGATGTCAATAGGCAGGTGGTCTGATCCTGCAGTATCGGGGTGCGTAGACCAGTCGTAGGCACAATCTGGGGAAGCCACGCTGAGGTCGATAGCTGTAGGAGTGCAGCTCGGACGCACAAACGTTGGACTACCTGTGTTCAACAGGTTCAGTCCCGCAGCGCGAATAGCGTCTAGCACGTCACATCCCTGTCTGGATGAGGTGCGGGAACCCCACTCAACATGGCGACAGTTGAAGTCACCACAAATGAGTAGGTTTTGCTTGATTCGTTGAGTGAGACGAACGATGAGCCGTGCGTCCCACGGATTTCCAGGCCGCACATAGACACTTGCAACGGTGGTGTCAGTTCCCCCGAGTCGCACTGTGACGGCAACACACTCGACGGGGCCACCGGTGAGGTCTGCAGTAGGCACAACATGGTGCGCAAAAGATGCGCGGACATATATAGCTGCCCGAGGGGATCCAGGTGGGTGTGCGGCGTCGGTGCAAGGAATGTCAGCACAGGTCACCAGCGCGCACTCGGTTGGGCTGCTGTATCCCAAGTATCCGGGAAGTACGAGGTCCTCTGCGCGCGTGTAAGTCTCTTGTAGCGCGATGACGTCGTACTTTTGTTGAGGTAGCATGGCTGCTAGCTCAGGTTGACGGCGGCGTAGATGGCAGCAGTTCCACTGCAACACACGCGGCCGGTTGACGCGACTGTTTCTAGCCATGATGGTTCAGAGCTTGCTGTGCTGCAAGTGCAGCTGCACATAACTGGCGGGCCGGAGATGCGCTGGGCAATTCCTCTATGAGGGCACGAACGGCAGCGGCAAGCGCGGCGATGACAGCATCACGCTGGTCGAGCTGAGCGATAGGTGCGCTGTCTGGCTTCCTCCCTACCACCACGTCACGGAAAGACCGAGCGGTATGCGGGAGCGCTGGGGCACAGTTGCGTGCAGTGACACTTCCAATTGGAGGCGCAGTGACTTCCGTCGCCGGTTCACAGTGTGCTTCGATGCCGGTATTGCTTCCCGTTTTTGCTGCTGGTCTATTGGGTAGGGCGTCAGCAAGCGTAAGGTCCTGCTGTGTTGGTGCAGGGGGGCCCTTTTTGGTTGAATCCGAGCTGTCTGGCTTGAAAATGCAGCAGAGGTTTGTTTTGCAGTAACTGCACGGCGAGCGTCACGGCGAGACATGGGCTGATGCGATGACGCCAGGAGGACGGCCACTTTGCGTTCTTGTTGCCAACGGGGGCAGCGCGGCTCGGTTGATGTGTGCGTGCCGTTGCAGTTAATGCATCGCGGCCGGGGTGAGTCACATCGGGACTTGTGGTGATCGCGTCCACAGGGGAGGCACCTCGGCTTTGCGGTACACACAGCAGTGACATGGCCGATGACACCGCACTGCAGGCATTGGAGCGGCCTCGGTAGTCGGGCGCGGACGGGGCGGCGCAGTTTGAAGAGGGAGACCTCTTCGGGTGGGTGGGTGCCCGCGAAGCGGAGTATGATGTCGTTTCCGCTTCTCGTGCAGGCTAGCACCGGCACCTTGCACTCGATGCCCGACATGATGTCCTCGGTCGAGAGCGCGCGGTCCACGCGAAACACTCGACCGGTGCAGCTGTTGCCGCCGGCCTCCTTGGCTCGGACCTTGATGTCGCAGATGGTGGTGATGCCGAGGAGTGGGTCGAGGTCGGCAGATGCGTGCGCGTCCACGGCGACCACGTTCCGGCGGAAATTCACACGCACAGCTTTCACCCCTGGTAGTTTGGACAGTTGAGCGGCGATGGCGTCTCTCGTTGGCTTTAGATAGTTGGCCATCCTGTCCACGGGATAGTAAAGAACGGTGGCGATGCCCGACTTCTTTCCCTGTTGTGGTGGTGCTGCGGTGAAGCGCGCTGCCGACGGCTGAGCGGCAGGAGCCAGGGGAGCCGCCGCGGTGGTTTGTATGCGGCGTCTTGGGGCATTCCTCGCTGGCTTTTGTACTGCGGCGCCAAGCCCCTTCGCTGTCGCTCTGTCGGGCTCCGCGGGAGGGGGAGTGGGGAGCCGCCTGGCCGGAGGGGCACTGGCTCTTTTTTCTGCGTAGGCGAGAGCAGCACGTTCATAGTCTGCCTCTGTGAATGCTTCGGCCGGGGCGGGGTTTGTTGTGGCGGCAGGAGCGGGGAGCACATTGCTGTCTGCTTCTGGAATGGCTGGATTTTGGGAATCCAGGCATGTCTGGGTGTCATCGTGTTGACACGCCGCGTCAGCTGTACTCGGCTTGGTTGAGAGCAGGGCTGGGCCGTGGGCTGCTTCGCTACGGCTGATGGTGACAGGCGTGATGCTGTCGAATCGTCGTAGCCGCGGTGGCGGCGGTGTTACAAAGGTTTCAGCGCATCCACCTTTGCTTGCTTCCTGGCCGCTGGCCGCATTCACCGAGGCTGTGCTGGCGATTGCGGGTGCGTCGCCAGGTGGAGGGGTCCTCTGTATCGCAGTGACCAGGCGGGCCGCTTCTCCTTGGCGCTGAAGGGCGGCGTTCGCTTCAGTGATCAGTTTCCGCAGGCTGCGGGAGCACCCGAAGCTGTTTAGTCGCCTGTGACGACGGAGGGCGTTTCGGATGCCATCCTCATCGAGCATGTGGAGGGCATCTTCTTCGTCCGCCATGGTTCAGATGGTAGGGGTGCCGATGGTCAGGGGGCTGGAGGGGCCATGGCACACAGGCCACGGGGAGTGGGCCTGAGCTAGGCTATTGCGTAATGGAAAAAAAGAAAAACTAAAAGAAAAAAAAGGAAACTCTGGGACACGGGAACAGGCGGACTCGATGCCGCGAAGGGAGCGCTCGGGTAAACAGGAGAGGGCACGAAAAACACGTTTTCTCCCTACGGAGGTCGACGATCATCCCCAGCTCGGCGGAGACATTCCAGATTTTGGAATGCCGTCGAAACGCGAACGCAGCCCGAACCGACCAATAGGCGTTGCCGCCGCCATCGCTTCGCCCCGCCCACAGCCGCGCAAGTGCTTTCGGCTCTGTGGCTGCTCATTTTGATACCTGCTGCTCGCTTTTTCCTGCTCTTTGATTAGCAAATAGCTCGTGTTCTGTCTACGTAAGTGCTTGGAGATAACAGTGCACCAAAGAAGATTTACCGCGTGAGCATGAAATTTCTCCAGCAGTGTGCCGATGAGGACGCCTGCGCGCATATGCTATTGTTTACATCGCTGCGTACGAACAGCTAGCGCTCGTTTGCATGACTTAAAACACATTCTGCGCTTTAGTTCAATTAAATAATCTAATCTTTTTTGTACTGGTTGTACCCGTGGCTTGTTAAGGCAGTGCGACTATCTGTTGGAGGAAGCGTCAATACGATCGCTCGCCTAAGAAACACTTGACAGCTGGGCTACTGACATCGTGTACGATCGGCGCTTGTCGCTAATTGTCCCGACTTCGTCCGACGCGATCAGTATTTTATTTTAAACTGCTTTATTCAGAAGTATGATTGGGGACCGTTCGCGGTAATTGAAAAGGCATAACTTGTTATCCGCAAAATAGCAACGGCGACGACTGCTGCTGGTCGTAAAGCAGTGCTCGGCTGTTTGGGTCACACCGGCGCTTCCCGTTCATCGTATGCGCGCCCTGCGATGTGAGCAATAGTTGATTTGAGGTCACTGTTGTCAAAACTACACTCGTCGATCATTTGCGTTCGCTCAAACTTGTGAATTCGCTCTTCACAACCGCCGAATTCGAAGACGTAACCCTGCGGACTCGCTAGGCCTAGTCGTTGCGGAAGGGAAGGGAGTCGCCGTCGATTAAAATTAATTTGGCAAGCGCTTATAGCTGGTGAGTGTTCGAGTGTGCACATGTGAAATATACCCGTTCCTCTCGCTTATTAACAATATGGATAAGGTAGAAGGGCGAATATATTCACACCGTCGCCTCATCAGCGTGTTTTCGCTCAGCCGCCGGCCTGCCGAGGACATGAAGGCTGACAGTCCGCCTGTCGGATTGGTCGGTGTCGTTGGCCTCAAAAACTTGTCCCACTACAGTCATATATGCTGCTGTTGACCGTGATAGTGTCGTTGTCGCACTAGTGTGACCACCGCCGCCGCCGTCATCGTACACTAAAAACGAGCTGAGGAAATTTGAAATACGTTTGGAAAGTGTTGTGTAGCGCCGCGGAAGTCCGTCGAGTCCGAATACCATTCCAAGTTGCGAATGTCATTAGACTCAGGTGTCATTCGAACGTGCCCGTGTAGCACAGCCTTTCTCACGATTTCCAACGACGATTTCTATTAGCGTTTGTCGTGATGACGCTCTGCCGCCTTCATATTAGCAGCATCATTTTTTTGTTTCATAGAGATAACATGCCAATTTTCCTCGTATTAAGGTGCACGTGCGCTTGCGGATCTTATAAACCTAATAAGTACCACAACAAATAAAATCCTGAGACTCAGTTTCAGTGTCCCTACTTTTGGTTTCACCCCCCCCCCCCCCTCCCGCTATCTTCAGATAAATGAAATCGTTTCCTAAAGTATTTACAAAATGTCTTCATTTGTCTTTTATTTAGCGCAAAGGATACCTGATCCATTGGAAAGGGTACTCCAAATGGTATTGTACCCTGGAGCCTAAGAGGAATCTCAACGAGGCCTGTCTGCGCGAGTTCACATCCCTAAGGAAACCATCGAATCGACGCCTCCAGTCTGCCTCTGAAGAGATCGTGTACGAAATTCAAAAAAAGCTGTCCAACTGCCGTCGATCAAGCGGTCTCCTGAAGGTGAAACTTGACCACGATATTTATCGATGGGCTTTTCACGGGAAAGGCCAACCATTAGAAAAAAAATGGCTACTCTGTGAGGAACAAGACTTCTCCAGGCTCCAACTTCCGTCTGCAGGGTCGATACGGGAAACGAAACTTGGGAACACGGTGGCGATTGAGTTTCCAATCAGAATTAAGGGTGGGGTAACACTTCAGAAGTCCTGCAAGAGGTTTCCTTGCGGATTTCCTCGTGAGACCTTGCAGGTTTTTATCGTGACAAAGATCATTGCTGGCGCATCGTAATACAGTGATAAGTGTTTATTCCCATGGAGTACTACTTTTCTTCTATTTGTTTTGTTTCCGCGTTATTTTGGCTTGTTTTGTACAACGTGTCACCTGTTTAGCTCACTGAGTGTTACTGTCTCTATTCCACTGCTATGACTTCTTGTTCGTCAAATTTTCTAGTTTTTATTTAGTTTGTCGTTTATAGCTCCACGAATGGCCACGCCAGATAACCATATAATCTTGTCTGCTACCTTTGACAGTCGCAGTGTCACATTCACGCTGACCAATGAGACAGCTATAAAGACAAGACACGAGAACGACCTTCTTCGAAAGACATACTTTGAATCTGTGCAATCATTTTTGCCCCCGAATGTAAGGCTTCCCATTATGGGTTAATATTTTGAAGACCGGTTTACGTCACTGTGCAATATTGCGGATAGGCGCTACAGGAATTTGACAGGCCCTGCGAAAGCGTCCTTCTTAAAAAATAAAAGGTTAATAAAGATTCACTTCGAGTCTCAATCTAGCCCACCTGAAACGAATACCGGAGAATCCATAGAGAACATCATAATTTCTGCTCTGCAAAAAGAACTCGAAAGAGTAGGAACAGTTTCAGAAAAGGCCATAAATGAGCTCAGAGACACCGTCTCTGCCTATAAGGCTAAGCTTCTTAACCTAGAGCAGGAGAATGAAAAGCTGATATCAGAAAAAAAAACTACAATGCTACTGAACAAAGGAATAATTGTCGGCGAGGGGTGCAAAAAAACAGACCGAAGGAAGCTTAATGCCGCTGGATATTCCATCGCGCAAGCACTTGACGCTGTACTGGAGAGCTACGGCTTAGATGTATGCCAGCTTCTCGTAACTGACTTAAAAGGCCTGCTGCATAAAGTAACATTCAAGGAAAATGGTGAAATTATTTGTAATTGCGTTGTAAAAAGAGGTTTCTGCAGCAATGGTCAAGTTAACTATAATGCCCTTTCTTCTCCAAACAAACAAATCTTGCGAGAAGTTGTAGCCCTCTTGGACGTACATTTTGTCAGTAACGTTTTTTGGGAGCACCTCTCCGCGAGCGTCCCTAATCTGCCTACCATAAGGCTAATTAATTCTTACAGATAGCACCTAGATAGCAGGATAACTGTCTTCAAGACACCAGGTACCTCACCTGCCGCTCAGATTTCATTTGAGGAAGAGTTGACGTTAGCTGCGCAAGAGCTAGCTAAAGATTTAGGCATAAGTGTGACAGAGATCTCCACCGAGGCACTCCTTGTAAAAATAGAGGGTGATGGCTGCGTTGTGAGTAGACGCACGACCTGGACAACATTATCATTCGTCATCATTTGCAAAATGCGGCAGCTACAAAGCCATAACCTTCATCGCCTTCTCGGTGTGGCGCAGATCTCGGAGGGTTATTTTGAAATAAGAGAGGCTTTTCGGGATTTGATAAAAGAAATTAATGTTGTCGCACGAAGGGGTAGCATATCTGTAGGGGACCGCGAGATTCCGATTCGCATCTGTCTAGGGTCAGATTTGACATTTTTGCTTGTTGTTCAGGGTCTGCAGTCTGCTGCATCACACTATCCTTGTCCATTTTGTCGAGCAAACCCAGAGACAAGGTGCTCAGTTCTGACAAGTAACAGGAGCTTTAATGAGCCTCCTTTGAACCGCACTCTTGAGAACATGAAAGCTGATTGCTGCGCAGAGGCGAACGGGATGAAAAACGTGCCATTGTTTAACTTCGACTCTGATTTAATAATTCCTGATATATTGCACATGAAGTTAAGAATAGTTAACCGCCTTGTAGATGGATTGCTTTCAGAAGCAGAAGACAGAGATTACCGTGAAAAAGTCCGCAACCCACGTTGTATGACCATACACGTTCGGGACATCGTTGACGCCATAAATAACTGTGGGATTAAATTTCACGTCTGGGAAGCCAATGAAGGAAACAAGGGAAAAACATTCACGTCGGTATCGGGGGGCGATTGTGAGCGCCTGCTGAAGGCTTTGCCTGAAAAACTGGCCGGGAAATTGCACCCTCAAACAGGGGAAAAAGCTCTGCTCCTTTGGAAGCTTATGCGGAAAATTTTGTACCACCTGGAAAATGATGTTGAAGGTCGCAGCATAGAATGAGAAACCTCAGAATTCTTTCACACATTCTTAGAATTAGGAGCCCAAGGTTGCAAAGGCTATGGTGGCGATAGAGTTACGCCGTACATTCATATTCTCGCGCACCACGCTTCCGCAAAGCACGAAAGGTTCAAGTGCCTTGGTTGGTTTTCAAGCCAAGGGTTAGTGAAAAAAAATGACGTGCTAAAGCATCTACACCATGGGAAGTCTAACAAGTGGAATGCAGCCGCTGACGCTCTCAAACTGGCGAAAAGGCTTGAAGTGAGTGAGAATATCAGACTAAGCCGTGCATATAAAAAGCGGGACCAAGAGTATTGGTTTGAGGGACTTATTCAAGAGACACGGGCGAAGAGGCTACGCTGTGCAGAAGAAAAAGTGAGCGAAGGAAACTGTCTACAAAATGTGGACGACATGGATGCAGGAGAATTGCGCACGGAGCTTCGGGCTATGGGAATGTCGACGAAAGTCAAATCAATAGAAAAACTTCGCCACCTTGTAAGGAAAGAAAGAGAAAAGCAATGATTGTAGCCATAGGAGGAGATAACAGTTATGTGGTGAGATGTGCCTTTTAGTTTTGCTCCTGTATTTTAGTGTTGTGTTGTACCCCTAGTTTAGAAAGTGCATCACTGCTTGAAGATGAAGAGTACTGTTCCTGATTCCTTATGTAACCTGCCCCTAAAGGAGTGTTCGGTGTGTACTAAAAATAGTGTATTTGTATTATGTGACTGTTTACCTGCCATATATGCCCTGAGCAATTTTTTGGTGTAATATAAATGTGATATGTGTGTTTTGTAAGTATTGGTGTTGTCACTTTTAAAATGATTTTTTGGCTTGTCTTTTGCGTAAGAAAATTCTTTTACGTAAACAAACCATGGATAACCGATTTATAACGCAATCAGTACAGCTAGAAAAAGTCAATCAATCAATCAATCAATGAAATTTATTCCGCAACAAAAAAGTTACGAGGAGGGCAGGTAAAAGCTGTGCGAAACAGCTTGAGGAGCCCTGACCCCCTAGCACACGGACAGCATAAAAAACGTGCGGCTAAGGAAGTTCACTTGGACAAAACAAATACGCGAGTTAAGCAAAATCATTCGAAGAGGAAAGCACTAGGAAAAGATAGGAGAGAAATAAAAAGGTCAGGTTATGGCATCATTATACAAACACTTCACGCAGTTCTTTTGGTGATATACCAGATATGTCAATGTTAGTTTCTTTTAACACGCGATTTAGAAGTGTGGGAAGTAAAAATTTCAACATTTGATGTCCATAATTGGTTCTGCATTTGGCGACGTACCACACTTCGGGATGGCGAACATTATAAATAGGGAAGTTTTGCGCTAGTTGTGCTAAGCTTGTTATGGCGTCACTATTTTTTAGTAAACAGAGTTTATACAAACGACATAGCTTGTAGTCATACATTGATGAAACCTGAATTATATGGTGCTTCTTAAATAAACCTGCAGTGTGAGACCGATAAGGGACTTTACAGGCTAGGCGTAAAGCTCTTTTTTGTAAGATGGAAAGTTTACTAATATTTCCAGCTGTTGTTGTTGACCACACAAGAAACGCGTAACTTAATAAAGAACGAAATAATGAATTATATATGGGTATGTTAACAGACGTAGGGAAGAAGTAGCAGTGACGGCGCATAATGTCGGTTGTCCTGGATAGTTTATTGATAATATAGTTCACGTGATGATCCCATGTCATGTTCTGTGAAAAGTATGCGCCCAGTGATTTAAAGTTTTTGACCACTTCAATTTCATAGTTATTTAACAAAATAGGAGGCAACTGCACATGTGTATGGCGGCGGTGAAATAAAACAGCCTTCGTTTTATTACGGTTAACTTTAAGACAGTTCATTTGTGCCCATGCATTAATTTTTGACAGTGCGCTATTTGCTCGACTAGCTAAATCTGCACATGGTTCACCTGAAAAGAACAAACTCATGTCATCAGCATAGATTATGTGATGGGCCGTTTCATCGATGCGGTCTATCTCATTAATATAAAGGATGAACAGAAATGGGCCCAGTATGCTTCCCTGCGGGACACCTGCTTTAATGGATTTTATCGAGGAATGTTCTCCTTCAATGACGACAAATTGAGAACGGTATTGCAAGTAGGACATAATTAATTTGTTCGCTATGCCTCTTATGCCATAGTGATCAAGTTTTTGTAGCAGTAGTTCATGATTAATTAAGTCGAAGGCTTTTGAAAAATCCAAAAAAAGGCCAAGTACCATATTTCTGCATTCAAATTTTCCTAGTATGAATTCTTTTTGGGCGAGTAATGCGAGCTCTGTAGATTTGTTTTTGCGAAAACCATACTGTGAGGAGCTTATCAATTTAAAGCGGTCAGTGAATGAAGTAAGGCGTTTCAAAATTATTTTCTCCAAACCCTTGGAAAACACAGGTAGAATCGATATAGGACGGTAGTTGGACAATTCATTTCTGATACCCCTTTTAAATACAACTTTTACTTTTGCAATTTGCATGCTTCGGGGAAAAATTCCCGTCGACAAACTAATATTGAAAATATGGGTAAGACAAGGTGCTAGTAAATCAATTACGTGTTTTACGGGCTTCATTTGAATATTGCCGCGTCCGCGGCTCTGCTATTGCTCAGGGCTAAAAAAGTGGCTACAACCTCACTATTTGAGACTGGCTCTAGAAATATGGTTGGATTACTTCGGTCATTCATATATTTTAGGTCAGAAGTGCTGGTGCTATGGTCCCCAACTGACAGAAAGAAGTCATTGAAAGCGTTGGCTAACTCAGCACCTTGAATTTCTGTCCCATCCTTAACTACATTTGTCACCGCTTCGGATGCACTATTAATTACAGTGTTAAGTGCCTTCCATACATTGTCTGTGCGTCCTTGTGTTGAGTTGAACAGGTTAGAATAATATTGGTTTTTTGCATCACGAAGGTATTTAGTGACAAAATTTCTGTATTTCTTGAATTCCTTGAGCGCTTCGGGCGATTTACTAACAATAAATCTCTTAAACAGTTTATCCCGATGTTTCATAAGCTGAAGGCTTTCTTTATTTACCCATGGTTTCCGACTTCTTTTACACATTTTAAACGCCTTGATTGGGAAACATGCCAAGTATATTTCGGAGAACTTTTCCATAAATAAATCGTATGCTAAGTTGGGGTCGCTCTCTGTAAACACATCGGTCCAGCTTACTCTGCTTAAGCAGTCTCTAAAAGCAGATAGCGTTTCAGGAGTCTGTAGGAATATTCCGAACGTAGTTGTTTGGGTTTATTATGAACTTGACTGACGAATAAATATATAGGCAAGTGGTCGCTAATATTGTTAATTAAAGTGCCAGCTCTAACAAGGGAAGGATCTGAATTGCTTATAAACAGATCAAGAAGTGTTGCTGATTGTGGGGTGATTCGCGTGGGCGTCGTTATGTAGTTTTGACAGGAATGACAGTTTAGTAATGATTCTAGTTCTGTCTTAGCACTTGTATCAGCTAACATGTTGATGTTGAAGTCACCACCTATAATAAGTGCGTATTTTCTTTCACTCACAAATTCTAAAAGAGAGTCTAAAAAAGAAAAGAACAGACGAACATTATTTGAAGGAGGGCGGTAACAAACACAAAAAACAGAAATACCACATCTAATAGCAAGCGTCTCGTAAAAAGGAGTGATGAAGCAAAATTCGGACATAAGTTCAGAATCTATTGAGTTTGAGATTAACATTGCTATGCCACCACCCCTCTTTCCTGTGCGATTCATGTAGAATGATTTGTACATTGGAAATGCAAACACATCCTCTTCAGAGGCAAGCCATGTTTCTGAAAACATCACAACATCGAAGCGTATTTGCGCCTCACTAAAAAAATAATCAAGTTCATCCTGCTTATTTCTACCTGATCTAAGATTAAAATGAACACAACTACAGCATCTTTGGCCATTAGTATCATATAAGCTTTTAAGATTTATGACATCTTCTTGCTCATTTGAGAAGGGAAGCATGATGAAAGCAAACTCAAAAGAAACATGAGGAGGCAGTGCCAAGTGAAATCATATCAGAGCTTATCAAGGTCAGCAGCACAACGAATGACAATGGCGCTATCGCCCTCTCTTTTTCTTACAAGAACCTTCCCGCTGCAATGCCAGGAAAAACGGTAATCATTTTTCTCTGTCCACTCTTTTGCGCATCGAAGCAGCTCTCTGTTTTGATGCGTCATGTTTTCAGTTAGAAACACCAGATGAATCATTTCTAAGGGCTTTCCGCTTTTCCAGCCACTGATCACGGGTTGGCTGTTGGGCAAACCGCACAATAATCCCAGGCACTTTATTCGGTTTTGAGGGAAGTCTATGAATAGCGCAGATGTCGTTCCCTGTCAGCTCTGGCAAGTGTACAGTCTTGGCTACATTGTTCAGCTTAGACAGCAAGTCCTCGTTTGGCGTAGCTTAGATGCCGTGAACTTCTATGTTTAGCTTCCTGCTACGAAACTCAAGATCATTTACAGTGAATTTGGGGGGGGGTGGGGGGGGGGCGTGCTTTGAAAATGAACATGCACACACGCCTTTAAGTTCTGCGGGGCAGCAGGAAAAAAATTTTGCAGCGAATTTAAGAAAACTGATTGGGCTAATCGGGCGTAGATCATATGATACTAGCATCAAGTGCACAATGCGCACAAACAGGCTCGAGAAAAGTGACGACAGCAGTACTACGCACATTCAATGCCATCATTTATGTTCATTTGTATGTCCTTCTTTGCTGACTAATTTTGTTTGGCAACCGATTAAAAGTTTGCCTTGTTCTTTATTCTTTTCGCAAAGTATTGCTTCTTTTGTATGCCTTGTTGCTGCGAAGTGTGTTTAGTTATATTCATATTCGTTACGTTTGGAGTGCATCGTTCTGGTTGTACATGTGACATGAACACAAGGTAATGACGCTATGTGATTCTGACTGTACACGTATAAAAATTGTGTATAATAAAATATTTTATGTCAGCCCTATAGCCCTTGTCCTTGCCTTTTTGCGGGGACGTTATAAGCCCTTCCGCACCAGCTATCAGATAGTGTGACAAGTGCAAGTTTATTGACAGCGACGCCATGAAGATAGACCTATTACATTTGCTCGATTTCCTCCCCAAAGGTGCAAAGGAGAAAATAAATATAGCCTCCAGTGCTTCGAATATTACTGTAAACGTAACAGATCACTTCCCATGAGTGTTATCGTTACGAAGGCTTCCCCTTCATTCATGGTAATTTGCTGACATTGTGCTTTCCGCTACGTGCTATAATGACATCCCCGCCTTCTATAATGACATCCCCGCCTATTTGATATTCTCATTAACTTTGTAACATAGAATGCAATTCGTAACTTATTTTATTGGTGTACATTCCTTTTTAGAGTCTGGTTATTTTTGTTGCGCTCTACCTCTCTATTACAATTGTATTTGGTTTGATTTACCAAACACTGCTGCTTCCAAAGTAAGCGATAGTATTGTTCATTGCAGTATAATTAGTTTTTCACGTGACCACAGAAATCAAAGCTGCTGCAGGCAGAGTAACCTGGGAACTGGGAAAAGCTGCAATGAAATAATACAAATTCGTTCCATTTGGGCTATGAGGGACAGCGCACTGGAGCGCATCGAACTAATTCGACTCCCCGGGGGTAAACAGCCGGAGCGTTGTTGCATTTCGCGTACGCCGAAATGTGGGCATAGCGGCTGGGTCCTGAGCCGGCCTTACATCACCCGGCACCCTGTGCAAGACTTTGCCACCCCCCCCCCCCCACCGCCTTTCTCTCTCTCTTTGAATATATTTGTGGGGGTGTTTCTCTTGATTTTTATTGGCCGTCCTAATGGGGGCACTTCTAGTTTTCATTCTTTTAACAGTCTCAATGTAGTACTTGTACTGGCGTGGGCAGGACACTTAGTTGGTTTTTATTTTTCTTCCCCTCTAATTTATACCCCTTGACATCCTTTGATCTTGCTATTGGCGGTCAATTTTTTACACGATTTCATAGCATTTTGAAGAAAATGAATCTTAAAAGCAAGCTGCTTGCGATAACGCAGCTCATCTATTATACTGGTGAAGTAGAAAAAATTATTGCTTAAAATGATTACAGCCCAGCCTCAAAGGACAGATGCAAACGTTCTTCAAAGGAGGCTCTCAAGACAGTCGCTTCAGACGATTGATATGACATCGCGACTAACCCTGTTAATCCGTGGTTAACCGTCTTGCACCTGGCGGCCCCTTGCGATGTCACTCTGGGCGGCGCGGGAGAATTAACTGCGATATCATGACAAACGGCCGACGAAGCAGCGTAGCAGCGACTGGCAGCGTAGCGGCTGGCAGCGTCGCAAATTGCGACAGCCACCATATTTACCATTTATATATACTGTTATGAACTGCTTCCTTGATGACGTCCATGTAAAAGCGCTTTTTCGTAGCACAGAAGTGGACACAATTAAATTCACCAATTTGTTTGCAAAAATGGAAAAAAGGTGGCGGTATCTTGCGGTATCTTTAAAAGCGAAGTTTCGTACCTCAAAAGCGAAGCCTCATTTTTTTCAGGTGTGTTACACAGAATGGATCCCGGCAACACATCATGCATGCATATTACAGAAGTCAGAATGAAAGAACAGCAAAAAAAAGTCGCCAATAGCTGCAGCAATAAAAGTATGAATAGTGATCATGCGTGAAATTTTTCATTCATACATTCATACTAATATATTTTCTATAGAAACGAGCACATTTATTAAAATTAGTTGACCAAAACAAGAGGTTCTGAACCCAGGTTAGAACTCTAAGTGCAAACTCGAGTCACCATATTCGGACAACGCTAGAGTCACTAATTTGAAAGCATTACAGATGAACGTGACAGTAACAACCTGAACGTCTATCTAGACGCTATTTGCTTCTAGACTCCAAATTCTGTGTACTGCCCGACAACAGCTGAACAGCTACAGAATGTTTCTGAGTAAAGCTATATCAAATTTTCTTAAATAAGTATTAAAAGAATAAACTTAAACATTTATATCCGCGAATACTTTTTGATGTCGGCCGTTTGAATGCCGCTACGCTCTTTAAAAGTAACAAGAATAGCTAAAATTCAGGCGAGCTAGCTCTCATACCCTAATATATCATGATCACACGCCCCAATAAACTTTTTATATAATAGCAAAGGGCTGACAATTTGCAAAGTTGCTCCACGACAAGCATATATGAACAGCCGCGAATACTTTATGTAGCTGCGTTAATGCATGGTCATCGTAACAACCTTCTTTATTTAAAGCTCCGGTCGAGACACTGGGTTCGAGCTCTGACATGTGTTCTTGTCTGCAAGGCAAAAGTCACCCGATAAAAAGTTAAGCGTCGAAATGGACGCAACTTCAGCAGTCCGAACCATTTCTGCAGCGTAGCTCGCTACCGGGCGCCATCTTTCATATTTTAGGCAATGTCAGGTTTCAATTAAAAGGCATCAGGAAGCTTCTTGATCAAAGCTATGCCAGATCGTTGCACACCATTTTAAACACCATATATTTGGGTACCTAAAACCGGGAAGCATTTTCGATATCTATCCGTGTTACGGTGCTATACAGTTTCAAAGTCTGGAAAAATGCCAAAACTTTGGCCCCCTCCCGTAGGCAGCATCCTATAATATTCAAACGCGCTGGGAAGCTCGTGTATTAATAGCACAGGACTGAAACTTCGGCACATTCCTCAGCTAAGTGTATATTACACAAATCCCCGAAGCATTTTTTGTAGGTGCTTTTGTTCACGTTTTACGATTTTTTTTGTACCCCTTCCCATTCAGTTACGCTCCCTGTCGCCGCCACTGTTGGTAGATGGCGCAAGTAGTAGATGTCCCAGAAAGCTGGGCATGAACATGCAGTAAGCAAAGCTTTGAGGAAGCTAAGATTGTAAAGGCGCAATGCAAAACCATAAAATTTCCAAACACCTCATAGCGCACTACTCCACGCAAAATGATAGGCCCAGTGTACAGCAGCATCAGGCGGAATTCAGTTCCCTTCCACCTATCCATTTCAGTAAGAGATCGTGGTTTACGGTTCAACTCGCAGGGTACACACTGAACAATTTCTCACCCATAAGGGCGCAAATCAGCTGTCCCCAGACGAACACCCTTTTGGGTGCTAAAAACAGTGAAAAGATCAGCACCCTTCACGAAGGGTGCACGACATGAAAGTTTAGAGGCCGCGCATCAATCCATGGCTTTTGCTTCATAGGTGGATCAATGTGGAGCACCCTTCCAACAAGCATTCGTAGAGGTGTTACGGAAAAATAGCACCCTTTAATGAGGGTGCAACCATTACATTCTCTAAAGTGTCATTAAGTGCACCCTTCCTTAAGGATGCTGATCTGTGCACCCTTTTTTAGCACCCAACAATTGGAAATGGGTGTTCGTCTGGGGACACCTGATTTACACCCTTAAGGGTGGGAATTTGTTTAGAGTGTATGCACGGTCAGCTTTCCTTTTTTTTCTGGCAGAGCATCCCGTACACGTGCCCCCATACAACACCGTGCAGGCCCCTGACACCACAGCCTCGGAAGTTTCCGCATAACTCCCAACCAAGCACACCGGATGCATGTAGTCAATGGGCACTTGCTTAATCTGATCTACAGGCAGATCTTCAAGAATGGTGGTGCCAGCTTAATGGTCTTCACAGCCCTTTCCCTGAAGCTATCATTACTTCTTACGGGTGCATTTAACTCAGGGAAGCACCACAGTCTGTAATTCCCAAAGCTGCCTTTTGCTGTACATTTGGTGCAGCTGCTGCACTTGCTGTGCCCCTTGATTCCAAGTACGAAAGTCCGGGCGGGGGCGTCACAAACGAAAGCAAGTTGCACCATGATGATTCTTCCTTCAAAAAAAAAAAAAGACACCTCCCTCATGTTCTGCGTTCAGCTCCTCAACAAACGGCTTCGAAAAATCGTTGTTATTGTGCGGTCCTAATCAGGAACGGCACACTTCCTGGAAAGTTTTTTACTTTGCACAGCACTGGCCAAAACTGCGCCTTAGACAGCTTTTATCCAGCGGTAGCCTGTCAGCGTTCACAAGAAGCTCAAGTACTTGTGGTAGGTGTTTTTTATTTCTGGAAAGGTGTTGCAGCCCGATCACAAGCCCGATATGACAGTACTGCCCGCCACCCATACTAGCAATTCCTTTGGAAGACCTAAGTCACCCAAGGAGTAACTTAGAAGGACTTGGCTGCAGGCCAGTTGGTAGGACATCGTGAGGAGCAAAATCGCCTTGTGTTGTCGCCTGCCTCAGTCCCGTCCTGTTTTGTGGTTTTGCTCCTCACGACCCAAGGAAGGTGGTTGCAAATTTTGGCAAATACGACAAGGCAGGCAGCCTGCGATAGTGATTCAGGAGGCTAGAAAGGCAACGATGAGAAACATTGTGTCTGCTGGCCCAAACTCGCAACGCCCCTCAAGCTCTGCTTGGGACGTTATTGGAGAACTATCAGTAGGCGTGCCCTCGACACACTTCCTTGAACACCAGTGAAGTGCCTGGCATCACAACTTCTGCCGCCTCTGGGATGGAAGGGCGGGTGAGCTTGAGAATCCGAAACAATGCAGCCCCGCAGGTCACCGTCATCGTGAGAACACTCATGTTTTTCGGTCACAGGACGAAGCTGCCCGCCTGTTCCAAAACCTGAAGAACCCGCTCTTGACGCTCCATCGCCACTGCCTAAAGCTTCACTGCTAGCGTTTTCAGCTTGTTCGGGCAATGGAACATGCACGGCTTCAATATCTGAGACCGACTGCAAGAACGCTGTCCCTTTGATGCTTGCATCAACGGCATCCTTTACACGGCGCCGAATAGAGCGTCTTGACAGAATCGGATGGTCTGCGTTGACACAAGCAATTCGCGATCCTAACCTATAACAAATTAACAAATTCGTACAAGAAAACCCCGGAAACACTACCTCCGAGGGGGGTTCATGGTTGCGGTCACTGTCAACTTCAAGACGTTAACCCATAAGTCATACAATACTGTACCCAGCAAAACTCAGCGCGGCCTGGCGCAGTCACCGTGTAAATTTCCCCGCTTCTAGTTCACTCTACGTGCGCGAAAGACACAAAGAGCTGAGAAATTAAAACCTGATGCAAGAGGTGCTTTGGAAAAGGGTCTTCGACCAAACAGCTGCCTTGACGGATCAGAGATAAATTCCGCCGTCAAGCAACCCTAAATTCGCCTCGTGCGGTTGAAGCCCACCTTGTAAATTAAATTAAATCGTTTTTTTGGGGGGAAAGGAAATTACGCAGTATCTGTCTCACATTTCTGCGGGCACCTGAACAGCGTCGAAAGGGGAGGGTTAAATGAGGGGCTGTAAGAAGAAATGAAGGAAGAGGTGCCGTAGTGGAGGGCTCAGGAATAATTTCGGCCACCTGGGGGTCTTTAACGTGCACTGTCAACGCACAGCACACGGGCGCCTTTTGCGTTTCGCCTCCATCGAAACGCGGCCGCCGCGCTCAGGTGCGAACCCGGGTACTCTGGATCAGTAGCCGAGTGCCCTAACCACTGAGCCACCGCGACGGGTCCCGATGTTGTTCCGTTGTGCGGTTTTGCGCTGGTTTACGCGCTTCTCGGGGTCACTTCACGTTTTTATTCACGTATGGTGACGTTCACGTATGAAGATATTTTTAACATTCGTTGACAATTGGGAGAGGCTTGAAAAAAGAGGTCGTGGTTTTGTGAGCGCCTCAACAGCCGCTGTTCTTCGTTTTAATATTTTCAGCACACTTCAGCTGTTGGAATACCTGAGAGAAATTCTGAATACAAATATCTGATGATTTCAAAGCTTAGCCAAGATCCTCTTGGGGATCTGTTTGGAATCATAAGGCAGTCTTCAGGATGCAGTCAGTACCACACACTGACTCAGTTTTTAATCCTAGGCAATTGCCTTTCATTTTATGGCCTCATAAAATGAGTATCGCAAGGTAATCATTCCGAGACAGTGCTAGATTCTCTGCTAGACTTTAAAGACGGATGTAATGGAGCATGCCCAGACAAGCAGCCTTCAAATGCAGTGTCAAGGCCTTCCACCAAGAACAGAATTCAGATTGTATGCCAGCGCATGACTACGATGAGCACGTTGCTAAAAGCGGCTGTAGACTTTTTTCTACCTAGCAGGGTATATTGCACGTAAGTGTGTATTGAAGACTGATTACCAAATATGCGTGACCACAATGTAGTCTCCCGATGAAAACTTTTTCTTTGAGGCTGACAAAATACCGGAGGAGTGCTCTGTATACCCATCGGCGCAGCTTTCTGGTTTTGTGTTGCAACTTGAAAACTTCTTCACAAAATAGTTTAGCTGGAATGAATTGCATTCCGAAAGTATTCTTGATGTGCTGGAAGTAGCTAAAAGTAGACTGCAGAAAGAGGTTGGTTGCCCCGTTCACGCAGAAGACCTCCCTGAAGAAGTCATAAGGTTTTTTTTTAGTAACTAGATTACACTTCTATGTAAATGGAGTCAATTCAAAAAAGGCAGAAAACGCGAACGGGCGAAGAACTTAAAACTGAGCCGTTGCTAATGCTACTCTGAAGTGCTGGAACAAATGAAGGAAGAAGAGGCGAAATGAGCGAGCATAAAGATATGCAGACGTGACAAATGTGCCTCATTTGTTTCAAACAGCAGTGGCTGCATGGCTGCCGAAATAAATACAAAAAATAGAAGTCACTGTTACTGTTGCGCCTAATGGCTTGCGGATATGTGTCTACGGGCCGAATTCCTTCTACCTATCGTTTTCCTATCCCTCTGTTTTCTGTGCATCTCGGCTCCTTGCCAATGAAAATAATTGTTGCTGCCGCCACTCTTTTAATTCCGCGTTTGTTCCTGGCATGAATAAAATGCAGCCACAACACATGCTACGACTATTGATGTTAAGTATGAATAGAAAAAGCTGTACAACACGTGTGCAGTGCATTATAATCTACAGCAATACTCCCTCATGCAATGTCTCTTGTGAACCTTTGAGGAGTGAATAAACATGTGCACAGGCCAGAAATAAAGTTCCCTTCCAGGTCCGCTTAGCAATTTCGGCGACACCCACGCGAATGTTGCGATAATAATTCAATTCGGCGGCGTAGCTACCACGCCTACTGCGGCGCCGGCCGAATGCTTCACTCGTTTTTACAAGGATGGATGGATGGAAGGTAGGAGCGTCCCCTTTGAAACGGGGTGATGACAGTTGCCACCATGCTCAGTTTTTCCTTTATTTCTGTTTAACTGTCTTGTAAGTTATTAAAATTCGCAATTTTCTTTAAAATACGTCTTCCTGTACTTTTGACCTTATCTCACCTGTCTGCTTTTGGCCAAAAATCTTCAAATCGCTCTTTTATAATTTCCACCGCAGATTTATTTACATGGTTATTGTTATCTCTAAACCCTAGGACCACAGGAAAAGTTACTGTGTCTGCATCGACATCGGGATGGATACCATCACATTTTAGTATGAGGTGTTCTATTGTTTTTACAGATTTACCACACACAGCACATGTGTCATCTTCGTTAAATTTCTTTTTGTAGCTGCGCGTTCTAAGACACCTTGACCTAGCTTCAAAAAGTAGGGCACTGCCTCTTGAGTTATCATAAAACGCTTCCTTCCTGACCTGCTGCTTCCAGTATCGATATAGTTCTACGCAATGCTTCTTTTCCATTGAATCTATCCAATTTCAACCTTCCGCGTTCTTGGCCTGTCGTTTAACGCTCTTTCTTTCTCCGTCCTCGTGTCTGGCATACTTAATAGCTTCCTAATTCTTTTCCGCCAGTGTGAGTCAACGCTCTTTCTGTATAAGTATTTAAATACCTTAGCTGCCAACCTGTTATCGTCCAATTTCCTCAGGTGTTCTTCGTACAGCATTTTACTCTCAGCTTCCCGTGCTTCGAACGATGCCGAGCCCATACCCCCCTGTACTGTCTCGTTTGTGGTTTTCACGTGGGCACCTAGTGCTAATCTTCCAACAGCTCTCTGAATTACTTCTAGTCTGGACTGAATTTCTGCCCTTAAGCACAGAACCACATTCCCAAAAGTAAGCCCCGGCACCATTAATCCTTTCCAAATACCTCTCAGTACTTCATACCTGTTGTACCCCCATAACGCCCTATGTTTCATTATTCCGGCATCTCTGCGCCCTTTTGCTATGAGAGACTGCTCGTGCTTTTCCGTGTACATCTGCCCTTCGTTTACCCATGTCCCGAAACATTTGTATTCGGTCACTCGGGGTATTTCATGGCCTTGTATTGTAAGCTCCTGATCAGTTGTATCATTGAAAATAATCACACCCGACTTAGCTGCGCTAAAACTGAAACCTAGACTGTCTCGTTCATCTCCACAGCAATTAACCAGAGTTTGCAAATCTTCCTGGCTATTTTCTAACACTACAGTATTGTCCGCATACGTTAAACCCGGTAGTCGTTGCTCAACAACCGTTCCGCCTACTCTGTGCGACAGATTATAACCTAGATTGCTTCCCTGTAGCCTTCTTCCCATACTTATCATGTAAAGCATGAAGAGCAGCGGTGAGAGAGGACAATCTTGTCTTAATCATTTGTGTACCTCGACAGTTGTCGTATTCCTAATCCCTTCTTATGTTATTTCAACTTTATTTTCTCTATATATTTCCTGTAGAAAGTCAATTACCTCATGAGCGATACTTTCATCTTTTAATATGTTCCACAGGAGTTCCCTGTTCACGTTGTCGTATGCACCACTTATGTCCAGGAAGGCTAAATACAGAGGTCTGTTTTCCGCCTTAGGTATTTCTATGCACTGGGTAAGCACGAACAGGCTATCATCTAAGCGCCTACCACTTCTGAACCCGTTCTGAAGTTCTCCGAGTATTGTATTACTTTCTGCCCATGACTGAATTTTAATTTTACCGCCTGCATCGTCAGCCTGTATATAACTGATGTTATCGTAATCGGTCGGAAGTGTTTGATGTTCGTCTTATCGCCTTTGCCTTTCCCTTTATAAATCTAATTCATTTTATTCTTTACTCTGTTTGCAGCTGTGCGGAATTTGCTTATTTGTTATGACTGCCTCCAATGCTTTTATCAGGGTTTCCTTGCCTCTTGGGCCCAGGTCATTTATTAACTTGATTGGAATTTCATCTATCCTTCCGGCCTGCATCCCTGCGTCTACCCCTTCGGACGTGAAGGCGCGTGCAGCGCCACTACACGCCGCCGCGCCCTGTAGACACCGGCGGGGTCACCTCGAGCCGTGCCTATGAGCACACTACCCAATATTCTACTTCACTATCGTGGCGGTTTAAGCTCGTCGGGATGATAAAAGCGGGTGAGTGCCTCGAAGACATAAAAATACGGAAAAAGTCTACAATAACGCCTCACGCATATTGTACCACTCCACACGCAGCCGACCGCGAACACGTCGCCTGAGCGGGGCACCCTGCGGATGCATTGCCAGCCGAAAGCACGAGCGAAAAACCACCTGGGGCAGAGAAAGTGCACTGAAGAGCGAGTAGGCGGCCAGCGAACGTATGTAAATTTGGAAAACAATTACAAGCGATAAGCAGTGAAGCTCGATAAGGAGGTGAAAGAAGGATGGCCGAAGTGTAATGGAGATGAAAGCACGCGCCAAAAGCGCTAAACGACGGTGAATCAATACAGAAAGAGTGTGGACGAAGACTAAAAGGGACCAACGGAGGCGTGGGAAAAGATAGTCAAATGTTTGGTTCGGTTTTATGGGGGTTTAACCTGGGGTTTAATCGTAGTACCTGAGCCCCTTTGGGACAAGCGACTCTGGTTACGAGGAACGCTGTGGTCGCTTCGCACAGTACACGGGCCTCTATGGCACTTGTCTAAATGCGACCGCTGAGGCCGGGATCGGACCCGCGTCTTAAGGGAATGGTGAATAGAAGAATGGTGAGTTGGGCGAGTTGGATGTAGTTCATTTTGGCGGTAAAGTTCAGCGCGAACGGACGCGAAGGACACAGAAAAGCGGACAAAACAAGGGCTGTCTATGACCACTGATCAGCCACCACGGTGACGAAAGAAAAGGGAAGCGCGAAAATATACAGTAAAGCAAATGGTCATTAAGCAGAAAAAAGAAGACAATAAATAAAATTATGGGAAGCGATGGACAGATTAAAGGCCCAGGTCTGCCGACGAGGACAGAAACATTTGCCTTTCTCTGTGAATGAGAGAGGGAACGCTGGTGCAGCAAGTAATTTGAATGGTTGAATGGTTTCAGTTATTTCTTTGGTAAAGCGACCACTATTCGTGATCATTGAGCAGTTCTCAAAGAATGGCAGGCAGCCGCGGTCCCTGCGGTGACAGTGTCCGCCACGGTCCTTTGAAATCACTCTTTCCATCGTTTGAGCATCAGTACAAATAAGTGTAAACGGGGGCATGCAGTTATCTGCATATATTGTTACGTGACGGCCAGCCGAAGAATGAGACGAGATGACTGATGGCAATGAGATGATTTAATGGCCGCTGGCCTTGCGCGAGCGCTCCGTCTCGGGCCACTGCCAACTTCATCTTCGTCACACTACCCGGGGCCACCGAGCGATCGGTCCGATCGGTGACAAACAGACGCGCGAAGTGGCGATGGGCTTCAGAGGATGGCGGGACAGGAAGCAGAAAGTTGTGAGGTGCTGGCCGCCGCGATGAAGATGGCTGAATGATCCCTGGCCCGCGAAGCTTCCTGGCCGTAGGTCACCGGGAGCCGACGGCCGGGGCCCCATGACGCGCCGAACGGCATGTGCAGGGGAACGGTGTCGTCACGTGTGGGCAGCGTCTCGGTTCGATGGGGTCGGGTCATTGCGTCAGGTTCAGTTCATTGTGTTGAGTGGTCTGGGCGGTGGACGGGGCGGGGGAACAACGGCCAGATCGGTTCGGTTCTGAAAGGCTGGGGTAGTCTCCGTGCTCTTGTATTCCTCACCCATGCGTTTTGAAGCGCTGGGATGGAAACAAGAACACGATCTACGTCGATGCGGCTGGACCCGTTAACGGAGTCGCAGGAATTGCAGCAGTTTCACCCCAGGGGGATATCATTGCAAGCAGCCTTATCCAAGCGGTGGATACCACATCGGCTGAAGAAGCAGCTATCGCACTAGCGATATCAAAGAACAGCGAGGCAACGGTTATGTCCGACTCACAAGCAGCGGTACGCAATTACCTCAGAGGCCACGTTGGCGCTCCGTGTTGGGAAATTTTGGAAAGGTCTAATCCTTCCAACATCCAGATCTTCTGGACGCCAGGGCACCTCTCAACGACGGGCAATGAGGCGGCCAACACAGCTGCTCGAGCTCTCCTCCTCCGAGCATCTGGCACGCAGCCTCTCTCTGACACAGTTGACAACCCCTCACCCTTACTAAGCTACGCAGAAATTACGGCGTACTATAAGATCACAAGAAGGAAATATCCCCTTCCTCACAAAACCCTAAGTAAATATGAAGAGCACATAATCAGGCGACTACAAACTAATAGTCTGCCTAATCCTTACCTAATGAGTAAATGGTACCCAGACACCTACCATTCGTCCTGACCCTTCTGTGGAGCAGTTGGCACACTCTTTCGCGCGGTTTCCGAATTTCAAGAAAACCCAGACTTAGACAGCAATCCCGATCCGACTTATGAGCGCTGGGAGGCAACCCTTCATAGCCACAGCCCCCTCGACCAGAAATCGCTGGTTGAGAGGGGCCGGATTATGATGGCGACCAATGGGTTCTCGTACTGAACCCACCTAGTTTTTATGCTCTGAATAAATGTTTTCCTCCTCCTCCTCCTGAAAGGCTGGGGCACGGCCGGGCGACGCAGACCAAGAACTCACGGCCGGCGATCACGGCTCCCGCATGCGCCGAAGCTCCCGGACCAGGATGGGGATGAACTGCACACCTCACACCAAATGTTACGTGACGGCCAGCTGAAGAATGAGACGAGATGACTGATGGCAATTTGATGATTTGTTGTTGTTGTTGTTGCCTTGATGATTTAATGGCCGCTGGCCTAGCGCGAGCGCTCCGTTTCCGGCCACTGTCAACTTCAACTGCCAAACTGCCAACTTCATCTCCAGGATGTCCTCGCTCTTTGCCGTAAGGTAGACAGCGCCATTTCAGAGACCTACAAGGTGGGCCACATCCTCAAGGGGATCACTGATGTCGCTTTTAACTTGCTCCTCTGCAAAGACTGCGCAACGCGGTCGACTCTGTCCTCCAGGTATGCCGGCAGTTTGAGCAAGCCAAACACCGCCGCATTGCTCCCCGTTTCGACCACCTTCCAAACACGGCGGCGACATCCTCCTGCGAAGACCTGCCAACACTGCAACAGCCGTCCCATCCTGCCAATTTAACCAGAATTGTACGGAGGGAACTGGAGGCTATGACTCCCATCGCCTGCGCCCCTCAGCCGCCTGACGCTACGGTTGCTCTGATCCAGGCCGTTGCTCGCCAGGAGTTCGCGAACGTGGGTCTCAATTCTAGCCTGCGCTCTGCGTCGCCCTGTACACCAACCACCGCTCCATTTATTGCTGCTTCTGCACCGACTCTGGCCATCTCGCTGCGTTATCGCTACCGGAATCCTGCGGACTGGCGAACCTCAGACGACCGGCCTATCTGCTTCACCCGCTCGCGTGTCGGCCACATTTCCCGCCACTGCCGCAGCCGTTGGTTTTCCCCACCTCACTCTAATTATGATCTAATTATGGACTACGGACCTCGTTTTGATTACGATCGTCGTGCTGACTACGGACCGCGCGATGTCTCTCCGTCCCGGGTTCTCACACGCCAACGGCACTCCGACACCGCGCAGGTACAGCCGCTCGCCTTCACCTCAGATCCGTCGCGCCCGTTCGCCGTAACTTCAACGCCCGTCCACTTCGCCCTTACCTGGCTCTCATTCGGAAAACTAACCAATGCAGCTACCGGAGGTGACGCTGCATTGGCGACCCGGCCCGAAAATCCTCTCCTGACCCCCGCTCCTCGCCGCAACCTTCTCGATATCTGCGTGGACGGGGCACCAGTTACGGCTCTAATCGACACTGGCGCTGAAATTTCTGTCTTGAGCTTTCCTTTCGCCGTCGTTTGAAGAAGGTTGTGACACCCGCCGCTTCCTCCGCCATTCGTGTCGCCGACGGCGGTGCTGCTACCGTCGTTGGCATGTGCACTGCGCGTGTTTGCATTGCCGGGCGTACTACAGCCGTCCTGTTCACTGTGCTCGACCACTGCCCCCACGATGTGATTCTCGGCATCTACTTTTTAACAACCCATGCGGCGCTAATTGATTGCTCCACTGGCCTTCTTCGCTTGAAGCGGCCGCTCTGCTCTGAAAGCGCCGATTCCAAGCCGCCCCGCTTACGTGCCGCTGAATTTACTCACCTGCCGCGCGATGCTACAGTCTATGTTCCAATGTCCCCGGTTCCCCCCGTTCCTGATTGTGCCTACGTCCCTTACCCAATTAAGGACGTTGTCCTTCAGTGAAATATCATCCTTCCATGCACCGTCCTGACCGTCATCGTTGTTGTTAGCCTATCAAAAGATGGCACATACCCACACTGGGGGATAGGCCAAGAATCGGGTTACCGTCATCGGTAACCGCACCTACCTTCCGATTCTCAACTTCATCTTCTTCGTCAAACTATGTATGCATGTGAACACAAGAGCTGTTATTTTATTGCCGAATATGTCCCATCTGAGAACGTGCGTCGAAGCCCGAGAGGAATGATCTATATAAAGCGGAAGTTCGTTGCGTTGTTAACTGCACCAAAATTAGCATTTTATAATTCTACAAGTTCAATTATTTCGCTAGTGGGTACGTTAACGCTAAAGTGAAATTTTTAGAAACAGCCTTTGCTAAGACCAAGCAGGAGCGACATGGAACACAGCTATAAGGTTCGAATTAATTTATCAGTAGTAAAAACCAAAGCCTGCCAGGAGAGAGTATTAGACAAAACACTAACAGTATGGGTTGGCCATTATAATTAGTGGCCTAACCAATTTAAGTGAATCAGGACTACATTAGGTAGAAAATGGCGCACTATAAGACGATTTGCAGTACGAATGGCCTTCATTTAGAGAACAGTGGGCTTTTTTTTATTCGAAAAGTGCTCCATGAGGCATAAGTTGAAATAAATGGAAGGAATGCGGGAGATAGAAAGTTAAAAGATGGAGTGAACACCCGTCGCGCTGAGCTAGTCGCAGAGGTTGCCGTCGCTGGGCACGTCCACAGCATGTGCCACACATCACAAATGTCCGGTGCAGCGCCACAGTGAGGGCACCTGCCAGTTGCTGGCAGATCTTTGGCACGCCACCGATGACGGACAGATGGAGTCAGAGCCGCCCCTGCCCGAATCCGGCGCACGGATACCTCCTCCTGCCGAGTAAGACTACGGGGGAGAGGGTGCGAACACGGAGGAATTAGAGCGCGTGTTCATTGGCGCAGAACTTCAGAATCGGAAACATGGGATGGGAACGGATCTGGGGGGAAGAGGGTGTAGCGCCCTCTCTTGGGCGGCGTCGACAACCCGGCTAGCGCGCTCCACCCTGCGAAGAGAATAAAGACGGCACCTGGTCGTGGCTCGTGCAGCCACGGCTAGGCAGTTCTGTTCTGGTGTCGGCTCGTAGCAGTGGTCTCGTTTCCTTCGCTCTTGAGGCGTTAAGCGTACATTGTGGTGACCCGTTGAGCCGCGCCTTCTCCATCAGCTGAGTTCCTGGATGGCTTACTGGCAGAACCCAGCCTTCGACCCGCCGCTTCCGGCGTTCCGGCCTGAAGGCGTCGGCGGGTGGTTCACTCAATTCGAGGCGGCGCTGTACCTGAAAGGCATCACCACCCAGCCGTTCAAACACGCCGTCCTTTGCGATATCCTTCCGCCCGACCTGCTGCGCCTACCTGCCTGCCTTGCCTTGGGCAGACGGCCGTACGACGAGCTGCGCGCTGCCATTCTGGAGGACTTCGGCATCGCCTACTGCCCGCTGCCGCTCCACGACGCTGCAGACCCCCTGTCGCCGCCGCCAGCAGCTGGCGCAGGACCAGCCTCGGTCTCACCCACGCCGCCTTCGCCCCAGCCCTGCCCGCCTCGGCAGCCCCTGGCCGCAAGCTCCCCGCCACTGCACCTCCGCGTCCCTCGACGCTTTCCGAAAGCTCGGCCTCAACGCCACAGCCAGAGTCGCCCTCCTGAGCCTCACCTTCAGACCCCGGCCGGCCTGCACGACTCTTGACTGATACCGACTAATCGTCTAGGAAGGAGGGGAAGCCCTGTAGCGACCCTCGCCTCCCGGGCCAGCCCTGGAACGACTCCCAGCGCCGCCTGACCTAGCGCTCGAGTGCCGTCGCCGGCCCTCCGTTCGTTTCGACTTCCAGTCTAGGCGGGGGGCCCTGTAGCGCCCTCTCTTGGGTGGCGCCGACAACCCGGCTAGCGCGCGCCACCCTGCGAAGAGAATAAAGACGGCACCTGGTCGTGGCTCGTGCAGCCACGGCTAGGCAGTTCTGTTCTGGTGTCGGCTCGTAGCAGTGGTCTCGTTTCCTTCGCTCCTGAGGCGTTAAGCCTACAAGGGGAAGGTGGCGGGTCGTCTGATGTGTGAAGATGAGTCATAGCATCCGCTTTAATGTTATGTTATTAGCATGGGCGCTAATCCAGTGTATGCGCACAGGACATGGATACTTTGCGCAAAGCATATGAATTGATTGTGAAATCTGGAATGTGTGTCGAACACCCTTACGCTGTTTAAGGGCGGCGAGGGAGTCGGTGTAAATATGAACTGTATTGAATGCGGGAACGAGCGCAAGGGAAGCAATGGCATTGTAAATGGTACTCCAGTAACACTTGTTGCTGGGCTAGTTGGTGCATAGTTCTATGTACAAACGTTAGCGCAAAATAAGCCACATTCACAAGAAAGGTGGACAAGACGTCTTGACCAGCTTTCTTGTGAATGTGTCTTATTTTGCGCTAACGTTTGTACATAGAGCATTGTAAATGGCTTGAAGTTCCAATGCCAGGGGGGTGCACGTATCCGCCGTATACGTCGCGCGAGAGTTGAGATGCGGATGAGATGGACTATACACAGCAGTAACTCCCCTCTCTGCAGTATGTGATGCATCCGTGTACGATATGCACCATTCAGGCAGGTACGCGGCTGATACCGACGGGCAAGGGCGTCCGCAGAATTTTTATCAAGGAGGGGCGCCCGTTGGTTGTTTGCGCCGGAGAGGGGCGGGGCGGTATGTTCGCAGCAAAAAGGCACTATTTGCGTAGTAAATTTATTTATTTATTTATAAAGAAAAAAATTAAAATTCACACATGAAAGAAAAAAATACAAACAGCAAATTAATGCGCGGCTTGGAGAGATACATTGGAGCTTATTGACGAACAAACAAAATAAAAAAATGCAAAAAGACACTATCACTTCGTGGAGAAGAGTGCTCAGTCTGGCTTCATGCGGGTTCTCGTCTCACTCGAATTGATGACCAGCACACAGCACAATATGTTCACAAACACGCAACTACGGTCACTCAGTCAGACTTCCCTGAACAGCAACTGCAGACGCTTCGGATTTTTTCTGGGCGAATTGCGTGATGACACGGGTGATAAAGTCATTTCTGTGCTTCACTACATGCTCTCGGTGCACACTCATCATACAGCCTGTCGTTTGTCATCGTTGAGCGTGGCCAGGTTTTCACTCTCCTCGTTGTACTGAAGCAGCGTTCGACCGTACAGGCAGTAACTGGCAAAGCCAGAGCCACCTCAATGTCTTTTGCAACATCGGGGAAGAATGTCTTGGCCTAACTTCTAATGGGTCCGCAGTTTTGTTGCACCACATCTCGTACCAAGAGATGGCCTCTTCCTTGAAGTTGCCGATGTCGTAAAAGCATTGGAGTTCTTCGGCGAGGGCAGCGAACTCAACGCGGCTCAAGTGCTGCATTTTTAATGGATGCAGCTGGAGAAGTTTGAAGCTCCTCTCATTGCTTTCAGAAAAGCGGCGAGCTAAAGAAGCAGTGAGAGAGTCCAAGTACGGCACATATACTGCCACACGGTAGTATTCCTCCGGTGATTGAATTCCGTAGTTGTCTCGGTGGGCCTGACGAGAGACTTATCTTGGTACAGATACCAGCTCATTTAAGTGACTGGCTGCCTCCCTTGCTGCATTCATCGTGCCAGAGAACTCTACAGCGTTTGTCCGCTGGCCTCGAAAAATACGTTGCAGCTCATTGATGTGGTCATGCACAGAATGGAAGTCCATGGTATTTGGAATGGCCGCCAGCGTGTCTCGAGAATTGACCATTTTCGGAAAAGCGAGCGCCCCCTGTCGTGCAAACGGGGAAGCTCCACCGGCACTTTTGGTTGGAAAGGGGTTCTTTCAGCGAGCATGTGAGAGGCAGCGTTCGGCAGTTGGCGTGCACTTTTGTTGTTTTAGTGCCGTTTATTTGCCGGAAACGTGCGTTTGCCAGCCAAAGACGATGATATAGGAGGAAAATATCCCATTTCCGTTTCAATAAATGGGGTGGAGCGAAGATTTTTCGCGTTGTAGCGTGAGAAACGAGCACGTGTGGCAGTACCTGAACTCTGCTACCTCAACTGTTCGCCAGGCTCATCGCGGCTGGTCCTTCAAGGAGGAAGGTTACGTAAAAAACTTGAAGGTGAACCTTGAAACTGCTGACGATGAACTAGGTCTGATGAGAGCGGCGTGCGCACCGTCTATGAAGACCGGTGCTTACGTGACAACGGCATGGTTCGTCGTTGGTACGGGCCACATCGTTGGAGCGCACTGCGATTGTGTTGCTGGGTGAGATATTTTGTTTATAAACGTGTGTCTCTCTAGTGCGAAACGCCGAATGACTAAATGAAAATGTGCACGAATGTGCGCCTATGCGCGAGCGAGATTAATAGTATAATGGGGTGCAGTTCTAACGCGCACAGATGTTTATGTTTACGCTTTCTTTATAAGGAAGGAGTTTTTGCTAACTTCGTACAGCACCTTTTGCCGCTGGGCACACTTTACTGATTAGTAAACGACCCGTTCTACTATCTCGTATACTGCTCGTGCTGATACTGCCCGTTGCGCGCTAACGGGCCGCAGGAGAGAATGCGCGGATGTACGCGAGGTTGCGCCGTTGCGCTCTCCCGTGCTCCCGCGGTTCAGATAGCAGAGCTTGACATTGTAGCATCTATGGTCAGTGTTTATACTAGTATATCTCATGCGATGTTTACCCAATACGCGCGTGCGTTGATGGCAAAACTCTTCTGGAACGACCGCGCTGTGTGCACTTGGCAGCAAGCACGAAATATAGCAGGAGCACCAGTTTCGAAACGTGCTGGATGCGCGCATTACTGGCCTCATCAACGGGTTCGTCTTTTGCGCCTTGTATCTTGTCGCGGCCTTTATTACGTGCAAGTCTCGCTGTTGCAAAACGCGCGCTTAGTTTAGATAGAAACGCGTTGCAGTTACATGGCTGGCCTGAGATTTTGTGCGCAATAGTGAATATTTCGTTTTTTTGCTATTGTAGACTCAGCGAAACCTGCCAACATGTGGCAGGGCTGCTGTTCAGTGCTGCTGCGAGGGCAGAAAATGCACCGTCTTGCGCGGATGTACTTTGCAAGTGGATAGTCCCTGCTGAATGTATAGCACCCATTCCACCTACTCACATCTCCAATAATGCTACATTGCCATTCTTGCTGTACACTAAGAGCCTTGTATTTCAACTAGGTTCGTAGCTATAAAATTCTTAATGCATGCATATTATGATCACGATAAATATCAATGGCACAAGGGCAGCTTGGCTAAACTGTGCACATAAACTCGTTAACTCAATGTGGGTTCAAAGACCAGTTTTAGATGCATTTCACCTCGGAGAAACTGAGCACCAGAAAAGGGGGGGGGGGTAACTTGGTCTCATTCATGCACGAATGGCAACACCGGAGATTGAACCCCAAGGTGTTCCACGTATAAGGTGGATGCTGAAACCAATAGACCACTGCTACAAAGCACATTGTTTCATGAGTTCACATGTCATTGTTTCCTTCACAAAATGTACAACTGCACAGTTTCATGATTATTTATACAGTCATGGCAATTTATTCAACAGTGTTACATTGTTTACTCAATAAAAAACATAGCGGACACAATAAACTCAAGTTTCTCATATATTGAACAGCCATGTTTATAATTAATTTGGTTGCACAACTGAAGCAGCCTATTTTTCCTTCACTTGCAGCAAAAAGGCAGCTCCAAGGAAGCCTTTGGTCGAAATCAAATTCCAAAAGTACTGTGTCAACAAGCCTCCACGTGGGAAGCGGAAGCGCGATTATGACCCCTGCCCCATTACACCACTCCCTACTCCCCACGACATTGAGTCACTCAGAAAAAAACTAGCATCCGCCTGTCCAGACCTGAAAGCACTCCGGTACTTGTGTCCCACCGACAAAGCCAATACAAGGCCACCATGCAACAAAAAGGCTATAGAAGACAGCGACGACCTCTGGAGCGAGCCTTCAGCGACTGAGGTGCAGTCATATATGCTGTGACATTCCGTGTGTGCTACGAGGATCCACGTTCGACGGCGCGGCGTAGACGGAGACCCGTGACAGCGGCATCATCAATTACCCAGCCATGCTCTTTGAGTGACGACCAGAACAACCGGACCCGCCGCCGCCCCGGGGAAACAGGCTTTATCCTCCCCAATTTCCGGGCACATTCCAGGACAAGGGAGCTGTCAGCGGGCCAGAGCGCGCCGTACCACAGCCGACGCTATGCGCTACCGCGAAGACAACATTCTTTCCCTCCCCCCCCTTTGTCGTGGGCTATCGCCGGGAAGGCACCCACAGCTTCCCAGAAGGGCTGTGACGGACACCTGTCAGACAGACAGGCAGTACTCGCCAAGAATGTGGAAAGACAGGCGCTAGTGAATTAGCTCCGAAGAGAGAGCCTGTGTATACTCTCACTTGAGAGAGAGTGGTGGCGTTTTTGTTGTTTATTTAGTTTGTATTGTTAACAGACTCTGGGGTCGAGGCTAAGCCCAACCCAAGGGGTGGTCCCCATCTCGCATGTTATTTTGGATTGGAGAATTGATGCTTTGGGCGGGCCACTGGAAATGACCGCCCTTAGTCCTTTGTTAATCAAGTGCTTAAAAGCACATGTAAACGGATGCAGTCCAGTCTGAGCTGGGGCTCCATGCTTAGCATGTAATGTGATGCTACTTAGGCACTAACCTGCCCGGTCGATGAGTACAGTAGTGCAAAGTTTGTTCTTTTGTAAATTCAGTTCTGCTTTTTCCAGTTTAACTCTCTGTATATGTATGTTGTAAAATTATGCTCTGCTGTCATCATCTACAAGCTCGCCTCCTGTTCATCTTCCAAGCCGAACGACACTAGAGGAAGGGTTTGTGAACCATCCTCGAAGAAACGGACGACTATTGAAATTCTACTGCAACGACGCTCAGGACGACATCGTTCGCCAAGAGGGCCTTCAGCGCCGAAGCCCGACGGCGTGCAGCTTCTGCCAGCAACCGCTCGAGCCCAACTCCGGAGCCACTCCATCGCCCCCATGAAGTCGTCGGCACGTAAGCTCGGACGCCCCAGCCTCTGATGTATAATCTTAATCATGTGTAATTATTGAATATACCTGTTTGTTTAAACTGAGCCATACGGTGTCTCTTTGCCTCTCCGTCCCGTGTGGACCTGCGCATTATGGGGGTCATCACACTGGTGTCAGAAGTTGGGTCTCAAAAGCAAATGTTCTCTGAATGCTGTGACATTCATGACTTCAAAATTGTAATCAAAAGGGAATCACGGGACTGATTGTGGGACTTTTACCCCCATTTGAGAGGCTTGAGGCACTGGAGGGCTTGAAAAAAAAAATGACTGTATCTGAGGGAGCTCCCACTCCACAGCCGTCGCTCGGAGCAAGCATGCTGGCATTAGGAAGCGTCATTCCGACGTTTACGGGAGATAAGACCGGGGTTCCAATCTGCGATTTCTTTTCCATGCTAGAAGAGATTGGGAAAATGGGGGGATGGTCCGATGCTCAAATGCTGGGAATGGCGAGGTGTAAGATGGCAGGAGCTGCTCATGATTTTGCCTGGCGAGACGAAAAAGTAAAATCCACAAAATCATTTGCGGAATTTAAGAAGCTCGCGTTTGAGCATTTCGACACTGAACCACGTCACGTGCGGGTACAGAGGTTCCGTGACGCCGGACAGATGGTAGGGGAGGACGTGCGAACATTTGCGTCGCGGCTTCAGCGCCTAGCACGCGATACGTTAAGCAGGGAGGAGGAAGGAGACCAGCTAAGGAAGAAATACGCGGAGGATATACTTAAAGAGGAAATGACCGCTTTGTTCGTGGCTGGTCTGCAAGACCCCGTGCGCCGGTTCGTGCTCTCGCGCAAGCCGAGCAATTTCGACCAAGCCGTGGAGGCCGCATTGGATGAGGAACGAAATGAGGCGTTAACGACAGCCGCAGCGAGAGTACGCGTCATAGAGAGAGCGGTGCTCAACCCTGAGGTTGCTCTCTTGACAGAGCGGTTAGATCGCTTGGAACAGCTGCTAACTCAGCAGGTAGAACGCCAGGTTGAAGCGCGCGCTCAACAGCGCCCATTCGCTGGAAACCGGAGACCGCCACAAAGCTACAGGCGCGGTATGCGAGATTTTGAAGAAATCGTATGCTTCGCTTGCCAGGGTCGCGGACACATCGCCAGGTTCTGCCAAAACGTGCGCCGTGGGGAGCCACAAAGAGAAGCAGGCGAGACACGCCCTAAGCAAGCCGACAGCGGGGCTCCAGATACCGAGACAAAAAACTAGTTAGTCCTCCCCAGCCTGAGGAGCGTGGGGAGGGAGCAGTAGATGATGAGGTGGTGGTAGTTTGTGTGGCCGACGAGGCATGCCCTGTTGTGCGTTGCAAGTTAAATGGTTGTTGCATGGAATTGTTGATAGATACGGGGTCAAAGGTGACATTGCTTAAGGAGAGCAGTTTTAACACGCTTCGAAGGAAGGGGGACCGCGAGGTGTTGGAAGCGTCTGGTGGTATGGCAACCAAATTTGTAGGCATAACGGGGGATCCTCTTGGCATAAGTGGACTCTACCGGTTACACTTCTCTCTCGGCGGAATTGCATTGGAGCACCCCTGCTACGTATGCCCGGACACGGTGTCTCTGCCAAACGGAGTGTCAGGTATATTAGGGCAGGATTTTTTGAGAAAAGGGAAGGTAGTAGTCTCATTCTCTGAGGAAGAGGTTAATGCGGGCGGCTCAAAAGTTCCGTTTTTGAACAGGAGAGGGGCTGAGATTCGCATTACCGATATTGACACCCGTCCAACAGTGGGATCATTGGAGAAGGTATATTCGCGGGTTGCCGTCCGGCTGGTCGAGGAGGCGGTCGTCCTTCCTTGGTCGGAGCACATTTTGTACGCGTTTGTGCCTTCAGATGTAGAGAGCGGCGCCGTGGGAGTGCTTGAGCCGGTCGACTCTCTCAGCAATGGCCTGAAGGCAGCCGCGTGCCTCGTGACAGTTAATGACGCAAACAGAGTGCCCCTACGGGTGGTTAACTGTAGCCAGCAGCCACTGAGCCTTCCCAAGAACAAAACATTGGCTTTCTTCACCTCTGCGATAGAGCAACGTGAGCCCACCGATACGGTACTCGCAACTGTAGAGCATGCTAGTCCTTCGGCTGCTCCAAAGGTGTCGTTCGATCTTTCTCACGTAAAATCCAGGGAGAGGGAAGCTCTGGCTGGTTTACTGAACGACTACTCGGAGGTATTCGCCGCGTCCAACCTGGATTTGGGCTGCTGTGGCGTTATAAAGCACAGGATAGAAACCGGCACTTCATCGCCCGTTTACCAGCGTGCGTACAGGATTCCTTACTCCCAACGTGAGGGGATGGAGCGGCAGGTGCAGGACCTGATTGATCGCGGCATTGTCGAACACTCAAAGTCACCCTGGGGAGCACCAGCACTATTGGTGGAAAAGCCAGATGGCTCATATCGATTGGTAGTGGACTACCGCAAACTAAATGCCGTAACTCGCATCGATCCCTACCCCATCCCCAATATACAGGAGACGCTTTCTCAGCTGGGCTCTGCCAGGTACTTCACGGTAGTGGACATGGCGGCGGGATTCTGGCAGATAGCAATGGATCCTGCAGATGCCGAGAAAACGGCATTCAACACGCCCTCAGGGCACTATGAATGGAAAAGAATGCCGATGGGTCTGGCCAACAGCCCTGCTGTCTGGCAGAGAACCGCTGATGTTATCCTGGCAGGTCTTCTGGGGAGGCTGTGCTTCGTGTATATGGATGACATTATCATATACAGTGACAGTTTTGATAACCATTTGCGCGATATTGAGCAGGTTTTGGTGCGACTAAGAGCAGCGGGTCTCAAGCTGAAGCCCTCTAAGTGCCAATTCCTCAAAAACGAGGTGAAATACCTCGGGCACGTTGTTTCAGCTGACGGCGTGCGACCGGACCCTGAGAAACTAAGGTGTGTCTCGGATTTTCCATCCCCGACTAGCGTCCGCCAGGTCCGGCAGTTTCTCGGCCTGATCGGTTACTACCGAAGGCACATAGAGGAGTTCGCCAAGCTCGCTAAGCCGCTCACCGCCTTAACAGCCAAAAATGTCGCCTTTCGCTGGGACGAAAACGCGGAGAATGCTTTTGGGGCCCTGAAAAGGAAGCTAATGAGTGCACCGCTGTTGCGCCACCCGGATTTTAGTTTGCCCTTCGTTATGGCCACAGATGCGTCAAAGTTCGCAGTTGGTGCCGTGCTATCTCAGGTTATCGAGGGCAAAGAACATCCCGTTGCGTTTGCTAGCCGACAGCTGAGCCCCACAGAGCAAAAGTACGGAGCTACGGAAAGGGAGTGCCTCGCCGTTGTCTGGGCAGTAAAGCACTTCAGATGCTACCTTTACGGCCGCAAATTCAAGCTAGTCACAGACTGCCATCCTCTGAAATGGGTGATGAGTGTCAGGGACCCTAGCTCGCGACTCGCTAGATGGAATCTACACCTGCAGGAATACTGCTTTGAAGTTGAGCACAAGTCAGGAAAGACACATCTGAATGCTGATGCACTCAGCCGCACAGCTGCAATGGCAGCTATAGATGAGTTTGTCCCCGTAGTCGACCCCGCCGAATTACGCACAGAGCAGTGCAAAGATCCTGACCTGAAGCGAATAATCGAAAGCTTAGAGGGCGCACCGTCTCACCCCGAACAGCTAGGTTATTTCATTGACAAAGACGGCACCCTGTGTCGGCGCACGAGGCCAACCAGGAAAGGGAGACCAGAGAAAACCGCTTGGGAGAGAGTCGTCATACCTCGGTCGTGGACAGAAAGGGTTCTTCGCGCGTTTCACGATGCGCCATGCGCCGGTCATTTTGGCGTAGCGAAGACACGCAGGCGTGTGGAGCATTTGTACTTTTGGAGTGGCATGCGACAGGATGTTAGAGACTACTGTGCGAAGTGTCATTCCTGTCTCGAAAGAAAAACACCCAAGGGACGAAGACCAGCTCCAATTCAGCCGTTCCCTGAGGTTTCGGCTCCCTTCGAGCGGACAGGTATGGACATAATGGGCCCATTGCCCACGACCACTTCCGGAAACAAGTACATTTTAGTATTTGTCGATCACCTTTCAAAATACGCGGAAGCGGTAGCACTCCCAGATCAGAAGGCAGACACGGTTGCAAGAGCATTTGTCGAACAGATCGTGCTCCGACATGGACCCCCGAGGCAACTCTTGACAGATCGGGGAACGAACTTCGTGTCGCAGCTAATGAGGAGAGTTTGCGAGCTGCTTAAGATCGCTAAGAAGCAGACAACACCGTACCATCCGGCTTGCAACGGCGCGGTGGAGCGACTGAACCAAACCGTGGCCGGGTTCCTGTCGCATTTTGTTTCGCGCGACCAGCGGGACTGGGACTTGTGGCTCCCGTATGCAATGTTTGCCTACAATTCCGCAGCACACGAGAGCACGGGCGAATCGCCATTCTTTCTTCTCTACGGCCGAGACCCGGACCAGCCTAGTGAAGTGCCAGAGGGCCCCCGTCGTGTCCCATACGCTTCACTGGACGACTATAAGGTTGAGCTAGAATCGCGCTTGCAAGTGGCGAGGGACATCGCAAAGGAGTCCTTAAAGAAAGCGGCGAAGCGCAGGAAGGAGGTGCACGATCGCAGTGCTAGAGACGCGCCGTTTGATGTGGGGGACAGCGTGTACATTGAAAACTGCCAAAGGCAGATTGGGCTAGCTCGTAAGTTCCAGACGAAGTGGAGAGGACCGTGCGAGGTTGTCGAGAAGCTTTCTCCGGTAAACTTCAGAGTCCGAGACGTGAACCGGCGCTTGATAAGGATACACGCAAATCGCCTCAAGTCGGCACCGGTTCAGTATTCACGAAATGAGGAAAGGGAAAGCGCGGATTTTGATGGGGACAGAAGTGAAGCGGGGCGCGCAGATAGTTCGCAAGAAACGCCCTCTCCTGCATTTGTTCGGCAGGCGCCCGAGGTGACGGCTGAAATGCCACCGGATTTACTTCATGCATTGCTAGAAGAAGAAGCGCGCGAGGTTGCCGCGCAGATAACGCCAGGAGAGGCTCCTGCCACGAGCCCTCGCGAGTCCCAAAGCAGACAAAGGGGCACAGACTTACTTAGTATGACTCATGAAGGCCGATATCCGCTGCGAAATCGGAAAGCTAAGTCGGACTAATGGCGTAAACAGAGCGGAGTTGTGAACTGGTTAGAATTGTGTAATGCCGCAGCTCATAACATTGCTATATGCGTATGTGTTAAGTTATCGGAGTTGGTAGTTAAACCTTTCTGTCATTAAGTAACACCTTCACAGGAGAGCATGCGGAGCGCATGCAGAACCTGCCCTACTTCCTTTCGTTATCTATATTTTTGTCTGTGCCGTGATCGTGCTAGAAGTGGGAGCTCCTTTGTAACTGTGGTAAATTTATTTCGTCCAGTTTGGACTAGAAAGGAGAGGCTTGGGTGCTGAGTTTCATGTTTATCTGTAAAAGAAGATCAGTGCTGCCCCTGGAGACGCCAGTATTGACAGCGGAGGCATATGGTGTTGTGCAGTGGTGTTGAGTGCAGCGAAAAGTGTTTTGTCGGACGCACTGTGCGAGGCGATTCAGAAAGACAAGGGGAGCTGCGTGGACTCAAATGTTCGGAGAACATTCTTCTGGAGGGTGAGCGAGTGTGACATTCCGTGTGTGCTACGAGGATCCACGTTCGACGGCGCGGCGTAGACGGAGACCCGTGACAGCGGCATCATCAATTACCCAGCCATGCTCTTTGAGTGACGACCAGAACAACCGGACCCGCCGCCGCCCCGGGGAAACAGGCTTTATCCTCCCCAATTTCCGGGCACATTCCAGGACAAGGGAGCTGTCAGCGGGCCAGAGCGCGCCGTACCACAGCCGACGCTATGCGCTACCGCGAAGACAACATTCTTTCCCTCCCCCCCCTTTGTCGTGGGCTATCGCCGGGAAGGCACCCACAGCTTCCCAGAAGGGCTGTGACGGACACCTGTCAGACAGACAGGCAGTACTCGCCAAGAATGTGGAAAGACAGGCGCTAGTGAATTAGCTCCGAAGAGAGAGCCTGTGTATACTCTCACTTGAGAGAGAGTGGTGGCGTTTTTGTTGTTTATTTAGTTTGTATTGTTAACAGACTCTGGGGTCGAGGCTAAGCCCAACCCAAGTGGTGGTCCCCATCTCGCATGTTATTTTGGATTGGAGAATTGATGCTTTGGGCGGGCCACTGGAAATGACCGCCCTTAGTCCTTTGTTAATCAAGTGCTTAAAAGCACATGTAAACGGATGCAGTCCAGTCTGAGCTGGGGCTCCATGCTTAGCATGTAATGTGATGCTACTTAGGCACTAACCTGCCCGGTCGATGAGTACAGTAGTGCAAAGTTTGTTCTTTTGTAAATTCAGTTCTGCTTTTTCCAGTTTAACTCTCTGTATATGTATGTTGTAAAATTATGCTCTGCTGTCATCATCTACAAGCTCGCCTCCTGTTCATCTTCCAAGCCGAACGACACTAGAGGAAGGGTTTGTGAACCATCCTCGAAGAAACGGACGACTATTGAAATTCTACTGCAACGACGCTCAGGACGACATCGTTCGCCAAGAGGGCCTTCAGCGCCGAAGCCCGACGGCGTGCAGCTTCTGCCAGCAACCGCTCGAGCCCAACTCCGGAGCCACTCCATCGCCCCCATGAAGTCGTCGGCACGTAAGCTCGGACGCCCCAGCCTCTGATGTATAATCTTAATCATGTGTAATTACTGAATATACCTGTTTGTTTAAACTGAGCCATACGGTGTCTCTTTGCCTCTCCGTCCCGTGTGGACCTGCGCATTATGGGGGTCATCACAATGCAGACACTCAAGCCACTAAGCCGAGAAGAGAGGCATGATATATGCGAAGAAACGGTCGGCCAAGCAGCCAACAAGAAGTGGCATGCAGCTCGGGTTGGCCGGCTAACAGCATCACCCTTTAAAAGGATCTGCCGTTGTACCACGCCATATGGTTTACTAAAGGGTTTACTGTACCCTTGTAATAGAGCCACGTCTGAAGTGATTGCATATGGCAGAGAGCACGAGGCAGATGCTGTAGAGGCCTATGTAAAGCTGCAGCACGCTAAAGATTTGAGTGTAGCAGTGCAGGAAACTGTCCTTCATGTCCATTAGCAGTACCCCTTCATAGCTGCCTCACCAGACAGGATTGTTGTTTTAAATGGAGAAGGCCTACTTGAGGTTAAATGCCCCTTCTCCAAAAAAGGTATGGCATGCGAAGAAGCCTGCCTAGAAAAAACTTCTGCTGCAGGCTAACTGAAGACGGTGTGGAGCTGAAGCAGGACCATGCCTATTTTTACCAAATTCAAGGCCAGATGGCAGTTACGGGCCATAACTGGTGCGACCTTGTCATCTGGAGCGAGGGAGACACGACAGAAGACCCGCCATACCTCTATGTAGAGAGAATAAACTTCAATGAAGAATTCTGGAATCGGGAGTTACTGCCAGGACTCCTGCACTTCAGCAAGCATGCACTGATACCAGAGATTCTGACAAGGAGAGTCAAAAGGCTTGGACGGCTGTACACGTCCGGCATGTATGTGTCGCACAGCAAATTCAGACAGGGGTATTACGTGTGCATACCTCTTGGAGGTCTGCGTATAAAAATAAAGAAATTAAAGTAGCACACCAGACTACCTATCATCATTCTCATCTAGGGCACAAGAATTTCATCTTGTGTTTTTTTATTTTTCAGTCTCAAGAGTTGCAATATAGAACTGTCAAAATGTCTCCTCACAATCGTGGCACAAACATATGTCCAAGCATACTTTTAGAACTCGAGCCTTCACTCCAGCCTTCATTTTCAACTGTTCTGACCTTTTACGTTTTGTGCTAACCTGGAAACTTCTAGCTGTAAAATATTGGGTAGTTCACTTTATTTCAATGCTTGTGACGCTTCTAATTATTCTGAACTTCCTACTGTACTGACTCTCCACATGCTTTGGTCTAAGTGGAGACCAGCAGTTTTGTATATAAATAACAAAACTTAATGTTTTGAGCACTTTATATGCATGCTTTGATGAAAGCTGGCAGGTTAATGTGGCAGTGTTAAGGAGCTCGTGTCGCAGAACAACCGGCGTCAGCTTTGCAACACGATAACTTCCATATAAAAAAGAAATTGTGGAGATACGAGGAATCTAATCCAGGTCATTCAGATTGTCAGGCGAGCACGCACAGAACACTACGTAGGCTCATTGGTTCGAAATGAATAAAAGGGGACGTAGTGAATGCGTTGTGTTCTGTGACTTCGTGAAAAGTCTTTGTGTACTGCTGCATACATAAGTAATTCCCTGGCAGCGCTGCAACATGCTGTCGCATTCCACAATTAAAGGCTAAGCTTAAGCGTCCTACAATTTTTTTTGTTCCCAAATATAGTCGGGAACAGTGTAGCATAGGTAGACTGCTTGTTACATTATATTTTAAGACTGAAGGTATGGTATGTGGGGTTTGAAGTGGCGTATAGCTGCAAGATGTATTGAAAAGCTTGAGATTAAATTCAACAGCATAGGGGTTCTCGAACGTAACGTCATACAGCACAACGGTGATTATAGTATGCGTATAAATGCAAGGTAGATTGAAAAAAATTTAACCGTAACGGCTTCCCCGGTTATATCAATTTCAGCCAAATTGGCAGAAAGCATGCTGTATTCCAACAACAGACAAATTTCTATTGGTGCATTGCCTGCAGCTACCAAAGCATTGTTCCCTAACTTTGTCAGATCAGTGGTAGAGAGAGGGCAGGCAGAAAGCTTCTTGACACTCGCAAAGTCAACAACCGAGGGGAAAACTTCAGGGTGCTTGCCAACGTTTCGACAAGAGGAGGCAAGTCGTCATGTCGAAACTTTGGTAAGCAGCCCGAGGCTTCCACCTCCCTTGTTCCTTTGTCAGCTCTAGCCGATTATATTCTTCATATTTCAAAATGCCCTCCTTCAGCAAACAGACAACTCGTGCCCATATCAATCTGTCTCTCTTATCAATGGTAGCCTGAAATTGCTTAAGAGGCGGAAAACTTCAAAAACCTGCTCAGCGATATCAATCATTGAGATTGGAAAGGGCCTGTCTAATATATGAAATCCTTTGGCTCTTGAAATGGCTCTTTCAACGTGCACTCTTGCAGAAGCAATGCGCCTAGTTTCATCTACTGCTTTTTCAGGCATCTGTTTTTGGTGCGACTCGCGAAATGGAGGCCGATAAACTTTTTTACCTGATGGCAAGTATGAGAACGTGTAGCTTTTGTCCACCATTATAGCGTCACCTGCATCCAGCTTGTCAAGAAGGCCACTGGCTTCCAGAATAGCTTTATCGGAGCTAGAACCCCCCCCCCCCCCCCCCCATAGACGCGACACATGTGAGATGTACCCATCTGGTGTGCAGCCAATAAGCACCTTATAGGTGTTGTAGTGTTTGTAGGGAAAGTTTGGCGTTGTGCATTCATTGGTTAGGGCCGCTGTATTCTCACCTCCGTGGCATCAAGGACAAGACGGGTGTCGGGAAAATCGTGGAAGGAGTTAGGTAGGTGGGGTCCTATATCTTCTCGAGTTGGGGAGGTTGTCAGGTGCCTAAGTTCTCGTTGTAAAAAGTTGATCCACGTAGAGAAAGTGCGGCTAACTTGACTTTCAGATATCAGGAAATTTTGAGCCAGTTCTTGGCCTTGCATACCTGTCCTGAGCCGTACTAACACCATCAAAAACTCATTGCCCAGATAACTTTGTGTTTGATTGCCCCGGGGGTCATCCTTCTTCTTCTTATCAGAGCCCCAGTACATCATTTCCCTAGCACGCGGTGCAAAGTATTCTAGTAAAGTGTGAAAAACTTCGAAATTTGGCAGCCCAGTATAATACATGCACTTCGGAGTGTCAAGCATACTCAAGGAGAGAAAACTTGACATGACTGCATCCAGCTGCATCTCGAGCTTCGCATTTTCATTCTGCAATCGGAGAATCAGTTTCTGTGACTCTCCCATTGTCTGCTCCAAGTCTTTCACCCTGTTAAGTGCGCAGACTTGACAACAGCAATCTGGCCAGGTGTGCTCCTTGATACCTGCAAGCAGCACAGAAAAAAAGCGCACGTAAAGCACTTTAGAGCTTCTTCCTCTGCAAGCATACTAGAACACATACTCTCTAACAAAAGAGCTCTATAATTAATCTCTAGTTGATGAGTTTCTCGCGGCAGAAGCAGGCCATCTGCAACAAGCAGCCGCAGCGTTCGCACCATGGTGCGAGCAAAAAGCTCAGAAAAGCATTTCATTCTGCAAAGCGCGTGCAAACTCACTATTTTCAGGCTGCTGCAACTCTACTGTGTCCTCCTGAGTCGTTGTGATGTCCCGAGGAGAATTTGTGGCCACGTCAGGATTTTCTGCGAGCAAGACAATGGCTAGCACTCAGAACCTGGAAAAGCCTGGGAGGCTTCTCGGTCCACCACAGACCCACAAGAACAGCAACGGCTGATCAATCATGTGCAAACTCACGATTTGCAGGCAACTGTAGTGCCACTGAGTCCTCATCTGCTCTGTTATCCTGTGCCGCATTTGTGTCCATGTCAAGATTCCCTGCAAGCAACAACAGCTGGCACTCAGCTGGCACAGTCGCCCCACTGTTTCCCCGTCGGTATCAGCAGCGTATCTGCCTGAAGGGTGCATATTATACACGGATGCTTCACATTCTGCAGAGAGGGGAGTTACTGCTGTGCATAGCCCATCACCCGCATCTCAACTCTCGCGCGACGTATACTGCGGTTACGTGCACTCCCCTGGCATTGGAACTTCAAGCCATTTATAATGCCATTGCTTCCCTTCCGCTCGTTCCAACATTCAATACAGTTCATATTTACACCGACTCCCGCGCCGCCCTTAAACAGCATAAGGCTGTTCGACCAGCGTTCCAGATTTCACAATCAATTCATGTGCTCTGCGCAAAGTATCCATGTCCTGTGCGCATACACTGGATTCGCGGCCATGCCCTGGATCCACATAACATTCAAGCGGATGCTATGACTCATCATCATACATTAGACGATCCGCCACCTTCCCCTCTTCCCCCAGATCCGTTGCTGTGCCATGTTTCCGATTCCGAAGTTCTGCGCCAGCGAACACGCGCTCTAATTCCTCCGTGTTCGCACCCTCTCCCCCGTAGTCTTACTCGGCAGGAGGAGGTATCCGTGCGCCGGATTCGGGCAGGGGCGGCTCTGACACCATCTGTCCGTCATCGGTGGCGTGCCAAAGTTCTGCCAGCACCTGACAGGTGCCCTCACTGTAGCGCTTAACCGGACATATGTGACGTGCGGCACTTGTTGTGGACGTGCCCAGCGACGGCTGCTATCAGAAAACGGCTCCTTAGGGAGGTGGGCCTGCGGTGGAACCGCGAAAGTGACTACGTGAAGTGGACTATGGACAACCGTTTCATTAGCAACCTGTGCGACTACCTCAGCGCAACGGTTCTTCACTCCTTCTTTTAACTTTCAATCCCGTGCATTCCTTCCCCGCCCCTTCCTTTTTCAACTTATGCCTCATGGCACACTTGACGAATAAAAAAAAGAGTATACTGCAGCAGAAGCAAGGCCAGGTGCAACAAGCAGCTACAGCGTTCACAAAACAATATTGGCAAAAGCTTAGATCATTACAGTCCGCAAAGCTATGCGAGCTCACCATTAGCACGCTGCTGAAACTCTGTCATATCATCAGGAGCAGCTACACGTCTTTTTGCTGCACGCGCTGGCGTTTCAAGTTCCCCTACAACCATGAAAGAGCGGTTATGCAGTAAACATACTGCTCAATACAAGCAATGAGGGTGAGACATTCACAGCAGCCACATATTGTAGGTCAGAGAAATACAGTGAAAATATTTTCAATGAAGGCATTGCATTGGCGTTCGCAATTTTGAAAATGTCCAACTTTGTAATCTAAAAGCACTTCATAAACGCGGGTATCATTGGCAATATTTATCGACTGGGTAATAAATCTACACGCGGTATTTGCGCGGCTTTCGCCGCGCGGGTTTTCTAAACCACGCAACAGGGGACGGCCGCACTACGCTAGCCACTGCAAATCACAACGACAAGCGTTTACAGGCTCATCCCACTGACGATGAAAGCGACCACAAAATGAGAGACGCGAACAATGCATTACATGTGCTCCCCAGTTCTGTGTTGGTACTTCTAGACCCCGCGAGAAATCGACAGAAAAAGTAGTGCGTACCTTTATGTCGTTTCTGCCATCGGCTACGACGAAGCACAGCAGCATCACCGGGAATCCTAACGTATATAATATATATATAATATATAATAATATATAAGAATATAAGAATATATAAGAATATATAATAATACAACGCAAAAACTGGATTCTAAACTAAAAAAAACTAACAAAAACAGTCACAAGCACACAGAGTAGTCAATTCTTCAATGTCTTCAATTTTCGCTCTTTTTCTTTTGCAGCCTTTTCAACTATAAGTTGATCATTTTTTCTTTTACAAAGGTTATTTAGAAGCGTGTTTGCTGCTGCACTTAGGACGTAGTGCATTACCACCTGTGGAGTGCGCCCATTCTCACCCACATCAAAATCAATGCCGTCGTTTAACACATCATGTGTGAGTGCCAAGAGAGCCTCCTTTTGATTTGGTAGTGCATGAAACTGTGTCGCATGCTGTTCGCTTCTCAGCTTGTCAAGAACTATCTCAGCAATAAGAACAGCATTTACTATGGCAGGCTGTGGAAACTTGAGACTACCACGAGTCATGGCCTTGACTAACTCCCCACCTTCTACTTCAATTTCATCTTCTAGCATTAAATCTTCTTTGCAAGTCATGCATGACAGCTTTTTGAACGCAGCGTGGGCACAATAGCCAGCAACGTAAGTGGTTGCTGGGAGATTTGGCGCCTTCGCATAATCGTCGTCCGTTACCTCAATGTCAAACACTTCAAGTACTGCATCGTTTACTGCCACCGCATCTGTTGCAGCCTCAAACTCTGGGAGCTCCAGAATGTTCTGCAGACGAAGCTTTCGCTCCGACTCATAGACTTGTCTTATGGAAATGTGGTATTGCGCACCGGAGAGTTGGCGGTATTTGCCAAACCTCTCTTCCAAGCAATCAGTCTGAAACTTTCCTAAAAGTACATACTCGAAGTTCATTTCATCTAGGCAATACCTAGTCACCTTTACCAAGGTGTCTGTCGTGAGTCGGAGCGCACTGTGGGTGTCTCTTGTAAGTATGCCTGTGTCAAATTTGAGAGACTGCTACAGATCTAGCCACTCCACTATACTTAACAGAAACTGGATCTGTGGACTTGACGCTGATGTAATCGGTGACTGCAGCTCATCACGAAGTCGAGTACCCTTGTTGCATGTCTTTAGATTTACAATGTTCCACCACTTTGTTATTATTTCAAGGAACTGTGCAGTACCAGACACATGATCTAGCTCAAGTCTGGGCCCACATGCTCGCAGAGCTGCTGCCGTAGACGGGCTGAAAATCCTTAGCGCAAGCTTGACATTCTGTCGCTCAATATTCGATGGGTTCAGAGATTTAGACGAAAGTGTTGGTGCTGATTTAATCAGCTGGCCCTGTTCTTTCGAGTGAAGTTCTAGAAGTGTTTTAAATGAAGCTGTAAGTATAGGTGGCTTTATATTAGGTCCTGTGGGGCTAGGAAAGAACATGCATGTTCCAGCATTTCGCTGATTGATCCAGTTATTCCTGACGCATTTTATTAAGTGTACAGGATCAATCAGAAAAAAGAGAGGACGTTTAGAGTCTGCAGGGTGTGGATACACACTCTGAAGTTTGCAGGGGGCCCCAAAAAGTGACATTGTTTTCCGGTTGATTGAGTTATTGTCAGCTATGACTGTGATTATACGCAACCCAACATGCTCTAGCTGAGTAATGATGCTATGCAGAATAGTGTGAAGCTGCTGTGCGTTGACGCGCTCTACTGGCAGTATGTGCACAACATTCTTCTGACGCGAAAGCAAGCTTTGCATCATAAAAACATGGGCTGTTTTTGCTGAATTAGGGCTATTTGTAGCCGCACCAACAATTATTCCTCTTTTATAATCAAAATATGGCTGCAGGTGAATTTCGTCCATCATGAGTACAACAATTTTTTCATGCTCCGTCATTGCTGCGACAAGCTTCTTTGCATACGATAGGAAAGAAGTGCCTTGCTGTTGAGCTGCCGGGCTTACGCTGTAGGAGTTACATATACGACGTATTGTAGATTGATGGGGTAATCTAAGGTTTCCGGAACTGTGAAGGAACCTATAAGCATGCGGAGAAACTGTAAATAAAATGCTTGAGAATACCAGCAACTCTGCAGAATACTGGTATGACCTGCTATGCTTGACAAGAAGAAGAGAAACTTGCTCTTTCAAAAAACTAACTGCATTGGGTTGTTCAACATCTGCCAGTTCACAATTTAAGGCATCTTCAAGCAGGGAAAGTGCCAACTTAAGCAAACCATCAATTTTTTCTTCATGCTTAGACAACAATTTTCCGTGAAACGAATCTACAGCATCCAGCAGACCTATCAAGCAACGGATATCATGTACTGTGTGAGGGATGGTATCTATGCCATCAATTGTAGTCAGCTGCACATTTCGGTAATGAACTTTCACCGTGAGGTTCTCTAAAACCGTGACTGACGACAAAACACGAGGGACGTCATCAACAGCAAGATTGAGAAAAAGAACGCAGGCAGGTTGAGAAATAACATTCCAAAAAATCAGAAAGCTTGATTTGAGGAAGGCACTCCAGTAGAACTTGGAAAGTGTCAATCTTGTTCTTTGCTTCTTCCTCCTCGTGTGTCTGGAGTGACATGGCGATGGCATCTCGTAAAGAAGCTGCTTCAAGACGCAATCTCTTTTCAGTCGGAGCTTCTCGGGACGTAGTTGCGGGCGCAGAAAGGTACGCGGGACAGTTCGGGAATACACTGGGAATGGCGTCGGAGCTGAGACGAGCGATCTTCAATTTTGCCTCGACGACTTTGCCCGTTTTTGAGTCCACATACTTAGAAGAAGTCCGAATGTCTGATTCTTTAAAGCGCCGCTCGCAGACCTGCAAAGCCCAGCGCAGGTAAGGTCAGCATATTTAAGATGATTAATTCCATGGGTGCAATAGCAATTAGCGCAGTGAAATATTTCAAATTTAGTATATTTCCAGCTCGCCCACTAGGCCATGTTGTAGCGCATTATGTACACACAGCTACGTCGCGGAATAAATATCACGCTTTTTCGACTTAGCACTGAGCGCTTTCCGGGTTCGAAATCAGCACGTGGAATGGCTTTCAGCCATTGCCTCCTTCTGTCAGCATCAGCTGGGAAAGTGAAGACGCGCACAGTCTTTTCTCCATCGTAATTCCCGCGGCAGCCGGGAACACAACAGTGTCCTGGCATTTTAACAAATGGCTCAGGAACTGTCACACGCGCACAGCACTTTCACAGACGTTTCCCATGATTGCACTTCGAGTATTCACAGCCTGCAAGGAAGCTTCAGCAAATGACACAGAAAGAAAGAACGGCGGAGGAACAGCATGTAACTCACGACAAGTGCAGCACATGTTCAAACACGACGGTAGTGATGTTTACAGCAATCGCGATGTCTCCAATCAAATGACTGCTTTCAACAATTTACTAGAAAAACTGCACAAAGTAAGCTTTTAAAAGATTGAACAATTTCCAGAAATGCGAACGAAGATTGTTACAATGAACAAGATATCTTTCATGTATTTTAAAACGGTGAAATTCATTATCTTCAATTTGCTATACGCAAATACGCCTCGGAGTACTCCGCACTTCAACAATTTGAGACAGCGCGGGAGGAGAACGGCGGCAGCGGCCGCCAGGAGGTGCTGCCGCAGCGGTCGGAGGTGTGCGGAGGTGTCTGTTTGTGTGTGACAGTGAAAGTTTTGGCCACACCTACCACGGCGAGGGCATCAACTACCTGGGGAACTTACGGAAGGCGCAGTGTATAAAACTGGACTGCAGATGCAGTTGAAGCAGCTCCCTTCTGAACTCAAAAGCTTGTAAATGTGTAAAATAAACCAAGTCTTCTTCCTTCACTAACGAACCCTTCACTCAGCGGCACTCCTGTCCGGGACGGAGCGAGCGTCATCTTGACCGAGGTTGTGTCGAGAAGCGACTCCGATCCCCACCTTTAACAATGGATACACCTTGCAGGATGTACGTAACTAGTTCGAGCCGAGCGCTGTACTTCGCTACAATGTGCAAGCTGACGATGAAAGATGAGCTTGTTGTTGCGCAGTAGAGGTTGTGAGCTCGTTGTCTAGTTGCAGCGTTCGGCATGATTCCGTTGACGCAAGCTCCTCGAGCGCTTCGACTATGGCCACGTAAGGCTCAGAGGAGATCCTAATAGACTTGTATTTTGCAGACCATCTTCTCACACTGCGTCGGAATGTTAGGCACCAATTTTCTCCGGAGCACGCACCGCAGCGGTGGCCAAGTGATTGAGCATCCGCCTCGCATGCGGGAGGTGCGGGGTTCGATCCCCAGTGCCGCCGGTTACCTACCGGTGATACAATGGGTACAAGCTTTCCCCTGGTCTGGTGCTCGGTTTATTTAGGGTGAAATGCTTGGGAAATGGGTCTTCGACCCCACCTTGAGAATTTAAAAGTACGTTGTGCCATGGCGCTCTTTGGCCATAGATGCCCTTGCGCCATAAAAATCCATCATTATCATCTCCGGAGCACGCTCTCGCGGATGAAGTTTATGGTTTTTTTTATTATTCCAATTGTGTTTCGAATTTCAGAGACGTCGTTCAAATTGTTGATCACGAGATTTACTTTGTGACTTGCGCAGTGCAAAAATAGTGCCTTCAGGACCTGTTTCTGTATTATTTTCTTCACTCCAGCTTCTTTTCCAGTCATTGTAGAGCATCCATCGTACCCTTGTCCAACGAGGTTCGAAAGAATCATCCCGGCATTCGTCAAAAGCTTCAAGATTGCAGCGGCGATGTAAGCGGAGTTTAATAGCTCCAGTTCTACATATCCCAAAAACTGCTCTCGAACGCACACTTCGGCTCCCGCCTTGTCAATAAAGCGAACGTCTATAGACATCTGCTCTTTTCCTGAAATATCTGCAGTTTCGTCAGCAAGAACGGAAAAAGCAAACACTGTGTTAGCTTCGGCAACTATCTGCTCTTTCAGGATCTCGCCACAGATTGTGATGATCTCATTCTGGACGCGGACAGAAGTGTACTTAGCATTGCCAGTAAAAAGAGCGAAGTGCTCCTGAAATCGAGTATCTCCAGCTCCTACACGAAAGTCAAGGAGCTCGGTGAAGACTCCACTATCGGACTGCTTGCCGCGAATTGGCAAGTCATGCATCGCGCAAAAGACGATGGTGGAAACTATTGTAAATAGTTTCTCACGATCCCTTTCAACTTGCTCGTGCAGTAATCTGTTCAGCTGCTGTACAACGGGTAGCATTTTGCCTTTCGTCACATCCATAAAGTTCTGTAAGGCCGTCATTGCCTCCTGGTGCCATTGGGATTTTATGTGATCCCTGCACGTCTCGTGCATTTTTCTGTAGTTACTGAAAGCGCGTACGATAAAACTACCTTGAGAACCTGGTCAACACGCGGAGGAAAACTGACGCAAAAACGACAAAGGGCGTCTCTGGAGCTCACTGTTGGCGATGTCCCTTCCATGGAGTCGACATCAGCTACTGTCCGGTGATGAAAGCATTTGGCGGCCATTGCTTAATAAGAAGACGCAACTTCAAAAAGTCCGGGATGCCAGTGAGTTTAGCTTTTCCTAGAAGCTCTCCTGAGCCATATTCTTTAGGCAAGTTAGTTGTTTTCCTGCTGTTTTCTCCGTACTTCAATCCAAAGCAATGAGAAAGGGAATCGTCTCGGCTTACTGCGTAACTGGAGCTCGCTGTTGGTGCAGTCCCTTCCATGGAGTCGACGACATCGGCTACTGTCCGGTGATGGAAGCTTGCATCGCTCTGGTCAAATTCGGACTTCAATCCTAAAAAAGGAGAAAGGAGTCATATAGGCCTGCTGCGTCACTGGAGCTCACTGTTGGCGGTGTACCTTCCATGGAGTCGACGACATCGGCTACTGTCCGGTGATGAAAGCTTGCATCGCTCTGGTCAAATTCGGACTTCAATCCTAAGAAAGGAGAAAGGAATCATATAAGCCTGCTGCGTCACTGGAGCTCACTGTTGGCGGTGTACCTTCCATGGAGTCGACGACATCAGCTACTGTCCGGTGATGAAAGCTTGCATCGCTCTGGTCAAATCCGGACTTCAATCCTAAGAAAGGAGAAAGGAATCATATAGGCCTGCTGCGTCACTGGAGCTCACTGTTGGCGGTGTACCTTCCATGGAGTCGACGACATCGGCTACTGTCCGGTTATGAAAGCTTGCATCGCATGGTCAAATTCGGACATCAATCCTAAGAAAGGAGAAAGGAATCATATAGGCCTGCTGCGTCACTGGAGCTCACTGTTGGCGGTGTACCTTCCATGGAGTCGACGACATCAGATACTGTCCGGTTATGAAAGCTTGCATCGCTCTGGTCAAATTCGGACTTCAATCCTAAGAAAGGAGAAAGGAATCATATAGGCCTGCTGCGTCACTGGAGCTCACTGTTGGCGGTCTACCTTTCATGGAGTCGACGACATCGGCTACTGTCCGGTGATGAAAGCTTGCATCGCTCTGGTCAAATTCGGACTTCAATCCTAAGAAAGGAGAAAGGAATCATATAGGCCTGCTGCGTCACTGGAGCTCACTGTTGGCGGTGTACCTTCCATGGAGTCGACGACATCAGCTACTGTCCGGTGATGAAAGCTTGCATCGCTCTGGTCAAATCCGGACTTCAATCCTAAGAAAGGAGAAAGGAATCATATAGGCCTGCTGCGTCACTGGAGCTCACTGTTAGCGGTGTACCTTCCATGGAGTCGACGACATCGGCTACTGTTCGGTGATGAAAGCTTGCATCGCTCTGGTCAAATCCGGACTTCAATCCTAAGAAAGAAGAAAGGAATCATATAGGCCTGCTGCGTCACTGGAGCTCACTGTTAGCGGTGTACCTTCCATGGAGTCGACGACATCGGCTACTGTCCGGTGATGAAAGCTTGCATCGCTCTGGTCAAATTCGGACTTCAATCCTAAGAAAGGAGAAAGGAATCATATAGGCCTGCTGCGTCACTGGAGCTCACTGTTGGCGGTGTACCTTCCATGGAGTCGACGACATCAGCTACTGTTCGGTGATGAAAGCTTGCATCGCTCTGGTCAAATCCGGACTTCAATCCTAAGAAAGGAGAAAGGAGTTATATAGGCCTGCTGCGTCACTGGAGCTCACTGTTGGCGGTGTACCTTCCATGGAGTCGACGACATCGGCTACTGTCCGGTGATGAAAGCTTGCATCACTCTGGTCAAATTCGGACTTCAATCCTAAGAAAGGAGAAAGGAATCATATAGGCCTGCTGCGTCACTGGAGCTCACTGTTGGCGGTGTACCTTCCATGGAGTCGACGACATCGGCTACTGTCCGGTGATGAAAGCTTGCATCGCTCTGGTCAAATTCGGACTTCAATCCTAAGAAAGGAGAAAGGAGTTATATAGGCCTGCTGCGTCACTGGAGCTCACTGTTGGCGGTGTACCTTCCATGGAGTCGACGACATCGGCTACTGTCCGGTGATGAATGCTTGCATCGCTCTGGTCAAATCCGGACTTCAATCTTAAGAAAGGAGAAAGGGAATCCTCTCGGCCTGCTGCGTCACTGGAGCTCACTGTTTGCGGTGTCCCGCTGACACTTGAAGAAGCATCGTATGTCCATCAATAAAGGCCGCGTTTGGGCGAGTTGGTTTTCCAAGCTGAACGTAAAAGCGCAAGAAACAAGGACGCAGAATAAGATAGACGACACGAGCGCTCACTTCCAACTGATCTTTATTACATGCGAGAAACAGAATGTTATACTCTCGGTAATGTCTGCAAATCATTACCACAGAGTGGTGAAATATAGATGACAGCCATCGAGCGTCACACTTGAACGATAAAAGATAGGACATCTCTTTTTTGGGATCAGAATTGACGGAGCACTTACGCAGTCATCCCCAGCTCGCGTTATATCCAACGCCTCAACAATTTCGCGTGTAATGTGACGTTTGTGCCCGTAAAGGACTTTGCAGATGTGAAAAAGAGAGTTGTGAAATTGCCTAATCTAGCAAGAAATATGTTTGTCCTTCCTTTCCAAGTTTTCTCCTATCATTTTTCTTGTGCCCTGACTTTGTTGATGACCATTTGTGAATTTTCCAGGCAGCACCGAAGCATTATAGCAATGTTACTTTTTGTTTGGTCGAACATTATTTCAATGCTCTTAATGTATCTTAATTATTTGTGAGGGCGGTGGTTCTTTGGGCTACATTCATTTTGATTAGTGTACGACGCCTACCCCGCCGAAGATAGTCAGAGCGGCGCGACTCTGCAGGAGACCAGCCTGCCAAGGATCCACCCAAAGGGTTTTCTCATTGTACAAAGATGCACGTGCTGGGAAACACGTGGCCGTGTCGGCTCCTCTTGTGGGAAGATGGTCGGAATCATTTACTCGCTGTGGCGAGGCCACTCACGCCGGAGGGGCACTCAGCCAAATGCACATTCACAATGGTTGCCGGTTCGGTGGCCGGCGTACGAACGTATCCTGATTATAGCGAGCGACGAAGGCGAAAACAAGATGTCCTGTGCACTGTCTGCCTCCGTGTCGCTATCAAGAGATCAAAGGAACAGACACCCATCTCAAGACGGCTCGAAACACATGCGCGCCGGTGCCGCTGTATGTCTGCAACAGGTCGCCCTTCGGCAGAGCTAACGATGGCGTCGTTTGAAAACGGCGGAACGACGCGTGCCCTGCGCAGGTGTGACCCAAAGCATGGAAGCGAGGCTGGTTTCACCCTTTCGGCTGAGCGCACCTCCCCCCCCCCCCCCCCCCCCCTGGCGTGCGGTGCTTTCCCCTACGTTTTCGCCATTGACGCAGCCATCACTCACGGTTCGAGTGAGGAGGCACGTTGTAGTAGCACTCAATGCGAGGATGACGGCGGTGATATGCGGTACGATGGGGGGGGGGGGGGGGAGGCGAAAGAGAAGGCTCCCGACAGAAGTGGGCTCGGATGCCTTTTCAGGAAAGAGGGATCTGTACGAACGTACTGCACCGTATATTTGGTTTTACTTTGCTTTGTGTTTTTGGCCGGGCGCTGGGTGTGAGGCTGTAGTGTGGCGGCCGCTTCGAAAGCAGGATCTGCTCGTTGACGGTCCCCACGGCTTTCTGTTAAGTCGCCGACTCCCTGGTCATTATGAGCGTCCTGGCGTTTGCCAGCGCCCGTTCTCGAAGAGTGCCGGCTATGTTTTATGGCCGTCATTGCCTCTCTTTTGCCGTTTCATATGCTTTTACTCGCTCTCTCCGAAGACTAGCTGCGGCGTTCCTTTATGCCTGTTTCCATTACAGTACAGAAAAAGCGCGCGGGTCTCCATTTTTGGTGTTTCTCTCGAACACTTTTCATATATGAGAAAAAACGTTGCCTCCTTCCCTTTTCTCTGGCAAATCATACCGCAGACGTACTGCAGCCGTTTTCATGGCAATGTGGCTCTCTGGGTGTTTACACTGTATAAATTGGTCCGAGCGTTTGACAATCGTTTTCATACTAGAAAATGATGCAAAGCATATGCTCCTACGAATAATACTCTTCTATTAATAAAAAAAGCTTATTTAACTGACTATCCTATTTTGATAGGTAGCCATACACAATATTTAGGCGCGGTTGCATTTATCTGGAACCAAAATATTTGTGTGGTCCAATCTTAATTCTTTGAAATGGATCGCGTATGACACTACTGGCCTCAGTTTTCAGTCCACTGCCATGCCCATGCCGACGGGGAAACAGTGGGGCGATTGTCTGTGAGCTGGCAATATGACCACGGATGAAGTGTCTTTAAACGATGCAGTGGGAGAGACTGTTTTTGAGCTCTGTTTGCCACCCGCTGGTCGACGAGTTCACTGAGTGTATTAAGCTGGGCGAACTCCTGTAGCACAGGTATGAGTGTTAAACGAGGCAGATAAGTTATGGCGCATAGCCTCACGATTCATAGCTTCATGGGAGTCCCACTGTCTGCGGGTGAGACTTTGAAATTGTGCCTGATATACTATCCGTGGCTGAAGGATAGAGCGCACAAGCTGGCGGGCCGTATGAGCACGTGCGCCACTAGAGCGCATAGCTATGCGACGAATCAGACCTAGAGTAGCGTGAGCCGATTTACGGGTGGCTGTCAGCCACGGGGTGCCAGCCCAGATGTATGGAGAAGGCCAAGAATGCGAACAGTTTCTACCTGAGGAATCGGAGAGTTATCTGTCATAAAATTTAAAGGGGGAGCTTTCCGTAAGCCGGCTTTATTTCCCATGCGAATGAAACATGATTTAGTAGGAGAGAGTGTTAAACCCAGGGGTGGGAGGCGAGATGTCAATACATCCAGCGCGTGCTGAAGGACTGACTGATGGATAGACGAATCTGGATTACAGCACCACAAGGTTATATCATCGGCATACGCAATCACAGGGTAGAAGGGATCGTCTCTAGGGCTCGAAGAAGAGGAATAAAAGCCACATTAAATGATGTAGGGACGAGAACGGAGCCCTAGGGCACTCCTCTATTGGAAGTGAAGTTACCAAATGGCTTTGCGTGGGCACGCACAGTGAAGGTTCGATTTGCTAAAAAGACGTGAATGGAGAGGAGAAACCTGTGAGGGAGACCAAGAGTTTGAAGGGCGGAAAGAATGGCAGAGTGAAGAATGTTATCACATGCCTTTGTTATGTCTAGCCGCCGCGGTGGCTGAGTGGTTACGGCGCTCGGCTGCTGGCCCGAAAGACGCGGGTTCGATCCCGGCCGCGGCGGTCGAATTTCGATGGAGGCGAAATTCTAGAGTCCCGTGTACTGTGTGATGTCAGTGCACGTTAAAGAACCCCAGTTGGCCGAAATTTCCGGAGCCCTTCACTACGGCGTCTCTCATAGCCTGAGTCGCTTTGGGACGTTAAACCCCCATAAACCAAACCAAACCTTTGTTATGTCTGCAGCGATCACGGTTCGTACAAGGTGACTCTGCGGGGAGTGGTCAAGCACGTCAGCAGACAAAAGAGCAAGGCCGTCCTCCGTTCCAATTTGTGGGCGGAAACAAATTTGGGAATCTGGGTAACAATCATGGGATTTCAGCCACCAAGACAGGCGTGCGGCGAGAATGTTTTCATAAAGCTTGCAGATGGTAGGCGTAAGGGAAATGGTACGAAGGGCCGAGAGAGATACTGGAGGCTGACCTGACTTGGGTATTGGAACCACAATAGAATGCTTTCAGTCTCCAAGCATGACGCCAGAATGCCACATTTTGTTAAAAGTATGAAGTAGGGTTTGCAAAGCTGTCCCTTCCAGGTAACGGAATAAGGAGTTAGTTATGCCGTCGTGCCCGGGAGTAGTGGAAGTTTTTAGGCGTTCAATGGAGGCCAGCAGCTCTGCCATGGTTTGGTCGGAACTGATCCCATCGGAGGGCTCTGTAACCGATAAGTCAGGCGGAGACGTAGCGGTGCAGTCATGGTATGAAAAAAACTAACGGACCGCTTGTTGTGCAGACGTAGCCTCATCCACATTCAGCGCGAGGCGAATGCTCTCTGTGTAATCTGCAACCTGAGAAGGGCGCTCCATGGCGTGAAACACTCCCCAAAGATGTCAACGCTACACCCGTTCGTTTCACTAGCCGCGAGATGCCAAGCTATATATATGAAAGGGTAGCTATAAAATATCCTAGTAGCATTATAAGAATGCTTTGAGCGCATATTTTAATGGCAGTATGAAATTATCACGAATAAAGCTATAAAATATCCTAGTAGCATTATAAGAATGCTTTGAGCGCATATTTTAATGGCAGTATGAAATTATCACGAATAAAACTACAATTAAAATTATGGTGAAATAATATTGCACTAAAAAAAACCAAGGATTCGATGTCCTGTGTTCTGAACCTCAACGAATGTCGCGAATCAATAGACGGCACCTGCGGGCTCGTAGGTCAAGCACTATCCTATTTCGTCTTGAAGATATTCCACCTGACCTTCTTTAAAAGAAAAAGGAAAGTAAATCCTCGGAAAAACTAGGATTGGCGGTTGCCTTTCTTCAAATATAACAAACCTGCAGCCAAAAGTTGTAGGATTATTGTTTTACCATACCAAGGGCTGCCAAGGATATCCTGCGGGAGTGGCGTACTTCGAAAGGGGAGTTAATTTTTTTGAATTGTTCATTTTCAAGACAAAATGAAAAAAAAACAAATTGCAGCATTGAAAGAGTGTTTTGTTTCGCATAACCGAACGCAGAGATTACGACGCTAAGGGGTTTTCGAGCAAACAAAATCAAGTCCTCCAGGGACTGAAAGGAGCGCCAGGCAAATTTTCGAGGCAGCGGTCGCCATCCCTCGCCTCCCGTTGGCGCCGTCACTGAAACGGACAGCCACTGATTTTCCTTTGAAATGTAAAAAATACTGATCAATTCATTTTGTGCTTCTTCATTCAGAATCAAGCGATGATACACTAAAAAAATAGGATAGTTATGTGATAACGCCAAAACAAACAGCGCTGTTTTCCGGTCGGCCCCACCCGAATGGGCATTGAAACTCCCTTGGACGTCCTGTTGACGTTCAGGATGTCTGCAGGGCGTCTGCAGGACGTCCAAGGAAGGTTCAGGATCAGTGCCCATAGGGACGTAGCCGGGTGCCGCGCGTATACCGACGGCGCGCTGTTTGCTGCTACAGGAGTCTACGCTAGCGCCGCGCCGCGGCAACCGCCTCTAGAGCCTCACGGGAGAGCGCCGCTTTTGCCACTGCAAAGCCTTCTAGAGCACTGTAGTCTTGTTGTCTTCTTCTCTGCGTCTTCGTCTTTTCTGCGCTCGTTAACCATCAATACGTACCAACTAGCCCAACTTCTCACGTTAGCTTGCTTGTGGGCTGTCCTTAAGAAAGTTGCCGACGCATTTAATTCCCTCGCTGTACTTTCTTCCTTATAGTTTCTATACATTCTCGCTAGAAAACAGATGAAAACAGTCCTGATTGAGACATTAGTTCCTTTACCAATGTTGTTGGCAGCCTTACCTCTCCTTTCTATAGACAACAGTGTATTAAAGCGGGTGAAACGGATGTGTGTTCGTTCGGCGGAAAAGTCTTTGTTGTTTAAATTTCACACGTCGACCTTACCTGTCAAACATAGCGTCGTGCTAAAGGGACGTTTGTGCCATGGTCAGGGAACAGCCGCCCGTGCGAACAGCCAGAGACTATTGATCATCGCGTGCTTTTTTATCCTGATGCCTTGTTCTTTTGGGGACATTGTTCACCGGACTATCAAAAAGGGCTCTGAGATCACGCTCTATACTATACGATTTTTTTCCTGCAACGGCACGTTCCAAGGTTCCATGTAATATTGTTGTGCCCGCGGGACTATTTAGCGTGTGGAAGAGCCGCGTTATAGATCGCCACGCAGAGCCGCCGCGTTGATCTCTTGTTCAGAGACCTTGCAAGCTCTCGGAGGGTATACATGCTGCGCAAGATCGACCTCCTGTCTGGCTGCCTTCACTCGACGCATGTGTGCCTCCCAGAATTTTGATGTGCGGGCAAAGTGAGAGCAGGATGCTGGCGCGACTCACAAATCAAGAACTTCGCTTATCCTGTAGTGACATCTTTTTTGGGCATTAATTTTATTCAGTCAAAACGGCGTAATCCATGCCCGCACAAGGAGGTTTTTCCGGGCGCAATGGGAGTATTTATTTGCTCCTTCAAGGAATTGTATGGGGTGGTGATAGAATTTTTTTTATGCCCAAAGGGAGGTTCTAAAAGGGGCCCGTGGGGATTAATTTTACAACCTTGTAGGCCTTAGCCTAGAAAGTATGGTAATTTTTTTTTTACTTATTTAGGCCCGTATACTTCCCGGTCCTCTGCGCTCACTGGAGCTTTTCGTGAACCTGCTGCAGTCTGGGAGACTGAACGATAGACAGAGTGATACTGCGCAAACATTTTATAACAGTACACATGATGCATTTTATACATGTTTATGTTTATGGGGGTTTAACGTCTCATAGGGATTCAGGCTACGAGGGACGCCGTAGTGAAGGGCTCCGGATATTTCGACCACCTGAGGTGTTTTAACGTGCAATGACGTTGCACAGTACACGAGCGTGTAATATCTCGCCTCAGTCGAAATGGTACAGTAACTGCAGTACACAATATAGTATCACAATTACCACGCTCATAGGGATGAAGGAAGAATGAAACCAGGATGGAGATGTCACAGGCATCATGCGGCATAATCCAGGAAGGTAAGTCCGCATAGGACAAGGACACTTCACACTACGGCCAGAGCGACCCGGCGACGAGACATGGCCCAAGTATTGTCCATTACGACGAGAGGTAACAGCAGCAGGAGTGGGGCGATGCTGGGCAGGTGGACGTCTGCACACTCCGCTGCACGGACAGCATTCAGTCCCCACCCCCCGGAGCTAAAGACAATCACTGTGGCTATAGGTATCATCTGGTCAACCTTGCGGGTCACTGGCGCGTCGCAATGCCTTGTACGAAGCTTCCGTTCCGCCGTTGCTAAGACCCAACCTGGCGTTCACGGTGCTCGTGCCGTTGTTGATTGCTTCTTGTGCTATACCTAGCATTTCTGCAGCGCCGACAGCGTGCTGCAGCGAGTAATATGCATTACGGCGGCTTTGTGTCCTGATTATGGTCAGCTACGCTGTGTACGGTTGCAACAACAGGTCGGAGTGAAGATCTGGTGACCATGAAAACGCGAAAAATGTGAGCTTTTTTTTTGTGGCGCCAAACCTCGTTCGCGGACAATGCAGCAGGACGCTCGAGCTACCGGTGAAGCGTCGTGCGCAACGATTTCGGCGTCTCCTCCGAGCCGATGTCAACGTAAAAGCGACGCACTACAAGGTGTGCAGTGAGCATTCTGTGTCTGTTACGTGTCTCCTTAACTCGGCTATGAGCATGAACGTAACGTTTGGCCCCGTTAGCGACCTTTACGGACTACCGTGCTTTCCTGGGCTAAACTTTCCTCCGTAGTTTATGGGCCTACCGATCCAGTAAGAATGATTCGTGTGCATTTTACGACAGTCAGTGCTTTTAGATCCAGTGCGACACCGTACGGTTACTCCCGTACAGTTATGCTGACAGCTGTCTTTTCAGTCACCGCTTTTAATGCATCTATTTGTGCTTAGCATCAGCGCTGACAGCGCAAATAGAATTATCGTTAGTTGCAAAAACGAGCGCGTCTGTTCTGACTACGGTCGATGACGATGCGTTGGTCGAAAATGCTGGCTAGCTGCGCGTCAGGTTATTGCAGAGCAATTCCGTGGTTCGTATTCGTAAATGTGGTCTTACAAATTTCCAGGCAAGCCATCTTACTTGATGGATGAAACAAATCCAAACTGGGTGCCAAGACTTCACGTGAGATTTGGTAAGACTTTCTGACGGGCCAGTAGGTACATATTCATTTCTGAAGGCTGTGCGCTAAAAAAAACGTTCACAGGAAAAAAGGAGGACAGACGACAGGAAAGGAGCGCTAATTCCAACCTTAAAGACAACGAAAGTAGCCAGGCGCACTTTTATATCCGCTGTTATCCAAAGATCAGCTGCATGAGAGCGTCAACCTAACAACCAAACACGAGAAAGAGAAATTGGGCCTATTTAAGTTGGATTAAAAACCTAAAAGGTGAACACGTGCCGATTAATGGTAATATAGAATTCAAGCGGGTAACAACAATGCATAACAACATGAGAATACAGAGCTGCATGAAAGATGACAGTGAAAAGAAAGAAGTGCGTAACAACATGAAAAATATATATAACAACATGAAAAAATTCTGACAATGAAAGGAAACAAGAGAAACTGGGATAAAAACCGTGTAAAGGGCGGCGAAAAGAGAGATAAAGGCACGTTAAAAATTCTAAAAGCAAACTATAATGCATAGGAGCGAAGGTTTTGAGAGAATAGATGTAACCATCCAAAAAAGATAGTTCATTCCTAGAAAGGTTAATAGAAGGCGTGCTATATAACGCACACGTCTTTTCGTAGGTCAATGAAAAAAGCCTCAAATACTTCTCTCTCGGTCTTGTCCTGAGCCTTAGCTAGAAACTTTGTTTCATTAAACTTGGGGTAGCAGTTTTAGCAATTGCTGCAGTGTAGCGGAAGGTTTTCTCCCGGTTCGCTCTTCAGGGTGGCGTTGTGCTTGCGGGCGCGCTCATTGAAACATTTTGCGGTTTGCCTCACATGCACTTTGCCGCATATCAGGGGGATTTCATACACAACATTGGCAAGGCATTGTGCGTATACGGTTTGATGCTTGATATTACAGGCCTTTTTAACACGCTTCTTGGCCACCATCGGACACAATTTCGCCAGTTTGCAGGGAGCCGAAAAAACCAGCTTAACCCCGTGACGAAACGCAACTTTCTTCAAATTGTGTCAGAGACTGTGCAGGTAAAGCATTACCTGCACAGGTTTCTGTTCTGTGCCGTGTTTAGCTTGGCCGGAATTTTTTATATTTTTCAAAAGGTTTTCAGACATGCCGGTGACCATGTGGGCTGGGTAACCTGCAGATAAAATTCGGTCAATCTGAGACTGGAAGCTTTCACCTATCTTGTGGGCCCATGATTTTTCTAAAGCAGATTTCATGCAAAGAGATACTATGCCACGCTTTACCAGCTTGGAGTGGGCACTATCATAGGTCAAAAGGGATTTCTTTGAGCGCGGCTGATAAGCCCAACAAACATGAACATTTGTAGAAATAAGTTGTAGGTCTAGAAACTGGAGTCGATCATTATCTGCCCGTCCATGCGTGAATTTAAGGCCCCTCGATAAAGAACCAAAGCTGTGAAAGTCTGGTTTACAAGTATATCTGCGGCACAGTGTGTAGGAACATTAAGGAGGATAAGATAGTCATCAACGTATCGGAAAATACGTGCTGTCCCTGTGTCCTTCAAGCTGGCTTCAAGGCGCCGGTCAAATGACGCCAGAAAGATTTCACATAGGACCGGAGCAAGTGACGAACCTTTACATATTGCCGCCTTTTGTAAGTAAAACTCTTTCTGGAAGCAAATAACAGTAGAATCCAAATAAAACATTAGGACGTCCAGAAATTTATCACTTGTGACAGCAGTGAAATTCATAAACCTGACTTGGCCATATTCTTCCAAACGTTCATGCACAGCATCAAACAAACCGTCGCGAGGCACAGAGTAAAATGAGTCCTCAACGTCAATACAAAAACCAGTGGAGGCCGACAACTTGCCTCTTTCCAGGACCTGCACCACTTCCGTTGAGCTTCGAAGGCACCTTCTTGACCCCACAGAGGCTAAATAAACTAAACGAGGCAGCGATGGTCAGATAGAGGATACCCTGCAACAAGCTGTAGACATAATACAAGACCTGGCGGGTAAAGCAGGGCTAACCTGCTCGCTCTCCAAGTCCGAATTATTTCTAATCAGATACAAACCCAGGGGCCCTCGAGCAAAAAAATTACAAACCTCCGCCTCCACTGAAAATCTGGGTGGAAGGGCGCCTTGTAAAGGAAGTTCAAACTATAAGAATCCTAGGACTCTTCCTTCAGTCGAACCGGAAGAACAAGGAAACACTAGAAAAACTCCAGACAACCGCCAATATGACGGTAAGACTAATTAGACGAATTGCAAGCAAATGGAAGGGAGTGAAGGAAACAGAACTTTGCAAAATAGTACAAGCATTTGTAATAAGCAGGCTTGTCTACGCACTCCCATACTTAAAATTAGACAGTAGTGAAAAAGCCAAAGTAGAGTCTATGATTAGAACAGCATACAAGGTAGCATTAGGGCTACCGAACTGTACCTCCACCGAAAGGATTCTGGGCTTGGGAGTACGCAGCACCTTAGACGAGCTTACAGAGGCACACTTAACAATGCAGAGAGGCCGGCTTTCCCGCACCACAGCAGGAAGAACCATACTTGATCGTTTAGGACTAGGCATACAGTTGCCATCCCAAGATACCAAAACACAGATACCTAAACGCATCGCTAAGGTAATAAGAGTTAAGCCACTAGCTAAGAATATGCATCCTGCTCACCACAAGGGGAGGAGAAGGGCTAGGGCAAAAGCTCTACACAACATATACAACCAAGATGAATATGCAGTATATGTAGATGCCGCAGAATATCCCCAGAAACAAGCGTTCGCACTAACGGCGGTGGATACGCAAGGTAGACTGATAGTATCCGGCACTACCATAACGAAATCCTCGGAAACGGCAGAAGAGGCGACAATCGCCCTAGCTATCATTAACACAGAAGCTACTACCATGCTCAGCGACTCCAAATTTGCCATACGGAATTATGCGAGGGGAAGATTTTCTCAGGCAGCAATGAGCATATTGGGTCAAACCAAAGACTTAGACAGAATTATTGAATTGATATGGGTCCCGGCTCACTCGGGGAAACCTCGTAACGAAGCGGCACACATAACAGCTCGAGGATTCGTCAGCCGAGCAGGGGACGCTGTCGTTGCTGAGAGTTTTTCGAAGAACGGCCTATCATCTTTTAACGATATTACTTATCATTTTAAACTTGAAAGGAGGATATTCCCTCCTCCAGACATCATCATCATCATCATCAGCCTTACTACACCCACTGCAGGGCAAAGGCCTCTCCCATGTCTCTCCAATTAACCCTATCCTTTGCCAGCTGCATCCACCCTTTGCCTGCAAACTTCTTAATCTCCTCCGCCCATCTAACCTTCTGCCGCCCCCTGCTACGCTTACTTTCTCTTGGAACCCACTCCGTTACCCTTAAAGACCAGCGGTTATCTTGCCTTCGCATTACATGCCCTGCCCAAGCCCATTTCTTTCTCTTGATTTCGACTAGGATGTCATTAACCCGTGTTTGTTCCCTCACCCACACTGCCCGCTTCCGATCTCTTAACGTTACACCTATCATTTTTCTTTCCATGGCTCGCTGCGTTGTCCTTAACTTAAGCTGAACTCTTTTCGTTAGCCTCCACGTTTCTGCCCCGTAGGTGAGTACCGGTAAGATTATGCTGTTGTACACTTTCCTCTTGAGGGAAATTGGTAAACTGCCACTCATGATCTGCGAGAATTTGCCATATGCGCTCCACCCCATTCTTATCCTTCTAGTTATCTCCCTCTCATGATCCGGATCAGCTGTCACTACCTGCCCTAAGTAGACGTATTCCGGCACAATTTCTAGGCTCTCGCTGCCAATTGTGAACTGTTGTTCCCTTGCTAGGCTGTTGAACATTACCTTGGTTTTCTGCATGTTAATTTTTAGACCCATCGATCTGCTCTGCCTGTCTAAGTCGTTGATCATGATTTGCAGTTCACCTCCTGAGTGACTCAGCAAGGCAATGTCATCAGCAAATCTCAGATTATTTAGGTATTATCCATTTATTCTTATTCCCAACTGTTCCCAATTCAGGCCTCGAAATGCCTCCTCCAGACAAAGCCTTCAATAAGGAGCAGGAGACCACTTGGAGGCGACTCCAGACGCGATCCTTCATGACGCCTTACCTGTTGTCAAAATTCTACCCCGGTGAATACGACCCTGCATGTACATTATGTGGTGATTTAGCCACTTATGATCACCTATTGTGGAATTGTAAAGAGGAGCCGCCCCCGAAATCTCTAAAACAGGTTCCTACTCTCGAGCAGTGGGAGGCCGTGTTGGTCAGCTCAGACTTGGGAGTTCAAACCCGGGTCATTGAATGGGCTACCCAGGTCGCTGTCAGCCGTGGACTGATAGCCACCTAGCACGGATCGTCTGCATTCTGCCTTTTCTGACGAATTAAATGTTTTCCAATCCAATCCAATCGAACGCGGAAAGGGTCACCGCCAGCTATTCTGTCCAGTTGGCGTCGAAGGAAGTCACTCACAACTTTTTGCCACGTATCTCGTTCGGACACAATGGAGCGTAGTGGGCATGCAGGCTTATGCGTTTTTCCTGAAAAGAAAATTTCGAGGCACCCTGTCTCAGCCGCTTTGACTGACTTTCCTACTGATTCCAGGTTCATCCCAGCAAGCAGTTTTAGTGCGACACGTTTTTGTCTGGAACGGTTGAAGTCAACTGGTCGAAAATTCTTCTTGATGGCTTCAGTAGCTTTTTTGTAGAAGGCATCATTCGGCATTACATCGAAACCACCTTCTTTGTCTGCCTCCAGAACAGCGAGGTCAGACGACTTCATGAATCTGGCAAGGCTATTGAGCGGAGGGTTCTTGCTCGGGAGCGATTTTTTGAGGCATGTGACACCTTAGATTTTAATCTCACTTAGATGGGCCCCATTGCTCTTTCTCGTGTTTGGTTGTTAGGTGGACGCTCTCTCATGCAGTTGATCTTTGGATAACAGCGGATATATAAGTGCGCCTGGCTTTTTTTGTCGTCATTAAAGTTGAAAGTCGCGCTTCTTTCCTGTCGTCTGTCCTTTTTCCTGTGAACGTTATTTTAGCGCACAGCCTTCAGAGATCACCTGAGATATGACACAAACCTGACGTGGATATCAGATGAAACTATGGTCCTACGCACAATTTATGAAGCGGTGGCTCAAATGTACGCTTAAGTGAGCTGTTATCTTCCATGAGTACCATGCACAATATGTCTGAAAACAGCATTCCAGGTGCCCTACACAACTTCGAAGGTGGCTGTAGTGTGTCTTGGCTCCTCTTGTGCATCAATTTAATTAAGTGTCCTCACATATGCACTCTTGTGCCCGAGTGGTGTAATGTCCTCAAATATTACACAGATTAGTCACGTATGCCTTCTGCTTCAGCAGTTGGGAAATGGTAAGGGGTTGTGGCTGTCCTCTCTAAAAGCTACTAGTATTTTCTGGCATTAACACAGGGTGGTTTTTGCTCAATCGTTCCGCATTCGTTTTGAGCTGTTGGTTCCGTTACGACGACTCAAAGCAATTTTGCTTTAGGCCGATGCGCACCGCGGCTAAATTGCCATAGCACGTATTTAATGCTTTTCAGCATGTTGCAAAACTTGCTGTGTATAGATATGCAGCTGTCATGATTTGTTTGGACGCATTGCATTAATAAGGAATTGTGGACAAAGTGCACGATCCTAAAGCAACATAAAAGTGATTATGTTTCATCACAGAAAGACCGAATTTCTTTCAAGCACAGGCGCCGCGTAAACCGTACCATTACAGCACAGCAGTGCGCAACTGCCATCCGGACAGTACTAGCTCCTCTCTCAAGCAGCATGGTCAGAAAGGGACGCAAGGCGCTAGTGTCAGAAGTGAGAAAATTTTGTAGACTTCCGGCAGTTGGTCTTGAACGGCACTAAAACTGATATCACCTTTGCCTTTTTCCTAGGACGACAATGGCAAGCCCGAGCTCAACACACATCCTGTTGAGCCGCGCCAAAGACCAGCTTGCTAGAGAAATTCTTGAGGCGTCTAACATCCAAAGGACTGGAAGGGACAAGTGTGTTATCGAACCTTCCCTTGCTCTCTTGCATAAAGAATTTTGTTTCTTCAATTCAAAGTAAAATTTTTTCTTCGTGCTGAAAGTTAAAGATCAAAGGGGGTGCTTGCTGTTACCATTTGTCTGGGGCTCTGAATTTTTGTACATGTGATGTTTTCATGATAACTGTACCGGCGTCCTAATCTTTCCGTTTGTTGCTGCGTGGCCGGACATGCGCACTGGTTTCCTCGAGTGTGGATTTCAATTAAACCTGCAGTAGTCAGTTAGCGCTCGTCCTGTGTTGTCTCTGCACTGTCCTGTATTCATGCGCTATGTCTTATTCAAAAGTGATGCATCAACAAGCCCAAAGTTCTACCCTATTACGACACCACTATGACCAGTAGAGCTAATTGTGTAAGCTCGTTGATTCAACTGTAATTGTCCGTGGTCATGCACCTTGCCACTTCAAATGCAGTGCACTACCTCTGTAGCCATCGCATTAGTGAACCTTTCATATCTGTGCGCAAATGGCATGCTAATAGGAATATTTAAATAAACAGATGCAGATCCTTTGCCAGCTGCACCTGCAAAGAACTGTGGTGTTCAAATCAATGATTCTGAGGTCGTCGCAGACACTGCACACCTGCTAGCGAACTCGCTTTTCAGCATCTCGGGCAAGTATAATCGCATTCACGACTTTATTTATTTTTTACATACCAACGCCTTGCACGAGGTCATCAGAAATCGTAGCCACTTCACAGCGGAACCTAGGTGAACAAGACTGCACAAACTCATATTGAAAATCACTATGACTTTTAGGGAAGTGAGACCGCATGTCAAATTTCCGCACTTCATACTGCAGCTAGATTGACGGGCAACGGATCACAAACTCCTGCCTCAAGCGCACTCGTTGATCTAGGAGTGCACACGTAAGTGTCGCGTGCAGCACTCAATGCCTATCCCATTACCTTCCGGCACCTAGGTAAATGGACCAGGGTCTCCATTCCTTTATGCTACAGGCTAAACAGGCAACGAAGCGTTGGGCAAGCTACACCTGCAGTTGATGCCGCAGTGAACACTGTTTCCTGCAAGTATCCATGCTCAACTAACAACAGATCTGGCCCTACCATTCCTTACTTCTAAAGATTCTAGATGATGGTGGTTGTAACAACCTTTATTGGAAAGAAGGTCCTGAAGGTTGGGCTCCTACCTGTCTAGGATAAAAAATTGTGAGATCACTGCGGCACCCCCATTGGATGAATGCGTAAGCATTGTCTGAAACACCATTGCAATATTTCGCTTCTTTTCCTTTTAGCTAGCTCTAATTAATTAGCACACCATATGACGTCACACGATATTTTTTTTTTCTTTCCAGACGTTGATGTAACCCATCCACACTCTTGACGTCCACTGTGACATGTGAGCTCGGACACAATTTGTGGCATTTTTTTCCACTTAATAAGCTCTAATAAATCATCATCCTCAAAACTTTCATTTCCACCGAAATGAAACTCCTTTTTGGACCACCCCGGCACGCAGGCCTAAGGGAGCCCTACTCAGGAGCCTCGCAAACTAAGGTCTCGTGATGATACATTGTCGCTTCACGGCCTAAGCCGCCAGGCGGGTGGCTTGGTGCTGTTGAGCGGGTTCCTCGCTCCGCAGCAAGGCCACCCAGGCTTCTCTATCTTCTGTCTTTTGCTCGGCGCCCGGGCTGCCAGCACATTCCCTTACTACGTGGTCGAGAGTGCCCCTCTCCCCGCACGTTATTCAGTACTGGTCTTTCTCCTCTTTCGAGATTGTTATGTATACCCAGAAGGAGCTTATAAGATTTCCCCCTTGTAATCATCTCCACGCAATTGCATCCTCGTTTCCGAGGGAATGGTCGGGCGGCGGATAGGCCCTCCTGCTCAGCTTGTAATGTTCCGTGATCTCGTGGTATGAAATCAAGCTATCTTTCATGTCTACGCGAGAGGGTGCTGTACGGCCGCCCGGTGATAGAGAGCTCGGGCAAGCTCGTGTGCAGCCTCATTTCCTGCAATAGCCTCGTGCGCTGGAATCCATATTATCTCTGTGCTACGCTATATCGGCCTCCCCTCGATGACGCGTTTTGCCTCTTCCGAGATTCTTCCTTTCCCGAAGTTCCTCACTGCATTTGTGCTGTCACTTAAAATCGTCGTGGCCTTGGTACCGACGCAAGCGAGCGCTATCGTCAACTCTTCCGCTGCGTTGGCATCTCTCGTGCGGCTCGAAGCCGCTACCGTTGGTACTCCTGCCCCGTCGACCACCGCGGATACAGCCGCCCCGTGCTTCCGCACGCCGCGTCTACATAAGCCACCAGGTCTGCCGGTCGCTCCCTCATCTTCCTTTCGTAGGCCTTAGCCCTATGTTCTCGCTTTTCCTTGTTATGCTCGGGGTGCATGTTGCGCGGCATAGGTGGGACGCATATCTTGGCTCTGATTCCTGCCGGGATTTTTTACCATCTTGTGCGTGCTACTTTCTGGCAGGATTCCTACCCATTCGAGTGTTGTCCTGCCCGTTTCAGACTGGCCGAGCCGTTATAATTTAGATATTCCCATCCCCTTTTTACTCCTGTCCCTTTTACCGCTACCCCCCTGAATATTCCGACCACTTGGTCTGCATATGTGGCTAATTTCTTTACAGTGTTGGTGTTGTCATTCTTGTTGATAAACATGCCTAGGATCCTCAATTCCTCGACCCGGGGCAGTTCCAGGCCTGCCACCACCACTTTACGGTCTACTTCTCTTGTTCCTGCCGTCGCTATTATACACAAAGAGCTATGACTTCTGCGGTGAGCACGCCAGGCCTCTTTCGGCCGCTACTTAACCACTATGTCTGCTGCCCTTTGCATACTGCACTCAATTTCCACGTCGCTTCCGCTATTCATCCACTTGTTTATGCCGTCCGCGTACATGCTGAATTTTAGATCGGGGATCTTGTTCAGCATGGCCGAGAGACCTCTTATCGCTATGTCAAATAGGAAGGGGGACAGTACGGCTCCTTGCGGGGCACCTTTGCTGCCCAGCCCTATGCTGAGGGACTCTGCATCCTGGAATATAATCACCGCCTCCCTCCCTCGGAGAAAGCCCTTGATGTACTCGTATGTTCTCTTGCCCACGTTTACCTTCTCCAGATCTCTGAGCACCGCCTCATGTCGAACGTTTTCGAAGGCCTTCGTGAGGTGAAGAACTAGGATCACCTTGGTATCTAATTCTTTCTTGTCTTTAATGTCATGTTTGAGTCTGAGCATTACATTCTGCGTGCTGAGCTTAGGTCCAAGGTCCACCATCTCGTGCGGCCACAGGTTTCCGTCTTCCATGTATTTCGTTAACCTCGTTTGCACTACGTGCTCCATGAGTTTCCCCACTCTCGACGTTAGCGAAATCGGACTTTAGTTTTCCAATTTTGGTTCCTTCGCCTGCTTGGGGATGAGAACAACCTTTGCCTGTTTCCACTCCTCCGGCAATTTACCTTCCTTCTATACTTTGTTCATGCATCGCGCAGTCGCCTCTATCGAGTCGTCGCCTAGGATCCGGAGCATCACATTGGATATTTTATCCGGGCCATGGGCCGAGGGAGTCTTTAGCCGAGCGATAGGCGCTCCGATCTCCGCTACCATAATGTCGGCGTCTAGCTCTTCATTTTCTGCTCCTCCATATTCTGACTGTCCTATTTCCGTCGCGTCCCGTATGTAAATGTCCCTGAGCGTGTCCATGAGCTGTTTGGCCGTCCCCTGGAAAGCGTGTCTTGCTTTCACCTTGTTATCGCTCGCTGCCTGTTTGGATTTGCCCGGGTCGAGGAGGTGCCTCAGTATGTTTCACATCTTTGCTAGGCTCATGCCTCTTTCCATCTCGTCGCACCTGCGGTACCAATTTTGCTTGTTTAGTTTGATCGCATACGTTTCCATTTCCTGGGTGTGTCTGGCTAGCGAACGCCTCAAGTTTCTTTTCCATTTTTTAAATTTGAGTCTCTTCTAGGGCCTTTTTTAATTGCCGCATCATATGACGTCACATCTTTGACGCCACACCACATTTTTTTTCTTTACAGACGTCGATGTAACCCACCCACACTTTTGGCGTCTACGGTGACAGGTGACCCCGGACGCCATTTTGTCGCTTTTTTCCACTTGTCTCTAATTAATTAACTAATTACACCAGATGCACCTCATGATTTCTCCTGCGAGATTTTTTGATAACCTATCTAATGCAACCATTCTTTTTCTTATTACTCAATTCGTTCGGACGTTATCGTGATGAGAGCTGTTGCGTGTGGGGCCCTTATATCCCTCTCACACGGGCACTTGTAAGGCCTTAGAAATTAAGGTCCTTTGCCCCAAAGGCGCGTGACGCGCATCTACACGGCAAAGCGTCGAGACCTTTGCGATAAAGGTCCGTAGCCGTAAAGGCGGCCGTCAGCGGCCTTAAAGTTGCTTAAAGGAGCAACCCAGGCGGCAGCACCAGCTAGCGAGCTCAAAGAATAAAAAATTGACGCAATTTTTATTTTTATAACGTAACAAACATCTAATTTATCTTATTTACTGGCTAATTTTGCGTTACAGTGCACTTAGCCGTAGAAGAGACTATGACTTAAAACATCTACACTGCTTAGAAAGGACTTGAACGCTTTTCAGCAGCCGCATCGACACACACGTGCTTGCGCTTCTCGCTTCGCTGTTTTTTCTTCGCTTGCTCTTCATGGCAATTACACACTTCGTTCTAACGTCTTGCGGTTCGTCGCTCATGATTACGGCAGCACGCTAACAAGGCACAACCTAATTTCTTTGAAATACGCACAAGAACATAAGCAACAAAGCAAGCTTCTCACACAGAACGAGGAGCCGAACGGAAAAGTGCGCCTACCGTGGTCGGACCGGGAACGATGAAAAGAAAAAACTTTTGTTTCAAAATATTTGTTTCGCACCTTCAAAACGCTTGTTTATTATCGTGATAGCTACTTTTTCCAACATAAACGAAAGCACTAGTCTTATCCTCTTAGCTGAAGTGCTACCGTCTGCTTTAATTTCATAATGTTACAGCGCCGCTTCACACACAGCGGTGACTTTTGGCACTCACGGAGACCGCGTTCTAGCTCCTTTGGATTTGCCCTGTAGCAGCGCCGCTGCTCCTTTTCGGTATTCCCCCTTTAGTGCAACAAGACAACTTTACGGCAAAGGCTGTGAAGAAGTCCCGTGTGACAGGGGTATTAGTCTATGGCACCAGTGGTTTCTGCTGACTTCTTGGTGACAGTGAGCAGGGAGGAGCTGGCTAGCTTCACCTTCCACTGCTCCAAGGCAGCATCAAGCGGCTTAAAGGGGGACCCACATGGAGCTCTTTTCTCGCGGAAAACTGGCGTCCGCCGGCCGGACGCAGGCCGCCGGGCGGCCGTTCGCCGCCGATCAAGCCGGGCTAGATATGACCGCCCCGCGGTCAGCCGCTGGCCGGAAGCGGCCAACGTGGGCTGTCAGTGCGGACCAATCAGGGCGCGACTGCGTCTGGCTTCCGCCCGCTTCTACAACATGGCCGCGCCTGCCGAAGCGGCCGCTCGCTTCACCATGAACTCGCCGTCGCCGCTACACTGTGCCTCACGTTCATGGCAAACAAAAGTAACATGGGGCTTCCACTTGGTCTGAAGATGCCCGCACCACAAAATTTTAGCGAAGAAACGCGCCAGAGTTTCAGAATGCTTCTGGATTTTTAAGGCTGCTAGGCTTATACCCCTGTCACACGGGCACTCTAAATGCACTTTGAACTAATGCTCCTTTACGCTCCCAAAGGAGCACTACTTCAAGGGAGTTCGTCCATACTACACGGTCGCGGAACGACCTCCGCAAGAAGTTGTTAGCGCCCTCATCGGCGAAAAGCGTTATTAAAATTGCAAACCTCACTGCACATGTAAATACAGAAATGTCACATTTTTTTTGGTAACTTAGTTTTATAACCGTATTATGTTAAAACAACGCAATTTTAACTGTAATAATGACATGATTTTCCAAGTACAGAGCATAACATCACAGTGCTCTGCCACACTGAGCGCAACTCGCTCAGTCTGGCTCAGGCACAGCTTCGTTCTTCGGTTGTTCCCCTTGGTTCTTTTGCCCCTGCGATCGTTGTTTTTGCGGTTACGTTTTTCTGGTGTGCCTTGTGTTCGGCGGTCTCCATCAAAATGAGTGACGATCCACGCGACGACCAGAGAAAATTTGAAATTGCGCTTGCAATGAGTGTGGTTTTGTCGTCGTCCGTGGACCTTGCGCTATCAAGGCGAAATGTGCGTGAAATAGGGCGGCGTCTCTTGGCGAATAACGCCTTGCTTATAGCACTGGCTATATGCAAGGCGTTGGTTTTATCGGTTTGGCACTGCCAGACGCCGCAGGCTCACCGCCACTCATTTTGTCGACACACACACACACACACACACACACACACACACACACACACACACACACACACACACACACACACACACACACACACACACACACACACACACACACACACACACACACACACACACACACACACACACACACACACACACACACACACACACACACACACACACACACACACACACACACACACACACACACACACACACACACACACACACACACACACACACGCACGCACGCACGCACGCACGCACACACACACACACACACACACACACACACACACACACACACAAAACAAGCACGAAACTATAAAAAACGAGCAATGCAGTCTCGCCGTGCGATAATCGTGGGCGAGCAGTGGCGACCTGAGTCTAGTGGCAACAGCACCGCAGATGTGACGAGCTGCTCTCCGTCGCTACTCGCTACAAACAAACAACATGGCCGACATGGCGGCATATTGTTACGTGGCGGCCAGCCGAAGAAAGAGACACGATGATCGATGGAAATGAAATGATTTAATGGCTGCCGGCCTAGCGCGAGCGCTCCTGCCCGCGCCACTGCGCAGTTCGTCGTCTTCTTCGTCACACTACTCGGGGCCACCGAGCGATCGTCCCGATCGCGAACGAGAAGATCGGCACTGAAGATGAAATGCTGCAGATGACGATGGGCTTGTAAAATGGTTGGATACAGAAGAAGGAGGTGAAGGGCTTGCCGCCACGGTGAATGAGACGATCGGCGAATGAGTCCCGGTCCACGAAGCATCCGGGCCGCAGGTTGCCAGGAGCCGACGGCCGAGGTCCTTGGACGCACCGAACGGCAGAGGCAGGGGGGGGCGGTGTCCTCTCGTGTGGGCAGCGTCTCGGGTCGGTCGGGTCATTCCGGTCGCGGCAACGTGGTCAGTTCGTCGTGTCTTGTGGTCGGGGCGGTGGACGGGGCTGGGGTAAGCGGCGAGGTCGGTTCAGGTCTGGCGTGCTGGGCACAGCCGGGCGGTGCGGACCAGGCACACACGGCCGACGACCACGGCAGGCGCAGGACGCCGAAGCTCCGGGACCAGGATGGCGATGAAGGGACCCCAGCACCTCCACCAAATGTTACGTGGCGGCCAGCCGAAGAAAGAGACACGATGATCGATGGAAATGAGATGATTTAATGGCTGCCGGCCTAGCGCGAGCGCTCCTGCCCGCGCCACTGCGCAGTTCGTCGTCTTCTTCGTCACACTACTGAACTGCGCAGTGGCGCGGGCAGGAGCGCTCGCGCTAGGCCGGCAGCCATTAAATCATCTCATTTCTATCGATCAATCGATCATCGTGTCTCTTTCTTCGGCTGGCCGCCACGTAACAATATTTACCGTGGCTACGGTGACGCTCGTATATCTGGAACGAGAGTGTAGTGTGGTGAGACTGCCACAAAACAAATGATCTTATATTTTAAAACACCACTGATCTTATGAAGTGAAATTATAAAATGAAAATTGAACGTTTCTTTTCTCAATTTATTTATGCTGTTAACTCGCTGGGAGAGAGAGTACTCCCTTGAAGCCTCAAAGGACGAACTCGAGCTGGCTTGCTTCGAAGCTCCTTTGAGCTAGGTGTCCTTTGGCGCGTCCGTGTGGCAGCGCGCGTTCGTCCTTAGAGTAATGGAGCATTAGTTCAGAGTACCTTTACAGTGTCCGTGTGACAGGAGTATTAGCCACTACGCGTCGGGTGACGTCAGGAAGCGCGGGAGGTTCAAAGAGGTTAACTATTTTGGTTCAGAAAGAGGTCACAGAGAATAATTCGTTCTCTTTGTCGTCATGGGATTTATACTAGCTTAATTTTAAATGCAAAGCTGTTCTTTTCAGCATTTTAATAAGCATATAGAATCACGCCGTTTCCAGTAATGCTGAAATCCTGGCGGCTGCGGTCTGGCGGCAGCCGCCCGTTTTCCGCCGCTTGTGGTGCTGCACGGTGGCGGCGCGTCGGCGTTCCGCCGCGACGTTCAAAATCCGCAGCGCAAGTTCGCTCCATGTGGATCGCCCTTAAGGTGGCTGGGCTGGTGTGGGCATATCCATGGCTTAAAGTAGAGGGACGCCACCCCAAGGACATGCATCTACGTATAGTGTTGGGTAAAGGCGATACTAGTGTACTATAGTTAATTGCACTATAGTTAATCTTCTGCTCCTTTTCTTTCTGACGAAAATATTGCTGCATCATTTGAAACGCAGTCTTGTGTACCTTTAGTTCTTTTTGTAGCTTCAATCCTTTCTTTTGAAGCTTGTATGATGCTGCCATATAAATGCTGTCATTTCATGCTTGCAATTTACATTCCATGCAATTACTGCGCTGTGATGTTAAAAGCAGAATATCGCATCTGGTCTTGCTATGCCAAAACACATTGTATAAAATGCATTACTTTAGGTGCAACCATTACATGCTTGGTTTTAATGTATTTCAATATGTACTGAGAAAAGAGTAGCTCGTTCAGTTTTCTATTGGAATTAATTTTTGCTGATTTAACCCAAAATTAAAGTTTTCATTGCATTGCATACGCCAAGGTTTATTGTGGTGACAGGTTACAGTCATATGCAGTAGATTTTCTATCTTTACTTATATTTATCACACCGTAACTAGGGTGTACAGAAATACTGAGATTGCGCAAGTTGGTGTGGTTATAAATCTACAAACACTAGAAAACACGGCAGAGAAACAAAGACTCCCTCAAGTGGATATACAAATGAACCATATAAGTTTTCTTACAGTTCAAGAAATCAACACAGTCTTGTCCGCTAGCAAACAGACAGCACACAGCCCTGACGGAATACACTATCAAATGCGGTCGCACTACTTTGAACCTGCCATACAGGCACTTTTAAGTTTTTGTAATAAGGCTTGGGTATCGGGTATACTACCCGAAGCCTGAAAGAAGGCCATTATCGTTCCATTTTTAAAACCTGAAAAACCAGCAACCTTTCCCAGTAGTTATAGGCCCATAGCCCTCACCAGCTGCCTTGCAAAACCCTTTGAAAGTGTCATGAACATTAGACTAACCTCCGTGCTAGAAGCCCGTGAGCTTCTCGATGTCCATCAGTGCGGTTTCAAAAATGCATGGTCTACTACAGACTGTGAATACTGTGTGTGAAGGTTTTGTACATAAACAACGCTATCTTTGTTTTTTTAGATTTCGAGAAAGCGTATGTTATGCCATTTCAGTGCCTTATCAAAAATAGTCAAAAAGAACATTCCAAACAGCATTATCAACACGGACTCGCTGAGTGTAATCGTAGCACTGAACGCCACAAATGTGAAAGAACCTTTAATAGGATATATACTACATAACATAATAACTGCTGGAACACAAGGACATGTAATTAAGCTCTGTTGCATATCAGGCTATCTTGGAATTAGAGGAAACGAGAGAGCTGACGTGTGCGCTGCTCAAGCTCGCCATAAGAAAGTCAGGACTGTAAACATACCCTATGCACAATGCATAAAGTTAGCAAAAAATAAACTTAAAGAACAATGACAGTCTATATGGACTAGTGAAGAAAATAAGCTACATTTAGCAAAACCTACTCTGGGAGCATGAAGAACATGCAGGCATCAGGAGCGATTTATAGAGGTAATTTTATGCCGCCTGCGCATCGTACACTCACACCTAACACATAACTTCCCAATGACAAAAGAAGACAAACTTTTATGTGAGAAATGTGGAGGTGAGCTCACAGTAAATCACATCTTATTCTCGTGCACAGAACTCGAACGGCTAAGGAAAAAAATATTTTACAATGAACGCATTCCCTTCCACCCCAATTTACTTTTAGGAGATAAACCAAATGTAGGTACTTCATCTGTTTTTGAATTTCTAAATGAAGCGGCGATCCTAAACAAATTATAATATCACAGAACTACTGGATCTAAAAATTTTTACCCTGTGCCTTGACGTATTCTGTGATGCACCTGATCGATTTTCTCTTGCCTGAGAAGAAGGCTGAGGTCTAAGTTTTGATTTGTTGGGCTCCTCGGAGTCCTTGTCCGGACAAGGACTGTTGCTGAGGGCACCCAATTTTTGAAATTAAAGCATGTGTTTGGCACATGATAGCCTGAGTTGCTTACGCGCCATAAAACTCAATACAATACTAGAATTGTGATTAGCTGTTTATTTGTTTTGCTTTTCAAAATACTGCTGCTTCATTTGAATGATAGAGGCTTGCATATCATTAGATTATTTTTGCAGTTTTAGCCCTTTCTTTTGAAGCTTGTAAGACTTCTTGGCAAGCTTGGCAGCGGTGGCAGCTTCCTCCTTCTGCAGCTCCAGCAGCTGCTGTATTGTGGAGTTGCCAGCCCGTTTCCTTCCGCTGCTGGGGATAGTTGTGACATCTGCAGCGGCAACGTTGTCCTCATCTCTGGAGCATCGGTTCACTGCGGCGATGCTGGTACTTGTGTGAGCTGGCATGCTGTAGAGCCTGTCTTCCTGCTGCTCAATGACACCATTCGGGCTGGCATCAATTTCACCTGCATCCTCCCAAGTAGCCAACACCTGAGACCCTTCAACCAGAGCTGCCACCTCTGGCACCTGTAAAGCATCGAACGAAACCTTGTTTACATTGCAATAATCCAAATTTGTAACCAACGCAAGAGGGACATGTCCATGACCGTAACACATCTCATGCATAGGCAGGCAAAGGCTCCTTACATTGGATGACCGAAGCCGTACCAGAACTTGTCACAGCTGCTTGTCAGTAGCTATCGTTAAGCTAATAGGTAGGTTTTGTAAATGGTCTTCTAATAATCCATTTAAAATGCGGGGTGGTTAATGCTTAGCATTTTTCAGGAAAATGTCATCATAGACAATTTCTACAGAGGACCCACTGTTTTTGTTGGAAGGATGTTATACAAAAGAAAATTTAAAGGATAAAGCAAATTTTGCACCAGAGCCACCTGCGGGGTATGAAATCTAGGCCAATGGACTCCAAAAGAGGAAGTCGGCTGGCAACAAAAAACAGACAAGGAGCGGTGTAAATCTGAATCATATATCCTTAGGCACGTCTGAACAGTTAGGAATTGAAATCTAGATAATAAAGGAGGAATACGGGGTTCAAGATCAAGCACGTTATTAGCCACAAATTTGGGGAGGCCAAGGCACAACTGAAGTGCTTCCCGCTCCAAAACAAGGAGCGGGCGAATTTTGTGAGCAGCTGTACCAGAAAAAAGCACAGATCCAAATTCTAAAATTGGTCGGACATACAAAACATAAATCAGCAACAGTGCATCAGTTGAAGTCAGCGTTCGTCCTGCTTCTATCTTCTTTCTTCTTCGTCCTGTGTATTTCGGCTGAAAAATATAAGCATTCTACGTACTAAGACCAACTAGCTCGCCTTACCACTTTAACAAGTCCTGTACTGAGATTTGAACGCACTGTTGGCGAGGAAAATCCTACGAGTGCAGTTGTGCAGCACACAACGTATGGTTGTCACAAATTTTCTTTTTAGTCCACACTCCTTTTGTGTAGTGTATTCCTTCATAGCTGATTTTAATAACATAGCCAACACATCTTACAAAAATCATTTCATGAATATTTTCTATTTAAACGCATTTATGTCAGTGAACTTCAGTTTCAGACGTGAACACTTTGGAACTTTAAAAATACACACTACCTAAATACTTTCTTCAACCAATGTATCATCAGTAGTTGCCAGGGTTTCCAAAAATTTGTGGAGCGTTCGGTAATACTCCCATCCAATTCCTTGTGAACCGGTCGTTCTGCCATCAGGCCTCAGTTTCCTAAACAAAGAAAGCACTATTTACATTTCCAAGCAATCTATTAAGCATTGCGTAAAATGTCTGACAGTGCTGATTTAATATTATGCTTCATAATTACAGTACAAAATAGCTTGTAGCAGCAACTGAGAATAATGCTATTGAATTATAACAAAAACACCAAACTGAAAATGTATTTACACTGCACTGTTATGTATATACAGAACGATGCACAATTCAATTATAATGAAACTCCTTTAGAAAAGTGGTTTACCGAAAACAAAGCGGTCAAACAATGCATAGAGGACGCGTGCTAATTAACCCTCAACAGAGTCGCAAAAGAAAAAAAATCTGCAGTTCTTTATCAATAAAAGCAATTAGTGCATACAGCAAACCTCGTAAATCGTCACCACTGATAGCAGTGGTGCGAGTACCATTTCATGCCAGCCGAACGCAAAACTAGACATGTTTTTAGATGTCAATAACTTTTGCAGGAACAACTAGTGAACTGCTAGGTAATGGGGCCGCATCGCCGTGTGTATGCACTAGCCCGACATGCCTTCCGAGTAGTCGCGTCATTCACACTGAGCGCAGCTGTCCCGACGCGATTGTGAAACAGCGAACCGCGTAATATGATACACGGGCGACAGAATATAGCATTTGTAATTACCGGTACTCTTTGTTAAAGGGACGCTGAAACGGTTTTCAAATCGCATGAAACGCTCTGGTTGGGAAGAAAGGACCTTGAAAATCATGTGTGTAAATTTTTTCCCGATTCTATCCGCGAACAGAGCTGCAATCGCTTCTTAGAAACCCTCCGCCGGCACGCCCTCGTCGCTTCCGGAAGCGCCGGGTGGGGGGACGGCAGAGCGGGAGAACTGGCGGAAGTGACGCCATTCACGGAGAGTCGGCCGTCCCGCTGCGCTTGCTTCGCTGCGGCCCGCGCGTTGGCGAACCACAGATCAATTTAATCTTCTGCCAGTGCCGTTTACTTTCTCTCGTTTGGGCGTTACGTGTAGTGCTTCAAGCCTGTATATAAACCAGTTTTGGCATGGTACTTCTTTCGAACGCCACTCAGCACACAGCGTGGTAGAATCCGTCGGTTATTCTCCCCAAGCCTCTCCCACGTTAACCAGACAATCTGGAGGTACGTAGCATGTCGAAGTTGCCTGCACAAATTATGTGCATCAATATTTCTCTTTTCGTTATATTACTTTCTTACCTGTTTGTAAACGCTTTGCCTTTTCCAGCTGGTTGACATCCATGCTGAGCTAAGGCCACTTCCAGCACTGTCTTTGAGGCACACAGTCTTAAACTTTTTTGAGCTCGTTACGCACTGTGTGCCTTTCGGCTTTTTCCTGATAGCTTGCCCCTCGTGGCAGCACAAGCAATTCTCTTAATCTTTCATCAGCGCGGAGCACATGCAGCTGCACCTAACTGAACAAAAAACCGATTATATAAGCCTAGTATACTTGAGCAAAGCAAACATTTGCATTCATGAGCGCTTGGTCATGGCTGACGATCAACAATGGCGCCAGAATTCATGCAAATTTGTCCTTGAGTCAGAACGGCAAAGTGGTCGAGCAGCGGTACGCATATATCTGCCACAAGCAATGCGGCCACTTATCTCGTCACGCAACAGCAGCAACTATATATATCTCGCAGCACACTAGTTTTGATGAGCGGCACTGCGAGCTCCGGAACGCAGCCATAATTATTGTTCAAAAGCGTGTTCAGCATGCGAAAAAAAACAACGTACGGGGGTAAGTGCAGAAGAGTCATGGTTGAACAGTAGTAGCCCGAACATGCGACAGAAGGAAAGCGCACACGGGAGCTTCCTCCCTGTCGCCTCGTCTTTTCGCGCTGCAGTACAGCAGTGAACCCACTCCAACTCATCCAGTTTGGCATTCTTTTGTAGTTCTAAAAGGCGTTCGGGAGTAATTAGGCAAGTAACTATAAAAAAAATGAGCAAACAAATGCTTTACCTCTCGTGACTCCTATAAGCTTGCCGGTGATCTGAATAAGATCATGTTTAGAGGCGTTAAAATAAGTTGGTGGCCAGGTTTTATGCAGCAACGGTACACAAAAACGTTTCGACGCAATTTACCTTTTTTTATTGCCATTTGCACCTACACAAAAGATATGCACGCGCATGCAATTACGTAAAACATACGTATCAGCCGAGATTTGGTTTTCGTGTTACCATGGCAGGACGTGAAAGGCCCATACTGGGTTAACGAAATTTCCGGCTCGCAGGCGCTGCCATGCGGTCGCTTCTCAATTACTTATCTTCTTATAAGGCGGTGGCACCAGTTTTCTGTTTAGTCTGTATAGTTCTCAACGATTTCGGAATAGGTTTGCGCGCGCTCGTTCAGGTTCCGACAGTCCGGAGGTTCCACAGTTACCCGGAAGCAGAGAATATGGGAATGCGCCGACTACCCCGGAGTCGACGAAGATATTGACAGCAGAGAAAGCTGGGAAGCCCTGCTGCGCAGCGAAGAACCCGCTCGGCAGAAACAAGCCAATCCACCTAGCGGCTGATGCCGCGAAGAGATAAAATCTCTGTTAATCTTTAGTCACGGAGGCTCCGGCCCCAGCCCTCCAGGCCTGCGTGCCGGGGGCGGTGAGTAGTAAGAGGTATTCATTTCCGGTGGAAATAAAAGCTGTCATCCACCCATCCATCCAGTCGAGATTTCCAACACGTGAAAATGTCGCGGCTTGACTTTCGCTGCCGGACCACTCCGCGGCATCGTTGGTTCCGCCGTTTTCTGAAGCTGCTAATGGCTCGAACATGTATGGCGAAAGTCCAAACTGTTCAACACTGCTTCAATTATCCATAATTTCCAGAACGTAGTCCTTAAAGGCCAGCTGAAGCAACGCGCTACGCAGCAACGCCGTCGGTGCCGGCCGGAGGTCCCCGAGGATGACGTCATGACGGTCCCGGCCAATCGCGGGCAAGAGCGGCGTTCGCTCGGCGCCCTGAGGCGATGGGGCGCCTTTTCTTCTAAAAAACAACTTTTTGCGTTTATTTCCGCTCTTTTCGAATTAGCTATTCTTTTTCAGCGGACTAAAAGCTATAAAATGACGTAGAGAACTCATTTTTTTCGAAGTGCTTCAGCTTCCCTTTAAAGTTGTCAATTTTCATCCCAACTTGCTTTGTGCTATTGGGTCCCACGTCGGCAGTTAGTCCTGCGTTCAATTCGGCTTTGATGACGGCATAAATTTTAGCGTTCCTCACGTTCCCACGAAGATGGGGCAGATGGTTTTCCCAGATCTGTATCAGGCTCTCCGTTGTTGGCGGAGGCCAATTCGTACATCTCGCATCGGAGGCCGGCCTGCATGGTGTATCTGTGGGCGCCGCCATCTTCTCGGTTAATGATGATAACCGAGGTTGCCAATCTCGGTTAGCGATAACCGCGGTTAGCGGCGTTACCGCAGTATCCTTCGCCGAGTAATACCCTCTTTACACGGGCAGCCTTAACCGTGGTTAAGCTTAACTGCAGTTAAGGCGGTTAACCGCGGTTAGAGTTAACTGCAGTTCGCCGCGCTTACACACAGTTTAGCCATCTCGGTTCATGTGATACTCACCTCATGTGATACTCACCTCATTGAAGTTAAGACGTCGCCCACTGAGGCGTATTATTAAACAGGGCTACGTTGAAAAGAACACATAAGAGGAAAAACGTTGTTTCTTGGCTAAGGCCGGCTTAAAAACTTTTTTCTTTGTGCTTGTGGCTGTCGTTAGCCGAAATCTAAAAAGAAGTTCTAAACAATGGTCACAGTCGACTCCGTAGCCGACTGCGCGTTCTACTTTGGCTACTTCAGCCTCTTCCCCGTGACTGCTCGCTGCGACGCATCAGTGCTCACTGCTATCGTTGTTTATTTTCGTGGCTTTTCTTTCACAGTGAGTGCTGTGCTTGTGTAGTTAAGATCCTTCGGACTTCTTGTGTGTCAAGCCTATGTTGGCCCTTAGCAGGCCAGTCGCGAACGAGGGCGACGCTCAATTTTGGGCTGCATTCGTGGCACATCAGGCAGCGCTACAACGCCTGCGCGTACAGATGCTGGCGCTGAGCGCTGAAATTGTCATGCTTGAAGAGACGAGGAAGTGACACCGGGGGCGTCCGAAGCTCTTTTTGTTGGCGGCGGCGCACCTGTCCGTCCGTGATCTGTCGGCGTACCCGCGCCCAGACTCGTGGTACGAGACCACGCTTCCGCACCTTCCGGACAGCGGACTCCGAGAAAACATTCGGATCAACCGCGGCACATTCCGGTACACGGTGGCTGTTTGTGGAAGCATGAGCCGGCAAGATACCAACATGCGGAAAGCGATTGCGCTGGAGAAACGCGTGGCGATCGGCTTGTACCACCTCGCAACATCAGCAGAAGAGCAGACTGCTGCCAACTTGTTTGGCGTGAGCACTGCGTCAGTTAATTTAACATTTCACGAATTTTGCAGCGTGGTTGTGGAGCAGTTGGAAGCACGATTTGTGCATTTCCTAACACCAGCTGAGCTTCACGAGCACATGTGTATATTCACAGCAGTAACTGCGTTAACTTAATATTTCGCGAATTTTCCGGCGTGGTAGGGGAGTAGTTGGAAGCACGATTTGTGCATTTCCCAACATTAGCTGTGCTTTACGAGCACATGTGTAAATTCACACAGCAGTCTGTGGTTTCACTCAAGGTGTCGATGCAGTGGATGGCTGTCATATTGAGGTGTGCCCCCAAAGCAAGAAGCTGCTGAATAATACAATCATAAGGGGTGGTACAGTGTCGCTCTACTTGCAGTCGTCGATCACACATACAGGTTCCTATGCACGAATGTGAGACCTGGTAGGAACAATGACCCGGCACTGTTTCAGAAGTCTCGACTGCCAGCTACTCTGGCTAGTGAGCTGTTCCGACAAGAAACATAGCTCATTGAAGGTGTGGGAGTTGGCACAATTTTTGGTGATCAAGCTTTCCCCTTGCAGGCGCATCTGGTGAAGCTGTACCCCTTCCAGGTGCCTCTGGGTCCCCCTAACAGACCTTTAACTACCGGCTGCCGAGTGCCAGACGTGTTGTCGAAAATGCTTTTGGACGTGTCAAGGCACGCTTTAGAATGGTGCTGAAGGGCCTTGAGTATGACATCCACAGTGTCAGTTATGTGATCCGTGCTGCTTGTGTGCTGTACAACATTTGTGAGCAGCTTAGTGACCACTGTGATTCAAGCTAGTTTGGTGTGGTGCAGAGCGCTGATGACAGGCGGCCTCAGCCGGTGTGCACAAGCAACCGGAAAGAGACATCAGGTGTGGCTGTCGGGGCGCCCTGGCCAAGCACCTTGCCTTGAGCTAGAACCCAGTCCGTGGGGAACTCAAGAGCAGCTAAGAAGGACACCTCTACCAAGAGGGAACAGCCCTGAACAGGGCTACGCACACATTATTGAAGGAGCAGACTCTGGGTTCGGCTCACCTTAAATGGCTACCATTGCACGCACATGATGCATACTCCCTACTGGGATGAAGGTTATGAGGGTTACAACTAGTGTAATTTTCGTAACCTAAATGTTCTTCAAAAAATAGGTTTGGTTTATGGAGTTTAACGTTCCAAAGCGGCTTGGGCTATGAGTGATGCCGTAGTGAAGGGCTGCAAAATTTTCGACCACATGGGCTTCATTAACATGCACTGACATTGCACAGTACACGAGTGTCTTGCTTTGTACCTCCATTGAAAAACCGCCATCGTGGCTACCAACTGCTAGTATTCCTTATGACTAACAAACCTTCACCTTCATGCAACCATCTCTAATGAACTAATAATGAAGATTTCATTACATCCTGTAAACAAATCTCTTTCTTCAAACAGTTTTGCTCACAGACGATAGTAAAATGTCAGTATGAGCTTTCCATTTCTATATGATTCATTCTTGTTGAGCACTGCTGTTTATGTGGCTGTTTCATTGCCATTGTACTACCTTTTTCATTGTTGTGTTTGTGTCACATGGTCTGCGTATTGGCAGCTGTTCTATCACTTGCTGTTTGCTTATAATTTTCGTGTATAACTGGCCATCGTCTTGCCACATTGCCAATCAGCAACTTGTTAGTACCTTGTCAAGCACAACACAAAACACAACACAAAACTTTCAGCAGTAAAAGATCTTTCAACTCATCACATGCTGTAATATCAAATAACTTCCAGCTGTGTTGATCACTCTTTATTGAGCGGGCCATTACATTCTTTGTTGTCTATAAATTTTGCAAGCAGTTGCACCATGCTTGCATTTATGGCATTCGCTTCCTTCTGAAGGCGCATCATTATCTTGCGCATTTTGTGTGCCTTGCGGTCAACCTTTGCTGCTGCCTCGCTTTCTCCTTTATGGACGGCAACTAGCTGCTCTATAGGAGATCCTTGTCGCTTGTGGCGGCTCTTTTGGGGTTCCCTTCTTTTGGCGCTTGTGCCAGCACCGGCACTGCTGCCTGCCCCTGCAGTGGCACTGTTGCTTGCGCCAGCACTGGCTCTGCTTGTGTCACCGCTGCTGTTGCCTGTGCTTTGCAGTACAGGTACTGCAGCACTGGCACTGCAAATGGGAGAGCTGGCCGCAAGTTGTGAGAGGTCGTCTCTTCTGCTTCCTTCAGGCAGGCTGTCCTCCCATGACAGGAGCACTTCTGAGCCGTCCAGTGCCTCATTGACAACTGGCAGCTGCACATGATGAAACATACAAGTCAGCATGTTATCATCTCAGAAAAGAGAGCAATCATCCGCTTCCACAATATATTAGAAAAACACAAACTTGTGATGGCCAAACTGGAAAGAAGGCAGCGGTACAAATTTTTGTTTTCCTGAACATAACTAAATAGATATATGAAGATCCAGACATGTACATCAGCATTCCCTAGCCCCAAATTTCACATGAACCAATGGGTTCAGTTCAGTTTTTTCCTGAATACTGTTGCGGAGTGCAATCGCCTTCCTTTAGGTTTATGTGACTCGAAATATTTTGTGAAGGAGTTGGAGAATTTTTGTACGGCTCCTAGTGTTGGTGTTGTGATGAGTGTTGGATTTATGTCCTTTAAATGACTTGTGGCTGTTGCGGCTAATGGTTTTATGGCTTTTATAATTGTGTGCCACTCCTGCTTGGGCCAAAGTTATGACTCGCAGTATGTACAAATAAATATATCAATGAACAAGACAGTATACCAAACTGATCAATGTCAATAACAAGCAATATGTTAAACATTTGCAAGCATGTGGGGCATGGTTGACCAAGGGTAAACCGAGCTGATGAGGTTGAGTTGAACACAAGTACATTGAAAGTGAGGTGCGAACTCTGGCACGAGAAGGCACTGCGATTTGAAGATGCAAGTGGCATTTCTGCTCCCGATTGCCATTAATGCCCATGGTTGTGGGAGTAGCTTACTCTACATACCCCCCCCCCCCCCCCCCCCAATCTGTCCAATGGTTCCGAAGGAAGGATTGCTGGGTCAGTTGGTTTATCATTCAAGGCTTAAAAACAGCAAGAAAAGTGGGATGGTACAGAAAGCAGGAATAGACAGCACTGAGCCTGCAATTGAATGTATTTTATGTGAAATGGCAATAAATACTGAAAGCATGCCCAAAGAGCTCATAGACAAAAATGCAATACAATACAGATATTACTTACATACTTCGAACGAAGACAGTGCAGAAAAGGACGACCACAGAAGAGGACACGACACAAAGAACGCTTCTCTTCTGTGGTTGTCCTTTTTTACGCTGTCGTTCATTCCAAGTATGAATCACCAACTAGCCCACCACTTTGTTTTATTGAATTACTTGGACATTACAGATATCACATAGAAATTTATTATCTCTTTGCTACTTCCCTTCAGTGTCCCTGTAGAGAAACAACAGTTCGCAATAACAGCTCATGATCCACAGGTTGCTGTATTACTCCACTGTATTCAAGCCCAGTTGCTAATAGAATCAATGGACGAAGATGAGTATCATGAATTTTTATACAGCACTAGCAATATTATTATATGACACAAATAAAGGCACCGAAATTCTGGTGCGTGCCATAACTTCATCTTACTAGAGACTTAAGTCGCATCCATCCGCAGTGTGTGCCTTTTGACATGATTCCCACCCGAAATAAAAAGGAAGTAACCTAAACCGGCAATGTACATTGAACTCTCTGTACAACAAAGCGGTCTTTTCTCTGGCATAGTAACATTAAGTATATGGGGAGACAACCAGCTAACTACCGATATGTAGAATTGCTAGAAAAAAAACGAGGATTTATGGATGAGCAGTGGGAGTTGCTTGGCTAGTTGGTTCACGTTTCACGACAAAGACAACAGCACAAGGCAAAAATGTAGACGTGGAGGCCAGTGTCCATGTTTGTGGGAATGGTTTGCACAAGTGCTAGAGTCTGTTGTTTATTACCTATTGTTGGCCAGCATTTTATAATGAGTATAAGTTCCGCCCTGAGAAATGAGCAGCAATAGAATTCTGAAGTGATCTGAGCGACAGATTACACGCAATGGTATAAATCACAAAATACCTCTAAACTTTCCTCGACTCGCCCATCATCGTTGATGGGAAGGCAGCCGAGGAAACTGGAGCTGCCAGTAGAAAATTCATGAGACACCAGGCGACCCAGTTGAAGAGCCTGTCCATCGCAGCTGTCTGGACAAATAAAAATGATGTGAGCTATTAAATGTGTTGCTAAAAAAACATTTGAAGGTTGTGATCATAGTATTTCTCTCAGTGGATTAAGCTTCACTGTACACATTCTCAATGCAAGAATAAAATTTCATAGATAAGTGTCTAATGCATATGCACAGGTACTGCTGAAATTAATGCATGCAATTTACATTTGCAATGTGGCTAAACTACATCCTGCTAGTTGCTGCTTTGCAATTGAAGCCACGACTGTGCATTATGGTTCAACTATTGTCATTCTAGCAATATCTTCCTTGGTTAATTTCTAGATTTATTTATTTCATATATCTTTCCCAGGTTGCACTGTGTATACTACTTCACAAATGCTGGTAGTACACAGTGAATGAAGCCTGGTAAAGAAATATGATATAAATCCAGAAATTCAATTAACTACATTGTTGCTCTAGCAGGCGGCCAGAAATAGCGACGCGTACAGCAATGCTGTCAGCGCTGCAGCTCGCAATTTGCAAATAAAAACGACGAACAACACGTGTGTAACGAGGAAGACGAAGTTTGCATGCAGCGCCGTGCACGCGTGCACGAGCGGAGATTCTAAGTGCTGCGTATGCTGCACCTGCCTGAGGACATTACTCTCGAGTCCTTACTACCTCAACAATGCATTCTCAAGATCGTCTTCGACACTCCGGAACTGTGCGACGACGGAGAAGAGAATCGACGCGTTGCTCCAGCGACAACACATGCTACTGTCGCACATGCAAGGCTGATGTAAGCAGTTCAGCTGCACTATGAAAACAGCGCCATGAACCCGATGGCACGAGCATCGTTCGGTAAAGGTCGCACTTACCGCATTTCTTGTTGAGGTTTTCTATTTTCAGCTTCACTTGTTTGCTGGTTTATGGGCCTTGTCCCGGCGGCAGCCCGGCGTTCAGTTCCGCTACAATCACAGCATATATCCGAGTGTTGCGCGTGTTACCGTGTCAGATCCGTGTCAGATGTGTATCAGGGCCGTATCAGGGCCGTATCAGGGCCGTATCAGGGCCGCGGTTGTTGAATCCAGCCAGATTACACAACTCTGGGAGGACGAGTCGTTCGATGTTGCTGCTGCCACGGGCGCCGCCATCTTGTCGGTTAAGGTAGCAAACGGTGGTCAGCAAGCTCGGTTTGGGTAACTGTGGTTAGGTGGCGTAACTGCAGTTTCGTCTGCCGTGTGAGCGCGGCTAACTATAGTTACGGGGAACCGTAGTTACCTTAAGTGTGGTTAAGGTCGCCCGTGTAAATGCGGTATAACAGCGGCTAACCATGGTTCCGCTTAACCGCGGTTTCCTTAACCGCGACTATTTCAGGGGGTGCACGGCTCTCCAGTTCCATCCCCGCTCCTCCCCACCCTACCGATTAGTCCCGGAACGAATATCGGCGAGGAGCAGGCGCGCTCGCATTCTGTCTCCCCTCAACTCTAGGGGAGGGATCAGGATCCCCCCGCGATTTGCGCCACCGGTGGAGATTATGGTATCTGAGGGTCTGAGCTCGTTAGAGAAGGACGAGTGATACGGGGAAAGGTGTTTGCGGGGTGGCGGGTGTAGGCGCTCGTTGAGCCGAAAGCTTTCTTGGCGTGTGGGGTAGTGGGTGGATAGAGGGTTGAGCTGAGGGCGAGAAAGCCCCGCTCGGTGTATATAATCGCGAGCAAGGGTATCAGCCCTTAGCCAGGCCGTCGTGGCCGTGGACCGAAGTAATCACAGTCACGTTGAAGTGTATGCCCCAGGATGAGGATGGCTTGCGTTGGGACCCTACCGCTTTTGTAAGCTCGGTAGGTTGCTTGTGAATCGGTGTGAGCACGAAAGAGAGACTGTCTGCATTGCTTTCTCGTCGTCCTTAGTTGACTGACTGGGCGTACAAGCCACGTATGCCGGCTGGCGGGCGCCATACCTCCTCCTTCCGCGGTTACCCTCATAACCACCCTCTAGTTACAAAGGACACCCGCCGCAGTGGCTCAGTAGTTAGGACGCTGGCCTACTGGGCCATAGTACCCGGGTTTTAACCCAGCCGGGGTGGCCGCGCTTCGATGGAGACGAAACGCAAAAGGCACCCGTGATGCTGTGCGATGCCAGTGCACGTTGAAGATTGCCAGGTGGTCGAAATTATTCTGAGGCCCTCAACTACGGCACCTCTGTGAGGGGAAGGACTGCAGGTTAGATTATGCCGCACGCTAAACGGAAGAAGAAAGAGACCAGGGGCCCTATTCTCGACATTTCGCCATTTTGTTCAAATTGTGACGTAGGCGTCACGTAACCATGAAGGCGGTGCCAGGTTACGTAAGCACTGAAAGAGGTTACGAAATGTGAAGAATAAAACAAAAAAAGGATAAACACAAACGATGTCGTCTGCTACTGTTGGCGCCAAGTGCGAAAAAGAACGACGTTCCGGGAGCGTCATTATAGTCATTCTGCTGCGAGGCCGTCTTAAACAGCACTCACTGTGCACCAGCTGTAAACAGGATCAAACGGTGCGTACACACAGACCACAGCGGCTTCGGTGAGAACACGCATATGCAGCGAATGGCGCGCACTTTCACTGGCAGAGTAATGCTTGCCCTTGGCAACTGGGCCTTGCAAAGTGCCACGGTCGAAAAACGAAAAAAGCACATTAAGCAACGCCTCGGCCGCTGGAAACGAATTTTGCTCCATGGCCCCAGCATCGCACCGTTGTAATGAGTGGTTCTGGTGACAAAAAAAGGCGATGATTTCGACAGCTTCGTGATGCGCTAAAAAATGACGCTCATCCAACAACTAGAGGCATTTCGCAATGAAATAAATGCAACTAAATTTTTATTTTTGTACACCTGCTACTACACTGAAAAGGGGGGGGGGGGGGTCTGCGACTGAACTCTCGTGAGCAGTTTTTGTTTTGGCAGTCGTCTGCTGTCGTCTGCTACGGAGCGCCAGTGACGAACATGGAGCCTCCGTGCGCGAGCGTGGCCAACAGTAATCAGCGCGGTGTTTATACACCGCGTTGTAGCGCAGATCAACTAGAAGCCATGCTCTGTTTTATGGAGCAGCATGCCGGTCTGGGCCGCGGGGCCAGCGAGGCGATGCCGGCAGAAACACGCCAGCGCCTGTGGGTGCAGCTCGCGGCCGAGCTGAACGGGCTAGGGCCGGCAACGCGCTCGCCGGAAGGCTGGAAGCGCTTCTGGCAGCAGCGGGTGAGGCAAGCGCGAACTGCAGGCTCGCTAGTCGGTGCAGAGCACAGGTGAGCTAATCTGCTTTCGGTGCGCGGCATGGCACGGTTACACTTTCACTATGACGTGTGTGCTCTTCGGTGCTTGCGAATTTTGCCTGCTCGTCCAGTAAGGAGCGCCTGTGCAAAGACCAGTATACTGCTGTGCACTTGTGCTCACCCAGTGCAACATACGCAGACGCACCGAACGTCGTCACACGCTCTGGCGGCTTCTGAACAACCAGTGCTGCGATACATGACTTTCAGCACGAGACCCGTTAAGAGACACATAGTTAAAAACTGGACATATTGGAATACCTTACTCTGTGTAATCCAGCAGGGCAACCTATACATTTGGCATATTAGGCTGCAAGCTTTTTGTCCTAGATTTTGTCAAGAAATAGTCGGGCCTCTCGGAATGCTTATAACTCTCCCGCCTCACTTCCACTTTAGGTATGAGAGCCATATCTTTTATTCATGCAGAACTACAGGCGGGGGGCTGCCGAACCCAGAGGCAGTGCTGAACCCAAGTGATGCCCGCATTTTGGCAATCGTTGGCAAAGACTGCTCCGTGGGGTGCAGGTCCCCGGCCGTATTCGGCATGGCACCAGCAGCCTCGGTTTCACCGGTGAGTAACTATGAAAGAGTTTTTCCAACTTGCAAAAAGATATGTAAGCACCTTTCCGCAGCAAGCGGTGGCTGCTATCAGGCAGGAGCTGAAATCGCAAGGCAACTCTGTAAGCGCATTACAGAATGACGCAAGCATACGTGTTGGCCGTGCGTAAAACGACATAGCGTTTGTTCCCATATCACCAAGGTAAATTCGTAACATCCTTCTGAAAATATGCCACAGCGAAAGATGTCTCAAAAAGAATGAAGCTGTGATCGTAAATGTATAAAATCTTTTTTATTCAAAATTAAATATAGCATGACACAGCGTCGAAAGCATAACCAGAAATCAATGCTTGTGTTGCCGCTGAAGTATGACTGAACTGTGAGTATTCATCTTATGCACTCGCAGGCACCCAGCCCAGCGCCACAGGCGTCACAAGTCATGGACGAGCATGACTATTGCTCAGTACAAGGTTTGTCATGTACTTCAGTAGACAACAGCTTTCTAAGCATGGTGCAGGTTACAGTTAGTTGCAAGCATGGTGAGACATAGCTTTTAAGCATTGTTACAGGAAATGTGATCATAACTATCACACTGTCAGTTGGCTAATATATATGCTGATTTACATTGAACAAACTTGTATTTTTCAGTAAAACATTTCTGTTTTTGCAGTCATAACATTAGTTTTATGCATTTATGGCCAAATAGTGTTGTACACATGGTGCCAAATTTCAATGTATGGTACCTGAAATGAAAAAAGGTGTACGACCCAAAAAATGCTCCTGCAATAAAGTGAGGCATAACACAATGCAACAGAAATGTGACGCATGTTCCAAGGCAGAGGTGTCTTGTGGTTTCACTACAGGAAAACACACTGAAATTACACATATGCAGAGAACGAGGGCCAGCCAGGTACGCGAGCTGCACCGCCACCAATACAAGCTGCACCGCACCAGCAAGGTGGCTCAATCAGGCGGCCGCATGCACTTCCACCTCGCCAGCAAGACCACCCAGGCAGTGTGCAGCAAAGGCACAACGCGATCGCCGCCCTAATAGAACAACAAGGGCGCCTGGCCACGATACAGGACCAGCAGCTCCGGCAGATAACGACAGACCTGGCACACATCAGGACCCACCTGGCAGGGGTAAAGTATTATTGACTATGTTTGTTCAGTGTTTCCCCCAGGACGGTGATAAAGAACGCTCGTTGTCTTTGCAAAAAAAAGATTGAAAGCCTGCACGTCCGCCAGGTCAACGCCGTCGAGCAGCTGGTGCAGGCCCTGCGTGACATTAACAGCACACTGCAGGGCCGCAACCAGGCGCCCTGTGAGAATGGTGGCGATCCATAAGGTGAGTTCAGAGGAACAGAAAAGAGCACGACCTTGGCAGTCAGAGCAGTGTAGTGAGAAAAGCCATGATAGGTCGTGCAGGCTACTGTACGGAGAGGTATTTTTCGCTCCTCAGTTCTAGGATGCAGGTTAAATACCTGTCACAGCGGTCGAATTTCGATGGAGGCAAAACGCCGAAGAAACCCATGAGCTATGCAATGTCAGTGCATGATCAGGAGTCCTAGGCAGTCAAAATTAATACAGGAACCTCTGCTACTGTGCCTTTTTCTCTCTTCCTGCTTTCATTTCCTCCTCCATCCCTTCGCCCACAGCACTGTTGAGGTGACCTCCCGGAAGTGGAATAGTTACTGTGTCTTTCCTTTCTATAAAAACCAAATTTCATAGCTTAAGGTGTTAAAAAACATAATAGCTGGCATATGTGACAGGAGACAGTCCTCGAAGGATAACAATGAATGGTCTGAAGCGATAAAAGAAAAGGAGGGAGCAGTGGCACATTAAGATGCTATATCATGCATGCTGATAAAGCCAGTCAGGTGGCAACTCAATCTACAGTACAATGTGTACCAGAGGTGTTGGCAATGTATAAATGTGCCCTTAGGTTATAATCACGAACTTAATGGTGACACTACTGTGCCATACACAGGTAGCACATGTCATCAACAGAAGCAAAAAAATTTCACATTAACATACAAGTAAAATGTAGGCAACGCTTCAATACAGCAAGTGAGGTCTGTCTAAGTGCAGCCAAGACACTCCAATCACTCAAAAATTGCAATGAGAGTGTTTGGAACCAACGCAAAGGTGGCAAATGCAGCATGGAATATAAGGGCCACTATGACTGCTTTTCACGGCATTGCGTTCATCGTGTGTTCATCAAAAACACGTATGCCCTTAACATCATTTCCTTCAATGAACAAGTAATTGTGTATACATGTCTTTCTGAGCTCATACTGAACCTGTAATGCCATTCGACTGTGCAGCACAGGCTGGCAACTCTTTAGAACTCGTTACATCTCTGATATAACGTGTCTTGCCCGTGACAGTGAAGCGGAAACGGAACGAGATGTAAGGTTGCTCATTAAGGATGTGTAAAAAACTACGATTCTCATGCGAAGCACGTCAGTCAGAGTTCAATGTTATACTAAGTTCATGACTAGATAAAAGCACAGCGAACATTTCCTCTCCTGTCTTGCGCAAACACTTCTCTACTGGATGAAATTGCACTCTCAGGGAGATACCGTTGCCACATTGCATCTTGCGTACTGTGCGCACCTTGTGACCTGCAGCGATGCTGCAGCCCAGAGAGGTAACATAATGCTCAAGTGGTTGCCAATGAATGGTAGCCAAAACACAACACACACGACACAGGCTCCATACTGGAGGCACTGAGGTGTTGCAAAAGGGTTGCAAGCCCCAAGGGTAGCGTTGGCCTGGCGGCCTGGGGCAAAGCTGGAAACATCCGAAGGTGCCGGCAAAGGATGAGTCGACTGGCAACAGAACAACTTGTTTATTCTGGCATCTCAAAAGAGCAGCCGGTCAGGGCGACCACGTTACTCGAAGGGCGAAATCGAAGTCTCTCTCGGCGTCCGGGGCAGCGGCGTCTTTATACCCTCGGAGTCGAGGGCAAGAGGGAACGGCTTGGGAAGAGGCGTCCGATACGGCGACGCTTGAACATGTCCAGACGTGACGGGCGCGTCCGCCAGGCCGGCGCCGGTCAGACCTCCTCGCCTCCCAGTTGGGGAGCTCCTCTCCCCGGCTGCCGCGCTTTGACAAGCGTGGGCACCAACATGCACACACACACACACACACGCACGCACGACGACACGTGGCACTGAAACCTGCCTGGACGCGCTTGGCGGGAGGCGTTGCGGCCGCGATGAACGAAGCCGCGGCGTCCGTTGCATCCGCGCCGGCTATACCGCGCGTCGTAGGCGAGACGTAACAGACCGCCCCGCCGGGAGAAGGAGATCCCGATGGTCAGGGGACTGCATCCGCTGTCCAGAGGGATGTCGCTCGATGATGCTCGTAATCGAAACCGATCGTCCCTCGACGTTGCTTGAGCGCAGCGCACAGAGAAGGCCTCGTTCTCAGGTTCAGGTTCACACAGGGCACTGCAAAGTCACTTCGGGAGAGTTGCCATTTTTGTGCTCGTTCCCAGCAAGCGTTAGAACTACGCCGAAACGCAACCGCTCAGTCAGCAAGCACGAGACAACCCTCACTAAGCTCTGCCAGGCTCTTTCCCCTTTTATACTACTGCCTAGATCCTTACAGTAGTCAAGCAGCACTCAGAACGCGTCCACAAATTGGAAAATTGCACTAGAAAGCACATAATCACTTTGAAGCACTAAACAAAAGCAATATGTTAAAAATCCTGCCTCAGGAAGAAAACATCAGTAACCAACAACTTTGAGGCGGATTCCTACGTTAGGGGCTTCGACTTAAGCCATCGGCGTTACCGTTGAGACTCCCCTTTTTGTAACGCACCTCAAAGGAATATTGTTGCAAAGCGAGGCTCCAGCGCAGGAGGCGGCCATTTTTGGGAGATATGGTCTGCAGCCATTGGAGAGGGCAGTGATCCGTCTCAATGATAAACCTCGAGCCGGCTAGGTAGCATGACAATTTCTGAACGGCCCACACGAGACACGCACACTCTTTCTCGGTGGCGCTGTACGCCTGCTCACGACAGGTCAGCTTACGACTAGCATACAGGACGGGGTGTTCCACTTCTCCATTGTCCCTTTGGCACAGTACAACGCCCATGCCTCGCTCACTAGCATCGCACTGAACAACGAACCCTTTTGTGTAGTCTGGCGATCGTAGCACAGGCTGGCTTGTTAGGGCGCTCTTTAGGGCGCTGAAAGCTCTTTCCTTGGTCTCGCCCCAGACGACTGTTTGGGGCTCTGTTTTTCTTAGAGCATCCGTCAGGGGAGCCGCGATATCGGAGTACCTGGGGATGTACCTCTGATAGTAGCCGGCGACACCTAAGAACGACCGAATATCGGTCTTCGTGCGCGGTTGCGGGAAGTCTCGCACAGCGGCCACCTTTATTTCAGAGGGGCGGCGACGACCCTGTCCAATCACGTGACCGAGGTAGACAACCTCGGCCTGTGCTAATTGGCACTTGGGAGCCTTGATTGTCAAGCCCGCTTCGCGCAGGCGGGTTAGCACTGCCCGCAAGTGTGCCATATGCTCAGACCAGGATGCAGAGAATATCGCTACGTCGTCTAAATACGGTAAAGCGAATTCTTCCTGTCCCCGCAACACTTTGTCCATGAGGCTTGAAAAGCAGTATGGCGCGTACTTCAAACCAAAACTCAAAACTTTAGGACGGAATGTTCCCATTGGTGAAATGAACGCCGCATACCTACTAGCCTCTTCTGTAAGTGGAACCTGCCAATAACCCCTGACAAGATCTAGGGTGGAAATAAACTGAGCGCTACTAACTTTCTCAAGGCGCTCCTCGATGTTAGGGATCGGATAAATTTGATCCTTAGTAATGGAATTAAGCCTGCAGTAGTCGACGCAAGGACGAGGTTCCTTGCCCGGTACCTCAACTAAAATCAAAGGGGAGGTATAATCACTCTCACCCGCCTCAATAACACCGAGCTGTAGCATTTTCTTTACCTCAGCCTCCATAATATCGCGCTGGCGGGGTGACACCCGGTACGCCTTGGATCGTACTGGCTCTGGGGAGGTAAGTTCTATATCATGAGTAAGGACAGAAGTCCTACCAGGCCTCTCAGAGAACTGACCTTGAAACTCTTGTAAGAGTTGGTGTAGTTCGGTTTTCTGCTCAGCCGACAGCGGTGCTTTAATTATTAAGTCACTAATGACCTGATCAGTGTCTTCCCTGTTCGTCACTGAGCTTAGTCCCGGAAGCTCGACCGGAAGCTCTTCTAACTTTCCCTTGTCGGGCATTTCCTCTCCAGTACCTGGTGCCTTCAACGCTACAGGCTCAATTTTATCCAGTTCGGACGTGCTCTGAATATCAGCTTGCTGCGCCTCCGACCCTTTCTCATTGTTCGACAACGTCGGCCCCGCAACTACCGCCTTTGCAGCGAGCTCCCTAACTCTCGATCTGGTTAAGGCCTGAACGCTAGCCTCACCAAACAAAAGCCCCTTCTCGCGCAGGAGGTGATCGGACCTGTTCGAAAATAGGTACGGGTACTGGGGGGGGGGGGGGGCAGCATAGATGACATCACGGCCTCCGTCTCAAGTGCTCCGAAAGGTCCTTCAATAAGCACTTTTGCTACGGGCAGACACACGCTATGAGCTTCCACGGCTTGCTTGATCCATGCGCACTCGCCCGTGAACATATCGGGTTCTACGTAAGAGGGGTGAACTACATCCATTGTAGCTGCGGAATCACGAAGCACTCGGCACTCTTTCCCGTTCACGAGGAAGTCTCGCATGTAAGGCTCGAGAAGCTTCATGTTCTCGTCAGTGCTACATAATGACAAACACACGACTTCTCTTTTTGTTTCTGGACACTGCGCCGAAAAGTGACCCGGCTTCTGACACGTATAACACACGCGCGCTTGCCTCGCCTCGAACCGCTTTCTGCGTTCGGCTTCGGCTGCCGCCGTCTCCTTACGTTCCGTCGGACTGCTTTCACTCGCATCCGCACTACGCGTGTCCCCCCTTGCTCTCATGGGTGTGAACTTCGGCCTCTCAGACTTGGAGCCAAATTCACCCTTTTGACCGTCCTTAGCTCCGCGAGCCCGACGCGTCACAAACTCCTCGGCTAGCTCGGCGGCTTTAGCCACTGTACTAACGTCTGGCCTATCCAAGACCCAGTACCGCACGTTCTCAGGTAACCGACTATAAAACTGTTCCAGCCCGAAACACTGCAGAATTTTCTCGTGGTCACCAAACGCTTTCTCTTCTTTGAGCCACTCCTGCATGTTTGACATAAGCCTGTAGGCAAACTCTGTATATGACTCATTTCTGCCTTTTTCATTTTCCCGAAACTTCCGACGGAACGCCTCCGCTGACAGCCTGTACTTTTTTAGCAGACTTGATTTCACTTGGTCGAAATCCTCTGCCTCCTCTCTCTTCAAGCGAGCGACTACGTCGGCCGCCTCGGCGGGTAACAAAGTGAGCAAGCGCTGTGGCCACGTTTCCCGAGAGAACCCCTGCTTCTCGCACGTTCGCTCAAAGTTAACCAGGAACAAACCAATGTCCTCTCCAAGCTTAAACGGCCGCATCAGGTCAGTCATTTTGAACGATACCCGTTCTCCTGCACCGTGTGCCTGACTTCCATTACGAGCGCGTTCCATCTCTACCTCGAGACGCTTCATTTCTAAAGCGTGGTCGCGCTCTTCTTTCTCTTTTTGTTCTTTACGTTCGCGCTCGTCTTTCTCTTTTTGCTCTTTACGTTCGCGCTCGTTTTTCTCTTTTTCTTTTTGTTCCCTCTCCTCAATGGTCTCAAGGCATTCCGACAGCTCGTCATCCTCAGCCTCCAACTCAAGAATCGCCCTTAGCAGTTCTGGTTTTCTGAGTTTGTCTGAGACATCCAGACCCAACTCTCTTGCAAGCTCCAGCAATTTCGGTTTGCGCAACGACTTCAAATCCATGGCTGCTCCGAATGCTGCTTTCTCTACTGCCTACTATTGTCTTGCCGCAAACTAACCCGGCAGCAACGACAACTCAATTACCAGCTCTGTTCCTGACACTAACAAAAGCCTGGCAAAACTCAGAAGAAGAAAGTCCCGCACTCACCAAACCTCGCAGCCAAGAATTCAGCGCAGTCGTTCCGCTGCAGGCAACCAGTCATCACACAGGGCTCGTTGCACTGCTCCCGGATGGTCGTTGTGCTGCTCAGCATACAGTTGACCGCATATCTTCGCTGCTGGCCTCCGTTGTCGGGATCCCACCGCTGGCAACCAGTTGTTGCAAATGGGTTGCAAGCCCCAAGGGTAGCGTTGGCCTGGCGGCCTGGGGCAAAGCTGGAAACATCCGAAGGTGCCGGCAAAGGATGAGTCGACTGGCAACAGAACAACTTGTTTATTCTGGCATCTCAAAAGAGCAGCCGGTCAGGGCGACCACGTTACTCGAAGGGCGAAATCGAAGTCTCTCTCGGCGTCCGGGGCAGCGGCGTCTTTATACCCTCGGAGTCGAGGGCAAGAGGGAACGGCTTGGGAAGAGGCGTCCGATACGGCGACGCTTGAACATGTCCAGACGTGACGGGCGCGTCCGCCAGGCCGGCGCCGGTCAGACCTCCTCGCCTCCCAGTTGGGGAGCTCCTCTCCCCGGCTGCCGCGCTTTGACAAGCGTGGGCACCAACATGCGCACACACACACACACACACACACACACACACACACACACACACACACACGCACGCACGACGACACGTGGCACTGAAACCTGCCTGGACGCGCTTGGCGGGAGGCGTTGCGGCCGCGATGAACGAAGCCGCGGCGTCCGTTGCATCCGCGCCGGCTATACCGCGCGTCGTAGGCGAGACGTAACAGAGGACAGGGAAAAAGTTAAGTTCTTTTGCAGGTGGATGGTGAACGCAGAGACTGCTCTCTTGGCATGCTGCATACATACTGACAGTACACGGCACAGCATACAAACAAGTCCTGAAGATAGCATTAACATACAGCCCACATTGCACAGAGTGTAGGATAGGCGTGATACAAGGTCACACACATGGCCACAGTTTGCTCCAATGGTGGGCGACGCCCGCCTCTTTTAAAACTACAATGATGGCAGGTGCAAGGGCGACGACGACCACTGCCACAATGTCGACTATGACAGGACTTCGCCAAATGCTGCACATTCCACTGTAAAGAGCACTGTGCACAGTAGCAGCTTTTCACAACACTGCACCACCACACATAACTTCACGCATGAAGCACTCAGCTTGAAGCAGCACACTGTAGACTGCGTTTGTACAGCACCACTGAAGCTGAATTCCTTGCGGGGGCACATCCTCTTGATGAAGACAATGCAATGAGAAGTGAGCAGAGGCTTCGTGCCTCAGGGAAGAAATACTGCGAAGACAGCGTTCTGTGCTCACAGACACAACGCAGTATGATGAAACACAGCACATGCTGCGGCACGAGTATATTAAATAAATAGCTGGAACTCAGTTTTCACTTTAAACAAAAGCTTAAAAATAAACAGTGCAACATACTTGTTGCCGTATGAAACAAAGTATGCAATAATGCCAATCCTTGCTTGCAGGGTGGCTGGTGCTGGCGAGGTGGCTGGTGCAGGCGAGGCGGCTGGTGCTGCCGAGGCAGCTGCTGGCTGCACATAAACGTGTCTACAGGCGAGGCTGGCACAAAAATGTCTGCAGCAGCTGGTCACGCTTATATCTACCTGCCTGGTATAGAGCAGGAAAGGCACCGTTGTCATCACAGAGGTCTGTGTCATCATCAGGGTCACCGTTGTCAGGGGGGGGGGCAAGTTGAGGCAGCCGTGAATATATGCACACATTGTGCAACACTGCACAAGCTGCTACAATCTTCGCTGCAGTCTCCGGTTCGTAGTGCAGTGCGCGGTACCGTTGTAGACAACTGAACCGGCTGTTCAGGACACCAATCGTGCGCTCGACAACAGACCTCAGCGATGAATGTGCACTGTTGAACCTGGCAGCAGGACTGACAGGAGCGTGACATCCTGGAATGGGTGTGACCAACCATGGCTGCAGCGGGTAGGTGCCATCACCTGCAGGCCAATGAAGAGTGACATTTTTCAAAATGCGCAACATCTGCAATTTGGGTGCATGAATTTTTCAGTCCATTATTTATTTCATCATTTATTACTTTTCTCCCCTCATTACAAAGGCCTCTATGATACAATAATTATTGCTGTCATTGTTATCAGCCATGATACAGGCAATATGGCAGCCTGTAAGTTTGCTGTATACAAATAGTAACATGTACCAGTAGACATATCAGCTTTGAAGGAGAGCCTCAGCTATATGTGACCTCACATTTTCTGAGGTACAGCATAAAGAAGTATCCCTTATTTTTCCACCCTCTCGGTTTACAAGTAAAAGCAAATCTGCATGTTGTGATATTTATGTTGTTACATAGTTGTGATACTACTGTATATTGCATTGCTCACCCGTGAAGGAACGTGAACAAATATCTTATTTTTTGACTCACTCTGTGTGCAGGAATAAGCAGGTCTGCATCCTGTATTATTAATGTTATTATGTTATTATGTACGTATGTTGTTATAAATACCTTGAAGGAAAGCCTCAACTCTTCCTGCCCTCCGATTTCCTTACCGATAGCAGTTTCACTAATGCAACACCTTCGTTGACACTACTGCTGACATGTAGAAACCCTGGATTTGCATTAATTTGAAAGCAACTTGCCTCAACAGTGTGTTCACTGTAGATATGCTTAACCAGCTACATGCAACTGTTGTCTGAGATCTACTGACTGGATTTACATTTGTTCAGTCCAACTATTTCGCCCTTGTGCCAGAATTCACATACCTAGTAGATATTCCCCACATTGCAGAAAATTGTGGTTGCACAGTGCATGATGCACCGGTGATGTCCGCCACACGAAGGAATCATGCACAGACCCTGGGAATGTAGCGTCAAGTGCCCTGATGCGAAGATGGGCATCACACACATGTAAAGAAGCATGAACAAATATTTATTTTTTTACCCGCCCAATTTACAAGTGCGAACCAGTCTTCGTATTGTAACATTTATGATGTGGCGTAGGTGTATATTTTGTGTTGCAATTTAACAACTTCAGCCGCCGTCTGTGTTGTTGTTAGCAGTTTTTTTACCTTATGCCATAGTTTTTGCTAGCACAGACATGCGCCAAAACACTGACTTTCCTCCACTGCATTATCAACTGCACACTGGTACAGTATGTTGCACTACAGCACACAGCATACTGAAACCATAAAACCAAAGTGATTGATTGTGATATTTGACACAGATGAGAAAAAAGAGGCTCCAACACTAACTGGACTGAGCACTCAGAATCTAATCTCACAGTGAAGTGGGAACACCCGCATCACCCAAGACAAAGTGTCATAAAACAATAAAGAAAACATAGCACATGACATGAACTGTGCAAACAAGGTCATACTGTGTAATCCTTGTCCAAGAGCACCTTGTTTGTGCAACTCCCACTACTCCAGCAATGAACACTGTCCTCTCAGTAATGTGCAGTTGCAGGGCTTACAGGAACAAATACATGGGCATGCAATGGGCTATGTGTGCAAGTGCCAGTCGACTACCTCTTTTTCTTTCTACCTTTGAGTGTCATGTTGCCAGAATATAAGAACTCAGACGCAGCAAAATACAGAAAATCACAAAGGCTGCACTCCAGGCAGTTTGGAGGCTCCGTGCATTGTATGTTTCTTTTTCCGAAGGCACTATTGTGCCATTTTTTTCTGCTTTCCTTTACAGGCACAAATGTTAACCCGCTTTCTCCAGCAGACCGTTCTCCCTTTAGTCTAATAAAACATGCAGGTAAGCACGCCGCAAACGAGTGCCGACGACGGCATGTTTCTGGTTACAGGAGACCAAAGGTCATGCACCGAAGAGCGCCGCTACAAAGCTTATTGTTGTCGTTCTTACCACCATGACGTTCAAGGCATAGTATCCCTTGCGGCAGAAGTACGCAGGTCTGTTGACCTCGTCAGATGGTGCGGCTATGCAGACAAGTGTCCCATCGATGGCGCCAACACATCCCGGGAATCTACTGTCCAGCAGCTCGAAGCCTTCGCGTGCGGTCGCCAGTTCAGCCGGAGAGCATGGGAAGGAGATCCACTCGTGTCCCAGGCAGTTCACAATCGCGTCGGTGACTGCATGGATGCAGCGACTCACACTCGGCTGACTAACCGCTAGGTGTTCGTCGCTTGCAATCATGCCCTGAAAACTGCCTGTGGCGTAAAACCGGAGCGCACACAGCACCTGCTGCTCCACGGTGAGCACAGTGGCCGTGTTGACGCGCTGCCTCTCCAGATCTTCCCGCAACTCGTCACACAGCCACCTCACCAAGTCTTTTGTCAGGCGAAAATGCTGCCTGAACAAGTCATCGGGCATCTCGAAAGCGTCTCGACGCTCACGATAATGCCTGTCCAAAAGCACTCCTAGCCAGTCCAATACGACGGGTAATGCCGGAAACAAAGCCATCGTCCGAACTTCTTTCTAGCGAACTTCTAGCTAGTCCGAACGTCCTCGTTGTTGCCTCAAATACGATGGCCCATACCGTCGCACGTTGCCTCCGCGTCTTCCAAGGTAGATGTACCAAGGTAGATGTACTTGGAGTACTTGCGTCTTCGACGTCGTGGAAGAGACGGTGCATTGATGATGCCGTAGTAACGTCCGCAAAGTGTTTGAGGCAGGAAAGTACGTAGAGACCTCCTGAGACGATTAAAAAAATTAACCTTTTTTGTGTCGGTCCTTCCAACAAATAGTTACTATATAAGTGCCCTTAAAAAGCTGTTTCAAAGTTTTCTACATTCAAAACAAGGTTTACCTTGCCATAATTCATCACTTCAAATAAATTGGTACCAAACTGCGGAGTCAGACGTATAACTCAGCCTTGTATCCGCCATTTTCTTCTTGCCGTAATTCAACCACCTCGCGGCCGTACCAAATTACGACGGCGAAATGGGGCATTTTTCAGCAATGGCAGCATTTCCTTTGCGTCACTAAACGTCATTTTGACATCACTGAATTATGCTTGCGTATCACGTGAATCACGTGACATTCCTCCAGCCAATCACATTCTAGGAAGCAACCCTCACAGTACGAAATTTTTTTTCTCAAAATTGCTAAAACGAGCCAAGTGTTTTCTTCCATGCCAGCTGTAGCTTCGTTTTTCCTCCACAGACATTTAAATTTACCAACCCGGCACAAAATATAACTGTGCTAAAAATCAGTCTTCAAGTACACGTCATTTTGACGTCACGGCAGAAAGCTATTTCGAAGCCTGATAGTTTCGCGCCACAAATTTAAAACTCGTGACTTGCACGTGATCGCCCAATAAGCCAATCAGAGAGACAATATGGCGGCGAACGGCGGCCATGCGTGTCGAGAATAGGGCCCCAGGTGGCATGTGGAAAAAAAAGAAACCATAATATAAGCCTTAGGGGAAAGGATTCACGAACACATGAGCAGGAAAGCAAAGAAACAAAGACAACACTCGCGGAAGACAAAGGAGAGCTTGAGGAAAAAAGAAAGGTTCACTCAGCGTTCGATGTTGTGCGAAATATTCAGCGTTCGACGTGCGAGCTTGGTAGATGGGGCGTCGGGAGAGGAGGGGTGGCGGGGCGTCGGCGCAGTTTATGGGCTCCGGTCGATGCCCTGATGGAGGCGTGCGGTGGGTGGCCCACCGCTTTCTTCCTGTTCACTCCTGCACGCGTTCTTCGCCACGTTCCACTTCTGCTTTTTTCTTCTCGAGCGTCTTCGCCAGCCGCAATGTGGCGCCAGTTCCTTACAGAAGCTCTCCAGTGAAGAGGTTTTCCAGGGGAAAAATAACTTTATAAGAACGGCAGCACACTCTTGATGGTTAATGAATCGCTGACGTGCTGTAGTCATTTCACCGCACAAGGCACACCCCACAAGACACACCACACCACCCACCACACACATACAGCATGCATTACTCGCTGGCTCACACTGGTCCACGGTTCACACCACAAGAGCTTGACTTACGGTATACATACCATAGCAGTGAATAAAGCAGTCAACAAAGCAGGTGGGCGAAAAGCGTTCAAGAGTTTATGTATAACGTCACCAACACTGCTGTTGTGCCTAATGTAAGACCTCCAAGTTCACAGCTGCCTCAAATAATCCGCGCCAACATTTTGGGATCCCTTACTATGCTCAACTTGGGACAAATACTTCTAGAGCACGAGGGTCCATCGGAACACGCAGCTGTTTAAATGTTTGACCTGAGGCTAATGCTTGAGCGAATGATGGTCTGTTTGGATCCTGAACATATAGGAAAATACGGTTCCCTCTTGCTTCTGGTCCCCTTCCGGTTTCTCTTACGGTATCGCTTCCCTTTACACGAGGATGGGGATGAACGCCCGATAATGTCGGCCGCCACTCACTCAAATGTGGTAGAAGTGAAAGGTGTTCGGCCCAGTGGAGCGATGCTCAGCTTCCACTTTGGGACGGTGAGCATCGCCAGGTCACCGCCAGGCATCGCCAGGGCGTTGGCACGCATCACAAGACCTGACAAATATTTTGATGTCAGCCTGGGCTCGGGATAATAAAAATCACTGAGTACCCTAGCTGCAGTTTTTCTTATGCCCTGATGGCCGGAGGGTGCACTCTCATGCGCTAGCGTGAGGACGTGTGTGTGAAAGCACTTCGGTACCACTGCTTGCTCAATCACCTGGCCGGAACACACTTGGTATGATTGGAATATAATTCTGTCTTCGAAGTGAAACGGATAGGCGGTGCTGTTCTTGCCTGGATAAGTCTCGCCGACTTTGTTCCGGCACACATTAATGCTGCGTCCTCCTCTTGTGTCTTTCGGAAAGTGGGTCTCGACACCTCCAACGCGTTAATGGACACGTCCCTGCACGCCATAGGAACCTTCGTCGTCCCCAGCATGGTAGAGCTTTCAGTCTCTCCCATTCCATCTGGGACAGTCAGATGCCTCGGTGGCACCGTCCGGTTAATGGAGAATGGCTCCTTGGCGTCTGGTACATTTCCAATGATGACGTCGTACAGTGGAGTCTACAAGCACCGAGCGATGGACTTGCCCGAAAAATATGGTGACGAGATCAGAACCTCGCCTATGGGACCTCCAAATTGCTGCCATCCGTCAGGAGCAGAGTAGCTCTATCTCCAGTAAGAGCTGCTTCGGGAACCAGGTCTCTACGCACCACGATACTGTTGGTACCGGTATCCCAAAAAACAGAGACCGGATGCCCAAACAGCTCGCCTTCCTGCACAGGCATGCTGACACTAAAGCCCGCTGGTTGATAACCCGCACCAAACGGGTGAGTTCAGGCCGCACTTCAATCAAGGACTGGCAGGATGCATACAACAGGGTGACGGCTCGCGGTCTCCTGGGTTCTTGCGCCTGCAAGACTGTGCATCGTGCCCTTGTTTGCGGAAAACCGTGCAGTACGGTTGTTTCGGCCGCGCCCTGCAGTTTGATGCTTTGTGTCCCGCCTGATCACACAGAAATCATCGCACCGGTGATTTGGATCCCGGAGTAGTCTTCCGCCTTTGGGCTGTTTGGTTCCAACTTATCCTTGAAAATGAGCAAGTTAGTTTTCCACTGGGTCTCCAGAAGATTATCCGCGGCTACCGCGATCTCGTCGACTGTCTTAGTCACGCTCGCGAATGAATAACGCGAGCCTCGCGTGGTAGTTGCTCAAAAGTCTTCAGCAACAATCATGTCGCGAACCTCTTCGAACGTTTTTCCTAGCCCTCTCATTTCAACCCAACGACCAAAAAAGCTAAATAGTCTCGTAGCATACTGCCTACCGGTATCGCCGTCATGGGGCTTACTGTGGCGAAATTTTTCGCGGTACCCCTCCGCCGTGAAACGGAAGCGTTGCAGGAGCGCTAGCTTAGCTTTTGTGTAGTCTAGTGAGCCTTCTGGCGATAACTATCCGAAAACACGAAGAGCTTTTCCTCCCAAGCATGGGCTCAACGTCGTGGTCCACTTGTCTCTTGGCCAACCTTGAGCGGTGGCCACGTGCTAAAATCGCTTGAGGTACGCGTCATGATCATCGCGACCTTCGTTGAAAACGGGAATGAGCCCATGAGGGTTGATGGGCACAGACGATTCGGCCCAGGGAACACTTGGTTCAGCATCTGCAAGTCGCTCTCCGCCCTCCATAAGCCTCCCTCGTGACTGTAAATTCTGAGAAATCTGAGCCTCTAACGCCATACGCTCCTTGGTAGCTTCACGCTCGGCATCCAAACGCTGCCTTGTATCTTCGCGCTCGGCGGCTCTCTCTCCGCGCGCCTTATGGAGCTCTTCCTCCAGCCACGCTCCTAACTCGGCGTCACGCAAGCCCATGCGTTCGCCTAAAGCGACCAGCTCTTACGCGCTTATACTGAAGAGAAAATTTCACTAGTCAAAGGAAATAAACGGCCTTGTTCTGTCGTAGCGAACGCCAAATTTGTGAGGGGAAGGACTGCAGGACAGATTACAGACGGCATGTGGAAAAAAAGCAACTCCAATGTAAGCCTTAAGGGGAAAGGATTCACGAACACAAGAACAGGAAAGCAAACAAAGACAACACTCGCGGAAGAGAAAGGAGAGCTTGAGGAAAAAAAGGAAAGGTTCACCCAGCCTTCGATGTTAGGCGAAATATTCAGCGTTCGACGTGTGAGCTTGGTAGATGGTGCGTCGGGCGAGGAGGTGTGGCGGGGCGTCGGCGCAGTTTATTGGCTCCGGTCGATGCCCTAATGGGGGTGTAGGGTGGGTGGCAGTCTCCACGGTAGGCCTGAAAGCTGCCAAAGGAATCAGCCACACCTGTGGAACACAGGCGCGACCTCCAGGTCAGGTAGCCTGGGAAAGCAGCGGTGGCGACAGAGGCAGCGCGTGCCCTGAGGCTGCCGAACAGGAAGGGAACAGCGGCACGTGGGCCTGGCGGTTCAGACCCCCGACGACGGCTGTCCAGGTCTGGTAGCCCGGACGTCTGCGGCTGAGGCCCAAGCCTGGAAATTCGAGCCGCCAGCTGGTGTTGTTGTTGTTCTTACCCTCATACAATGGCACATGCCCAAAGAGGGGGACTGGCCAAGAATCGTGGGGCACAGAGAGTTCTTCAGATATATATTTCCTGGATGAAAATAAAATGAATGCTGAGGAAGGAAGAAGTAAACAAATAGGAGCAGCGAAATGGAACGGGAAATTCATAACGCACGAAGGATATTGAGACTGATGTTTATAGCCGAGTGTTTAAATGATACGATAATTGTAAGAATAAAAATAAAAATGAAAAACGTTACCAAGGTAGCTGATTTGGTTCCATTAAAAAATTTTGGGCGGCTGTAAAAACTGACTTGTGGCTGTACCCAAGTATGGGACTCCGAACGACAATATGACTGGGCTGTTCAAAGGCCAAGCTGTTGTAGTGGTTTCTCTAAAAACCGTCTTATCATCATGGCGCACCGGCGACAAGACAACAGAAAATGGTTCATGATTTAGTGCTCACCACAGAATGCGCGCATATTGGATTAAGCGCCAACCCAGACCTGTGGAAATAAAAATTTAAGGGTGGGATCCAGCAGCGGAGCCTTGATAAAGATACATCAAGCTGCCGTGAATGGCATGATTGCCTTCTCCACGAATATTTCAGGTGCAGGTAATCATCAGATCTTAAAAGAGATTCAGTTGTCATGCTTAACAAATTCTGTCTTCGAAACCTCGCTGCTGTGATGTACGCTGTAGCCGGAACGATAGGTAGCACGGGGCCATTCAGGGACGCCTTTGCCAGGCAGTCCGCAACTTCATTGGCTGTCACACCACTATGACCTCGCACCCGTATCATGTGAGCAAGGCTCAAATGCGGATAGAGTAATGAATGGAAGGTGTTTAGAATTGGCGAATCTACAGCCGAAGCAAGGGACGAACACAAAGAAAGTGTAACGTGTGGGGATACACGCGAATCTCCTGTCCCATGGTAACGGCCGCGAGTAATTATCACGCGATGTTATGCGCGCGCTGTTCGGGAGGTTTGCGAGGGAGGGCACTCACGCCGCCCCCGCTTCCTTTCGCGCCCTCGCAGCGACGCCGCCGCGGAGACTTTCCCTCTTCCCCTCTTAGCACGGAGAGACCTCCTCTCCACATCCCGGGAGAAGGCGCGGTCGCGCGCTTCTCCTGGGGCCCGCTTGTCTTCTGGCGGGAGCCGCGCACACGCGCGGACGCAGATCTGCCACGTAGACCACTGCCATTATCGCCCGGCCACCGTGTGTGAACTGACCGCCGCGGGCCGCGAGCGAGGAGCCACGCGAGGTGAGCGGAACCTTTCTCCCACACCATTTTGTGTGCGCTCCACCCTTTTTGTGGCTTTCACCCCCGTACGCGAGCGGAACACTCCCTCGTTGCGGCGGTTGTTTTGTTGCTTGCTGCTGCTTGTATTGCTCGGGAGCAATAAACGCTCATCCGAGTAGCATACTCGTGTTTGTCCCCTCTGGCCCGAACCCGCCGTGGTTGCGACTTACCGCACCGCGGGTTGGGGGTCACAGCTCTGACTGCTAGGGCTGGCACGCTGGTGCTAGAGAGCGACTACTGCCTCTAGCCCTTTGAGCGTTATTACAAGAATAACCCCCATAAATGACAGCCACTGAAGAGAAAGCTGGCTCTAGTTTGCGAAGAGCAAGCACCACCGCCAGAAACTCCGCTTGGAAAATTGGGGTGTAGTCGGGAAGCCCCACAGAAAAAGACCAATCTAGAAGCGGGCAATATATTCCCGCCCCTGCCTTTTCATCACATTGTGAGGCGTCAGTACCTATCGTTAAGCTAATAAGTATGCTTTGTAAATGGTCTTCTATTAAACCATTTAAAATGCGGGGTGGTAAATGCTTGCGTTTTTCGTGAAAATGCCATAATAGACAATTTCTACAGAGGATCCACTGTTTTTTGTCGGAAGGATGTTATACAAAAGAACATTTAAAGGATCAAGCAAATTTTGTGCCATAACTACCTGCGGGGTATGAAACCTAGGCCAGTGGACTCCAAAAGAGGAAGTCGGCTGGCAACAAAAAACAGACAAGGAGCGGTGTAAATCAGATTGATATATGAGATTGATATATACAGTTAGGAATTGAAATCTAGATAATAAAGGAGGAATACGGGCTTCAAAATAAACCACGTTATTGGCCACAAATTTACAGAGACCAAGGCACAATCGAAGCGCTTTCCGCTCCAAAAGAACGAGCGGGCGAATTTTGTAAGCAGTTGTGCCAGAAAACAGCACAGATCCAAATTCTAAAATTGATCGGACATGAAGTACATAAATCAGCAAAAGTGCATCTCTCCGCATTCCGGACCGGGGATTACTTAATCTACGCAACATGCCCATAGCACGAGCCCCTGTCGCTGCAACATGGTCAATGTGGGAGCGCCATGTGAGGCGGTCATCATAAATGACTCCAAGATATTTTAATGACTTAACATGAGGAATATTTTGTCGCTGGTAAATGAGAAACGGATGAAAAGGATCTTTCATTTGAAAAACAAGTGCAGCGAACTTTATATTTAAGGTGAGACGTAAGTCACACAACCAACGTTCAAGCAAATTCAGGCACGATTGCAGGCGCACATAGATTGAATGTCAGCTGCAGCAGTGAAAAATGCAATGTCGTCCGCATAGACGTTCGTGTTAATGTGCTGATGGCTGAGAAAAGATCTCATTAGAATATTAAAGAGCACAGGTGGCAGGACTGCCCCTTGTGGAACACCTCTGGATGGTTTATATCTTCCAGAATTGGCACCATTTACTATACTGCCGCGAATATTTCCAGTGTTTGTTCGTTTTTCAAATCTGCCGCGACACCACCTTATCGCTTTGTTTGCGACGCAAGACGCGACTAGATTTATCTCGATTGATCGCAGCCAGGCAAAGCTGATTCTACACTGTAAAAAAATTCCGTACCTCTAACGTAGACTATGTACGTTTTAAACACAGAACCACTTCTGCTTTCAATGAAACGTAGGGAATGACCGTATATTCCGTCCAGTATTGAAGGAAACGTCCGTGTTCCTCTGTAGTCGTTGCAGGGAAAAATACTAAACATTCACTTTAAGGGATCAAAACTTAACACGACAGGACGGTTGACCCCATCGACTATGTGTTGCACCAACCGCACTAATAACTTGCTTAAAGGCAGCAAAAACAGAAGATGCTTATGATGTGACGCCACTTTTACACGATGAACTGCTGGCCCGCGGACTATAGGCATCACATGACGTCCGATTTTTTATTTGTCTGGTTTACTCTTAGCCAACAATGTCCGCAAACTAGCATGGCGAACGACCGTGAGCATGTCTAATGTGATTAACACAATGAAGAGCAGAGGAAGGGTGATAACGCATTACGCTGCTTCAAGGTTGAGTGAATGGTACAAATTGTGAGCAACGTTAAATAACAAAGGCCTTAATTTGCTATAATGTTAAAAGCTGACTTGATGAAAATATTTTTCGCTACATTGCTAGCCACATGATAGAGTAACATTTATTAAAAATGTTACTGCAACATTTGCTTTCTGTGAGAAATGCTGCGTAATGAGGTCAACTGTTAGAAAACATTTAGACACAGACAATGGTTGGACAACTTCTCCAAAGTGAAACTGAACACCAGCTGAAAGTACATTGCAAACATGATGAAAGTGCACAAGTTGAAAGCCGAATTTCCATCTGCCATTTGGTAAGGAAATAAACAACTGAGTAAACCAAAAGCATGGGCAAACAAATCTGTGAATGCAGTGCAATGTAGCAGTTACATCTTTGCTACACAACCATTAATCAAAAACACCAACTCCTTCATGGATAACAAAAGCACCGACACAACAACATATTGCTCAATGCAATGTTTAATTTAGTAGGTACCTATTGCCGCCCATTCATGCCTGCTCTTCCTGCAGATAAATGAAACGCCACCAAAAAGCAGCGAGCAGCCATAATTGCTGCAGTGACAAGGAGGATGTGCACCATCGATGCTGTTCCCCCATCCTGAGTAGGAAATAATAGCAGTTTTTTCTGGAAATACTCTGAAAGCACGAATTTTCTATCCATCGTTTACTTAGCTTGCACTGACACGACCCATTGTGTACTCGGTACCTTTGACAAACAAGGGGCCAGCCGATAGGCACACAAGACTGTAGAAGCTTGCTAACTTGCAAAAAATCAATGCACAGAAAGAAAAAGTTGACAAAAAAATGAGGAATTCCTTATTTGCACTTTTTATACAATACTAAGAATGTGGCTAAGATATGGTATGAACATTGTTTTTTCTGTTCACTTACAAACTTTACAGCCTGTGCTAGCATATTACTGTGATGTAAATAATGAAGCATGCCAGCACTGTACAATATGCTGTAACACTTATGAAATACTCCCCTTCAAGGCTACCGCATGCCTCTTACATGCGGTAAAGTTTAAATCTGCCAAACTAGCTAGTCTGCAAGATGAGACGCCAAGCCTCTGACATCTGGCGATGTGTACCTCCCATGTAATTAGAGTGATTGGAGATGCTCCTTTTTGATGGCATTTCAGTTGCTGGGTGTGGAAGGACCAGATATGAAGGGCAACAACTAGACACCAACTTTTTAAGCAACATCACAATAAGCAATGTGCCTTAGCTTTCCTTCTGTCCAAAAAGGAGCTTCATTTTCTATGTTCTGTGTTCACATAACTGCTTGCATGTGCACATTTTGGCTTGCTGGGAGGTGCTTTCCTCTGTTAAACTACAGTTTTAACTCTGACCTCAGTCTTCTGCGCCTTCTTAATTTTTTGCTAGCGTTCACCTTAAGTCGCGTACAAACTCACGCAGATCTCCACTTTTCTACGTTTCCAGCTGTCACATCTTCTCTGCCTTCGTCATGTCCACCACTGCATCCAATGCCTTCAAGTCTGCTGTGTATAATCATTTTAATTAATCTGCCTACACATGTATTTATGTTAGTCGCTCTCCTCTCTTCGATGCCAATTGGCCCTGAGAGTAAATAAGTGAAATGGTAGTCTAATCTAGGTCTGAGCAATCACGCATTATGTTGAGTTTATTTTACCACGTTGGCCAGTAGAGAGTGGAAGGAAAAAAAGCTGCTAAGTGGAGCTCGACATGCCTCTCGACCCCTACACTGGAAAGCAGCAGACACGAAGGCATACGTAATCACTAACGACAACAGAACATGACAAGTGTGAAGTAATTCAGTAACGTCCGTCGCATTTACCACAGTGCATAGTCGCTGCTCAGTAATTTATTACCTCATTAGACATTCTTCAAAGAGAGTGTACAATTATGTGTTTTGTTTGAACATGGCACCACAGTACAATGACAATCATTAACCTTGTGCCAACACAACATAAAATAAACTTCTGCCCAGTAAATGCATTGCTTACAGTGCCACCACGGCACCTGTTTAGAAAATAAGCTCAAAATATTAGTGACATTAAATTTGAGCAGACGGTAATTCCCCCACCCCCTCCCTAAAAAAATGAAAAAGGGTGCTCTTCCGACGGTACGTTTGTACGCGGTAATATTTGCGAGTCCAACTACGTGTGAACTTCATATATAAATAATTAACGCCAAAGCATTCGGTTGAATGCGAGGCGCCAGGGCGCGGGCAAACAGTAATCGTCTTCAGGTATCCACTGGTGCCACGCCCTGAGGGCCACTGCTCGGCGAATACCATTCATGGCCACGTTCACATCCAACAAGCTTGTCACAAACATCACACAGGTGATGATGCAGCAGCAGTTCATCATTGCTGTTGGCCAGTGCTGAATTTTTTGGCGTGGTAAACGGAATCATCCACCGAAACGCACGTCGACTGTTACTCGCCAGATTCTTGCAGTCCCACGAGGGAGAGCAGCTTTTCCGTCGGCTTCAAGTCTCCTCTTTCGTGCAGGGCCACTGGCATTGTAACGCACATTCTGCATGATCGTTTTACTACGCACCGATGCCGCACGGGACAGCGAGCTGTTGTATGTACACTCCAATGCAGCGTTCCGGCCACACACATACACACACACACATACTAAAGACACACAACGCGCAGGACGCACGCAGCGAACACGGAAGAACAAAAACCCATTCCATAGCGCCTGCTCATTCAACTCCACACTGCGCTAACTGCGCACATGTTTCCGACTGCGGGCTCGGCTAGCGCTTCGACTTCGCCATGGCTAGCCATGGCCAAGCTGCGCTGCCGCTGGTGGTAATAACGTTCATGCAACGAAAAGAAAAAACAATATATCAAACGATTCAGGTTGTCAGCTAAAAAAGCTACCGTAAAATTAAATACATCTTATATGTTTTTGCCGTTGTGCGCCTTTGCGACATCAGCGACGTGAGCTTGAGCGCGAATACGCGAATGGCGCTATGAATTTCCCGTGTAGCTCCGTAAATTGCAAATGGCGTGGCTGCGGGCCGCTAACTTTAGACATGCTTGCAGAGGTAGTCGGTGCGAACAGTTGGAAGTTCAATCGACTGGAATTGCTCAAGGAAAGTCAGCGGCATTGCATTTTTATTGTTTCTGTGCATTGCGAGTGACTTTGGCGGCAGCCACTCGGCAACGTCTCCGGTTTGGCGAACTTGTGAGAAGGTGAGCCTTTTGTTCTCAAATTTTGAAAGCGGTTTTTTGTTTGTATTGTAACCCTGCGTCTCGTCGCATGTTATGTTCACGATAACATCAGTACAACGTGCATGCGCTTTCTGTCTCTATTTAGAGTAATATTGGTCGATCAGCGTAAACTTTTGGATTCAATTAAGCACGAACTGTCCATGTTGGTACTGCGTGTCGAATGTGTTTTGAGATGATTCTGAGCGGGAGATGGTGTTCTGATAATTTGTGTACTACCAGATATAGTCTAGAGATTTGAAACCATTTATCACACTGAAACAAAGTTGGAAAACTTTTGTGTTCATGCATCTGCTGTCCTTAAACTTGACTTTTCGGCAATCATTCGCATGGCTCCTTTGGATCTGGAAAATTGACTACTGTTGCTAGGGGTGCCTGGTAGCAGAGCTCCTGGGGACGCCCAGTGGGTCATTTGTTTGTCCAAGTGCCCCGTACCACAGGTACCATTCCTGACATTTTTTCCCTGTCCGTTAACCTCATATTCCTTGCAAAGATTACAGTATGTAATCAGGTAGTAAAAAATTTGGTAACTTCTGCATATTTCAGAACAGTTCAGAGAAATGCACATGCAGCATCAGTATTCTCTCGGTAGAATTTCTGAGACCTGGATTCATTTCTTCTAGGACTGTGGCAAGCAGTAGGTCAACTGTACATAAATTTATTTTCCTCTGGTGCAAAGTAAAGAGTGCAAACGTCATAAGACAAGTCTCTAGTCTGTTTCATTCTCACTGCATTTGGCCAAAGCATAGTATGAAATGCTGTATGTTTTATGCCCTAGTTTCCTTTACTTTGAGCAGTAGATATTGACAGTGAATAGCAAGGCAACTCCACTCGCTGACGGTTTTGCCTTCGGCAGCAAAACAGGGAATACCTTACCCCATGTGTTATCTCGACAGACTCAAAACTGCGATGGACAGCTGCATCCACAGCTGCTATCACCTCCCAAGTGCATGCGCTCATAAGACACATAATAACTCTGGATTGCCATTAACATAGCCTTGCTCATTGCAGTTGCCGATAAACACCTCATAAGTGGTACTATTATGCACTCTTTTCTTTATCAGTATGTATGAGCTTCTGTTCTCGCACTTTCTAGAAATAATGCATGCAGTTTTGAAGTGCGAAAAGGGAATTTACGTGTAACTATATTGTCATGTCAGTATGTTACAGCCAAATTGTACATTGATGTCAGTGCTGGTGGTTTCTTTTCATTATTTTAGGAGAATGTTATAATTTTACCTATAGCAAATAATAGCCCTCACTAATTAGCTGATTTTGTCATGTCCAGTATTTTGATATGCTAAGCCACCAAAGCATGATTCAGAATGTTGTCAGAACTAAAGGCACTGAGTCTTTCGTGTCAGTAAAAAATGTGCTTTATACCCCTGTCACATGGCATTCCTCGAAGGCCTTTCCAGCAAAGGCACCATTTTTCACCAAAGGAGCGAAAGCTTAAAGGAGCAGCGATGCAGCTACACGGTGCAGCCCAAAGGTGAAAGTCGTTCAGGCTTAGCACCCGCTGCTATACTCGAGGTGGCTGAAGTGAGTGTTCTAAAATTAAAGTGGTGTATTCTGTTCTTTCGTTGAGCTTTGACAATTTTTTTATTCTGATTGCTTCCTTAAAAGTACCGCAACAGCTACTCTCATCAGCAGGAGCAGGTTTTGTACGTGTATTGCCTTGGCCACCATGGGCGCTCGGTGTTGCCGCAACACTTTCACTGTCTTGAAATTTGAACATAAAACATAAACACCCGTACAAAAACCAAAGCCAGACATACCTTTCGTATTTGAAAAAAATGTTTTCAAACATTATTAGCTTATCTATTTTTTTTATTGCTTTTACTTTTTGACTTTGGATGGTACTGCGATCACAGCTTCTCGAATGCCGCGTCTTCGGGCTCCGAAGGTCTCGGTTGAGCGCCTTCGCCTCCAAGGCCCTTAGCGACAAAGGCGCAACATTTGTACCGGGTAGCTGCACTCCTTACGCCTTTGGATATGATTCTCAAAGGCCTTTGCGGTGCCCGTGTGACAGGGGTATTAGTGTGGTATGGCTGCTTGAACACCTGTCCCTGGTATCTCACAAACTGAATAAGGAAGGGAAAAGCCTCAGGGTGCTTGCCGACGTTTCGACAAGAGGACTTGTCTTTGTCTGGCAAAGTGTTCATCATTGGTGGGGTTTAAATAAGGTTTTCACGTCGAGGCGAAAGGCCTGTTGTGTGGGACGAGGGTGCGATATGGGAAGGGCGTTACAATGGGGAGCGTGAACCTTGACCAAGCATGATAGCTGCTAAAGAAGGTTAACCGGTTGACCTGCAAAACTGTGAAAACAAAAAAGCCCAATTCAGTAGAAACGAATCTCGGGGTATGGAGTGTGGATAGTGGGCTTGAATGGCTTTATGTCCAGCCGCAACAGGTGGCTTGGTATGGCTGGCTGCCTTTTCCTGAAAAACTAGGATAAAGGAATTAAGCAGCATGGCAGAATAAAATACCAGGGGGGGGGGGGGCAAAATAATTTGAAGGAAAAAGAGAAAATGAGGGCAGGTTCGGAAAAAAGGCAAAAAGAAGGGGGAGGGGGAGGAGTATGGCGGCCAAGGTTCCGAGAAGTGATGTCAGGAGGTGCAGGGCGTAAGGTTAAAGTATAACGATAAATTAAAGAATGCAGGAAAGGAGGGGGAAATTATGGGTTGGGAAACCTCTGACCATGTGCAAGGCCTTTTCAAATAATTATGCCAAGTCCGGAATGTACAGAGCTGGCCACATTTAGTGCAAACATGTGAGCGCATGGCCGCACTCTTTAGAGGTCCACTGTGTGCGGCGCAGCCACTCATCGCTGCAAAATGGCGCAAGAGGAGATGCACCTGGATGTGGTGCTTCGTGTCATGTTACACTTCGATGTGTGGCAATGTCAGACACAGTGGCCCAAAGAGCACAGCCATGTGCTCGCGTGTTCGCACTAAGAGTGGACAACCCTGTACTTGATTCTAAGTTTCCTCTGTATATGTTGACCCCAGACGAAAACAAGTTGTCTTGTCGAAACGGCAAGCACCCTGAGATTTTTCCTTCCCTTGTTCACTTTTTGAGTGTCAAGAAACCATCTGCCTACTCTCTCTGTACCATGCACTCCACATCTTGTACGGTTATCTTTGTATGTATACACCAGTGATAAATCATGAAGGAAATCAAGGGATTTGTATTTGTATTGCTTAACACTTACTTTAAAGCTATATCATGAGGGTATAGTTGAAAATGTGCTACGGGGGCTTGGTTGTGTGTCGTGACTGGTTTCTCTTTATCACGGCTACTTGACAGCCACCATGAAACGCAGGCTTTTGAAAAGTCGTTCCTCAAATAAAAGAGCGTTTCCACTGTTACAATGGAAATGTTATTTGCTAAAAACTTCAATCATTGCAGTTCAGGGATTGATATTTTTCAAATAACTAACCTGAAGTTCAAAACCTGCAGAAGGAACTATGTAACTTCTTTCCTGCCTTAACAACCCAGTACTTATTTGCCAGTTTCAGCAAGCAGAGGTCTGTTTCACGGCACATACTTTCCACTACCTTGCATGAAAATTGTGCAGTACAGGCCCACCATAAAACTAGGGGCATAGTATACTGCTTGTATGCAACTACTTTGGCGTTAGAGCATGCATAGCATGGTCTTAAAGTTATTCTTTTCATTTGCAACTGGTTCATAAAAGGCCTATTCTGGCAAAAGGCATTTAGCAAAATTATCTTCCTCTGAATGCTTCTAAGGATAACTTTAGTTCATTCAGGAAAATATATATTGACAATATCTCTTAAAGGCATGATTGTCCATATTAGCTCTTGTTACCTCACAGTATTTAGTTTTGTGCCTCCAGCATCACTGACTTGCATCATATGTTAAATAGAGTAGTAAAAAACTCGCTGTTAGTTTAAACCACAACTCATGATGGGGCTGTGCACTTTTTGTTGTGTTACATGAAATATACTTATGTATGAAACAATTTCTTTCAGCTGCACCTCACATGATTCAAATTCCACCAGAAGAAAGGCTGCAACAGAACATTGCTCACTATCTGTTGCTTTCCCAGCACATAACATGCCATAACAGCACATAGCAGGTAAGATGTGAACAAAAACAGTGCATGTATATGTTCCACACATGCATTTTGTGTACTACCAACACTATGATATGATTAACTATGTCATGTAAGAGAGAGCACACAAATCATTTTTTGTATATATTGCAGCATGGTTATTTCAGGTTTTAAACTGGCCATTGAAACGACCCATTGTATCACCGCTGGTTACCCGGTGGCACTGGGGATCGAACTCCGCACCTCCTGCTTGCGAGGCAGATGCTCGGACCACTAGGCCACTCCTGTGGTTCCCCCACTGATGTTGCTTACACCAGGTGCTGGTAAAGCCCCGGTATGTATGTTAAATGCATTTTAGAAAACCATTCACTTCCAAAGTACCATTTCATCTTTATAGCAAAACCACAGTTCGCCTAGCTAGACAAACCCGCTGCATACAAGCCAGCAGAAGGGTTGCACGTACATGCTTCATTAGGAAAACATAAAAATCAAGCAGAGCCTGCCCTTCATGGTGCATTATACCCTGATTTTGAGCAATGATCAAGATAGGCAGATGGTCATTTCATTGAACACTTGCATGATACATTTGTAGAATTTAAAAGACAAGTACTATTGCAAAATCTTCAAACAGTGTTTATTCTCAGAGAAAACATATCATGAAAAAAGTGTTAGATTAGTTATGGTGCACCTTGTATGGGGAAAGGGGCTCCTACTTTGTGAAAGGCTTAATTTTGGAATAACGACAGCGTTTAGACTAGTTGGGTTACCATGTTTAGATAGTGGATGTGCTCAAAAAGACACTGGAAGTAAGTGCACTGTGTGGAAATTTCTTTCTGTATCCTTGTCTTTTTGAGTGCTTTCACGATCTAAACTTAATTTTGCAAGAGAGCAAGGAAAACAAATATTTAAATTCTGATAATTAAGGATAAAAGATCATGTTTCATTGTGTTGCTTAAAGTGTACATTGTATCGCTATTGCTGTATTGCAGCACTTCTGTCGTGGCCTTGCATTGCAGCCTCTTGACTTTTGTTTATATAATAGGCAGTCCTTTTTTTCATTCGATTGCAACACTTTAGGAGTTACTACAGAGTTGCGTGGTAGCGAACTCTCAGATTAACGGTTTGCATTATTACGCCAGCATAACTTGCTAAGTGTTTCACTGCAGTCTTGTTACTAGAACAGCCTCTTGAAAGTATTCAGCCTGGTGGTCATTGAGGGTTACTGTTCACATATCAAAATGCCGGATCAGCTGTATACTCTTTACAGCTACCAGAACTATGGTACATTTCATGACATGCTGGCTGAAGAGTGCTGGAGCATCAGACTGGGGATTTGGATGAAACAATTTTCAAATGTGTGCTCGGTATCACGCTGTTTTGTTCCAGTTGTGGAGAGGTTTTCTTTTCATATTTGTTCTGTCAAACATTTAAATTTTGGGCAATATGTTGTTGCCTTTATCTTGTGTTCTCTTTGTTGTTGAGGTTTAGTATTTTTGGCACAAGCACTCCACTCTATTACTTTTAAGTATAATTTAAAATTTGTAGGGCACGTCATGAAGAATAAAACTTCTACTTGAATAATCTGCATGAGTTTATGTGCTCATTGTTGATATAAAAACTTAGTTGAGACAGCTTGTATTTTAGCTCTGGCTAGAATTTTTAGGAGAGCCTCAGTAACATAATCACATGACCAACACAAACTCGGTATTATTGTTTGTGCAATGAAAAACAGTTTTAAAATAGTTATTAACAGCTGTCAGTGTAGGACTGGCCGAAAATGTTTTGTGCTCTATGTAGCTCTTCTCTGAGGCAGGATTAATTCATCTGCACCTGCAGCTTGATACCGCCAAGATACCAATTCTTGGGTGAACTTATTTTTTTCACTGAGCAAACTTGCATCATCTTGAAGCATGGAACTTGAGCTGATTCTTAACAGCTCTAGTGTAGCGAATTTCATTATCCTCATTGCTTAGTTTACATTCACCTCAGGACAATGGCCTTTTCCAGTTTAATTATCTGTGTCTTGCACCAGCTACATGCCACACTATCAGAAGTCACCTAATCTTATCTAGTGAGCTTATAATCAGCTATCTCCTGCTATATTTTCCTTAGGGTGAAATTCATTTTGTTGGGATACAATGCACAAGCTGTTTCCTGGCGTGGTGCTCAGCTTATCTGGAATGAAATGCTTGGGAAATGGGTCTCTGATTTCACCTTGAGTAGACGAAATTAACTTGTGCTAAGGCACTCTTTGGCCACAGATGCCCTTGTGCCATTAAAATTCATCAAATTCATTCTGTTGCCCTAAGATACCATTGGTGATTCATTCTCTGCATTGTATGCCCTGGCCAGATCCATTTTCTTCTTTTAATTTCTGCCAGAATATTAACAACTTCCTTGTTCATCCCTGTTATGGTTTCACTCGGTCAGTTGTTCTATTAATAATTATAATCACTTTATTGAAAACATATTTTGGGCTAAATGGCATCAAGTTTGCCACTCTGCACAATGATATATATGTTTGGTCTTGTATGTCTTTACTTGTGTGGTAATGTTTATTTTGTGCTCACTGTCTAAACAACCTTATTTGCCTATGATATCCTAAGCCCTTCTATACCTATTTTCCTTCCCCCTGGCTCTTTCTCTTTTCAGTCATTCCTCCTCTTTCCTTTACACCGGCCATTGGTCACAAGGCTGCTGTGGGAACGACAGTCAGCACTGGGCCCTTTTTAGTTCATGGAACCTGCACTGCTACTATTAACACTAATAGTACGTTATCAGTATTTTTGTGATAGTGCATTTATTGTTATTTATGAAGTAGTTGGCTAAGGCAACGGTAGCAGTGTTGGATATTGCAATATATTATGCATATATCTCACTTGCAATATATCAGTATGTTCACTATTACACTACCCTCTATTTCTTTCAGTTCAGTTATTTGGCTATAGATATATTGTGCTGCTTTCCTAGTTTAGTCCACTCAAACTAAAACTTTGCTCTTTGTGTCACAGGTAGAATCTACAATGATTGCTGCTCTGTGTCTTGTAAGCAGGAGGCAGTGTTCAATGGAGCCATGAACTTTCCTTGGAATTGAAAAGCCTCTGCCATATTATGCGCTGAACCACGAGTGTGAAGAGGAAAATGTCATGCCTTGGATTTCTGCAGAGGTGAGCCATTGCGGTGAACCCACCAGCGCGAAAGACGGATGAGAAAGGAGACAAGACAGGTGCTGACTCGCGACTAAAGTTTATTGGCGTGAACAGGGAATATATAAAAAGCCAAGCAATACCATAAACCATGTAGTTACAGATAAGCATGCAGGACAACATGAGTCAAAAATCGCCCTCAACATTTCCCTGATCGAGGTAGTCCAACTCATTGTGTGTTAACACGATAGACAAAACACACATTCTTCACGGAGTCATAAGATGTGTCTAGCCTCGATAATCTCTCATTTAATCTCTCTGAATTTACTGCCAAAATGCGTGTTGCCAAAAGGAAAGGGTAGCAGACTTCACATCCCGTGCAGTGTACAGCAGAGTTACCTCAACCACCTAGCCAAGCCCCTACCCTCTTGTGTTCCTGTAGTCTTACATTCATACACCTTCCAGTTGCACCTACGTAAACCAGACTACAAGATAATAATATTTGATACCACATTCATTTTACAAGGTACATATACATTTCACTCTACACGTGTACTTTTCTCGAGCCACATTCACAGAATTATTCTTAAAATTTTACATGCTTTAGACAACGTATTAGGGGCCGAGAAAGCCACTTTTACATCATACCTTCTGGTCACATTTTTCAAATTGTGCGACAATTTATGTACATACGGTAACACAACTGGTCTTTTGGCATCTCGCTGGCTGGCCCCAGCCTGATTGTGCTGGTCACCGCAAAACTGTCTCAGCTTCTTTAACAATTTATCATATGCTCTTGCAGTAACAAGGTTTGGAAATCCTGCGTTCGTTAACCTTAAAATCTGCTCTTGGAAACTAGTCGTCATGCTGTGAAAGCATAATTTCATCAATTCTGAGCCCGCGTTAGAAAGTGCAATGCTATCTTTCACTAGCTTGGAATGGTCGACATGTAGCCAGGTAGCAGCTTAACACTCGCCAGCACACATGAAGTGTTCTGAACATCAAGGTAAGGTCCAGAAACCACAGCTCTTTTTCTTGGGACATTTGCTCCAAGGTAAACCTGAGATAAAGGCCTTGCTCCTTAAACAACTTGAGAAGATGTACAGGTCCCGAACTATCACAACCTTTATAAAAGACCAGAAAATCATCGACATAGCAAAAGATTTTCCCCCCAGCCCATGCACATTCTGGACAATTTTTCTATCCACCCTACTCAAGAAAATATTGCTTAGCACAAGGTCAACCTTTGAACCACTAAATATTCGAGACTTTAGAACACATACCGCACTGCGCTACTCTACAAACATGCTCTTCAAATAAATGCTATTCAATAACATGCTCTTCAGATAAGTTTCATTAAAGGATTCATGCAAAATTATCTCTGGTTATTTGCAAAAGCATCTGTCTACTTCGCATCTTGAAGATCCATTTCTTGTACTCAATTCGCAGTGTGGTTGAGTATCTTAAGAATGACAATCCAGTGGATTGTCATGTGATTAGTGTCGATGTAGAACTATTTTATTCTATCCCGTCTGAAGATCTTGTGAAAAGCTTATGAATGTGTATATCGGAGCACAACGATGAGCTCGTGTTTAGGAACGGGTGTGTAACATAAGTCTTTTTTGGCACTTGCCTCCTTTTATTTGAAGTGAAGAGCATGTTTGTGGAGTATGGCAGTGCGGCATATGTTCAAAAGTCTGCTAAATGTATCGATTCGAAGGCTGCCCCTGTGCTAAGCAATATTCTCTTAAGCAGGGTGGAAGGAATGATTGCCAAGAAATTGCATGGGCTGGGGGAAATCTTTCGCTACGTCTATGATTGTCTGGTCTTTTACAAAGGTTGTGATAGTGTGGGACCTGTACATATTGTGAACTTGTTTAAGGAGCAAGGCCTTTGTCTTAAGTTTACCTTGGAGAAAATGTCCCAACAAAAAGAGCTGCGGTTTCTGAACCTTACCTTGATGTTCTGCACACGCCATGTGTGCTAGCGATATTTACCCAGGAGTGTTAAGCAGCTACTTGACTGTTGGTCAAACGATTTTAAGCTAGTGAAAGATAGCATTGCGTCGTCAAGTCTAGGCTCGGTATTGGTGAAGCCATGCTTTTACAGCGTGACAACTGGTTTCCAAGAGAAGATTTTAAGGCTAATGAAAGCATGATTTCCCAACCATGCTATTGCAGAAGCGTGCGATAAATTGTTAAAGCTGAGCATATAAGATTGGGCAAGTTGGTCTGACATGCTAAAGATAAGAATGGCGCAGCATCAAGTAACGAGGACAACAGGAGAGCACACCCACGCACAAGTGCCATCCTTGGAGCGGATGCAGAATCTAAGAGCGTGTACTTGACATTCAGCGTTGGCAGCCAAGGATCGGGCTCGTTCAATCTTTAGCGTTCAAATCCGTGTTTCCTCGTTTCCTTGACTGTCAACGCTGAATGTCAAGCACGCACTCTTGGATTTTGTACCTGCTCCAGGGTTGGCACTTGTGCGTGGGTGTGCTGTCCTGCTTTCCTCGTTACTTGATGCTGTGCCATTCTTCCCTTTAGCATGTTAAAAGCTGAAACCCCTTCGCAGGGACTGGCATGATCAGGCTGGGGCCAGCCAGTGAGATGCCAAAAGACTGACTGTGTTACTGTACATACATAGATTGTTGCAAAATTTGAAAACTGTGGCCAGAAGGTATGACGTAAAAATGGCGTGTTCGGCCCCTAATAAGTTGTCTACAATCTGTAAAATTGTTAATTTTGTGAATTTCGTTAGGGAAAAGCACATGTGTCGAGTGAAACGTGGCAACATATATGTGCCTTGCATACCATTATTATGTGGTTGGGTTTATGTTGGTGAAACTGGAATGTGTATCAATGTAAGACTACAGGAGCATGAGAGGTATTTGGATATTGGTAGGGGTTGTAACTTATCTGCATATTACAAGAGATGTGAAGGCTGCTAGCCATTCCTTTCGGCAACACGCATTTTGGCACTACGTTCACAGCAGATTAACCAGAAAATTATCGAGGCTAGACACATCTTATGACTCGGTGACGAATGTGTGAGTGTGCTGCCCATAGCGTTAACATGCAGCGGGTTGGACTGTCTAGATGAGAGGAATGTTAAGGGCAATCTTTTACTTATGTTGTGATGTAGCTTATGTGTAATTGTGCAGTTTGTGGCGTGTGGCTTTTCTGTATACTCTCTGTTCACTTCAATAAACTTCAGTTGCGAGTCAGTGCTTGTTTTGTTTCTTTTCTCGTCCCTGTCTCGTGCTGATAGATTCAAGTACTTGTAGAGTAGATTCACTGAATTGTGTACTTGCAGAGGCTTGTGAAAAAACGAGAGGAATTTTCTTTCCTTTATGCGGAATGGAAGGTTGAAATTTTTTTACTTAAATGTTTGCAGCATTAAATTCTATTCGGAAAGGTAAAACCCACATTATTGTACATTTTGTGTGCAATGGTGCCGGGTGGCTGCATGCAACTGAAAACATTCGTCCAGGTTATCTAGCTAGCGTCCTTCTTCCTTGTGCCACATTTTCTGAAATAATATTTTGTCAGATTTATTTCAATCAGAATTTCTAAGAACAAATTGGTGATCACATAATGGTGATCACATAATTTGGTGATCACATATGACATAATTCAAAGCGTGTTCATTGGTATTTTTTAGTCTGGGGCAGTACAATGAGAAGTACATAGTATATAGTAAAATTAAATATGACCAGTCTAACATAAACAAAACTTTTTTTTTAAGGAAAATTTTGCTACCGAAGTGCTGGAGTGACATGGCATTATGAAGACGTGGACAGTGTGCTGTATTCATGATGGCACGAGAACTTGTGTACAGTGCTTCAGGTAACTGGTGGGTACCTTGGTGCTTTGCTTCTGCTAATGTAGCCAAATTATGTTTTTAATCTAAGAGTGTATCTGAAAACTTAAGCAAAAATTGAGTAGTATTTAGATATTCTTGCACCAGATACCACTGTGAGAATTAGTTATTAATGATGTGTCTCACATGTACCCTTGTCTGCTGGATATAGTAAGCATGGCTTTCGAGCTGAGTGCCTCCGACGTATGAAAAAAAAATGGCCACTGGGCTGCTCCACGACGCGTGGAGCAGCCCAGTGTAGCACATTCAGGCTTCATGTAGTGGAGAATGAAGGCAGTAAATAATTTAAGAGTAGAAAACACAGCACAAACCACAGGACCAGGAAACTGACAGAACACACCGACCCTGATGACACTCTTTGCATGAAGGGTGTTATAAAGTTGCCTGTCATGTAGTGCAAGATGGAGGTCGCACAGGACGGGTGTTAAATATGAGTTGATGCAGACACCTGTCATTACATAGTACTCACAGTAGAACTCGAGCAAGAAGCAAAGGTAACAGCTGAGCATGGCCACTCTTGTGCTTTCCTCCGCAAGCAATCTGGAATTGCACTTAGAAATCTTTTATGCTTTCTCTTGACATATACATCATTGCTGCATGTGGCGAGGAAAAGTACATACCCTTGATGTCAAGTGACAGTGAACTCACAGGGCTGGTAAAAGCTCACTGAGGTGTTGTGATATATCTACAGGGCACCTCATGAGAACAGAGCCCTTGAAGGAATTCTCTCAAAGTTTGTTGCCACATGGACCTCTTCGTAATCAATGACTCTAAAAGGCAAGCCTTCCTTTAGTGTCACAAAAAAAGGCCTAGGACATGGATCTTTTTGCTTCTCCATTAGTGCCAAAATGTTTGCTAGCGAGATCTTTCGCAGATATATAATTATTTCGCAAAATGCCAAGAAGGAGACTGAAGCTGCACCAAGCAGTACCAGTAAAAAACTTATCACAGCTGTTCAAAAAGCAGAAAGGCTCATGCCTTCATCCTTCTTTTGCATCAGACACATGAGGACACTTCGTCTTTCTGGGTCATCATTTTGAAAAGGTTCACATGGCAACGGCCTTTGGTTAAATTTCTGCCAAGAGCCCTTTTTTGAAACTTGAGCATCCGTTCCTTGTGAGGCACACTGCAGAGATATTGGAATGCCTTAGTGAGCTGCTTCCGGTACGTGTGACTGCATTTTCACTGACATCAGATATTAGTACATTTTCTTGCACATGCTGAGATAATGGAAGCTATGAGTGAAAACATGCGGTTTTGGGGAAGTGTGCTTCCTGGGGCCGTATTCTAAGTTTGTGTCATAATAAAAAGCGTCATAATCTGCCGCAACGGGCATGCCTGGGAACTGGATATAAACTGAGTGCGGGACTTTCGCTTCGTCTTGTCTTGCCTATAACAAATTGGGTGGACGATAAATTCGGCAAGCGTCTCCCACCTTTTTCATATGTTACCAATGTTCCTTGCTCGCTAAGTTGTGCATTTAGTACTATGTACAGAAAGGCACCTGCATTGAATTGCATCTGGCCCCCATCCTGAGCTACTTTCTATTTGCACAAAATGATAAGCAACTGTAGACTTTCATGCGCACAGTGCCGCCCGGGAAAGCGCATTTTGTCTGCTTCTTTCTGGACCTGTGGTTTTTACTGTTTACTGTTATGAGAAATGAATTTTGGGCAATAAATTATAACGGGTTGGTTCTCGGTGAATGGCTTTTGAAAGCTTCTACGAAAGCCGATTGTTCAATAGCGGATGGTTGAAATGTATTTGTGAAATTTATATTTGGTGTTGTGTGACCACTAAATGAGGATTTTTTTTATGCTTTTCAGATGGATCCGACAGCAGTGTGCAGGTGTACAATGTGTGTAGTTTGCCATGAAAATAAAACGTATGTACTTGTACTCACCCAAACACTTACCACTCTTTCATTCTAAGCTGCATTCTTTGTACGTATGCACTACATAATATGCGTAAAGGAAAGCCTTGTACATAATACTTATTTCTTCGGCACCTGGACGGCTATATCTGCAGTGAACATTGCGGGCAGAAGCTATACGAAGACGCATGTTCATGTACTACAGAAAGTACATAATTACAATACAGATAATTTCCGCTCTAGATGAAATGACTTCCGAGTGAACGGAGGACGTATGCATACACATTGCGGAAACTTCAATAAGAACAAAACATAAGCATTCGTTGTGAAGAAACGATTTCGGTCTCGTGCATAGCATGGCGTAACTTTCCGTTACCAAGAATGTGACAGTCGTCATACGGAGTCTCTGTTTCTGACATTTAGTCCGTCCCTCATGTTGCGGAAAACCCTCCGGCAACGCATTACCAGCGGGTTTCTCTGTACTGCGGAGCATTTTTTTTTACAGTGTACGTTGTTCCGGAATGTTCTAGTAACTTTGCGCCTTTTATCTCGAATGTTCGCTATCAGCTTTAAATTGAGCACGGCCGACAGCGGCGGGCATTCTGTTCGACGACCGCCGAGCACGCTTGTCGCTTCGCCGCCGCCGAGTGATTCAGTCCATTTTGGGTGCAAGTCAGCCCAATAAACAGTTCTTTTAGAAGACCCTTTCGTCCGTCTTCATCGCTGCTTCGACTGCCGTCACCACTACGTGACATCTGGTGGAGGTGCTGGGTAGCCTTCCATGTTCCGGACGCCCCCTTCAAGTCGTGAACCCAGCCCTGAGCGCTTCACACCCGAGGACGAACCAGCAGCTCAGCGAGCCAGCCGACGTCTCCAGGGAGAGGCGCCTGAGTTCGGGAAACTGCCGGACCGCACCAGACAGCGAAAAGACGCTGCTACCAGCACTGCAACCTCGCCAAAGATGTCGACACCGATCATACTGCAGCAGCCGCGGGTTCCGCCAACTTTCAATGGATCCCTAGGCGAAGACCCTGAAGAATGGTTGGACCAATTTGAGCGCGTGGCGTCATTCAACAAGTGGGATGATGCGGCAAAGATTGGACACGTTTTTTTCTCATTGGATGGCTCCGCACGCACGTGGTACGAAAACTACGAGTCGTCCCTTACGACATGGGAGCTATTCAAGAGAGAACTATTGAAGGTATTCACCAGTGTCGTGAGGAAAGAAAGAGCCGAACGACTCCTCGAGTCCAGGATCCAGCTTCCGAATGAGCCCGTCCGCAGTTACGTCGAGGAGATGAAGCGCCTATTTCGCCGCGCCGATCCCGGGATGACCGAGGAAAAGAAAGTTCAGTTTTTAATGCGCGGCGTAAAAGAACAACTCTTTGCAAGCCTCGTCCGCCAGCCGCCAAAAACAGTCGAGGAGTTTATGCAAGAAGCCTGCACGATTGAGAAGACCCTCGACGTTCGAGCTCGGCAGTACAATCGCCCTTCCTCTGCCTGTGCAATCCGTTCGGACACGCCGACCACCACCAGCGACAGCTTGCGGGTAGTTATCCGCGAAATCGTCCGAGAGGAGCTACGCCGATTACTGCCATCTTCCCCACAGCCACAAGCAGCGACTCTGATGAATGTGGTACGGGAAGAAGTGCAACAGGCACTTGGCACCCCGACGGCCACAGAACCCCAGGCCATGACCTACGCCGCTGCAGTAAGTACTGCTCAGCCCCAGCGACAACCCCCACGTCCTCCCCGAGATGAGCCAATCGTTCCACAACGCCGCCTCCCAGCCCCCGCCCGCCCAGCCTATGACCGACGCTCAAGCCCCAGGAAATGCGACGCCTGGAGGACTTCCGACAACCGGCCGTTGTGCTTCCATTGCGGTGAGGCCGGCCATATTCTTCGTCACTGCCCGTACCGACGTATCGGTCTTCGAGGATTTGCCGTTAACGCCCCACGACCACGCTTCGGACAACGTCCGCACGAAATCGACGAGTACCTGTGTCGAGAAGAGTACACGCCGAACCGCTTTTCGCGCTCACCATCGCCGTCAACCTTGCGCTTTGCGTCGCCACGCCGCAGCTACGCAGCCGCGGTACGAGGAAGGTCGCCCAGCCCCCGTAGGGGAAACTAAAGGCAGCAACCTCTGGAGGGGAGGTTGCTCACGAGCTAAACGCCGAAGATCCTCCACCGACCACGCCCCATGAACACGCTGCACCCGCGACGCCGCATGAAGAACCGACACTCGCTGCACCGACGCCGCACACAATGAGAACCTCGACCACGACGCAAGCTACCTTGAAATCGACGCCGCCACTCAGAGGAGCTTCGACCACACGCCCAACCCGTGACTCGCATACGCGACGAAGCCGTGACCCGACGCCGAGAGCGACATGCAATGCAAGAGCCAGGACCTCCGACCTAGAAGTGACTATCGACGGCCGGAAAGTTACCGCTCTAGTCGACACAGGAGCCGATTACTCGGTGATGAATGGAACATTCGCTGCGCAGCTCAGAAAAGTCACAACGGCTTGGGACGGCCCACAAATTCGCACCGCTGGGGGCCACCTCATTACGCCATCAGGACGATGCACAGCACGAGTGACTGTCAAAGGACATACCTATCCTGCGACCTTTGTTGTGCTACCGCAATGCTCCCGCGAAGTGATCTTGGGTATGGATTTCCTTATTGAGCATCAGGCGATCATCGACCTGCGATCCAAGCTGATCACGCTTTCGACAGACGAAGCCATCGCTTCGATGAAAACTCGGGAAAATCACGTTGCCCTAAGTGTCCTGGATGAAGAAGTGAGCGTCCCACCCCGTTCAAGTGTTATCGTGACCGTAGGCGCCAGGAAAGCCATAAATACTGAAGCCATCATCGAGGGGAACATGCAGTTGCTACTAGACCGAGGAATCAGCATCGCAAGAGGCATCGCACATTTCCGCAATGGCTAGGCCGAAGTACTGTTGACTAACTTCAGCGAAGAATACCGGCATATTAACAGAGGAACGACGATTGCTTTCTACGACGAAATATCTGACGTACGAGATTCCTTCGCCCTCTCCGACCCCTCCGCAGAAGATCCGCCTGACCAAGAGAACTCGCCCACTTTCGACATCAACCCAGCCCTGCGCCGGAACAGACAAGACCAGATCCGCAATCTGCTTCAAAACTACAGTGAGTGCTTTTCGACATCGCCGAAGGTGCGACAGACGCCAATTGCCAAGCATCGCATTATAACGGATCAACACGTCCGACCTCTCCGTCAAAGCCCCTACCGTGTGTCTCCGCGAGAACGACAAGCCATCCGGGACCAAGTCGAAGAAATGCTTCGCGACGACGTCATCCAGCCTTCAAACAGCCCATGGGCGGCACCGGTTGTTCTAGTGAGAAAGAAAGACGGCGCACTTCGATTCTGCGTGGATTACCGCCGCTTGAACAACATAACAAAGAAGGACGTCTACCCCCTCCCCCGCATCGACGACACACTGGACCGCCTCTGCAACGCCAAATATTTCTCATCGATGGACCTCAAGAGCGGCTACTGGCAAATTGAGGTCGACGAAAGAGATCGCGAGAAGACAGCATTCATAACTCCGGATGGGCTGTTTGAGTTCAAGGTGATGCCATTTGGTCTCTGTTCCGCACCAGCGACGTTTCAGCGAGTAATGGATACAGTGCTGGCAGGCCTGAAGTGGAAAATTTGTCTGGTATATTTAGATGACGTCGTTCTCTTCGCCTCGAACTTTGAATAGCACCTCAAAAGACTTCGAACAGTACTAGACGCAATCAAGTCGTCTGGCCTAACCTTGAAAGCAGAGAAATGCCACTTTGCCTACGAAGAGCTGCTGTTTCTAGGCCACATCGTTAGCAAGGAAGGAGTACGCCCAGACCCACAGAAAACAGCTGCTATTGAACAGTTTCAACCGCCGGCCGATAAGAAAGCAGTGCGCAGATTTCTCGGACTATGCGCATATTACCGACGATTTGTGAAAAACTTTTCGCGCATCGCCGAGCCCCTGACCCAACTGACGAAGGCAGACGTGCCGTTTAAATGGGAAGCGCCGCAAGCAGAAGCCTTCAAGGAACTTCAGCGTCGTTTACAGTCCCCACCGATCCTTGCGCATTTTGATGAAAACGCCGATACTGAAGTTCATACCGACGCAAGCAGCGTGGGACTAGGCGCCGTTCTCGTTCAAAAAAGTGACGGGCTGGAGAAGGTCATCGCATACGCTAGCCGTTCCCTTTCCAAGGCCGAGGCTAACTATTCGACCACTGAGAAGGAGTGCCTTGCCATCATCTGGGCTACGTCGAAATTCCGCCCCTACCTCTACGGACGGCCGTTCCAGGTGGTCAGCGACCACCACGCGCTCTGCTGGCTTGCCAATTTGAAGGATCCCTCTGGCCGACTCGCTGGATGGAGTCTGCGTCTCCAGGAGTTTGACGTCACCGTCGTTTACAAGTCCGGACGCAAGCACACTGACGCCGATTGCCTCTCACGAGCTCCTGTAGATGCACCGCCGCTGGACGACGATGAGGACGCCTTCCTGGGACCCATCAGCGCAAGCTCTTTTGCTCAGCAGCAACGCTCGGACCCCAACCTAAAAGGCCTCATCGAGTACCTGGAAGGCAAGGTTTGTTCACCCCCCGCTTCATTCAAGCGAGGACTGTCTTCTTTCTGTGTGCAGAATGAGGTCCTTGTGAAGAAGAACTTTACAGCGAACAAAACAGCCTACCTCCTTGTTGTACCTACTTGTCTCCGCGAAGAAGTTCTACAGGCTTCACACGACGAGCCGACAGCTGGACATCTCGGGTTTACTCGCACCCTCCGCCGCATTCAAGACAAGTATTACTGGCCCCGACTGTCTGCCGATGTCGCACACTATGTGAAAACATGCCGAGATTGTCAGCGACGAAAGACTCCTCCCACACGACCAGCAGGATTTCTGAACCCCATTGAACCTCCCTCAAGACCCTTTCAGCAGATTGGCATGGACTTGCTTGGCCCTTTTCCAACGTCAACATCTGGAAATAAGTGGATCATCATAGCGACCGACTACCTGACCCGCTACGCCGAGGCGAAAGCCCTACCGAACGCAACAGCAGCAGAAGTGGCCAAATTTTTCGTGGAGTGCATTCTTCTTCGACACGGCGCCCCCGATGTGCTCATCACGGACAGAGGAACAGCATTTACGGCGGAACTCACGCAAGCCATCCTGCGCTACAGCCAAACCAGCCACCGGAGGACAACTGCATACCATCCGCAGACCAACGGACTGACCGAGCGCCTGAACAAAACCATCGCCGATATGCTCGCTATGTATGTCGATGCCGAACATAAAACCTGGGATGTCATCCTGCCTTACGTCGTCTTCGCCTACAACACCGCAGTGCAGGAGACCACCCAGATGACGCCTTTTAGGCTCGTCCATGGCAGGGATGCCACGACCACGCTAGACGCCATGCTGCCCAACGTTACAGAAGAAGAGAACGTCGACGTTGCCGCCTACCTTCAACGCGCAGAAGAAGCTCGAAGGCTTGCCCGATTACGGATCAGAGATCAGCAGCGGTCCGACGCCAGACGCTACAACCTACGAAGACGCAACGCGGAATACAAGCCAGGAGACCAAGTCTGGGTGTGGACACCCATTCGCCGCCGTGGATTGAGTGAAAAGCTTTTGCGCCGCTATTTCGGCCCGTACAAGGTTCTACGTCGGCTGGGTGAACTGGATTATGAAGTCATCCCTGACGCAATGACTGCATCCCAGCGACGCCGCGTACGACCAGAAGTTGTCCATGTAGTCCGTCTGAAGCCGTATTATGCGCGCTAAAGGCTGCTGCATTTCCATGCTCTATTTTCGCAAGATCCATTTTTTTCCCTTACTAGTCGCATTATTTGTTTTAATGGATCGGGTCGATGCTTCTTTGAGAGGGGAGTAATGCCGCGAATATTTCCAGTGTTTGTTCGTTTTTCAAATCTGCCGCGACACCACCTTATCGCTTTGTTTGCGACGCAAGACGCGACTAGATTTATCTCGATTGATCGCAGCCAGGCAAAGCTGATTCTACGTTGTTCCGGAATGTTCTAGTAACTTTGCGCCCTTCATCTCGAATGTTCGCTATCAGCTTTAAATTGAGCACGGCCGACAGCGGCGGGCATTCTGTTCGACGACCGCCGAGCACGCTTGTCGCTTCGCCGCCGCCGAGCGATTCAGTCCATTTTGGGTGCAAGTCAGCCCAATAAACAGTTCTTTTAGAAGACCCTTTCGTCCGTCTTCATCGCTGCTTCGACTGCCGTCACCACTACGTGACAATACAAAAAAACTGTGTTTTCAACGAACGCAAATATCCACGCAAGTAATTCGGAAACTGCAGAGTATATAATCTTTGCAATAATATGTAGTGTTCTACGCTGTCATAAGCTTTGGCTACATCTAATGTCACCAACGCAGCATGCATTTTTTGGTGCCGCGCAAGAAGAATACGACTCTCAACATCGGTGTGAGCATTCCATATGCATTTTGACGGAAGCCAATTTGACAGGGACTAAGAATAATATTGCTGTCCACAAACTCCGAAACACGCAGGAGCATGACCCTTTCAATTAAGTTAACCACATTTGATGTCAATGAAATGGGTCTAATATTACCCAGAGAATTGCCACCACCAATGTTTTTAGGTAAAGGGATCACATTCGCGGTTTTCAACTCGGGAGGAATTCATGTATGTTTGATTGAAAAATTAACCAGCTGCAATAAGGAGGTAGGGAACTCCTCAAGAAGATCCTTACTTAACGTTTTTGATGTCACCATATCAGGGCCAGGAGCAGCACTTGGTAACCTCAACACTGTCTGGGAAAGCTCGGGAAGGGTAACAGGGGGGACATGCTGAATCTGCTCCACTGACGCCAAAAACGCGGAGCGCCAAAAACAGACCATAAACGCTGCTCTAATCCTTTGGCGGCATTTGTCTCAATTGTTTCTTTCGGGGTCAAAACGCATGAGGGTGAAGTTTCTGAAACCGGAATCTTTTTCCGCGATCTTAAGAATCCGAAAAGTGCGCGACGATTTCCTGATTTTGTTATGAAATCGAAATGCTAGGATTCGTAATTTTCTTTCGCTTGTGAGATTGTGCGTTTAAAAGTTGCCACAGTGAGCTTATAATCTTGCCAATTTTTCGGCACTTAGTGTGTAGGAGCTTCTTCCGTGCAGCCTTTCTGCGTCTGTAATCCCGCGAACAATCTGCGTTGCACAATCTAGCTGAAGTGTTTCCTCTTGATGTACGTATCAATATTCGGACTTCTTTCGGTACTCCTCAATAGCCAAGCATATATATGCCTTTTGCCTTATGCTCTTCCTGCAGAATTAACCGCTGAAGCGAGAATAGAACGTAAAGTGGACTGAAACTAGTCATAGTTTATATATGACCCCAACTGAGAGAACGCCGCAGTTAAGCGGCATTTAACATAAAAACCGATAGGTAAGTGATTGCTAGATGTTCCACAATCCACAGTTGACCAATTGAGTACAGGAACACAAGAGCTGGTGAAAGTTAAATCTAACACAGATAGGATTTGTGCACGGAAAAATGTGGCCGAACCCGAATTCATGCTCCAGAGGTGGTTGTCAGTAACCCCATCCCGGAAGGAAAATAAACATTTACTAATCAAAAGAGTTAGCACCCTGGAATTTCAAAGTAAAAAGCCAATTACTCACCATCTATAGTAGAGGACTGAAAAGTAATCTTAGCCCTGTGACAAAATTTTGAAGAAACTGGTATAAGTAAGCCTCTTCCTCTTGACTGTCGATCTTGTCGAAAAGAAGAAGAATTATGCAAATGGAAATGTTTTTCATATGTAAGCCAAGTTTCTTTTAAAATAATGATGTCTGTATTACGTTGGGGTATGGGGTGTAAGTATGTTGAAGCTGAAAGAAGTGACCGACAGTTCCACTGGAGAACTCTTAACACCCCTATGGTTGAGAAATCCGGGCAGCAGCAACTGCCCGCCCTAAAATGTTTTTTGGCTTAGTGCCAATCTGTTGCTTCTTTGATTTCGGCTGAGGATGTGGAGAAGAAGGGTTAGACATGGGGGATGCACTGCGTTTGAGGATTCGCGTACCCGAATCCACCATCTCTGCATCATGAATAAGTGGATAATTATCTGATTTAGTAGACCGAGGAAGCGGAGAAACAGCACTAACTTGTTCCTGGTGCTGAGACTGCTCAGGTGAGGAATGTTGGGCCATTAACGAAGGCATGGCTGACATGGCAGAAGTCATTCCAATTTGCATGGCCTGGGTAATATGCGTTGCCAGAGCATTGCATATTTTTATTTATTGATACTGCGATCTTTTACAAGACCTTCGCAGGGGTGGGCACACAATACATAAATTCTGGAAACAACAAAAACGACCTCAGGAACAAGCAAACAATCAAGAACAATTGATCAACAATTTAAGATCAAGAAACAATGAAACAAAGAAATGTAGCGGTACGACATTATAAAAAAAAGTTAAAGGTGGCTTTCAAACCTTTTTAGTGAAGTTTGGGTTACTGCATCATTAGTTAGATTATTCCAGTCTGTAATCGTTCTGGGGAAAAAAGAGTACTTAAAGGTGTTATTTCGTGCGTTTAATGGTGTTACTGTAAAATCATGGCGTTGTCTTGTGTTGTACCCTGAGGAGAACGATATAATATTGGATGTGTCAATATTGTACTGACCTTTCATTAACTGAAATAAAAATTTTAGACGACAGATGCGATTTCTATGAGAGACTGGAAGCAAACCACTTTGATTAAGAAGTGCAGTGATAGATGTGCGGTTATATGAATTGTAAATAAACCGTGCTGCTTTCTTTCGGACTCTGTCTAATTTAGCAATGTTAGATTTAGTGAAAGGATCCCAGATTATGACGGCATATTCTAACATAGGGCGAATAATAGTGTTATACTAAAGTGAACGTACACTGGGGGGGCCGAGCTTCAGAGCACGTCGGAGGAAAAATAGTTTGCGTAGGGCATTAGCTGTAACGTTGTCAATGTGCTCTGTCCAGGAGAGGTTATTGCAGATCCGCAGACCTAGGTATTTGTAAGTATTCACTTGAGAGAGAACTTTGTTTTTAGCAGTATAGTTAAACAAAAGAGGCTTCTTTTTCTGGGTTGTACGCATGAACACTGTTTTATCATAATTAACGCACATTTGCCATTGGTCACACCATGTTATTATCTTAGTGAAATCGTTATTTAACCGTACTTGGTCCTCAGTAGTAGTAATCTTTTCATATAACACACAATCGTCAGCATATAATCTAACAGAAACTGAGATGTTATCGACAATGTCATTAATAAAAATCAAGAAGAGGAGTGGCCCAAGAACAGATCCTTGGGGAACGCCGGAATCAACAGGAACTGGAGGGGAAGGGGAATTATTTACTACTACAAACTGACGACGGTTTCTTAAGTAGGCTGTAATCCATGCAAGTAATTTGTCATTTTTTAGTACATTACCTAATTTGTGAAGAAGTTTGTTATGCGAAACGTTATCAAATGCTTTTTTAAAGTCCATAAATATAGCGTCAGTCTGCTTTCCTTCATTTATTGCCTGCACAAAATCATGTATAGTTTGTACTAGCTGAGTGGCAGTGGAAAATCCTCGTCTGAAGCCATGCTGTGCATTAGTTAGAAAATTGTTTTGTTCAAGAAAATCTGCTATATGTTTATGAATGATGTGTTCCAAGACCTTGCATGCTGTAGATGTTAACGATATCGGACGGTAATTCTGAATAGATGCTTTGTCTCCAGTTTTGTGAATTGGTTTGATTCTTGCCGTTCTCCAGTCATCCGGTAATGATCCTTCATTTAGTGATTTGTTAAATAAGATGCATAAGTACTTGGCACACCATTCTGCATAACGCTTCAGGAATGCGTTGGGAATGTCATCTGGTCCGGGAGATTTTTTTACATCAAGCTTCAATAATAAATTGAGAAAACCTGCCTCGGAAATCACAACATCAGGAATTGAAGGCAAATTCACGGAATAGCAGGGAAGAGAGCTGTCATCCTGCGTAAACACCGATTTGAAGTAGTCATTGAAAGCCGTGGACACCAAAGCATCATCACGCTCACATATTCCATTTACTTTGAAAGTATCATGAGATCGTGAAGCTGGAGTTATCTGCCTCCAGAATTTCTCAAGGCATGTTTTAATGAAGGTAGGTAGCTGAGTAGAAAAGTAATTTTCCTTGTCATGGGCAATCAGCTGTTTGAGTTTTTCTGTTTGTTCATCAATGATCGTTTGGGAATAGTTTCCTGGTTTTAACCTTTTTTTCATTCTTTTTAGCTTTCGTTGTGAGCGTAATGTCTCTCGTGTTATCCAAGGGTTACATTTTGGGGACTTTTTTGCAATTTTTGGAACGAAGCGTTCAATACACTGAAAGACAACACTTTTGAAAAATAGCCATAAGTCATTCACATTTCCATTAAAATTCATAAAGCGGTCATAATGAAAGTCGAGCATATCAAGAATAGATTCATCATGTGCACGAGAAAAATTAGGAAAGAAACCGACAGTATTTCGGCGATCAAAGTTTGCATTTATCAATGTCAGTACAACAGCTTTGTGATCAGAAATACCGGTCGTTACATAGCATGCGACATTTTCTTTGACAGTACCATTTACAAAAAATAGATCAAGAATTGAATATGAACCATTGTGGACTCTAGTAGGATCTTTAACTACCTGAAGCAGGTCAAAGGCAATAGAAATATCAAGCATAGTTTGCTCAATGATGTTATTAGAATGCGAAAAGGCAGTCCAGTCTATGTTTGGTAAATTAAAATCGCCAGTCAACATTAGCCTATCATTCTGTTTTATATGGCGCTCAATATATTTTTTTAGATTCACTAGGAGTGCTACAGAGGAATTGGGTGGCCTGTACACGGCTCCTAAAATGTAACGAACATTGTTTTTGTAAAATTTACAAAAGATGCCTTCTACATCGTCAATATCTGGCATTCTAAAGACTTGCAGTGAAGATTTGAACAGTATGGCCACTCCACCGCCCCTTCCATCTCGGTCTTTGCGAAAAACTTTGTAGTTTTGTGGTACGAATTCGCTGTCAAAAATATTTTTTCCCAACCAGGTTTCAGTGAGTGCAGCGATTTCTACATCATACGTCAACAGCAGGCCCTCAAGTTGCGTAGCTTTGCAGACAATACTTCGACAGTTGACGTTTATCAGTGTGAACCTTTTGTTCATAATATGCGTCTGTCATTCCCTCTTTTTAGATATACGATAGGGCTCATTCTTCACTTCGTCCCATCCGAACATAGCACCGTCGATAACCAGCTTATCAAATATCAGTTTGGCTTTAGCGCCGTTAGCCTTCTCCACTGCACAGCTTTGCCACAGCTTTTTTCTAATTTCACGAACTCGGCTGGAAAAGTCTTCAGCCACAGAGAATTTGGTTCCTTTCAGCCCCGAACAAGCCTGTAACACCGAAAGTTTTTCTCTGTAGTCCTGAAACTTCATAATTACGGGGCGGCTTTGATCTTTCTTCTTTTTTTCCCAGCCTGTGACACCTCTCTATGCTATTGATTTCAACTTTCAATTTTTCTTCAAAGAGTTCTTTCCGGATCGCATTCTGAAGACTGGTAGGAGTTTCTTCGTCACCCTCCTCCAAACCATAAACAATCAAGTTATTTCTCCTACTCCTGTTTTCTAAATCATCAATTTTTTTTAGCATGTATGAATTATCTTGCTCAAGTTGAGCTACCGTTTCTTTTAGATCACTGACCACTTTGCTTATAGATGCCAGACAGGATAGTTTGTCTTCCAGGTTGGTAATGCGAACAGATAAACCTCCGATTTTATCCTCCAGCGTAGTCTGTTTTTCCAGCAACTGGTTAATAGAGGCAGTCATATTGGTTTGGCCTGAAACAAGCTGAAGCAACAAATCCTCCTGTGTTGGACCGGGGTTAGATTCAATGTCACCGCATGACAATAGATCTTCTGTGAATGACCGGACATCAGATAAAAAGTACGCAATGCATAGTGGGCAAGGCAGCAGCAATAGGCAGCGGTTATCGCTGCGGAAGTATTTAGTAGGCATATAAGAACAAACCTGAAGAATGAAGCAAAAATGGCTCCTGAACATCGTTTCCGATGCGCTGCTGCCGAGCCCACTGAAGATGAACGCAGATGCAGGGCTCCTTTTAAAGGCTTGGTGAACCACGTGCTCTGCCGTCCCAGACGTCGGGGCATGCGCAGAAATCCTGGCTGCCGGTTCGATGATTCTGTTGACGCTTGTCACATCAGCACGTGCCAGTAGGTCGTTGTTGATATCGGCGATGACGGCAGACAGTCCAGGCAAGCAGAAGACAGGTGGCTGCACTTGAAACAGGCCCACCAGCACCTGAAGAATGAAGCAAAAATGGCTCCTGAACATCGTTTCCGATGCGCTGCTGCCGAGCCCACTGAAGATGAACGCAGATGCAGGGCTCCTTTTAAAGGCTTGGTGAACCACGTGCTCTGCCGTCCCAGACGTCGGGGCATGCGCAGAAATCCTGGCTGCCGGTTCGATGATTCTGTTGACGCTTGTCACATCAGCACGTGCCAGTAGGTCGTTGTTGATATCGGCGATGACGGCAGACAGTCCAGGCAAGCAGAAGACAGGTGGCTGCACTTGAAACAGGCCCACCAGCACCTGAAGAATGAAGCAAAAATGGCTCCTGAACATCGTTTCCGATGCGCTGCTGCCGAGCCCACTGTGACAGTGACAGTGGACACTGGACTCTGTGACAGTGGACTCTGTGACAGTGGACACTATCCTGTCAACCATCTTAGTCATAGGGGCTTCCACAGCAGTCACTATTGCCTGAGAGATAGACGAATCTAGTGTCACTCGTGAATGGGCTGACACACCTGCATAGCCGTGAGCTCTCCCTTTAATTTCTGATATCGCCTCGTGCTGCGAACAGCGTTTGCGGTCAGTTACACCTAGAATTTGCAATTCATGATCTCGAGAAGGACAATCCATGGAATTTGCAGCGTGAGATTAACCACAAAGGCAATAGTTCTCGTTTAGATCAGAGCGTAAATTTGATGGATGGGGGGGGGGGGGGGGTCATTGCCGCATTTGCAACAGCGCAAGGTGGACTTGTAGCCACGAACACTGTGGCCATATCGCCAGCAATTACTGCACAGCAGTGGCTTAGAAGGAAGGGGATCTACACGGAAGCTTAGGGGCCATGCTTTTATTTCTGAGGGGCAGATAGCAGCCGCAAAAGTGGCAATAACCGTTTCCGTTGGCACCCGCTCATTGTTCACCTCCCGGCTACAGCGATACACCGCAACAACACCCGCTTCACAGAGAAGATCGAGGGTCCACACCGCGAACCAAACCTTTTGTGCAGGCCAGATGAGACGGAATGAAGTTGAAGTTGTTTACCAAGAGGGACCCAAAAGGAGGGCAGTTTAGAAGATCTTTTACGCACGACAGGTCTGGTGAACGGCACAAAATCCTTCCAGGTCCAAACTTCCTTACCTCAGTGGTTTCCTTATAAAGGGAAAAGGCTACCTGGAGAGTAGCTCGAACAGGCTCTGGATTGTTAATTTTGATAGCACCACCATCCTTTGGCACCAGCGCCACAGGAATGGCGCGGACGACGGAGCGTTGAAAAGCTTCCAGAGGCATCTCATGAGGCGGTAAAGAAGCCGACCAGGGGGAGCTCCCCTGGCCGGGAGACTGCGTAGACATTACCTCAGATTTACAAACTCACCGCGTGTGTTATCCGCACAAGAAAGAAAGTGCAAAGGCACAAGGGAAAAAGGAAAACAGGACCAGCTGCCCAATACACCCGCCGCGGTGGTTCAGTGGTTAGGGCGCTCGGCTACTGATCCGGAGTTCCCGGGTTCGAACCCGACCGCGGCGGCTGCATTTTTATGGTGGCAAAACGCTAAGGCGACCGTGTGCTGTGCGATGTCAGTGCACGTTAAAGATCCCCAGGTGGTCTAAATTATTCCGGAGCCCTCCACTACGGCACCTCTCTCTTCCTTTCTTCTTTCACTCCCTCCTTTATCCCTTCCCTTACGGCGCGGTTCAGGTGTCCAACGAGATATGAGACAGATACTGCGCCATTTCCTTTCCCCAAAAACCAATTATTATTATTATTGTCCAATACTTAGGCAATCCCTCGTCTCTTCTTCTTCGTTCTCTTAAGACATGGCACATACCCACATGGGCGGATTGGCCAAGGTGTAGTGGCATAAGCAAGGAAATTTCCATAGGAGATTAGGACAAAATTTTATATTTGAACAGCGCAATAAAACTACGTGTTCAGCGCTTGTGGTGTCCATTCTTCGTTGTGTCCTGTAGTTTGATTTCGCTGTTCAAATATGAATCAGTACCAACTCGCCCAGTTTGCAGTCTTAATGACAATGTTTTAGCGTTAAGCGCGAATTTTGAAAAATGTATCAATAAAAACGACAGAATAACATTTAAAGTAACATAACAGACAGCATTTTGGTGAAAAAAGAAGAGCTCGAAGAATTTTAAAAGGATTAGCAAATCAACCTACTAGTTGCAATTATGTAATCATGAAGAATCCCACAAATTGAACCCAATACAAATCCTTGGCGCTAGCACCGAACGATAATAACACTGGCAGAGATAACGGGAGCCCTAAGCTGGAGAGAGGAACTGCCAGATAAATCTTCCTCTGAAGTGCGAACTCTGGACAGTAGAGGAGAAAATGGTCTACAGATTCAACTTCCCCGCATGCGTCACATAGGTTTGTCGGTGTCAACCCACACCTGCATAGGTACAAATTCAAACTGGGGACCCTGCACCGCAACCGCGTCATTGATACCTCATACAACCTGGTTTTACACGAACGGACGTTCAAACTATATGCTAAGTGCTGATAATCAGTGGTATTTAGTAAGGGATCACGTAACTTGGCTGATATGTGTTGGAACCGCTTAAACTTGGAAATTGCCAAGAGGCTGAAATTCGGGACAGGATGTGTCACTGACCCGTCAAGTGCCGACCTTGCTAAGTAATCAGCCACCTCATTTGAATGAATACCTGCATGGCCAGGGACCCAGACAAAACAGACCTCCTTCAAAGCGCAATGGACAAAAGATCGCAGGAAACGGCTCAGAAAATCTTTTTTGTGATGTTTCAAGGAAGACTAACACTGACAATCAGCGAGAATAATAATGTGAGACACATGACATGGAATTTTGTGCAGAGGCAATTCAAGAGCAAAATATTCTGCAAAGAATATAGGAATATAATCATCGATGCGGACAGAATAGCTCCAGGCCATATCCTGCGAAAAGATGCTAACTGCAGCTTTTTGGCAGCTGACGGAGGCATCGGTAGAAAGCACCGTATGATAGGGGTATTCCTTTATGTGGTCAGAGAGAAGGCCGTTTAAAAGGTTTGCGGACATGTGTTTCGCATGAGATGAGAAGATGTGGTCAAAATGGAATTCGACTATTGCCGGCATGTCAACAACTCACTTCAAAGAACTGAGATCAACACCAATCGGTGTTAAAAGGTTCTGCGTTAACATAATTTGTGGCATTTGATACCGTGGCCAATGATGAGAAAAGAATGAGGCCGGCTGAGACACAAAAATAGCAGTACAAAAATCAGTCACCGGGCCCAACGACTTGAGCAAAGTTCGCACCGTGAGTATTGGAAAGCGGGAACTTAGATCAGGGATACAGGCTTCCAGATGAAGCAGGGCGTTTGAAACTGATTTTAGAAGACCAAGGCAGAGATGTAGAGCGCGCCTTTTCTCTAAGATTAGGAGTTGAATCTTGTCGTTTGCACTAGCGGAGAACAGAATTCAAGTATAGGTCTTACATAGGCTTCGTATAGTACCAATAATGTGTCGCGGCGCATCCCGAACTTTTTATTGGCGATTCTTGTCAGTCGGCCTAGAGCGCGTTCTGCTTTAAACACATTGTTCTTTATATAAATACTCCAATGTAATGCTAGGTGATAAGTAACACCTAGATATTTAACGGATTCCACTTGTGGAACCTGGTTAGAGCGATAGGCTAATGAAATGCGGAAAGGCGTGTCTGCAGGAAATACCAAAACGCCGCATTTTTCAACATTCAGGGTTATAGTAATACCGTGCAACCATGCTCCAAGAGCATCGAAATATCCCTGCAGTATCTGGTAAAGGCAATGGGTATCCCTGGCCGAGGCGAAAAAGCTATGCCATCTGCGTACACAAAAACTGGTATATCAGGACGAATGAAAATGCCACTATGGTACCAAAATATTAAAAAGCAGCGGGGATAGCACCGATCCCTGCGACACACCTCTTGATTGATAATATGTATTAGAACATAGGGTTTCCTCTGTGCAGTAAAAGTATCTGTCCTTCAGAAATTCAGATATCCACGCATCAATGTAGGTTGGAGGATGTAAATGAGCAAGTCTGTTAAGTGGTATAGTATGTTCTACACTGTCATAGGCCTTTGCTACATCAAGAGTCACCAATGCTGAAACTTCCCTTCTGCGTAGCGAAAGCCGAAATCTGCTCACTAGATCCACATGCGCGGACCATATAGAGCATCCGAGACGAAAGCCAATCTCGGCTGAACTGAGACCGTTGACGCCATGAACATGTTTTGTGAGGCGACCAGTGCACTATTTTTTCTATTAATTTGACTAAATTTAAAGTTAGCGCAATTGCCCGAATATTATCTATAAGGTGTATCCTTTTCCTGCATCTTTCATCAATAAAATAATTTTCGCTGTCTTTAAAATGCTTGGAATCCATGCATTTTCCAACGAAGCATTGACACGATATCTAAGAGGTCGCTTGTAAGATCCTGGGCTAAAGTTTCAATCATACCAACAGTGACACCATCTTGTCCAGGAGCTGCAGGATGCAATATTGCCAGGACAGAGAGGAGCTCTGATGCGTCAACCTTGGTATAGTTCGAAGAGGGTGAGATTGTGCACAAAGGGACGCTTCTCTGCGTCTGGAAACGTAACGCCAATCCCTGAGAAATACGCTCCAGGGTTTCCTGAGTCTTTTGAGTTGATAACACTGTTCTAGCGAGGAGAGGGACTGCACAACGCTTGTTACGTTCCATGAATCGGTACAGGGCTTTCCAATTACAAGGATTTGAAAGACACGTGTTTAAATTTTGGTTATACTCCTCCTTGGCTTTGTAATTGTTCTTTTGAAAGATGCAGAGAATTTGTAATTCAACCAATTAACTGGACTCTGGTTGCAGGATAGCCTCTTCCAGGCCGCTTTTCTGCGACGATAGGCCTTCTCACTTTCTTCTGTCCACCAAGGAGACGGCTTTTTATTAGAGGCTGCTGCGGGCACAGTGAATATTGAGTGGTCTATTGCATTTTGCAAAAATGAAACCGTCTGCAGCGCTCTGTCATCCCGGCTTGTACTAAATAGAGGGAGAATTGAGGTGGACATCATATTTTTCTAAATATTGTGGTTGACAGATTTATTAGTTAGACAAATAGTTTTGAGCGGAGGTAACCGGATAGTGAAAGTTATATGAAGGTGATCACTAGATGTACCCGAATCCTGTGTCGACCAATCAGTCACCTCTAGCCTACCTACCGATAATGTTAAGTCAATGGCTGAGCGAACAACCCCTCGAATAAAGGTTATTTCTCTAGAATTGCAGCAGCGTACAGCATTTGCAGACAGCCCCGACCAGAGAAGCTGGCCGCAGGAATCAGTACGACTTCCCCAGGCACTATGGTGAGAATTAAAATCTCCTGCGATGACTGCTCTGCTTGCGTCAGTAACCAAGCTGCCTAAACAGTCTATCCTGCGTACACCTAAATGAAAATAGACATTAGCAATTGTAATATCGACACAATGCGGAAATAAAATTTTTATCGCTAACAGCTGACAGTCAGGGTGAAGAATTTTCTTAGAGATAGACGCCTGATGACATAAATGTTAAGAAAGCATGGTTACCAATCCATCTCCCCTGCCAACATTTCGATCTGACCTGAAAACTCTAAAGTTTCTCATTGAAAAGGATTTCTAAGGTGATAACCACATTTCTTGTAAAAGGACAATATCAGGTTTATGTTTGCAAATAAGTATTTCTAGATCAGGAAGAGGAGACAGTTCAGAGCGGAAATTCCATTGCAACACTTTGATACCTGCCATGATTACTGACCAATTGAAGAGGCAGAAACCGCCTCTTTAAGGTTATCAACATGGGGAAGAAGAATCGGTGGTCCATTTTTAGCTTTCATCTGTGGAGAACTAGAATTAGATGGTGACGAGGAAGCACGGCGCTTCTGCGTAGGGCACGACATTTCGACATCTGTTGTGCAGCTGTCAGTGCGACATGCACTGCTAGGAACAGAGATGTTAGCTGGGACCTGGGGAGCATCAGGAGGTGATGTTGAGCGGCTAGCACTAGCTACACAAGCTTAAACAGATGCGGACGTTGCTCTCGGAGCGGATGTTGGCAGTGACACAAATTGAACAGCAACAAACTGAGCCAACGCCTCAGATAAAGTGTTTACAATTCGTTCAACCACATTATTAGGGCTTTTTCTACTGTGGTCACAATTGAGGCAGTCAGGTTCGACTCAATGTCTTCCAAGAGAAATGCGCACACGACTAGCATGTCTTTTTTTCTGGTAAGAACAGCGTAAGCATCGGCTGTTGAGCACCGCTTCTTTTTGATAATTTCCAACAAGCTACGCTCTTCACTACGTTTGGCACAGTCGGCATCATCAGCTGAGTGGATGTTGCTGCAGAGGCAACAATGAGGCTGCTCTGAGGTGCAGGTATTAGCAGAATGACCTTCTCCACATAAACGGCAGCGGGTCTCAGACTTGCATGCTTTGCCGCTATGCCCGAACCGCCAGCAGTTGGTGCATTGAAGAGGGCGGAGTTTCAGAGTGTCCACACGGTATACAATCGGCCAAATTTTAATTCAGCAGGGCAAGAAGAGCCAGCAAAAGTTGTTATTACAGACTCAGTAGCCACCCGCGAGCCCTTTACCTCTCTACTACAGCGGTAAACTGAAAGGACCGCAACTCCTGCATCCTGAAATTCTTCTAGAATTTCTTGCGCGGACGATGCGGTATCTACACCACGTACGATACCCTTCACACATGCAAGCTGTTCGGGAATGAATGCTTTCACCGGCAGTGAGCTGAAAATTTTGCGCTGAAGCAAGTCTGCAACACAAGCGATGCCTGAGGACCGGCACACAATGCCTCTACGGCCAAATGGACGCACTTCAGATATCTCCAGATAGCGGTCTGTCAATGATCTTAGCTCCTGTTGAATTAGTTTGGGGGTTTTCATTTTGATCACACTCTGACAGATTGGGACGAGAGCCACAGGAATTGCATCGATGCATTTTTTTTTGAAGGACTCAAGTGACAGGTTTTTGGCTGGCAAGCTGGCAAACCAAGCTGCCAACCCTCCACTTGGGGAGGTCAACGACATCTCTCAGCAAAACGCACCCTCAGGTTCACATGAACTGCGCCTTAACCTACGCCTTGGCCCAAACCTCCAAACGTAGTACGAGCTCACCAATGATGAACAAGGCGGGGCCATCAGGAGAACCAGAGAACAGGAGTAGCCAGCAAGGACACGTCAGCGAACACCGGATATAGTTCGGCTTCCCGTCTGTCGTCGGTGAGCGTCCTTCTTCCTCCCGGAGTGTGTCCTCGCGATCTCGTGGGCGTTCCTCTTTTTTTTTCTTCCAACTGATGTTGTTTTTGTTGTTAGCCTATCAAAAGATGGCACATACCCACACTGGGGGATCGGCCAAGATTTGGGTGGCTATTCACCTGAACGCAGTTAATAAAAAGGAAAAGCACGTGCGAGCGCAAGACCGGTGAATTCTTCCTCATGAACAGAAAAGGGATGAGAGTTTTGATTTCAAAATTGTGAGAACATTAATAAAGAGAGGGATTAAATAATAGTGATTTAGTCAAAATGTAATAATTGATTGAAAGAAAATTTTGGAACACTTAGCAAGGCAGTCGGTGAGATTCTATCAGGAAATTTAGAACAGCGGTACAAACAGATCTGTGGCTGAACCCAAATGTGGTGGCGCCAAATGATAGCAAGAGCGGGCTGCTCAAACTAAAACCAAGATGCTGCAAGGGCTCCTCCAGCAACCTTTTTCTCAGAGAGTTGAATCGGCGACAATACAGCCGAAAATGTTCTATAGATTGAGGCTCACGGCAAAATGCACTAAGGGGAGAGAGCGCCAAACCCGACTTGTGTAAATAGAAATTTAGAGGGGGGATGCGGCAGCGCAGCCTCGTCTGTGATACTTCAAGCTGCCGAGAGCAACAAATTTTCCTGTTCCAATAATATTTAAGGTGCTCATAATCCGCCGATGTTAAAAGTGTTGTGTCTTGCGTGCTTAAAAATGCGCGTCGCCGAAATCTAGATGCTGTAATGTAGGCTGTAGCAGGGATGATTGGCGACACGGGGCCGCTGAGGGAAGCCTTTGCGAGATTTTCAGCAATCTCATTTACTGCCACACTGCTGTGACCGGGAACCCATACTAAATGAACAAGGCTCAAATGCGAAGGAAGTAGGGAGAAGAAAGTTGTTAAAATGGGACCGTCAACATGTGCAGTGAGGGACGAACACAAAGATAAAGAATCAGTAATTACTGCAACTGCTGTAATAGAGGGGTCTAGCTTGCGTAGAGCAAGTACAACTGCTAGAAACTCTGCTTGTAAAATAGGGGGGAAATCTGGAAGGCGCAGTGAAAAGGACCAGTCTAAATGCGAGCAAAATATTCCCACACCTGCTTTTTCATTGCATTGCGATGCGTCAGCGGCTATTGCTATATATGTAGGTAGGGTCCTCAGATGATCTTCTAGTAGACCATTTAGAATACTCGGTGGCAAAAGTTTTGCATTTTTTGGGAATATGTCGTCGAAAACAATGTGGATAGCGGGCCCATTGCGAAGCGCAGGAAGGATATCATAAATGTTTATATCTAAAGGCTGAATTATTCTTTGCACAAAAACAACCTGAGGGGAATTGAAACGAGACCTGGGGACACCAAAAAAGGAGGTCGGCTGACAACAGAAAATGCTTTGGGAACGGTGGAAATGGGATTCATAGATCCTGAGGTAAGTTTGCACAGTTAAAAATTGAAGTCGTGATAAGAGAGGCGGAATGCGGGCTGATGTCCAACACGTCCTTCGCCCACCGCGTGCTTCTTCTTCTTCTTGTTCTTCCTGTTTTCCCCCGCACGCGCTCTTTTCCACGTTCCACTTCCGCTTTTTTTTTCTCTAGCGTCTTCGCCAGCCGCAGTGTGTCGCCAGTTCCTTACAATCTTTCTCTTTTTCCCTTTTCATTCCTGCTTTCCTTTCCTTCCTGACGGTGCTCTTGAGGTGGCCACCGAGATGTAAAGCGGTTACTGCGCCTTTTCTGTCCTCAAAAATCGCTTTTTTTTACGATTGCCCTTAGCACACACGAGGTCCTCGCAGTGGGGCGTCTGCAGCTTGCAGGCGTTTGTGAGTGGCGACACCACGGGTTCCCGAGCATCCGCAGGGACATCCCCGCAGGGGGATGATGGTGAACAGTGCATCACCACGAATCCGAGCACCCGCGCTTCGCCGTGCGTGGCATCGCCGTGTCCAGGGAAAAGGGGTTCCTGGTGGTTGAGCCGATGCCGAGCGTTTGGACCTTTAAGGCTCCTCGGCGGAGGCAACGCACCACTTTGGCCCCAGCTTCCTGTAGACGGCACCTCCGGCTTGACCCGACCGGGGGAAATCGGCAGGCGCCTTTTCCTATCTTCTCCTCCATCTTTCACTTTCCTATCTTTCTCATTTCTCTCCTATCTCCTCCTCTCTTCTCGTTTTTTCTTACGCATTTCATAGACGACAAGGGCTAACTTTGTGTGGCGTAACTACCATTAGTTGCCCATATTTGGTTATAGCAGTGGTGTACAGCTGGCGTGGGCAGGGCTTACAAGTTCCTATCCCGTCCCCTGGTTTGGGCTCCATGGTGGGTGGCTGGCACCATGGCCGAAGAACACACTTTCTTTATGGCTGCCTCTGACCTTTCAAATGATCGCCCTCTGAAAAGAAGGCGGACTGATGTCACCTCTCAGTTTTTCAGCAAAAAGAAAACTACGTTCCCAAAGTATCACATCTTTCATAGCGAACAAAAAGAAAAGCCAGCCAGACTTATATCCCCGTTTCTATTATACAAAGTTCTCACAGATTCCCTGGGCCCTAAGTATAAAGTGACAAAACTAGCTAGTGATGACCTTTTGCTCGAACTGCTCGATATCATTCAGATTTAAAAGCTGGCAAGCATCGATACTTTTGGTGGTATCCCTATCTCCGTGACCTCACATAGATCTCTAAACACAGTGCGCGGTGTCATTTCTGACAATGACGTTTTGCAACTAACCGAAGAAGAAACGCTCGAAGGATTATCAGATCAGAACATTACTAATGTACACAGAATCAAAATTCGTAAAGAAGGCAAAGAAATTCCGACAAAGCACCTGATTCTGACCTTCGCCTCCTGCACCCTGCCCGAGTCAATCGAGGTGGGATACACAAAAATCTCCGTCCGTACGTATATACCTAACCCTCGACGCTGCTTAAAATGCCAGAGGTTTGGCCACGGCTCCCAAAGCTGCCGCGGCCGCGATACCTGCGCCAAATGTGCCTCCAAAGATCATAAATCAAACTACTGCGATGCTGCGCCGTGCTGCGCAAACTGCGAAGTCGACCACGCCGCTTATTCAAGGTCGTGCCCCGCATGAAAAAAAAAAAACGGAAATAGTTGCCATAAAGACCAAAGAGAATATAAGATTTAAAGAGGCAAGGCAGCGTTACGCTATGACTCAGGGCACATTCTCTTTCACTGCACATACAGACTTCGTCGATGTTGTGCGTGGGTGCGGCACATCACAGCGGCCTTCGGCACCTGCCCCGCTCACAACTAGTGAGGCTGAGGCATGGCCATCCGCGCCCCTGGCAGATGCAGTTAAAGCTGCTATACCACCCCCGAAAAAGGGCCCGCCGGCCACCAAGTCGGCGCCCGCAAGGCTTACCCCGTTCGGGAGAAGCCCACAACCTCCCTACTCGCGGGTTCCCCGCAGAATTCCAACGCTTCCAGTGAGGCGATGGACACAAGTCAGAGCTCGCCTTTGCCGCTGCGGAGGCTGAACTCTCTTGATCAGGAAAAAACAAAAAACCTTAATAACACGCACTCAACAAGAAGGAACCTAAGGTCTCAAAAGAATCCCCCCTCCCCCCCCCAAAAAAAAAAATCTTCATGGCGCTCCTTATCCACTGGAACTGCCGCGGAATTCTAAATAACTACAGATGCGACAGATATCGTAAATTATCTATCTCCTGTAGCACTGTGTCTTCAAGAGACCAACTTTTGACCTTTTCATGAAAATATTTTAAAAAGTACAAAGTCTTTCGCCGTGACCGTGAGCAGGCAAATAGGCTCTCTGGAGGCGTTGCTGTTGTAGTTGAGAGCGGTGTGGCAATCCATGAAATAAAGCTCCAGACAAATTATGAAGCCGTTGCAGTCACCGTCCTTAGCTTTAAAACAATTACCGTTTGCTCTGTATATCTCCCACCACATCTCACTGTAATACAACAAGATCTAGAGGAACTTTTTAGGCAGCTACCAGAGCCGTATCTGCTAGTCGTGGTTTTAATGCGCACTCCTCGTTTTGGACGAGTGAACAGACAGACACTAGAGGTTGGGTTTTAGAAGATTTTATTCTGTGCAACGACGTACTGCTTGCTCGATACAGGCAAACCGACATATTGATCTTCATCTTTAGGTAAGATGAGTTCTATAGACTTGTCTTTTAGCGCTTTATTCGTTTTTACTGATTTTAAGTGGGATGTTCTTGATAACCCGTACGGAAGTGGTCACTTTCCAGTAGTAATTATTTTCATCACCACCTTCAATCATTCCAGCTAAACCACGCTGTTGGAAGCTGAACTTAGCGGACTGGCAACTATTTCAAGAAAAGGCCTGCCTGGAGAAAATATTTTATGATAATCAGTGTTGACGAACTTAATGAAATTTTTACATATATCATGGCGGCTGCACGTCTAGCCATTCCTCAATCGTCAGGAGTTGTACGAAAAAATAACAAGCTCTGGTACACACAAGAATTCAGAGAAGCAAAAAAGAAACAAAACAAAGTATGGGGAACTTTCCGAAGATACCCCACACACGACAACCTCATAAATTTTAAAAAGGCGAGAGAAAAAGCACGGTACATCTGTCGCAATGCTGAAAAAACTCTCGCAGAGCTGACTCATTTAAACTTCACCTAACTCGCAACACTCGTTGCGACCTCTCAACTTACTCACGAACCACCTTTGCAGGCTGATTGTGTTCGAAACTGGTTTTGCCCCGGAGTGCGCAGCGGGGTTTGTGGGGCTTCTTCCTAGCGAACAACTATGTGTCCTCCATAAATAGTTCATTTAAATCAAAACAAACGTTCTTTCCTAACAGCTCCTCATACACAAACAAGCTCGAGCGAACAGGCAGACAAACTAGGGGAACACTTCGCCACATTTTCTAGCTCCTCACACTACACACAGTCATTTATAAAGTACAAGAACACGACTGAAAAACAACGACTGCGTACAAGTGGCAGTGGAAATGAACATTACAATAAATTAATTACACTACAAGAAATCCGTGCAGTACTGTTGGCGGGGAAACAGACAGCGCCAGGCCCAGACGAAATCCATTATGAAATGCTTGCTCACCTCTCCGAAGATGCTATAGAAGCTCTTCTGAAATTCTTCAATGAAATATGGCAGTCTGGAAAAATGCCAGAGGCGTGGAAAGAGGCCGTGGTTGTGTCATTCCTGAATTCTGGAAAACCGCCAACTTCGCCTGGTAGCTACAGGCCAATAGCACTTACGAGTTGTCTTGCTAAATGTTTTGAAATTGTGGTAAAGATTAGTTTAATGTTCATCCTTGAATCGCGAAAACTTAATATCCACCAATGTGGATTTAAAAAAGCATGCTGTACAAATGACCATCTCATACGTCTTGAAAACACAGTGCGTGAAGCATTCATACAGAAACAGCACTGTCTGGCAGTATTTTTGACTTTGAAAAAACTTATGATACCACATGTGTAAGACTGGCCTTCGGCTTTGGAATCTTCAGAGGCTGGCGCTTAAAGAAGAAGACGACGAGAAGTGCCGAACGCTCCGAAGCTTTCATACTGCCCATGCCATCATAAGCTTTCGTATTTGTGTAACTACATTTTGCAATTCCTACTCTCTCTCTCTCTCTCTCTCTCAAACTCTTTTTTTTTACTAATTCCCTTACCTAATTTTCAGTTTGTTAGGTCGCCCTAATCTCCTGCAACCTCCTCTGCTACGGAAACAGTTACACAATTTTTGTTAGGTCATCCCACGCTTGCCATATGCAATCTGCAATTTAAAAAGTCACCGCCTGGTTGTGGCCAATTCCCTTTGTGAGTATGTGCCATTTTGTGAGGGGAACAACAACAACCGCAGCTCCGAACGTCGAGCGCTGAACGCTCGGTCCCTCGTGCGTGCTCTGGACTGACCGCTGCCTCTGGTCTGTGCCTGGACGGTACCGTTGGCTGTTCGCAACGCTGTGCTTTGCAAGACGTTCCTTATTACACCTGGAGGTTTAGGATTCTTTATGACCTCGCGGATCTATGTATAACTAGCAGGATGCTGAACTGTTTAAAAGACTTTCTTTCTGACCATTCCTTCGTGTACATCTAGGTTGCACGCTTTCGAAAAAAAATTCATCCAAGAAAATGGCGTACCGCAGGGGTGTATTATTAGTACCACACTCTTTATTGTAAAAATGAACTCAATATCGCCATCATGCATTGCGTATATGTTGACGACCTTCAAATTTCATGCACATCTTCCAGCTTATCAACATGCGAAATACAGATACAACTTACACTGAACAAACTAGCAACTTGGGCAGATCAAAATTTAAGTTCTCTCCACAAAAAACAGCTGCCGTCCTTTTCTCACTGAAAAGAGGTGTGCAGATTGATCCCACCCTGCACTTGAATGAGTGTTGTATAAGTAAAACAAGAGCATAAATTTCTAGGCATAACTTTTGACAGAAAGCTCACATTCTTACCCCACATGAGCACCTTCAAAAAGTAAGCTTCTCGATCTCTAAATATAGTGAAGGTACTCTCACGGAAACATTGGGGGTCCGACAGGTTATGCCTTTTACAGATCTACCGCTCCATAGTACGGTCCAATTTGGACTATGGATGCATTGTGTATGATGGTCTGCAAGGTCATCATACCTCACAAAAATGGATTCCGTACGTAACCTGGGTCTTCGTCTATCAGCTGGTGCATACAGAATATCCCCCATAAACAGTCTATATGAAGAAACAAATGAACCATTTCTTGCAAACAGAAGAGCAATACTTACCTGTGCATATGCACTGAAAATAAGATCCCTACCAAAACACCTTTGTTACCTCATAGTTACCAAGTGCACATCTACAAGACTTCAATAATAAACCACAATCGATCAAACCTTTGTTATTTCACTTTGAAGATGCATGTCATGAACTCGGAATACTAAGAAGGACTTTGGTGTAGGCCAGTTGGTATGACATCATGAAGAGCCAAACCGCAAAACAGGACGGGACTGAGGCAGGCGACAACACAGGGCGGTAACCCTGTGTTGTCGCCTGCCTCAGTCCCGTCCTGTTTTGCGGTTTTGCTCTTCATGATGTCGGAATACTAGACGCTCTACCTAAAATTGCCCCGAGGCATGATCCATTGCCACCATGGCACTGCCTTCCCGCTGCTTTGGACTTCACGCTAACACAGTTTCGCAAAAAACAAACACCACATGAACATCTACTACAAGAATACTTGGCTTTGAAAGAGAAATATTCAAGCTACATGGAGGTTTACACATATGGCTCTAGAACAGCGATGCACGTTGGAAATGCCGTTGTACAGGGGAAATGGGAAAAATAGTAAGATTGCCAAGTTATGTATCTATCTTTACTGCTGAACGTTATGCAGTGTGCATGGCTGTGGACAAAATAGTACATGAGAACATTGAAAACAGTATAATATACACAGATTCCTTCAACCCACTGACAGCGCTGCTATCAAGAAACGCCACATCATACACAACACATGGACATATGATAACGTTCTGCTGGGTCCCGAGCCACGTCGGCATAGAGGGTAACGAGAGAGCAGACTCAGCATCAGTAAGAGCTCAAAATGGTGAAATCAAAAATGTGAACATAGCTTTCAAATGCTGCATGAAGTTGATACATAACAAATTAAAGAACAAATGACAGAAAGTGTGGTATAATGAACTGAACAACAAACTATGTCGCCTTCGCATAGGACACACACACCTGACGCACAACTACTTACTTACAAAAGAAGACAAACCTGCTTGTGAAAGATGCGGAGACGAGCTCACACTATACCATATCCTATTTGCATGTTTAAACCTAGAAAAGCTAAGAAAAAAGTATTTTAGTCAATTTTATAATCAATGCATTCCACTTCACCCAGCACTACTCTTGAGAGATAATGCAATTGTTGACGTTTCTCATGTTTTTAGCTTTTTACGAGAGGTTGGTTGTCTTAATGAACTTTGAATGGCTCACTTTTATGTGATATACCTCAGCCACTTTCTCATTCCTGAGAAGAATGCTGAGGTGTGTATTTCTTTGGTTGGGGGCCTCGACATCCTTCCTCTGCAAAGGGTGGCCGCTGAGGTTACCTGACTTTTTTTAAAGCTTTTACCATTAGCCATTTAATAAAAAATTCTGCCTTTTACCTTCAACAGATGGTATGAAATAACATTTAATGTCCTTTACACCACCGTTTCATTTTTGTCATATAAAATCCGGCACAAGACAATTTTGTATGCCTTGCGTTTGGCGCATGATGGCCTTAGCCGCCTATGTGCCATAAAACCCAACACAACACAACCCAATACAACACACACGAAGGAGAGTTAGTTTCAACTTTGCGAATTATATTTGCTTGTTACGTGTTCAGTGACGGGTGAGGGGTAAAGTTTTGCGGTTTTTCTTCTTGGTTTTGTAGTGTTCAGCTATTTGCCCCCTCAATGAACCGACTCATTTCCCTCGATCTCAGCATGGCCAGGCATGCAACGCAGGCTAATTGTAATGTTTGGATCGCGGTTACAGAATTTCATTACAAAGCCATGTAGGTGAGTTTCCAATAGTCCGAGGTCTTATCCTCAGACCAGGCATGCATAGGGAACAGATAGTGTTGTTTGAGTGGGCCGTGAGACCATGGGTTCGTGGATGAAATGTAGTTGCACTTAGGTGGTTTGTTTCGCCGTAACGCAGTATGGCTCGCATAATGTCAGGGCGGTTCCCCTTTGTATGATTGCTCATAGGATGGCGGCTTGCTCGGCTTTCTTAGCGTATCACGTAGGTAAGCCGAATGCGCTGCGTATTTGCTTGCAGCATCTTCGGCACATGCTCGCCACTTGCGTGCCCTTTCCCGTAACGGGTATAAAACGAACACGAATAAATGCTGCGGCTTCTTCGTTTGCTCTGAACTGGTTCCGGCTGTTACTCTGTCGACACTACCAGCGGTGCACTAAGACTCAGCACTATATAATCAGTGCATAAAAATAAAAATCTGCCATCCGAAATTTCACTAAAACAAAGGGCTTCGCCCGCAACAATCTGCATGGCTGATGCGCGGCGTCCATGGAAAGTGTGTACAGAAAGTGCGGACACTTACCCGAACGTACCCGAGTTACTCGGTAGTGACTCGGGTAAGTTCGGACGAGCGCCACGCAAGCTGCAGCCAATGGGAGGAACCTCGGGTAAACTGCTGTACTAACTCGGGTAAGCTCGGGTAAGTTCGAAGGAGCGTCGCGCCAGCTGCGCGAGAGGTTGCTCGGGAAGAGCAACTTGGGTCGCACAATCCCCACCGGTGGCCACCTGCCAGTGCAGTGGCCCATCGCTTAAGCGCAGCGCCAGTGAGCTGGCAGTGGTATGTGTACTCGCCTCGATCTATGAATAAGTAAAGAAGGACCAATTCTGCCGATATGGGCATTAACCCACCGAGCTCTGAATGGTGTGCGGTTTTGTGACCAAAGCAAACTAATACCCTGCCACACGGCAAATTTAATCTCATTCCAACCGAATGTCATTCGATGCATCGAATGTCATTTGGTCTCCTTCGGCGCTACACGTTAAAAAAATATTAGAAAATGATGGCAGTGACGATCAGTGAAAAAAAAATAAATAGTACAATTGAAAGACGTCAGCGCGCATAAAAGATGTTTTAAATTGTTATGTGGTGTTTCTAAAGCGGGTGAGAATATTTCTGTACAATAATATAAACTTAAAATATTATTTCCGGCAATTCTCTAGAACTGAAGTAATAAAAAGCCAAGCCAAGTACAAAGTAAACCACATATCCGATAAATGTAAACAAACAAAATGGCTGACGCGACGGCGCGCGGAGCGTGGAAATGACTTCGAAAATTTGCAGTGCTTAGTTACATCTTTAAGTAGCTGCGAGCTAAACGAACATGGAAAGCCAAGCAGCAACAAACACGCAACCCAAAATGATCGACGGTCGCGAGAAAGGCCCTGCTTCACGGTCGGCCGCTGCCGTTGGCTCCTGCTGGGACCGAGAGTAACAGCTATCCACGACAGCTTCTAGTGTCAAGAGGTTCGCTCCGAAATTAACATTTCTTTAGCAGAACAAAATAAATACAATTTCTAACTTTGGCAGTGCGCATGCTATTTTTTTTCCATCTCTTGTTTCTGTTGCGTTTCTGGTGTCCAGAGTACACATTCGGTTCGAGATGGAATGCGAATGAGTTCCCCAAACTCATTCGATGGCGAATGTTATTCGATGGGAATGACATTTAATGTTCCCGTGTAGCAGCACATTACTGGCATTAGTTGCGAATGTCATTCGATGGGAATGACATTAAATTTCCTGTGTGGCAGGGGTATTAGTTACTCAAACGCACAAACTGCAAACGAACCAACGTAAACAGCAGTAGTGCACAGTGCTTTCGCATTCATAGAACGTATTCAGACTGAAGTTGCCCTGATAATTAAAAAAAATTCGCCCTCCTTGCAGTTGAACCACGTCCAACCTATAACGGCGCTTGCCTTCCTCGGAATGAGGCGGTCCACAATTTAGTTGGAGGTTTGGCCAACCAGGCAGTGGACCAGCCATACCTGAGGACGGTGAGAGATGGTATGGTTTCCTACTACGAAGTTACCCAGAATTATCGCCCTGCAGCTCTCTACACCCCCTGACACAGATCCCTCAGTAAACCCCAAAAAGTAACCTGGAGGCGACTCCTAAGAAACTGATTCCTCAACCCTATGCTTTATGCATTCGCATACCCCGCTATCGGCGCCCCCGTGTAGCCCAGGAGTCTATTTTCTAGGCGCACCTTTAAGATCTCCCACCCCAAGAGTTGCAGCTCCCTGACTGCGAGCAGTGGACGGTTTCGGTGCTCAAATGAGACCCGGATAAGTTCGTGGCCATTGAGAGAGCCATACGGGTCCCCATAGCCCAAAGACTTTTGGCCGCCTAATAAAGCTCAGGGCCCCCCCCTCGCCTTCATATTTGTTTCTTCCTCCTCCCTGTCCGCGATTATTTATCCGGGGACACCGTGTCGCAGGAGGATGTTTTTGAAGAAAAACTGCTGCTTCAGCTGTGCTACTGGAGGGAAGGGCTCTAGCCGCAGCGTAAAGCGTCAAGTAGTCGGTTACCACAGCTCGCAACCTGTTGTCGGGTATCATTGTTAGGAAGGGCCCCAAGTCCATGCCACTCTAGTCCAGTCGGCAACGGAGTGGATCACAAGAGAACCCGGACATAGCAGGAGGCGGCAGAATGTCACGTGGGCGAATGGGGCAAACAAATGTGCAGCGAAGAGGTGGTCGCAGCTGGCGCACGATAGGGTTAATTGGAGAGATATGGAAGATGCCTTTTGTCATGCAATACATGCAGTTAAGCTAATTATGATGGCGATGGTGAATCCTCTGGAAAGTCTTGTTGGCCGTTACATTGGTTGGGGAAATCCTGCTGACTTTACTGGTGGTTTTGTCCATCACTGGCAGTCTCAGTAGGTCTACTCGTAGCTTGCGAAGTCAACTAACAGTTGAGGGCACGTTGAATTCTGAATAGCATGCTTGTTAATTCCAGGTGACCCACATAAGGTTCGTAGAGAAATGCTTGCAAAATTTCGGCCCGATGTTCGCAAGGACAGCAGGTTGACAAATGGTCTTTGATGCCCTGCACGGCACCCAATTGCGCCAACCTGCGCCATTGCAATACACTTGCTATATGCTGCTACAATTTGGTTGTTTTTTAAATAAAATTAATCCAAGGCAGCGCCAAAATGCTCCTCCAGCAACCAATAGCGGCGGCGAATGTGAAGAGGCTACTGCCTAATCAACATAGGCATGACACTCGGTCCTCTCCCTCTGTGTGAGGAGAAAGATGACCGAGAGAATGCCACCCCGCTACGATTCGCTTTCGAGCCCATCGCCATCTACTATTAGTGCACTGTGTGCGCGCGTTTTGCGGACCTGTTTCGGCGGCGCTGCGGGCACTGTCCCAATGAACACGCGAATGGAAATGCAAAGAAAAAATTGCTTTTAAGAGACTCAAAAGTGAGAAATCTGGGTCCTGCTAGATTTCTCGGGCTTTTTCGGAGCACCGTGCCGTGTCCAACATGTTCAGTGCAAGAACGTGACGAAAGGTTTTGGACACGCTTCAGCGGACACATCAATTACATGCATGTCATTGGCGTTCGCTGCAACATCGCCGTCAACATCCAAGCATCTGGTTGATTCGCACGGTAGAACTACGTCAACTCGAACTTTCAACGTAGAAAGTTGGTTCGTTCTTACTAGTTACCACTAAATAGAGCCACTCCCAATGATAGGGCAGTGGAGTGTTCTCCGTGTGTTGGCATACAGTTACCACATAGTTCACGCGTGATCTCAAGCTTGTGTCGTTGCGCGACGTCGTCCATCGCACGGGCTTAATTTATAGATTCAAAGCAAGGAAGTCTGAACCGGAGCCTGTGATTATGGTGGTTGGCGGCTGACCCGAAACACGCGGGATTGATCCCGGCCGCGGCGGTCGAATTTCGATGGAGGCGAAATGCTAGAGGTCCGTGTACTGCGCGATGTTAGTGCATGCGAAGGGGTACATGCACAGAACTGCAGACGGAAGCAAATTAAGCGTTTTGTTTCATGGACATAAGGAGCAAGTTTCAGTGGGAGGTGTTGAGTAGAACTTAATTTAGTATGTTTTCTAACGCTGTCTGAGTAGCTGCTCAGCATTGCTACCGACATCGAGCGACGTCCAAGTGCACTTTCTCCAATTATTGGGACGTCACAGAATCCAGTTGCTGTTCACGGGAACAACCAGTGCTTCCAGATAACGCCGATTGCTGTAGTTCAGGTTGGCCGGTTGCCCGTGACATCAAGGGTCATTTCAGCGCTGGCTCCTACAGAGACCGAAACTGTCGTTGCAAAACCGTTTGTAAATAATTATTAATGTTGCGCACTGGTACTTCATTTTCATGATCACTAGGCCACTAGAAATGCGGTTAGAGACAAAGAGGGTTATGACATTAGCAGTGTGGATAAGATAGTTAAAGTAGCCGAGCAGTTGTACGCAAATCTTTTCAGTAGCCAATGTACTCAGGACGTTAAAGACAGAGGTAGTAGCGCACAGCAAAGGGGAAATCCTCTTAATAACGAAAAAGGACGTAAAGATGGCGGTCTTAGAAGCGATGCAAAGCGGGACAGCAGCTGATGAAAATCAGGTAACAGCAGATCTGCAGAAGGGAGCAAGGCAGGTTGTGCTTGAAAAACTGGCCACCCTGTATACGCAATGTCTTATGACATAGAGCATACCAGAAGCTTGGAAGAACGCTAGCATCATTATACCGATCAGCTTAGTATCCGTAGTCTATGAAGTATTTATTAAGGTAATCGCAATAGAGTCAGGATAACATTAGACTTCAATAAACCAAATGATCAGGAAGTGTGAAGGGTTCTCGACAATAGAACATATTCACACTGTCAATCAGGTGATAAACAATTCTCAGAATATAACCTGCCCCCATATAGTCGAAACCTCTGCAGTCATGCAGGCATTGAGGCATCTGTTGTGTAGAAGAACCTTATGTAAAAATACTGGAAGATATAAAATGATACGTTTAACGTTAAGAGACTGTAAATTGGTAGACTGGGTGAGCGAAGAAACGCGTGGTTTTGACGTTCTAGTCGAAGTCAAGATGAGGAAATGGGCTTGGGGAGGGCATGTAATGCGAAGGCAAGTTAACCGCTGGTCCTTAAAAGGACTATGCAATTACTTGAAATTGCGTAATGCAGACGAGAGATAGGCATTTCACCACTCGTCACCCCAGTGCAAGAATTTTTAAGCTAACATCAATAGCAACGAAGATATAGACGATTAAAAATTACGCTCCTCCTCTCCCCCCTTAACTCGTACACGCGGGGCACCAGACAAAAATAAAGAAAACAGCTCTGGGACTGGGCCGCGCCCATGATACGTCATCCGCATACGTTCCTTTTGCAACTTCCGGTTGTCGCTCCTAGCACCCCAGCAGCAGTGTCGGCGGCGTGATTGTGGCGCGCGTCAGGTTTCTTTGCTTGTCGTCTGTTGTAGTTAGCAGTAATTAATCCGGACCTCGAGGCGCGACTGCTCGCTCTTACGGCCTCGATGGGCATCGAGCCCTATGCGTTCACGCCGTACCGGCTGAGCGCCAGCGACGACAGCAGCGACTCGGCAAGCCACTGCGAGTGGCTCCGGAACTCCCGGCAGAAGGAGGCGGCAGAGGAAAATTGAAACCATATGCGCGAAGGCTATGCCCTGGCTCGCGCTTGCCCGAGAGGGTCGGGCGGCGGCACGAGCAGACGATTTTCACGGCTACCGGAAATGTGCCCGTGGCGTCGTGGCTGCTGTGGCTCCAGCGAATGACAGCGTGTGGTGGCCCGGCGACGTCATGGGTACAGTGACGTCTTTTTTCACGATTTTAGTTTCAAAATCGGTCACTACGAGCACACCAATCGGCCAGCGAATTAAAAAAAAAACACGATTTTTAAAAACTCATAATAAATTGTCGGCTCATTTCCGAAGGCTCAAACTTAGTCTAAATGCTCCTTAGCATCATTTCTAAGCATTGAAAACATTTACAAGCCACTTTTTATTCACTGCATAGTCCCTTTAAGGTTACACGAAGTGGATTCGAAGAGAAGGCAGTCGTAGCAGGGGCGGTAGAAGGTTAGGTGAGTGGATGAGATTAAGTTTGCCGAAATACGGTGGCCGCAGCTGGCAAAAGACAGGGTTAATTGGGGAGACATGGGTGAGGCGTTTTCCCTGCAGGGGGGGGGGGGGGCGGTAGTTAGGCTAATGATGATGGTCTGTAACGGCTGCACAGTTACCCTAACCCTCCATAAGTCAGCAATAAAATTCAAATAGGAAAGGTTGTCAGGCATGGAGGCACGATCTTGTCGATGCTATTCGCCGCATGTTTACAAAAGGTGTTCCGAGGCCTGAATTGGAAACAGTTGGGGATAAGAGTTAATAACGAATACCTAAATATTCTGCGATTCCCTCGTGACATTGCCTTTCTGAGTAATTCCGGACAATTGCAAATAATATCAGTGAGTTAGACAGGCAGAGTAGTACTGTGAGTCTAAAACTAATGTGAAAAAAACCCAAAGTAATGTTCAACAGTTTCGGAAGGAAACAGCAGTTTACAATTGGTAAGGAAATACTTCTACTTAGGGCAGGGAATGACCGCAGATGCAGATCACGAGAGCGAAATAACTAGAAGGATGGGACTGGGGTGATGCGCATTTGGTGGTTCTCTCAGATCATGAAGGACATTTTACGAATGTCTCTCAAGAGAAACGTGTACAACAGCTGTATCTTACCGGTACTCACCTACGGGGCAGAAACGTGGAGGCTAACCAAAAGGGCTCAGCTTAAGTTGGAGAGCGCAATGAGCTATGGAAAGAGAACTGATAGGTGTAACGCTTAGAGACAGGAAGAGGGTAGAGTGAGTCAGGAATCAAACACGTGTTAATGAAATCCTAGTGGAAATTAAGACGAAAAAATGGGCTTGGGCAGAGCATGTATTGCGAAAGCAAGATAACCGCTGGCCCTTAAGGGCAACGGAGTGGATTCCAAGAGAAGGTAAGCGTAGCAGGGGCCGGCAGAAAGTAGCATGGGGTGGCGCATTGAAGTAACGAGCGCCCGACATCGTTTACAAGGTACCCTCTGCTGGCTGCTCCGCCAGCTAATTCGGTGAAAGCAAGACTTCCACACAGGCCCCGCCAGCCCAAGAACGGTGTCCGGAATTTCGAAAGAGGGCAGTCGTGGAGCATTCTGAGCACTTGCACCATGGCATCGACTGTGAGCATGCTAGCGACAGCTCATGGAATTCTGCCACATGCAGAACACTCCGAAATGTAAATCACTCTCAGGGCTTCCTTTTATCAGTGTATCTATACGGCCTTCGCGAGGTCGCAAAGGCCCCTCCCAGCCAACCAGCGACGACCAGTTGACAGGCCCAACTCATGTGACCCACACGGCGGGACCCCTTTGATCTCATCGTGACACATTGTGACCCACACAACGGCCAACCCCAGTGGCAGTGGTTATATATATATATATATATATATATATATATATATATATATATATATATATATATATATATATATATATATATATATATATATATATAAAAGAAAAACGCACCTCTTGCTCCAGCCCATGCAAGGTGCAGAGTTGGCACCGAAAAGTGTCGCTTCTGCCATGAGAATTTGGTCGGAGTATTTCTGTTTTCTCTCTAATTCGCCTTCCGGCTGTGCAGATTTCTGCCAAAATGTTCACGTTCTAATTTCTGTGCACTGACTTTGGACAAGAAACCGCTTGACTTTCAAAACGTTACTTCGCCTGTCTCCGTAAAATCGCGAAGGCTGACCTGGAATTTAGCAACACATGCTGAGATCTCCACAACTTGCCGAAAATCTTGCGGTTGAAACGCCTTGTTAAAACGCAAGAAGGGAACAAGATGCAGTTTAATTCGATTCTTTATTCCAAAAAATTATGCAACCTGGAAAGGGCCAAGGGCCGAAAGCTGTGTCGACAGCTTGACTAGGCCCATTACCCCTGTAAAAGGCAGTCGTGGTTTTACATCAATAGGTATTGCTTATATTCATTGACATCAAGTATGCGATCAACAGTAAATTATGCAGTAGCACTAGTACTGAGAAATTATTAAATGAATAGCATATCATTTCAAAATGTTTCTAGAATAACGGCACTAATATTTGTAGACACGTCGCAATACCAACCAAGCACGGAAATAGATTTTTCACCCGCTACAAAGGCTTCTTCAGAATGCGCTTTGCAACTCCCACCACTGCGCGTGATGTCCAGTGGGCCGTCATCAGGCACCGGTTCCTGCAGGAGCAGCTCAAACTCCCCTCGTTTCCCAGCTTAGCACTGCAATTGCGCCGCCATCTGTTCATTGTAGGCGCATTAGTTGTCTGTCTTTCGCTGCTCCCACGTACTGACGCGGCTCGGTTTCCGCTGAAGGTTGCCGTTCGGATTCTACGAATCCTCGCACTCAAGCACAGACCTGACTACAGGCCCTAAACATTCAACCTGCTCCCCATTTATGTGGCCTCTTTTCGCAGTGACGTGTCTTCTCACCTGCGCAACTTTTTAGGCCTGCCCGTCAGCCGTTGCCCGGAGGCTCGACCATGCCCGTCCCTGCCGGCTGCTGCAGCAGTGTTCTAGTGCCAATCACTCATACGCTCACTAACACCGACCAAGAACATTGTCATCTTTGGATCCTGTGCCATTGCCTAGCAAAAGCACAAAATGGGAAAACCAAATTAATATCCACGACTGGGAGTCGAACCCGCGGAGACGCGAACAGATCAGCTTCGCAGGCCGCTGCGCGAGAGCACTAGGGTGTCGCTGCTTTTTTTCTTTATTGCATGGGAATAGTGCCAAAAAGAAAAATCTGAGTATGCTTATGCCACAAAACACCGGGCTGTGTGATACAAGCCGACATTACCACCGCACGTTCCAGCTATCCAAGCATCGAAAGTCTGGGAGGCACACACATGCATCTAGATAGGACAGCCAACTAGGTGGTTCTTTCAGGGCAGCGTATACTCCCCGCATCAAAGCGCACTGCTCACGGAACAAATATTTCGGTGAAAGTAGGGATTCGGCATGGCGGTCAATCACACGCCTCTTCCAAAGACTGAATAGTCCCATAAACGTCAATAGATCACATGGCACAGCAGAGTTTCTCAACAGGAAAGCAACCGATGCTGTAGGCTGTGATTTCAATGTCCTTCTTAAATGCTTGCTGTAATACTGACGCCAGCGCTCGGGAAGACGAACGCGCCGATCAAGAGGAGAACGAAGTGTTCAGGAAGCGCTCTCGTCAAGGGCTACGCCGCTACTGACTCTCGGTCGCTTAACGCCGGTGCCGACTCAACGCCAACGCCAACGTGATATCTGGTGGAGGTGCTGGGTACGTTGTTCATGTACCGTACGCCCCCTTCAAGCCGCAGTTCAGGTCCCGGAGAAATACCTGAGGTAGACACGCCAGTCTACCAGTGCAGTCGCCGATTTCAAGGCCTATCTCCCGAATTTCGACTACTCCGTTCTAATCCACCCCGAAGGGCTCCCACAATCAATACCAGCCCAGCTACAGTTCCGCCGGTCCTGCTCCACCACCAGCGTGAGCCACCGCATTTCCACGGCCAACCCCACGAGGACGCCGAAGACTGGCTGGACCAGTACGATCGAGTGGCCATCTACAGTGGCTGGGGCGCTGACTGCAAGTTGCGTCATGTTTATTTCGCCCTCGAAGACTAGGCGAGGACCTGTTTATCAACAACGAATCTGGCCTTCGAACGTGGGTTACGTTCAAATCCGAGTTTCTCCAAGTGTTCAAGGACAGCACATTACGCAAGGAGAAGGCTGACCTGCTTTTGCCTGCCCGACATCAACTCCCCAACGAGAGTGTGACGGTGTACGTCGAAGAAATGAAGCTACTCTTCCGACGTGCGGACCCAAGCATGTCGGAGGAGAGGAAGGTAAGCTTCCTGATGAAAGGGGTTAAGGAGCAGCTGTTCGCCGGCCTGGTTCGAAGTCCTCCAGTGACTGTAACTGACTTCATAAAGGAGGCGAGCCCTATAGAGAAGTCTCTTGACACGAGGGCCCGGCAGTACGACCGCCCAACAGCATCGATGCACACGGCCACTGTGGAGGGAGGAACGATGAACTCGGCAGAATCTCTACGTGAGGTTATTCAATCCATTGTGCGCGAAGAACTGGCGAAGCTCTTTCCGGCTAAGGTACAGTTTCAGGTTGCCACACTTGCTGATGTTGTTCGCGAGGAGGTGCAACAAGCTTTAAGCACCAGCACACCACTACCTCTCCTAGACCCGGTACAGCCGCAGCACCCTGATCTCAGCTACGACGCCGCCGTCACACGTCGTTTTATTCCGTCCCAGCCGAACCCACGTTACGATGCACCTGCCATTGCGGAGTCAGCCTCTCCAGCCGAATTCTCCACAGCGCCTAGGACGACGCAGAACGGATATCTGGAGAGCACCAGGCAATCAGCCACTGTGCTACCATTGCGTTGAGGCTGGACATGTTTGGCCCCGCTGCCCATACAAAGAGATGGGTCTTCGAGGATTCCCCGTCGGCTGTCCTTGTCCGACGTGTGGAGAACGACCGCAGGAGATCGTGGACTACATCTCGCAAGCGGGCTCAGCACAGCGTCGCTTCTCTCGATCACCATCTCCTCGTCTCTACAGTTCTCCAGGACGAGACCAGTCTCGGAGTTCCCGTAGGGGAAACTAGATGCAGCAGCCTCTGGAGGTGCGGCTGCTCAACGGCAAAATATGCAAGACCCTCCATCGCCGCAAGACAGTTCCAGTTCACATGCAACGCCGAATGCCCTAGCCGTACCAACGGCTCATCAGACAAAGTGCCTCAAGACAAGCCGATGTCCTCACGTACCCCTCCGTGGCCACGACGTCTTTCCTCAACGCCGGACTCCTTCGACGCACTGCAGCCGAGACCTAATGCCTCGACATCCCCAAAGTAAGACGCTAGCAACAGCTGATTTAGAGATTTAGGTCCATGGCGCCGATGTAACCGCGCTGGTGTATACTGGAGCCGATTATTCTGTGCTCAATGGAATATTTGCGGCGGCACTGAAAATGGTCACAACCGCTTGGGACGGCCCACAGATGCGTACTGCAGGGGGCCATTTGATCACGCCAACGGGAACATGCACGTCGCGGGTAACCGTGTGTGACCAAACATTTCTGGCAACGTTCGTAGTGCTAGCCGAGTGCTCTCGGGACGTCATACTCGGCATGGACTTTCTGACTGAAAGCGGTGCCGTCATTGATTTGCAATCTCAGTCCGTCAAGTTCTCGACCGAGAAGGCCATATCGGTCGATAGTGTTCTCCCAGTGGCGCTGCACATTCTAAACGAACACGTGACCGTGTCTCCACGTTCCAGTGTAATGCTAACCGTCGGCTCAAAGAACATACGGCCAATTGAGGGTGTCGTGGAAAGCAAGCAATTGTTGCATCTGGACAGAGGACTTTCTATCGCCAGGGCGGTTGTCTTCCTCGAAGATAGCAAGGTGAACGTTCTTCTCACAAATTTCAGCAACGAACACCAGCACCTTAACAAGGGGACGACTGTGGCATATATTGACGCTGTTGGTGAAACTAGGTATGTGCACAGTTTAACGACTGCTTCAACGACTGAGCCTGATCGACCTGCTGGTGTTCAGTACGACATTAACCCAACCCTGCCGCCCGAGCAGCGCGACATAGTGCGCGAACTGCTCGATCGCTACCGTGGTGTCTTGGCGTCGTCGTCACGCGTCGGGCGGGCGCATCTTGCGAAACATCGCATAATTACTGATGAAAATGTTCCACCACTCCGGCCGTCACCTTATCGAGTGTCCACTAAAAAACGTGAGGCCATCAGCACACAAGTGAAAGAAATGCTCGCCAACGACGTTATTCGACCTTTTAGGAGCCCGTGAGCGGCACCTGTCGTGCTTGTGAAGAAGAAGGGCGGATGGCACCTTACGATTCTGTGTTGACTACCGTCGGTTAAACAACATCACCAAAAAGGATGTGTACCCGCTACCCAGAATTGACGATGCCTTGGATCGCTTATGCAACACCAGATATTTCTCCTCCATGGACCTGAAGACTGGATAATGGCAAATTGAGGCAGACGAGGGGGACCGCGAAAAAACGGCATTCATCACTCCAGACGGCCTGTACGAGTTCTAGGTGATGCCATTTGGTCTTTCTTCGGCACCCGCGACTTTCCAAAGGCTCATGGATACTGTTCTTGCGGCATTGAAGTGGCAAACCTGTCTGGTCTACCTATCTGGTCTACCTATCGTTTTTGCCCCGTCTTTCGAGGAGCACCTGCGTCGCCTCGAGGAAATATTGCAGGCTATAACGTCATCAGGCCTTACTCTAAAAGCGGAAAAATGCCATTTTGCATACGAAGAGTTAAAGTTTTTAGGCCATGTCGTGAACTACGAGGGAGTCCTTCCAGATCCCGAGAAAACATCCGGCATTGCCAATTTCCCACCGCCGCGTGATCAGAAGGAAGTTCGTCGATTCCTTGGACTATGCGCGTATTACCGCCGCTTCGTGGAGAATTTCTCTAACATTGCCTCACCCCTTACTGATCTGACAAAGGCGCATGTGCCGTTCAGGTGGGAACCACCACAGGATATGGCGTTTCAAGAGCTTCAACGCCGCCTGCAGTCACCCCCTGTGCTGGCGCACTTTGGTGAACTTGCAGACACCAGGGTCCACACCGATGCAAGCAACGTTGGTTTAATAATAATAATAATAATAATAATAATAATAATAATAATAATAATAATAATAATAATAATAATAATAATAATAATAATAATAATAATAATAATAATAATAATAATAATTGGTTTTTGGGGGAAAAGAAATGCGCAGTATCTGTCTCATACATCGTTGGACACCTGAACCGCGCCGTAAGGGAAGGGATAAAGGAGGGAGTGAAAAAAGAAAGGAAGAAGAGGTGCCGTAGTGGAGGGCTCCGGAATAATTTCGACCACCTGGGGATCTTTAACGTGCACTGACATCGCACAGCACACGGGCGCCTTAGCGTTCCTCCTCCATAAAAACACAGCCGCCGCGGTCGGGTTCGAACCCGGGAACTCCGGATCAGTAGTCCAGCGCCCTAACCACTGAGCCACCGCGGCGGGGCGTTGGTTTGGGCGCTGTCCTAGCTCATGTTCGGCGGGAGCAACCACATGTAATCCCTATGCGAGCCGCGCACTATCGAAGACAGAAGCCAACTACTCTGCCTCTGAAAAAGAATGCCTCGCCATCGTCTGGGCAGTTTCGAAGTTAAAACCATACCTTTTGGCCGCTCTTTCAAAGTGTTGACCGATCATCACGCACTATGCTGGCTTACCAACCTCAAGGATCCCTCCGGGCGCCTCGCACGATGGAGCCTTCGACTCCAAGAGTTCGATATCACCATCATTTAGAAATCCGATCACACACACGCAGACGCCGACTGCTTATCTCGTGCTCCCGTGCAGGCAGCTCCAGACGACGCTGCTGATGACGATGAAGTCTACTTGAATGCAATACATGCCAACGATTTCGCCGAGCATCAACGCGCCGACCCCGACCTCCACGACATCATTCGTTATCTTGAAGGTACCAGCAGGAGAGTTCCTAAAGCCTTCAGGCGAGCTTTGTCGTCTCTCTGCATACGAAACGGTGTTCTCTTCAAGAAGAATTTCGCCGCGAACAGCAGGCAATACTTGCTGGTTGTCCCTGTGAACCTACGCGACGAAATTCTTCACGCCTGCCATGACGAACCAGCTTCCGGCCACCTTGGTGTTACTTGAACACAAGCTAGGATTCAAGACAAGTACTACTGGCCTCGCCTGGGCCCTGACGTTGCGCATTACGTCCGCACTTGCCGGGATTGCCAGCGCCGCAAAGTTCCGCCCGTGAAGCCAGCCGGATTCCTCAAGCCAATTGAGCTGCATTCGCAAGTGTTTCAACAAGTCGGCATGGACTTGCTCGGGCCCTTTCCTACATCAGACTCTGGAAAAAGGTGGATAATAGTAGCTACCGATTATCTCACAAGTTATGCGGAGACAGCATTTTTTCAAAGTAGCACCGCCACCGAAGTAGCCCAGTTCTTTGTTACTCAAATCGTCTTACGTCATGGTGCTCCACAAGTTTAAATTGCGGACAAAGGGGCTGCCTTTACCTCTGAGCTCCTGCACCATATTCTAACTTTCAGTCACTCCAGTCACCGTCAAACGACTTCTTATCATCATCAAGCTAACGGACTGACGGAACGTCTAAACAATACGCTTGCGGACGTGCTTTCAGTGTACGTGGACGTGGAACATAAAACTTGGGACGACGTCCTACCCTACGTCACGTTCGCATACAATACAGCCGTGCAGGAAACAACCAACATGACACCATTTGGCCTAGTTTATGGACGTCAGGTTAAGACAACACTCGATGCCATGCTGCTTCATGTCGACGATCATCCAAATGACGTTGCGTCTTTCTTACAACGCGCCGAAGCTGCCCGCCAACTCGCACGGGTTCGAATTTAGGACCAACAAAGCCAGAACGCACAACGCTACAACCTACGAAGGTGGCATGTGGAATACCACCCAGGTGACCTTGTCTCAGTTTGGTCTCTAATCCGACGATGCGGACTGAGTGAAAAGCTCTTGCGCCGCTACTTCGGTCCTTACCGAATTGTGCGACGCCTTGGAGCCCTCAATTATGAAGTCGTCCCTCATGAGACTCAACAATCTCGACGCCTCCACCGGCCCGACGTGGTCCACGTGGTTCGCCTGAAGCCCTACTACGCAAGGACACCACCCTAGCTCTTGCGACCGCCTGCTTTCTTTTCGGCATCGGGTCGATGCTTTCGGAGGAGGGGGATAATGACGCCAGCGCTCGGAAAGACGAAGGCGCCGATCAAGAAGAGAACGAAGTGTTGAGGAAGCGCTCTCGTCCAGGGCTGCGCCGCTACTGACTCTCGGTCGCTTAACGCCGTTGCTGACTCTACGCCAACGCCACCGTGACAATATGTCCCAGGAGAACATAGCATCATTGCGCAAAATAAAACAACGCACGGTAGATTATCTCTGGCGCATTGCACAGGTGGCAATTGGCCGTCCATGACACAAACATCTCCTTAGCATGAAGGCATGCTTTGGCAGGCAGCGTCGATGTGTGCAATTTTGAAGAAGAACGTTTTTGCAGCACAAGAAATGCCCATTCCCTTAACATGTTTTAAAACACTAGTGTCAAAAGATCCTGAAAAGGTTGCCGACACAACGGCATAGGACATAAATACTCTGTAAATACCTGAGACGTCTGCCTTCTGGAGAGGATGTACAGGTAAGATAAAGAAAAGGGCACAGTGAGAAAATTGAATGTGTTAGCATGTGTTAAGGAATCCCCATAAAGGCCCCTCACGTGTGCGTCCAGTCAGCGCGAATAGGATAGGCAAATGAGAACTAAGACGCCTAATAAGCGCGTTTACTAAAAGAAAAGGCAGTTCGTCGATTTGAAAAAGAAAAAAAAACGCGAAACAAGCTCACGTACGAATCAGTGAAAAAAGCCTATTCCACCAGACTCCAGAGAAAGAAAAAGGTTGTCACGACGCATGGGTTCCCATTGGGAGCGCCATACGAAAGTAGCGAATATTCTGTTTATTACCAGCACTTTCTTCCTCGCACAATAGAAAACCTGAAGGACATAGGCAAGTTTTGCAAATAAAACAATTGTTGCAGACGAGCCCGAGCAAACACTGGCAGTTCCCTACCCATCCAAGCCTGGATTTGTCGCCTCGTGAACATTTTCTGTGAACCGAACACGCAGCCGAATACGCCTCGTGTTGAGCGGTAGCACACTCGTGCACTGTGCATTTGCACACCGTCTTCTTCGTGCAGTGATCCTGCTATGACCTTGTATTCGCACTTTGGGCTATGTAGAGGAAGTGACAGAGAGGTGTGCGCTGTCTGCGTTGGCATGGACAACGTTGTGGAAGAAACAAGCCACTAGAACTATACGCGTTGGTGTTGACAGAATCGCTGCAGAAACGCGGTACGGCAGCATAGGCCGCCTGCGTACTTTAGGTATTGATACTTACGATGTTAAAGTTAAAGGCGCGCCTGCGCTTTCGAACTGTAATCGGTTTAAGAAAGTTAAAACCGTGATCACGAAACAAACCAGTCAAAAGACGGAACACAGCGAACTGATGAGGCACACACACGACGACGTGTGCCTCGTGTCTTCGCTGTGCTCCGCCTTTTGACTCTTTTTTTTCTGAACGTGTACCAACTGACCCAGATTTAAATTCTACTGTAAAACCGTGACACCTTTACATCAAGTGTTTCTGGGAGTGCAGGGCACTTCGGGAAGCCTTAATGCACTTGTTCACCTCTTGCGTGCTGTGCGATGTGAGTGGAGGTTAAATAACCCCAAGTAGCCGTGGTTAACTCGCAGCCCTCCAATATGGCATCTGTCCCGGGCCCAAATGTGCGCGGTACGTGGGCGCTGTGTGCAAAGCCTCAAATACCAGCCAGCTTTACCTCCATAGCCTAGACTGTTGTCGAGAACTCAGTGTGTGCGAAAGCATTGCGTATGTTGATCGCCGACGAGCGTTGTGCGCCGCGGTCGCTGTCAAAGCCGGCAGCACGCTGCACAGCAGGCCAGCCTTGCCTGAAGAGGTTCAGCCCGCGCGGTGCAGTTGCCGTGGCGCCTTCGCTGTGACGCTTCCGCTACACGAGTGCGACAGCATTTAGTGCGGGCAAGCTTTTAAGCATGTGTGAGGTGCCAGGCGGCGAGTGCACTGTGCAGCGAGGGCGCACCACTCGACGAGGCTTTCAGCCGCCAGCCGGAAGCACACTTGACGGAGGCGCCTACGCGGATCGATGCCCGCTCGGCGCGCCGCTTAAAAAGGGGGCCGCCGGTGGCCAGTGGCACACAGCGACCGACGCGAGCACGCCGCAACACCCGTCCCGCCATGGCACAGGTGAGTAGCACGGCCCGTTGAGGAACCCTCTGCACCGTTGCGCTCTAGAAACGCACCTGCCGGCGGCGAGGCGCGCTGAATTTTTGCATTTCAGTAATGTGCGTAACCGGGCTAACTGGTGCTGCATGATTAAGTTCCGTAAGGTGCAAGTGATTCGAGACATACGACCAGACGACAGTCCCAACTGTCATCGCGACGATCACTAGTGCCAAGGCGGTTGTGGTCGTTGCGATGACACTTGGAATGGTCGTCTTGCCTACGTTGTGCCTTCTTGTTTCGTTTACCTTTCAAGCCTTACAACGCATCAGGGGAGCAGGCGGCTCTGCGTCTCATCAATGAGAACAAATATCTGGTGCATACGCCACCTCTGCGTCTCATCAATGAGAACAAATATCTGGTGCATACGCCACCTCTGCGTCTCATCAATGAGAAGAAATATCTGGTGCATATGCCACCAGTTGCGCCACCACGCAAACTGCGAGTGGGCATAATCCGCCTGCGGAACGTCCGCGGAATGAGGCGTGAACTGCGTGTGTTCTTTGAGAAAGTGCTTTGGACAGTGCGTGAAGCGTACCTTTAACTGAACAGCGAATGATGACAACGATCGAGCCGCGAACGTTGGACGCATGGGACGGCTCCACTCTGCGATATGCTGGAGTGTGAACATCCTCAGTCGGGAGACTCATCGGCACTCGTGGTTGCAAAAGGAAAAGTGAACTGCTGATATCTCTTCAGAAAATGGTGCTGAGATCGTCCCTCGAACGAGTGCTCTGGGTGTGTGTTGAAAATGACAACTTTTTAATCCTAGTTTACGCACCGGAAAAGAACGGAGTGAAGGAATTGTTCACGCAGCGGGGGGGGTGACATGGAAGTGGGGGTAATATGCTCAGCTGCGTTGACTGAGACGCCGACTTACCTGTGACCATTCACAGCGCTGAAAAACACAAGCAGGCGGCAATGAAAAGACACTGCACGACCGTGGAAGTGTTTCAACTATTCCAGTGGAAGTTGTTCTACTAGAAGCTTTATTTGGCATGCACATGATTTATAAAGGAACAACATATTGTAAAGGAGAAACATCCTTACAAATGTTGTCACTCGCATAAACTTCTAATTCGGAAAATGGAGAAGCAAAAAAATTGAAACGAAGCCAAAAAACAAACACGTTTTATATGCTGGCGCGCCGCTCGGCATACAAGCAGGCCATTTATTTTCTTGATAGTGATATGGATGGAACCCTGACACATTTTTTCGTGCCGAAAAGAAATGCGGGAGTCCTGGCCAGAGGTGGGCAAGGCACTCACTTCAGTTTTCCTTCCTCACTCTCAATTTTGAATCCATGACCCTCCCTCGCCCTCGACCTAATTTCGAAAAGTTGCCCAATCCTCCCTCATCCTCATCCTCACTTCAAAAAATGTTCTGGCCCTCCCTCTCCCTCGCCCTCACATCGTCGGCCCTCCCTCATCCTCACCCTCACTAGCAGTCGTTTCGAAACTCTAGCTATTTTTTGTAGTCGGGAGTTTAAGGCGATTTTACTGAGTAATAAACATATTGTCACAGGCCAGACGGAGAACAGTCGTAGACGTAGAGAGGGACCGCAGAACGGCCGAGGTTTTTAATCGCCCAGAACAGAGCCAGCTCGAGCGCGCCTCACGCGAACGCGACCACTTCGTCCTTGTCACGGCTTAGCGCGCAGGTAGCTCGAGCCAGGTCCGTGGCATTAGTCCCCCGAAAAAGAAGAGCATCGTCCCGATGCGAGGGTATGTACAAAGCAGAAAACGAACAGGAAAAGCAGGAAGACAATGTTTAAAAAAGAAACGAACAAAAAGAAACAAATTAAAACGCAGAACCCGAACACAGTTTAAAGTGGAGCGTCATCGCTCCCACGCGAGAAGTATGGCTTAAGTCGCATTACATGCGCAATGTCAGTCCGTGGTTGCCGACAACCGGTAGCCACAGTTCCACGTGGAACAACCTCATAATCCACGTTTCCAACACGACGGAGCACCTCATAAGGTCCGAAATATCGGTGCAGCAGTTTTTCGGACAATCCCTTTTGGCGGACAGGGGTCCACACCCACACATGGTCACCGATGTTGTAGGTAACCTCCCTGTGGCGCCGGTTGTAACGTTTGGAGTCCGTGTCTTGTTGAGCTGTGATGTGCAAACGAGCAAGCTGGCGAGCTTGCTCGGCTTGTTTGACAAAGGAGCCCGCATCTGGTGTCAAGGCATCATCCACGCACGGGAGCATGGCGTCCAGCATCATCCGCACTTCTCTGCCGTAGACTAGACGGAATGGTGTAAAGCGGGTTGTTTCTTGAGTCGCAGTGTTGTACGCGAATGTGATGTAGGGGAGTATTTGGTCTCAGGTTCTGTGCTTCACATCCACGTACATGGAAATCATGTCGGCCAGTGTTTTATTCAGGCGTTCTGTGAGCCCATTTGTTTGGGGATGGTATGCTGTCGTTGTTCGATGGCTGGTGTGACTCAGCTCAAAGATGTCGTGGACAAGCTGAGCTGTAAATGCCTTCCCTCGGTCTGTGATGACGACGGACGGAGCGCCGTGTCGAAGCACTATTGCACGCATAAAGAAGTGCGCAACTTCGAACGCTGTGCCTTGAGGGAGAGCCTGCGTTTCGGCGTAACGCGTCAGGTAATCGGTTGCAACAGCTATCCATCTGTTTCCTCCCGATGACAAGGGAAATGGTCCGAGGAGGTCCATGCCGACTTGTTCAAAGGGTATGTTAGGAGGCATGATAGGTTGCAACATGCCAGGCGGTTTCAGAGGCGGCGTCTTCCTACGCTGGCACTCACGGCAGGTCCGAATATATCGCTTCACACGTGAGGCAAGGTTGGGCCAATAGTAGTTCTGCCGCACTCTGGCAAGTGTGCGCGTGAATCCAAGGTGCCCAGAGGTCGGCTCGTCGTGGCAGGCGAGGAGGATCTCGTGGCGGAGGGCGGCTGGTATAACCAGAAGGTAACTCTTACCACTGGAGGCGGAGTTTTTCTTATACAACACTCCGCCTCGAAGACATAGGGATGGCAGCCTACGAGCCAGGTGGGAGGGTATCGAGGGATGGTGACCTTCTAGATGCTCCATGAGCAGCTTCAACTCGTCGTCCGCACGTTGTTGTGCGATGATGTCGGACGACGTGACTGCACCAAGGAATGCTTCGTCTTCTGCGTTACCTTCGTAAGGCTGCACGGGTGAACGCGACAAGCTGTCAGCGACGGTGTGCTTGCGACCAGACTTGTAGATGATCGTGAAGTCAAATTCCTGTTAGCGTAATGCCCAACGTGCTAGGCGGCCACATGGGTCCTTCAAGTTTGTCAACCAGCACAATGAGTGGTGGTCAGTAATAACCTTGAACTGCCTGCCATACAGATAGGGGCGGAACTTTGTGATGGCCCATACTACGGCCAAACATTCCTTCTCAGTTGTAGAGTAGTTACACTCTGCACGGGAAAGTGCACGGCTAGCATAAGCGATTACTTTTTCGACACCGTTCGGACGCTGGACGAGAACCGCTCCAAGACCGACGTTGCTGGCGTCCGTGTGAATTTCAGTGGCGGCATCATCGTCAAAATGGGCTAGTACTGGTGGTGATTGTAGCCGACGTCGTAGATCGTCAAAAGCAGTTTGCTGCTCGGCACCCCACAAAAATGGCTCCTCATCTCGTGTCAAGCGCGTCAGAGGACTGGCCAGCTTAGCAAAGTTTTTTATGAAACGTCGGTAGTACGAACAAAGGCCTAGAAATCGTCGGACGGCTTTTTTATCAGTGGGAACCGGGAAGTCCGCGACGGCAGAAATTTTGTCAGGGTCTGGCCGGATGCCCTCGGAGCTGACGACATGCCCGAGAAACTTCAATTCAGTAAATCCAAAATGGCATTTTTGCGGCTTTAGAGTAAGATGAGCTGATCGGACGGCTTCTAACACCACTCTGAGCCGCTGCAAATGTTCCGAAAACGTTGTTGAAAAAATGATTACATCATCCAGGTATACTAGACATGTTTGCCATTTAAGGCCGGTGAGCACGGTATCCATGATTCGCTGGAACGTTGCTGGAGCACAGCAGAGTCCGAAGGGGAGCACACGAAATTCATAGAGGCCGTCCGGGGTGACAAAGGCGGTTTTCTCCCGGTCCCTCTCATCAACTTCTATTTGCCAATATCCGCTGCGCAGATCTACCGAAGAAAAGCATTTTGCTTGGCGCAGTCTGTCGAGGGAATCATCTATACGAGGTAGCGGATAGACATCTTTTTTTGTTACGCTGTTAAGTTTTCTGTAATCCACACAGAAGCGCAGCGTGCCATCCTTCATTTTTACGAGAACGACAGGAGACGACCAGGGACTATTCGATGGCTGGATTATGCCGTCATTGAGCATCTCCTTCACTTGCGTTTGGATGGCCTCCCGCTCTCGGGGAGATACGCGATAAGGCTGTTGATGTATTGGGCGCGCGCCATCGTGCGTGACTATCCGATGCTTAGTGATGGGCGTCTGACGTACCTTAGACGACGAGGTAAAGCAGTCCTTAAACTGCAGCAACAATTCTTGCAATTGCTGCCTTTCTGCGGGCGGGAGGCCCTCGTTTATGGGAACGGCGCGTACTGCCTCTTCGTCAACTTCACCAGGCGTGTCTTCTAGGCATGCGAAACACTCAGCCACCTCTTGGACGGGGTCGACGTGGGCGATGGCTGTGCCACCAAATAAATGGCGGTGTTCATTACTGAAATTGGTCACGAGGACTTCAGTGCGACCGTCAGATAGAAAGGCGAGCCCTCTTGCTACGCAAACACCCATGGTGAGCAAAAGAGAGACATTTGGCTCAACAACACGTTGTCCGCAATGTGGCGCGTCGCAAGTGACCCTAGCCAGAATACTCGCCCGTGGAGGCACCGTTACGGCATCGTCGGATATACGCAGTGCGGCTCTGCAATTCTCGGGGGCGGGTTTGGTGGCAGCGAGTTCAGTTGAAAATGTAACCAATCGATTTCGAAGGTCTATAGTCGCACCATTTTCTCGAAGAAAGTCGAGACCGAGAATGACGACTCGCGAGCATTCAGGCAAAATGAGGAACGTTGCCACGAACGTGCATCCGCGCACCGTAATTCTTGCCGTACACATTCCGAGCGGCGTAACCACGTGGCCACCAGCCGTACGTATCTGTGACCCTGCCCACGGCATCATAACTTTCTTCAACACCTTAGCCATCCTACCGCTCATTATCGAGTAGTCCGCACCCGTATCCACTAGTGCGCTAACCTCCTTAGAGTCAATCAGCACGGGTATGTCAAGGGAGACCTTGGTCTTACCAGACACAGTCGTCGGCGCCGTCTTCGTCGTCGTCGTCGTCGTCATCGGTATCGTGGTCGTCGATTCGGGAAGGGTCAGTCGGCGCGTCGGTGGAAGCTTTTCGGCAATACGGCGTTCGGCGGCCTCGCCTCCAAAGAAACAACCCGCTTTACACCATTCCGTCTAGTCTACGGCAGAGAAGTGCGGATGATGCTGGACGCCATGCTCCCGTGCGTGGATGATGACTTGACACCAGATGCGGGCTCCTTTGTCGAACAAGCCGAGCAAGCTCGCCAGCTTGCTCGTTTGCACATCACAGCTCAACAAGACACGGACTCCAGACGTTATAACCGGCGCCACAGGGAGGTTACCTACAACATCGGTGACCGTGTGTGGGTGTGGACCCCTGTCCGCCAAAAGGGATTGTCCGAAAAACTGCTGCACCGATATTTCGGACCTTATGAGGTTGGAAACGTCGTGTTGGAAACGTGGATTATGAGGTTGTTCCACGTGGAACTGTGGCTACCGGTCGTCGGCAACCACAGACTGACATTGTGCATGTAATGCGACTTAAGCCATACTTCTCGCGTGAGAGCGATGACGCTCCACTTTAAACTGTGTTCGGGTTCTGCGTTTTAATTTGTTTCTTTTTGTTCGTTTTCTGCTTTGTACATACCCTCGCATCGGGACGATGCTCTTCTTTTTCGGGGGACTAATGCCACGGACCTGGCTCGAGCTACCTGCGCGCTAAGCCGTGACGAGGACGAAGTGGTCGCGTTCGCGTGAGGCGCGCTCGAGCTGGCTCTGTTCTGGGTGATTAAAACCTCGGCCGTTCTGCGGTCCCCCTCTACGTCTACGACTGTTCTCCGTCTGGCCTGTGACATCTGATAATGCCACGGACCTGGCTCGAGCTACCTGCGCGCTAAGCCGTGACGAGGACGAAGTGGTCGCGTTCGCGTGAGGCGCGCTCGAGCTGGCTCTGTGGCATTAGTCGGTGCGGGCTCGAGGACCCACGCTGTGCACCAGGTCCATAACCGGACTGATGAGGCGACGGATGGCGATGTGAGGGCGATCGGGACGTTCGGCGCGGAGGAGGTGGTGAACCACGCCGGCGGGTGACGTATTCGTCAAACTCCTGAGGCTGTTCGGTATGCCGCGGACGGGGACTACCTGCAGACAAGCCTCGCAATCCCAGAGGCCGATATGGACACCGCCGGAAGATGTGACCGGCCTCGCCACAATGGTAACACAGGGGACGTCGGTCTGGCGCACGCCAAATATCGGTCTTCCTCGGCGCCTGTCCTCGAGCTTGCCAGTAGGGAACCGGCTGCTCGGCGTGTACTGCGACTACCGAAGGGGCATACGGTGGCGCGCAGGGAACCGGCGCAGGACGGCGCAGCACGTCCGCATACGTCGCTGGCGGCCAAGCAGCTGGCTGTGGTGGCGGCTCTACTGGAGCGACGGGCGATCTGAGCGCCTGCTGAACTTCCTCCCGAATGGCGCTAGTCAGAGATTCCACAGGAAAAATCCCCTGAAGTTTCTGCAGATCCTCACGGACCACAGAACGCACGATGTCCCGAAGGGAGCTTGTATTGGCCCCCGAAGCAGCATCCAGGGGGTGTAGAGCCGAGATAGGGTTTAGCTGCCGGTCGTAGAAATTGTACCGTGTCTGGAGCGCCCTCTCCATGAGCAAAGCCTCGGAGAGGAACTCGGCGACTGTTCTGGGCGGGCTTCGCACAAGACCGCAGAACAATTGCTCTTTCACGCCTCTCATCAGGTGTCTGAGCTTTTTCTCTTCCGTCATGGTCGGGTCAGCTCGGTTGCAGAGGCGCGTCACTTCCTCCACGTACATCGCTACGTTCTCGTTTGGCAGCTGAATGCGAGCGGTCAATTCACGCTCGGCCTGTTCACGGCGATCGCTACTGGTGTAAGTCTCCAACAGCTGGCGACGGAAGTCCTGCCACGTCGTTAGACTCGTCTCGCGGTTTTCGTACCAGATCCGAGCGGCGTCTTCTAAGCTGAAGTAAACGTTCCGGATCTTAGCACTGTCGTCCCAGCCGTTGAAACGCGCAACGCGCTCGAACTGATCAAGCCAGTCTTGGGCGTCCTCCGAGTATCCGCCGTGAAAGGGCTTCGGGATCCGAGGATTTTGCAGGCTCACAAAAGAAGCAGGTATGAACGGGGCGCTGTCTGACCTTGCTGCCGGGGTCGTAGCCATGGGTGCGCTCTCTTGAGGCTGGAGTCCGAATTTTGGAGACAAGCCGCGGAGCCTGCGGCTGACACGATGGACGGGGGTTCGCACAAGAGGCACCGGGCTTGTGCTTCGGCTCTCCGAGGAAGGATGGAGCATCAGCCGAGAATACCCAGCACCTCCACCAGATGTCACAGGCCAGACGGAGAACAGTCGTAGACGTAGAGGGGGACCGCAGAACGGCCGAGGTTTTTAATCGCCCTGAACAGAGCCAGCTCGAGCGCGCCTCACGCGAACGCGACCACTTCGTCCTCGTCACGGCTTAGCGCGCAGGTAGCTCGAGCCAGGTCCGTGGCAATATAAGAAAAGCCTTCAAGACACTATTGGGTGAGAGGTTAGATGCTTATATTGTTGTGCTTGTGCGTGTGTGTGTTGTTTGAGCTAATACGTGAAACAAATCCGAGAGAGTTATGAGCTGAGCCCCAATATATCACTCTGTCTTTAATTTTGGCACGCACTGCGTGCATACATGCGCCCTGCACTTATAACATTTCATTGTTATGTTATCTATATTGTCACACGTGAATGCGGGAGATCACTGATCACAAGCTACAGCGACGGGCTTCGATGAACTTCTTGACCACAGCTCCAGATCGCTTCTTCTTCTTCTTCTTCTTCCAGATCGCTTTTTCTTCTTCACGTCGACATACATTGAGAGCATGTCACCTAGCATTTTGTTTAATCGTTCCGTTAAACCGTTCGTCTGAGGGTGGTAGAATGTCGCTTTTCGGTGGTCTGTATGTCTGTGACGTAAACTCTGCTGCAGGAGGTCAGCCATGAATGCTGTACCCCTGTCGGTGATTAGGATCTCCGGTGCACCTTGACGCAAAACGATCTGATGAGGGGAAATTTTGCCACGTCAAGGGCTGTGGCGCTTGGCAGACCTGATGTTTCCGCGTGTCGTGTCAGGTAGTCAGTTGCTACGATGATCCACTTGTTTCCCGAATGAGAAAGAGAGAATGGGCCCAGCATGTCCATCCCGATCTGCTAGGAAGGCCGCGATGGTGGTGCTATAAGGTCCAAGAATCCATCCGGTTTTATTGAGGGCACTTTGCGACGCTTACACCCTGGGCACGTTCTGACGTAATATGCAACGCCCGACTGAAGGCAGGGCCAGTAATACTTCTTTGACCCTTGCAAGCGTGCGGCCTACACCCAAATGTCCACAAATAGGTTCACCGTGTGACGCTTGAAGGATTTGGTCACGTAGGCTCGTTGGTATGACAATAAGGTATTGCTGTTTGTTTGCGGCGAAATTTTTCTTCACGAGGACTCCATGGCGACCGCAGAGTGACGCTACCGAGCGCTTGAAAGCCTTCGGGACAGTCGGGCGGGTACCGTTAAGAAACTCCATGAGGTGCCAAAGTTTCGGGTCGGCGTATTGTTTTTCAGCGAGGCTCGTTGCGCGGATCGCACTTAAGGTGACGTCGTCGTCGTAGTTACCGTCCTCCGATGGGGATTCGAACGGGGTGCGCGAGAAGCAATCGGCGTCCGAGTGTTTCCGGCTGGTCTTATATGTCACTGTCATGTCGTATTCTTGGAGGCGCAGACTCCATCTGACAATGCGCGCTGACGCATCTTTGAGGGTCGCGAGCCACCGCAAGGCATGATGATCCGCGACTACAGTAAAATGTTTTCCATAAAGGTAGGGTCGAAATATCGACGTCACCCGCACTATCGCTAGACACTCCTTCTCAGTTGCTGAGTAGCTGGCTTCAGCGTGAGACAAAGAGTGGCTGGTGTAAGCGATGACTCGTTCTCGACTTTTGTGCATTTGAACGAGAACGGCACCCAGGCCGACGTTGCTTGCGTCAGTATGAAGCTCCGTATCTGCGTTTTCGTCGAAGTGAGCCAGAACTTGAGGTGCTTGCAGGTGGCGGTGAAGAGTTTCAAATGCTTGTGTTTGATGGGCGTCCCTTGTGAAAAGCGTGTCTGCCCTCGTCAAACGCGTCAGGGGCTCGGCGATTCGAGCGAAATCTTTCACAAAGCGGCGGTAGTAGGCACATAATCTTAGAAAGCTGCGGACTGCCTTTTGCTCTTGCGGTGGAGGGAAATTAGCAATAGCTTTGGTTTTGTCTGGGTCCGGCAGAACTCCCTCGTAACTGACGACGTGACCAAAGACCTTTACCTCAGTGTAAGCAAAGTGGCACTTCTCATTTTTTAACGTTAGCCCAGAAGACTTTATGGCTTGCAGCACAACTTCGAGGCGCTGTTAGGGCTCCTAAAACGTTGGTGCGAACACAACAACGTCATCAAGGCAGACGAGGCATGTCTGCAAGAACTGTGTCCAACAGCCGTTGGAACGTTGCGGGTGCAGAGCACAAACGAAATGGCATTGCCTTAAACTCATAGAGCCCGTCCGGAGTAACAAATGCGGGTTTTTCTCGGTTCCGTTCATCTACCTCGATTTGCCAAGACCCTTACTTGAGGTCCATGGATGAGAAATATTTTGTATAGCAGAGGCGATCGAGAGCATCGTCGATTCGAGGAAGGGGATAAACATCTTTTTTAGTTACTTTTTTTAGGCGACGGTAGTGAACACAAAACCACAGTGTACCGTCTTTTTTCTTCACGAGGACGACAGGTGCCGCCCAGGGACTACGGGAGGGCTGAATGACGTCGTATCGAAGCATCTCCTTAATTTGACGGCTGATTGCGGCGCGTTCAGTGGAAGACACACGGTAAGGCGACTGTCGGAGAGGGTGCATGACGTCATCCACAATTATCCGATGCTTGGCCAAGTGTATTTTTCTGACACGAGAAGTCTAAGAGGTATCGCCGTAGCGCTGGAGGAAATTTCCTACTTGGCCTCGCTGCTGCGGCGAAAGCGCGGGGATAATGTCGTGCTGGAAGTCGGGAACATCGGTGTGAACTTCTCTTGACGACACCATGGCAAGGCTGGGCGCTCGTCGAATGTCGGCGATACCATGAATGTGGGCCACAGTGGTCCCAAGGCTGAGATGTTGGTGCCCACCTCCAAAATTCGTAAGCAGTACTTTGGTTTCTTCGTTTTCGAGGCCAACGACCCCTCTAGCGACAGCAAGACAGCGGTCGAAAAGCATATTTTGTTTGCTTTCGACGACACCTTCAAACTTCCGCAGCGTCTTCGCGCCGACAGGTACCACAACACTCGAATGGGGTGGAATGGTGACGTCATCAATGATGTAAAGAGCCGCGGGACGTTCGCGAGCACTGTGGATTGCGTTCTCGGTGGAGAACGTCATTGGCTTTGATTTAGGGTCAATGACCGCGCCATTTTATGTCAAAAAATCTATTCGGAGGATTACGTCTCGGGAACACTGGTCGAGTACGACGAAGGTGGCCAGGTACGTGTCCTCTTCGATGGTCATTCGTGACGTGCACTTGCTAGCTGGGGTGATCAAATAGCCCTCGGCAGTACGAAGCTGTGCTCCCGTCCAAGGTGTACTCACCTTTTTCAGAGTCGCGGCAAAAGGTCCACTGATTACCGAGTAGTAGGCGCCGGTGTCCACAACTGCGGTGACATCGGTACCGTCGATTGAAATGTTCTGATCAGCAGTTGTGGCCGTAGGTGTACGGGAACGTCGCAGAGTCCGCTCACGGCTGCGGTGCGGCGCCAGTCGGTTTCGTTGCGGCGAATAGATGCGGCGAGGCGTGTTATCGGGCTGGTGATCGTCGGTGCGTCGTAGAAGTGGTTGGTCATGTCTGTGCAGTGATGGAGGATCTTGAACGTGTCGCCGGTGAGCAACCTTGCCCCCAAAGGTTGCCGCTTCTAGTCTTCCCGACGGGGACTAGGAGACCTTCCGCGCGAAATGTCTGCGGAAGAACGTCTCTGAGACGAGAACCGACGCGGGGACGGCGACCGAGCATAGTAGTGTGGTTCTTCGGGTGCCGCGGCCAGTTAATCGCTTATTTCTCGAGGCCATTTCTCGAGGCTGCGGTCGGGGCGCATCGGCACTGTATCCCTGCAGACCCATACGTAGGTAACGACAGTTGCGGTAGACGTGACCGGGCGCGCCGCAGTGAGAGCACAGAGGGCGCTGATCGGCAGTACGCCAGACGTCGCTCTTCCGAGAGGGGACCTGAGAAAGGTGAGGAAGGAGTGGTTGGCGTCGAATGTGGGCAGGTGTATCGGGGCGACTTGGAGGTGGCGGTGGACGGAGAACGGCTGCGGCGTATGTTATCACCTGGGGTGTTGTGTTCGGTTGAAGAGGGTCTGGCGGCGTGAGCGCCTGTTGGACCTCTTCACGAATAATGTCCGAAATGAAAGAAACCTGCGGCGACTGCGCGGCTCAACAGAGCTTTTGAAGCTCGTCGCGCACGACGGTCTGGGTGGTCTCCGGAAGGACGTCGTGGCTAGAAGCATCGACACCGTTGGTAGCCATCAGCGACGGCGGACGCTCGTACTGTCTGGATCGCATGTCGAGAATCTTCTCCATTGTAATGGCTTCGGAAACAAATTCGGCGACTGTTCTGGGCGGGCTTCGAACTAACCCAGCGAAGATCTGCTCCTTGATGCCCCTCATAAGAAAATGCAGCTTCTCTTCGGACATATTGGCATCAACCCGGCGGAAGAGCTTCGCCATGTCCTCGGAGTAAACGAGGACGCTCTCGTTTGGTGATTGGACGCGTGTCTGGAGCAGCAGCTCGGAACGTTCTTTCCGGAGGACGGTGGTAAAAGCCTGCAAAACCTGAGTCTTGAAAGAACCCCACATTGTTATTGTGGCCTCTCGGTTATCAAACCAAGAACGAGCTGCACCCTCAAGCGATAAAAAACACGTGCTGCCGCTTCGAGTCATCAGCCCACCTGTTGTATTGGGCTACGCGCTCGGACTTGTCGAGCCAGTCCTCCGGGTCCTCGCCTGGAAAACCTTGAAATGTGGGTGGCTCGCGTGGCTGCTGCAGCACGACGGACGGCGAAGGGATGGCATCCGGCATGCTGACGGGGGTTTGTGTGGACACTGATGGTCGCGCTGAATCGGAGGTCAGTGTTCTCACGGTCGGACGAGACTGCAGAGGCCCGAACTCTGGTTGCAGTCCTTGCAGCCGCCGGCTACATTGGTGGGTGGGCGTAACTTCGACTTTCAAGGATTCAGGCGGGCTGGAGTCCCGGCTTCCTGGAGGGGTCCTCGGCATGAGGTGCGCTACCCAGCACCTCCACCAAGATGTCACGCGTGAATGCGGGAGATAACTGATCACAACAGAGAGCGGCGGGCTTCGACGAACGTCTTGACCACAGCTCAAGATCGCTTCTTCTTCTTCTTCTGCTCAGATATGCACTGCTCAGATAGGTCACGCATTGTTGTGTGCGTGCACAAAAGCTAATGTGCACGATGAGTATTTAGAAAACTATGCAGTAGCGTTTACGGCGTCAATTACAACAGGTGCCAAGCACAGAATAGACTCCGCACAAGGAAAGTTTGTAGGTCTAGCGCTGAGACTTCTGATTTTCACTGCTTCTAAACTCCCTCCATTTCGTGCTGTTTGCTGCTTGCTCGTCTGAAAAGGCTTCCACGCGCACCGATGGAAGAAAATGAATAACATATTTTCAAACTACAGCTTGAGAGACCGGCTGTTTAACAGGCGTGAACGCGAGTATGTTAAGAAGACGACCGGATTGCAAGACAGCTGGAAAGCTTGGCAGTTCGTACAGGCAGGATATTAAGATTTCTCCCAACTGACTGTTCATTTTAGGGAAGTGTATGAACCGACCTATACTTTAAACCTGGTGTGGCAGTCCCTATTGGTGGTGTGCTCAGCCTTACCTCGCGTCTAGTGCTTTGCTGTTTTTTTTGCGATGTATTTCTCGGCATTTCATAAATGCTTAGTAACTAATTTAGTTAATGTAAGCAGAATATATTTCTAATGTAATAAATAATGTGCTTAAAAACGAAAAGTTGTGACGATGTCGTAGTTTTAGCGCCGCCACGGGTTCGGGTCCTGCTCTCCCAGCTATGAAGTTTATTTCTTTAGTGTCTTCCTCCAGTGCGATGCCGGCTATCCGCTGCAGCGAGGTTCTTATGCCGTCGCTTAAAATAGACCATTATTCAGGCCACTTCAAAATAAAACGTTGCCAAAATGCAGCACTTGGGCTGAATAATGGTAATCACTAATTGCCCGAGTCTGGAGTGAACGATTCCTGTTGCCATTTTAGTGCTCTAGCGCTTCCAATCCGCAGAAAAGTGGTTGTCTTGCTATCCGAAGCCTGCTTCTAGCACGTGGGCCACCTTGGGCACGTGACGTTGTGACCTCATTACAAGCTACCCAGCGGATTGTGAGCAAACTGCCCACCGTGGCAGATTCCTCAGGAAAAATATGGGTCTCGCAAGCCCCACCGATGGCAGCAGCTGCCATCTGAGGCAGTGGCGCGTGGCTTAACAGTTGCACCTCTGCGCAAGGAGTGGAATCAGGACTGTTAGGAATATGTGAATGGAGAGAATGACCAATTCTATTGCAGTACAAGTCTGAAATGATGAAATATCACGCAAACTGACGTCATGATATATCAACCAAAGTAAGGCAGTTCATGTCGAGGCAAAAGAATAGAAAGTCAGGATAAACCAGACAAAACCAGTGCTAATGTTGCTACAGTACGATAAATCGTGGTTATCCCCAATCTAAACCGTCCGTAATTTTTTGTAGTGATAACTAAATTACGCCACCTCTTCGAGGGTTCAGCGTGGCCGCCCCTCGCCACGTGGTCGGTCACGTGGTGCGGAGCAGCTGCTGCTGGCGGCGGCGCGGCGCGCCGGCGAAACCGAGCTGCAGCAGCTGTGCGCATGCGCCGTGTCAAGTGGGACGAAGATGAACAAGGAACTCCCAGCGAAACGGAGCGGCGAAAGACTGACTTAGCAGTTCGACTGAGCGAGTTTCACTCGGCCAGATGTAGCTATCGCGTCAGTCCAGGTTTAACCAGAGCTAAACCGCAGCCATTTTTACGCATCATCCAAACAGTGTCAGCTCCCTACCAGGCCTGGAAGAAATTTGGTCCATAAAATAAGGCGCGCGATTACGTGGCCACAGGCCTCACCAGGGAGAGAAATAAACCAAGAGATGTGTTCCTGTTATTTGGGGAGCACTACAACTTTTTCTTTTTTAGCAAATCGTGCAATGCAAGGCAGAGCGAGCGGTGATTTAGACCAAGGCGGTTAAGCCGCCGCCTTATTTCCATGATAAGACTACAGTGGTTGGCTTTGCCCACCACTTTGCGGCACTGACTTCCTATACAGCAATTCCAGCGAAAATATAAAATAGAAAGAATATACGACTGCACTGAACTACTCACACTGTGAATGAAAATATTCTGCGCCAACGCCGCCAACAGGCTTTAATTTGACAGTGGAATTTCGTCGAAGCAGTTTTTGCGCCGCAGCCAGTTCTTTTAAACCTCACTTAGCTGAAATCGGACTTCGTTCCGGGGAAGGAGGCTTAGAAATTGGGAGTTTAACAGCCTTACTAGGTATAATTTCTACATGTTTTACTATAGACTCTGATCATCTGACAGACTCGGGGCTGGTAATGAAAATGTTGACTGTGGTACCACGGTTCCCGTTGGACCAGTGGCCAACCGCACGGCCTGGCCAGTGCCGCCTTGCTAGAGCACTAAACAGGGTCTTTCACCAAAGATATTACACATTAAAAAATTGTTTTTGAGTTGGAAGAACGCTTTTTTCGACATAGCTTGGTCAGCGGTTTAGTACATCGTGGTGACGGAGAAGGCGTGCGGTTCCCCGCCTTTCGTGTTGGTCTCATGTGCCTCCAGACTGCAGAAACTGCGTCTCCCGCGGGAACCTTCACCTTAAGAACTAACACTTTAAAAAGAGAATTCATAACGGGCTGCACAGACAAAAAACGATAGCCCGGAGTACGGTTCAGGCCACCACCATCGCCCTCAAATAGAGTGCATCTCGCCCACCTTTACCTCACCTCATCATGTCTTCCCTCCCTCGCCCTCACCTCACCATGTCTTTCCTCCCTCACCCTCGCCCTCACGAATTTTCATGCGCCCATCCTTCCTCACCCTCACCTCACCGAGTGAAATCTTCATTAGGTGAGGGTGAGGGCACCCTCATGAGTGCTCGCCCTCGTGAGGATGCCCATCTCTGGTCTTGGCTGGAATACATGGAACCTACGGCGAGGTCCGGACGCCGTAGCCACTTGGCCAACGCGGCGGGGGCTGCTTAAGTATGGAGCACTCTGCTGGCGTCTTTTCCCACAAACGATTCTATTTGATCAGTGGAGATTACTAGCGGCCTGTAACTCATCCTGCATCACGGAACAGGTTTTGCAAGTTTCAGACGGTGAGTTCGATCTGTGCCTCTTCAAGATACTGACCTCCGACTTGGCGAAAGAGAGCCTAAGGCATAGTTTTCTACCACGCATGGTTCGCAGTTCGTATACATGGTTCACTTGTGAGGCGGCTGGAACGTGGGATTATTATTCACGACTTTTGTTCTGGCCCCTGGTGTGAGGGAGGGGAGGGGGGGGGGCAGAATAGCAGGGATGGTTTTAGGCTGCATAAATTACTGCGTACGTATACGCGTTGACGCCTATTCACTACAGCGAACCGAGGTTGCGACGGCGGCTTGGCAACCAGAGGTGAATCACGGCGCTCGGCGGCGTCACAAGCCTCCATGTGCAGGTGACTCCACCGCACCGCGGATGCTAATGTGGCAGCAACCTGTCCGGAAAACCAGCTGTGAGTAGCGTGAGCCACGGCGCGCCGGTTCCACGCCCGCGATTAAGTAATGAAACAGCAGCAGCAACGCGCCCAAAAGGGAATTACCTGGGGTTGCGAGGGGAGTGGGATTTACACAGGACAGAGAACACATTCGCACGGGCAAGCAATTGATTCGATTGCACATCATCACCGTAATCGCGAGTATACGTCTACTGCAGGCGAAGAGGTCCGCAACTGACCTCCAGTTAACCCTGACCTCTGGCGGCTGCGACCCGTGCTAACTTGCCAATCTCCTCTGCGCACGTCCATCACTCTGCTGCTCGCCGCTATGTTGCACCTATTGTGATTTAAATGAGTAGGCACTAATTTTTTTGCCGCCACGTTTTTTTTCTTGAAGTAATGCACTAGGTATTAGCATACACGGATCACCGTGGGGTATTCCCCTGCGGAAGGAAATCATTCATGATCGATTTTTTTCTTTCATGCTGTTTAGGTTTCATAACTTGACCGATGGCTCCCACGTGTGACGTGTGTTTAGAATATCTAAAGCATGAAAAGAAACTGCAACTCAATCGCTGATACATTGGTTTTAATTCAAAACAACGCTTACGTCAACCTGCATAAACAGCTTTAATGACAACATACGACGTATCATGAGTTATATGGTACGTTTTTTTAATGCCTCACATTACTGAAACAATTATTGTACGTCACAACTATCGTTCGGTTGATGAAGCCGAAACCGCAACAGCAGAAGGGAAGAAAGTCAATTCTGATTGAATTTGCGGTCGTAGGGGAATACGACGTGGTGATCCACGTATTCTCATGTCTTGTATATCATTGCAGAGAAGAAAAAAGTAACTAAATTAGGAGTCTATATTCTTTTAACACAACCTAGCCTACAAAGTGACTGAAGCCAAGCGATAAGCGTCAAAAAAAGAGCTGAAAGATACATAAATTACATATTTTGCTCAATTAAGTCGAGGGCAGTTTTTACTTTTGAAGCGCAGTCGAAGTTGCGCTACAAAGATTTCGTACCGCCATATAAAGTGACACATGATCTTGGCACCTTCCCAGTCATCTGGGCGCCAGCGCTCGCCTGTGCTTGCAGACTCACCTAGCCCGGCTTTCTCTCGGCGACACTAAGCTGTCGGAACAAAGACAGCATTGCGGCCGTCAGACATCGACCAGGCTGGTTTACCGAGCGGCGCCGTTAGTGCGAAGCGTTCAAGGTGTCGCACTCAACAAGGGGGGGATGCGAGCGTGTAGGGACAGAAGTCCGCAAATGAGTCAGGCACAAAAGGCGAGCAAGCTGACCAAGCGGATTGCGCGAAGCCACACAGGCGAGAACAGCAGAGCTCTCTCGGCTGCACAGCGAGTGACCAGGGCGGAGCCACGACAGGGCCGAGGCCGCTGCAGGTCGGTAAACACGGCGCGCGCTAACATTGCGTCAACAGGCACGACGCTGTTTTCTTAGCGCCATGCTGATTTTCACAGAGGCCAGCGAGGCCGAAAAGGTGGGATCAGTGTTGTTCCTTGTCGGGAAGTGCTTGACAGAAATCGCCTGGCGAGGGCAAACAATGTCAGCGATGGAAAGCGGACACTCATCAAAGAACGAAGAATATCGGTATAAAACAGTGCGGAAGGCACGGACAGGCAATTAGACGATATGAACGCTGTTGTACACCAGTCGTCGTCATCAGCCTGACTACGTCCACTGCACGGCAAAGCCCTCTCCCATGTCCCTCCAATTAACCCTGTCCTTTGCCAACTGCGGCTTCCGTGCGCTCGCAGACTTCTTAATCTCATCCACCCACCTAACTTCCTGCCACTCCCTGCTACGCTTGCCATTACTTGTAATCCACTCCGTTACCCTTAAAGACCAGCGCTTATCCTGCCTTCGCATTACATGCCCTGCCCAAGCCCATTTTTTCCTCTTGATTTCGACCAGGATGTTATTAACCCGCGGTTGTTCCCTCACCCACTCTGTCCGCTTCCGGTCTCTTAACGTTACACCTATCATTTTTCTTTCCATGGCTCTCTGCGTTGCCCTTAACTTAAGCTGAACGTTTTTCGTTAGCCTCGACGTTTCTGCCCCATAGGTAAGTACCGCTGAGATAAAAGTGGCGCATACTTATTCTCTTGAGGGATATTGGTAAACTATACCATTCATGATCTGGGACCCTGCCATATGCGCTCCACCCAATTCTTATTCTTCTATGTTATTTACTTCTCATGACCCCGAGCAGCTGTCACTACGTGCCTAAGTAGACACACTTCCTTACCACTTCCAGCACCTCGATACTAATACTGAGCTTCTGTTCCCTTGCGAGACTGTTGGACATAGCTTTGGTTTTTTTTGGATGCTAATTTTAAGACCTACCTTTCTGCTGTGCCTGTCTAACTCATGGATCATGCTTTGCAACACATGTGCTGAGTGACTTAGCAAGCCATTGTCATCAGGGAATCGCAAATTGTGTACGTTTTCTGCATTAATTCTTGGCCCCAACTCTTCCCGATTCAGGCCCCGGATCACCTCCTGTAAACCGGTGGTGAATAGAATTGGCGAGATCGTGTCTCCCTGCTTGACACCATTTATCGGAATTTTATTGCTGACTGTATGAAAGACTATGGTAGCTATGTATTTGCTGTAGATATCTTCCAGTATTTTCTTGATGGTTCAGGCGTATACAGTACTGAAGGATGGACACTTACTGTGCTATCTCGGATTAGCGGATAGACGAGCACTAGGTGTGGGATTACTCATTAATCAGGATATAGCCGGCAACGTAGAGGAGTTCTATAGTATTAAAGAGAGGGTAGGAGCTATTGTAATTAGGCTCAAAATAAGGTACAAGCTGAAAGTGTTGCAGACCTACGCGCCTACATCCAGCTATGATGACGAGACGATTGAATGTTCATATGAAGATGTGGAATCGTCAATGAATAAAGTGAAATCACACTACACTATATTGATGGGTGCCTTCAATGCGAAGGTGGGCAAGAAGCAGGCTGGCGACCACGCGGTAGGCGACTATGGGATAGGATCTAGAAATAGCAGGGAGAGTTATTAGTAGAATTCGCAGATAGAAATAATTTCCTGATCATTAATACTTTCTTCCGCAAACGAGAAAACAGGAAGTCGACGTGAAAGAGCCCTAATAGTGAGACTAAAATGAAGTCGACTTCATACTGTGCGCTCAAGCTGGCATCGTTCAAGATGTGGCCGTCCAAGGAAAGGTGTGCTGTAGCGACCACAGAATAGTAAGGTCTCGAATAAGCTTAGACTTGAAGAGGGAATGCAAGAAGCTAGTGAAGAGGAAGTCCATTAACGAGTTAGCGGTAAGAGGGAAATTATATGAATTCAGGATATCCCTGCGAAACAGATATTCGGCTTTAACTGAGGAACACGATCTTGATGTTCATACAATGCACGATAATCTGACAGCCATTATTACGGAGTGCGCAGTAAAAGTAGGCGGAAGGACAGTTCGACAAGATATCGGAAAGCTATCTCAAGTGATGAAAGATCTGATTAAAAAACGCCAAAGCATGAGGACGTCTAATTCTACCGACAGAATTGAACTGACAGAGCTGTCGAAGTTAATTAATAAGCGCAAGGTAGTCGAGATAAGGAAGTTTAATATGGAGAGAATCGAGCATGCTCTAAAGAACAGAGGTAGCCTATAAGCGGTGAAGAGGAAACTAGGCATATGTAAAAACCAAATGTACGCGTTAAGAGACAAGGAGGGCAATGTCATTAGCAATATAGATAAGGTAGTTAAAGTAGCCGAAGAGTTCTACACAAATCTGTACATTAGCCAATGTAATCAGAGCGTTAATGAGAAAGAGAGTAGTGCCCAGCAATGCGTCATCCCGCCAGTAACGAAAGATGAAGTAAAGAAAGCCTTAGAAGCAATGGAAAGGGGAAAAGCAGCTGGGGAGGATCAGGTAATAGCAGATCTGTTGAAGGATGAAGAGGACATCGTGCTAGAAAAACTAGCCACCCTGTATACGCAATGCCTTACGACATCGACTGTACCAGAAGCTTGGAAGAGTGCAAACATTATCTTATTTCATAAGAAGGGAGACGCCAAGGACTTGAAGAATTACAGACCGATCAGCTTACTATCCGTTGCCTACAAAGTATTTACTAAGGTAATCGCTAATAGAGTCAGCGCAACGTTAGACTTTAATCAACCAAATGATCAGGCAGGCTTTCGTAAAGGGTATTCCACAATAGATCATATTCACACTATCAATCAGGTGATGGAGAAATGCGCAGAATATAGCCAACCTCTTTACATAGCCTTCATTGATTAAGAGAAAGCATTCGACTCAGTGGAATCCTCAGCAGTCACACAGGCATTGCGTAATCAGGTTGCAGAAGAGCCTTATGTCAAAATACTGAAAGCTATATATAGTAACTGCACAGCTACAATAATCCTCCATAAAGTTAGCAATAAAATTCCAATAAGGGAGGGCGTCAGGCAAGGAGACACGATCTCGCCAATGCTATTCACCGCCCTTACAGGAGGTATTCCGAGGCCTGAATTGGGAACAGTTGGGAATAATAGTAAATGGAGAATTCGTAAACAATCTACGATTCGCAGATGACATTGCCTTGCTGAGTCACTGAGGAGGTGAACTGCAAATCATGATCAATGAGTTAGACAGGCAGAGCAGAATTATGGGTCTAAAAATTAACATGCAGAAAACCAAAGTAATGTTCAACAGTCTAGCAAGGAAACAGCAGTTCACAAATGGCAGTGAGCGCCTGGAAGTGGTAAAGGCTCCTTCGGGCAGGTATTGACAGCTGATCCTAACTATGAGAGGCAAATAACTAGAAGGATAAGAACGGGGTGGGGAGCATATGGCAGGTTCTCTCAGATCATGAATGGTAGTTTACCAATTTCCCTCAAGAGAAAAGTATACAACAGCTGTATCTTACTGGTAGTCACCTACGGGGCAGAAACGTGGAGGATAATGAAGAGTTCAGCTTAAGTTAAGGACAATGCAGCGAGCCATGGAAAGAAAAATCATAGGCGTAACGTTAAGAGACCAGAAGCGGGCAGAGTGGGTTAGGGAACAAACGCGGGTTAATGATATCCTAGTCGAAATCAAGAGGAAGAAATGGGCTTGTGCAGGGCATGTAATGCGAAGGCACGATAACCGCTCGTCCTTAAGGGTAACGGAGTGGATTCCAAGAGAAAGTAAGCGTAGCAGGGGGCGGTAGAAGGTTAGTTGGGCGGATGAGATTAAGATGTTTGCATGCAAAGGGTGGATGACTCTGGCAACGACAGGGTTAATTGGACAGACATTGAAGAGGCCTTTGCCCAGCAGTGGGTGCAGTAAGGCTGATGATGATGATGATTTCAACATAAGAATTTTCTACAATCTGCTTCTTCAATGTCTGCATGACTTCTGCAGTTTCCAGTGAGTGAAATCCTTTCTCGTAATCATTGAAGGCCACTTATAAGGGTTGGTAATATTCTGCGCATTTCTCTATCACTTGAATGATAGTGTGAATATGGCCTATTGTCGGGCATGCTTTACGGAAGCCTGCCTGATCATTTGGTTGATTGAAGTTTAAGGTTGTCCTGATTCTATTTGCGATTACCTTAGTAAACGCCTTGTAGGCAACGGACACTAAGCTCATCAGTGTGCAATTTTACAAGTCCTTTGCGTCTCCTTTCTTAAGATTACATTGGCGTTCTTCCAAGCTTCTGGTACGCTCGAGGTCATAAGGTATTCCATATAAAGGGAAGATAGTTTTTCTAGCACAATCTCCCCTCCATCCTTCAACAGATCTGCTGTTACCTAATTCTGACAAGTTTCCTTCCCCCTTCTCATTGCTCCTAAGGCTTTCTTTACTTCCTCTATTGGGAAACAATTAATACGCAAAAATTCATGAAAAAGATAAAAACGTATAACAAGGATGCAGGCTAAAAAATGAACGCAGCAAAAATGAAATGAGGCTATAAATAAAACAGGTAAAAAGCGAAAAGGCTTAATTAAGGCAAAGACAGCAACCAAGAAATGCAAAGGGGCGGTAAAAGCAGGTAAAAAGATGAATCTTTGCGTATTAATTGTTGCCCCATCTGTGCCATTTTTTTACTTGATTTTATACCGATTCTTCGCCTGTTTTTATTGTCTCGTTTTTTTACCACTTATGTTTATGCCAGGCTTTTTCCTTGTTACCTTTCTTGGTGCGTTCGCGTTTGGCAATTCTTGACCGAGCCTTGACTGCTTTGCGTTTTTTCGTGCCGGCTTTTCTTGTTTGGATCCAACACTCCCTGAATGCACTATCAAAACGTGACTGAGACTATCTCCGTCGTATCTGTGCAGTAGATGCGTTTGCGTGTTAATGCCCTTCTGTTACATATAAGGCACGGTTCAGACAAGTTAAAATAAAGTTGAAAGTTCAGCGCAAGTGTGTGTTTGTGTCCTCCTTGTTTTCTTGTCTGCTACCGCTGCGATTCTATGATGTTTCATCTCGTTTTGTTCCGAGTTTTCCGCCTGGTCAACTGACTACTTTCTTTGCTCTTAGAAACGTGCAGTACAAAGCTGCACACTGGTTTCATTAATTACGTTTTTTTCTGATTTCTGTATTCTGCAACATTTCCTTTTGGATATCTGTTTGCTCTTTCCTTTAAACAACTTTCTTTACGCAGTCTATGCACTGTCCATAGGCTTTTTGTCAAGAGTGGCTATAGACTTTCGAAACAAATTTCGTGTAGACAGTAGAAATCCTAGAAGCATTCAGTAGATTTATGGCCATTCACATTTAATAAAATTTTGTCGTCATACAATCTATAGACCTTGTATCGATCAAAGGATATAGCTCTAGGAAGGCCATAGAGTCTATATAAACATAGAAAGTCTAAAGACGATTTTCAGATTTCAGATGGTTTTTTTTAATTGGCGTTGCACCAAACCAAGCACTACTAGACGAGGCTTCTCGCTCTTATCTGTTTAGTTTTAATCCTCCGAGAGGACTATTGCAGGTGGTGTGAATAGAGTGAGAAATGCATTGGGGAAGCAGATCGCAACGCATCTTTGACAACCGTAGCGGCATGTCATTTCATCAAGAGCTCAGACAGGGGAGAGAGACCATTTTCTTAGCCGCTGTGGCTACGAAATACGCGCCGAGGCTCTGAAGCCTCGGGACTCGGCTAAGACGGTCGTACGTAGAGCGCAAGGGCTCGATCAGAACTTTGAGCACATACTCGCGTACGAGCCTAAAGTGACTTTCATGAAAGAGAACGATGATTACCGCACGAGTGGTACCGCTGAAGTAGACGATCCGCACCTTTCTAAAGAGTGGCCAAAGGTGTGTGCGCGGAGTCGGTTGAGTAGTGTCGTCTGCGACACGAGAGTACTAGCTGTCGTGAATACGTAAAAGTAAAACGTAGCCCACCGCGTAAGCGACGCATAGCCGCAGTCATCATCCGTCGCCAGCACGCTCTTTGTTATCACGACCTCGCCGTCTTTCTGCATGACCGCGTGCTCCAGCCCCGCTGGCCAGTATACTGGCCCGGCTACCTCACCCCGGCACCACACGACTGGTTACTGCACCGGATACTGCCAGCAAAACGCATTCTGCAGCTTACGCGTTCTCTACTGCGAGTATAGCAGTACAAACGAAAAGCAGATGCGCGCTCTTCCATCGAGTCACTCGAACAGGCAAAAGCACTTCGCGCCAAGCCAGCCGCAGCGAAGAGTGGCACCTGCACAAGTGTCCACGCTTAAATGTCCGGTGAAGTTTCCCGCGATCTCGGCGAGAAGCGACCCTCGCTCCTCAGACTCTCCTTCCCGACTGTGGGCTTCTTCGGTTTACCGAGCTCTGGTAGTAGTCCTCGGGCAGTACGCGGCTTCCCGTCAAGCAGGAAGCTACGTCATGATCACGTGCGAGCAGCGTTGGCCGGCCGTCTGCGCGGAGCGAAGAGGGGCGCGATGCCGGTAGAGATATTTGGCGAGCTTTTCGCCGCAGACCACTGGCTGAAGTGTGATAGTTCCGGCTCTGAGGAATCCGACGACGAGTGTTTTTGGAGACGCATTTGTAATGTGCCTTCTGCTCACCCAGCTAGAAAGGTAGGACCGGCACAGGGTGCAGTTGTACGTCGAAGAGGCTGTGCGCCGCTTTGGGTTTCAGTTCAGCAAGCTTTTTCGACTGTTTCAACCTACTGCAGCTGCTCTAGTGGAAGAGTTCCGGCTCCTCTTTCTACCTCCAAGGTCTTAGAGGGAGGCCGAAAATCTCACCCTTGAAAAGTGTTCTCATATCACTCACTCACATCGGGACGCAATGGCCGCTCTATCAGATCGCCGACAAGTTTGATGTCGTTGAATCGACCGCCCATGTCGCCATCAACCGAGCCCTGGACTGAATTTCTTTTAGATCTGGATGAGTGGAAAAGTATTTTGTTTCGACCAAAGCTAATCTGAGGCACTGTCTTATCCAACAGCTGCAGTTTCCTGATCGCGAAGGCAAGCCGCAGTCGAACGCAACCTGCAAAAGTGATGCTTAGTTGGAAGATGCGACAAGAACTATGGCACTTGGTATTTTGGTATGGCACTTGGAACTGTGGTATTATGCCATGCGCAAGCAAAGCAATACTTACCATCAGTGGCATACATCGATAATCCTTCTGAAACGAGCATTCCGTCCGGGCCAAGCCCCGGACGCGCGAACGTCTCGACTCCATCAAAAAAATATTCTCGGCAGCCATTTCACTCAAGCGTTCACGTAAAAAGAAAGGATAAATACGAGCGAAAACGCGCATAAATTCGCGCAGAGGACGCGCCAAAAGCGCATGCGCACGTCTCCGATATCGTCTGCTAGCTTCTCTGGCAGCGTCGTCTGCTAGCGGCCGGCTCGCGTGGGTCCCGGCCAGAGTTGCCGTTGGGCGCATTATAAAAGGAGCCAGAACTCAAGTTAAAGGTAGCCAAAAGTGGCCAAGCCATTTAAGCTTAGCGCCAATATTGTAGCCAAATAGAACAGCAGTGATATTATGAGTACAGTTCTTACTAAATAACAACAAATAATATTTTCAAGCAACAAAAAAAACACAAAACAGAACAGGAAATTTTGGCCCTTTTGCTTGGTCTTCAAGCCACAGGAATGTTGCACATTAGATAAATGAAACATTGAATGTTAGTGCATGTAGGTAGTGATCCTGCAGAAGTAACAGTCACCTCAATAGGACGTTGAAGCTGCTCTGACTTCGAGCCCTAGACTGAACCTGATTCGGGAAATCGCCATAAGCCAGCTGCCCAGCTCCATTTTGTTGCGCATTCGTTATTTGTCGAGTTCACACAGCAGAACACGTGCTCAGCATCAGCATTGGAAACAGAAGCTGACAAATATTGAATTTGTCTTGCGCCAGGTGTGGAAAAGGGCATACGTTGCGACTGTGTTCAGTGCTATAAACTGAAACATGATGCATGATGAAGTGGACGCTAATTGCTTGCAGTTGCCGTATTTTAGACTGCGGCTCGATGGAGGAACAATAAATAAAAACAAAACGAAGCGGCAGCTTGAGTCTGCCTTCACGGCTCTTTGCGCTTTCTACGTCATCAAGATTGATACCATGAAGCCTAACAAGTGCAGACAAACAATTGGAAGCCGCTGTAGGAGATGTATCTTCAATTGCCTCAAGAACTTGAAGCGGCACTCACTCACTGCCCTTTGGTCTAGTGGAATCTCTCTGCAGATGTCACCTTCTTTGTAGAGTCGCGCTGCGTGCGCATATAGCCTACTTAAGCCGCTCGTATAGGGGCGCGTCGATGCGCGCCATCCCCTATGGTTGTTACGGATCTCTCCGGAGAACACTCGGACTGAGAGAATGGACTAGGCGACGGGTGTACCCACACAAACGCACATTCAATACACCCTACGTGACACACACACTAGAACACAAAACTAACAAAACTAACACAACACACAAAGGCTATAAATACACACGACCCGGGCACACTACTACCAGCGTCTACTACTAGCGTTCTACTATCCGTGGTCGGCGTTCGTGCTCACGGTTGGTTCGGTGCGGCTGCGGCATTGTATGGATCCCGTAGCCGGCGTCGAGGCGTCGTTCCGCGTGCTTGGGCTGCTTGGGCTGGCGTCGCTGGCTGTGTCGTACAAGCTCCCGGTCCAAGCGCCCGTGGTGGTGATGCCGGTGTTGTTGGCGTTGGGGCACCAGCCGGATGGGTGGCAACAGCGCTTGAGACACCCCTGGCCGTAGCAGGTGGTAGCGTCCTCTGTTGACTCCCCGGAACGGGCTCAGGCACGGCAGGAAGTCTACGATGCAGAGTCGTAGAACGCGAGCTCACCGGAGCAGTAGCCGGCATCGCTCTCTTCCAGCCAGTGTCCCTGACCCGCCGGAGCCTCCGCTTCTCTGCTGTTCCCCTCGGGCCTCGCTCTCACTTGCCCTTTTATAGCCTCTGTGTTAGTCCACGTAAGCCCTGTCGTTGTCTTCTTCTCTTCTCCACCAATCATCTCTTTCCACCTCACCGAATGCTTCTCCACCAATCATCTCTCTCCACCTCAACGAATGCTTCTTCTTCCTCTTCTTTATTCTTCTGTTAATTCACGTCTTCTTCACACCTCTTTCCTTTAAAATTTAATTTAGGCTCCATAATATATGTGACAAGAGCCCCCTCTCTCAAGAGTTTTTCCATGAAAAACTGCTCACGTCATACTCCTCTTCAAACCATCCAGCCAACCGACTATCTTCTGTGATGATTCCGGACCCAGCACACACCACACCGCAGATGTACAGCACACACCAAACGCACACCACTAACACTGCACACCAAATTGCGTTTTCAGAACACTAAAACACCACTGCCGCTGTCCGTACAGAATCCTTAATAAAAATGTTCGTGTCCACAACACACTCTCTTGTATAATCACATAACACCAACAACAGCAACAACAACAACAAGATAAATCCCAGAGATACATTAACACAACAACAACAAGATACATGCCAGAGATACCTAAAGCAGTTCAGTTAGCTCTGTCTGAATACAAGTCTAATTTCTAACATATGACCTCCGTTTTGCTTGGCCCATTCGAAAACGTCTGTCTCCCCCTTGATTTGGAGTAGAGCTGTAATCCTCTGTCTGCATTCAAATTGGGCTTCTTCAGTACCTCATCCCCTCCTGCGTTTTTCTTCCCACAGAACGTGGGCACCTCGGCAACATCGCCTGTTTCCTCGGCCACTACCGAACAAGCTGCCCTGGGGGGCGTACCGCCATACGGGACCTCGTTCTTCATATTTCTTCAACATATTAACATGGAAAACCCTTTAATGCCATCTATCAATACCTTATAACCGATATCCTTTTTTCTTCCGCGTCACAAGGTACGGGCCCTTCCATTGCATCATTAACTTATCATGATTCATGGGTAGCAACACAAGAACCCTGTCGCCCGGATTCAGATTTCTGTTAATGGCTCTCTTTTCATAACATCCCTTGTGGCGTTCACGCGCCTTTTCCAGGCTTTGATGTGCAAGCCTGCATGTTTCCTTCAACCTATCCCGCAACTCAAACACGTATGTGTATGTGGTCTTGAGATCTGATGCAATCTCTTTATTAGCCCACAGCTCCTTTAGTATTGCAAGTGGACTTCTAACAGTTCTCCCATATAACATCTCGAAAGGCGAGAAACTAAGACTCGTTTGCGGTACTTCGCGGTAAGCGAACAAAAGAGCTGAGAGATATCTGGCCCAATCAGTAGGTCTCTCCTGGCACATTTTCTTGATAATAGTTTTGAAGGTGTCGTTGAACCGCTCTACAAGCACATTACACATGGGATGGTAAGGCGTTGTCAGTAATTTCCTCACTCACAAAAGGCGGTTAACCTCCTTCATTAGCTCCGATGTGAAATTCGAGCCTCGGTCACTCAAAAGTTCTCTTGGGAACCCATAATGCGAAAACATTTCCACGAGACCCTCCGCCACTTGGATACCGTCAATAGTTCTCAGTGGAAAAGCGTCAGGATAACGAGTGGCCATGTCAACCACAGCAAGCACATATCTATTGCCTTTGGCGGATACTGGAGAGATTGGCCCCACAATGTCAATCACCACTCGCTGAAACGGTAGGTCGATGGCTGGCATCTTTCCCAGAGGTACGGGACCAACTCTTCCCTTTGGAACTGCGTGCTGGCACACGTCACATGAGCGAACAAAGCGCGTAACGTCACTCTGAACACCCGGCCAAAAGAACTCCTCGGTGATCCTAGACACCGTTTTTTGAACACCCTGGTGTCCAGCCATAATGGCGTCATGTCCTAAGCGTAGCACGGTCTCTCGCATGTCTCTCGGTAACACCAGCTGTTGGACCCGCCTGCCTGAACTAAATATGCATTCCCTGTGCAAAAGACCATTTATTAATTGATACTCGGATGACGTTCGACTCTTCTTTCTTTCCACCTTTTCCCCGACTCTTTCGAAGCAGGTCTTCAGGCTCGGGTCTTCTGTTTGCCTAATTGCAATTTCGCCCGGTGTTACGCTCAGGCATATCGTAACAGGAGTGGAGAGCGGACGCTGCGTTGCTCGGGCTGTCGCTTGAGCTCTTGTCTCCACTGCCGACGAGAAACTGACTGCACCCGTCTGAGCTGTCGCAGGCCTTTCCTCCTTTGGATGTTCTTCAACGTCGAGCATCCTCCACTCGGGATCGGGGTCTTCGACACCTCTTGCACGCGTAATGTTCCCCAACATGAGATCGTAGATGGGTTGGTCTACGCACTTTGCCACTAGCTGTCCAGTATAATATGGTGTGGACACTAGAATCCTTGCTTCAGGAAGATACCTCACTGTGCTATCTACAAGAGTGACGGCCGACGCTTCCCCTGTAAGATCCTCGTCCTTCACCAGGCTTCTACGAACCAAGACTGTGTTGGCCCGCTGTCTCTAAGCATCAATATAGGACGGTCCCTTATATGCCCAACCACCACCAGCATTGCTGCTTTCGACTTGGGTGTTCCACTCACTGCCTCATTTTACAGCGGCGTTTGCTCTCCTTTCAGCTGCGGAACTTCGTGTGGCGTGACAAGTTGTACCCTAGAGTCGACAACGCATGCAGCTCGGTTCTGCGTTCTGTATCGGCACTCATCCAGAGTATGACCCCTCCTCTTACAACCTTGACACACAACCTGTGTTTTTTGGGCAGCACTACTAGTCCGACAGTCAGTTGCACGGTTTCCCACCTTGCCGCAGAGAAAACACCTTACTGGCGCCTTAGATACACCGCCATATGATCCTGGTTTTGCCGCATCTGTCTCTAAGGTCTTTTGGGTTTCCTCGTTTGCCTTACTCAAATTTCTTAACCCTTGAGCCTCGAGGAATTGGTCTGCAGTGTCGGCGAACTCTTCCAGCGAACACAACTTTCTTTCAGGAATAGCGCCAGCTTTGAGCTGCAACACGCTAAAAATTGCTCTGTGACCCGCTTGTCACGCACACCTTCAAAACTCTTTTCTGTGTTTGACATATCAAGCCACCTATCAAAATAGTTGGATAGCCTGCAGGAAAACTGCTTAGCGGTTTCCGAATCCTCAGGTTTCGCGGTGCGAAATCTCTCACGAAAACCCTCGGCCGTAAACCTGAATCTTTGGAGGAGTGCCTTTTTGACTTTCTCGTAGTCCATGGAATCAGCAGCAGGCATCCTTCCAAACACATCAGCGCCTCTCCGACTAAACACATGCTTAATGCCGTGGCCCATTCACTGTGCTCCCAGCCTTCCCCCAAAGCTATCCGCTCGAATCGTTGCAGATATGCATCCAGATCATCTATTTTGTCATGACAAGGAGCCATCAGCTCTCTTGGACACACTCTGGCCGGTCTAGGAGATTCTGTACCCGCTAAGGAACGCTGATCATTGTCCATGGTGGGTGGAACAGCGCGAACAGACGATAGACGAGAAGAGAAGACACAGACAAGCGCTGACTCGCAACTAATGTTTTTATTAAGAAGAACATACATTTTATATTAAAAAAAACACGTGATATATCAGGCACATAGCAATTGCATTGGCACTTTTCATTGGTTACCTCGCTGAATTCAATGGTTACATCATGAATTATCTAAAAAAGAAAACTCCTTATCAACAATAATCAAGGAAGGCTGGCTCACACACTCCGCTTGTCTTTTCCCAATGAAATATGCCTGCATTATTTCCCTGGTTGTTTTTTTCTCTATGGCGAAAAAAATCTTTGTTTTGGTGACCAGGGGGCGGCATTTTTCCTTTTCTCCTGTTTTCCGCACTCTCGGCAGTGATCTTTCAGATGGGAATAACTTGAATCCGAGAGCGAATTCAAGTGTTCCCGCAACCGAATATTAATGCAACGGCCGGTTTCGCCCATGTAAAATTTTCTTGCAAGAGAGTGGAAGCTCATAAACGACTGAACATGCCCAATCGACCAACCGTGACCTGTGTGCCACTTGGCAATGGAACGGGCTAGCTCTTTTTATATGTTCGTGGCGATTGCTAATGGCTCGGCATAGCCCACTCAACTTATACGGCGCCGAAAAAACAACGTCTACTTAGAAACGACCCGCCACATTTTTCAAATTGTGCGCTATCTTGTGTGCATACGGAATAACAACTAGATTCTTATGTGACCTTTTATTCTATGGTTTCACAAATTCTGCCCTTACCAATCGCAAAAGTTTTTCACAAGTTGAGGAAATAACAATGTCTGGAAAACCTGCGCTTTTTAGCCTACGTACTTGTGACAGCACACTATCTGTAACGCAATGGTGACATGAATGCTGAAGGCTAGAGCGAATGCAAGACAGCAATTCTATTTTTTACAATCTTCGAGTGCCCGGATGAATAGTTTAAAACAAGTTTTTGGGACCTTGGTGAATACTCCCAACACACGTGGTCATTTTTGAAAAACAATTTGAGGCTTAAAACTGGAGAGCATCATTTGATGGAACCTCGAAAGTGAATGACAAGTGATACTCTGAATGGCTTCTCACGAAGGACCATAGTGTTTGAACGCTGAGGTCAGCGCTGGTTAGCACCTTTGCAGTCTGAGTTGCTCGAAACTGGGTTTGCCCCCGAAGCGGCGCAGTGGGGTTGGCGGAGCCTCCTCCAAGCACACACCCCTGAAGAAGCCGGGCGCCGGGCCGGGGTGGCTTGTACCCATTTTTACCAGTGGTTGTCCGGCGGTGGGTTTCGAACCAGCCACCTCCCGCAGCCGAAGTAATTGCACCTCGCGGCGACGCGCGGTGCCTGGCTTTCGAGCATAAACCTGGCAGACGACGTCACGTCTTGCAAATGGCGTCATCAGCCGGGGGTTATCATCGGTTCACAGCGCCAAATTCTTTCAGACGTCACGCCCTACCGCGGCCGTGGCCACTCCGCGCGCGCCGCAGCCGGCGGAGGTAGGGGAGGGGCCGAGAGAGTGGGGCCGGAGGAGAAACGCCGCCGTTTTGGCGTGCGAGAGGAGAGCGAAAGGCGCGAATACGCGGAAGTTCATATTTTGTCTGCATATAACTCAGCTTCCACAAAACGCATTGAAATAATTCTTGTTGGGGGATAATTATGAACCGTCGTCTTTTAACATCCCAGACATATCTCACCTTTATTGAGACCCACTTTATGGGTCTCTTTAACGAGCACAGACATCACACGGTACGCTTGCCTCGAGCATTTCTGCTCCATCGAAATTCAACCGGCACGGCCGGTATCCAACCCGCGTCCTGTGGGTCAGTAGCTGAGCACCACAACCACTGAGCCACCGCGGCGGCTACAGGAATATGCATTGGCGCATGTGCTGTCGCGAGTCCAGTTCGAATATCCCGCCTAGGCGCCGGCTTCATTTGCAAACAGTGGACTCCTCTCTGCTCCTTTTCTTTGTTCTGCCCGTGTTCCTTCACTCTCTACACGTGCTTTCTCTCTCTTTAAAGCTCCCTCCCGGAGTTTCACGTTACGTGGCTCGTGACTCTCTCGTTCTTTCAACTCCGCTGCACGTCTGTGGCAGCAGCACGTTTCTACAACTTGTAAATGACTGGATACAGTTTAATTTTTTGTGTTTGCGACCTGTCATCTATCTCAGGAGTGGCCGCAGCCTCAAGGCGTGCCACAGAACCAGAATAGTGCAGTTGCCAAAGGTATATTTGCGTCGAAAAACACGTTACGAAAAAAAAAATTCGGCAGAGACACTTAAGACTGCTTACGAATGGGAGTGCGAAAACATTACTGTTCCTGCGTGCACTGACACTCACCCACACACAAGCCACCCACACACAAACGCGCGTATGACACCACACGGAGCGCTCTACGACGAATGGCTGCACCATAATATTGATAACAAAATTGGGTTTTGAGAAAAAGAAATGGCACGGTAGCTGCTTCACATCTCGGTGGACACCTCAACCACGCTTTAAGGGAAGAGGTAAAGAGTCTGGCAAGGCATAAGTTCATGGTGCATATGTCGTCCGCTCGGATCCCAGTCGCAAGCTAGCCTCCAGCTTGACTAGAAATGCAAGTTGCATGCAACGAGAAATGGTATGGCACCAGCAGGAACTCTAAACGACAGACAGTTACGTCACAATTTCTGTGTGAATGTTGTCGGGAAAATTGGCGCTACATTCAGGTAGGCCAGTAGGGAGTACATACATATAGACGAACGGCGTGTATGTATTTGTCTAAAATGGCGGTGCTCGCCCCGGTGTGTGAGTGATACAGAGGCTTGATGACGTCAACGTATTTTTCTTGACATGGCTAGGGTTTTCTGCACCATCTGTGAGCATACACACTAACACATGCCGCTGGCGTTACTTGTTAAGAAACAAGTAATGCTTTCGTGTTAAAAAAAGGCTGCGCATTTATTTAGGCAGATGTGGTGAAATGCCGTTATGTCTCAAAGAATGGTATCATTGCAAGAAACGACTGAGTTTAACCCGGTTAGGATGGCCTTACCGATTGTTCCACGTGAATAAGACCGGCACCCGAGGTACACAAATGGAGGTGTCTTTGACGAAAGAGCAGGTTCTGTATGCATTAGACAACTTTTTTTTTTCCACAGAGAGGAATTCGCTTTACTTGGATAAATCTTTACTAAGGGTTGAGGGTCACTTTATGCTTCGAGCTTCGTTCTTTATTTTTGCATTTCTGTGTGTGCCTGCACATGCATTTTCTATTCTGCCAAATTTGAATTTCAAGTGCAGCGTACGTGTTTGTATGCCTTCTCTGGCTTGTTCTTCGGTTACTCCTCTCCCATCGGTACGAGGAGGCACGAGCTACGGTTGGAAACAACTTAAGCTTGCAGTGAAGTTCCGGCCTCATTCATCACCGCGTTACAGGGTCCTGACTGGACAGGAAAGTATGCAGATCCTAAAGACTTGCTAGTTACTAATACAAGAAGCCAAATAAGAGAAGAAATCGTAAGCGCAAAAATTCCGATGTTCCACCCAGTTTAGTAGAGCGAAACATTGCTATGCAGCTTTCATTTCCGGCTGCAATTGGTCAGTGGGTAACGCTGCACACTGCGGACCGTGGTCGATTGCTGCCGACTGCTGTTTATTTGAGTTGCATCCTTGCTTCGTCGCAGCCGTCCCCAGTGTTGCTGTTGGTGTTGGTCGCCCACTGCGTGGCTGGTATGCCCTGGTGGTCGGCCGAGTGGCCGGCCGTGCAGCGCCGCTCCCCGGCCTCCGGGGCAGAGGTGCAAGCCTCGCTGTTGGCGGCGTTGCCCCCGGGAGACCTGTGCCCGTCGCACGCGAGCGTGCGAGACCTCTGCCAGCAGTGCGCCAAGGTCACCAAGGACCCCAAGGCCTTCCGCATGTGCTGCAGGAACACGCGAGAGGCGCGGACCTGGTGCGCCACGTTCCTCGACTTTGGACTCAACTGAACCACGTTGCCTCCATTGACGACCACCATTAGCTTCGGCCCACGGAAGACAATCTTTGATACCCTTGTTTACCTGACCCACTTGTGCAGCGTGTATCTTTGTCAGGCCTTGTCCTCTTCCGTACACCACCATGCCTTTATCTTTCTGAGGCGTTGCTTTTTAGTTAGCGCACTAGCCGCTTTTACCAATTATTTTGCCTCCTCCAAATGGGAACATCGACCGGATACTGAGTTCTTGGAGCACACTGTAATCTTCGCCTGCCTTGTCGAACGGAACACTGCCAGGCCCATTGGCGAAACCTCGAGAAGGAATGACGCTACGAAATGAGCGGCCACAAAAAAACAAGACTAACAAGACGCAAAACAAAACCGCCTAAACTCTGACGACTAGAGCATGAAGACAAAAATCGCTTCGCTAAAGGTGAATCGCGGTTAGAATTTTTCGGAAAACTGGCCAGTGGTAGTTCTTTGTTTCTGACGTAACGGACACGTGGGCGCAGCCCACTGTTCTCCAAGTACAAAGTTTTAAATGAACTTTGTTCATGTTTCTTGCCGGTTTCATTTACCACTTCGTCGGCTCGTTTGCTATTCTTTGCGGGCGTGCCACGTGTGTTCATAGGATTGACCTTTTCGTCGTGTCCGCTGTCTCTGTAATAATAAAAGAATAAAGCGCGTTCTCCTGCGATGATGATTTTTTCTGCCTTGATTTCTTTCAGGAAAAAACTCCTTTCGTGAAGGTTCTTTCGACCACGCTGATAGGGGTCACTGTTAGCATTTGACTCCTCCAACCAGTCTGTCAATCACCAAATAAAATGCGCGATTATTTAGCACCTCGAAAATGAACACCGACTAATAAAAACCTTGAGGAAACAGATATAGGTGGACAACTGCACCCCTGTTTTCTGAATCTGCAATTCTGCTGTAATGCGCAAGAAGTGAGTGACATTTGCTCCTCTGAGCAGGCACTTACGCGCATATAAAATGCGCTGAATATTTTCTGTGCGGCCTACCACTGGTCTAACGTGGATTAGACAAAATGTTCAAACCGCCAGCAAAAGTTGAGCACTTAAGATTCCCTGCTCCAATCAGCTCGTTCCTCGAGGGAATGGCACAAGCGCAGCGGCACTCCTTCCCCGTTCCTGGCCGTCGGGTTGAGAGATGAGCGTTCGTTAGTGTCCCCGAAGTGCAACTGGCGTCTGTGGCGACCTGGCTTTGTTTGGCGCGAGCACACATGCACCCGGTAGCCACCCTTTGTCTTCAAGTTGGGCCTTCTGTCTAGGTCGATGCTGTGATCGAAGACCTGCTCGATGTGTTGCGCTCAGCATCAAGGCGATGCCAGTTGACGATTTCGACTAATGATCAGATTCCCTCACACCGGAACGACGTGCTTTTGGAGTAGAGACTGGTCTCATCTTATGGGGTAAGCTTTGCACTGTCAGCTTTGTTCCCCCTCACTAGCAGCTTCCCAACAGCTTGGTTATATCTAGCGCCGGCGTCGAGCGAGACTGCACGAATCAGCGATGAGATCCTAAGCGGCTGGCAGTTGCAAATCATATATCGCTTGCGTGCGCGCGGGCGCTCTCATGTTCCTGTCGTTCTTCAGCTGAATCTTAGCGGATTAACACGCCTTAACCTGATAGCATGGGGAGGAAGGTAATGATTTTTGTGTTCCAGGGCTTCACTAGCGCCACCTGACTTGCGGAATAGCTGGATAATCCAAGCTTGCTGGTACAGGTTGTAACTGGTCAGGGTTGCCTCCCATTGGTCTGGCTCCTCCTGGCATTCGCAAGAGGTGTGATAGAGCGCGGGGCTTGCTCCGTACCAAGGACCGTAACCTGTGTGTTCTGTGGGAAAATCTTGTTTAAAATGGGAAGGGTAGAGATGTGTTTACACCCCGGCTACGTGGGCGTTGCGCACGCCTTTCAACCGGATGTCATTCGACTCGACTGATGAACTTACACTGCTGCATGAAGGTTTGCAACGGCATTCGGTTCAGATGACATTCGAGTCGGTGGAGCTCCGCGGAGGCTTTCGAAATGCATTAGAAACACGAACACAGCCCGCACCTTCCAACAGCCATCGCCATCGCTTCGTCCTGCCTACAGCCGCGCCGCGTGACTGCTTCTGCGCTGTGACTGTTGATTTAGATATTCGCTGCTCGTTTTCCTCTGCTGCTCCTTTTGCAAATAGCTCGTGCACTCGCTAAGTGAGTGCTTGAAGATATCTCACCACTCAACATTTACCACGTGAGCGCGAAATTAATGCAGCAAAGCATCGACGAGGTCGACTGCACTCCAGTACTCTGGTAGCTACGGCACCTCTTTATTCTTTCATTCCCTGCTTTATCCCTTCCCGTACGGCGGGTTCGGGTGTCCACCGAGATATATGAGCCAGTTACTGCGTCATTCACTTTCCTGAAAAGCAATTTTTTCTAGTATATTTCTATTGACAGCAGTGTATAGAAAGCAGTAGGAAAATTGGATCAACTGCCTATCAACAAATATTAATAGAATACGCTCGGCTAAGGGACTGTGACTGCTAATATTTGTTTCGTGTCCGAGGTTGCTTTAGTTGCTTTGTTATGTTAAGCTGCAGTACTTAATTTAGGCATTTGTTCGCATGATAAAAACTTTCTCTCTGTTTCTAGTATATTTCTACTGACGACAGTACATAGAAAGCAGTAAGAAAATTGTACCAACTTCCTATCAACAAATACTAATAGAATATGCTAAGCTAGCAGAATGTGATTGCTGACCTTTATTTCGTGTTCAAGGTTGCTTTAATAGCTTTGAAGTGTTCGGCTATATAGTACATGATAACTTTAGGATTTTAGTCGCATGACCAAACGTGTTTTTTCGGTTTCTAGTGTACATTTTCTCACAACAGTGCACAGAAACAAATAAGAAAAAATTATTAAAATAGAATATCTTCAGATTTGAAAACACGTTTCTATACCCTGACAGTATTCCGAATGAATTTGCTGCGAGAAACGCTGGACGCTCTTCGATATAGGGAAATTGTTAACTAGCTGCAACAGATTTCACTGGGCACTCAAGTGAGATGTCACGGTTACGCGAACAAGAGTTTTAATCAGCTTGAACCTCAAGCAGTTTGTCCCTCATTTCTCTCGATGTGTCGAACTGCACCAGTATTTTATAGTAACTCTCTATTGACAGGAGTATATACAGCGAAGTAACGTTCTACTACCTTTTTATTAACAAAGGTGCATAGAACGTAAAAATTATTTTCCAGTAACTTTCTACTGACAGGAGCACATACAAAGAAGTAAGTTTCTACCAATCTTCTATCAAGAATTGTTGACAGAATGTAAGAGTAACTACAAGGTTACTAGAGTTCATAGATGTTAATGCAAATTCTAAAGAAAGTTGATAACCATTTTTTTAAGGGGCATCACTGGGCACGAACAGCTAGAGCTCGTTTGGATTACATAACATGCAATCTGCATTTTAGATATATTAGCAACGTTTTCTCTTGTACTCTACGTGCAGGCCGGCTGTCGGTGAAGAACGACATTTATTGCCAATAGCAAGGTGGTATACAATAGAACCGGAGGTTGACGTAACAGGTCACGATGCTGCTTTGCCGTCAGCGTGACGTCATTGTGACTCAGCACTGCTACATCTTTCTTTTCTTAAACAATTAGTTCGACACCTTTCAGGCAGTGGGTACCGACAGGGCTTGTGGCTTTGCCGTGTGCTTGGTCGTAGCTCTGGGAGAGGCTATTCGACGTCTGGGACATCAGACGCTGGAGGACTGTCTGGCTTTGGGGTTACATTGCGTAGATGCTTCCGAGTCCGCCTGATCGCTCGGTCGTCTTCCGTCTTCATGATGGCGGAACGAGGTGCCTGAGGTGGCCTTAGGTATACAGCAAGTGCCCAGGTCCGTTGAAGTGTGTCGTACGCTGTTATGTGACGCCCCTGCGATAGGGGCGCCAGGTTTCTGGAGCCACGGTTGCAGTAGACTGTCTGGCGCTGACGGATCTCCTTGATGCGGTGTGAACGGCTCTGCTTGGGACCGTCTCTGGTAGCAGGTGGCTTGTCGGTACTGGAAGCAGGGTTCTCGTCTGCCTTCTCATGAGTCTCTGCCACGGTGTAAGAATATATTTAGGTGTTGACACTGGCCGCCCGCCGCGGCGGAGAGCGCGCACAGATTGTGTTCGCCCTCTAGTACATGCGCCGACCGCAGCGGCTCGGGGGCGCTGCGGAGCAGAGGCCCTTCGCTTTCGGTGCGGCAAGCGGCGTGCCCAGAGCCGTATATTCCCTTCTCCGGCGTGCCCTGCTTTAGGTGCCCTTTTAGGCTGCGTTGGTCGATGTTTTGGGCTGAGAGAGTGCATCACAAGCTGTGAACACCACGATCTCAGCTTCGACGTCGTCAGCTTCCATCGTGGACGAACAAATTTTGCTAGAACTAGCTTTTTGTGTCGCGGTTTGGCACAAGCCGGATTGACAGTTGTGGAAACGCACGTGGTGGCGCGGGCCGACGCCATGGACGGTCGTCGCGGCCTATGTGCATTGTGTCTGTGATCTGTTGTTTGTTGCTGTGACACACCTGTCAACTTCAGCCGGGTCCAGAAGTCTGCTAGACGCAATTATGGGTAAGAAGTGCTTCGTACCCAACTGCAGTTCGTGCTACCGGAGTTGTCCGGATCAAGTTTCACTTTTTAAAGCTCCGTCGGAGCCTGCTCGCTTAGAACTTTGGCGCCGGGCAATTCCCAGAGCAGATAGGATATTGCAACCGAGCGACCACGTCTGCGCGAAGCACTTTCCCGAGCATATGATATCAAAATCGTACTATGCCGAGTCAATGGCAAGGTACTTTTAAATGTACCGAAGAAGATCCCGGTGCTGTCGGCGAATGCTGTGCCCAGTATTTTTCCCGGGTGTCCGAAATATCTCACAAAACCGACAAGGTCAAGAAAGCCTCCTAGAGAACGACAGTCTACGGCCACGTGTGGCGATCAGTCAAGCAAGCGGCCCGCTCCCGCCGCTGTCGCACTGCCCGTTGGGACGGTCTGTGAAAAACAAAAAGGCACCGATCCATCATCGAGCCCTCAGAAGAAACTGCAGACATGTGAGTGGAGTGATCAAGGAACGTGCCCTTCTCCCACCATGGAACTTGGAGGCACCTCCTCAAGTGCCCACCTTTATGCAGCTTTACCAGACGCTGTCGATCTACAGTATCCTTAAACCTCCGAAGTATGGCAATTGCAAAGTCGTCGAGGGTGAGGAACCATTGCTGGATGCGTCATATTTCAGGGCCCTCATTAGAACAGACGACAAAGTGGCATCATGCCCTGGATTCATCAATCAAATTAAAGAAAAGCTAGACGATCTAGTTTCAGTAGAAGACTGGGAATGTGAAGATATCGTTCGGAAACACAAATCAGACGGAGGGCAAATTACAGACTGCATACTTTATTATGTCACCGGTTTTTTGGGCAGAAAGATGCGAAGAGTTACCAGCTGCGCTGCTTGCTTGTCAGCCTTCAGTGTAAAAAATAATTCTTTTGCTGAAGCAGCTCTAACAAATGTGAAGACCAGAGGGGGTCTTACCCACCCTAACGTCAACATATTTGACCTTCTAAAGCATACGGAGCGGTTTTTTGTTGACTATGCACACTGCCACACGGTGTACTGGGACACCATAGACGCAGTGATAGATACATACACGATGACATTCCTATGTGCTGATCACAAGGAAGAAGTACTCGCACAGCTCCTCCACTATTACGTCAGCATGCGTATGAGGCAGCATTGTAAGCACACCAATGCAGTCATGACAAAGCAGTGTCAAGAAAAAAAGAAACAGGCCAAGCTGTGCTCATCCTAGATGATAGAGGATGATTCGCTCAGTGTATCGTCCAAATAAACGAATGCAGTGATCATCACAATTGCAGTCACGGTCTTGGCTCTTGATTACACGAAAGTAGCCCAGTAGGTTGTGATTCACTGTGTTTTGTGCGTTACCTAGTGACTACAGGAAATCACATCTCTCAGAGAGGCTACTTGTAGTAATAAATTTGTTTGTTCAACAGAATGGCTATTCAGGCCGCATTTGAGCAAAAAAAAAAGCAAATTATGCTGTTAATGTCCCGAAGGGGCATATGGGCATTAATAGATGCCGCAATGGAGGGCTCCAAACTTAGACCACATGGGATTCTTCACATCACACAGCACACGGGCACCTTTTGCGTTGTTTCGCGGCCACCGCAGCCGGTATTACACCTACGTTCTCGGGCCTAGTGCTAGAGACAGCCACTCAGCATCGTCGGTGCCGACCTGAGGGATAAGATTGGCAGAAACAACGCCAGTGGCATTTCCAGTAACTATTTGCGTTTCGCGTACCTAATTGTGGACTGCACTTGCTATTAAAAAGCCGCAAATGCACACTTGGATTTTTGTTTTGGTCCCGGCGTTCGCGTGTATAGCGGCAGTGGCGTTCTGCAATACAGCACAAGAGCGCGGGTTCTATTCGTGGCTGCGGAGTAAGTATTTCTGATGCAGGCGAAATGCGGAAACGTCCTTGAGGTTTCTGTGCAAATTAAAGAACTCCAGGTGGCCGAAATTAACCATGTTCTCAACACGGCGGTCATCTCGCAGCATTGGCGCAATACACTGCTCACGCAATGTTTGAATGTACGCGTAGGCTCTTCAGGCCAAATGTGGGCGCGTTGAGTCCGACCTTTTATATTTAAGAGGCAGTGTAGTTAACTATGCTCACAGCAGTCGTGCGGATGAACGAAAAAAAAATTTGCTATGAACGCATTTCGATAACGAGCTCGGAAGCAGCACAGGGCTGCGTCCTCGCTGCTGTTCCGCCCATTCATGCAGTCTCAGCAAGAAAAACACGAAGTAGCCCAAAATTATTTGGTGCCGACAGCAGTTTCAATCCTTCGTTGTCTTGCCGCACTTCACAAAGCACGCGTACATGCAGCGGCACCGAAAGATCCCGTGGCATCTGCATTACGGCTGCCGAAGCTCGGCGACTAGGGGCCCCGGGTGCGTAGCGCCATCTGTCAGCGTTCGAGAGAAGCGCAGGGAGCGGCGAACAAGTTCTGGTCGCGCCGCCGAGCGCAGTGTCAACACCTAAATGTATTCTTACACCGTGGTCTCTGCACAGAGAACTTGAGCGCCGCATCCCTGGGAGTATTGCGCCACTCAAGCAACGCAATTTGGAAGTCGGGCATTTTACATGAACACTTCTTTAGTAGCTTCTTGGTCTCTTGGACAGCGCTCTCGGCTATTTTGTTAGAACGCGGATAATGGTGCCTCGACGTGACGTGTGCGATGCCCCCTGTGTTTAGAAAGTTTTGAAATCCGCTCTGTTGAATGGCGGGTTGTTATCAGTGCTTTAGGGGAAGTTCATGAACAGCAAAAATTTCTGCACACCATGATTTCAGTGCGTTCGCTGTCTCATGCTGGATCTCACGCATTTCAAAAAGAAAGAATATAAAATCCACGATTATGGCAAACTGTGGGACGCCATAAAAGAACAAGTTCATTCCTACGGCTTCCCGCGGTAAGCTGGGCACTTCGTGGCACAACAGCGTGATCTTGGCGTTTCGCGGTTGATGCGTTTGGCAGATTTTTCAAGCTCTAGCGTATTGTTCGATATTTGCATACATGCTCGGCCAAAACATGACGCTTCTCGCTCGCTCTTTCACTTTATCGCTCCCGAATGTGCGGCGTGAAGGAGACCAAAAATTTCTGCTCTCTTTGAGTTTGGTACGATTACCCTGTTGCTGCGGAATAATAGGCCGTCCTGGGTGTGTACCTCCTCCCGGCTTGACCGGCACGGACGGATGGCTTCGGGAGCATCACATTTGTCGTCCGGCCAGCTTGTTTCCGCACATCCTCGCAGCAGAAGCAGGGTTGGATCGCCCTCGGTTGCTGCAAGAATATCCTTGATACGCGCTTTGGAAGCAGAAACAAAATCTAGCACGTTCACATGAAACTCTTCTGCCATGCATACTTTGCTAGGAAACCGTTACGAAGCATCCGAAAGAGAAAGCTTTTTTTGTAGCTAACAGTGACAGAGTTAGTCTCATGCGTTGAAACGTAGCGGAACTGATGTAGCTCTTTCTTGAAAATCGGCACCAATGGGCGATGATCGGTCTCGACTGTCACTTGTGGCTGGACGTAAATATAATCATGGAATTTTGCGTCCGTGCACAATAGCGAGCGTTTCTTTTTCAATTTGCGCTGTTGTGTGTCAGTGAGTGATCGAGACGAAAAAGCGACAGGGCTGCCTTCCTGAATGAGAACTGCGCCCACTCCGAATTGGCTCGCGTTGACTGAAAGGGTGACCCATTTTCTTTGGTTGAAGTAGGCGAGCACAGGTGCTTCTGCCAAAGACTGGCGCGATTTCTCAAAACTTTTTTCCTGGTGTTCTGTCCATACCTATGCAATGCCTTTGCGCACCAAGGTTCGAAGTTGTGCTGTGTTGTGTTGGGCTTTATGGCACATAGGCGACTCAGGCCATCCTGCACCAAACTCAAGGTAAGGAAAATTGTTCTCTGCAGAATTTTTAGACATTAATTGTCGGTGGTGTAGAGGACGTAAAACGTTGTTTTCTATTACCTAATGCTAACGGAAGAAAACATTTTTATCAATAGCTAATATTACAAGCTTTAAAAAAGGGCGGGCAAACTCACCAGACATCAGCGGCTGCGCAAGGGTGTTGAGCCTCCCAACCAGTAAAACAAATCTTCTGCCTTCTTCTCAAGAATGAGAAGGTGGCTGAGGAGTATCAAAAATGAAGCAAATCAGTGGGTAAAATTTAGAGTTTTCTGAAAAAACCTGCTTCACTTAACAAGCTAAACACACTGGATATGTCGACAATTTCATCTTCTCCCAAGAGTAATATTGGGTGTAGAGGATTGTGTTAATTATATACATCTCTTTAAAACGCAAGAGCAGTAGCCTAGTAGTCTGCGGTTTGTTGTTAGTGCTCTTGATGGGCACTTTGCTACTATTTGGTGACAGATGTGTTTGCGTAGTGAACGGATTTTTAGAAAGTGTGAACACGTTAGCATCGTTCTTCTGTCTCTAAGTTATGATTCGTTAGTTTCTACATATAGACTATTTATGGGTGATGTCCTGTATACACCAGTGGAAAGACGCAAACCTAATATATGTTTTGGATCCAGTCGTTTAAGATACGATGGTCTCGCTGACCCATAAACTATACATCCGTAATCTAAGGTAGAACGAATAGACCGATGAATTTGTAAAAGGCACGTCCTGCCAGAATGAACCCCAGTGTTTTCGGGAAAATACTTTAAGTATGTTCAAAGATTGGGAGGCTTTCTTTTTTAGAGAATTAATATGAGGTAGGAATGTCAGCTTTTTGTCAAAAGTAATGCCCAGAAATTTCAACTCATTTTTTATGGGCAGTTCGGCTTTGTTTAGATGCAAGCTGGGGTTAGATTGTAGACCTCGTTTTAGTGTGAACAGCACACCCACTGTTTTCTGTGCGGAGAACTGGAAACCGTTTTTGTCTGCACGTGTCTCGAGTTTGTTTATTGTTAACTGCCTTAGCCTCTCGCATGTTGCTACATTGGAGGATGTACAAGCTATTTGAAGGTCGTCGACATAAAGTGAATACATCATGGACATTGGGATTATTTTGTTAATGGAAGTCATCTTTACAATAAAGAGTGTTGTGCTTAAAATACACCCCTGAGGAACCCCGTTCTCTTGAACGACGTTCCTGGAAAGGCCTGATCCCAGGCCTACTTGAAATGTTTGTTTCCTCTTGTGAAGAAAGCCCTAACAGTTCGCTGGATGGAGAGCGTGGAGACGCCACGACAAAGGAGCTGACAGCCCTGCCACAAGAACCGTTTTCTAACTGTTTCCAAGACCTTAAGAAGAGTTGGAAGCTGTGTATAGACTGCGAGGGAGACTATTTCGAAGGGGTGCTGCACACATTTTTTCAATGTGAAACGCATTTTTTTATTGGACTCAGTCTCGAAACTTTACGGAAAATTGTTGTATTTCGAAAATGTGGAATATACCAGAGATCGGTGTTTCGGGTGTAGATTCGATTCGAAGTGGTTCTTAAATGTGCAGTACATATTTGGAAATCTCACTAAGCATGAGAAAATGGTAAAAAACCTCATAATGCGAAAAACATACATATGTTCAAAACGAATTACGATATATTTTTTAAAAGCAGTTTTCATTGGAGAGAGATAAGGAAGGTTTGCAATGTAGCCGATCATTTTCTTCTGCCGAACCTGTAGTTATGGTATGCACTGTCAAGGCTTGTTGCTGTTTCCTCAAAAACGATGACACTATGGTCATGGTTTCCAAGAAATAGTCCTCGTCCTCGTCTACATGCAGTTCACGGAAATCTCGCTTTCTTTGAATCGCGTCTCGCGGTTGAGGCGACGACCTGCATACTTGGACGAAGTGGTTCCGCATGCCAAATTTTTTCAAATCGACATTTATTGCCTCAGGGCATCAATCATGGGCGTAGGTTTGATGAAGGATGTAGTAGTGATTAAATTAATGGAAAAAGTTAGCTGATTTCATGAAGTCCAGTAGAGAACAGTAGTACGGTCCCTGAGTCCAGGCAATATATGAAGCAGGGTTGCTTGGTGAAAGACCCGCTACCTTCAGGTGCCGGATCCTTCTAGGCTTGAGAGCCGGGCAGTCCTACAGTAAGTGATGAATGTCAGCTTCAATGTCCTCGTGTTTACATATCGGACACCCTGGCCGAGGAAAGAAATTTCGGTACTGAGGCCACTTCCGAGTGACGGCAGCTGTGAGAGCATCCTCGACCCAGATCCTCCTAAGCGCAACTTTCTCTGCACGGGTGAGACCGCGGAGGAGGGTTACCGCACACGGAGGGATGAGAGCACGTGTACTGCGCCGGTGGAGTTCCTTTCTTGATGAAAGGAGGGTAAAGTTGTCCAAATGAATGAGTCGAGGCAATGATGAGCCTAGAATCGCGAGGGGGGTCGCTAAATCTGCCTGGCTTTGTAAAGGTCGGCAGATTCTGTGGGACCCACTCAATACGGATTTGTTGCGGGATGCGTGCCGCTAGACGACGGATGTTTTGGGAGATTTCTGCTGTGCGACTGACGCGTCGTAGTAGGCGTATGACGTAAGGGCGTAGGTGCGAATGACAATGCGGGCCGTAGGTAGCATGGGAACGACGACCACAGAGCAAAGTGCCTCTTGAACCGCACGCATCTCCGCACAGGAGGAGGAAGGAGGTTCCGAGAGGAGAAACGACGTTTTGTTCAGCGCAGGCTTGCAAGTACAGTAAATTGTTGTAGTTTCGCAGGCCTGGATGCTTGCGTCCACGTATATAACGATGGAGCCATGCGGCAGATTGGCGTCTTGTTCTGTAATTCGTTCGCGAAACGACGATGCCGAGCTGATAGATGATGGCCGACGTAGATCAGTTGGTTTGTTGTCGCTTAGCTGTACAAAACGCCAGGGAGATAGAACTGGCGGGGGCGGCTATAGAATAGAGTGCGATGAAGTATATGTCCTGAGTGCACACGTTGTGTGTGTAAAGTTAGACTTAAGCCGGCGAGCATCGCGTCGTTGCTGCACCAGCTGATCTAGAGCATTAGGCTGCTCATGTTCTTGGAGAACCACGATCGGGGTGATGCGGGGAAGGCACGTGATAACCCTCATTTCCTCTCGATCAACAGCTTCAAGGCAATCCCATTGAGCCGTCATCAAATGCTGGAATTGTGTTTTGTAAACGAGGCGCGGTTGCAGAACCGCACGCACCAACTGTCGTGCAACACAAGAGCGGACTCGGCCTGTTTTAGGAGCAATGCGTCTAATTCAGACCGAAAGCCTGAATTGCTTGCTATTTATCCAGAGAAAGCCTTGCAGTTCCTGTTCCTGACTCGTGTATGGTCAAGTCCAAGATTTTTATGGTCGAAACTTCTTGAATTAGAGTTCCGGATAGATGGAGACGAATTGGTGTTGCTGCTAGTTTACGGCGCTTCCAGCGGTTGGCGACTGACGCAAACGTGGTATTGCTCACTGAAAGCTGTAGACTAATTGAAGAAGAATAAGTTGACGTAATATCTATGGCTGATTGTAGGGCTCCTGATAGAATCATCAGGTCGTTGTGAGTGCTCCACACCGTTGTGTCATCAGCGTAGATTAAGAACTTTGTCACAGAGACATCGCGTAAGCGCCAAGCAAGGGGGTTACAAGCAATATTGAATATCGTTGGCGATAATACCAATCCCTGGGGTATGCCACGCAGAGGCACAAATGATCCGACGACCTCAGCACTGAGGCCTATGGCAAAATGTCGGCCTTCAAGGAAGGATTCAACACAATTGCGCACTCTAACGGGGAAATGCAGCATGCCTAGCTATTCCAGGATGGCAGCATGACTGATATTATCGTACGCCTTTTCAACGTTCATGGCCAGTTCAGTACGTACGTTCTGGATGCGAGTTGATCCCAGAACTGCAGCCACCAAGGCAGCCAGTCCATCATCTGTACCTATGGACGTACGAAAGCCAATTTGGGCGGGGTGGTAGAAACCATGGTGCTCAAGCCGCCACAACAGTCGTGTGGCAAGCAATTTTTCGGTAAGCTTGCACAAAGCTGCCGTAAGGGATATAGTCAAGAAATTACCAAGGTCTGTCGGCGGCTTCCCCGGCTTTGGGATGGGGATCACAATAGCCGATTTCCAGGCTAATGGTACGACGCCTTCTATCCATACCTTGTTAATGTTGGGAAGGAGTTGAGGGAGTACAGCAAAACTCAAGTTCTTGTAAACCTCGTACAGAAGGGAGCGGAGACCGGGCGCAGTCTTCCGACGAGCCTCATTTATTGCTGCAAGTAACTCGGGCATGGAAAATGGGCTTGCAATTCCCTCGGCGTCAGCTGTAGATGGGAGCTTATCGACATATGCTGGAATGGCAGCCAAGGGGGCTCCTATAACCCTTGGAACCAACACATCATACTTGGAGAAAAACTTCCGCGATGCCTGTCTGGTGAACTCATCCGGAGCTAAGTTAGCTGCGAAGCATGCTGTGGCCGCTGCGTCAGTATGACGGGAACCATGTTTCATTGCACGGAACATTCGGCAGAGGGAAGCATTCGATGACTTTGTCGGGAACAGCTCACACCACGCATGCCGCTACCGTCGCGAGGGATGGCGTTCATATCTGCGAGCTTTGGGAGTAAGGCAAATCAGCCTTGTCCTTGCTTGAGTAGAAGTCGGGTCTCGGGAAGCTGCCATCTCCGCTTGTCGGCGAGCGGCCCACAGGTTAAGCAAACCCACATCCGGCGCTGGGCAATTGACGTCAGTCCCGGTGACAGCAGTAGCCTTATTCAGCGCAGTTTGTAAGCAGTCCACAAGTAGTGTAGATGTTTGCAGAGAGAGAGATCTTCGACTGTGGTGCGAAAGGTGTCCCAATTTTCCACAGAACACCTATGGCGTAATCGGCGGGCCCTTGATGGATGGAGACTGATGATGTTAGCATTGTGGTCACTACCTCAGCAATCTGGCTCCAGGTGCCGTGAATGAGTGCCGGGAGAAGACCACCACGTAAGGTCCGGAGTACATATTGGACTGCGTGCACGGCGCACATTCCGCGTTGCTTAATCTGGATGATTGAGTAAAACAAACAGCCCGTCCGCGAATGCGTACCACACACGCCTAACACGGGGGCTTGAAGTGGGGTACCCCCAGTCCAGATGAGGGGCGTTAAAGTCACCACCGTCTAAAATAGGCCACAATGGGTGTTGTCGTCGTAGAGCTGATAACCACCCCAGATTAATGCAGGAGGGAGCTCCACCGGCGGGTCTTACATAGTATGACACGACCACAACAGCTGCCTTGGGAAGCTTCACAGCCACTACGACTACCTCTTGATATGAAGTGCACCAGTTTTCTAGAAAGAGGCGAACTTGAGGAAAACGCGCAGCAGCGTATACCGCCGCCTTTCCTGGGGGGGGGGGGGGGGGCAACAGTGTGCACACGACGGTCGTTCATTGAAGGAGACATGTATCCATTAATGCCCGGAATATATGGGAATGCATTGGTCTTCTGCAGTAGCAGGGCCCACACCTGGAGCTTGTTTATACGAAGTATAGATTTGAGCTCTCCCAGATTTGTGGAGAGGCCTCTGTAGTTCCATTGGAGCACACCACAACAACGTGTACTCGCTATTTGCGATTAGGCTTCCAAACGTTGTAAGAGAACTGATGTCAGGTTAGATAACTGGTTTAAAATCGGAGGAGGGATGTCATTGAGTTATCCTGCAGTGCTGCAGATGACCTGGTAGAGTCTGCGAAAAACCCATGAGGGCTGGACGTAATCAAATGCGCTGCAGCGTTTTTGGCGTGGAGTGGGATTCCGCTGGTTGTCTACGACAAGCAAGCTGTTCACGGCGCTGCCGTAGCTTAGAGACCTCGGCTAAAAGGCGTGCAGTTTTGTCTTCAATTGCTACCATGTCCTCACGCAGAGGTTCCAGCATGCTGTGCTTTTGTGTAGCCTGAATGCGACGGCGATCCTTGCGTACTTTGTCACTGTACGCCTGTTGGGCAGGGGCTGCAGGTGAATTGGGCTCAGAAAGCTCCGGCCAATCGTCTTCATCCCACTGGAGAGCCGCAAGCCTGTAGGATGTCTGTATCGGGGCTCTGTTTTCATTCGGAGGCACTTGCTTACTCATCCCACGCCGGACCTTTTCAGTTGATTTCTGTTTTGTGGCGCAAGTTGGAGAGGTGACCTCGTGGTCGTCAGTCTTGCAAAGTCCGTACCTGTATGATGGAGTGCCTTGTGGCCTAGCCTCTTCTTGCGTTGTAAAAGGGCATGATCGGCGCATGTGGCCAGGTCAGAAACAACTGTAGCAATAGACAGCACTCGGACTGTAAAGGCAAGGCTGCAGAATAGAGCCATAGCAGTAAAGTCGTTCTGGAAGAGTTGGTGGGCCTTGCGATGCAAGAGCGCCCCTTTCCCATATACCGCGCTTGGATGAAACGGTGGGTTGGACAGTGTAACTCGCGCTGGAGGGTCGTCTGGTCTTCGGCTACGTGGACGCTATAAACAACACAGCGTTTCAGGTCTGAACCTTCTACTAGGTACGCCTGGACCGGCACCAAGATCTCGCTTGTAATCGATATGCACTTGAGCGTTTGCAGACGCTCAACAGCAGCCAAAGTCGGAAGCCACACAGCGATGCTGTTAGATTTTGTTCTAGCCGTGAAGCCACGAAAACCTTTGGTCCCAAGACACGAGTCCAGGTTCGTCTGAAGGATCCTGTTCGGAATGTCTGTCAGGCTTTTGGCTGCCAGAGCCTTAATGGCCACTTTATACGATACCGATCCCGACATCGACACAACCTGGTTGGCATGCGCTAGTCAGGAACGCTTGCCTTGTGAGCTGCAGTTGGCAGAAGACGAATCCTGTGCAGTGTCCCCTGATGGGCGCTTTTGAGAACTGCGGGAAGCCGGTGGCACGGATGGATGGAGGTGCTGAAGACAGGTCCATTGGAGAGCTCTCCTCCTCAAGCTGCACGGTTTAAGACCCATCCAGCAGATGAGGCTGGGCAGTCATTGCCGAGTTCCACCCAGAGGGCAGATCGCTCACGGGCAGAAATGCATTTGGAGAAGGCGGGAAGTGCGCTGCCGCTGATTGACCGGCAGCAGGAACCAGGAGCTGGGATCCAGGCTCAGTTGTCAAAAGAGGTGTTGCTGAAGCCTTCGTGAACGACGCCGGCGAAGCCACCTCTGGCAGCGCGTCACCGGTGGCCCTAGGCCTAGCCTCAGAGCACTGTCCAGCTGCAGGGATGACTGATGGACATTTGCTTACTGCCACCCAGTCAGACGGAGCATGAGCCTCGGGAGCTTCCTCAGATGGTGTGAAGTCAATTCTCTTGATATAAGGAACGTATTTACGCGGATGGCGAGATTTTTCCCTGGAGCGATGTGCATCCACCTTAGCAGGGACACTTCGTCTTTCTTCGCCTGCCACATTTCTTGCAAGTTTTTCTGTTCGCAGGGCATATTCCGCTGCTGTGTGTCCGGTAGCCGCATCTACTGCAAACGTCTCCTTTAGTTGCTACGGCGTGAACTCTCGCGTCATTGGAGGTTCCCACTGCTTCGCTTGTCTGCCGAAACTTTTCTTTCTCTTGTTCTTGGTCGCGGCAGATTTCGACCGTTTTGTGGGCGAATTCTGAGCGACCAACGTTTGCTGTAAAGTTTTGTCTCGAATGCCCAAAATAATTTGGCTGCGCAGCATGCGATCTTTTAGCTCTCCGAATTCACAGTTTGCTGCTAGTATACGTAGTTCCGTCAGCCATTCACTGAAGCTTTCGCCTTCCTTTTGGTTTCCAGATCCGAAATCAAATCCCTGGAAGGTTAACTTGGCTTCAGGTTTTAAAAAATTCTCGAATTTTTGCAACAAGATATCGGCGTTGTTTTTGTCTTCTCCTGCTTCAAACTTGAACGTGATGTACGCCTTTCTAGACTCTTCTCCAATCGTCAATAACAATGTGGCTGCCTGCACTTGTTTACTGTGCTTTCTCAGCTGGCTTGCAGTAGGAAACAACGTGAACTCACTCTTCCAAGTTTGCCATCCAAGCAAAGTGTTGCTTGATGTGACAAGGGCTTCGGCGGCGGAAGAAGACACACTGGCGTAGACGTGCCGACTAGGGACCGCTGCCACCATGTGTGCAGGCCGGCTGTCGGTGAAGATCATCGTTTGTTGCTGAAAGCAAGCTGGTATATAAATAATGAACACAAGGGTAACGTGACAGGTCACGATGCTGCCTTGCTTGCAGCGTGACGTCATTGTGACTCAGCCCTGCTACATACTGGTTACACGCGTGCTTGTTTACGCATAGCAACAGTCTCTAGGAAGCTTCGATGCGGTCGCCCGCCTGGGAAACATTTGATACCTGGGTTGTTGACAACACCTATAGAAACGAGGCTTCTCGCTAATTGTCCCTGCTTTCTCCGGCGTGATCATGGGTTGTTAAATCACTTTATAAAAAAGCATCTTCGGTGACATTTCATATTAACTGAAACGTCTTAATTTGTTAGCGTGTCGCCACAAGAGACGGCGACGACTGCTGCTGGCAGCCTAAAGCATTGCTCGGCATTCTGAGTTATACCCACAACCGCTAAAATCACACAGAATCCTACGAACTCGCCAGGCCTAGTCATCGCGTAAAGGGGTTGTCGTCGATAAAAATGCAAGAATTTGGCGAGCGTATATCGCTGGTGAGAGTTCGAGAGTGTTGAAGCGCGAAATGAAGCCGCTCGTTTCATTTATTTCCGATATGGATAAGGTAGAAGCAAGCGCGGATATATCCAAACCATCGCCTCATCAGGGTGAAGTTTTCGTTCATCCGCCGGTATGCCGAGGACATGAGGGATGACCATCCGCTGTTTCGATCTATCGGTGTCGTTGGCACAAAATACATGTCAAAGTAAAATGATAGGCTGCGGTTGATCGTGCTGGTGTCGTTGTGAGACTAATATGACCGCATTGACCGCAAACGTCGTCGTTGTACACTGAAAACGAGCTCACGCTACGAATCCGTTTAATAATAATAATAATAATTGGTTTTGTGGGGAAAGGAAATGGCGCAGTATCTGACTAATATATTGTTGGACACCTGAACCGCGCCGTAAGGGAAGGGTAAAGGAGGGAGTGAAAGAAGAAAGGAAGAGAAAGGTGCCGTAGTGGAGGGCTCCGGAATAATTTCGACCACCTGGGGATCTTTAACGTGCACTGACATCGCACAGCACACGGGCGCCTTAGCGTTCGTGTGCTGTGCGATGTCAGTGCACGTTTAGAAATTTCCGTTTAGCACCGCATGATTCCCTCGAGTTCGAATGCCATTCCAAGCATCGAATGTCTCTCGACTCAGATGCCATGCGACCGTACCCGTGTAGCACTGGCATTAGTTTTTATTCTGCTCCAGTCTATGGAGTCCGAGAAAATTGTGTGGTCGCGAGAAGTGCCTTCTTTCTAGCCTGCGGTGTTGTGGCCTGTCTCCGTACCATCCTAGGATGAGGTGAATTAGGGACGCGATTCCGGCAGGTTTCTGAGAGCACGGGCCAGATAACTCACTATATCTTGTTTCTGTCTGGGTGTTTGGAGTCCGCCAAAATTTGCGATGATATCCGCCCTTGATTTTGACCGTGACGTCTAGCTAGGGTCGGTAGTTTGGCTTCCGCAGGATCCTTGACATAGATTAAAGCCTAGATAACGTTCCTCCTCTCTTTGTCGACCGCCTTGGCTCGGCATAGGCCCAATGTTCATGCAGACCATTTCTGAGTCTACCAGAAATGAAAAGCTGAAAGCTCAACGAGAGTCAGACACACCCGAACAACGAGAAGAACGTCTCGCTAAACGACGCAGCAAAGCCGTAAGCATATCCATAGGCTAAATCATAAAACATAACCATAAGCTAAACCATAAGCATCAACGAACCTTTTTGCTTCGAGATATCCAGGCTTAACCTTACCTAAGCCCCAGCCAATTTTTTTTTCTTTGTCAGGATTTGGACTCGGGCTCTCCTTCTATCCTTCTGCCGCTCCTAGTGCATGTGTCAGTGCATCGGGTTTACGCGGATATTCTCTCTTGCGGGTGTCGGGATTTAAGACTTGCTCTGTCTAGTGCCGGCCATAGCAGAAGTCTAGACAAGATATCCGAAGCCGAGTGAGTTTATAGGGTTGTTCTGACTCTCCATAACCGCTCCCTAAGCTCCTCGAAGGATTTGGGTACTCCGAGTGCCCAATTACGTTCCGTTGATGTTTTCGGAGGATGTTTAGCCCAGTTTTATAGGCTCCGCTTTCCTGGTATTGGTGTATTTTCTATAAAGGTTTCTAATGTCTTGATAGTGGAGCCCGTATGTAATCCTGCTTTTGATTAGGCCTCGAACTAGGCGGGGGGTGTCTATCTGTTTCATCCGATTCCGATGCTAGTCTACCTTTCTTATCAGTCATGGAATTTGGAAGGCTGCGGCTTTGAGACTCTTGATCGCATAATCCGCTCTCAGACAGCTTGTAACTGCAGCCCCGAAACTCTGATTTAGGTTTTGAAGCGCGCTAGCAATAAGAGCCCCACTCGCCGATTTCGTCGCTGTCTCTCTGCCGGTGGGTAATCCGGCTGCTTAGGCGGCCCCCTAGGTTGCTGGGCCGCCAAGCACACGTGACCTTGCCCCCAGGATTCTGAGCAAACTGCGCACCGTGGCAGGTGGCTGTTCAATTGATGATTGACTGCAAGAAGTTCCTCGTGAAGAACATCTGTGTCTGACAAGCCGCACTGGTGGAAACTTCTGGCATCGCAGATAGTGGCGGATCGCTTAACCACAGCACCACTAAGCTAGGTCTGACATGAGGGTTGCAGCGATCCATGAATGTAGAGAATGGCCAATTTCGCACATATGGGCATTAAAGCTATTTAAGCTTTCGCGTCATAACCTTAAGGCGGAGATATAAAGTGTACCCTACAGTTTTAGTGCGCTAGCACTAAGATCCCACTCACCGAATTCGCCGACCTTTGTCTGGAGCTTGCTTGACGTTGAAAACCGACCGTTTAAAAGAAAGCGAAGTTAAAACCGAAGTGCCTAATCGCGCTAAATCGTTCGTCATTTTCCGTTCGTCATGGTTTGTAACATGCACGTAAGAGATTAGCGGGTCTGGTATGATTGTCGCGACAGAACCGGGTGAATGAGGGGAAACCGGGGAAGCAACACTCGGGCAGCCGCGTGAGCGGCCTCGTTCCCGTCAACCCTCTTGTTACTGGGCGCCCATACTAGCTTTTTTTACTAATCACTGAATTCGAATTGCTCTGAACTGCCAATAGTGTTTGGCAGGTGAATGGCGCTATCCTACCCCGCACGTAATTTCGACAGACCTGCTCCTAGTCCGACATCATGTACGCTGCGTAGGAGCGGATGGCAGCGAGTGAAATCGCAATTTTCCCCCAAATTAGCGCATCGCTAGTTTTTACAGAAAACCCGTTCACCGGCTCTCCCTCATGCAGCGCCGCAATGGTGCAGATGACCTCCTCAGTTAGACCCACTGCAGCCACGTAGTATATGCCAGTTTTATTCCTGTAGTAATTTTGAATAAATTTTTGCCTGGCTTCATGCCTCCCCTGATAATACTCCAATTCATATTTTTCGGCAGTGGCTTAACTGTCAAAGTATTTTCGATGCCTCCGGGATGTTGACTTTGTGTTCGGTGGTGGGGAGCAGCGCGAGAATAAGGCCGCGCCGGACTTGTCTGCAGGCGCTGGTCACCGACAGCCTGGCAATTTCGCTTGTTATGTGGGCCTCAGCCAGCTCCTCCACCGAGTTTTGGACACCAAGCTGGGCCAGGCGCTCCGTAGACGGTTTGGCAGGGAGTCCCAGTGCCTTTTTAACCACCACCGGAATCATCGTGTCGATGTTCGCGCGGTCGCTCTTCCTCAGCTTCAGGTGGGGTGCAACATACACCACGCGACTCAGGATGAACGCCTGGACTAGGCGAACGGTTTCTTCTTCGAGAAGTCCATCGTGCTTGCTGCATGTCCTATCGCCGCATATCGTAAGCTTTCCTGTTTTCTAAAAGTTTTTTGTATATCTGAATGTTTTCTCGCCGCAATAAGTGGGGTTCAAATTCTCCAGAATTTTACTATGCTTAACGTTGTCAAACGCCCCATTCAGATCCAGTGCGAAAATAGCCCTGGCTGCCGGATTCCCGAAGAGGGGAGAGGAGGGGGGGGGGGGGTTGATGACTTCCCTATTGATTTGAAACAGCCCATCCTGCGTTGATAAATGTGGCCAGAAGCTGAACATGGAGGGCGGCAATAGCTCGTGCTGTCCCAAATAATTGGAGAGCCTTTGCCTAACTGCCGCCTCCATGAGTCTACCGGGGCAAGACTGTATTTCTAATGGGCTTGGGGATGAACGTCATTAGGGATGTTTACCAGTCGTTCGGTAACTCCTCCAAGTCCCAGCATTTGTTGATGTAGTGCGTGAAATATTCTAGAGCTGGATCGTTGAGGTTGGCCGGAAGGCCAACCGTTACCTTGCCGTTTCCCGGTGCTGTCTCTCGCCTCATCTTCATCAGTGCAACTTTGATTTCCTCGACGGTAAATTGTGCGTATAAATTGAATTTTCCTCTCCGGTGTAAGTCCTTATCTCCTCATTATCTACAACTCCACGACTTTAAAGGCACAGACGTACAACTCGCCGACAAACAAAGCAAGATGGGTCGGAGACTCTCTATAGCCGCTGGCTTTGCAGCCTTCGGTAAAGTGATGAAGTACGCATGTTTCCAAGCTGACGGAACCCGGTTCTTCCTAAAAATCATTCATTGAAGAACTTCCTTACGTCCTGCAGGTGGCCAGAGCTTAGGTTCCTGATTATGGCGTCGGTAACCTCCTCTCCTCCCGGAGCAGTGTTTCTTGCGGACATACCGGCTGCACCACAGACCTCTATGAATGTTATGGCGATGTGAAGGGAGGGGTTTAATTGGCCCACATGGGAAGTCAGAGGAAGACGATCATGTGGGGAAGACGATACGATACGATATATTTTACTAACTCTCACAAGGTTACATCAGCAACAAAGAGAGAGGACGCAAGGCAAAAAGCTGCGTTGTTGCAGCTTGAGAGACACCCTGCGCCCTCTGCCGGGGTGTATAGCACAGCAGCTGATCACATGACAACAGTGGAAGGGCGCACTCACACACACACACACACACACACACACACACACACACACACACACACACACACACACACACACACACACACACACACACACACACACACACACACACACACACACACACACACACACACACACACACACACACACACACACACACACACACACACACACACACACACACACACACACACACACACAAAATACAGTTACAAAGTATCTACATCTGACATTGGCATAATGTTACGCTTCTAATATCACTGGACGATATTTGACGAAAACTACTCCACATTTTTATGTACAAGAAACTCATTAACAATCACCCGAGATACAATGTAAGTAAAAGAAAGTACACGAAGATAAATATATATATATATATATATATATATATATATATATATATATATATATATATATGTATATATATATATATATATATATATATATATATATATATATATATATATATATATATATATATATCTTCTAATCATGTACTATGTACATTCAAATATAGCAATAAGTGTGACTAATTTACACCGTGAAGTCTCTTCAAGTATAATGTTATTTTGCAGAATATTTAGGTAATGTGATAAACTATATGTCAATGACTGCTTACCTTATGTGGTGCGGCAGAAAGGTACACACCATGACATTTTGTTCCGTGTATTGTAGGATGGGATCGAACGAGTTAGGTTGAGACTTGATGAAAGGAAATCATTATTAGTGGAGACAGCATTTTTATACATGGAGATTAGCTTGAATGGGAATAACTCTGAGATTGTCATGATATTAAACTTTGCAAAGTAGGGATCCGTATAAGTACACCACGGTACATTAGCTATTAATCTAATTGCTCGTTTTTGAACAATTAGAATTTTCATTTGGTTTTGCTTGGTTGTTTTCCCCCATATGATGAGACAATAGGTTATATATGGCAATATAAATGCATTGTAAATTAATATTTTTATTTTAGGGGGAAGTGTGTGTCTTTGGCGGCATATGATGCCATTAATCCTGTTTATCTTATCGCACATATTCTCAATATGTTTATCCCAATTAAGAGATTCGGTGAAAACAACACCAAGACATTTCACAGCTCGCACGACCTCAATTTTTTTGTTTCCTAACCAAAGGTCGAGGTTTGCACGCACCATTCTGTTTTTAGCGCGAAACAATATTGCTTTCGTCTCGGTAATGTTTACTTTTAGGAAATTCTGAGAGGACCATTGACGCAGGAATTCTAAGAACTGATTACTAGTGCTAGTAGGTCAGTTTCTGTATTACCCAAGGTAAGCATTGTGAGGTCGTCTGCATATGCTATTATGTGTACAGGAAGAGGAGCAGAAAATATATCATTAACGTAGATATTAAATAATAGCGGCCCCAGAATGCTGCCCTGGGGTACACCAGAGAGGATAGGTTGTGAGTTTGATATAGCGTGATTAAGGGAGACCATTTGTTTACGATATTTCTAATATGATTGAATTAAATATAACCTCGTTCCTCTAATGCCATAGTGATTGAGTTTATGTACCAGTAAATCATGATTAAGCAGGTCAAATGCTTTTGAAAAATCCAAAATTATTCCGAGTACAAGGAGCTTTTCCTCAAACGCATTTATTATAATCTCTTTTTGCTTAATTAGTGCCATTTCCGTGGACCTTTGTTTTCTGAAACCGAATTGACTGTCTGATAAGACTGAATGTTTAACTAGAAAATTATGAATTCTCACGTAAATAATCTTTTCTAGGCCTTTGGATAATATCGGAAGAATTGAAATAGGCCTGTAATTAGCCATATCCGACGTAGCACCACCTTTGTGAATGACAGTCACTTTTGCTACCTGCATTTCGTTTGGAAAGACACCGGATGCTATTGCTAGGTTGTAGATATACATCAGCATTGGGGCTAGTATGTCAACTACAAATTTGAAGGGTTTGGCCTGAAAGCCATCTTTATCTTCAGCTCTGCTATTTCTTAGATTTCTTAAAACTGTCATGATTTCATCTTTATGTGTAGGATACATGAAGAGGGATTCCGGAATACATGGCGTGTTATACGCGTAACCCACAGTTGTGTCAGAGGGACAGCATAATGTTTTGGTTACGTTAACAAAGAAATTATTAAATTCATTACACAGTTCCTCCCCACTAATTGGTATACCATCTTTCAATATTGTAGTTATAGTTGTTTTTGAGGTGCGATTTAGTAATTTGTTCAATTGGTCCCACTGGTTGTGAACATTTCTATTGGATCCCTCGGAAAATGCATTACTAAAATACCTTAATTTGGCAGTTCTTAGCTCTCGATTTAGCTGATTTCGGTATTTTTTTTATATTTCTCAAGCTTGGAAGGCTGCCGCGATTTCATGAATTGCGCAAACATTTTCTCTTTGGTCTTTATTTTGCGCAGCAGTTCTTGCGTAACCCATGGCTTCTTAAGATTGCGTTTGCGCAGACGGACTTGCGGGAAACATTTATCATAGACTGCTTTTATTTTGAACAAAAATACATTATACGCCTCATTCACGTCTTTTAAAGATAGCACATCGGCCCAACTTGTTTCATATAGCATCGAACGAAAACGGTGAAGTGTGGTGATATCAATGCGTCGAAAAAGTGGAGAGGGCGGTGCGGGGACTCGATAAGGGCGCTCAGATGGGACGAAAGCAAAAACAGGAAGATGGTTACTTATGTCGGACAGTATAGTGCCAGCTTTTTTTTTTCGCGTTTTTCCGCGTTTGTGATTACAATATCAATGGAGGAAGATGTAGCGCACGTGATGCGTGTAGGTACTTCGATAAGATTGAGAAAGCCATAGGCATCTATTAAGCTTTTGAATTCTCGTTGTGGTGCTGAATCACATCGCGTATCAATGTTCCAATCACCCGATAAATACAATACTTGCTGGTTTGCTGTTCCATAATCAAGCAGGCTTTCCAGAAGGTCTAGGCAGCTTCTCAAATTTCCATCAGGAGGACGGTATAGAACGGTGAAAAGGTTATTTCCACCTTCTACTGTCAGCATTTCAATATCTGGGGTAGAAACTGTGAATGATTTGTTTTCTACTGCAGCTAATTTGTTAAATATCTGTAACGACACTCCACCACCTCGGCGCCCAGGTCTATTGAGAACAAAATGTGCATAGTTAGATAGAACTAAATAGTTTGCATCCTCTTGGTACCAGGTCTCGGTAAACATAATTACATCAAAAGAAAATTCGAAAGCAGAAAAAAGGGCTTCTATTTCATCAACTTTGTTGTTAATTGAACGGCAGTTCAAGTGAAAAAGTTTTACTGCATTTGTGCTAACTAGCTTATTTAACTGTGCTAAATCAATCAGGTGATAGCAGTCCATGATGAGGGGTAACTTCTTAGGTCATCTTTTCCACATCACTGCTATTCATTATCTTTAGCAGCATGCTGTTTTCAGAATTCCGGGCATAGATCTGGCCTCCACGCACCCAGACAAACTTCCACTTTGATTCGCGCTTCTTATTGACCGCCAGCTCCAGCAAGCGCTTGCGATCTGGGCACAGGTGCTCGTTCACATACACTGGACTCGTTTCCTTGAACCCAAGGTCTGTACATGACAGCCTCGTTTTTCGCGCCCTTTCAAGAAAAGCGTCTCGCTTCTTTCGATGCAAAAATTGTGCGACTATGTACTTCTCTGTTTTGCTTCCATGAACGGCCACCCTATGACATACGTCTATGTCGGAAGGCGCAACACTTTCGCCCACTTTTTCACCTAGTCTATTCAATATGTCAAGCAAGTTTTCATCTGGGCTTACGGGTATTCTTTTTAGTTCTACATTTGCATTCCGGGAATACTGCTCACAATTTACCAGCCGTGCCTCAAACAATTTGACCTGGGCAGGAAGAGAATCAGTTATTTCTTAAAATTGCATTTTCTTCACGCAATTCCTTAATTTCCTCGACGGTGCTCTTGAGGTGATCCTTCATCTCATCATATTTCTCACTGATGAATGATATACTAGCTTTTATTTCTCTGAGCTCGTTACGGACGTCGCGTTCAAGTGATTCCCTGGAAGTTTTAAATTCAGCCCTGATTTCTTTCTTCATTTCTTCCAGCGCTGGCGCTAGTTCCTTGCTGATTTTGGACATGATAGTGTGAGGCAAGCTATGAAAAAATCGCAAGAGCAGCAATTTACAAATGGCAGCAGCGGCGTGGCAGCTTGCAACCTACAGAAATATATAAAGCGAAATGACCAACCTGCAGCAAAGCAAATTGTGGAATTAGCCTCTGCGTCGGTAGTGCTGCTCACGGCACTGCCGCCATGTGAAGAGCGGTCCACGCCGTCCCCGAGCTTTTGTAGCCGCAGCCCGCCGACGTCACCACGCCTGGTCCAATCGTCGGCGCACAGGTATCCTTAGATATCTTCGGCGCACGATGCTTTCTTCCGGAAAGATATGGGCCTGGAAGATACGGGCCTGTCTGTGCCTGGAAGGTGCCGGCGTAGCTGCAGCAAAGCAAATTGTGGAATTAGCCTCTTCGTCGGTCGTGCTGCTCACGCCACTGCCGCCATGTGAAGAGCGGTCCACGCCGTCCCCGAGCTTTTGTAGCCGCAGCCCGCCGACGTCACCACGCCTGGTCCAATCGTCGGCGCACAGGTATCCTTAGATATCTTCGGCGCACGATGCTTTCTTCCGGAAAGATATGGGCCTGGAGGAGGAGGAAAACTTTTATTTCTATTTACAGTGAGAGGTCGATGGGGCGAGCCGGAAGGGCCCGTCCCTTACAAACACTAGGAGGGAGCCCTAGTCCGGGATCCCTGTAGCTTCGGCAGCGGCTCGGGCTCTAGCTACCAATGCCTGTTGGGCATGGAGTTCGGAGCAGCCGCGCAGGGCAGCTTCCCAGGCCTCTCGAGTGGGGTGGAGGTGGGGTGGGTAGGCAGGATTGGAAGGGCATGCCCACACCATGTGGTAGGTGTCCGAAAACTCCTCCTCACAGTGTGGGCACGCGCCCGAGAAAGAAGAATTGAAGTGCTTAAGTACTGCCGGGCACAGTACAGTATTGGTATAGAGGCGGAGAAGCCAGCGCTCCTCCACCCTGGTGAGGCCTTTACAGGGAGGGGGATAGAGACCATGAAAATTTTGATAAAGAGAGGTGATCTTTTTAAAGGTGATGGCCGGATTGAAATTGAATTCCGGATCAGGCTGCGGATGAGGCGACGCCCGGTGAGTAAGCGCGCGGGCGGCAGCGTCGGCTGCCTCGTTCCCCTCAAGACCCGCATGAGCCGGAGCCCACACAATGGTGCGATGGGTCGGAAACCCTGTGTAATCGCATGCGTGGAGAATTTTGAAAGCACGGTCTGGAATGTACCCGTGCTCAATATTGCGGCAGGCGCCCCTGGAGTCCGTAATAATGACTCGTGACTCTGGATCTGCGGCGGCCAGTGCAATGGCGATCTCTTCCGCAAATGTAATGTTTGGGGCACGGAAAGTAAGGCCCTGAACTGTAGTGTTTTGGTGGATGACGGCCGCCGTGTACCAACCCCCATGGTGCGGGCCGGCCGCATCCACATAGAAGACACCTGGCTTGTGGCCATATTGTTGAGAAATAGCCTCCGCCCGCGCGAGACGGCGACCATCATGTGTGTCTGCAGTCATGTTCTTCGGAAGGGGTCGCACCTGGAGTGCAAAGCGCCAGGCTTCAGGGATGTGGACCCGTTCTTCTGTATGTGTTGCGTAGGAAATGTGTAATCGGGTTAGAAGGCGGCTCCCCGCAGGTGTTTTGCTTAGGCGCAAGTATTGATTGTTAAGATGAGCTTCTCGTAACTCCCCAAAGGTGTTGGTCATCCCCAGACCGAGGAGACGCTTGTTGGACGTCGTTATGGGGAGGTCGAGCGCTCTCTTATAAATCTTGCGGAGAACTACCTCTAAGGCATTCTCATCGCATTTGCGTAGGTGGAGGTAGGGAGCCGAATATAAAATCCGGCTGATCACGAATGCATTGGCACAGCCGCAGGGCATCTTTGCATCGTAGTCCACCCCTTTTATTGGACACCCGGCGGAGCATCCGATCCACCTGGTCCCCCACCTTACGTAATTTGTTTAGGGTAGTGTCTATCTTGCGCCTATGATGAATGAAAAGCCCCAGTACCCGGATCTCCGCGTGTTCAGGTATCGGTCCGCTAAGTAGGGAAAGGGCAATTTTGGTTGTGCACTTTGAGTTGGGGCGTATGTGCACAAATTCAGATTTGCTCGGGGAGCATTCAAGACCACAGCGACGAGCGTATTCGTCCACTATAGCTGCCGCTTGTTGCAGGTTGGTCTCGATGTCTCCAACCGATTGTTGTGTTGCCCAGAGGGTGATGTCGTCCGCATACAGAGCGTGCTGCACACCGGCGACCTCCGCCAGCTGGGTAGGGAGCTTCATCATGGCCAGATTAAATAGTAATGGCGAGAGGACAGCTCCCTGTGGGGTCCCTCGTGTACCAAGTTGATATGGGCCATATTCTGTGTCTTGTAGCCGGATATAGGATTGGCGATCTGTAAGGAATTGTTTGATATAATTGAAAGTATTGCGCCCACAATGTGTTTGCGACAAGTGGGATAGGATGATCTCGTGGGTCACATTGTCGAAAGCCCCCCGCAGGTCAAGTGCGACGACTACTTTATCATTGCTGGGGTGCTCGACGGGGTCGAGAATCTCCTTGTGAAGTTGCAACAGGACATCTTGTGCGGACCGGTGTGGGCGGAAACCGTACATGGTGTCTGCGAAAATGTTTTGTTGTTCCAGGAAAGCCGACATTCTGTCGCGGACCATAGTCTCCATCAGCTTCCCCACACACGAAGTGAGGGAGATGGGCCGGAGGTTGTCGGTGTTAATGGCTTTACCTGGCTTGGGAATGAAAGTTACTAGTGCCGTTTTCCAATCTATGGGGAGTGGTGTGCCTCCAATCCAGATAGTGTTGAAGTAATCGAGGAGAGTTTCGTAGGCGGGATCTGGGAGGTTGGCAATAAGCTTTACCGTCACCTTGTCCCGGCCTGGTGCTGTACCTCGCTTCATTTTAGCCAGGGCCGCTTTTAGGTCATGGAGCTGGAACGGTTGATCCAAATCCGCGTTCTCGGAACCTGCATACGAGTACGCCTGACCACGGGGATCCTGGTGTATACTCAAATATTGGTCGCGGAGCGCATCGGCCAGTTTGGCCGTGTCTCCAGTGAAGTTATGTATAGCCCTTTGAAGTTGTTTTTGTGTCTCAGTACGGGTTTGTGCCGGATCAATAAGAGCGCGGAAGAGGCGCCACGTACTCCGACTCGACATTTGCCGAGCTGCAGTGTTGCATCGGTGCACCCAATTGGAGTCGGCGAGTTGGGCCGCGTATTGTGCCGCCTGTTGGGTGATATCCGCAATTCGAATTTTGAGTTTCCGATTGTGTTTTTGACGACGCCAGCGGCGGACTAGGCTGTGTCGTGCCTCCCAGAGGTGGAGGAGGTGGTTATCCACCGCCGGGCTCGCCTCTGAGAGTTGAACATTTTGCTCGACTGATTTCAAGTGGGATACTAGGTGTTGGGACCACGTTGAGTATCCTTGGTCCATTATCGATTGAGGATTGGTGTAACTGTTCCTAAATTTGGTCCAGTCGGGTAGTTTTGCATTGGCCTGTGGTCTTGTGAGTGGCTTGGTATGGATTGTAGTGGTAATTATGCAGTGGTCACTACCGAGGGATTCCTCGGTGTTCCTCCAATCTGCATAGCGAATATTTTTCGTAAAGGTGAGGTCCGGACACGTATCGCGTGTAACGGAGTTACCTATACGAGTGGGTTGCGCGGGATCCGTGTGAAGAGTAAGGCCCAGTGTGGAAACAAGCTCCGCCAACTTGCGTCCGCGTTTCTCTTCACGTGTGTACCCCCATAAGGTGCTGGGAGCATTAAAGTCCCCAACGATTATGAGGGGATCCCGATTCGCGACCTTCAAAGCCCGGCTGAAGATATCTGCGAATGTAACATTTGGTAGCTTTGGGGGACAGTAAATGTTGAGTATGTGCAATGGGGGGTCCTGTTTGCGTAGCGGAAGGATCGTCACCATTACATAGGAGAAAGTAGCGCTAAGATCCAGGTCAACCTGGGAGGCCGTGTAATTTTTATGTACGCAGAGGCAGCTATGCGCATCCTGCTGGTACACCGTGTAACTGGCAAGGGTGGCGCCATTTCCTGGCTCCTGAAGGGCCACCACAGCAGGTAATTCTGGGAACGTTGTAAGGAAAAGGCGTAGATCGGCTCGCTTTGTGTGTGCCTTGAATCCGCGACAGTTCCACTGTACAATTTGAATAGGGATCGAATTGCTTCGCGGATGCTTCCTATTTCTAGGGGCGCCCGCCATGATCAAGGGTAGAGTTGTGAGTTTGGAGAGAGGAGGCTTGAGAGCCAGTGGCTCCAAAGAGAGGAGCGTTCTCTATACTGAGGATGGCACAGGGGACCTCTTCTTCTTCTCCGGCGATTCGACGCCTAGACGCTTTGAGCTGCCGGCCTGCGGAGGTTTTGAGCGGGCCAGCGCGCTTGGGAGCGCGGGTGAGTTGAGCGAACTGAGCGGTTATGAGGTTCGGGATAGATGCCGCAAGGTGGCTAATTTTGTTGAGTGCCGCCGTAAGTGTGGCATTGATTTGCGTTTCCAATGCGGATATTCTGTTGTTAACTTGAGTTTCGAGCGCGCTCACTCTCGCCTCGAGTGCCGTGAGGGCATGCGCAGCCTGTCCTGAAGGGGTTGCGTCGCTTTCCATTGCCTCTGCTGCGGGTGAGGCAGAGGTGTGGTTGGGGGAATTTTGGCGGGCCTCCGCTATTGCGAGGCGCTTTTGAAAATTTGCAACCTGCTCGCGGAGAGCAGATATTTCTTTTTGTTCGGCAGAGATTGGCCGTTGTTGGGATTGGGAAGGGGGAGCGAAGGGAGAAGCTGCCTTGCCGGCGCCGCTCACCTGGGAGTGTTGCTTGACAACGGTTGCCCACGTCTTGGAGCCGCCGTTTTGTGGAGGTCCGAGGGGCTTCGCTGCACCGGCTTGAGGCGGCGGTGGCGCAGCTGGAGGTTTCCCTTGGCTCCCAGTAGAGGAATTCACAGGCTGGTCCATGGCGTGGTCGGCAGCCTTGGCCTTCAGCTTGTCCGGGCGACGCTTGCCACGCTTGCGTCGGTTTCGCTTCGATTTACGCCCGCGCTCGGCCTGCGTGGGCTGGATAGCGCGATATTTAGCAGTACACGCTGGGCCCCCCGTGGCATGGGCCGCGCCGCACACTGAACACTTTGGGTTGCACTGGTGAGGGGCCCGCTCCCCCTCAACGAGTAGAGCCTGCTGTCCGCACAGGCCGCACCGGTCCAGCCTCTGGCCGGGGCAGGCGTCCACGCGGTGGCCGACCACACCGCAATGTCGGCAGGCTGGAATGGTTCGCTGGTAAGGCCGAACTTGTACAAGCTCCGAGTCGTAGTGCACGAAACGTGGCTTCTCTGTTCCGGCGAAAGTCAGTCTCGCTTTGTTGGATGTCCCAAATTTTCGCACTTCCACGATGGTGCCGAAGCGCCATTGGAGCCTAGTACGGAGCGAGTCCGTAGTTTCAGAGTTACGGACGGTAATGACGCCGTAGCAGACGTCCTTGTCGTCTTGGCGCAGGTGCCCCACAAGGGGGACCTTCCCATCGGGTCCATTAAGTTCAAATTCGCCGATGATACAGTCGGCTAGCTCAGGTTTCGCAGTGTGAACAATAATGAGGTTCTGTTCTCTTACCGGTATTATGGTAAGATCTGTTGCGGGTTGCGCGCCCAGGAGAGCCGTGAACGCCCGGCCGTAGCCGGTCTCCTGGAAAGTCTCGTACAACGAGACGCGGGTCCGGGGCTTGATGACGACGACGTAGTCGTCTGGAGCAGGCTTGGGAATAACAGGCGGTTTCCACTTCGTGAGCAGTCGCCGACTGCGGCCCGCCGCGCGCGGGGCGGGTGACTGCTGGTTTCCGGCGTGAACGCCGGCCGCGTCTACGGACGCCGGCTTTAAGGCTTGGTCTTGCGCTCGGCGCAGCACTGCGGCGTTCGACGCGGCGTTCGAATCTTGCCGAATCTGGGCCTCCGGTTGCCGCTGGGGTAACCGTTGCCGAAACTGGGCCTGCGGTTTCCGCTGGGTGAACCGTTGTCCAGTGCATGTTCTCGGGGTCGTAGCCTCGGCAGGAGATTTGCGTAGCAGCCATACTGGCGTCAGTGGCCAGAGGCCCCGATGTGCCGGGTACCGGTTGGGCCGTTAGGCCTAGCCGCGCCACCGGCCCGATCGGGCCATGTGTTGCCCGAAAAGGGGGTTTAACCGGGCCCACCTTGGAAAAAAACTGGTGTCCAGATGTTCCCGACAGCTTTCGGTGCACGTTGGGGATGATAATGCTAGGGTCAGGCGGAAACTTCCGCTCCCCCGGCTGAAAATCGCCGAAGCCGACGACCAGCACGTCTGACTCCCCGTGCGAACGCCGGCGTAGCTGCAGGTGCCGGCGTAGCTGCAGCAAAGCAAATTGTGGAATTAGCCTCTGCGTCGGTCGTGCTGCTCACGCCACTGCCGCCATGTCTTGACGATCTTAATATTCAAACAATGAACGATATCTCACAGCTATCTTTATAGAGTGCGCATTACAAGTATGCGGTAGGACGGTTCGACAGGATATCAGCAAGATATCTCGAGAGACGAAAGGTCTGATTAATAAACACCAAAGCGTGAAGAGAGAGAGAGTGAGAGAAAGACGGAAAGGCAGGGAGGTTAACTAGGCAGCGCCCGGTATGCTACCCTACACGTGGGAAGGGGAACGGAGGGAGAGATAGAAAAGACAGAGAACAAAGGGATATCATCACTTTTCCATGTGTCCGTTGACCGTTACTTGCAGGGTAAACAGGGCACACACTGATTCTTCAGAATCTTGCACTCAGTCCTGGGTCCTTCAAGAACTTGAAAATTAAGTGCTTTCAAAGCTGTACTCTGCGATGAAGGCTTACTCCAAGGACGCAGAATCTTGGCTTGAGTAAGGGGCCGAGGAACTAAACGGCGGAGTGTTGCAGCCAGGAGCGCACGCTCACCCTGAAACCGAGGGAAGTTACAAAGAAGGTGTTCTATAGTTTCATCGCACCCACACATCTCACCCGCAGGAGAGTCTGCTATTGCGATTAAGGGGGAGTAGGCATTTGTGAACGCCACTCCCAGCCACAGGCGACACAACAGCGTAGCATAGCAGCGGGAGAGGCTGGACGAAGGTCTGAGTCAGAGTAAGGGGTCTAGGCGGTGTAGACGGCATGTGGAGTTGCTAGTAGAGGATCATAACGCTAAAAGCTCTCTTCGGCCAAGCATTCGCAGATGTCTTGCTGCGTCGGCTCTTGTCAACGGTATCTGGACAATGTTGGCACTGCCGTGAGCCGCTCGAGCTGCAGCGTCAGCTGCGTCGTTTCCAACAATGACAGAGTGTCCCGGTATCGACTGGAAGACGATGTCATGACCCTCTTCCTGCGCCTGGTGTTGGAGATGTTTTAATTCACCTACGAGTTGATCGTGATCGCCATGACGTAAAGCAGAATTAAGACACTGTAAGGCTGCTTTCTAGCCACAGATCACAGCCCATTTGTGGGGTGTTTGTGCACCGATGTACTGCACAGCCTCACGAAGAGCGGCCAATTCTGACCCGGTGGAGGTTGTCCGATGCGAAGTTAGCTGAATAATACTGGTCTGTCTCGCAGGTATGACCACGGCATAGGTTGAACTTGTACCTGAGACCGAACCATCTGTATAAACATGAGTGCGGTCAATATATGTGGCATGAAGCAGGCAGAGTGTCAACAGTTTAATGGCCGGTGTCGATAAGTTCAATTTTTTCGTTATGCCCGGAATTGTAAGGCGCAGGCATGGCTCCCGCAGACACCACAGCTCAGAGGAAGGCCGTGCTCCCGGGGTGAACTGCGGTGGGATGGACGAGTGGTGGGCTGCTATAACCTTTGAAAACGCTGCGTGTGGTCTTTGATTCGCCACTGACACAAGGTGGTGCTGTGGAATCCTTGTTGGATGCCGCATGTGGATCCGCAGGGTTTCAAGGGTTATATACGTCGAAAATGGGTAGTCCTGGGCGATTGCAATGGTAGCAACTCTTGATGCGCTGCGAGGGAGATCCAGGCATGTGCGAAGTGCCTGGCCTTGTATAGCTTGCAGGGCACGCAAATTCGTCTTGCATGTGCTTGAAAGCACTGGTACACTATACCGCAAAAATCCCAAAAAGAGTGCTCTGTAGAGTTCCAGCATTTATAGAATCGACAATCCCCATGATTTTCCACCAAGAAATCTGAGCAGATGTGTGATAGAGATTAGTATTTTCTTTACAATGCTGCAGTGCGGGCTCCTTGATAAATTCCGATCTATAACAATTCCTAAATAACGATGAGATGCACGATAGGCAATGACATGGCCGTCCATAGTTAGCGGATAACGAGTCATAATTTTGCGCGTGAATGCCACTATAGCGCACTTCTCGGCTGACGCGCTCAGACCTTGCTCTCGGGGATAGGAGGAAGTTATGGTTGCTTCCCTCTGAAGTCTTGCTCGCACCTGGAGACGCGTCACAGAGGAGGCCCAGATGCAGATGTCATCAGCATACATAGAGATATGGACGGTATTAGGTAGGTACCCCTGGAGTCTTATAAGTGTTAGATTAAACACAGTAGGACTGAGCACTCCGCCCTGGGGCACGCCCCGGTAGGTGTAATGCACAGATGTGGAGTCATCTTCACACATAATAAAAAATTTCCTTTTGGTCAGATAGCTTTGGATCCACCTATACATCCGTCCACCAATTTCAACAGACTCTAGCGCATCAAGGATGGCCTTATGTGTCGCGTTATCGTATGCACTTTTGATCTCAAGAAAAAGTGCCGCGCACATGTGCTTCTGGCGTTTCTGTTGCTGTACTGTGGACACGAGATCAATTGTCTATAGAGGAGCGATCCCGTCGGAAAACAGCCATAGCATTAGGATACACGTTATTGTGCTCAGGGTACCACTCAAGACGCGCCAGAAGCATTCTTTCCATGACTTTTCCCACACAACTGGCCAAATCTATTGGCCTTTATGATGACAGGTCGAGCGGGGATTTCCCTGGTTTTAGTAATGGTATCATGCGACTGGATTTCCACTGGGGAGGGACAACTCCGTCTTGCCACGAGTGGTTGTAAAGGCTGAGTAGCTCTCTACGCGCGTCGTGGCCAAGGTGGCACAGCGCAGCATATGTAATGCCATCTGGACCTGGTGCAGACGAACGCTTACATTCTGCAAGGGCAGCATCAAGTTCCTCACAAGTAAAGACAACATCCATCGATGAATCCTGTGATGCAGGAGGAACACGATGGGAGCTCGAGGTAGTCACTGCACCCACGTCGTCTTGCAGAAGTCAGTTGCAACTTCAATCTGATGACGGTTTTGATGTAGAGCCAACGCATAGAAAGGCTGTATTTGCTGTGGAAGCGTTCGAAGCCCCCGCACTCTCCGCCAAATGAGGAACATGGGCTTTCGAGGATCCAGAGTTTGGCAGAAGGACTTCCAGCGCTGTTCCGCCAGCGTGTACATTCGTCGCTTGATTTTCCTCGGCACACGACGCGCCTCTCTGACGTCTCTTACGCATTTGGTCCGTCTGTAACGTCTTTCTGCACGCCGACGAGTAGCATGTAGGCGGTCTAATTCGACATAAATTTAGGTGCGCATTCTAGTTAACGTAAGGAAGCCTCTAGCAGCTTTCATTGCTGTTGCTATAATGTCCTCCAAACTGGAAGTGAGGCCTTCTTTACACGCCTCTTCCATTCGACTTTTATATGCCGTTTAATCGATGTGCGCGTGTCTAGCTGGGCCGGACGCCCCAAGATCTGGAATATTGAGGTAGGTGGGTATGTGGTCACTCCCGTGGGTCTCCACATCACAAAACCACTGGACACGCCGGCGCAGAGACCGCGAAACTAGCGTCAGGTCTAGGCAACTGCTGTATGAACTGCCTCGCAGGTATATCGGGCTGCCGTCATTCATTACGGAAAGTTCATTTTCTGAAGTAAATAATGCCAGATTCCGCCCTCTGGCGTTGACTATAGGACTTCCCCACAGTTGGTGGTTGGCGTTGAAATCTCCGCTAATAATCCAAGGAGCCCGGGTTGCCTCCATAATTGTCTTCAACCTCTCGCAGTCCAATTGAGACGAGGAGGAGTCATACACCGCAATCAGTGTGAACTCGGTGGATCCTTTTTTGACTATGAAACACACGTACTGATTGTCATTGTGGGGTTGAACGGGGCAGCAAACGTATGTTATGTCGGTGCGGATGTAGACCAGAACTTTGCTGCGCTCCTCGCATGTCGGAGCAAAGACGGGCTCGTACCCGGAAAGCCTGATTGCTTGGGATAAGTTAGGTTCACAGATGAATAATATAGGGAAGTGGTTGTGGAAAACATATTGCCGAAAACTTGCGATTCGTGACTTTAGGCTTCTTGCGTTCCACTTGAAGACAGCAGCGCCCCTGACTTCCTCACGAAACGTGAGAAGCTGGCCAGCCATTATGTTTTAAAGATCTTGTAGTGCTGGGACCAGAGAGTCCAGCACCAGTAAGACGGTCGGGCGGTTGACGATTGCAGGGCCTGCATCAGAAGGCGAATGGCGTTGACTACCGTCCCGAGGATCACGAGGGCTTAGCGATCTTGCTCTGGGAGCCCTTCTCTAACGACAGGTGAGCTCGACGACGGGAGCTTGCGCTGAGGGGCTCAGCAGGACGTAACAGTGGAAGCGCTGGCCAAGCATGCGAACACGAAGAGGTCTGATTATCCTTGGCGGTATTTTGCGGACTGGACACACTTGTACGTGGCGGTACGGGAGGAGGTTGAGAAGGAGGTGCCGTGGGCGCGTTGATGGGGTTACTCTTTGCAATACACTTTCTTGAGTTCTTCTTGCGTCGAGAACGCATTTTGCGAACAGTCGCGGCAGCTTCACGGTGCGTAGAATGGTTCCAAACTATTTGCTTTATAACGGCACGTTCGTTTTTAAGCGCGGACAATTCTTAGCTGAGGCACCATGAGGTCCGTTTCAGTTGGAACACTTAATCACTTGTGCATTACATGACACAGCGCTGTGAGCTCCGCCACAACGAGAGCACACTCTCGTGTTGTCGCAGGCCCCGCTCACATGACCCAGTTTCAAACATTAGCGGCACTGCAGGGGTTTCGGAATGAATGGCCGCGCGGCATGACGGAAATGGCCCACCTTCACGTGTGATGGAAGGCTGTCGCCTTGGAACAAAATCTTCACACAACGGGAATTGCCCCGACGTGTTACCCGTAGAATTACGGTGCCATCATTTGCCGGCTTCGCGAGTATGGGCAAATCATCTCGCGTGATAGCTTATTCGACATCATAAATTACGCCGGAAGAGCACTCGTTCCCGCCGAGGGGGATAACAGAACGTACTGATAATCTGCCGAGCTGAGTTATGGCCCACAGTGGTTCCAACGCAGCCGCATAGTGGGCATCACGGCTACAATGTTCTTCCGCGCATTCACTCGAACGTCTTTGATTTCGTTAGGCACAAGGGCCTCGAGATCTACAGAGACGACTTGCCTGTTAAGTCGCCTTATGCTGTCGGTTGGCTGCACAGGAAGGATGAGGATGGTGTGTGCCGATGTGTTGCCACTTGTTTTTATAGTGGACTCACTGGATCACAATCCGGATCTTAGCAATCTTCTCTTGGTCCTTCGGCTGAGCTGTCTCAAAGCCGTCCTCACTGCTGACGTCACTGAGGTACTCGATGATGTTATCGCTGTCGGGGTCGCTCTGACGGCTGCACCGCTTCCTCGACTAGCTCGAGGAGGAGGTTGCCAGGCCATTCGGATGCCCCGGAGGGTTCAGACCCATCGCCGTATGACGGTTGACGGCGTCCCCGCAGTATACACGCAAAAACAAAGAAAAAAGCTGGAGACTGAATGAAGGAAGGAAGGCCTCAGACGTTGCTGGCACATACCCACTACGGGGGAGTGGCCAAGACACAGGCGGTTAATTGCTGCATACAGGGAAGTTTTGACGTGAAAAGGAGTGGTAATGTTATGTAGTCTGATAGATTGGAAGAGGGAAGGACAGGGGTCCTGTTTACTTGGAGATCGAAGACGGGACAATGGCTTAATGTGCATAATAGTATACAATGTCTGTAATGTTCCAATGTCGTACTGACTGAGGGCGGGAAAAAGAAATTAGAATGGGAGTCGCTGCGTTTCTTGAAGAAAATTTTGCACAGCAGAGCGCACACTCCTGTCGCTTCGTCCAAGCAAAGAAGCGCCAATGGAAAGAACAACCGCGGAAGACACAGGCAAGCCCAGCTGATGAAATGGAATTTGCAAAAGACGCTTCCTCAAATGAGAAAAGCGGCGGCAGAACAGCACGAAGTGATTTATTGTCTCAGGTTCGGCACAAAAAGGGCACAGTGGGGAAGCTGCCAGGCCAAATCTGTTAAGGTAGAAATTTAGAAGGGGAACCCGGCAACGCAAGCGCGGATGCAGAAGATGCTGATATTCGGGAGATGATGTAAGAGCCGAGGCAGCAAATTCCTGAGATATTGTGTAGCTGCAAACCTCACCGCAGCTGTATATGCACACGATGGCAGGACAGCAACAATTGGGCCGCTGAGAGAGGCTCTTGCTAAGGAATCTGCAACCTCATTTAATTGAAATCCCATGTGACCGGGTACCCAAAGCAACCTTACCGAATTTAGATGGAGCGGAATCAGAACTTAAAGAGGCGTAATGGCCGAGAGACAGTGGGTGAGGATAAGGAAGAGCAAATGGACAGAGAGTCTGTCATAACCACGACATGGGAAACTGTAGATTCTAATTTTCGTAAGGCTACGATTACTGCTAATAATTCAGCCAGGAAAATTGGAGTGAAGTCAGGAAGACGGAGAGAAAAAGACCAATCCAGTGAAGGCGAAAAAATTCCCACACCTGCCTTTTCGCGATCCTGCGAGGCATCGGTAGCAATAAGAACATGAGAGGGAAATGACCTTATGTGGTCCTGCAATAGACCCCGAAGAAGCGGGAAGGGCTGCAGCTTTGCATTCGATGAGAAAATGTCATCGAATTCAATCTCGACAGATGAGGAGTTGTTATATATTTGGCGGACATCTGTGAAATGAATATTTATGCGATCAAGGAGGGACTGCACGTAACATATCTGCGGGGTATGAAATCGAGACCAGGCAGCACTAAAAAAGGCGGAGGGTTGACTAAGAAATATTATACTGGAAGCGTGAAGTGGTGAGTCGCACAATTTTAAAAATGTTTGATCTGTTAAAAGGCGAAACCTAGCTGATAACGAAGGCATTCGCGCCTCAAGGTGCAGAACAGCATTGGCGACATATTTTGGAAGCCACAGACAAAGGCGCAACGCCTCACGCTCCAAAAGCACAAGAGGACGAAGTTTATAGGCAGGAGCTCCTGAGAATAAAACACACCCGAACTCCAAAATTGGGCGGACGTACATTTTATAAATCATCAGAAGCGTATGCCTTCTCATGCCTGACCTAGCACTACAAAACCTGCGCAGGATGCCAATGGCCCGAACTCCTTTTGCAGAAACTTTCTCAATGTGTGGCCGCCAGGAGAGAGTAAAGTCGTATATTACACCGAGATTATTCACCGTCTGAACTTTAGGTATTATGTTATTTCTATAGACTAGGCAGATATTTACTGGAACAGAAACTGGAAATACTAACAATGCGCATTTCTTCACATTAAGGGACAAATGAATTCTTCCTAGCCAGTTGTCAAGAACATTGAGGTAATTTTGCAGGGTTTGATAAAGAGTGTGAATGTCACCTGCTGATGCAAAAAATGCAATATCGTCGGCGTACACATAAGTTTTCACATTTTGAATGCATGGAATTGAGCTTAGAAAAATGTTAAAAACACGTGAGAGAACTGATCCTCGCGGAACACCTCTTGTCTGTGGAAATCTTCTTGAGGAAACACCATTTTGACAGCAGTAAAATTGTCTATTTTCCAAAAAAAAAACAGAAATCCAGGCTACAAAATAGCTTGGGAAGTTGAGCTCCTGTAATCTTAGTAATAGAGTCGAGTGCTCCACGCTGTCGTGTGCTTTACTGACATCCAAGGTGACAAGCGCAGCAAACTTTTTTCTATTGCGAGCTAATTTAATACGACTCTCAAGGTCAGTATGAGCACACCAAATTGAACAACCCGGCCTGAAACCAATTTGGCATGTATTCAATACAGCATTTTCTGAAATGAATGACACAACACGGCTGAGAAGGACCCTTTCCACCAATTTCACAAGGTTCGATATTAACGAAGTAGGGCGTATATTGTCTAAAGTTAAGCCATCCCCTTGCTTTTTAAGCAATGGAACTATTTCAGCAAGACGCCACTCATGCGGTATCCAATGACCTTTAATAGAATGGTTAATTAGAGCCAACAGGTCTGCAGGAGATTCATTGAACAATATTTTGATCATAGATGAAGTGACCTTATCGGGGCCAGGAGCCGCTGGGGATAAGCGCAGAACAATTTGCGACAGCTCAGGCATAGAGACCTCAGTGAAATCACTTGAGGTGCATGTGAATATAGTAGGAGAAGGTAAAGCAGATGTAAAGCGAAGCTCTAGGCCACACGCATTATCCTCTAAGGCCTTTGCGATGTCAGCAGGGGACTGAACAAGGGATTCAATGTTGGCAGCCGGAGGAATCACCTTGTGGCGCCTCATAAAATTAAACAAAGCTCGTTTATTTCCTGATTGGGAAAGGAAATCAAAATGATTTGTTTTATACTCCTCCTTTGCACAGGCGACCGTGCGCTTAAATGTTGCTGCAACATACTTATAATCCAGCCAATTTTTTGGGCATTTATTGATGAGAAGTTTCTTCCAAGCTGCTTTCCGTCGTCTATATGCACGCGTGCACTCAGCATTCCACCAATTGTTCGCGATTGCACCCTTTGTTCTCTTAAGCAAAAATTCAGACTTTTGCCTTGTATGGTCCAGTAGTGAGCATAGATGTGCAGCCTTGCTTTCGGCACTTCTCTGAGCGCGAGTGTCAAGTGATTTGGAGGGCTGATTTTAGCGTGTCTTTAAAGCAATTGTAATTTATGAACGGGCGCTGATGTCGCTCAGGAAGAGTTAATTTACACGCAAACTTGAAACTAATCGGTAGATGATCACTGTTTGTTGCACAGTCAACAGGCGCCCAAGACATAACAGACTCCTGGGGAGGAAAAAGTTAAATCCAAGGCAAAGCGGCATTGACTGCGAACAAACGTAGGCAATTCGGAATTGTTGCAGATAAAGTTGTTGCCAGAGGCCCAATCAAATAGTCTAGAACCAAAGCTGTCTGTTTTAAACCCCCAAGTCACATGGTGCGAATTGAAGTCGCCAAGTAATAGAACCTGAGATCGGCTACTAGACATGAGTGAGACAAGGGGCCGAGTGTCACGCACACCAGACGGGAAATATGCATTAGCTACCGTAAAGGGCTGTTGACCTGGGACACTGAGGTCAACCGAAAGGATTTCACATTCATTGTCTGCATATTGAAAAGAAATGCATGCCCTGTGGCAAAACTTTGTAGATATGAGCACTAACAACCCTCCCCCTCGTGATGACCGGTCAAGCCGGAACGGATGGTAATCCTTGAGATGATAATTGAAATTTGAAGTTAGCCGTGTTTCCTGTAAAGCAACTAAATCTGGTAGAAGCTGATTGCATAGGCAATTTAAATCTGTTGAAGCGGAGTATATATATCGACAATTCCACTGGAGTACACTTAAGAACCCTATCTTGGCGGAAGTGCCGCAGCCGCGACTGCCTTTTCTAGAATCCTGGTCTTAGCGTTTTGACTTGCGTTACTTTTCTTTGTCTTTGACTGGAGGCAAGATGGACCTGCAATATTCAGAGACCCACTTCGTTTCTGGGAGCGGAGATCAGACTCCATATCCATACAATCCATGGAGGATGCGTCCATAACGCTATGCGAAGGAGAGGCCTGAGAGGTCTTTTGTTGCTCACATTGTTTCTGGCCCTGTGGAGCGGAATCGATTACTACAGAAGGAGGGGTAGCTTCCGAAGCCAAAGAAGACAAAAGCGGAGTGGTGGACGCCTGCAGAAGATTGGTCATCTGAGCAGCTATGACCTGCGAAATGCACGTGGACACGGTTTCCATAATGCGATCCATTGCATTTGCCACAGCTTTCTCAACTGCCGCTGTAATAGCCTGGGACCAACTAGAATCCATTAGGGGTGGACATTTGGCGGCCACACTAGAGTAGGCTGAGGCTCTCTCCTTGACTGTGGCAAAAGCCTCTCTCCGCGTGCATCTGCGCTTGTCTATAAGCTCGAGCACCTGAACTTCTTGTGCTCGTGCAGGACAGTCAGGCGAATCAGCAGGGTGAGCAACGCTACACAAACAACATTTCTCTTGCTGTTCAGGACATTCCTCTCTGCAATGACGTTCCCCACAGGCACAGCAGCGTAAGGTCGATTTGCAGGCTTTGCCGCTGTGGCCAAATCGCCAGCAGTTTTGACACTGAAGGGGCCGAGAGTTAAAGGCATCTACTCGAAAAACCAATGGCCACACCTTAATCTCTGACGGGCAAAATATTCCTGCAAATGTGGCAATGACGGACTCCGTAGGAATTTATTCTCCGTCAACCATCCTGCTGCATCGATGGACAGCAATCACTCCCGTAGGCTAGAGGTTCTCAAGCGTTTCCGCAGGGCTCAATCGAGAGTCGACCCCTCGGACCGAGCCCTTGGAACATGCTAGATGAGGCAGAATGAATGCGCTCACCGGGTGGTTGGCGAATGACGTACACTTCACCACGTCTTCAAAACAGGCTTTATCCGGCGACCTGCACAAAATACCACCCCTGCTGAACTGCCGGACGTCGGCAATGTGCATGAAATGCAGCGATGTGGACCTAAGAGCCGCCTGCACGGGCTCCGGGTTGTTCAGTCGGATAGCGCCTCCATCGGAAGGCACTAATGCGACTGGAATGCTTGAAACACCGCTGCGGAAAAAGAGGTCAATTGGGAGCTGGTCTTTAGGAAGAGATGCCGACCAAGGGGAAAACCCCTGGCCAGGAGAAGAAGTAGACATTAAGCTCTCGTCCCACACCCAATCACCTCAGAACAGGAGCAAACAGGCACAGACAAAAAGGAGAAATTTAGCAAGCTAGAGCAACACCGCCAGGTACTTAGCCACTGCCCCGCAGCCTGGGTAGCTGAGCCACGTCAACAGAACAGCGACCAGCGATTGAAGAGGCAGCCTTAGCCTTTGCGATGCAGACACAAGCGTTATTGTTGTTGTTGTTGACCTCACACAATGGCACATACCCACAAGGGGGATTGGCCGTAACCAGGCGGTGACTATTTAAATGACCAGTTGCATGTGGCAAGCATGGGATGACCTACCAAAATTTGGATCGCACAGTTTCCGTAGCCGAGGTAGTTGCAGGACGTTAGGGGGGTCATACAAACTAAACTTTAGGCAAAGAAGGGGTAGGGATTACTATAAGTGGTTGTAAAAACCGAAATAAAGAAGCTGATAATGGGATGGGCAGGACGAAAGCTCATGATGGTAGACGTTTTGATTCTAGGAGATAATTTTTAACGGCAGAGCAAACATTCCCATCGGTATGGCCAAGCATAGAAGCGCCAAGAGACAGAACAACCGCAGAAGACCGGCGCAAACTGAGATTCTGTATTGGAACTTCTAATAGTCGCCTCCTAATCGATGAGTAGCGACGGCAAAAAAGAAGAAATGCTCTATTGTTTCCGGCTCCGCACAATACGGACACAATGGGGAGATCGCCAGACCAGGCCTGTAGAGGTAAAAATTGAGTTGCGGCACCCGGCAACGAAGCCTCGTGAAGGAAACTTCAAGATTGCGCGATCGCCAGACTGAGCTTCTCCAAGGGAACAGTAGGTGCTGGAAGTCGTCCAAGGAAGTAAGTGCTGATGCGCCCAATTCGTTCATTACAGTGTACCGTCGAAAGCGTGCCGCCGTGATGTAAGCAGTTGTTGGAAGCGGGTCAACAATCGGTCCACTCAGGGCTGCCTTCGCTAAAGCATCAGCTGATTCATTTAATAGAAGACCCCTGTGCCCAGGAACCCAAAGAAATCGAATTGATGTGATGTGTGGAGGGATCAGGAATTTTAGTATCCGAAAGAGCTGCGATTCAGTGGACCCCGATAGGGAAGTGCATAAAGATAACGAGTCCGTAATTATTATTACTGCTGATAAAGAAATTGGTACCTTGCGCAGAGCGAGAACCACTGCTAGAAACTCAGCCAGATAGATAGGAGTGAAATCTTGGAGACTGGGAGTAAATACCTACACCTGCCTTTTCTGCACACACCGAGCCATTAGTCGCAATTGCAACATGTGAGCTGAAGGTCGACAAATAACCCTGCCACATACCATTTAACCATGAGAAAGGCAGTAATTTTGCATTACATGGATAAATGTCATCGTAGATAATAGACACAGTTGCGGGGATGGACCGCACCGGAACAATTTCAGGTATTCGCACGTTGAGTGGGACCAGCAAAGACTCAACGAAACAGATTTGGGGAGTTTGAAGGCGAGACCATCCGACACCCAAGAACTCCGCTCGCTGCCCTAGGAAGATCAACTCGGATGCATGCTGCTCCGAGTCGCAAAACTTTAAAAACGTTTATACTGTCAAAAGGCGAAACCTTGCAGTAAGAGACGGTACCCGCGCTTCCAGATACAAAATATTGTTTGCCACGTATTTAGGGAGACCCAAACACAGGCGCAGAGCTTCTCGCTCTAAGAGCAGAAGTGGGCGCAGTTTGTATGCAGCTGCTCCAGAAAACAAAACGCAACCGAATTCCAAGATTGGCCGGATATACATTTTGTAAATCAGCAGAAGAGCATGTCTGCGCATACCGCAGCGAGGGCTACTCATCCTTCGCAGAAGGCCTACCGCCCGAATCCCTTTCGCAGCAACCTGATCTATATGTGACCGCCAAGAGAGAGAGGAGTCATAAGTTACCCCGAGATACTTTAGGGAACATACCTGAGGAATGACATGATGACGATAAGACAATGAAATGTGTACCTGTTGAGTAACCGGAAAAGGTAACAAAGTGCACTTGTTTACATTAGGACTTAAGTGTAATTCGGATAACCATCGGTCAAGGGAATTTAAATATGACTGTAAAACCATATACACAGAATGTAAATCACTCGCAGCAGCAAAGAAAGCTATATCGTCTGCATACACCTACGTAGTCACGTCAGAGGAAGTCGGAATCAAACTGAGTAAGAGGTTGAATAGAACAGGGGAGGGAACTGCACCTTGGGGCACACCTCTAGATTGATGATATTTCCTTGTAGAAACTCCGCGTTGACAACAATAAAATTCTCTGTCAGCCAGGAAAGCTGACACCCATTCCAGAAAATAACTTGGCAAGCCCAGAGCCCGTAGTCTGTACATCAGAGGCCCATGTTCGACACTGTCATATGCTTTCGAGATGTCTAGAGTTACCAGCGCAGCATACTGTCGACGCCGGCGCGCTAGTCGGACACGGCTTTCGAGGTCAGTATGCGCACACCATATAGAGCACCCAGGCTTGAAACCAGTCTGACAGGGGTTAAGTAATCCCTTTTCAGTAATAATGGGCATGATTCGTCCATACAGCACGCGTTCAACCAATTTCACCAGATTCGATGTCAATGAAATTGGTCGAATGTTGTCTAAGACCAACCCTTCGCCTGGCTTTTTAAGCACCGGGATAATTTTGGAAACACGCCATACATCCGGGATCCATGGGGTTCTAATAGAGTAATTTACCAGCTCCAATATAGCATTGGGGGATTCGTCGAACAGTATTTTAATCATCGCAGAGGTGACACGGTCAGGACCAGGAGCTGCAGAAGGTAACCGATTTATCACCTGGGAGAGCTCAGAAACCGAGACATTAAGGAAATCATCATAGTGATTCCCAAGCAGTTGTGGGCGAGAGAGCGCACCCGAAAAACGGTGTTCCAAGCCTTTGCCAATTTCTTCTAATGACCTGGCAAGCTCTACTGGAATCAGCACATTAGAGGGAATGTTGTGATGCGGTGGCAGCCTGTTCCTTGACCTCAGAAAGCGAAACAAGGCTTGTCTGTTATTAGATTTTGATAGATGGTCATAATTCTCTTCATCATATTTTTCTTTTGCCTTAGCGACTGTGCGCTTGAAGGTAGCTGCAAGAAACTTATAATCGATCCAATTCCGGGGACATTGATTATGGATAAATTTCTTCCAGGCTGCCTTGCGCCGCCTGTAATCCTTTGAACATTCTGCATTCCACGAAGGGCTCAGAGAAGTGCCTATGCGATCGCACACTGTAAACTCTGATTGCCTCCGTACCCGGTCTAAAATAGAGCATAAGCCTAACACCCTGCTCTCCTGAGACAAATTCGGCAAAGAGTGTAGTTCTGAACTGAGTAAACTTTTGAACTTGTTGTAATTGACTAGGGTGCAACTGAATCCGCCGATAGAAGTCATCGGACACACAATGTCAAAATTGAGTGGGAAATTGTCACTGTTTGTTGCAGAGTCAACCGGAGTCCAGGAGGAAACTGCTACCCCTGGGGTTGAAAACGTTAAATCCAATGCTGATCGGGAGTGCCCACGGAGAAAGGTCGGAAAACCCGAGTTATGACAGTTTAGGTTATTCACACAAGCCCAATCCCATAAACGCAAACCGCACTGGTCTGTTCGATAACCCCAAGTCAAGTGATGCGAATTTAAATCACCAACAAGCAACACATGTGATCTGCAAACAGAGAGTAAGGAATCTAATGGCCGTGTGTCATGAACCCCAGATGGAAAATATACATTTGCGACAGTAATGGGATGGAAACCAGGAACTGAAAGATCCACTGCCTGAATTTCGCAATGAGCGTCCACACGCTGAAACACCAATCGTGCCTTGTGACAGAATCTGGATGAAACCAGCAGAAGCAAACCGCCCCCCCCCCTTGATGGGCGGTCCATTCTAAAAATTCGATAATGTTTCATTTGAAATGAAAACTCTTTCAACAACCAGGTTTCTTGAAGCGCAATGACATGAGGAGAAAATCGATTTGAAAGAGTTACTAAATCAGTGAAGGCTGATTGAATGGAACGGCAGTTCCACTGCAGCACTCCCAGAGACCCTATTCTGCCGAGAGATCTGCAGCAGCAACGGCCTTTTCCAAAATGCTGTGGTGACCAGTTTTTCCTGAATTACTCTTTTTTGTTTTGGATTGAGGGGAGCTAGACGTACCAGCAACGGCCAAAGGAGACCGGCTACGTTTCTGAACTCGAGCATCGAGCTCCTTCAGTTCAACACACCCATCAGTTGCTCCGGTCGTGACTTCAGGTACATGAGTTGGAGGCATGCGCTCTTTTTGCGGCTGCATTGAAACAAGGGAAGGCGTCTCCGCACTGAGTTCAGTAGGTACTGCAGGATCCACTGATGACTTCAACGCAGCATTGGAGGTCATTATTGAAGAGGTCATTTGCGCCACCATGACTTGCGATATGCACTCTGTTACTGAATTCACTAGCTAATCAATGACCTTGGCAATTGCCTTTTCAACCGCTGTAGCAATCGCATCTGACAGGCTTGAATCCACGACCGCAGTCGTCTGCCGTGCTGCCACACTTGAGTGCCCGTACGTCCTTTCCTTAACAATAGCCATAGCCTCGCGCCTTGAGCACCGGCGCTTTTCTAACACTTCCAGCACCTTAACCTCCTCAGCCCTTGCAGGACAATTAGAATATGTGGCGGAGTGACTACCGCTGCACAAGCAACACATCTCATCTTTTGAACACCTTCCTTCACGGTCATGATTACCACCACACACACTGCACCTTGAGCTCGACTTGCAGGCGTTCGCGCTGTGGCCAAACCTCCAGCAGTTGCGGCATTGAAGTGGCCTTGAAGAATACGGATCGACCCTGAAAACCAGGGGCCACACCTTCAACTCAGATGGACAGGAGAGACCCGCAAAAGTGGCAATTACCATTTCAGTTGGAAGTTTTGTTTCCTCGATGACCCGAGTGCACCGATGTACAGAAATCACCCCAGCGGAGGAGAGTTTATCTAGCGTTTCCTTGGGGCTAAGGCGTGGGTCAACCCCACGCACCAGACCTTTAGAGCACGCCAAGTGCGGCGGTAAAAATGCGCTTACCGACTGGCTTCCAAAAGCTGTGCACGTTAACAAATCCATGATGCAGGCCTGGTCGGCCGACCTGCACACCACGCCTCCTCTGCCGTACTGCCGGACATCACAGATTTTTAAGAAGTGAGGCGTAATCGCCTGTAGCGCAGTCTGAACCGCATCCGGGTTATTGAGTCGAATGGCGCCACCATCCGATGGAACCAAGGCCACGGGAATAGTGCCGACGCCACCCCGAAAGAAGGCGTCCAGGGGGAGTTGGTTAGGGGGGAGGCTGGCCGACCAGGGGGAGTTCCCCTGGCCAGGAGAGGACGTCGACATGCGCCCCTAGCGACCTGCAAGCGCCCTGAAAAAGCGAAAGACAATCAAGCAATCAGAAGCTAGTGATACGAACAGTCACCGCCCAGTGAGACCACGCCCGCCTGCTGCAACGCCTAGTCTGAGAAGCGTTACACAAGCGTTACACAAGGATGCACTTCGTCGTCGTCTTCTCGCCAAATGTGACCAAAGCAAATGTGACCAAAGCGTGAAAGCATCTAACGCTATACGCTCGGTAGAACAGGCAAAGCCATCAAAATTAATAAATAAGCGTACAGTAGCCGACATAGGAAACTCTAATGTGGAGACGATCGGGCATGCTCTATAGAACGGAGGTAGCCTAAAAGCAGTGAAGAGAAAATTTGAAATAGGTAAAAACCAGATTGCTCTAAGAGACAAAGGGGGCAGTGTGATTAGCAATATGGATAAGATAGTTAAAGTAGCCGGAGAGTTGTACACAAATCTGTAGAGTAGCTGATATAATCAGAACGTTAATGAGAGAGACAGTAGCGCACAGCAATGCGTCATCCCGCCAGTGACGAAAGAGGAAGTAAAGACAGCAGCTGGTGAGGATCAAGCAAAAGCAGATCTTTCGAAGAAAGGAAGGCAGATTGTGCTAAAAAGCTAGCCACCTTTTATACGCAATGCCTTATGACATAGCGCGTACCAGAAGCTTAGGTGAGCACCGATATTATCTTAAATCAGAAAGGAGACGTCAAAGACTTAAAAAATTACAGATTGGTTAGCTTGCTGTTCATTGCCTACAAGGTATTTACTAAGGTGATCACAAATAGAATCAGGACAACCTTAGAGCTCAACCAACCAAATGAGCAGGCCGGCATTCCTAAGGATACTCGAGAATATACTATAATGTCACCGATAAACGGTCGAAGCACAGACCAGGTTCAACTAGACTTGCTGGGCGAGAGAGACAACAGTGTGCTCTAGCGAGGGAGATGACAATCCTCCTAGAACGCCCGAGGCATGGCAAGTCCCAACTAAAACAGTTCGGCCGCGGTATGGCGCCAGTGGATGGATTGGTACTGTGGCATTACTTCCCCTCTCTGGAGGTCAACGACTCGGTGCCGCAGCAATGAGAAGCAGGACGACAATGGACGCTACATGTGTCGGGGGGCTGGTAGGGACGTGCCTGAAGCGCTAGCGGGCGTGGTACGGCTTCATCCGTGCGACATAGAAAAGTTACGAGAAAACTTCATAATTAGGCAGCACCCATAACAGGTGAGGTACTACTAGTCGGAAGCAACATGGCGTCCAGCATGGTTGTGGCTTCGCGACCATGCACTAAACGAAATAGAGTGAAGCGCATCGTTTCTTGTAGAGCAGTATTATAAGCAAATGTGAAATAAGGGAGTATGGCGTCCCAGTTCCAGTGGTCGGCGTCAACATACATGGAAATCATGTCGGCGATAGTCTTGCTGTGCCGTTCGGTGAGGCCGTTCGTTTGAGGGTGGTAAGCGGTTGTCTTGCGGTGACTTGTGCCGATAGGGCGCATAGCCTCCTGCGTAAGGGCCGTGGTGAACGCCGTTCCCCTGTCAGTTACAACGATGATGGGTGCACCGTGACGAAGCACAATATTTTGAACGAAAAAGTTCGCAATTTCGTCAGCGGTACCACGAGGGAGAGATTTAGTTTCACAGTACCGGCTGAGGCAGTCGGTGGCGACCACAATGTAGCGGTTACCTATCGAGGACTCCGGAAATGGGCCGAGTAATTTCATGCCGACTTGGTGGAAGGGGAATTGAGCCGGATAAATATACTGCAGTAGTCCGGCTGGCTTAGACGGTGGCGTCTTGTGACACTGGCAGTCGCGGCAAGTTCGGAAGTAACGCTGGACAACTGCAGCAACCCTGGGCCAGTAGTACTTTTGACGTATCCGCACCAAAGTGTGGGAAAAATCCAAGGCGACCAGAAGATGGGTCGTCATAGCACGCCTGCAGGACTTCGTCGCGCAATGCCGCAGGTACGACGAGCAGATGGGCAACTTCCCGCGGGTTGTAGTTTTTCTTATACAGAAAGCCATCGCGCAAACAGAATGACGACAGTCCACGTGAGAAGATTCGCGGAGGTGACTCAGCGCTTCCTTCAAGATACTCAATGAGAGGCCGTAGTTCACTGTCGTTTCTTTGGTGTTGAGCGAGGACGGACGTAGAGATGGCGCCGAGAAAGGCAGAATCAGTGATAGGATCAGCTTGGTTGTCCTCGATAGGAGCACGAGACAGGCAGTCGGCATCAATGTGCTTCCTACCGGACTTATAAACGATAGTGACATCGAACACTTGAAGGCAAAGGCTCCAGCGTGCAAGTTGTCCCGATTGCCAGACACAATTGCCAGGTATTCTTTTTCAGTGGTGGAATAGTTCGCCTCCGAGTGTGACAAGCTGTGGTTTGCGTATGGGATGGCGCGTTCGAGACCATCCTGCCACTGCACATGGACCGCACCGAGGCCGATGATGTTGGCGTCGGTGTGCAGATGAGTGTCGGCTGACTCATCGAAGTGGCCAAGGATGGGCGCAGTTTGGAGACTAGTGCGGAGGTCTTCAAAGATCTGTTGTTGCTGCTGACCCCAGAAGAACGGTTCGGCACCTTTCGTGAACAGGGTGAGGGCCTCAGTGATCTGGGAGAACTTCGGCACAAAACGCCGATAATAGGCGCAGAGACCTAGAAAACGGCGCACACTTTTCTTATCGGTTGGCACGGGAAAAGCAGCGACGGCGGCTGTATTATCGGGGTCAGGGATGACTCCCTTAGTGCCTACGATGTGGCCGATAAACTTCAACTCCTGGAAAGCGAAGTGACACTTTCCGGGCTGGAGGGAAAGACCGGCCGAACGAATTGCTGCGAGCGCAGCGCGCAGGCGCTTTAGGTGCTCTTCGAACGTGGCGGAGATGACTACGTCATCCAGATACACAACGCAGTACTGCCATTTTAGATCGGCAAGCATGGTGTCCATCATCCGCTGGAAGGTGGAAGGAGCAGAGCACAGGCCGAAAGGGAGCACCCGGAATTCATACAGGCCATCCGGTGTAATAAAGGTGGTCTTTTCCCGGTCGCGTTCGTCCACCTCGATTTCCCCATAGATACTGCGTAAATCTAGTGACGAGAATTACGTGGCGTGGCTTAGCCGGTCCAGGCTCATCATCAATGAGTGGCATATCATCATACCATCAATGTGTGGCAGATGACAAACGACTTTTTGGTGACTTTGTTTAGACGTCTGTAATCAAAACAGGACCATAGGGTTCCATTTTTCTTCGCCACTAGAAAAAGAGGTGATGTCCACGGGCTCGTCGACGGCTGTATCACGTCGTCTAGGAGCATTTCTTGAACTTGTCGGCGAATGGCATCACGTTCCTTCGAAGAGATCTGATAAGGCGGTTGGCATAACGGTCGCTGGTTTGCATGAACTATAATCAATCAATCAATCAATCAATCAGTCATTTTATTTCCTTAGAAAAGGAGGAGTACGGGACTAAAAGCTCGGACAGCTTGACAAGGTCTCGACCCCTTGCTAGCTGGCATGACAGCAAGATGACGGCCAGTCATGCACAAGAAAGAAAAAAAAGCATCACAAAGCAACGGGTAATACAGAGCGAAATAAGACGGCAAGCAATCAGACAAAAGAGTAATACAAATAATCAACACACATAGGCGACAGTGGTGAATAAAATGGAAGCATAAAAAGGCATGATCTAGACTTGCAAGTAAATAAGTTGACAAAAACGTTTAATGCGAGAGTTTCGGTTTCTGGAGGGATCAAAATTTAGTCGCTCTAATAATTTTATCAGAGAAGGTAATGTATAAGATAAAGATTGTTCATCATAGGAGTTTCTCGGGGTGGATACGAACCACATATTTTTATGTCGGGTCTGACGAATATTTATATTCTCTCGGAGTTTTGCCAGATGGATTGTATCATGAATGCCAAATTTTACGAAGCTTTTGTAGCACACCATCAAACTATAATTATAAAAAGAAAACACAGGAAGAATTTCATATTTAGAAAAAAAGTGGTTCTGTGGAGTACGTATAATAGACATCAGATATGTAACGCGCAGCTCTTTTTTGTAGCAAATGTAGTTTTTGAAAGTCTGTCACACCAGTTGTGCCTCACAGCATGATGCAGTACTGCATGACAGATACCACCAGAGCATTGTACAGCATTATTTTTACCTTAGTCGGGAGAATGCGACGCAGACGAGCAATGACACCAATGGCAGATGACAATTTTGATTGCAGGTGATCAACATGCTCATTCCAGGTAAGGTGCTTTGAAAAACGCACCCCAAGGATATTAACGGAATCGACTATCTCTAACTGTTCACTGCCCAGACACAAATTCATATTAGTTGTCAACAACTTTCCTCTAGGCGTGTACAAGATTACTTTTGTTTTCGTAGGGTTGATTTTTAAGCAGTTTATGGCGGACCAGCGTTCTAAGTCAGACAGCGTCTTATTAGCGTTTATTTCTATATCTGTTTCCACGTTGCCTGTAATAAAATGGTTGTGTCATCGGCATACGGAACGAATGTAGCGTTATCTGTGCAGCGTACAATGCCATTTATGTATATTAAAAATAAAAGTGGGCCCAAAATGCTTCCTTGCGGCACACCAGTGGTAACTGGCTTCCTTGAAGATACTGCGTTATTGGCATCTACGAACTGTGACCAGTGGGAAAGATAAGATGTCAAAAGCGAGTGGGCGGTTCCACGTACACCATACATTTCTAATTTGTTAAGAAGGATTGAATGATTAATTAAATCAAAAGCCTTAGAGAAATCTATTATATGCCTAGTGTCATATGTTTACGGATGAATGCGTCTAAAATTATTTCTTTTTAGCTCAGGAGGGCTGTTTCCGTAGAGCGGTGCTTTCTAAAACCATGTTGAAAGTCTGCAATCAAATGGTGACGGTTAAAGAATGAGAGTAATCGCACATGCATTGCTTTCTCAATACCCTTAGAAAATACTGGAATTATTGTATAGGCCGATAATTATTTAATGCAGTTTTATCACCGCGCTTGAAGATGGGAACAACGCGGGTAATTTGCATTCTCTTAGGAAATGTACCTATTGATAATATTGCAGCGGGTAGACGACGACGACGACATTGGGCGAGTGAAAGAGTGGACGAGGAAGAAGACGAGAACTCATCTCTGGCTGTGTTCTGAGTGCCGCCCGTAGCTGTTCATTCGTTTTTGTAAATAACTGTAAATATAATCTTTCCCGTAACATATTTGGTGGAGGTGCGGCTTTCCTCTACGCCTACCGAAGACGGAGCTCCGCCGCGGCCGCCAGCTGACTTCGCTCACCATGACCCAAGACGCCTCCCAGCAAACAACACAATCGGCAATGCCATCGCTCGTTCTTTCTTCCCCTCGTGACCCTGGGACATTTTCTGGCACCGACAACGTTGACGTGGACGACTCGATCAACATGTATGAACGCGTGAGTACGTACAACCGCTGGGATCCGACTGTTATGCTCGCGAATGTCATCTTCTATCTAAAAGACACCGCCCGCGTCTAGTACGAGACTCACGAAAATAATTTGACCAGCTGGGACGTCTGCAAGCAGAAACTGCGCGAGCTGTTTGGACGGCCGCTCGGCCGAACACTCGCCGCTAAGTGGGAGCTTGCGTCCAGAGCTCAAACGTCTACGGAATCCTATGTTTCCTACATTCAGGACGTGTTGGCCCTCTGCCACAAAGTTGACAATAACATGCCCGAATCTGACAAAGTGGGTCACGTGTTGAAGGGGATCGCCGACGACGCCTTCAACCTGCTCGTCTGCAAGAACTGCACTACAGTCGACGGCATTATTAAGGAATGTCGCCGCTTCGAGGAAGCTAAAGCAGACGTATTAGTCAGCCGTACACACGCCTCCCCAACACGGCTGCGACTTCCTCATGTGAAGACCTGCTGCACCGGCAAACTCCTGCGCCTCCAGAAAATGTGACCCGCATCATTCGACGCGAACTCGAAGCTATGTCCCCTGCCTCCCTGCCTCTACGTGAAGGCGACAACCACTTGCCCACCATCTCGATGGTAGAAGCCGTCGTCCGTCGAGAGATTGGTAACCTTGGTCTCCAGCCCGTCAGCCCTGTGCGTCCTTCATCACCACCAGACATCACTGCGATTGCTCCTGAACGACCTTCCTACTTCGCTCCACGTCGCCGTAACCCTAACGACTGGCGGACACCCGACGACAGACCCATTTGTTTCCTCTGCCACCGCATTGGCCACATCTCCCCTCACTGTCGCAATTATTGGTCTCGTCGTAGCACATACAGTCATCTAAGCTCTCACCGCAACGGTGACCAGCCCCGCCACTTCACGCCCCCTCCAGCCCAGCAGAGTGCTACCGTTGACGAGCAGATTTCCCGCTCCAGCCGCTCCCCGTGCCCCCTGCGTCGGCAGTCTCGTTCGACCCTACGCCGTCGCTCCTCTCCTGGCCCCTACGGACGCTCGCAAGCGGAAAACTAGACGCTACAGTGTCTGGAGGTGATGCTGCAGTACAGCCCCACTCCCAAAATCCTCGCTTAGCCCTTCGCGCACACCAAAATTTGCTCGCTATTCATGTCGATGGAGTCCCTGTGAGAGCCCTGATCGACACGGGCGCGCACGTGTCCGTCATGAGTTCCACCCTACGACGCCGCCTCAGAAAGGTACTGACCCCTGCACCCACAGCCGTTCTCCGCGTTGCCGACGGCGGAACGCCTCCTGTGGTTGGACTATGCACAGCCCGTGTGACCATATCCGGCCGCCATACATCCGTTCTATTCTCTGTTCTGGACCAGTGCCCTCATGACGTCATTCTTGGCCTCGACTTGCTGTCTGAGCATTCAGCCCTCATCAACTGCGCCAACAGTGTTGTCCACCTTGACCTTCCTCTCTCTGCTGAGTCGCCGTCCCCAGTTGTACCTCGTCTGTGTGCTGTCGACTTTGTCCGTCTACCGCCTCAAGCCGCAACTTACATTTTTTTCTCATCTGTTCCCCCTGTCCCTGATGGCCCCTACGTAGTCACTCCGGACCTTGACGTTGCCCTCACGCGAAGTATTGCGCTTGCGCACACTGTCTTTACAATATCGGCAAACCGTGCGTACCTTCCGGTTCTGAACTTTGGCTCGTCTATCCAACCGCTCCCGCAAGGCATCTCACTCGCCACGCTGTGCCCTGCTGCCGAATGTGTCGTATCAGTGGTGGACAGCTGCTTACCTTCCTCTCATCAATGCCTGTTGCCTGCGGCAACATCACCAGAGAAACCAACGGATCATTACGCCGACATGATCTGTTCTGACCTACCAGCGATGCAAGCTCACGATCTTAGGTGCCTCTTATCATCTTTTCGCGACATCTTCGACTTTGATGCCCGTGTTTTGACTCGTACCTCTGTGGTGACGCATCGGATAAACACCGGTGATGCTGCTCCTCTCCACAGACGTCCGTACCGCGTGTCCAGCGCTGAACGCACCGTCATAAATCAAGAGGTCGATAAGATGCTCGCAAAAGACATCATCGAGCCCTCGTCAAGCCCTTGGGCTTCCCCAGTTGTCCTGGTAAAAAAGAAGGACGGCAGCTGGCGCTTCTGCGTTGATTACCGGCACCTAAACCGCATCACAAAAAAAGACTTATATCCTCTCCCGAGGATCGATGATGCATTAGATTGCCTCCACGGCTCCAAATATTTCTCTTCAATTGATCTTCGATCGGGGTACTGGCAAATTGCCGTAGATGAAAAGGACCGTGAAAAGACCGCCTTCGTGACGCCTGATGGCTTATACCAATTTAAAGTCATGCCATTCGGACTCTGTAACGCGCCGGCTACCTATGAACGAATGATGGACTCCCTTCTTCGCGGCTTTAAGTGGTCTACCTGCCTCTGCTACCTAGACGATGTTGTGGCTTTCTCGCCTACTTTTTCCACGCACCTCGAACGCCTCTCCAGTATTTTGACAGTGTTTCGTAACGCCGGACTCCAGCTGAACTCATCGAAATGCAAATTCGGTCGCCGCCAACTCACTTATTCTCGGACACCTGGTTGATGCTTCTGGTGTACGCCCAGATCCAGTCAAAATTCAAGCCGTGAAGGAGTTTCCTCTTCCTAGGTCGTCGAAAGATTTGCGCAGCTTTGTCGGCTTGTGCTCGTATTTTCGACGTTTTATCAAAGATTTCGCCGGCATCGCTCGCCCCCTCACCGACCTTCTTATGAACGACACCCCCTTTTTCTGGGGCCCTGCTCAAGGAAATTCATTTTCCTCCCTCGTTCATTTGCTAACCTCTCCGCCCATCTTAGCCCATTTTGACCCGTCGTCTCCCACAGAGATTCGCACCGACGCCTCCGGATATGGGATCGGTGCCGTGCTAGCCCAACGTCAACAGGGCCAAGATCGCGTCATCGCTTATGCCAGCCGCCTACTTTCCGCCGCAGAGCAAAATTACTCCATTACTGAGCGTGAGCGTCTCGCCCTTGTCTGGGCTGTCGCTAAATTCCTCCCGTACCTGTTCGGCCGCTCATTCACTGTCGTCACTGATCACCACGCTCTCTGTTGGCTGTCTTCACTAAAAGATCCCACCGGTCGCCTTGGTCGCTGGGCTTTGCGCCTTCAAGAGTATTCATACTCTGTCGTGTACAAGTCCGGTCATCACCACCAGGATGCTGACTGTTTATCCCGATACCCTGCGGAGCCACGTGACCTCGAAGACGACGATCTCCGTCTCTGCACCTTTATGTGCTCCAGAATGGCATTTTGTATCGCCGCAACCTACGCTCCGACGGTCTTCCGCTGCTCCTCGTCATACCCCAACATCTACGTTCTTCTGTCCTTGAGGAATTGCACGATCTGCCGACAGCCGGCCGCCTTGGCGTGTCCCGGACGCACGCTCGAGTGCGGCACCGCTTCTCGACCGCTTCTCGACCGCTTGCGACCTGTGTCAACGCCGGAAAAGGCCCTCCACTTTGCCTGCCGGTCTTCTACAACCGATCGACGTACCTCCGGAACCTTTTCACCGTGTTGGCCTCGACCTTCTTGGCCCTTTTCCCACGTCCCTCTCCGGTAACAAGTGGATCGCTGTCGCAACTGATTATACGACTCGATACGCCATCACGCGTGCTTTGCCCACCAGCTGCGCTACCGATGTCGCCGATTTTCCTCTCCAAGACGTAATTCTTTACCATGGCGCCCCTCGTCAACTGCTCACCGACCGCGGTCGTTATTTTCTGTCCAGAGTGATTGATGACATTCTTCGTTCGTGTGCCACGCAGCACCAGCTCGCGACAGCTTACCATCCACAAACTAACGGGCTTACGGAACGGTTCAACCGCACGCTCACCGATATGTTAGCCATGTACGTCTCACCGGACCACCGCGATTGGGACGCAGCCTTGCCTTATGTGACATTTGCGTACAACTCTTCACGGCATGACACAACAGGCTATTCCCCTTTATACCTTTTGTTTGGTAGGCACCCCCTATTGCCTTTGGACACACTCATGCCACCTTCATCAGTCTCCACCACTGCTTACGCTCAGGACGCCATCGCCCAGGCCACGCTGGCTCGCCAAATAGCCCGTAGTCGGCTCCGTGCCTCTGAAGCATCCCAGAAGTCCGCCTACGACCGCCGGCACCGGGCCGTCGAATATCACCCCGGATCACTCGTCCTTCTCTGGACGCCGTCGCGCAGCGTCGGTCTCTCCGAGAAGCTCCTTTCTCTCTACCGTGGCCCTTACCGTGTGGTGCGCCGAGTCACCGACGTGAACTATGAAATTGCTCCCCTTGCGTCCTCGCCATCGTCCTCTGGCCCCTCTACCGACGTCGTCCATGTATGCCGCCTCAAACCTTATCACGACGCTCCTACGCCACCACTCTAACGCTGAGACGGCGTTTCATCTGCCGGGGGTCCTGCAGCGGGTAGACGACGACGACGACATTGAGCAAGTGAACGAGTGGACGAGGAAGAAGACGAGAACTCATCTCTGGATGTGTTCTGAGTGCCGCCCGTAGCTTTTCATTCGTTTTTGTAAATAACCGTAAATATATTCTTTCCCGTAACAATATTATGTTAAAAACATGGGCGAGAATAGGGCTTATAATATCGAGCACATGCTTTACAGGGCGAATCTGGATACCTTCGGCATCTAGTGACTTGCTGTTGCTTGTAGCTCTGATACATGAAAAAACTTTAGGAGAGGTAATTGGAGCAAGGAAAAGCGATGCTCCATCCCTGTTTACTGGAAGAAACTGAGCATAGTTAGTGAAGCTGTGTTCTACGCCCTGTTGCGGTGCTAGAGTAAACACTTCATTAAATGCATTTGGTACTGCGTCTTCGGAAATTTGCGGCCCATCATATTCCAATATATCAGGAATGGCTGAGTAGGAGTAAGGCTGCAACAACGCATTCAATTTGCGCCAAAGTACATCACTTGGTTGTTTAGCAGGGTCACTAAATATTCCTAAAAAATAAGCATCTTTGGCAGCTCTAAGTTTATTTGTTAAACTGTTTCTATATTTCTTAAACTTCTTAGGCAAGGCTTAATCCCTACATTTCACAAATTTGGCATATAAAGCATGTTTTTGCTTAATCATGTCACGAAGCTCACGGGTCAGCCAAGGTTTCCGCGCTTTAGATGGCCTCATATTGTGTTTGCGTGGAAAGTGTGCATCATATATTGGTTTAAATATATTAATAAAAGCGGAATATGCAGAGTCGCTGTCTTATGCACGATAAACGCTATCCCAAGTTTGCTGAGGGATGGCATGGTGCTTTGGGAGCGGAGTCTGCCTAACCTTGGAGCAAAACAGTCGCGGAAAGATTAGATAATGCTCTCCAGACAGCGTTTCTGATTAGACGGGAGGTTCGGGTTCACTTCGGTTTTTATGGGAGTGGTCGGTGCCTGCACGGATGCCGAGATTTCGGACCAAGCGTGCGTTCCCGCGAATTCGCTAAGTTCTTCGAAATACGCAATAGCTGTTTTGCCAGGCAAACACTGAGGTTCAGAACCAAAAGTGGTCACCAGAAGCTCGGTTCGCCCACAGTTCAATTCAATAATTCCGCGAGCTACACAGACTTGCCGACCCAGGAGCAGCGAGATGAGGTTTTAGCGATGCCACGAGTGCTGGCACTGTTATCGCACTCTACGGTAACATGCTGGCTCTTGACGGGATCAATACGTGGTCGTCACAGATGCGTAACTTAGCCCTGCGGGGCACGGTATCGTCGTCGACAGGGCCTTGTGTGGAAAACGACACGATTAGCTCCTGAAGGTTGATAACGGCACCGTATTCCTGATGGAAATCCAAACCGAGTATGAGATCCTTGGAGCACTCGGGTAACACAGCAAAACAACCAGAGAAAGTAACACCGCGGGTCTGGATTCGCGAAGTGCAGACACCGATAGGAGTTACCAGAAGGTCACCAGCTATCCGGATCTGCGGCCCAGACCAAGGTGTGAGAACCTTCCTCAGGGTCATGGCTAACCGTCTGTTCATTATAAAAAAATCGGCACCGGTATCCACTAGTGCGGTAACGTTGTGGTTGTCGGCGGATGGCGGAAGGAATTTCAGCGGAAACCAGTCGGCCGCAGCGCGTCGACCAGTTCGTCGGGTCATGTAGTCGTCGGTCGGAGCGTCGCGGCGAATCATCGGGTGGAGGCTCTTGACTCGGTCCTGTAGCGGAAGCCCTACTCCCGGAGGACGCCGTCTTCAGTCTTCCCGACGTAGGGACGTACCTCTGAACTGGCCAGAGGATGACGGGCGGCCGGGCGAAGAGAACCGCATTGGGGATGGCGATCGGGACTAGCGTCGCTGCGAGGTCGAAGATTGCACATTATCAGCCAAGTACTGCTGGATATCGCTTAGTCGTTCACCGTAACGCGGTCGAGGTGCGTCACGTGAAAACCCCCTTAAACCCATTCTGCGGTAGAGGCAGTGATCGAGGATGTGGCCGGGCTCCCCGCAGTAGTAACTGAGCGGCCCAGGCTTGCCCCGGAACAGAGAAGACCAGATCCGCAATCTGCTTCGAAGTTACAGCGAGTGTTTTTCGTCATCGCCGAAGGTCCGACAAACGTCAATTGCCAAGCATCGCATTATAACTGACCAGCACGCCGGACCTCTCCGTCAAAGTCCCCATCGTCTGTCGCCGCGAGAACGACAAGCCGCCTGGCACCAAGTGGAAGAAATGCTTCGCGACGACATCATCCAATCTTCAAACAGCCCATGGGCGGCACCGGTTGTGCTAATGAGGAAGAAAGACGGCGCACTTCGATTCTGCGTTGATTACCGCCGCTAAAAACAACATAACAAAAAATGACGTCTACCCGCTTCCACGCATCGACGACACACTGGACCGGCTCTGCAATGCCAAGTATTTCTCATCGGCGGACCTCAAGACCTCATTCATCACTCCGGATGGGCTGCTTGAGTTCAAGGTTATGCCATTTCGTCTCTGTTCTCCACCAGCGACGTTTCAGCGAGTAATGGATAAATTGCTGGTGGGACTGAAGTGGCAAATTTCTCTGGTATATTTAGATGACGTCGTTGTTTTCGGCTCGAACTTTGAAGAGCAGGTTAAAAAGCTTCGAACTGTACTAGTCGCAATCAAGTCATCTGGCCTAACCTTGAAATCAGGGAAGTGCCACTTTGCCTACGAAGAGCTGCTGTTTCTAGGCCACATCGTTAGCAAGGAGGAAGTACGCCCAGACCCACAGAGAACAGCTGTTACTGAGCAGTTGCCACCGCCGACCGATAAAAGAGCAGTGCGCCGAGTCCTCTGACTTTGCGCATATTACCGACGATTTGTGAAAACCTTTTCGCGCATCGCCGAGCTCCTCACCTAGCTGCCGAAGGCCGACGTGACATTTAAATGGGAAGCGCCCCAAGCAGAGACCTTCGAAGAAACCTTCGTTTACAGTCTCCACCGATCCTCGCGCATTTTGATGAAAACGCCGATACTGAAGTTCATACCGACGCAAGCAGGGCGGGCCTAGGCGCCGTCCTCGTTCAAAAAACCGACGGGCTCGAGAAAGTCATCGCATGCGCTAGCCATTCCCATTCTGAGGCCGGGTCTAACTATTCGACAGCTGCAAATGGGTGCCTTGCGATCATCTGGGCTACGTCGAAATTCCGCCTTGATCTGTACGGACAACCGTTCAAGGTGTTAAGCGATTAACACGCGCTGTAATGGCTTGGCAATTTGTAGGAGCCATCTGGCCGCCTCGCTCGATGGAGTCTGAGCCTCAAGGAGTTTGACGCCACCGTCGTTTACAAGTCCGGACGAAAGCACTCTGGCTGTGATTGCCTCTCATGAGCCCCTGTAGATGCGCCGCCGCTGGACGACTATGAGGACGCCTTCCTGGGACCTATCATCCCCACCTCTTTTGCACAGGAGCAACGCTTGGACCCCGACCTAAAATGCCTCATCGAGTACTTGGAAGGCAAAGTTTCTTCATGCCCCGCCTCATTCAAGCGAGGACTGTCTTCCTTCTGTGTACAGAATGATGTCCTCATGAAAAAGAACTTCGCAGCGAACAAAACAGCCCACCTCCTTGTTGTACCTGCTTGTCTCCGCGAAGAAGTCCTACAGGCTTCACGCGATGAGCCGACAGCTGGACATGTCGGGTTTACTCGCACCCCCCGCCGCATTGAAGACAAGTATTATTGACCCCGACTGTCTGCTGATGTCGCACTTTTTGTAAAAAACCTGCCGAGATTGTCAGCGACGAAAGACCATTTCCACCCGACTAGCAGGATTTCTGAACCCCATTGAACCCTTCTCAAGACCCTTTCAGCAGATCGGCATGGATTTGCTTGGCCTTTTCCCAAATCAACGTATGGAAATAAGTGAACCATCATGGCGACCGACTACCTGACTCACTACGCTCAGGCAAAAGCCCTATCGAAGGGAATACCTGCAGAATTCGCCAAATTTTTCGTGGAGTGCATTCTTCTGCGACACGGCGCCCGCGATGTGCTCATCACGAACAGAGGAACAGCATTCACGGCGGAACTAACGCAAGCCATCCTGGATTACAGCCAAACCAGCCACCGGAGGACAACTGCATACCATCAGCAGACCAGCGGACTGACTGAGCGCCTGAACAAAGCAATCGGCGATATGCGCCATGTATGTCGATGCCGAACACAAGACTTGGGACGTCATCCTGCCTTACGGCGTCTTCGCCTACAACACCGTAGTGCAGGAGACAACCCAGATGACGCCTTTTAGGCTCGTCCATGGCAGGGAGGCCACAACTTCGCTAGACGCCATGCTGCCCGCAGTTACCGACGAAGAAAACGTCGACGCTTTATTGCTTTGTTTTGCGATGCAAGACGCGACCAGATTTATCTAGATTGATCGCATCCAGGCAGAGCTGATTCTACCTTGCCCTAGAATGTTCTAGCAACTTTGCACGCTTTTTATCTCGAAAGTTTGCTATCAGCTTTAAATTGAGCACGGCCGACAGCGGCCGGCACTCTGTTCGATGACCGCTGAGCACGCTTGTTGCTACGCCACCGCCGAGTGATTCAGTCCATTGTGGGCGCAAGTCATCCCAAATAAAGAGATTTGTTCATCCACCTTTTCGCTGCCTTTCTGCTCTGCGGGCTACAGTGACCACTTCGTGACAATATTCCTCAAGCGAAAAGTATACAAGAGCTGTATCTTAGCGGTACTCACCTACGGGGCAGAAACGTGGAGGTTAACTGAAAGGGATCAGCTTGAGTTAAGGACAAAGCAGCGAGCTATGGAAAAAACAATGAGAGGTTTAACGTTAATAGAACGGAACCGGGCACAAAGGGGCGAGAAAAAATGCGGGTTAATGGCATGCTCAAAATTATCATCATCATCGACCTGACTACACACACTGCAGGGCAAAGCCCTCTCCCATGTTTCTCTAATGAACCATGTCCTTTGCCAGCTGCGCCCACCCTATGCCTGCAAACTTCCCATGGCTCGCTTTGTTGTCCTTAACTTTATCTGAACCCTTTTCGTTAGCCCCCACGTTTCTGCCCCGTAGATGAATACCGGTAAGATACAGCTGTTGTACACTTTTCTCTTGAGGGATAATGGCAACCTGCTATTCATGATCTGAGAGAATCTGCCATATTCGCTCCACCCACTTCTTATCCTTCTAGTCATTTCCCTCCCATGATCCGGATTAGCTGTCGCTACCCGCTCTAAGTAGATTCCTTTACCACTTCCAGGACCTCGCGGCCAATTGTGAACTGCTGTTCACAATTGGACTACCGTTGAATATTACTTTGGTTTTCTGCATTTTAATTTTTAGACCCACCGTTCTGCTCCATCTGTCTCACTCATTGATCATGATTGGCAGTTCATCTCCTGAGTGACTCAGCAAGGCAATCTCATCAGCGAATCGCAGATTAATTAGGTATTATTGATTGACTCCTTATCGCCAACTGTTCCCAATTCAGGCCTCGGAATACCTCCTGTACCCGCCGCGGTGGCTCAGTGGTTAGGGCGCTCGACTACTGATCCGGAGTTCCCGGTTTCGAACCCGACCGCGGCGGCTGCGTTTTTATGGAGGAAAAACGCTAAGGCGCCAGTGTGCTGTGCGTTGTCAGTGCACGTTAAAGATCCCCAGGTGGTCGAAATTATTCCGGAGCTCTCCACTACGGCACCTCTCTCTTACTTTCTTCTTTCACTCCCTCCTTAACCCTTCCCTTACGGCGTGGTTCAGGTGTACAGATACTGCGCAATTTCCTTTCCCCCCAAAACCAATTATTATTATTATTATTACGTCCTGTAAACAGGCGGAGAATAGCATTGGCGAGATCGTGTCTCCTTGCCTGACGCCCTTCCTTACAGGAATTTTATTGATGACTTTGTGGGGGACCATGGTAGCTGTGCAGTTCCTATATATATCTTCCAGTATTTTGACATAAGGCTCTTCTACACCCTGATTTCGTAATGCCTTAATGACTGCTGAGGTTTCCACGGAGTCAAATGCTTTCTCGTAATCAATGAAGGCTGTATATAGGTGTTGGTTATATTCTGCGCATTTCTCTATCACATTGTTGATAATGTGAATATGATCTATTGTGGAATATCCTTTACGAAAGCCTGCCTGATCATTTGGTTGATAAAAGTCTAAGGTTGCCCGATCAAAACGCACGACAGAATTTTGTCGCACATCTGTCGCGCGACACAATTTTGTGTCGCAAGACAAGCTGTCTTGTCGTGCCTTGTGTCGTGCGACAAGCTTCGTGTCGTGGGTTCTTTCGCGCGACAAAGTTGTTTGTAGTAGGTTCTGCCGCACGACAGACATCTTTTCTGCATTTTGTCGTGCGAAGAAGGTCCCTGTCGCAGCATTTGTCGCGCGACAGGTTTCTGTCGCAGGTACTGTCGCGCGACAGTGGGAGTCGTGCCGCGCGACAGAGATTGCGTGCCTCAGCAAAGTTGCCTGTCGTGGGTTCAGTCGCGCGACAGACTTCTAGCGCGCCTCTTTTCACGCGACAAAAGTACCTGTAGTGCGGCCTGTCGCGCGACACAACAGCTTGTCGTGGGATATGCCGCGCGACAGATACCTGTCGTGGGATGAGTCACGCGACAGATACCTGTCGTGGATTGTGCCGCGCGATAGATACCTATCGTGGGATGTGTCATACGACAGATTCCTGGTGGGGGTAATTATTTTACTGCAGAATTCTAGAAATACTGTCGTGCGGTCGTGTGACAGCGATAGGATCAAATTGACCAAAGATGCTTCAAAGCGCGTTCACTGTGGCGAGTCTCGAAGAGGATGCGAGGTGCTCTGGTCTGTTGGTGACGGGCACCGAGCGTAATGAAGTGCTCATTCACATTGGCGAATCGAGTTTTCAACTCACTTCCCGCGACCTGGCTCTCTCACCGAACGAGAATTGGCTTAGAGGAGAGGCACTGCTCGAGCACTCACCTAATTCCCTTCTGTTCCCACATGACAATATGACGAAAGTAGTGCATGCTCAAGAATATAATGCGGCTTTGAAAGCCCAAAATCTGTATGCACAAGCGGCGAAGCCAGCGGTGCCTGCGTATCCGCACGCTCTTGCGGTGGCGGCATGTAGCTGCAGCCACGACAGCGCCTGCACACCAATCGGTGTGCGCAAGTCGAATGGCGCTACTGAAAGTCAGTGTCCTCTTGGCTTCTCTGACATATTCAAGCCATCTAACATAATGTACCGCTACTACTATATGCGCAGAAAAAACCAAGGACACTTCTATGCGTCGCGGAAAAGAATGTCGTTAATCGTCAATCAGGGAAAATTACTCGCCATAACCATCCGGCTACACAAAGGCAGCATGTGTGTACATGCACGCAGATCTCTGTATAAATGTTCAAAGCAACCCCGATATCATTTTTCCGCGCGTTTCAGTTTTAAGAGCGTCAGCTCTTACTACTTACGTTTGTCAATGACACGTCTGTCTGCAGGGAAGGCCAAATTAGCCAAGACAGTTACCACACTATATCACATAGCAACAGCGGGCGCGTAGAGCCTCAGTTGTCACAGATACCTTCGATCCGTTTTACATATGCCAGTATAGCGACTATCGAAGTGGAACCCCGGGGACCCCCATTTGCATCAAATTTGGGGGCCGCCCGTTTGACGCATAACGATCGAAGTGGTGTCATTTGACTTGTCATGTTCCTGAGAATAAAATAAATATTTAGATGAAGCCCAAAATATGTGTGGGATTCGCACCGACGACCTTTTCGCCCCCAAACCGTGCATTCCGGGGACTTCCAAACAGCCATAAGGCCTAATCGTTTGTAGCAGAGAGTTCCGGATGCAGTCAAACAATTCATCTTGTTGCAATGCACACGTTTATAAAATTCGTTAACTGATATATAAGGAGGAAACATACCGGATATAACGAAGGTGGCTGTAAATCGCAATAGTAGTGCAAAATCTTTGAAGTAGATGACGCTGCTTGTATCTTAGAACGAATGTTTCCGAAACGAAATGCCCTCAGATGTTTGCATTTTGTCTTCTCCACGTTTGCTGAGCACCCCGATCTAGCACCCCGATCTAAACACTTGAAGCTCTCGTAGCTAACGCTCTTAAGTCCAACGCTGATGCAGTGTAGGCGGATAATTTTTTTAGCGGCAGTGACGTGGTGCTTATCATAAAATAGCAAAAAAAAAATACTTTACGGTGTCGTTCATTGCCTTCACTGAAGATTTCATGACGGTGACACGAAAATGTCGCTAAATATAGACAGCAGCGTATGCAGCCGAAGGTGAAATGCGGCGGCCGGCGAGTTTGAACCGATTTGATTCTCGGTCGAAATGAGAATAAAGTCTTGGGACTGACGTCAACCGCGCGCTTTAAAGAGTTTCGCCTGCTTTGACACAGTCTAGCTCATGTGCACCCGCGCTCGGTCCTCTAAACTACTCTGGTCCCAGTGTGACTGTGTGCTATGACAATCTGAGCGAAAAGGAGGATGTCTGGGGGTTTTGATGTGCACCACGGCCATACAGTTGAGCGACATGATAACGTACGGGCGCGGCATGCCAGCCTGAATACTGGCCGCCAGCGTCAGAAAAATGCGACAGTAATGTTTGTTCAAGTCCATACTAAGCCGTCGGATGGAGTATCGTTGGCCAATATCGAGTCGTTGGTAGAAGCGATAACAGAAATATAAACAAATGTCTACCCACGGCGCCTTTAATTGCTGCTGCTCAATCGCGGCTTCCCTGGCCTCAGCTGGCTCCGCTCCTGAAGGTGTCGCGGAAACCGAGCATATCTTTGTTTTACTATGAGACGAGGTTCACAGTAAAACGATGACGAGAGCAGCACCTCAGCGCTAGCCAATTTCGAAGTGCACTCAGCTGCTGCATCGATGCGAAACCGGCTAGGCTTAGCGACGACTAGGGCAGCCAGGGGGTAGCGCGTAGTTCATTGCCCGGCGCGCCCGCGGGCGGCGTCGTTCCCGAAAGCTCGCCTCGCTCACTCCCGCTGGCTCACTGATTGGCTCAACAGCTTGCGACCTTCACTCGGAAGGCTGGAAAATCGAGAAGCGAGCGACTGGCGCTGCGACTGAGCGATACTTTATGCCCACGCTTGCACTACTGGTGAACAACCTTTAACGCACATATGCTTGGGTTATCGGCTACTTTGCGGCGAGACTTAGTTAAGATCGTCCGCGACGCCATCGTCACCGTCCGTGGCGCACAGGCTGAGAACTTCAATTCCAGTACGTGCCGAAACAGCTCGTATTTTTCGTAACGATACGAGCTCGAAAACACGCTTGCTTCGATGCGCTAGTGGGCTCTTGCTTGTTAAACTACACGCGATGAGGATGCGGCGAGTGCTAGCCACTGTTGCATGTTAGCTAAAGTGAGACGCAAGTATCGACGTACTTTCGTAACGCAGTTGATATCAAAGCACTCCGCTTGTACTGGTCACCGATTAAGCTGTTCAGTTTCATGATCTCCGGTGAGCGTGCCAGTGTCGCGCAAATTAATGCATCGCAGCTACTCTCCATAGTGCCAATTGCGTTCAACTTATCCACGATATTCGCCAGCTTGAGATACGGCGCTTTTCTTCGCTGTTTTTGTCGCAACTTGGTGATTTTATCTGGCATCAAACGAAACTGCATTCTGTCAACACCGTCGTCTGCTCCGTCGTCTGCTAGAGCATCCGGGTCACTTCAGGGGATCACAGGATCGCAGCTTCTACAAACGACATGCCAGAAAAAGTAACTGAAAGCGCTTTAGTATTCCTAAATAATCTAAAAATAATTTAAAATAAATGCAGTGTCTTTGTTGTGAAGATAATATAAGTATTCATGGTTTAAAAAAACAAATTTTTTTGTCGGTTGTAATTTTTCACCGACACGAAAGCGCAGCCGTCGGCGCCATTGCAGCGCAACCGACAGGTCGGGTTTTGTATTATTTGCCTCTTTGAGGCATTGCTTGAGTACTTGTACGGCGGACACGTGTGAAGAACTCATTCAATAGGAAGGTGAGCAGGAGTGTGTTTTGGAAGCCAACGACCAGGATTTCGGCCTGTCAACATTGGCGAGTTTCAACGGGTAAGCCATGAAGAGTGCTGCGACGTCTTTTCATCTGTTAAGGGGAACGAAGACTCCTGCGCCGTTTTACTAAGCCTGGATGAATCGCATGGCCGGTGAGTCCCGCTCTGCGTTTCTTTGCTAATGATCTGTATTCACACGCGCTATTTGTATGCGGCTATATAGGGATGTGAGTGGAGGCAGTCCGCCTGCGGTTGCCGCAGCTATAATGCGGCGCCAAAAAAGCAGGGTCTATATCCTGCATGACAAGTGTTGTTCTCATTGTCTTTATGTGCATATATTACTCGCGTGCCGTGGTAAATAAAAATATCACCAGGTATCACAACAGAGTTACGCTTTCGCTTGCTAGCGCTTCTACACTCGGTGCAAAAGCATGGATTTGCACTGCGTAGAAGACGATGAGCGAGAAGTGCCGCGCGGCGGAGCGCTCGCGCTAGGCCAGCTGCGATCAGACACCGCACTATTTTGCTCAGGGTTAGTACTCATCGGATTAGTGCTTGTGCCTTAATATGCGTCATACTAAATTTTGAGACAGTGATCGCATGCGAAAGGCTAGTTCATATTCATCGCCTTGTCATTTGTAAACTTGTCTGTGCTTCCCCAGTGGAACAGGATTTGAGGCAGTGTTATGTCAAAGTTAGATCAATCTTGCGTCTCCTGAGCTGTAAACGTTGATGCTTCCTCTCCTTCTGAGCACTGCGAGCTGTCGGATATGCAACTGCACAATTATTTAGGATTTCTACCTTTTTACTATATCCCTCGCTTTTGTGGCCCGCATTCAAGTCGTTCGCCATTGTCGATGGTTTGTTTGTTACTTATTTTCGCTTTGTTATTTATTCTTGGTTGCGTGCCATCAGCTGTGGTGCCGGCGATTCTCCGAGCTCGGAACTCTTCCCAGGCACGGGATCCTAGCCACAGACCTCCCTTCGCCGCACTCACGAGTGTTCTTTGGTATTTTTTGTTTCTCTTGCCTTTACTTGCATTGCCAGTCGACAAATTTGTGCAGCTTTTGTTAAATGCGCTAGCAATTTTTCTATGATGCCAAGCTGTGCTGTGAGATATCAAGCTTCTTGCTAGTGAAGACATGCTTTTTTCCATTCTCTCTTCTCATTTAACCAAGGCAGACTGGTTGCAACTTTCAATTTAATACCTGGACATTGGTGCAAGGCACCATGATAGGAATTAATGAAAACCTGCGCATCCTATATTCAAATAGGTGTGCGGTATTTCAGCCAGCTCATCTTTCAGTGTGGTTATAACAGTCATTGTGACTTCTCAAAGAATGTATATGGGTGCATTACATAAAATATGTTCATTTGTTTTGTCATGGGCTAGCTCATTGGTTTTTTATTTACTTATATTACGTCTAAGTTTAGTTTTTAAAGCAGTAGACGATTTCCTCTCTTGTCATTCATGACATGGCTACAGCCACTGACAGCTGTTGCTCTGGATGTATTTATTTGCAGTTGCCAGCGGCCAGAATCTATTGGGCCATGCGTGCTTCCTGCCTTCGACTGTGTCATCCCTCCTAATCCGTTCATGGTAGTTATTCTTTTTCAGTGATGCATATCTTAGCTGCCTATTTAGAAAAATATTTTCAATATAGGCTTGCAGCTAGGTTTAGAAATGCATGAAACTCTACATGCACTTCACAGCAGTACCTCAGCTTATAATTACCGGCACTGTAGGCTTGTACAAAATATAGTCGCTGATGTAGCTCTTGACGCAGCTGCTGTTAACATAAACGTGCTTTGACATTGCACACCTGTTGCCTGGTATGCATATGTGTCCTCGAAAAGGACGTATATGTTCATTTATCCCTTTAAAAACATTGTGCTCTACAATGATGGTTTACCAGTATTTCTGACACAGAGACCAAATTGTCAGTCAGTAAAGTAACTTTGCACGATGACACCAATCCTTGTATGATATAGAATCCTTGCAATGCACTGGACAAGCTGCTGTCAGCACAGATTTATTGCTGGTTTATTGCCATAGCATATGGTTATACTGCACAGTTTGTACCTCTACCTTCTTAAAGCTGTATACTTGAAAAATTTAAAATTAGTTGAAGGAAATTCAAGGAAATGTAACAGTAACTGTCTCCCATTTTGGTGGACACTTGAACCATGATATAAGGGAGGGATATAAAAGGGAAGTAATGAAGAGCTGATGCCCATGTTAGATGCCCCTCTTTAGTTAAACATACCTCGCAATTAACACATTTGGTGCAAAACAAACATGGGACTTGCACGCTCACAAGCACCCCCATGTCAGTAAAACAAAGTGCCAATGTTGCCGTACTTTAGAGTTTTGCTCCTAAAAGCGCAGCTGACTGCTGCTCAAAGTTGAGAGCAAAAATATGTTGCCGTTTGTAATGGTGATTGACATTGAGTTGCATGATGCTGTCTGTTCCTGGAGTTAGTGATTTTGTCTGTCGTGTGAATGTGCTGTTAAAATTAGTGCAGAACAATGGTTCTCAAGTTCATTTTAGGTAACTGTCTCCTGTGCCACATGCTACCACCCTTTTTCCTCAAATTTCCTAATCTCATTTAGCCACCTGATTGCCACCCATTCATGCATTCACCTACTCTTAGAATCCTCCCAGTGTTTTAGTGTGGTATTGCTTATATCTTCACTGCATTACTCATGCACTGCACTTCCTCTTTTTTTGATTTAGTCAAGATATCTCTGTTCCTGTTTCTTGCATAAGCATAAGAGGCGACTCAAGTGCACCATCTGGGCTTGTGATGCAATGTGTAGGGTGCTTCGTTTTTGGGTAAAATCTGGTTTCTTCCTACTGTTGCACCAAAAAAGATTCTTAAAGATCAGGTTCAACCCAATTTCTGTCCAAATGTGCCTGTAAGAAAGTGTGGTTTGAAAGTGCACAAAGGCAAAGAACTGCTGGAGTGTAGTGGATGTCACATAATTCTTCTGACAGATTTTTTAAACAATTCTGGTTATTTTATTTCTCTTTTAATGTTTATTGTTTGTCGGTTGCTTATAATTTTTGGATAAACTGAAAACTACATGTACTGACTGGTATTTCATTCCAATAATTATACCCATTATTATGAAGCTGTGTTGGAAGGTAGGTGTGCATTTAGTATGTGTGCTTTGAATTTCAGTGATTGTTTCTGCAATGCAAAATGGAGGACAGGTCTCTGCTGTGCGAGTTTTTTGCAATGGAGTGAAAGTAGCTGGAGAAGCATTTGCTACTGTGTCACCCAGCCAAAAGTTCTCCCACAGACCACTGAGCTTCTGAATACCTATGGCTTAAAGCTCGAAGCTCTGGTTGCCCTTTCCGAGGTTTTCTGCATTAACGAGTGCAAGCCCAAGGGCTCAGAGCTAACAAGCATTCGAAACCATAGAGCTATACACAGTAGTGCTGGGGCCGTGCAGCAAGTCAGTGTGAATTAGGTCGCGATAAACATGGTTTACTGTAGAAAGCTAGTGTGAAAAAATAGTTGCGCTCACAGAAACCGCTGTTTCTTTCTTAGTTGGTCATTGAAACAAAGCAATGCATGTAAAATTTGATATCTCACTGATCCCTCAATTTTTTTCCAGCTAAAGACCAAGAGTTGCATGGAAGTTGTGCAAGCCACCAAGTTGCGTGTGATTTTTGCCAGGGACCTGGAGCAGGCTGAGAAATTAGTGGATGTCCAGTGGTATTCACTCAGTAAGGCAAGCTTTTTCTGTAAGTACAGTTTTTGGCATGGCATTGCTTAGGAACGCATGCACTAATCTGACTACTCTATGCCCGCCCATGCTTCAAGAAAAATGAAGTACATGAAAAAAATTGATTTCCGAAAAAAATTGCCGCTTCTGTTATGTTTTTTCAGGAAAGTATTTGCCATTTAAAGGGCTGTGAAAACCTTAAAAATTATATGCTTGTTGTGGCTTTTTTTTCAAATTTCTTCCACGTCTATGTTGGCCTGACCTTGTAGCTTGTCTGCATGAGATTGGCTGCTACCTACAGTTTGCTTTTTTGTTGCTCCTTTATTGCCTGTCACAATCTTTACTTTGCGTGGCAGTGTCATGCAGTTTGGGAAGTAATCTAATCTTATTTCTGCGTTGGCCTGTAGTGCAAGCTTTTGCATGTGGGGCAGGTTTATGGTGTCCTTTTGTTTGCTGTAACGGCAGTTTGGCCATGAGGGTTAGAGGCTTAGTTCTTTTTTTATTTTGTTGCAGTGTCATATACTTCATGCATAAATAATGAAGTAAGCACTATTTTTTGTAATAAATGAACATTCATTATAGCTGTGGCCATTATAAGTGCACTTGACTCTAAAATGGCTTTCTTTCGGCATTCAGTATTACATCTTAAAACCAGCCGGAAGACACAAAACAGGAGAAGAGATGAGCACAAGATGAGGCTGGTCTAATAACTGAAATTTTATTGAAGGAAAGTGGCAAAAGAAGACCTGCAAAGAGATTCAAGCACGCAAGACCCCAAAGCAGTGAGAGGGCAAAAAATAACCGAAAGGCACTGACGTACTAGTAAACCATCTAAAAAACTAATTCCTTACAGTGAAGGTTCACGGACTGTTTAGCCAGGCACTTGTTTTTAGCCTTACTGATGTAGTAAGCCTCAACTATATCAGGACAGATTTATCACTTCCCTAAACCACTGATGTGCCACAGAAATCAGGCGTGCAAAGAGAAAGGTCGTCCTCCGATAGCATTCACGAGATTGAACGTGCAGTGTCAGGTGAAAATTCGTCTTCCTCTCTGTACAGTGAAAGTGCTCTCAGCCAGGCGCACATTCAGATATCTGCTTGTCTGCCCACAGTAGTTACAGCTACGAGGCAGTGGAATGCAAAAAACCGGTTTACTTTTGCAAGTGGTGAACATTTTTTATCTGCCACTGTGCATAGCGGATGATTACCCGTAGTTGTATCAAGCCTAGTTTGAACGAAGAAGCAAAGGGCTCCTACCTTACTTTTAGCGGTCAAGACAACAGCAACATCATACTTTGGTGCAACTTTCTTGGGATGGTGCGAAATGGTGTGGAGGTAAGGTATAGAGCCCGTCTTTTTGTGCTGCTCAACTACGTCAGCATCATGTGAACGGTGTTCCGTTCCCTCGAGAGAGTAAAAACACACTGACAGGTGCGCAAGATGGGCAAGTGGGAACCCAGGTGCCATTGGCTTGGAAACCTGCTCCGAGAATGCATTCTAAACACTGTGATGGCATGACTTCCATAAAGCAGTCGTGATGCATGTGATTGCCAACCTGTCCTTCACCAGCCTCGAGTGGTTCAACTCGTAGCTAAGCGGCTTCCTGATCTTGGGCTTTGGCGCCAACATATGTGGTCGTCCGCAAAGCGCAGGTCTAAGTCAAGAAGCTACAAACGGTTATGCTTAGTGAAATTCAGACCTAAAAGATAGGCTTTGACCACATGCCTAAAGATTTCTAAAACGCCTTGTACCAACTTATCTGAGCCCTCCTTGTGCAAAAAAATTAGGTAGCTATCAACATAACGAAATGCTACCATGCCGAGGCCTTCCAAACAGGGCTTTGATGCGGTATCGACTTTGGACAGAAGAATGTCGCGGAGGAACAGTGCAACCTGGGACCCTCCGCATATGCCTGATTTATGATGTAAATACTGCCTTGCCAACTCACAAAAGTGGAGTTCTGTGGAGTTCTAGTTTCTTGTGGACAGCAACCTGGGCAGGTGCTCTGCAGTGAGAATCGACATGGAGGGCCTGCACTATTCATTGTCACATGATAGACCTCTGAGGTATGTGCAAACTGCATCAGGGTGAACAATGAACATGCTTTTACAGATGATTGCGTGATTTCGGTTGCTGGCTTCTTGGGGCTGTTGTCCTTTTACTTCAAATCCGCATTTGTCAGTTGGCAGGGTGGTATTTACACGCAGGGCGTACCTTTGCTCAGCAACATTTTTTTGTCTAAAGTCGATAAGGCATTAGAGCCCTGTTTGGAAGACCTTGGCATAGTAGCATTTCGTTATGTTCATGACTGTAATTTTTCTGGACATAGAAGGCTCAGATAAGTTGGCACAAGATGTTTTAGGAGTCTTTAAGGCATGCGGTCAAGGTCTGTCTTTTACATCAGAATTGTCTAAGCAGAACCGTTAGTAGTTTCTTGATGCAGACTTGCGCTTTGTGGACGAATATGTTTGTCGGGGCTACAGCTAAAGATCGGGGAAGGCTCTTTTTAGCTACGAGTCGGACCACTCGTTGTTGGGGAAGGATGGTGAAGAGGTGTACTATTGTCGCTGGTTAAGGTCAGTAAAGATGGAAACACTTGATGGGTGTGCAATCGTGTGCATGACATCAGCTTTAGATAAGTCATGCCATCACTGCTGAGGACGCATTCTTGTAGCAGGTTTCCAAGCAGCTATGTTCCCACTTGCCCATCTCAACAACCTGTCATAGTATGTTTTCACTAAGCTCGAGGGTAAGGAGCACATACTCCGATGATGCTGATACACCTTACCTCCACAGTATTTCACAGTCTCAAGAAAGTCGCAGGAAAGCGTAATGCTGCTGTTGTCTTAACAGCGAAGTGCAAGACAGGAGGCCTTTGCGCCGCCATTAAAAAGGCTTGATAAAACTGGGTACTTGTCCACAATGGACAGTGTCACAAAAAAAGGTTCACCACTTGCAAAAGTAATGGAGTTTATTGCGTTCCACTGCCTTATGGCTGCAACTAATATGGGCAGACAGGCAGATATTTGAATTTGCACTTGACTGAGCACTTTCACTCTATAGGGGGAAGGCAAATTCTAATCTGGCACTGTATGCTCAATCTTGTGCATGCAAATCTGAGGATGACATGTCTCTTTGCACGCCTAATTTCCACGACACATCAGTGGTTTATGGAAGGGATAAATCTGTCGGTAGATAGTTGAGGCTTACTACATCGGTAAGGCTAAGGACACGTGTGGCTAAGCCATCGGAAAACGTTCACCGTAAGGAATTTGCTTTTTTAGATGATTCATTAGTATGCCAGTGACCTTTGATTGCACTTCGCCCTTTCACTGCTTTGGGTTATTGTGCGCTTGTATCTCTTCGCGGGTCTCCTTTTGCGGCTTTCCTTCAATGATGCCGCCGCAGTGGCTCAGTGGTTATGGCGCTCGGCTGCTGTCCCAAAAGACGCAGGTTTGATCCTGGCCGCACCAGTCAAATTTCAATGGAGGCGACATTTTAGAGGCCCGTGTACTGTGCGTTGTCAGTGCACGCTAATGAACCCCAGGTGGTGAAATTTCTGGAGCCCTCCACTACGGCGTTCCTCATAGCCCGAGTCGCTTTGGGACGTTAAACCCTCACAAATCAAATAATCAAAATCTTCAATTAAATTTTTGTTAGTCCCGTCTCTTGAGCTCATGTCTTCTTGTGTGTTCTGGCTGGTTTTAAGGTGAGTCAGTACCAACTCGGCTAGTCATAAGCCTTGTTCAGTATTACACACATTTTGAATAAAGTGAGAAGTTTACTAGGCTATGTTGCCGGGGATCGTGTCCGCAGCAGTTGTGGGCAACTCAGAAGAGATAGGGTCATACGATTGGTTGTGTAATTGGCAGAGGATGATGTGAGGATGCTGCTCGAAAAGAAAATTTCATAATCGGATAATTATTTACAACCAAAAATGTCCAAAAAGTGGCTGGGCCAGAGAAAAAGTGCCGCGAAATTTGAAAACGCTGAAAGTAGGTGGAGCTACAGCGTAGTGCCAAGTTTGAAAAACTGGAAGTGTGGACAAAGCCAAAGCTTGGCGCCAAGTTTGAAAACTCGAAATGAGCAATGACGTGACCAGTGATAAGTGTCCTATACTTAACCAGGAGATAAGAAAAAGAATGATAAATTAGAGGCAATTAGGTAATTATTGAGAAGCGAAAGGCAATGAACGCGTGATTAGACTGGGCGGGTATTCAGTGAGTGGGCAGGAACGATCCGTGGAGGGAAATTTGAAAACTCGAAATCGTTTCTTTGATGAAATGAGGGTAAAATAAGAGTTAATTGATAACCAATCAAGTACACGAGAAAACAACCATGGCGCCAAATTTGAAAGGCGACCAGTGTCGAGGAAGCATCAACGCTTTCACATTTTTTTTGTGCAGGTAGCAGCGGTGATCTCTATTTTTTGTTTTTTTCAGCCAAGACAAAAACCATTTTTCTTGGCTCATGGGCGATGTATCTAGGAACCTGCGGCCAGGACAACGCTGGACAGCATGCATCAGCAAGCTCGAAAAAAAAGCACGAAACAGTAAATAAATATTGATCATTTTCATTTCAATTCTAGTGGTCTTGTGCACGAATTACTCTGGAATGCACAAAGCTTGTGTTAATTGACAGGCGACCATTAACAAGCTGTGCATTTTTGTGCATAGCCTACTCCAGAACACAAATCCTGTGTTAATTGACAGGTGACAGTAACGACTGTTACACAGTGTACGAGCACTACACAAGACACACTACAGAAGACAAGGCAAACTACAGAAGACAAGACAGACTACAGAAGACAAGACAGTCTACAGAAGACAAGACAGACTACAGAAGTCAAGACACTACAAAAGAGAGGACAAACTACAGAAGACAGACTATAAAAGACAAGACAGACTACAGAAGACAGGACTACAAAAGACAAGACAGACTACACAAGACATGCCCAAAATACGACAAGACTACATACTACAGAAATTTTCTGTCTTAGAATCCTGTAGTGCATTTTGACTGGGTGCCCTTGCTCTATTAGCCATAACTTTAGTAAATACCAAATACCTTGCAGGAAACGGACAGTCAGCTGATCGGTCTGTAATTTTTCAAGTCTTTGTCGTCTCCTTTCTTATCAGTTAAGATAATGTTTGCGTTCTTCATAATTTCTGGTATGGTTGAGGTCATAAGGCATTGCGCATTCAGGGTGGCTAGTTTTTCTAGCACAATCTCCCCTCCGTATTGCAGCTGATTTGCTGCTACCGGATCCTCACCAGCTGCTTTTCTCCTTTGCATTGGTCCTAAGGTTTTCTTTCCTTCCTCTTCGTTACTGGCACGATGACGCATTGGTGTGCACTACTGTCTCTATCATTAATATTCTGATTATAATGACTTCTGCATAGATTTGTGTAGAACTCTTCGGCTACTTTAACTATCCTATCCATATTGCTAATGACATTGACCTCCTCGTCTCTTAACGCATACATCTGGTTTTTACCTATGCCTAGTTTTCTCGTCACCGCTATAAGGCCACCTCTGTTCTTTAGAGCATGCTCGATTCTCTCCACATTAAACTACCTTATGTCGGCTACACCTCCCCCCCCCCCCCCCCCGTTGCGCTTATTTATTAACTGCGGTAGCTCTGCTAGTTCTGTCTGTAGGGTTAGACGCCCTCATGCTTTGACGTTTCTTAATCAGACCTTTCGTCTCCTGAGATAGCTTGTCGGTATCCAGTCGAACTGTCCTTCCGCTTACTTGTACTGCGCAGTTCGTAATGATAGCTGTCAGATTATCGTTCATTGTATGAACAATAAGTTCGTCTTCCTCCGTTAAAGCTGAATATCTCTTCTGCAGCGATATTCTAGTCGACATCAAGGGGAAGAAATGGTCTTGGGCATGGCACGTAAGGCGAAGTCAAGATAAGCGCTGCTCTTTAATAGCAACAGGCTGGATTCCAAGGGAACGGAAGCGTAGCAGAGGCGGCAGAAAGTGAGGTGGCCGGATGAAATTCAGAAGTCTGCGGGGATAGGGGACCGGATCTATGCCAAGGGTCCTCTATGGAAACTGTTGTATTGTGCGTTGCACAGGAGTTTGAAATTTGAATGCAGTTTTACACCGACGAGGGCGCTAGACACTTCGGACGCTTCCCTTCCGATGCTCTTTACGCGACCGTGTAGCTCACACGAGCTCCTTTCAACTAGTTCTTCTTGTCCGTTAATTCAGTGAAGCTTTCATGGGCCCTGGTAACAGGGGCATGATTTAATTGGCAGAGCTTGCCGAAGCGCAATGGGTCTCGGGATATTTGTCAATCAATTCCTGTCTTTTTCTCGCTTTATTCTGAAACTGGGGGCTCAGCGTGCGCCGGAAATAGGCGCAGGCTGAGAAAAAAGCAGGGAACATTGTTGAAAAATATCTCAAGACAAATTGCACTCTGGCAAGCCCCGCAAACTGAGTTAGTCTCGTATCGACCCAGTCTACAACATCGCGATAAAGAAATAGGTAATTGAGGGATAATGAAATAGTTAATTAAGAACTTTCCTCTTAACCGCCTCTTAACCGTGACTGGTATCTCATTAACCTGTGTCAGCAGAGCCTCACACACAATAATTAAGGGCCGAATCTATTTATTTATTTATTTATTTATTCATACTGCCGGCACAGGCCAAGGCAGGAGTATTTTACATGCAAAAGTTCGAACACATCTTGTTAGAACTTTTGCTTGTAAAATACAATCAAAAACAGAAAAAGAAACTCTTTGAACATTAGAAATTTTTGCACGTCACTGACGGCAGGAAAAAAAAGAAAATATTTGAATAGCACACAAAAACGTCAACCGCTGTGGTGCAATGTGAAGAACAAAAGGCGCGTGACCGTAATAGCAAAGTACAACAATTGTAATTAAGAGTAGTTCCGACTGGCAAAAGTTAAATAAAAGAAAACAGAGAGCAATGTACATAGATCACTTAGAGGGTGACAGGTGACAAGGCTAGTATACAATACATTTTTTATGCACTCATAGAATATTCCCGTTGTGCAGCTTCAAAGCCCTTAGTCTCAGAATTTATAACTTCATTGAGTAGTTTGTTCCAGTCATCTATTGTCCTCACGAGAAAAGAATAATGAAAAGAGTCTGTCTTGTAAGTCAATGGTTTGATATGTTTACTGTGTTTTGTCCTTGACTGGATGGAACTGTCTGCTACAATGTACCTTTCGAGGTTTACTTTGTAATAGCCACGTAAAATATGATAAAAGAAGACAATCCTATTGTGTTCCATTTTCTTCTTAAGAGGGGTTAATCCAGCCTTTATTCTTAGTTCTGAAACTTACTGCATTCTAGAATAAGCATTATAAATGAACCTAAGAGCCTTGTTCTGCACACGTTCACGTTTCAAAATATTCTGCTCAGTGTATGGCTCCCAAATGGGGCGTGCATAGGTAAGTAGTGGCAGGACTGTCATTTTATATGCTAACAACTTGACATCTGGCGTGGCATCAGTTAGCTTCTTCCGTAGCGTCCAAAGCTTTCTGATCGCCTTATCACAAACTTGATCTACATGCGATGACCAATTTAGATCATATCTGAGACACAAGCCCAAGTACCTGAACTCAGCGACATCTTTTAGAATGTCATCATGAATTTTATAAGAAAATACAAAGGGTTGCTTTTTACACGTCATATGCATACAAACGGTTTTCTCTGTGTTCATGTCCATTTGCCACCGTTTGCACCAGTTACTGATTATGTCCAGATGGTCATTCAGTCTCTTCTGATCATCACAAGATTTTACATTACAATAAATAATAGTATCATCTGCGTAACGTTTAATCGTTAAGTTACCATTAGCGTAATTTTTTATTAAGCTGCACAGATTAAAAAGAATTACACGTTAGATCAGTGGTATAGATCAGGCAGATGGTTTTCTAGACAACACACAGTGAACAAGAGAGAGAGAGAAGCCTGAGCAAGCTGAGCCTTGCTACTCCCTCGTTCATGGTACATCAATGACATAAGCAATGTTATAGCGTAACCAATGCAATTTAGGCTATTGACAGATATTTCAGTTTTATTCCGCAAACCGTTCGCCATGAGGTGTAAGTTTTGGTCAGCTATAACTTTCGCAAAACGTTTTCATGGTGTAGTCCGTGGCATATGAATTTAAACGCGGATGAAGTGAGAACAGTCTTCCGTCTCGCTTCCTATACACTTCGTCTTTCGGCCACGTTCTTTCGCGCTGTTTTATAAAGGAAACTTAAGGCCGACTGCAAGCACACAGACGACGATATTAAGTGATCCAAATTCATGAAATTATCACCTGCGCTAGTTATGAGCGGGTGCGCGTTCGGGCGGTGTTTGCGGCAGACTGAGTCCCGAGCCTGCAGTGGTGGCGTCCTCTGGGAGCGAGGAGCGGTTGGGGTCGGCGCCGTCCACGACGAATGGCGATTCTGTGGTTGCGGCAGTGCTGAAGTTGCCCCCGCGCTGGCCACTGCCTACAAGCAAGACGCAAAACAGCAAAACACAGCTGATCGCGAAGGCAAATATGGCTACGCTCCAAGCTCTCGGCTGTGATCGCCGTGGCTCCTTCCCGGAGGTGTTCACAAGAGATGTCACGTCCTTCTTGCTGGCCGTCAACTCGCTCTCCTGTGCGTCAACTTGTGAATGCTGGTGGCTGCAGTCGAGGTAGCTTGTGCTCCTGGAGCGTGCAGGCCTCGAGCCGTCTGAAAAATGGGTCGTCCTCGCGACGTCTCTCCTCGCAGGGGCCGCCGAGTAGAGCGGACAAGAAGCTCTCCTGGGGCGCATGCTTGATGCGGCACTGACCGAGCGAGGCGCCACCGCTGTCGGTGCATTCTTTACGTCGTCGGGAACCGTCCTCCGGTCCGTCATAGACGCTCTTCGTCGCAAGGACACGTTAGCCACAGCCGGGGACTCGATCCCATCTCGTCCTTCTTGAGCTCCGCACAGCGAGGTCCTCCTTCGCCACGAGTCGTGGTGCGCATCGAATCGATTGTACTTGTCTCGACGTTGTGCAGAGGCAGGTCCTTTTGCAGCTGAGGGCGTCTTGTGCGCGCGCCCTTGATCTCGTACGACACCGAACAGCGGCGTGCTCGCACAGCTCGAAGTGGGCGTCTGTTTGGTACCGCGGTCTTGCTGCACATGGCCATCGGCGCTTATTCGCTTGGAGGGACGGTTCACTGGTTTCTCAAGTTGCTGCTGACTCTGACGATCCGTAGGTTGAATCCCTAATCCACCTTTGGCTTCCGGGCTTTGCATGCTGCCTCGTCTACTCGTTCGTGTCGACGGGGTAGCCACATCATCTGCAGCCCGGATGCTGGCTCGCTTGGAGGCTAGCAACGATCGTCTGCGAAGCAGTGCGCCCTGAGGACGGGAGCCCGCGTCATACTCCTTGGAAAGCTTCTGTGTTATGGATCCATGGTGGGCGTGCGAGTCCGCGGGCTTCAGCAGTGTTACTGGAGGGCGCATACTCCGTTTTGGTCGTAAACTTTCCTGGGAAGAAAGACCTCGCTGTTCTGTATTCTTCTTCTTCCTCTTGTGACCTCTGCTGTTGTTCTTTCCATTGGCGCTTCTTTGCTTGGACGAAGCGACAGGTGTGTGTGCTCTGCTGTGCAAAATTTCCTTCCAGAAAAGCAGCGACTTCCATTCTAATTTATTTTTCCCGCTCTCAGTCAGTACGGAATTGAAACATTACAGGCATTGCATACTATTATGCACATTAAGCCATTGTCCCGTCTTCAATCCCCAGTTAACAGGACCCCAGTCCTTGCGTCTTCCAATCTATCAGCCTACATACTATTACTACTCGTTTTCTCGTCAAAACGTTCCTGTATCCTGAAGTTAACCGTCTGTGTCTTGGCCACTGGCCCGCAGTGGGTATATGCCATCATTGCTTGATGCCCAACAACCAACCAACCAACATGGCACTGTTCTGTATTCATTTCCCGTCTGGTTCTTTCTTGTTGATTTGCCTAAATGCTGGAAGCGAGAGTTCTGTCATTTTTTCATCTTAGTTATGGCTTATAATGATCGCACATTAAGAGTGGTGGCCAAATTTTTCTATATTAAATATGAAAACAAATTAAAAGGGGAAAAGAGCAAGTAATGGAGGGAGAAGCACATTTTGCAGCGCTTTGAGGCAGAAACCAAAAGCGAGGAAGCAGATGTCGGATCGGGTGTACGCCTGCATTCTATCGTAAAAAAGTTACATCGGGCCAGCCGTGATGGCTCAGTGGTTATTGCGCTCGGCTACTGATCCGGAGTTCCCGGGTTCGATCCCAACCGCGGCGGGCCGCGTTTCAATGGAGGCGAAACGCTAAAGCGCCTATGTGCTGTGCGATATCAGTGCTCGTTAAATATCCCCAGGCGGTCGAAATTATTCCGGAGCCTTCCACTATGGTACTTCTTTCTTCCTATCTTCTTTCACTCCCTCCTTTATTCCTTCCCTTACTGCGCGGTTCAGGTGTCATCAGATAAGTGAGACAGATACTGCGCCATTTCATTTCCCCAAAACCAATTTTCAACAAGCTGTTCTTTAACGCGGACAGTTAGGCGAAAAGCTGTGTCTGCAGCGGCGTTCCCGCTGCTGCTCGACGTGTGAGAGCACGGTGTTCTTCCTCTCGGCACACTTCAGCATGCGGCGCATCTCCATCGAAGGTCCCGGCAGGGCCAACGGGGCAGAGCAGTAAGCCACCATTATGTCGCGTGCACCACATCCCGTTGGGCGTGTTCGAAGCCAGCACGCAGCGGCGTCGGCGAGTCGACTTCCAATGAGCCATTTTCACCCGCATAACAATGCGGGGTGCTTTCTCTTCCCCGCTGTTTCCTCTCGAATTCGCCCTCCCAAGGGTGAACACGAAAACATGCGAGCCTTTGGCGGGAGAAAAGGAAGGGGTGGGGGTAGGCTCGAAACGCAGACCCAAAATCACTTCTGAACTGAATAAGTTTCTTGTTCGGTTAGAATGAAATGCTTAGATGACAGTAGACTGTTGTCGGTTTAAGTAACTTGGCTTGTTCAAAACAAGAGGCAAGAAATAATCTATTAGTTAGCAGCGAAGCAAGAGCTCAAAAACACATGCTCTTCTTTGCACCCCACCCCCCGCTCGTTCTGCCTATCTCCCTTGCACCTCCAGACGGGGATTTCTCTGCTTGCTTCACTTTCGCTCCCTCGTCAAACAACCCCCCCCTCCCCCCCTCCCCCCCCCCCCCCGCCCGGGTTCTAATACTACTGTCACTCGAGGAGAATCGGCCGACGGCCATAGAAAAGCGGCAGACGTCTCACTTACGTCTCACTTACGTCTCGATAAGCAGACAACAAATAACACGCAAAAGACCACACAAGCTAAACTTGCAAAGGCACCCAACTTTACATAAGCACGCCGCCTTCGCAGGTGCCGTGACTGCTGTTAATTTATCGTGGCAGTCGCTGCCGGTCACTACGACGTCCGTCTTCTCTCGTTCTCACTTGACTGTTCTGCTCGGAGAGTGCGCGCAAGCGCAGGGTCAGCTGCGCCTGTGACGGGACTGAGCTTCCGGCGTGGAGATTTCCCGAAAACAGTTTTTCACTTTAGAGACGAAAATAACTGGTAGTCTGGTCATGGTCAATTCCCCTTGTGGGTACGATCCATTATTTCTCGAGCGCAACAAAAACATTGAGGACAGAATGCAAATAACTTAAATGCATGGCGCGACAAAGACGCAGCTCAGAAACGACGGGGAAAGAAATGATTCCTACTGGAAGTGTTAGCGAAAGCATTTAGAAATATATCCAGTTACAGAGACCCATTCAAGACGAAGCCCCATTCAGTATAAGTTCATCGTCCCTTTTGAAGAAGAATTATTTACAAACCAATAACATTATCTTGGCTTCGTGCCAAACAGTGAGCACTAGAACGGCGCATCTATCATTGGTTTATAAAATGAAAATCATCGCTTTGTGCTTAACTGTATATTCTCGTTCATGGTAAAACCGGGCGAAGGAAACAGGGACAAAGGCAAGAAAACACGTACACACGCAGAGCGCAGACTGCCAACTTTTATTCGAAAAACGCTTTCGAGCATTCGTTTTAAATGCACCAGCCCACCACGTGACACAACCCCGATCCAACACAGCAGATAAGTTTAACAGTTTAGTGGAGCCAATCTGGAGAACCAGTCTAAAAACCCCAAATGCATGCGTGCCTAGACACCCTTGATACCTAGATGAAAGAAGAGAGGAAGAGAAAAACCTGACGGTGGAACCAAAACTTCGAAGAGAACGAAAACGAAGACGGCCTAACCATGTATTACGAGCGACAAACTTACTAAGCAAATGAATGAGACGTGAAACCAACAGTAGCAACAGTAAAAGATGAAGGTGCAAGCACTAAAAGTAGGCAGAAAAGCATAAAATACAAAACCATATGAATGATACAAAACAAGATTAACAACGAGGCTAAAGCCATGAAACAGAGTGAATTATATAAATAACAATATACAAAGGTAAAAGCGACGCGAATATGACAAAGGCTAGAACTAGGCTAAAATCTATGAAGGATGGAAACAACAAGTAACAAGAGTAAAGGTGCAGGGTTAAAAAGGACATTTTCAAGGATGGAAACAACTTGTAACAAGAGTAAAGAGGCAGGGTTAAAAAGAACAGTTTCAAGTGTTAGATTCTAAAAACGAAAAAACGAAATTTCATAATCCGAAAGCAGAATGGATGGAGTGCTCACACAATTGTTAGCATTCTTTGCGATTAAGAAGACCTCTATTATTTCCCTTTCTGTTTTAGCTTTTGCCGTATCGAGGAACTTTGTGTTTTCGAGAAACGGGTGGCAATCTCCTTTTTTGCACTTTTTACAATTTAAAGCTAAATTGCCTCCTGAGTTGGTAGACAGATTGCGAACGTGTTCAGCTGCCCTCTCATTGAAGCATCGCCCAGTTTTGCCGATGTAAATCTTTCCACAGGACAATGGAACCTGATAGATAACTTCTTTGGCACATTCTGTGTACTCAAGGCCGTGATTTAAGGTGCATCTTTTCTGTCTATCTTCTCTGTTTAAGATAGCGCACACTTTAGCAAGCTCGCACGGCGCCGCAAACAAAAGTTGGACGCCGTATCTTCCTGAAACTTTCTTTAAATTGTGTGACACACGATGCACGTAAGGCATGACACACACAGGTTTTCGTTCTTCGTGCTCTTGGCGGTTTGTATTCTTCATGCTATGTAGCAAGCTTTCGGAAAACACAGGTTATCATTTGCCTTGGATTCCCAGCAGCATACAATCTCTCAATCTGACGGTTGAAACTGAAACTCATTTTGTGCTGACAAGACTTCTCCAGGGCGGAACGGCAGGGTAGTTGAACAATCGCTCTTTTTACCAACTTTGAATGTGCACTGTCGTAGGGTAGAAACTGCTTGTTCATTATGGGGTTGTAGGACCAACAGATATGTGAGGGCGTAAATTCTAGATTGATATCCAGAAACTGGATTTGGTTACCCTTAGGCAATTCATGCGTGGAATGAAGCCTTTTTCCTTTGCACTTGAAATTATTGAGGATGCTACTCACTGAATCAGGCAGACTAGAATTAGCAGCGATGTTTACCATCACGAGATTATCATCAACGTACGTAAAGATGCACACAATATGTTGGTCGTAGAGACAACACTGCAAACGCTGGTCAAAGGAAGAGAGAAAAATACTACATAAAACGGGTGCTACCGATGAACCAATGGAAATGCCACTTTTCTGAATGTAAAACTGTCCTTTGTGGCAGATTGCGGTCGAGGCAAGGTGAAATTTCAAAAGGGCAAGGAGTTGTTCCAAGGACATGCTAACTGCGTTTCGGAAGCTGATTTCACCATATTCCTCTACTTGCTGCTTGACAGCTGCAAACAAGGCTTCATGCGGAATTGAGTAGAACAAATCCTGTATGTCTATTGAGAACGCCGTGGTGGCTGAGGTTATGTCATCCAGAGTGGCAAGAAGTTCTTTTGAGCTCTGCACTAAAAACGGATCTGGTCCCACAACTTTGTCCAGGTGCTTCTTTAGAAAATCCCCTACCATGCGCTGCCAGCTGTCCTCTGAAACGATGACACGAAGAGGGCAATCTACCTTGTGAGTTTTTCCTGTGAAGAAAACGTGCAGTAACCCACTTCGATTTTTCTTGACGTCTTTGGCTATTGATTCAAGCTGTACCTTTTTCAGAAGCTTCCTGGCAGCCTTCTTTTGTCTTTTTTCACAAAACTCTATCAAGCTGAAGTTCTTCGTTAACGCCTTTAAAGCCTTTTCTTCATACATTCCAACTGGCATAAGAACGAATCCGCCTTCTTTGTCGGCTTGGATGACTGTAAGGTCGTTGTCTTTCAAGTAGTTTACGATTTTCTTTAAAGGAGGGTTCTTTGGTGGACGTTCACTTACAGTGCGGATGAGGCTGTCAACTCCGTAACCGATAACACGTCCTTTATCTTGGTTAGTTGCGCTACGGGAAACTTGTCGCACCATTGCTAGAAGCTCAGAGCTGTTTGTCCGAGGTTCAAAGGAGAACTTCGGACCTTTTTCCAGGAGGCTCTGTATATTTCCGGGGATGTTGACGTTGCCTTCCACTGAGATGGTCCTGGCTGCATTGCTGGCAGGCTTCCGAGACGGAAGCTTCGTCCTCACCTGGTGCCTTAGAAATTCGGTGGAACTGGCAGCCATCTTTTTCAATTCTGAAAATAGTCGGTTTGCCACGAAGGGATCTTCCCCTTCATAGACAAGAGCGCGCCTCGTTGTTAATCTTGTTTTGTATCATTAATATGGTTTCGTTTTTTATGCTTTTCTGCCTACATTTAGTGCTTGCACCTTCATCTTTTACTGTTGTTACTGTTGGTTTCACGTCTCATTCATTTGCTTAGTAAGTTTATCGCTCGTAATACATGGTTAGGCCGTCTTCGTTTTCGTTCTCTTTGAAGTTTTGGTTCCACCGTCAGGTTTTTCTCTTCCTCTCTCCTTTTATCTAGGTATCAAGGATGTCTAGGCACGCATGCATTTGGGGTTTTTAGACTGGTTCTCCAGATTGGCTCTACTAAACTGTTAAACTTATCTGCTGTGTAGGATCGGGGTTTTGTCACGTGGTGGGCTGGTGCATTTAAAAGGAATGCTCGAAAGCGTTTTTCGAATAAAAGTTGGAAGCCTGCGCTCTGTGTGTGTACGTGTTTTCTTGCCTTTGTCCCTGTTTCCTTTGTACCTGTTACCCCTTCGGTACATCTCATGAATGTTCGCCCATGCTTGGTACCGGAGCCTGTTTCTATTTCTTTTTGCTTTCTTCTTTCTACTCGAGAGCAAACACGTCAACATGCGCCACCGTTCATGAGATGTAACGAAGGGGTAGCTTATGAAATTCCCCTCTGGTGTGGTCGTTCCGATATAGGACAAACTGGGCGCTGAGTAAATGAGCGAATCAGGGAACACGAAAGGAACGTGGAGCAAAATAAAGAGGGCCCGAATGTACCTAAACATATCAGATCCTGCGCTTCACGCTCTTGTGAGCCATGTTTTTCAATGGTGCGGATTCTTGCCAGGAGTAGCAACGTAAAAGCATGAGAACTGATCGAAGCGTTCTATATCAGCAAGAAAGGCAGCTTGTGCGCAAGCGAAACATCAGTAATTTTGTACAACGCGGAAAAACCGTTTTTTGAGCGATGATTATAGTGTACGACTTGATGTGTGAATGAATAAGCTCCTTGCGCAGGCGCTGGCTGTCTGTATATATATGCATGTATGTGGTTCCTGCAAATTAAAAAAAAGAAAGGCGCTCTGTCCCGTACTCTTCTCTTGTGCGTGCGCGCGCTCGCGTGTGTGTGTGTGTGTGTGTGTGTGTGTGTGTGTGTGTGTGTGTGTGTGTGTGTGTGTGTGTGTGTGTGTGTGTGCGTGCGTGCGTGCGTGCGTGCGTGCGTGCGCGGTTTTGGCGCCTTAAATGTACAATGATCAATTACCAACTAGCCCAACAGGAAGTTCTCCAAATGTTACATAGAGGCAAAGGTGGCGTCACCGTCTACGCGAGTTTCTTAACGAACAGTTCGTCCACCGCGGGAATGCTGGCAAGACGAGTTACCTTACTTTGCTTGGCTAGTGTTCGCCCTAAACCTTAAATCTGTCTGAAGGAATATAAAGCTGGGCAAAACAAATATTGCCAGGAAACATTCATTTACAAACAAAATGTCCTGTAATAAAATCTGCTTGCTGTACATTGCATTAAATGAGCAGAAAAGCACACGGATTTACACGGTTTGCCCATGGTGAGAGGGCCTTTCTTCATGCCGCTAAATAAAGCTAAACGCTGAAACGGTAACGCTTAAAATAGTTATCCTTAGAAACTTCCTTTTTGGAATTGTGGAGAATTGAACCAGTTCATACATATCGTCATCTACTACAGGCTCACGCCCTGTGTTCGTGTGATGAGAAAATCGCTTGAATCCTGAATCCCCAATAAGAAAGTTGTGCGCCCGCTTAAAGTGCCGGCTCTCACCAATTCCGGCTGCTGCGCTTACGGTTTTTGCAAACAAATACATCAACTACAGAGCGGAAACCTGTCCTACCACACGTAAGTTTCTGACGTGTTCATGCTGAGAAGTTCAGCATGCGGGTATTTTCATAAATAAAATCCTGAAGCTGAAGTCACTTCTACAGGCAATGCTCAGCTGCCGGCCGACTTCGAAATCAAGCAAATTTAATCTTTGACTAGAATTGTTAAGATAAGTTGCGCTTGTTGAAGCACTCTCAGCTTATAAAAGTTAAATGTGCCCGATACTCCTGCGATAAGTATGCAGAGTGGTCACAGTAGCAGGCTGTTGGGCTTTGAATTCACAAAAAAACTTTGTTTCTTTCACTCACCTTTAATGCACAGGTTCCCGCAGGACAAACCCAGCTTGCTGCGTAAATGGCTCCAAGCAATGGGGAAAAGGACTTAGCCCCAGCAGGCAGCAGACAGTGTGCTCAGCTCACTTCGAGCCAAGCGCATTCGGATGCTTCGGATTTGTAAAGAACTCCCTGCGCAGCTGCATATTTGTATCCCCACAAAACGCAAAAAAGTCACTGAAATCGAAACTCGGGAATTTAAAACTCGATCCTAAGAACTGCCAACAAGTCATCAGGTGTCAGTCTGAAGCTACGTCATCCCAGCATTCCTAGGGCGTCCCTGGTAGATGAAGTCCAGCGCCGTCAGCGTCTGTGTTGTACTAAACAACTGTAAGGTCACGAAGCGCTTATTTTGAGCAAGCAGCCGGCGAAAAAATCACCAGACTGTTTCTACTGCTATGCCAAACGGGAGGTCGGCGGGTAATGCCGGTCCACACGGTGCGGATTGGATTGACGCTTTCATGGGAGTGCGCTGGAGAGGGGTCTTTTCCTCTTTTTGCTGGCCAGCGTAGCCGACAAATGGTGGCGGCTCTACGTGCAAAGGATGCGGGTTCATTCCCTAACGCGACGGTCGCGTTTCGATGGAGGCGAAACGCAAAAGGCGCAAAACAATTTGCATTGAATTTGCTCTTAAAACTGTTTCGGTTTCAACAGCCGAACGACGGGTGTTTTGTGTGGCTAGGCCACGCGAGGCAGGAAAACTGGAGGCGACAATTAAGCTCCGGATTGAAGGTATCCCGCGATAGCGTTAATGAGTAGATGCCCATATATCCGCAATTGCTCATTCTCAATTTGATATTCATAGGCCCCTGAAAGTGCTCATGCCACTCCTTGCGTAATGGTGCGCCGGTTAAGGGATGCGCCATTGCCCTGCGATGGCAGGTGCGACCCAAGTTGCTCTTCACGACAAACGTGTCGCGATCAATAATTAATTTAACTACCACCTGTCGAGGTGGTCAGTTTGCTCCTAATCTGACGGGCAGGTTGTCATGGCGCCACAAAGTCACGTGACCTAGGTTGCTTCTCTATGGGTGGCCCCGTGGGCTACCATACGCCACCCTATTTTTCGCTCACAACGCTGACAACGGCGCCGAAGACAACGCCGGATTTTCTGCACAGCGGGTGTCTTAACGCTGTCGCTTTTAAAGCTGCAGCATAACCGCTGACTTGAAATTTTAATTCACTACAACACATTAGCCAGCCTGCTTCAAGAGCTGAAATGACAACAAACGTTGTGTCAGGAGTTATATATTGCCGTTGTCTTCACGAATCACGTGACCCAGGCACCAACTACACGTCACAGCTCACGTTTGGTTCACGAAACCGAAACTGAAACAGCACTGAGAAGAAATTCATTTATAAATTATTCAGTACTGATCCATGTAAACAAGAAAACAAGCAAGCAAAAAACTTGTGGCTCCAATCCGCGCTGCGAAGGTGGTTGGACAGCGAAGCTGTAAAATGACACCCAATTACCCATTGCGACGTCACTCGAAAATTCACACGCATGGCTCTACAAAGAGTGAAACCAGAGACAAGTGAAATGTAATTGAGCTATATGCTGTATGTCTGATTTCAAAGGATATGTGCTGTTTGCATTCAATTTTTAGCCTGGCGTTTTTTGCTTGCAACAACGAGAGGAACACCCAACCATATTCGTTTCGATGGATGCGAAACTCATAGGCGCCCGTGTGCTTTGCGATGTCAGTGCACGTTAAAGATCCGCAAGTGGTCGAAATTATTCCGGAGCCCTCCACTACGGCGCCTCTTTCTTCCTTACTTCTTTTACTCCTTCCTTGATCCCTCCCCTTACAGCGTGATTCAGGTGTCCGCCGATATGCGAGAGAGATACTGCGCCATTTACTTCCCCCAAAAACCAATTTTCATTTTTTTTTCATTCTTTACCGGGAACACACGCGGGGAGAACGAACGTTCTTCGCATTTATTGTTTGCATGCGCCGTTATCACATACAGTATGCGGTTTGCACTTCCCTCGAGGGCTTCGGATGTCGTCAACCCCTTTCGAAGCAGTTGCACACCTAATTCTGACAATAGTGAAAACAGCGCTAAAGAAGAAGCCGGAAGGCGAAACGAGGAAGTGACAGGAAAGAGCGCTGACTGACAACTGAATTTATTGAGCGAAACTCGCGCAATATATAGGAAGGCAGTGGCAAAGATAGTCAGATGCAGTCAACGTCACATGATGCAAAGAGCCAAAAAGCAATAAAAAACAAAACAAGGTGATAAAGCCAACAGTGAACTGAATCTCAAAAGGGGTGGTAACAAAAAGGAAACTACACTCAATGACTATACACAGTTAATGTCACATGGTGTAAAGAGCCATAAAAGCGATAAAACCACAACAGGGCGAAAAGGCTAAAAGTCCGCAGAAACTCAAAGGAATGGTAACAAAAACTACATGTTGACTTAAACAGTTAATGTCACAAGGTGTAAAGAGCCATAAAAACCGATAAAACATCCGTAGCAGATAATAAGGGTAAAACCGATAAAAACTGAAGAAATGGAATTGTGGAAAGAATAAAAATTGACAGAATGTAGCAACGTAAGGCTAAAAAAATTCACAGACCTTAACAAAAAAACGATGCAACAGTGACACTCAACGATTGAAACACGCGTAGTTAACAGTAAAAATTTTAGCAATGTTGTTCCAAAAAGGCAACTTCACTTCCGTACAAGGATTTAGACGCGTCACTGACACATCCCAAGCCCTTTCTTTTTATAAAGAAAGCTTCCTTCAATTCCCGGGCTACTCTGTCTCTACTCCTATCAAGAACTACAGTTTCGCGTAAACGAGGCATGCATTTACACTCCTTGCAATGAAGCGCTAGATTAGAGCCAGTGCCTTTTTCAAGTGAGCGCTCATGTTCCCTTAAACGTTCGTTCAAGCACCTTCCAGTTTGTTCAATATAAACTTTGTCGCATGTAAGCGGTATCTGGTAAATCACCCCTACCCTACACCTGACGAACATGTTGGCATGCTTCACGCCACAGGTTTGCTGTCTCGGCTTTTCGTTATTTATCCTGTGACACAACGTAGCTAGCTTGCAAGGGGTAGAAAAGACTACGGGAGTCTCATATTTATTCGCATCCTTTTTCAAATTATGTGCTACCCGGTGGGAATACGGGATAACGGCTGGCCTCACCCTCCTATTGCTTTCCTGAGTAACTTTCTTCTCCTTGCCTTTAACTTTTTGAAGCAGAGTTTCAGTCACTGCCAAAATCACAGTCTGCGGAAAACCTGCCTGCAGTAACCGTGCGGACTGCAGTTGGAAGCTCTCTTGCATGCAATGCTCGCATGATTTTGTTAGTGCAGATCCTAATCCGGATGTGGCTATGGCTCGTTTAACTGTTTTTGAGTGAGCTGACTCGTAGGACAACAGCTCTTTCTGACTTCGAGGCTTGTACATCCAACAGTATCTATCTCGTACCAAGGATAGTTCCAAGTCCAAAAACTAACTTGTTGTTCTGAGGAAATTCACAAGTGAATTCCAAACCATGGCTCAGTTCATTAAATGTATCTAGAATTTCATTTACAGTTGCTCTATAAGCTGGTGCGTCTTGCTTGGCTAACACAACTAAAAAATCGTCGACATACCTGAAAACCTTTAAAACATTGCTCTTGTCGAACCTACCGTCCAGATTTTTGTCAACTGCTGCGAGAAAAATATTACTTAACACTGGCGCTACACAGGACCCTATACAAATTCCTTTCTTCTGTATGTACACCTGATTGTGAAACTCGACCACAGTAGCACTAAGGTAGAATTCCAACAAAGAAAGAAAACTCTCCATTGAGATACCCGCTCAATTTTGAAACAACACACCTTTCTTTTCAATGCAAGACTGAACAGCTGAGAACAACTCTTTGTGTGGAATGGAATAGAAAAGGTCCTTGGCATCTACCGAAAACATGTTTCCAATGCCTTTGCAGGATTAAAAGAAAGCTATAATTTCCGTCGAGTTCTTCGTACCGAAGGGATCATCAACGACAAGCGAGTTTAAATGCCTTAACAGGTATTGGCTAATAAGCCTTTGGTAAGTGTTTGCCAACTGCACCAGTACCAAGTTATTGCAGAGGGCGACAGCTCGCGATTTCACTTTACTCTGCTTGAGGCTCGTCTGAGTGAAGTTCTTTTCCACCGCACAGCGGGTCTTTTCTCTGTAGATTCCGGGCGGCACCACGACAAACACTCCTTCCTTGTCTGATTGCAGTAACCACAGATGTCTATCCTTGAAAAAGGTGACGACGGTGTTGATTCCGGACCGGTCGCTTGGGGATTTCTTCGATACTGTTCTTTTGAGATTCAGTTCACTGTTGGCTTTATCACCTTGTTTTGTTTTTTATCGCTTTTTGGCTCTTTGCATCATGTGACGTTGACTGCATCTGACTATCTTTGCCACTGCCTTCCTATATATTGCGCGAGTTTCGCTCAATAAATTCAGTTGTCAGTCAGCGCTCTTTCCTGTCACTTCCTCGTTTCGCCTTCCGGCTTCTTCTTTAGCGCTGTTTTCACTATTGTCAGAATGGACCAACTAGCCCAGCAAAAAGTTCTGCACACCTAATGTTTACCGGAACGCGTTGTTGTAACTGTCGCCACCGCGCGTCGTAAATATTCCTTTCCTTACGGCGTGGTTTGGGTGTCCACCGAAATATTTGAGGCAGGCATCATTTCCTTTCCTTAAAACCGATTTTCATTTCATTTTCTTTGCCTTACTGCGCGGTTCGCGTGTCCTCCAAGATATGTGCGGCAGACCTGAACCCGCCGAAGCCAAATCGGCCACAAATCGTACACTCAAAACAATAGCTCAAAAATTTCATAGGACCGACAAGGAACTCACGGATGCTTTGTGGACGCGACATTGGCGACACTCCAATACCACCTTGTCCAACCACCTATAACGGCCTTCCAAACCCCACACTTGACGCCCCAATAACAATAGCCGATGCGCAAGCCGCAGCCCGTGCCTCGCAGCTCAACACCGCTCCTGGAGCAGATAAAATCACAAACACAATTGTTTGTAACCTGTCATGAACATAACAAAGCCATCACAGACTACTTCAATGATAAACTGTGGGAGAAGGGCATTTTACCTCAGGATTGGCGTCATGCCGAAATTCTCACCATTCTCGAGCCCGGCAAGCGGTCCTCATTTGATTCCCTCCGGCCTATCTTCCTAACATCATGTTTAGGAACGGGTCACTCACACCCGTCTCCAAAATTATATTGAAGACAATGATCTCTTCCCCCCTACTATGGTTGGGTTCAGGACAGGTCTTTCGGCCCAAGACGCCTTCCTGCTCCGGCAAGAAGTGCTTACCAACATCCCCAGAGGCCAAGAATATCTCATCTTGGCCTTAGATTTGAAGCGCACCTTCGCCAACATATCCCACTAGGCGATCCTTCACGCCACAAAGGACCTTAAGGGCGGAGAAAAGGTCTTTGCTTACATGCGTGCGCTCTTCGCGTGCCGCACGGCCACGATAGGCATCGGCCAAACCCGCTCCGACGTAAAAGATATGCCACACAAAGGCACACCTCAGGGAGCTATTATTTTTTTTGAAAGCAAAATTTATTGCCCCAGGGCATCAATGATGGGTGAAGGTGTGATGAATGATCTAAATGAATGGAAAAAGGTTAGCGGATTTGATGAAGTCCAGTAAAGAACGATGGTACGGTCCCTGCGTCCAGGCAATGTATGAAGAAGGGTTGCTTGTTGAAAGACCTGCTACCATCAGGTGCCGGATCCTTGTAGGCTTGAGAGCTGGGCAGTCCCACAGTAAGTGATGAATGTTGGCCTCAATGTCCTCGTGTTTACATACCGGACACCCTGGCCGAGGAAACAATTCTCGGTACTGAGGCCACTTCCGAGTGATGGCTGGTGTGAGGGCAAGCCCGACCCGGATCCTCCTAAGCGCAACCTCCTCTGCACGGGTAAGGCCGCGGGGGAGGGTTACCGCACACGGAGGGATGAGAGCACGTGTGCGGCGCCGGAGGAGTTCCTTTCTTGATGAAAGGAGGGTAAAATTGTCCATATGAAGGAGCCGAGGCGGTGATGAATTTGGATTCGCAAGGCGGGTCGCTAATATTTCGCCCCTGCTTTTCAACATTGCTATGCTCAGGCTGTCGCGTGCACTACAAGTACTCCCAAATGTAAGCTTTACAATGTACACGAATGATATAACTATATGGGCCACAAAGGGCTCCCTGGGCTAGAAAAAAAAAACACTCTAAAATCAGCAGCCCGGATCGTCGAGGACTTCATCTCGCAAAGCGGCCTCCACGGCGCCCCGGAGAAATTGGAGGTCATACGAGCACATGGCCCGAGATACGTCTCTCCAGGTCCCATCAACCTCACGATCGAAGGTCAATCCATCAGGGAGGTTAACCTGACCCGCATTCTTGGTCTTTGGATACAGAGCACCCTCTGTGTTACCCACACCATCTAGACTCTCAAAACCACCGCAAACAAGATAGCTCGCATGATCAGCCGCATTACCAAGCATCGCCAAGGAATGTGCGAATAATATACTCTTCGGCTGGTGCAAGCGCTAGTATTTAGCCGAATCACATACGGACAACCCTTTCACACTCTAACAAAGGGAGAGGAGCAGCAAGTTGGCACTATCATAAGGGGGTATACAAGACGGCCCTTAACCTTCCTAAAAACACCTCGATGGAGCGTCTGACCGCAATAGGAATCTTAACACCTTTACGGAACTTACAGATGCCATCCGTGCATCTCGAACATTACCCAAGTTGGACGAGCTATCCTACGCCGAGTAGGCACAGTTGCGGACATCCGCGCACTAGATGCTCAATCCTCTCTAGAAAAACAACCCAGGAAATACATAAGCGTGGCCCCGATACCGAAACATATGTTTAAAGACGTTCACACAGGCAGATGACGAGCGCGAGTATCCTACCTACGCCGAAGCCTAGCCAAATCCCTGAACGTGCTTTATACCGACGCTGCAGCATACCCGGACCATGACAAGTACGCAGTAGCGGCAGTGAACCACCGCTTCTCCACTCTATTCACTGCTTCTGTAAGAGCCGAAACACCAGCGACCGCGGAGATCACCGCCGTGGCCATTGGAATAAGCATTACGAGTCCGAAGGTCAAAGCGCTCATGTGGTCACAGACTCGCAACACGCGTGTCGAAACTTCCTGAGAGGCCGAATTCCCAAGCACGTCAGTCGGCTCATGGGCACTGCACCCCTCACCAAGCACCACAAAATCACCTGGACACCAGGCCACGAGGGACCGAAGAAAAATGAGAGGGCACATGCTCTAGCTCGAGGCATCATCAACCGAGCGGGGCCAGAAAACGTGCCCGATTTTACTCCTCTACCTTATAGGTATAACGCCTCGAGCTTCAGCGTCTTCAAAGGAGTCACTTCTTTCCACCTCATTGGAAATTAGACACCCCAGATGCCATCTCTTGGCGGCAGATGCAGACGAACACATTTCCAAACCTTCAGAGACTACATCTTTTCAACACCTTTTCTTCTAAATTTGTCATGTGTGCGCAAGCGTGGTTTGGTAATGAAAGGTATACACGGGATCGTTTCTAAAATAAATGCAGTCGACAGTCCAGCGTCGTCCTGTGTTCCAGTTCTGTGTCTCCGTCTTTTGCGCTGGTTTTCTTTCTGCAAAGAGACTACATCTCATACACCCAACATTATACTCAGACACCTGTCCCTGGGGCCCGGTCCGCCCAACAATCTTCCACATTTTGTGGGGATGTCCGGCCAAACCAAACACTCTACAGAAGGCGAACACGTCTTCTGAGCGGTGGGAGGAGCTGCTGACCAGCGAGAACCTGAAGAACCAACCGGTCCGCATACAACAGGTCCGCAGGGCAGCTCAAGCCAGTAAAGCCCTGGAATGAGGGCCCCACCCATAAGCTCGCCAAACTCCCCTTGACTTTAATAAAGTTTTTCCTGCTTTTCCTCATCTTTCTACTTTTTAATTATTTTATCTAGTTACGCCGGCGCCGTTATCATGTATCATGTGGTTTTCACTTCACACGAGGGCTTCGAATGGCGTCAACCTCTTTCGAGGCAGCTGCAAACCTAATGTGAAGACTGCTATCCTAGGCTGAATTGCACAGAGATCACAGAAAGAAGAAAGGGGCATTTGGAAAGGGAAATTGTTGAGGTTGAGGCTGTTGCAATCCAGGGATCGGAGCCAGAGAAGTGTGTCAGCACGCTTTGTGTGTCTATTTTCAGAAAGAATTAGCGTTTCTGTCAGTGTTTCCCTAGGTTGTTTTTATTTGGTTTTGCGCAGGCTAGTTGTGTCATCTTTGCTCGCTTTCCTTCATCTTCACGTACCGATTGTTTTCTTCATGTTTGCCATTGAACTGTTTTCTCATGTTTCTCCTTCATTTTACGTTTGTTTGCCATATTACATACGCGACTGATCCATATAAGCTCTGTTGTTTTTTCAATAAATGTTCAGTTGTCGGTACCGCCTTGTGTTGTCGTCTGCCTCAGTCCCGTCCTGTTTTGGGGTTTCGCTCCTCACGATGTCCTACCAACTGGCCTACAACCAAATCCTTCTAAGTCTTGGAAGGCGTCACAAATGTCATCCAAAGTGGCGTCCCTGCTCAATAAATCAAGCTCAAAACAAAATTTGAGGCGGTTGCTGCCAGCATCGTCAGCTGCAAAACACTAAACCTGCGTTCTGTATATATTCCTCCACATTCACGATTAAGAGTCCATAATCTACAAGAACTGACCAGTGAACTTCCAGAGCCGTATCTGGTAGTTGGAGGTTTTAACTCTCACTCCCTTTGTGGGGAAGCGAACGCTGTTACTCTAGAGGCCGAATACTCGACGATTTTATACTGACAAATAATGTATGTCTTTTAAATACGGAAAAGGTCACATAGTGTTTACCTACCTCTGGGAAAATGAGCTGTTTAGACCTGTCTTTTTGTTCACGGTCTGTGTTTAGCGACTTTAAGTGGGACGCACCATATGTGTTTAGCGATTTTAAGTGGGAAACTTTAGACAACACGTATGAAAGTGATCACCTGCCAGTTTTTGTCAGCCTATCATCCTCACCTGCAGTCATCCCAACTAAACGATGATAGTCATGTACAAGCACAATAAACAGGAACAAAGAAGGGCTGGACAACCAACTCGCCCAAAGGTCTGTGCTCTTAAACCATGACGATGGAAGCTCCATTTAGCTCACTGGGCAATGTTCAGAGAAAAAGCCAGTTTAGAAAGCATTTTCTCAGAAACTCTTAGCTTAGATGAACTCACTGAAATTTTCACAAAGCGTATCATCGATGCTGCACGCCTAGCTATTCCCGAGTCTACAGGAGTGGTGCGCCAGAACCAGAAGGTATGGCGGACACGAGAATGTAGGGAAGCCAAAAAACAACAAACTAAAGTATGGGGTGTATTACGCAGGATTCCTACTCACGATAATCTCATATTTATCAAAAAGGCAAAAGATGAAGTTATGATATATGCATCGGAGTGCGGAGAAATTTCTTTGCAAAATTATGTGTCTTGCATAAACAGCACAGTAAAGCAAAAAAAATGAGGGAGCAGGTTAGAAAAAGAAATGGAAGCTACTCCCCATTCACCCTTCCTCTGCTGACAGACCCTGGTATACAGACAATTATTAAAGAACAAGCAGACATTTTGGGTCAATAATATTTTCCAGTTTCTAGTTCCTCACACTATACACAGTCATCCTTAAAATACAAAAACAGAACCAAGAAACAAAGGTTCCCTACGGCAGGCAGCACAAACGGGCGTTGCAATAATTTAATTACACTTCAAGAAATTCAGACAGTACTTTGTATATGTAAACAAACTTTTGTATATGTAAACAAACTGCGCCAGGCCCAATGAAATTCATTATGAAATGCTGTACCATCTACCTGAACCATCTGTAGAAGTTCTTTTAAAATTTTTTTAACAAAATATCGGCATTAGCGAAAATATCAGGGGCTCGAAAAAATCCATTATTGTTTCATTTCTAAAACCAGGAAAGCTAACAACCTCCCCTGGTAATTACAGGCCTATAACCCTTACAAGCTGTCTTCCAAAAGGTTTTGAAAGAGTTTTCATTATTAAGTTAATGTTTATTCTAGAATCCCGTGAGCTTCTTGGTGTCCAGTAGTGTGGTTTCAAAAAAAGATGCTCCACAGTTGACCATCGTGCCTAAAACGTTTAATAAACAGCGCTCTATTTAGAGACAGCGACAATACAAGAGAAATGGGAGAAAGAAATCAGGCTGCCTCAGCGCGCTACAATTTTTACAGCAGAAAGCTTTGCCATTGCTGTAGCTATATAACAAATAATTAAGAAAGACTGAGCACAGTGTTATCTACACTAACTATCTCAGAGTAATTACGGCAATGATTCCCAAAAATTCAGTCGAACTCATTAGAGGAAACATAATACATACTGTAATAATAAATTATACACAAGGACGTACAATAAATTTCTGCTGGGTTCCTAGTCACGTGGGCATCACCGAAAACGAGGAAACTGATGCATGTGCCCCACTTGCCTGAAATGGTAAAGCCAGTAAACATACCGCATAATACCGGCATCAAGTTATTCCAGAAAAAACTGAGAGAAAAATGGCGAGCTACGTGGGAGAACGAGGTTCACAGCAAGCTGCACTTTGTAAAGGAGCCCGTCCTGGGTGAATGGAAGACCTGTAGGCACCAGGAACGATTTATAGAAGTATTTTTATGTCGTCTTTGCATTGGACATACACACATTACTCACAATTTCTTACTGACGAAACATGACAAACTTCTCTGAAATATGTGGAGACCAGCTGACACTAAGCCATATTTTAGTTTCTAGTTCAGAGCTTTGAAAACCAAGAAATAAGAACTTTACTAAACTTTATTATCAATGCATTCTATTACACCCAGCCCTGCTCTTAGATGAAAATGCCATTGTTATCATGTCTTGTGTTTTTAGCTTTTTAAAAGAAGCAGGAGTTCTGGAGAAAATGTATATTTTGATCCACTGCTTTGCTTTATTATATGATACCCTTCAGCTATTTTCTCATTCCTGAGAAATGGGCTGAGGTCTTCATTTGAATGGTTGGGTGCCTCAAGATCCCTTCCCAGCCAAGGATGGCTGCAGAGGTTACCCCGCCTTCTTTAAAGCTTTTACGCTTAGCATTTGTAAAATTTCTTTCGTCTCTCATTACTAGAAGAAAAAATAACAAGTCCTCTGCACCACCATGTTTGTTCACATATTAGTAAAAATCTGCAGAAAACAATTTTCCTATGTCTTTAGCTTGACGCATGATAGCTTTAGCTGCTTACGTGCCATTGAACCCAACACAACTCATTCATTCATTCATCTCTAATAACAAGTATGGCCCGAGGCCGAAGGAGGAAGTGCGATGTTTTTTTGTGGCCTAGTACGTCGGATTCTGAAACAAAATCCACCAGGGCAATGAGCTTCCACATGGCGTCTCCACTGGGGGCCGTCCAGTCTTCGTACGTCTGAAAGTGCAGGGCAGAGAGGTAACGGGCGCGGAAGCTCGCCGTGCCAGGGAAGGTCCGAATGAGGTGCTGTTACTGTCAGCAGGGAACGATCCTGGTTCGGTTCCATTGACTCGGGTGTTCGGTGTGCACTCTGCACCCTCTCGCGCCTCGTGAGAAGCCTGGCAAAGGAGGCCAGAAGGGATCGAAGAGGATATGCCGGGGACAACAAACATCGCCGCTCATGTTTAATGCGGCTGATGATGGAGTAAGACATAATGATGGAGTTTGGAAAGCAATGAGGTTGGTCTGAGCTGGACGGGCTCAGGTCCAGGACGCGGTTTTTATATAGCCGCGCGTCCACGGCCTCCGGAGCAGTCCGGTTCCCGGTCACATGTGTGTGATGTCAAAGCATCCAGTGAATGCGCACGGAAACACGTCAGGTATACTGCAGGCTGTGCGGTTTCATTGGGTTTGCCAGTGAAGTTTCGTGAGAACGAGCGTTGAGCGACTTTATTGCCTCGACAGTGTACATGTGCATGGTAGTTCCTGGTTGTGTATTGCAGAGCTAAAGGACCTCGTCGATAGCTGTTAGTTCAGGTTCGGTGATAGACCTGTACGAGCGACCACACTCTAAGAAAAAAGGGTGTGAGAAAGGGGTAAAAAGGACTTTTACCCCCTTTAGAGGACCCTAGGAATAACTTTGCACCCGTTAAAAGCACGCTACTGATCACTTAATTCATTTTAGGAAACTTACACCCTACTTACGCTCTCTACCAGTGTTGATAACTACGCGTCCTTTCTTGCCCCCAAAACAGCGGGGTGGTTATACTTTGCTCGCATGCCGCGATGGGGCGCTCGTGGAGAATTTTGTGTGAAGTGCCTCGATGCGCGTGCCGACTTCATAGAGGAGCGGGAAAGAATTTATATAATGGTCGATTTCTCTTGTGTGGCAAATACATCAAGTAAAAAGATTAAGCTTAGCAGTCTACGCTCAAAACGGAATTCAAATGCTTACATCTTTTTTCCATATAGACTGTTTCTAGTACCACTAAAAACATTCCATGCTTTAATTTGACATGATGCGGCGATCAGCTCCAACGCTCACCTTCTATGCGCATTTAATCGGTGTCCGTTTCAAGCAGTGCATATTTCCTCCTCGCGCTCAGCTGCACGTAATGGCAACATCGGCGGGCACTGATTTAGTGTCATGATTACACTTGCACCATAAGCCCACGCTCGTCTGTAGGACATTCGTGGTTTACATAATACTTCATTTTATGTTACGAATGATAACGCAAATGCAATTTGCCCTTGACAGCCTTGCCGTTAACAGGGCTGGGGGTGAGCCCAAGGTAATCTTGTACAAAGGAGCAGAAAGAAATAGGGAAATGCTGAGTGGCGCATAGGCAGGTGAACCTACTGATTTGTGGGAAGGAGTCTTGGGTCCTCTGACGCTTTCTCCTTCTCCCTGGCAATTTATTTTTTTTTGTTTATTTCTCCATTAAATTTGAAAAAGACTTTTGAATGCTATACGCCAAGAGAAAAACAGAAAGCATAAAACGTGCTTGTCATAAATAATTATGGTGTAATCAATAAAAGAGTGCTCAAACTTTGTTATAGCTCACATTTCTCATGGCACACTCGCAAATTCCTGTAGCAAGGGCTGGGCAGGAAAGGGAAGAAAGAAGGCGCCTTTGGCCACGTGTCACTGCAGCAATTAGTCCAAAAAGTTTTTTGTCGAGAGTCCGCTTCTCCAGATTTTTAATCCGCTTTGTGCTGCTTCATTCTTTCGGCAGGAATACTTGTCCCCTCTTACATACAGGGTCTACGTTCAGTGACCTGGTGGATGACCAACTGAAGGCGGGATAGAGCTGCGGACGCGCAGCTCGGAAGCCACGCTAACCCCTCACCGTGCTGTCCTTGCTGTCTATGCACAGCGCTGACTTCCTGCTCACAGGAGTACACTCAAGGGTTTGAAGTGATCCCGCATTAGAAGCTTTTCGACTGATTTGCTAATGCGAGCGCAAGTGAGCGTGAATCCTAGACACACGTGTGAACACTGCAAGAGCGTTGCGAAACTTTTCTTTAGGTATGATTTTTGACTGAGCAAATTTCACTACGTTCAGGTCAGCGCACAAATCTGTGTCCCACATCTCGTCGACCATCTATACATGCACATTATATCGATTATATATGTGTGTGTTTGCCTAAGGCTTCGTAAATAGGAGTAAACTAGTACCTGTATTTTTAGTATACATTGGCTTGATTTGCTCTCCTGTGACAACTACAAGCTGACATTTGCTTGATTTTGATATCTAGCACCAGAGTTGTACGTAGCGCATTACACGTAATTGATTACTTGTAATCAGCTGCACTTTCTTGCAATTTTGTGATTAATTTATTACTTTTTTTCAAACGGCAAAGTTCCAGGCAATTCAATTACTTTTTCTGTAGTTGATTACAGGTAATCAGTTCCTTTTTTCAAAAAAAAAAAGCTGGAACCAAAGGTACAGCTTTTCTGACGGCAAGCAGTTTTCTTTGTGACCGAGCGACAACAGACCGGTTGCCGAGAAGCATCGCGCACAATCATGTCCGCACCACAACCGGGTCAACGCCGTCTTCTATGGGAGTTCTCCTCCCGAGAGGTATCACGTGACCGCTCTGTAGCCCCCCCCCTCCCCCTGTCTTGTCAAATCGCGCCGCAGCTTACCTCCCATTACACCCAAAATCGACGCAAGGTGTTCTAAAAGTGATCAGTGCAGCCGCTGATCGCTTCGCGAGTAAACGTAGGAACGTTTTTGACCGCAGCTTCGAAAAACAATTGCCCTCGGAAATTAACAGCGTAGAACAAATCATTGCAAACTAAACATTTTTACAGATTTGCCTGTCTTGTTGGGTTTGAAGACTTGTAATAAATTGCACATCTCCAAACAAAAATTTTAATTTTTGGTTGGAACATTCCGAGGACTCCGACCATAGAATCAACTTCGAAGAAACCCGCATCCTGGGAACCGAAACAAATTACCACAAAAGGCTCCTTCTGGAATCCTGGCACATTCAAACCACCCCGAACAACATCAACCGCACAAAAGCAAACCTGTCCCCAGTACATGCCCAGGGACTTCGCTCTTCAACTCAACAAAAAAAAAAGTCGCCATTGACCGCCTCCCCACAGTGCGACAACGTGACTAACAGCCTTAACACCCTCTCTCCCTCCACCTTGCCTTTCGCATCACAGCTGTCATTCCTTTGACCCCCTCCTCCCCTCCATACTTAAAAGACGCTAGCCACAGCCCTCAGTCACCCCTGATGAAGGAGCCGAGTCAGCCTGGAAACGTTGGGTTAAATTTAAAATTTTTGGTTGGAGATGTGCAGTTTATTAAAAGAACAAATCATCAAGCAAGCTGCTGCAGTTCACTGCAGTCTGAGTAAATTTGTGTCATGGAAATATTGTCACGTGCTGCGCATGGGCTCTGAGGAATAAAGAAGACGTGCGGCGGCTGAAAGTAGAAGAGGAAGTAGAAGAGAAAGTAAAGTATTCTGCCGCCGGCGCACCAGGCTCCTCTCGACCTGCCTTGTAAATATTATTTGTAAATAGAACCTGTAACAGTTTGGTGGAGGTGCGGGGTACTAGCACACTTTTCTTTGCACAGTTAAGGGAACAAGGTTCCACCACAGCATCGAAGGCATCAGAAATCGTGCTCGAGGACATAACGGGAACGAATATGGCAGACATTGCTGGAACGACGGTATCTTCAGAGACAGAAAACACTTGGGCAACCACTGGCGAGTCTTCTATGAGAGCTGACCGAAGGCCAGGACTTAACGATATGCCACCACTGCGGAAGTCGAGAGTAGCGCCGCACTGGTGTAAAAAGTCAATACCGAGGATGATGTCATGCGTAGAACGAGGGAGCACCGTGAATTCAGTTCGGAACATGTGGCCAGCGATCACTACATTCACAAAACAAATACCAATCGGAACCAATGATTCTCCCCCTACACCCCGGAATATAACAGCGCGATCCCAAGCGAACATTAGTTTACGACCCAGACGGTTCTTGAAAGTTGAACTCATCACTGACACCGTGGCACCAGTGTCCACTAAGGCCATGACGCAAATACCGTCCACTAAAACTTCAAGGCGGTTCCTGAACATAACAATGGGCAGAGGAATTGGCACTATCGATGATCCGGCGACCGCACCTCCATCGGCCGCACACGCTAGTTTCCCGGGGACGGTGGGGAACGACGTTGGGGGGAAGGCGAGCGGCGTATTGCCATGTGGTTTAAAACTTGCTGGCTTTGAAGAACGTTTTTCTGTACCAGTTGCCGCGATCACTGACAACGTGTCTCGTCCAACTAGACGCCGCGATCTGAGCGACTCTCAATTCCTAGCCATGGTTAACAAATCCCTACCCACTAGCGACCGCCAGGTACTAGTGGCCGTTCTTATGAAGCATGCGGACGTGTTTGACTTTGGTCGCGACCAACCACCGCCGATTCCAGCTTCCCGTACCCATCACATGATCAATACTGGATCTGCACAGCCGATTCGCCAGAAGCCATACCGCGTCTCGCCTTCCGAACGTCAGATAATCGATGAACAAGTCCGTGACATGTTGCACCGCGGCATCATTCAGGAATCTTCAAGCCCGTGGGCTGCTCCAGTGATCCTTGTCAAAAAGAAAGATGGCACTTGGCGATTTTGTGTCGACTACCGCCGGCTTAACACTGTCACAAAGAAGGATGTTTACCCGCTCCCGCGCGTTGATGATGCCATTGACTGCCTCCACTCAGCCTCCTACTTTTCCTCGGTGGATCTACGGTCCGGGTACTGGCAGATCCCGATGCACCCGCAAGACAAAGAGAAGACAGCATTCGTGACACCTGACGGGTTGTATGAATTTAATGTTATGCCTTTCGGCCTTTGCAACGCTCCTGCCACTTTTGAACGATTTATGGATACGCTTTTACGTGGCCTGAAGTGGCAAGTTTGCATGTGTTATCTGGACGATGTTGTTATTTTTGGTAGGACCTTCGCCGAACATAACAGCCGCTTAGCCATTGTCCTAGACTGCATAGAGAGAGCGGGCCTCGTGCTGAACTCGAAGAAGTGTCGCTTCGGTGAACGCCAAATTACTGTGCTTGGTCATCTCGTTGACAAGGATGGCCTCAGACCCGACCCGCAGAAGGTTGAAGCTGTAAGCAGTGTCAAAGAACCCAAATCAGTGAAAGAGCTCAGGAGTTTCCTAGGACTTTGCTCATATTTTCGGCGTTTCGTTCCCAAGTTTTCTGATTTAGCCTACCCGCTTACAAGTCTCCTGCAGAAAGACACCCCTTTCCACTGGACTCCCGAATGCGACTCCGCTGTGATAACCCCCATAATGCGCAGGTCCACACGGGACGGAGAGGCAAAGAGACACCGCATGGCTCAGTTTAAACAAACAGGTATATTCAATAATTACACATGATTAAGGTTATACATCAGAGGCTGGGGCGTCCGAGCTTACGTGCCGACGACTTCATGGGGGCGATGGAGTGGCTCCGGAGTTGGGCTCGAGCGGTTGCTGGCAGAAGCTGCACGCCGTCGGGCTTCGGCGCTGAAGGCCCTCTTGGCGAACGATGTCGTCCTGAGCGTGTATGCAGTAGAATTTCAGTAGTCGTCCGTTTCTTCGAGGATGGTTCACAAACCCTTCCTCTAGTGTCGTTCGGCTTGGAAGATGAACAGGAGGCGAGCTTGTAGATGATGACAGCAGAGCATAATTTTACAACAGAACAAACTTTGCACTTCTTTACTCATCGACCGGGCAGGTTAGTGCCTAAGTAGCATCACATTACATGCTAAGCATGGAGCCCCAGCTCAGACTGGACTGCATCCGTTTACATGTGCTTTTAAGCACTTGATTAACAAAGGACTAAGGGCGGTCATTTCCAGTGGCCCGCCCAAAGCATCAATTCTCCAATCCAAAATAACATGCGAGATGGGGACCACCCCTTTGGGTTGGGCTTAGCCTCGAACCCAGAGTCTGTTAACAATACAAACTAAATAAACAACAAAAACGCCACCACTCTCTCTCAAGTGAGAGTATACACAGGCTCTCTCTTCGGAGCTAATTCACTAGCGCCTGTCTTTCCACATTCTTGGCGAGTACTGCCTGTCCGCCATGACAGGTGTCCGTCGCGGCCCTTCTGGGAAGCTGTGGGTGCCTTCCCGGCGATAGCCCACGACAAAGGGGGGGGGAGGGAAAGAATGTCGTCTTCGCGGTTTCGCATAGCGTCGGCTGTGGTACGGCGCGCTCTGGCCCGCTGACAGCTCCCTTGTCCTGGAATGTAACCGGAAATTGGGGAGGATAAAGCCTGTTTCCCCGGGGCGGCGGCGGGACCGGTTTTTCTGGTCGTCACTCAAAGAGCATGGCTGGGTAATTGATGATGCCGCTGTCACGGGTCTCCGTCTACGCCGCGCCGTCGAACGTGGATCCTCGTAGCACACACGGAATGTCACACTCGCTCACCCTCCAGAAGAATGTTCTCCGAACATTTGAGTCCACGCAGCTCCCCTTGTCTTTCTGAATCGCCTCGCACAGTGCGTCCGACAAAACACTTTTCGCTGCACTCAACACCACTGCACAACACCATATGCCTCCGCTGTCAATACTGGCGTCTCCAGGGGCAGCACTGATCTTCTTTTACAGATAAACATGAAACTCAGCACCCAAGCCTCTCCTTTCTAGTCCAAACTGGTCGAAATAAATTTACCACAGTTACAAAGGAGCTCCCACTTCTAGCACGATCACGGCACAGACAAAAATATAGATAACGAAAGGAAGTAGGGCAGGTTCTGCATGCGCTCCGCATGCTCTCCTGTGCAGGTGTTACTTAATGACAGAAAGGTTTAACTACCAACTCCGATAACTTAACACATAAGCACATAGCAATGTTATGAGCTGCGGCATTACACAATTCTAACCAGTTCACAACTCCGCTCTGTTTACGCCATTAGTCCGACTTAGCTTTCCGATTTCGCAGCGGATATCGGCCTTCATGAGTCATACTAAGTAAGTCTGTGCCCCTTTGTCTGCTTTGGGACTCGCGAGGGCTCGTGGCAGGAGCCTCTCCTGGCGTTATCTGCGCGGCAACCTCGCGCGCTTCTTCTTCTAGCAATGCATGAAGTAAATCCGGTGGCATTCCGGCCGTCACCTCGGGCGCCTGCCGAACAAATGCAGGAGAGGGCGTTTCTTGCGAACTATCTGCGCGCTCCGCTTCACTTCTGTCCCCATCAAAATCCGCGCTTTCCCTTTCCTCATTTCGTGAATACTGAACCGGTGCCGACTTGAGGCGATTTGCGTGTATCCTTATCAAACGCCGGTTCACGTCTCGGACTCTGAAGTTTACCGGAGAAAGCTTCTCGACAACCTCGCACGGTCCTCTCCACTTCGTCTGGAACTTACGAGCTAGCCCAATCTGCCTTTGGCAGTTTTCAATGTACACGCTGTCCCCCACATCAAACGGCGCGTCTCTAGCACTGCGATCGTGCACCTCCTTCCTGCGCTTCGCCGCTTTCTTTAAGGACTCCTTTGCGATGTCCCTCGCCACTTGCAAGCGCGATTCTAGCTCAACCTTATAGTCGTCCAGTGAAGCGTATGGGACACGACGGGGGCCCTCTGGCACTTCACTAGGCTGGTCCGGGTCTCGGCCGTAGAGAAGAAAGAATGGCGATTCGCCCGTGCTCTCGTGTGCTGCGGAATTGTAGGCAAACATTGCATACGGGAGCCACAAGTCCCAGTCCCGCTGGTCGCGCGAAACAAAATGCGACAGGAACCCGGCCACGGTTTGGTTCAGTCGCTCCACCGCGCCGTTGCAAGCCGGATGGTACGGTGTTGTCTGCTTCTTAGCGATCTTAAGCAGCTCGCAAACTCTCCTCATTAGCTGCGACACGAAGTTCGTTCCCCGATCTGTCAAGAGTTGCCTCGGGGGTCCATGTCGGAGCACGATCTGTTCGACAAATGCTCTTGCAACCGTGTCTGCCTTCTGATCTGGGAGTGCTACCGCTTCCGCGTATTTTGAAAGGTGGTCGACAAATACTAAAATGTACTTGTTTCCGGAAGTGGTCGTGGGCAATGGGCCCATTATGTCCATACCTGTCCGCTCGAAGGGAGCCGAAACCTCAGGGAACGGCTGAATTGGAGCTGGTCTTCGTCCCTTGGGTGTTTTTCTTTCGAGACAGGAATGACACTTCGCACAGTAGTCTCTAACATCCTGTCGCATGCCACTCCAAAAGTACAAACGCTCCACACGCCTGCGTGTCTTCGCTACGCCAAAATGACCGGCGCATGGCGCATCGTGAAACGCGCGAAGAACCCTTTCTGTCCACGACCGAGGTATGACGACTCTCTCCCAAGCGGTTTTCTCTGGTCTCCCTTTCCTGGTTGGCCTCGTGCGCCGACACAGAGTGCCGTCTTTGTCAATGAAATAACCTAGCTGTTCGGGATGAGACGGTGCGCCCTCTAAGCTTTCGATTATTCGCTTCAGGTCAGGATCTTTGCACTGCTCTGTGCGTAATTCGGCGGGGTCGACTACGGGGACAAACTCTTCTATAGCTGCCACGGCAGATGTGCGGCTGAGTGCATCAGCATTCAGATGCGTCTTTCCTGACTTGTGCTCAACTTCAAAGCAGTATTCCTGCAGGTGTAGATTCCATCTAGCGAGTCGCGAGCTAGGGTTCCTGACACTCATCACCCATTTCAGAGGATGGCAGTCTGTGACTAGCTTGAATTTGCGGCCGTAAAGGTAGCATCTGAAGTGCTTTACTGCCCAGACAACGGCGAGGCACTCCCTTTCCGTAGCTCCGTACTTTTGCTCTGTTGGGCTCAACTGTCGGCTAGCAAAAGCAACGGGATGTTCTTTGCCCTCGATAACCTGAGATAGCACGGCACCAACTGCGAACATTGACGCATCTGTGGCCGTAACGAAGGGCAAACTAAAATCCGGGTGGCGTAACAGCGGTGCACTCATTAGCTTCCTTTTCAGGGCCCCAAAAGCATTCTCCGCGTTTTCGTCCCAACGAAAGGCGACATTTTTGGCTGTTAAGGCGGTGAGCGGCTTAGCGAGCTTGGCGAACTCCTCTATGTACCTTCGGTAGTAACCGATCAGGCCGAGAAACTGCCGGACCTGGCCGACGCTAGTCGGGGATGGAAAATCCGAGACACACTTTAGTTTCTCAGGGTCCGGTCGCACGCCGTCAGCTGAAACAACGTGCCCGAGGTATTTCACCTCGTTTTTGAGGAATTGGCACTTAGAGGGCTTCAGTTTGAGACCCGCTGCTCTTAGTCGCACCAAAACCTGCTCAATATCGCGCAAATGGTTATCAAAACTGCCACTGTATATGATAATGTCATCCATATACACGAAGCACAGCCTCCCCAGAAGACCTGCCAGGATAACATCAGCGGTTCTCTGCCAGACAGCAGGGCTGTTGGCCAGACCCATCGGCATTCTTTTCCATTCATAGTGCCCTGAGGGCGTGTTGAATGCCGTTTTCTCGGCATCTGCCGGATCCATTGCTATCTGCCAGAATCCCGCCGCCATGTCCACTACCGTGAAGTACCTGGCAGAGCCCAGCTGAGAAAGCGTCTCCTGTATATTGGGGATGGGGTATGGATCGATGCGAGTTACGGCATTTAGTTTGCGGTAGTCCACTACCAATCGATACGAGCCATCTGGCTTTTCCACCAATAGTGCTGGTGCTCCCCAGGGTGACTTTGAGTGTTCGACAATGCCGCGATCAATCAGGTCCTGCACCTGCCGCTCCATCTCCTCACGTTGGGAGTAAGGAATCCTGTACGCACGCTGGTAAACGGGCGATGAAGTGCCGGTTTCTATCCTGTGCTTTATAACGCCACAGCAGCCCAAATCCAGGTTGGACGCGGCGAATACCTCCGACTAGTCGTTCAGCAAACCAGCCAGAGCCTCCCTCTCCCTGGATTTTACGTGAGAAAGATCGAACGACACCTTTGGAGCAGCCGAAGGACTAGCATGCTCTACAGTTGCGAGTACCGTATCGGTGGGCTCACGTTGCTCTATCGCAGAGGTGAAGAAAGCCAATGTTTTGTTCTTGGGAAGGCTCAGTGGCTGCTGGCTACAGTTAACCACCCGTAGGGGCACTCTGTGGGCGTCATTAACTGTCACGAGGCACGCGGCTGCCTTCAGGCCATTGCTGAGAGAGTCGACCGGCTCAAGCACTCCCACGGCGCCGCTCTCTACATCTGAAGGCACAAACGCGTACAAAATGTGCTCCGACCAAGGAAGGACGACCGCCTCCTTGACCAGCCGGACGGCAACCCGCGAATATACCTTCTCCAATGATCCCACTGTTTGACGGGTGTCAATATCGGTAATGCGAATCTCAGCCCCTCTCCTGTTCAAAAACGGAACTTTTGAGCCGCCCGCATTAACCTCTTCCTCAGAGAATGAGACTACTACCTTCCCTTTTCTCAAAAAATCCTGCCCTAATATACCTGACACTCCGTTTGGCAGAGACACCGTGTCCGGGCATACGTAGCAGGGGTGCTCCAATGCAATTCCGCCGAGAGAGAAGTGTAACCGGTAGAGTCCACTTATGCCAAGAGGATCCCCCGTTATGCCTACAAATTTGGTTGCCATACCACCAGACGCTTCCAACACCTCGCGGTCCCCCTTCCTTCGAAGCGTGTTAAAACTGCTCTCCTTAAGCAATGTCACCTTTGACCCCATATCTATCAACAATTCCATACAACAACCATTTAACTTGCAACGCACAACAGGGCATGCCTCGTCGGCCACACAAACTACCACCACCTCATCATCTACTGCTCCCTCCCCACGCTCCTCAGGCTGGGGAGGACTAACTAGTTTTTTGACTCGGTATCTGGAGCCCCGCTGTAGGCTTGCTTAGGGCGTGTCTCGCCTGCTTCTCTTTGTGGCTCCCCACGGCGCACGTTTTGGCAGAACCTGGCGATGTGTCCGCGACCCTGGCAAGCGAAGCATACGATTTCTTCAAAATCTCGCATACCGCGCCTGTAGCTTTGTGGCGGTCTCCGGTTTCCAGCGAATGGGCGCTGTTGAGCGCGCGCTTCAACCTGGCATTCTACCTGCTGAGATAGCAGCTGTTCTAAGCGATCTAACCGCTCTGTCAAGAGAGCAACCTCAGGGTTGAGCACCGCTCTCTCTATGACGCGTACTCTCGCTGCGGCTGTCGTTAACGCCTCATTTTGTTCCTCATCCAATGCGGCCTCCACGGCTTGGTCGAAATTGCTCGGCTTGCGCGAGAGCACGAACCGGCGCACGGGGTCTTGCAGAACAGCCACGAACAAAGCGGTCATTTCCTCTTTAAGTATATCCTCCGCGTATTTCTTCTTAAGCTGGTCTCCTTCCTCCTCCCTGCTTAACGTATCGCGCGCTAAGCGCTGAAGCCGCGACGCAAACGTTCGCACGTCCTCCCCTACCATCTGTCCGGCGTCACGGAACCTTTGTACTCGCACGTGACGTGGTTCAGTGTCAAAATGCTCAAACGCGAGCTTCTTAAATTCCGCAAATGATTTTGTGGATTTTACTTTTTCGTCTCGCCATGCAAAATCATGAGCAGCTCCTGCCATCTTACACCTCGCCATTCCCAGCATTTGAGCATCGGACCATCCCCCCATTTTCCCAATCTCTTCTAGCATGGAAAAGAAATCGCAGATTGGAACCCCTGTCTTATCTCCCGTAAACGTCGGAATGACGCTTCCTAATGCCAGCATGCTTTCTCCGAGCGACGGCTGTGGAGTGGGAGCTCCCTCAGATACAGTCATTTTTTTTTCAAGCCCTCCAGTGCCTCAAGCCTCTCAAATGGGGGTAAAAGTCCCACAATCAGTCCCGTGATTCCCTTTTGATTACAATTTTGAAGTCATGAATGTCACAGCATTCAGAGGACATTTGCTTTTGAGACCCCACTTCTGACACCAGTGTGATAACCCCCATAATGCGCAGGTCCACACGGGACGGAGAGGCAAAGAGACACCGCATGGCTCAGTTTAAACAAACAGGTATATTCAATAATTACACATGATTAAGGTTATACATCAGAGGCTGGGGCGTCCGAGCTTACGTGCCGACGACTTCATGGGGGCGATGGAGTGGCTCCGGAGTTGGGCTCGAGCGGTTGCTGGCAGAAGCTGCACGCCGTCGGGCTTCGGCGCTGAAGGCCCTCTTGGCGAACGATATCGTCCTGAGCGTGTATGCAGTAGAATTTCAGTAGTCGTCCGTTTCTTCGAGGATGGTTCACAAACCCTTCCTCTAGTGTCGTTCGGCTTGGAAGATGAACAGGAGGCGAGCTTGTAGATGATGACAGCAGAGCATAATTTTACAACAGAACAAACTTTGCACTTCTTTACTCATCGACCGGGCAGGTTAGTGCCTAAGTAGCATCACATTACATGCTAAGCATGGAGCCCCAGCTCAGACTGGACTGCATCCGTTTACATGTGCTTTTAAGCACTTGATTAACAAAGGACTAAGGGCGGTCATTTCCAGTGGCCCGCCCAAAGCATCAATTCTCCAATCCAAAATAACATGCGAGATGGGGACCACCCCTTTGGGTTGGGCTTAGCCTCGAACCCAGAGTCTGTTAACAATACAAACTAAATAAACAACAAAAACGCCACCACTCTCTCTCAAGTGAGAGTATACACAGGCTCTCTCTTCGGAGCTAATTCACTAGCGCCTGTCTTTCCACATTCTTGGCGAGTACTGCCTGTCCGCCATGACAGGTGTCCGTCGCGGCCCTTCTGGGAAGCTGTGGGTGCCTTCCCGGCGATAGCCCACGACAAAGGGGGGGGGAGGGAAAGAATGTCGTCTTCGCGGTTTCGCATAGCGTCGGCTGTGGTACGGCGCGCTCTGGCCCGCTGACAGCTCCCTTGTCCTGGAATGTAACCGGAAATTGGGGAGGATAAAGCCTGTTTCCCCGGGGCGGCGGCGGGACCGGTTTTTCTGGTCGTCACTTAAAGAGCATGGATGGGTAATTGATGATGCCGCTGTCACGGGTCTCCGTCTACGCCGCGCCGTCGAACGTGGATCCTCGTAGCACACACGGAATGTCACACCGCGTTTCGGCAGCTCAAGTTTCTCCTCACCTCGCAGCCAATATTGCGTCATTTCTGCCCGACAGCACCGACTGAACTCCACACTGACGCCAGCGGCATCGGCGTGGGTGCTGTGCTTATCCAACGCCATGAGGGCAATCAACACGTTGTCGCTTATGCAAGTCGCACCCTCAGCAAGTCGGAACGCAATTACACTGTAACAGAGCAAGAGTGTCTCGCCGTTGTTTTCGGCGTACAACGGTTTCGTTCGTACCTTTATGGACGTGCTTTTACAGTCGTCACAGACCATCACTCTCTGTGCTGGCTCGTCAATCTACGCGACCCCTGCGGTCGGTTGGCCCGCTGGGCGTTACGCCTCCAAGATTTTAACTTCAAAGTGTCTTACAAAAGTGGCCGCCAACACGCCGACGCAGATTGCCTCTCGCGGCTGCCGCTCACGGTTACTACTTCCGATGATGAAAACTTCGATGACTATCTCGCTGCCGTTTCCCAAGAGTTTCCAGATCTTGGCACTTTCCAGATGGAACAACGCAAGGATCAGCACTTGGCGCCGCTTTTTGCCGAAGCCCGTGACCCGACATCCGCAAGCCCTTTCTGCGTTCGCGACGGTTTACTCTATAGAACGAATTACTCGCCTGGAGGTGCGCGCTTTCTCCTCGTCGTTCCGGCTACTCTGTACTCCTCTGTTCTGCAGGCAATGCACGATGACGTCACGGCTGGGCACTTGGGGTTTGCCAGGACCCTTAACCGCATCAAAGAACGTTTTTACTGGCCAAAATTGCGTCACATGGTTCAGCGCTACGTGGCCACCTGCGTGCAGTGTCAGCGGTTCAAGCTTCCCACGACTTCTCCGCCTGGACGCCTGCATCCTTTGCCACCTCCAAGCACGCCATATGAACAAGTTGGACTCGATCTGCTCGGCCCGTTTCCCCGCTCGTCCAACGGTAACCGCTGGATTATAGTGTGCGTTGATCACCACACCCGTTACTGTGAGACCGCCGCCCTACCTTGCGCCACCGCTGCTGAGGTCTCGCTCTTCCTTCTTCGTGCTGTCATCCTCCGGCATGGACCTCCTCGAGTTGTTATCAGTGACCGCGGCCGCCAGTTTACGGTAGACGTTGTGGAAGAGCTTCTGCGTCTTAGTTCATGCCATTTTCGCCACTCGACGCCGTACCACCCCCAGACTAATGGACTGGTTGAACGTACCAATCGGACACTCACGACCATGCTGGCCATGTATGTCGATTCCCGCCATAAGAACTGGGACGACGTGCTTCCCTTCATTACATACGCCTATAACACGTCGAGGCATGAAATAACTGGTTACAGCCCATTCTTCCCTCTTTATGCCCGTCCGCCTCGAAGCTCCCTCGACAGCATCTTACCTTTCTCTCTCGACACCGAGCCTTCTATTGCCAACACTCTATGTCGCGCTGAAGAAGCCCGTCGGATTGCCCGGATACGCACCTTGGCATCACAGCATCGCTCTAAGCAGCGTTATGACCGCCGGCGCAAGGATGTCTCCTACCTGCCCGGTGACGTTGTATGGTTGTGGACGCCCCTACGCAAGCGTGGCTTATCAGAAAAGCTGCTATCCCACTACACCGGCCCGTTCATCGTTGTTGCTCGCCTCAATGACCTCAACTATGTCATCTCTCCCCAATCAACGCAAGGACGCCGCTCAAGGACAACCCAGGTCGTGCATGTCGCACGGCTGAAGCCATTCCACTCTCGGGACCCCGATTGATTGACTGGCCCAGAGGGCTTCGTCTGCGAACGGGGAAATGTCACGTGCTGCGCATGGGCTCTGAGGAATAAAGAAGACGTGCGGCGGCTGGAAGTAGAAGAGGAAGTAGAAGAGAAAATCAAGTATTCTGCCGCCGGCGCACCAGGCTCCTCTCGACCTGCCTTGTAAATATTATTTGTAAATAGAACCTGTAACAATATAAATGTTGGGAGGAAAGAAACGGAAGAGTAACAGCCTAGTTTTCTGTAATTGTTACGTTACTTTCCTGAGGCTGTAATTCACCCCGGTATTCATATACATTTCTGAGGGAGTTATTTCAATTGCACTCGGTTACTTATTTTCTGTAAGGTGTTGAAGAATGATATATAACGGAGCTTTGTCAACATTTAGTTTTCTTTCTAGCAATAGTAGTAGCAATTTGTCGTACATGTAAGAATTAGCAGGAACAGAATCCGAAAACAGGGTTTTTCCGCACAAGTGCGTGCACTTGCTCATTTTCTAACTTATACGAAATATTTCAAATAATTTATATTAAAGCACGCTTGCACCACCTTCATAGTGGCTGCCATTTTAGAGGCGAGAAGCGCAGAGCATATGTACATTCCGCATATTTCCTACCGCACACTTTTTTCAGTATTCAGCGGTCAAGAAAACAGGCGACTTTTTATGCCGACAGTTTTTTGCGTGTTTTTGCGTGTACATCTACCCTTCGTTTACCCATACCCCGAGATATTTGTATTCGGCCACTCGGGATATTTCATGGCCTTGTATTGTAAGCTCCTGATCAGTTGCATCGTTGAAAATCATCACACCTGACTTAGTTGCGCTAATACTGAAACCTAGGCAGTCTCTTTCGTCTTCACAGCAATTAACCAGAGTTTGCAAATCTTCCTGGCTACCTGCTAACAGTACAATATCGTCCGCATACATTAAACCCGGTAGTCATTGCTCAACGACCTTTGCGCCTAATCTGTACGACAGATTAAAACCTAGATTGCTTGCTTGTAGCCTTCTTTTCATATGTATCATATAAAGCATAACCAACAGCGGTGATGGAGGACAACCTTGCCCTAATTATGTACCTGGAAAGTTGTCGCACTCTTAATTACTCCCCACGTTGTCTGAAACTCTGTTTTCTCGATATATTTCTAGTAGAAAATCAATTACGTCATGACCGTTACCTTCATCTTTTAATATGTTCCACAAGAATTTCCTGTTGACGTTGTTGTATGCAGCGCTTATGTCCAGGAAGGCTAAATACACAGACCTGTTTCCCCTCTTAATATTTATATGCATTGGGTAAGCAAGAACAGGCGATCATCTGAGCCCGTGCCCCTTCTCAACCCGTTCTGAAGATCTCCGAGTATTCTATTCCTTTCGAGCCATGACTACATATTTAATTTCACCGTCTGCATCACCAGCCTGTACATAATTGATGTTTCGTAATCGATCTGACAGATTTTATGTTCATCTTATCGCTTTTCCCTTTATAAATGATATTAATTTTACTCTGCTTTCAGCTGTGTGGAATTTGCTTATTTGTTATGACTGCATCCAATGCTTTAATTAGCATTTCCATCCTTCTTGGCTCTAGTTCATTAATCAGCTGGATTGGAATTTCGTCTATCCCTGAGAATGTTAATTTGGGGATATTTGCTTCGACCTTTTTCCAATGAAGATTGGTCAGTTCTAAGCACACCGTGACCTGTACTTGCTGTGCTATCGCCCTTATATCGTCCACGCTTTCCGTTAATCTTTCTACTACTTCTGCGGCTTCATCATTCAGGACATCATATAGCTCCGGCGCTACCACTACCAAATTGCGCTCTGCAACATTCTCAGAAAGTTCGCCTTGTGTCTCACTCAGTACTGCGTCCATTGCACTGACTGGGAATGTCCAGACTGCTACCCGATTATCACCCTGTACACGCTCCATTATAGTTCTTTTGCACCTCCTGATATTTGAGTCACCAGTGATAAAGTCTAGGGTATTCTCTCCCTCCCTCACTTCCAGATTTTGCTGCTTCTTATCAGTGACTATGACCTCATTCCTTGTGGCCAGCTTGTTCCCTTTCTTTCCATCGCCTCCAGACTTCTTAGCTGCCACCGGTGCGTAGCTGTTCCTGCCGGACTATGCCTGAATTAGTTTCCTACTGCTGGCCATGTCAGTGCAGGCCCCAGCCATGCACGTGGCTGGCGCTGGTATGTCCGCCAATGTGGCTTCGTTTGGCGGTGTCAGCCACTTTTGCGTCCAACAATTGACTAAGCTGTTCTTGAAGTTTGCGCTGCTATGTCAAGGCGTGCACTTAAAGGGACACTATGGAGAAATTGACTTGTATCCATATAATATCCGCTGCTGATCCCAAAAACGCCACTCTTACTAAACACAAAGCTCTTATAAGGTACAGAAGAGAAAGAACCAAAATACAGGTATCGCCGCCAAAAGCCAATCTCGCAAGTACTAGCGTGATGACGTCATAGGACGAGAGACGCCACTGACGCCTCCATGGAGGAATTTTCCTTCCTCCATGGAAACCAGGAATATCTGAGGCTGACAAAGAAACACTGCAAACAGAAAATCTCCCGGAAAGGCGTAAATGGCTGGTCGCTTAGCGCACTCCCGAAAAGGTGTTTCATTTACTCCTCAGGAGGGGAGTATTTGCTATACTCTCACGCACGGAGTAGTTTTGGTGTTCAGTGAGGAGCAAAAATTTTACTCCTCTCAGGGCACCGGTACTTTTTGGAGTAAAGGTTCTGACATGAAGGAGTATTACTGCTACTTTTTATACCAGCTTTACCTCTTAGGACAGTGGTTCTTTTTGGAGTAAATGTTTTGATAATCAAGGAGTATTAATGCTCCTTTTAGTACCTGCTTTACAGTCACGTACACAGAGGTATCTTTGGTGCCTAGACAAGTATATTTATTTTGATGAGGAAGCCCATTTAATAAGTACTCCTATGGAAGCCTTATTTTATAGCTTTGTGTTGCGCAATAAATGTGACAACAAAATTACAATTACTTATTTAAAAAAATATTTGTATCGAGTACAAAACATTCGAGCGAAAGCTTGCTATCGATGTTTATGGCGAACCAACGCCATGCCCACTGTAGAGAATAAGAGAAGTGTCTTCACCCACGCTCTGTATGGGTATTCAATTGGAAACATCCAAACGAATGAAAATTAAGATGCCACACTTGCAAGCAAGCAGAGCAAGTTGAAATTCTCCGCTGTCAACAAACAGGAATGTCATGCTATTGCTGGTTAAAACGCACGATGCCAAAGGAGGCTTCTTCTGAAAGATTAGAAGAAAAAATAAGCGTATAAGTTTGGAGTATGAGACGCTTCAAGTGTATTGTACGTCAAGCTCACACAAGCAATTTAGAGTACACTTTTCAATAAGTTAGGTATTGTTGATGTTTAACCTTTTTTCATGGCAAATATCAGCTAGTGGGACAGAGTAGCTAATCTAGTAACTAGTACATATCTGTACCCTGTCGGATGACAGCGGCTGAACGCGGGGATCAGGGTATCACGAGTTGCAGAGAGCCGCTTTCGCAGCCGTGAAGGCAATGCAGCGAATGGAAATTAGCGTCGATCGGGAACCTTTCCACAATAAAGCACAAACCTGAAAGAAATATTTTCTTTCTTAGGCACTTGCACATTCCCATTGCCTTTGGTTGCTTTCCTGCGCTGGAAGGGGCATTGTAATATATATATATATATATATATATATATATATATATATATATATATATATATGGAGAGAGAATTTCTCCCGGCTTAATCGCGGCTGACACGGTTCAAAGCCGCCCGGACCCCTTCCCGTGATCGCGTACACTACCCAGCGCTCGCCGACCACGGCGGGCCTTGCTCTGAGGGAACAAAGGAATGACACACTGGCTGACACAAACAGGCATTTATTGCTACGGCAACAATAACGCCTACAAGCAACAAGGTACACTAATGAATCGAGGTCGACCGACTCACCAGCAAGGTTCCGAGCGAATGTTCGCCCGCTCTAGGGCAAGGGATATATACTCCGAAGGCCGGACGAGACGATATACGGGAGCGGGTCTCCCCGTTGCTTCCTCGCCCCGCCGGCGAAGAGCAGAGCCGCGAGCAACACCTCCGCTCGCGCCAATGATTCCAGCCGAAGAACCCCATGCCCCCTCTCGTGCAGTTTATAGACAGTTTTAGCTGTGCGTACGCAAAGCGCTACGGCGCTGCGTGCGTTGCGCTGTCCGCTCCGAAGTATAGTTTTAGCTGGCCGTGCGTAGCGTCCCTCAGGCGCACGTAGCGCCATCTAGTGACAAGATGTCAAAGCACATCAACACTCGGTTGAAGAAAATTTCATCCGTAATTACTGATAACTAGTGTGAGTGCATTGGGAGCATTTTTTGATCCAAAAAGAAAAACTATGCAAACCGACGAAAATGTAAGAACCGGCTAAAAGCTAGAAAACTGCTTCGCCAGGTGTCGTTGCTACGAGGAAAACACACTGAATTTAGTTAGGCCTAGGAGCTTGAAAATCGCCAAATTATCTGGAAAACAGGGGCTAATTATCGCTTATACTGCTAGGTGTGGGCAAGAGTAGGCGAAAGAAAAGCGAACCGCTACCATTTGAGCGAGCTATTGCGTCGGAGAATCCAGCGGCGACATGTATTAATTCCGAAGCGAGCGACCAGGGCGCCGCCATCTTGTCAAAGTTAGCGTACGCAAGCCAGGCAACGCAAAGTCCGCTAGCTAGCGCACGCATGACTTGCGTTCTGCGCATGCGCACTACCGTCCCCGCAAACTCCTTGCGTACGCTAAACCGTTGCGTACGCACAGCTAAAACTGTCTAATGTAACTGACAAGGGAACGCGCTCGTCCTCGAGTTGAGGCTGCCGCTGCGCGGTGCCTCACGGGAAAGCAAACACAGGGGGCTGCAGGGCAGGTCCCTACATCCCCCAACCTTAAATAAACCCACGCGCCTGAAAGCACATGCTATGGAGGAGTTTCCTGGTCTTCTTGTCATTGAGGCACGTCTTGCAGCGGAGGTCACGCCGACAGCGTCCACGCAGACTTCCGCGGTGTTCCGAAGGCGGCGCGAAGGTCTCCGGTGGGACCACTCGCATAGACCGCGGACTACCGTGTCCGCAGGCCCGCGAATAGAAGGCCGGTGGGAAAACTGCAGTAGTCGCCAGGGCAGCAGCAGCCGGAGGCGACTGCTGACTGGTCTCGCCACAGCTGCCCCGAATGGATGCGGCGAACAGGATACAGGCCGCTCCGTCGCAGCAGGTGGCAGCGAGACGATGTGCGCCGTCCCGCAAGCCTGGGTGGCTCTACCGGATCTGCAAAATTGCCAAAACGCTCTCGGCGTGCCTTTAACATAGGTCACGGGAGGGGAAACGGCATCCGCAAGGCCCTCGCGGCACAATGCCTTACTCGCTAGCAAAACGTGTCGGCGGCTGTGCAAACGCAAAGTTCGAGTGAACAAAGCCCTTTCTTGAGTTGAACGAGACTGCTCAGTTCGTGCGAGGTTACAAAAAAAAATGTGCGGGCAGCAAAGTGCGCTCCCTCTCAACAACACGGTCCGGTGGTCGTGTCTCTTCTGACGTAGTGCAGGCAGCTCCGAAAAGCCTCAGGCCTAACTACCACTCCGACAACGACCGTGAACACAACAAAGACCCGAAACGGGTTAAGCGCGCAGCCGCGAGGAGACATCAGCTTTGTGGGTTGGTCCTACCCCGCTCACTGCACAAAGCAGCTTCTGAGCGGTCGGCGCCCACTGTATCGGAGCGCCCGGTGCCGAGCTGCAATACAAGCGAGCTCGTAGCGGCACCCGTGGCCCCAGGTCACCCGACTCCCGGAGCCGCGACTCCCGGAGTCAAAAGAGAGACAGTAGAGAAAATATATACAGAAACTCGGACCACCCACGCGGCATCCGTACTCACTCGCTTCGGGCTCGGTGACTCCGCGGGCGCTGGGCCTCGCGCTCCTTCGATGCGGACCAAGTGATTCTCATGAAGAAAATCCAGGGAAATCTTAAAATTTGCTTAGCATGTCGAAAAGTTCAAACATGCTGCAGCGCAATACACCTCGCACTCAAGAAAGCATGCCGCAGGTCCTAGCGATCAAAATTCACTCTAGGCCTAGCACTTGTCTATTCCGGACAAAGAGTGTTCCTCGAACCGAACCGACAGTCGTCCAATGTTCCAAGAGCGGGCCCCACGTTTGGCTGCCATATGTGGGGTTTGACGCGGAGAGATAATAGTTTCTCCCCGCTTAATCGCGGCTGACACGGTTCAAAGCAGCCCGGACCCCACCCCGTGATCGCGTACGCTACCGAGCGCTCGCCGACCACGGCGGGCCTTGCTCTGAGGGAACAAAGCAACGACACACTGGCTGACACAAACAGGCATTTATTGCTACGGCAACAATAACTCCAGCAAGCAACAATGTGCACTAATGAATCGAGGTCGTCCGACTCACCAGCAAGGTTCCGAGCGAATGTTCGCCCGCGCTAGGTCAAGGGATATATCCTCCGAAGGCCGGACGGGATGATATACGTGAGCGGGTATCCCCGTTGCTTCTTCACCCCGCCGGCGAAGAGCGGAGCCCCGAGCGACACGTCTGCTCCCGCCGACGATCCCAGCCGAATAAACCCATGCTCCCTCTCCCGCGCGCGGGCTTTGGCAGTCTCCCGCGCAGCGATGCTGGCGCCCTCTCTTGCCAGTTAATGTAACTGACAAGGGAATGCGCTCATCCTCGAGGTGAGACTGCCGCTGCGCGGTGCCTCGCGGGAAAGCAAACACACGGGGCTGCAGGGCAGGTCCCCACATCATATATATATATATATATATATATATATATATATATATATATATATATATATATATATATATATATATATATATATAACGCGTCCCGCTTAGCACATATGCAGAGGAAGCTTGCATGTGTAATTTCCTTGCAGGTAGAACCTGCAGCCGCAAGCCGCCGCGGTGGCTGAGTGGTTATGGCGCTCGGCTGCTGGCCCGAAAGACGCCGGTTCGATCCCGGCCGCCGTGGTCGAATTTCGATGGAGGCGAAATTCTAGAGGCCCGTGTACTGTGCGCTGTCAGTGCATGTTAAAGAACCCCAGATGGTCGAAATTTCCGGAGCCCTTCACTACGGCGTCTCTCATAGCCTGAGTCGCTTTGGGACGTTAAACCCCCATAAACCATAAACCAAACCAGAACCTGCAGCCGCGCATTTTAAGGGCGTCGCATTCTGGGTACAGGTGAAAGGCAAAGCAAGGGTGACTAATGCAGCAGAAAGGGTGAAACTTCATTGTGATTTCTTTGGCATTGTTAGGAATAAAACCCTACCATCAGACCGCTCCTCCCCCCTCCCCCCCCCCCTGTCTTCTGTTCTGCTTTGCCCTCACATTCCTGGCCAGAGTGTAAAAGAAAACATTCTACTGAAGTCTGTCTGGTTGGGAAAGGAATTTAAGTGAGAAAGAACGCCAACTAAAAAAAAACGAAAAACCCCCAGCGTTCCGGAAACTACTCGGGTCCGTCATCAGGTGTAACTGCGGGCGAGTTGCAGCTAGCCTTTTTTTAAGTCGTCGGTTATTCATCCGCCCGGTCACTGGACATACACGGTGAATATGATGGAGGGGAGGTAGGGGGTGTTTCTGGGGATCGGTGAACATTGCCCCGCGTCTGCTGAAAATTCCATGACTCAAGTAAGGGTCTTCTGAGCGGGCGCGGCTCAGTGTCCAGCACAATACTTCCCTCAAGTCTGTCTTGTCAACCCGTGCTCCATTCTGATGTCTGACATCTCCTTTGTGCTGCTTCATTCTTTCGTCGAAATGCTTCGTTTCGCCGCTTTACGACGCCAAACACTTCGAGCACAGGATCTTGTGTACTTGTGTCTGATTTATTATTTTTCTTTTGCTGCCTTCCCGGGATCGGCAGTTTGAACCGGAACGCTTGTCTCCACGAATTTCGCATAAACGGAACATGCTTGGAAACTGGATGCGAAGAGAAGACTTCTTTTCACATTTTTCAAATGCGAAGAGCTTACAAGAAACTACATTTTGGAACTGGAGGTCTCACGGCCCTATGTCCACTGCCGAAAATCGCTGCTACGTTGTTAAAGGGAAGCTGAAACAGTTTTCAACTCGCATGAAACGCTGTGGTTGGGAAGAAAGGACCTTGAAAATCATGTGTGTAAATTTTTTCTAGATTCTGTCCGCAAACAGAGCTGCAATGCTTCTTAAAAACCCGCCGCCGCCACGCCCTCGTTATTCTAGACACCATACCCTCGTCGCTTCGGGAAGCGCCGGGTGGGGGGACGGCAGAGAGGTAAAACTGGCGGAAGTGACGCCATTCACGGAGAGTCGGCCGGCCGTCCGGCTGCGCTTGCATCGCTGCGGCCCGCGCTTTGGCGATCCACAGATCAACGTAGTCTTCTGCCAGTGCCGTTTAATTTCTCTGGTTCAGGTGTTCCGTGTAATGCTTGAAGCCTGTATATAAACCAGTTTTGGCACGATACTTCTTTCGAACAGCGCTCAGCAGACAGCTTGATAGAATCCGTCGGTTGTTCTCTCCTAGGCTCTTCCACGTTAACCAGACAATCTTGTGGTACGCAGCATGCCGAAACTGCCTACAGAAAATAAGTGCATGAATATTTCTCTTTTCGTTATATTATACGTTATTTCCTGTTTGTAAACTATTTGCCTTTACCAGGTGGTTCACATCCATGCTGAGCTAAGGCCACTTCCAGCACTGTCTTTAAGGCACACAGTCTTGAACTCCTTTGAGCTCGTTCCGCACTGTGTGCCTTTTTGCTTTTTCCTGATTGCTTGCACCTCATGGCAGCACAAGCAATTCTCTTAATATTTCATCAGCGCGCAGAAAACGCAGCTGCACCTAACTTAACAAAAAAAAAGCGATTACATATGCCTAGTATACTTGAGCAAAGCAAACATTTGCATTCATGAGCGCATGGTCATGGCTGACGATCGACAATGGCGCCAGAATTCATGCTAATTTGTCCTTTAATCAGAACGGCAAAGTTGTCAAGCCGCGGTACGCATACATGTATATCATCCACAAGTAATTCTGCTGGTTATCTCGATAAGCAATAGCAGCAGCTATATCTCGCACCACACTAGTTTTGATGAGCAGCACTGCGAGCTCCGAAACGCAGCCATAATTGCTGTTCAAAAGCGTGTTCAGCATGCAAAAAAAAAACAACGTACGGGGGTAAGTGCAGAAGCTTCATGGTTGAACAGTAGCCCGAACATGCGACAGAAGGAAAGCGCACAGGGGAGCTTCCTCCCGGAAACCTCGTCTCTTCGAGCTGCTGTACAGCAGTGAACGTACTCCGGCTCATCCAGTTTGGCATTCTTTTGCAGTTCTAAAAAGCCTTCGGGAGTAATTACGCAAACAACTATAGATAAACAAACAAATGCTTTATCTCGCGCGACCCGTGTAAGCGTGCCGGTTATGTGATTTAATCATGTTTACAGGCGTTGCAAGAAATTGGTCAAGAGAAAAAAAACTGCGAAAAAAAGACGCAGGACCAGAAGAAGACATACACAAACTGTCGCCGGAAAGAATTTGGTTGCCAGGCTTTTATACAGCAGTGGTACACAACTTTTTTTTGGCGCAATTTCGTTTTTTTTAATAGGCACTTGCACATGCACCTGCACAAAAGATATGCACGCGCATGCACCTAAGCACGACATACGTATCAGTCGAGATTTGGTTTTCGTGTTACCTTGAGTTGCGACGCATGTCTATCGAAGCTCGACCGACGTTACTATTGGGTAGCGTGGCGACGTCGGCGGGCTGCAGGCATCCGGTAGACCATGGCGACCGAGCAAGGGCGAGACGATTTCTAGTGCGAAACTTGCACAGTTTATTCCAAGGTGGGTGAAAGATGAAGAGAAGAGAATGAATATCCCAAAAGTACATTTAGGAGCCCCTTAAATAGGCTCTCTGCTATCGTCGGAGGGATCTTGCTTCCGTCGACGTCACGTGACCGGCACAGAGTCTGACTGGCGGAAAGAAGTCACGCCTCATTGGGACGAGGCATGGTGAGAGAAGGTCGGGTGAAATTCCTTTCTGCACGTGGTGTGAGACGTCAACCCTAGCAGGAGAAGTCACGCCTCATTCCGACGAAGCATGGTGAGAGAAGGTCGGGCGAAATTGCTTTCTGCACGTGGTGTCAGATATGCCAACCGTAACACCTGGTAGGACGTGAAAGGCCCATAGTGGGTTAACGAAATTTCCGGCTTGCAGGCGCCGCCATGCAATCGCTTCTCTATTACTTAGCTTCTTATCCGGCGGTGGTACCAGTTTTCTGTCCTGTAGTCTGTAGCACGGTGGAAGTCTATTCTTCCACCGTGGTCTGTAGTTTCGGAATAGGTTTGTGTGCGCTCGTCCATGTTCCGACAGTCCGGCGGTTCCGCGGTTACCCGGAAGCAAAATAATATAGGAATGCGCTGACTACCCCGGAGTCGACGAAGATACTGATAGCAGAGAACGCTGGGAAGCCCTGCTGCGCAGCGAAGAACCCGCTCGGCAGAAACAAGCCAATCCGCCTGGTGGCTGAGGCCGCGAAGAGGTAAAATCTAATTGTTAGCCTTTAGTTACGGTGGCTCCGGCCCCCACCCTCCAGGCCTGCGTGCCGGGGGCGGTGAGTAGTAAGGGTTCTCCATTTCCGGTGCAAATAAAAGCTGTCATCCATGCATCTATCCATCTAGTCTAGAATTCCAACACGTGAAAATGTTGCGACTTGACTTTCGCTGCCGGCGCACTCGGCGGCGTCGTTGGTTCCGCCGTCTTCTGAAGCATCTCATGGCTCGAACATGCATGGTGAAAATCCAAACTGTTCAACACTGCTTTAATTATCCATAATTTCCAAAACGTAGTCCTTAAAAGCCACCTGAAGCAACGCGCTACGCAGCAACGCCATCGGTGCCGGTCGGATCTCCGCGTGGATGACGTCGGGACAGCCCCGGCCAATCGCGGGCAAAAGCGGCGTTCGCTCGGCGCCCTGAGGTGATGGGGCGCGTTTTCTTCTAAAAAATAGCTTTTTGCGTTTATTTTCCCTTCTTTTGAATAATATATTCTTTTTCAGCGGACTAAACGCTATATAATGGCGCAGAGAGCTCATTTTTTTTCGAAAAGTGCTTCAGCTTCCCTTTAAGACGTCACCAACCCGGAAAATGTAAGAATTTAGGCAATCTCCTTGGGTGCTAAGTCACCGCTATATCCTGTGCTATGATAACAAAGAATAAAATCGTTTGGTTTGTTTGCATCATATATAGGTGCCTCTTAAAACAGGAACCGAAGCAGGGCACGCGTGGTTTTGTTCTCATTGCTGTGATAACGTGACAAAAGTTCACGGACCCCAACAGCCCTGCATTATCACCCTGCTCATTGCCGGTACAGTTTTTCCATATTGATGGCACGTAAATACATGAAGAAAATTTGATCCCTAGGGAAACTGATCATACTTCAATTTGCACATATTAACGTAAATAGCCGCAAATGAACTGCCACACTTTGACTTTCAGTCACACTTTTCTTTCACCCACATACAACAACCAATTTCTATGCTGAACGTAAAACCGCAAAAAGACAAGGACACAGAATAAGACAGCCAACAAGAGCGCTTACTTCAACTGATTTCATTCCATGCAAGAAGCGGAATTTTATACTCCCGATATTGCCTGCGCATACTTACAAGGCATTACCACAGAGTGGTGAAAGACAACAGTTACTGAGCGACAAACTTGAACGATGAAATATATGCCATCGCTTTTTTTTGACAGCAGAATTGACGGAGCACTTACGCAGGCATCGCCAGCTCGAGCGATGTCCAAAGCCTCAACAATTTCTACCGTAATCTGACATTTGTTCTTATAAAGGACTTTGCACTTGTGAAAGGCAGGACAACAACCCTTTTTTCCTTTGCTTGTTGCGCTTGAGACAATAAATGATCATGTGCCCGATTTTATTGTTGTTCACAACGTAGTCATGCTCACCCAATCGCCCATTTATGCGTCTTCCCGTTTGGCCTATACAATATTTACCACAGGTTAACGGAACTTTGTACACAACACCTTCTGTGCATCTCGCGAACAGCTTTTGACGCTTGATTGGGCAACTAGTTTTTCCCGGGTTTTCTGTAGTGCGTTGCTTGCATAATTAACTCAGCTCATTCGGGGCAGAGAACAACATGTAAACGTTTACCCTGCCTAAATAAGCGATGCCTAAATGACCTAATGGATGAGCATGACTACTTTGTGAACAACAACAAAGAGGGGCACATGAGCATTCATTGTCTCAAGTGCAAAAGCAAAAGAAAAAAGGGTTGCCGTCCTCTCTTTCACAAGTGCAAAGTCCTTTATAAGAACAAATGTTAAATTACGTGAGAAGTTGTTGAGGTTTTGGAGAGAGCGCGAGCTGGAGATGACTGCGTAAGTGCTCCGTCAATTCTGTTGTCAAAAAAGAGATGGCATGTCTTACATCGTTCAAGTGTGCCGCTCGATAATTGTCTTTCACCACTCTGTGGTAATGCCTTGTAAGCATGCGCAGGCAATATCGGGAGTATAAAATTCCGCTTCTTGCATGAAATAAAATCAGTTGGAAGTAAGCGCTCGTGTTGTCTGTCTTATTCTGTGTCCTTGTCTTCTTGGGGTTTTACGTTCAGCATGGAAAACTAACTCGCCCAAACGCGGCCACTATTGAACAAAGTTATCAGATAGTTACTTAGTGAGAGCTGTGTGAGTTGGCTCCTTGGAGCGATGATGAAGGCTTTCGTCTCTGTGCACCCTGCTTTCACAGCAAGCCTTCGCACATTGAAGAGGGAGCGGCGTTAAATGCATGCGCGTCTGTGGCATCAAAGGGGAGTTCAAAAGTGCTTACCCCTATGCGCGACGATGATAATCCGGTATTTTGTATCCCTGTAACAGCGAACGAACCAGGGGCCGTTGGCATTGAGAAAACTGACCCTACACACACACACCGCCATGTCGACGCGGCGAAACGGCAGCCGCCGACATTTGTATGCTGCGTAGAAGGAATTACCAGTCGTTGCTTCGGCACGTATTGCCCGCTGGATTGAGACGTTCAATGCAGCATGTTGCTGCCAAGGTTGATGATGTCGAGTTTCGAAATCACGCAAGCGCGCGCAAGGGAGCGAGCGGTAAGCTCGCGGCTGCGGGGAGGGAGGGAGGTCGACGCGTCACACGCCGCCATGTTGGCTGGACTGAGCTAGGCTGCCTCTCGTGGACGGCCGTCGCAGGTGATGCAACACCAAGCATTCCGCGAACATGTTCGAGGCTTAAGACGCAGAGTCTGTGCAGCATATTGCTGCGTCGGGCGGTGGCGATCCAGTGTCTAGTAGCATGACAAACGTGCACGAAGCAGCAATAGCAGAGGCCAGAAGAAAGCAAGCAGAGACGAGCGAGCCGGCGTCGTCACCTGCAAGTGCAGCGAACAGGAAGCTGCCACTAGGGGGCGGGCAGACGCTAAGGAGTGTCTTTTTTCAAGCAAGGAGAATTGATCAAACAGTCATTACGGGACTAATATACGCCGATGATATAGTGCTAATGGCTTACAGCAAGGAAGATTTACAGTAGTTGATAGACATTTGTGGTACAGAGAGAGATAGATTAGGTTTCAAGTTTAGTAAGGAAAAATCTGCAGTCATGATATTTAATGATGAGGTCGGCGAGCATAGAATACAGGTGTTCACGTTAGAAATAGTGGATGAGTACAAGTATCTTGGGGTGCGGATAAATAACGGCGCTGAGTATCTGACAGAGCATGAACAATATGTAATGAATAAAACCAGTAGGAATGCAGCTGTCATGAAAAATAGGGCACTGCGGAATTACAAAAGGTATGAAGTGGTAAGAGGGATCTGGAAAGGGGTGATGGTTCCTAGCGTGACTTTCGGTAATGCGGTCCTGTGCATGAGACCAGATGTTCGAGCAAGGTTAGAACTTAAACAACGTGGCATAGGGAGGCTAGCTTTGGGAGCACATGGCAATACACCAAATCAGGGGGTACAGGGCGATATGGGATGGGCGTCGTTCAAGAGCAGAGAAGCTAGCAGTAAGATAGCATTTGAGAAGCGATTGAGAAAAATGGGGGAAAAGCAGTGGGCTATCAAAGTGTTCACATACCTGTGCATAAGGAATGTTGACACGAAATGGAGAACGCGAACTAAAAAATTGACAAACACATATATGGACAGCAGTAAGGGGGCAAATCAGCAATCATCGATTAAGGAAAAGGTTAAACAGAGAGAGCTCTGTGGAAAACAGGGATGTTGACGAAATCTGCACTGGGAACATATAGGATCTTTAAGCAGGAAATTTCTAAAGAAAATATCCATGATAATTGTAGAGGAAGCTCTTTGTTGTTTGAGGCCAGGACCGGAGTTTTGCGGAATAAGACATATAGAGCCAGGTACCAGGAGATAGACACTTTGTGCGTTGCGTGCGGAGAGGAGGAGGAAACGGCTGAACACTTGATACTTTTCTGTGAAGGGCTTCACCCTACAGTGGAAAGCAGCGGGGATCATTTACCCAAGGCATTGGGGTTTAAGGACAGTGAAGAGAAAGTAGATTTTAAGCGGGTAGAAGTAACCAAGCGAAGGTTATCTGATTGGTGGCTAAAACCAAGAGAAGAGTAAAATTTCATAGGTCACGGCTAGGTGGCTTGAGCCACCGCCCGATTTAAAGGGTTCAGCCGTATCCATCCATCCATCCATCCATCCATCCATCCATCCATCCATCCATCCATCCATCCATCCATCCATCCATCCATCCATCCATCCATCCATCCATCCATCCATCCATCCATCCATCCATCCATCCATCCATCCATCCATCCATCCATCCATCCATCCACCCGTCCGTCCGTCCGTCCGTCCGTCCGTCCGTCCATCCATCCATCCATCCATCCATCCATCCATCCATCCATCCATCCATCCATCCATCCATCCATCCATCCATCCACCCGTCCGTCCGTCCGTCCGTCCGTCCGTCCGTCCGTCCGTCCGTCCGTCCGTCCATCCATCCATCCATCCATCCATCCATCCATCCATCCATCCATCCATCCATCCATCCATCCATCCATCCATCCATCCATCCATCCATCCATCCATCCATCCATAGTGTTTAAAAGGCCCGAAGGAGTATTGAAGCCGACGTACTCCTGTTTTGTAAAGGAGTAAAATCATGTCAATGCTTTATTTTACATCTTGATTTCATGGCAGCAGTAAAAAAGGGGATTTCCTCATTTGCGCCACTTACAGCCGGTCACGGTATTTTCGATAAGGAGTTTAAAAGCGGACGGTAGCCATTTATACTACTAAAAGGGCTCATTCATATCTACAGTGAAGGTTGCGCGGCTGAGTATTGAAGTAATTTTTATTTTAAAAGTTATAGCGCACTTTTATCACACAAAGAAGAAAAACAAAAGATAATCTGAATGCTTGAAGCACAAAAAAAAACGCGATACTTGGTGGCGCCACAGGCGACCGGGTGAGTTTCGGTATGTCGAGTAAAAGTGAGATTCGGTGTGTCGGTATGCGTGCCCGCGTGGTTTCGTTTTTACGCGCCTCGATTTACAAGCGCGGAACAGCAGAGGAACTCCAAGCGCCTCTCCAAAAGCTAGATAACCTTTGAAGGAGCCTATTAATGCTGGTCAGATGATCGCCACGGCCGATGAACAACCATGACCGCACGATGGTCGGCGATCGTGCACTTGTGTATTTTTACGCTCGCACGGCGTTTATTAAGGAGGGAAGGCAAGACACATGGCAGCTAAGAAAAAGGTTTGAATCTGATGATACCGAGACTCTGTGCGCTCCTCCAACACGTTTGTTTGCGGTTCCGTTCAATAGCTTAGTTGGGCGGAGCTGTTCTATTCGTGCTCTCGGACAATTTATTCCATTCACCGTACGCATATGAAGGTACTGTCAGCAACGAATGAAACGTGAGCAAGAAAACTGAGGTGCCAACACAAAAACACCAACGTATTAGCTCCTTGAATGGCAACACAAGCGAGGTTCAATTAACTCTTCTGAAAAATAGTCTTTTCGCCTTAGAAGGTAAAAGAATAGCAGCTAGAGTATTGAGCTTGCTCTGGCTAAGAGCTGTTGTTCAGATGTCTTCTTCGCGTTTCATGTCTTGTTGATAGCACATGCTCAAGTGGGCGCCAGAGCCCGATCCAGTGGACCCCGCGCCTCCGGGAACGCGCAGGGCGCTTTCGTGTACCCGTTGAAGCATCCTGCGTCGGCTTTACTTTCAAGCCGCCAACTTTAATTGCGCGCGCCTTTGAGCAAATGCCAGTTTTTTTGTGTGTCGCAAAAAAGTCTGGCCCTTTGCAACCGCGGGGAAACCTCCTCGACGCCGCCTGCCACACCGTGCAACGGCGTCTTTCAAGGAATCACACTACATTGGCCCCAAAGTCTCGGACAGCCTCCTATGGGCTGTATGCGCCGACCGTGTCCTCGCCCCTCGCGACTGGGGTTAATATATTTAATTATCAACGGATGCTCACGCCGGAAGGGGCAAACGACCCGCCGGCGCCTAACCTAACCGTGCTCCCCGGACCAAGCTATTCCTCGGTAACAATTTGTTGGCATGTACAGCAGTATACCCTGTGCCGGAGCAGTGCGCGCTACTTCGTGCCTTGTGTGCGCCGCGCTCACAGCCAGCGTACGTGGGCGTACTGCGTCGTCGGTTTTTTATCAACACTTCGACACCGTAACAGCAACGCAGATGGAGGCTGCTGCACAGCAAAATATCGGGCAATGCGACGTTGTAGGTTGTCCTAACAGCCGTGCCGAATCGCAGCAGCGCCGTAGCAGTGCCCGGGGGGGGGGGGGGGGGGGAGGTACCATAAAGAGCCAAGAGATGAGCCACGGAGGTCCAGTTGGTTCCGTGCTATGCTGCTACGAAAGGTGAGAGGCAGAGTGGCGCTGTATGCGAACGTGTGTTCGCCGCATTTTCGCCCCGAAGACTACGTGATGGATCTATCCTAGAGTGTGTCTTTCGGGATTCCATGGAAGCACCGCAAACTATCCTAAGGCGCGGTTCCATCAGTACTTCCGGCAACAAGTGGACAACAGCCCTCGCTGCAGCGTGATGACAGCAGTTCTGTGAGTATTCCTCTTGTGTGCCCGAGAGTAAAATAACGAGCGTCGGAACACCAGCACTCCGACTAGTTTTGACTTATCGACTAGGTTTCCTCTAGCTGCTATGATCAATTGAGCCCACTTATAATGTTATATAACTGTCGGTCACCGGGCGCGCGTTCTATATATCCGAAGTTCGTAGTACTAGGGATTCCCCTATCAAAGCGAGAAATGCAAAGTCGGGAAAAGGTGGCGATGATTTTTCGAAAACACAGTTAAGATTGCCTGCTTCTCTTATTAAAGTTTTCTCAAGCTCTTCAGTGTGATCAAGTGCTACTCGTCGAATTACTTGTGCCAACGGCCTGCTTTAGGGACGCAATTTACTAATTACGATATGCGTGTTCATGGCAACCAGTGGTAGGTCGGCCTCCGCTCTCCGATATTCTAGGCACAACTGGCAGTGAGGATGCTCGTGCAGCTCACGCGCGCGAAGGACGTATCAATTGCACTGCTTGTGTTTCCACTTCGACCAACCAGCACACGTGCATAAGCAGCGACTTACACTGCAGCCCGTACGTGGATGCGCGCTTGGCCGGCGGTTTCAATGTAGACATTTTATCGCTTTTTTGTGGTCGACATGTGGTTTTAGAAGAGGGCGGGCGTGTCACGGAAGCTAGAAAACGCTTTTCGGTATCTATGTACGCCGGCAGGAAGCGCGCGTTTTGCACTGCGAGGCCGAATATGCGGCGTCTCCTTCTTTGTTCAAACCGAGTTGTACTGTCCTGGTCCTTCGTTGATCTGAGATGCAGTAGCATTGCTCTAATACATATTTTAAATGACGGGTATTCCCAACCTCGTGCATAATAAACGCGCGTTCGCTGTAACCAATGACGTTATATGTGGGTTCTTCTGTATTTGTTTCATTCATTGCATTTTTCGCAAAGCGCACTTTGATATAAATGTGCCTGAAATAAGACTCCTCTACGTGGTCCCCAAGGCCCACAATGATGAGTGCAGGTAGCAAGTTTAATAAGTTTCTGGCCAAGACTGCCGAGCCAACAGTGTTATAGGCCAAATCAGATGGTGTCGGTAAGCTTAGTTCAAAGCTTATATATTTGTCTGCATCTATAAATAGCGTCACATTTTTTTTATCCTCGTTGAGTGACCTAGAGAATAATTTTTTTTGGTCTCTAATATTCTGTAGCGTGCCCAAAAAGCCACACTACACAATATATTTTCTGTAGAAATCTTCCTGTCATTCATAAAATTTGCAATGACAAACACAGTTTATTGCGTTTTTAAAACTGGGCTAATTGGGCTTTCAGGCTAATGTTGACACAACAGATGAAAGAGCTGGAGCATCTTTTGAAGGACAGGAGGTAAGCTGTACCAAACATTGCCATCCATGTGTTCTTGTGAAGCTGTGCACTAACTTTGTATACAACGCGCATTTTTCTGCGTTTTTACATCTGGGCTCCTCTGGCTTCCAGGCGAACGTTAAGGCGACAACAGATGTTGAAGATGGCAAATCTTCCGGAGGACATGAAGTAAGCTGTTTCACGCGTCATCGCCTGTTTGTGCTTGTTAAACAGGGTGCCAGAGTATTGCCACGAAGTGGTGACTGCAATCCGGGGAGCAGAACGACAAAGAAAATGGCGTATAAACAAATGTCTTTATTTGGGGTGACGCACCCACAATGGACTGAATCACTCGGCGGCGGCGTAGCAACAAGCGTGCTCGGCGGTCATCGAACAGAATTCCCGCCGCTGTCGGCCGTGTTCAATTTAAAGCTGATAGCGAACGTTCGAGATAAAGCGTGAAAAGGTACTAGAACATTTTGGAACAACGTAGAGTCAGCTCTGCATGGATGCCATCAATCGAGATAAATCTGGTCGCGTCTTGCATCGCAAACAAAGAGATAAAGCGGCGCACCGGCAGCTTTGTAAAATGAACAAGCACTGCAAAGATTCGCGGCATTACTCCCCTCTCAAAGAAGCATCGACACGATGTATTCAAAACAAACAAGGCAGCTATAGCAACAAAAAAAGAATCGTACAAAAATAAACAGTGCGGCAGCACAGCGTCCTTTAGAGTGAGTGCATAATATGGCTTTAGACGGACGACATGGACAACTTCTGGTCGCGCGCGGCGTCGCTGGGATGCACTCATTGCATCAAGGACGACTTAATAATCCAGCTCACCAGCCGACGAAGAACCTTGTACGGGCCGAAATAGCGGCGCCAAAGCTTTTCACTCAATCCACGGCGGCGAATGGCCGTCCAAACCCAGACTTGGTCTCCTGGCTTGTATTCCGCGTTGCGTCTGCGTAGGTTGCAGCGTCTGGCATCGGTCCGCTGCTGGTCTTTGATCCGTAATCGGGCAAGTCTTCCGGCTTCTGCGCGTTGAAGGTAGGCGGCGACGTGAACGTTATCTTCTTCGGTAACGTTGGGCAGCATGGTGTCTAGCGTGGTCGTGGCCTCCCTGCCATGGACGAGCCTAAAAGGCGTCATCTGGGTGGTCTCCTGCACTGCGGTGTTGTAGGCGAAGACGACGTAAGGGAGGATGACATCCCAGGCCTTGTGTTTGGCATCGACATACATGGCGGTGATATCGGCGATGCTTCCACATAACTGCAGCGTAAAAAATTACGAGCACAAAAAAGGGGAGAAACACATACACATTTTTGTGCTCGTAATTTTTTACGCTGCAGTTATGTGAAAGCAAAGTAACCAACTAGCCCAAAAGCTCGTTTTACGAAAAATATCGGCGATGGTTTTGTTCAGGCGCTCGGTCAGTCCGTTGGTCTGCGGATGATATGCAGTTGTCCACCTGAGGTTGGTTTGGCTGTAACGCAGGATTGCTTGCGTTAGTCTCGCTGTGAATCCTGTTCCTCTGTCACTAATGAACACATTGGGGGCGCGTGTCGCATAAGAATGCACTCCACGAAAAATTTGGTGACTTCTGCTGCTGTTACATTCGGTAGGGCTTTTGCCTTGGCGTAGCGGGTCAGGTAGTCGGTCGTTATGATGATCCACTTATTTCCAGACGTTAACTTTGGGAAAGGGCCAAGCAAGTCCATGCCCATCTGCTGAAAGGGCCTTGAGGGGAGTTCAATGGGGTTTAGAAATCCTGCTCATTGGGAGGGAGGGGTCTTTCGTCGCTGACAAACTCGGCAGGCTTTCACATAATGTGCGACATCGCAGACTGTCAGGGCCAATAATACTTGTCTTGAATGCGGTGGAGGGTGCGAGTAAACCCGAGATGTCCAGCGGTCGGCTCGTCGTGTGAAGCCTGTAGAACATCGCGGAGGCAAGCAGGTACAACAAAGAGGTAGGCTGTTTAGTTCACTGCGAAGTTCTTTTTCATGAGGACATCATTCTGTACACAAAAGGAAGACAGTCCTCGCTTGAATGAGGTGTGGTGTGAAGAAACCTTGCCTTCCATGTACTCAATGAGGCGTTTTAGGTCGGGGTCTGAGCGTTGCTGCTGTGCAAAAGAGCTGGGGCTGATGGATCCCAAAATGGCGTCCTGATCGTTGTCCGGCGGCGGTGCATCTACAGGAGCTCGTGAGAGGCAATCGGCGTCAGAGTCCTTGCGGCGGGACTTGTAAGCGACGGTGACGTCAAAATCCTGGAGGCGCAGACTCCATCGAGCGAGGCGGCCAGAGGGATCCTCCAAATTGGCAAGCCTGCACAGCGCATCCATGGTGATCGCAGAACACCTTGAACGGTCGTCCGTACAGGTAGGGGCGGAATTTCGAAGTAGCCCAGATGATGCCAATGCACGACTTTTCAGTTGTCGAATAGTTAGCCTCGGCCTTGGAAAAGGAACGGCTAGCGTATGCGATGACTTTCTCCAGCCCAGCGCTTTTTTGAACGAGAAAGGCACCAAGGCCCACGCTGCTTGCGTCGGTATGAACTTCGGTATCGGCGTTTTTATCAAAATGCGCGAGGATCGATGGGGACTGTAACCGACGCTGAAGTTCTTTGAAGGCTTCTGCTTGCGGCGCTTCACATTTAAACGGAACGTCTGCCTTCCTCAGTTGGGTCAGGGGCTCGGCCGAAAAGTTATTCACAAATCGTCGGTAATATGCGCACAGTACAAGGAACCTGCTGGCGGAACCGAGGAACCTGCCGAAATCGGCCGGCGGTTGAAACTGTTTAATAGCAGCTGTTTTCAGCGGGTCGGGCGTACTCCCTCCTTGCTAATGATGTGGCCTTGAAATAGAAGCTCTTCATAGGCGAAGTGGCATTCTCTTCTTTCAGGGTTAGACCGGACAACTTGATTGCGTCTGATACTGTTAGAAGCCCTCTTAGGCGCTCATCAAAGGTTCTGGTGAAGACAACGACGCCAACTAAATATGCTAGACAAATTTTTCATTTCAGGCCTGCCAGCACCGTATCCATGACTCGCTGAAACGGCGCCGGTGCGGAACATAGACCAAAGGGCTTCACCTTCGACTCGAAGAGGCCATCTGGACAATTGAATCTCCTTCATCGACCTCAATATGCCAGTAGCCGTTTTCTTGAGGTCCGTCGATGCGAAATACTTGGCGTTGCTTAGCCAGTCCAGTGTGTCGTCGTTGCAGGGGAGGGGGTGGACGTCCTCTGATATGTTGTTCAAGCGGCGGTAATCAGTGCAGAATCGAAGTGTGCCGTCTTTCTCACGAGAACAACCGGTGCCGCCCATGTGCTGTTTGAAGGCTGGATGATGTCGTCGCGAAGCGATTCTTTCACTTTGTCTCAGAGGGCTTGCCGTTCTCGCGGCGTCACACGGTAGGGGCTTTGACGGAGAGGTCGGGCATGCTGGTCGGATGTGATGCGATGCTTGGCAATTGGCGTTTGTCGGACTTTAGACGGTGACGAAAAACGCTCGCTGTAGCTTCGAAGCAGATTGCGGATCTGGTCTTGTCAGTTCAGGGGCAGGGCTGGGTTGATGTCGAAAGTGGGCGAGTTCTCTTGGTCAGGCGAATCTTCTGTGGATGGGTCAGAGGGGACGAAGGAGTCTCGTACATCGGACATTTTGTCGAAGAAAGCAATCGTCGTTCCTCTCTTAACGTGCCGGTATTCTTCGCTGAAGTTAGTGAGCAGTACTTCGGCCTGGCCATTGCGGAAATGTGCGATGCCTCTTGCGTTGATGATCCTCGTTCTAGAATCAACTGCATGTTCCCGTCGATTAGGGCTTCAGCGTTAATGGCTTTGGTGGCGCCTATGGTCACGATAACGCTTGAACGGGGTAGGACGCTCACTTCTTTATCCAGGGCTCTCAGGGCCACGTGATTTTCCTGAGTTCTCATCGAAGGAATCACTTCGTCCGTCGAAAGCTTGATCAGCTTGGATTGTTGGTAAATGATCGGCTGATGCTCATTAAGGAAATCTATGCCCAAGGTAACGTCTCGGGCACATTGCCGTAGCACAAGGAAGGTCGCAGGATAGGTATGTCCTTTGACAGTCACTCGCGCTGTGCATCGTCCTGATGGCGTAATGAGGTGGCCCTCTGCGGTGCGAATTTTTGGGCCGTCCCAAGCGGTCATGATTTTATCCAGCTGCGCAGCGAATGTCACAATCATCACAGAGTAATCGGCTCCTGTGTGAACTAAAGCGGTAACTTTCGGGTCGTCGATAGCTACTTCTAAGTCGGACGTCCTGACTCTTGCGCTGCACATCGTCCTGGGCGTTGGGTCACGGGTTTTCCGGGTATGGGAATCGTGCGTAGAACGTGTCGTTGAAGCTTTTCTCGGTAGCAGCGTCGTTTTGAAGGCTGTTAGCGTCGTGGTGGTTGTCATTGTATGCGGCGTCGGTGTTTCACGGGCGGTGTCTTCGTGCGACATGGTCGTTGGAATATCTTTGCCGTTTCACTCGTGGGCAACCTCGCCTCCAGAGGTTACTACCTTCAGTTTCCCCTACTGGAGCTGAGAGACATTCCTCGTACCGTGGCTGCATAGCTGCGGCGTGGCGACGCAAAGCGCGATGTTGATGGCGATCGTGAGCGCGAAAGGCGCTTCGGCGCGCTCTGCTCTCGACGCAGGTACTAGTCGATTTCCTGCGGACGTTGACCGAAGCGTGGTCGTGGGGCGTCAACGGCAAATCCTCGAAGACCGATACGTCGGTACGGGCAGTGGCGAAGAATTTGGCCGGCCTCGCCGCAATGGAAGCACAACGGCCGGCTGTCAGAAGTCCTCCAGGCGTCGCATTTCCGGGGGCTTGAGCGTCGCCCATAGGCTGGGCGGGTGGGGCAGAGAGGCGGCGTTCGGAAACAAGTTGGTCATGTCGGAGAGGACGTAGGGGTTGTCATTGGGGCGGAGGAATGCGTACTGCAGCGGCGTAGGCCATGGCCTTGGGTTCTGTGGCCGTCGGGGTACCAGGTGCCTGTTGCACTTCTTCCCGTACCACATCCATGAGAGTCGCTGATTGCGGCTGTGGGGGGGGGGGGGGGGGGGAGGAGAGGGGGGACGGCAGTAATCGGCGTAGCTCCTCGCGGACGACTTCGCGGATATATTCCCGCAAGTTATCGCTGGTGGTTGTCGTCGTGTCCGGACGGATTCCACAGACAGAAGGGCGGTTATACTGCCGAGCCCGGACGTCGAGGGTTGTGGAGGTCTTCTCGACCGTGCAGACTTCTTGCATGAATTCATCGACTGTTTTCGGCTGCTGGCGGACGAGGCTGCCAAATAGTTGTTTTTTTACGCTGCGCATTAAAAACTGAACTTTCTTTTCCTGGGTCATCTCGAGGTCGGCGCGGTGGAAGAGGCCCATCGCCTCTTCAACGTAACCGCGAACGGGCTCATTCGGAAGCTGGATTTCTTTCTTTCTTCCTTTCTTTCTTTCTTTCTTCCTTTCTTTCTTTCTTTCCTTCCTTCCTTCCTTCTTTCTTTCTTTCTTTTTTTTTCTTAGACATTTGCCTAAGAGACTCGAGGAGCCGTTTGGCTCTTTCTTTCCTCACGGCACTGATGAATACCTTAAAATGTTCCTTCTTGACCAGCTCTGAGGTCGTTAGGAACGACTCGTGGTTTTTGTTCGCCGTACGTGCTGAGCCCTCTAGTGAGAAATATACGTCTCTAATTTTTGCCGCATCATCCCAGTTGTTGAATGACGCCACGTGCTCAAATTGGTCCAACCATTCTTCGGGGTCTTCGCCTACTGATCCACTGAAAGTTGGTAGCATCCGCGGCTGTTGCAGTATAATCGGTGTCGACATCTCATGGTGAGGTTGTGGTGCTCGTAGCAGCGTCATTTCGTTGTCGGGTGCGGCACGTCAGGGTCCCGAACTCAGGCTTCTCTCCCTGGAGACGTCTGCTGGCTTGGTTAAATGCTGGCTCGTCCTACGGTGCGATGCGCAGAAGGCTGGTGTCACGACTAGAATGGGGTGTGCGGAACGTGGAATGAAACCCAGCACCTCCACCAGATGTCACGAAGTGGTGGCTGCAATCCACGGAGGAGAACGACAAGGAAAAGGGCGTCTAAACAAGACTCTTTATTTGGGTTGACTTGCGCCCACAATGCACTGAATCACTCGGCGGCGGCGTAGAAACAAGCGTGCTCGGCGGTCGTCGAACAGAATGCCCGCCGCTGTCCGCCGTGCTCAATTTAAAGCTGATAGCGAACTTTCGAGTTAAAGCGTGCAAAGTTACTAGAACATTCTTGAACAAGGTAGAATCAGCTCTGCCTGGACGCGATCACTCGAGATAAATCCGGTCTCGTCTTGCATCGCAAACAAGGCGATAAAGTGGCACACCGGCAGCTTTCAACAATGAACAAATAATAATTGTCTTTTGCGGGAAGGAAATGGCGCAGTATCTGTCTCATATATCGTTGGACACCTGAACCGCGCCGTAAGGGAAGGGGTAAAGGAGGAAGTGAAAGAAGAAAGGAAGAAAGAGGCGCCGTAGTGGAGGGCTCCGGAATAATTTCGACCACCTGGGGATCTTTAACGTGCACTGACATCGCACCGTACACGGGCGCTTTAGTGTTTTGCCTCCATAAAACAATGAAAAAACAGAGCAAAGATTTGCGGCAGTATCATAATGCAAAGTATACTGCATTTTTACACTTTGGCTCCTGTGGTTACGAGGCTAACGTTGACACAAGTGATGACGAAGCCAGTATACTTTCCAAACAAGATGCAGAGGGAAGGTTTTTATGAGGCATCATCATTCATCCACTTGCATTTGACAAGTCGTATACTCTGCACCTCAAAATTGCGTATGCCAGAAATGCAGATGAATAACAGTATCACAGACTTATTTAATTATCTCAGGCCTATCCAACTCCTGCCAGAACTTCAGAAATGGAGACAGATGCTCCACAGGTAACCGCTGTAAAAGCATCTAGACATAGCATTATGCACGACGTAGGTGTGCAGGTTCGTTTGCCTGGCCGAAATGCAGGTCAGCTGGAGCATATCACCAAATGTGTGCTTGGTTTTACTGTGAAAACTTTGTTTTCGTTATTACAAATATAGAATATACAGTTGCGTGCTTCTTGTGTTGCATCCTATACGTATACTACACCACCTATGCGCTTATAAGATCTGTTTCGGCATCTCAACAACAGACCTGATCAAAAGTTGAGGAAAGAAGGAACGGAGTGGCGGGGGGTAGAGGTAAAGCAGGGTAACTTGATGTGTATGTGGACATGTGTAGGCATACATGGCAAAAAACTAGTCTTCGAAAGTAATTGAATACATTACTAAATACTCCCCCAAGATCACGCGAACATGAGTTTATTAGCAGTTACTGCTGACATAAAGTAAAATAATTTCAATTATCTCAGATAAAATAATGAAATTATTTAAGTTAAATTTTTTATACGCGCAGAAAGAAGTGCTACCGGGGTCAAAGGTAATTGACCCCACTTCTAGGTTCGGAATCGTGCCACATTTCAAGACGGGGCCACCTGACGATTAACTCCTGGTGTAAAAACTTGCGCGGTGGATGCGGCGCTGTTACTTTTGACCCTCGCAGTAAAAGAGTAAAGCTTCATCAGGATTTCAGGTTCTTAAATCATAAAATCACAGGCGTAACAGAGTTTCAAAATGGATGTAAAAAATTCTGCCCTGTTTGCTTGCACAAACCGAAGCAGTGCGTTAAAAGAAGTAATTTTAAAAGTGAATAATTACTTATGCTGTGAAACTAGTGCCCCCAGGCAATGCATCGCATCATTAAATTACTAAATTAGAACGTAGAATAAAAAGGTGAATAAAATGCTGTAACTTATTCAGTCTCACAGTAATTGATTACAGATATGTGTGTGAGTGGGAGTTAGCCTTCTGTTATAACGGTGCTTAGGCAGAAAAAAAATTTAAGTAACAAAATTAAAGGACTATGTTAATATGTACCGCCAGGCCAATATCTTGCAGTAGTATGAACTCCCATACAAATTTATGTGGCATTTTTTACACAGAAATTAGGCAGTGCTACCTGCGGTGCGTAATTATTTTTCTGTATTTCAGCGGTGGTCAAGGAGACAAGAAAACCGAAGCGATGGCCTTGTGGTAGAGCATCCACCTCGCATTCGGGAGGTGCTGGGTTCGATCCCCAGTGCCGCCGGGTACCCACCGGTTTTTAATTTGGTACAAGATTTCCCCCGGCCTGGTGCTCTGCTCTTCTGGGTGAGCTGCTTGGGAAAAGGGTCTTGACCACAGTTGCTCTGATGGATCAGCGATAAGTTCCGCCGTCAACAACGTTGAATCCGCCTCGTGCGTTAGAAGCCCATTTGTGGCCCTTTTTTTTTCTCACAGTCGGACAGCCGAAAAGCCGGACTAGCCCATGACCGTAGTGATACTCTGAATCGCTTCTGACGAAGGTCCATAGTGTTTGAACCTGAAGCTGGTTGGAGCGTACGAGTCTTGAGTCGAAATCTTCACTGGGGAGTGAAGCACGAACCACCTTTGCATGTTGAATTGTTTGAAACTGAGTTTGCCCCCGAAGGGGAGCAGCGGAGTTTGCGGAGCCTCCTCCAAGCACACGCCCCTGAAGAAGCCGGGCGCCGGGCTGGGGGTGGCTTGTACCCATTTTTACCGGTGGGTGTCCGGCGGTGGGTTTCGAACCAACCACCTCCCGCAGCCGAAGCGGACGCCCAGACCACTAGGCCACGACTGCGGTCAGGCCGCTTATCAAAAGCTTGCATCGACACCTGTGAAACGTCTCCGTCTGGATATTCAGCCCCTAGCAGTCGCGTTAAGAGAAAAAAATGTCAATAACCTGACAAAACTACAAAGTTACATACAGTGTAGTAACCGAGCTCTGTGGGCAAGTTGTCGATGTTGAAAGTGCCAAACATCCTATGCCATCCTTCATAAAGAAATAGTTCAACACGGCACATAATTGCACAATTTAACAGACTTGACAAAACGACCTTTTACAGGGACATCGATGATAGAAGCTTTCAACAGTCTGGTCATCATGACCTGATGTAGGCGCGTAGGCCTGCGCCAACTTCCGCTTGTACTTCTTATTAAGCCTAATTAAGATAGCTGGCACCCTTTCGTTTACCCTATAGAGCTTCTCAACATTACCAGCTATATTCTGATTAATGAGGAATCCCACACCTAGTTCTCGTCTATCCGCTAATCCGCGATAGCACAGTATGTGCCCGTCCTTTAGTACTGTATATGCCTCACCTGTCCTCCTAACTTCACTAAGCCCTATGGCTTCCCATTTAATTCCCGCTAGTTCATGCCCGCTAGATGACGGATGGATGGATGGATGGATGGACGGACGGACGGACGGACGGACGGACGGATGGATGGACGGACGGACGGACGGTCGGACGGACGGACGGACGGACGGATGGATGGATGGATGGATGGATGGATGGATGGATGGATGGATGGATGGACGGATGGATGGATGGATGGACGGACGGACGGATGGATGGATGGATGGATGGATGGATACGGCTGAACCCTTTAAATCGGGCGGTGGCTCAAGCCACCTAGCCGTGACTTATGAAATTTTACTCTTCTCTTTATTTTAGCCACCAATCAGATAACCTTCGCTTGGTTACTTCTACCCGCTTAAAATCTACTTTGGCTGTGGCGCTGCGGCCGAGGTTTCGGGGTTCAGCGAGGGACGTGGAGTGGTAGGTGAAGAAGAGTCAGCCTGCGATTGGTTGGAGCGATTGGGTTGAACGTGACGAGCGGCCGCACGAGTGGCGCCCTTGCCACTGGCGCCAAGCCGTGCACGTAGGGAGGATGCTGGCGAGGTAGCGGCAATCGGAAGCGCCTGGAGTGGCGCAGCTGCCGGGAGGGTCGCCGGGGCCGCCGGGAGAGCCGAGGCCGCCGAGAGGGCCAAGACCGCAAGGATGGCTGGGGACGCTGGGTGTGCCGAGGCCACCGGGAGGGCAGGAGACACCGGCAGGGCTGGCGGCGCCGGGAGAGACGGGGCCGTCGAGATGCCAAGGGGCGGCGAGAGTACAGACATCGGTTCAGCATCGTTGTTGGGCAGGAGTGGCGGGGAGGCGGCCAGGCATTGCCGAGGTAGGCAGAGTTCCGACGAAGGGTGGGCGAGAGCGAGGCTGGGACAGCTGCTGGCGGCAGCGACAGCGGGTCTGCAGCGTCGCAGAGCGACAGCGGGCAGTAGGAGACGCCGAAGTCCGCCAGAATGGCAGCGCGCAGCTCGTCGTACGACCGGTTGCCCAAGGCAGGGCAGGCGATCCGGCGCAGCAGGTCGGGCGGGAGGATATCGCAGAGGACTGCGTGCTTGAACGGCTGGATGGTGATGCCTTACAAGTACATCGCAGCCTCGAACTGAGTGAACCATCCATCGACGCCTTGAGGCCGGAAGGCCCGAAGCAGTGGGTCGTTGGCTTGGTCCTGCCAGTAAGCCATCCAGGAACGCAGGTGCGGGAGAAGCTGCGGCTCGACGGGTCACCAGATGTGGGAGGATGCCGGCGTCCAGGTCACCAAATGTGGGAAGGAATTGGATGCTGAGGGACGGCGATGCGTTATTGTCTGTTGTCCGTGTCATTAGATGTGGGAGGGTGCCGGCGTCCGTGTCACCAGATGTGGGAAGTAATCGGATGCTGAGGGACGGCGATGTGTTATTGTCCATTGTCCCGGTCACCAGATGTGGGAGGATGCCGGCGTCCGGGTCACCAGATGTGGGAAGTAATCGGATGCGGAAGGACGGCGATGCGTTATTGTCTGTCGTCCGGGTCACCAGAGGTGGGAGGATGCCGGCGTCCGGGTCACTAGATGGGGGAAGTAAACGGATGCTGAAGGACGGCGATGCGTTATTGTGTGTTGTCTGGGTCACCAGATGTGGGAGGACGCCGACGTCCGGGACACCAGATGTGGGAAGTAATCGGATGCTGAGGGACGGCGATGCGTTATTGTCCGTTGTCCAGGTCACCAGATGTGGGAGGATGCCGGCGTCCGGGTCACCAGATGTTTGATGCCATTTTGTCGAAGGACGTAATAACATTTTATTAGTGACGGCAGTGGACGAGCATACCCACGCTACGGTCGTCTGCGTTGCCGAAGGAAGATAGCCGCTCTTCCCAGCCGGTCAGCCTGTTTATGTAGCCGCCATTGGTGACGCGTGCCTCGGGTGACGCAGCGGTGGCGCTGTGCTTTATGGGTAAGCCGTCCTGCGCGGGGCCGTGATACGCTGGGCCGAATGATAGGAAGGAGGAGGCTGCGCGGAAATGTGCGCGGCGTGTGTCGCCACAGCATCACACTGTTCGCCCTTGTTGATGCCGACTGCGAGTTTTTGTATCTTGTTGTTGGGGCACCAGGTTCAAAACGAGATGGGGCAATATGACAAACTACACCACTGCAGAAAGCCATCGCATGAAAGAAGGAAAATATGCCCGATCTTGTTTCCATGTGGAGTTCCGCAAACCTGCAGCTTCCACCTGTCCGGGTGTGCGACGACTCTTTTCCACTGCCACAGAACCTGATCAAGCCTTTTAGTAGAACTCAGCTTTCTTCTGAACAAAAAAAATCTTGAACTATCGGTAATGCACCTTTTACTGCTACTGTTGTCTTAATAACAAGGAAAATTAATATTAGATAATAATATTAATACATAATGGATATATACAATAAAAGGAACGAACATACGCAGTTGCGCGATTGATGTGGAATTTTACTGCAATTTATTCTTAATTTTACTTTTTATAATTTATTTAGGTTGTAAAGGGCCTGACAAATGTCTTAAAACGCTTTCGATTTTTTTGCTCACCGATTTCGATGCCCTCAGACTACAGTTCATGCCAAGGCAGAGAAGGTGACAATTATGGTCGAAGCGGCTTGTGTGATTCAGAATAACCTTAAAGGACATCACCTTGATCGACCAGGAAACAGAAATACAGGTTAAAATCCCCCAGCATTTTTCGCCTTGCAACCATGCCGGTCTCGCCCAAGTTCTCTCGCTGCAGCTATGCGCGAACGGCTGTGCGACTACTTCAACGGAGACGGCGCTGTGAGTTGGCAAATCACCCATGCGGGCGTTGACATCAGCAATTTTAGGAGGAGTGTTTACGTTAACATGGCTGGCATTCAGCCTTGAAATGGCCAGCTTGAGATGACCAATGCATGTCACTCAGTGAAGACAATCTTCTACAGCATGATGGAAATTGAAATCTAAGTGTATTTTGAATAGGCATACGTTTGTACTGTCAATGAAGTTGAATAAACTGACACCTATTATGTACTTGACTTACGACTCCTCCTCTAAGTAAGGTGTCATTAAATTCACGACTGCTGCCTGGCACTTCACCCTTTTAGCAAGCGGAAAATCCCTGAAGTACTGAGCTAGCACAGAAGCTAATACTAAAAAAAATGCTGCCAAGACGCTTTTCAGCGACGAGGCAGTTTTTAATGTTTTGTTTACAACAAAGCCACCGTCTGAGTGTACCATGCTCAAGGAGCGGGGTTGTGCTGATCTGAGGGGAAAAATGCCGACAGTCGAGGGAAGAAAATGAGAGAAAAAAAAAACATGCGCGAAAGATCGGAGAGAAGCCACTCAAATAGAAGATGCAGAGAAACACAAAGACAATGTATGCCGCAAAACGCATCTTGATCTACCTAGCTCATAAATACTGGGCCTCAAAAATGTTTTTTATTCATACATTACTTAGCAGACGTATTCTTCTTCGTCCAACGTGCGCGAAATCCACGGCAAGAACTCGTAAGACCACATTCTCACAGCCGGTTTTTCGCTTCCTCCGTCACCTCCGTCGCCGCCGGAGCCGACGCAGGGGGATGAATTTGGACCGGTTTCCCCCCCAAATCGGGCGGCCGGTGCAAAGCCACCTAGACAACTTCAAGGCCTCCGCACGGCGGCGTGACGTCACGCCAGTGCGATGGGCCTGCAAGTCGGCTTCGCCCATCCGCCACGCCTAGCCTTGTGCCACGAGCGCTGGGACTGGCGCAGGCAATTTTTTTAAACCATAATCATTGTGCACAGGCACAGCCAGTGCGCGTCGTACTGATTATGGTTTAAAACAATTGCCACTTTTCATTAATAGCAACCTAGCCAAATCAATATTTTACTTCTACAGAAGAACACTTAGAAGTGGCACAGAAATGACTGGTGCTTCGTGGTTCTTTGCACTCAAAAACCACTTGTTTTTTAGTTTTGCCAATCTATAAATAACATAGACAATTTTTACAGAGTCCATAAGCACAAGCATACACATAGCTAAACAAAACAGAACCACATAAATACTAGACAACAAAAGAGCAGCATTCCTCAGGCCTTCAAGGTTTTTAGTTTCCACTCATTCTTGGCATGGGACAATTTATCATTTTCTCTGCGGCACAATTTGTTCAGTAGTGTATTCGCTGCAGCACTTATGACAAGCTCCATCACTTCCTTTGCTGTGTGACCAAAATCGCACACATCTAGGTCATCAATGTCCCCAAGGGCTGAAAATGCAAGGGCAACAAGAGCATCCTTCTGCCTAGGAAGGCTAAAAAACTGAGTGGAATATTCTGTGGCCCTGAGCTTGTCCAGTACAATTTCTGTGAAAAGCACAGCGTTCAGAACAGTGGCTCGTGGGAACTTGAGTCCTCCTCTCGACATGTTTGCGATCAATGCATTGTCTGCATTATCTAGGTCTACATCTTGCAGGACAAGGTTTTCCCTGCAGGATGTGCATGCTAGTTTCTTTAAAGCTGCATGGGCGCAATAGCCAGCGACATATGTTACCGCTGGCAGCCTCTAAGCTTTTGCCTCAATGTCAGGATCAGTCACGGCAACACGAAATTGATCTTGCAATCAGTGTACATCTACATCTACCTTTGACGCACTTGACTGACTTGACGCTTGCACCATGTCCAACTCAGGCAAATCTAGAACTTTTTGCAAACGCAACTTGTTCTCCGACTCATATATTTGCCTGATGGACACGTGGTAGTTGGCCCCTGACAGTTGCCGGTACTTGCCAAAGCGATCCTCAAGGCTGTCAGTTTGGAATTTTCCCAAGAGCACATAACTAAAACCAAGCTCTTCCAAACAATACACGACGAGTTCGTGCAAGGCATGGGTAGTGTGGCTCAAAGCAGAGTGTGTTTCTCGCGTCAGGCGGCCATTGTCATGCTTGAGGCTTGCCCAGTGGTCAAGCCAGTGAACTATTCTGCTCAAGAATTCAAGCTGAGGGCATGAGGATGATGTTATTGGGCCTTGCAACTCATCTCGAAGCCGTTCTCCTTTTTTTTGGCGTTTTGACATTTATTACGTTCCACCAAGTCAATATGGTGTTAATGTATTTGGACGTTTCCTGTGCATTCTGGAATGAAGCTGTGTTAAGAGCAGCAACAGTCGATAAGTTAAAAATCTTCAAGGCCAGTTTAACATTTTGGCGCTCCATGTTTGACGGGTTCAATGCCTTTAAGGTAAGCGTTGGCGCTACATGTAAAAGGTCATTTTTCTCGGCTTCGTGAAGCTGACACAACACTTTAAAGGGTGCTGTAAGTATCTTTGGTAGGGCATCAGTACTTTTTGGGTCAGGAAAGTACATGCACTTCCCAATGTTGCGCTGATTCAGCCAGTTATCCCTAATGCACTTAATCAAGTGAACCGGATCTATGACGAAAAATATGGGGCGTGATGGATCAGCAGGATGATGGTACACAATGCTGAGCCTTGCGGGCTTAGCAAAGAATGACATAGCTTTCCTGTTTATGGAGTTGTTGTCTGATATCAGTGCTACGATTTTAAAACCAGATGCCTCCAGATCAATAATTAGTTTCCGAAGAAAGTCATGCAGCACCCTGGCATCAATTAGTGCAACAGGTAGAATGTGTACAACATCTTTGTTTGAAGAAAGCAGGCTCTGGATCATGAATACATGGGCTGTTTTTGCAGGGCTTGAGGAGTTAACAGCAGCACCTGTCACGAAACCAGCCTTGTAATCAAAATATGCTTGAAGGTGCACTTCGTCTATCTTTAAAGTCACTGTCCGTTCATGCTCTTTGTATGTGTTCACAACCCGCTTCGCATAAGAAAGAAAGTTAGATTCCTGTTGCTCTGTTGCAGGACTTACATCATATGATGAACAAAGCCTTCTGACTGTGTCAGGGTGCGCCAACTTAAGTTTCATGGAGCTTCTCCAATACTTGTAAGTGTGAGGTGAAATCGTGAACAAAAGGCTTGCAAAAACTAAAAAATCTGGGGGATATCGGTTAGCATTGTTTAAAACAAGATCTACTTGGCTTTTGAAGAATTTCAGTACCTCGAAATGCCATTCTTGCAACTTGCATGCTGAATGTTCATCACTCACTTCATCCAGTAAAGTTGCTACCAATTGAAGAAGATGACGAATCTTCTCAGAAGGCTCAGTGGAGATATTCCTGTGACTGTCTTCAATCATCTGTAGCACTCTTTTCAAATCTCTTAGATCACAAAGCTTTTCAGGCACAAGCACCTCACCACATTTGCTCAGGCGAGTTTCACCAAAAAACACTTCTACGCGAAGGTCCGATGACACAATCAACGACGAACGGACTGCAGGAGCAGAAGTAAGGGTCAGATCCAAGAAGAAAACCTTCCCATCCTTGTTGATAATAGTCCAGAAGTCGGAATTTTGAAGGCTTGGCAAAGCGTCGAGCAAATCGGAGAAACCATTTATCCTGTTTTTGGCCTCCTCTTCAGTTTGAGTCTGCTTCGAAAGCAGTATTGCCTCTTGCATTGAAGCATCTTCCAAGCGTATCCTTTTCTGTTCTGGTGCTTCTCGAACCGACGATTATGGTCGAGATAAATATGCGGGGCACTTCGGAAACAAACTTGGAAGTGCAGTTTGTTTCAGGCGAATGGTTTTCAGCGGAACTTCCGCAACTTTTCCAGTTTTGATATCTGTGTAGGCAGTTGTTTTCAAGTAGTCCGTTGGCAAAAAATGCTTTTCACAGAGCTGAAATAAAATAATACAATCAAATGAGCATGTAACTGGACAAGAAATGGCATTAACGAACGCGCCGACAAGTTCAGAGACCCTTTGTCTCTGCTGCGGAAGCAATAAAGATCGTCAACACGTGCGTTACGATGATACCGTGCGTAACCGAAATCATGCATAAGCAACCGTCAGCGGATAAACTGCACGACGAAAGCTTTTCGTCTCAGAACACTATATAACAACACAAAAAGCAATGCTTACCACTGTGTACTTTGTTGGCAAGAAGTCTTTCCGGGGAACAGCTCTGGTCCATGCTGCCCGCATCGTCGGGTCAGTAGGAAACCTGTGCACTCGGACACTTGGGCCGCCGTCATAATTTGACTTGCAGTTGGGTGCACAGCATGAGCCAAGCATTCTTGCATTCGAACGGGTGAAGAGTAGCACACAAACGACCAGCAGCAACTTCGTAAGCTTGACTTACGATCGCTTACGACGCGCCATGCTTACCGATGCTGTGATGCTGCCAAAAACATGGTAAAAACGGGACGCGACTAACCTCTGCGGAATACACTAGGTACACCAGCCCTCTAGTGTCCCTAGCGCGTTGAGCCTAGCGTTTTTAGCTGCTCAACTTATTGAACCTAGAGCTTGACAGTCCCTAGGCCACATTGGTTGCGTTATTTCAGTTTAGCAATGGCTATGCGGGGCGTACGGTACTTGTCGGTGACAGCCAACTCAAGCGATTGTGCAGAATGAATGAATGAATGAAAAACTTTATTGTATAAGGGTTATTTCTCGCAGCGTAGGTGGAGCCCTCAGTCCAGGGCCCCAGCGGCCTTTGCAGTCTTGCGAGCCCTGTCGATCAGCTTGAGCTGCTCTTCAGGCTTCGAGCTGGACAGCGCAGCCTCCCACTGCTCCGGTGTAGGTGTGTTGTTTATCGGCGCTGCCTGCATTTTCTGACAGGCCCATGTAACGTGGTAAAGCGTTGCGTGTTCACCGCATAGCGGGCATTTGTTTTCATAAGTGGATGGATAGATTTTGCTGAGTAAACTCAGATTGGGGTATGTATTAGTCTGTAGTTGTCTCCAGGCAACCGACTGCTGTTTACTAAGGTCTTTGTGGGGAGGCGGGTAGGTCCTCCGGAGGGCTCGTTGGTGTTCTAAGATGGCTCCATACCGTCTAGTGACTGCGTCCAGTTCCCCTTCGGTGCGCGCCTCCCGGTTGGCGTATGCTCGGGCATTGGCGTCTGCACATTGGTTCCCTTTGACAGCCTCATGGCCTGGTGGTGTCCACGTGATAAAGCATCTCGTAAAAGTGATTGTCCTCGCCTTGAGTATGTGAATGGCTGCAGTGGATATGCGTCCACTGCTGTATCTTCTGCACGCCTCTTGCGAGTCTGTAATGATGTGTGCATGGGGCTCGTCACTCTGCTGGGTGATGGGAGTGCAATTGCTGCTTCCTCAGCCTCGAGTATGTTGTTGGTTTTTATCGAAGCGCTGTTGATTTCCCTGAGCTGGTGATCCACCACGCTGGCTACCGAGCCATATCGGTGTCTGTATGTTGTTGCGTCAACATATAATACGTCTTTTGCCCCGGCGAAGCTTCTTTCATGGAATTCAGATCTTGCCTTTCTTCTCGCCTTATGTATATCTGGATGCATGTTTTTTGGAATCGGACTGATCTCAATGATCCTCCTGATTTCATTTGGAATGCTCGCTGTGCTATTGATTTCTTTCAAAGCGTCCCTCATGCCCAGCAACCGCAGCGTTTTTCTGCCTGTTGCGGACAGCATCAGTCTTGTTTTCTGCGTGATAAGGTGGGCCTCGATATGTTCTTGTACTGTGTTGTTTATGCCCAGTTTAAGGAATTTCTCCGTCGAAGTGCTGACCGGCAGTCCGAGAGCGCATTTGTATGCTTTTCTAAGAATTGCCTCCAACTGCTCCTTTTCTTGCTCGAGCGGTGTTTGGTAGGGGACGCCGTATAAGATCCTACTGACCACGAGGGCCTGTACTAGCCTACATGTGTCTTCCTCCTTCATACCTCTTCTTCTGTTGGAAATTCTTGCAATCATCCTGGTGATCTGTGCTGTGGTATTTGCTAGCTGTCTGATCGTGTGATCAATACGACGGTTGATTTGGACCCACATGCCGAGGATCCTAACTTTCGATACTTCTGGAACCGTCGCTTCCCCTATGTAGATATCTATGGAGTTTTGCAGATCATACCCTTGTCTGTAGACTCTCAGCACCTCGGATTTTTCAGGGGAGCATGCAAGTCCACAGTGTCGGGCGTATGCGTTGACCGTGTCTGCCGCTCGCTGAAGAAGCTCTTGTTTTTTGCCTAAGGATCCCCTTGTCACCCAGATTGTGATATCATCTGCGTAGATGGCATGCCTGATTCCTTCAATTTCTTCGAGCGCCCTTGCTAAACCAATCATTGCAATATTAAAAAGCATAGGTGATAGCACAGATCCTTGTGGTGTTCCTTTTTCTGGGGTGTTGAAGGTGTCAGTCCTGACGCCTCCTATTCCAATGGTAGCGGTTCGGTTAGTCAGAAAGGCTTTCACATAGTTGAATATTCTCTGCCCACAACCCAGTTTGCTGAGCCCCTCCAGCACAGCCCTGTGACTGACGTTGTCGAAGGCCGCTTGAAGATCGAGAGCGAGCAAGATGTTTTCTCCATATTTTGGAACGGAAGTAAGCACCTCCTCCTTGATCTGCAGGAGAACGTCCTGTGTCGATAGGTATTTTCGAAATCCAAACATAGTGTGCGGCATGAGTTCGTTGTCCTCAAGGTGGGTCTGCAACCTGTGATGCACAACTCTCTCGTACACTTTTCCCAAGCATGATGTTAAGGAAATGGGTCTAAGATTGTCCAGGTTTGGAGTCTTTCCGGACTTCGGAATCATTACTATTTCCGAAGGTCTCCAGTCGTCCGGGAGGGTCCCCTGTTCCCAGTGTTTATTGATGAACTCCGTGAATCTTTTGATTGAATTGTCATCCAGATTCCTTATTATGGCATTGGTGATGCCATCCCTCCCTGGTGTTGTGTTCTTTGTGGCGGACATCACAGCGTGTCTGACTTCTTCTATGGTAAGGGGTTCGTCCAGAGCGGGATTTGTTTCGCCCGTGTATGCCAAGCTGCTGTCGGCGTATGTTGCATTGCCGATGTAACGCTGCTTGATGTTCTGTAGCATTTCCTCGTCAGTGCCTTGGAACTGGTGCGCGATCCTTTGTGTCGTCTTACGGGTTTCGGATTTTGTGGTGGTTGAGTCTATGAGAGCCCTTAGCAAGGCCCATGTCTTGGCCCAACCTAGAGTCCCCTGAAGTTCGTTGCACTTTTGGTTCCAGTCGCGCCTCGAGAGCTCCGTCGCATATTCTTCAGCTTGTCTGGTGACCTCAGCGATCTTACGCTTGAGCCGCCTATTATGCTTTTGCCTTTTCCACCTTTTTAGTAGGCCCCGTCTGGCGTCCGAAAGGTGTAAGAGATGTTTGTCCACCTCGGGTGTGTTGGTAGTGAGGGCGACCTTTCGGGTTAGTTTTCGCCAGTCTGTCTTGATTCTTGCGACCCAGCCTTCTATGTCGGTGATCTCAGCGTCTTCATGCTGTGCCCTGGATTTCCTATAGGCTTCCCAGTTTGTCAGTCTAGCCTGGCCATGTTGTCGCCTGATCGGGATGGTTTCTATATGGATGCGCAGGATGCAGTGGTCACTGCCTAGAGTTTCGCCGTCGTTTTCCCATCTTGCGTGCCTTACCCCTTTGACAAATGATAAGTCTGGGCACGAATCTCGGTTGATGCGGTTCCCCACTCGCGTGGGTTGGGTGTGGTCAGTGATGAGGGTGAGCCTTCTACGATAAGCTTCCCTGGCTAGATCCCTGCCTTTCGGGGTTTCCCGAACGTAGCCCCAACTTTTATGCCAGGCATTAAAGTCCCCCAGAATAACGATACCGTTCTTGCCTGCTGCTTCTTCTGCTTTACCTAGCAGGTAGCTGAAATTGGCTTTCCTCTGGCTTGGCGGGCTGTACACGTTAAGTAGGAAGGTGCTTTCTTGGCTTCTCTTTTGGGTAATGATTTCTATAAGGACGTGGTCAATGTCCGTTCCGTCGATGTCGTGTCTGATTGCGGTGACTGCTTTTGCAACCAGCGTGGCGACCTTGCTTTGCCCCTGCCCCTCGTAGACGGAGTACCCCGCGAGAGTGAGTGAGCAGCCGGTTTCCTGTAGGGCGATTATGTCTGGCGGAGAGGTGCAATTTGTGATGTGTTGTTTAAGAAGACCCTGCTTTCGGCGGATCCCATGGCAGTTCCACTGCCATATTTCAAGGGTTTCCAACTTGACCGAGCGTTTACGGTTGCTCGTCATACTGGGATGGCCTGTTATAGGGTTTTCCTCTGGATTTCATGGCTGTGAATTGTACTAGACGCTCTCTATCCCTGCGCGTCTCGTCTTGGATGTTGGAGATGAGGTTGCTAAGATTTGCCAGTGCATTGTTAACAGCAACCATGGCAGTTGTAAATTCCTGGCGCCCTATAGTTGTCGCCTGAGCTTCGTCTGTTTGCGGGTTAGTGCTGTTCTGCCTTGTTCTTTGGGCCTTTAGTTCGTCTATCAGATCGTTTAGTTTCTGTCTCAGCTCGGCGTTTTCTGCCCTGAGCGTCTGAATTATTTGTCTTAGCTCTTGAACGTCCTCGTTAGCTTCCCCATTAGCGTTGTTACCTATCACTGTTTTCTGTGTGTTTGTGTTTTTTGGAGCAGTGGGAGAGGTGGAGAAAAGATGCTCTTTCCAGCTCACCCTGGTTGCTTCCTCCTTTTTTGGTGCGGTCTTCTTCTGCTCCTGCTTCTTTTTGGTTTCTGGATCCTCCCGGGTCCTGGACGCCGATCTCGACTTTGATCCTGATCTCGATGCCGATCTGGACTTGGATCTCGAACTGGAGTCCTCGCTGAACCAGCGTTTCCGGGCCCGGCCGCGTCCGCCGTTGTCTCCGCCACCTGGTTCCTCTTTTTTTCTCGTCCGTGGTCTCGGTTTCCTGAGGCGTTCCTTGCACTCCTTTGCCCCCGTAGGATGCGCTTCCGTGCATAGCACACACCTGGGCTCGCAGGAGTGTCCGTCCTCGATCACTGGCTCGGTGCATTTAGAGCAGACGACAACGTCAGGTGTCGGGCATACGTCCGCCCTATGTCCGGCCTTTAAGCATGTATAACACACTTGCCGCGATGATCGATAGAGGTAGCAACGTATCTCGCCGCCGTAGTAATAGACGTAGCGCGGAACGATCTTTCCCTCGAAGGTAATGACCGCGCTTTGGGATTTACCAAGCATTCTTGCATAAAGTATTTTGACTCCTTGGGTACGTACCCGGAGATGCGATAGTAGTTGAGACCTGTACGTTTAGCTTCGGGGGCTACGACGATATGCGTTAACGTCAAGGTAGTACGTAATTGCTGAGAACTTCCAATTGCTGTCGATTTCAGTACGGAATTCTCATACATCTTTTCGTATCACAGGCCCTTGTCCTGCTTCTGCTGCGCGACGTGGCACCTGTCGTGCTTGTGGCAAAGGTGTTGCCGCGGTGTTTTGCCTCGACGGACGCCGAGGCAAGTCGTCGCTTGCTTAACCGCAATTTGATAGCTGCGCTGAAGCGGATGCCGTGTGTGGGCATCTTGAACCCAGACGTGAGTACCGATTCATGCTTCTCTTAACCGTGTGCGAGGCAAGTGCAGTCAGCAAGCGTGGCGGTCGCTGGAGCGGTTTGCAGAGGAACCGTAAAAGTGAAATATTGGCTCAGCTGTTCTATAACTGGTACAGTGCAGTCGACAGGACGCACAGCGTGCCAGTGCGCCTTCAATCTAGCACCAGCATAATATTGACAACCGAGTACAGGTTCTAAACTTTCACTTTCTTTGTGGTACATGGTGGCGTTGTAGCGCTTTAAATAGGTGTGCTGACGACTGTAAGTACAAGATGCGACAAATATAGTGGTGCCTTGCAACAATATTTGTGCGTGGGGAAACAAACAGTCGTGTAGAAAAAGTTAACTTCTGCATGTGACCGTGAATTTGCGAACTGTTTTGATAGAAGTGAAGGCGAGCGGACAGTGACACAGTCCCCTTGCTATTCTCAGAGCCTGAACTTTCCTGCGTCAATCGACCTTTGTTTTTTCAGAGAGCGTCCGCGAATTGAGGTGTGTACCCACAGATACTGCAATGCAGCTATCCTTCCAAGTCCAATTTCCAGGTGGATGGTATACTCTTGAAAGCATTCTAATCATTGCTTGCTGCACTGGAGGGGTTGCAGTATACCAGACACACTTGCCAAACTCTTAAGCAGTAATTGCATGAACTAATGTTCTTTGGTGATGTGCCCCGCGACACAATCGCCTGTCACTCGTCACCTTGTTCATTCGCCTCACGGCATTGAAGAAGTGTAATTATACTAACTTCCCGTTTTTAAGACTCAGCAGCATGAAGTATGACTACAGTACTAATGAAAAATCTTCTAGTAATATATTGTATTTCTAAGGGATGCTGTGAGTGTTGCAAAAATTTGGCAAGAAGTGAGTTTAGTCTCCCACAACCATAATAGTTAATAATAAATAGCCTAAATGACCTTCCTGGCTCTATTATGCCCACCAAGTTTTCGCTTAACTATTTCACCGAGCTATAGCTCAGATGAAGCGAGCATTGGCAGCTTCTTCGCTGAAACCATGCTAAAAAAAAAACTTCCTTCGCAAATGCTGCTGTGATTGGCTAGTCTTGTGAGCTGATTTCGGGCGGGCGCCACTTTCATGTCACTTTTCATACAGCATAAATCATGCCTACTAAAGCCTCAAATGGCATGAGTGGCAGTGTCTGGCAGATAGTGAGCAATGGTAAAGCAAAGGAAAATAAAGACTTAATGAATTTGGAAAAAAAAGTCAGCAACACAGAGAGACAAATATTGACACAACTGTTATGCCATCAAGAGGGATGACAGTAATTTGAAATTAAGACAATAACATCAGATGAAATAAAGGGCAGGAAGCAATGCAGAGACAGACTGCAAAATTTTTTTCAGGGTCTATTTAGTATTCATGCGAAATACACTAGGTGGCAAACTATTGAATGAGGCAGGTACATAGTATTTATGTGTGCGCTTTCCATACCGGGTTGAGGAGCAAGTAACATGCCGCTGTTTGTAATGTACTGCACACACTCCAGTGTTTGGTCAGCTACCTTGGCCACCTTTTGGCAGCTCACAGATTCCAGCCAAGTATCATAGCATGGCAAAACGCAAGCTGTTGTGTGTCTGGTGTGTCACAATTAGTTTTTAGGGAAAGGAAATGGCGCAGTATCTGTCTCATATATCAGAGCACACCTTAACCGCCCAGCGCTCTGAGGGAAGGGATAAAGGAGGGAGTGAAAGAGGAAAGGAAGAAAGAGGTGCCGTAGTGGAGGGCTCGGGAATAATTTCGACCACCCGGGGATATTTAATGTGCACTGACATCGCACAGCACACCACCGCCTTAGCGTTTTGCCTCCATAAAAACGCCGCCGCCGCGGTCGGGTTCGAACCCGGGAACTCCAGATCAGTAGCCGAGCGCCCTAACCCCTGAGCCACCGTGGCAGGTGGCTCAGAAAAAAAATTTCAGAAAAATAACGCTTTGCTTGTGCGTTGGCCACGGTTTTGTAAGTTCTAACATAATCGCACACTTGCAAGAAATGCGACATCTTTTTTTTTAAGGAGAAATACCATGATGAAAGGAATGAACAGAAGTGAGTGAGTGACCTTCTAGACCACCAAAATCATACCTGTCATTCACACCAAGAGCAAAGTCTGTGGCACTGAATGTGACAACTCGTGCAAACAGAGGAGAAAAGACATCCAAACACCATGGTGTGTGCTCCTGGGAAATTATACACGTTGTTAATGAAAGCAGCAAAGAGCGAGTTACGAAATATGCGGGGTTGCATGTGCTAGTGACATAGTTTTTTTTCCCTTCGCAAAGTCAAGGTGGCAATGACTGGTGCACTGGCAGACAGAGCAGACTGATCATGATGAGAGTGAATGTTTATGGTGCAAGGGCATCTGCGGCCAAAGAGCGCCATGGCACAAGGTATTTTCGTTTTCTGAAGGTGGAGTCAAAGACCCATTTCCCAAGCATTTCACCATGAATAAGCCGAGCACCAAGCAGGGGAAATCTTGTACCTATTGTATCACCGGTGGGTACCCGGCGACACTGGGGATCGAACCCTATTCCTCCCGCATGCAAGGTGGATGCTCAGCCACTAGGCCGCCGCTGCGGTCCAGAGCAGACTGTAGCTCGGACCAAAGGAAACAAAAATCTCTTAAGCAAGCAGCAAAGTGACATTCCAACCGCATTGCTTATCAATTTGAAATTGGTTGCCTATACACTATTTACAGTGCCATGTCATAGAGGCTGCCATCTTTGATAGCGTGGTCACGCTGCCATTGCATGCCTCCCGACCGCTGAGCTCCTGCCTCGTCCCAACGGCTGCTGCTTCTGGGGGTTTGGCTCAGATAGCCAGTGTTTTGGCTGATATGGTTGTAAAGGAGTGGGAAGGTGACACTAGCATAAGGCTAAAGGTTCAAAGAACATTTTAAAACCACAATATGATCACTTCAGGCGTGAAAACGTGATTGGGCTGCATGTCGTGGAGATACACTCAGCTCTCAGCCTCTTCGAACCGACGAAGGCATCGCTTGAATGCTACACTGTTCAAAACCGCAAGCTAGCAGGTCACTGCTCTTATGTTTTGAAGAGATATGCAAAAATCTCGGCATATTAGACTCGCTACCCGGCATTGCTCAAAGACGAGACGCACTTCCTGCATGGTACAATTTTCCAGCAATCTGTGATTTCACGCAAACTTCTGTAAGAACACACTCTACAACAGGTTATAGAAGAATTTCTTGTACTCAAAGAAAAATACAATGGTTCACGGACTTTTATATGGATGGCTGGAAGACTTGTTTATGTTGGAAGTGCAGTGGTGAAAGTGTACTGTGTGTACTTTCGGCTCTTTAATTTAAAAATGTAATATCTCCGCTTCTTAGCGACATCATACGCAACACAAAATAGCCACAGCTCAAGGCAGGGAAATGCTCGTGGCAGGGAAATAAAAACGCACATATCCCCTTTAATGAAAATTGAAGCAAATAACAAACTTCACTTTGCTATGCCAGTTTTAGATGAATGGAAGTCTTGCACCTGCCTGAAAGGTCTTGAGGAAGTGGCTATCTGCTGTCATTCGTATAGGACATGCACATCTCACACATAACTTCCTACTGCCAAGCGAAGAGAAACCTGTTTGCAGAAAATGCGGAGATGAGCTTACAGCAAACCACATTTTATTTTCATGCACAAAACTTTAATGACTGGGAAAAAATATTGTACCCCATTTTATAAAGAACACATTCCTTTTCCTCCAGCCGTGATTTTAGGTGCAGATACACTGGTCGATATGCCAGATGTTTTTAGCTTTTTAAGGGAAGCAAACATGCTTCATAAACTCTAAATGTTGGCCCTATGCTTCGCTACATACACTGAAACTTCAGCCACTTTCGCAGTCTTGAGAAGATGGCGGAGGCCTTTATCTGAGTTGCGGGAACCTCCAGAGCCTTGCCCACGTTGTGGAGGTTACCCGATTTTTTCTGATTTAAAAGCCGGGTCCTGCCTTAAGGTTCCTTATTGCGTAGAAGGTGCGGTGTGTTGTAAACCTTTCTTTTGCAGCAAGTAGTGTGTTAGACAGGCTGGGTGGCGTCATAATGAAAGACTCGCGTGGCATGCTAGCAGGATAAAAACTGGCCATGTAGGACTTGGTTGCGCATTGTAGCTCCAGTGGGTTCATGCCTTGGCTCAGACTCATTCTCAAAAACAGAAGTAGGAAACTATAGAAGCTGAGAAGACTGCAGTAGGAGGCGATAAAGGTATCAATATATGTCAGTGTCTTGCCAGAAAACACTCCTAGCGCAGGGGGACATCCGGGTCTGTTCTTATCCTTGTGTGTGTGTGTGCCTGGTTACCTGCCATAGATTAATTACGGCATTGTAATTTGGTTCTCATTGAGCACTGCATTTGTGTGGATGCATTCTTTCTGCCTTCTTTATGCATTGTTTACAGGAAAGCTGTGCCAGAAAGCCGAAATACTTATTGTAGCTCTATGCTGTTAGGACGTCATGCTTGCTCAAGCTGCCTTATTTATCAACGTATCTCATTTTGTTTTCAGCATCGCTTCCTGGATGCAATGAAGGCACCCAAGAGGCACCTTTTCGCCGCTGATGGCTATCACCTGTCAGCTGGCGAAGGTATCGAGGAGCTGGCGGAGGTCTTCGTCAGGGGCCTCACAAAATTCTATGGAGCGGGCATCCTGGCACTGTTCTCAGATGCACCTGCCAGGTATATCATCCACCAGTGCCATCAGTGCGGATCCAACGGCCACCGGCATGGGGACTGCTGTGAGTACTGCAGGCCATAGGACCTGCACTGCAGCCTGCAGTACTTACAGCAATGGGCAGTGCAGGGATTGCAAGGTTTTGATGAGTAACTTGGTGGCAGTGAGACCTGTTCCTGATGTGTTTCTGAGCTGCATCTGCTTTGTGGAGTCTGCAGCATCAAGTAGGTGCTCACTGACATTAGCCAGCACCGAGGCATTTTTCCATTTAGACTTCATTGAATTTGCCATTGGTGTGGCTTAAATTAATTGAACGCTTTCCTCGTTGGCGTCACTTATATCCAATGTGTACCTTCATGACAAACCCCTCGTGGCATGCATTATTCACATCCATTAAACTGTTGGCCTACTTCATTATGCCAGGCATTGGTGAGCCAGAACTATATAAAAGGAAAAAATAGTTGGTAATGATATGAAGAATCTGTGAAACCTCTAAGCTGTGTCCCTGTGAATGACAAACTGGCTTTTAAATGTGTAGTGCGGCCACATATTTATCTAAAATAGCAGTGCCTCACAACCGTGTAATGCTGTGTGTTAGCACAAGGTGAATATTTTCATGCAGCCATAGCATGCACAGAACTTTGCAATACGCTTTCACAAATGTCGTTGCCACTATACCAGGTTCCGTATGTATTACAAATGCTTTTCAACACAATGGGCAATCGTTTTGTTTGCTGTGAGTTTGTCCCGAAGCGACTAAGGCTATGAGGGCTGCCGTCGTGAAGGTATCCGGAAATTTCTACCCCCTGGGCTTCATTAACGTGCACTGACATCGCACAGCACACGAACCTCTAGAATTTCGCCTCCATCGAAATTCGACCGTTGCGACCGGGGTCAAACCCACGCCTTTCGAGTCGGCAGCCGAGCACCATAACTGCTAGGCAACCGCAATGGACTACAGTGTGCAATGGTAGGAAATGTTCACTTAGTAAAAGAATTGGCGCCAGATACGTGGATTCCTATGGCTGGTTCAAAGAGGGTTCAACGCCATTGCTATATTAAATCCATCATTTCATCATAAACCATTTTGTTCTAGCAAGGCTTGACTGCATTTTTTGCTATCTGAAGGATGAAGCAGACATCCAGTTCCTCTCCAGTGGTTGAATGAGTGTCCGGATGAATTTTTGGATGCAGTGACGCTGTGACTCAGCTTCATTGCTTTGCCTGCCCCCTGTGTGACTGGAGCACTTGTGCTTTCGCTCTTCTGCATCTTGTGATGTGACTGTAGGGGATGTGCTTCCACAAGCATGAACCACACACCGTGCTGGTTAGCGGGGAAAAGGCCCAAAGCTTTATTGCACATGACATATGTAGCCGAGAAAGCAGTGAGGCCACCTAGTGCAACACACACTACATCCCCCCTTGTTTAAGAAAGGAACAAAAATGCACTCTATGCTCAGCACTACACAAGCACAAGTTCAGTCTTATAGGCCTCCAAATCAGTTGTCTAAATCTTGACACTCAAAAGGGTGAACTTGAAGGTTGTGACGGGGGTGAAGCCATGAAGTTGGGCCAAGAACTACTTGCATCCCTGCTGTATTAGTCTCACTCCTTGATGGCTTCCTCTCGGGTTCATTCCAGTAACACGTTTGGCAGGACCCTCGGACATTGGGACATTGAACAGTGGGATGAGGAATAACCTGTAGCATTGAAGAACTTTATTCAGGTCCTCCACTACATACGGCTGGGGGATGTTGAACTGGTCCCAGAACCATCGCAGGGTTATCTGCTATGCACCCGAACTTGCCCACTCGTCTTAAGTGGGCACTGTACCTGAGGTGAATTCCTTTTCCTATTAGCTTGATCGCTCAGATTAAAAGACTTAGACAGTGGCCAGCCTGGTTCAAGCTGCTTAATGTCTTAGGAACTCTGGTGTGCGTCTGCCTATGAGAAGCTGTGCTGTGCTTAGTTCACTGACGCCAGGAATTTTATGGTAGACAAGCAGTGCGAGGAAAACATTGTCCGCCTTGACGGTCCACGCCATCCTGTCCACCTCAGCTTTTGACTGTGGGAATCTTGGGCTGCTGGTGATATGCCTAAAGCCTTAAAGGATGTGCAAAGGTAAAGACGACGTCGGATGAGGATTATGGACCATTGTCGCTGTGGGCCACCTCTGGGATCCCATGGCCGGCAAACGCTCTTGATGGCTGCGATAACTGCCGGTGTTGTAGTAGAGTGCTGACTAGCGACTTCAGGGAAGATTGGAAGAGGTCAACTCCCACCTCCAGCTGGGGAAGGCTTGAACTCTAAGGCATTGTTGGTTCTATGCTCTTGCCACAGTTAGTCTTGGTGTGCCTCTTGACTATAGGTCACCACACTGAATCTTGAGCAATGGCTTTGCATTGGTTAATACCTTGATGCTCGTCATGAATGAGATCCGTATGGAATGATGAACGGCCATTGACATTGCAATGAGGGCTCCTTTGAGAAGTGGCCGTCGAAAACACTGAGGTTTCCATGATGTGTCCAGTAATTCTTAAATGTGAAGCAGTATCGTCTGCTAGTCCAACCTTTGGTGCAATACTCGAGCAGAAGGTTGCACGTTCGTCTTAGCGAGTGGAGGAAAAACCTACGAGTGTGCAAAGAGTCCTTTCATGAGCTCAACAAGATCAGCTTGCCAGGGCAGTGTGCCATCCAGTAGCGCACATCGGAGCATGTCCACAGTGGCTAACACCTTGCTGGGTACATATGGCACCTGGCACTGGAAGTGCCTCAGCTTCAGACAGAACCGCTGAATCTGCGGAGGTAACAAGCAGACATCCATGCTCCCATTCTTACCAGTTGTAGCTGGTGGTCCATCTCAAGGAAGAAATGTAGACCACAGACATACTCATCAATGCGAAGCACTGGCTAGCCTGCTGCCGAAGCCTCCGTCTCTGTCTGATTGTGCCAACGTTTTGCTGTTGTGAGTGATGGAAAAACTCACGGACACTCATGGCAAGGCTGCTTCAGTTACAGGATGGCACCAAGACCGAAGGAGCTTCCTTCGGCTGATACTTTCGTCTTGATCCCAGTGTAGTACCAAGTATGAGCAGAGCAGTTTCTTAAGCTTGGCAAAGGCAGATTGTTGAGGGTGGTTTTTAGTCCCTTGCAAAGGCATTGTTGGTTCTATGCTCTTGCCACAGTTAGTCTTGGTGTGCCTCTTGACTTTAGTCCAGCAGCAAAGCTCGGATCTGTGCTTTTGCTTTTGATATACGAGGTAGGAAGCATCCAGTGCAGTTAACGAGGCCCAGAAGTCGACGAATGCCTGCGGCACCTTGAGACACTGGCATGACTTTCATTGTGGCGATGTTGTCTGGGTCATGAAAGCCTTCGTTTGTATGTCATCGCATGACACCTGGAGACCCTTCACACGCTCCTCTTCCACATAAAGCCTCAGTTCCTTTTCTTGAGCTTCATACCTCCCGGTTGCTGGCCCGCGAAAAGCACAACGCCGCCCATTACAAACAAACAGTCGGACCCGCTGTTTCCGCCAACCCCTAATCAACTTTTCATTTATGTCGAATTCACGCTGAGTGGAACTATTCGAGTTCTCTGCAAGAAAGAATCGCTTGTCGCTTGAAGTTGGCAGTGCATCTTTGTCGATGTGACATGTCGCTCAAGTGCACAACTGCGAATGCGGTGGCAAAACGGAGGCGCAGAGGGAAACAACAGACACAAAGACGGGTATTCCGAGTGACTGGTATACGAGCCCTGTACGAAGCCTGCAAAGTACACAACCTGAAAGCGGACGTTACCGTCACCTTTATGAATTAGTTAAACCAGTGATTCTTTTAATTGCACTAGTGCTTTTGCTGGATTTTAACTGTCGCAAATTTTCCATTTTTAATATTTGTGTTATGCGCGACTGCGGCTTCGACATGTCGGAGTGTTTGTTTTGATCCCGACCTCTTCTATAAACTACAATACACTGGCTTTCGTACCTATTTAAACGCCAAAATAGACTGCTTTCTAAGCTGTCTACCACAATAAGACCACAAAAATAAGTGAAAGAGCGATGCGGGTCCACACTGCAATTCGCTGTTATTTTCGACTGAGAGGCCACACCTCCACAGCTCTATCGTTTGCTCGTCGGCATGGCCGTCTTGAATACAGTCGACAGCATTCAAAGTAGTTCCAAACGTTTTCATTAAACTTGGCAACGCTGATTTTTTCTTCATTTTTTGAGTGTGTATTTACTGTGAACACAAGTATAGTCCCAGTGTAGCCGGCGCTGCTTGAACGGCAATAAGACTGCATTAACACGCTGCTTTTGCTCATTTTGGTCACGAATATAGGTCAAGCTTCTTTGGTCACGAATATAGCTCGACAGCTAATTGTGGGTAACATTTCTGAAAAAAATAAGTCTACCTATATGAGAGTAGATACGGTACCTTTTTCACTCTGAACTATGTCTAGGAATTCTACTTAGTGATGTCCAAAACAATGTTTGTTTTTGTTTAGCTTTACATTCTCTTTACACCCATGTTGCCCACATGATCCATAACTTCAGCAACTTATGATCATGCTCTTCTTTCTTTCCCAAAAAAACCTGAATGTCGTCAAATTGACGATCGGTTTTCGAATATTCTTGCCATTTCTTTTTGAAAGAATACTGGGGCAGATGTTATTTGAAACAGTAGTTAACAGTAGCAGCAATGAGCAGCAGGCACAATGAATTTAGTCAGTTCGTGACAATTGTCGCGAAAGACAGATTTCATGAAGTCCAGCCCTGGCATCCAGCTTTGAGAAAGCCTTGCCATCACCAAGATGGCCTAAAACCCGTCTAACTGTAGGTGAGACATTCCATTCCCTAAGAACTTCCTTGTTGAGCATCGCCAGTCTGCAATCCTCGTGGAGAAGCGCAGCGGTTTCTTGCTGTAGCGCGCAGACGGGTGTGTTTTTCTTGGATCGCACGCCTGGGATGAAGGTCTGGATGCTGAGCGGGGCGCGCAGGTGGGCGGAAGTGCCGGGCTGCAGCTTGAGGGCGGTCGGGCGATGTGCGCGCCAAACAGCTGAGCTGCACAGCCCATGTGCGAGTGGCGTGCTTCGGACAGTCGGCCGAGGAGTTGCGAAGTTCCCGGAGCTCTTTGCATGCGCTCGATCGTGTTGAGAGCTGTTAGCTGTGCCCGGAGAGAGATCGGCCATGTGGCGGCTTCTGCGTAGGTGGCAGGTACTTGCGACCAGCGCGGCAGGCGCATAAAGCGGCGGATCGCTGCGCGTTGGCCTACGTCGATGGCGCGCCACAGGCTGGGGCGCAGGTCGACAAGCGGTAGAGCGTACAGGAATTTAGGTACCGCTATCCCGTTGTAGAACCGGTATGCCAGCTCTGGGGAGCAGCCTTCTCCTTTGGCTTGTAGTCGGTTAGCCACATCGGCCACTTGGCGCGCCTCTTTCCGCAGTTTAGCCACAGCTGGCCGCCAGGTGAGCTGCGCGTCGATAACGAGGCCAAGATAGCGGACACTTTTTTTGCACGGAACGGGGACACCTCTTAGCTGCAGGTTCGGTATAAGTTTCTGTGCAGCAGGACGAGGGTGGAACACGAGGGCCTCTGTTTTGGAAGTTGACAAGCTGAGCCCCACGGTGGAGAGATAATCTCCGACACATTCTAGTGCATGTTGCATCTGCGCTCTAACTGTGCGTCCAGACAGTGTGGGGCCACTGCAGTAGAGGGCTATGTCGTCAGCATATATGCTGACGCGCGCACCTGATAGAGAGGGGAACGAGGGATAATGTCCGGGATGTTAGCCAGCACGATGTTAAACAAGAAGGGACTAAGAACACTGCCCTGCGGAACGCCCTTGGTGATGTGGCGGGGTGTGCTGAGCGAGTCACCAACTTTCACACGCATTGTTCTGCCTGAGAGAAACGATTTGACATATCGGCATAAATTCTCAGCCACGCCTATGTTTACCAGAGCATCAAGTATAGATGCGTGGGCGAGCGAGTCAAAAGCGCTCTGAATGTCGAGGAGGACGAGGTAGGCAGCCTGCTTCTTATATTTTGCTTCCTCTAAGAAGGCCGATATTTCCGCTATGCAGTCGGCGGTGCATCGGGAATGGCGGAATCCGCTTTGTTCTGGTGCCAGTGCACCTCTCACGTCCTCCATCCATTGAAGCCGCTTCAGTGCCATATATTCCATCGTTTTCCCTGGGGCTGAGGTGAGAGATATCGGCCTGTAAGAGTTGATGTTTGCAGAAGGCTTCCCCGGCTTCAGGACAGGAATAACGATGGCAGTGCGCCAGGACTGGGGGACATCTCCGGTTGCAAATACTTCATTGTATGCTTCAAGCAGGCGCTGACGTTGGTTACTATTTAAATTCCTCAGCATCTGGTGAGTGACTTGATCTGAACCTGGGGCACTTCGCCGCTTGCGCTTGTGTTCGAGCGCGATATCCAGCTCGTGCGCTGTGAAAGGCTCAGTGCACAGGGCATGAAATTCGCGCGAGAACCGTACGAAAGGTACGAATGGAAAAACAGAAAAGATGGAGGCGATGGGCGTGTCACTCCCCAGAGTGGGGACAAAGTGTTCAGCGAGGAGGTCGGCCAGCGCAAGAGCATCCATCCCTTTAGCCACCGCTATGGAAAGGGCAGGGGAGCGTGGTGCTTTGGAGTGCAGCATTGATGAAAGAATCCGCCAGCCGCGAGCCTGAGCACGGGGTTCGTCCATGGCACGACACACTGAAATCCAGCTGCGACGACGCAGCCGTTTGGCGTGACGCAGGCACGCAGCGTCCAGACGCTTGTAGATAGTCCAGTGCGCGGGCTTGTTCGTGCGCCGTGCACGACGTTGAGCCCTTCGACGCGCAGCACGCAGGTTACAGAGTTTTATGTCTGGCACAGGTGTTCCAGGGAGCACAGCACAACGTATTGTGGCACCACTCGCACAGGCGGCAATGTGATCGAAGAAGCTATGTGGTTCACATGGATTTTCCTCACATAGCTCGCGGAAGCGCGACCACTGCACTACACTGTATGTCACTTTGTCCGCAGGGCGTTCAGTTCGTGGCAAGATGTCAATAGGCAGGTGGTCTGATCCTGCAGTGTCGGGGTGCGTAGACCAGTCGTTGGCACAATCTGGGGAAGCCACGCTGAGGTCGATAGCTGTAGGAGTGCAGCTCAGACGCACAAACGTTGGACTACCTGTGTTCAACAGGTTCAGTCCTGCAGCGCGAATAGCGTCTAGCATGTCACATCCCTGTCTGGATGAGGTGCGGAAACCCCACTCTACACGGCGACAGTTGAAGTCACCAGAAATGAGTAGGCTTTGCTTGAGTCGTTGAGTGAGACGAACGATGAACCGTGCGTCCCATGGATTTCCAGGCCGCACATAGACACTTGCAACGGTGGTGTCAGTTTTGGCAGTAGCGACGACGCACGGAAAACAACGCCTAACGCTCCGTTTGCCCGGTTCCGCAGGTTAGTGCTTGGCATTTACACATCGAAATTTTTTGCATTTCTTGTCCGTCGCCGCTGCTGCCAACTGGTGTGTGCCCTGTTGTTCTGAAAATGTCAAAAGACGCGGCAAAAGTAAAGGATGAAATGCGAGCCGATCTGTCAAAGTTGAAAGAAGAGATAAAGCAGGAACTGAAAGCGTCACGAGAATCTGTCGAACGAAACCTACGCAATGAAATCCGAATAGTTCGCAATGAGCAAACTGAGATGATTAAGAGCATTGACCACGCGCATGCTGAAATTGAGGACCTAAAAAGGGAACTAAAAAATGAAAAGGAAAAGAACGCAAAGTTGGAGCAAATAACCAACGAATTGAGCGTGGCGTGTGCTGCTCTGGAAAAACAGACAAAGGAGCTCGAGAGAAAGCTTAATCATGCGGAACAGTATTCACGAAGGTCGAACATTGAAATTAAAGGTGTCCTGAAGCAAGACGAGGAGAATGTTCTTAATCTTGTTACAAACCTTGGAGATGCTATTCATGAACCTATCACTGAGTCGGACGTAGCGTGTTGCCATCGAGTGCCGACTCGTGACCCTAATAATTCAAACATTGTTGTTCAATTTAAATCCCGTGTAAAACGGGACGCAGTGCTGGAAAAGGCGAAAAAAGTACGTCTGACAAATGAGGACATCAGTGTAGATTGTTCTTTGCCAACTTCACCACCGATTTATGTAAATGAACACTTCACACCAGACAACAAAAGGCTTCTGGGCGCTGCGATTGCGAGAAAGAAGGAGGTCTCGTGGAAACATGTGTGGACGAGGAACGGCACTATTCTAGCCCGCCAAACTGACGATTCTTCGGTGGTTCACATTTACACACAAGCAGACTTATCGAAGATGAATTAGGGACGCCGTAAAGCAGCACACGTGAAAACGGCTCTTCTAACATTGCCAATGGAGGAATCGCCACTTTTCACACCTTCACAGCTCAACGCATATTTTTCGCAAAACAAAGACAAATGCTGCCAAATCATGCATTTGAATATGCAATCGGCCGTAAACGAAGCTGACCAACTAACATACTTTTTATGCAGCTTAACCTGTCCCTTTGATGTCATTCTATTAACGGAAACATGGTATCGCTCAGACGTTGACGTCATCCATCTTCCCGGGTACAGATCATTTTTTCTTAATCGTACTACGAAGCGGGGCGGAGGCGTAGCAATGTTGATCAAAGAAAACTATTCCTGTGACATTTTATCTGATCACTGCTTGAGTGACGACGACATAGAAATGCTGGCAGTTAGGTGTGGCGGTCAAGCTTTTTGCGTTGTTGATCGTCCCCCACATGGCAATATAGCCAATTTTTTGGCAGCTTTGAACACGAGTTATCTTTTCTTTCTGAAAACTTCTTGGCGTGCATCGGGGGCGATTTCAACATAGATATGAGCACAAGCAGTTCAGTGCAAGAGCGCATGTTAGTCACCATACAAACAGCTGGCTTCCAAAATAAAATCCGCGGACCTACACGTGTTACCTCACATTCTTCTTCTTCTTTGGATTTACTAATCACCAATCGCGAGGATGCGTCATTTGTCGGTCGTATTGCGATAGACATTAGCGACCATCTTCCTATCTTCGTCCGTCTTCAAAAAGAACCTTTCGCCAAGACAGCCTTGAAAGTCCGTCGACAGCTACTTTCCCAAAACCGCCTTGACCATTTCAGGAACAGTATTTCACTTGTGAACTGGAATCCTGTTTTCCAGCACACAACACCCGATGAATCATGCAGTGACCTCCTTCGGCTCTTTCTCCCAATTTATGATGAGTGTTTCCCTATCGTTGAGATAAAACCTTCAAAAAAAGCACGAAAGCCATGGATGACTGCTCGCCTGGTACGACTGGTAAAAAAGAAACATAAGCTCTTCGCGACTTTCATAAAAAGTAGAGCCCCCGCAGTGTTAGCCACTTATTAATCGCTAAGGAACCGCTTAAATAGCGAAATTAAATCATCCAGGACTGCCTACAATAATAATTTGTTTAATGCGCATCTCTCCGACCGCCCGAAATAAAAGTGGAGACGCCTAAATGTTCTGCTAAATCGAAATAACCAACATCAGGACCTCGCGAGCCTAGTTATGCATGGCAAGGAAATAGCTGGGCCGTCCCTTGCAAATGCCTTCAACCAATATTTCACTGAAGTTGGAAGCAGTCAGTACAATCCAGGTATGTCTCGATTTTTGGGCGACAGGCTAAACGAATCGATGTTTCTTGAACCAACCGAGGAAGCTGAGGTTTACTCAGTGTGCAAAAGTTTAAAGAACACGACAAGTCTTGACCCAAGTAATATTCAAAGTTTACCTGTAAAATACGTGCTACCTTTGATCGTGCCATGCCTCACACATATTTACAACACCGCGCTTCGCACAGGACGTTTTCCCGCTGCCATGCAGGTGGCCAAAGTTGTGGTTATTTATAAAAAAGGTGATAAAAACGTTCTAGGAAATTACAGGCCAATATCTGTACTACCTTTTTTCTACAAGGGGATAGAGCGAATAATGCATCGACGATACTACAATTTCCTACAGAAGCACTGTGTAATAGCCAACTGTCAGTATGGATTCACCAAGCATAGATCAACTGAGCATGCTCTGCTTGATCAAAAAGAATACATATTAAATAACTTCGAAGCTCAACACCTCACCATAGGCGTCTTTGTAGACTTTAGCAAAGCATTCGATACACTGAATCACGAAACTCTGTTTAAAAAACTCGACCACTACGGTATACGTGGCCACGCCCTCTGTCTCATTCAATCGTATTTCAGTGCTCGTCGCCAGTATGTCGCTTTAAATCACTGCTCTTCGGACTTGTTAGCAATCACAAACGGCGTGCCCCAGGGCAGCCTTCTGGGGCCACTCCTATTCAACATATATATTAATGACGTAAGCAACATCAGTAATTTAGTTAAATACATCATATATGCTGACGACACCAGTCTATTTTTGTCCTCACCTGACATTAAAGAACTAACTAGCAGCGCAAATACAGTTTTGTCATCATTATCTCAGTGGTCATCTTTGAACTCATTAAAAATAAACAAACTAAAAACTAAAGCTTTATTGTTCCATCCGAAGGGGCAGCATATAGGCAGTGTGCCACCACTCTACTTCGACAACGCCCCCATTGAGTACGTGGAAACCTTCACATTACTCGGAGTGGTATTTACTGCTACTATGTCGTGGGACGCCCACGTAAGCAAAGTGTGCCTATCCCTTTCCAGATATATTGGGATAATTTCGCGGAATAAACATATTCTACCCGCCAAAACCAAGCTTAATCTGTACTATGCGTTCTTTTATTCTTATGTATCGTATTGCTTCCTTGTATGGGGACAAACCACAGCATCCAAGATCCAGAAGCTTCTAGTACTGCAAAAAAGAATACTTCGCGTAATTGCTAATGTACCGTATGATGCTCCGACACGTCCTATCTACCAGCAATACAGAATGATACCCGTAACAAGAATGTTCGATTACAGGTTTTCATTGTTCTAAAAAAAATAATAGCCGAAGACGACGCATTTTTTTCCGGCATTGTGACACTTACACCACATCGGACACCGTATGTGACACGACCGCGTATGATCTATTCATTACCACGATGCAGAACAAACTATGGCTTTTCCACACTAAAATACATTCTTCCGAAATACTTGAACACGCCATTTTACGACACGTTACACAGCATGTCTGTCTCGGCTATTCGAAATGTGTTTTCAAGCTAGGTGCCACAGTATGTGTACCCATGTATAGAACTCTATTGCATTGAACTGTAAATTTTGTGTAAAACCTTTATTCTGTTGTGCGGAAATACTACTTGTCCATGCTAATAAAAAAAAAAGTTTCCTTTCATGCATGTATTTGAAAAAAAAAAAGTTTCTTTTTATGCACGTATTCAAAAAAAAATATATTTCCTTTTGAGCATGTATTTTACACGCCTTGTCTTTCCATGTACCTTTGCGTTGTTACAAGTGTATGTAACCATCACAGTCGCTACCAAACTGCCTCTTTGTAGGGGTGGCGAGGCTTGTCAAGCGGTCGTAATGACTGCTTTTTTCTTGCCACCCTCAGTTTTGTAAAAGAAGCTGAAATAAAGTGATTGATTGATTGATTGATTGAGTGATTGATTGATTGATTGATTGATTGAGTCGCACTGTGACGGCAACACACTCGACGGGGCCACCGGTGAGGTCTGCAGTAGGCACTACATGGTGCGCAAAAGATGCACGGACATATATAGCTGCCCGAGGGGAGCCAGGTGGGTGTGCGGCGTCGGTGCAAGGAATGTCAGCACAGGTCACCAGCGCGCACTCGGTTGGGCTGCTGTAGCCCAAGTATCCGGGAAGTACGCGCGTGTAAGTCTCTTGTAGCGCGATGACGTCGTACTTTTGTAGAGGTAGCATGGCTGCTAGCTCAGGTTGACGGCGGCGTAGATGGCAGCAGTTCCACTGCAACACACGCGGCCGGTTGACGCGACTGTTTCTAGCCATGATGGTTCAGAGATTGCTGTGCTGCAAGTGCAGCTGCACAGAACTGGCGGGCCGGAGATGCGCTGGGCAATTCCTCTATGAGGGCACGAACGGCAGCGGCAAGCGCGGCGATGACAGCATCACGCTGGTCGGGCTGAGCGATAGGTGCGCTGTCTGGCTTCCTCCCTACCACCACGTCGTGGAAAGACCGAGCGGTTTGCGGGAGCGCTGGGGCACAGTTGCGTGCAGTGACACTTCCAATTGGAGGCGCAGAAACTTCCGTCGCTGGTTCATAGTGTGCTTCGATGTCGGCATTGCTTCCCGTTTTTGCTGCTGGTCTGTTGAGCAGGGCGTCAGCAAGCGTAAGGTCCTGCTGTATTGGTGCAGGGGGACCCTTTTTGGTTGATTCCGCAGGAGCGGTCTTGCCTGAATGTGCGGCAGAGGTTTGTTCTGCAGTAACTGCACGGCGAGCGTCACGGCGAGACATGGGCAGATGCGATGACGCCAGGAGGACGGCCACTTTGCGTTCTTGTTGCCAACGGGGGCAGCGCGGCTCGGTTGATGTGTGCGTGCCGTTGCAGTTAATGCATCGCGGCCGGGGTGAGTCACATCGGGACTTGTGGTGGTCGCGTCCACAGCGGAGGCAGCTCGGCTTTGCGGTACACACAGCAGTGGCATGGCCGATGACACCGCACTTCAGGCATTAGAGCGGCCTCGGTAGTCGGGCGCGGACGGGGCGGCGCAGTTTGAAGAGGGAGACCTCTTCGGGTGGGTGGGTGCCCGCGAAGCGGAGTATGATGTCGTTTCCGCTTCTCGTGCAGGCTAGCACCGGCACCTTGCACTCGATACCCGACATGATGTCCTCGGCCGAGAGCGCGCGGTCCACGCGAAACACTCGACCGGTGCAGCTGTTGCCGCCGGCCTCCTTGGCTCGGACTTTTATGTCGCAGATGGTGGTGATGCTGAGGAGTGGGTCGAGGTCGGCGGATGCGTGCGTGTCCACGGCGACGACGTTCCGGCGAAAATTCACACGCACAGCTTTCACACCAGGTAGTTTGGACAGTTGAGCGGCGATGGCGTCTCTTGTTGGCTTTAGGTAGTTGGCCATCCTGTCCACGGGATATTAAAGAACGGTGGCGATGCCCGACTTCTTTCTCTGGCTGCGTTCCAATACTCCCAAGTAGACGGCTACTTAGACGTCTAGCCGGACAGCCGCGATCTTGGGACGCGTTCCATTTCTCGGCGAAGCAGTCTTATGAGACTGCTTCGCCGAAGTCCACATCGATGCAGGCTAACTTGCTGTCTAAAGATGGCGGAGCTGATGTACGCGGATGAGCGAGTCGGGCTCTTGCGGGCGTCGGACTGTACACGGAGTATAGGAAAGGAAAAACGTGAGTCATTACATTATGTTATTTGGTACGCAAACTAGTGGCTAATTAATCTTTGTAGACGTGCGATTCCTAGCAGTGAATCACGCAGGAGAAAATCGTGCAGTTGAGAGTTTTGCTACAGCAGCGGACGCTGTAGGCCTGTTTACGTGATCCGGCATCTGACGCATCTGACGATGCCGGATCTTAATTAGCACCTTGATTTTAGAGAATACTCGTCGCTGTCGTTGGTTTCCTCGACGGGCGTTAAGACGGCTGGCGTGACGGTTAACAAATGTGTTCTCCTGTTGCTGTATTAGTTGCATCAACTCTTTCGCGTGCATTCTTTTTTATCTTTACACTCTCAGAACAAATACACCGGCATGTTGCGAATTGATTTTAGTCTTTGCAGGATTAAAGATCGCTGCTGTATTTAGGTCTCTCGCTGTCTCCGAGTGCCACGTACGGCAGACAGCAGGTTTAATGTCTCGTATGTGTTTTCCTGTTGCAGTGTATATTAGCCGTATCGCATTTCGCGCATATTGATTACAGTCTTTCGTATTCTTTCTTATGTTTACAGGACCGTCTGGACGAGCACGTTCGAGGAGCATGTACAGTTGAGCATCAATAATAAAAGAATAATCGCATATCTCTTTAGCGTCGTCTTCGGAGAGCGGCCCCGTCTGCTACAAGTAGACTGACCGATAGGCACATCCACCAGTCCGGTTTACGCGCGAGGTCATTGCAGAAGAAATGTGTAAACTTGTTGAAAACACGTTTTTAATTATCGTTATTGCTCAGTTTGTGAAAAATAGTAGTACAACTGTTCATAAGCTTTAGTTACATTATTATGCCGCGAGGCGGCGTGAGCAGTAGACAAGTTCCAATACATGGACATGTAGACTGCTTCCTAGACGTCACACTAGACGTCTTGTTAGACGTCTAGAGTATTGGAACGCAGCCTCTGTTGTGGTGGTGCTGCGGTGAAGCGCGCTGCCGACGGCTGGGCGGCAGAGGCCAGGGGAGCCGCTGCGGTGGTTTGTATGCGGCGTCTCGGAGCATTCCTCGCCGGCTTTTGTACTGCGGCGCCTAGCCCCTTCGCTGTCACTCTGTCGGGCTCAGCGGGAGGGGGAGCCGCTTGGCAGGGGGGGGGGGGGGGGGGGGGGGGGGGCACTGGATCTTTTTTCCGCGTAGGCGACAGCAGCACGTTCGTAGTCTGCCTCTGTGAATGCTTCGGCCGGGGCGGGGTTTGTTGTGGCGGCAGAAACGGGGAGCACATTGCTGTCTGCTTCTGAGATATATATATATAGTGATTATTTATTTAAAATAACAAAAAAAGGAAGGTAAAAGATGTTTGCTCACCCCGGCATCTGCCATCACTAATCGGCGGCACCTGAGCTGGGGTAGCGGAAATATAGGATAGCAGGCAGTTTGAAGAAGTGAAACAAAAGAGGTGAGGGGATAGCAGGAAAGAGACAGGGGTGAGGGCATATATACACTATTTACAAGTCAATTGTTCAGGCCGCGCGCATTCAGCCGCCGCGGCCGCCGGGGCGGGAGACGGGGGTGGCGCCGGTGAGGAGGCGGCGGGCTGCGCTGGGTCGCCGCGTCGTCTCCAGGGGGGGGGGGGGGGGGGGGGCGTGCCCGTGACGTCGCCGGTGACGTCGGTGGTGTCGTCACCGCTAGGCACCGCCTGGAATGCGGATGGCTGCGCGCGTGCGCCAACAAACAGAAACCACCGCGACACACGCGCACAGCACTTGCACACAACAGCTGGTGTGGGGCGGCCAGCTGTTTTAAGCGTCCGAGGTAGCACAAGCGGAGCGTTCAGTCACTGCCTAACACTACATGGCGCAGAACAGACGGGACGTCAGGCCCGTCTGTTCGAGAAAAACACACAAGCTCACCATTGTTCGCTCACGGGTGCGCGCACTGCCCTGCGACCACAACAGCGTCTTGGCTTCTGAGATGGCTGGATTTTGGATTCCGGAATCCAGGCATGTTTGGGTGTCATCGTGTTGACACGCGACGTCAGCTGTACTCGGCTTGGTTGGGAGCGGGGCTGGGCCTTGGGCTGCTTCGCTACGGCTGGTGGTGACAGGTGTGATGCTGTCGTAGCGTCGTAGCCGCGGTGGCGGCGGTGTTAGAAAGGTTTCAGCGCATCCACGTTTGCTTGCTTCCTGGCTGCTGACCGCATTCACCGAGGATGTGCTGGCCACGGGGAGTGGGCCTGAGCTAGGCTATTGCGAAATAAAAAAAAAAGAAAAACTAAAAAAAACTCTGGGACACGGGAACGGGCGGACTCGATACCGCGAAGGGAGCGCTCCGGTAAACAGGAGAGGGCAAGAAAAACACGTCTTCTCCCTACGGAGGTCCGAGAGATGATCGCGGCAGCAACGGAGCGACGCGGTGTTCTAATCGAAAGAGGCGCCGGAGACCTGCAAACCAATTGTGGCGGGTGCTCGCTTCTCCCACGTGACTCTACGCCAGTGCCTTTTTTTTTTCTTCCGTGTGGAAAAAGAAAACGGCACGGGGGGGTGGGGGGGGGGGGGGGGGGGGCTAAGGAGATGCCGAAGGTGCAGTGAAAGTCGTCTGCTTGCGTTGCTTTGCTTGACTATTATCGCAGAAAAAACAATGCGATCTCGCAAGCGGTGGCAAATGTTTGAAGTCAGTTGAATAACTTTGCGCGACTCCACAGTTTTTTCAGCGAAAAACCACGCGTACAGCACCGAAACATATTTATACAAATATAGCAAGCTGCTATTAAACCGCTGCGCGCACTGCAGTCACATTATTCTGGTCAATATGAACGAAATCGAACATATGTAGGGGGTAATGAACACTGTTATCAATACAGGAAGGGTTTGCGGGGCTTGCTAGATTGGTCTTTATACTAACGTTCGAGAATCAGGCTAGCAAAACAGTTTGGAGAATATTTTACCAGTATCGCCTAATAAACATGCAAAATTTCAGATTTTTCTCGATAGAAGAACTCAATGGGTGTCTGAAAGAGATAAATCCGTTTTGCTAGTAACATTCCATACCGGATCGTTTTGCTGGCATTCCTGTCTGTTTTAATGCATTTTATTCTGATATGCATCCGTGTGTACGACCATGTCTATCGCAAATGCTTGAATTGTGCAGTGTGTTTACAGTATGTGCTCGAACTAGCCAATGTTTTGTTGAGTAAAGGGATGAAATTTTGCCCGACGTTTCTCTCTCCCTCCATGTAAATAGAACAGCTGTCCAGCTAAATGTAACCACGTTTTCAACAATTGAAGGAGCGTCCTAGGCGCGTAAAATGGGTTCAGTACTGCTGAGAGTCGTGTGGGCTACTCTGCAGTATCTATTCAAGGCAAAATTTGAGTTTCAGTCCGGTGTGCGTATATGACATTGAAGTGACCTTCGCACTTAGCGATCTCATAGCAACAGACGGGACAAGTTGGCGCGGGGAAACGAGGACAAGCGAGAAAAACAAAGAAGTTTGTCTCGCTTGCCCTCGTTTTTCCGCCCCAACTTCTTCAGTATGCATATCGCAACTAGCCCAACTTTCTGCTCTCATAGCAACAGCTTTAAGTCAGATGACAAGCATATTTTGCCTATGGCCAAAGCGATGGTGTCTCAAAATTAGACCCGGGTCGTTTCCGAAATGTTGCCCATCGCACACCCGAAAGTTCACCTTTACCTATTCGGACCGAAATCTATTTTCAGCCAAATTTCAACATGCTCGATACGGTGGCAGTCTCTAAATTTGACCCGGGCCAGCCCCGAAATTTGACCTTGGCCGATTTGGACCAACCATAACGAGCGTCCAACAATATTGAACGTCAAACTATAAGTGAGCGTTCCCGACACGATGACGACCTCCAAATCTGGTCCGGGCCATTGCCAAAATGCTTTTGCTCGACCTTTGGTATAACCATGATTAAACCATACCTAACTTTCATTTTCGCACTGCCCAGTCGATTAATTAGTTTAGACTGACTAGCTAGCTTCTTTTTCGCAGCAAGGTGCCGTCCGAGTCATTTTTTCTTCAAGCTCTAAAAGATAGTGCGAGAAATCCAAATACACAACAGTGGTGCTACTTGAGCGCAACAGATGGAAATTCGCTTATCGTATATCCAGCACCCAATGCAAATACTCAACTCATCGGAGACTCGTTTACCTGGAACGCCTCGTTTATTGCCAAATGAACCAAAACCGTCATCTGCTCTCTGTTCCTTGGCAGCGGGCGCTTTTCATGGCGCAAGACACGTGCAACTAACGACGGAGAAAAGAAAAAAAAAAGAGGGGTGGGGGGCTTCTTTTCTTGCGCCCGGTGGTGGTGGTGGTGGAAACTTTATTAGACACAGGGGAGTTTAGGACGCGCAGGTCCTTGGGCACCCGCACGGCCCCACTGCACTCAAACGTTCATGTCCCGGAGCTCATGACGCTGGCAGCCTGTGGCGATGGCTTGCTTGACCGGGTCCTGGGAGCCCGCGCACCCACGCAACGGCCGAAGCCGCGACGCTCGCCAGCGCCATCTCTCGCTCGCAGCAAGCAAGCCGTGGGTCACGTGAGGTGAGCTCGCGCTGTGGCTGGCACTAGAGTCACTAAATAAAGACTTAGAGTACCGGCACTCTTTTCTCCTATTGTTCTGTGCCGCCGCCACGATCATTGGTCAGTTTGCATCACGTGATAATTGTTTACACTGCGACGGTTCATGGGGGCAGCCATTTTGTGGCTTATGCGTTTTCAGTCGGGCAACTGTGGTAGTCCTAGTGCTGCGAGTTCTGCCGGTGACCGACTCAGTGACCAGGGATTCCGCGCCTCGCAGCATTTCAGCTGCACAAGAGCATACGAGGATGCCGTTTTGCTGCGTTGTTGGCTGTTTCAACTCGCAGAATGATGGAAAACGCTTACCGTTTGCATCTGAGCGGCTCCATGCCGTACGGCTACGATCTCCGCCGCAGCGCAGGGTGGCTAACAGCGTTGTTTACTAAATGGCCGGGCCAAAGTTAGTGGCGAGGTCGCCGAAGCGGCAATCTGGAAACAATGATAAACAACAAAATGGCCGCCCCTGCTTACCGCCGTGCTGCTGGAAATTAGGCAAAGGGGAGTAGGGAGGTTAGCTTTGGGAGCACATGGCAATACACCAAATCAGGGGGTAAAGGGTGATATGGTATGGGCGTCTTTCGAGAGCAGAAAGGCTAGCAGTAAGATAGCATTTGAGGAACGATTGAGAAAGATGGAGGAAAAGCGGTGGGCTGGGAAAGTTTTCAGATACCTGTATATAAAGAATGTTGACACGAAATGGAGAGAGCGAACTAGAAAATTGACAAGCAAATATCTGGACAGCAGTAAGGGGGAAAATCAGCAATTATCGGTTAAGAAAAAGGTTAAAGAAACAGAGAGAGCTTTGTGGAAAACAGGGATGCTGACGAAATCGGCACTGGAAACATACCGGACCTTTAAACAGGAAATTGTCAAATAAAATATCTATGATAATTGTAGGGGAAGTTCTTTGTTGTTTGAGGCCAGGACTGGAGTTTTGCGGACTAAGACGTATAGAGTCAGGTACCAGGAGATAGACACTTTGTGCATTGCGTGCGGAGAGGAGGAGGAAACGGCTGAACACTTGATACTTTCCTGTAAAGGGCTTCACCCTACAGTGGAAGGCAGCGGGGCTGACTTACCCAAGGGATTGGGGTTTAGGGATAGTGAAGAGAAAGTGGATTTTAAGAGGTTAGAAGTAACCAAGCGAAGGTTATCTGATTGGTGGCGAAAAGTAAGACAGGAGTAAAATTTCACAAGACATGGCTAGGTGGCTTGAGCCACCGCCCGATGTAAAGGGTTTAGCCGTATCCATCCATCCATCCATCCATCCATCCATCCATCCATCCATCCATCCATCCATCCATCCATCCATCCATCCATCCATCCATCCATCCATCCATCCATCCATCCATCCATCCATCCATCCATCCATCCATCCATCCATCCATCCATCCATCCATCCATCCATCCATCCATCCATCCATCCATCCATCCATCCATCCATCCATCCATCCATCCATCCATCCATCCATCCATCCATCCATCCATCCATCCATCCATCCATCCATCCATCCATCCATCCATCCATCCATCCATCCATCCATCCATCCATCCATCCATCCATCCATCCATCCATCCATCCATCCATCCATCCATCCATCCATCCATCCATCCATCCATCCATCCATCCATCCATCCATCCATCCATCCATCCATCCATCCATCCATCCATCCATCCATCCATCCATCCATCCATCCATCCATCCATCCATCCATCCATCCATCCATCCATCCATCCATCCATCCATCCATCCATCCATCCATCCATCCATCCATCCATCCATCCATCCATCCATCCATCCATCCATCCATCCATCCATCCATCCATCCATCCATCCATCCATCCATCCATCCATCCATCCATCCATCCATCCATCCATCCATCCATCCATCCATGCTGCGCATGCAGTTTCAGCGGCGAATTGGTGGTCGCGCGCCGCTTGTGAGGCAGGTTGCGCCTGTTTCCTGTGCATTTCCTGTGCAATTTATCAGCGTCCGCGAATAATTCATGTTCCAAACAGGATGCTTCTTGCCAGGAACGTGTGCTGAAGGGTGCATGCATGAATGTTCACAATAAACAGCACATGCTTAAGCAATCTACTTGCACTTCGCACATATAAAAAGCATCATTTTAGGTCCCCAAGCACTGCGTGCACGTCAGACAGAAAAATCAAACTTCTTTTTACTCCTAAGCAAAACAAGAAACAAATTTATTCCCAGCATGGAAAGGAAACACAGTGAAACATCAGTTCACAACTTGACATATTTTCTTGACACTGGCTTCTGGAAGAAAGTTTTGTAGATGTCACTCTTGTCAGTGGCAGCAAAGGCATAGTTCACGAGTAGCGGCTTTATGAATCTTGAGCACACCAACTTAGCGACATCATGGTGGTGCTAAATGTTGGGGCAGTGAAGAAGGCCAGACTTTGAAACAGCTGGTACAGCTGCATCTAAGAGCGTTTGTAAAGGTTTGTGAAGAGTTGGGCATTTTTGAAGTGCTGTCTGGACAAATATCCGCAGGGTCTCTAGGACATGAAGCAGGTTGTCTGAAGGGTAAAACAATCCACCTCTGTCCTGGTGAAAAGTAAACATCTGAAGTGGCTGTTTAGTCAAAGGTTTGGTGACGATCGCACTGCAGCTATCACATTCAATACGCTCTTTAACTATACGGGCAATATATCCACCAACATAAACCGTTGCTGACACTTGCAATGTTGCAAACTTTGCCACATTTGGCCGCCTGAGATCTTCTAGTACATTTACAGCTTGCTTTGGAAGCTCAGCTGAGCTCTTCGACACCTGTGGAGTTTCAAGCAAAAAAACCCCTTGGATGGTCCAGGCTCTTCAGCGCAAAGAACGTTACTGTCCTGCGACACAGCTACGATGCCCGTCTTCAAAACTTTTTCGAGCCCCGACATCGCAGAACGGACATCCAACTGGGCATTGCAACCGACCGACCGCCTGAGTGTCCCAAACAATGACTCGATGGGATCACTGCTAAACTTCCTTGTTAGCACAAAACCGAACTTTTCTCTCGTGAGAAGGAAGCGGACACAATGAACAGTGGAGTATGTCGTGAGCAGCAGCGCTTCATATGTTTCAGTCGTAAGGAATCCACGAGGAGATGATGTATTTCTCTTCAATTCCTCCATGTACAAGGGAAACGTAACTTCTAGCCACTCGAGGCGATCATCATCGGGGCTGTCGTAGTGCCTCACATCCGGAAAGCACTGCTGGACATGTTGCACGGTGTTACTTGTGTCATGCAAAATGAACCATCGATATACATTTCTCATAAAGGTTATTGTAGGTCCTGCAGCAGCAAAAGCAGGATGGCAGCTATGGCCTGCTTGCTTCACGAGAACTTCGAGTGCTGAAGTAACATCTGAAGAGAATACTTCCACTGTCCTCTCAACATTCATTTTCTCAATATTGTTTGGATAGACATGTTTCCTAGTCAATTTCCTTACTGGCTTGACCATCCATGCTTTCTGCATTTCATACAGTTTCTTTAGGTGGGATGAAGACACCTCACCAGCTTTGTCGAGGTCTCGTGACAGAAACTGGGACCGCACATTTTTCATTATGTGGCAGTAATCACAGCTTAGGAAAAGTTCTCGGTCGGGATTGCACGGGTGTTGAATTCTGTAGGTCAAAAACCCACCGCAGAGCTCTTTCATTGCACTTACGTTGACTTTATGATTATCTGTCACCAAGCGTACTACACGGAACCCTATTTCTTCTAGTTCTTTCATTACATAGAGAAGCAACTTTGATAGCTGATAGCCACTTAGCCCCTTCGTAAAAAAGTATGAAACGGGAATCTTATAAGTAGTGCTGAGCCCGTTTATGATAAAGCATAGCAAGGAGTTTGCCAAAACAAGCTCACTGTCAGGTGCACTTGCTATGCCCATGTCGACTTGACCGACAAAGCAATCTCGCTGCTTATTATACTGAAGCTTGGGCTCATCCGCATCTCTAATACTATTAGTGAGCAGGTTCTAGATTGGGATGCATCCAGCTTTTCTAATTCAGCCTTCAGTCTTGCTTGCACTAGGTGGTTGACACCTGTCTCGCCCGAGCTGCTCCCATGGTAATTCAGAAGGGTGCTTCTGCTAGGTAGCTTCAGTAGCATTTCCCTCCTTGTGTGCTCGTAAGCTTTTGTTGACAGGTGGCGTAGTACGATGCAGTATCGCACTACGTCTTCAGTCCAAGTTGGTTTTTTCGGCGAAAGTTCACAATTTGATCCAATAAAAACACAGCTGAAATATGCTTCTCTTCAGCCTGCTCCCGAATGTACTGCAGATCACCAAAATTGCAATCATATTTCATTTTTTCAAGCTCTGCTTTGTACTGGTCAGCTGTACGTCGAAGCTTTTCAACCTGCTTTTTCAGATCCCTTTCTGTGCGTTTCCATCTTGTTCTTTCAGTTGCAAGTAGGCTAGATACTCCAACATTCACTTGCGTTGCTTGGTGTGAAACCTTTGCATGTGTGCTATTTGAAGCCTCCTGTGGTTCATTTTCATTTTCAGGTTTTGCCTGTTCATCTCTTTCTGGATAAGCCGACGGGCTGGCCTCTTGACAATTGTCCTCTGACATTTCTGCATCTGTGCCATCCTGCAACTTCTGCCGCTTTGTAGCCGGCTAAGGTTCCTTTTCTTCCGTTTTCGGAAACGCCCTTTTCTTGATGCTTTCTGCATTCCTTTCTTGAAACTGCCTTGGCTTCATGTATGAAGGGTATCCCGGAAACAAGGAGGGCACTACACCTTTCTTGAGACGGCGCCGCTTGCCCTCCGCAAAGTCGGTTTCCATGAAGTGCCGGCTACATACTCTTGAATAATTCGAAGTAGTGTTCGGCACCCAGTTGTCCCTCTGTATGGCTTTCAACCACTGCTTCCGTAGCGCCATGTCCGCCGGAATCTCGTGGAAAGAGATGCCTGGAATCTTCCTTTTCCCATCTGAGCGGCAACGCGGCACACAGCAGTATGCCATCAAGTCCTGCAAGGGAGTGGTCAGCTGTTTAACAATGCGCTTCGATATTACAGTCGTATGCTTAAAAAGTTCAGTGCAACCACACAAATTCGTCGAGCGCGAGCGTAAAAACAAAACTAAGAGATGTCAGTCTGAGAAAATGCGCCCAAAAATATTCGAATTAAACACACAGTAAGCCACAGACAAATATATGACTTTATGCAGGCCACAAATAACATTATTGCTATCACAAAAAAAATTCTTGGCTCACCGTTAGAAGGGAACAGGTGTTTCAGCATGCGTTGAGCGTCGCCGATTTTCGGTCCCTAAAGAACGAAGTCAGCGTCTAATACCCCTGTCACACGGGCACTTTCGATCCTCATTGAGCTCGATCTGCATCGAGATTTTCGAGCACGCTCGAAACTTCCGGTGCTACACGGGCATTTTCAATGCTCATTGAGAAGTTTCCCTCATATGTGTTAGGTGGCGCCAAATGTTCCGCCGACAGCCATAACAAGGCGATGTCCGGCAACACTGTGCAGTCGGGGGCAGCGGCAGCCAAATCCGTAGCCAAATCGTTACATTGCGTTACAGTGCTCTAGAATATGGGTAGTGGGTTCAGGGGGCGGCCAGCGGTGAGGCGACTTGTGTCGACGATACCAGATGGCGCTACCAGAGCATGGGCTGTATGAAATGCGGCGCGCCGCGCCGTGGATGCGCGCTGTGCATAGAATCGTCGGAGAAATAAGCAATGCTCTGTCTTTTAAAACAGGTCCTACAAATAGGTGAAGCTGTACACAGATATTGTCGGCGAATCAAGAAAATTAGATGTAGTAGTAGCCAACAGCCGATAGCGCGGTGGTGCGGACGAGCGGCCCCGTTAATGCTTCGCAACGCTGATCGTGCTCTTTTGCAGGTACGGCTCCCATATTTCAACGTTAGTGCATACTAGTATTATCGCCGCCATAGGAAAGGCTGAGTACAGGGAGAGGAGCAAACATTCTATCGATCATCGGGGTTATCCAGCGGCCAACTCGAAGCTGTCGGCAAACGTGGCCGAGTGTACTCCAGCTTGAGCCATCGGAAGTGTTTTAGTAGAGGGGCGGGGCAACAAGAAATTGGAATAAAAAAAACGCTTCACTTAGAGACCGTTGTGTGTACAGCGTACTATATGTGAATGCGATAATTTTATGTGTGGTATGCATGCCTCTGTTTTGTAAAAAGGAAAGGAACGCCGACCAAAGGTTGTTGTTAAAAAAGAAGACGTTCTGGCTTCCCTATGGAAGCCTTGATAACTCTGATCAAGGCTTCCGTAGGGAAGCCGAAACGTCTTTTTTTCTAACAACCTTTGGTCGGCGTTCCTTTCCTTTTTACATGAATCTTCTACCTGACCGGACGAGTTTTCGTCGAACTTTAGATTTCATGCCCCTGTTTTAATTGTTGTTTTGATGCATGCATTTTTTTCACCAAAACGAAGGGTCAATTGCCGCCGATGTATAAACGCTGATGAATGCAAGACAAGATAAAATAACTTTTATAAAACAAAGCATTCCTTTATTGCAGCGCTCCAACTATGCACAGTGTGAGACATATTCTTGAATTTCTCAAAGGAATGCGTGTTTTCTTGTTTGCACAGTACATTTAGCCGCGCGACTATGAGCACTTGCCCATCTTAGCATGAAGCTTCTTTTTCCTGCGAGCTTCTCGCGACTCATTGATTGATTTAACATAAAAATGCAGCCTTGTCAAAACATAAAACTTGAGAATGCTGACTGTGAGCGCTTCTGAGTGCTGGCTGCACCCTACACCACATGAAATCTGAGATTTTCCCAGCACCATAACATCTACTATGCTGTTACTGCACAGCTTTTCCTGACTAAAAAAGTTGTGAAAAGGTTTTCCAGCCTTCTCACCATCAAAAAAAGCACACGAGACGGGTAGAGCAACCCTCCTTTGTCACAAATTGCAGTAAACTCACTGTCCTGGCTTTCCTCATTTGGCGCCTGTAGAAGCAAGTTTTTGCATTCGACACAGTCATTGCGTGCAATGAACTTGCGCGCTACATAACCTGCCATGTAGTGTATTAGCCGGTCATCGCTGTTTTCAATAACATAACCGCTGTGATCTGGAGATATTTGGCGTAGTTTGCCTTCAGCCAATGAGAGATTGCCCGACTCTATGAGTTTGTCAATGTCTTCCTCTGCAGTGTTGGCATTATATGCGTCCAGCAAGGAACTAAGTGGCTCATTGCTGTCGGCGTTGCCTGGTCTCACTACTCTCGCTAGATTGTAAAACGAAAGACAATTGACTACAATCAAAAATTGGGTTGGTGTAGGGTGATCGTTAGATCCACAGGACTGCCTAACTATACCGAAAAAGTTCTCCAATGGATCCTGACTCAAGCGCGATGTCATTAAATACTTAAAACCCTGTGTACTCAGGAAGTCCAATAGTTCGATGGTGGCAGTAAGTGTGACCTTAAAGCTAACTGCTGTTGACAAACTTATGAATCCTGCACCGTTTGCATGCGTTTCCCACAAGGGTCTTGGTCGTTCGCCAACACGCTACTCTCAGTGTCAATGCCCGGACACCTCGATTCCTTGTTAACGTCGGAAGCATTACTTTGTGGTCTTTTCGCTTCATTAGGATATGTACTTGTGCTTTTCCTCTTTCTAGGTGGCCTCTGTAGCGGTGTTTTCTTTGACAGATAGCTCGGCGCGTTCGGCAGCAAAGTTGGCACCGCATCGGGTAAAAGTTCCGGCTTTCCACGCGGGATGCGGACTTCTTTGCCGTCAATGATGTGTATAAAGTCCCTCACAATGCATGATGGCTCGAAATGTAGCTCACACACACAGCAGGTTTCGTCCAAAACCTTATCTTTTCGATGAAGGTTGCGTTCCCACTGCTTCCGTCGGTTCTCATCCTTTGGCACAGCGAAGAGCGACGGCTGATCGCCTTTCGTCCACTGGTATCCCGTTTTGCACCCGGGAGCAAAACAATGCCGTTGACGCCGACGATTCGGCATGACCGTAGTCTTAACGCCGCGAACTCACAAAGAGGAAAAATGCACCGCACAAAAAGCAACAAACAGCTGCAGGCAGCTTGGCGGGACTGCTAGCCGCGCGCGCGGGCGCGCCGAGCCTACAGCCCACGCTACAACAGCGCCACCGCTTACTTCCGGGACCTGTCGACACTCGCCGCCTCACCGCATCGCATGGAGTGCGCCGGCTCCTGAACCCACTACCCATATTCTAGAGCACTGTAATTGCGTATCTGCGCCAGGTTTTGGTTTTTGTGGCGCACCTCTGCTGCTGTGCGATGCAACCCAAGGGCCCGCAACGCCTCCGCGATTTCTGCATAGACTGCGGCGTTTCTCTTCTGGCGCCGCAAATCATTTAGGCGGTCCTGTCAGCAGTCGATGAGAGCGGCTGTCTCGCGCTCGCTCCACAGTTTCCGCGCCGACGAGCAGGAGGACGCCATCTTTGTTTACACTGACGGCGAAGCTTGTAGCGTGGTGTAGAGATTATTTTCAAATGTTTGCATATAAGCAGGCATAGTACCTGAAAAATGTTCTGTATTACATTTTAATCAATCACAATAACAACAATTGTGGTTTGGTTTTGTTAACTTGTGTTTATTTTTATAGCTTCATGAGAGCGAGAGTTCTCGATTGTGCTTGGAACCTCAAGCACTCTTGAGGAATCGGCATCGAGTCAAGCAGGATCGAGCTCGATTGCGCTTGAAAGTGGCCGTGTGACAACCGTCGATCTGCATTGAGTTCGATGAGCATTGACTCAATGAGGATCGAAAGTGCCCGTGTGACAGGGGTATAAGCAGTGCTGTCACAACAACGAACGCCAGCAAGCTTTAGTTTTTTTTTGCACGTGCGCGCCAAAGAAACTGAATTTCCAGTGTACACGGATCAAAATACGCGCATATGCGACTGACCGACAGCGTGGTGCAGCCGCGGAAGACGAATGCAGACGAATGCACGATAGATAGATAGATAGATAGATAGATAGATAGATAGATAGATAGATAGATAGATAGATAGATAGATAGATAGATAGATAGATAGATAGATAGATAGATAGATAGATAGATAGATAGATAGATAGATAGATAGATAGATAGATAGATAGATAGATAGATAGATAGATAGATAGATAGATAGATAGATAGATAGATAGATAGATAGATAGATAGATAGATAGATAGATAGATAGATAGATAGATAGATAGATAGATAGATAGATAGATAGATAGATAGATAGATAGATAGATAGATAGATAGATAGATAGATAGATAGATAGATAGATAGATAGATAGATAGATAGATAGATAGATAGATAGATAGATAGATAGATAGATAGATAGATAGATAGACAGACAGACAGACAGACAGACAGACAGACAGACAGACAGACAGACAGACAGACAGACAGACAGACAGACAGACAGACAGACAGACAGACAGACAGACAGACAGACAGACAGACAGACAGACAGACAGACAGACAGATAGATAGATAGATAGATAGATAGATAGATAGATAGATAGATAGATAGACAGACAGACAGACAGACAGACAGACAGACAGACAGGCAGGCAGGCAGGCAGGCAGGCAGGCAGGCACTTGAGAGATGGAAGCGCACAAGCAGAGAAAGATAAACCGCACAAAAAAGGAAAAAGAAGAAAGAAAAAGAAACACGCAAAGGCTAAAGTAAGGAGGTGGGGGGTTCGCTCATCGACCTCGTTCACTTCCGACTCTGCGGTTTCGCGCTTTTAGACACAGTGGGCCTCTTCGATTTTCTACGCTCGGGCAGCCCGCTGGCTGCCAGCAAGTTAGCCCCTGACAGGAAAACGCGTCATGGTCACGTGAGCTGGCAGCCACCGGAAACCGTAAGGAAAGTTTCGAGCAGCCGGATCGCGCGTCGGCGTCGTCTGCTGCGTACTCTGCTGATCACTTTCATCATGTCGAGCGAAGAGGTAGCTGCACTTGCTGCGCTCACCGATTCTGTTGACCGGAGTGAGACCGTTGACTGCAGCGAAGATGACGACGGTGACGAGTGCGTCGTGCTTGTCTTGGCGGCTCATGTAGAGAGGCAGGACCGCCACAGGGTCCCACTCTATGTGGAGCGAGTCGTTCCCACATATTTAGAATTTGAATTCCGGAAGCTCTTTCGTATTTCGCGAAGCTTGTGCGCAGATATCACTGGCGAATTTGAGGCATCGGCCTTCTACCCGGAAGGATGTCGAGGACGGCGCCAGGTGTCTGCTCACAAGACAATGCTAATCGCCCTGACCTACATCGGAACTCAAACGACGATGTACCAGATCGCCGACAAATTTGATGTCAATGAGTCGATGGTACACGCGGCAATAAGCCGCATCTTGGATTTCTTGTTTTCGATAAGCAAGAGGGGAGATATGCTGGCCGGACCCCGACGAGCGACAGCGCAGCAAGGCAGCTTTCTGCCAGATCGGCCGTCGCGGACGAGTGCTGCCGGACGTCATCGGGGCCATCGACGGATGCCATGTCCGCATTGCTCGACCCTCGGAGTCGGAGGAAAGCTATTATAATAAAAAAAAAGTTTCATTCGATCATACTCCAGGGGGTCTGCAATGCTGACATGGTCTTCATTGACGTCTTCATCGGCTTCCCCGGCCGCGCGCACGACTCCAGGGTTCTCCGCGAGAGCTTCCTTTTCAAAGACGGAGAGTCTAAATGCGAAGGTGAGTTAAAGAACTTCTTATTGTTACATCACTAATGCGTGTTTAATACATGCATTATGCGCGGAAGAGAGTTAAGAAAACTGAAAGCGGTGCGCGCATATATGCAAGAGATCGATCAATCGTCTCGATCGTTCCCGCTTGCTTAATTAATTTAACCAAGCTGAACTGTGAGCAACAGCTATAGATATATTGATGCTCGGAATGACGAGTTTGCAGATATCTACATATGCTACGGTCGGTCATATACGCCGGAGGTTCTCGTTAATTTTTATTTCTTACGTACATATAATATATGTGAATTAATTCGCGCAGGAGGATACCTTTTGGGCGACGCTGCTTATCCGTTGCTGCCGTGGCTGCTGCCGCCGTACCGCCAGTCCACGACCAACTGGCAGCCTTGGATGACGGCATAATGCGCACAGTCGGCAGCGCGTTGTTGTGGAGGGCAGCTTCGGCCTGCTGAAGGCGCGGTTTCAGCGGCTCCTTTACATCGACGTCGCAAGGATAAGCCAGGCGGTGCACATTGTGCTGGCAGCTTGCGTGCTGCGCAAGAAGGCGCGGCGACGCGATGGAAATGCTGGAAGAGGTGGACAGCGGAACCAACGTGTCGCCAACCGAGCCTGCCGACGACGACGAAGAGTGTGCTGTCTCGGCAGGAACTTTGCGCGACAGCGTGGCTCAGAGACTGTAATCGTGAAGTATATATGCCTCCTGTGTATGCCTTCCTTCATTTGTTTTTTCATTGCTTGAGTTTATATTATAATGCATGCATTGTGAGCTTCCATCACTCTTTTACATTTAAAGATAAAATTAAGGCTGAAAGCATAGAAATTGAATTATTTGCTTTCAGCTAAAATATATGTTAGCGTTATGTATATATATGTTGCCTGTTGGGACTATAAATGAAGCAACGCAATTGGCACTGTGATGATTGACTTGCAGCCTTTCAATCTTTTCTTTAAATGTAATGAAGTGGTCTTCCTAGATTTTTTTGCCAAGAGTATTAAATTTTTGTCCTTTTCATTTCTGTACTTTTGTATTTGCATGCCATTCCTGTTTTTTTTACATTGAAATATTCTTAATATACACTGCAGATAGATGATGTGGTGAAGAATGGCGTATTGTTAATTGCAACTGCGCTTTAATTAAATGGCTGTGACCGTTCTTTCTTACTTTATATCAAAAGGAATGGTTTTACCGCATCACAGTAATATCCCAGGTGTTGATTTGCTAATGGGAATTGCTTTTTCTGTGGTTTTATTTGTCCCAGAAGGACCAGTTTTTTTTTTTAGTGTATATATGGTCCTAATAGGGCATCAGCTGATTTTGTGCTGGGCTCATCTTCTGGTCCGTACTGCGAACTTCTGGCTGAAGTGGGATTTGCTAGCTCCTGCTTAGAACTTTTTGTTGTTGAATTGGCAGCCTTTTCTGTCGTTGATGTTCCTGAACCGTGCGCTAACAAAATTTTTTAGCTGAATCTCATGATTTTTCATGCAATAAATTGCATAAATAGTACTTAATTTGAAAAAAAACTTTGCTTATTTATTAACCATACTCCACTAACACCTGTGGCCTGCCCTTAATGAGGGAGTATATCATGAGCCCATGGTAAATGAATGTGAGCTGTATAAGTTTCTGATATATGTTGTGTGTATTGCAACGCTTTGTTGTTGGTGGACCTATGTTTGAAGCTCTGTGTTCTCACTATAGGCAAATCTATCTGTGTGGTCCTGCAGGATGACACATTTTAGTGTAGGTTAATTTCTTCTGTTCTCTTCAGTTCTTGGAGTATGCTACTGCCTGCCACCTGCTTAATGTAGCAAGAGATATTGGTACACAAAATGATGTTCATGTGTGATGCTTGTGAAATAAATTTTCGTGCGTAAATCATGCAGAGTATCCTTTCAGTTTTGTCTCCATATATGCTTGCATACTTCCCCCTGGACAGTAAATGACAAGAGGCAGTGTGTAAGCTAAATTGCTGGAATATGAGACCGGTGTGCGACAGAGAAATTTTAGACAGTTATGCTCTACAAGTAATCAGAATGTATATTCAACTAAACACCGAGATCTTATTACATATGGTTGCAGAAGATGAAGCATTAGGTATATTTAAAGTACACACATATTGAAATTCAATATAATTGAGGATAAAAGACTAATTTACAAGTGTGCGTATACACGTGCACTTGCAGCCAATTAGTGGAAATATATGGAACCATACAGATAACGGGTGCATATCGTATATGAGACGCCCGTGTCTCATATGTACGATGCATCCGTTAATTATCTTGTGAACCGCGTCTCACGCGTGTGTACGGGACGCTCGGAGCGCGCATGCCGATAGGATCGAGCCGAAACCCAGAGGTGCGAACGAAACAGGCGTCGTTAGCGGTCGCTGAGCCTGCAAGAGAAAAAAAAGCAAATATATACAATACAGCTGTACCCGCCGCGCGAACGAAAAGATATAAGCGCGCTAACGAGTTTGAGAGAGATAACGGCGCGCCCGTTTGAGACGCCACGCAGAACTGCCGAAATTTGCGATATGATATCCGAAGCGCGGCCATCGTCGTTCGAAAAACAAATCGGGAGCGTCCGCTGAACCTGCAAGACACGCAACAAAGATAAATACGGCTGATTCAAGAATAGATATATCGTAGACGCCGCAAGAAGAGAAGGTTACCAGCTGCAAGCCAGCGTACAAGAGCACTCATGCATGCATGCAGTTTAGAGAGATGCCGACGTGAACATAGTAAAATAAAATACGACCGGAAACCAACCTATCTTCTCAAGTAATCAAGAGAGGAAACAACGCTTCGCGCGAGACGCCGCGCGGAGATGCCGAAATAGGAAGCGTCAGTTGAAACGAGTAAACAGGATACGGCTCGGAGATTCCACTCGAAATAAGATACGGTTAGGAAAACAGCACAGATACGAACGCGAACGCCGTTTCTGCGCCCTAGCTATTAACCACCCAAGCTGTCGCGAATGCGCCTCCCTCCATTTTGTCGTCTGCTAGCCGCCAGAGCGGAGAGCTGTGGAACTAGCAGACGACGCTGCCAGCACAAAATCGTCCTGGCGAGTCTGGCTGCCAGCTGGCAGCCCGAAACCGCCCAGCCAGAGAAAATCGAACGCGTTCTGGGTAGCCACCGGAAGTGGGCGGAGCAGCCCGAGAAAATCGAGCGCCTGGCGGCGCGCTCTGGTAGCCCGCGGGCTGCCTGCGGGCTGCCAGAGGTGGATAATCGAAGAGGCCCAGTGCTCCACCAAAGAGTTAGTCGACGCTTGGTTCGCAGCACCCGCTCGCTCTTGACCTTGGAGCTGTCTCCTTCGTCGTCCACTGCAGGACCGTGAAACCCGAGCGCCTGTGGGAATGTGGTGCCTTCTGTCGGCATCGGATGGAGTCTCTGGCACGACATCACCAGGTGCTCGATGGTCTCCTCCGCGTCGCCACACGCTCGGCATATTGCTGCCTGTGCTTCTGGTGTTGCATCGAAACGACGGCGGTACACCAGTGCTCGCAGCGCTCCGGCACGGGCCTCAAACAGCAATGCGCTACCCAGGCCGTTGTCAAAAATCTTTTTGGGTCCGATGCTGTTTCTGCACTCGCGGTACACAGCCAGTGTCGGTTTTTCCGCGAGCGCCTGCAGCCATTGGCGATTCTCTTCTTCCTGGACCCGCCTCCTTGCCTCCTGTTTCCATGTAGTTGCCGATTCGGCACTTATGGGTGTCTGGAAAAGTCCATACTTGCCTTCTATCTTGTGGAGGCGCTTCACTCATGTGCGTAGGCATGTCGCAGCGAGGTATTCAAAGACCCGCCTTGCCCATCGGTTGCGGCTCATGAACTGCAGTCGACCGCGGTACTCCAGCTTGCTGCATTCCTCCCTTGCCTCAAAACTAGACCATCCCAGGTCGCCTTGAATGGCTGCATTGGCCACCCGTCCATGACATCCGACTGCAGTGCGGCCGACCTCTGTTTGTCTGCGCTCTAACCAATTTCTGGTGGCTGATGGGAGGCAGACCACCGCGTTGGCGAATGTGAGTCCTGGCACGTGCGCGAGCTTCCAGAGGTCGCGGACCATGGTGTACTGGTGGCACCCCCCCAGGCACCGACGTCGGAGGATGCATTGCGCTCGAAGTGCAGACTGACGGACCTTGGCCTCGTGCAGTCTGAACATGTCAGTCTCAGCACACAAATTTATGCCCAGGTATTTATACGACCTGTCGACTGTCAGGGTCTCTTCATTCTACATCAGCGATAGCTGATCAGTCGCCTCGCCTGCCAGCTGAACAACCCTGCATTTTCGCTGGTTGAACTTGAGGCCAAGGCTTCGCAGCTCCGCGGCACAAATGTCTAGCATTTCTTGCACATCCTCTGTGTTTTCTCCCGTAATCACCAAATCATCAGCAAAGGCAAGACCCGGAAGTCGGCTGGAGTTGTCAATTCCTGTGGTGCTGTACTTAAGGCCGAATCCCAGGTTTGCCTGCAGGAGTGCCTTTTTCAGTCCGGACACATACAGGAGGTAGAGGAGGGGAGACAATGGACATCCCTGCCGAAGCCCCCTGTGTACGTAGACCCGTTCCGAATGCACATTGCCAAAAACGGCTGTGACTACGTTCTCCCTGTACAACCTCTTTATCGTCTCGAGAAGTGGTGGTGCCATTCCCAGAGTACCAAGGCGATGGAAGAGAGTTTCGTGCGGGACGTTATCATAAGCCTTTTCGACGTCCAGAAAGCAGCAGATGAGTCTCCTACCTTCCTTCCTGGCAATGTCTGTACAGCTGGTGAGTACGAAGAGGTTGTCTTCTAGCCGTCTGCCCGGACGAAACCCATTCTGCAGCTCCATTAGGACGTGCGCTGATTCTGCCCATCCGCTGATCCAGGCTTTCAAAACTTGCATGAAAACTCGGTACACCACGCTGGTTACCGTGAGTGCCCGGTAATCGCCGATGTGGGCTGCTTTGCCGCCGGGCTTCAGCAGGAGCACCACCCTGCCATTGCGCCAGTCCTCGGGTATGTCTCCGCCGTTAATAATGGTGGTAAACAACTCGGCCAGCTGTTCTCTCGAGTTTGGACCGAGTAGTTTTAGTAGGCGAGCTGGAATTCCATCGGGTCCCGTGGCTGTGCAAGCGCTGATGCGGCCCAGTGCCCGGTTCATGCCTGGCAGTGTGACCTCCCATGCGATGTCTGGTTGGTCCTGGAATGGAGCTGAGGGCGATGACCCTTCAAGCTTGTCCTCAGGCATGTAGGCTGGTGGCCCATAGAGGCCGGACAAGTAGTCCGTGACGTCCGGACAAGTAGTCCGGCACTATCGACCATTTCTGTTGGCCCCACCCTTTCCCTGTCCAGGGAGCTGACATACCGCCAGAATTTCTGAGCCGCCGACTTGGCCTCTGCCCGCAGGGTTTGCACTTGCTTGAGATTTGCGGCAGCCAACTTCGCCTGCACCAGTGATTGCATTTCATGTTTGCGTTGCAGGTACATGTCCCACGCCACCGCTGCGGCGCCCTGGTCCTTATCTTTCACCGCCCTGCGATGGGCGCGGTTCGCGTCCCGGCGCGCTTGCCATGCCTCTGCCACCTGCATGTCCCATCATGGCTTCTTGTAGGCTTGCCTATGTCTCTTGTGGACCATGTGTGAGCGCATTATCGCACGCAAGACTTCCATGTACTCACCGTATGTAGCGGCTCCTAGCCGCCTCTGGCTCTCTTCGAATTCCTTGGCGACGACCTGATCTGCCTTACCGGAAGGTAGAGAGCTTTCGACCGTTGGCGTCTGTTTTTCCGACGATATGTGTGGGTGAAGTCCAGACGCAGGCGATTATGGTCGCTGCCCATGCTAACCAACCCCTCTTCATCAATGTGGAGGTGTTGCATAAGGCTCAGAATACGAGGCGATACCAGCGCATAGTCAATACATGTTGCACTGTTTCTGGCGCACCACGTATATTGACCGTTGCATCTCGAGTCTAGATTGGCGATGTTGAGCTGGAGCTGTTCCGCCAGCCAGAGGAGAAGGTCGCCGTTAGCGTCAGTGTATCCGTCAAGCCCGGAGAGGTGGCCGTTCCAAAAATGATCACCTCCCTGTCCTTTGCAACCAGGTGAGCGTCTCTGCACACGCACTCCACTAAACCACGGTTAGTGTCGGGACGACTGCTGCGTACGGAAAGATATACCACGCATAGCGCTGTGGGGACCCCAAGAAGATCGCCTACCACCTATAAGTGGTCGCTGCATGCCTCGTCATGACACACATGATCACTGCACTCTTGCGCCTGCCACTCCAAATCACGGCGCCACATCACTCCCACACCTCCACCTTTCCGACTTTCACCCCGACGTGAATAGCGCCACCACTCGTCATTCAGTAGCGTAACCAACCGAGGTGCGCCGACGGCCGCGGAGGGCGCATTCGGCAGGCACAGAAAAAATAGAGGAGGCTATGGTTCGACATCGAAAGCGAACGAGTTTCGTGAACTCATTCGAACCTAATGACATTAAATGTTCCCGTGTAGCAGCAGATTAATCGCATTAGGTGCGAATGCCATTCGAAACATATGACATTAAATTTGCTAGTGTGACAGGGGTATTACTCTGTGCAAGCAGATAAAAAATGGACGCCGACTTCCGGCAGAAAAACAAACCGGAACCGGAAAAGCCAAATGCGGGTACGGAAAAAAGGCGACGGCGTACTTCAAAGTTTGGCGGTACTTAATAAAGCGGTAGCCACAACTCAGGGGCTTTACCCGTGCCTACCGCAGCTGCCGCAGATACCGGCGGCTGCATCATGCCTGCGCACTGCAGCAGCAGCATGTACTGACCAGCTGCGTCACTGCTGGATCCGCGTAGTAGCATAAAAGTAAATTTGAATGGACCTCGACAATGCATTGGGCTCTTGGAATTTGGTAGACAATGCCCGGCCGCCGAGAGAAAGAGCCTAAGGCATTGTCTACCAAATTCCATGCGCCGACTGCGACGCAAGCTACATCGGCGAAACCAAAAATTTCAAAGAAAGAATTCGGCAACATAAGAACGACGTCCACAAATTCGCAAGAGAGCGCAATCCAGTAGCCGAACATTCCGAGGACTCCGACCATAGAATCAACTTTGAAGAAACCCGCATCCTCGGAACCGAAACAAATTACCACAAGAGGCTCCTTCTGGAATCCTGGCGTATCCAAACCACCCCAAACAATATCAACCGCACAAAAGGAAACCTGCCCCCAGTATATGTCCAGGGACTTCGCTCTTCCAAGCAACGAAAAAAAGTCGCCATTCAGCACCTACCTGCAGTGCGCCAGCGTGACTAACAGCCTAAACCCCCCTCCCCCGCGCCTTTCGCGACAAAGCTGTCATTCTTTTCACCCCCCCCCCCTCGCCTCCATACTTAAAAGACGCTAGCTACTGCCCTCAGTCACCCCTGATGAAGGAGCCGAGTCGGCTTCGAAACGTTGGGTTAAAGTTAAAATTTTGGTTGGAGATGTGCAGTTTATCATAAGGAGTTTAGGATGCGCAGGTCCTTGGGCACCCGCACGGCCCCACTGCACTCTAACGTTCATGTCCCGGAGGCTCATGACGCTAGCAGCCCGGCTTGTGGCGATGGCTTGCTTGGCCGGGTACTGGGAGCCCGCGCACAAGCGATTGCGGGTCGGTGGGCTGGAAACGCTGATTAGCCAAAAAAAGTGACGTCACGCCTGTAACGTCATGATCACTTGACTTTTAATGACGTCATGTCCGGTTGGGGACAGACACATTTTCCCTAGAGTTTTCTCGGAATTCCCCACGTTTGTGACAGCGTGCGCGGGATAAACAAGCGCATCTTTACCTCCACCCCACCCAGTTCGACCACTTTGCCGAGAGGGGTGCAGTTGAAGAACCCTTGCCTAAATGCTCCCGCCATTCACGTTTACCCCCCGCCTCCCCCTTCCCCCCCCTCCCCCCCCCCCCCCACGACACTTTCCCGAACTCGGATGTTTTGTCGCCTTTTTTATTTTGTGTGTTTGTGTTTGCATGCACAGTGCACGTGTCTCTACTTAAGCAATCTGCGCCGCTGATTCCGCATTGACTATTCCTGCCGAAGAGGCTCCAGGGAAGTGTCCTGCCATGTCTGCGCTTTATTCTGTTTTTTTTTTACTCGTTTTGGCCAGGAGCACGCGAGTACACGCATCTCCGCGAATCCGCCACCGTCTGTTTCTGTACTTGCCGCCGCTCTGCCTTGAGGGGCGACCATTTTCCCCTCCCGCTCCTCGTTTTCCTTTAATTCTTTCTCTCTTTTTTCTGCACGCTCCCAGCGGCTTTTCGGTGGACAGGGTGCGACAGCGCGTATTCTTTTTCTATTTATTACTCTTTCTCCCTTTTCTAGTATTTTTCTTTTCTGTCCATCTTCTTTCCAGCACCCGATTGCTTGTTGCTATTTTCATGTGGCGGACATGTGTGCCAATTACAACTCCTCAAGAACGGGAGGAAGATCGCTGTAACTTCAGTCTTGAGAAAGGACAGACTCTGTCCGAAATGTCGACTCCAAATAAATCTGTCTAAATGAAGCGTCTCTCAACTTTGCATATATATATTTAGTTACCCTTGATGTAGTGTCTCTGTACACAAACATACCGCATGATGATGGCATCCGATTCTGGTCGCATCCTATGGAAAACACAAAAACGATGATGCTCCTAGCCAAAGTACCATCGCTGCACTTACTGATCTGGTCCCCAAGCTCCACTTTTTTGAATTCAACAACTCCTTTTACCTACCAATGAGCGGTACCGCTATGGGAACGAAAATGGTGCCAAACTATGCCAACATATATATGCATAGCATTGAATCGGAGTTTATCCGCTTATACCCAACAAAAACGGCTTTTTACAAACGCTTCCTTGACAACATATTCATGGTCGCATTATGATACATCGTTCTGGCGCACGAAAAAACACGGACGAAGGAAGAACTTCTGTTCTTCCTTCGTCCGTGTTTTTTCGTGCGCCAGAACGATGTATCATAATGCGACTGTGAACCAACTAGCCCAGCTGTCTACGCTTAGCGATATTCATGGTATGGACGAAAACAGAGGACCAATTCATCCAGTTTATTTCAGCATTTAACAACGCACATCCAAACATCTGTTTCACACACCCTTACTCCACCAGTGAAATATATTTCTTGGACGTCTCAATTCGAATGGAGAAGGGTACTTTAATCACCAGTGTCTATAGAAAGCCCACGGATAGGCAACAGTACCTTCATTAGAAGAGCTGCCACCCACGCCACTGCAAAACTTCAATTCCATATTCCCAAGCCATCAGATTCAAACGGATCTGCTCACGACCAGAAGACTTCAAAAAAAATTCTAGCCGTATGCGGGAGGTTCTGAGGGACCAATGCTATCCGGCCTCCATTATTGATGATGCCGTTACGAAAGCGGAAGCAACAGATCGTAATGAAATGTTTGGGGATCCCCCATCAGCAACCGCAAATGAACACCGCTCTAATCTCGTCTTAACCTTCGCAAACAACCTTCCTAATGTCAACAAAACTCTAAAAAAAACATTTCAACAAATCAAACAAAACGATGGACTGTCAAAAATTTTTCCAACAGTCCTACAGGTTACCTACAGACTACCAAAAAACATGCAGAATTATGTAGTTCACTCTACTGTCAATAAGTAAAACCCTGTGGTTTGCCTACCTTGCAGGAAGAATCGCTGTCAAGTTTGCCAGCACATGCGGACAACAACACCAGCTCAAAGCACACACTCTAACTTCAAACACTCCATCCGTGAAAACTTGAACTGTGACAGTAGTAACGTAGTATGCATGCTCGAGTATGGCGATTGTCAGATGCAATACATTGGCCAAACAGAGAATTCCTTCCGAATTAGATTCAACAACCACCGCGCGCACACCAGATCTCTTTCTCTCCTCCCCCTGTCGAAACATCTTTCCCAGGAAGGTCACGAGTTTCACAAACTAAATGTTGCGCTGCTACAGAGCGGCTTCCAAAATACCCGTGAGCGTGAGCAACGAGAGTCATACTTTATATATCAGTTTAATACTGTGCAGGCCGGTATAAATGAAAACCCTGGTACGCTCTCCACACTTCAGGGATCATAGTCTTAGCCCTACTGAAATTCACAGCACCGCGACTGCATCGCCTGAGGTCATGCCAATTTGCGTCCTTGCTTCCACATGCCGCCCTTCTCCTCCCCCTGCCATTCTTTCTTGCTCATGACCAGAGAAAACAGTTCTGAGAGCAAAGCATATTGCCTATTCCCCCCTCAACTTTTTATATTTTTTATATATTTTATTTATTTCTTTTTTCTTGCTTTGCAGATAATAGAGCGTGATGCTCCATACAGGGCAGTAACCCATTGCAATAACGCACACTTGGGCGATTTCGCGCCTTCGTTCCCCATTTTCTTTCTGTAACTCTCAGTTTTTTAGGAAGGAGCCCTCATTTTGTCTCCGCGACGGAAGGCGGGCGGAGGCACCTTCGACGCATCTTCGCGTTTCGTAACTTCACTTAATTGAGGTCTCCTTCGTTTTAAAATTGCGCTCGTGGCGGGAGGCGTTCCGGAACGACGCTGACCTCCGACGCCGCGCGAATGCAGAAGCATCTATAGCTTTGCGCCGGGATGCAGGAAACTCAGGCGCCAGACGCCTCTAAGTAGGTAGAAAACAGTGCCCTCCACTGGTTCCATGGTATTGGTGGCTGATCCGGGGTTTTCAGGAATGTACGAGGGGGCGTAAGCTCCCGTGAAACTCATATTAAAGGTTTACCTCGTCGGCACGTTGTTGTATTGTAGATGCAAGATCGAACGACACACCGGAGCGAGCGATGTCGTGCTGACGCCAAGTTTCCTCCGACCCCCCTCTACTTTTCCTGCGTCACGTATACGCGGTGTCAAGCAACATGCATGTGACTGAAACTGAAACTCTGAAGAAGAGAAACTGAAAGTAAGAGAATTGAATTTGGAAATAAGAGAAGAGAAACTGAAACTGCCGCACAGTTCATTACCTGATGGACACAACAGTATCACGTATTACTTAACGCCTTCATAAAACCACTGTTTGTTCGTCTATAACATTAGCAGCATTAGCATATGTTTGCAACTAATGACACCCAGGTAATGAACATGATTTACCAACTTAAGCAGTGTTGGTTCTGGTGTAACGCACGAATAATTTATAGACATGCCTTTGTGTATACGCCAGAAATTAAATTGTGAAGCAAGCCTTGAAACTGCCTACCTGATGGACAGAACAGTATCACGTATTACTTAACGTCATCATAAAACCGCTGTTTGTTCGTCTATAACATTAGCAGCATTAGCATATGTTTGCTATTAATGACACCCAGGTAATGAACATGATTTACCAACTTAAGTAGTGTTGGTTCTGGTGTAACGCACGAATAATTTATAGACATGCCTTTGTGTATACGCCCGAAATTAAATTGTGAAGCAAGCCTTGAAACTGCCTGTGCATTTCTCATAAAAAAGGAAAAAAATGATCTTTCTTTCATAGCATGCGTGTCATCTATATCAGATGTGATTGTAATCTTGAGCTATAACTTGAAATGACCCATGCTGGCTGCCATGAAAAATCACTTTTTTAATTGTTCATCAAACCTCATAACTCATTTATGTCACGAAAGGAATGAAATGCTTCACTTATGTCTCATTGCTTTGGTACAGTCATGGTTCATTATGCAATGTAAAATCTGATTTAGGAATATTTTGTTACTTGTTGCATGGTTTGTTCCTGAAATTCAGCACATCCGCCAGTGTTGCGTTCCAGCGTGGTTTTCCTTTTTGTTAATTGAGTACAGATGGATAGCCACCGGATTCTTCGCCGATCGCCCAGTGTGGGTATGTGCGATCTTTTGATAGGCTAACAACAACAGCAACATTGGCCAGGCTATCAGCTTCCGCAAGTTAGGTTCACGCAAGCTCCGCTTCAGGTTGATCTGATCTCCTTGCAACGAGTTGCTGATACGCAGGCTGACCCCGTCTTCTATTACGACCATATTTACCCGTTTCATACGAAACATATGCCCGCAAATATCCTAAATGGTCTTCTTTCTGAACACCTACACAGTTTTCCTCATCATACTGTTCTCTCCACTGATGCCTCCGGCAGCTGTGGGAAGGCGGCGATTGGGATATATTCGCAGGATCTGGCTTGGAGCTATTCCGTTCGTATCCCTGATTATACTTCTAAATTCTTCGTAGAGTTTTTGGCTATTGGTTTGGTTCTTCTCAAAATTCCCAGACATGTAGCACGGGTTCTTATTCTTGCAGACTGCCTTTCAGTTTTAGGCTCTCTCCAAAACTCCGGAAAATCTTTATTGAATCGGCCGCTTAGGTTTTTTGTTCCGTGCACAGTGCGTGAGATCCGCTTTGTCCGGGTACCTGCCGGCATTCGGTTGTCTATTTTAACGAGGAGGCTGATTTAATGGCAAGGTCAGCCCTCAGCGCTCCTTTAATCTTAATCTATCCCGTCCCTCACCTAATTCTGTTGGAAACTTCACGTTTCCAGTGGTTCCAACATATTTCAGCCAGCTTGAGTGATCCGTTGCTCAATACCGTGGATTTTCACCACTTAAAGTACCCATGGGATGTCCGGTGGTGTAAATCAAGGCGTTTTGAGGTGTCAATAACGCTTCTGCGATGCAGAATCCCTCACTTAAATTTGTACTTACGCAGATACGGGTTCCCTGCGACAAACCTTTGTGTCTCATGTGGGCAAGTTGAAACATTAGACCATTTTCTCCTCTCTTGCCGGCGGTTGTTCAAGGAAATCAGTATTTGGAGGTCCCTCTTCCTGTCTCTTCCAGTTCTTCTCTCGTTCGGTGCGAGCGCCAAGGAATTCCCGTTAGGCAGTGTTTGTGGCTACCTTCATGATTACATAAGTGCAACTGATCGGTTACCGTGTTAGCTGTATACAAAATTATGTCTCATGTCCGAAATGCTTGGTTCTATTCCTGGCAATTCATATTTCTTAAATTTAATTGAATTTTCCTATCTTTATCTTGATTCAGTCTTCTACGCCGCCGCCTCACGTCTTTTTTCCCGTGCAAATACTTCATTGGCAAATCTCCACTGTACCATGGCCAATCCCCCCGCGTGGGTATGTGCCATATTTACTGAGGTGAAGAAGAAGAGCGTGGACTACAAACACTATCTGTACTTGTGCTCTACGTGTTTTTTTTTTGTCTGTTTGCAATGTAAGCCATTACTAGGTGGAAAGGCATGCACATAATGGGCATACCCTGTGCACATGAATGCGGAAAGCTGGCCATGGTTGTCCAAGCATTGCCAACAAAGCAACGGGACCTTCAAGAAACAGGATAGGGTTGTGACCCCTCACATGCAATGATTTTCATACAATTTGAAAATGTGGCAATTTACAGCAGTCCCGTGGTTATATTGTTGCAAAACAAGCCAGCTCATTTAGGCGGAAACATTTTTAGAGGCTGCCAAAAAGGAACATGTCAAAAAGTTCACATAGCATCCTGTTTCATTGATGATGTTTATATGTGTGGTAAACGATATGAACAAGCATCTCTTTGTTGGTTAACTGCTTTGCTATCCACGCACTGTCATGCAGCACACATACAATCACAGTCCAGTGACTGCAGAGCGGTCTGCAACCAGTAACTTGCAACTATACTATGCAGCAAGCTTCTTTGCACGGTATTTGTTACATTTATCGAACGATGAGATGGAATTGGTATGGTTATTTCTACACAGTGCATTTCCTAAAGACTCCTTTCTGCCATACTGTACTTTTTACCCAAAGAGCTTCCTGCAGAGTCATTTAAATTGCTACGTATAAAGATGTTTGTAGCAGGTGTGTGAGCCCGAACAAAAAAAAATGTTTTAATTTTCCTTAATTCTTCAGTATTCCTGATTATCACGACATGGGCATCTATATGTTGGTACAACTTTTTTCAGGCATTACAACTGATGTACCGATGTGTTTGGTACTAATTCATCTTCAGACCTTTCATGTCTGTTGGGTAAAAAAAAATACGAAATAATAGTTGGCTGCATTAGTTTTCACTGAGATAACTAGCATCCCACAGCATGCTCTTGAAATTCCTCTAGCTGTCTGTAATTGACTTCATTGTATAGCTTCATACTTGTTTAATTTAAACACTGCACACTGCTCTTTTCACCGCACATGGCGACATGGCACGCAGAGCCCCGTGAGAATGGGCGAGGAGGATTCAGAGGTCGGCTGCTACTTCCCTGGAAACCTGCAAGTCACGGTTAATTTCGGAAAGGCAGCTTTCCCCGCTTCCTTTCGTCGTCTTGTCCGTCGTGCGTCGCGTGTCGCGGCGAACCCGACAAAGGGGAGGCCATCAACCCCCTTCCCCTCCCCCTCCCCTCCTGAAGCAGAGGAAAGATCCCGCAAATAGTTTCCTAGAGAGGTCCTTTTTTTTTTCGTGCGGTCAACGAGGGGTCAAACGACAGGCCCAAGCAGTGTGAGGCAACGTTCTCTGTTCATTCTAGAGACGCAAGCTTACACTGCAAAATGAAACCTTGTCTTTCTCTTCCAAATGCAATTTCATTTAATTTTTACAAAATGCAAGTTACATACTACAGAGATGCAAGGGCTAAAAGCTGCTAAAAAGCAGCTTGACTGGGCCCAAGCGCCTCTGAAATGGCAGTACACGACAAACGCACTTCAAGCAAAAAAAAAAAGTTTACATATACGTATAAAAAAGCATTAAAAAATGTTTACGTGCTCTTAACGCAGCGCTATCCACGTTCTTTTATTGATGACGCCATAAGCAGAGCTTCAAATCTGAACCGTAGTCAAATACTCGAGGGGCACCGAAGAGATAACCGAAATGATTACACTACAAACCTTATCCTCACATTTAACAGTAACGCACCGAACATAAACAGAATTCTTAATAAGCACTTTAATATTCTCCAGCAAAGTCAACGACTATCGAAAATATTTACATGCGCACCCTGCGTGATTTACAGGCGTGCCAAAAACATTCAGAACCATCTAGTCCACTCCAAGGAACACAAAACCCCAAAATATGGATGCCAGCCCTGTAGTAAAGATCGCTGCAAAGTTTGCAAGCACATGAAGACTACGTGTTCCGCAACTAGTACGATGTCAGTTTTCCAGCATTCAATCAACGGCAAGTTTGACTGCGACTCATCAAACATTATTTACCTTCTTGAATGCACTGTGTGTAACCAGCAATGCATAGGAAAAACACTGCATTCCGCATTCGATTTAACAATCACCGCGCACACACCAAGTCTCTCCCCAACCTTCCCCTATCCAAGCATGTAAACTCAGGACACCCATTTGACCAACTAAAAGTAACAATTATTCAAGGGGGCTTCAAAAACTGGCGATAACGCGAACAACGTGCATTCTATTTTATCCACAAGTTTAATACTATTCAAGAATATCTTAACGAAAAGCCTGGTATCCTTTCTTTTATTCACGACCTCCAAACAAAATAATACTACACCTCTCGTTAATTGGCTAACTCAGATATACCCTTTATAACTCCTAGTGTATATCCCAGGCAGTCATACCTCTCCTTACTTACACTATCCTGCCTCGTGCAGTATTGATAAGCTTTGACGTTCTTTCCTTACTTTTTTCCGACAATTTGAAATCTTTGTACACAGCTAGCCCAGCCCTCCTCCCCTACAAACAAGTATTCCCGGCGAGGTCGGTTCAACGACCCACCCAGGGAGAGGGGTGCACCGTTCAGTGAAACCCAGACCCCCTGAGTAAGTTCTTACACATGTGCTCGTTAACGTAGCCCACTCCTTCCTTAACGTTCTAGCCCTCGGCTCACCGGAAATTAGTGAGACCCCCCAAAAGGCGCCTGGTTTGGCCTGTTCGTCGCTGCCAGTGTCATTTGCGCAGCGGCGCCTCTTTGGCCACGCATCTGCAGCGGCGCCCATGTTTGTGTTTGTGCATTTTGTTTGTGTCTTGTTTGCACGTTTTGCTTTCGTACGCCTGTGGTTGCCGCGCTGCCCATGTCCCCCGCACCGTCTTCCTCTCCCTTTCTCTCGTTTCGCCATCTCCTTTTTTTACCCCGTCCTTCCTTACTATAATAGTCCCCCCCCCTTTTTTTCTCTTCTTTCTATTTTTTGCTTCCTCCCCCAATTTTGTCCCTGTCTGCTTCCCGCACCCCTATCTTTATTTTTTTACTTTTTTGTTCAATTTTTTGAACTGTTGTTGCTATTTGCTTGTTACACTCCTTTTGCCCTCCTCTGCAGCTCACAAACTTACAACGCCCATTTGACGCGAGACCACTGCAGTCCTGAAGATGACCGCACCGCGGTCGAAACATTAACATTGATAAATAAATGTGTCGCTGTAGAAGTGCCCACTTCTCTTAAATCTCTCTCTCTCTCTCTCTCTCTCTCTCTATATATATATATATATATATATATATATATATATATATATATAGGGAGTTTGCACGAAAGCCAGCGGCGCTATGCATTCTGGGTAGTCCGCCATTTTGTCGTCCTTGGTAGCAGCCGACGCAGGAAGCGCACGTTGGTTTTTACGCTCGCGTAGTACGTGCGTGCAACAGTGCTGGCGTTACGGTGTACTGTGCTGTTGTGGGCTGCACCAGCAGAACCCAAAGCAAAGCGCAGAAACTGAAGACAGGACAGGCCGACTGCCGGTTCTTCAAGATTCCAAAAATACGCCTGCGCGAGTGCGAGAAAGCAAAGCAGCTTCCATATCGACGCCGACGCGAGTGGCTGGCACGTATTAACAGGAGTGAGACTGACGCCAATCAAGACAAGTATACAGTCTGTGCACTCCACTTCGTTTCAGGTGCGTACAACGATTTCTTGGCTTACTGCGCGTTTGTTTTTTACTTCTGCCCTCGCGCTTTACGCTTTGCAAAACAGGCACCTCACGACGCGTCTCTTCGTAGTTTTTCCTAAACATGCGCCTCGAATGTATTTGAAAGTTAGGAACCGCTGCCGAAAGTGATCACTCTTGGTTACACGCGTACATTTATTTTCTAGGTCGGCCGTCTAAACTTTTCGACGGTTCCAGCCCCGACTGGACCCCATCGCTGCACCTGGGTTATGCCTTAAAGAAACCAGATCAGTCCACAGGTGGCTCACCTGGGCGCAAATGACAACGGCGACGAAAGGAATTAGTACTTCACGAAAAAAAAAGGTTTTATGTCCTTACCTGTGTTTTGAGTATCACTGTGTCGGCTACGACCGTTTTCATGCATGGCTCGCGTACCCATCCACTTGTGAGGAAGTTGTGCCCTTCCAAAGCTTTTCTGGCCTTAAGCTGCTGCCGAGTAGCAAAACTAGTTCTCAGAACTAGAAATTCGTGAATATCGGCGATGTCGACGAGCGGCCACTAGTTTAAATCGACAGTGCAGTCATACGCGCGTAGCGTGAATGGGTCCACGCCGCCCTGTTTTGTTTTCTCCTCGTAGCGCGCCCGGTCTTTCGGGCACAGAGTCGACACGTAGGTATCTGACGAAGCTGCCGACATCTTCAAAGCACGCCGGGGCGGCGAATATGCAACCCCTTGTTAGTTTTGATGACTGTAGAAGACGATACGGCACTCGGACAAAAACACTGCTGCCTGGCCTGGGTGCGTCGGCTGCTAACAAGGACGACAAAATGGCGGACTACCCAGAATGCATAGCGCCGCCGGCTTTCGTGCAAACTCCCTATATATATGAACAAACAAAAACAACGAAGCAAGTGACTATAGATTAAATGCAATGAAAACAATGAGCATGTATGTTCACTAACAATAGTTTACAGACGCATGAAAACAAAGAGAAGACCCGATAAAAACAAAGAGAAAAGAAACACTCAATAGGGATACATGGCACCGGCAGACAACAGAGGCACATAAAATGCAACCTGGCTATATATTAACAAAATACATTTTTAACTCGCTTTGTTTAACACTAGCCAAAACTTTGTACTTATTAAGAGTGGTCGGTAAATTGTGTTCAAGCGTTTGTAGTGTATAATTAATTCGAACATATGGAATATACCGGAGATCGGTATTTCAGTTGTAGAGTCGATTCGAAGCGGTCCTTAAACGTGTAGTACGTATCAAGAAATCTCTATAAGCAGGAGATAAGAATGGTAAAAGAACCTCAAAATGCGAAAAACATATATATGTTCCAAAGGAGCTATGTTATAACTTCTTAAAGCAGTTTGCGTTGGAGAGACAGATAAGGAAGGTTTGCAATGTAGCGGATTATTTTCTTCTGCAGAACCTGTATTTTTATCACATTTGTTTTTGTGGTGGTTGCCCAAACAGAGTTAGGGAACCGAAAAGAGCATGATAAAATTGAATTTTCACGTGAGTGGGGAGGAGCCATCGACATCGTGTTAGAACACCTGCTACTGAAGAGAGCTTTTTGCAAATATTTTCCGCATGCCGATCCCACCTGAGATGCGACGAGAAATTAACTTCAAGAATTTTGTGGCTGTCTACAATTTGAATTTCTTGACCTGCGTATTTAGGAGCGCGTTGTAGTTCGACAGGCTTGTTCCTTGCACGGAAAATTATTACCTTAGTCTTTGTAGGGTTTATTTGGAGGCAATTAGAAGAGGACCAGTTCTCTAGTTTCGTAAGGATTACGTTGCACTCTTCAATTAACTTGTTTATGTCGTGACCAGGGATTAGTATACTGCAAGCATCGGCGTATATAATAAATTTCGCTTTGTCATAAATATGCACAATGTCATTTATATAGATGCTAAAAAGCATCGGGCCCAGAATGCTGCCTTGAGGCACACCATTTCGTACCGCCAGAAAAGGAGACTGATGGTTGTGGATATAGACAGATTGTTTTCGATTTTGCAGGTATGATTTCATGAGGTCTAAAGGTGTTCCACGAACTCCGTTTTGAGAAATTTTATGAGTTAAAATTTTATGGTTAGGGAATCGGAAGCCTTACTAAAATCAATGAAGAGTCCGACAGTGAGAATACCTGCTTCAGTGTTTTGCAGGATACATTCCTTAAGTGATAACAAAGCCGTTTCCGTCGACTTGCCCCTTCGGAAGCCAAATTGAGCATCAGACAGGTTTTGTTTTGCATTAAAAAAGTTCACTGGACGGGAAAAGATTACTTTTTCCAAGCCCTTTGAAAAGACTGGAATCACAGATATTGGTCTATAATTGGACACTACATCTTTATCTGCTTTCTTCATTTCTTCCTGGTAAACTCCCGTTTCAATTAACAAATTGAAGACGTATGCAAGCACAGTTATAATAAAAGATAGTACATATTTGACTGGTTTTATCTGAATATTGCCAACATCTAAGGATTTGCTATTACTTAAATCCATAAAGGTTGTACATACTTAGGTCTCACTGGTGGGCTCAAGGAACATGCTTTCGAAAGGGCTACAAGATGAAGAAACTTCAGGTAGATGCATCATAGATAAATGGGTAGTTAAAAATTGCTGTTGAAATGGTCAGCAAGAGCCTGACCGGATAATTCAGAGCCCTTATAGATTATTTGTTGAGTTGGCGCATTTTTCGTATTGCGACGTAACCAGCATTTACAACTTTCCAGACAGCGTCTGAATATTTCATTCTAACATCAGAGAACAGTTTTTGATGTTACACAATCTTAGCGCGCCTAAGCTCAGCATTTAGTTAATTTCTTGTTTTTTTTAAAATAAGATTAGATATTCTAGAGAGGGATTATTCAAAAAGGCATGATACAACTTGTTTTTGCGCTTTATCATTCTTTTGAGCTCTGGAGTGATCCATGGTTTTCTTTTTCGTTTAGACTGCTTAATGTTCTTGAAGGGAAAGTGCTTAGAGTATATTTCTACAAAAACCTTGATAAACTCTTGAATATGCATTATTTGTGTCTTTTATATCGAATAACTTGGAGTCCTGTACAAAACCATTTCAGCTTGTTATCTGGGTACCCCCAACCTTTCTTTATTTGCGTCTAACTCCAGCCCTGCTTCACCTTTGCCATTGTAGCCGGTATTGTTTCTCAAGTACCATGCACCATCTTAATATTAGCAGTTCCTAATTCAAGCCTTCTGCAGGGTTTGAAAGACCTATTGGAAATGTGGAGAACACGTGCACAGGGTGCAAAGCGTGTGATCTGCCAGGAAACACTGAGGCGGCCCCAAGAAGGGCCTTTATTAAGGTTGACAGCCGTTTTGTGCCTCTTCACTTGGCAGCGACGACACAGCGTGTGCGGTCCCCACGGTTTTGCCCCAGCTGTCGAAGCAATCCTCGGACACGACCATGACCTTCGACATCTGATGTTTTTATTTAAAAAAACACATGGACCAAAGTCGTGCTGTATGCAGTGCGATCGCCATGTGGTTCCACTGACGGCGAACAATCATCCACCTAGCCCGGCTCTTCGGACAGATTCAGGAAACGACTGAAAAGAACAAAAGTAACGAGCAAAGAAGTTAGAACGCAAAGAAACGAAGGCGCTCTGCGCTAATGCTGTAGCGAGGTCTAATATGTAACTTTTCACGGCTGGCATCGATTTCTGCAAAGCGCGAGTAGTCGGTACGGAAATAAACAAAGGCGCACTGGAGCTGGGTAAGTCTGTAGCTACAAGCACGAGTTTTTTGTCTCTACCGCCGATTTTCACTCCGCGCGATCTTCATAACTTTTCTTGGAGTTGCTGTTGAAGCTGACAGCGATCATAAAATTAAGGGCGCCGACTGTAGTGGCGGAGGCTTGCCATTGAAAGGAACAAAGCCATGCACTTTGTCAACCCGGCAACGAGGCCTAGCGCGAGTTTTAGAGCCGACTTGGACAAAGCGGGTCGCCGTAATGTCGAGGAAGCGAGAACTGTACAGAAATTTCAGCTGGCTGTCGCCAAGTAGCACACCACGCAAAAAAGCGATACCTGGACAGCTCCCGAATCGCGCGCGCCGCCGCTTAGGCTCACGAAGGGAATGCCCGCGGATCACGCACGCTCGGCGGCCGGCCGTCCGGCCCTAGCGATTCCCTAGGCCTAGAGTCCTCTACCTAGGCCCTCTAGGGACAGGCCGAGAGAGGCGCGGAGACCCCACATCCGGTTGAGAACGAGAGCGAAGCGAAAAAAACGTCACGCAGACACGCATCCCATCGACCAATCGGCGTTTCCAGCCTACCGACCCGCAAACGCTTCTCTGCAGTCACGGTACTAAGTCTTTATTTAGTGACTAGCTGGCACGTTTTTTGTGGGGCGGGGCTCCGTCGCCTCTGCTCGACGGAAACGTAGAGCAGGGCCCAGCGGCACCGGCCAAAGCCACCTAGAAGAGGGAGAAGGCCCCTGAGCGACCTCCTTTCTTTGACCACTACGTCACGATAGGAGGATGGCTGTGTCGGATGGGAGAAGCCCAGCCGGCGGCGCGCGCCTGCGCCGCAAACATGCTTATCCTTCTTGGGTTGGCTTGGCTGAGCGTGACTCTACGGCTCGCAAAAAAATATTGCAAGGTCGTGCATAGGAACGCAGTCTTTATGTATCGCGTTCAATTTTAGACAGTTTTGTAATTATGAATACAAATTAAAACACATAAGCCTTTAACTGACAATAATATTGGAGTATAGAGCGAATCATATATGTATATATAATCCTAATATTTGGGCCGCCCGCTGGTTTGAGCGAAGTTGTGTCAGTTGCTGGCAACCCCGCGGCGGCAAAGCTATGCGGCAAAGTCTTCTTTTTTGTTTGTGTGGTTCAACCCGTCCCAGTCCTCCTTAGGTCTGACTCCGCCCTTAGATTTCCCCGTCCCTAGGGGTAATTCCCTTCCCCTGGCTAAATTTGTGTTGTTTGTCCAGCTGAAATAATTTTTAGTAGCACATTTGCAAACAATGCTTATAAATTTTACAGAAACTTTTTATATATTTGTTTTTATGTGATTTGAATTTTATTTTTGTATTATACATGATCACGTGACTCCTTTGTTCCGCAGATTTGTCCCCCGTTGCATCGTGCAAGCGTCGTCGCTGATCCCTCGGTCTGCGATCTTGCTGTTGCGCTAATTGCTGTATACTTTGCAGTAATTGCACTGTTTTATTACTGCATTGTCCAGCCGCAAATCCGTTGAGCTTTCTTTTTGGCCGTTGCCATATTCTGTGTTGCGCTGGGCGCGCACTGTTCTACTATTGAGAGTTTGTCCTTGTCGGCTCCGTTGCGCGTTCTTTGTTTGCCAGTGTGAATTGTGTTTGTGTCTGTCGCCGAGGTGCCCTTCTAGGAATGGAGGGACCAAGCGCACCACCCGCAGAGTCACCTGTACGAGATATGTATCAGTGTCCTGTGTGCCAAGCAGAGTTTGTTTTGGAGCAATCAGTGTACTAATGTGTTTGCCCGCCGTGGCCAATTGTTGCAGCACCGCGAGCCGAATCACGGGTTCGTGTCGAGGCTCAGTACACATCAGTTCTCTTCCTATTCAGGTGAGGAAGATGCACGTGTTCTTGGCGCCATTTTTTTGTGTCTGTGCATGCACGAAAAAAGTGTGAGCTTGTGTACAAACGCGAGTAGGCCTGCGTTAGAGCGCTCGCGTAGCGTTTACTGCATGCACGAAAGAAATGTAAGCTTCTGTACAAACGCGCGTAGGCTTGCGTTAGAGCGCTCGCGTAATGTTCTGCGGAGGAAAAGGGAGCGAAATTTTAAAGCAGGCAGTGGTTTCACAGCAACAGATTAAATCGCTTCCACGTACCTACATAAACGACAGAGGTATGACGGTCGAGTCACCAACATAGCAGATTTGAAGCTTCACCTTTCCTCCCGCAGCGTAGCGCTCTTGACAAGTCGGCCCACGTCCGTACATACCAGTGCATTGCAAATTATATCGCTGGGTAAAGTAAGGAACAAGCACAACAAATGCAGGACTTCCTGCTTTATTCAAACGACGCTGTTCGCATGCACAACCATTGAGTCCGCCACCAGAACAGCAGCAGAAGCGCAGGGTGTATTAGAAAAAAAAATAGGCTGACAAATGCAAATGAAGGGGAAACATTATGCACCTCAATGCTTGTGCTTATCTGCTGTGTATTGCTCTCTCCTCTGTAATTTTTAATGCACAACTTGGAGCAACAGTGCACCTCTTCTTTCCGCTTTGGCAAACATGCGTTATTTTCGAGGGTGAGGACTCGGACACAATGGAGCTACAAGCTTGCGCATATGTTCCTCTTGCTAGGAAATATTTCCCGCAACTGGCGAAATGATGGTCTTTTCTTTTTGTGAACAGCTGACGAAAACGTATTGTCCACTGAAAAGCCATCAGTGCTCACTCTGTACTCTTAATAAAGGAGTATGGCTACTTTCTGCATGATATGTATATTGTATGTGCAGGTTACTAATACAAATACGAAACATATTTCGAGGCAGAAGCCTTGCTTGCTCTATGGAGCGAAAACTTGTGTGTGTTAAAGTTCAATGGTAACCATAAAAGATGGAGAACTCATGCAACCTGGCATGATTAGCTGCGGGAGGTTGCTCGAGAGGGACAACCTGCTGTTGAGTTGAGGAAAGCCGGACCAGCGACCGGTTTATTTCCCGGGCAGGCAAACATTGCCCAGAACGAGCTCGCGCGGCTCGCATAGCGTGCATCACGTGATCGCGCAGCCAGGCGCATTCTCGCTCTAGCCCTATGCAGTGGCTACACTACTGCCTATAATGCCTGTATCGCACAAATTCCACCGGTGGCAGTATCTGCCATCCCATGGTAGTGGCTTGTGAAGCGCTACTTGGATTGCACAAATTCTTCCTTTGGCAGCACCTGCTATCCCAGGGCACTAGGGCACCACTTAACTGCTGCACTACTGTGCTAGCTATGACATGAGGACTCCCAGGAAAGTAGACTAATTCTGCATATATGGGCGTTAACCCACTAGCTATCGCATCATACCCTTATAATGGCGCCAAGCATGGGCTGTGGTACGGCGGCGACTGTCTTCAAGATGTTAGCGTGCAGATCACAAGGGGTGCAGCAGTGTTTTGGTGGTGGCTATGTAGAGCCATGCAGATGTACAATTACCGGCTGCATGGCATCTGATTACATCACACTGTTCACTAACAGTCTTAAGTGTGTGCGTCTTTTTAATGTTGTAGCGTTGAAGGTCCCATTGTCAAGAAAGTGCGGTGTCGGTGTTGTTGGCATTGTAAGCGAAAAATCACGAGTACGACTCTGGAAAAGAGTCCCCAGGGAGCAAGCTAGGAGGCAGGTGGCCAGCCTACGTCACGTGACTTTGTGGCATCCTCAAAGTCTGCCTGCCCATTGCAAACTGCTCACCCATGTAGGTGGCAGCTAAATGAACGATTGGTATTTGAGAAGAGGCCTGGGTCATTTAAGACCTGCAGCTGGGAGCAGCTGCCATTGCAGGACATTGGTGAATTGCTTATCCGCTGCACCACTACACTAGTTGGGGTATGAGGACTCTAAGGGATCCATGAATGTAAAGTAGAGAATGACCTTTTGCATGCATGGAAATTAATCCACTATGCTATCGTGTCATACCCTTAAGCTGGAGTTTTTTCCCCTCCGATTTTTTTCACTGTAATTTGAAACTGCAGCCTTTGTGAAACTTATTTATTGTGTACAGTATTGTATCTGTCAATACAGCATTTGCTAGCCGGGGGTAGCGCACAGTTGCGTCGTACCAATAGTCCATGACTTCAACACCTTTACTTGGGGGGGCTTGCTTCACTTCCAGTAAGTACAGAGTAGATCACGCTTGGCTAGAGCGCTCGAGCGGTGTGCTGCGAAGCAAATAAAGTTAAATCTTATCGCAGCTGCTCTGCTGAGGGTAGGGCGCTGGTGCGTGTGCGTTTCACATGAATATTAGGCTGATCTTAAGCACAAGTATTATCAGTGAATGTCAGTACCTACCTTATAATTTCGCTTTATTTCCACCGGGCTGCACCGCTCGAGCGATGTAAACAAGTGTGATCGACTCTTTACTCGTTAAACTGCTTGCAAAAAGAGTGTGCATCGGTCATGGAAATCAAAAAAGCTCGGTATTGATCAGATGACTGACTCAGCAAGCGCTTCTGAAGTGGATCCAGTATGGCTGCCAACTTCCATAATGTTAAATGGTTTCCTTCTTCTGTCGGCCGCCCCTCTTTGTCGTGCCAACTTAAGGGCATTGTAGTTCAAAAATCGGGTAAATTGCATTTCATCCGATCTTTTAAGAACATCTTTGAGGTGTAAAAATTTTAAATAGGGTAAAGTCAGGTTTTACCTAAAAACAAAAAAACCCCTATGCACTCAGGGTGCCTAGTGCCTCCATACTCAAAGACGCTTAGCTACTGCCCTCAGTCACCCCTGATGAAGGAGTCGAGTCGGCTTCGAAACGTTGGGTTAAAGTTCAAATTTTTGGTTGGAGTTGTGCAGTTTCTGTCTTCAAACCCAACCAGACAGGCAAATCTGTCAAAATGTTTAGTTTTCAATCTAGTTTAAGTACCATGACCACTCTGTCCTTCCCAAAAGATATGCTCTTACCTGATCCTCACCATCTGATTTCCCCCTTTGCATTACTCTTAAGGCTTTCTTCACTTGGTCTTTTGTTACTGGTGGTATGTCACAGTGCTGTCCGCTACTGCCTCTCATTATTAACGTCCTGATTGCATTGGCTACTCTATAGATTGGTTACTGTATAGAATGACACTGTCTCTTAACGAATACATCTGGTTTTCTAGTAAGAGCTACACTGGGCTACCAGTCGAGCATTTCGCGGTAGCTGGAAGAGGCCAGTTGTGCGCATGTGTCGTTACCATGGCAACCGGAGAGGAGCAGCAGGTGCGCCGCGTTCTTAGTCGCCGCCTTGCCACACGCCTCTCTATCACCCGAACCGTGCGTCGCAAGTGCAGCATTTCTTATAAAAGGCGGAGATGTAATGGGCGTCTCTATCACAACGTTTGACATGGATGCAGAGAATGCGAGTCCAGCTGCTTTTTAATGGCGGTATAGACGAGAAAATTAACTCTTCCGATCCTGAGGTTGTCGCCTGGCACTTGGCTACTCAGCAAAGAGAGAATGAGTGCAAGAAGGCGGAGAAAGCAGCGGAGACGCCCGAATAGAGAGGAACGGCTTGCCAAACTGAGATGCCAGACTGCCGAGCGTAATAGATGGCGTTAAGCCGCCGACATGGAGCCCAGTGTCTCATTGCTAAACATACAATGACTACAGCAAGCTCAGCCAGGGAAACGTATACCTCTCGATACATATATTCTGGCATAGATGAGCTATGCCACTTCCACTTTTTTGTCTATGGCTAGTTTCCTCGTCACTGCTTTTAGACTACGTCCATTCTTTAGAGCATGCTCAATTCTCTCTATATTGTAACGTACTTGTTGATGGAGGGTGTTTTAATACATGGTGCTGGTCAAGACGGCACAGCATGAGCGCTAAATCACCGTCTTCCAGGTCAGCCACATGCCACCTGGCAATACTATAGTCGGATACAACTCATGTCTGGCGCGAAGCTCCGGCCCACATTCAGGACATCTCCACACAATTCTTCCACAACAAAAAGTAATCTGTCGTTAAAACTTTTCTTGTTACCTAAAGAAAAAAAGAAAAAGCTACTTACAAGGAAAATAATTGTAAGCTGTAGAGTTTTGAAAACATGGCTTGTTTGCTGTACTCAATGAAAAGCTGATTTAGTTTACTATTTTGATTGGCCAGCGGAGTAATACAATACACCGCGGATCATGACCCACTGTTAGCAACCGCTTTCTTTTCTTTTTTAGGTTGTGTCCGACTATATGTGGCACTATTGCCCCTTCCGAGAAAGAGAAGCATTGTCGTGATGCTGACAGCATTGCGGTCGACAGAAGGTTAAAATTGAAAATAACCGGGGGGAGGGGGGGGGGGAGTGAGCAAAGGATTCCAGCTGAAGCGTGTTACGACTTCAACATGTTTGCTTGCCGTTACCGTGTATAGAACGGCTTAAGCCGCACAAAGTGCAGAATGCCAAGAGCTGAGCTGTTGGCGTCATGGTTGCATGGCACTGACCGGAAGCACTTGATAGTCGACATCACTGACGCACCGTAGCACTCTTTAAGGGCCAAACTAGCGCCACAGTAGTTTCTCAGACAAGCGGTGGCAATCAACAAGAGGCCATATGCAGATTTGGTCGCCGGGTTTGTAGTCAACCCGGCGATAGCAAAGGTTGTAGTGGCGTGCACCTGTGCTGTGATGTTGCCAGATCTGCACGTGGGCCAGCCGACTGCCTTCTTCAGCTTGTTGGGCAAATTGTTGGGTGCCTGGGATGAGTTGGGCATCATCTGGGCACAAGATCAGGCATACTATGTACCTCACATATGTACACGAGGTCAAACGGCATGAAGCGCATAATTTCCTCCAGGGGGTGTTGTTGGCGAAGGTGACATAAGGCAGGACTTCATCCCAAGCTTTGTGCTGTGCATCTACATACATTGACAGCATGTCCGCGATGGTTGTGTTCAATGAATGATAGGTCAACTGAGAAATTAATTAACTGCGACCTAAACGCTGATCATCTGTCAGTAATCGTGTATGAAAGGCGCCATGCAGCAAGACATTGTGCTTGAAAAACTCCGTGATATCAGAAGCTGTACTACGAGGGATTGCCGTGGCTTTGGCATAGCGAATGAAATAGTCTGTGCCAGCTATAATCCCATTGTTTCTGGTCAGCAACAAAGGGAAAGGGCTGAGGAGATCCATACCTGTTTGGTCGAAAGGAGCGCGAGTGGCTGTAATGGGCTTAAATGATGGCGTCTTCCGGTGCTCGCATTCTCTGGAGCTTTTAATGTAACGTTTGACAGCGCCGGTGAGCCCCGGCCAGTAGTACATGCTCCGCACTGTGACGAGCGTTCGCGAGAAAACGCAAGTGGCCACATGTGGGCTATTGTGGCAAGTGAAAAGTGCGTCAGCATGAATATCAGCTGGAATTACGAGATGGTAAGCTCTATTGTGGCCTCGAGTTGTACAGGAGACCATGCCGCAGACAGAAGGAGCTGAGATAGAGAGAAGTGTCAAGATAGATTCGTATTGTTGCCTTCAAGGTGGTCAATGATAGGGTGAATGTCCGCATCCGCCTGCTGCTGGGTCATCAGGTGGTGTGCGAGCCAGTGTTTCCACGTGTTCTTGTTTACGGCCTGACTTTTATACAGTAGTGATGTCAAATTCCTGGAGCCGTAAGCTCCATCGTGGCAGGCGCCCAGATGGTTCTCGCAAATTTGCCAGCCAGCGTAGATAGTGATGATCAGTTACGAAAGGGCAATTTTATGATGGCCCGCATGGCCACAAGACATTCTTTGTCAGACAGAGTAATTGCTTTCGGCGTAAGAAAGAGTGTGGCTAGCATATGTAGGAACCCTCTCAAGGCCATCTTGGTGTCGGACAAGGACAGCATGAAAACTGATGTTGCTGGCATCGGTGTGAACCTCGATGTTGGCATCTTCTTTGGAATGTGCAAAAACGGGAGATGCTTGAAGGTGCTGGCGTAGCATGGTGAAAGCAGTGTGTTGCTTGGTGGCCCACACAAAGGAGATATTACTAGTGAGGCACGTCAACGGCTCTGTAGTTGTGAAGTCAGCAATAAAGTGCCAGTAATCCGCACAGAGACTCGGGAAGTGCTTGAGGGCTTTCTTGTCAGTAGGAACGGGAAAATGTGCGACGGCGGCAGTCTTCTCGGGGGTCCGGCCACATTCCTTCAGCTCTCACAACGTGACCAAGAAGTTTGAGGTCTTTCTAACTGAAAGGGCACTTCTGGAGCTTCAGGTCTGCCGACCGGAGGCCTTCGAGGACAGCCTGCAGTCGCTGGGGATGCTCATCAAGTGTTTTCAGAAAACGATGACATCCAAGTACACAAGACAGATTTGCTGCTTGTCACCTGTGAGGACAGCGTCTATCATCCGTTGAAACATGGAAGGGGTGTTGCACAAGCTGAAAGCACTTTGAATTCATAGTGGCCATGTGGTGTCACAAAAGCGGTGTTCTTGTGGTCCCTTTCATCTAGTTCAGTTTTCCAATAGCCGCTTTTCCAAGTCGACTGAGAAACACTTAGTGCAACACAATTTGTCCAGCGTGTCGTCATTGCGCGGCAACGGGTAGACGTCCTTTTCGGTCACACTGTTCAGTTTTGCATGGTTGACACAAAACCGCAGAGCAGCGTCGTCCTTTTTAGCCAGGATGACAGGCAAAGATCACGGGCTTTGGGAAGGTTTAGCTACTCCATTGTCGAGCATCTCCTGAACTTGCGATCCTTAGCGGAAACATGAAGTGATGGGTGTTTGGCGAACCTGCGAAGAACCAAAGCACAGCTTGAATTCGAGCAGTGGTTGCTCCAAGGCCAGCCGTTGCTCCCCGGACTGGTGGCAGTTGATGTAGACATTTTCAAGGTAGGGCTCGTCAGTGCCTGCTGCAGCGGATGCAAAGCAGAAGCGATACTAGTTCCAGGAAAAGCGTGCCGGTGCTCATTATAAAGATTAGTGAAAAAGATCGCAGACTGGCCACCATGAAGCGTCAGTAGGCTGTGAGCAGCGCAGATGCCCTGAGTCAGCAGGAGTGAATGGTTAGCCTCTTACTGCTTCAGCATCATGCAAGTTGTCGTAGGTGACTTCCAATAAAATACTGCTCCGTGGTGGCAATGTGACGATGTCTCAAGAGATGCGAAGCGTGGCACTATGGCAGCAAGAGCTGGTCAGTTGGGTGGTCATGCCGCTCGAAAAGGTAATAATTTGTTGTAGATGATTGCACCATACTTCTGCACAGTCAATGCCGATAATCAGATCCCAGGAGCAATCGCACAGAACGACGCAACTGAAACTTAGATCCATTAATTTGATTGCCAGCTGTGCAAACACCCTTTACAGTAACGAGATGACCACTATCGAAACGAATAGTCAGCCCCAGTGTCCACTAATGCACAGTCTATGTGACCGTCGAGAATAAACTATGCCTAAAGAAACACGATTGTCTGGCTTGGACGAGGGTGCCATCAGTTCGTGTTCGCAGTGTAGCAGCGACGGCGGTAGGTCTTCAGCGCAGCGACTCCTAGCAACTTCGCCCCCTGAAGGTCGATGGTCTCAGTTTTCCCGGCGAGGTCTGGACAATGGACCCTGTGCCGCTCCCAGAGAGCTGTGCGGGGTCAGCGAAGATGAGCATAACTAACGTGGTACACGGGATAGAAATATGCTACAGTGAATTGATATAAAGGGTCAGTCGCTGTTCCGCAAGGAAGTCTTCAATGGCAGGGGGTTGGTGGCCAAACTGGGGTCTCGGAGAATTGGTGCGACAACCCTGCAGGCTGAGGCGTCAGTAAGAGCAATAGCGGTACAGGTGGCCTGGTTCTCCGCATTGAAAGCAATGTGGCCAGCTGTCAGGTGTGCACCAGATGTCGGCCTTCCACACGGACGCTTCGCGATCATTGTTGGCACTGAGGGCAGCATAACAGGATGGGTTGCATGAATCGGTGCTGATGGAAGTGGGAACCAAATGCTGCACAACCTTACCATAGGTGGTAGTCTCCCGGTGGACGTGGTGTTTCCACAATAGAGCCCGGGACGCCTGTTGCACCTTTTTGCAAACGAGCGGAGATCAAACCCCGCGTAAGCTGCAAAACTTGCGAAGCTCTTCACGCACAATGGTGCGAATCAGATTGCGCAAATTGTTACGGCGGCTCATGGTGGTGGCAAACGATGCGGTTACTGCAGCAGCATGCACGGGCTGCTTTTATGTCGTGAACAAATGAAAATGACCCCAGGTGGCCAAAGATAACTATGTTCTGTGCATGGCAGGCCTTAGCACCTCATGGCTTTGGTGCATTTACTGCTCAAGCATTGTTTGAATGTACATAAAGGCTCTTTGGCTCATCTAGCCTTTTTAGTCATGCTCATCACAGACTTTTCTTCTGTCATCTGCCTTTTGCTTGGGCAAATATAGACTGACTGATTGAATGAATGTAGTAGTGCATGCATTGCGGTAAAATTTTTTTGGCAGCATAGTTAATCATGTTCTTAGCAGCCATATGAGGATAAAACAAAAAATTTGCAATAAATGCATTTCGACGGTAAGCACCGAAATACGAGAACTCTTCTTGCTGTTTTCCTGCCCATTCATGTAGTGCCAGCAAGCAGAACACAAAGTAAAGAAAAATGACAAGGTACTGACTAATGTCCGTGCTGCACACATAGTACACGCTGTTGCACCGAGTGGTGACGGCCACTATGGCTTGATGGGCCTGCTTCTTGTGGCACAGTTATTCTGCGCTAAAAAACATGATTGGCAAACAAGCTCTGGTCGCGCTTTTGGCCCTGGTATCAAGGTCTAAATAGTTCTTGCACCATGATCTCAAGGCAGGATGTTAATTGTTCTTTGTTAAGAGAAATTTCAAGCCAGCTGAACACAATGTTAAACATTGCACCAGAATCCTTTCTGTACGTAGGTTATGTGCGGCTTGAATTCCAGCAGTCCTGCATTGTGCTGCATCTCGCTGTGTCAGACCCCCATTTTTCTCTCGGCAGAACCTGGCTGCTAGAGAGCGCGTCTCCCAGGTGGCGGATAGGGAGGCTTCTACCAAACAAGACAACTTCAAATTCAGTGCATCAGTGATCACACAAACAAGAAATGTTAACGCTTTAAGAGCTTAAAAGCGGTTGAAGTACAAAAAGGTTTGAAATGCGGGCCAGTTGGTACATTGCAACTTGAAAAAAAAAAACCAGTCACAAGGTACAAGAGAAAGAGTGTTCACGCCACGACTGGTCATTGTGGCGTGAACACTCCGTTTGTCTCTTGTGACTGGTTTTTTCAAGTTGAAGTACGAAGCCAAACTGATTTTGCCAAGCTTTTGTTTGGTAGGAGTGGTGCTTGCAACCGCGGACCAACAGGTGTTTCAGAAATGATCGACGACTTTGTCATCATTACATGTCATAAACGTGGCATTTATCCAGCTGCTTATTTAAACATATGTAGGCATCATTCGCTTTCAACATATGTGCCCTAAGCTTTATGATTTAGGTCTCTGTCGTGCACTTTTTGGTTTGGACGAGGCTGACCCCAACCATGGCCCCCCAAACGGAGTTACCTTCACCCCACTACAGCAGAAAGAAGTAGTAGTGGCAAAGTGCTGTGTGAAAGTGAGCAAGGCATCAGGAGTGAGGTGATTGAGGGAAGAGAGTCAACCAACCACGGCTGCCAACCAAAGTGACCTTCACACCGCTGCAGCAGAAAGAAGCATTGGCAGAGTGGTGTGTGAAAGTGCGTGAGATTTCCGGGTGAGGTGACTGGGGGAAAAGAGCGTCCACGAGAGTCAACTTTTTTAGCTGGCGCAAGATTGACCGCAACCACGACCACCAACCATATTCATCTGCACCCCACTGCAACACGAAGGCCAAGGAGTGGCAAAGTTGTGTGAAAGTGTGCCACTGTCAAGCACTCCTGGGACTATAAGATGGTGACGACACCACCTCACCCTTCACAACTTGTTTTCCGAAAGGGCCACTGCCTTTGAGAACCGCTGTGTTGTGTGCATGGACTGCCGCTGCGCCGCGATCATTGTGTGTTTTTAAATTCGTATTCAGTGCGAACATTTCGATTCATTCTAATTATTATCTGACATTCTTAATCCTAACCACTAGTGTATGTGTTCAATTTGCATCTAGTTCAGCGGCAGACTGTAAATGTATACAGTGCTCTGTCATCCGTAATTGTAATCACTTGTACGTATGCAGATTACACACATACAAGTGATTACAATTACGGATGATAGAGAGCACTATATACACGTGTTTACAGTATCTATCATATGGCAGTCTTTGATTAATGTAGTATGGTTTTTGATTTGCCTGCGTGTGTGTCTTCATAGAAATATATGTTGTTTTTACCTGAATTTGTGGCTGTGTCCCATTCACAACGCGTCAAACTCCACCCCCTTCCGGCATGGTTTGGCAACGTGCTGAGCTGCGAGAGCACATATGCATGGTAGGAACACAGGTCAGCATATTCACAAATGCCTTCATTCTGCCTCACACTCAGGCTTGCGAGTGGAAGGTTTTCTGTGCACTTTTGTGACGGCTATACGTGTTTAGTTGAAGGCAAGGATGAGTCACTACCGAGAGTACCTGAATTGGAGTCCAGTTTGATTGGTAGAAGCAGAGGATTTGACGAATTACACAACAGTGTGCCTTGAACTTTGTTTTGCTTGCCTAATTGGCTGCTTGGCACTATCTCTATAGCCTGAATTTTAAGGAGAAAGCCATTAATGGCTCATACTCGCAGCCATGGATCTGTCCGGCGTCCGTTACATGCAGCACCTCTATAAGAAAAAATTTGTGCACGGTGGGATACGAACCACCATCCTTCCATTCCGCAGCCGAGCGTGCTAACGACTACGCTACCTCCTGCCAATGCATATGTAATTCTACTTGTCCAGGACGCTGGAGAGTATTTGTGGAAAGGCGTGGAATCAGACGGATGCCTCCCAAATGCCCTCCAGTGTCTCCAGCATTTAAAATTCACAAACAGTTGTGTACTTAACCTCTTAAGCACACATCAGTGACACAAGCAGCAACGCCGCGCTAAAGGGTTTTGCCTCACCGCACTTCAGGTAAGCAAAGTGCCCCTCGGGATTTTTTTACTTCCAGTTCTACAAGGATTGCATACTTCAAGGCCCGTACTGTGCAGTGTCCCTGTGCTTTCTAGACCAAAAGGCCTATTGTTTCAAAATTTGGATAACGGGCAGTGCAGTCCCAGAGTATGGTGTCCGATTCCCAAGTAGAATGCTTGAATAGCATTTTATCCTGTTGTCTTCTTTATAAACTTGCTTGTTGAAAACAGCCATTGTAGAATGTTTGGGCATTTGCAGGTGTACTGTTCTATAGCATACCTGCCGAGACCAATTCACTAATTTGAAAGAGCCCCATCTATCTACATCAAAATATCAGTTTTTTTCCCCAAGGTGGCCAGAGGCTAAGTTCTTATCCCTTGTAACCACCATGGAGGTAAGAGTTTCTTTTGGAAGTCATGCAAACCTGGCCACTCTTCAATATACTACCCTCAAGCAAATTGGCAAGCACAATGCTTTAATGTTATTTAATCGAATTGCCTCCTTTAGAATCTTGCTTGCAGGAAAGAGCAATGATACAATAGTTGGGTATTTACAGATGCACTCCACAGGCATGAACAGGAGCAGGTGCACCCACTGTTGCACGGGGAACATCTTGAGACCAAATCAGACGCGTTTTTCTCTGTTTCTTCCTGGTTGAGATTAGCCCTCACCAAGCACTTCACGAATTGAGAGTAAATAAGTAAAGTACTGTAAATGTACAGATACACTAAAGGCGGCCAAGTGCACCATAAAGTGGGAGAGTTTGTTCATTTGCAATCCTGTCTTTTTTTAAATGAGATGAATTTTTTTGTACGTACAGGAAAGCATTCAGAGGACAGGGTCCAGCCTCGTATCCCTTGAATGAAGGGAAGACCTGGAATGCATCACAAATTTATCTCCATTGTTTTGTAATTAACCATAACTGCACCTTTTAAAGGGGTGCGGGGCGACTTGGCTTTCAGAGCTGAAATTATTTTTCTGTTATGAAGGGATGCCAGTTGGCACAAGTATTGGGAAGTTAACTAAAAATGAATACAAATTTGACCAGTTTCGACAGTACAAATTTTTATGTGCTTTACTGCTGTACCAAACTTGCAGAAAGCCTGGCATAACAATACTTGGCAGAAGTTCGAGTCTCACTTAAATTTTAAAAAACCCCGAGTTTTTTCTACACAGAATATTACATCCACGCTTGCACAACGTGCTCGTTACCCGTCAGTAGACATATCCCCTAACACTTCCAGCCCCTCGCTGCAAAATGTAAACTGTTGTTTCCTGTTGAACATTGTTTGAACACTGTTCAACATTGGCTGAGTTATCAGCATATTAATTTTTAGACCCAATGTTTTGCTTTGTCTACCTGCAACATTGATGCTTAGCAATTCAGACAATTAATGGCCTAGCAAGGCAACGTCATCAGCAAATCGCAGAATACTAAAGTATTGTCCATAATTACTTTTCCCTAACTATTCCCATTTCAGGTCTCGCAATAATTTATGCATGCAAACGGATAGCAATGGAGAGACTGTCTCATTGTATACCATCGTTCTTTATTGACCTTTTATTGCTTTCTCTATGGAGGCCTAATTCGTTGCACAGCCGCTGTAAATATCTTGCAGTATTTTCGCATATGCGTCTTCTGCACCTTAGTTCCACAATATCTCTGTGGCTACTGACATTTTGACTGCTATACAAAGGGGTTATTTTCAGTGTATTTTTCTATCAGCTGGTTGATAGTATAGACATGATCTATCGTAGTGCTGTGCACGTGGCTACAAACCGTGGCATCCTACGAAAACAGTTTGCTCAACGTACACTCTTCAAGACTCGTCTAGGTTCTTCTGGGATCCACCCCTAGCCCCATACTGCAAGAGACATGCTTGCTTGCAAGTAGCACACGACAGCGACAACAGCCGTGCAATATTAAAAATTTTTCCATGCAACTCTGGGCAAGACGGGCGGCAAAAGACGTAAAAAAAACAAGCGCCAAAATTATACTCAATTTGTGCATGCAAAGCGAAAACACCCCTACGGAAGACTGATGTCAAGAACGAGAAAGGCGTCTCCTTGTTTGCTGCAATTTATTATGGAAAGAAGGAATAAGTTGAGCATTGGATAGGTGTCGGACCAGATTACTTTCCACCCTAAACACGCATTTTAAATTGATTCTCTCGGTTAGAACCCGACCGCGGCGGCTGGGTTTTGATGGAGGAAAAACGCTAAGGCGCCCGTGTGCTGTGCGATGTCAGTGCACGTTAAAGATCCCCAGGTGGTCGAAATTATTCCGGAGCCCTCCACTACGGCACCTCTCTCTTCCTTTCTTCTTATACCCCTGTCAAACGGACACTGTAAAGGTACTTTGAACAAATGCTCCATTACTCTTAAGGACGAAAGCGCGCTGCCACACGGACGCGCCAAAGGACACCTAGCTCAAAGGAGCTTCGAAACAAGGCAGCTCGATTTCGTCCTTTGAGGCTTCAAGGGAGTACTCTCTCTCCCAGCGAAATAACACCGTAAATAAATTGGGAAAAGAAACGTTCAATTTTCATTTTATAAATTCACTTCATAAGATTAGTGGTGTTTTAAAATATAAGATCATTTGTTTTGTGGCAGTCTCACCACGCCATACTCTCGTTCCAGATATACGAGCGTCATGGTAGCCACGGTAAATATGCCGCCATGTCGTCCATGTTTTCTCGCGTCGTCGCGTGGATCGTCCCTCACTTTGATGGCGACCGCCGAACAAAAGGCACACCAGAAAAACGTGACCACAAAAACAACGATCGCAGGGGTAAAAGAACCAAAGGGAACAACCGAAGGACGAAGCTGGGCCTGAGCCAGACTGAGCGAGTTGGGCTCAGTGTGGCCAGCACTGTGATGTTATGCTCTGTACTTAGAAAATCATATCATTATTGCAGTTAAAATTGCGTTGCTTTAACATAATACAGTTTTAAAACTAATTTACTAAAAAAATGTGACATTTCTGTATTTACATGTGCAGTGCAATTTTAATGAAGCTTTTCGCCAATGAGGGCGCTAAAAACTTCTTGTGAAGGTCGTTCCGCGACCGTGTAGCACGGACGAACTCCCTTGTAGTAGTGCTCCTTTGGGAGCGTAAAGGAGCATTAGTTCAAAGTGCCTTTAGAATGCCCGTGTGACAGGGGTATTACACTCCCTCCTTTACCTTTCCCTTACAGCGCGGTTCAGGTGTCCAACGATATATGAGACAGATACTGCGCCATTTCCTTTCCCCCCAAAAACAAATTATTATTATTATTATTAAACAGCTGTACAGGCGCGACCAAAATATAGAGCACACTTCAACATGTTACTTTTCTCGTGCGTTCCGCAGTCTGCTTTCAGCACTCGCGCCAGCTAGGCCGTGTTATGACGTGTTTCGTACTTTTTTTATGGCCGCACTGGTGTTCGTGCCGAATGTTAAGGTGAATGATAACACGCAAGAAATTCAATTTCATATAACATTTCCGGCCAAACGCATGCTTAAACCCTAGTAAGCAACCCAATAAAAATTTCTTCCGCTCTGCAGCACTCACGCTACCACAGCTGCCATCACGGACTCTTGCATTCGATCCTCTCGGCGCTGCAATTCTGAATCACCAGCTGGGTAACAGTAGCCACTCTCGCTCGATACTCGACAAGTTCACGATATCTTCTGCTGTTAACCAGGGGAATTGATAAAACTCCGCGCCGCTATTACTCCGCCATGTTGGTATTCGTTTGCCGGATTTGTGCTAGGCTTGTGGCTAGTCTTGGCCCTCGATGGATGTAACTTTGCAACGAGATAGTGCATATTTTTTCTTTAATGCAAAAACGACCTTTTAGCAACACAACTTCAGGCCCACTGCAAGGTTTTTTGCATTTCTCCGATACAATACGCTGGTTACTTACGTTGCCTTTGAATGAGTGTGATACTTGCGGGGAGACGGAGAAAAAACATCTTCCCGTGTGATCACATGGCAGTCGCAAGACAATTTTGCATGTCTAAATGAACAGCTTCTTTTGCGCACCTCGAATTCTGCAAGTACTTTGGTCCTGTGACCTCCATGTCATTTGGGTAAAACGACTGCCAAGAAAAGCACATTGATTTATGTAGCAAACGCATGGTGCCGTTCGTACAGCTGATTTCCAGAAAACCAATGCTGGTTCCTGCGTGACACGCAAGGTCGCTGCGTAAAACGCGATGAACGCGACGTGGCAGACAAGGAGGGAAGAGACGTAGCCTGCACAATGCCACTTACTTTATTAGATGTAACTAACGCCAGACGAAACAAACAGCACAAATGGGAGTACACATGTTTGAAGAAAATGCGAGATAGGTTTAGTAGTATGCAGCCATACATACTTCCGAAAGGCTGCATGCACAACTCACCTTTTTAGGGTAAGACGAAGAGAGAGACACAGGCACACACACTACACAAGGCAGTAAACGTTGTGCAATACTGGCTTCAAGGGGGTATAAGGAACAGCCAAGACTCCATGGCAGACTAGCAGCGAAAATTTCATGGTTGAGGTGCAGTTCGTACTATTCTGTCCTCAAAAGCATCCACTGACTACCTCTCCAAAAGGTCTACTTCCACCAGCTATCTATATATGTTTGGTCATACCCATGCTTATCGTTTTTTTTATTGTTCATCTTTGACACCCTGTTTCCAATGTACCCTTCATCCCTCATTACTTAACCAAACCAATGAAGCAGCAACCTCTGTTGCTTCACGCCTGTATTTGCCACTGTAACCATACTCCTTATCATGATCTCAGTTCGTCATAGTCACCCTACAGATCTAGGCATTCGAACCCGACACCTCATATAATATGATAAATACATCAAATTCACAGTAAACTGCAAAACTACAATCGTACATTGCACCACCCTTCTTCCTTTGAGGAGCTGGAGAAAAATATGAGGAGGTACAGTGAATTAGCAATTCATTCCGAAAAAATCTAGCCGAATAGGAAAAACTCAAATTATTGAATTTTTAACTCTTGTCATAAAACAGTGACTGCAAACACAAACCATAGTACAAAAATGAGCATCTTCACGAAGGGGCACCAGCATAGTCGGCAATTCATGCCACAAGAAATTTCACTTCCATAAATACAATACAATACAAGTGCTAAAATTCACACACTGTCCTCACAAGGCACACATTCCAGTTTACCTCCAAGTATAACTATTTCAAAGCATGTAAAGCCATTTAAAGTTTGACTATGCTGACAAAGGCCCAGAACATTTGCTTGATTTATTTGTGTAACACCTCCAACATCTTGCACCCTTTGAAAACAAGCAAAAACAGAAGTACTGCTCCTGTCAATTTTGGCACATCACACAACGGGACTGGGAGCAGAAATCATAACATAAAAATGTGCACATGTATGACAGAAAAGCAATACGAGGTCGACAATTCATACCAAGTAAGAGTCTCATTTCTATACACACAAGTTCTAAACCATTTCACATTAGTGCACCAGGCATACATTTCAGTTCACTGCTAAAAATCTTTTTAAAGGATGTCGAACTGTTCAGGTTTTACTAAGCTTACACAAGTCATGGAACATCTTAACACACCCATTTTTTTTACACAAGCAAGGAAGGGAGTACTGCAGTTCGTCCCTTTTGGGGACACTTTTTCTGCATGCTATGCCCTGTTACGTTTGGAGACGCCAACATGCCAAGAATATTCAAGCCACTGAGAAGCATCAATCGACAGAGGCTTCAATGGGCTGTCGACGTGGTTGCAGCGGTTGCAGCGCCACGAGTGCAGGTGGTGGCGTCTACAAGGGTCCCCCCCCCCCCCCCCCCCCCCCGCTGTTTACGGGGTGAAACGGCCCTCCGCTGCCTGAGAATGGCTTTGGTGAACCTGTCGTTTGTTGTCAACGCCGGACCCACCCGGGGCACAAAGTCTTTCTCCCGGAGGGGACGGCGGGGGAACCGGCGAGCGGCGCAGGGCTGCAAATGAGCCGTGGCAAATGCGGTCGTGTTTGACTAAGCCAACGACGCCGGAATCCTCGTGCTTCGAAAACAACCTCGTCTTAGACTAACCCCCGAATGCAGAAATGTAACTTGGCTCGCGCTTCGACTCAACTTCGGCAAGTCGAGTCGAAGCACCAAGGCGGCTTCAGAACGGCTAAGTTGGGTTTCGTGTTTCATAGATGCTCAACCTGACTTGCTTCGTCAAGTTAAGCGCGTGCTTGAAAGCGAGGGCGCATTGCTCGTCTGGGGATGAGAGTATTGAACAATCTATTATAATAATGCCCATTTTGCTCCTACAAAACAACGCATCTCGTTCAGCAGTCATAAAAAGGCACTAGGTGTGAGTGACCTGCATAAAATTGCTAACAATAAAAACTACATGTCAGTGCTACCCGCTGCTTCCACTTGATTGACGTTTTTGGCTGGCAACGTGCTCCACATTGAGCCAATCCTAGTTGAGCCATAGCCAGTTTTTCCCATGCTTTTCCTGCTCCCAGCGGAGACCAGCGCCTCAGTTCACGTTCGAGGAAAAGGAATTGTTATTGTGTTTTGTTAACGCACGTCGGCATATATTAGAGTGCAAAAAAACCGATGTGTCGTCGCTGGCAAAAAAAAATACGCCGCTTGGAAGGAAATTGCCGGGCTGTTTAACAGCAATCACGGGGTGACCCGACGTGACCCCAATCAGCTCAAGAAATGCTGGGCCAACCTAAACAAAAGTCGAAGGAAGAGGACGCGAGGAAAGAGAGAGATCGCCACAAGACAGGTGAGCGCGGCTTGCAGGCCGTTTACAAATGTTTGTTCCTGCATGCTTTGTATGCCATGGATAAGGGCATGATTATTCTTCGGTGGGCGTAAGCAACGTGTACTGGAATGCATAGTTTTTTAGGAACAGTGTGATAACACGTAAATGAGAACGTAATAACGTTTCGGTGCAGTGTACTCTGCTTTATTTACAAACGCAGATGAATGCAGCCTGCGTTAATCGTGTAAATAATGCCCAAGCAGTATCCTGTACAGCCTCCGTAATTTTTAAAAACTACAGAGAATGTTTGCTACATTCAAGTCAGTACGAAGGCATGCGATTTCTGCTGCATAGAAGACTATGATGAGCGGGCAGTGCAGTGGGACGGAGGGCTCGCGCCTGGCCAGCAGCGAACTGACAGCGGACGACTTTGCTCGGAGTTGGTACCATTCGCATACTATCGCGCCGCGAAGCCAAATTGGGTGCACCGTAGACCAGACAGTGTCTACACTGGCGACCTTCATGTTCATGAGGAAACTTGCCGCGCTCTTGACAGTTGCTTGGTACTATTGAATATCCGGAAGGCTGTACATACAGCTACCTACCTTTACTCATTCCTGGTACTGCTGGGACGGGTGGCACAAAAACGTAGCGAAAACAACACACAGTTGCATGCATTGGTGTGCCTTTGGTTGCTTTTGTGTGGCACTTCATGAACAAAATATTTTAATGGCGCATTGTCTATAAATTAAGAGTAGCTTCACTGTGTGCGGTGTCTTTTTTCTTTTCAGGAGGAGGGTCAGCTCAATGCACTGTGAGCGCTCAAAGTGAGCAAGTCATTGCTGTTGCCAGCCACATAATGACCAGGGTAGGCCACCAGACTGACTCTGATGGAGGCATCGACCTGCCACCAGTGGCAAGTTTGCCTGTTATAAGATTGTTGCAGCCAATGGTGGGTGGAGCAGGCAATGAAGAATTCCATTATGCAGGTAAAGAAAGCACTTTGCATGTTGTAGAAAAACAGCACTCCTCTCTTTATATTCCTTTGATGACAACGGCAGCGTGTACTGTCAATTGACGCTGTTTCAATGTTTTTTATTGCCTTGAACCTGCTATGAGGACTGTGCAGTTCATCTACAACAAATTATAAAAATCTCATTTAATACAACACTGTGGAAAGCTGCTCTACATGTGGTTGGCAGAATGTTTGTGCAGATAAAGGCTGCATTGGTTGACAGTGCGAAAGGATGACCTGCTCCAAGCTGCATGTTGTTGGACAGCACTCTGAAGGCATTTTGACTTGACGGCTTATATTCATGTGAGTGGTATGCTGTGTTCCTGTAGCGGAAGGCGAGGAGTTGGTTAACCGTCGGACACCGAGGGAACAAGCATTCAGTGCTGCAACCTGAACTGCATTCATTATGCCATTCTCTCCTGATGATGTTTTTGAGTCTTGTTTGCCATTCCTGCCTCACTTTAAACGAATGCCAACTTTAATGCAGTTTCATTATGCATGCACTCCTTCACATAAATTTTCATATTTATGTGTACTTGTACATGATGGTGCTCCAGGGATAAGGCAACAACATTCTTGTTGTGAATAATGGTGCAGCTTGCCTATGTGTAATGCTCAAAGCCTTTTCGAATTTGGCTGCTAGTTTCAAGGAAATTGTTAGTTTTGCAATGCAGAGGTTTCACTCGAAGCGCATGTTTTCTTTAGCCCTCAGGCTCAGGCTGCAGTATTTGTCACCTTTCTTGTATGCCTCACCTTGGCATTTGTGTCGCATATATGCGTCGAAGCAAGCAGGCAGGCATTACAAGGAAACCTTTGCAAAAAAAAATGAAAGTGGATTAGCTCAGCTACTCCAGGATATACAAAGTGAAAGCTGTCGGCGTTCATTGGCATTGACAAAGTTCTAGACGCTGATGATTTTGAAGAAAGGAAGGGCGTATAACTGGCTCCCTGGGCCAGAGGACATGCATGAGTACAAACTAGCAAATATACTAAAATTGAAAAGAAACCCATTGAATGAGCAAAAAAGCTGCAGGTGCAGAGTTAGAGGATAACCACATGTGTAAAACTCGGGGCCTGCGTGACTATCACTACTGTATCAGCAGAAAAAAATAAAGTGAGGTCATCAGGCATAATTCAGAGCGAAAGGTGAGGAATATGGCAGAACAAAACAGAATGACTAAACTGGGGCCCCCAGAAACAACGGCAGCTATTTGGTGCCGAGAAGGGCAAGTGGTGCCTTATATAAGAACATTATAAAGCTTTCGTTATAATGTCTCTTCACCAATTGACCCAACAATCTGTGCTGTTGAGGCAGACAGCTAATGTGTTGTAAGCTTAGATTTGTCCAACTAATTTTTACTGTTTCTTTATTACAGAAGACGACTGGGAACCTCCGCTCGTGGATGAGCCGCAGTCACCAGCGGATGCTGTTGGTAAGAGTGGGGCAACTCCAGAAGCAATTGAGCAGGAGAGCAATCTCTTTTTTCCTGCTGTGCAACCTGCTGATGCTTCCAGCACAGCTGCAGCAGGCTGCAGCAGTGCTACAGTTGCTTCTGGAGCTGCCGCTGGTCCCACTACTGCTGAAGCAGTGGCCACCGGTGACGCTGGCAGGGCTCCAAGAGGGCGGATGGCCCTTTTAGAAACGTCTCTGGCAGATGAGAACGACTATAGAGCGGCCTTACTGCGCGAAGAGCATGGACTGCGTCTGCAGCTGATGCGAGAGGACCACAACAGTATTCTGCAAGAGCGGCAGGAGAAAAAACTCCTTGATATCCAGAAAAAAAAATTGGAATTGGAAATCTTAGAAATTGAAAAACAAATCAAACTTGAACAGCTTCGTAGGCTGCGAGAGGCACCAGAATAAACGGTGCCTATGACTGAATGAAACTGGAATGCTGTGTGAATGCTTGCACAAATATTATGTGGCAAATCCACATAACTACACTTCATTTGCACATGTACCGTATTAAGCACATGACTCGGTGGGAACAGACATACAGCCCCGTCACCACCTTGCATGCAAGTCTGACAAGCTATCGCATAGCAGGAGGCAGGTAGGATGGTTGTGTGGTACTTATTCTGCTATGGCTATATGGATCTTTGGATGCAAACAGCAATTTCTTCATAGAAATACGCATTGCTGTATGCTACAAATATGGCTGCTCTAGGAAGGAAAGACCTCCCCTGGCATTGCTTGCAAAACCAACCAGTAGAGAAAATTGCAGGCCACATTGTTAAAGTTTCCATGTATAAAAAGTCAACAATATTGGCTCACGCAAGTCAACACCACATAAATGCTCAAAGGCCAACACCGCTCTCGACTCCTTCCATTATCTTTGCTGTCTCATCTAACCTAAACCCTCGCAGCTAGTGCCTCCTACTCAAGAACCGAAACCCTTAAAGAATGCAATTCCTCCTATGCTGTCTACAAGGTGGGCCCATAGCTTGAGTCAATACAATGCCACAGCCTCCCGCTTTGCTGAAGTAATCTATTGCTTCAAAAATATGGCCACCACATTCCTGTGACAAGCCGCACTAGGCATGACAAAAAAAAAGACTATGAAGAAGCATGCATCAAAAAAACACTTGCTGATGGCACCCACGTTCTGCTATTTCGAACCCCGCCAAACCATGTAACAATTTCAAAACATGCCAGTTCTCGATGAGTGGAATCAGCACAGTTCCAAGAAGGCCGGCTCAAATGCAAAGCCAGATTTAAGCTGTGACAGCCAACCAGTAACTGCATGTACAAATCAAAAGAACCGCTAGTCCAAGTGTTTGCATGTAAAAGATTTCACTACAACACTTGCGAGCTAGAAGTAGCTACCTAGTCATATCACAAACCATTCATTGAACCCAGAAAACAAAAAGTTGCAAACACTACTGGGGTCATAAATTATCTTTCAGTGGTCCACCATGACTGCGGCAGCAAGGCGTTCCCAAACATCAGTAGTGCCCGCACACAATGATCTCGACTAACTTCTGGTGTTGGCTCATGACGACTCACTTTATGATCTAGGGTTTGTATTCAGCCATGCAAAGCAAGGCACCTAACAAACACCAGGTGCATTTGGCTCGAGGACAATGAATATTGAGTGCAACTGCTCGCAGACAGATTGTGTAGCCTTAGCAACAGTTACAGGAGTTCTATGTACGACCACGACCTTTACACTTGGAAATTGAAAATGCTCACAGGTCACACACTGTAGGTTAGTATGTTTCACCATGACACAACAATGCCTGGAATCCTCTCCGCACATATGCTGCTTCTTTCGCTTCTTTCTCTGTGCCAGTTACTGCCCGTTATGCAACTTTGTTGTAAGAGATTGAGCTGGACGAGGCATGTGGATCATGTCAGGAAGCCCATTTCAGACCTAAATAATCGACCTTTTGCACCATACTATGACAACAACCAACTCCCACTTTGAACAGAGACGGGAGAGAGCGACAATGCACAACAAACCACTCGAGCATCGTTCCTTGAAAAGAAAGCTCCAGTGTGACAGCTGAAGGTTCGACCGTTCTACACCATCTTGAAAGCAAACCAAATGAAAAGAATACACTCATGTTTTTTTTTTACCTCAATACAGCCAAAAAAAAGTGAGAAATTTAATAACTGATTCATAACACACCTCTGTTGGCAAGCCAGAAAACAAAACTTCGCAGTGATCTGGAATTTCATCATTGTAGGCAATTGGGAACGTCTCGTTTTGTTGTAAAAGGGATATTTGAAATTAATGATTGTGCAATGGGTTTTCCGGGCAGAAAGTACAAAGCGCAGAACAGCGTTCACAGACAGTCAACGGTTCCAGCAGCACCAACCCGAAGCATGCGCTTGCCGAGAGCAGTCCCGCTGCCACATGGGCACTTCTTTGTCATTACAATTGTGACATAAAAACAAATTTATACTCAACACATGGAAGACATGCAAGAGCCCAAGCTTGAAGTGCAAGCCGGGTGAAAGTAGGAAAGACGAAGTAGCAGAACTACTTGCTGCGAGGAACCTGAATTCCATGCCGCTACCAAAGCAGCCACACAAATGTTTGCTCTGTGGAAAGGTGCACAAGCCCTGCGACTGCTCCACCTAAGGCCTAACTGTTGTACTTTACCAAATCTGGTAATTTTTCACATGCGTGTAAGCAAAGCCGCCAAGGCAGCAGCTCTTAAACAAATGAACTGAGCGCCATTAAGACCCTCAGCAGCAGGGTCAACAAGAGCTTTTCTGGTATTCGCCTCCTGCAAGATCAATACAGCGTTCTTGAAAAATAGCATTTGAAATAGAACACTATAGCAAGAAATGCAGAACCTAGAAGTGGAAGAGTAGCAGTTTGTTAATGCAACAAGCTCGCAACTTAAAAGCTTCCGAAGCTGAGAAAAAATTCTAGTGTAAAGGGGTGTATTCGCAGTGAAGGTCTGCGGTCGTAGATCAGAGAGCGTCATGATGAGCACACTCTCAGGAGTCACTCAGGATCCCCAGCTGCACTTCGTCGACCTCTTCGTCCCGCCGCTTGAACTGCTGCTAGTCGTTCCCATTGCTCTAACATTTCTTTAGTTCCTGCACAAAAGTTGGGATACGGGTAGCATGAGCAAGTGCGCATTATAAACATGCTTTATTCAAAATGCATGGGACAGTGTTGAGGACTGTGCATTTCTTACCTATGTGAAGCTCTTCTGGATGAGCACCCGTCGTGCCTGCATTCCCGACAAGCTGTCGCTGACAGCATCAACAGGTGGCAGGTGCTCTGGCCGCCTCGCTGCTGTCGTGCTGGTGCGAGCCGGTGGAGCGTCCTGGAAGGGAGCGCTTTCAATAGGAGGCTGTGGCTCCTTCATCAAACATGCAAAGTTCTGCAGGGCTGCATACGCTGTGATGATCACTGCAGCTTGTTTCGGCTTGTGCTGGAGCCCCATATCCAGACAAGGGAAGAGGCGCTTCCAGACGCCGAATGTCCTTTCGACCACATTCCGTGTCTTTATGTGGGCTTTTTGGTACCTGCACGTATAAAGGAATACTGCGTTGATTTAATGCCACAGCTTGAAAGTGTGGTCAAGCTTTGTCAACTTTGTCATGCACTGTCATTGGAAACATTAACTAACCTTCCTTGCGGTGAATTTGCACAGTGATTGCGTGGTAATATAGCGCCTAGAATGTAGTGCTACTCTTCAAGGAGCATGGAGAACGAAGCTACACTCTTCATGGAGTACAAAGCTACATTATAAAGCAGTACTAAAACAAAATGCTGGGCCTCGATCGCATATTCCGAAGAGACACATTTCGCTATGTGGGACGCCATAGTGAAAGGCTCCGGAAATTTCTACCACCTGGCGTTCTTCAGCGTGCAACGACGTCGCACAGTACACAGGCCTCCAGCATTTCGCCTCCATCGAAATGTGAACGCCGCGGCCGGGATCGAACCCGCGTCTTTCGGGCAAGTAATCTTGTGACTGTACGTTCGTAGCACCGCGGGGAAATAAATAAAATGACAGCACGTACACGACGCGAACGAATACGAATGAGCTGAACAGTGGTAACTGTTCAGAGAATTTCAATTTTCATTGCTCACCTGCACATTGATGGAGAAATAGCCTTTGCGGTTTCGGTAGACTTCCGCATCTGCGCCACTCGGGCTGTTGATGCGGACATGCGTGCAATCTATGCAGCCGGTCACAGCAGGGAATTCACCGATCTCATAAAAGTCCCGCATCAGCTTTTCAAACTGCGAGACGGCTGAAAACTGCACCAGCATCGGGCGCAGGTGCTTGGCAATCAGCAAGGTGACCTTGCCAACTGCGCGGCACACCGTGGGCTGCGAAATCCGCACCAGATCCCCGGTGACGGTTTGGAAAGTACCGGCCCCATAAAACCTCAAAGCCAGGAGTAGCTGCAGCATCGGAGGAACAGGCTGTCCCCTGTTGTCGGGACTTTCACACAGGGGCAACACGGTGAGCAGCTCCCGCACGGCCGGCGTTCTTGGAGAACCGATAGCGGGCGAGGAACTGCTCGTCGTCGTAGGGCTCCATGGGGTTCCCCCGATCTCGTAACGCTGGCCGTGGAATCTTCGGCAACGAATGGGCCTCAGAAAATACTACGTCCATGGCGTGGCAAGCGAACTCGAACGCAGCTACCCTCCGCGCGACGTCCGATCGGTAGGTGGCCATGTTGGAAAATACAACGAAGTCAGCTTCAAGCAAGCTCCTCAGCCGACTTGAAGTTGGACCGAACTAGGATCGAGCCAAGCCGGTTTCAAGTCGCACTTCAAGCCGAGTTTGGTTTATGAAACACGATGGAGCTCACTTGAGACCGATGGAAGTTAAGTTCGAGCCAAGTTACATTTCTGCATTCGGGGGTAAGTGCTTTTCCTTATACATGGAACCTTCTGCAAACTGCAGTGGCAACCTTTAGTTCCCACGCTACACGTGGAAGCTTCTGCAAACTGCAGTAGCAACCTTTAGTTCCCATGCTACCGCTGTGAAGTGCAGGTGACTGACCTTCGACGCTGCCATGGGACCCCCTTCGGGCTATTCATCACTGTTGCCTGGACAGCGCGGACCATAATCTGCCAGAAGTGGCAAGAGTGTGTTGTTGGGGGCGTCCTGGAACGCGGACCCTAAAGACTGGACACGTGTCCTACGTCACAGTGATTGGACGCATTTTTAATGAACTAAATTCCCCAACTAGGGACCTTGGGACAGCGGACCCTATTTAAGCAGCGATCTGGCGTGTGATCAGCCAGCTTCCGATTCACTCTTTCGAACTATGTAAAAATGTATATATCGAGGTGTTTGCAACATCAGCTAGCCGCAGCTGTGTTCCTTGTCGCAGGTGCCTGATGGTGCATGAACTTCGTCCAAGGAGCACTTACCCCCGAATGCAGAAATGTAACTTGGCTCGAACTTAACTTCCATCGGTCTCAAGTGAGCTCCATCGTGTTTCATAAACCAAACTCGGCTTGAAGTGCGACTTGCAACCGGCTTGGCTCGATCCTAGTTCGGTCCAACTTCAAGTCGGCTGAGGAGCTTGCTTGAAGCTGACTTCGTTGTATTTTCCAACATGGCCACCTACCGATCGGACGTCGCGCGGAGGGTAGCTGCGTTCGAGTTCGCTTGCCACGCCATGGACGTAGTATTTTCTGAGGCCCATTCGTTGCCGAAGATTCCACGGCCAGCGTTACGAGATCGGGGGAACCCCATGGAGCCCTACGACGACGAGCAGTTCCTCGCCCGCTATCGGTTCTCCAAGAACGCCGTGCGGGAGCTGCTCACCGTGTTGCCCCTGCGTGAAAGTCCCGACAAAAGGGGACAGCCTGTTCCTCCGATGCTGCAGCTACTCCTGGCTTTGAGGTTTTATGGGGCCGGTACTTTCCAAACCGTCACCGGGGATCTGGTGCGGATTTCGCAGCCCACGGTGTGCCGCGCAGTTGGCAAGGTCACCTTGCTGATTGCCAAGCACCTGCGCCCGATGCTGGTGCAGTTTTCAGCCGTCTCGCAGTTTGAAAAGCTGATGCGGGACTTTTATGAGATCGGTGAATTCCCTGGTGTGACCGGCTGCATAGATTGCACGCATGTCCGCATCAACAGCCTGGGTGGTGCAGATGCGGAAGTCTACCGAAACCGCAAAGGCTATTTCTCCATCAATGTGCAGGTGAGCAATGAAAATTGAAATTCTCTGAACAGTTACCACTGTTCAGCTCATTCGTATTCGTTCGCGTCGTGTATGTGCTGTCATTTTATTTATTTCCCCGCGGTGCTACGAACGTACAGTCACAAGATTACTTGCCCGAAACACGCGGGTTCGATCCCGGCCGCGGCGTTCACATTCCGATGGAGGCGAAATGCTGGAGGCCTGTGTACTGTGCGACGTTGTTGCACGCTGAAGAACGCCAGGTGGTAGAAATTTCCGGAGCCTTTCACTACGGCGTCCCACATAGCGAAATGTTTCTCTTCGGAATATGCGATCGAGGCCCAGCATTTTGTTTTATTACTGCTTTATAATGTAGCTTTGTACTCCATGAAGAGTGTAGCTTCGTTCTCCATGCTCCATGAAGAGTAGCACTACATTCTAGGCGCTATATTACCACGCAATCACTGTGCAAATTCACCGCAAGGAAGGTTAGTTAATGTTTCCAATGACAGTGCATGACAAAGTTGACAAAGCTTGACCACACTTTCGAGCTGTGGCATTAAATCAACGCAGTATTCCTTTATACGTGCAGGTACCAAAAAGCCCACATAAAGACACGGAATGTGGTCGAAAGGACATTCGGTGTCTGGAAGCGCCGCTTCCCTTGTCTGGATATGGGGCTCCAGCACAAGCCGAAACAAGCTGCAGTGATCATCACAGCGTGTGCAGCCCTGCAGAACTTTGCATGTTTGATGAAGGAGCCACAGCCTCCTATTGAAAGCGCTCCCATCCAGGACGCTCCACCGGCTCGCACCAGCACGACAGCAGCGAGGCGGCCAGAGCACCTGCCACCTGTTGATGCTGTCAGCGACAGCTTGTCGGGAATGCAGGCACCACGGGTGCTCATCCAGAAGAGCTTCACATAGGTAAGAAATGCACAGTTCTCAACACTGTCCCATGCATTTTGAATAAAGCATGTTTATAATGCGCACTTGCTCATGCTACCCGTATCCCAACTTTTGTGCAGGAACTAAAGAAATGTTAGAGCAATGGGAACGACTAGCAGCAGTTCAAGCGGCGGGACGAAGAGGTCGACGAAGTGCAGCTGGGGATCCTGAGTGACTCCTGAGAGTGTGCTCATCATGACGCTCTCTGATCTACGACCGCAGACCTTCACTGCGAATACACCCCTTTACACTAGAATTTTTTCTCAGCTTCGGAAGCTTTTAAGTTGCGAGCTTGTTGCATTAACAAACTGCTACTCTTCCACTTCTAGGTTCTGCATTTCTTGCTATAGTGTTCTATTTCAAATGCTATTTTTCAAGAACGCTGTATTGATCTTGCAGGAGGCGAATACCAGAAAAGCTCTTGTTGACCCTGCTGCTGAGGGTCTTAAAGGCGCTCAGTTCATTTGTTTAAGAGCTGCTGTCTTGGCGGCTTTGCTTACACGCATGTGAAAAATTACCAGATTTGGTAAAGTACAACAGTTAGGCCTTAGGTGGAGCAGTCGCAGGGCTTGTGCACCTTTCCACAGAGCAAACATTTGTGTGGCTGCTTTGGTAGCGGCATGGAATTCAGGTTCCTCACAGCAAGTAGTTCTGCTACTTCGTCTTTTCTACTTTCACCCTGCTTGCACTTCAAGCTTGGGCTCTTGCATGTCTTCCATGTGTTGAGTATAAATTTGTTTTTATGTCACAATTGTAATGACAAAGAAGTGCCCATGTGGCAGCGGGACTGCTCTCGGCGAGCGCGTGCTTCGGGTTGGTGCTGGTGGAACCGTTGACTGTCTGTGAACGCTGTTCTGCGCTTTGTACTTTCTGCCCGGAAAACCCATTGCACAATCATTAATTTCAAATATCCCTTTTACAACAAAACGAGACGTTCCCAATTGCCTACAATGATGAAATTCCAGATCACTGCGAAGTTTTGTTTTCTGGCTTGCCAACAGAGGTGTGTTATGAATCAGTTATTAAATTTCTCACTTTTTTTTTGGCTGTATTGAGGTAAAAAAAAACTTGAGTGTATTCTTTTCATTTGGTTTGCTTTCAAGATGGTGTAGAACGGTCGAACCTTCAGCTGTCACACTGGAGCCTTCTTTTCAAGGAACGATGCTCGAGTGGTTTGTTGTGCATTGTCGCTCTCTCTCGTCTCTGTTCAAAGTGGGAGTTGGTTGTTGTCATTGTATGGTGCAAAAGGTCGATTCTTTAGGTCTGAAATGGGCTTCCTGACATGATCCACATGCCTCGTCCAGCTCAATCTCTTACAACAAAGTTGCATAACGGGCAGTAACTGGCACAGAGGAAGAAGCGAAAGAAGCAGCATATGTGCGGAGAGGATTCCAGGCATTGTTGTGTCATGGTGAAACATACCAACCTACAGTGTGTGACCTGTGAGCATTTTTAATTTCCAAGTGTAAAGGTCATGGTCGTACATAGAACTCCTGTAACTTTGCTAAGGCTACACAATCTGTCTGCGAGCAGTTGCACTCAATATTCATTGTTCTCGAGCCAAATGCACCTGGTGTTTGTTAGGTGCCTTGCTTTGCATGGCTGAATACAAACCCTAGATCATAAAGTGAGTCGTCATGAGCCAACACCAACAGTTAGTCGAGATCATTGTGTGCGGGCACTACTGATGTTTGGGAACGCCTTGCTGCCGCAGTCATGGTGGACCACTGAAAGATAATTTATGACCCCAGTAGTGTTTGCAACATTTTGTTTTGAGGGTTCAATGAATGGTTTGTGATATGAGTACGTAGCTACTTCCAGCTCGCAAGTGTTGTAGTGAAATCTTTTACATGCGAACACTTGGACTAGCGGTTCTTTTGATTTGTACATGCAGTTACTGGTTGGCTGTCACAGCTTAAATCTGGCTTTGCATTTGAGCCGGCCTTCTTGGAACTGTGCTGATTCCACTCATCGAGAACTGGCATGTTTTGAAATTGTTACATGGTTTGGCGGGGTTCGAAATAGCAGAACGTGGGTGCCATCAGCAAGTGTTTCTTTGATGCATGCTTCTTTATAGTCTTTTTTTTTTGTCATGCCTAGTGCGGCTTGTCACAGGAATGTGGTGGCCATATATTTGAAGCAATAGATTACTTCAGCAAAGCGGGAGGATGTGGCATTGTATTGACTCAAGCTATGGGCCCACCTTGTAGACGGCATAGGAGGAATCGCATTCTTTAAGGGTTTCGGTTCTTGAGTAGGAGGCACTAGCTGCGAGGGTTTAGGTTAGATGAGACAGCAAAGATAATGGAAGGAGTAGAGAGCGGTGTTGGCCTTTGAGCATTTATGTGGTGTTGACTTGCGTGAGCCAATATTGTTGACTTTTTATACATGGAAACTTTAACAATGTGGCCTGCAATTTTCCCTACTGGTTGGTTTTGCAAGCAATGCCAGGGGAGGTTTTTCCTTCCTAGAGCAGCCATATTTGTAGCATACAGCAATGCGTATTTCTATGAATAAATTGCTGTTTGCATCCAAAGATCCATATAGCGATAGCAGCAGAAGTACCACGCAACCATCCTACCTGCCTCCTGCTATGCGATAGCTTGTCAGACTTGCATGCAAGGTGATGACGGGGCTGTATGTCTGTTCCCACCGAGTCATGTGCTTAAAACGGTACATGTGCAAATGAAGTGTAGTTATGTGGATTTGCCACATAATATTTGTGCAAGCATTCACACAGCATTCCAGTTTCATTCAGTCATAGGCACCGTTTATTCTGGTGCCTCTCGCAGCCTACGAAGCTGTTCAAGTTTGATTTGTTTTTCAATTTCTAAGATTTCCAATTTTTTTTTCTGGATATCAAGGAGTTTTTTCTCCTGCCGCTCTTGCAGAATACTGTTGTGGTCCTCTCGCATCAGCTGCAGACGCAGTCCATGCTCTTCGCGCAGTAAGGCCGCTCTATAGTCGTCCTCATCTGCCAGAGACCTTTCTAAAAGGGCCATCCGCCCTCTTGGAGCCCTGCCAGCGTCACCGGTGGCCACTGCTTCAGCAGTAGTGGGACCAGCGGCAGCTCCAAAAACAACTGTAGCACTGCTGCAGCCTGCTGCAGCTGTGCTGGAAGCATCAGCAGGTTGCACAGCAGGAAAAAAGAGATTGCTCTCCTGCTCAATTGCTTCTGGAGTTGCCCCACTCTTACCAACAGCAGCCGCTGGTGACTGCGGCTCATCCACGAGCGGAGGTTACCAGTCGTCTTCTGTAATAAAGAAAAGGTAAAAATTAGTTGGACAAATCTAAGCTTACAACACATTAGCTGTCTGCCTCAACAGCACAGATTGTTGGGTCAATTGGTGAAGAGACATTATAACGAAAGCTTTATAATGTTCTTATATAAGGCACCACTTGCCCTTCTCAGCGCCAAATAGCTGCCGTTGTTTCTGGGGGCCCCAGTTTAGTCATTCTGTTTTGTTCTGCCATATTCATCACCTTTCACTCTGAATTATGCCTGATGACCTCACTTTATTTTTTTCTGCTGATACAGTAGTGATAGTCACGCAGGCCCCGAGTTTTACAAATGTGGTTATCCTCTAACTCTGCACCTGCAGCTTTTTTGCTCATTCAATGGGTTTCTTTTCAATTTTAGTATATTTGCTAGTTTGTTCTCATGCGTGTCCTCTGGCCCAGGGAGCCAGTTATACGCCCTTCCTTTCTTCAAAATCATCAGCGTCTAGAACTTTGTCAATGCCAATGAATGTCGACAGCTTTCACTTTGTATATCCTGGAGTAGCTGAGCTAATCCACTTTCATTTTTTTTGCAAAGGTTTCCTTGTAATGCCTGCCTGCTTGCTTCGCCGCATATATGCGACACCAATGCCAAGGTGAGGCATACAAGAAAGGTGACAAATACTGCAGCCTGAGCCTGAGGGCTACAGAAAACATGCGCTTCGAGTGAAACCTCTGCATTGCAAAACTAACAATTTCCTTGAAACTAGCAGCCAAATTCGAAAAGGCTTTGAGCATTACACATAGGCAAGCTGCACCATTATTCACAACAAGAATGTTGTTACCTTATCCCTGGAGCACCATCATGTACAAGTACACAGAAATATGAAAATTTATGTGAAGGAGTGCATGCATAATGAAACTGCATTAAAGTTGGCATTCGTTTAAAGTGAGGCAGGAATGGCAAACAAGACTCAAAAACATCATCAGGAGAGAATGTCATAATGAATGCAGTTCAGGTTGCAGCACTGAATGCTTGCTCCCTCGGTGTCCGACGGTTAACCAACTCCTCGCCTTCCGCTACAGGAACACAGCATACCACTCACATGAATATAAGCCGTCAAGACAAAATGCCTTCAGAGTGCTGTCCAACAACATGCAGCTTGGAGCAGGTCATCATTTCGCACTGTCAACCAATGCAGCCTTTATCTGCACAAACATTCAGCCAACCACATGTAGAGCAGCTTTCAACAGTGTTGTATTAAATGAGATTTTTATAATTTGTTGTACATGAACTGTACAGTCCTCATAGCAGGTTCAAGGCAATAAAAAACATTGCAACAGCGTCAATTGACAGTACACGCTGCCGTTGTCATCAAAGGAATATAAAGAGAGGAGTGCTGTTTTTCTACAACATGCAAAGTGCTTTCTTTACCTGCATAATGGAATTCTTCATTGCCTGCTCCATCCACCATTGGCTGCAACAATCTTATAACAGGCAAACTTGCCACTGGTGGTAGGTCGATGCCTCCATCAGAGTCAGTCTGGTTGCCTACCCTGGTCATTATGTGGCTGGCAACAGCAATGACTTGCTCACTTTGAGCGCTCACAGTGCATTGAGCTGACCCTCCTCCTGAAAAGAAAAAAGACACTGCACACAGTGAAGCTACTCTTAATTTATAGACAATGCGCCATTAAAATATTTTGTTCATGAAGTGCCACACAAAAGCAACCAAAGGCACACCAATGCATGCAACTGTGTGTTGTTTTCGCTACGTTTTTGTGCCACCCGTCCCAGCAGTGCCAGGAATGAGTAAAGGTAGGTAGCTGTATGTACAGCCTTCCGGTTATTCAATAGTACCAAGCAACTGTCAATAGCGCGGCAAGTTTCCTCATGAACATGAAGGTCGCCAGTGTAGACACCGTCTGGTCTACGGTGCACCCAATTTGGCTTCGCGGCGCGATAGTATGCGAATGGTACCAACTCCGAGCAAAATCGTCCGTTGTCAGTTCGCTGCTGGCCAGGCGCGAGCCCTCCGTCCCACTGCACTGCCCGCTCATCATAGTCTTCTATGCAGCAGAAATCGCATGCCTTCGTACTGACTTGAATGTAGCAAACATTCTCTGTAGTTTTTAAAAATTACGGAGGCTGTACAGGATACTGCTTGGGCATTATTTACACGATTAACGCAGGCTGCATTCATCTGCATTTGTAAATAAAGCAGAGTACACTGCACCGAAACGTTATTACGTGCCCATTTACGTGTTATCACACTGTTCCTAAAAAACTATGCATTCCAGTACACGTTGCTTACGCCGACCGAAGTAGAATAATCATGCCCTTATCCATGGCATACAAAGCATGCAGGAACAAACATTTGTAAACGGCCGGCAAGCCGCGCTCACCTGTCTTGTGGCGATCTCTCTTTTTCCTCGCGTCCTCTTCCTTCGACTTTTGTTTAGGTTGGCCCAGCATTTCTTGAGCTGATTGGGGTCACGTCGGGTCGCCCCGTGATTGCTGTTAAACAGCCTGGCAATTTCCTTCCAAGTGGCGTTTTTTTTTTTGCCAGCGACGACACATCGTTTTTTTGCACTCTAATATATTCCGACGTGCGTTAACCAAACACAATACCAATTCCTTTTCCTCGAACGTGAACTGAGGCGCTGGTCTCCGCTGGGAGCAGGAAAAGCATGGGAAAAACTGGCTATGGCTCAACTAGGATTGGCTCAATCTGGAGCACGTTGCCAGCCAAAAACGTCAATCAAGTGGAAGCAGCGGGTAGCACTGAAATGTAGTTTTTATTGTTAGCAATTTTCAGCGGGTCACTCACACCTAGTGCCTGTTTATGACTGCTGAACGAGATGCGTTGTTTTATAGGAGCAAAATGGGCATTATTATAATAGATTGTTCAATACTCTCATCCCCAGACGAGCAATGCGCCCTCGCTTTCAAGCACGTGCTTAACTTGACGAAGCAAGTCAGGTTGAGCATCTATGAAACACGAAACCCAACTTGGCCGTTCTGAAGCCGCCTTGGTGCTTCGACTCGACTTGCCGAAGTTGAGTCCAAGCGCGAGCCAAGTTACATTTCTGCATTCGGGGGTTAGAGGTCCGCTGCTGCCCCACCCTTGTAAACTGAGGAATGTGAAACGAAACCACGTGGGCACACAAAGCGCATAGCCGCGAGGGACCTCAAAACGTTCCGAAACTCAGCTGGCCACCTGTTGTGCAACCAATTACAGGCTTTCTTTGGCTTACAACATTCAGGATGTCTTGTTCACCATCTTCCCCGCATGATAAAGGTGCATTAGCAGTTTTTCAGAACAAAACTTCGATATTTTTTAAAAAACGTAACCTTCATGCTAGGTTGTCAGTCTCAGTGATTCGCGACTCCTTTTTGCATATTTCGTCATGACACTCGCAAGACTGGCCTCTAAAGAGGATATAAGCTGTGTAGCTCTACAGGTATCTGCAATTAAAAACGACCTCTGTGTTTTCCCTCTCAAATCACACACCAAGCCAATTTAAAAAATAATGGGACAGAGCAGCGCCCTGTACAAATGCCTCGCACAACTTCGGGCTCCAACAGAGCTGGTCTTAAAGATTGTAGTCAAGCAAACCGATGATGAAGCAATCTCGGAAGAAGCCTATCTTCAGTAGCAGATGGTGCGTACTCTTAGTGCTTAACCACTGTATGGACAGCACTGAAAAAAAAACGGTCTCGCCCAGCTGCTCCATCCGGCGGTGGAAACAGGCAGATTCATATAGCTTGAGTGGATGTACGAAGTGGTCGGTGAATGCCTTCTCGACAACTGATGCGGCCATAAAGTCTACTTCAGCCTGCAATGTCAATGCAAGAACTGTTCTTGCATGCGGCCCCATGCAGTGGATCATGGACTTCGAAACTTTTACTGCAGGATATTCATTGTGTCGACCTTTAACATCCAAGGCATACTGCACCTTTATTGAGAGCACTCTTGTAGAGCCCTTTAAAAACGATAAATGTATATTAGCTTCGTCAGGCATTCATGTCACAAAGTACTTTACATATGAATACAATAAGCTTCATAAGCCAAGTGTTGCACCAAGCAGAAATGTTATTAATGTTGGGGGATGGGGTGCACAGGTCTCAGGCTGTTTGCCAAAGGTTGCAACATACTAAGATGATGTTATGACATCACGAGAATTAATATAGATTATGAAGAGAGGTCCTAATACAGGCCATTGAGGAACACTTGATGTTATGATGACAGATATTATTAGCTGTAGTGCATGCGATCACACAAAAACAAGCCTTTTTAATAGGTCATTCTATACATTTAGTTTACTAATTCTTAAAGGGACATTGATGAGAAATCGAAGGTGGCTTGTATAGACAATACCAGGGTCTGTATTCAGAGTTTTTGTCACAATAAAAAGCGTCATATTCTGCCGCAGCGGCCACACCTGATTAATAGAAATGCCTGCAAGATGTCCGCACTCCTTGACTTGGCAAGCCCGCCATCAAAGACTTGCAGTTGCTAACCTTTGTCAGCGTCGTCACAAGGAAGGTAAGGACAACCATTCCCATCAAGCAGCACTGCCTTGAGTGGCTGAAAGAATCCCAAAAATCAGATTGTGTGTGCTTGTATCTCCGAGAACTCTGCACAAAAGAAAGGCCTTCTCGACGAGATTTACCCCTTGAAGTGAGATCCTTCTACGAGCGTTGTCAACAGCCCGCAGTAGAGGACGATCTGCTACTCTACGCAGCCTGTGTTGTTGTCCCACTCACGTGCTGGAAAGAAATTTTGGGCCTTTTGCACGAAGGTCATTTTGGTCACTTTACTGACATGCAAGTTCCAATTACGCTTCACATGCGAAGTACAGAGCACGCGTTTCTGGGGCTCCCATTACCCTTGCCCAAGCATTGTAATATGCTGGCGCACCATCTGACATGAAGAGCTCAGTGCAAAGTGCCTCACCAAGTGTGTCTTTGATTGCCTGAAAAAAGCAACCATAGTGTCCTCCGTAGTACTTTTTGAGAGCAGGTAGGCACGTGGAATACCTGACCAGTCGTCGCTAATTACCAGCAATGTTGTTAGTTGCAGCAATGAGAATTAGTTGCCATGAGTAGAGCCTGTGTACACACTTTTCTTACCATTATCGAGCAGGAATTCCCTCCGTGTGGTATTCATAAGAGCTGTTTTTAACTTCTCTATGCTTTGTTCTGTAAGAAGCTCTTTATAAGCATACAGCAAAGCTGAGGTTTCTTGAAACTCATCAATCCCAGTGTTCTCCCCACGGTGGGCGGCAGTGGTTTTGCCGCCCACCTCTCAGTCCGACCGCCCGCGTCTCCAACCACCCGCCCACCTCTCGGGCTTAAATTTTGCTACAGTCGGGACTCGGGGGCCACTTTCTGTTGATGTGGACGCTACGAGCGCGAGGCGCCGGCTTCCACAAGTCCATTCTAGTGGACATACGGTCCCTAGGGACTATAGTGGACACAAGCGCGCTGTTCGTACACGCTCACAAACTAGAGACACAGGCTGTACAGCTGGCGGCACGGGTTGTTGTGACTGGGAGAAGGATGAAAAGGAAATTGCACGGGCTTGCCTACTGGCTCGAGCCGAGCCACCACCGCTGCCGCGTGCAGATAGAGAAGAATTAAAAGATAAGAGGAAAGAGAAAAAAGGAAAGAAAAGACGCGCGTCGCAGCAACAACCGTGCCTGCGCCGAAGCGGACGCTGCTGAAAAAAACAGATAAGCGGCCGAAGCCGCGATCGCTGGTACGTCCGGGTAGGTGACCTTCGAGCGCGCCGATACTGATCGTGCTGCTCACGCTTACGGCGGCTTTCTTTTACTTGATTTCATTATTGTTTATGTTTCTGGACAGCTGCATTTTTCTTTTCGTGCAATATTAGCATTAGCACAGCGCCTATTTGTCTTCCGCATTTACACTTTCAAAACGTTCCATTTTTCACCACAGTGCGGCGCCACTGACCGCTCCGCATTCGGACTTGGCTTTGTGCGTTCTAGCGCTAGCGAGGCGTCCTTAGCCCTTAGCGTTCACATGTGAACGAAACAAACAAAGTATTTGGAGTTGTGCCGTGCGCTGAAGATGGGTCCGAAGAGAAAAGTTGGACACCCGTCTGTGCTGTCGTTTTTTTTCTCCGAAAGTGACCGAAAACGTTATTGGTGGTACCGAAGAACAACATGCACAGCCAATGGCAACCGATGTGGACGTTGTTGAGCCCCCGACATCGGCCACGTCGAAGAGGCAGAAATCAAATACATATAATGATGGCAGTTCAACATCAAGCGTTGAAGCAACATGCAGTGTACCAAATACTGGCGAAGACAGCAAGCACGCATCGGTATTCAACGCATCTTGGATTATTGACCGTCCTTGGCTTTTCTACGACAACATCAAAGGTGGGATGTTTTGCAAGCTGTGCATAAAATATAATAAGAGGCCTTTCGAGAAGCCAGTGTGGAACACAGAGCCTTGCAAAAGGATCCGGCTCGAAAGTGTTTGTAAACACGAAGCGTGCCAGTCGCACCGCGACGCTATAGCCCTTGAAGCACACAGCAAAGTAGCAGTGTCGCCGCTTGAGAAATTGCAGTTGCCGGTCTCTCGCGACGCTATGAAGCACGCATTCGCATCTATGTATTACCTGTGCAAACACCGGATACCGCACACTGCGAACTTCGAGCCGCTTCTCGGTCTGCTCTCGCTGCTTGGGCTTGATGTGAAAGCACAGATAACAACCGGAAAGAACGCCACGTACTGCAGCCAGAGGTCTATTCAGGAGATGGTAACCTGCCTTTCGGATGTTATTGAGGACAAAATCCTACACGAACTTCGGCAGAGTGAGCATTATGCACTTATGTTCGACGAAACAACCGACTGCACAACACTGGAGCAGCTTGTCATCCACTGCAGGTACATGTTCAATGGGGAATTAAAAGTGAAATTCTTGGCCATGATTGATGTGCTGCCAGTGCTGGACATCCTCCAACCACATCTTAATGATGAAAGAGCATTAGCTCTCAATGCTACCAACATTGCATGTGCCGTGGAAGGTTTTATGGCCAAGAAGGGCCTACTCTTTGACACCCTTCGCGGAATTGGAACTGACGGTGCACCTGTTATGACAGGAAAGAAGGGTGGAGCTGTGAAGTTGTTAATTGACAAGCAAAAGGCTCTAACAGCACCCCAGAGCTTTCAAGCTGTAGGGATACACTGTGCGGCACACAAGCTCAACCTAGCAGCATGCCAGGCATCCAAAGCAGTTCCATATGTCAACAAGTTTAAAGAACTGTTGCAGAAATTGTACAACTTTTATGCATTCAGCCCAGTTCGAACAGCTGGACTGAGTGCTGTACAAAAAATTCTGGAGCACCAAGGTGGAGGAAAGTTCATTGAGCCATCTACCACCCGATGGCTAGGCGTTGGAGGGTCATGCAAAGCCATCCGCATTAATTTCTCGGCCATCATAGTCAGCCTGTCCAGGGAGGCAGAAGAACGCAATGACATCAAGGCAGCAGGACTGCTCAAGTTTGTGATGAATGTGAAGTTTGTCAGCACCCTACTGATGATGTGTGAGCTTCTCCCATGCATTGATAGGCTTTCAAAAGCACTTCAGAAGTCGACACTGCACGTGGGCATTGTGCAAGATCTCATCGAATCTTGCATAAAGACCCTGGAAGCACAGGGCAACAGTCGAACAAAGGTGAATGACTTTTATGTTAGCCATGACATACAGCTGACAGCCACAGAAGAATCGGAGGAATGGCTGCGGACCACCAAAACAACATTTATTAACAAGCTGGTAGAAAATATCAAGGACAGGTTCCAAGACCACCCTATACTGGCAAGTTATTCTACTGTGTTTGCCCGCAGCAACTACGAACAGATGGTGGGTGGCAATGGCATTGAAATTGCCAATGCTCTGGAGAAGCTGTGCCCCACTCTTGGCAAGTCCTATACCCAGGACATGCTTGCAGAGTGGATTGCATTTGAAAACTTCGTGCTTGTGTCTGAGCACGTGCAAAAGATGCCAGCAGAAGACTTCTTGCTTTTTGTGGCACATGAACTGAAAGAGCTGTTCCCACTTATGGCGCACATAGCTGGGTCGTACCTTGTGCTCCCACCACACACAGTAGACTGCGAGAGAGACTTTTCAGCTTTGAAGCTTATTAAGACTCAACTGCGAAATCGCCTGAAAGAGAAGTCGTTGGACTGTCTGATTCGTATCGCGTGTGAAGGGCCTGAAGTCAACAGCTACCCATACGATATAGTAGTGGAAAAGTGGGCCAAGATGAAGAATCGGCGGCCGAAGGTGTAATATGCAAAATATGCAGAAATAAATGCCTCTTGCATAGTGCGACTGTGCTTGGAAGTCTGCTGTGTTCTCATTATTCTTTATTACACCCCCCCCCGGTCCTCAAATGTCCACCTCTCAAAATTTTCTGGGGAGAACCCTGAATTCAATCCACATCTTCATGCTGACAAACTCATCTGGGTCTTTCTGCTCTTCATATCCAATATGAAAATTGCACTTTACATTGTAAACATCGTGCCTGCTCAAAGTATGGAGCCCACTTAATTCATCTCCACCAGTTGCGTGTGCACCAAGCAAAATCTTTTTACTCACGCTGGCTGAAATAAATGCTTTTTGCGTTCTGGTGTTGAGAGCGTCTCGGTTCCTGTGGCTCCATCTGCTAGCCTAAATCAAGGCTATGTTTAGCGGCCGACTGAATTCTGTAACGCTGCCATTACCACATGGCGTCACAATTGCTTGGAATCCAGGATCAAGTTCCTTCAAGCTACATTAATTCAAGACCATCGTCTTCGTAGTGAAGGCTCACGCTTCATCGTTATACTCCACTGTCGGTCTGACATGTAACCTCAGTTCACCGGTTTGGTAGGCCTAGCACCACCACCAGCATCCAACTTCGATCAGCTGGCTTCCTGGTCATCACGGGTGGAACAATTTGAAGATTTTCTGTTGCTACGGCAGCGTCTTTGGCAATGAATGAAGTCAAGGTTCGTATGCATCTCTAGTGTGCGGGAGTTTAAGTGCACCATGTCCTCAATTCACTTCGGCACTGAGAGGTGGAATGTGTGAGTACACACAAGTCAAGCAACACTTCACAGCTTATTGCAGAAATTTTCGCTTTCATAAGCACATACGGCAACGATCCGAGAGCGTAGACGCATTCTACTTTGCCCTGCGTTCGATGGTAAAGAAGCTGTAACTTTGGGCCTTTAACTGTCGAGGACAGGCTGGAAATTGACGGCTTTGTTGTTGGCCTGCTCGACGCCAAGCTTTCAGAACAGCTGTGTCGCATGCCAGATCTGACTCTTGACAAAGCATTTTTGCATGCTTGTTTGCACAAGGACGCACAGAAGGAAAGAAAGGAAGGGGCACAAGATGGGTCTCTGACTGTGCACGCAGGCACGTGCATCACAAATACATTCCAACAGACACACGTCAAAAAACAGATGAAGCTTTGCAACTTTTGTGGACCCAAAGCTCATGTGCATGCCTTCTGCCCTGTGCACAATGCTGTATGTAGGTTTTGCAAAAAGAAAGGACCTTATGAGAGCGTCTCCGCAAAACTGTCCGTCTCGCCGAGCAACGCTTATCTCCAAGACACTTGCACGCAATGTCTGTCCCATCAAGGCGGAAAGGACTTGACACGAAGTTTGTGCGCATGAAGGTCGACAGACTTCCTCCCAAATTTGAAGTGGACCAAGGTGCAGAAGTGACTGCAGTACCCGACACCTTTCCAGGCTTTCCGTCGCCACTGGGCACGCTGAAGGGGACTCTCACCGGGCCAGACAACTGCCAGCTGAGGGTTGCTGGTCAATTTTTCACTATTCTCAAATGGAAGGGTTGCACTTAGAAACAGAGAATCTATGTCCTGCTGTCGTCGCCGTCACCACTTCTTGGTTACTCAGCATAACAGGTATTGGAGTTGTTCATTTTGCAGATGCACTTCAACATTCTCCTCAAGGAAGTCAGGGTGCCTATCCCTCTCAGTTGCAAATGCAAGAAATCTGATGGCCTAGGGACTTTCGGTGCAGAATACACTATCGGACTCCAGCCAAATACCAAGCCTTTCACAATTAGCATACCTTGTAGCATTTCCCAGCCTCTCGTAATGTGGTGAAGGAAGAGGTTGACATCCTTGAAAAACAAGGAGTTGTGAAAAATATCGATAAACTTACACCATGATGTGCTAGCCTAAACGTAGTTCTCTAAAAGCTTTGGGCAGATACCGCCTCTATACGCCGTGAGCAAAACGCCGGTAGCGCCGCCTGTCGCCAACACCGCGAAGTGTAGGCGGGCTCGGTCGGGCGCTGTTCCCGCCAGCGTCTATGCATGTCCCCGCGCGTGCGGTCGTGCGGGTGTTCTTGATTGTGGTTAACGCTGCTGTCAGCCTTCAGCGATGTCGAGAAACAACTGCTGCGTAGTTGGCTGCTCGAATACCTACAAAAACTCGCCAGGAACGCACTTCTATAAGTTTCCGGTCCTGCCTCACGAGCAAGAGCGACGGCGGCGATGGATCGCGGCTGTACGACGCAGAAGGTGAGAAACCGCGCTATGTTTGCTTCAGCGTTCGATCGTTTTTCTTTTCTTTTTTGTCTTGCTTGAAGCGCTTGACCTTTAGCGAACGCTTCCCCGTTTAAACTTCGCCTCGTCAACAGTTAAAATCGCTAGCGAAGCTGTGATGTGCTCATTGCGCTTAGATGGTTTGAACAAAATGCTCCATGTTAAAAACAAGGTCGCGGTGCCTTTCAAGAATTAAGCATCAACGTGACACCTGTGGGCATTAAAAGCTTTAGATAGGGGGTACAACATTTGTGTTGAATGCTTTTAGCATGACTTCGCGGTAACAGTAACCGCCTGAACTTCGAAACATTTGTTCTGCGGTGAATGCGTAATCTCTCTACCCCGGCTATGTTACGCGTTGTGGTCACAATGAAAGAAGTTGTAAACTCTGTGAGACCTTCGTTTTTTATTAACCCTTGTAGTAGTTCTAGCATGCGTGGTTCTCTTTTTTGCATGAAATGAATCACTATGTTTTCATGCTGCTTTATTGCGGTTTTGTTTCGCCTCTGAAAGCCGCCGCGGTGGCTCTATGGTTTAGATGCTCGGCTGCTGACTCGGAAGACCTGGGTTCGATCCTAGCCGCGAAAGAAATGCTTAGGTGCCCGTTTTCTATGCGATGTTAGTGCACGTTAAAGAACCCCAAATGGTTGAAATTATCCAGAGTGTTTCACTGCGGAGTCGCTCACAGCCTGAGGTTTTTGTGACGTTAAACTCGATAAACCATCTCTACTTTGAAAAAAAAATTCAATTTAACATGTGATTTACCAGTAATATTTATTGCCTGGCTTTGCATTTGATTTCACTCTGTTAATATTGTGTCATGTGCCCTTTCAACTAATTGCTTAGTTCATGCACCTTTCTGTTATCTAATGGATCTTGTAGAGAGGATGGCAGCCCATGGGAGCCTACGAAAAACACCAGGATCTGCAGCAAACATTTTCTACACGGCGAGAGGTCAAATGATCCGAGAAGTCCTGCATACATTCCCAGCATATTCCCAAATGGGTACAGATGCCCAAAGCCTGGAAGTTCAAAGAGGTATCAAAGGTAAAAATAAACTTGACAATAGATATTTTCTGCTCCCTTATGGGAGACAACTCGGGTAGAGCTGCAGCGTCATAAATGTGCTTGTTTCTGGTATTTCCACAAAGGCGTGGTATGCAGGAGTAAGTGTATGAAAATGAGACTAACTAAACCACCACTGTCCTTTGATGGCACTGGTAGCTTACAATTGCTTGTTGCTTAATTTAAGACAAGTATTTTAATGACAAGATTATTCAGACTTTCTGGCACATTCCACGAAATTGTGTTAAAGAACATAGGTGGTTAAAAATAACTGCTGGATCTCAAAGAACCTATACATACAATCCCTGTCTAGAAGGCAGTACCCGCCAAGATTGTAAATTATTTTACATTCACTTCATCCTCTGCTTTACGTTACTATCAAAGAAATTTCTTGGCAATGTGATGAGGGAATAGGAACTTAATTGCACTTTGTGGTCTGTGTTCAGCTCAGAGGTCTATTTTATCATGCAGGCAGAGGCACAAGGTAAGAAAGGCACAATTTGTGCATACAGAAGAGTGTCCCATTTACTGTGCATAGCTATATATATCAGAACTGCTGTTCCTTGGGGAAAGGCCATTACTATATAAGAGAGGACTTTATGTTTTGTTATGGTTGCAGGTTGCGTGCACGTGAGCAAAAGGAGGACAGCGTTCCTTCGGATAGCCCACCACTTGAGGATGCCATGGATGACTGCAGTATGGAGGTGGAAAAGAGAAGTGTAAATACAATTTCTTTCATAGCTGCAAATGGATGTTTATCTTTAAATGTCAAGAAGCGGCAAGAGTCTGTATATGAATTGCCCTTTGTCATTATTGAGAAAAGCAATTATTACTGCTACACAACAGCTGTCACTTACTCATGCACCTGAGAGACTAATTTTTTAACCGGTTTCACTGCCGGGCTGCTTTACTGATGCACCTTTGTAGCAGTAATTTCTTGCTGCATCAGAAAACTTTATGCATGAAACAAATGACAATTTTGATGCTGCGTCACTGAATGCTAAATATGAGAAATTGACAGCTGGCGTTCAAGCATTAAGTAATAAGTCTTGCCAAGAACTGATCAAAGTGACGACAAGTATAGCAGGCCTGTAGTCTTCTGTGCTGATTACTTGACTCCATGTTTATTCACATTATGTGATAAACATAAAATCATTTGATTCTTATTTTTGCTGCTGTCACACTGCACCATGGCTGGGGTGCCACACGATGGCATAGGGAACTGCGTTGCTGTGATTTGGTTGACTTGCATTTAAATGGCTCATTACTGAGGTTTTAAAATAACAAGGGTTCCACATTTTATACATTGTACAGGTCGGATTGCGAACAGACCCTTGTGCATAGAAAACAGAACTTGACATGCCAAGCCTGTTCTTTTGCTGCATGCAAGACTGCAATGCTGAGACGCAAGTAAGTGACTGGTTGTTTATCATTGTTGCACACTGCATGATTCTATTTCTGTGCGCGAAAGGTGTGGATTGAAGAGATTTAATTTCAGGCAAAAACAAGTTGCCTCATGCACAGAAATTTAAAATTAAGGGCGGCCATATCTCATGGTTTTGATATCTTACTCACCATTTTCTTGACCCGATTTTATATTCTTTTTTTCTGTTTGTATTCCTTCTGTTTCAATTTCCTAATTTCATGGACATATCTACCGTATGTCTCTTGATTCTGCATGCTAGAGGCACACAATTTATTTTTCTTGTTTTTGAAGAATTGTGAAAATTAACAAATGAATTGAATTTCCATTAGGCCGTCCTTCCTATGAAGAAGAGCACCAAAGATGCTTCCTGGGGCACAACAACAGAGCTGAAAGACACTGCATGTGACCCGATGAATGTAGTGGTGTCGAACTCGAACACTCCAAATTTTCAAGGCTATGAGACACTTGCAGCTTGTAGCGAAGACAAGGCTGCAGACATACTCAAATCGATTGGAGGCATTTCAGTCCCAGTCTTTGAAAAGCTACGAGGAATAGTTATTGAATCTTTTAAAGCACGCAGATCTGAGGAGATAGTGCTTCAAACAAACGTTTCCTGTTTTTAATGAAGCTAAAACTAAATCTATCATACTGTTCTCTGGCAGTATTATTTGGTGTTCACAGGACCACCTGTTCTAGGTATTTCTTTTCCGTGCTGAATGTTTTGCACGAAAAGTTGAGGCCCCTTATATATTGGCCCTCACGATCAACTAATCAGATGATGATGCCAGAAAGCTTTAAGCCGCATTTTGCAGACTGTCAGGTCATTATTGACTGCACAGAGGTTGCTTGTGCGGCACCAGACACTGTGCATGAACGCGTTCTAATGTATTCAAATTATAAAGGGTGCTTTACTGTCAAGTTTTTAGTAGGCATCACACCAAGCGCCATCATAAGCTTTCTTTCAAGGCCTTATGGTGGTCGTGCCACAGATTCATTTATCACCTCAGACTGTGGAATTTTGCACCTTTTAAAACCTGGGGATCTTGTGCTGGCTGATAAAGGGTTTCCTCAGATAAGAAGCATGCTGGCAGAGCATGGTGTAAAATTCCAAATGCCAGTTTTTGCCCGCCCTAATCAGCCATTTACCCGAGAAGAGGTGAATACCACATACACTGTCGCAAGTGCTCGGATTCATGTAGAGAGGTCCATCCAACGGATAAAAATATACAGAATTTTGTCTCATAAGCTTTCCTCAGACCTTGTTCCTCATGTCGGAAAAATAATAGACATGTGCGGGGTGCTTGCGAATCTGCAAAAGCCAATTCTGAAAGCAAAGGACCATGCCTGAAAGTAAATGCATTTTGGATCTTGTAATGTCTATTGCTGGTTCACAAAATCATGCAGCATTAAGAGAGATTTTTTTAGTCATACCATGTAACAGTTGCGTTGAAAGTGAGACAGAATGCATGCTTATGTCGGTTTGACCTTGAGAAATAAAGTTTATTCTTATTTCAGAGCTTGATGTGATGATTTAGTAATTGCTGGGAGGAAATGCTTGAAGTAGAATGCCTGCAACCGTGGGACAGATGTGGCAATAAAATTCTCATCCACATTAACTTCAATGAGAATTTGCTGCTTCTTCGAGTAAACATAAAAGAAGCACTTCTGCATGCCAAGAACATACAGGGAAATCTGAATCTGCGTGTAATACTGGTGCGTCTTTTTCACTTCTAGCCTGCAGTCTTTAAATACTAAGTAAGGTACGTTACAGGATTGTTCGCTGAACTCGACAATATTTTTGTCCTTACATGTGTAAGGACATTTCACTTCAAGTAGGGCCTGCACCGGTTCTTGAGGTACAATGCCATCAGGTGTGCAGCACAGCCACGGCTGTTCAAGCATCACTACAAGCCCACAAGTACGGACTTGAATGCACATGTCTTCTTCAAATGATCTCACAGCTTCAGCTTCCAAGGCACTTCCATATGCTGTGGCAGGGGACCAGAATCTTGTGTCTTTTAGAAACCCTTCGGTTACTGCAATGGGATCCCGTCTCGATTTTAGTATTGTGTGCGGCCGGCTACTTGCAGATATGCGAATGGCTCGCATACTTCTCCAATGAGCAAGATCTCTGCGTGGTTCCCTTGTTATTGCTTCAGTATGAAGTATGTCATGAGGAGTAGCCACAACTTTTGACATATAAAATTCCATTTCAGAGTCTGTGTTTGTCCAGGTCTCAACTGACCGGTAAAGAGCTGAAGTGCGCATGTTTCCCTCTACAACTGGTGTAGGGTGCTGGGCCACTTCATCTCCTTCTGCTAAAATCTGAGGGGAGAGCTCGTTGCTGACTGCCGTGAGAAGTGAGCAATTTTCACCCCAAAGGCCGTCAAGCAGAGCAGCCACTGTTGTCGCATCTTGAACAGGGGGGGGGGGGGGGGGCGCTGGTGGTAGTGCAACCACCTCTTCCACTTGCTTCCCATAGAAGCTTTCCAGGCATGCTCCCTTTTGGTAAATTCCGAGGCTTTTTACAGAAGGTTTTCCCCACTTCCTCGGGTCATTTGTTTGAGAACTGTGCTCTTTTGAGTTCACATATTGCACCACAGCTGCAATATGTTTACAGCGTCCTCCCCGTCCCGCCTTGCAAGTACATTTTGCATCTTCTAGCAAGAAATCAGGCACCTGTGGGAAAAAATAAAATGCCACTTGTAAAGCTGCCCTGTAGCAAGCTTGAATCGACTACTTTGTTTCACCAGCCCTCACAGCCTGAACAAACTTTTTTTGCAAATTCTATATTTTGGAAACTTTCTGTGCAGGTAATTTGAAGGGTAGAGAAACTGTTCCAGTAATCTGGCTGGAATGTGCAAAAGCAATGACAAGACGGTGCTACACAGATTAAGCAATGAAGTGATTAAGCAATTGCAGACTGTGCACTTTAGACTAAGGGCGCTAGGGCAGGTGATAAATCTTTCGCCTCAACTATGCATTCGGGAGTGAGGGTGATATGAATAACAATGAGAGCGACACTAAAAATAAAATATTTATCAAATTTAAAAACTTTTTGCTACCGGCGGTGCAACTTTCCAGCTATTTGCTCGACTATCTCACTCGCGTGCTGTCTTGCAATCATCGAAACGCTCTTTTTTAACGACGGAACACGTGAAATTCGAGCTGTACGGGCAGTGGTAAAGTGCAAGAATAAAAACGTTCAGCCCTTACTGCCGGAGTCTAACCCGAGATGTTTTTTTCGCGCCCATCGTGCTGCTTTGCACACTCGCTGGCTTTTCGCGCGACCGCACCCTGCACGAGTCTCTGGCAGGTTGGACGGCACTCCCTCAAATTACTGTAACAATAGGCGTCATGCAAGCGGAAAAAGCGAGTGCATTAATCAAAGAAAAAAACATTGGCTGAAGCGGCAAGGAATGAATGTATTAGAGGGCATACTCACAATGAGCTCCACTTCGTAGGCAAGCTTGTTGATGCTCGTCTGCGGCAGACATTTGGCGCGTATGTTGACGATGACGTCCCAGACAGTCGTGAGGTCGGACACATGTCCACTATTATAAAGTGCTGTCCCCTTGCGCACACTCTCACCGGAGAAATAACCGTCCGGAACACGCAGAAACGGCAAATCGCACGCACGCACCTCAGCCATGCTTGCCGCGTGAGGCCCACTGCTCGCCCGCCGTCCCGCCTGCAGTTCCAACGGCCGCCGCTACGCGGCTTTCAGTGGCGCCCCTATAGGCGCTGCACAGGGCGTATACACCGACGGATCCGTGCTGGAAGGAGGCGCATCAGCGGCTGCCGCATGTGTAGTCCCTTCTCTCGGCATCGCCAGGCAGAGCCGCCTCACATGCAGTGCCTCGTCCACAACCGCACAAGTTGCCGCCCTGCACTTGGCAGCTGATCTCATCCTGGAGACACCAGACCTCTCTCCAGCTGTCGTCCTCAGCGACTCCAGGGCTGCGCTCACCACGCTGCGGAGGGCGCACCATACACTGCCCATGTATGCCAACCTGGACAACAAGCAACGCCAGGAACGAGCACTCGACCGCGACGTTCTGCTCCAGTGGCTCCCGTCCCACGTCGGAATCAGCGGCAACGAGCAGGCTGACCAACTGGCCAAGCAAGCTCACGCCGACGGCACACCGGAGTGCACTGCAATATCCCCCCTCGATGTGGCTCGGCACAACATCAAAGCCCGCATCATCGCACAACACCCGGATGCCAGAGTAGCCGCAGGCAAAGCACCGAAGCCCATAAGCTCCCGTGACTTAGATCTCATTGCCCGGACCACCCTCCTTAGGATGCGCATAGGCTGCGTCTGGACAGCCGAGCGCATGCATCGTCTACGAGGCGCAGCCAGCCCCATGTGCAAAGACTGTGGAGAAGTGGAAAGGCTGGATCACCTCCTATCAAAGTGTCCTGCCCTCAACAAGCACAGAGAAGTGCTGGAGGCAAGCTACAGACTCCTGGCCCTACCCTGCGAGTGCGCACGACTGCTTTTCCCAGCCGGCCCGCGCGAGAAAGCGCGACGCGCCTTCAGGGCTCTGCTCCAATAAGTACGAGATGCCCAACTACTGGAGCGGTTCTAACCTCCCCCTTCCTGGCGGATATCCCCAACAAACCGCACCTTTTTGAAGTGCCGCACATGTACGTCAGATGGTGATGGGTAACGGTAACAGTGTACCAAGATTATCGACTCAGGCCTGCTGTCCCGCATTCTCTGCTCGGTAAACACGCCGACCAGCGCTTGCCTGGATCCACGCGCACATCCTGCCACCTCCCTATTGGCCGAGAGACCTGCGCCTCCCTGCTGTCCGCGTGATTCCAAACCACGCCTATCGCCCTCTCAGTCGGCTCTGTCCACTCTGTCTCCCTGTCGAGTGCGCATCGGCGCTCTGCTCTTGGCGCGGCCTCCCCTCCCGGCCCGAATACGCGAACACGGGAATCGCGACTGCGCGTCTGCGAGCTCTACTTTCTCCCTCTATCCTGTCCCTCCTACCTTCCCCCAGCGCGGCGCAACGACCATTTCCTCCCCTGAAAGAGAGAAATTACCGCACGCCTCGTGCTCACCCCAATTTCTTATTCCTTTTCCCCATGAACATCCATCTCTCTCCGTTGCTGCCGTGGTTTTTGGCTCCGTCGTCGCCGCGCCGTAGAGGAGGCCGGCTGTGAGAATGTGGCCTAAGGGCCGTCGTACGATCGTTTTTTTGCGGCTTCGGCAAGGTCCGCTTCGAGAGCGGTCCGCTAGTTTTCGGCCGCCAGGCGGACGTGAGGTGGAAAGGTGTTGTACGATCACTTTGGCGCTTGCGAGTGAGGCGGATGGTCCCAGCATGCCGATTGGCGCGCCCGGCATATCCGTCTGTCGAATAGCCTTCTCCGGCTGATGGCAACCTAGCCGGCGCGAGCGCACCGCCAGCCGTGCAAGCGCCAGGTTAAAAAGGAACGGGATAGCTGTCTCCCCGCTTCCCGGCACCACGCCCAAATGGCGGTCAACGCGGATGATGTGGCGATCCTTGCCTCCGGTCCAACCTACGAAAGCCCAGCTGTCCGCGCGGCACTACAGAATGCCCTGGATGCGGTCGTCAACCACCTGGGCAACATCGGCCTAAACATCTCGCCTGAGAAAAGTCTGGCAATGATGGTGCACCCCCGGCCGAGCTACCGCAAGAACACACCACGGCTCCACCTCTTCGGAAGCCCACTCCCTTGGCAGACCAGCGTCAAGTACCTGGGGGTGACCATTGACCACGCGCTGCGGTGGAAAACGGCGGTGCAAGGACTCCGAGCTGGGAATCGCCGCATCACTGGGTATGTTGCCCGCCTCCTCGCAGGCGGCGAGAGAATCTCAATACCACTCGCGAGGCAACTGTACGAAGGTATAGCCGTGGCGCGAGCTCTCTATGCGCTCCCGCTGGTTGGTGTCCGCGCTTGGCAGTGGAAACAGCTGGATGCCGACCACAGGAAGGCCTTGCGTCGCTTTGCGGGACTCCACAACACCTCGCAGGTGGGCCCCACCTACGCCGAGCTCGGGGCCTGGCCGGTTTCACTCCGGGCAGAGCGAGCGGCTCTCAATCACATCGAGCGTCTCCACCGTGCGCAGGGCACAGCAGAATTCATAGCCAGGCTCCGCAATTCGCCGCACTCGCGCATGGGGCACGTGGCGCGCCTCTTTGACGAGTGGACGCCGCTAACCTGCTCCATCGCTCCACCTGCCCTGCCGCCGCCACACCGAGATCGGCCGCTGAGCATAGAGACGGAACTACCGCGAGTGCGATCCAAGCGCGACACCTCCCGCTGTGCCATCCTTCAGGAGGCGGCCGAGCGTCTATATGGCGACTATGCAGACCGAGTGGTCCTCTACACAGACGGCTCTGTGATGGATAATGGAGAGTCCGCCACAGCGTCCTGCGCCGTCCCGGCTCTTGGAATCGAGCGACAGTGTAGAGTGCCGCACTGCCTCTCTTCGACTGTGGCCGAGCTGGCTGGGCTCCACCTCGCCGCGGACATCATCGCCGGACAGTCCCGGATGACAGCTGTGGTGATAGCGAGTGACTCGCGTGCCGCCCTGCTGCAACTACGTCATCCCGACCGCGGCACCCCCTGTGTGGCGAAACTGTCTGCCAAACTGCGTGCAGTGCGCGATCGGGGTTGTGACATCGTGCTGCAATGGGTTCCTTCGCAAATTGGCCTGCCCGGTAACGAGGCAGCCGATCGGCTAGCGAAGAACGCGCATGGGGACAGTGCGATTCCCGAGAGCGATGCCGTGACGCCCTTTGACGTGGCCCGCAACACCATCCACTGTAGGCTGATGGAAGGACACCCGGATCCCCGTGTTGCATCCGGGAACCCTCCGCGCCTTATAAGCTTCGTGGACTTCGGCACCAGGGCTAGACGTCTCCTGCTGCGTATCAGAGTTGGCTGTGTGTGGACTGCCGAACGCCGCCAGCGCATCGGAGGCGTCGGGGGACGGTCTCTGTGCTGACTGCGGCGCGCTGGAAACAGTGGACCGCCTACTATGTGAGTGCCCCGCATTCTCGGGACCGCGAACCGCACTGCGCACAGAATATGGGGAGTTGGTGCTTCCCTCTGCTACCTCGGGAGAACTACTGTTCCCGGCCGCATCTGCCTGGGGAACGCGCAGGGCTTTACGCCACCTGATCCGCTTTATTGATAGGGCGGCCATTACCGGCCGCTTTTAAACTGACCCCGAGGCCGCGCGCCGCCCTCTGTGTAGTGTGAGCGCGCCGCCATCTCTTCGGGCGCATCGCAGGGACAGATCGGTACGCGCTGACTGCCTTCTCCCTTCCCTCCTCTCTTCCTGCCCTTTGCAACCAGACCCGCTTCCCTCTCTGCTCTATCTTTTCTCCCCCTCCCCGCGCAGCCCAGTTGCGGTGTTCCCCTGCATAAGGAGGCAGTTACCGGTCTGCGCCTCCCCCCTTCTCTCTCCCCCCCCCCCCCCCTTTGAGAGTTCCCAATAACCACTTTAGCGCACCGCCAGCATCGCTCTGCGCGCCGAAACGGGCTCCCGCATCGCAGAGGCGGCCGACTGCCTTCGCCCTTGCCTCCTTCCCTGCCCCCTCTCCAAACCCTGTATCCCTGCACACTGCACTTCCCCCCCCCCATCCCTATTTACTTCCCGTACGAGCGCTCCCCCCAAATGATAACCTCTTTTCGTGGTCACGTGGTAGTTTTTTCCGTTCCTTGGCGACCTGCACCTAGGCCTAGTAGGCTGCGCCTCGGCATCGCCATGGTGTGCGTGTTGAAGTTCCTGCTGTTGTCGGCGGCTCTCGTCAGCAACCAGATCAGTAGCTCTTGTGTAGAGATTTTGCGTCGGTACATGGCCAACACAAACGGGGCGAACTGGCAATTAGTTGCACAATTCGTCGCTGCAGCGTAGGCGTAGGCGCAAGCCTATACGACGTCTTCTGCGAGATCGGCGCCAACTGGGCGAGTACTTCACTTTAGTCTGGGACATGAGGGATGGAGATGGCACAGACTTCTTCCAGTACTTCCGGATGTCCGTGGAAAGGTACAGTGCGGAAGTTCATACCTTCCTTGCCTTTTTCGAACGTGCGTTCGCGTTGTCACATGGACGCTCTCGACGGGTGCAGTGCCGACACTCGCGGTAATGCGGGAGCGGGGAAGCGCGTTTTCGCGTCATGTGAACACTTTATAACAAGTAAATTTATGGCGAATTCCACTGGTGGATCCGAAGCGAGGCGCTCGAATCGCAAAAGAGCGCCCCAAACCGCCTCGGAGCACAGCGACCGTTGTCGACCAGCGCTCCGTATGGAACGGAGTTGCTCCAAACGACCAGCGGAATTCGCGCGGTCGGTCCAGGTCGACCAGTGGAACTCGAATCCGTCGTCGCGGAGCAAGAAAAGCTGCGCCAGTACGACCAGTGGAAATCGCCATTAGTATAAAGAAGCAGGCCTAGAATGAAAAATGTGTTCACGCGCGCAAATATTACTATTACATAGGCATTGGCGTCTTTGCATCGTTAAGTTTAGGGGAGCACACCGCCTAGGCAGGCTCGAGAGTGGTGCTCATGGAAAAAGACAGCGGTTTCTCAAGTTTGTTGCTTTAATTTCAAATTTTCTGGCTTGGCCGCGCGGACACGGTGTGATGACCCCCATAATGCGCAGGTCCACACGGGACGGAGAGGCAAAGAGACACCGTATGGCTCAGTTTAAACAAACAGGTATATTCAATAATTACACATGATTAAGGTTATACATCAGAGGCTGGGGCGTCCGAGCTTACGTGCCGACGACTTCATGGGGGCGATGGAGTGGCTCCGGAGTTGGGCTCGAGCGGTTGCTGGCAGAAGCTGCACGCCGTCGGGCATCAATTCTCCAATCCAAAATAACATGCGAGATGGGGACCACCCCTTTGGGTTGGGCTTAGCCTCGAACCCAGAGTCTGTTAACAATACAAACTAAATAAACAACAAAAACGCCACCACTCTCTCTCAAGTGAGAGTATACACAGGCTCTCTCTTCGGAGCTAATTCACTAGCGCCTGTCTTTCCACATTCTTGGCGAGTACTGCCTGTCCGCCATGACAGGTGTCCGTCGCGGCCCTTCTGGGAAGCTGTGGGTGCCTTCCCGGCGATAGCCCACGACAAAGGGGGGGGGGGAGGGAAAGAATGTCGTCTTCGTGGCAGCGCATAGCGTCGGCTGTGGTACGGCGCGCTCTGGCCCGCTGACAGCTCCCTTGTCCTGGAATGTAACCGGAAATTGGGGACGATAAAGCCTGTTTCCCCGGGGCGGCGGCGGGTCCGGTTTTTCTGGTCGTCACTCAAAGAGCATGGCTGGGTAATTGATGATGCCGCTGTCACGGGTCTCCGTCTACGCCGCGCCGTCGAACGTGGATCCTCGTAGCACACACGGAATGTCACACTCGCTCACCCTCCAGAAGAATGTTCTCCGAACATTTGAGTCCACGCAGCTCCCCTTGTCTTTCTGAATCGCCTCGCACAGTGCGTCCGACAAAACACTTTTCGCTGCACTCAACACCACTGCACAACACCATATGCCTCCGCTGTCAATACTGGCGTCTCCAGGGGCAGCACTGATCTTCTTTTACAGATAAACATGAAACTCAGCACCCAAGCCTCTCTTTTCTAGTCCAAACTGGACGTAATAAATTTACCACAGTTAAAGGAGCTCCCACTTCTAGCACGATCACGGCACAGACAAAAATATAGATAACGAAAGGAAGTAGGGCAGGTTCTGCATGCGCTCCGCATGCTCTCCTGTGAAGGTGTTACTTAATGACAGAAAGGTTTAACTACCAACTCCGATAACTTAACACATAAGCACATAGCAATGTTATGAGCTGTGGCATTACACAATTCTAACCAGTTCACAACTCCGCTCTGTTTACGCCATTAGTCCGACTTAGCTTTCCGATTTCGCAGCGGATATCGGCCTTCATGAGTCATACTAAGTAAGTCTGTGCCCCTTTGTCTGCTTTGGGACTCGCGAGGGCTCGTGGCAGGAGCCTCTCCTGGCGTTATCTGCGCGGCAACCTCGCGCGCTTCTTCTTCTAGCAATGCATGAAGTAAATCCGGTGGCATTCCGGCCGTCACCTCGGGCGCCTGCCGAACAAATGCAGGAGAGGGCGTTTCTTGCGAACTATCTGCGCGCTCCGCTTCACTTCTGTCCCCATCAAAATCCGCGCTTTCCCTTTCCTCATTTCGTGAATACTGAACCGGTGCCGACTTGAGGCGATTTGCGTGTATCCTTATCAAACGCCGGTTCACGTCTCGGACTCTGAAGTTTACCGGAGAAAGCTTCTCGACAACCTCGCACGGTCCTCTCCACTTCGTCTGGAACTTACGAGCTAGCCCAATCTGCCTTTGGCAGTTTTCAATGTACACGCTGTCCCCCACATCAAACGGCGCGTCTCTAGCACTGCGATCGTGCACCTCCTTCCTGCGCTTCGCCGCTTTCTTTAAGGACTCCTTTGCGATGTCCCTCGCCACTTGCAAGCGCGATTCTAGCTCAACCTTATAGTCGTCCAGTGAAGCGTATGGGACACGACGGGGGCCCTCTGGCACTTCACTAGGCTGGTCCGGGTCTCGGCCGTAGAGAAGAAAGAATGGCGATTCGCCCGTGCTCTCGTGTGCTGCGGAATTGTAGGCAAACATTGCATACGGGAGCCACAAGTCCCAGTCCCGCTGGTCGCGCGAAACAAAATGCGACAGGAACCCGGCCACGGTTTGGTTCAGTCGCTCCACCGCGCCGTTGCAAGCCGGATGGTACGGTGTTGTCTGCTTCTTAGCGATCTTAAGCAGCTCGCAAACTCTCCTCATTAGCTGCGACACGAAGTTCGTTCCCCGATCTGTCAAGAGTTGCCTCGGGGGTCCATGTCGGAGCACGATCTGTTCGACAAATGCTCTTGCAACCGTGTCTGCCTTCTGATCTGGGAGTGCTACCGCTTCCGCGTATTTTGAAAGGTGGTCGACAAATACTAAAATGTACTTGTTTCCGGAAGTGGTCGTGGGCAATGGGCCCATTATGTCCATACCTGTCCGCTCGAAGGGAGCCGAAACCTCAGGGAACGGCTGAATTGGAGCTGGTCTTCGTCCCTTGGGTGTTTTTCTTTCGAGACAGGAATGACACTTCGCACAGTAGTCTCTAACATCCTGTCGCATGCCACTCCAAAAGTACAAACGCTCCACACGCCTGCGTGTCTTCGCTACGCCAAAATGACCGGCGCATGGCGCATCGTGAAACGCGCGAAGAACCCTTTCTGTCCACGACCGAGGTATGACGACTCTCTCCCAAGCGGTTTTCTCTGGTCTCCCTTTCCTGGTTGGCCTCGTGCGCCGACACAGGGTGCCGTCTTTGTCAATGAAATAACCTAGCTGTTCGGGGTGAGACGGTGCGCCCTCTAAGCTTTCGATTATTCGCTTCAGGTCAGGATCTTTGCACTGCTCTGTGCGTAATTCGGCGGGGTCGACTACGGGGACAAACTCTTCTATAGCTGCCACGGCAGCTGTGCGGCTGAGTGCATCAGCATTCAGATGTGTCTTTCCTGACTTGTGCTCAACTTCAAAGCAGTATTCCTGCAGGTGTAGATTCCATCTAGCGAGTCGCGAGCTAGGGTCCCTGACACTCATCACCCATTTCAGAGGATGGCAGTCTGTGACTAGCTTGAATTTGCGGCCGTAAAGGTAGCATCTGAAGTGCTTTACTGCCCAGACAACGGCGAGGCACTCCCTTTCCGTAGCTCCGTACTTTTGCTCTGTGGGGCTCAGCTGTCGGCTAGCAAAAGCAACGGGATGTTCTTTGCCCTCGATAATCTGAGATAGCACGGCACCAACTGCGAACTTTGAAGCATCTGTGGCCATAACGAAGGGCAAATTAAAATCCGGGTGGCGCAACAGCGGTGCACTCATTAGCTTCCCTTTCAGGGCCCCAAAAGCATTCTCCGCGTTTTCGTCCCAGCGAAAGGCGACATTTTTGGCTGTTAAGGCGGTGAGCGGCTTAGCGAGCTTGGCGAACTCCTCTATGTGCCTTCGGTAGTAACCGATCAGGCCGAGAAACTGCCGGACCTGGCGGACGCTAGTCGGGGATGGAAAATCCGAGACACACCTTAGTTTCTCAGGGTCCGGTCGCACGCCGTCAGCTGAAACAACGTGCCCGAGGTATTTCACCTCGTTTTTGAGGAATTGGCACTTAGAGGGCTTCAGCTTGAGACCCGCTGCTCTTAGTCGCACCAAAACCTGCTCAATATCGCGCAAATGGTTCTCAAAACTGTCACTGTATATGATAATGTCATCCATATACACGAAGCACAGCCTCCCCAGAAGACCTGCCAGGATAACATCAGCGGTTCTCTGCCAGACAGCAGGGCTGTTGGCCAGACCCATCGGCATTCTTTTCCATTCATAGTGCCCTGAGGGCGTGTTGAATGCCGTTTTCTCGGCATCTGCCGGATCCATTGCTATCTGCCAGAATCCCGCCGCCATGTCCACTACCGTGAAGTACCTGGCAGAGCCCAGCTGAGAAAGCGTCTCCTGTATATTGGGGATGGGGTATGGATCGATGCGAGTTATGGCATTTAGTTTGCGGTAGTCCACTACCAATCGATACGAGCCATCTTGCTTTTCCACCAATAGTGCTGGTGCTCCCCAGGGTGACTTTGAGTGTTCGACAATGCCGCGATCAATCAGGTCCTGCACCTGCCGCTCCATCTCCTCACGTTGGGAGTAAGGAATCCTGTACGCACGCTGGTAAACGGGCGATGAAGTGCCGGTTTCTATCCTGTGCTTTATAACGCCACAGCAGCCCAAATCCAGGTTGGACGCGGCGAATACCTCCGAGTAGTCGTTCAGCAAACCAGCCAGAGCCTCCCTCTCCCTGGATTTTACGTGAGAAAGATCGAACGACACCTTTGGAGCAGCCGAAGGACTAGCATGCTCTACAGTTGCGAGTACCGTATCGGTGGGCTCACGTTGCTCTATCGCAGAGGTGAAGAAAGCCAATGTTTTGTTCTTGGGAAGGCTCAGTGGCTGCTGGCTACAGTTAACCACCCGTAGGGGCACTCTGTGGGCGTCACTAACTGTCACGAGGCACGCGGCTGCCTTCAGGCCATTGCTGAGAGAGTCGACCGGCTCAAGCACTCCCACGGCGCCGCTCTCTACATCTGAAGGCACAAACGCGTACAAAATGTGCTCCGACCAAGGAAGGACGACCGCCTCCTCGACCAGCCGGACGGCAACCCGCGAATATACCTTCTCCAATGATCCCACTGTTTGACGGGTGTCAATATCGGTAATGCGAATCTCAGCCCCTCTCCTGTTCAAAAACGGAACTTTTGAGCCGCCCGCATTAACCTCTTCCTCAGAGAATGAGACTACTACCTTCCCTTTTCTCAAAAAATCCTGCCCTAATATACCTGACACTCCGTTTGGCAGAGACACCGTGTCCGGGCATACGTAGCAGGGGTGCTCCAATGCAATTCCGCCGAGAGAGAAGTGTAACCGGTAGAGTCCACTTATGCCAAGAGGATCCCCCGTTATGCCTACAAATTTGGTTGTCATACCACCAGACGCTTCCAACACCTCGCGGTCCCCCTTCCTTCGAAGCGTGTTAAAACTGCTCTCCTTAAGCAATGTCACCTTTGACCCCGTATCTATCAACAATTCCATACAACAACCATTTAACTTGCAACGCACAACAGGGCATGCCTCGTCGGCCACACAAACTACCACCACCTCATCATCTACTGCTCCCTCCCCACGCTCCTCAGGCTGGGGAGGACTAACTAGTTTTTTGACTCGGTATCTGGAGCCCCGCTGTAGGCTTGCCTAGGGCGTGTCTCGCCTGCTTCTCTTTGTGGCTCCCCACGGCGCACGTTTTGGCAGAACCTGGCGATGTGTCCGCGACCCTGGCAAGCGAAGCATACGATTTCTTTAAAATCTCGCATACTGCGCCTGTAGCTTTGTGGCGGTCTCCGGTTTCCCGCGAATGGGCGCTGTTGAGCGCGCGCTTCAACCTGGCGTTCTACCTGCTGAGATAGCAGCTGTTCTAAGCGATCTAACCGCTCTGTCAAGAGAGCAACCTCAGGGTTGAGCACCGCTCTCTCTATGACGCGTACTCTCGCTGCGGCTGTCGTTAACGCCTCATTTCGTTCCTCATCCAATGCGGCCTCCACGGCTTGGTCGAAATTGCTCGGCTTGCGCGAGAGCACGAACCGGCGCACGGGGTCTTGCAGACCAGCCACGAACAAAGCGGTCATATCCTCTTTAAGTAGATCCTCCGCGTATTTCTTCCTTAGCTGGTCTCCTTCCTCCTCCCTGCTTAACGTATCGCGTGCAAGGCGCTGAAGCCGCGACGCAAATGTTCGCACGTCCTCCCCTACCATTTGTCCGGCGTCACGGAACCTCTGTACCCGCACGTGACGTGGTTCAGTGTCGAAATGCTCAAACGCGAGCTTCTTAAATTCCGCAAATGATTTTGTGGATTTTACTTTCTCGTCTCGCCATGCAAAATCATGAGCAGCTCCTGCCATCTTACACCTCGCCATTCCCAGCATTTGAGCATCGGACCATCCCCCCATTTTCCCAATCTCTTCTAGCATGGAAAAGAAATCGCAGATTGGAACCCCTGTCTTATCTCCCGTAAACGTCGGAATGACGCTTCCTAATGCCAGCATGCTTGCTCCGAGCGACGGCTGTGGAGTGGGAGCTCCCTCGGATACAGTCATTTTTTTTTTTCAAGCCCTCCAGTGCCTCAAGCCTCTCAAATGGGGGTAAAAGTCCCACAATCAGTCCCGTGATTCCCTTTTGATTACAATTTTGAAGTCATGAATGCCACAGCATTCAGAGGACATTTGCTTTTGAGACCCCACTTCTGACACCAGTGTGATGACCCCCATAATGCGCAGGTCCACACGGGACGGAGAGGCAAAGAGACACCGTATGGCTCAGTTTAAACAAACAGGTATATTCAATAATTACACATGATTAAGGTTATACATCAGAGGCTGGGGCGTCCGAGCTTACGTGCCGACGACTTCATGGGGGCGATGGAGTGGCTCCGGAGTTGGGCTCGAGCGGTTGCTGGCAGAAGCTGCACGCCGTCGGGCTTCGGCGCTGAAGGCCCTCTTCGCTAACGATGTCGTCCTGAGCGTGTATGCAGTAGAATTTCAATAGTCGTCCGTTTCTTCGAGGATGGTTCACAAACCCTTCCTCTAGTGTCGTTCGGCTTGGAAGATAAACAGGAGGCGAGCTTGTAGATGATGACAGCAGAGCATAATTTTACAACAGAACAAACTTTGCACTACTTTACTCATCGACCGGGCAGGTTAGTGCCTAAGTAGCATCACATTACATGCTAAGCATGGAGCCCCCAGCTCAGACTGGACTGCATCCGTTTACATGTGCTTTTAAGCACTTGATTAACAAAGGACTAAGGGCGGTCATTTCCAGTGGCCCGCCCAAAGCATCAATTCTCCAATCCAAAATAACATGCGAGATGGGGACCACCCCTTTGGGTTGGGCTTAGCCTCGAACCCAGAGTCTGTTAACAATACAAACTAAATAAACAACAAAAACGCCACCACTCTCTCTCAAGTGAGAGTATACACAGGCTCTCTCTTCGGAGCTAATTCACTAGCGCCTGTCTTTCCACATTCTTGGCGAGTACTGCCTGTCCGCCACGACAGGTGTCCGTCGCGGCCCTTCTGGGAAGCTGTGGGTGCCTTCCCGGCGATAGCCCACGACAAAGGGGGGGGGGGAGGGAAAGAATGTCGTCTTCGTGGTAGCGCATAGCGTCGGCTGTGGTACGGCGCGCTCTGGCCCGCTGACAGCTCCCTTGTCCTGGAATGTAACCGGAAATTGGGGAGGATAAAGCCTGTTTCCCCGGGGCGGCGGCGGGTCCGGTTTTTCTGGTCGTCACTCAAAGAGCATGGCTGGGTAATTGATGATGCCGCTGTCACGGGTCTCCGTCTACGCCGCGCCGTCGAACGTGGATCCTCGTAGCACACACGGAATGTCACAACGGCATCATGCGTTCAGCAGTGCCGCGGCTTCAGCAGTAATAAATGTGGGCTGATACGCGGGCGATATAGCGTGCATATACCTCTGTATTTCGACACTCGTTGCTGGGTGCACCATACAGCTGCGCATATGCGGTATTTGTCTGTAGAAAATGCTTGATATTCATTTCATTAATCAGTTTAATTTTGCAGCCAAATGTTTCATTCCGCTCATGTGAGTGTGCAGGTTTGACCGTCTCGTGGAGCTGCTCAGACCCCTAATCGAGCCACGTAGAAGCACTGTAGTCAGTTTGTCGGCCGGAGAGAAGCTGGCTTTCACGTTAAGGTGGGCTAGTGTTACATTTCTTCATCCTTCTTTACAGTGCCGTGAAGTATCGTGCCATGTACAGTACATATTGCATAAAGAAAAGACGACATGCACATGTCGGGCCTTTCCTGTAGTGTTCCACATTTAGGTGAAAATTGTCATTTATTGTCCACTTCTGGCCGACAGTTGACAGTAGACAATTTAATATGTAAAATGTTTTGTTCTGCTTGTGTCCTACATACATACAGCTGGAGGTCTAGCCTTCCAATGGCTGCCAGTGTATACTTAACAACTGCATTTTTTTTTAACTTTGCGATGTAAAAGTGCTCGCACTATGATTGTTCGAACATGCTGATGATTAGCTCCTGTGAGCTGCCTAAGTGTGCTCATTCTTTCAGCCTACCAACAGCTTTAGCTCAGAGCTAAGACTGCATTAACGCTGTTTTCAGTCGACTGCCTTTGTTTTATCACGTTTACAAAACAGTTTCTCCACCACTGTGCTCACTGGCGCATTCCAAAGTGCCCTCATGTGAGGTTAACATAGGTCTTCCTTTTCTTCCCATCTGCGAGCTGTATCTGCTTCAGTCAAGGAAGTGCAATGCTTGTGTTATCTCAATCCCTCAAAGTGGTAAATGAAATCGGATGCCTCACTATTAGCACAGATATTTCATTGAGTGATCTATGTTCGGGCATTGAACCTTATGCACCCAATATCACTGGAAAGCCTTGCTGGGTTCTCGTCCTCGACCGCTTAGCCCATGTGCTCACTGGTTTGTTCAGCAGCAGACCACTTCTGTGATGTGAGGTAGAGGTGAAGCGGGCAGCTGTGAGCTGCAAGAAGCCCAACAGATCAGTCCTATATTGCAGCTCGTGACAAGGCTGCTGAAGTAGTAGTCCGGTGAATACAAAAATAATGCTGCTGGAGGTATATTTTATGCTCACGTGACCTCTTTGAGACTTATCTGAGGGTTGGCGCCATGCATGTGCTTGCATTTCTTGCTTACACACTTCAACAACATAACCTGTCCTTGTTTATTCATTTCTTGACATATGGGCTTAAATATTTGTTAAATGTAGGTTCAGAGTTTTCGATTCGTCCTTCTCACTAAGCTTTCTGTACTTACAGGTACCTGGCACATGGTTGCACAATGTGGATAATAGCAAAGTCCTACAGGATCTCTGACAGCATGACTAGCCGTATAGTGAGGCAAACCTGCCTTGCCTTGCGGCAAGTTCTCGAGCCCTTGTACCTTCCACAGCCAACAGCTGCCGACAGGAGACGTATAGCTGCCGAATTTGAGAGTGGAACTTTCCAAACTGTATTGGAGCAATTGACGGCACACACATTGACATAGAGGCGCCTGGTAACTCTGGAAGTCTATTCCATAACTACAAGGGCCCTTTCAGCACAGTCTTACTTGCTGTGTGTGATGCCAAATATCGGTTCACCTTAGTAGACATTGGAGAGAGTGGTTCTCGGGGGGACACTGGCTTATTCAATTACTCTGACTTTGGGAAGAAGTTAAAATGAGGCTGCCTGTCCATACCAGAGTCAAGACAGCTCCCAGGCACTTCTTTAACACTTCCCTATGTCATGGTTGGAGATGAGGCCTTCCCCCTCTCTGAAAATCTCATGAGGCCTTTCCCAGGAGCAAACCTAAATTCAGAAAGAAGGATATTTAACTACAGGCTTTCTCGAGCTAGGCGAATTGTAGAGAACGCATTTGGTTATTTGGCTAACCGGTGGAGGATCCTTCGTCAGGATATCAGGGCCTCTACAACATCGTTGGATGCTATAGTATATGCCGTTGTAGTTCTGCACAACTACCTGATGACACTGGATGACGAAGAGGACACCATTTTTCAGTATGGCTCTCCAGCTGATGTTGACAGTGTGGGGAAGGATGGGCAAGTGCTTCATGGCCAGTGGAAATCTGATGCCTACACAGGTCCCTTCTTTTCAGATGTCCGGCAGTGCGGCAGCAACTACACAGTTCGGGCGAAAACAGTGCGAGAACAGTTCGTGCAGTACTTTCTCAGTGATCATGGCCGTGTACCATGGCAGGACCAAGTACTCGAATCTGGCTTTGTACGTCCTAAATAGCGGGGTACACTTGCCTGGAACATGAACTCTGTCACCACTGCCATTTTCCGGCCTGTGCCTGGTTCAACGGGCTGTTTCAGAGGCGCTCGGATGGCCCAGGTTGAGGCCAGCAGGCCACATTTGGTGCCCTGGCCTGGCTGCAGAGCTCGTACCGCATCTGCGTTTGTTCTGTGTGCTGCATTTAGGAATTCAAGCAATGTCTGGCTTGCAGTGGCAGCACAGCGCTAGGACGCTACGTGCGCTGACCACTTGTAGGCTGGGTTCCCATTTCTTGAATCCCTAAAGGTGCTGTTGTTCTGCTGCCGCCACCAGTTTTTGGACTGAGCCTGGTTCAACGGATCCTTTCAGAGGCGCTCGGGTGGCCCACGTTCACGCCAGCCTGCCACATTTGGTACCCTGGCGTGGCTGCAGAGCTCTCGTCTGTCTCGTGTAGATGTGCTTATAAGTCTGTATTGTGAAAGTTGCCGGTACGTTTTCATCTTTTTCGTGTGGCATGCCTCATAACGTCATTTCATTTGTTTCATTCCTCTGTCTGTTTGTGCCTGTGTGTGTCGGTTTGTACCTCTGTTGCTTTTCAGGCTGGTGGCAAAGGTCGCTTTGAAGCTGTATGGAGGTGTTGCAGCTCACAGTGCAGCCGTGTGCATATCCTTTTCAGAGATTGTTGCCAATGTATATGCCACTCCTCTTGATCTTTGGGCGGTGTCGACTATCATCTTGGCCGGCACCATTGTTTATGTGCCATAATTATGGGTTTGTGTGCTTTACGTTTCCAGCCTCCTATCCTTTCAACGGCTGGGAAACCAGACCATGCAGCGGCACTCTCGGCAGAACCTGCCTGCTAGAGAGCGCGGTCCCCAGGTGGCGGATAGGGGACCTGTTGTACGGCAGTGCAGTGACAAGCAGTCTACAGCAGTGGTGCTTGCACCTCGCGGACCAACAGGCAGATGCAGTTTCCCTTATGAGCGCCGCAGGCAACCATCTTACGGAGTCGTCTCGCCTTATATACTTAATAAACATGCAGTTTGCAACAGCTATTTCTCATGTTTCAGATTGTTTCTTCTTTATGAATGAAGCTTTGTGCTCTGGTTTGCTTTAGTGACACCCGTGTAACATCACATGTGCCCGTAAACTTTGGAACACTTCGCATAGTGAAGGTTCCTTATAATGGGTGTGTACAGCAAAAACCAATTCAAGAGAAGCTCGTTAATGCAGAACACTCCTATGAGTGTGTAAATAACAAGTGTTCCAAGGTACTGTGTTGTGGACTGGGCACGTTTGTGTGGCCGTGGGCAGCGCATCAGCCTTTTGGTTCTTTTTTGACACTGCTAGCTGGGAGCCTACTGAGGTGATGTATAACTGCTACGCTCATGATGAACATAAAAACATTGCAGTGAACTTGCACCGTGCCCTTTTCAAAAGATGCCACAGTGATGTCATTGTGCTTTCTGTTGCAGTACATTTCCAGCAAGGGTGACACTGGTAATAATTAAAAGATGGCAGTCCACAGTGTTACGAATAAAGAATTGTTAGACGAAACATTCAAGGAGAGGTTGCAATATATGTAATAAAAAAGCGGAGGGCCAAAGGCAAGGCACTGGGCGATGCCCGAGATTGCAGGAAAAAAAAGGATGAGTAAGAATTAGTACGGGTAGATTATCGACGCCTGGTTGGCAACAAATGAATCCAGTTCAGAATGATTAGATGCAAGTTAAATCATGACTGAATCAGCCTACACAGATGAGGGATCCTATGGCATGCTTTTTTCAAAACCCAGAAAAAAATCAAGGGGGAAGTGCATGGCACAAAGAACGAGAGCATGTTGGCTATTACAGGGATGCTTTCTAAATGCGTGCCAATTCTGGTGAGACAACTTAATGGGGCAAAACAATTTAGCAGAACAATAGTACATGATATAATTTATGATTGCAGCACACACCAATGGCAGCAATAGATCGGCAGGTCCTGGGTGATTATTGGAATGACGCATCTGGAGGGCAAACTGTGCTGAGGCAGAAAACTGTCTGTACAGCGTGCAATAAATATATGTTTACACTGCTTGGTGACTGGCGGCCAACGGAGCTAGAACTGCCACCTTGTGCAGTGGTCGTGTTCTTTCCCATCATCTTGTTCCTAATGCAGTTTTACCACCTACACAAGGCTCATTTTGCAGCGTGCTCTTTAAAAGTGCTGTCAGGTGAAGGCAAATATTTTTCTTCAACCACCAGACTCCTATGCCACAAAACGCATTCTTTCATCAGCTTTCAAAGTTTGCAAAGATGACTTTACTTCTTGCGTCACATAGTTAGGGCACACAAAAATTTATTGCTGCTGACATCATGAGATATAAATAATTAGCCATAACTTCATCTACACAGTCATGCCTCGGTAGTACAGAACTCATGAATATGGACAGGAATTAGGGTCACATCTTCTGGGGACTACACTTTTTGAATGCATGTACTTCTCACTATGACAGAAAGTCGCTGATCACACAGTGGACAGGGTGAAATTGCATACAGCCCATTGTTGTACGTATTGAAGCGAAAGCCTTCAATGGCTCATGTTTGCAGCCATGTCCTTGTATGGTCTCAGTTAATGCCCGGTCTCATGTCATGTCGCACCGTTCACTTCATCAGCGGAAAAAAATCGTGCACGACGGGATTGGAACCACCATCCTTGCGATCCACAGCCGAGCGAGCAAACGACCACGCTACTTCCTGCCAACGCATGTGTACTTATCCTTTTTTTCTCTACCGACACTAATATATGTCTAGCGTAAGGACGCTGGAGAGTGTTTGTGGACAGCCGTCGAAGCAGACAGATGCCCCTGAAACGCCATCCAGTGTCTCCAGCATTTAAGATTCACAAACAATTGTGTACTTACTCAACATCTTAACCACACATCAGTGACACAAGCAGCAACACAGCACTAAAGGTTTTCACCTCACCGTACTTTAGGTCAACAAAGTGCCCCCTGAATTTTCTTTTCTTGTGTTAGTCTGCACAGCAGTGTGAACAAAATCTCAGCTGTGCTAACAAGACAATAATGTACAGCGCAAAGAGTGTTACAAATGTTTTGATTTGAGTGGACAAGCCAAACACAGACTAAACCATATACATTTGTTGCACTGGGTTCCTCATACTGTTCTTACCTTAAACCCATAACTGCCAGGCACACTGATCGCTCCTGCTCATACCCTTTCTGGTTGCCAAAGCACTTCTCTTTCTGGAATCAAAATCTTGGCCGCAGCTCGGCCACTCACCACCTGGTACACACTACTCATTTTACAAAACAAATAAATCCGCTGAAAAAGAAAAGAACAGAACCGCTTGCTTACTTTACAACTTTTATAACCTCAGAGATGACTCCCCGCAGCCCACAAAACTAAGTTTAAACGCAGCGCACTGCGAGACGAAAAATGCAATGCTCTGGTTTCAGGTGTGCACGTTAGGCAGAAACAGAGCTTTGTTCCAGTGCAAAGCGGAAAATCTGTGAATGATAATGGCCACAGCCATTTCAGCCGATCCAAGCAAAAAAGAAATGGGTTCAATTTATATCCGGTGTCAGCCTAAACTGATCCACAGTTGCATCAATACTGCAGGGCTCGCAGGAATGATTGCACATTGGTATTGCAGAGCCGACCACCACGCAACAGTACATAGCACATTTCAAGGAATTAAAAAAAGCCTTGCAACTGTTGTTTGAGAACATGTGCAGGAATAGTGCTGTCATGACCATGATACAGATGTGATCGGATAAGTGTTGCAGGTAACTTATATGCATTAAGGACAGTTGCCGGGCCCATTGGTACATGATCTCACCGAAAAACAGCGTGCTTACACGGGACACGAGAAAGGAGACACGCACACACACAGCGCTGTGTGTGTGCGTGTCTCCTTTCTCGTGTCCCGTGTAAGCGCGCTGTTTTTCGGTGAGATAACTTATATGATAAGCGAGGAATGTACAGTTATGAATTTACTGATGAGCAAATAAATTTCGGCCCATGGAAAATGCGACGAGGGCTAAGAAAATCCCGGAAGCATACTACATTGCCGACATATAAGTTCTTGCAGGCCAACCAGTGCTGTCACCCAGCAGGCAAATAATCGTGTTCATAGGCAGTCGCAAACAAATGAAGGTAGCATATAGACATGCAAATGTGCATGGATTACATCTCTTGCTGAAGGCTTCGATAATGCCTCATCAAATAAACTAATGCAGCTGATAGCATTAAGCGCTGCTGCTCAACAACTGCTCGGCACTGACAAAATCATGTTGGCAAACAGGCCTCCAACAAAAGCATAGAGACAGCTTAATTCACTTTGGCACCTTTCTTTGACGTGTAGCACACACACACACGCATACAAAATGACGGTGTCACCGAACTGACATTTGCACTGCGCACCGATTTTTTTCACACACGCTACATAATGCCGCTGGCACACTGTCGAAACCCGCGCACCCATGATCATAAAACGTACTACTGTATCGTGCACCAAGACGCACAAGACTGGCGATGCTGCTGTTGCCGCAGCAAAAAACACTGCAATGGCCGTGCAGCCAACATCGTGTCAAGTCGCACACACAGCAGTTTGCTATGTAGCAGAAACAACGTCGTGGGCTCGCCTCGGTCGCGATCACTGCAGCCATTGTAACGGACGCGACCAGCTGCACAGCTCCAAGTTCATTTCAACATTCGGAAAACGGCGTGCGTCGAGCGTTTTTCGCAGATGAATATATCGCTGACTTGAAGGGAAAGCACTCGCACCGATCATAATCACTTTCACTACGCGGACATTTGTCGCTATGCTGTGAAACTTGCGCACGCACAGGAAAATAACCCGCAGCAGAAATTCAAAACGCTTGCCATAACCACAAACAGCTCGAAATAAACACTTCGTGACACCGCCATTGCAAAGGTCTTGCGTCGGTTTGAAGAGGCGCTCTGTCAACTCCGTCAGCGTAGATGATTACAGAATTCAACTAGTGGAACTGTCGCTCGCCACTGCTGAACGCGGCGAAGTTTTCAGTCGCTCTGAACACTGGTGATACCAAGATGTGGCCAATATAATATGCTTCGCGACATCGCTGCCACTGCCCAAGCCGCGCTCTCCAGTTCAGTCGACGGATGGCCATCTTGCCCCGGCAGGGCAGAACCGAGGCGGAGGGGCTCGAGACGTCACTGACGTCACGGGAAAAGCAGCCAATAGCTGTAATCCGGTCGCCGGCCGGACACGCTCGTCCTCCAGAAAGTTGAAGTTGACCAGCTTTCCATCTGTTCGCCGGACGAGGCGGATCCGCCACGCCCGCTCTCGAAGCGGACCTTGCGGAAGCCGCAAAAAAAAAATCGTACGACGGCCCTTAAAGCTGGAACCGCATGGCGCGTTTTCCGCGAGCGAAAAACGCGACGCGCGGTGGACGCCCGCGTTGCCGTCAACGCGCGAGCACCCGCACGAAAAAAGGGAAGCGGCGCCTTCGCGGCGCGTTTTCCGGGTTGCCAGACAACGTAACTCCCAATGACATGAATTGTCCCTGCTACCGCACATGTAATATGCACTTAAACTTACACAACACTGCAATAGAAATAATCTTAGTGTAATTACATAACGACATTTTTTTCCGAAGTATATTTATCAAGCTTAATTTCAAGCAGGAAGGGTGTGTGCGAAACTGCGACTATGTACTTTCTGCATGCCAAGAGGCCGCTGCTTGTTTACAACTCGACATAGAAAATGGAGTGTCGGGCGCTTACTACAGAGCAGAAGAGGCGATTGCTACTGTTAAGAGGGATGCTGATTCTGAAGCAAGACTGCTTTCTCCATTTTCGATGAACACGATGCGCGCACGAAACAGTAGCACGTGTTTTTCACGTGCGCGCCGGTTCTGCAGAGCGAAAAAAAATGCGCCGAAGAGGCTCCGTCGAGATGCGCAGAGAGTAGGGCCATCTAGTGGCAAAACCAAAAACAAAAAATGCTACGTGACCAAATACCACGTGACTTACTTGAAATCTGATTGGCGGACGCGCCCCGGACGCGCCGCGCGAGGCGTTTTTTTCTACTCCGAGCAGCAGCACGCGGCGGCGCGATTTCGTGCTGGGCACGCGTCAAAACGACGCGCGCGTCCCAGTATCCGCGCGTCAATCGCGCCTGAATCGCGCCATGCGGAACCGCATGGCGCGATTCAGGCGCACGCGCGCGTCATTCTGACGCGTGCCCAGTACGATCCGTCACGAAATCGCGCCGCCGCGTGCTCCTACTGGGAGTAGAAAAAAACGCCTCACGCGGCGCGTCCGCCAATCAGAGTTCAGGTAAGTCACGTGGAATTTGGTCACGTGGCATTTTGGGTTTTTTGGTTTTGCCACCAGATATCTATGATAATAGGGGAAGTTCTTTGTTGTTTGAGGACAGGACTGGAGTTTCGCGGACTAAAGGCGGAACCGCATGGCGCGATTCAGGCGCGATTGACGCGCGGATACTGGGACGCGCGCGTCGTTTTGACGCGTGCCCAGCACGAAATCGCGCCGCCGCGTGCTGCTGCTCGGAGTAGAAAAAAACGCCTCGCGCGGCGCGTCCGGGGCGCGTCCGCCAATCAGATTTCAAGTAAGTCACGTGGTATTTGGTCACGTGGCATTTTTGGTTTTTGGTTTTGCCACTAGATGGCCCTACTCTCTGCGCATCTCGACGGAACCTCTTCGGCGCATTTTTTTTTCGCTCTGCAGAACCGGCGCGCACGTGAAAAACACGTGCTACTGTTTCGTGCGCGCATCGTGTTCATCGAAAATGGAGAAAGCAGTCTTCAACGAGGCCCTTATCACGGAAGTGGAGAGGCGTCGCGTCCTGTGGGATATACGCGACCGCCTCTTCTGCTCTGTAGTAAGCGCCTGACTCTCCATTTTCTATGTCGAGTTGTAAACAAGCAGCGGCCTCTTGGCATGCAGAAAGTACATAGTCGCAGTTTCGCACACACTCTTCCTGCTTGAAATTAAGCTTGATAAATATACTTCGAAAAAAAAATGTCGTTGTGTAATTACACTAAGATTATTTCTATTGCTGTGTTGTGTAAGTTTAAGGGCATATTACATATGCGGTAGCAGGGAAAATTCATGTCGTTGGGAGTTACGTTGTCTGGCAACCCGGAAAACGCGACGCGAAGGCGCCGCTCCCCTTTTTTCGTGCGGGTGCTCGCGCGTTGACGGCAACGCGGGCGACCACCGCGCGTCGCGTTTTTCGCTCGCGGAAAACGCGCCATGCGGTTCCGCCTTAAGACGTATAGAGTCAGGTACCAGGAGATAGACACTTTGTGCATTGCGTGCGGAGAGGAGGAGTTAACAGCTGTACACTTGATACTTTTCTGTAAAGGGCTTCACCCTACAGTGGAAGGCAGCGGGGCTGACTTACCCAAGGCATTGGGGTTTAGGGATAGTGAAGGGAAAGTGGATTTTAAGAGGTTAGAAGTAACCAAGCGAAGGTTATCTGATTGGTGGCTAAAAGCAAGACAGGAGTAAAATTTCACAAGACATGGCTAGGTGGCTTGAGCCACCGCCCGATGTAAAGGGTTCAGCCGTATCCATCCATCCATCCATCCATCCATCCATCCATCCATCCATCCATCCATCCATCCATCCATCCATCCATCCATCCATCCATCCATCCATCCATCCATCCGTCCGTCCGTCCGTCCGTCCGTCCGTCCGTCCGTCCGTCCGTCCGTCCGTCCGTCCGTCCGTCCGTCCGTCCATCCATCCATCCATCCATCCATCCATCCATCCATCCATCCATCCATCCATCCATCCATCCATCCATCCATCCATCCATCCATCTCGACGGAACCTCTTTTGTGCAATTTTTTTTGTCTCGGCTGAACTTGCGCGTGCGTCAAAGAAAACACGTGCTACCGTGATTTCGTTCGCGAATCGTGTTCACCTGAAATGGACAAAGCAACCTTCAACTAGGCCCTAATAACTTAAGTGGAGAAGCGTCGCGTCCTGTGGGACGTACGCGACCGCAACTACAAAAACATGAAACGTGGCCAGGCTTGGCGAGCTATATAGCAGATGCCCTCAGCGTAGACGGTATGCACCAAATCTGAATCTGTGCACACGTGATGTGGCTGCACTGCTTGTTGTATGTACATTCGCCTCGACAAGCGTGTGAACTTGGCATGTTTACCCGCCGTTTTCGTATTTATCTCGCTGGCAGAGAGCATGCCGCCGCGACGCGAAAGCGCAGCTCCCTTTTTTCGTGCGCGTGCTCGCGCGTCGGCGGCAACGCGGGCGTTCGCCGCGCGTCGCGTTTTTCGCTCGCGGAAAACGCGCCATGCGGTTCCAGCTTTACAGAGCTCCATCGACAGCCACTCACGGCGACCCCTACGCGCGCCACCGAACGGTCCCCTCCTCGGTCGGCCGCCGGAGCAAAACGGGAAGCTGCGTCGCCGCGAGCACTCTCAACATGTACGCAGCCGCCGTCACTTAGACAGGGATTACACCGCCCGTGTGGATACCGCTTTAAAAGGGGACAGGGCAGCGACGCAGCAGCTGGCTGTACGTGCGATAGAGGCCAGCGCCATCAACGTTGGCAGTATGCTTCCATTGGGGCACTTGACAGCGACAAGCAGACACCTTTATCGCTTGCGCTCGCGTAAATAGCGCAGCCACCGCCTGCGCTGTAGCTCGGTCAACTTTATTAAGCAGCAGCACATCGGGCTAAATGATCAGTCTGTTAGCTCCAACGCGGAACGTTTGAGAGCACTACAATCGCAGCGCGTAAGTGGACATGTCACGTGGTATTTTCGCATTTCGCGGGCATCTGCAGAGAGCGAAATAAAGCCGATACGTAGTAGATAGAAAGTTAGAAACTGTTCAGTTGGACATTTCGCGGGCCGTTCTGCAAGTTTCTATTTTGAATTTTTCGCCTATATTCATTGCTTGTAAGGTTGGTCAATTAATATCGACTAATTATGTGATTAGGAATATTACAAAAATAGTGTGAGTTGCTCCATTCAATATCCAGCAACATGCATTTGGTCGCGTCGTCTTAGAGTGCCGCAGCAAATTTTTAAATTTTGGCTAAATTTAGCTGCGACACCCTGTATAACGGACCGACACAGCAGGTAACAGTTGAGGTGCTACGATGATCCATAACAGCGCGACAGACGGGACAGAGAAAAGAGGACACAACACACAGGGCTGACTCACAACTGAAACGTTTATTGGCCGCCAGCCAGTATAAATACTGCCCTGCATGGTGGCCGGAAAGGATACAAGCACGCTTGACTTGCGTGACATTCAAAATCACCAGTACATCAGGCACGTGTCAACAGGCAAGAGTCATACGTGGGAAATATCACCGCCACAGCAGGCACAAGTTTGCATTCACAAGTTAGCATTCACAATCAAGGTAACGGTGTTCCTTATCTGACAGTGCTACAGAGGGAGTACTGATACATTGGTCTGAGGTCCTAGCTATCAGGTGGGCTTCTATTATTTCTCTAGCTAGCGAGTCGCGGTTCTTTGCTATCACAGAGCATTTATTGTAGAGTGGAATACAGGCTTTTGAGTAGTCATCGTCCTCGTCATCTTTGAAGTGTCAGCAATGTTTTGCTACGTGGCCTGTGGGGGCGTCATGAGAGACATTGTATTCGTACTCCTTCAATCTTTCGTTAACACATCGGCCAGTTTGGCCGATGTAACACTTGCCACATGACAAAGGCAGAGAATAAACAACTCCTTCCTGGCAAGGCACGAATTGTTTCGCGTGCCTCATAAAGCGGCTGCGTGGCACTCTTTCCACTGCATTTACTTTTCTGACCAGGCTAGGCAGTCGCTTAGGCGCCGAGAAGACCACTTCCATGCCAGCATGTTTAACAATTCTTTTCAAGTTGTGCGAGACTTGGTGCAGACACGGTACCACGGCAATCCTTTTCTTTTCTTTTTGTGTCGCTTCAGCTATCCTATCAAATCCGAGCTTTTTCTTCAGTTTTTATGCAACAGAACCTAAAACGTCAGCATGGTACCCAGCCTTTTGTCAGGCGGAAAAGTTGGTTGCAGAAGCTGTGCTTCAACCTGTGCACACAAGATTTCTTAACAGCGTTGTAAAGCACAGAATAAGCGATGGCTCTCTTCACCAGCTTTGAATGAGCTGATGAAAAAGGCAAGATTAGCTTTGCACCACGGAGCTTAAAAGTCCAGCAAACATGAGGTGAAGTTAAATGAAGCGAAATATCTAAAAACCTAATAAAATCATTCACTGGTACTTCGTGTGTTAAAATCAATGAATTAAGGCACTCTGAGAATACCGAAAAAACGTCATGCAATTGCTGCTCGAAATCAATGTTGTCACAGTCTAAAAACACGAAGTAGTCGTCCACAAACCTATAAATGCGACAAACACTGCACCTGTCCAAACGCTCTTTCAACATTTTGTCGCGTGCAGCTAGGAACACATCGCTAAGAAAAGGTGCTAAGCACGAAGCAATACAAATTCTCTCTTTTTGAATAGAAACCTGGCCTTCCCATACGGCAAACATCGAGACAAGATAGAGGGAAAGCAATTCGAGGAAGCCACCAGTGGAAATTCCGCACTCATTTTGAAACGCTATAGCACCATGGTGGTCATTTACAGATTACAGAATTTCTGCTTGAGGAAAGGTGTAGGACAGATCCTTTACATCGGCTGAAAAACCACGCAGCTTATTATTGTAGTGGCATTTCAAGAAATCGATCATATCGCCCGAGCGGTTTATCTTAAAAGGATAATCAATTGACAAAACATTAAGTTTCTTCTGCAGTAATTTCGCTGTGTTGTGTCCTCTTTTCTCTCTCCCGTCTGTCGCGCTGTTATGGATCATCGTAAGCACCAATTCGCCCAACAAATGGTATTGTCGAGGTGCTACGCACTCACTGTTGCTATGTGATATAGTGGTGTACCATGGTAATTGTTTTGGTCAATTTGGCATTCACTGCAGAGAGACGCGTCCTTAACAAACGTAAGTAATAAGAGCTCTTAAAACAACGAAGCTGGACAGCACGCTCCGGCAATTAGGTGATCAGACGTTTGAGTGCCAGCGGCATTTCCTAGAAACTACGCATGTGAGCAAAACGTTAGGTATTAGCCAGCAGAAAATTGAGTAGCGAACGGAATGAGCGCAAGTAGTTGTGTAGTGTATAAGCTTAATGGAACCATGGGAGAATGCAGTGAAAACCTGAACAATTGCTCTTAAGATCTCGACATATGTCGATCTTGTAGTAGTAAATAAGAGATGACATGCTAGCCGCGCAGTTGATATGCTGAAAGTGTTTAATAAAACGCTGTGGGTTTGTATTGGTTTCGTTTTGTTTGTTTTGGTTTACACGGTTTAACGTCCCAAAGTGACTCCGGCTCAGTGACGCTGCAGTGGAAGGCATCGGAAATTTCGACCACCTGGGATTCTTCAACATGTAGTGACATTCCAGAGTAAACAGGCCTCTAGCATTTAGCCTCCACCAAAATGCGACCGCCGCGGTCGGGATCGAACCCACGTCTTTCCGGTGAGCAGCCGAGCGCCATAACCAATGAACCGACGCGGCGGCTCCGGTTTGAAGTTCACATTAGATATGCCAGAAAAAGGTGAACTTCAGTTTCTGGATCTCGGGCTAATCATCAAGGATGGCCAGACATGTTGGGCCAACAAACCATGCTCCAAAAGACCGAGAGCGAACTTTTTTTTTCAGGGCACTCGAAACTGCTAAAAACACCAGAGCCCACTCCTGCATAAGGCCCGCTCTAGAAATACCTTGTGCACACTCCATAGCAGAAGACGTTTCCCTGAAGGAGCAACGACTGATTGCGGCAGGTTTTTCGCTCTCAGTTGTAACACAAGCATGCGAAAAACTAACTGCCATCTTCAGGGTTCTCCGGTCCACAAACGGAGGTACAAAAATGGGAGCCCGAAAGACAGAAGTTGCCATTCCCTGCACCGCATTGCGCACAATGTGAGGAACGCTGCTCGCCGTTTTTCTATTGGCGTGGTTTGCGAGCACCCGCAAAGCTTCAACCCCTTTGCACGATGACAGGGTCAGATATCAGCAATGAAAGAAAAAAATGCACACCTTTACGTGATCGGTGCGGCGCAGATCAGGATTTGCGGATTGTGTGCGTTTGGTGGTGTACCAGATTCCTTTTGCTTGCCAATAGGTGTATATCGGACAAACCGGGCGGTGCTTGAGTATTCGCCGAAAAGGATACGAAAAAGCATCGTCAGCTTTGTCAAAACACTGCGCTCATTGCGAAGGTAAAAAGGAGTGTAAGCCGATATTTTAGCGAACCGAGGTACTTCGCTGGCGCTGCGATCAGCGTACAGGAGAGGTTATGGAAGTGTTTTTCATCAAGAGGAAAATAAGCAACTCTCTGTCACATCATCATCATCATTTATTTACCCTTAAAGGCCTTTGGTTTAGGGCATTACATAAGGGTGTGATGAACCAGTTTCTTAAAATGGCCCTGGGTCCACACTGGGCATGAGGAGATTGATGCACAGACTCCAAAATGATTTTGAAGTGATTTAATTAAAGCATCTGGCTCGATGCCGCTTACGGGACAGAAGCTGGGCTCGTCGTCGCCGGGGCTGAGTCAGCGTGGTGTGGCACGGGCTCGATGAATGGCTGGTTGTCTGCAGCGGCCGGGCTGGGAGTTCCTCGTGGCGGTGCTGCCCTCGTTCTCGGCTGGTCGTTGGATGAGCTGCCAGGCGTGGAGGCGCGTTGGCGAAGGTCGAACGTTAGCGACGGCTAGACCCCGGGCTCAGGTCAATGCGCAGCCCCAGTCTTCTGCCTCGCTCCGTCTCCGGCCCTCTCGTCCACTCGCCCCGATCGCTCTCCCCCTTCCTCCCGTCGGCTTCCGCTTTTAAAGCCTTTGCTTCTTTCTTCAGCCGTGGCCGCGCCTTTGTCCACTCCCCCGTGGCTCTTGAGGGGTGCATAATGACGGGGACACTCAAGCGTCGTTCGACAGGACCGTCGACGGTTACCATATATGATCATGTTTCTCCGCCACAACCAAATATGGTCATGTCTCTCCGCTGCGACCCGACGCCAGGACGGCGCGGCCAACCGTCTCGAGGAAAAGTCACTGACCGGCTCGCCGTGGCACCGGTGCATGTGCACGAATCGTCACATCCGCTCCTTCTTAAAAGGAATGTTCATTGAACATTAGGAATTCGTCATACACACACACGCGCACACACACACGCCGCGCTGTTCGGGCCAGTATCCCGCACAAGTCGCTCCTTTCTTCCCCACGAGCACCGAGCCAGAGCGGAGTTTCAGAACAATTCTTCACCGTAGATACCACTCGAGTGCACAATATAAGACCATAATTAACAGTATGTACAACATCTCAAACAAGAGAACGAACAAAAAATGAAACTAAACGAAGCGCACTTGTAATGTACAAAACAAGGAAATGTAGTCTTAGCGAGGTACCTCCCTGTCCACTACTCGGTTACGGAGGTAGTACCTAGCGGCTGGAATACGTCTGCCAGATTGGAATGCCTCCTCCTCGAGAAGGGCGCCTCCGAGCTGCGACTGCATGAAGTGTTTCAGTTCATCACATGGACTGAAATTTTTGTGCCGGCCGCTCTGACCGCTTTTCTGCAATGCAGGGTTATTTACAATGGCGGGCTCCGTGCGAAGGTTATCCTCCCCCTCCAGTTACCTTGAGGCAGCCGTTTCAGAAAGAGGCGAGCATGTTGGTGCTTGCTTTAACCGGTTAGCATGGACCACAGCGGTTGAGGCCCCTGCGATCTCCCGAATGCGAAAATTAACCGGCGATAGCTGCTCTACTATGCGGTAAGGTCCTTTCCATTTGGGCGTTAACTTACGGGCAAACCCTGCCTTGACCTGCACACACTGAAGGTATACGCGGTCTCCCACCCTGAAAGGAACCGCCCTAGCCCTAGTGTCGAACCGCCTTTTTCTTTTGTCGGCTGCTTCCCGTAATGCTTCGGCTGTTACGTCATGGGCCACTTGCAATCGAGACGTCAGTTCGGCTCGATAATCATCTAGTGACCCGTATGGCACCCGTCTCTGTCCATCAACCACCGCATTCGGTGTGTCTGGGTCGCGACCGTACAAGAGGTAGAAAGGGGAGTCACCGGAGCTCTCGTGCACCGCCGTGTTGTAAGAAAAAACAGCAAACGGTATCCAGAGGTCCCAATCCTGTTGGTCTCGCGAAACATAATGGGATAACAGTTTGCTTGCTGTTTGATTAAGCCTCTTCACAGCACCGTTACAAGCCGGGTGGTAAGGGGTGGTCTGTCTTTTGTCAATTCCCAGAAGGTTATACACATCTTTCATCAACCTCGACACAAAGTTTAACCCTTGATCCGTTAACAACTGCCGCGGAACGCCGTGCCGCAGAACCACTGTTTCTACAAAGGCACGTGCCAAAGTTTCTGCTTTTTGGTCGGGCAGTGCTGTTATCTCAGCATACTTCGTTAGGTGGTCAACGCACACCAGTACATATTTGTTTCCTGTTGTCGTAGTCGGAAGTGGGCCTAGGATATCCATGCCAACCCTCTCAAAAGGCATCGAGACTTCCTCGAATTCCTGAAGGGGGGCCGGCCTGCGGTTTTTCGGAGTTTTTCTTTCCAGGCAAGAACGGCAGTTAGCGCAGTACTCTTTAACATCTGAACGCATGCCCTGCCAATAGTAGTAGCGCTCCAACCTCCTTTGCGTCTTCATTACTCCAAAATGGCCCGCGTATGGGGCATCGTGAAAAACCCTCAAGACGTGCGGCACCATTGACTTTGGTACCACCACTCTTTCCCACACCTGGCTAGCCTTCGTTCCTGACCGCGTAGGCCGGGTGCGCTTTCGTAGGGTTCCTTCGTTGTCAACAAAATAACAATTGTCGGGATCCCGGGCGATCCCCCCAGAAATGGCATGAAATGTTTTCTCTAGCCCTTTGTCCTTTCGCTGCTCGGCGCGGAGATCGTTTGTATCTATGGCTGGACAAAACTCATTCACGCTGCGTACCAGGTTAGCTCGACTTAATGCGTCCGCGTTAGTGTGCACCTTGCCTGGCTTGTGTTCTATCTCGAAATCGTATTCCTAAAGTTGCAGATTCCAGCGCGCGAGGCGCGAGCTCGGATCCTTCACGTTTAGAAGCCACTTAAGGGGTTGGCAGTCGGTCACTAGCCTGAATCTGTGGCCATAGAGGTAGCACCGAAAGTGCCGCACGGCCCAAACCACTGCAAGACACTCCCGCTCAGTGGCACTGTACCGCTGCTCGACTGGACTGAATTGCCGGCTCGCGAACGCGATAGGGTGCTCCTTGCCGTCAAAATTCTGAGACAGCACTGCACCCGCTGCAAACTTCGAGGCGTCAGTCGCTACAATGAAAGGCTGGCTGAAGTTTGGATATCCTAGCAAGGGAGCGGTTATTAATTTTTCCTTTAGTTCTTCGAACGCCACCTCTGCCTCCTCCGACCATACGAACTCTATGTTTTTTGCTGTTAGTGCAGTCAGTGGCTTTGCGATTCGGGCGAAATCTCGCACATGCCTTCGGTAGTATCCGGCTAAGCCAAGAAACTCGCGAACGCCTCGAACTCCAGTTGGTCTAGGGAAGTAGCGGACGCTACTTAACTTTCCCGCTTCAGGTTCTACGCCGTCTGCGGAAACGATATGTCCAAGGTTTTTGACCTGCCGCTGTAGAAGTTGGCACTTTGAAGGTTTCAATTTTAAGCCAGCAGCTCGCAATCTGACCAGCACTTCCTCAATGGCCTCCAAGTGTTCGGCAAAGGTGCTGCTGTAAATTATTATATCGTGCATGTAGACGAAGCACCTCTTTCCCAGCAAACCGGCCAAGATTACGTCCGCAGTTCTCTGCCAGACTGCAGGGCTGTTAACAAGTCCCATCGGCATGCGTCTCCACTGAAAGTGGCCAGACGGGGTGTTAAATGCGGTTTTGTCGACATCGTTTGGATCCATTTCGATCTGCCAGAACCCCGATGCGAGGTCGACAACTGTAAAATACTTGGCTGACCCAAGCTGCGCGAGGGTTTCCTGCACCTGTGGCAGCGGGTAGGGATCTATCCTTGTAATGGAATTCAATCGCCGGTAGTCTATTACCAGTCGAAATGAACCATCGGGTTTCTCAACTAGGAGTACCGGTGCCCCTCACGGCGACTTGGAATGCTCAACAATGCCTTTGTCGATTAGCTCTTGGACCTGCCTATCCATTTCCTCTCTTTGTGAGTAGGGAATTCTATAGGCCCGTTGGTACACTGGTGGCGAGTCGCCAGTCGTAATGCGGTGTTTAATCACTCCGCACTTTCCCAGGTCTAGCTTCGATGCAGCGAACACATCCGAGTAGCGCTGTAGGAGAGCCTCAACTCTTCCTCGCTCTTTGCAGTCGATGTGAGAGAGGTCAAACTGCAGGTTCCCTTCTTTTCCTTTCCTTTCATTGACGAGGCCCGTAGTGCAAATCGGGGTACCCTGCTCATCTACCTCAGCCGTGGAGAATGTAGCTATGTTTTTGTTTTTCGGCAGGTGAAGCTCTTGTTGCGAGTAGTTACATAAGCGGACGGGAACCCTTTTCTTTGAGTCAACAGTGACCAAACAGCCCGCCACACTCAGTCCTATTGCGAGCCCCTCTATAGGTTCAACGACTCCTATGTGTCCCTCATCAATCTGAGCTTACATCGCTCCCACACAGATTATCTCTGACCGAGGCGGCACCACTGTTTCTCTCGTTGTCCTAACACTAACGCCCGCGTGTGTTAGCGAGCCCTGTTTCGTGCTCTGTTCCCCATAGTCCACTCGTGCAACGTACTCGGCCTCTCGATTTGCTAATGGGACCAAAGCCCCGCGACAGGAAAGGCAGTTCTGGCTTAATATGAGATCGATGCCATGCTGCCGTAACAGGTCCTGACCTACGAGGCCCGATATACCATCCGGCAACGACACAGCATCGGAACAAATGTAGCTGGGATGGTCAAAACTTTCGTTCCCGATTGTGAAGCGCAAAAGGTACAGTCCTCCCGTGCCGAGGTCAGCTCCTGTGATGCCCACGAATCTTACTTTCGGAGACTCTCGGGCCTCATGCACCTGCCTGTCTCCCTTCCTTGTCAGCAGATCAAAAAACTTTTGCTTAAGGAGCGTTATCCGGGAGCCAGTGTCAACCAACAGATTGCAAGTGACCCCGTTTACCACGAATTTGGCAATCGGGCAGGATTCTCCAAAAACGCTTACAATAGCACAGCTATTACTGCTCTCCCCCCCCCCCCCCCCCAACCGGCTCGGCTGCGGGGGACTCTACGCGTTTTTTTGGCACAATATATCTTTGTTCCATCCCCGTGTTGGTCGGCGCTCGCTGCTGCCCATTTGGCGTACCAGATTCGCGGTTTAGCTCGGGACAGTACCTGGCAACGTGTCCGTACCCTCTGCAAGCATAACAGCGAACCTGCCTCCTTTCACGGTTCCGGAAATTGCCCCTGTTATTTAACTGTAGGCCTTCCGCGAGGAGCGCCTCCAGCCGGTCTAGCCTATCGGTCAACTGAGTAACATTCGCGTCGGCGCTTGCACTTTTTGGCTCTGTTACAAGCCGCACCTTCTCCTCACTGGAGACAAGCAACTCATTACGCTCCTCGTCTACAGCTGCCTTTACCGCTCCTTCAAAAGTAGACGGCGCCTTAGACAGAACAAACCTGCGCACCGGATCCCTCAAGCCAGTGATGAACTGGGACGTCATCTGCTCCAGGAGCAGCTCTCTGGCGTGCTTTTGCTTCGAACTATCAGGCCCCGGTTCTCGCGCTAGGGTTTCGTTCCCAAGGAAGCGAAGGCGGGAGGCAAACGCGCGTGCGTCTTCCCCCGGCTTCTGCCGAGCGTCGAGGAACCGCCTGAGCTTTACGCTAGAAGGTTCCCTGTCAAAATATTTAAACGCTAGCTTTTTAAATTCAGCCAACGTGCCCGCCTTCCTGACTCCCTCATCTCTCCAGGCAAAATCATGTGCTGCCCCTGACATGCGACATTTCGCCATTCCCAGCTGTTGTACATCCGTTAACCCGCCCATTTTGCACACCTGCTCCAACATGTCAAAAAATTCAACAATAGACGGCCCCTGACCGTCGCCAGTGAATCTCTCCACCATGTTTGCTAATGCAAGTACGCTTGCCCCAAAGGGCTGTGCACTCGAGTGGGCTTCTTCCATATTAGACCAAATATAGTCAGTGCCTCAAGCTCCTCTCGCCGGGGGTGCAGTCCAGCTTTTGCCCAATGATTTAAGTGTGGACCCCACTTCTGACACCTATGTGATGAACCAGTTTCTTAAAATGACCCTGGGTCCACACTGGGCATGAGGAGATTGATGCACAGACTCCAAAATGATTTTGAAGTGATTTAATTAAAGCATCTGGCTCGATGCCGCTTACGGGACAGAAGCTGGGCTCGTCGTCGCCGGGGCTGAGTCAGCGTGGTGTGGCACGGGCTCGATGAATGGCTGGTTGTCTGCAGCGGCCGGGCTGGGAGTTCCTCGTGGCTGTGCTGCCCTCGTTCTCGGCTGGTCGTTGGATGAGCTGCCAGGCGTGGAGGCGCCTTGGCGAAGGTCGAACGTTAGCGACGGCTAGACCCCGGGCTCAGGTCAATGCGCAGCCCCAGTCTTCTGCCTCGCTCCGTCTCCGGCCCTCTCGTCCACTCGCCCCGATCGCTCTCCCCCTTCCTCCCGTCGGCTTCCGCTTTTAAAGCCTTTGCTTCTTTCTTCAGCCGTGGCCGCGCCTTTGTCCACTCCCCCGTGGCTCTCGAGGGGTGCATAATGACGGGGACACTCAAGCGTCGTTCGACAGGGCCGTCGACGGTTACCATATATGGTCATGTTTCTCCGCCACAACCAAATATGGTCATGTCTCTCCGCTGCGACCCGACGTCAGGACGGCGCGGCCAACCGTCTCCAAGAAAAGTCACTGACCGGCTCGCCGTGGGACCGGTGCATGTGCACGAATCGTCACAAGGGGGGGAGTAGTCGTTACATATACAATGGTACAACAAAAATCAATACAAAGTGCAGGGTTCTTGTTAAACATTAACATCATTACAAGCATCAACACTAATAAAGACACAGCCTCTCAAGAACAACTTGGAAAAAACAAAAAAACAGACGCATACACATTCAAAAACACGGCAAAATATCTCAGCCCTTAAAATGTGCTGTTAATAAGTGCCTGAATTTATTAGGTTCTACTTCAGTAACTATGATTCGGAGATACGGTTCTTGGACAACACTTGATGTGCCATAAGTCATGGCACAGGACGTCCCGCCCAATTTTTCGCGTTTTGAGTTTTTGCCCCTCATGTTGACTACTCATGTGATTGCTACACATGCGCCGTTTTCTAGGTGCTTTGGTGCGTTTTTCCTTCTGATTAAAATTTGAGTTCCGAGACAGTGCTTGGTGATTCCTTATATGCACGGCATATACCATAGGCTTAAGGGGGTTGCCAAAAAGGTTGATGTGAAGTTGACATTCTCTGCCCCAGACAAGCTGTCAAAATTGTGTAAGTTGAAGGACCCTTTTCCAAGACAGTCAGGGGGATGTAAAGCGAAGCATAGGAATAAGTTTGTGGAGTGCTCGCTAGGGGTGGTATACAGTATTCCTTTAACCTGTGGTCGGGTATACATAGGGCAAACCGGCAGATGCCTTAATGAAAGGCTTGCTGAACACAAACGGAACGTGGCAAACCCAAGGGACGGTAACCTGTCTGAACATTGTCATCACTTTCCTAGCAAAACATGCGCGCCCATGTTCGGCGCATGCACAGTAGAGGCGAAAAGTATAGACCGCTGCACACGTGAGATAATCGAAGCCCGGTTGATTAGGAAAAGGGGAGCGGACTGTGTTAGCACGCCTTCTGTTAATCTTTCTGACAAAAAATCGCTTTCCTAGACTGCAGTGGTGGGCGCATGCGTAGAGTGTGATCTTTTGTATCCTTTGTGTATTTCCATGCTTGCTTCGCTACATATATGCCTCTGTGTTTTAATAAACGCCAGTTGAAAGTTAGCGCTGTCCCGTCTTCCTCTCACGTCCTCGTTTTTGTTGCGCTAAAGGCTTTGCCATTATGAGTGAGCAGTGCTTGGGTTATAGACTTTTTCGTCCATCGCCTCTGTTCGCGCTGTATATTTCTTTTGTTGTGAACGTAGCCCAATTATCCCAACTTGCCATCCTACCAATGCTTGCGGGAACTCGACTTTTATATAATTTTAAGTTTTTAAGCTCCAAGAAGAGGAGAATGATGCCTCCTAGAGCCAAGCTTGATTTTATGGGTATGCCTAATACACAAGTCAGGGTCTCTTGGAATGAATTGGCTTGCCCTGAAGGCCACACGTGCCTTGATGGTGCTGCGGCACGGAATCGGGCGTCCTCCTGCCATGTCACACCCCTGTAGCACAGGTGTCTCAAGAGGCAGTTCGGCTGACCGTGAGTTGAAATAAATGGCACACAGCGGTGTTACACGGCAGTGCCGACTATCCTCGACATCTCAAAGGCAGTTCACGTAAGCTGAGGTCGGGAGTCTCAGTTGAATGGCTCAGCTAACAAGATGGCGTTCAACAGACTCGCCGCATCGGATGATTCAGTGGAATTTCCTGCTGCTGTTTGTTCTGGAATCACTCAGATATTTATTTCGTGGCTAGTATGACTTTGAACCTACAACATTGATTAATCGCATAAGTGCAAGCACGGAAATACGCGAAGTGGTTTAAGAAAAAGTGCGATAAAGCAGTAAGCCAAATATCACCTACTGGACTGTCTCGGCTCAGTGTGACGGTTAGCTGCGGCGCATGTAAAACATTAATCTCTCGAAGAAATTGGAATTCAATTATATGAGGCGTGGAATGTAGGTTTAAAATGAGAAATGTCCAAATAAAATCGTATTTTGATTTATGAATTCCGCCGACGTGGCAGAATCGTGTCATCGAGAGGTTGAAATAAGTTTCGTCAAACGTGCCATACAACTGAAATCGACTGACGTTCAGTCCAGAGTCAGTAGAAACCTGAACTCTCGTACACGGGCCTGCCTGTGTACCATATGTACAGCGTGGAAGACCTCAGAGAGATGGCTCCTTCGGTCTCATCCTACACAACAGGGTTCTTTCCCCTTCTTGCGATGCACCAGTTGTCTGTGAAAACGTCACTACTAGCTCAGCCTTGAGCTTAGAGCGTACACACGATAATTAAATTCAAATACCATGTTCTAAGAACTTTGCACAATGCTCCTGGACATGAATCTGGGTAGTAATTCGAGAGTTGGGCTTTTTGAAAACATTGAGTCAAATCATAAACTAAAAATTGCTACCAGTGACCACATCAATCGTGCATCTTACATTAACACTGACCGGAAACTGAAGTTGTCTTGTATCGATAAAATTCTAGTTCTTAATCACAAAAAGACCACTCCTACAGATAACAAAGCTGTTGTACGGTAAAAAAGAGCAACGACTAAATACAAATATCGCCACTACAGGCCAATTTCGCACGTACAAGCGCGATGACGAAATACCTGAAAAACCACACGGATCTCTGAGGCTGACAAGTGTGCATGAAGATTAAGCGTCTGATCGATATTGAAGTGTATAAATTTTGTTGTGAAACCGCCAGTACACTTTCATCACATGAGGAAAACGGGAAAAAAGCAAGCTGAATGTTGGAAGCTGAACAAAACTTATACTAGGCGGCGCCACAGGGTGCCAGCTGAGTTTCGGTATGTTTCGGCGCTTCGCGGCTTTGCGCTTTGCGTGCCCGCGTGGTACCGTTTTTGTCATGCCTCAAGCTACAAGTGCAGAGCAGCAGAGGAACTCCAAGTGCCTCTGTAAGCGCTCCTCGGACAAAGTTTAAGCCGTGGTACGCACCTGTGACGAGGAAAACACCTTTGGCTAGTCAATGTTGGACGAACCTTCAGCTTAGCAAACGCACCGCTCTACTTGTACGCTTCGTCAACGTACCAAGACTCTGGGCTGCATAACCAGCACTACGAGGACTCTTATTTATGACATGAACTGAAAGTTGGTTTTGAGCAAAAGAATGACCCAGTATCTGTCTCAGAAATCGGCGGACACCTGAACCGTGCCGTAACGGATAAAGGAGGGAATGAAAGAACAAAGGAAGAAAGAGGTGCCGTAGTGGAGGGCTCCGAAATAATTTCAACCACCTAGGGATCTTTAACGTGCACAGACGTCACACACCACATGGGCGCCTCTTGCGTGTTACCTCCATCGATACGCGGCAGCCGAGGTCGGGTTCGAACCCGGGTACTCCTGATCAGTAGCCGAGCTCCTTAACCACTGAGCAACCGCGGCAGATTGGGCTGTTATTCTGTTATTAGAGAATTCACATTACGTATCATCAGTCGGGACGGTGGATCAGCGGTGAAAGTCGCCGCACCAGTAGGTTGGCTGCTTCTGACGCTGCATACTCCTCGGCGCTTGCACTATCCTGCCAAACACGCCGCCTCAGCCCTCAAAAGCATCGCACGCTGTGGGGGGCTGACGTCGCTAAGTACAGGCCCCATTTCTTTGCGCGAACTTCTTTGTAGGGATCGGAAACGTAATTCGTCATGGCGCCGGTGCGAAAGTAAATGAAGCGACGGCTTAGAAGAGGCTTTCAACTCCAACCGGCGGTAGTTTTCATTTGGGATGCTGCTGGAATGCCCCGCTCGCCACCAGTAATAAGGAATTCCACCTTTAGTCAGATTACTTCACTTTACGGTTATTTCGTCTTCACAGAGTTGCGAGTTTGAATCAGAGCGGCCGGAAAAAATCTTTAAGCTTAGCAATAAGTGCATCTTTGACTGCCGGGCAAGTCGAAAACAAAGCCACGAAATGCCATGCAAGTATCGGGTTTCGCTAACAAAATAAAAAAAATGATAGCGTTGTCCTCAGTATCCCTATAAGGTAGCGTAGTCTCTGTGATTTCTACAAGTTCATTTTAACACTTTCTAAAGCGCTGCGACAGGGAACACCAAGAGAAAGAAAGAAAACGAAGGAGAAGCGCTATTATCAACCGAAGTTTATTAAAAAAAAACACACAAGGTTTTTTCCAATAAACTTCAGTTGATAGTAGCGCTTATCCTTCGTTTTCTTTCTTTCTCTTGGTGTCCCCTGTCGCAGGGCTTTTAGAATTGTTAAAATGATGTACCAACTAGCTCAATTATGCGTGTTCTACAAGTTCAATGCTCTTTTCTTAACCATTCACTGGTGCATATATACCAGAGTATGTTGCATACACTCTCAAAATTGCCAAACAGCGTCGCTGTGACCATTGTGGAGGGACAATATTAGCCTTTGTCAGGAAAACCTTGAAAACTTTTATCTCACTTGTTTTGCTTGAAGAGCGAGGTGGTCTCATTCAACGATGTCGTTAGTCAAATACAGCTTTTGCGTTTGTGTTGAATACACATTAGGCATCTTCGCACATTCGCTCCGTTGCTCGTCTGTGCCTGCATGTTCCTTCCGCAGTCCTTGCTATTTCGCGCCATGTTAACCTTCACGTAGCCCCGTAACCCCGATACGGCAAGACTTTGTTCCGGCTCCTTCGGCTCAACATACCTCACGCATTCGACAACCGCGGATGCACTTTCATTCTCCACCAACCGGAGCAACGGTGATGTATCAACGTGACCTTTCACACCTTCGTGGCCCTTTTCGCGAAAATGCAAGGCAACTTGGACGATGAGTCGTGCCGGACGCACGCAAGACGCATCGAGCGAAGCGAAGCCTTCAGGGAGGGAAACGAGACGTGAAGGGTGTCTTTGGCTTTTGTGCTACCGGGAATGGATGGCGGGGGGGCAGGGGGAGGGGCGCAAAGGGCCAGCTGCGCCGAATCGATGGTAGCCCGTGGCTGCCGCAGTCCGGCGTGACAAACGGGGCCGCTACGAACACAGGACTGAAGGTGCACAAGTTTGCCGCTCGCCTTCCATGTTCCTTCACCTCATTCGATTGGTTACATGCCTTGTGTTTTTATTCATTTCTTCCCTTTGTGCCACGTACAATTGCAACCACACGATACCCATGCGCAACTAAGGCGTCATTTAGTTGTAACGATCTCACGCGTCGCATTGACGCCGCGCCGAGGACAGCTACTCATACCGGGTGCAGTGTAAATATTGTCATGTAGCAGCTGGTGCTCGTAGGTCTCGTCTAGACGGCAGAGAAGCGCCAACACCGAGAAGCTTTGACAAGATGTGACAGCACACCGAGACGGCCAGACGGAACGTCGCTTTCTTCTTCAGAAGCGAACAGCGTGGCGCACGAGCTGCGTGCCTAGCAGCCATCGAGCGGCTATTGTTGTAGACTCGGCATTACCCTCCCTCTCGGAAAGAGCATCGTCCCGATGCTTTAACAATAAAATAGGGAGAAAGAAAAATCAAGGCTGAGTAACGCGTGGCACCTAGCAGTAAATGCCTCGTGAAAAATAAAGCTTCATCCGCACGACATGAACAATCTCTGGTCTCTGCTGACGGCGAATAGTCCGTGAAACCCCATCCGGAAGAACTTCATAGGTGGCAGAGAACTCTGTAGGGACAGAAACACTGCTTTAGCAGTTTTTCGGAAAAACCGCGGCGTCGAATGGGGGCTAATGCTCACACTTTATCGTCCGGGACGAACGTCATCAGTCTGTGGTGGCGGTTGTAACATCGGGCGACACGGCCTTGTTTGCTCAGGACGCGCACTCTCGCAACTTGTCGAGCTTCTTCTGCGCGAAGGGTAAGTTCCTCGGCGTCAACGTCGTGGTCACGGCCATAATGGTGTGTGGTCTATGGGGGTTTAACGTCTCAAAGCGACTCAGGCTATAAGAGACGCCGTAGTGAAGGGCTCCGGAAATTTCGACCACTTGGGGTTCTTTTACGTGCACTGACATCGCACAGTACACGGGCCTCTAGAATTTTGCCTACATCGAAATTCAACCGCCGCAGCCGGGATCGAACCCGCGTCTTTCGGCTCAGCAGCCGAGCGCCATAACCACTCAGCCACCGCGGCGGCTTTACGCCCATAATGGGGCAGCATTGCTTCCAACACTGTCGACACTGCGGCCGTAGAACAGACAAAAGGGCGTCCTCCGCGTGGTTGCCTGTTAGAGCCTTGTTATACGCGTAAACAATATATGACAGGATATCGTCCCAAGATCGATTCTAAACTTCAGCGTACATGGGCAGCATGTCGAGGAGAGTTTTGTTAAGGTGCTCGGTCAGGCTATTTGTCTGGGGATGGTAGGCAGTTGTCCTCCTATGTAGTGCCACTGAGCCGCATGAGGGATTGCAAGAGTTTGGCAGTGAAAGCGGTTCCTCTATCCGCGATAGTAAGTGCCGGGACACTATGCCTCAGGACGATGGGCTGCACGAAAAATTTCGCAGCCTCGGCAGCTGTGCCGCGCTGGAGGGCCTTGGTTTCAGCGTAGCCTGCAAGGTAATCAGTGGCGACGATGATCCACCGGTTTCCCGAAGCAAGGTGAAGTTGGGAAAGGGCCGAGAAGGTACATGCCAACTTGCAGAAACGGGACTCTGGACACTTGTACGGGATGTAAAAGCCCAGCTGGCTTTAAAGGGGGCTTTTTCGTCGTTGACAATTGCGGCACGTGTGCACATAGTGTCGCACTGTCGCTGCAAGCTTAGGCCAGTAATAGCTCTTTTAGATTCGAGTGCGGGCGTAGCCGAGGTGACCGGTGGTAAGCTTCTCAAGACAAGTCTGCAAGATTTCTTCACGAAGGTTCGGTGGAACGAAGAGGAGGTAGTCGCTTCCGGTTGGAGGAAAGTTGGCTTTGTAGAGCACGCTGTTCCGCATACAAAAGGAGGACTGCGTACTTGCCAAGGGCTGGGAAGCCTCCATGGCACGTGCGTCCAGGAAGTCGATGAGCGGTTTCCGCGCCGTTTCCTCGCGTTGCTGACCGGAAATACTCGCTGCGTCTACGGCTGCGATGAGACGAAAGTCCGGTTCGTCGTCGTTGCGCGCAACCTCGACTGGAGATTGGACAAGCAGTCGGCATCGTTATGCTGGCACCCCGATCTGTACACAATGATCATGTCGAACTCCTGAAGACGTAAGCTCCAACGCTCAAGGCGGTCAGAGTGATCCCGTAAGTTCGTCAACCAGCAGAGACAGTGGTAGTCGCTTACGACTTGAAAATGCCGGTCGTTTTAGAAGGATCCGGCCGGACTCAGCTATGGCTGACGAAATGGCACGGGAAATGGACCCCCTCATAACCAAAGTGACATTTATCGGGCTTTAACGTCAGGCCGGCAGATCTTATTGCCGTAGCAAGGTAAAAAGGCGCTGGAGGTGTTTTTAGAATGTTGGTGACAAGACAACAACATCGTTCAGGTATACCAAGCATGTTTGCCATTTCAGGCCTGATAAAACAGCGTCCATCATTCTCAAATGTTGCCGGAGCCGAACACAAACCAAAATGAAGGACCTTGAACTCAAAACACCATCAGGCGTCACGAACGCAACCTTCTCGCGATCCCGCTCGTTAAGTTCCATCTGCCAGTAACCACTTTTGAAGTGCAGCGAAGGAAAGTAGCGCGCGTGCCACAACAGCCGGTCAAGAGAGTCGTAAATGCGTGGTATCGGGTAGAAGTCTTTTTTTGTAACCTGGTTCAGCTTCCGGTACTGAACGCAAAATCGCAGACTGCTTCTTTTTAACCAAAACCAAATGCAAAGCCCAGGGGCTCCTCGATGGCAGTATAACGCCATCCTGCAGCATTTATATTGACACACGCCAGGAATGTCATATGAATCTTGAATTCTCCGCGGTAAATGAAAGTTATGAAATACTGACAATAGAAGTAAATTCAGAAATCATCTCAGTAGTGGACCGACCTCCCAACAGGAATATAGCACAATTTATAAGCTTCTTTGAAAACTTTTTGGATTATGTTCACATATTTAAATTCCAGCTTTAATGTGGGGGAAAATTTAACACAGACATGTTAGATAATACCACCGCAGCACGCGACTTTGCCGCCATACTTCAGACAACTGGTTTTGTAAACTTAATAATGTCACCAACTCGGATCACAGTATCTACGTTATCATGTCTTGATCTCCAGATTACAGATATTGAATCCAATGTTTCAGATGCTGGAACAATTGCATATGACCTTAGCGATTGCTGCCCCATCTTTCTCTCTTATCAGGGAGAAACAAATACAAAAATGATGAAACTCACTCCTACACAGTAGAGTACGTATCAGATGACACTCTTGAATCTTTCAAGTGCGACAGTGGTGTATAGAACTGGTCATTTATAGTCGATATAAAAGATTCCAATAATGCATATTCAGAGTTTATCAAGGTTTTTGCAGAAATATATTTTAAGCACTTTCCCTTCAAGGACATTAAGCAGTCTAACGAATAAGAAAGCCATGAATCAAGCCGGAGCTCAAAAGAAGGATAAAGCGCAAAAACAAGTTGTACCATGTCTTTTTAAATAATCGCTCTCTAGAACCTCTAATCCGATTGAAAAAAAAAACAAGAAATAATCTAAATGCTGAGCTTCGGCCTGCTAAGATTTTATATGATCAAAAACTGTTTTCTGATGTTAATATGAAAAATTCAGACGTTGTCTGGAAAGTTGTAAATAACTTGTTTCGTCGCAATACGAAAAATGCACCAACTCAACGAATAATCTATAAGGGCTCTGAATTATCCGGTCAGGCACTTTTTGACCATTTTAACAGCAATTTTTTAACTACCAGTTCACCTATGATGCACCTACCTAACGTTCCTTCATCTTCTAGCCCTTTCGGAATCATATTCCTTGAGGCCGCCAATGAGGCCGAACTACGTACAACCTTATGAATTTAAATAATAGCAAAGCCTTAGATGTTGACATTATTCAGATAAAACCAGTCAAATGTGTACTCTTTTATTGCACCCGTGCTTGCATAACCTTCAATTTGGTATTTGAAACGAGAGGAGTTTACGCGGAAGAAATGAAGAAAGCAAGAGTGACAGTTGTGCTAAAGGGGGAGATAAAGATGTAGTGTCCAATTATAGACCAATATCAGTGATTCCAGTCTTTTCAGAGCTTGGAAAAAATTGGCGGTGGTTTAGCTTTGGTTAAATCTGGAGCGACGCGATAGCTACAGCTGGCCGAGTGGAACTTGGTCACGTGACCAACCACTTGATGAACCACATGATCAGTCATGGCGGCGCGCCGCCGACAGCTGCTCCGCACCACGTGACAGCATGGCAGCGCAGCCACAGGGTGGCGGCGCCGCCACCGCCAATGCGCCGCCACGCTGAAGGCTCGAAATGCTACCATAATGCAGCTATCGCTACAAAAGTAATCTTTTCACGTCTATGGAATTTTTTTATTGCAAAACTAATCCTCTCTGAGGCTCAATTTGGATTCCGAAAGGGCAAGTCGACGGAAACAGCTTTGTTATCACTTAAGGAATGTATCCTTGCAAAACATTGAAGCAGGCATTCTCACTGTCGGACTCTTCGTAGATTTTAGTAATGCTTTCGATTCCCTAAACCATCAAATGTTAACTCATAAACTTTCTCGACATGAAGTTCGTGGGACACCTTCAAACCTCATCATAGCATACCTGCAAAATCGGAAACAATCTGTGTATATCGACAACCATCAGTCTTCTTTTCTGGCGGTACGAAACGGTGTACCTCAAGCCAGCATTCTGGGCCCGTTGCTTTTTAAGATCTATATAAATGACATTGTGCATATTCATGATGAAGCGAAATTTACTATATGCGCCGACGATAGCAGTATACTTATCTCCGGTGACGACATAAACAAGTTAAAAGAAGAGTGAAACGTAATCCTTAAGAAACTAGAGAACTGGTCCTCCTCTAATTGCTTCCCAATTAACCCTACAAAAACTAAGGTAATAATTTTCCGTGCAAGAAACATGCCGGTTGAACTACAACACGCTCCTAAATACGCAGGTCAAGAAATTCAAATTGTCGGCAACCACAAAATTCTTCGAGTTACTTTCTCGTCGCATCTCAGCTGGGACCGGCATGTGGAAAATGTTTCTGAAAAGCTCTCTTCAGTAGCAGGTGTTCTATCACGATGTCGTTGGCTTCTTCCCACTCACTTGAAAATTCAAATTCATCAAGCTCTTCTAGGTTCCGTTTTGAATTATTGTAACTGTTCGGGTAGCCACCACAAAAACAAGTGTGATAAACATACAGGTTCTGCAGAAGAAAATGATCCGCTACATTAGAAACCTTCCTTATCTCTTCAAAGCAAACTCCGTTTAGAAATTATAAGGTAATTAGTTTTGAACATATGTATTTTTTCGCATTTCGAGGTTTTTTTTACCATTCTTCTCCTGCTGATAGAGATTTCCTAATACGTACTGCACATTTAAGCTCCGCTTGGAATCGAATCTACACCCGAAGCTCCTGTCTCTGGTATATTCCATATTTTCGAAATAATTATAAAGTAGAAATGCTTGAACACAATTTACCGACCACTCTTAATAAACACAAAGTTATGGTAGCGTTAGACCAAGTGAATTAACATGTATTTTGTTAATATATAGCCAGATTGCATTTTATGAGCCTCTGTTGCCTGCCGGTGCCATGTATGCATATTGAGTGTCTTTTTTTCTGTTTACTTTTCTCGAGTTCTTTCTTTATTTTCATGCGTCTGTAAACTGTTGTTAGTGAACGCACATGCTCATTGTTTCCATCGCATTGAATCGATATGTCACTTACTTCGTTGTTTTTGTGTTTGTTTAAACCTATATATATTGGTAAACATTTTTTTCTGCTTGATTCTTCTGTAATTAAAGTGCGTTTGCCGCGTACAGCCATTAAGAGGTGCTTGGGCCCAGTCAAGATGCTTTTTGGCAGCTTTCAACCCTTGCAACTTTCTAGGATGTAACTTTCGTTCTGGAAAAATAAAGCGAAATGAAAATGAAATGAAATGAAATTTCTGCTACTTGCTGAGCTATGGTTTCACGCTCCCGCAATGAGACACGGTATGGGTTTTGTCGAACCGGTCGGGCACTGTCGTCCGTTGTTATGCGGTTCTTAGCGAGAGGTGTCTGTTTGACTGCCGAAGTAGACGAGAAAGTCTTGGAACTGATGCAGAAGGCCGACTTGTCTTTACCACTCGGTTGGTGGTAAGCCAGGGTTCGCAGCAAGAACCAACTGGGGTGTGCGACAGGTGGATGTCGTGCTCTGGAGGGCAAGGCAGTCGTGAGTTTCGGCGATGCCCTGGAAGTATGCGACCGCGGTGCCTTTGGTGATGTGTTACCGTTCGGTCCCGAAATTCGTTAGAAAGACATCTGCCAGGCCGTCGCGTACCCTTACGATACCTCTCGCGGTGCAGGCCCCATGACAGAGAACAATCGCAGTGTTCTGTTCTGTTACTCCGTCAGCACTGCACTGGTCGTCGCAAATGACGGTAACGTGGGGACAGGATCGCGGAGGCATGGTCACATCCGTGTCTATAATGCGCAGGGCCGCTCTGCGTGGTTCGGTGCCGGCTGAAACTGTTCCAGGGGTCGAAAATGTTACCAGACGGCCAGGAAGGTTTATGAGGGCACCATGCTTCCGCAAGAAGTTCATTCGTAGGATCAGGTCCCTTGCAGCAGTGCTGCAGAACAACAAAAGCAGAGTTGGCAATGGTGACTCGAACAGTGCACGTTCCGACACGCTTGATGAGATGACTGCCAGCAGTATGAATTTGTGGTCCATACAATTCTGTTTTCACCTTGCTGAGGCGATCTGAGAGCTGCTTGCTTCTTATTGATAAGTCCGTGCCTGTATCAACTAGAGCCATCAATGGGTGCCAGTCAACGTGAATGCGGAGGTCGGCGTTGACAACTGCGTTGGTGTCAGGAAAATTCGGTATCACAGAATCAGGTTTCGGTGGCATCGGGATCTCGGCATCACGCTCCGGCGTCTTCGGGGGCATTCGGAATATCTGCTGTCAGCAACCTTCCCATGAGGTCGCCGCTTTCAGTTTCCCCGGCGTGGGCTTGGAGACCAACTCCGCAGTCCATCTGCGAAAGCCTGCCGGCTGGGCGACGTGAAGCGTGAGGCAGACTGAGATTGTGGTCGGAGGGTTGGGGAAATGTCACGGGCAGAAAGGTATTCCTCTATATCGTGGGGTCGCTCACTGAAACGGGGACAGGGAGCGTCACGTAGAAAACCCCGGAGCCCGATTTCGCGGTAAGGGCAAGGGTGATACAGTTGGCCGGCCTCCCCGCAATCGTAGAAGTGCGGCTGCCGATCAGAAGTGTGCCGCACAGCCGCCTTCCGAGCCGGTGGATGCAATGCAGGTCGTTTAGGAGGCGGCGGCGGGTTGCACGGCAAACGTTGCACAGGTGGAACTCGGAAAGGAGAGCCGCGGCGTAGCTCATGGGGCGTGGCTCGGGGATGACGGGAGAAAGCGGTGAAAATGCTTGGTGGATCCCGTCGCGCACGACTTCGGTAAGAGCCGCAGCTGTCGGATCGGGCGAGGCGAGGGTCAGTTTCTGGAACTCTTCACGGACCACCACGCGTATGGGCTCACGCAACGACGAATTGTCGCTGGACACGCTCAAAGCAGCCGAACTTGTTGGCTCACCGCACTAGGACTTATTTCGGCGGCAGCGCTGCTGCAAGGCTCCCTCAATGGCGGTCGCTTCATTTATGAAGCCAGCTACAGTATGCGGGGTATTTCGGACCACACCAGTGAACAGTTGGTCCTTCACACCTTGCGTCAGGTGGCGGAGCTTCGTGGCTTCAGCCATATCTGGGTCAGCGCGCCGACAAAGGCGGGTCAGGTCCTTGGCGAACGTGGCAACGATCTATTAGGCTTTTGCACGTGAGCGTCCAGGAGGCGGCGTGCAAGATCCCGGCGGTCCGTGCTAGCAAACGTGTCCCGGATCTGCTGGCGAAAGGTATCCCCGTTTTGGATACCGGCCTCCCTATCTTGAACCAAGCCTTGGCTCCATTCATCGAGTGCAAAATAAACGTTCCGCAGCTTCTGCACAAGGCTCCACTGGTTGAAATCCGCGACCCGCTCAAGCTGGTAAAGCGTCTTCAACGTTTTCAAATGTGGCGCCATGAAAACTGGCTGGCACACGGGGTTGCTGAAGCGTCAAGGGTGACGCACTAGGCGGCGCCATGGTGGTATGCTCACCAGGTGGATGAGTGCGTGGCTCTTCGTGGAGGAGACCAAACTCTGGACCAGTCTCAGGAGGTGGCTGCTGCTGCGGTGAACGGGCATGCAGACAAGCGGAAGCTGGTCGGTTCACGATGAGCGGCTGTCTGGAGGGGCCCTGGACAAAGGGCGTCTAGCCAGCAACCTTCAGCAGTGTCACGTATCAATTGCTGCTGGTACCCACTAAACACAAATAAACCCGGATGGGTGCTTTTGGCTTGTCCTCTAGCGCCCTCCCAAATCGAGGTTCGATATACATCGATAGACTTGGGGTAGATTTCAGCACCAAAAATACGGAGGACTTACGGTTGGCGAAGGGAGCAGATTGGGTGTAATTTTTTACACCAAAGAATACGAAGCACTTGCGGTTGACAAAGGGAGTATATTTGGTGTAGATTTTTACACCAAAAAATACGATGCACTTCCAGTTTGCAATGGGTGGTTTCAACCGCGGCGATACGCTGAGCGGTGGCTTCGGTGTCGCGTTTATGCAGGCGCCGATTTTGCAACGCCGGCAACTAGGAGGAGGTGATGACAGCGGTCCGTTTTTCTATATTGCATTTTTGCTCTTTCTTACAGGCCTACTAGAACTGCTGACTATATAGGTGGAACGGTGCTAGTTAGTTAATCACAATAATCAGGTTCGAATGCACTTTGGAATCATGAACAAAGCCCAATCGAACTTCAATTCTGATATAACAACCAGCCCCGTTCCGTCCATGCTGTTACAAAGTAGTACTGTAAGGAAGAGGGCAAGAACGCTGGATACAAAGCGCATCGGACCGCTGTCTTCACCTCCTCCTGGATGCCTGCGTTGCACGATCGCGGCGCCATACATACACACGACGTCGCAGCGTACTGCCGTACATCGCGGAAACAAAACGAGAGCAGCGGTGGCGGCAAGGAAACGTCTTTACTCTGACTCCGCTGATTATACGGCACTTCTGTAAAAAATAAACAAACCATGGCTCCTGCGCTAGCCGAAAGTATCTTGACGGGGTGGTTCGCAATGGGCAAGAAAAGCAGAGTTGGGGAGACGACAGGCAATGAAACTGAAAACAAGACCGTGGTAACGGATCTACGTGCCAAATTCCTGCAACACATTTTTCTTCTCGTAAAAGTATACCATCTCTTCACAGTGGTCCAAGAACCGAATCCCTGAAGTTAAAGAACCTGAATGGTGCACAAGCCACTTGCGGGCAGCTCCACATTGGACAAATAATGTTTGCCATCTCTCTGCCTTTAGAAGTTTTTAAAAAAAATGCATGTGTATATTGTATCCTTAAAATCCGTTCATTACTGTTACTTATTTTTTCAGTCCATAATGGACCTTTTTAAAGAAAATTTTGAATTCCGTGCTCCACACGCGCATTGAAAATACTTTTCGAGCACTAATTTCACCTAGTTTATAAGTCCTCAAAGTCGATAAAAGCAGGATTCGCGGTAAAGATTACACAAAAACTTTGTATATAGCTTGTGCTCCGTAGTTTTATTTTCGAACAAAAATATAGTTCTTGGATTCTACCTTCACAGTGCAAGGTAGCTGCGTAAGTTTGTTAGACATTTTTTTTCGAGACTGCAGTTTTAAGCACTTTACAGAACATTGTTACTGGCACGTCCTCAAAACACTGTTCGCAATTTAACTTGTGCATGCGACTTACATTCATTCCATTGGATTTTCGAAAATACTGAATTACACAGACAACCGCTACAAATAGCGCTGGATTATCACAAATGTCAGTTACTAACCTACACACATCTGAAATATTAACACCAGCAGCATTAAAAGGCTGCTTAACATGTCAAGCTTATTCAATTGAAAAGAAATTGAAGAGCCTGCGTAAAGTAAAGAAAAGGTCACAAAGACCTGTAGATTACAATTTTATTTTTTTAAATGAAGGAAAATAAACAACGTTTGAAACCACAATTCTTGGACAGGTATTAGAGATAGGGACTAACTTGAAATCAGCATCTAAAAGTAATCAAAACGATACAATAGCAAATCTTGAAAAACAATGAAGAGTTGACTTGAAAACTTCTTCGCTACACTTCAGGCTAACTGGTGCTGTCAGATAAGATTAGCTAAAAAAATGTTATGCACCAGACAATTTCCAGTGGCTAATTACACGTGCCTAACTTCAAGATGCAGATTACAAACTACAGTAAAAGAAATACTAAACAGACATCCTAAAGCAGCCCACTAAATCTACAGTAAATTATCACAGGTATCCAACCTGTAATGTTTGTGTTTGTTCTTGAGAAACACATAGGATGAACATAACCTTAGAAAACGTATATAATACATTCAATTTAACACAATCACATAAAAAGAACACAAAACAAAACTTTACACTTAATATATGGAGGCCTACGCTCTAGATAAGGTTTATGTGCCCTGAAAGATATGTTAGCCACCCATTTGAAGGAGCCTGCCGGAAATAAAATGCAGCACCCATAACTTATATGGAAAAAGTTAGAATACAGAAACACATGCTTTTCAATCTAGCTAACAAGTAATGACAAATGCTGAAACACAATGAACTAGTCAACCTGGTATTACGTGACTGTGCGCACTACAAGCAAAGCAAAAACACATGGCCTAAGGTCAAAGCGCTCAGGACACGGGCATTCTCTTTGATTGCGAGAAAGGTATTCATCACCTTCACTTTAGGACGAAGTGCAGAAAAATTCCAGAAAAGTTCCCATGGCAACTGATCAGACTAAGGACTAGTAACTTTGTGATTAAATAAGAAATTGAATTTCTGAAGACTTGTGTCTAAACACATATTTGCTTGAAAACTGAATTGTTCACCAAATCCATTATCACCATTATTTTTTCTAATTAAAGGATATGCATAAATGCTAGCAAATGTGTCATGTGGCAGAACGGGAAGTCTATTGAAAAACCAAAAAATTAAAAATGCTGACAGTGCTCCCAGGAAGCTGTCCCAGCTATATGCAAAAAGATAAAAACCATGACTAGCCCATGCAGGGACAAGAAACCAGTGGGGTGATGATTCTTAGGGTCAACGAAATGTTGCTGTTCCTGTTATGTCTTTCCATGCTGTCACATAATGGAAATACAGCATTTGTCGTTAGTGTGTGTCTGCCTCCCTTTCGTCCGTGTTCTTGTTGCGCAGTTCGTCTTTTTTGCATTAGAGCCCAAGGAATTCGCTTCTGAGCCTTGTTGTGCATCGCTAGCTTTCCAAATCTCTTGAAGGTACAGAAAATCTTGCCCTGACCACCGTGAATGATGGACATCCATGGATGCTCAGAGGCCTTATTACACGGCTTAGAAGCCAAACCCTTTGGTGTACTTTTGACGAAGTTTTCTCACAGATTCGTGCTGATATTGTTTTCCTTTTTCTTCGCTCTGGCCAACTGTATCATGTTAACATTGATAACTTATAGCAGCACAGTTTGTGTTCCACTACCAGTATTCCAAACAGTACTAAAAAACTAGACATGTAAAACATATACAGGCAGATAGAAGCGCCAGCTCTGAAGGAGAGACGAGGTGGTTTTTAAAAACTGATGAGCTGAAAGCCATCCAAGGGTGGTTTATTTTAAGTCAAATATCTAAAAGCACTATCAAGAAAGGTCAGCAGAGAGAGTGCCTTCTTTAGATTTTCCAAACGGAACACACAGAAGGCTGCAAACAGCAGAATCTCCACAGAAGCGATGAGGTTTTCACTACAGGGTGATGGCCAATGAACAGGAAAACTGCGCCTTGATAGGTGAGGAGGCATGCTGTAAGTGCTTGGACCTGCAAAATTAAAAACGAAATATCACTGACATTTCTAACACTTGTAGAAGTGCAAAAAAATACTGTCGCATTTCAGTATAATACACATTATGACTACACTTGTGGGGTTGAATTGGGGAGATAAGTACGTTCTCCCCACTCAATCGCGGCTGACACGGTTCAAAGCCGCCCGGACCCCACCCCGTGATTGCGTACGCTACCGAGCGCTCGCCGACCACGGCGGGCCTTGCTCTGGGAAAACAAAGGAACGACACATTGGCTGACAAAAACAGGCATTTATTGCTACAGAAACAATAACGCCAGATAGCAACAAGGTACGCTAATGAATCAAGGTCGTCTGACTCACCAGAAAGGTTCCGAGCGAGTGTTCGCCCGCGCTAGGGCAAGGGATATATACTCCGAAGGCCGGACGGGACGAGTACGGGAGCGGCTCCCCGTCGCTTCCTCGCCCCGCCGGCGAAGAGCGGAGCCGCGAGCGGCACGTCCGGTTGCGCCCACGATCCCAGCCTAAGCCCCCATGCCCCCTCTCCCGCGCGCGGGCTTTGGCAGTCTCCCGCGAAGCGATGCTGGCGCCCTCTCTTGCCAGTTAATGTAACTGACAAGGGAATGCGCTCAGCCTCGAGGTGAGACTGCCGCTGCACGGTGCCTCGCGGGAAAGCAAACTCAGGGGGCTGCAGGGCAGGTCCCCACAGACTATCCCAGGGATGAATTCATGAGGGGGTGGTCTCCCCTCCTCAAAGTTAGAAATTTTACATAGAAAAACTATGCTCAACCCCATGTTTTCAAGAATAAAGTCAAAGAAGTGCGAGGTTCAAACATGTCACTGACCGATTTTTAAAGATAATGGTAACCAGGCTAATTTACTTGGAGCTATCAACACTGTCTAGCTTCAACTTCAATGCCCACCACTATGTGCAGGAGACCTTGGTGACAAGTTTTGTATCAAAACTTTTTCATTCGTGATTCGTTAGTATCTATGTGCAGGAGACCTTGGTGACAAGTTTTGTATCAAAACTTTTTCATTCATGATTCGTTAGTATGGATGAATCACTGCGAGAATTTTGCTCGGAAACCAAGGTGTCCATATTACAGAGGTGCAAATGTACATATGATTTGTCCATTAGAGCCATGATCACATTTAGTCGGCCACCACAACTATGCAAAAGTTAAACAAAATGCTGCAATTGCCTCCCTGCCAAAGATTTGAAAACCATAATCTAGCTATAAGACTACTGAGCTGCTCAATCTCATTTAACTGCAACCAGTGCAGCAACAGCCTAACTGTAATCGAACTAGAGGCTAAAGAAACAATGGTGAGCCACTGCTCATAAGGGAGCGTGATACAAAGTGCGTATTCGGAAGGTACAGCTGCACACAAAATCTACCACTCTTGCTTTATCCGTGACATTTGATACATACGGCGACTACAGGAATTTTTGCTGAGCATCGAAGAAGCAAATGTTCTCTAGGGAATCACATATTGAGCACCTATAACAGCACGGGATGCAACAATCAGTACTCCCCATGAATCATATTTGCGTGTGTATAATGAAGACCTAAAAATACAAAACAGGTATGGTGTTGTTCAAAGTGTATTTCGCCATTATACACAGCTTGTGAAGTAGCACTCCACAATGATTGGATGCCATCGAAGACTACAACACAAAACACTCTTTTCCAACTGAAAATAAAAAATAGCTGCACCGTATCCAGACCTCATTACCATTTGTCAATAAATAAAAAAAAGAGTCGCAAAAGCAAATAATGGTGATCGCCTCTCCATAATTTCGTGCAAGTCTAAAGAAACCACAACAGTCTCAACATTGGATTATTGGTTAGTTCAAAAGAGTGGTAGTCAACACGCGTGAAAAAGAGACAGTAGCAATGCAAATCCCAAAATAGCAGCGTGTCAGTACGCTGTATCTGGTTTAGTCAGGAAATTACTCTATTTTCAGAACTGAGCATAGTTGCAGCAGTTATACTGGCTCCTTATTCCTTCTATTGTCTTTTTTTAATTGCACAAGTAACTATGCCTGAATTTTAACGAAAATCCCTAGGGGTTCAGCAGCTCCTTACTGTCACTGTTTGCATCCCACCTTTTTGCAAGATACCGAAACACCAGGGCTTTGTGCCCGCCCCATTCTAAAATAATCACAAAACCCAAGCTTTGCTAAGACTCGTGTCGTCAATGACTAAATTTGAGTAAATTCTGTGCCTATAAGGTAGTCATCAGATGCTCAGATTAATACTGAGCTGCTATTTTTTTTACAAAAACTTCAGTTCCTGCCTATGTCCACCAATAATTTGCACAAATATACCTACAAGTGTTGGAGGGGGCATCATTCTTTGCGACTTAACTCTGAACTGTTTGGTACTGCTTGTAGATTAACTGATGCAACCTTGGAGTTCTTCATAGATTAGAACCTGTATAGAACAATGTCCAGTGAGGTTTGATACCAAACAAATCATTATGAATAAAATGTATGTCGTTCGAATTACTGACTCCAATAATGATAGGTGAGCAAGGCAATGAAGTATGTGATGCTTTGAAATTAAAGCAGCTGTTATATTTTCACAAATAGTGACAGCACGTTTATATTGCACCCATCGATGTTATGCCGCAAGGAACCGCAGAACATAAGGCGAGAACTGACAGCCGTTGCTTTCTCGCTTTCACTCGTGTTCCAGTGACAAAGAGATTGCGCCACTGACGGAAAGCAACAAATAATCAGATTGGAATTCTAAATGTGGTGGCCGAATCTATGACGGCAGAATACAAGTATGCACTTCAGAAGCTTTGAGCACATTCATTTGCTGCGACGCGCACGATAAGCAAAATTATGTTTTTTGTGGGGAACCATGGCGTTTTAGAAAAAGCGACCTGATTTTTTTATGTTAATAGCGATGCCGCATACCTCGTTCTGCGAACATGCATGAAATTAAGAGTGGCCAAAAATGCTGCACATATCCAAATTAAAATGACACAAATGCTTCGGAGGGCACTAAAATAACAATTCCGAAAACATACAGCCGCTTGCAAGGTGTACTTCAGTGCAGACGCAAGCAGACTTGTTCTACAGAGTGCTCGTGTGGTGCTTTGCGGAATGAAGGCGAACTTATAACGCAGGCAGTGGGATTAACTGACAATAAAGGTGCTCAAGCGCTGGCGCATAGTCATTTAAAACAACCCATACACTGGCAGCGCGTCGTTAAGAAAACTGTGCTAATGTTTTGATCCATTCCGCAGCACAGTGCTTCAGCGCTCCACACAAGCCTGCTCACGTCTTTATCGTACAACGATATTTAAGACGCAAGATCACTTACCATGACGGCGAGACGGATGTGAGACGGCAGGGATTCAAAAATATCCTTCCGGGCAGCAGTGTCGAGGTAGAAATTTCTCTCCCGCTGGCCAAGGGCGCGGCAAAGCCAGCGCTTGTCTCAATTCGCTCACAACGGCGCAATACCGCCATTCGCAAACCAGAGCGAGGGGCAAGCTCAGCCGTCGTTTACGATATCCTCTTCGGTGAACTCTGTTAAGCATCCATATTTTCTTTCTCCGTCGCGCATCGAAAAGCAGCAGCGGCAACGCACAGTCGCCGCTAACGATATCCGTTCCAAGAGAGGCTGCAGACAACCCGCCGCGCTCAATCCTGCGACGCAATCCGAGACGGCCCCGCTGGCGCTGCTAGGCCTAGCGCCTACGCCGCTTCGGTCACAGCATCCGCACTCACGAGTCACGACTCTCGCCGTCTTCTGATCCTTCGCGGCGCCTACTGTCGATTGCATCTCGACCGAAACCAAAACTTGCTGCTTCGTTCCGGAACTAAGCAAAACAGATAAAAGTACACAGTTCCACTGGCGCGTTCTTTTGAACAGCAGCAGGAATTCGACCTCGCTCCTTCTCAGTTGCCTTACGGCGTTTTTTTCTACACCGTTCGGAAGGTTCCAAATGGCAACAACCACTCCGTTAGAGACGGCTGATGAACGATTGCGGACCTCGTTAGCACACCGTCAGTTCTAGCTGGTGTTGCTTCGGTGTTTATGATATCATTGTCACATATATTAGGGAGCCTAAATTAAATTTTGACGGAAAAAGGTGTGAAGAAGACGACGCGAATTAACCGAAGAAAAAGAAAAGGAAGAAGAAGCATTCGTTGAGGTGGAGAGAGATGATTGGTGGAGAAGCATTCGGTGAGGTGGAAAGAGATGATTGGTGGAGAAGAGAAGAAGACGACGACAGGACTTACGTGGACTAACACCGAGGCTATAAAAGGGCGAGTGAGAGCGAGGCCCGAGGGGGAACAGCAGAGAAGCGGAGGCTCCGGCGGGTCAGGGACACTTTGGCATGAAGAGAGCGACGCCGGCTACTGCTCCGGTGAGCTCGCGTTCTACGACTCCGCATCGTGGACTGCCTGCCGTGCCTGAGCCCGTTCCGGGGAGTCAACAGAGGACGCTACCACCTGCTACGGCCAGGGGTGTCTCCAGCGCTGTTGCCACCCATCCAGGTGGTGCCCCCAACGCCAACAACACCGGAATCACCTCCACGGGCGCTTGGACCTGGAGCTTGTACGACGCAGCCAGCGACGCCAGCCCGAGCACGTCGAACACCGCCAGCGACGCCAGCCCAAGCACGGCGAACGCCGCCTCGACGCCGCCTACTGGATCCATACAACACCGCAGCCACACGGAACCAACCGTGAGCACGAACGCCGACCGCTAATATTAGAACACTAGTAGTAGACACTAGCATTAGTTTCCCCGGGTCGTGTGTATTTATAGCCTTTGTGTTTCGTGTTAGTTGTGTTAGTTTTGTGTTCTAGTGTGTGTGCCACGTAGAGTGTATTAAATGTGCGTTTGTGTGGGTACACCAGTCCCCTAGTCCATTCTTTCGGTCCGAGTGTTCTCCGGAGAGATCCGTGACAAAGATAAGTGGCGAGCCTGCCAGGATTCATTTCCTTTTTTTTCTTTTTTGCTTTGTTTCGGATTTTTCCGATCTCTCGACGGCAGAAAGTATGGATTTGGCAAAAACGTTAGAACTGGCGCTCAAGCTAAGGTTAAGCAAGGAAAAGGCGATGCGTCTCTATGACGAGGAGGGAACGAGGAAGAAAGAGGAGGCAAAGAGGCAGAGAGAATAGGCAGATAGGCAGAGAGAGGAAAGGGCGCAAGCACGCGCAGACGCTCGTGAAGCAGAAGAACGCGAGGCGAAAAAAGCTCGCGAGGCAGAAGAGCGAGAAGAGAAAAGAGCTCGCGAGGCAGAAGAGCGCGAGGCGAAAAGAGCTCGCGAGGCATAGAGAAGAGCTCGCGAGGCAGAGAGAAGAGCTCGCGAGGCAGAACATTAGAAAAGAAGGATAGAAAGGGAGAAGGAGTTTATTTTGTGGAAACAGGCGCATGTCGCGGGAGGATATGAGGAGATCACGGACAATGATCAGCGTTCCTTAGCGGGTACAGAATCTCCTAGACCGGCCAGAGTTTGTCCAAGAAAGCTGATGGCCCCTTTTGATGACAAGAGAGATGATTTGGATGCATAGGATGCATATCTGCAACGATTCGAGCGGACAGCTTTGGGGCAAGGCTGGGAGCGCAGTGAATGGGCCACGGCATTGAGCATGTGTTTAGTCGGAGAGGCGCTGAATGTCTTTAGAAGGATGCCCGCTGCTGATTCCATGGACTACGAAAAAGTCAAAAATGCACTCCTCCAAAGATTCAGGCTTACGGCAGAGGGTTTTCGTGAGAGATTTCGCACCGCGAAACCTGAGGATTCGGAAACCGCTAAGCAGTTTTCCTGCAGGCTATCCAACTATTTTGATAGGTGGCTTGATATGTCAAACACAGAAAAGAGTTTTGAAGGGGTGCGTGACAAGCTGGTCACAGAACAATTTTTAGCGTGCTGCAGCTCAAAGCTAACGCTATTTCTGAAAGAAAGAAAGCTGTGTTCATTGGAAGAGTTCGCAGACACTGCAGACCAATTCCTCGAGGCTCAAGGGCTAAGAAATTTGAGTAAGGCAAAGGAGGAAACCCAAAAGACCCTAGAGACAGATGCGGCAAAACCAAGAGCATATTGCAGTGAATCTAAGGCGCCAGTAAGGTGTTTTCTGTGCGGCAAGGTGGGACACCGTGCAGCTGAGTGTCGGGCTAGTAGCGCTGCCCAAAAAACACAGATTGTGTGTCAACGTTGTAAGAGGAGCGGTCATACTCTGGATTAAATGAGCGTTTGTGTGGGTACACCCGTCGCCTAGTCAATTCTTTCGGTCCGAGTGTTCTCCGAAGAGATCCGTGACAATCATGTGCACCGTTTTACCGGTGTTCTCGTCTGGCGATGCGGTGTTTTAAAGCGGACGAACACGGACAAACCTCCCATCTCGTGTCATTCGTGTTTAGTGTGTAGCTTGCGTCTAGGCACCGAGACGGCCAGAGCGGAACGTCCGTTTCTTCAGAAGCGAACAGCGTGGCGCACGAGCTAGGTTCCGAACAGCCACCGAGCGGCTATAGCTGTAGACGCGGCTGCGCAAAGCAAACGTGCAGACGTCTTCCATTCATTGGCCAAAATGATTTCAATGAAAAATGTTTGTTTTATGAATGACTTTGGGTATACAGATGATGAAGGGTGGGAGATCATATCTTAACAGGTCCGTATCCAGTTTGGACGGTGCCCCACCGACGCCTTTTCTCAGGCGTGGGCGGCAATCCATTTTCCGACTTTGCTGCAGAGCGGAAAACTGCGTTTAAATCGCCGATGGCGTTCTACTGTTAGGTGTCGCTTGTGACTGTTTACAAGGAACGCACTGAGCGCATTTGGCGCCATTTATTGTGAACTCCGAGATGCATGCAAGAATTCGCGTCGTCGCCGTTTGCTTTCCGTGCGCGCTGTGATGAGAAAACTTGAGTGAACTCCAGCGTCGTTGAGTTACCTCAGTCGTGTACACCGACATATAAACCGACACCTGGGCTGCCGGTGACAACGCGCACGCAGCTTTATTTTGTGTGGTTATTCATGAATACTAGGCAGCAGGACTGTCACAAATGTGGGTCGTTACGTGCGCGCCGTATTTGTTTAGTAACTATGAATTGTGGCGTTTGACGTTCTATACCGACACTCGTGCGGGGGGCACACCCTAGTGGAGGATCAATTTAAACCATCTATGGTTATTCAACGCACCCTCTATCGAAATACGGCCGCTGCAGCCGGGATCGACCAGCAGCTTTTGGATCAGCAGCCGAACGCCAGAGCCACTGAGCCATCGCGGCTGGTGTGTTTTGTGGATGTAGTCAGAAAATGCAATCGATTGCAAAACCCACAGTCTTGAGTTCTTGATTCATGCAGAAGAGCATTCAAAAGCAGTTGCATTACGCCACCGCCGGCGCGATGAGTTGGGAGTCATGCTCTGGCAGGCGTCCGCATCGGCGCGACACGTGGCGTGTACGGGCGACTGTTTGCGTTTTTACAGGCTGCTTTATTTGAATCAATGCAAGGTTTCAGGAACAGGTACAGTCATCTGATCTGTGGTATGCTCTGCGATCGCTGCTCCGAGTAGAAAGAAGGTTGTCTGCTGCGAGCACCGTAACCGCGAGGAGCATAGACATGGACGTGACTTCGCAGCTGAGGCCTTGGCTTCTCACGCACTAAGCCAGCCGAAAAGTGCTCAATCTCAGCGACAACCAGAAGTCCACGCAAATCATGGGGCTTGAGTGCGCAGTGTTTGCCACCGCGGGATGATGCCAACGCCATTGCAAAAGTGACTCTTGTTTGCATGTAGCGTGTGGCTTGTTTACTACCATCATGGCCACCTTTACACCTCCCGTGTAGAAGCTTGAAGGCATATATATACACGCTATGAGCACTACATGGACGGGAACTTCAGGTCACTTTCCTGCCGGACCGGCTAGACGGCTCCGGCAAGGTGTTCGGACAACGGTCGAGTAGTCCGTTTATTTCTTCCAGCTTCTGTGCCTTGACGACCGATGTCTCCAGGAATCTTGGGCGGCAGTACAGGTGTCAGGCATACACAAACCTAAGGAAGTCGTCGAGCTCCATGGGGTCAATGTGATTTTTTTCTGCTCCCGTTAAGCTTTCTGGTTTTTGTGCACGAATTATGCCTGGCGGAAATAAGAAGCGTTGCACGACAAAACATAGAATTACGTACGCAAAGTGCCGGAACGAAGTCATTTATAACATTCCGCTGACCTGTGGAAAATTTTACACAGGTCAGGCGGGTGACTGTGTGAGCGAGAGAATGCGCAAGCACAGGACAAAAGTTGGCGCTGGTGAAGATGGCAATCTTACTTGGCACTGCAGTAGATGTCCCGGAAAATGTTCCCCACGTTTCTCTGATGTCACCATTCTGGGCTCTGGAAGAACACAGAAGGCCCGCGAAATCTTTGAGGCGTTTCAAATAGCAAAACATGGCGATGCTTGCGTCATTACACCATCGATAGCGCTGATGATAAAAGAATTTGATTATTTGAATAACTATGTCTATGTCTGAGTGGTCATCCTGCCTTGGCGCATGCGTTGAGATTACTTGGCGGTCTGTTCTGAAAAAAGAATTAAGCTGTTAGTCCAGCTCTTGTCCTCTGTGGTTCTCTCCTTGTGTGTTTGTCTTTTTTTGGCTGGCACATTTTTTCTTTAACATGCCATACCAACAGGCCCACCATTCTGCCCTGCTGCTACACAAGCCTGTCCAGAATAATTTCGACCACATGGGGATCTTCAAACTCATTCTGGAGCCCTCTACTACGGCGCCTTTTTCTCTCGCCATTCTTTTTCTCTCTGCTGCACTCTTTCCTCACGGCTTTTCTGTTGTCTGTCATCTTTGTTTTTGCTGAGCCATTCTTCGTGCGGCGACACTCTCATCTGCCCTACAGGCGGTCAGGAGGAGGGGGAGAAGGGCCGGATGGCACGCGGCAGATGGAAAGGGGTAATCCCCCTGTAACTGCCTAGCAAATGGGGGCGTCACATATAAGCCTACGCCGCCGGACAGTTTTCGCCTTCGTGGCCCTCCTAATGCTATCCCATTGAAAGGTGCCGCAGAGGAGGGCTCCGGAATAATGTTTAAGATCTCCGAATGGTCCAGGTTAATCCGCACCCTCCCGTACGGCGCCTATTTCTCTCTCTTTCTCTTTACACTTCCTCACTCACCCATTCCTCCACGGTGGGATTCAGGAAACCATGGGGAAGGGGAAAACTTACTATGCCCTTTTCTTTCCGCAAAACAATTTTTTTAGGAAAGACAAGGGCCCAATTCGAACCAAGTTTGAGTTTTTCGGCTACGGTGCTAATTGAGAAGTGCAGTGAGATTTGCATTACGCCTCTGGAAAGCGAGCAGAGAAGGTTCGTTCGAACATGAAATTCCGACATCGTTTAAAAGAACTGAGCTTTTTTGATCGTGCTTGGCAACATTATCGGTCCGCATTACAATAAACCGCGATTTTGTTCTGCGGTCTTCATGGCTTTTTATTTAAGCCTCGGAGATGATACGATCGAGTGAAACCATTCTGACCTCCGTCACTTGTCTGCTGTGGTGGGTGATCACAATATGCGGAGTTTCGCGCTACCGGTTCGATGCAGCCGTTCGCGGCGGCCACGAGGGGAAAAGCCAGCCACTGCTTGCCGATAAAGGAGCGTCAACGCAAGCAGAGCTCTGCACAGGCTCGGGTTCGCTCCAGAAAATGCGCTGCTTTGTCAGGGCTAGGCCGGTACCGGGCTTGAAACTACAGTCCCGGACCAGGCTCCGGCCCATACATATAACATCTGTTTCCGACTTTCGGTTATTGCAGGATTTAAGTCACTAGGGGCGTTCTACCAACGGCACGGATGGAACAAGGCCGTGGAGAGAGCGGATATTTCTGAGCTCTGCTGTATCGCATTTTCCTCACACTAGAAATATTACGCACAGTGCTGTACAAGTTATATTGCTGAGCGAGTTAGTTAAAAAATTCGAGGTCACTGCGGTAACCCGCATGGAAGGAATGCGAAAGCATTGGCGCCTCCTCGTTTCTCTTTGCCCCTCTTTGCTTCACTTGTCCCTTCTCCTCCTCACATTTACTCGATTAAGCACTGATATAAATTCATCCAATTACTACAATTAATTGTCTTACTTAATGAAGTTATATCAAATGCCCATTTTGAGTTTTCAAACTTGGCGCATTGCTTCTTTTTCAAATTTGGCGCCACACGTTGCCCTGCCTCCGACCACTTTTTGGACATTTTTGGCTCTAATTAATTAACTAATCTTTCTATCGCCATATTTTTTTTTTGCGCAGCACCCTCACATCATCCTCTTTCGATTACAGCCATTCGTTTGGCGATACCTCTTCTAAGTTCCTCACAACTGCTGCGGACACGACCTTGTCGCCATAGCCTAGTAAAGCTTTCGCTGTACTAAGCATTCCGAGAAGCACGGTTTTGGCAGACGACCGACGAGAACAAGGCGGACATACAAATGTGCTGACTGACAATCTTAGTTCGGAAGGCAGCCGATCTGCATACTATGCACAGTCAGAAAAAAACGGAGGGAGTGATACGCATTCGCAAAGATCATCAAAGCTCAAGCACGGCCACAACCAAAAGATAGGACATCACTTCCTTATCGTCGCCCACAAAAAGTAACGCAGCCGGAACAAGCGAAAAAAAAGAGAGCGGGGGGGGAGAAGATGCGACAACAAAAAAAAGAAAACAGAGAGCGTACTAAAACACATCTAAAATGATGTCGATGGAATCCAAAAACCACCATGGCTAATAAAAACCACCTTGGCTCCATACTTAAAGACGCTAGCTACAGCCCCCAGTCACCCCTGATGAAGGAGCCGAGCCGATTTCGAAACATTGGGTTTGATATAAAAGTTCTTTAGTTGGAGATGTGCAGTTTATTATAAGGATAATAGACACGCGCTTTGCTTTTCGTCTCCACAAAAACACGGCCAGTGCCGCCTTGCATTTAACCCGTGCGGCGTGTTCATTAAACAAAAAGGAAATGTCAAATTGCTACGGCTCTGAGGACGTTTTAATACTTCTGCATCGGAAGCCGTAACAATTGACTGGTTATAAATCTATCTTTTGTAAAACAGCGCGAACAACGACGGACAACAACAAGAAGGACACGGAACGAGCGCTGACTCTGAACTAAGGTTTTAATAGCAACACCTGGTGCTTATAAAGGGAGATACATACACAGAGTACATCACATGATACGCTAAAAGAGATAAAACACGAGGTAGAGATGCACGCGACGCTCAAAGGCCACCAAGAAAAGCTATCTCTTTGTCATTGAGAGTGACTGACGGTTTGCTGACACACTTTGGCTCTTGACTGATATAGTAGGATTCCATTATTTCTCGCGTGGTTTTATGACAGGGACTGTACAGCACCTTTGTGCTACGCCACATGGCTGTGCATTTTTTTCTTTTTATATTTCATTATTTCACACTTTTTACAGTGATAAAACCACGCGAGAAACCACGCACTGTGATGAAACCACGCCAGAAATAATGGAATCATACTATATCAGTCAAGAGCCAAAGTGTGTCAGCAAACCGTCAGTCGCTCTCAATGACAAAGAGATAGCTTTTCTTGGTGGCCTTGTTGTTGTTGTTGTTGACCTCACACAATGGCACATACCCATAAGATGGATCGGCCATAACCAGGCGGTGACTATTTAAATGACCAGTTGCATGTGGCAAGCATGGGATGACCTACCAAAATTTGAGTCAGCGCTCGTCCCGTGTCTTTCTTGTTCTTGTCCGTCGTTGTTCGCGCTGTTTTACAAAAGATGCATATATACCAACTCGCGAAACTGAACGTTCTGCTTATAAATCTAGAGCTAAAGCAGAATTGTTTATTAACCCGTGTATGCAAACCTTTTCATTTATATCCAAGAATTTGGGGGGCAACTGAATGACGAAATCGCTGTTCAAAATGGCGAGCAAGTAAACCTGTCTCTTCTTTTTGTGTTTAACAAGGGATATTTAGAGCACGCCCCTTAGGCGTCGGCTGCTGCGTTCCGCGTCGTATAGCAATAAAGGCCGAGTTTGGGCGAGTTGGTTTACCATGCTGAACGTAAAAGCGCAAAAAACGAGGACGAGAATGAGACACACAACAGAATAAGACACGTGTTGTGTGTCTTATTCTCGTCCTTGTTTTTTGCGCTTTTATGTTCAGCGTCGTATAGCAGCCGTCGGTGTGGTCGGCGTAGTCAGCGTAACACGCTACCTCGCAGGTGGCGAGTGCGAACGATACAGGTGGCGTGTTGGCAGGTAGCAGCAGAGCGAAACGCCACCTGCCACGGCGAGAGCGGAGGAATGGACAACCGAAAGGTGGCTGCCACCGGAAGATCCCGGAGGGTGGCTAGTTAGAGACACTGGATAATTTTAGAGTACCGCGAATGTCCCACTTTGTGCTGCAACAATGATCGGCGCGCCCATGACGCTTCCAAACTGTCTGACTCGGGCCAGTCCGGCGCGGCTACATGCGAGCCGAAAGTAGACGAAAATTTCAATGCAGCAAGGACATTTGCATAAGCTGCTGCCTTAAGGAGTTGAACTTCGGCTTAGAAAAGAGTAGAAGCTGCTAGCTTTACGACGCAAGCTTGTATGGAACGTTGAGCGGCAGTTTCCATGAAGACATTTCCAGCCCTGCTAATGAGCTCTATCGACGAACCCTCCAACCCACTATTATTACGTTATTTTGGTGGTGTTTAAAGGCCCGTTCACCCTTGACCGAAAATCCGGCGAGCGAAGCGGATTCGGCCGCTTTTGACGCCGAGTGAGGCGGAAAGCGGCGCGGCGAGGGCGATCGGGCTGGACCCAAATTTATCGGGTTCGCCGCCGCCGCGGCGAAAAACATCGCGGCGCCCTTTGACGCAGGACCTCTCGCCTCGGAAAGAATTCGTTGTTGTTGCGGCCTTTTTCAGCCCGTTCACTAGCCATAAATCAGACACCGGTACATCGCTTCGTCTCACCTCACCTATAAGCAAAAGTATAAGTGAGAAATTTGCTTTATTTTTATTTAGAGTGACGATTCTGCCGCTACTAGGCTTAAGAGGAGCGCCGGTTTTGTTGACAGTACTAGTTCCCGTACTGACAAGAACATGGCGCCACTGGGCTGGGCGTTTCATTGCGAGTCTGTTTACATACACTGAACTAAAAATGGGAATGTGCCTACGCTTACGTACGCAAGCGTGCATACGGTTATGGTACACGGACAGCATCAATTTATGCTCTTTTCTTACCACATCTGTGTACGCCGCGAGCGGTGACGTGGTGGCCGGGAAGTGTGTGGAAAAGCAAGAAACAGCAGCCTCGCGGCGGTTCCGCATCACACGGGCGTCAACAGATGAGAACAGGTGCTAGTTTTCCCGCCGAGCGAATCGCTTCGCTCGCCGGATTTTTGGACAAGTGTGAACGCGCCATAAGTCACTCTGGCGTTCTTTCCTTCCCCAGTTACCATAAGAACAGGCATATCGAGCGATTCCCAATGGCAGCGTATCTACTGACGAACTCGCCACACATGCCCGCGCGCACGCACGCACGCACGCACGCACGCACGCACGCACGCACACACACACACACACACACACACACACACACACACACACACACACACACACACACACACACACACACACACACACACACACACACACACACACACACACACACACACACACACACACACACACACACACACACACACACACACACACACACACACACACACACACACACACACACACACACACACACACACACACACACACACACACACACACACACACACACACACACACACACACACACACACACACACACACACACACGCGCGCGCGCGCGCGCGCGCGCGCGGAAACAAACTCGCGTGCACTTTCCTGTAACCTTCCATGACCATATCTGCTTTCCGGTGTACTATGACGTTCAAATGAGTTACAGGAAGCCAATCGTTTTATTTTTGCTCCGTGACCTTTTTCGCTTTGGAGCGAATTTGTTCCGTGTTACATGAGCATCGATTCAAAACTGCTTTGCTGTACCGATGATAATAAAGCATCCACTCTTACCTCGTCCAGCATTTTAATTAGCTTTATTCAATATTTTTATTGTTAGCTCAAGTCTAAAAAAGCGCCAAACGGCTCAGAAAAGATCTTCCAGATTAATACTCCTCCATGCGGGAAAGGCGACAAAAGCATGCCCCACTGTCTGTCTGAATAGTGTACCACAATGCGAGCTTGCTTGGTGGATTAAACTTCAACTAGGAAACGAAAGCTGGAAGGTCAAACATGGCACTTTCAGTAACGGGGAGTCATAATTAGTCTTCCTGGAATACATACTCAAGATCTATTTCTAGAATTTCGTGCAGAAAATCCTGCAAATTGGGCGAATAATGAAGAAACACCCAGGAAGAACGCAGTATAAATGTAGTCAAACCCAGAAAAAGAGTTGCGTGACGGCTGAACTTCTAGCCGCGACTGAACTTCAGCCCTTAAGCATAGAACCGCATTCCCGAAAGTAAGCCCCGGCACCATTATTCCTTGCCAAATACCTCTCAGTACTTCATACCTGTTGTACCCCCACAATGCCCCATGTTTCATTATTCCGGCATCTCCTCGTCCTTTTGCTATGAGAGACTGTTCGTGCTTTTTCGTGTACATATGCCCTTCGTTTAACCATACCCCGAGATATTTGTATTCGGCCACTCGGGGTATTTCATGGCCTTGTATTGTAAGCTCCTGATCATTTGTACCGTTGAAAGCCATCACACCTGACTTAGTTGCGCTAAAACTAAATCTTAGACTGTCTCCTTCGTCTCCGCAGCAGATAACCAAAGTTTTCAAATCTTGCTGGCTATCTGCTAAGAGTACAATATCGTCCGCATACATTAAACCCGCTAGCCGTTGCTCGAGAACCTTTCTGCCTAATCTGTGCGGCAGATTATAACCTAGATTGCTTCCTTGCAGCCTTCTTTCCATACTTATCATATAAAGCATGAACAGCACCGGTGATAGAGGACAACCTTGCCTTAATACTTTGTGTACCTCGACAGTATTCGTATTCCTAATTCCTTCCCATGTTATTTCAACTTCATTTTCTCGATATATTTCCTGTAGAAAATCAATTACCTTATGACCGACACCTTCACCTTTTAATATGTTCCACAGGAGTTCCCTGTTCGCGTTGTCGTATGCACCGCTTATGTCCACAAAGGCTAAATATAGAGGTATGTTTTCCGCCTTAGCTATTTCTGTGCACTGGGTAGCACCAACAGGCTATCATCTAAGTGCTACCACTTCTGTGCCCGTTCTGAAGTTCTCCGAGTATTCTATTACTTCCTACCCATGTCTGCATTTTTATTTCCACCGCCTACATCGCGAGCCTGTATAAAACTGATGTTATTGTAATCGGTCGGAAGGATTTTATGCTCGTCTTATCGCCTTTCCGTTCATAAATAAAATTCATTTTACTCTGTTTGCAGCTGCGCGCAATTTGCTTATTTGTTATTACTGCCTACGATGTGTTTCCTTGCCTCTTGGACGAAGTTCATTAATTTACTTGATTGGAATTTCGTCTATCCCTGCGGACGCACATCTTGGAATAATTGCTTCTGCCTTTTTGCAGTTGAGATTCGTCAGTTCTACGCTGTTTTCTATTGTGCTGTCCTGTGTTGCTCTCTCATCTGGGGTGATTACTCTAACGTCTTTCTTAAATGACTCAGCTATAACTGATGAAATGTAGTTCACAGCGTCATCTCCCACTAAACATTTTCGCTCGGCACCATGAATTTGTTCCTGCTTTCTGTGATTCGCTTTGCCCAGCCAGCTTACATCTTTCTTGCCCCCCCCCCTTAGTTGCATCGCGAACTTTAGCCAGCCAGCGAACAGAGGACTGCTTTATTTTAGCCTGGAGGAGGACCTGCACTTGCTGTTTCTTTTGTCGATAAGATAGCCATTTTCGGCCTATGTCCTCATCAGATAACTGCGGCCTCTTTGCTTCTCCGTGTTCCCGTTCCGGCCTCCGTAATTTCCTTATTCCACCAAATTCGTGGCTTCTCCTTTCCTCTCCAGCGGTTTACTCCTTTTATTATTTTATTTTTTGTACTTATGAGTAGTTCTAACTGATTATAAATCCCACTTTCCTATGGGATGTTTTTTTATTGCTTGTTTTATGCTGTCCTCTATTTGCGCTATTTGTTCGTCATTTAATTTTTCGTACTCTTTTTCACTTCCCTGCATTTCTTGCTTGAGCAGGGCTCCCAATTGTAGACTAATACGCCTATGATCACTACCGAGGCTGTTCGAGTCTGAAGCCTGGAGACAAGTGCGATACTACTACGATTGGCTCCGCATCCTGCTGTATGAAGGAAACGACAGCTTTCTGGCTGAATCCCTCTTCAAAGGGTACAAGAGGCTCGCAGCAGAAACTACCAAGTTCCTGTGGCAGACAACGAGACTTGCCCTTCCACCTAAAGAGCTTCCCAGTAAGTGCGTGAACTCTGTCACAACACTCGGTGATGTTTATCTGCCTAACGATGTCAAGTCCACCTTGGAAAAAGGTCCCAAGCATTGCTTTGAACCCCGAACAAACCGGTCAGCCCTAGTATCCATGGTACGAAAAGTAGGACACCTCGTCAAGGACAAGGACAAGGATCGTGTCATTGGAGAAGGATTTGAGTGCCTCCAAAAGTCATTAGGGTCGGTGTCAACCAGGCGGCCACCGCTCAAAAGGATTGCTGAGTTCATGAAAGCGTCCGACTACGCGGTATTGGAAGCTGACAAAGAAGGCGGCTTTGTTGTCCTGAAAAATGAAGTCTTCAAGAAGAAAGCTACCGAAGCTATCAACAAAAGTTTTCGACCTGCCGACTTTCACCCGGCTAAACAGAAGCGTGCCGCACTAAAACTCATTGCTTAGATGAACCAGTGTCTCTGGCGACGGCTGTCAAGGCGACAGACACAGGATGCCTAGAGACTTTCTTTACAGGAAAAACGCACAAACCTGCGTGCCCCCTCCGAGCCATTGTGTCTGAAAGGAATACGTGGAAGAGAGCAGTGAGCGACTACCTGCGACGCCATTTGGACAGAATTACAAGCAGAGACCCGTTTCGTGTTCGAAGCTCAAGAGAAGTGGTGCAGTTCCTCGAAGAAGGGAAGTTCACAGCCAACAGTGAATTTTCCATAGACATAGAAGATCTTTTTGACTCTGTTCCTCATGAAGGGCTGTTTACGGCTGTTCGTGAGCATTTGGAAAGCTATGGCGAATTAAAGTTTCAGAATGAAGTGGGCATTACAGTAGGCATTTTTTTAGACCTGTTAATTTTCTATTTAAATTCTACTGCTGTGTCATTCGATGAAGAATTTTTCATATGTATAGGGTCTTCAGTAGCGCCCGCCTTGTGCGAAATGTTTCTAGCCTCATTCGACCGGAAACTTGAGGGCAGCTTGGGTAACAAGGCAGTCTCTCGTACCTTTAGATACGTGGATGACTATCTAGTGCTTATTGATGTACCAGCAGGGTGTGACCCAGAGTCTGTTATCACGAAAATTTTGAATGTTTTTATTTCTATGTCGACAGGTCTAAAATTTACGCATGAAAGAGCACACAGCAATTGTCTTCAGTTTCTTGATCTGCAACTTTCCTTCGCCTACAAGCATGTATGTTGGATGTATCAACCACGATCAAAAAAGTCACTTTTGGCTTATGATAGTTCCCATTCCAAGCTAGTTAAGCGTGGCATATTGTCCCTCTGATTAAAATCAGCCCAAGACAAATCTTTCCCGCATAAGATAGGTGAAAGTTTCCAGTGCCAGATTGGAAGAATTCTGTCAGCAGGCTATCCAGCGCACTTGATTACCAGCGTGTCTGAAGGCCTTCTTCAGAAACGGAAGAATCCAGGTGACAAACGAGAGTTTCAAAAGAAACCTTTGCAGGTCATACCCTACCTACATGGTTTTTCGCACAATTTGAAAAAAAGTTGCTTCCAGACACGGGGTGCAGCTGGTTTTTTCAGCTCCCTGCAAGCTGGCAAAACTTTGCCCTATGGTTTCCAGAAAGCGAGTTAAGAAGTCCTGTCTCATCAAACATCAAAAAAAGTTCACAGAGTGTACTGCCAATGTGGTGTACGAGATCCCTTTGACGTGGGGCAGAGTTTACGTGGAACAGGAAAATGTTTCAATGAGCGCGCCCGAAAGCATAATGTGACCTTGAATAGCCTTGAATAGCACAATGTGACCTTGAATAGTGCAGCCAATGTAAAGATTGCCGTCCCAAGTTCCACGAAACAAGGTTCCTAGCCAAGGCACCGGACAAGACTGAAAGAGAAGTCATTGAGGCCTTTTACATTGACCAAAGAAAAGACAAGTGCGTTAGCACGCCTTCTATTCTTCTTTCTAGAAAGGAACTATCCTTTTTAGGTGGTTTCGTCTAGGTTCTTTCCTTATGTCTTTTTAGCAGTATTCTCTTACTCTGCATTCCCCTATGTTGTTCCGTTTTTACTGTTTTTTATGTGCGTTTTACACGCCGCGTTATGTGCCTTTTTAAGATTCATCTTTTACATATGTCTCGTGTTGTTCCTTACGTTTTCTCTGCTCATGTTGTTGCACTTCATATCAACCGTTATCACTCTTTGGTCACCTGTTGTTACATTCAGCTTTTCGGTCTGCATGGTGAGCTTTGTTACGCCACATGTTTTTGTTTTTTGTTTTTGTTTGCCGCTGTTTGAAGTTGTTTGCCTCTGTCATTCATTTCGCACACCCTCACCCCAGCAGATATAAAAGAGCGTCTGGCATCCTTTCCTGTCATTAAAGTTGGAAGTTGCGCTTCTTTCCTCGGTCTCCAAGTTTCCTGTGTACGTGCTGTTAGCGCACGCTGCTTAATAGAGATGTACCAACTAGCCCGTCAGAAAGTTCTACTAAATAAACTACTCCTAGCCATGTCCTTTTACCGGCAAGTGTACCTGACACCCAGACATGTTCCTTGCAAGCTGACTTTATCCTTTGCCAATTTGTTCCTTGATGTATCAGCATACTTACTCCTCCTCCCTTCCTTTCCGTTGTTGTTCTGTTGCTTCCTTCCCAGGCGTAGCCATCAATAAATGGCGGGTCTTCTAGATCCCTGAGATGTGTCTCGCATAGCGCGTATACACCGACTTCTTCGTCCTTTAACTGCTGTTCTATCTCTAACCACTTCGCTTTCTTTCTACCGCCTTGCATGTTTATGTACGTGATCCTGGTGTTAAATTTCTTTTTTGCAGTTTTCTTCTTGGACCTTTTAGTGGCCATTTTATTGGCGCCAGGCTTCATTGTTACACTTTATACTTTGCTTCTACCTACCCCTATGCCCTGAGCCGCAGTGGACCTCCGATAAAAGCTACTGCCCGGCCTGCCAGGCGACAGCCGATCTCGGCTCCCAGCCTTCCATTAAAGTGGATGCCATCTCGTGTAAAGCCTCCGCTAAAGCCTGCTCTATGCACTTCCCGGTTTTTGTCTGCCACTTCATAACCTTTCTCCTGGCTTAACTTCCTTATCTCTCGATTAACAGCCACAACGTCCTTGGCAAATTCTCCGTTCTGTCCTTGCACTTCCGGCACTGTGCACACCAAGATCTGGACTTTCTGTGCTATCGCCCTTAAATGGTTAACTCCTTCCGCTAATCTCTCCACTACTTTTGCGGCTTCACCACTCAAGACATCATTTGGCCCCGCCGCTACCACTACCAAATTGCGGTCTGCAACATTCTTAGAAAGTTCGTTTTTGGTCTCTCTCAGTACTGCGAGAGCCTCAACGCTATCACTTACCTCCGTGAAATCAGCGATCATAAAGTTATTCATGCATGCTTTAATTTCTCTCCAATGACAAAAGAAACTTCCCAAAAAACAATTTCTTTTTACAACAAATGAAACTAAGAGGCCTTCAACGCGGAATTGGAGGCCATTTTTCCATCTCACCAGGAATCATTTGACGAACAAGACATCCACACAAACTGGTCAGTGTTTAAATACAAAATGAATGAATTGACTAACAAATATATCCCCAAATGCAGCTTCTGCGCTAACCACCACAAACCATGGTTCACCAAGACTCTTGGAAGATTAGAAAATAAAAAGAAACGCCTCTTCAGAAATACCAAACAGAGCAGAGCAGACTGCGCATGGGAAAAATATTACGGTGCTGAAAAGGCGTATTTGGTCGCACTAAAAAACGCTAAACGTTCCTTTTATCATATTGACTTGCCAAATATACTTACAAATAACCCGACTAAATTCTGGAAGGTTTTAAATCCCCAATCTTCGCGCGTTGTTACCCTGACTGACAATTCTGGACGTGTTAATTCGGACGTTGAGTGCGCTAACATATTTAATTCTGCCTTCGCATCTGTATTCACTAAAGAACAAGAACCCCCCCCCCCCCCCCCTCATGACAACCAATGACCCCACAACTGCAATGCCATCCGTTACGTTCGCAGAAACCGGCATATCCCTTCTAATAGATAAATTAAAACTTTCTTCATCCACCGGCATTGATGGAATTAACACAAAAGTCCTAAAGAACACTCGCCATGCATCTGCCAAGTTCTTATGCTTACTGTTCGCGCAGTCCATTTCAACGGGTATCATACCCCACGACTGGAAAGTGGGGAAGGTCGTTCCAGTCCACAAGTCGGGTAAAAAAGATTCGCCACTTAACTACCGCCCCATATCACTTACCAGCATACCCTGCAATCTCATGGAACACGTCATTTACTCTTTAACAATGCAGCTTCTGGACTCAAATAATTTCTTCCATTCATCACAACACAGATTTCGTAAAGGATACTCCTGTGAAACTCAATTAGCTATCTTCGTTCATGACCTGCATGCCAACCTTGACGCTAACCTCCAAACCAACGCAATCTTCCTCGACTTTGCTAAGGCTTTTGACAAGGTACCCCACAACCGCCTATTTCTGAAACTTTCCTACCTAAGCTTGCATCCTGACATACTAGCATGGATAAAAAAATTTTTGACCCACCGTTCCCAATCAGTCGTCATTAATAATCAAATGTCTAACTTATTACCAGTTTCCTCAGGGGTGCCCCAAGGATCCGTCCTAGGGCCTCTTTTGTTTCTAATTTATATTAACGACCTACCTCAGAAATTAGATTGCCATATGCGGATGTTTGCCGACGATTGCGTTATTTACAGAACAGTTACTGACTCCGTTAACCAGCAATCCCTACAAGATAACCTAAATCTGGTACAAAACTGGTGCAACGACTGGCTAATGACACTTAATATAAACAAATGCAAGTAATACCTTTCCACCGTCGCAGTAATCCTCTCCTGTTCCCCTACTCTATATCTAACGTTCCTATCGACCCTGTCCAATCATATAAATATTTCGGTGTTCATCTTAGTCATGACCTCACGTGGAATAGCCATATCGCGAACATTATTTTATCTGCTAACAAAACGCTTGGCTTTTTAAAGCGTCATCTCCACTCTGCCCCCAGCATGTTAAGCTACTCGCATACAAATCACTAGTTCGATCAAAATTTGAATACGCATCGCCCATCTGGTCTCCGAAACAAGTATACCTTACTAACTCACTTGAATCAGTTCAAAATAGGGCAACTAGATTCGTTCATTCCTCATACTCTTTTGATATCAGCATATCAGGTCTGAAATCGCAGTCCAATTTACCTACTCTTGCACTTCGTCGCCACATTGCTAGTTTATCCCTATTTCATAAATTCTTTTATTCCGAGCTATCACAGGAACCCTACATCTGCCCTCCCCCACCACGCTTTTCTCTTCGCACCGGACATCAGCAGCAGGTATCTCGGCCACGAGCACGCACAACAACTTTTTCTTCATCATTCTTTCCCCGGACTGCTAGCGACTGGAACGGCCTTCTCCATGAACTTGCTGCCATCACATGCCAAACTATGTTTCTTAACCAAATTACGCGTTTGCTTGCATCACGATAATCATTTTTCTTTGTATAACTCGTTCAATTTTTGTGTACTTTTTCTGTTGTTAATCTATATGTGTCCCACCCCTTATGTAATACCCTCACACGAGGGTCTTTAAGGAAATAAAGTGAAGTCCATTTTCCAGCCTGGGAATGCCCCGACTGCTACCTGCTTATCACACTTTACATGCTCATTATAGTTTTTTTGCACCTACTCGTATTTGAGTCATCACCGATAAGCACTAGTCTATTCCCTTCCTCCATCCTAACTTGCTGATTATTATGCTGCCTCTTATCATTGACTGTGACCTGATTTCTTGGGGTTAGCTTGTTCCCTTTCTTTCCATCGCCTCCAGACTTCCTAGCTTCCACGTGTGCGTAGCTGTTCCTGTCTGAACCTGCCCGACCTAATTCCTTATCGCTGTCCAAGCCAGCGCAGGCCCCATCCACGTGGCTGGCGCTGGAATGTCCGCCAATGTGGCTTCGCTTGGCGGTCTCAGCCATTTTTGCCTCCAACAATTCACTAAGCGTTTCCTTCAAATTCGCCGACGTCTCACCCTCCTTGCATTTAACATTTAGTTGGTTGACCATCTTAGCAGCACTCTAATATTACTACCACAAAATGCTAGAAAATAAAAAAAACCGCTTGCAACCACGTGCTCAAATAAAATTCTGCCTACCGCAAAAGCCAGTCACCTAGAAAGAAATACTAACTACCTGTCTCCAGTTGACTCACAAATGACCGCTACAGAACTAAAGCTGCCGGCAGGAGAAGAGCCGGCCGTTAGGGAACTGACCTGCTCGTTCGCGCGCACTTCATGTAGCCAGCCTCGATCTAGAACCAACCAAAATCTAAACTCTGGAGATATTAATGGAAAGAACTCATCGATCTGTCGTAATCACGGCACTATCGCAGTCGTCCTTCCGCCCGGTCCCGGTCACCGCGCGTAATCCCTGCTAGGCTGCTGGCCACACGTAGTGGATGGATGGATCGATACGGCTGAACCCTTTAAATCGGGCGGTGGCTCTAGCCACCTAGCCATGACTTCTAAAATTTTACTCTTCTCTTGATTTTAGCCACCAATCAGATAACCTTCGCTTGGTTACTTCTGCCCGCTTAAAATATAATTTCCCTTCACCGTCCCTAAACCCCAATGCCTTGGATAAATCAACCCCGCTGCTTTTCACTATAGGGTGAAGCCCTTTACAGAAAAGTACCAAGTGTTCAGCCGTTTCCTCCTCCTCTCCGCATGCAACGCACAACGTGTCTGTCTCAAGGTACCTGACTCTAAATGTCTTAGTCCGCAAAACTCCCGTCCTGGCCTCAAACAACAAAGGGCTTCCCCTACAATTATCATAGATATTTTCTTTGGCAATTTCATGCTTAAAAACCCTGTATGTTCCCAGTGCAGATTTCGTCAACATCCCTGTTTTCCACAGAGCTCTCTCTGTTTATTTAACCTTTTCCTTAATCGATAATTGCTGATTTGCCCCCTTACTGCTGTTCATATATGTGCTTGTCAATTTTCTAGTTCGCTTTCTCCATTTCGTGTCAACATTCTTTATATACAGGTATCTGAAAACTTTCCTAGCCCATTGCTTTTCCCCCATTTTTCTCATCGCTCCTCAAATGCTATCTTACTGCTAGCTTCCCTGCTCTCGAACGACGCCCATCCCATATCATCTTGTACCCCCTGATTTGGTCTATGGCCATGTGCTCCCAAAGCTAGCCTCCCTCCGCCACGTTGTTTAATTTCTAATTTTGCTTGAACATCTGGTCCCATGCACAGGGCCGCATTACCGAAAGTCAGGCTAGGAACCATCACCTTTTTCCAGATCCCTCTTACAACTTCATACCTATTGTAATTCCACAGTGCCCTATTTTTAATGACAGAGGCATTCCTACTACCTTTATTCATTACATATTTTTCATGCTCTGTCAGACACTCAGCACAGTTATTTATCCCCACCCCAAGATACTTGTACTCATCCACTATGTCTAGCGTGAACTCCTGTATTCTATGCTCGCCGACCTCATCATTAAATATCATGACTGCAGATTTTTCCTTACTAAACTTGAAACCTAATCGATCTCCCACTGTACCACATATGTCTATCAACTTCTGCAAATCTTCCTTGCTGTCAGCCATTAGCACTATATCATCGGCGTATATTAGTCCCGCAGTATTATCAGCCTAGCACGCCACCTGTCAGCCGTGGCAGGCAGTAGCTGCCATGGCTTAAGACCTGCGATCAAATTTCGCACTTCCGGCTACCGTAATCGTGGCTGAATTAGTTTTTTTCAAGCGTTAATGATATCTGAGCGCCGCGGTCCTCCACTTCTCTAGTTGCGTTTTAGGAGTCTATTTGCAACAATGAGAAGTTGAATTCTTGCGCTGCGGCGCCAACGGGCCCAGGCTAAGCTAGGTCAGGCTTCGCGCCGAGCTTGGCGGGTTGGGCCCAGGCCCGGTGGCGTGATATAGTACCGGACCCGGGCCGCCCAAGCGCATATGATTCCGATCTCTCAACGGTTGACTCCCATAAATAGATAGCTATCGGTATATCCCTTCCACATCGGGGCGGTGGTAAGCGCCTACTGTCCAAGTAAATTAAGGTGCATAATCGTTTAATCTCATTTCTACTCCGCCCTTATTTTCTTTTGAATGCAGTTCTGGTCGTAATTTTTTCCCCAATGCACCCCTTTTTTCATGTTCTAAGCTATATTCCTTTGATTACTGTGACTGTTCTTGCGATTTTTCCACTATGCTCTTACACCACCACTACTCGAATTACCATGGTGTTGTAATCAGGGTATAGAAGAGCCTTATGTAAAAATACTGGAAGATATCTATGCGGGTGCACAGCGACCTTTGCCATCCATAAATCAGTAATAAAATTCCAATTAGAAAGGATTTCAGGAACGCAGATACCACCGCCTGTTTACAGGAGGTACTCAGAGGCCTAGATTGGGAACAGTAGGGGATATGAGTTAATGGAGAACACCTTAGTAATCTGTGCTTCGATGATGACATTGCCATTGAATGATGGCATTGAATTTCTGAAAATTAACATGCTGAAAACCAAATTAATGTTGAAGAGTCTGGGAGGGACTAGCAGTTTACAAATGGTAGCGAGGTGCTGGAATTTGCAATGGAATATGTCTGCCTAGGACAGGTAGTGTCCGCAGATCCGAATCACGAGAGCGAAATAAGTACAAGAATAAGGATAGGGTGGGGCGCATTTGGCAGGTTCTCTGAGATACTGAATGGCAGTTTACCAGTATCCCTCAAGAGAAAAGTATGCAACAGCTGTAAATTACCAGTACTCACCTACGGGGCAGAAACGTGGAGGCTAACGAAAAGGGTACAGCTTAAGTTAAGTACAACGCAGCGAGCTATGGAAAGTCAAGTGATAGGTGTAAAGCTAAGAGACCGCAAGAGAGCAGTGTGGGTCAGGGATCAAACAAATGTTAATGATATACTAGTCGAAATCGAGAAGAAGAAATGGGTTTGGGCAAGGCATGTGATGCGAGGGCAAAATAGCATATGCTCCTTAAGGGTACTCTTTAAGCCTCATTTTAGAGCACATAGTTCGTGGGAATTTTGTCGGTGTTGCACAAAGGTCTGCTGCTGCGTGATACATTTTAATGTATCATTAACTATTTTAAAGTGTTAATAACCGGCTTTAATAAACGCGGGTTGATAACATCATAGTCCAAATTACAAGAAATGAGCTTGGGCAGGGCACGTAATGCGAAGGCAAGATAACCGCTGATCCTTAAGGGTAACGGATTGGGTTCCAAGGTAAGGAAAGCATAGCAGAGGGTGGCAGGCAGTTAGGTGGGTGGATGAGAGTAAGAAGTTTGCGGGCAGAGGCTGGCTGCAGCTGGTAAAGGACAAGGTTAATTGGAGAGACATGGGTGAGACCTTCGCCCTGCAGTGGTTGTAGTCTGGCTGATGATGATGATGATCACAAAGGGAAAAGCTAGTAGAGAGAGAACGAGAGAGAAACCCTTTAATGAAAAAGCAGATAAATTATCCGGCGTTTAAAAATCGTTGGCATGCTACTCTTCGTTCATGAATGAGCTTGGTTGGAGAGAGAGAGAGAGAATGAAAAGGAAACGCAGGGAAAGTTCGTCTATACCTGCGGATGTGCATTTAGGAACATTTGCTTCCGCCGTTTCCCACGTAGGACTAGTAAGTTCTCAGCTGCTTTCTGTTGTGCTGTCGGAAGAGCCACTGTATGCTCGGAGCCACTGTGAGTGAATGAGCATCTGACACCAGAACGAAAACGACTTTTTGGGCGTGCACGAGAGCTCGAAAAGGAAAAAGAGTGGAAGTACCCGTGAACCGTTAGCCGCACAGTCAAAGAAAGGAAAGCCGATAAGAGCACGGTATATCGTATCTCGTGTGTTGCGGACCTTGGCATCTTCACGTAGGCTCTTACATCTGTTCTGCCATCTATCACATTCACACGAGCATTTAGCCTATTCTTCTAGCAAAGACTATATTCCAAGACAAATGGATTTCACTATTATTACTGCACCTTAACACTGGCTGCATACGGAAACCTTGTAACATCACTTGCTTTATTAGACCAGTCCTTTTCCTTCATCTGTCTACCTGAGACATGGTTATCGCAAAATGATGGAAATTTATTTGGTCGGACAAACTATCTCTCAGAATACTGCAATCGTGATGCTTGTCGTGATGGTGGTTTTGCCATATTTATCAGATCTGATTTGAACTATACCCGTCGCCACGATATATAATTTAACGAACTTCAATGCAAATACATTTGGCTTGGATTTAATCACTCTGTGCTATGAATGCACAACCACAACACTATAGTTGCCTGCGCTTACCGTTCACCGTCATCAGATTATATGAAATTTTGCTCACAGTTACAGATAATTTTTCATACCTTTGCATACAAAAACAAGCACATAATAGTACGGGGTGACAAACGTTAACATTCTCCACCATAGCAGCTCACGCTGTTCTGATTACGCACAATGTACGCTGAACTTTGACATTTTATGTCTAATTCTCTCTCGTACTCGATCTGACATAGCTGGCTCGAACACATTACTGTTAACATACTGACCAATATGGATGTTGATTACACAACAGGAGTAACTGATTACTCAATTACTGATCATATTCAGATTTTTCATGTCTAGGTTCAAAAACAGAAAAACCTGTAAATGATTTTAACAAAGCATCATTTAACTACAAAGATTTTATCGAATTCATTGGCCGCATCGATTGAAATTGAGTTGGAGGAAAAAAACCAAAGTGAAGAGTTCGAATAGTTCTCAACGAAAATAGCACATGCATAGAATATTACCCTACGTATACCCTTGCTGTGCGATGGTTTCGCACACCGAGAAGTCCTTGGATTACTAACTCGTCGAAACGCTCTATTAATAAGAAAATAACTTTTAGGTGCAAACCCAACCTTTTAACAGTGTTTTGAGATCGCGGTTTAAAGAATATTATATTGTACTTTAGGCGATAATGAAACTTGCAAAGCGTAGTTGCTATCAAGATCGGATTTTGAAAAATGGAAATGACACTAGATGTAATTAGAACTTAAGGAATTTCTTAACAATGATAGTAGTGAAACGTGTCTTACAAAGGTAAGATGTGAAAAGGAGACATCTAATAAACCTAGTCACATTTCCACGTTGTTCCCGCTCTTGTCTCTTAATCCTACATCTGCAGAAGAAGCCCATGAAATATTAAATCACCCAAAACAACCGGCGCAGGATTAGATTCAATTCATCCTTCTAAAGTTAAGCTCATTTCACAAAACATATCCTAATTCTGGCCACTATAATTAACAAAATGTTCAAGGCAGGTGTTCTTACGGACTGTCTTTAGTCTGGTAAAATAATCCCCATTTTTAAACAGCCAATTGCTAATGCATCAATAATTACCGTCAATCTGCATTCTATTTTTCCAGCAAACTACTTGAGACGCTTTTTTGCACGCGGATAATGAAGTACCTCATCATCATCATCATCAGCCTGACCACGCACACTGCAGGGCAAAGCCCTCTCCAATGTCTATCCAATCAACCATGTCCTTTGTCAGCTGCGGCCACCGTATCCCCGCAAACTTCTTAATCTCATCCGCGCACCAAACTTTCTGCCGCCTCCTGCTACGCTTGTCTTCTTTTGGAATCCACTCCGTTACCCTTAAAGGGGCTGTGAAAAGGGCTCTAATAAAGTTGCGGCATGCCTGGGATGTTAAAGCACGCCGCATCGCGAATATTATCCAGCAAGAATTTTTAAATGCGCTTTGTAGACGCTGAATTATCTTTAGTCAAAATTTGAATTTCAACGTCTTCGCGCCTTTCCCTCTCCTCTAGTCACTCTTTGCACGCTGGAAGGTCGGCGCTCCTCCGCCGACCCGCCCTCTGGGAGCGGGGCTTCCCGACTCGCCGGAGCTAAGCGGCTTATTGGCCGCGGCCATGGTAGCTGCCTGAGGTCTGAAAGAATCTAACGAATGGCCACCTCTCACCTTTTATACGCAGACGCGAGCGACGGAGGAGGGTGCGAGCATGAAAAAGTCGCCGGGAAAGGCTCGCCAACTTTCGCACGGGATTGCGTGTCGTCTGCTGCGTGTATAAGAGTATTATTTGGCTCTGGTTTTCATGGCAACACAGTGCAGAGATTAAGTTAGTTAGTGTGCTCTCCTCGAAAGGCGTTTCAAAGCCCCTTTAAGGACGAGCGGTTATCTTGCCTTCGCATTACATGTCCTGCCCAAGCTCATTTCTTCCTCTTGATTTCGACTAGGATGTCATTAACCCGCGTTTGTTCCCTCACCCACGCCGCCCGCTTCAAGCCTCCTAATGTTACACCTATCCTTTTCCTTTTCATAGCTCGCTGTGTTGTCCTTAACTTCAGCTGAACCCTTTTCGTTAGCCTCCGCGTTTCTTCCCCGTAGGTGAGTGCCGGTAATCTAAAGCTGATGTACATTTTTCTCTTGTGGGATATCGGCGAACTGCCATTCATGATCTCGGAGAACCTGCGATATGCGCTACACCCAATTCTTATCCTTCTAGTTATTTCCCTCCTATGATCAGGATCAGCTGTCGCTACCTTCCTTAAGTAGACGTATTTCTTTAGTATTTCCACCGCCTCGCTACCCATTGTGAACTACTGTCCCCTTGCTAGCCTATTGAACATTACTTTGGTTTTCTGCGCGTTAATTTTAAGACCAACCGTTCTGCTCAGCCTGTCTAACTCACTTATCATGATTTGCAGCTCATGTCCTGAGTGACTCAGCAAGACACTGTCATCACCGAATCGAAAATTATTTTGGTATTCTCCATGAACTGTTATCCCCAACTGTTCCCAGTTCAGGCCTTGGAACACCTTCTGTAAACAGGCCGTGAATAGCATTGGCGAGATCGTGTCTTCCTGCTGACGCCTTTTCTTATTGATATTTTATTGCTGAATTTATGGAGGACTATGGTAGCTGAGCAGCCTTTATAGATATCTTCCCGTATTCCCACATAAGGCTCTTCTAGACCCTGATTCCACAATGCCTGCATGGATTCTCTGGCTTTTATGCATAAATGTAATCATTTTCTGTACATATATTCTTTTGTTAGCTTGTCCTGGCTATGATAACGCACTGATGGTTATGATGTACTGGCGTATAAAGGTGGTGTTTTCCGCAGTAAAATCAGTTGGTAGTAGGCGCTTTTTCTGTCTCTGTGTCTTCCAGTGTTCGTTCCCTTGCGCCATTGAACTTTAAGATGAACCAACTAGTCCAACAGCAAGTACTTATGCTTCCAGGGAGTCAAATCCTTTCTCGTAATCGATGAAGGCTATAAATGGGGTTGAATATATTCTGCGCATTTCTCTATTATCTGATTCATAGTGTGAATATTGTCTAGTGTGAAATATTCTTTACGAAAGCCTGCCTGATCGTTTTTTCAAGTCCTTGACGTCTCCCTTATTATGAATTAAGATAATGTTGGCGTTCTTCCGAGCTTCTGGTACTCTCGAGGTCATAGGCATTGTGTATGCAGTGGCTGGTTTTTGTAGCACAATCACCCCTCCGTCCTTCAACGGATCCGCTGTTACCTGATCCTCATCAGCTTTTTTCCCCTTTTGCATTGTACCTAAGGCTTCCTTCACTTCTTGTTTCGTTACTGACGGGATGTCCCATTGCTGTGCGCTGCTGTCTCTCTCATTAACGCTCTGATTACGTTGGCTACTGTACAGATTTGTGTAGAACTCTGCGGCTACTTTAACTATCTAATCCACATTGCTAATGACATTGCCCTCTTTGTGTATTAATAGATACATCTGATTTTTACCTATGCCTAGTTTCCTCTGACTACCTGACTACATTTAAACTTATAGCTCCTGAACAGGTTAGCTTCAGACCGAGTTAGCCAACCGAACAAGCATTGATAAATCTCTCTGAAAATGTCAAACAAGCAACTGGCAATAGTTAAACGGTTAAAGGCATCTTCATGCTCCTAACAAAAGCGTTTGACTCAATTAACCATCGACCACGCGTTCATAAACTAGAATAATTTGGAATTTTCGACCCACCCCTTCAGTTCACACGCAGTTATTTAAGTAACCTGTCAAAAGTTGTTGGTATAAATGATACTTTTTCTACCCCTTCGATTGTAAACCAAGGTGTCCCGCAGGAATAAATACAATAAATACTAGGGCCGTTAAGTTCTTAATGTGCCTTATGATCTACCTTTTGGACTAAATCATAAAAAATTCGTTTTATATGCGGACGATACAACCATTTAAACTTTCCACAAATCCACCACCACATTTCTGTACAAACTCAATATAGACATAAATACTATTAGCCAGTGGTGCAAAAAACAACGTGCTGCAAATGAAACCTAGGAAAACAACTTTCATGTAATTTCACTCTCCTCTCACAATCATAAACGTTCCGCAACATTAACTCTCGATAATCATGCCCTGCCTATCTCCGAAACTTCCAGAATCCTGGGCGTTACTTTAGGTAAGCTCTTGAAGTTTTTTTTTTTGATTAAGCTCTTGAAGCCGGTCCCTGGAGTAGGGGCGCCGACCTCTGCAAGACGGAGGGAGACATCTGCTTGAAGATGAAGACCTCTGTCTGACCGAAAGACTTTGTTAGAGCAATAAAGTATCCTACCCTATGCTATCCTATCTCCATGTTCATTCACTCATGCAAAAGGTCTCGTCCGGCATTCATATCATAATCAATACAAGTGCACAGTTTCAACCGTACATCATACATGTATTATAGTGTGCATATATCCATAGTCACCTTAGCTACTGTTTATCCTGCCGGGGAATTATTTCGCACATATCGAAAAACTTCAGCGCCTTCAGAATCAAGCCATCAGACTCATGCGATTCAGTTAATTCTAAACATACTTTTTTTCCAGTTTATCACCACTTCATCTTTGGCGTCTGTAAAGTTCACGAGTGCGTTCCGCACACTGGATATGCAGCGCGCCTACCCTGTCACCCTGGAGGGTGGCAGTTATTGCTTGATCGCGAGAGGTTGGTCACCCAATGAACGTTTTGGCCTATTGCGTTAGTGGCGCGTGTCTGCCACAACGTTGTCAGCGCTTATGCATGCAGCCCACATCTCTCACTCTCACCACCGCCACGTACCTGAAACCGCGATTGAGGCGTCCACTGACCCAGGGAGCCAGTAATGAGCCCTTTCTTTCCTCAAAATCATCGGCGTTTAGAACGCTGTCAACACCAACCCGAATGAACACAATGAACACCGACAGCTTTCGCATTGTAGATCATGGATTAGCTAGTCCACGTTCATTTTTTTCACTCGTATTATTGTTTCCGTCACTTTTTGTAGGTTGTATTTCTATGCTAACTGCTTGGTACACTGACTTCCATTGTTTGCGATTTTACCCCACTTGCTTTGCTGTATGAGGTCGCCCCGACAGTCCTGTACTATGGGACCTCCTTCGTTACTGATTTTATTCTATTCATGATTATTGTGTGCGATACTGAATAAACTTGAAACCTGAAATAAAAGTTAATTTTCATCTGTAAGTGAAAATTGGCTGGCCATTATGCGCTCACTGTATCATTTTACATAAAGCTTAAGCTTAAGATACGCCTCTTGTTACGTCAGGTTTTACTGAACCGTGTGATGGTGAGATGCTCCCCAATCCTTAGCGTGCTCGCAGACGATACTTATACCAAATACCGATGATAGTATAAAGCTGAAACAAATCTTAGGTTACCGTGTGGTAAGCTGCACAAATATAGATTATAAAACTTGGGAAAGTAGTCGCTGGGATGTTTAAAACCGTAGTAGTTATTATTGGTCCTCACCAGACATGTGACATAAAAGGTCGATGAATTGTTGCTAATATTGATGTGTCCGGGAACATACTTAAATGCTGTGACTGCATGAGCCGAGCCGTAGCCATGCTCCAGACTGATCTTGAGAAGGCATTTGACCAAGTCTTACATGGAGCTGTATTTGCGACGTCGGAACACGTATTCTTTTCATCGGTCTATTTTGAGGGCGTGCGCATGGCTTACACGATGAGCAATACTATGCTAATTGCGAACAAAGTACTCAGTTTGAGGTTTCCAGTGCAACTATCAGTGCGGAAAATGTGTCCACTGTCGCAGTTGCTTTTCAATACATTTAACCCTTTTGCAGGAGTGTTGTAAATAAACCAATCTATGGGTTTGTGTTGCAGTCATGTGAAGAACGAGAGTTTTCATATGCCGATGGTACAGCCATCTTCCATATAAACTAGGAAAGCGTTAGCAGGCAGTGAATACATTCAATAATTTTTGTATAGGCCTAGATAGTGGAAGTTTTGTCAACTGGCAAAATTGTGCAGGATTGTGGCATGGGGACTACAGGAAACGAATCCTCAGGTATTTGAGAATGTGGCTTGGTTATCGAATCTAACAACGTTACTCGGAGTCCCGCTAGAAAACTACACGGACAGTGATCAGTATTGGAGAGAGCGAACAGAGGAGGTGAGGAACAAAGCAGAAACATGCGCGGCAAAAGCAATGCCGGTGTTTGCTAGCGCAATGTCACGTAATTTGTTGTCAGCAAAGTGTTTTACGTGATGCAGCTTTTACACTGATCGACGATGAATAGATAAAAGCTTCACGGGATCTTCGCACTTTTTATGTGGACTTCATCTTATATGCAAAAAGTGTAACTAAAAGTTTCAGCCGGGAATGCTCTAATGGCGTTTCTTTGTCGCACTTACTTTTGCGGCATATTATATACTGGTTCATAGTCTCGCGAGGTGCGAAGGATCCCGTTTCTACGCGCTGTTTGTCAGCTGCGCTTGACAAGAGCTGGCTTCACTGAAGTCAACTGTATCAGCTGGTTGTCATGTCCCTGTTGGAACTTATGATTATTTAGTGAATGCACTCCTTTTCTTTCGTACCCGATTCTTAATGTAACGTTTAACCAGCGTCCCCCAAAAAACAGCTTTACAGTGATCTTTTCGAGACAGCCTTACCTGTTCTTGTGTATCGGCCATTGTACTCTTTTGTACCAGCTCAGAATGCATTGAAACACAAAAAGCGAATTCCTGCACGGCCTGCTGTGAAAACTTGAGTCTTTAAATTGCTTGTCGGTGTTCTCCCGTAAAGACGTAGATGGAGGAAAAGGGATTTTTTTTGCCATGAGGTGTCGGCTGTCATTTGAGCAAAAAACCGGAGCCTGTTGAATAAGTATCTAGAGATATCGGAGAGGGGTTTCATTTTGGGATGCTTTACAGGGAATTTTCATGAAGGACTTCCTTTTAGATCTCAACGGAATTCAGGTTTGGGCATTCGAGAATGATGACGGTGTGGCGTATGGTATGATATGCTCATGCTAAGAGGTTCACATAGCACATCGAAATGCAGAAAAGCTGATCGGCATGCTGATGTTCATACCATGCATATTCATCAATATTTTGGAGATTCGGTTAGTCAAATCATAGGGGTTTCGAAAACTCAGTGTTTAAGTAAGCTGGACGAAACGACTAACTGGAATCATTTACAGTCAGCCCATTTGCCTGTAAACGGCTCACCTTTCCGATTCGTCTAGTCTGTATTATGCTTTGTGAAATAAAGGCGATAGAGAACTACATATGAACAAAAGATGATTAAGCTGCTGAGGCTACTTAATCGGTTAGGCAGTGAGAACATTAGCCTTAATGCATTTTAATTTAGAACACTACATGCCACCATCAGCAACACCTGCAACAGTGTGATCTAAAACAACATGCTGTGTTTTGTTCGGTTTGCTTTCTGAGGTGTGTTGAGTGTATAGACAGAATATTTTTTGTGCATTTTTGTACTCTGCAGTTTCGATAGTCTTGCCTTGTTCCTTACATTTGGCTGTGCGGCGCGATATGATGACCTGTATTTTTTGTAAGTGCATCATTACTTACATTGTAGTTTTGAGTGTATTTTGTTTTTGCTACTGAGCTGTTTTGACACTGCTACGTGAAACTTTTTCTGTACCCGTCCTCGAGACTGTTTTTTACTCACGCTTCGAAGGTCGGGTACACACTGAATTTGGTGAGTCGAAAAAAAATGTCATTCATTTTAAAGAAAAGCACTGTGTTTTTGTACACGAGAATTAGCAGTTCAACTCCTCTTGTTGGGAATTGGTTTCATGTCGTCTGATTTTAATACTAAGGAATAAGAGTGCGCCGCTGATTGCCAAACTTCACCGGGTGAGTGCTATACTTGAGATTGCGTTCGTTGATGCTTTGGCATAGACTTCAGCGTTTAAAAAGCTGCGAGGCGAGCAACGAAGTGCTGGGTTCTTTACAGTGAAGATAATGTAATTGGGCAGAATTAAGAGCCCGTAAATTATGCATCGTCTCCACTGGAAGTGCGTTACATTTTAGGTTGCATTATGACATGTATTTGAGCCGAAATATTGTTTAAAACATTATCGCACGAAATAAAAGGCGAAACCGGAATTTCGGATATCGTACCGTCGAGAGATCAACATTACGCGACCCGGGTGACTCGGTCGGGCTCGGGCTTTGAGTCTGTGGCTCAGGCCCCAAAATCACACCCGTGAAGTGCTCTAAGCACAAGTTCTGCCGACACGTTGACCTCGGGGACCTACCGCTAGACTACGGCGGTTGCTTCGTCAACTTGCTGCTCATTAGATAACAAGCACGCCACGCCTGCACCAGCTGCGGCCGTCCATCTCAACCTTCATGGGCACTTGGTCGATGGCATCTGAGGAGGAAAGCGTCGACTGCGTGTACCGAGGCCAACATTGAAGGTATTTGGGGAACCGCGATTCCTCCCTCTTTATGCAGCTGACCATTACCTGTCGGGCGGCCACGCCTGGCCATGCGGCTGGGGGAAGGATCATTGGCTTCCTCTCGGCAAGCAGCACCTGTGGCGCCACCTACGGGGCTCTTCCTGTTCCCGTGCCGCTGGAGGGCAGCGGGCAAAGAGAGCGGGAGCGTCCGCCGCTCGCTCCGCGCCTACGACACGGCGGAAACAGCGCGTCAAGACTAGGACGGAACAAAAACAACAAGGAGGAGCGCTACACTCTCAACTAAACATTTATTCCTGAATGTACAGGTATGGATAGAGGAGGGCAAAGTTAGTTATTTATCAAAGCACCAATCGCCACCAGAAAAAAATCACCTAAGAGCAGGAAACAAGAAACATAGCAACACAGTTCAGATACTTCACTGATAGCCCAAAGAGGATGCCAAAAATAGAATTCCCTATCAGTCAGCGTCAAAGAAGCCTGACTGATGCAAATTCGCTGGCACATGCGCATGTGGAAAGCTTCTATCAATTCCCGGACTAATTTCACTCGGTGCCGGAAAAGCACCGCCACTTTTGCAAACAAAGGAGTGCATTTTTTCTTTTTCTTTGCATCATTCATCTCGCACGTGCGGCAGTGCTTCGGCAGATTGTTATGAGAGTACACGTCTCGCAGCCTGTTGTGGCTGTTGGAATCGAACAAGCCGGGTACGGCTTGCTTGGTTCCAAGGGTCGTTGCCATTGAACTTTGGCATGCCATATCGCATTATCAAACGGCAGGTGTATAATTTAACAAAAGGTAAAACCTTGAACACTTAAAAAGAGGCATTGATGGCGTATCCCAGAAAGCTGCTGCAAACTAGCAGAGAGCTTTTTTGTAAAGTGCATTCTACTGATATTTAACTTTGACATAGCCTATATGGGAAGAAAACGGGCAGCCATTTCATTCAAGTTTAACTCATAGGTAATATGGATCGGCAGTTACTTACTACCCCAACTATTTTCGCTAAATTACCAGGAATATGCTTCAGAGGTGTGTTCCATACCAAATGCCTCCAAAATATCGCCCCTAGCGCCTTAGTTTCTGCCACAAATGTAATCTTCATTGCACCGATGCAGAGATCAAGCCTACAATTTATCTTTGTTTGGAGCACCATAAAAAAGATCACTTTCGTCTTTTTAGTATTAAGTTACTGTTCGTAGGCTTGGCTTCATTTGTGTAACTTCTCAAGAGTGAAGTTAGCTGCACGTATACCTTATAAAGGCTGTCAGAAGGCACGGAAATGCTCAAGACCTCTCCCATTTGTCTCCAATTAACCCTGTCCCATGCAAGCTACGCCCCCCGCTACGCTTACTTTCTCTTGTAATCCACTCCGTTACCCTTATGGACCAGCAGTTATCTTGCCTTCGCATTACATGCCCTGCCCAAGCCCATTTCTTTCTCTTGATTTCGACTAGGATGTCGTTAACCCGTGTTTGTTCCCTCACCAACTCTGCCCGCTTCCAATCTCTTAACGTTACACCTATCATTTTTCTTTCCATGGCTCGCTGCGTTGTCCTTAACTTAAGCTGAACTCTTTTCGTTAGCCTCCACGTTTCTTCCCCGTAGGTGAGTACCGGTTAGATACAGCTGTTGTATACTTCTCTCTTGAGGGAAATTGGTAAACTGCCATTCATGACCTGAGGCCACATGCGCTCCACCCCATCCTGATTTTAGTGTTTTTACTCTCGTGATCCGGACGTGCGGTAACTACCTTCCATAAGTAGACTTATTTCCTCACCAATTCAAGCATCTCGCTACGAATTGCAAAACTGGTGTTGCCTTCGCACACTGTTAACATTACGTTGGTTTTCTACACAGTAATTTTTCGGCCCACCGTCCTGCTCTTGAGCTAAAACAGCATTTTAAAGAACAACGGCTTTCAGGGATTCAGGTGTAGAAAATTGCTCATTTATTACTACTGACTCTTGACACTTTGTGAGATTCCAGGAGACTTATTGGTACGCACTCAAAATCATAATGTTGTACTTTTGGCGAAAGTGTTTTGTGATTTAAAGGCTCGAATGGCTTAGGAAACTGTACGAGAGTTCCAATGATTATCACATTACCTATCAGTTATTCAACTTTAATTCCTTTCTGTGCTAATACAGCAGTCGACATTCGGTATCGAAAACCTTATTCGATAAAGATAATAAACTGTTTTTCGCAAAAGGAATACACTGTAGCAAAAATATTTTTTTTCTCAATAATTTCAAATACGGAGCGGGCACCGAATGAGACCTGAATTTGAAAATGTGTTCTTATCAGCGGATTTGTGGGTCACCAGGACCACTGCGCTCTTTACAGCTTCTGCAAATAGGCCGGAGATTATGAAGTTGTTAGAAATGCTAGTAAGAAGCGACAAAATATTTTCTAAAATGAAACTCACGGTTAGTGTTTTACATCACTTTTTGTAGCTTTATTGCATTTTAATTCGAGAAACGCTCAGTGAGCCTATTTCTTTGAGCAAAGAATGCGCTGTCTCTCTTACAAGCACTTAGGGAAGTTACATCAGACTTATGTTTCGTGTTTGCAATTTTAATGAAATAGGAATTAAAAGCACCTGCCAGAGGCTTTCATCTAAAAATTTTGCCATCGCACATTATTTGAGATCTGATTTGATGGATTTGGAGCGAAAGTAGGCAGCGGGCTTCAGTAGTCCCCTCTTCTTCAACCGACTTGTACCTGAAGTTTCCTCCCTCAATTTTGAAAACAAAGCAGTTTATGAATAGTTTTAGGAGTAGGATTTAGGTGTAGGTTTAGCATGGTGCTCAGTTCATCAGCACGAGCAGTGTGCGAGCTCCGCGAACAGATTAATCAAATACGTACGTTTAGGATTTCATAGAAAGCTCGTGAGTCGTAACAGCTTTTTACATTTCAACAGGGTCCTGCGTTTATCTCGCTTTTAAAAATATAGCGTACATGTGCGTTCTTTTGCGTACCATTTGGAGGCACTCACCTCTAATCCAATACTTACGTATCATGTTGCTTTTTTATCCTTTTCAGTGCAAACGAATTAGCATGTATGTCAGTGAAAATTAATATAAACATTCTGCAAGTCTTTCATGCACTTGCAATTGTATAACGGTGCCCCGTCTGCTACAAAATGCTTGTACTTAAACTTGCGAGATTTTTTGCGGTCATGCGCTGTACAAAAAAAAAAGACAATTTAGCATGGTTAGGCCAAATGCGATATGTGTAGGCAAGCACTACTTGTGATTACTTTAACTTGAGTACTAAAGGCACCGCCTTAAGAGTACGAGGGATAGTTTTAAGAGGTTAATGACGATTTATACGAATTAGTCATTCTTAACATTCAGAGGCGGCTGAGAGTCCTAATACCTGCCTTGACGCAGTTGCGCAGCGCATAAGCGATGCGCCACTGCCATTCGATGGCAGGTGCTATCACTGGTGGGGGCTTGAGACCCGGGTTGCTCTCCCCGAGCAACCTCTCACCACTAACCATTATTGAACTCCCACCTGCCACCATGGACACTTTGCTCACAATCCGGTGGGCAGGTTGTGATGACGTCAGAATGCCACGTGACATAGGCGGCCCATCTGCCAACCAGGCGGGTGGCCCCAAGCCACCCAGCTCTTAAAAGTGGCAGAAGGACCAGACAAACATCGGCGAAATCGGCGAGGGGAGAGTTTATTGCTACGCTTCAAAATGTGCCATATTTGTCGATCTCTTTTATAGTCCAGTTTATTTTCCAGAACATGTGAATTGGTAAATGGTCGCTATGAGAAATAACAAGAACAGCACACCTCTGCGCCTAAGGAACACTGAGTAATAAACATGCATGTGAAACTATCAGGTTCTGCTCTAATACGTGTTGGCTCGGTAATGTCAATTAAAAGTCATTCGATTGAAGTAAACAAAGATCATATCACTATATTGACGGCTTTGCGGGAGCATATTAATGTTGAGATTATCTCGGGTAACAAGTGCCAGTTTGTTATCAGCGTATATTAGGTTTGTTTTTCCGTGGATTCAAAGAAGCCACCTTCGTTTCCGTCCGCAAGAGGATAGAGAACAATAAATAAACTATTTTAACAGCTAACCGACAAAACTACATAGTTCAATGGTTGATGCTCCTAACAATAGAGCAAGATCAGAATTATAGTCACAGCGATAGAACACTAGAAAAGACAGGCAAATTAGTACGGACTGTGAGACGCCTAAACAACTTCCTGCTGCAGTTTCTAATAGTCACTAGTTGTTTAGCATTCTTTCTAATAGTTTAAACAGTTCCCGAAATAAGTTCGCGTGAGTGGATGCGCAGCAGGTTCGGACCAGAACCGGTACCTGAAGCGGCAAAACCGTTAAGGTAGTTGCTAGACCAAACTGTTTATGCGCCGTAAGTGTAAGCATGCCCACACATTGTTTTTCCGATCATTGGAGAGTCAGTAGGGCAGTTGAAGGCTTTCGAGAACGGAGGGAAGTACTTGACGGCCCTGTTGCACAAGTCGGACGACTGGTTTCCTGAGAAGTAGAAATCGCAGGTGGTGTGGCAAAAGGTGATGAAGAATATCTGCTCGGCGGAGTATTTCTTCAAGCGCGCCAAGGGGAGGTCATCGTGCGCATACCGGTAGCGAACGTAAGCCGCGTGTGCTAAGTATAGGCCTCCCAGTAGAGGCTCGAGGTCTAGTGTTTCCCAGCAGCTCGAAAGCGTCCATAGCACTTTGCGGAGCGTCTCCGCTGTTGGGAGCCCGGAAGCGACGTGATTCAGGACCTTCGTCATTGATTGCAACGCGCGTGATACTTCCGCTCCGAGGAGAGTGCCCAGACCGCCGTACACCATGGCGCTCGTGCCGTTCGTGTAGTACAGTGGAGGTGCCAGAGCGGCAGCCGCCACCAGCAGCGCGTTGTCGACCGGGTCGTAGGCGGTCAGCCGGTTAGAAGACAGCCGGAACACCTTGGTGGCCAAGTCGCGGTCTCCGTCGCCCACGAAACGCTGCAGCTGCACCCGGACTGAAAGCCACTCTGCAAACGCAGAGAGGGGGCCGAGGTCCACTGGCCCGTAGTACCGCTCTAGACTATTGAGCGCCGACAGTTCGCCTCCTGGCCACACGGTGGCCGCGGTTTTCTCAAGCACGGACACCATTGCGACTATCGCCTGGTCGCCTGCTTGAAAAGCGGACCGCATTTTGTCCACCGCAGTTCTGAGCACACTCCGCTGCAGGTTTATGACGGCCAGTCTTTGAGGAGCTGAGAAGCGCATTTTGTTTGCGGCGGCCAGAGCTGCGTGATACACCGCCTCTACGTGGAGCCCGCAGGAGATCTTGGTGAAGACAGTGCCCTTCTCTGAAATGGCCACGATGGAGTGGAGCGTCCTACTTGCCAAGGGACCGACCGCCTGCAGAAACCACCAGGTCGTATGAAACTGTATGTCACGTGCCGAGAGCCCCTGCAGGATTCGCGCCATCGCGGTTATGATGTGTACGTTGTTGGCCAAGAAGAAGTCGTCGACCGTAACTTGGGGCTTGGCGCCATACGCCCACTGGATGACACGTGCCCAGTCCTCGGGATGGAGTTGTGGAATGTAGGCTGTCAGGCTGAGTTTGCGCAGCGGTATCAGCAAGGGGTCTGGGTTAGCGGCACTGATGGCGTCAGACAGGTTTCCGAGCACGTACCTTTCGACCTCGGAGCTGCGATTCCGTAAGAAGGCGAGAAAGGACGGTGCTGCACCGCGCTTGGCGACGAGCGTAGATATGAACGTCTCTACGTACACTGAGTGCACTCCGAACTTGAAGAGCTCCCGGTGGAGCTCCAGCCACGGAAGGGCAGTGATGGCTGAGCTCTGTACCACGGTTCGCCCTCGTGAGAAGTTGAACGGGCGCAGGTCAACTCGGAACCAGAGGTGCAGTGCCCATTTGGCGCTGAGCTCCACCAGAGCCTGCGGGAAATGTCTTGTTTGTAGTACCTCCTTTTGCTTGTTTATTGCAGTCGCGAAAAGGATGCCTACGGCACTCCAAACACGGTTGCCGAACTAAGTTGGTAGGAAAATTTAGCATGCCGGCTATGTGTGTTTCTGAATTCAGTACGACAGAACTAATATGTACATTACGAACCATGTTTTCGGGCCCCCAACTTGTCGAATACTGTAGTCAATAAATAAATAAACAAATAAAAAACAATCAATCAATCAAGCAACAATTCAATCAATCACACGCGCTCATCGGATTTCCCGTAATAGCCACCCTTCCCTTATGCAGTACACCCAGTGAAATCCCGGGCTGAAATATATTGCCAGTCTTTTTTCCTATGAACAGCCCGAAACTGGAATAACCTTCCATCTGAAGCGGCTACCATCAGCAACTTCGGCCATTTCAAAACCGCTATCGAAGGTCCTTATTAGCTCAACCCTTCATGTGATGTCCCGTGTAGAGCTTTGAGGAAGGAATGAATGAATGAATGAATGAATAAGCAAATAAATAAATCAGACGTGCTCTCTGTTCGTGGTGTTCGTTTCGGCCCCTGTAACCGTCCAGCAGGTCGCACTTGTACAATGCTACTGAACAGAACGGAATCACTGTTTGTCTCTAAGGTTTTATTAAAATTAGTTTGTAAACCATGCACGTTTTACGACATCTGGGGAAAGTGGCGCCAAGTGTACGAGCATACGTTTGACTCAACATCACGAAATTAAACCTGTACACGACGCAGCCCACTGCAACATTCAGTGCACGCTGAAAGTAAGTGCAATATTTATGGGAAATTTTCCAAGGTGGAGTAGATTTGTAATCAGCGAACAATTACTCAGTGCCCAGGAGCAGCCATGTGGCTGGAAAGTAAAGTCGAGAAGTACACATGAACTTCGTAGTTTGAGAAACGTTCCGTGGACCAGGACGAATTTCTCATTAACTACGAAGTTTAGGTCGAAGCTGTATAGCTTTCTTTCGTAGCCGTATGGCTGCGCTTGGGTGGATGCTCCTAATTGCTCCTTATTGAACTCTTAATGTAACCTGTGATGCTGAAGGGCACAATGTGTCAGTGAAGTGGGCATGGAGGGCAGGATAATGGGCTGTGCAGCCCCATGCAGTCATCTGTAAAGGTTTGCAGCAATGGTAATTAGGCGGAAGAATGCCTACATTTGCAAGCCTTTGCGCCAGTGACCGCAGCAGTGGAAGGTGTTTGTATGAAAACAGTCTAGGCAACGCAGCTGCGTGACTTACAGGCATTAACAGCAAAGTGGTCAGTCTTCCTTGCCCTGAAGACGACGAAAGCAGCATAGCCTACTGGATCGACGAAACCAAGCTCGAACTGTTGCTTTGGAGAGGCTCCAAGGAAAGAAAAGGCATAGTAACACACATTGGTCACAAAAAATTTTATTCGAACGGAGAAATTAAGAGGCACACAGTCCGCTGGGTCCCCGCATGACCCCACTGCGCTCAAGTGATTATGTTCTTAAGCTCTATAAATCTGGAGGCCCGGCCAATGGAGATGGTCTGCACGGCCGGGTTTTCAGAGCGCAGCAGGATCTCCCAGTCCTTCCAGATCTTTAAGTGCTCCAGGCTCCGCGGGGGAGGGTCCGTTTGGCTGAAGGAGAGGATGTGGATGGAAGACTCGAAGAGTTCTGGGCATGAGAGATGATAGAGGGATAGGGTAATGGGTGAAGGGATAGTGTTTGGAGTCTGCGCCATAGTGTTTCGTGGTATTCTGGAAGTCGTGGGTAGATGTGGCGCGAGGCTCTGTAGGCGTAGGCATGAGTCAGCTCGCTGAATGAGTGCATGCGCTCCTTCGTGAATTCCTGATGACAGGCCACCTGATCCCGGTTTAAAGAACCTCGTGCTAAAAGGCTGGCGTCCTCGTTTCCAGGATTTCCGTAGTGCACAGGCACCTTCAGCGCCTCCTGGCGGGGTGGTGGTGGACTGGGTGAGCCCAGTATGATAAAAGCGGGGACATGGGCTCGGCCTCGCGCATTAGAATCGCATTTTTAGAGTGTTAAAATGTGCTTCAGTGCGGATGATGGCAATTGCAATGACGGGTTTCCCTGCAGGGGAGTCAGGGAGTGTGATGAGGGGTTTAGGAATTAGCCCACCAAGGCTGCGGTCGCTTCATAACCCGTGGAAGCAGCGTCCGCTCATACGGCGCTCGGCTCGGAGCCGTATTCTCGTTGGAGTGCCTTGGTACGGGCTCTGCACCACTGCTCATGGTGGGACGGGTTCGTATTTCTCGGGAACAGCTTGACGTTGGCCGGTCGTCTGATTCCGATGGAGTCTAGGATATACTGGCCTGTGAAGGTTTGTGTGTCATGTATTGGGCCTGTCGGTGGGCCCCCACTAGCTTGCCTGTCCTGTTATGGAGGCCTAGGCCTAGAATTTATCTGTCGATGTATGGAGGGTAACATAAAGCGCGTTCTTGTATGTCTTGGGGATGAAGGCATTCAAGGCGTTTATGTCGTGTTTTAAATGTTATTGGTATAGGGTAGTGTACAGAATACGGTTGGGGACGAAGGCATATATAGATGAAGCTGTAAATGTACCGCTCCTTCATGTCCCTATGGCGGCCCTACACTCTGCGGATGAGGTGCGATATCACGCCTGCAACTTGCTTTGGTTTCTTGAGGGTAATGGTGTATTTACCATCGCTCTGGATGTGTTCGCCCAATAGGCGGAGGGTTTCAACCTACGGTACTGGTTCCCCATTCAGTTCAATCGTAAAGGGGAAGTGGTGGTTCTTGGGGCGGAGAAGGAGAGAGAGAGAGAAGTGGTAGAGGAAAGGCAGGGAGAGGGATGGGAGAGTGATGATGGGGCGTAAAAGAGTAAGAAGAAGCAGAAAAATGCGGTCCGTAGCAAGCACGACAGGCAATGACACAAGCACTAAGTCACAGGCCGCCGCAGATGTAGCCTGCACACCTTGAGGGCTGCCGTCTGCTGTGACCTGAGTGAACAGATCGAGTGCCCTCCATCACAAGGCAGTGCAGACGTTTCAGTGTCAAGAACGAGTGCTTGCCGTTGAGGCTGATAATGTTGATGACAACTTAAGCATCGGACTTCTCGGAAGGATGAGGCTGGAGGATGCGTTGTGCCAACTATTGGACAGCTGCAAGGACTGGATTCAACAAATCCAGCATCTGCAGTGCATTCTGTGCAGCTGGCATGTGCATGCTGGAAAACAGCACATGCATGGCATTCACAATTGGCTTTACCGTTGCAATCACTTCGTCGTCTGCAACCTGGTCCGGTTTCTCTCCTACTACCCAACCACCAGTAGGCTCAACAAACTGCATGGGTGCGCTCTGCTGGGGTGGGTGCTGGGTGCTTCGGGAGCGGTCTTGGACCGGAGTTGTGACTTGTGCTTGATTAGCAATGTGCTCGGGACTCTCAGTATGCAATACCTGCTTGGTCACTGCGGGTGTGTGTAGCTCAGGCAGGGATGGCCAAGGCCCGTCTGCGACAACCGTCTGTGCCCCGCCAGTCATATTGCTTCCAGTCCTTAAAGTAGTATGCGGAGTGGGAGGACAAGTTGCGGAAAATCTTGGACAATCCTTTTCAATGCTCGCTACAGTTTTAGAAGGTCTGTGACGAGGGCGACGACGTCGTCGCACCTTAGCGGCAGCTTCTCCACGTGTGGAATTCTCTCTTGTAATTTGTTTGAGTATCACCCTTTCTCTTTTCAGGCGAGGACAATATTTTGAGGCAGCTCATGAGGGCCCTGGCAATTGGCACACGTAAGGACTGTTGCCGGATGTTCTCTTGGGAGCTAGAGTGTCCGATGCTCCGTGCGTAGATTTGGGTGAGGGTCGCTGCTTCGTGTGTATGTTCTCTATGGCGCTGCCACTGCCGTTGGTGGTTCACAGCGTGATGTCGGCCCCGGTAGAGGTTGTGCTGGAGGTGGGGAATGCCTGTCAGTTCTAGGGCGCGGGGGTTTAGGATGATGTTAAACAGGAAGTGGGGAGGATGGTACCTTGCGGAGTGCCGATACTCTAAAGCGTAGAGGGGAAAAGAGAGGGCCGAGGACTATCTCAGTCGTGCGGCCAGTGGGGAATGTTTGAATGTAGTTGTACGTGCGCGCACCCGCAATGAGCCGCGTTCTAAAGCGATGAAAGAGGAAGGAGCGAGAATTTGTCGCCTGCAAACGGTTGCACGGGAAGTTTAATTTACCGCACGTTCTTTATCGTGCGCTCGCATCGTACAGAATTTGAGCGTTTTGGCAAATCCCTATCCCAGTGGCCGAGATTTGGTCTGGTGGCCTTACGTTAAGCAGCTGCACTTTCTAGCCACTGAACTATTGCGGCAGGTGCGCTGTTGAGTCCTAGTTTGAGAAGGACGCCACACTGACTCGAGAGGACGCTGACCACCTGTAAGTCTGCCGCCACACTCGTGGGAAGGATTTTTTTGTTTTCTCAAAATAGAAACGCGAAATGTGAAGTAACACAGGCGATCGTAAAAACAGGACCAAAAGTTTCTGCCAGCAGGTATTACTTTCGAAACCAGTACATATGCAAAATTTTGAGGGGATCACGCTGAAAAAAAACAGTATAAAATCAAAAGGATACGCCAGACAACCTGCATCAAAGGCACAGTTACAAGGGACTTCTAATGTCATTTCAGGAACGCTTAAATAAGTTACTGACTCGAGGAGACAGACACACACGGGCACTTTGAGCAGTTTTCAGCATCGACCCTCCTGATCTACCGCCCTTGTGTTCAAGGAGCCAAAGACAAAGCCTAAGATTTATAAATTAAAAAGAGTTTCTTTTCAGTCCTCCAACCCAAAAGGCACCGCAGCACCAGCGATTTATCTTTCGTCTGCATCTAGACTCAAAATACCTTACAAGCATTGAACACATCCACGCACACAAACAGGAGACTCAAGCTAGCCAGGAATACAAGCATGGACACAGGACCAGTGGAAAGGGAGTAAAGCAGGCAAGGTACACTACAGCCTGAAAGAATGCACGGATCGCTGGGGCCCATCGGTGGGAATGCATTTGATACACTAGTTGGAGCAAACGTCTCGCTTGTGTACTGACATTTCCTTTCGGCCACCGTGCTTCTGATGCATGTTAATTGTCTGCGGTGTCCTGTCCCTCTTCTAGTTTTTATTCACTTCAAATCCTATTGTCAGTTCAAATTTTTCGTCTTCTGTGCTGCCTCCCAAGTTAAGGCCATTGGGAGAAATGCCGTAATTCCTCGTTTGTGCTTGTGTGGGTTACTCCCAATATTGCTCAACCGCATCCTATGGGTAAGCCTAGTTTCGTAACGTGTTAAGGTTGCTTTATTATTAATTCGGTGAGTTCCTAGGAAATTCTGCGAGGGGCATATTTTAAACTATACAATAATTATTTATTACCAACCAAACATGCGAGCTATACGATGAAAAATTAGAAAATACGCAGCAGAACTAGAGCTGTGTTTTTGCGGCCGTGCGGCTAGGTTTGGGTGGATAGAAATGAATAATTGCTGTCTTAAGACTGAGATACATGGAGCGAATTTGCAGCTTCAGGTTCGTGGTTTTCACCTGGCGGCGCGCACTCCACGCCTGAAGGAGAAAAAATGCCGGCCGCCACTTATCTCGACTAGCCAGTTATTGACAAACGGTGTCCGGTGAGACCGAAAGCGGCGGCGAGACAGCGCAGAAAGCCCGATCCATGGCCGGGCTAAAGGGGAGCGGCGCGCGCTCTCTCTAAAGGCGGAACCGCATGGCGCGATTTCAGGCGCGATTGACGCGCGGATGGTGGGACGCGCGCGTCATTTTGACGCGTGCCCAGTATGATCCGTCACGAAATCGCGCCGCCGCGTGCTCCTACTCGTTTGTGCATTTTGCTCTTCTCTGAGCAATTACACATGCTCTACGCAATGAGCTATGCAACCCCATACTAGCACACTGTAGCTTCAGCAAAAGGTATAAGCATACTTAAAAAAATTTAGGGAATCTTGAGGCTGATGTTAACAAATTAAGATCGAGTGTTGTAAGCGTCTTAGTTTTGTACAGATTGCCATTGAGTTAACATTAAAGCAGTGCTTCATTTCACATTGCCTACCATTTTTCCACGTGTGCTGAGAAACTAACTTACACAGGGTGTTCAGTAGGAGGCTCAAATGTTATATGATAATGATCTTAATAATTCATAGCCTGCTGTTCCACATGCGTGCTTTATTTAAAGGGCCTCTCGAATAGTCTTCTCAGACCACTTAAGGCCCTTCGTAGTTTTCACCGTCAAAGCCCTTCTCTGGTCGTGTTTGAGGAACGGTAATTGTTCCAAGGTTATCATTTTTTGTTGTGGCGACTGTGACTTCTTTACAAGACTGCGCAGTTTTCTCTTTGTTTGCTCGTGAAGCCTCTGTAGGTTTCTGTACTTTTGGGCCAAGTCCTTATTTCTCTTTCTCAGCTCAGCATTCTGTCTTTGAAGAGACAAGTCAGTTGAAGCCGTACTTGAACCAAGTGTGAATGCAGCTTGAGGTATTTCTTTACTTGATCGCTCATTACTATGCTGTGACCTTTCAGCGCTTAAGGATTCGGCCTCCATGGGTGAAGCTGCGGGCAGAGGAAGTCGACTTGCATCAGTGGAATCTTCCCCACTGGCTTTATCTGTTTTCAGAAAGGAATGGGCAACGCTGTCTGCATAGATAACTGTGTCGACAGCTTTGGGCGGCAGCAAGGTGGTTGTTAAAGGTAGATCATACCCTGGTACCTGTGCACATTGTAGTGGACTGACAGTGTCCTGGGAACTCATGCTGTCACTCACAGCCGAGTCTTGTGTTTGTTCGGCTGTTGATGCGAAGACAGGCTCTAGAGCAGCACTACCACATGGTTCATTTCCAGTGGGGTCAAGTACTGGGCTTTGCGTTGGCGTGGCCGGACGAAAGCAAGACCGCTTCTTCGGAGGCTTCCGGTGTTTCGGGATGGCTGAAATAAAAAAATCAGTCAATAGGGTAGCACTACACTCAAGAACTGCAGAAATTCTGCATTTACAGAAGAGCAACCTAGTACCTGCATAAAACTTCCAAATAAACTTCAGGAGTAGTAATATCAGTGGGGTTTTAAGATCCCAAAGCTGTACTGAGGGGCTTTAGATTTCTTACCGCCAGTGCATATTTAACAGCGTCGGAAAGCATGCTACGACTGGCAATGATTCAGTCGCACAAAATTGTGCTCAACAGCAGGTTGTGTTAGCAGCTGAGGTACCATTGATGCAACTAGAATTACTAATCGTCCTGAATTTTGCCATTTTAGCTTCTGTGCCAGGTGACATAGAACAAATGAGACAGCACACAATGCAGTCTGCTACAGGATATTTGTTTAATTCTAGACGCCCCCTTTCTCGCAGGCGTCGGGTGAATTATAAAGAAAAAACTATGCTATACAAAGTATAAACACACTATAGGTGGCCTTGTGCTCTTTGAATACAAGGCTATATCTGTGTGTTACGTTTTGGATCTTACCCCCGTATTCACAAACCGACCTTTACCTCCCCTTTACGGCTCCCCTTTACCTCCCCTTTACGACCTTTACGGCTCCTTTCCGGGTTTCAGAAACCGACCTTACCCTTAAACTGCACCTTTAGCCGCGCTTTCAGCCTCGGAAAGGGCGCGTTCGCAAAGGTGGCCCCTGGCCTACCTTAAGCAGCTCCTTTCGTCAAACCAACATGGAGGAATACGACGACAGCTTTTCCGAGCTCGTCGAGTTCATGGAATTTATGGAAGTCGTGAATGACGAAGTTCCCCACCGCGCAAAGCCATCGCGGAGGGTGCTTAGGGATCGCCAGAACCCGATGGAGCATTTCGACGACGGCGAGTTTCTCGCGAGGTACCGGTTTTCGAAGCCTGCCGTGCTGGAACTGCTGTCAATGCTTCCACTGCACCGCTACCCTGACGGACGAGGTTGTCTTGTGCCGCCACTGCTGCGACTACTTATCGCCCTCCGCTTTTACGGTGCGGGGACTTTTCAAGTTGTGACCGGCGACCTCGTCAATGTCTCCCAACCCACGGTTTCCCGGGTGGTGTCGACTGTGTCCGCCGTCATCGCAGAAACGTTGTTTCCGGCACTGGTGACGTTTCCGGCGGCCGGAGATATGCACAAAGTGATGCACGCCTTTTACGGCATCGCTCAGTTTCCCGGCGTCACTGGGTGCATTGACTGCACTCATGTGCGGATAAAGAGCCCGGGAGGAGAAAATGCCGAAGTGTTCCGGAATCGGAAAGGGTATTTCTCCTTCAATGTGCAGGTAAGAAGAACTTTAAAGCTGCTGTAATACTTGTTCATTTCATGTCAAGTATGTAATTTTTACCGCGCGTCTTGGCGGGCTTCTTTATTTTTAATCGGGGGTGAAGAAAGGAAGAGGAGGCTACAGAGGAATGCAACAGAGAGAGCAGAACTGTGCATAACTAAAATAATTATCAATTCTGTTCTCCTTTATCATAGTTGAGTAAAACAAAGCAGTGCTGTGAAGCTGTAACACAAGGTATGCCACGTAACTGCTAATTCAAGGCATAACAAAAAGAAAATGCTCTAGTATTTGGCAACCTTCAATTCTGTATTCACAAAATGATTAAGGTAAGTGGTTTAACAAGTGAATTTTGCTTGTGCGTGGAAAAGAAATGCTTGCCAAAATCATATTTTATGGTCAGCAGTCATGCGAGTAAATATGAAAATCATATTTTGTTGGGCAGAAGTCGCATGCTAGTAGATAGTACAAAGGTCATCGACTGGTAGTGTGCAAGCTACTGACAGTGCTAATTGGGGCTAGCCTCTTCACATTTGCAGAGACTCCGAGGCTTGCCGACGGCACTATCAAATACCCATATCTACACATTGCTTTATTAGGCCCAGTGACACACAGCACCTTTTTAATTTTCTGAACTACTCATTGACTGATCATGAATTATGGATTATGTTAATCTTTCATCGGTGAGTTTATACAGTGACAAGAAGGTATTATGAGGAAGTAAAGGCTCAGTAAATTTGGGTGTACACGGCATAAAGTAGATAGCTGTTACGAGAACGCTATGCGCAAATTGCACATCTGTTCAATGTAGCTGCAATATTCTTGAATGGAAAGGAATTGCTGTGTGTAATTTGTTTGCGACACTGTTTCTTCGCATATTTTCTGCAGGCAATAACTGGCCCTCAGATGGAGTTTTTTGATGTGGTGGCGAGCTGGCCTGGGTCTACACATGACAGCCGTATATTTGACAACAGCCGTGCAAGGTTCTGCTACGAGGAAGGAACCATCCCAGGAGTGCTTCTCGGCGACATGGGGTATGCTTGCCGGCCTTACCTCATGACCCCCCTCAGGGAATCAGGACAGAGAGGCAGCCCAGAGTACCGGCAAGCAGAAACTATTTGGCAGAATATATGACCTCACCATAACATAACAGGTGCTCTCATCATATGGAATGTTTGTTTTCATTTAGATACAATAAGGCACAGATCAAGACAAGGAATACTGTGGAGAGGGCATTTGGAATATGGAAGAGGAGATTCCCATGCCTGGACATGAAGCTCCAAATCAACACGAGGATGTCTGCAGTCGTAATAACAGCTTGTGCTGCACTGCACAATTTTGGCCGTCGTCGTGCTACAGAGGAAATGCCTCCTGCTCTGTTGCACACAAACACCTGCAACTCTCGGCAGCCACAGCCTCAACCACAGCTGCGACCATTGCCTCTGGACTCGCAAAGTGGGTTCAGAGCCAGGGGAAGCGTCATTCGGCACCACTTTACACAAAATTAGGTAATATGAATGAATGTACATGACTCGCTCCTTCAAGAAACAATGTGTTTATTGTTATTCTATGTTGAGGTCTTTCTTTAACGCAGCAATTTTCATCTGCAGAAGTTGCATTTTAGCCTTTTTGTTCGCACTCTGGAGTGCATGCATTTCCACTGCGTGCTTCATGTGCAGCTCATGCTGTGCCTTCATGTGCTTCACCCTTAACACATGTTCTTTTCTTTTTCGTTTGTTGTCTGCTACCACAGCCTCAAGACGGGAACTCAGTTCTGTGGCAAGTACAGACTCTTTTGGGGCAGGCGCAGCCTTGCGTCGCTGATAGCCAGCCGGCTGTGTAGCAGGAAGAATGACTTCACAAGTGGTGGCCAGCATCGGCGTATTGTGCTCTTCGTCGCTGCACTGTTGCTCCTGCAGGTCCTGGTCGTCTGGGGCGACCTCGGCAACCTCAGCAGCCTCGCCACTTTCAGCTTGACTGCTGTCCGTTGCTTGGCCCCATGAGAAGTCGAACTCTGAAGAATTGTTCGTAAATTAAACATGTTTCATTAAACTCTCAGTCTTGTGCTCATAACAATACAATATCTCACTACCATCGAAAGCAGAGATGTAGTAGTGTGCACAGTATCATAATGCCACAAATATGCCAGCTTATCTTGAGTGCATGAGAATGTTGCATTCAGAATGTGTAGCCGTAGGCACAGAGAACAGCAGTCATGTTCCCTGTAAGGCTGTAGCAGCTGTATGTTAGCAGCCATAAACAACTATCTGGCAGTTTTAAAATAATTCCATGCCAGAAAAGATTACACAGGCTTACAAAAGGTAGGAAACAAAAGACAAGATGGAAACAAGAAACATCTGGTGGTATGTTTCCTTTTGTCATCTTGAGTAGTATGCAGAAAAAAAATTAAGGCAAAGCTAGACAGCTGCATATGACAACACAAGCGTCGGCTAACCAGACTGATAGAGCACACAGATGAACCTGTACAGGCTGGGAATGTTGATATTTGCAAAGTACACTGCTAGCATTCATATTGCTTATCACTTTGTGATATTACAGTAACTCAATTCCCTCACTCTGCAAACCACAGAGTTAAGCACAGATTATTATGGCAGGTAAATTGCACAGAGCAACATAATCCCAAAATATCTGCAACAAATTGGAAACTGCTTGTCCCTGTTCTGCCTTTTCTTTTTCAGTACCAGTGAGGCTGCAAGATCTCATCTTCAGGCGTTCATCCCTAAACTTCCATGCTCTAGATAACGGCAAGTAGAAGGCAGCCTGAACAAGGCATGCCAACAAAGGCTAAGGAATAAAGACATGGCCATTCTGAGGTTAAAATCCCTTGCAATATGCAGGGCTTATCTTGCTCCTGATAACTGTGCAGGAAGTTTAACTATGCAGTCATATGCTCTCATTTGTTGGATGATGGCTAAAAAGTTGGTGCCGGCTAAGCAAGTGTGACCGCAATTTTCATTCCTACTTCCTTATTCAATAACATGACCCCTGCGCATCCCATGCTTGCAGCTTAATTTGTGTTGCAGTTGCGTGGCTGACACAGCACAATTACCCGGTGAATTGACACGTTTTATTCACAATCAATATTGCGTGAGAAATGATTAAAAAACTAAGATTTATTATGAGCGATATTTCCAACACACACATGCCCTAAACTATTACCTAGCTTTCACCCCGGTATGTATAATCGGATATATATTTAAAAGTACACAAGCAAGAATCATACCATCAGCCTCCGCCTGTGGCTCGGACTGCGTCGCCTCCAGCAGTGTGGCAGCGGTCGGGGTGCGCTGCAATGGCCCGCTGTTGCTGTAGCGCCTGCCGTCACTGTCAAATGGGTTATCTACCCTTGTTCCCATATGGGACGCCACGTCTCCAACGTGCTGTAATTCATCGTCCAGCTGGCTGGGTGGTGGCGGGCCGTTCCTGAGAAAGTGCACAGAAATTAGGCAATAATGTTACTGAAAATTCCTTAATTTTCGAGCGCCTACAAACGAGGCAAATGTCACATGAAAACTATGACTTCAGCGAAACGAAGCAAGAACGGAGCCAGAAAATGAACAACGAAACGGGACCAGAAAATGAACAACATGAGTGCGTGTGTTGTTCCTTGGCATCGTTTTCGCGTCGCCATCCGTGTTGCGGAAAGCTGCTTCGCAGAAAGCACGAAGGATGACAAAATTAAATGCGATGATGGAGGCAGAAAGCAAGCAATTGCTTTTTTTTACCAAGCAAAATAATGAAAGCAGAGCTCACCTGTGCCGAAAATCGCTTTCTTGTCTGCTGCCTTCGCTCTTCGCCACTTATCTTTTAAGTTGTCCCAGACCTTGCGCAGCTGGGCCTCAGTGCGGGGCCGAACATCGGTGCGGCAGTTGTACTGCTCAGTGAGCAGCTTCCAGGTCTTCTTCTTTTTCTCCAGGGAGGCCCCGTCGCTCTTTTTGCATTCGATTACAGACTTGTGCGTGTTTACCAACTCCCTCAGGACGCGGCGCTCGCTCTCCGTAAACGTTGTTCTTTTTTTTTTGCTCCATTTACACGTGTTTCAGACAAATAAATAGGCAGTAAAATTCAATATAAAATAGGCAGTAAAATTCAATATAATATATACAGAAAACTTATATTCTAGATTTACTTATTAAAGAAAACACGAATAACCAAAAAGCACAAGCACAACGCACGAGGCACACGCACAACACACGAGGCACAGGAAAATAAACAAAAACGGACGTCGACTCAACAAAGCATCTTATAGCGACCGCTGGCTATCATTGTGGCTAGACCAAAAAAAAACGTGCGTCAAAATTAGAGCTATGTTACCTGATTTCGCCTAATAAATGTGTATTACATCTCCCGTACTTGTTTAACTACTTTTTATAGGATAGAAAAAAGTTATTAGTGCATGCAACAATGACGGAAGCTTTAATAATTTTTTAGCCTCGCTACCATGCCTCTTACTTCCGCGGGTAAGGGCGCTTTCCGTAAGGACGCCGAAAGGTAGGTTTCTGAAACGCGGCTTTACCTTTCCCGTACCTTCCACTTTCGGTGACCTTTACGAAAGTCGCCTCTCGAGTGAAGGTAAGGTAAAGGTAAGGCCCGTTTGTGAATACGGCGGTTAGTATCATATATATGAGTGCATGTAATGTGTAGAGAAGATAAACCGTAGTCCCTTAGAGAAGCAGTGGGTGTTCAAGAAAAGCAAATATAGTAGGGGTAGGCAGAGAGTTAGGTGGCAAAAGTTTTGTTTAGTGCCATACTTTATACCTTTATGGCTTACACGGAAGATTTCAATTGTCATTCATTCATTTTTTTTTCAATCTACAGTGAAAAATGAGCCAGAGGTAATGCAGAAGCCGTTAAAACACGGCTTAAGGTGATTTTATGTTTGAAGGTGCTGTTCGAATGCATGATCCTACAATAACGTGCAATATACATATTTTTTTTATGCCCGCGATTTAGTTTTACAAGAAATGAATTGCATGGATCCCAACAAATTTCTAGTTAGGGATCTAGATGCTGATGCAAGCATGCGCTGTAGGAATGCTTGGATATAAAAGCCATATCAATAGACCAAGAAGTTTGTGTGGATAATGTGGCCACAGATGGCACAGGAACCGGTTAAAGGGAAGTCAGTAGGATAGGCTTCGTCCTGCTATGGACCTTGAAATGCTGATGGTGATGAACCTTTCTTTGCAGCCTTCTAAAAGCAGATGAGCGCACATTTTTGAGCTTGCACAAAGCAACCACAGCACTACCGTATACGTGTAGACAAATTTCTTTGCAAACATTTCATATGAATGAGGCAGAGTTGTATTTAAGAGATGGATCAAAATTAGAAGCTTACCTGGATAAGTAAAAAGTGTCGGAACCGCATCTGGCCTTAGCTTCTTTAAGCCATCCTGTCTGTTTTGCTCGAAACTTGTTTCTTCAAAATGTGCCTGAAATGAATGGCAGCAAGTACTTCATAAGCATCAAGAAGTATATTCATACCTGCACATAACTGACAAATGCTGCAAACCGGAACATGACTAGCGTTACAACTACAGAGCTGTTTCTACCTGCTGTAATGTTTTCACATGCAGTCTTTTACCAGGCTATAGTGCCAAGCTAAAAAAACTGGATAAGGGCTTCCTAAAGGCTTCATATGCATGCCAGTAACCGGGCATATACAAAATGTGTTCTTTTAGTCTGATCTTGGGTTTCGAATCTTTTTCTACCGAATAGCGTCGTACAGCAGAACGGTGCCTAGATAACCAGACCTGACTGAAAATAAGTTCCTCCGACCACAGCGCACGCGAAACAGCGAACGCGCACAATGTCAGAGAGATGTATAAATTTATTTTCACTACCTCAGTCATGTTCTCTGACATGAGTCTTGGCGCATGTATTACAGCGCAAACAAGGAAGCGGGCGCCAATATATCGTGAGTGCACTCGCGTGAGAATTACAGTCAGCGAGGGCGAATGCGAACCGTTGCTTCTCGCCCTTGGTGCTCGAGACACGCCGCCAGCGCATCTAAAAACTAACGAGAAGATTGCACCCACGCCCTCAATGCGTAGCCTGTTATCAAACCCACGCCGCGCACGCCGTTCGAGGCGGCCGTGGTTTAATTACCGTAAACGTGAAGCATAGTACACCAAACATGGCAAGCGAGCAGGTAACAAAAGAGAAAAAGGTACGGTACTCACAGAACATATGCGAGAAGCAGCAGTGGGTTCCCAGCAGTCTCACTTTACTTGTGCCAGCCAACGTTTTCTTCGGTTGGAGTCAGCCGGGAAACGAAACATCCGTGTGCCCTTCCTGCAGTGGTTCGAGCACTGCGGAACGCAACACCCGGGCATTGCTGCTGCGTAAGCTTCCTGGCGCACTTAGTGCAACAACCGACAACATATGACTGTCCCACTCAACGATGAACGGCGATGAAGACGCAACTGCTGCAGCAGCTAATGCGCGCCTATGCACGGCGGGGAACAAGATGGCGCGGCTTCATCCCGTAACCATGACAACACACGCGCTGGCAACATGGGTCTTAGCGGGAGGCGGCATGTGCTGTGTCAAAAGAAGTCACCACCCTAAGCCGGGAGGGGGCGCGACATGTAGGCTCCCTAACCCAACCTCTCCTCAGCAGACGCCTCGCCTCGCCTCGCTCGGACAGGATTCACCGCACGTGTTTTCGAGGCACCGCGAACATTCACCGGACATCAACGCACACATTCGCTGCTGCCACGTTCTGCCAAGTAAGTATAGTGGTTTTGACACTTAATTTGTAAGATTTTTTTCAATCGATTGCTGATTGCCCTCTTAAAAATTTTCAGGGTGGTTCGTGTTAAATCGGTGCACGTGGACTGATCGGCATCCATATGGTGTACTGCTGCGTACCCTTTTGCCGCTCGCGCTCTGGGAAATGCGCGGGCGTGTCTTTTCATCAGTTCCCAAGTGACGGAGAGTTGTGCGCGAAATGGCGAAAAAACATCGCAAGAAAGGACTTAATTATCAACGACAAGTCGCCGTCTACGGTCGTGTGTAGCCAGCATTTTCTTTCTACGGACTACGCTCCAGAGAGCCGCATCAAGAAACTTTTGCCTGGCGCTGTCCCCACCGTTTTCGAAGGCTATCCAACCTACCTGGCACCTCCTGCGAAAAAGCCTCGCAAAGAACCTGCTGCTCGTACTGTTCCAGTTCCAAAACAAACCAAGCGGAAAGCTGAGCCGCTTGAATCACTACCTTTGGAGTGCAACCAATGGATTTGGATCCGGCACGCTTGCCGACATGCGCCTCAGGCTGCTGTTGCACATGCAGGTCTTTTTTACGCTCGGAACCTCGGCTGTGCTCGGCCCGACAGGACAGGCGATGTCCCCTTGCCTCATCGAGCCTTTTTCATCGGCCGCGAGCGGTTGGAAGCTGACCGCCGTGTCGACCACCGTCGACAAGAGGGGATCGCCGGTTATCAACGTTTCCAAGCTTCACTCGGACACTGATTCCATTGACTGCGACCCACCAATCTTCTTCGAGCATCAGGAGCCACGAGACTACAACCAAGCCTACTTATACCCGCTGCGCTTTGGCTGCGTGGGATTTGGAGCCGGCATGCTTGCCGACATGCGCCTCACGCTGCTGTTGCACATGCAGGTTAGTTACCACTATTCTATTGTGATACGAGAACCTCTGTATGCATTGCCGGCTCCACCCACGCCAAGTGCTTCTGTTGGTCGTAGCAGACGAGTACGCAAACTTGTATGTTGCAGGCAGTTTCGCCTGATTGTGAATCGGGTGTTGTACCTGGTGCTTCTACTGCTACTTTCCGGAGATATTGAGCTCAATCCTGGCCCTTTTAGTGAATGTCAAGTGGAACTGCTTAAGAGTTTACAAAGCGGTCAGGCAGCTATTATGGCTAAGTTAGATAACATCGACGCGAGGATCGCTAAGCATGAAGCCATCATAGGGGATATAAGCAGTAAACTTGACAAAGCTGGAGGACAGATTGACGCTCTCGACAAAGTGGTTATTGAACAGGCTAATGCTATTGAACACTTAACGCGAGAGGTAAAGGATCTGCATAGCAAGAATACCGATCTTGAAAATCAAAGTCGGAGGCAAAACCTTGTCTTCTATGGCGTTAAGGACAGCAACCAATCAGAAACATGGGAAGAATCTGAGAACCTAATCAAAAGCATCTGTCAGTCAAAGCTAGGGATCGAATTGAAAACTGTACAAAGGGTGCACCGTGTCGGGCGTTTCAGTGATAAGACTGCACGACCTATAATAGTGAATTTTGCCTCCTATAAAGAGAAACAAGAAGTCATGAGTTGCGCGAAAAAGTTTAAGGGTTCTGAGTATAGCATGGATCAAAATTATTCAACAGAGACACGTAATGCTCGGAAGCGACTGTGGGAATACGCAAAAATTCAGGAGGCCGACAAAAGCAAGATAAAACTAAAGTACGACAAACTTATTCTGAACGGAAAGGCTTTTATATGGGACAAAGAAAAGCAGGTGGTTGTTCCCGCCATGAAACGATGACGCCCCATTCATCCAAGGAAAAGCCTCCAACGAGATTTAGTTGCCGTAATCGTTAACTGCAGAAGCATTGTAAATAAAGTCGATGAGTTTGCTAGTCTTCTAGAGTCTGTAAAGACAGACATAGTATTTGGTACTGAATCATGGTTAGATGCATCAATCAGGGATAGCGAGGTGTTTCCTAAAGAATTCATTGCTTACCGCAAAGACAGATCCCGGTTTGGCGGGGGCGTCTTTCTGTTGGTGCATTCCTCTTTAAGATCATCATTACTAGATGTCGATTACAATGATGTTGAATCAATATGGTGTACACTTACGCTGCACGACAACTCGTCATACGCTGTTGGATCATTTTATCGCCCTCCCGGTTCTGATCTGAGCACTTTGCAATCACTTTATGAAATCATTTCCGAGGTTTCCCAAAAACCGATATTGCTCGGGGGTGATTTCAATCTGCCGGATCTGCACTGGGGTGATGGCATGTGTGTAACCACAACAGGTTGTGGAATCGATATAGAAATGAAGAGCATCATAGATACTTTTGGCTTAGTACAGTACGTTCAGGAACCAACTAGGGATAAAAATGTTTTAGATCTTTTCTTTTCCAACTCTCCGGATCAAGTTAATGCTGTTCATGTTATTCCAGGCATTAGTGATCATCAGGCGGTCATTGCATGCATAAAAGCATCGCATAGTAGACAAAAGAAATGTGAGTCAAGGCGAGTCTTTTTTTACGATAAAGGTGACTATGCTAGAATGTCCGAAAAATTACAAAATCACTTGCCCGTTTTTGAGTGCTTTTATGATGAGTGCGATATTCATGAATTATGGCGTTTATTTGAGCAAAAACTTTTTGAACTGAGGGATGCACACGTGCCAAGTATAGATTCAGCTAGACTGAAGAAACGCAGAAAGCCGTGGGTGACTGCCAGTTTGATAAAAATGATAAGGAAAAGAAGGCGTGCGTACCTCAAGTTTAAGAGAACAAAACGTGAAGATGACTTCAGCAGATTACTTGTACTAACGCGTGAGCACAAAGAAAAACTAAAAACTGCGAAAGAGGAGTACTTTAAAACGCTGGACGTTTAAATGAAGAAAAACCCTAAACTTTTTTGGCACTACTTAAGGGAGTGTGGAACAGATTCATCTGGTGTAGGTGAAATCGTTTATAATCAACAGGTCATCTCAGGTGACTTGGAGAAGGCAACGTGTTTTAATAATCACTTCAAGTCTGTTTTCTCCCCTAACCATATCAACAGTCACCAACATTACACAAGTTATGCGCCAGCAATGCCGCCAGTCGAAATAAGTGTAAGAGGGATTCTAGCGCTCCTAGAGGATATAGATGAATCAAAGGCCTGTGGTCCCGACGGCATATCACCCTGGTTGCTAAGGAACTGTGCTTATCCTATCTCACAGTATCTATGCCTTATTTATAAAAAATCTTTGGATACAGGTCTTTTACCACACGACTGGAAGATAGCTCATGTGGTCCCGATTCACAAAGGCGGATCAAGAAAAGATGTATCAAATTACAGGCCTATTTCTCTAACATCAGTTTCATGCAAAATTTTTGAGCACATCTTATACACAGAAATAATGAACCACCTGGTAAAGAATGATTTGCTGATGAAGGAACAACATGGGTTCCGGAAAGGTTTATCATGTACTACTCAACTTGTTGAATTTTATCACGAACTTGTATCTGATGTTGACCGCGGGGGCCAAACAGACTGTATATTTCTGGATTTCCGGAAGGCGTTTGACACTGTGTCACACCCACTCCTTCTCTATAAACTAAAAATGTTGAATCTGGACACAGCTGCTTTAGTATGGATTCAGAATTATTTGCTCGGCCGCCGCCAACGTGTAGTCCTTAATGGTGTATGTTCAGATTACGTTGATGTGACATCAGGGGTCCCACAGGGGTCGGTCCTGGGGCCACTCCTGTTCTTAATCTATATAAATGATATTTCACTCGGTATCTCCTCAAGTATACGTCTGTTTGCAGATGACTGCGTTTTGTACAGGAAATTTAACAATGCCAATGACGTCGTTCAACTCCAAACTGACTTAACACTTATCCACGATTGGTGTCTGAAATGGAAAATGTCTTTGAATACGGAGAAATGCGCTCATCTTTGTTTTTCACGAAAAAAAATCAAAGTCCAAGCTCAGTATCGCATAAGTAATGAATTGATCACACAGAAATGTACTTACAGATACTTAGGTGTTATACTAACGGATGACTGTTCCTGGAATGCTCACGTGGATCATGTGGTTACCAAAGCCGTTAGGGCACTAAATTTCATACAGCGGAGTTTATGGTCTTCGCAGCCAAACCTCAAGAAAACTGCTTTTCTCTCTTGTGTTCGACCTATCATTGAATATGCCTGTATTATATGGGACCCTGCACATCGGGTGTTAATTGAAAAACTTGAAAAAATTCATAACAGAGCAGCAAGGTTCGTCTTGGGCAGGTACGGGCGAAGGGATAGTTGTACAGCAATGAAAAAAGAATTGCTATGGGAACCACTCGCTTCCCGTAGAAGAAAATTGAGGCTAAAATTGCTGTACTTAATAGTTCACGGAAAAACGGGGATTGATTTTGAAAATTACTTAAAACAACCCTTTTACGTTTCTCAACGACATGACCATTCCCGCAAAATTAGAGAGTACCGTACCAGGACGAACTTGTTTGCAAATTCATTTTTTGTTAAAACAGTGCAACAGTGGAACCGGCTTTCCGAGGAGCAAGTGTGCTCTGCAAGTGAAGATGTATTTTTTGCCAATCTGTAACCCCCCTGCTATAACGCCTTCGGGCAAATGCGGGGTAACTCTTGAATAAAGAATAAAGAAAAAATCTGTCGGACTGCGTCGATTAACACACTAAAAGCGTCAGTACGCAAGCCACAAACAACGATCGCCAGCGAGCAAGTCGTTACCTCTCTCTGATCTCAAAGCTTCGCTCTCAAGTTTCCTATCTCCGCTCCAAGAGTCAGAATTTAGTGGAAAAACTCGCGACGGAAGAACAACGCACTGCATTCTACCATAAAAACAAACATCATGCTTCGGTCGGGAGAATGGTGGCGGACTCACAGAAGGGAGACAAAAAGGCCATATTTCTGCTCCACCAAATAGAGCGATACGGAAAGCAACATCAGACATATCCTGAAGAGGTTATTCGAGAATGCATCATACGGCGATTTCTCTCACCGAAGGGTTATGATCATGCTCGAAGGTCAAGGCTCCTGAATTTGCCAGCAAAATGCACCCTCCAGAAATACATGGGCCCAAGTCCGACCTCGTCCGGAATGAGTGGTGCGATGCGAACAAGACTGGTTCACGAGGCTTCACTTCTGAGCAGCAGGCAGCACATGTCATCATTAATTATTGATGAAGCCAGCATAAAGCCGAAATGAATTTATGACCGGAAAGGAGATGCTGTTTTCGGTCTTAAGGACAGACCCGACAGCAGCACGTCGAACACGCAGGGGATTTTAGCAAACAGGGTTCTGTGCTTTGTTCTGTGCGGTACTAACAGCCAATATAAAATACCCTGTTCTTATTACTTCACAAAGCAGCTAAGTGGAAAAGACCTTTTTCAATGGACGAAGGAAGTGATTGCTGCTGTCGAGTCGTGTGGATTTGTCATAGTTCGAATTGTGACCGATAACTACTCGGCGAACACCACAATGTTCAAGCACATGGGAAATGGTTGCTTGCGTACAGTTGTGACGCATCCGCATGACCCCGAGCGGGTCATCTTCCTTAGCGTTGACCCGTGTCATGTGATAAAAAATGTCCGAAGTCAGTTCCTCGAAAGGAAGCTTATGGATGGCAGCGACCTTATAACTGGCACATACGTTCAGAAGCTCTACGAGTATCAGAAGCCGATGACTGTAAAACTCGCTCGAAACCTAACAAGGAAACATGTGTATCCATCGAACCTGGAGAAGCAAAACGTGCTGCGTGCTGTTCAAGTGTTTTCACCGCAGGTTTGTGCGGCGCTACAACACCTGCAGGAGAACTACCGAGGAGATAGAGCCTTGTATGATTTTAAAGAAGCGGGTGCCACCATTCGTTTCCTGAAAACGTTGAAGGAATGGTTCGATATACATGACACTTCGTACGCAGGAAGTGGCTACAAGGCGCCGATCTGCAATACGGACGATCATCGTTTGCTGTGGCTCGAAAACGAGTTCAGTGTATACATAAAGCATGTGCAGTCATGTTCACTCGCCTCAGGCAACGGCGCACTCACAGAAGAGACATTTCAAGCCTTGCTCTTCACAACGCAGTCTACTGTGGAAACAACACGCTTCTTGCTGCAGAAAGGAGTCAGTTATGTGCTGACGAAAAAGTTAAACAGTGATCCAATTGAGGCACTTTTTGGAAGAATTCGACAGATGTGTGGCGGCAACGATCAACTGGATGCCAGAGCTGTTACGGCTGCCCTTGATAGGATTGTGAAGGCCAAGTCCTTAAGCCCGAAGGAAGCCGAAACACCCGGTATTGATGTTGAACAAGTGGCTGCAGTACTGTCTGAAAAGTTTAACGACGAGCTGGAAAACCTAAGGGAATGTCAAGACGCTGCACCAAGGTCGGTAACTTACTCGGGCTTGTCATATGTTGGTGGCTACATTGCTAAGTTGATAACAGATTTTGGTTGCGGGTCCTGTGAAATGCTTGTAACAACATGCAACAAAGATGATCCTCTGTACGCACTGTTACAAGGCCAAGACAGGAGTGGGCTATGCTACCCAAGGCCAGAGTTTCTTGCTCTTTTGAACAAAGTAGTGATTTTTTTTGAGCGCGTGGCAAAGGACTTGCCACGAATGAATACGCTTGAAGTTCTCCAATGTCTCGTGTAGCGTCGGCTTGAAAGCGCGCCAGTACTAAGCTGTCCAGAGTGTGTTGACGACAGCCACGCAAAGCGATCAGCGGCTTTAATTGCCGAAAAATTCATGAGAATACTTCTCATCAACCATGCAAACAAAATAACAGACGCACAAGATAAGCCTTCCAAATATGTGCACAAGCCATCAAGGAAGTTAATCAGATTATGACCAGGACATATATGAACTCAGGATCTTTGAAGAAGAAGAAAAGGTCCAACTACAAGCTGCTTATTTACGCAGTCTTCGCTTCCTCTCTGAGTGACTATTTTTAATCGAAGTTTGTACCCAACTTTTCTGAAATCATGATGTTCGAAATGAAGCAAGTGTGATTCAATAAAAAGTACACTGAAGTGTAATTCGCATCATTTGCTTCATCTTCTTTGCGTTGAACGTTTCTTCCAAATTTTTGTGATTCGAAGCTTCTCAAAGATAATTTAATGCTGTTCCGCCCATAAGCCAAGAATTCCATAAGTGAGAAGCAAATCACCCATTTTCAGGACGCCCATGGTAAAGGGAATGTAAATTGGAGGGACGTCCGGTTCAGTCAACTGAACTGGCCAGCGTTGGGTTACAGCGCCACAAACTAGCGGCGCTGAAAGGTGGGAACTCGCCCCGAAGAGCAGGCCGTAAGAGAGCGCGCGCTGCTCCCCTTTAGCCCGGCCATGCCCGATCTTTCGTTTGACTGCTTGCGCGTGACGCGGCCAACATGGATGCCATGGCCGACGAGCTATACGCATTGATTTGGGCACGGAAATATGATTATCGTGAAAAAAAACGCTTCATCAAACATGAAATTGCGTTTTTGTGAGAGAACAGGACCTAATGTTCTATCCAAAAGGCAAAATTTTCTCCCTGAAGCGAAAGGTGTCGAAGAAACCGACGCTGCTGGCATCCACGGTTCAGCAGGTGTCCCAAAAAACGCGACTTCAAGCGTCCGAGCGCGCAGACCAAATCAATGCTCAGTAGTCTCGGATCAAGGGGAATTTAACAAGTCGTAGAGACGCGCTAGAAGTGGTGATGGCAAACGTCCGTTTAGGGCAGAACGTGACCGGAGATCCGGATCACGAGAGTGAAATAACTAGAAAGACAAGAATAGTGTGTAGAAAATTTGGCAAATTCTCTCAGATCAAAAATGGCAGTTTATCAATATCTCTCAAGAGAAACGTATGTAACAGCTATATCCTACCGGTGCACACCTATGTGACAAAAATGTGGAGGTTAATGAGAAGGGTTCAGCTTAAGTTAAGGGCAACGCAGCGAGCTGTGGATAGAAAAATTATAGGTGTAAGATTATGGCAGAGAAAGAGGGCATAGTGGATCAGAGATCAAAGACTTGTTAATTACATTATAGTCGAAATCAAGAGGAAGAAATGGGCTTGGGCAGGGCATATAATACGAAGACGAGATAACCAATCGTCCTTAAGGGTAACAGATTGGATTCCAAGGGAAGAGAAGCGTAGGAGAGAGCGGGAGAAAGCTAGGTGCGCTGATAAGAATAATACATTTGTGATAGGATGCACGCAGCTGGCACAATAAAAGATTAATTGGAGAGATATGGGCGAAGCCTTTGCCTTGCAGTGGTCGCAGTGTGGCTGATGATGATGAAAATGAAATGACAAAATCTTCTTATTGCGCGCACCGATCGTTTCATTCCCGTGTATTTTGTTAATATATGAAGCGTATATTGCCGAGCATGTTTGTAGTGTTCGTTCATTTTTCAAAGCTTCTGGCATGCCGCTTTATCGATTTGTTTATGAGGCAAGACGCGACTAGATTTCTCTCTGTTGATCGCATCCGGGTGGAGCCGATTCTATGTTGTTCCACAACTCATGGCTAGGTGGCTTGAACCACCGCCCTGATTCAAAGGGTTCAGCCTTATCCATCCGTCCGTCCGTCCGTCCGTCCACCCACCCACCCAGAATGCTGCAGAAACTGTCCGTGCTTTATCTCGAAAGTTCGCTATCAGCTTTAAATTGAGCGAGGCCAAGGGCGGCGGGCATTCTGTTCGACGACCGCCGAGCCCGCTTGTTGCTACGCGGCCGCCGAGTGATCGAGTACAGCCCATATAGAGAGTCTTGGTTAGATGTCATTTCAGCTGTCTTTCTGCTCTCCGGATTGCAGTAACCCCTACATGAAATTTGCTGGAAATGCTGGGTAGCCGTCCATGCACTAGACAGCCCCTTCATGTCATGACGCCAGCCATCTGCGCATCGCACCGGAGGACGAGCCAGCAAGTAACCGAGCCAGCCGACGTGTCCAGGGAGAGCAGCCTGAGTTCGGGACCCTGCCGGAACGCATTCGACAACGAAAGACGCCGCAACGTCAACCATGCCCTCGTCACAGACGTCGACCCCGGTCGTTCTGCAGCAGCCGCGGGTACCGCGAGCATTAAATGGCTCCGCAGGCGAAGACCCCGAAGAATGGTTGGACCAGCGAAGGCCCCGAAGAATGCTTGGACCATGGATGGATGGATGGATACGGCTGAACCCTTTAAATCGGGCGGTGGCTCAAGCCACCTAGCCATGACTTATGAAATTTTACTCTTCTCTTGATTTTAGCCACCAATCAGATAACCTTCGCTTTGTTACTTCTACCCGCTTAAAATCTACTCTCCCTTCACTGTCCTCAAACCCCAATGCCTTGGATAAATCAGCCCAATATGAGCACGTGGCATTTTTGAACAATCGGGATGATACCACTGAAATTCGACACGTCTTTTTCGCGCTGGAAGGCTCAGCATGCACATAGTGTGAAAACCACGTGTCTTCCCTAACGACATGGGGGTATTGAAGAGCGAACTTTTGAAGAAATTAACCAGTGTCGTTAGAGAAAAAAGAGCCGAAGAACTCCTCGAGTCCTGGATCCTGGTTCCGGACGAGCCCGTACACGGTTACGTCAAAGAGTTGAAGCACCTCTTAACGTCTATCCGATCCCGATATGACTGAGGAAAGGAAAGTCCACTTTTTAATGCGCGGTGTCAAAGATTATTCAAAAAACAGCTCGGTGCCAGCCTCGTCCTCCAGCCGCCAAAAACCGTCGAGGAATTCATGCCCTGTATGTCTCTGCATTACGTCTGTACACGATGACCACCACCAGCAACAGCTTGTGGTAAGTTATCCGCGAAATTGTCGGCGAGGAGCTACGACGACTGCTGCCATCTTGCCCACAGCCGCAAGCAGTGACTATCATGGATGTAGTACGCGAAGAAGTGTAACAGGCACTTGGCACCCCGAAAGACACAGAACCACAGGCCATGAGCTACACAGCTGGAGAAGGTACTCCTCAGCCCCAAAGACGCCCTCTCCAACTTGAACTACCTGTTCTACAACGCCGACTCCCTGCTCCAGCCCACCCAGCCTACGAGCGACGCTGAAGCCCCAGGAAATGCGATGCGTGGAGGACTTCTGACGACCGGCCGTTGTGCTTCTATTGCGGTGAGGCCGGATATATTCTTCGTCTCTGCCTGTACCGACGTATCGGTCCTAGAGGATCTGCTGTTGATGCACCACAACCACGCTTCGGCCAACGTCCGCAAGAAATGGACGAGTACCGGTGTCTAAATAGTATACGCCGAACCGCCTTTCGCGCTCACCATCGACGTCAGCCTCACGCGTTGCGCCGCCACGCGGCAGCTACGCAGCCGCGCCACAAGGCAGTTCTCCCAGCCCCCTTAGGGTAAACTAAAGACGACAACCTCTCGATGTAAGGTTGCTCTGCTCACGTGAGAAGCGCCGAAGATCCTCCAGCGACAATGCCGCATGGAAACACCGCGCTCGACACGCCGACGCCGAATGCAAAAACAGTTTCAACCACGACGCCAACCACCTTAAAACCGACGCCACCACTAAGAAAAGCTTCCACGACATGCCCTATCCACAATTCACATACCCGACATAGCCGTGACCCGACGCCGAGGACAAAGTGCAACGCAAGAACCAGGACACCCGACTTAGAAGTGGTTATCGACGGCCAGGGAGGTACCGCTCTGGTCGACATAGGAGCCGGTTAGCCGGTGAAGAATGCAACATTCCCTGCGCAGTTGAGAGAAGTCACGGCCGCTTGGGACGGCCCACAAGTTCGCACCACAGGGGGCCGCCTCATTACGCCATCAGGAAAACGGACCGCGCGAGTGACTGTCAAGCGACATACCTGTCCTGCGACTTTCGCAGTGTGACAGGATTATTCCCAAGACGCAATTTTGGGCATGCGTTTTCTAAATGAACAAATGGCGATCATCAACCTTCAATCCAAGCTCATCACGATTTTGATGGACGAAGTCATTCCTTCAATTACAACTATGGAGCAAAGCAGCGTGTTATCTTGAGTGACGTCAATAAAAAAATGAGCGTCCCAATTCGATAAAGCGTCATGGTCACCGTACGTGTCACGGATGATAAGATCATTTAAACACTAGTCGAGGGGAACACGGAATTGTTTCTAGAGCGAGGAATCGGCATCAGAAGCGGCGTTGCACATTTCCGCAATAGACAAGATGAAGTGCTGGTGACGAAATTCAGTGAAGAATACCGGCACGTTCACAAGGAACGACGATTGCTTTCTTCTCCCTCTCCGATTGAGCGCCAGAAGAATAACCCAAGGGAGATACCAGCACGTCTTTGACATATACCCAGCCATGCCCCGGAACAAATAAGTATGGATCCGCAATCTGCTTCGCAGATACAGCAAGTGCTTCTCGTAATCGCCGAAGGTCAGACAAACGCAGACTGCCAAGCGTCGCATTGTAACCGACCAGCACGCCCGACTTCTCCGCGGAAGCCCCTACCGTGTGTCTCCCCGAGGACGACAAGCCCTCCGGGACAAAATGGAAGAAATGCTTAGCGACGGCGTCACTCAATCATCGAAGAGGTACTGGGTGGAATCGGTTTTTGTAGTGAGAAATAAAACGGCGCACTTAGATTCTGCGTCGATTACAGCGGCTAGAACAACTTAACGAAGAAGGACGTCTACCCACTTCCCCGCATAGACAACATACTGGACCGGATTTGCAACGCCAAGTATTTCTCATTGATAGACCTCAAGATCGGTTACTGGGAAACTGAGGTCGATGAAAGAGGCCGCGAGAAGACCGCATTCATTACTCCGGATGGCCTCTTCGAGTTCAAGGTGAAGCCCTTTGGTCGCTGTTCCGCACTAGCGACGTTTCATTGAGTAATAGATAGTGCTGGCAGGCCTGAAGTGGTAAATTTGTGTGCCATTTTTTGTTGACGTCGTTCTCTTCACCACGAACTTTGATGCAGACCTATAAGGTTTCGAACAGTACAAGACGCAATGAAGTCGTGCGGTCTAGCCCTGAAAGATGGGAAGTGCCACTTCGCCTACGAAGAGCTTCTGTTTCAAGAACACGTCGTTAGCAAGGAGGGAGTACTCCCAGAACCGCAAAAACAGCTGCTGTCACACAATTTCTCCTGCCGACCAATACGAAAGGTTTTCACAGATTCCTCGGACTGTGCGCTGTTGAGGACGAGGCGTCCTTGAGTGAGCTGACTCTTTCAGCGCCGCAGGTCCCTTCTCCGAATGACGTTGTCGGACTTGGTTATGAAGGAAACTGTACAGGGGGTTTATTTTACATTATTTACAAGATTTTGGAACCCATTGGAGGGTGATGGGGGAAGGTCGGAGGATCTGAGAAGATCTGAGGATGATCGAGGATTCCTCTCTCACGGCACTCGTCGTCCGGTTTAATAAGGTTCCGGTCCCTAGGATTTCACAGGTTCGAGGCGGTCTTCGCCAGGTTGAGCGTGGCCTAACTTGCGTTGTCGTACACACGCACACACACACACACACACACACACACACACACACACACACACACACACACACACACACACACACACACACACACACACACACACACACACACACACACACACACACACACACACACACACACACACACACACACACACACACACACACACACACACACACACACACACACACACACACACACACACACACACACACACACACACACACACACACACACACACACACACACACACACACACACACACACACACATATAGGGACACGCCCCCGTCACATGCCTCGCCGGAGAAAGAGGGTGCCGCTGGACAATCGCCCCCACCAGAGAGAGTGTTGTCTTCGCGTCCGAACGACAGTTCTCACGCTCCAGCCGGACACGACGTCTTCCGGGAAGTCCGAATGGGCGAGGCGCCGGCGAGCAGGCATAGTTGAAGCGGTGAGTCACCCCTGCTCGGTTCTGGCGGTCGCTAACTGCCTCTGGGCCGCACGATCTTCCGGGAACAAGGCTTACAAACGGCAGTGGAATCCTCCGTCTCGAATCCAATAAACCTCGCGAGGACCGGTCGTGGGAACCAAAATGCCTATCGCCGTGCAGGGACACCGGCTGCAGGTGTCCTGGCCGAATACGCAGCTGAATCAGACCACCGGCTGTCGCCAGAAACCTTACAGCGCCTCCGCGGCCCGAAAAATCTCGAATGTCCAGCGTTGACGACCGCTGGGCAGGAAGAGATGAGATGGCGTCCGTGTTGGTCCCCTGGATTGCAATATCATCGCCCCCAAGGCAGAACCCAAAGCACCACCAACAAAGGAAAGCGCAGGTGGGACGTTCCAAACAGCAAAGCACTGCCCCACCGGCAAGCGCTCTGACCTCGCCAAAGAATCACCAGGCTTCTTTCGTTGACAACAATACACTTTTAAAAAAATTGTGTTCAAATTTGGGTTAATGTTGTGCCGACTGAGTGCGAAATATCTCCTTTTGAAACTGCCACAACCGGATTACTCGGAACAAAGTAAAAAAAAAAAACACTCACACAGGAGGAGATTCCTCTTGGTTCTCCCGCTTACATCAGTCTGCTCAAGCCATCAGCATTTCCGTGCAGTTTCCCCTTCTTATAACGCACCGAGAAATTGTACTGTTGCAGAGCCAGACTCCATCTGAGCAAGCGACCATTTTTGGGGGACATCTGTCGCAGCCACGTTAAAGGACAATGGTCAGTCTCAAATACAAACTTTGCTCCGTTGCTCCGTACAGGTAACAAGACAACTTCTGCGCTGCCCAAACTAAACACGCGCACTCTTTTTCGGAAGCGCTGTACGCTTCCTCTCTACTGGTCAGTTTGCGGCTGATGTACAGAACTGGGTGTTCTTCATGGTCGTAGCCAACTTGGCTTAAGACAGCACCCAGCCCTCTATCACTGGCATTACACTGGACTATGAACTCTTTCCCATAGTCAGGGGTCCTGAGCAAAGGTCGGGACACGAGTGCTTCCTTCAGGCTTTTGAAGGCGTTTTCTTTTTGGTTATCCCAACTTACGTTAGTAGGTGCTCCCTTTCGCAAGGTGTCAGTTAAGGGACTAGCCCGCTGTAAGTAGTTAGGAATATATCGCTGGTAGTACCCAACTAATCCCAAAAATGAGCGAATGGCCGTTTTCGTCCGTGGTTGCGGAAATGCTGCGATCGGGGCAATCTTTAACTCGGATGGGCTCCTAGTTCCCTGGCCTACAACGTGGCCCAAGTACGTCACCTGTGCGCAACCAAATCTACACTTTTCTGCCTTCAGTGTCAGTCCAGCCTGTCGTAAACTGGAAAACACGGTCTTTAGGTGTTCTAGATGCTCTTGCCAGGTTTCCGAAAAAATTGCCACGTCGTCTAAATAAGGGAGTGCAAAGCACTGCATGTCCTTCAGTACGATGTCCATGAGTTTCGAGAAGCTGTAGGGGGCATTCTTCAAACCAAAACTAAGCATTAAGGGTCGAAAGGTGGCCACTGGGGAGATGAAAACGGAAATACCTGCTCGCGCTTTCTGAGAGGGGAACTTGCCAATATCCCCTTACGAGATCGAGGGTGGAAATGAATTTCGCGCCGCTCACCCTTTCTATCCTTTCCTCTATGTTGGGAATCGGGTATAGCTGATCCCTGGTAATTGCATTAAGCTTTCTATAATCCACGCAGGGATGAGGATATTTCCCTGGGGCCTCAACAAGAATTAGCGGTGAGGTATAGTCACTTTCCGCTGGCTCTACAACCCCTAACTCCAACATGCGCTGAATTTCCGCGTCCATTATTTCTTTTTGCCGCGGTGATACCCTGTAGGGTTTTGACCGTACCGGCTCATCAGAGGTGAGCTCGATTTCGTGTGTCAGGAGGTGTGTCTTTCCCGGGCGACTGCTAAATAGGTCAGCGAATTCGCTCAACAACTGCTTTAGCGTGTCGACCTGTGTCCCGCTTAGGAAATCTGCATTCACGGAGTGAGCCAGAATGTTTTCCACGTTGTCACTAGCGTCCGCACCTCCCTTCCAACCCTGACTCTCGCAGTCCAGCTCTTCTGGTTCATTTAGAGTCAGATTGACGATCCCGTTGCGTTCCACGAACGGCTTCATCAGATTGCAATGATAGATTCTCACCTGCTTTCCCCTGCCTGGAACCCTTAGCGCGTAATTCGTCTCCGAAAGTTTTTGCAACACTTCTAGTTGACCATCCCAGTGAACTTCCAGCTTGTTTTTTCTCGATGGCCGGAGGATCATCACGCGATCGCCCGCGGTGAAACCTCGAAGGCGCGCGCTTCTGTCATAATAGACCTTGGCGGCCTCCTGGGCAGCTTTCATATTTCGATTTACTAATTCCCTCGTGTTGTTAAGGCGGTCCAGTAGCTTAAGCACGTACTCAACCACTGTCTTGTTCTCTCCTGTCCCTTCCCACATTTCTCTCAGCATTCGGAGGGGAGAGCGGAGGGCTCTTCCGTACACGAGTTCTGCTGGCGTAAACCCCGTAGCTTCGTGGGGGACTGTTCGTAAAGCGAAAAGTGTGGCCGGCAGACAATCCTCCCAGTCTGCTTTATGCTCATAACAAAGAGCACGTAGCACCCGCTTCAACACCGAATGCCATTTCTGTACACTGTTGGACTGCGGATGATACACCGAGCTGTGCAACAGTTTTATTCCGCATCTTTCTAGGAAAGTGGTCGTCAAGGCGCTTGTAAAGACCGTCGCCTGATCGGCTTGGATTTCGGCCGAAAATCCTATTCTCGCGAACACTAACAAAAGGGCATCAACTATTTCTGTGGAGCTCAAGCCCTTCAACGGAATTGCTTCGGGAAATTTTGTGGCGGGACATAGCATAGTAAGCAAGTACTTATGGCCTGATTTCGTGTTAGGCAAAGGGCCTACTGTGTCTATTACAAGCCGGCGGAAAGGTTCCGAGATCAATGGAACAATTTTCAGTGGAGCCTTCCATGTCTCTCCCGGCTTGCCCACGCGCTGGCACGCATCGCATGATTTTAGTGTCGTTCTGCATCTTTGAAACAACCCGGCCAATAATATTGTATTAATAGGCGCTCCTTTGTTTTATTGATTCCCAGATATCCTGCCCAGCCATTTCCGTGGCAGAGACTCAGAATGTCCGCTCTGTATTTTTCTGGCACGACCAGCTGATCAAATGTTTTGCCTTTTCTGTCCTGGTAGTGTCGGAATAGTAAGCCTCCCTTCTCATGCATCGTTATGTTGCGTCTCGCGATGCCCTCTTTAGCTGTAAGGTGCAGTCTTTCCAAAGTGGAATCCTGCTTCTGTTCTTTTGTTAGGGACTCCCTGTTCACCTGCAGAAGGCGATCAAAACTACGCGATGCTGGAGATAAAACGGATCCTTCAGCGTTTTCTGATTCCTCTACCGACTTAGTGGTTGAAGTCCCTCGTCGCTCATTTACTCGGTCAGCTGTCTGGCTTTCATTCCTAGTTGGTTCACTTCCCTCCTCATTTGATTGCATCGATATGCTGGCTGGTGCGTCTCTGGCTACCTGAGGTTCGGGAATCTGACTTAGTTGAGATGCGAGCTGACGAGTTTTCGATCTTGTCAAAGCTTGTATCACCCCGCTTCCGAGTTTCTGGCCTCTCTCGCGTAGCAATTGGTCTGATCGATTCGAGAAGAGGTAAGGATATTGAAGTGGCACGGCCTTCGAAACTGCGGCCTCAGTGATTACCTCTCCAAACGGTCCACAAATTATCACTCTAGCTATGGGAAGGCATACACTGTGTTCTTCTACTGCCTGTTTTATCCACGAGACTTCTCCCGTAAAATCGTCCACTGACACGTAAGACGGGTGGACAACGTCCATCGTCGCGGCGCTATCACGAAGCACCCTGCACGGTTTCCCGTTAACGTGCAGCTCGTGCAGGTATGGCTTAAGGAGCTCTAGATTCTCGGCGTTATCCTCGACGCACGAGAGTACCAAACGTTGCTTTGTACACTTGGCTGCAAAGTGCCCGACACCATTGCAGTTGTAGCAACGAAATGGCCTACTAGCCTCAAACCGTTTTTTCGCGGCTTTGTCTGCTCCCTGTCTCTTCGCCTGTTCTTCACGCTTTTACGGCGCTACCTTCGTTGCCTCCGATTGCTTCGAACTTCTAGCACTTCGAGTCTTTCTGCTAGGCCCTTTATCTCGCATCACGTTTCGAGCGTGTGACGCACCCTCTTCAGTGCTCAACCTTCTGCGCGAAACGTACTCCTCTGCTAGCTCAGCGGCCCTTTCAACTGTGTCACCTTTTTCCCTGTCTTGAACCCACATTTTCACCACTTGGGGAATGCTTCGGTAAAATTGCTCAAGGCAAAAACACTCAATGATTTTGTCTCGGCTTTCATAAACCTCGGCTCCTTTTAGCCACTCTAGCAGATTCGTCTTCAGGCCATACGCGAAATCCGGATAGCCCTCGCTATCGTTTTTCATTGCGTTCCTGAAGCGCTGTCGGAAAGCTTCGGCTGACAGCCGGTACCTTTTTAGCAGGCTGGCTTTGACTTTTTCGTATTCAGCTGCGTCTTGTGTGCTAAGTCTCACTATGACTTCAGCTACTTCACATGGCAAGAGTGTCAGAAGCCGTTGCGGCCATGTACTGCGAGCAAAGTTCTCCCTTTCTCAAGTTCTCTCAAAGTTTCCCAGGTACAATCCTATGTCCCTTCCACTTTCATAGGGCTGCATGAATCTGTTCATTCTACATGATTGTACATCGCTTGCTCTTTCAGGAGACCCGGCTCTCGAACTGTCGCCTTTTTTTCGATTTTCGCTTTCAAGCTGCAATCGCTTTAGATTTATTTCTTCTTTTTCAGCTTCCCACTTTGCCGTTCTTTCTCTTTTTCCCATTCCGCTTCCCTTTTTCTTTTTTCTTCCGGTACCAAATTCCACGTATCTACCAGCTGATCGTCATCTACGTGCTTTTGAATTGTCTTGCATATTTCAAGTTTTGTAATTTTTCCCTGTACTTCTATTGACAGTTCTTCGCATAACAACAGCAAGTCCGACTTTGACAATTTCATAAGGTCCATGACAATGCTTTCTCCGCTTTGGCAATGCTATCTTCAAAATGTCGTGAGATTACCCTTTCTCAATTGACATACACTTCCCGGTGATTCTAGATTATTCTCTCAAAATCTGAAGCCTGGCGAATCCTATAGCAAAATGCCGAAACGCTTACCGGTTGAGAAATCACGATGTCGCACGGTCCATCCCAGCTGCTGCCAACCAGTTGTTGGGGACGAGGGGTCCCTGAGTGAGCTGACTCTTTCAGCGCCGCAGGCCCCTTCTCCGAATGACGTTGTCGGACTTGGTTATGAAGGAAACTGTACAGGGGGTTTATTTTACATTATTTACAAGATTTTGGAACCCATTGGAGGGTGATGGGGGAAGGTCGGAGGATCTGAGAAGATCTGAGGATGATCGAGGATTCCTCTCTCACGGCACTCGTCGTCCGGTTTAAAAAGGGTCCGGTCCCTAGGATTCCCCAGGTTCGAGGCGGTCTTCGCCAGGTTGAGCGTGGCCTAACTTGCGTTGTCGTACACACGCACACACACACACACACACACATATAGGGACACGCCCCCGTCACATGCCTCGCCGGAGAAAGAGGGTGCCGCTGGACAATCTCCCCCACCAGAGAGAGTGTTGTCTTCGCGTCCGAACGACAGTTCTCACGCTCCAGCCGGACACGACGTCTTCCGGGAAGTCCGAATGGGCGAGGCGCCGGCGAGCAGGCATAGTTGAAGCGGTGAGTCACCCCTGTTCGGTTCTGGCGGTCGCTAACTGCTTCCGGGCCACACGATCTTCCGGGAACAAGGCTTACAATTGGCAGTGGAATCCTCCGTCTCGAATCCAATAAACCTCGCGAGGACCGGCCGTGGGAACCAAAATGCCTATCGCCGTGCAGGGACCCCGGCTGCAGGTGTCCTGACCGAATACGCAGCTGAATCAGACCACCGGCTGTAGCCAGAAACCTTACAGCGCATACTACCGACGATTATAAGAACGTTTCTCGAATCGCCGAGCCCCTGACCCAATTGACAAAGGCAGACGTGCCATTTAAATGGAAAACACTGCAAGTGGAAGCCTTTAGGGAACGTCAACATCGTTTACAGACCCCACCGGTCCTCGCGCACTTTGATGATAACGCCGAGAGAAATTCATACCGACGCAAGCGGCGTGGGCCTAGGCGCTATGCTCGTTTAGAAAACAGACCGATTGGGGAAAATAATCGTATACGCTAGCCGTTCCCTGTCCAAGGCTGAAGCTAACTATTGGACAACTGAGAAAGAGTACTTTGCCATCCTCTGGGTTACGTCGAAATTCCGCCCTTACCTGTAAAGTCGAGAGTTCGAGGCGGTCAGCGATCACCACGCACTGTGCTGGGTTGCAAATCTGAAGGACCCCTCCGGCCGCCTCGCTCGATGGTGCTTGCGCCAGCCGGAGCTTGAAGCTACCGTCGTTTATAAGACCGGAATCAAGCACTCTGACGCCGACTGCCTGTAAATAGCCCCTGTAGATGCACCGCCACCGGACGACGATGAGGACGCCTTCCTGGAACCCATCAGCTCCAGCTTTTTGCACAGGAGCAATGCTCGAATCCCGACCTAAAACGCCTCATCGAGTACTTGGAAGGCAAGGTTTCGTCACCCCCCACCTCGTTCAAGCGAGGATTGTCTTCGCTCTTTGTACAGCATGATGTCCTCGTGAAGAAGAACTTCACAGCGAACTAAACAGCCTACCTCCTTGTTGTACCTGCTTGTTCTACACACTTCACACGACGAGCCGACCGGTGGATATCTTGGACTTTCTTGCACCCTCCGCCGCATTCAGGACAAGTATTACCGTACCCGACTGTCTGCCGATGTCGCACATTATGTGAACACCTGCCGAGACTGTCAGCGACGAAAGACCCCTCCCACCCGACTAGCAGGATTTCTGAGCCCCATTGAACCCACCTCAAGGCCCTTTCAGCAGATCAGCATGGACTTGCTTGGTCCTTTCCCAAAGTCCACGTCTGGAAATAAATGAATCATCATAGCGACCGACCGCCTGACCCGCTGCGCCGAGGCAAAACCTCTGATGAACGAAACAGCAGCAGAAGTCGCTAAATTTTTCGTGGAGTGCATTCTTCTGCAACACGGCATCCCGGATGTGCTCATCACGGAACGAGGAACAGAATTCACGGCGGAACTGACGGAAGCCAATGAGGTTTACACCTAAGCCACATAGCGAAAGACAACTGCTTACCATCAGCAGAACAATGGACTGACCAAGTGCTTTAACAAATCACCGCTGATGTGCTCGCCATGTAGGTCTATGCGGAGCAGAAGACGTTAGACGTCATCCCGCCTTACATAGCCTTCGCCAACAATACCTCATTGCAGAAGACCACCCAGATGACACCCTTTAGGCTCGTCGATGGCAGGGAGGCGATGACCACGCTACAAGCCATGCTGGTCAACGTTACCAAAGAAGATAACGTCGACGTCGCCGCCAACCTTCAAAGCGCGGAAGAACCCAGTAGACTTGCTCGTTTACGGATCAATGACCAGTGGCGGCCCGTCGCCAGACGCTACAACCTACGAAGACGCAACGCGTAATACAAGCCAGGAGACCAAGTCTGGGTTTGGACGCCCAATCGCCACCATGAATTGAGTGAAAAGCTTTTGCGCCGCTATTTCGGCCCGTACAAAGTTCGTCGGCTAGGTGAACTGGATAATGAAGTCATCCCTGACGCAATGACGGCGTCCCAGCGATGCCGCGTACAACCCGAAATTGTCCATGTCGTCCGTCTAAAGCCCTATTATACGCGCTAAAGGACGCTGTGTTTCCACACTCGGTGTTTATTTTTGTACAATACGTTTTATTTGTTAGTAGTTGCCTTATGTTTTAAAATATCGGATTGATTCTTCTTTGAGACTTTGAGAGGGGAGTAATGCAGCGAATCTTTGTAGTGTTTGCTCATTCTTCAAATTTGTTGGCATGCCGCTTTACTGCTTTGTTTGCGATGCAAGACGCTACTCAATTTATCTCTATTGATCGGATCCAGGTGCAGCCTATTCTATGTTTTTCCAGAATGTTGTAGTTACTTTGCACGCTTTATCTCGAAAGGTCGCTATCAGCTTTAAATTGAGCACGGCCAAGAGTGGCGGCATTCTGTTCGACGACCGCCGAACACGCTTGTTGCTACCCGGCCGCCGAGTGATTCAGTCCATTGTGGGTACAACTCAGTCGAAATAAATTGTCTTGGAGGTACCATTTTCGCTGTTTTTCTGTTCTCCTGATCGCAGTCACCACGATGTGACAATATAATTTATCTGTTGTGGATAAAAATTATTTGATAGCGAGCGTTAATGCTGTATACGTCCCTGCTTCTCGTCCCTGTTTTTTTTTTTGAGGAGTACGAAACAGATTCTTCTAATGCATTATTTTTGCACACCTTACGTCGAGCTAATCGAGAAACTTATCGTTAACAACCTTTCAGTAAACGTGTCACTCATATTTTCTCCTTCAGCAGCGGTTACTTGTGCTGTCTCGAACGGCAGCACATGACGGTGCCCGCTGCATTGACTAAGAATGGCCGCGTGCTCATTGCTCCCAACATAATCCTCAATTGTCCCGGTGTTCATCAAGCATGTATGTTCCTCGCAGATTTCGTCAGCAACAGTCACTAGTTTTTGTACACGCAGCGGCCCGCTGAGCACCTTGAGCGGAGTGGAATAGTCGGAGGGGTCCGGCAGGCGACCCTCGTCTGTGGGCCAGTCGAAGCTGCGGCCCTCCATGAACCTCAGCAGTCGCTCCACGTCGTCCTCCCCTCGGCTGGAGGCGTCCAGGCAAGTGCGCATCGCCCTGTTTGGCTTGGCCAGAACAGGCGCTGAAGGCGTCTCGCGGCCAAGCCTGCTGGCATAGTCCAGGAGCAGCTGCGTGCTGAGCACTGGCCGGGCTGTCCCCGGGTAGCGCCGGTAGGGGGCAGCCGCTGAGCATACGAACAGACCGAAGTCACGGCACGGGTCTGGACCATCTGCTTGGGCTTCGTAATTCCCCACGCCCAGGGCCGCCGCGTGCTCGTCGCAGTCTTTGGTTGAGCAGAACCGGGGACTCTGGGCCACGATCGGTCGTCTGAGCCACACGGCCGTGGACACAAGCGCCGCCGCGACCAGGAGCGCCGCCAAGGCGAAGAGTCTCCGCCACCAGGGCGAGGTGCACGCCTGCGCAAAAGACGCAGAATGGATTTCCATACGGAAGGAGTCACCCTCAGGGTGGCGACTAGCCGGAGTGCGCACTAAGGTACTGCTGGCGGAAAAGTACGCGGGGCTTGCGAGTAGCGAAGAAATTGGAGGATGCTTAAGTTTCGCCTTTAAGAGTGGAATGCAACAGCGTGTTGCAGCACTGCCAGGGAGTCCACTGAGCGCCACCGTGCGTTCGGTGCGATTCCTTGCCAGTTAGACAAATCGCGCTGCTACGTACGGTGAAACGGACGCGCGGAGCGGAAAACCGCGTAGAAGCGCTGCCAGGCGCCTTGCCGAAATGCGCGGGACTCAAGTTGCAGTCGTATTTCGTCGGCACATCGTTCTCGACAAACCCGATGCCACGAACGCCAGCATAGCTTCCGCGCCGAACGAACGGGCAGAAAGCCGCAAGCTTCGAGGCGAACGTTTAGATGGAGGCAGAACGCTAACGCTCCCGTGTGCTGTGCGATGTCAGCGCACGTTAAATATGCTCATCAGTCATGCTCATTGTTTGACGTTTACCTACATTCAAGGTGAAACTCGCGGCCACCGTGACCTCTAGCTACACTCAAGGTCAAACTTGCGGCCCCGCTGAATGCTAAAAAAGCTGGCGTAGTCAAGCTTTGCGCTTCAATACCGGGAGAGGAAAAACCTTTGGCCGATCATATCGAACTTTGCGAGCTGGAAAGCACGAGATAGTGTACTACAAAATGTGCGCAAATATAAAGACACCGCTTTTAGTGTCTCGGAAGACTTTAGTCGCACTGTCCAAGAAAAACGGCGTCTTCTCTGGAACTATACAGAAGGAAAACGAGATAGAAAGGAAATCCGCGTACAACTAAAATATGATAAGGCAATTATAAATGGCGACACGTATATATGGGACTCTGACACGCGGCAACCTGCATTACTGAGAGCGCGTGCACATTCAAACAACGGGGAATGACATGCAGATTATAAGACACATCAAAGCCACATCATCGACTTGGCTGAACCCAAAGAATTTTCGGTGCTCTTGGTAAACTATAGAAGCATCAAAAATAAGACGGATGCTTTTTCCTTTATGGTCGCAACAGTGCAGTCGCACGTTGTACTAGGCACCGAGTACTTAGACAAGAATATTAAGAATAGCGAAGTATTGCCACCGGGGTTTACTGTCTACTGTAAAGATAGACATCGGCATGGCGGAGACGTCTTTATTTTAATATCAAACGACCTGCCTAGCGAGGAACTTCAATTTGATGTGCTGCGGAATCCGTTTGGTGTCGAGTGAACCTCCCAAAAGGGGAATGGACTAGTATTTGGATCCTTGTACCGTTCATCCGATAGCAATGAACTCCAATTCATAATCTTGCCAACACTTTATCAGTGCTCTCTGATACAGTTTTTCTGGGTGGAGATTTTAATCTCCCGTAGATAACATAGACTTCCGAAGATGCAATAACTAATAAACCACGAATTAATACAACATTTCGTGAACTGATTACATTAAATAATTTAACGCAATATGTATTAGTTCCTGCTAGACAACAGGCTACATTAGATCGTGTACTTGGTAACAACCCCAACGTTGTGACCAAAGTGTCTACGTAACCTTTCCTCAGTGATCATGACGCGGTGATTACGAACTTAAACATTTCAGTGGTACCGACTCGTCTGCAACCCCCACGGCAGGTATTTATATATGAGAAATGTAATTTTGACGCCATCCAAGGAGAATTAGTGTCGGACTTGACAATCTTTCAGCGTCTTTCAGAAAGTAGCGATGATGAGCATTTATGGTGCGCGTTTCGCATGAGAGTATTGGGACTCCTAGAGAAATATGCCCATAAAAAATTCCTGCAGCCAAGGAAAAAATATAAACCACGGTTTAATTCGGATGTACACAGGTTGATACGGAAAGCTAGAAGCGCGTGCAAAAAGTACTCAAAATGTAACACTTCCCTCAGCCGCAACCCCGCCGCCACCCCGGAGTTTCCGGGTTCGAACCCGACCGCGGCGGCTGCGTTTTTATGGAGGAAAAACGGTAAGGCGCCCGTGTGCTGTGCGATGTCAGTGCACGTTAAATATCCCCAGGTAGTCGAAATTATTCCGGAGCCCTCCACTACGGCACCTCTCTTCCTTTCTGCTTTCACTCCCTCCTTTATCCCTTCCCTTACGGCGCGGTTCAGGTGTCCAACGATATATGAGACAGATACTGTGCCATTTCCTTTCCCACTAAGAACCAATTATTATTATTATCCCTCAGCCGCCAACATTTAAAGGATGCGAACCGGATGGTAAAATTAAGTATCCAGAAAGCGACGCGCTTATTTTTTGCAAATAGAACCGATGACACGTAGAACAAGTAGGACAAGTAGAACCGATGATACTTCCATTTCCGCACTAAAATCGAATGATACCACCATAAAGACAGACCCTGAAAAGGTTGAAATGTTTAATCAGTACTTTAAATCGGTGTTTTCTGAAGGACTGATGCCTGTCACAACCGCATCACTTCCTCCTAACTTTGCCTCTGACCATTGCATGCCCGAAATAAACATCGATGTACATGGTATTGACTGTCTTTTACGAGAACTGGACCCCTCTAATTCTATGGGTCTTGATAGAATTCCATCCGTCATTCTAAAGAAATGTCACAGCATTATAGCACATTATCTCTATCATATTTAGAGCCTCGCTCCGAACCGGGTTGGTTCCACAAGACTGGATATTCGCGGCTGTCAACCCAAACTTGAAATCAGGGGACAAGAAACTGTTGGAAAATTATAGGCCTATATCCTTGACTTCAGTTTCCTGTGAAATTTTTGAGCATGTATTGTACAGTCACTTAATTCAATACCTTTAATTCATTAACTTTTTTACTGCTTCACAGCATGAGTTTCGTAATGGGAGCGCATACAACACACAATTAGTCGAATTTCTGAACTTTGTAAGTAACTCCCTCGACAAGAATAAACATGTAGATGCATTAATTTTAGATTTCAAGAAAGCGTTTAACACAGTTTCGCATCCCTTGTTAAGTATCAACGTCTTTAAATATACATAATAAAACCCATAACTGGATATGTAATTGCTTAAACAATCGTAAACAGTACGTTCTTCAGAATGGCTGTAGCTCGTCATACATGACCGTATCTTCAGGAGTGCCCCACGGAGTGTCCTGTGGCCACTCTTATTTCTGATCTATATTGTCAGTAGTGGTGACGGCAGTCGAAGCAGCGATGAAGACGGACAAAAAGTCTTCTAAAAGAAAACTGATTATTGGGCTGACTTGCACCCAAAATGGACTGAATCACTCGGCGGCTGCGAAGGGACAAGCGTGCTCGGCGGTCGTCGAACAGAATGCCCGCCGCTGTCGGCCGTGCTCAATTTAAAGCTGATAGCGAACTTTTGAGATAAAGCGTGCAAAGTTACTAGAACATTCCGGAACAACGTAGAATCAGCTCCGCCTGGCTGCGATCAATCGAGATAAATCTAGTCGCGTCTTGCGTTGCAAACAAAGCGATAAAGTGGTGTGGCGGCAGATTTGAAAAACGAATAAACACTGGAAATATTCGAAGCATTACTCCCCTCCCAAAGAAGCATCGACCCGATGCTTTAAAACAAATAATGCGACTAGTAAGAAAAAAACAGATCTTGCGAAAATAGAGCATGGAAATGCACCGGCCTTTAGCGCGCATAATACGGCTTCAGACGGACTACATGGACAACTTCTGGTCGTACGCGGCGTCGCTGGGATGCAGTCATTGCGTCAGGGTTGACTTCATAATCCAGTTCACCTAGCCGTAGAGGAACCTTGTACGGGCCGAAATAGCGGCGCAAAAGCTTTTCACTCAATCCACGGCGGCGAATGGGCGTCCACACCCAGACTTGGTCTCCAGGCTTGTATTCCGCGCTGCGTCTTCGTATACACTAAACACAAATCAACCCAGATAGGTGTTTTTGGCTTGTCTTCTAGCGTCCTCCCAAATCGAGGTTCGATATACACCGTTAGACTTGGGGTAGATTTCAGCACCAAATAATACGGAGGACTTACGGTTGGCGAAGGGAGCAGATTGGGTGTAAATTATTATACGAAAAATACGAAGCACTTGCGGTTGACAATGCGAGTATATTTGGTGTAGATTTTTACACCAAAAAATACGATGCACTTCCGGTTTGCAATGGGAGGTTTCTACCGCGGAGATACGCTGAGCGGTGGCTGCGGTGTCGTGTTTATGCAGGCGCCGATTTTGCAACGCCCGCATCTAAGAGGAGGTGATGACAGCGGTCCGTTTTTCTATATTGCATTTTTGCTCTTTCTTACAGGGCTACTAGAACTGCTAACTATATAGGCGGAACGGTGCTAGTTAGTTAATCACAATAATCAGGTTCGAATGCGCTTTGTAATCATGTTCAAAGCCCAATCGAACTTCAATTCTGATATAACAACCAGCCCCGTTCCGTCCATGCTGTTACGAAGTAGTACTGTAAGGAAGAGGGCAAGAACGCTGGATACAAAGTGCATCGGACCGCTGTCTTCACCTCCTCCTGGATGCCTGCGTTGCACGATCGCGGCGCCATACATACACACGACGTCGCAGCGTACTGCCGTACATCGCGGAAACAAAACGAGAGCAGCGGTGGCGGCAAGGAAACGTCTTTACTCTGACTCCGCTGATTATACGGCACTTCTGTAAAAAATAAACAAACCATGGCTCCTGCGCTAGCCGAAAGTATCTTGACGGGGTGGTTCGCAATGGGCAAGAAAAGCAGAGTTGGGGAGACGACAGGCAATGAAACTGAAAACAAGACCGTGGTAACGGATCTACGTGCCAAATTCCTGCAACACATTTTTCTTCTCGTAAAAGTATACCATCTCTTCACAGTGGTCCAAAAACCAAATCACTGAAGTTAAAGAACCTGAATGGTGCACAAGCCACTTGCGGGCAGCTCCACATTGGACAAATAATGTTTGCCATCTCTCTGCCTTTAGAAGTTTTTAAAAAGAATGCATTTGTATACTGTATCCTTAAAATCTGTACATTACTGTTACATATTTTTGCAGTCCATAATGGACCTTTTTAACGAAAATTTTGAATTCCGTGCTCCACTTGCACATCGAAAATATTTTTCGAGCACTATTTTCATCCAGTCTATAAGTCCTCGAAGTCGATAAAAGCAGGATTCGTAGTAAGGATTACACAAAAACTTTGCATATAGCTTGTGCTCCGTGGTTTTATTTTCGAAGAAAAATATAGTTCTTGGATTTTACCTTCATAATGCAAGGTAGCTGTGTTTGTTAGACATTTTTTTTCGAGACTGCAATTTAAGCAATTTACAGAACATTGTTACTAGCACGTCCTCAAAATAGTGTTCGCAATTTAACTTGTGGATGCGACTCACATTCATTCCATTGGATGTTCGAAAACACTGAATTACACAGTCCACCGCTACAAATAGCACTGGATTATCACAAATGTCAGTTACTAACCTACACACATCTGAAATATTAACACCAGCAGCATTAAAAGGCTGCTTAACATGTCAAGCTTATTCAATTGAAAAGAAATTGAAGAGCCTGCCTAGCGTAAAGGAAAGGTCACAAAGACCTGTAGATTACAATTTTATTTTTTTAAATGGAGGACAATAAACAAGATCTGAAACCACAATTCTTGGACAGGTATTGGAGATAGGGACTAACTTGAAATCAGCACCTAAAAGTAATCAAAACAATACAATAGCAAATCTTGAAAAACAATGAAGAGTTGAAAACTTCATCGCTACACTTCAGGCTAACTGGTGCTGCCAGATAAGATTAGCTAAAAAAAATGTTACGCACCAGACAATTCGCAGTGGCTAATTCCAAGTGCTAATTCCAAGTGGCTAACTTCCAGATGCTGATTACAAACTACAGTAAAAGAAATAGTAAACAGAAATCCTAAAGCAGCCTACTAAATCTACAGTAAAATATCACAGGTATCCAACCTCTAATGTTTGTGTTTGTTCTTGAGAAACACATAGGATGAACATAACCTTAGAAAACGTATAAAATACATTCAATTTAACACAGTCACATAAAAAGAGAACAAAACAAAACTTTACTCTCAATATATGGAGGCCTATGCTCCAGAGAAAGTTTATGTGCCCCGAAAGATATGTTAGCCATCAATTTGAAGGAGCCTGTCGGAAATAAGATGCGGTACTCATAACTTATAAGGAAAAAATTAGAATACAGAACACATGCACACATGCTTTTCAATCTAGCTAACAAGTAATGACTAATGCTGAAACAAAAGGAATTAGTCAACCTGGTGTTACGTGACTGTGCGCACTACAAGCAAAGCAAAAACACACGGGCTAAGGTCAAACCGCTCAGGACACAGGCATTCTCTTTGATCGCAAGAAAGGTATCCATCACCTTCACTTTAGGATGAAGTGAAGAAAAATTCCAAAAAAGTTCCCATGCCAACTGATCAATCAGGCTAAGGACTAGTAAGTTTGTGATTAAGTAATTGAATTTCTGAAGAAATGTGTCTAAGCACATGTTTGCTTGAAAACTTAATTGTTCACCAAATCCATCATCACCTATATTTTTTTCTAATTAAAGGATATGCATAAATGCTAGCAAATGTGTCATGTGGCAGAATGGGAAGTCTATTAAAAAACAAAAAAATGCAAAATGCTGACAGTGCTCCCAGGAAGCTGTCCAAGCTAGATGCAAAAAGATAAAAACCATGACTAGCCCATGCAGGGACAAGAAACCAGTGGGGTGATGATTTTTAAGGGTCAACGAAATGTTGCTGTTCCTGTTTGTCATATCTTTCCATGCTGTCACGTAAAGCGAGTACAGCATTTGTCGAAGTTTAGAGCCCAAGGAATTCGCTTCTGAGCCTTGTTGTGCATCGCTAGCATTCCAGATCTCTTGAAGGTACAGAAAATCTTGTCCTGACCACCGTGAATATTGGACATCCATGGATGCTCAGAGGCCTTATTACACGGCTTAGAAGCCAAACCCTTTGGCTCTGTACTTTTGACGTAGTTTTCTCACAGATTCATGCTGATATTGCTTTCCTTTTTCTTCGCTCTGGCGAACTGTATCATGTTAACATTGATAACTTATAGCTGCACAGTTTGTGTTCCACTACCAGTATTCCAAACAGTACTAAAACACTAGACATGTAAAACATGTACAGGCAGATAGAAGAGGCAGCTGTGAAGGAAAGACGAAGTGGTTTTTAAAAACTCGTGAGCTCAAAACCATCGAAGCGTGGTTTATTTTAAGCCAAATATCTAAAAGCACTCTCAAGAAAGGTTAGCAGACAGAGTGCCTTCTTTAGATTTTCCAAACGGAACACCCAGAAGGCTGCAAACAGCAGAATCCCCACAGAAGTGATGAGGTTTTCACTACACGGTGATGGCCAATGAACAGGAAAACTGCGCCTTGATAGGTGAGGAGGCATACTGTAAGTGCTTGGTCCTGCAAAATTAAAAACGAAATATCATTGACATTTCTAACAATTGTAGAAGAGCAAAAAAATACTGTCGCATTTCAGTATAATGCACATTATGACTACACTAGCCTAGGGATGAATTCGAGGGGGTGGTCTCTCCTCCTCAAAGTGAGAAATTTTACATAGAAAAACAATGCTCAACCCAATTTTTTCAAGAATAAAGTAAAAGAAATGCGAGGTAAAAACATGTCACTGACCGATTTTTAAAGATAATGGTAACCAGGCTAATGTACTTAGATCTATCAACACTGTCTAGCTTCAACTTCACTGCCCACCACTATGTGGAGGAGACCTTGGTGACAAGTTTTGTATCAAAACTTTTTCATTCATGATTCGTTAGTATGCATGAATCACTTTGCGAGAATTTTGCTCGGAAACCAAAGTGTTCATATTACAGAGGTGCAACTGTACATATGATTTGTCCATTAGAGCCATGATCACATCTAGTGGGCCACCACAACTATGCAAAAGTTAACAAAATGCTGCAATGGCCTCCCTGCCAAAGATTTGAAAACCATATTCTAGCTATAAGACAACTGAGCTGCTCAATCTCATTTAATTGCAACCAGTGCAGCAACAGCGTAACTGTAATCGAACTAGAGGCTAAAGAAACAATGGTGAGCCACTGCTCATAAGGGAGCGTGATACAAAGTGCGTATTCGAAAGGTACAGCTGCACACGAAATCTACAACTCTTGCTTTATCCGTGACATTTGATACATACGGCGACTACAGGAATTTGTGCTCAGCATCGAAGAAGCAAATGTTCTCTAGGGAATCACATATTGAGCACCTATAACAGCCTGGGATGCAACAATAAATACTCCCCATGAATCATATTTGCGTGTGTATAATGAAGACCTAAAAATACAAAACTGGTATGGTGTTGTTCAAAGTGTATATCACCATTATACACATACATACATACATACATACATACATACATACATACATACATACATACACACACACACACACACACACACACACACACACACACACACACACACACACACACACACACACACACACACACACACACACACACACACACACACACACACACACACACACACACACACACACACACACATACATACATACATACATACATACATACATACATACATACATACATACATACATACATACATACATACAAGTTTTATTCTCCAGAAAGAAGTGGAAGGAGGCGGAGGGAAAAGCCGTACATTTGTGGCTTGAAAAATCCTCCGCCCCCTTACAGTCAGTGCATACAGCAGCAGAGCGGGACAATAGACAGTCACATTTTTTTTTGTTGCAAAGAGGAAAAAAAAATAAACAGCACTATATCGCATCACAAAATAAAATAAGCCTAAATAAGAGTTTCAATAGGACACTGGGTTTGGACTCCTGGAAAAACATTTTTTTTTTTGAAAAGTAAACAATGCAATGTAATTGAACATAAAGATAGACCTGTGCGTTCATTCACAAAAAAGAGTATGAGTAGCAAAATATTTGTACATATTTGGAAGAGACATATTGGATACATCAGCGCCTTCTTTTTCTGCAGCATTCAATAATCGCCGAAGGTTATACCGGAGTGTTTGTTGTCCATAGGCAGTACGACATTTTTGAACTTTCCATCGTTCTGGAGTTCTGGTGCTGTAGATGGGATAATTGGGTTTTAGTTCTGCCATTTCAGTAAAAACTGTACTCTCTCGTTGGACACTTAAACGGCACTGCCTGCATAATTTGTATTCGTAAATATTTCTTAGTTTCAATAAATTAAGCGAAGCAAAGATATCTGAAGAAGGCGCTGTGTATTCAACGTTTTCAATTATTCGTACTATTTTTTTCTGTAGCCTTTCAAGCTTCAACAGATTAGTTTTTGTTGATGTTCCCCAGACTAAATGAGAGTAGTTTAGGTGGGAAACAAAGAGAGCGTTATAGACCATTAGTTTAACTTTATTTGGAAGAGTATAGCGGTTGCGATTTAAAATTCCAGTTATGCAGCTCAGTTTGCTGATTAGACTGTTTACATGATCATTCCATTGTAAAGTTGAAGTAAAATATACCCCTAACACCTTGACAGTATCTACCACATCAATGGCTGCGGATCTAAACATTACGGTTCCTTGTAACGAAATTTGTTTACTTTTTGGTCGAAAAATTACCACCTTTGTTTTGTTTGCGTTAAGTTTTAATTGATTGCTGGAAATCCACGAGTCCAATTTGCGCAGAAAAATATTTGCTTTAGTAATTCCTTCAGCTTCAGAACGTGATGGCACCAAAGCACTCGTGTCGTCGGCATATATAACGAACTTGGTATCTGAGCAGATGTGTACAATATCGTTAATGTACAAATTAAATAGGACAGGGACTAAAATGCTACTCTGTGGGACTCCTGAAATTATTTTTTTCTGTGAGAAATGAAACCATTTATGTCGACATATTGAAATCTATTTGATAGATAACTTTGGAGCAGGGCCAAAACATGCCCCCGGATACCATAATGATGCAGTTTTTCAAAAAGGATAGTATGACTAATATAATCGAAAGCTTGGCTAAAATCAACAAAAATACCGATAACAATACATTTCTCTTCAAAATGTTTTAGAATATATTCCTTATGGTCCAACAGCGCCAGCTCTGTAGACCTGTCCCTTCTAAAGCCATATTGCGAAGTAGTTATTATATTATGCTTGTTGCAGAAGCGCGATATTCGATCTAGGATGATTTTCTCGAGACCTTTCGAAAAGGCAGGAAGAATTGACACCGGTCTGTAGTTAGATACATCATTTTTATCACCTTTCTTATATAAGGCTATCACACGGGCGACTTGCATTTTTGTTGGAAAAACAGCTGTAGAAATGCAGAGATTAAAAATATGCGCTAGAATGGGGCTGATTATACGCATCACATACTTGTCAGGTCTTATTTGTATACCATCTGCATTAACACTATGAGAAATATTTAAACTCAAAAAAAGAGAACACACTTCATTTGCATCTGTTGGTTCAAAAAATATTGTGCTAGTTTTTCTGCCCTAAAGTTTTGTATGATGTTGTCTGGTTTTTAGTAAAATCTCTGTTAACAAAGTAGTCATTAAAAATATTTACCATTTCTTCTCCTTTTAATAATTGTCCTTCGTGAAAAACTTCTTCAACTATCTGTTTTTTCTCGCTCCCACCCATCAGTGCATTTAAGTTATTCCACATTAAGTCAGTGCGCTTTACGTTGGAACCGAACATATTCTGATAGTAGAGTTCTCTTGCTTTTCTTAGCTGCTTAGTCAAGTCATTACGAAATTTCTTGAACGTAGCGAGATCAGATGCTGTACGAGTTCGCATAAATGTTTTAAACAGACGTTCTTTCTTTTCAATCTTCTTCAATAGGTACTTTGTCACCCAAGGTTTTCGACATCTCTTATTACCCGTGTGGCGTTGGAATACGAAGTGACGTTGGTATACCGAATGAAACAAACTCAAAAAGGCATCATAACCTACGTTCGCAATTGTTGCCTGAAGGACGTTGTCCCAACAAACTGTTTACTGCTTGTGAAGTAGCACTTCACAATGATTGGATGCCACCGAAGACTAAAACACAAAACACTCTTTTTCCAACTGAAAATAAAAAAATAGCTGCACCGTATCCAGACCTCATTACCATTTGTCAATAAAATGAAAAGAACCACAGTCGCAAAAGCAAATAATGGTGATCGCCTCTCCACAATTTCGTGCAAGTCTAAAGAAACCACAACCGTCTCAACATTGGATTATTGGTTAGTTGAAAAGAGTGGTAGTCAACACGCGTGAAAATGAGAAAGTAGCAATGCAAATCCCAAACTAGCAGCGTGTCAGTACGCTGTATGTGGTTTAGTCATGAAATTACTCTATTATCAGAACTGAGCATAGTTGCAGCAGTTACACTGGCTCCTTATTCCTTGTATTGTCTTTTCTTTAATTGCACAAGTAACTATATATGCCTGAATTTTAATGAAAATCCCTTGGGGGGTCAGCAGCTCTTTACTGTCACTGTTAGCATCCCGCCTCTTTGCAAGATAACGAAACACCAGTGCTTTGTGCCAGCCCCATTCTAAAATAAATAATCACAAAACCCAAACTTTGCTAAGGCTTGTGACAACAATGACTAAATTTGAGTAAATTCTGTGCCTAAAAGGTATTCATCAGATGCTCAGGTAAATACTGAGCTGCTATTTTCGTACAAAATTTTCAGTTCCTGCCTATGTCCAAAAATAATTTGCACAAAAATACCTACAAGTGTTGAAGGGGGCATATTTCTTTGCGACTTAACTCTGAACTGTTTGGTACTGCTTGTAGATTAAACTGATGCAACCTTGGAGTTCTTCATAGATTAGAACCTGTATAGAACAATGTCCAGTCAGGTTTGATACCAAACAAATCATTATGAATAAAATGTATGTCGTTCAAATTACTGACTCCAATAATCATAGGTGAGCAAGGCAATGAAGTATGTGATGCTTTGAAATTAAAGCAGCTGTTATATTTTCACAACTAGTGACAGCACGTTTATACTGCACCGATCGAACTTATGCCGAAACGAACCGCAGAACATAAGACAAGGACAGCCGTTGCTTTCTCGCTTTCACTCGTGTTCCAGTGACAAAGAGATTGCGCCCTTGACTGAAAGCAACAAATAATCAGATTGGAATTCTAAATGTGGCGGCCGAATCAATGACGGCAGAATACAAGTATGCACTTCGGAAGCTTTGAGCACATTCATAAATTTGCTGCGACGCGCACGATAAGCAAAATTATTTTTTTTTTTGCGGGGAACCATGGCATTTCAGAAAAAGCGACCCGATTTTTTTTTTATGTTAATAGCGATGCCGCATGCCTCGTTCTGCGAACATGCTTGAAATTAAGAGTGGCCAAAAATGCTGCACAAATCGAAACTAAAATGACACAAATGCTTCGGAGGGCACTAAAATAGCAATGTCGAAAACATACAGCTGCTTGCAAGGTGTATTTCAGTGCAGACGCAAGCAGATTTGTACTACAGAGCGCTCGTGCGGTGCTTTGCGGAATGAAGGCGAACTTATAATACAGGCAGTGGGATTGACTGACAATGCAGGTGCTCAAACGCTGGCGCATAGTAATATAAAACAACCCATACACTGGCAGCGCTTCGTTAAGAAAACTGCGCTAATGTTTTGCTCCATTCCGCAGCACAGTGCTTCAGCGCTCCACACAAGCCTGCTCACGTCTTTATCGTACAACGATATTTAAGACGCAAGATCACTTACCATGACTGCGAGACGGATGTGAGACGGCAGGGATTCAAAAATATCCTTCCGGGCAGCAGTGTCGAAGTAGAAATTTCTCTCGCGCTGGCCAAGGGCGCTGGTCTCAATTCGCTCACAACGGCGCAAAACCAGAGCGAGGGGCAAGCTCAGCCGTCGTTTACGATATGCACTTCGGTGAACAAGGTTAAGCATTCCTCTTTCCTTTCTCCGTCGCGCATCGAAAAGCAGCAGCGGCAAACGCACAGTCGCCGCTCACGACATCCCAGACAACGCGCCGCGCTCAATTCTGCGACGCAATCCGAGACGGCCCCGCTGGCGCTGCTAGGCCTAGCGCCTACGCCGCTTCGGTCACAGCGTCCGCACTCACGAGTCACGACTCTCTCGCCGTCTTCTGATCCTTTGCGCCGCCTGCTGTCTATTGCACCTCGACCGAAACCAAAACTTGCAGCTTCGTTCCGGAACTAAGCGAAACGGATAAAAGTACACAGTTCCACTGGCGCATTCTTTTAACAGCAGCAGGAATTCGACCTCGCTCTGTTTCAGTGGCTGTACGGTGTTTATTTCTACACCGTTCGGAAGGTTCCGAATGGCAACAATCACTCCGTTAGAGACGGCTGATGAACGATTGCGGACCTCGTTAGCACACCGTCAGTTCTAGCTGGTGTTGCTTCGGTGGTTATGATATCATGTGCACCGTTTTACCGGTGTTCTCGTCTGGCGATGCGGTGTTTTAAGCGGACGAACACGGATAAACCTCCCATCTCGTGTCATTCGTGTTTAGTGTGTAGGTTGTGGCGTCTAGCGTCGGACCGCTGCTGATCTTTGATCCCTAATGGGGCAAGCCTTCGAACTTCTTCGGCGCGTTGAAGGTAGGCGGCAACGTCGACGTTCTCTTCTGTAACATTGGGCAGCTTGGAGTCTAGCGTGGTCGTGGCCTCCCTGCCATGGACGAACCTAAAAGGCGTCATCAGGGTGGTCTCCTGCACTGCGGTTTTGTAGGCGAAAACGACGTAAGGCAATATGACATCCCAGGTTTTGTGTTCGGCGTCGACATACATGGCGAGCATATCGGCGATGGTATTGTTTAGGCGCTAGGTCAGTCCGTTGTTCTGCGGATGGTATGCAGTTGTCCTCCGGTGGCTGGTTTGGCTATAACGCAGGTTGACTTGCGTTAGTTCCGCCGTGAATGCTGCTCCTCTGTCCGTGATGAGCACATCGGGGGCGCCGTGTCGAAGAAGAATGCTTTCCACGAAAAATTTGGCGACTTCTGCTGCTGTTCCGTTCGGTAGGGCTTTCGCCTCGACGTAGCGGGCCACGTAGTCGGTCGCTATGATGACCCACTTATTTCCAGATGTTGACGTTGGAAAAGGGCCAAGCAAGTCCATGCCGATCTGCTGAAAGGGCCTTGAGGGAGGTTCAATGGGGTTCAGAAATCCTGCTTGTCGTGTGGGAGGGGTCTTTCGTCGCTGACAATCTCGGCAAAATGTCACATAGTGTGCGACATCGGCAGACAGTCGGGGCCAGTAATACTTGTCTTGAATGCGGCGGAGGGTGCGAGTAAACCCGAGATGTCCAGCTGTCGGCTCGTCGTGTGAAGCCAGTAGAACTTCTTCGCGGAGACAAGCAGGTACAACAAGGAGGTAGGCTGTTTTGCTCGCTGCTAAGTTCTTCACGAGGACCTCATTCTGCACAGAGAAGGAAGACAGTCCTCGCATGAATGAAGCGGGGGGTGAAGAAACCTTGCCTTCCAGATACTCGATGAGGCGTTTTAGGTCACAGTCCGAGCGTTGCTGCTGTGCAAAAGTGCTGTGGCTGATGGGTCCCAGGAAAGCGTCCTCATCGTCGTCCGGCGGCGGTGTATCTACAGGGGCTCGTGAGAGGCAATCTGCGTCAGAGTGCTTGCGTCCGGACTTGTGAACGACGGTGACGTCAAACTGCAATCCGCAATCCGCAAACTGCCATCCGAAAAAAGACCCTTTTTTCCGTCTTCATCGCTGCTTCGACCGCCCCGCACTTCCACCAGTTCTCACGTAGTGGTGACGGCAGTTGAAGTAGCGATGAAGACGGACAAAAGTGTTTTCTAAAAGAAAACTGTTTATTGTGCTGACTTGCACCCAAAATGGACAGAATCACTCGGCGGCGGCGAAGCGAGAAGCGTGCTCGGCGGTCGTAAAATGTTGTGATTTGTTCATAAATTTTCAAATCAGCATCAAAAGATGTTAAAGAAACACTTTATTTCTTGCGCGTCAGATCCATCTTCGATTGCGCCTCCATTATTTGGGACCCATATCAAGCATACTTGATTGAAGTAATAGAAAAACTCCAAAATCAGGCTGCACGCTTCGTATCCAATAATTTTAACCCCTTCCAAAGTATCGCTGAGGTATCATTGTTGGGCTGGGAACCGTTAAACATCAAAAGAAGGAATTTGAGACTTAAATTCTTCCACCGCATCTTCTATAATCAAACAGGAATTGATAGCCGTAACTGCCTTTTGGAGCCAATATACGTCTCGACTCGCCACGACCACTCCAAGAAGGTGCGCGAATACTATTCTAATACAGTTTTTCTAAATCATTCTTTCCACAAACTGTGAAAGACTGGACCTTGTTGCCGGAAGAGTGTGTTTCAGTGTCTGATAATCGCGATTTTTATTTTCGGCCGTATTCCTGAGAAACTACTCCTGTCTTACTATTGATCAAGCTTTCTCTTACCTTTAAATATTGTTCACTGATGGTTTTGTTTGAGTTTGATGTTAACTTCGCTTAATGTTCTTGTTGCTTTTTTTGTGAAAAGAACAATTCTCAAACTGTCTCTCCTGCGATAATGCCTTCGAGGCGACGCAGGTATTCTGTAAATGAAATAAAATAAATAAATAAATGAACTTAGTCAACATGGAACACTAATACGAGTTCTTTCTGTGCAAACCCTTAATAACATATAAAAAGCTAAATAACTTCCTATCACGGTTGGTTAACATAGGTAAATCTATCAATAATATCATACACGGCACAGGCAAGACTGGGAGGTTCCTTCATCAAGAACAAATTATGAAAGGCAAATGCTGTCAAAAATAATTCCGAGACTGTTAAGCAACATTCCTACTAATAACACCCTGCATGACTACATTAGAAACGTTAACGTGTTGTACACTTGATTTGGGTCACCGCATATGTATTCTGGTGCACGTAGATTTGGTTGCATATGGCCTATAGTTTGGTGTTTTGTACGTTTAAAAAAATATTTTCTAACGTTTCAGTGAAGGACGTAGCGACTTTATCGCTCAGTAAAATCTGTATACAATGGTTGTATTTATGAAATCGTGTCATGCCTTTCAATATCAAATGATTTTCGCTCTCGAAGTTATGTTCACAAATGGCGTTGTTTCTTTGTTTCACATACCACTTGTACTCGGTCTCCCTTGTTCTTGTATATACTAAGGGGTGCGAGCTTGTCAAGCTTCCCAAAAGGCAGCTTTTTCTCTCGCCGTCTCATGCACTTCAGTGCGTGGAATAAATGAAACTAAATGAAAATGAAACTATCACCTTGCATAACACGACACACCTAAGCCACCAACTGTGAGAAAAGAGGCAATGCAGAGCACATAACTAATAATACGAATGCATACAAAGCACTAGAAAAAAGGCAATGAAGGGCACAACACAAATTGATCCCACCTGTTTCATAGCCACTCTCTCGCACTTTGCACTGCATGTCGTCGTCTTCATCAACTTCCAACCATGCGTAGTAGATCCAAAACACACCGCTATCACAGTGCCGCCTTAAGATGTCCCAAAATTTTATAGCGCGCTGCCACTAAGGAACCGAATCACCCATTTTGACTGATACTGAAACGCTATCCTCGAAAAGAAAGCGAAATGAAATACGACTGCTGGCGCAGATACTTCGCACTTGGCCAAGTGATCTAAATCGGCTGAAATATTTTCGATCAGTACTTTCATGTGAAGTCGGTGAGGCATCGAAAAGGTACAAGGACGACATTGACACAAAGGAAACAGGACGAGCGCTCGTTCTGTTTCCTTTGTGTCTATGTCGTCCTTGTATCCTTCGCGCTGCACCTCTGCATGTAATATTTTGTTCGTACTACAGGTGAAGCCATCGCATTCGTGTCTTCCTGCGAATAGAAAAAATATTGCCGTATGAATGGGCCTCTGAGGTATAAGTGTCACCGCATGCAAAGAAGGGGGATGGCAAATGTCGAGCTCATGAATCAGCACTAAAATGTTTTTGAGGCGCACCGGTCGTCTTGAGCCACGATGAGCCACAAGGCGGCGTCTCGGTCGCTTGGCCAAGCAAGGAAAGGAAGCCGCGCGCCGGCTATTGAGCGAAGGCTTCGAGTGGGCGGTCACGCGCGGCCCCTGCTCCACGGGGTCGCTGGTTCCTTCCGTGCCGGTCCAGAACTCGTCGGGAGAGGCCAGGGCAGCCGGCGGATTGTCCCAGTTAGCTGCGGGAAAGGTCACGATTGGTGGATGGATTGATCAAAGGCAGGAAAACAGAAAGCCCGGAGAGGTGGACTAAAAGGGGCCCCGAAACACATTTTCTGTGCATTGTTTTGCCCGTTGGTTGCATAGAAGGAGTTATAGTGATGCTATTAGCATCGGTCGTACCGCGTATACTGCGTTTTTTAATATTTTAATTAGCTCTCAAAAACGAATTCGTGGCGCTGACGGTGTCACCATACAGTGGTGGGCTTTAGCAGCGGATATGACATCACGGGTGGCGAGCTTTATGATAGTAAAAATAGTAAATATACTTCAAATTGGGTTAATAACTAGAGATACGTTTTGTCAAGCATTTGTGTTTTATATTTAGCAAAACCAGCTTGTTTGTCATAGATAACAGCACTGTAAATCAAGTAAAACAAAAACACGCCACCAGAGGCACTGGCTCCTTATTGCACCGAAGGACTTTGCGCCTCTCTGTAAACATCCTACAACCTAGCACTAAGCACTTATGGCTACTCTCTATGTATCTGAGAGCGGCTTTGCGGAATCGATCTGATCGAGCCATTGCACTCTATAAGCGTTCGATTCGATCCCAAGGAAGGATGTGTTTGTTTCATATTTAGCAGGCGGTGCGCATTGTCAGCTTGTGGAGGATCACCGGGCGGCGGCGCCAGGTGGCGCCACGCTCCCGTCAACAGCGCGCGCTCCATGCCCGGCGTTACCAACCAGCGCGCTAGGGGCGATGGTTGGCGGTAAGCAGTGGCGGTACGCGCTATGCTAAATGTGTCTGATATCTTGCGCAGACTGTCTCACCGTCGCAGTATCTCGCGCTCGAGATGGGATCCATAAGTAAGGAAACGTCACTGATCAGTTTTCCCTTCTGCGCCGTCGTGGTGACGACGAAGCATCGCTGGGTCAGCTGGGCGTTCACATGGTTGTTGTAACCATGCAAATGGCGCCGCCAGCCTTGGCATGAACGAGTTACAGAGAACAGGAAACCATGGAGTGTAAACTTCCGCCACGTGCTAAGATAGGCTGTTTTGATTGGTCGCACAGTGTGCCGTCATTGACAGAGTGAAATGAGAATGGGAAGCTGCGCGAAAATAGAGTTGAGGGCAGCATTTTGTTTGCTTGTATTTTGAAATTTTTTTTAATAACTCCCGTTCCTATGCATCGATTCTCGTAATTATTTTTGAGTCAGCATCTGCGCGACATAAAGTATCCATCTGAAGTGCAACCGGCATCCGTTAAAGCGGTGTTTCGCAGCCCATTTAAGAGAAGCCCAAAACTTCAGGAAGGGTCAAGGCGGACAGAAGGAGAGTGCAAAGAGGGGACGCCACGTGTACCGTCTTCCTTTTCACGTACAGCCTCGGATCCCCGGCAACCTTTTGGAGTGTGCTAATTAATGTTATTTCTCTCTCTCCCCACGTACAGTCGTGATCAATATGTGAGGGAACGAATCCTGAGCATTCATATCTTGATTTCATCGTAATTATGCGGGAGAAACAGTTTGTTTTGTTTGTGGAGTAGTGTCATCTTGGCGCATAATATCCGAAGTCCTCAAATTTAGTGCGGAACTAACGAGAAAATTTGCTATTTTATGCAAAAAGCTTCTTCCCGCTGGTATTGCTGACGACTATTGTGCATTTTCTAGCGTTGACGACTACCGTTGTGAAAGTGACGACTACCGTTGTGCATTTTCTTCACTCACTTAATGGAAGTAATGAGCATACAAGGTATTAGTCAGCAGATATACTACATGCGCCAGTTAAAGCGCCAGCTGAGCTCCGTCCACTCCAACCTCTCCGCTCGCCCCAACGCCGATTCGAGCGAGAGAATACAATTGCCTGATGAATACAGGGAAACGAGGCAAAGGTGGCGTGGGTAGCCTGAATGGGCCTCTTTTCCACATGGCTTTGTTGCACACGGAGGTTGGATTAAAATGCATTTCATTTGCGTAACATATATGGCTAATGTGAGGAAGTATAAAAATTTCCAGTGTATCGGAAAATTATGAGGCAACTCCGGAAGGAACATAAAACATATAGTTATTTCATGTTTGCGCTCACAGGTACGTAGTGTTGTGTGCATTTTTATCTTAGTTTTAAAGCCAGAAAGGGCTGCAAATTTAGCGCAAGCTTTTTTACCCGTTTCAGCCTGTCGCTTCGGATGGTAGTCACACCCGCAGCATGTGCTCTGATGACGGGCCCACACGGGAAAAATTTGGGAACCAAGAGAACGCTCACTGCCATTTGCGAAGCGTTCTTTGTAGGCAAAAAAGGAAAGGGAAAAGTGCAGAGTGGAGACAAATGCGAAATAACAAGACAGCTGCACGATAACAGCCAGCAGTTACAACTGGACGGTAGGCCGCTTTATGGAAAACTGGCTACGCATGGCGTTGCTTGTGCGACGCCCCGTCGTCGGCACACGCACCCCATCGAGGGCGAATCTTTGAAATTGTGTTTTCGCTGGCCGGCTCTCGACGGCATCATAAAGGGAAAACCATGTGGAAAATCTTATTATGATTACGCCTGTCATTCCGACTTAGCAGCGATGCTGCAGCGTGCAGATGGTGTTGCTATAAACTTAGGTTATAACCCGAATTACTATAACAATGTTTTTATGATGTTTAAGTGTTATTACAATGCTCTCACTGACCTTATTTTCTAACGTTTCTTTAGCGTTACAATAAAGTCTTGGAAACAGATTTTCTAAACGCATTAGGTATTGAAATCACATCTATGCGACATTCCCTAAAATGATGTAGTTACTCTGCACGACCGCCAGTTGCGAGAGTGCATAGCTTCATTGAAAAACCTGCAAGGAGTAACGAGAGCGACACTTGAGAACTGCAGTGCAGCATGCTACACGCAACTCATGCCACACCTTCTTACGGATACTATCAATTCAAGCTGATATTGGCCATCCGAGAAGGTTGCCGCACCTCGATATTGGAGAATGGGTCGCTTGCAAGGTTTTAATGAAATTCTGGGGCTGTGCGTGCCCTATGGGGAAGGCATCCCCTCATTTACGCAACTGCGAAGTTTTGTTAGCTGACGAATATCATTACTTAACGACTGGGCACGGGAACACTGCTGTAGGCATAGTCTCGATTCAGTGCTCTTTCGAAATGCAGGCTTTCTTGGCTTTGCTCCTATCGCTGCCATCAGCTGCACGGCAAACCAGCCAGGGGCGGTATTCCGAGTTTGCGTCATAATAAAAAGCGTCATAATCTGCCACAACGGCCACACCTCATTGGCCGAAATGACGGAAGCGGAAGTGGTGGTCCGGATGCAGTAAAAATGGTCTAAAGAACCGACGTCGTGACGTCAAACACCTATCAGATGCTCAAGAATAGCCGACATGGCGGCGCGCCTGGAAGCGGAGCCTCTCGCTTCGAAGTGAACTAGTCAATGTTCCTGCGTTCTTCGACATGTGAACTGGCTATAAACTGGGTACCCGGCTTTCGCTTCGTCTTATCTTGCCTATAACAAATTGGATGGGTGATAAATTGGTCTGTTTTCATTTTATTGGACGATTTGGCAGCTCCTAGGCCTAACGAGCACCGGTTTGTGGTCGTGGCATACGCGTCGCTGCTCGAGCTCGTCGCGGAGACCACGTTGTTGTAGAAATTGTTCTCCTCATTCAAACCGGATGGCGCCACTATCAACGGAGTTATCTGGCGTGCGTACGTTGAATAATGCAAAATAATCCATAATGTCCGACAAAATGATCGCGTTTACTGCGCCCAAACGTGCATTTCGCGATCTTGTGTATTGCCTGGCAGCGTGAAATCGCTCTTGTGCCCGGATGGTGAGTCGCCAGCGGCGTGCTAATACACCGACGCGTTTGACATGCCAGAGGTGGTTTCTAGGCGTCCCTTACGTTTCTCAATAGCCGCGGTGGTGTGGCTCTGTATTGAGCTCGCGAGGTAGCTTGCCAGTAATTTTTATGGCGTTAGTGTGGGCATGCGTGCGCTTCGAACCTTGGCGAACCTACGAAAATTTCGTCTGCGAAGAGAAACATCGAAAGATTTTTTTTAGCTCATCCCTTTTATTTATTTGTTGAAGAAAAATTAAGAACATACTAGCGGCATATCGCGTTTCTTGCAATGACCGCATAAAGGAAATGAAAAACGTAAATTACCCTCTCAACAACCATCCGATCACAACAACAACTGTTGTTCAGCGATGTTGCAGACGGCAATTCGTCACTGCATCTTGGTTCAGCACAACACAGAGCGCGCATTGTGCAACGAGTGAGTGCCTGCCAGAAATTTCTCTCTCCGTTCCCTTTTACCCTCAAGATATTAATGTAAAGCGCCGTGTTGTGCGAACAAGGTAGCTACCTTTTATTTACCATCGGCGATCGACGTCTGTAACTGTCGCCTCCTGTCACTGCAAAGCCATGCGTATTTGAGTACAATATTGCCACATTGCTGATATTCTGCCGGCGCCACCTGGTGGTCGAACCTGTCTTCCAGCGCGTGGCCGAACGTCTTCTTTCTCTGGAATGTGCGCGGCTGTTCGGCAAGCCTCGCCCGAGTAAACGGTTGTGCTTCCCGCGTCCTCTACATTTGTCGGTGAGATTTGGTGGAGCCGTGCTGGGTACCATCCCATGTAAGCTGACCCCGTCGAAATCTTTGACGCTTCTCCCCGACGCACGGACGCCACACCTGTCCACAAAACCAGCAGTCGCCTACGAGGCCTGTAACCCGAGTTTGAGCCACTGAAAAGGCCTGTGCAAGCTATGACTTCCACTACTGGCAATTAGACAGGTCAGTACTCCGGCAGTGCCCAGCCGTTCGTCTTTCTCGCAACTCGTTCGCCACCATCCTTCCACGGAGACCGGTTCTTGGATGTTGATGATTGGTTGGCCAGTTTTGACCGTTTTGCTGCGTTCAACCAATGGGACGACGAGCAGGAGCTGATGAATGTTTATTTCGCACTGCAAGACTCGGCGAAAACGTGGTTCCAGAACCACGAGGCATCTTTTTCTAACTGGGCAGCTTTTCGCCGTGAGCTGCTGGCCACATTCAGCTCGAACGAGCGAAAGGAAAATGCTGAAATTGCCTACCGCTCCAGGTCACAGCAGTCCAACGAGAGCGTGGCCATGTTTATTGAGGACATGACCCGCCTCTTCAATCGAGCCGATCCGGCCATGCCCGAAGCTACAAAGGTGCGGCACTTTATGCGTGGGGTAAAGGAGCAGCTGTTTGCTGGCCTCATGCGCGACCCTCCGAGAACCGTCGCCGCCTTCGCCAAGGAAGCTACGAGCATGGAACGAACGATCATTGCAGGAACGGAGTGCCCAATACGGCCGTCAGGCAAATGTTGCAGCCACTCACTACTGCACGTCTTTGCCAGGCCCCGGGGATGAGGCGCTGCGAGAGCTTGTGCGGAGCATTGTCGCGAAGAACTGCGACACCTCCACTTGGATGCTCCGTCGGAAAGCATAAAGTGCCGAAGGAGGCGATGTCCTCGGCGACGAAATTCGGCGAACGGTGCAGCCACCACCAGCACCACTATCGGAGCCGCACGTGATGTCCTACAGCGATGCCCTGCGCCGACCTGCCTCCGCGCCGCAAGAATTTCGCCCCGTTGCCGAACCACGACCACCCCATCGTTACCTGCGACCCGTCGAGCAGCAGCAGAACCTGTGCTCTCCTTTCAGCAAAGCGCACGTATGGCGAACATCCAACAATTTCCCGCTCTGCTACCACTGCAGGGAGCCCGGCCAAATTCTGCGGAATTGCCCGTACCGGCGGATGGGTTTGAGAGGATTCCCACCGGACGCACCTCGACCACGCTTTGGTGAAAGACCGCAGGACATAGAGGAGTACCTGACCACTCAGGTGCTGGCCCCGACCTCGCAGCGGCGCCAATCGCGATCGCCGTCGCCGAGGCGCTTTGCTTCGCCCAGTCGGCCCTTATCCTCTGGTCAGTTCAGAGGCACGTCCCCTCGCCGGGAAAACTGAAGACGGCGTCCCTCGGGGTAGAGCCGCCGCCACTGCACAGAGTCAACAGCCTCCACCCGACGATTTGACGCGACGGCCCGAGCGGCGACGACCCGATCCGACGTTCTGCGAACGATTAGTTGCTGCTGAAATTTTACTAACCGCCGACAGTCATGGAGACCGCACTCGTCGATTCCGGCGCTGATTTTTCTGTGATGAGCAGGCAGCTCGCCACAACCATCCGCAAGGCTCTGACGCCTTGGTGTGGACCCGTGATCCACACCGCCGGTGGCCATGTAGTGAGGCCGATCGGCGTCTGCACCTGTCGCATCCAGATCCGCAGTCTTACTTTCACTAGCTCCTTTTCCGTATTACAAGACTGTTCGAAAGATCTCATTATGGGCATGGATTTCCTTAAAGAGTATGGTGCGGTCATCGACCTTCGGGAGCTTATGGTATCTTTTTCTGCCAAGCGAGCCATTGACACGAACACCGAGCCCAGCAGAGTAATGTTGCGTGTATGTGACAACCACATAACAATCCCTCCGCGAGCCATCAAGTTCGTCACAGTCGAGTGTAATGACAGCACCGGCAATCTTGGCATCGCTGAAGCGAACGTGGCGCTGCTACTCGCTCGGCAAGTTTGTGTCGCTCGAGACCTAGTAGAACTTGCAGCGGTCGCACGGACATCTTAGTCACCAACTTTACCCGTGAACCACAGCATTTAACGAAGACAGCGGTCATCGCTTATTTTGACGAGCTTGGAGAGTGTTCCAGGCAGTGCTCTTTGTCCACCACGTCAGACATCGACGATGCAACGGCTACAGCCATTCCGACAGACGTAAACCCGCACCTCTTGGCCAGTCAGAAACGCTGCTTGGAAAACCTCAATTCTTTCTTCCGCGTCTGTTTTGCATCAACTTCCAAGGTGCGACAGACGCCGCTTACCAAGCACCGAGTTATCGTTGCTGACGACCAAGACCACTATACCAGCGCCCTTATCGCGTGTCTTCAAAAGAACGTGACGCCATCCGCCATCAAGTTACACAAATGTTCCAGGACGACGTCATACAACCGTCCACGAGCCCCCGGGCATCACCTGTTGTCCTCGTCACGAAGAAAGATGGCACTCTCAGGTTTTGCGTGGATTACAGACGCCTCAATTACGTCACGAAAAAGATGTGTATCCTCTGCCACGCATTGATGACCCCATAGATCGGCTACGCCATGCCACCTACTTTTCGTCCCTTGACCTCCGCAGTGGGTATTGGCAAATAGAGGTCGACGAACGCGACCGAGAGAAGACCGCCTTTATTACTCCTGACGGTTTGTACGAGTTTAAGGTGCTCCCTTTTGACTTGTGCTCGGCCCCTGCCATATTCCAACGAATGATGGACACCGTATTGTCGGGCCTGAAGCGGCAGTCGTGCCTCGTATATCTCGACGATGTCGCGATCTCTGTCACGTTCGATGAGCACCTGAAACGTTTGCGTGCTGTTTTCGAGGCCATACGTTCCGATGGTATCTCTCTCAGGCCAGAAAAATGTCGCTTTGCGTTTCACGAGTTAAATTTTCTTGGTCACATTGTCAGCGCTCGAGGTGTTAGCCCACACCCCTAAAAGACGGCCGCCGTAGCTGCCTTCCCCAAGCCAATAGACAAACGGAGCATGCGTCGTTTCTTGGGCGTCTGCGCGTATTATCGCCGGTTTGTTCGCAATTTCTCCAAGTTAGCAGAGCCTCTGACCCGCCTGACGAAAGACGCTGAACCCTTCTTCTGGGGGCGAGGACCAGGAAAGAGCCGTCACGGAACTCAAGTCCCGTCTCCAATGTGCGCCTGTGCTTGGCCACTTCGACGAAGAGGCCGACACGGAACTGCACACTGATGCCAGTAACGTTGGTCTGGGTGCGGTCCTTGTTCAGCGGCAGGATGGTATAGAACGCGTGATTGCTTACGCCAGTCGCACTTTATCCCGTTCCGAAGTCAATTATTCCACCACAGAACAGGAATGTCTGGCTGTGCTGTGGGCAGTTACGAAATTTCGACCGTACTTGTATGGACGCCCGTTTTGGGTCATGAGCGACCATCATTCACTGTGTTGGCTGGCGAGCCTGAAAGATCCCTCGGGGCGGCTTGATCGATGGAGCCTTCAGTTACAAGAATTTGATGCCACTATCGTGCACAAGCCCGGCCAGAAACACAGTGATGCTGACTTTCTCTCCCGCGCTCCTATTCCCTGCCCCACGGACGAGTCCGACGACGATTACGCTTTTCTCGGTGCTGTCACCACATCCGCCCTTGCCCGCCAACAGAGGGACGACTGCGCACTGCGGCCGCTCATCGAGTACCTCGAAGGAACCGCTCCATCACCACCTCGACTCTTCAAGCGCGGACTGTCATCGTTTTGCTTGCGTGATGGTGTCCTCTACAAAAAGAACTACGGCCCAACGGACACTGCCTATCTGCTTGTAGTGCCTACAACGATTCGTGACGAAGTTCTGCGTGCGTGCCACGACGACCTTCCCTCGGGCCACCTCGGGTTTTCCCGCACGTTAGCGCGCATACGCCACAAGTTCTACTGGCCCAGGCTTGCTGCGGTTGTCCACCGCTACGTGCGAACCTGTCGTGAGTGTCAGCGCCGGAAGACGCCGCTGACTAAACCAGCCGGGCTCCTGTAGCCTATCGATCCCCTGCGCCTCCCATTTCAACAGGTGGGCATGGACTTACTCGGCCCATTTCCGGCTTCTTCCATGGGTAACCGGTATATTGCTGTTGCCACTGACTATCTTAGCCGCTACTGTGAGACCAAGGCCCTTCCCCGTGGCACCGCTGCCAAAGTTACCCATTTTTTCATTCACAACATTGTGCTTCGTCACGGAGCCCCAACAGTCGTATTAACTTACAGGGGAACCGCGTTTACGTCGGCACTTACGAGTGAGGTACTTCGACTCAATGGCACCAGCCATCGCAAGACTACAACTTACCATCCGCAAACAAACGAACTGACTGAGCGGCTTAACAAGACAATTGCCGATATTTTTCTATGTATGTCGACGATGACCATGCGAACTGGGACCGCATACTGCCTTACATCACGTTCGCGTACAACACTGCGCTCCCCGAAACGACGCGCTTCACTCCGTTCCATTTGGTGCACGGTCGCGAAGTTTTGACCATGCTGGACACCATGCTTCTTCCGGATCCTACTCCCTCTTCTGTCGTGGACGCTGAACAATTTATTCGTGACGCCGAAGCCGCTTGCCAAGTTGCTCGACAGCGAATCCGATGCCAGCAACAACGCGACGCTGAGCGCTACAACCTCCGCCGCAGTGAGGTGGTATATACACACCCGGTGACCAAGTCTGGGTGTGGAGTCCGATCTGTTTGCGAGGGTGGTCTGAGAAGCTTTGGAAGAACTTTTTGTTGGGCTAGATGGTGCATACTGTAAAAAAAGAACTGTAGCGCGACCAAGACGAACACAAGACAGAGGCACACAGGACTAGCGCTAAACTTCATCTAAATTTATTCACTGGCAGCGCAGCAAATATAAGGAAAAAAAAAACCCGATCACGTGCAGATACCAGGTCACACACACCACTATCAACAGAACCGTTCAAGATATGCCATCTCCGATTTGTATAGATTCACATACGTATCGCTAACACAATATACGCCTCTCTTCCTTATATGAAATGCCTCCAGTAGTTCCCTTGCCCTAGTATCTTTGCTTTTGCCCAAAATCTTTATCTGATGAAACCGTGGTTGACACTTTTTGCAGGACTGGCATCTATCCTGCGGCAAATGTTCTGCCACTCGAGGGCAGTCAGAACACTCAGTGAACACTCAGTGAACACTCAGTGAACACTCAGGGGTTTCAATAGATAATTTTATGAGGATACTTGAATTTTACCTCAGTGTGACGTTTGTCTCTTACGGCAACAAATTTTATCGCCAAAGGCAAGGGATCTGCATTGAATCCTGCGTAGCGCCTGTACTTACTAACATTTTTCTAACATCTATTGACCGCGCCCTTGACCTAAGTTTAACGGGGAATGGGGTTCTGAAAGTTTTTAGGCATGTTGACGACTTCCTGGTAGTTTTTAATAAACAGAATGCGTTGACGTACACAGACGCTGTGAGCACTGTGTTAAATACCTTTAAAGATATGGGAGGGGGTCTGAGGTTCACGCATGAGCTGCCTGTGCGGGGTTCTTTACAGTTCTTAGACATAAACATTAATGTGAGTGTGTATCATGCATGTTAGCAATACGCACCGCGAGCACAGAAGCAGTTACTACCGTATGCTTCGGCTCAGTCGAAAACAGTGAACGCGCCATTTGCCAAGCTTTGCCTTGAATCGGTTCTCCTGAAATCGTGCTGTCATACTATGCAAGGGAGCTATGACACGCAGGTTGACAGATTACTTTCGGCAGGGTTCCCAGGCACTGTCATCACAGCGGTTGCTGAAGCCCTCTTACAGAAGATAAAAACCATCAAGTTGCAGCAGCCATGTGTCAGCAGAGAAACGGCTGTCAAACCGGAGGTTGTGCCATATATGCACAAGGTAGCCCACCACTTGAAAAAAGTGGCTAACAAACATGGCGTGCCGGTTGCCTTCTCGGCCCCACTCAAGATGGCACAGCTCTGCGCGCGAATTGCGAGCAAAGACAAGAGTGGTTGCCGCGTCAGACATGCAAAGAAGTTTACGGATTGCTGCATCGGGTTGGTATATCAGATACCGCTGTCATGCGGGAAGGTCTATGTGGGCCAAACAGGGCGGTGCATAAATGAAAGGGCAGGTGAGCACGCGCGCTCACTGAAAGAGCTAAGTGGTGCGCATCTTCCTCAGCACTGCACTGAGTGTTCTGACTGCCCTCGAGCGGCAGAACATTTGCCGCAGGATAGATGCCAGTCCTGAAAAAGTGTCAACCACGGTTTCATGAGATAAAGATTTTGGGCAAAAGCAAAGATACTAGGGCAAGGAAACTACTGGAGGCATTTCATATAAGGAAGAGAGGCGTATATTGCGGTCGCGATACGTCTGTGAATCTATACAAATAGGAGATGGCATATCTTGAACGGTTCTGTTGATAGTGGTGTGTGTGACCTGGTATCTGCACGTGATCGGGTTTTTCCCATATATTTGCTGCGCTGCCAGTGAATAAAGTTAGATGAAGTTTAGCGCTAGTCCTGTGTGCCTCTGTCTTGTGTTCGTCTTGGTCGCGCTACAGTTCTTTTCTTACTGAGAAGCTTCTTCGCCGTTACTTTGGTCCATGCCAGGTGTTACGCCGCCTCAGCGCGGTGACCTACGAGGTGCACCCTCAAGGAACTGTGCGGTCGTCTCGACAACCGAAGTCCGAAGTAGTCCACGTGGCACGAATGAAGCCGTATTACTCTCCTTAGCAACTTTCCACAAAGACACTCGCGCCGCTACCTGGAAGTCTTACGTATGTTTTTTCCCCCTCGCGTGCGGCATCGAGTCGATGCCTCTTGGAAGGTAGAGGGCAATGCCGCATTGCTGACTTTCTGCCGGCGCCACCTGGTGGCCGAACCTGTCTTCCAGCGCGTGGCCGAACGTCTTCTTTCTCTCGAATGTGCGCGGCTGTTCGGCAAGCCTCGCCCGAGTAAACGGTTGTGCTTCCCGCGTCCTCTACATCTGTCCGTGGCAATATTATCTTCTTTAAGTACACCTCCGGCCTTTACGGTAAAGAAAAGAGTGCCTGAACTATTGTTTCAATTTGTTGAAGTCCATTGGGTAAATAAAGCAGCTTTGGAATTATCCTCTTTACTGTGCAACGTGAAGCGATACTAAACTTGTGGCTGAATCTTTCTTCTGTCGCATTGGTCGCGTTCTATGTCTCGGCAAATAGCAATAGCGACGCTGGACGTTTCGCTGCGGCAACCGCAACGCAGTGACATCCTGCCGGCGCTCAGAGTCGCAACCGATCCGACATACGCTTCCGGCGCTTCGACCAATCAGGTGGGGCCACTGCGGCATATTATGGCGCTTTTTATTATGACACAAACTCGAAATACGGCACCTGTGTCCTTGATCTCGTTTCCGGTAGCAATCCCATCATCTGATGACTAAGGCTTCACGCTCCCCCTACGGTGACACCGCTCGATGGCTTTCGTAGCGCATCATAGGCAATGGCGTCGCTACCCGTCAGATTTTTATGCAACCACCCCGTCAATCGAACATTCACTGGGCGCAAGAGTACTGCTCAAGGCATCGTCTTGATTCAGCGCTCTTTCGACATGGATGTGTGCAAACATTTCGCACTATAGGCGAAGAAATCTGAAGGCAGATGCCTAATAGTGTTCCCGTGTCCCGGAACTTTGTGCAAAAAACATTGTGTGAGTGCTTCTGAATGTTGCTTCTGCAATTATGCGATGGAGATATCGAATCTAACCTTGGCCCTCCTATACGCCGACTCACTCTGACTGAACTTGATAGCTTACCCGATCACTCTGCAGAGCAAATGGCTGTTGTGTTTCAGCTACTCAAAGGTCTGCACACACGTTCGTCGCAAAGCGCGAAGTCTCAAGCTGAGCTGGCAGCTGACATAATATTAATAAAATCCTGCCAAACAGTTATGCTGTCAGGCATCACCTATGTTCGCAAGCGACTAGACGACCTAGAAACCAAATCAGATTTATTCGACCATCCATCAGAATAAATACCCATGGCTAAGACATCGGTAGAAGAACTTAAAGCTGAAAACTGCCGCTTGCAATCGCGTCTCAACGAGCTAAAAGACAGGCTTCGTCAGGATAACCTATAATTTCACAGCATTCCTAAATCAAAACAATCATGACAGATAAGACAGTTTATGAATCATTTCCCGCTGACTCATTTCACCATGCCCACCGTTTAGTCAATTTTCTGCTGACAGATGTCGCCCAATTTTTGCAGGGTTTACTAACTTTAAAATGAGAGTTAAAGTGCTCTCACTTCGAAGACTACTGAAATCGGAGGACGTAGTAGTAAATGAAGATTTTTCGGTTGCCACAATGGCCGCCCGTAAAGAGCTAATAGATTTTTAAAAATCTCAACCTCGGTCAATAAAGTTAAAGCGTTAACACTATAAACTGCCCATGAATGAAAACACAACGCAATATCGAATAGTGTTCAGGAACTTCGGACACGCACAGATAAAAGTAGTAATAGTTGTAGTAGTGTAAGACTGGCCTTCGGCTTTGGAATCTTCAGGGGCTGACGCTTAACGAAGAAGACGACGAGAAGCGCCACACGCTACGAAGCTCGAGCGCCGAACGCTCCGTCCCTTGTGCGTGCTCTGCACTGACGGCTGCATCTGGTCTGCACCTGGACTCTACCGCTGGTTTTTCGCGACGCTGTACTTTGCAGCACGTTCCTTATTACAAGTGGTGGAGGCGCCAACCATCCCCTCGCTCTGGAGCTTCGCACCCGCGCATTGCCTACCCCTCTGCAATGCCTGAGACCGTCCCCCAAACGCTTCACCGCTTCCGTCGGCTGTCTTCTGGTCCGGCACCGCGCGGCAGCGTGACCCGGCCATCATCAGCGGCACAGATGACACGGATGTGGAGGATTGGATGGCCTCCTATGAACGCGTAAGCGCATAAAATAAGTGGGATAATGGCATCAAGTTCACCAACATTATCGTTTCTTTGAGCGACATAGCCAATCTCCGGTTTCGAAACCACGAGGCTAACATCTCAAGCTGTGCAGCTCTAAAAACCAGCCTGACAGAAGTCTTTGGCCGTCGCGCAGTGCGTAAGCTTCACGCCGAGCAACGCTTGCGAAGTTGGGCCCAGCAAAGCGGTGAAAACCTCAGCAGTTATATAGAAAATGTCGTCGACCTCTGCAAGCGTGTCAACCCTTCTATGAGCGAGGCCGTCAAGATCAGACATATAATGAAAGGCATTGAGGATGATGCCTTCCAGATGCTCGTCGCAAAAGGTCCCCACACTGTCTCCGATGTCATCGGCTACTGCCAAAGCTTCGATGAGCTGCGCAAACAGCGCCTTTCTACCCGGCGCGCAGGCTTTCAGGAGACCGCACTTTCCAGCTTGGCTCTCCCCAAGGAATGGTTCTCTGGACTAACAGTCGCTCCTCCAGCGCGTCCAGCAGTTTTTACGTGAAGAAGTCGCACGCCAGCTATCTTTGTTTACCTGCCCGCCTATGCCTGTGCCGTCGCTCACTCCCAACTTACAGAGCGTTATCGAGGAGCAGGTCGCTGAAGTCCTGCCACCTCCTCCTCAGCCACCCAGAATCGCGGCTCCTCTGACGTACGCCGATGCCGTGGTGCGGTCGCGGCCCTCACTTGCTGCCCTGTCTACAGGCCACCTACCCGAAAGTTAGAACCCCAGCGACCTGCAACTCCACCTTACCGTCCGGTTGCCTGCTCCCGATCACAGCCGCAGCCACTCTATCCCTGGCGCACAAAAGACAACCGTCCTATTTGCTACGCCTGTGGCGTCGCTGGTCACGTGGCTCGTTTGTGTCGCAGTCGTGACCACCGACCCTACATTTATAGGCGTGAGCCGACGTACGACTTTCCGCGGTCGTCATCGCCTGCGTCACACGAGCCGCCTCCGGGTTCTTCTCCTAGTTACCATCCCCGCTCTCACCGCTCGCCGTCTCCTGGCCGCCGCTCCCGTTCTCCGATGCACCGCAGCCAACCCGTCTTTCACGCGGAAAACTAACGTCCGCACTTCCGGAGGCAAGAACTGCGTCACCAGCGACTCACTAAAGACCTGTTTCTGTGCCTGCGAACATTACTACCGTGTTCGTTGAGGGAGTCGCCGTCGGAGCACTTGTTGGCACTGGCGCAGCCGTTTCCATTCTCAGTCACACCCTCTGTCGCATACTCAAAAAAGTGACGACGCCCCTTCCTCCCGTTTCTCTCCTCACGGCCAGCGCTCAGGACATTCGACCGTTAGCCGCCTGCACCGCCCTCCTGCTCATCGGGAACATTCCCTACACAATCGAGTTCATCGTCCTCCCCCGCTCCTCTCACGTCGTTATCCTTGGTTGGGACTTTCCTCACATGACGCCGTTATTGACTGCGCTCGTGCTCAGCTTGACTTGTCGCCCTACAGTGACGCCCCCTTGGACGTAACCGGTGCTGCTGCCGCTACTGTGGTCGTCTCAGAGGACACAGACGTTCCGCCTTTCTGTTTAGTGCTGGTGCTTCTATCTTGTGCTGCTCTCTCAGATGCAACTGTCACTTACGATGCGCTGACCAGAAGTCTGTTTTGCTGCCTCATGCCGTGCTGATAATTGTTCGTGGCTCCACCGTTATTTATGTGGCCAAGCCGTTCTCCTGCCCTACCACTTTACTCTGTGGCCAATTGCTTGGTAGTGTTGCCTTTCTCGATCCCGCCTCAACACACCCCCTCGTCGATTGCACGGCCAGCCTTAACGTCAGCGCCATTACGCCGGTTCCCATCACAAATCAGTCGTCTGTCGATATTTTTCACCGTTCCGTCGACGCCGCCTTGACGTCCACCCAACTAGACCAGCTTGTCGCCGTTCTGCAGCGTTTTAAAGCTTTGACTACTAGCAACCTTCGTTGGGTCGCACCACCCCCGTTACCCACTGTATTGAAACTGGAACCCATTCCCCTTTGCGCCAACGTCCGAACCGCGTGATAGCCGCCGAGCGCCGCATCATTGACGACCAGGTGACCGACATGCTCAAGAGTCACGTGATACAGCCATCGCACAACCCGTGGGCATTGCCAGTGGTTCTGGTCAAGAAAGAAAGACGGTTCTATCCGGTTCTGCGTGGACTACCGTCGCCTGTACAAGATTACACGCAAGGACGTTTACGCTCTGCCATGTATAGACGATGCCCTCGACGGCCTGCAGGGCTCTGACTTCTTTTCTTCACTGGACTTGCGCTCCGGTTACTGGCAGGTGCCGATGGCGGAGGCTGATCACCCAAAAACTGCATTCGTCACACGCGACGGGCTCTATGAATTTAATGTCATGCCCTTCGGCCTCTGCAATGCACCCGCCACATTCGAGCGCATGATGAACAACATACTCCGAGGGCTCCAATGGTACACATGTCTTTCTTACCTAGACGACGTGATCTTTTCCCCGGACTTTTCCTCTCACCTGCAGCCCCCTGAGACCGTTCTTCGCTGCCTCGGCGACGCAGGCCTCCAACTCAATTTTAAAAAGTGCCGCTTCGGAGCTCGGCAGCTGACTATTCTCGGACATGTGTCAAAAGATGGCGTTCTCCCGGACCCGGCCAAGTTACGAGCTGTGGCCGAATTTCCGAAGCCCACTTCTGTAAATGACCTACGCAGCTTCGTCGGCCTCTGCTCCTACTTCCGCCGCTTTGTCCGCAATTTCGCCACTGTCATTGACCCCCTGGCCACGCTCCTTTCTAGCCACGACTTTTCGGCCGGGTCGCCAGCCTGTGATGAAGCGTTTACGACACTCCGTCGCCTCCTGACCACTCCAAACAATTCTGCGTCACTTCGACCTTCGTTCTCCGACGGAACTCCACACCGATGCCAGCGGCGTCGGCCTCGGAGCAGTACTCGCTCAGCGCAAGCAAGGCTTGGACGAATACGTTGTCGCTTACGCTGGCCGGAAGCTAACAAAACCTGAAGCAAACTACTCTGTCACCGAGAAGGCGTGTTTAGCCATCTTTTGGGCGATCCTTAAATTTCGCCCCTACCTGTACGGGCGCCCTTTTGACGTTGTCACCGATCACCACGCCCTCTGCTGGTTGAAGGATCCCCCTGGTCGACTGGCGCGCTGGGCTCTGTTAATGCAAGAGTAGGACATTCGCATTATCTATCGTTCCGGCCGCCAACATGCCGATGCTGATGCCCTGTCACGTTCCCCGGTACCATTTGAGGCAGTGCCTTGTATATCCGCCCTGCCTTCTTTGACGTTTGAGTCCGCTGATATGGCTTCCGAGCAACGCAAAGACCCGTGGATAACTTGCCTCTTAGATCTCTTATCTGGCCAATCGCCTCGACATCCTTCCCGTGCTCTCCGTCGTCAGTCCCACCATTTCGCCATCTGAGACGAGCTTCTTTACCGCCGCAACTATCTCCCGGACGGTCTTAAGTGGCTTCTCGCCATTACGACACATCTTCGCTCCTTCATTTGCTCTTCCTGCCACGATGACCCCCAGTGTGCCCATGCCAGATTCTTGAAGACTTTCACCCGTCTACGGCAGCGGTACTACTGGCGTGGGATGGCCCGTTATGTCCGCCAGTTTGTTCAGTCCTGCAGTGCATGCCGGCGACGAAAAGATCCACCTGGCCGACCCGCCGCTCCTATGCAGCTGCTGCCTTGCCCAGCGCAGCCCCTCGAAAGGGTTGGCATCGACGTCTACGACCCTGTTCCGAGCACATCAACCGGAACCGCTGTATCTTCGTTGCCATCGACCACCTTACACGCTATGCTGAAACGTCGCCTTTACCATCCGCTAAAGCCCACGACATTTCATCCTTCATTCTCCATCGCATCATTCTCCGCCATGGTGCTCCCAAAGAGCTGCTGAGTGATAGAGGTACGGCCTTCCTCTCTGAAGTTGTAGAAGCTCTCCTTCAGGAATGCAACATCGTTCACCACACCAGCTCCGCCTATCATCCCCAGACAAATGATGTGGTTGAGCGTTTGAACCGCACCCTCGGCGACATGCTGGCGATGTATGTCGCTTCCGACCATTGTAACTGGGACCGCGTTCTCCCTTTTGTCACATACGCTTATAACTCCGCTTCTCAAGCCACCACCGGGTTCTTTCCGTACTTTCTCCTGTACGACCGTTAGCCTTCTTGCACAATGGACACCATTCTACTCTACCGCCCTGATGTTTCCGAATTTACAACTCTTTCCCAAGCCGCAACTTATGCCGAATAATGTTGACAGCTTGCCCGGTCCTTCACTTCTTACGCTCAGCAGCTGCAGAAAAGCACCCGTGATCCCCCTGCACTTCCTCCCGTTTGCCTTCCTGACTCTTTGGTCTGGCTCTGGGTACCCCCCTCAGGTCCCGGCAATTCCTCCAAACTTGCTAGCAAGTACCAGGGACCCTACCGTATTCTTCAGTAGACATCCCCCGTCAATTACCTCATCGAACACCTTACGTCATCCCCTGATCATCGTCGCCGAGGCCGCGCCATTGTATACACGACCCGTCTCAAACCATACTACGACCCCGCCATCGTCACATCGATCTAGGCCGCCAGGATGGCGCCCTTTCGCCTGGGGGAACTCGTAAGACTGGCCTTCGGCTTTGGAATCTTCAGAGGCTGCCGCTTAACGAAGACGACGACTAGAAGCGCCGAACGCTCCGAAGGTCGAGCACCGAACGCTCCGTCCGTCGTGCGCGCTCTAAACTGACGGCTGCATCTGGTCGGCACCTGGACTGTACCGCTGATTGTTCGCGACGCTGTGCTTTGCAGGACGTTCCTTATTACAGTAGTATTTTATTTGGCCATATTATGCAATTTGCCCTCGAGGTGCGGCTTAAGGAGGAAGACGAAGCATGCCTGCTGACGAGACCTGCAGACTGAAAAACACATCGAACACGGTGGCCAAATGGAATAAGAAAAACCAGACATTCAATACACCGAACAAAAATTATCGCAGTAGAAATAGGGAACACTGATAAACATTGAAAAAGATACTGAACAACATTTGGCAGTAAACAAAAACACTTTCATAATATCCACATTCGGGTAAAAAGCAGTTCGCAATCTAGGAGCAAGACATGTGCTGGTAATTATTTGCACTGGAACATGTTGAAAACTGCTCCAGCATATGAAATTCACTTCATCTCTACACCTGTGAACTATCAAAGAGCACTTGGTTTTCTCTTATGTACAACATGATTTCCGCTAATAATATTAATGTGACACTCAACGAATTTGTTTCACAAATAGCTTACACCACATACTCGAGTCAGGGTAGCCTTAGACGTTAATGAACCAAATTATTAGGCAGGCTTTCGTAAAAGATATTTCGTATTAGAAATAGATCATATTCACTCTGTTCATCAGGTGATAGAGAAACGCGCAGAATATAACCAAACCCTATTTAGAGCATTAATTGTTTTCGAGAAAGCATTTGACTCAGTGGTAATCTCGGCGTTCATACAGGAATTGCGGAATCAGGGTGTATATGAGCCTTATGTCAAAATACTTGGATATATATATATATATATATATATATATATATATATATATATATATATATATATATATATATATATATATATATATATATATATATATATATATATATAAGGAAAGGCGCCAGGCAAAGGGACACGATCTCGCCAATGCTATCCATTGCCTGTTTAGAGGAGGTATTCCGAGGCCTGAATAATCCTAAATAATCTGCGATTCGCTGATGTCATTGCATTGCTGAGTCACTCAGGAGATGAACTGCAATGCATGATCGATGAGTTAGACAGGCAGAGGAAAACGGTGGGTCTAAAAATTAACACGCAGAAAAGCAAAGTAAAGCTCAAAAGGCTAGCAAGGGAACAGCAGTTCAAATTTGGAAGCGAGGTGCTGGAAGTAGTAAAGGAATACCTCTACCTATGGCAGGTAGTGACAGCTGATCCGGATCAAGAGAGGGAAATAACTAGAAAAATAAGAAAAATAAGAATGGGTTGGAGCGCATATGGCAGGTTTTCATGAATCAGTTTCTCAGATCATGAATAGCAGTTTACCAATATTCCTCAAGAGAAAAGTGTACAACAGCTGTATCTTACCGGTACTCACCTACGGGGCTGAAACGTGCAGGCCAACGAAAAATGTTCAGCTTAAATTAAGGACAACACAGCGAGCCATGGAAAGAAAAATGACAGGTGTTACGTTAAGAGACTGGAAGCTGGCAGAGTGGGTGAGAGAACAAACGCGGGTTAATGATACCCTAGTCGAAATCAAGAGGAAGAAATGGGCTTGGGTATGGCTTGTAATGGGAAGGCAAGATAACTGCTGGTCCTTAATGGCAACAGACTGGATTGCAAGGGCAGGGAAGCGTAGCAGGGGGCGGGAGAAAGTTTTGTTTTTCACTATGGTATTTGTTGCCTTAGCTAATGTTGCATATACAGGAATAATCTTTTATGCACCTGCTTGTTTTCCTAATATGGTTTGTTTTAAGTCAATCTGCCAACTTCCCTCTCCAATGCCTGTACCTTCCTAAGGGTAAAAATAATTAAATAGCTGATCAAATAAATAAGTGAAGGGTGCAAAAATTATGAGGACCGACGTTTGAGCATGTCGGTAATTTTGGTTATAGTACTGTTTTAAAAATTATAACGCAGCCGCCGCGGTGGCTCAGTGGTTGTGGCAGGAGGCTGCTGACCCGAAAGAGGCGGGTTCGATCCCAGCCGTGGCGGTCGAATTTCGATGTAGGCGAAATGCTAGAGGTCCGTGTACTGTGCGATTTCAGTGCACGTTGAAGAACCCCAGTTGGTCGAAATTTCCGGAGCCCTTAAATATGGCGTTCCTCATAGCCTGTGTCGCTTTGAGACGTTAAACGCACAAAACCTAAACCTAAACTGAACATTATAACAACATTTAGAACGCCTAATGCTGTCTTGTATTCATGGTATGAGTTAAAAAATAACTATAAATTTAGCAGAAAGGTTAGATTGAAAGTTTAGCATACATTACGATGCAACACACAACGCCATTTGTTTAACACAGCAGTGTATCGTTGCCGTGCTCCAGCTACTCACACAATTTGATATCGCTATTATAATGTTCTGCGCTACCTGGGAAGCAGGCCTTGATTGAAACAGCTGCTCGCTTCGCTTTGCAAGCGATTGTCTGCGCGCCCTTCGGGTCGAGGGCAACAATCTTGTTCCAATAGTTGAGACCCTCAAAAGCTTCCAGTAAGAGTTGCTGGCTACAAACCGAGAGTGTATTCTGCATTATTTGAATCTCATATCAAGGGTTGAAAGTCAGATTGCAATAGAATAGCATTAACCAACAAGCTTTTGGTGCTGCGAAATTTACCCTAAAAGCCATTGCAAAACTTCTTGCAGTATCCCCTTCTGGCAGCCTATATCCAAAATGCAGCACAACGAAAACATCCTCTTTCTACTATTTGCGTAGCCTCTAACCGCAAGCCTCTAAGCAAACGCAGAGTGCTGTTCCCGGATGGTGCCAGTGCCTTGAACGCCACGCCACATCTGGCCACCCAACAAGTGGTCGTACCGGTCGCGGCACAGGCCCCATTCGCGTGGCCGGCTTCCGACGACGAGCCTGGTGTGAGCGGGGGCCCGGCAGTCCTTGGAGCCGCGTGAGTCGCTGCATCAGCCGCCCTCTGCACCGGCATCGTCGCCATCTTCACGGGAGCTGTGCCGGCGGGTGCAGCGCTGTACATACGCAATGACTGAGAGGCTGCGGATGGCCGAGCATCGGTCATTGCCTGCACCGGACAGTCAACACACCTCAGGCAAAAGAAAGTAAAGGTCCTCGTACGCTGTCGCTATTATGAAAACAACATCGAAGATAGGTGCGCGTGTGAGAACTGTGGAACCTCGTGCTTAACGCCGCAGGAGGCCATATCCCAAAATAGATGTCTTTCTCAGTTTGCGGCTCCGCACTAATAATGTTTGTTGTTCTCATCCCTTCTTCAACGCTTGTTCATCTATGACATGGCCTTTTATACATGCCATGGATTATCAGATACAAAAAAAATCTATAATATGATAATCGAGGGTTTCTGGAATTCTCTGTCACAAAATATCCCGCCTTATATTGCCCGAAATAAAGAGCAATGTTTTATTCCTTTTTGCGGCACAAACTACAAACGCTGCGTTTCAACATGCCCCGCTTACTACACCAACTACAGTCTATGAATATTGGTTCTACAAAAACAACTTGTTTGAAATTCGAGCCATTTTTAACATAAAAAGGAAACATTGTTAGCGCCTATTTTTTTCAATTCATATCAAAACATTTCGACATGTATATAATGTACGTTCAAAAAGCGTTGTGGGAAGTTTTAGCCGATCGTTTGATATTTGCAATGTAGTGCGCCTCATTTTCCCGTTGTATGTCATGTAAAGTGTGTCCGGGAGTCCCTGAAGTTATCTCCCATCAGTTTTTGCCCGGACCTACACACATCTGAGCTGTAAATAAACTTGAACTTGCACGTGGAGAAGCGCGTTGATGCACTATTACGCTGCTAGTGAGGGGCGGAATTCTAATAGCTCAGTGGGTAGCGTAGTCGAGCGTTTGACGGAATCCCGTCTGGCGAGGAGGGAACATAATAACCGAAAAGAGGAGCACTTTTTGGCGAGTGCTCCTCTTTTCTGCTATTACTCAGTGGGTAGAGTGGTATCCGGCGAATGCAACGTGGCTTCCTCAGTCCTAGTCCCTGCTATTGTAGCGGCAGCAGAGATGGGTTGTTTGCGAAGGTCGGGACGCGAACAAACCTCATACCGTAGCGACGGCGTTGTGGAAACATCCTTTAAAGCGCCCTCTATTGTTCTGCTAAGTAGTACTAAGACATGGCGCCTACTTCCAGAAGAATGTACGCCTGCCACAAACATATAGCACTCGGTTAAGTTGCTTTACAGGCAGAGAAAGAATGAGGACACAGGACAGGCGCCGGCCCAGTAAGCGCATCCAGCATGGACGCCGAAGACAGGTATATTATTTTTTACCCCATGATCGGCTCTGTATACCGTCAAGTCATGCGTCATGGACGAAAACGGCGAAATGAGGCTTGTGAAGGAGTCCGGTGTTTCTGCAGGACCATTCTTGAAATTATTGACAGCGTACCTTGGTTCCACCATTATAGGTTGGGGAGGTAAGCTCTTTGTACAGAAGTCCGTGGTTTGCATGGGGTCGCCTGTTGCACCTATCCTGAGCAGTATTTTTTTAGCGAACTTCATAGTGAGCTGAACCACAGATTGGAAGGTATGCTCAAGGGCATCTTTCGCTGCGTTGACGAATCTTTAGTCTTAGTCTACAGAGCTGGTTTCAGCTACCGCGTCGTTAACATTCTATATATGTCTTTAAGGAGTGCTGCTCAGGGCTCAGTTTCACCTTTGAGGTGCCGGAAGAAGATGAATTGAAGTTTTTAGATATTAAGCTACCTGTTAATCCGGCACATACCTGCTGGCAGTACTGTACCAGGTAAAAAAAAAACACCGATCCTCAACTATATTTTCGAGCACTGAAAACTTGCGAATGATGGCATTACAATTTTTATCTGCAGCCTAGCCTTGAAAACTCGTGCATAGATACTATGCTCGACAGCGTTGATGCACAGATGTCGAGATCGGTGGAAGAAGGCTATCCAAGTAACGTCACAGTATAGCCATGTGCCAAGTTATTGAAATGAGCTAAAGACCATTCACCTCCGAACAATAAAAATAAAAGCTCTGAAAAATATACTGCCATTTCCAATTCGCACCGAATGTTCCATAGGTTAAAGCACGTGGCAAATAAATATGATATGAGAGTAACCTTATCCGCCCCGCTAATACTAGGAAGATTATGCCCCCTTGTGCAAAGAAAGGCAGAACATGTCGATTGCGATTCCCGGTCTTGCAACATTAAGCACAGAGCGAAGTTCGTACGATGTGAATCTGTCATCGTGTACAAGATTCCCTTCCTGCGTGGTCTTATCTGCAAAGGGAAGACGGAACATTGTCTGAATATCCGCCCGAGAGAGCACAAAAATGATATCTCATCTGGAGTGGGTGAGCACGACCGCGAATACAAAAACTGCCGCCCTACCTTTGAGGATACCCAAGTCCTGTTTCGTCACCCGCAACCAGATACCACAGAGGTGATGGAAGCATACTGCATCGCCTCGTATTATAATTGCCTCAGCACGCGATCACTATCGGCATTAATAAATAGCTTATCTCCGGCGATGTTCTTGTTCTTTTTTGAATTTGAACTGATTATTTTTGTCATAATAATAATAATAATAATTGGTTCATGGGGAAAGGAAATGGCGCAGTATCTGTCTCATATATCGTTAGACACCTGAACCACGCCGTAAGGGAATGGTAAAGGAGGGAGTGAAGGAAGCAAGGAAGAGAGAGGTGCCGTAGTGGAGGGCTCCGGACTAATTTCGACCACCTGGGGATCTTTAACGTGCACTGACAATGCACAGCACACGGACGCCTTAGCGTTTTTCCTCCATAAAAACGCAGCCGCCGCGGTCGGGTTCGAACTCGGGAACTCCGGATCAGTAGTCGAGCGCCCTAACCACTGAGCCACCGCGGCGGGTTTTGTCATAACGTAGCTTTTCGCATTTAAGCAGTCGTGGTGTTTCAGTAAGCCAGTTGTCCGGACGGCGCGTGTCCTGCGTCCTCTTTTTATAGCGATAGCTACACTACGCCAGCCACTTCGCGAGGTCAGCGCGGCTGCGCGCTTAGCCGTGGCACCACCGCTCCGCCAGCTGTGCGCATGCGCAGAGTGACGTCATAGTTCGGAGCTGGTGTGCGTGCCGCGCTCCTTGAGCTAGAGCTAGCTAAGTTGCGAGTCAAGCCAAAAGGCCGAAGACGCAAGCCCAAATGTTGGTGGGACGAGGAGGTCAAGAAGGCGATTGAGAAACGTAAGGAAGCGTCCAGGGAACACAGATATTCCAAGAAGAGGGGGAACTAGAATTTCAAGTAGACAGAAAATGGGATACCTTCATAAAGTGTAGAAGGGAAGCATCCTATTTGATTACTTACAAAATTAGAAGAAACGGTGCCGCTTCAAATGAACGTGAACACTTCAAATGAAAAAAAAAATCGTGATAGTGATACGTAAAAAAAATTGATCAGTGTCAGGTGCAAATAGCTATACCTGCTGGTAAACGCTTTGCGACTTGCTTCGGCTTTTGTTTACTGTATGCGGCTAAACTGTGGTCATGCATGCGCTGTAGGCAAATATAAATTGTGATTTGAGAAGCTGAAAAATGGTGCATGGAGCTTAACTGAGGACACGGCATTTTGCCAGATTATTTGCCACGTGAGGAATAAGAGAGGGAATTCGCACAAGAGACAAAACATTGTTTAAGGTATCAACTCATTACCATGTGAAGGGAACTCCAGAGCACGAGTAAGGGTCCAATGACTGTGTTGGGGTGTCATGTCCTTGTCTGTTTCGTTGCTTCCCGTCTAAACGATATGCGAGCCTGTAGCAACATCCTAATCGCGTCGCTGCGCCAGCCGATGCGCTCATCTCTTGAAAGCAGTTTCCAGAGAAAATGTGCGAACGTCTGCCTGGTGATCAGTTTTCTTGCCGTTTAAATTATGCTTTATAATTGCTTTTTTGTAGTGCTCTCAAGGCCCGACAGCATTACACAGAGAAAGGGGCACAAAAAACCATGGGTGCAGTTCTTGAAAGTGTCAGCATTGGTTATGGTTCCGATCGAGGCAGGTAGGTGGTTCCACTCGTCGCAGATTCCAAACCAACCCTATGGACTTGATAGGAGACTTCGCTTCGAAACCGCTCGTCTGGAGTTCTTTATAATGCGAGAATTTGCAGGTGAAATACACAGCCAGTTCTGAACTTCGAGTCGACCGAAAGGCTACCGTCCGGACAGGCGTCCAAAATTATGAAAGTACCAGCCTATCGGTCTCCCGTGTCAGCGTTGTAAACAAAATTTTCGAAGGCACTGATGGCTGCTTACATGCCGGAATGTGAAAGCACGCGTTTTTAGGAAAGGAAGCGTTTTTGATGAAAGGAAAGGACGCAGTAGCTCTCAGATCTATATTTACATGACGTCAGCGCTCTTTAACCATACCAACCACATTGTCGTGATGTCAGGGAGCAGCGTTTGCCATGGTAACCATATTTCGTGACGCGACCTGGGGCGCTTCCATTGTGGCAGTTCGTGATACCTTTTGCCACTTTATTTTACTTAATCTATTCAATTTTATTTAATATTTACTACTTAGCACTTTTTATTCTTTCCTCACCCTTTTATTTGTCATCTCGTTTCTTGCACTATTTAGACGTTCGCGGCGGTTTTGACATAAATACACTATATCAACGTTCATGGCTATTTTTATTCCAAGTGCATTTTTTGCTTTAATTATTTACCTAATTATACCACTCCACCATATTTTTCCCACAGTGAGGCCTCATCACACACTATGTAACACAACCAATCTTTTCCACTTATACCTTTACAGAACGAAACAATCATGCGGAGAAGCTTTTGCTGACGCGACCTAGCTAAGCTTGGGCATTAATAATCACTGACAGTAAACATTGAAAGTTTTAAGCCAATTGTGCTCAGTTGTATATTCGTCATTTACTGATGTTTGCACTTGCCCAGTTTCCAGTGGCGCGCCTGCCAGGCATACCGTACTAATGCCAAACTTTTCTACTGGGGTGCGGATACTCAATTCTGAGGTTGTGCCCGGCTTTAAAGCCGGCTCTTCAGCATATATTCAGAAGAAAGCCTTTCTAGACTTATGAGTGGCGTGGGCAGGATGTTTCACACTTTCACCAATCCATAGCCAATCCACAGCTACCCAACAAGACAAACCATAACTCGCAAACCAATCCTTAGTCCTATTGATAATCCAAAAAGGCACGAATGTCAATGAAGAAAAATGAGAAAATTTGGGTCTGGGCGGGAATCGAACCCGTTCCTGAGGGGTGCGAGACGACGACGCTTTCACCGCGCCACGATGGATTTTTATTTTGCCTAATGCATGCAAATAGTGCCGAAAAAAATTGGCGGTGGTTTAGCTGTGGTTAAACCTGGAGTGACGCGATAGCTACAGCTGGCTGAGTGGAACTTCGTCACGTGACGAACCACGTGAAGAACCACGTGATAAGCCACGGCGCCGGCCCGCCGGCAGCTGCTCAGCACCACGTGACCAACCATGGTACAGCGTGGCGGCGCAGCCACAGGGTGGCGAGCAGCCACCGGATGGCGAGCAGCCACCGGGTGGCAGCGCCGCCACGCTGAAGGCTCGAAATGCTACCGTATTGTAGCTATCGCTGCAAAAATCTATGCATGCTTACGCTACAAAACACCAGGCCACCATACCCCTGCACGATCCCACCTTACAAAACATCAAAAGTCTGGGAGGCACACACATGAATCCAGATGGGGGAGCCAGCTAGGCGGCTCTTCCAGGGCAGCATATACTCCCCGTTTGAAGCTGAATACAGGTGCGTATAGTGAGTGCAAAGTTGTCTTAGAAGCGTACATGAGTAATTCTGAGTGTATAAATTACAGATGTTGCATTTAACAGAGTACCAAAGTACGTTTACGGTAAATTTATTTCTGGGATGGATGGATGGATGGATGGATGGATGGATGGATGGATGGATGGATGGATGGATGGATGGATGGATGGATGGATGGATGGATGGATGGATGGATGGATGGATTGACGGACGGACGAACGGATGGACGGACGGACAGATGGACAGACGGATGGATGGATGGACAAATAGATGGGTGGGTGGATTGATGGATGGCTGAGGCGAAACCATCTAAATCGGGCGGTGGCTCAAGTCACCTACCCATGACTCGTGAAATTTCACTCTTGCCTTGATTTTACTATTATTATCCTTATTTATTATTATCATTTATTTTTATTGCAGCGATAGCAACATTACGGTAGCATTTCGAGCCTTCAACATGGCGGCGCGCAATCCTGTGGCTGCGCCGCCACGCTGTCACGTGGTGCCGAGCAGTTGCCGGCGGCGCGGCGCCATGGCTGATCACGTGTATCGTTACACGTGGTTGGTCGCGTGATCAAGTTACATTCGGCCAGCTGTAGGTATCGCGTCCCTCCAGGTTTTAACGAGAACTAAACCACCGCCAGTATATTTTTGTTATTTTTTCGCTTGGTTAGTTCTAACCGCCTGAAGCCTACTTCTCCTTCACTGTACTTAAACGCAATGCTTTGAATAAATCAGTCCTGCTGCTTGCCACTGTAGAGCGACGCCCTTTACAGAAAAGTGTCAAGTGTTCAGCCATTTCCTCCTCCTCTTCACACCTTTGGCATAAGGTGTCTATCTCGTGGTACCTTACTCGATATGCGTCAGCCTTGCTTGGCCTCTCGTAGAGTTATTACGCGACATTCACTGAGAACAGAACCCCCCCCCCCCCCCCCCCCCCGGCGCCATCGTAATCTATACGACGCTGGCCCATAAGATGGCGGCATTAAGCAAGAACAAACGCTCTTTCATTACCGCATGCTTAATTTTTATTTACAGTGCACCCTGCAGCGCCGAAGAATTTTAGCAGGGGATTGGGCACAGCATAAGGTGACGAGTACGTGAATATAATCACACCAAAAGGGAGGAATGACAAACGTTCACTGCATCATGATCAGTGGAACAGAAGAAAAAAAACTTGCATGCTCTTTAGGACAAAGCGTACGGTCAGTGGTTTAAAAGAATAGTGCAATTACAAATCACTGATTAGACTTATACATCTCGGGGAGTACCCACAACTTTAACCGGCAACTTATTCCTCAGAAATACTACGAGAAAAAAAATTCGCAGTGGTTTAGCTCTGGTTAAAGCTGCAGTGACGCGATAGCTGCAGCTGACTGAGTTGAACTTGGTCATGTGACCAACCACGTAAAGATGCACGGGATCAGCCACGGCGCCGCATCGCCGGCAACTGCCCCGCACCACGTGACCCACCACGTGACCGCGTGGCGGCGCAGCCACAGGGTGGCGTCGCCGCCACACTGAAGGCTCGAAATGCTGCCATAATGTAGCTATCGCTGCAAAAAGAATACTTCATGTAGCCTGTTTTGCAGGAAATTTTGAAACTCTGGTCTCTTCTGTTTGAAACAGAAAGGGGTGGTATGAGGTATGCAAGCTTGTCAATGTCTGTCGACTCAGTGTATATTGCATGCAATTGTTTCAGGCGGTGCTTCTAGTGTCTTGTGTGTAGCGATGCTAGTCCGACGTGTTCCTTTATTTTTGTAACGCTTTAGTGTCCGGCGTACTTGGGCTATCTCAAGTGCCGGCTTGAATTTTTTTTATCCAGGGGAACGATGCATCAGCCATCTTGGCGCACTCGTGCCACAATGCCTATAGCATTTCGCTGCACAGCCCAAGCCTTAGAGTAGCGATGACAGCGATCGATATTTAGGGAGGCCTGCTACTTACGAAATTCTCGCTGGGGGGCACGCGGAGCCCGTAGCTGCAGGTGGTTGACATCGTACTCTATTATTATTTATTATTTTACAGGTACTGCCAGCCTTACTATCAGGCCTTAGGTAAAAGTGGACAACACAAATCAACAAATTCAAGAACATCAAAATCAGCAAACAAGATACAGGACGCTGCATAATAAAAAAAAACAGAAGACACTATTTACAACATGAATGTCATTTTTGTAGGGGGAGGCACATGTCACTCAGGATTTATGCGCAAGTGCACAGAGGAATGACGAAACCGTTGGACAGTCAACCGTGTCGGCGGATAACGCATTGCAATCGCAAATAGTGCGCGGAAAAAAGGAATTTTTAAATGCGTTAGTCCTGCACGAAAAATCTAGGACTTTTTTGGTGTGATATGAGCGTGTAGAGCGGCGGTTAGCTGGCAGAATGTATAAACTTTTGTCTATTCCCAACTGGTTATGATAGAGTAAATAGAAAAATTTCAGCCTATCCCGGTAGCGTATCAATGTGAGACTTTCCAGTTCTGCAGCTTCTAGAAGTAATGATGGGGGCGTGCGCCAGCTGTATGAGTTGAAGATGAACGTTGCTGATTTTCTTTGAACTTTCTCAAGTTTGGTAATATTAGATTGTGTATGTGGATCCTCTTCAAAAGACAAAAACCTTGTCGAGCCAGAGATCCCGCGATATGCATAGCCAGAACTGGCTTTGTGTAACCCACCCAGCTAGCTGCTTTTGCAGGAGACTTGTTCGGAAAACCATTGTGCAGCGAGGATGGTAAGAACTAATTCGTTGCCATCACTCACAGCGCTTACAACCAAGAAAGCGAAGCGGAGCTCTTGAGAGGCATTTTGTGCTAATGTTGTTGCTTGCCTAGAAAGTATGATATCTTTGTGTACAAGCGGCCATTCCACCTTGAAAACGATAATTTAAAAGTTCTTGCACTCTGTCATTACATGTGCAATTCGTATGCCAGGAATTGTTTACCCGCCGCGACGTGTTAACGTGCAACAACCTACTGTATAGTGCCCTTAGCGTTCGCTTACTGAACCGAAGGCCGCGGCGGTAGGAATTCGATGGAGGCAAAATGGAAATAGAGCCGTGTGCTGTGCGATATAAGGGCACGCTGAAGAACCCCCGAGTGGACTACACTAATCTGGAGCCCTCCAATACGGCGTTCCCATCTGTCGCTCCGGGACGTTGCACCGCACATAGCCCATATAAAACGCGAAACGTGGACAATTTCAATCAGCCGATATAGGCAAGCCTGCCAGTAAAAGAAGGGAGTCGCTGCAATGGCTGAAGTGACATAGACAGTACACGGCAGACAGACGGCAAGAAAATGGTATTCTCGGGGACAAAAATCAAAAAGGGCAGCGGTGGAGAGCTTCAGTATACTAGACAACGTTTTGACAAGAGGACTTGACTTCGCATGGGCAAGAGCGGTAAGGCAATGATTCACCATCATCATCATCAGCCTGACTAAGCCCACAGAAAGCAAAGGCCCCTCCCATGTTTCTCCAATTAACCCTGCTCTTTGCCAGCTGTGGCCACCGTATCTTCGCAAACGTCTTAATCTCATCCGCCCACCTAACTTCCTGCCGCCCCCTGCTACGGTCGCCTTCTCTTGCCTTCTACGTTACCCTTAAAGGGGCCATGACAGCCTATTTTCACGCATACCCTACTTATCGCCTTTAATTCCCAACAGGTGAAATTACAATTCCCATTTTTTTCAGCTGATTCTGTGTGGTAAATATTTTTAAAACGAATTTTTTTCGCTTCTTTTGTGAACTGCCTGCTGGTCTGGCAACCTCTGACCATTGACGTCACGTGAGCATGCCCGCGTCATCTGCTGCGAGCTGTTGAGGTGTTTACATGCACACCGTAGACAGCGGTCGCTCGAAAAGTTTTTTCTTTAAGCTTAGCGAAATGCATTTTCCGTGTTCTCTTTTGTGAAGCCTTCAACTTAGTGCGTGAGCAGAGTGATCCTTGGGAAGGCGGACTTGCTCGTTGGGCCCATTTTCCGATTGTTGAGGAAACAGAAATCGAAGGACCCCTGATTTATTATTTACGCTCAGAAGCATGCTGTTCGTATATTATGAGTGTGGTCTCTTTCGAGCAATCAGGTGCTCCCGTATGTGAAAAGCGGCACGTGCTGTGCATTCCTTCGCCGTTGTGCGCAGTGAAAGCCGCGGCGTTTTGTAACTATAGCTACAAAGTCTTGTCCGCTATTCATCGGCTCGATAATTAAACCCAAATTATCAAAAGGTGGCACTACAGTAACGTTGAGGCACGAAAGGAGCAGAGAAAATTTCCGAGTGCGACGACTTCCCCGCTGCATGTACTCGTTTGTAAGTCGAGCCGCCGCGGTGGCTGAGTGGTTACGGCGCTCGGCTGCTGGCCCGAAAGACGCGGGTTCGATCCCTGCCGCGGCGGTCGAATTTCGATGGAGGCAAAATTCCAGAGGCCCGTGTACTGTGCGATGTCAGTGCACGTTAAAGAACCCCAGGTGGTTGAAATTTCCGGAGCCCTTCACTACGGCGTCCCTCATAGCCTGAGTCGCTTTGGGACGTTAAACCCCTATAAACTAAACTAAACTAAACTCGTTTGTAAGTCGAACATACAGTACATTACCTTCGAGGGCCCTTTTGCAGGAACTTAGCCGCTTGCAAAACCCTACGCGACTCGAATGCTTTCACTGCCTGCACGGATGAATATTCGCCGCCGTCTAAATGAGTGCTTGAAAATAATAGTACTGCATTTAGCATTTCGCTTTGCGCAAGCATTGCTCCCGAGAAGTGCGACGATTACAACTGCAGCCCCACGCTGAGGTTGTTTACATAGCTGTGAGCAAACAGTACTACTCGTTTGCGTGGCATGAAACGCAAGGTGGGTTCTCCTTATCCTAAATATTATGTACTCTTGCTCAGAAATTGCACTTTTACTCATTTGCACACCATGATAACACTGCAATAAGCGCCGATGATGCTATATCGCCTGCTTGGGAAACGCTTCGCGTACGATACAGGCGCTTCGTGCTAATTGTATCTGCTTTCTCTTATGTCACCAAAATTTAATTTTAGATCGTTTTGGCTAAAAATACGTTCGGACATTACTTGAATTAATGAAAACAACCAGACTTGTTGCCCACAGTAGACGCCGACGGCAGCTGCTCGCTGCCTTCTGCACATGCTATGCAGACCGGGTCACATATCGGCACTCCCCCTTATTGTACTCGCGTCCTGCGGTGTAGGCAGTCGTCGCTTTGAGGTTACTGTAGCCAAAACTACGCTAGCGACAGCGACAGGGGACACGCTGACAACTCCGGCTAAGGCAATTTTGTGACTTTTTACAGTTGGCATCGGCAGCGCTTGACCTGCGCGTAGCACTGTGTGGCCTGCTGCAGTCGGCGAAGCCATATCAGAGGACCATCGATTACGAAGCGGAATGACCTTATCATAGCCGTGGTGAAGCCTGCCGGGAGCCACGCCCACCTGCAACACGGACTATAAAGAAGACACGGCACGCATCTGCGGGCATTTTGGCAGCGACAGGGGACACGCTGATAACTCCGGCTAAGGCAATTTTGTGACTTTTTACAGTTGGCATCGGCAGCGCTTGACCTGCGCGTAGCACTGTGTGGCCTGCTGCAGTCGGCGAAGCCATATCAGAGGACCATCGATTACGAAGCGGAATGACCTTATCATAGCCGTGGTGAAGCCTGCCGGGAGCCACGCCCACCTGCAACACGGACTATAAAGAAGACACGGCACGCATCTGCGGGCATTTTGGCAGCGACAGGGGACACGCTGACAACTCCGGCTAAGGCAATTTTGTGACTTTTTACAGTTGGCATCGGCAGCGCTTGACCTGCGCGTAGCACTGTGTGGCCTGCTGCAGTCGGCGAAGCCATATCAGAGGACCATCGATTACGAAGCGGAATGACCTTATCATAGCCGTGGTGAAGCCTGCCGGGAGCCACGCCCACCTGCAACACGGACTATAAAGAAGACACGGCACGCATCTCCGGGCATTTTGGCAGCGACAGGGGACACGCTGACAACTCCGGCTAAGGCAATTTTGTGACTTTTTACAGGTCAGCCTTCTTTTTCTTGTACCGATTGCGCGGTTCACTTCGTGTGTTCTCTGTTGCTGCCAGAAACTTGTGCTGTAAACATGGGTGATGATTTGATATGTTTGACATGTTCAACAGAAATAGACAAGGATGAATCCTACCTGAAGTGTAATGAGTGCAATTATGTCTATCACTTGGGGAAATGCACTGGTATCGCCGAAGCTCAGTTTAACAGCATGAGGGAAACGACAAAAAAGGCATGGCGATGCCAGACGTGCCGAGTAGGGCGATCACGAGGTGCATCGAAGAAAGCTAGTTCCTCAGAGGCTGCAGATGAGACTAACGAAATGTCCCACATTAGTCTAGCTCTTGTGGACATACAGGAAAAACTTGCAACCCTTCTGAGTCTGAAGAGCACCGTCGAAAACATCGAACAAGCTGTGCAATTAATGTCTGACAAGTACGACCAGATTCTCGTGGACTCAGCACGTCATGAAACAGAAATCAAGGAAATTAAGGCTAGGGTTGAAAAACTTGAACAGCAGGACACAGTGGGAGTGCAAACTATGCAAGAACAGCTAAATGACCTTGAATGGAGGAACCGTAAGCAAAACCTAGAGATTCACGGAGTCGCAGAGAGTGAACAGGAAAATATGCTTGACAAAATCAACGCTCTCGCTGAGACAATTGATGCTCCAGAGTTAGCCAAGCATGAAGTTGTAGCCATTCACCGCCTTCCGGCAAAGCCCGGTAGGGTTCCTGGCATTATACTCCGCTTCGCCAGACAAGACACACGAGAAGAATGGTTTGAGAAGAGGCGTGCCTTAAGCACCCACTCATCGCAGGTTTACATACAAGAGAACTTGACAAAGCACTCACGGGAACTACTTTTTGAAGCGAAGAAATGGGCCAAAGAGCACGACTTCCAGTATGTGTGGCACAGAAATGCTAGGATTTTTCTACGGCGCAGAGACGGAGAGCGTGCATGGCGCATCCAGGCTTTGAACGAACTGAACAAAGTTGCAAGAAGTGGCCCTCGATAGTTCCACGTTAGTGCTTTTATTTTGTTTCCCTCAGATTCTGCCATGGATACACAATATGTTTCTCTGAATAACTTTGACACTTCTGTAGGCAAAGACTCACTCGTCCTTTAAAATATTTCATGCTAACATGCAATCTGCTCGAAATAAAAGCACGCCACTTGAGGTTCTTCTCAGTCAAATTAAGACCCAGTTTAATATACTCATGTTGACAGAAACATGGTATCGGCACGAAGATGAGGCACTTTGTACGGCGGAATATCAGGCATGTAATCTCAACCGAAGTTACGGCAGAGGAGGCGGTGTTTCCATGCTGATAAGGAAGGACATAAAATACGAATTGCTGACAGCTTTCACGGAATCAACAACAGATTTTGAGGTATTGTCTTTACGTTGCAACAAGATGGTTCTTGTTGTGGTATATAGACCCCCCGAAGGAAACTTGCCAGTTTTCTTCGATTTTCTTGAGTCCCTTTTCTCTTACGTTAATGACTGCGAACTTGGCCTTGTTTGCGGGGGAGATTTCAACCTAAACATGCTTGAAACAACTTCAGGTCGTATCAAAGAATTTAAGCTGTTGCTTGAAGCACAAAATATAAGAAACACCATTTACCTTGCAACACGAATTACATCCAGCACATCAACACTGCTTGACTTATTCTTAACTAATTACACAGCCAATAAAACTAAATCAGGTGTCCTTGTATGCGATCTCAGTGATCATCTTCCTATTTTTATATGTGTGAAGCCTCTAGAAAAGGGAAAAAAAGTAAATCGCGTAGTTACCTACCAGCAAATTTTACCAGCGCAATTAGACCAATTTCGGGATGAACTAAATAAGGAGGACTGGTCACACGTTCTAGAATCAGATGATCCTAATGTTTCCTTCTGCTTATTCACAGATAGGTTCAATGAGCTTTACAGAAAACATTTTCCTTTCCGAACTATTAGAGTGTCTAGGAAGATCAGGAAACCTTGGATAAACGATCACCTATGGTGTAAAATTAGAGTTAAGAATGACTTGTTCTATAGGTTTATACAGACCCGAGATATGGCTAAGCTGAAAGAATTTAAACAATATAGAAATTGTCTTAATAAAGAAATAAAGCTAAAAGTGCCTATTTTGAAAACTATTTTAATGCAATCAAGCATGACTGCAAGTCTACTTGGCGAAAACTCAATGATGTTCTTGGCCGTTCATCAATTTCGGGCTCGGTTAGCGAGCTAAAGATAAATGCCGCGACGGTATCTGGCCATGCCTTAGCGGATGCATTCAACGACCACTTTGCCAATTTACCTGTACCAGCATTACCTAATCATGATCATGCAAAGTCCCTCAATAAAGAATATCCTAGTAGTATTTTCCTGAATCCTGTTACCCCCAATGAAGTGTACTTAACAATGATGCAACTAAAAAATTCAACCAGTTGTGATGTCCATGACGTGAAAATCAAGCCCGTAAAGTATGTCCTCGATGTTATATCACCTATCCTGTCATACATTTTTAATTTGTGCATAAGCTCTGGAGTCTTTCCTAATGACATGCAAATAGCAAAAGTACGAGCTATACACAAGAAAGGTGATCATAACAATCTTAATAACTATCGCCCAGTTTCTATTCTTCCCGTGTTTTCTAAAGGGTTAGAAAAACTTATTCTAATACGCTTTGAAACGTTTTTTGAAAAAATGAATAGCATAACTGATTCCCAGTACGGTTTTCGGAAATTTCGTTCTACCCAACTTGCCTTGCTTGACCAGAAAGAATACATTTTAACCAATATAGATAGTAAAAGGTATGTAGTAGGCATATTTCTGGATTTTACCAAGGCATTTGACTACCTCAACCGAAATCTCCTCCTCGAAAAATTAAAAAATTACGGTGTTCGCGGGCTACCATTTGAGCTAATTAAATCATACCTCTCAAATCGCGTACAATATGTTGAGCTAAATGGTTATTCTTCAAGCGTGACTTGTACTAAATCAGGAGTCCCGCAAGGAAGTATCTTGGGGCCATTTTTATTTAATATATACTTAAATGACATTGTGAACGTGGATATGCAGACTAAGTTCGTCATCTATGCCGATGACACTAGCATTTTTTGTGCTTCCGATAAATGTACAGAATTGTTTAGCACTGCAAATTCCGTGTTAGCTAAAGTAAGTGATTGGGCAAAACACAATGGACTAATAATTAATAGCCTGAAATCAAAAGCGATCGTTTTCCGCGCGAAACCAAGACTAGTTCCGTCTGAGTTAAGACTTAAGTTGAATGGTTCGGAGATAGATGTTGTCGACGAATTTAAAACACTAGGGGTTATTTTTACAGAAACGATGTCCTGGAACAAGCACACAGAATATATAGCCTCAAAAATCGCGAGTGTAGTTGGGATTCTCCACAGAAACAAATATTTTCTACCGAAAAATGTCATGATGCTTCTATACAACTCTCTTTTTCTGTCTTACTTAAATTACTGCATACTCGTGTGGGGAACGACCACAATGACCGGTATCCAGAAACTTAGCAGACTACAGAGTAAGGCAGTTAGAGTCATTACACACTCTGCCCATGATTCTAATGTACAGCCATTATTCCACAAGCTGGGCCTATTACACATTAAAGAGATGTACAAGTACAACCTATGTCTCGCATTAATTCGAGAAAGGAGGCAAAATAGCACAATCCTAACAAAATTAGCACAACTAGCCGTTAAAAGTTCGTCAGGTCACTTCACAAGAAATCCAGAATACTGGAAAGTTGGCTCCTGCAGAACAAATTACGCTGCACAAACCCTAAAACACCGCATTCCTTCGGTCTTAAACTCCTATTTGTCTGAAGATGTAGACATTTTAGCGCTGAATTCTACGCAGCTTAAGAATATTTTTCTTCAATAAAACGCAAACTGTATGTAACCGCTATTAATATTGTATAATTCATAGAGATGTTCTGTTGTTAGTCGTGAAATCTGATGTATCACTTTTTCGGTAACCATGTTCAAATTCCATGTTCAATTAACCATGTTCAATGTACCTTCCTGAGATTTTTTATTAATTTTTTATTATTATTTTTTTTCATGTTTTGTTGCCATGTATTGTTACAATAGGCATTTCTTCATTTAGTCGTGTCAAAACGACTGTTCTTCTGACATGCTTTTTGTTGTTAAATGTTTGTCAAGTGCCACCTGTCGTTTTCATATAGGTGGGCGGGGACCAGTCAAGCTGCGGTTGCAGCTTTTAGCCCCGTCTCCCTCCATCTTTTTTTTTGATGGAAAATAAAGTTTATCTTATTTGCAGGCGCTAAAACATGCGAATTCGCTCTCCACTATCGCCGAAATTGCACACACGAATCCTGCGTACTCGCTAGGCCTCGTCACGAAAGGGGCCGGCGGTCCACCACCGACCGAAATTCAAGAATATGGCAAAAGTTCCTCACTGATTAGTAAGAAAGTGTTAAAGTAGTGTTAATGTAGCCGCTCGTTTCGCTTTTTACGGTACGGATATGGCACACATGCGCAGTTTTTCCGGCCGTCGCCTCACCGGGAGTGAACCTTTCGTTCGGCCGCACAAGCCCACGCGACGGCGACGAGCGGCACCGTCGTGCGGCGTTTGCTGCCCGTGTCGCTTGCCTCGCCGATCGGTTCTATTCACATGCACTGATTGAAAGCACATCTTCGCTGGTGCACGCACATCGCATATGTCGCCGTGGCTAGCATGAGGTCCAAAAGCTTTAAAATTCATAACAGTATAAATGTCATACCAACTAGTCCCCCACCACACTCTTCTGGTTTCCACTAAGCTGACACTTAACATTACTAAGATACGCGGTCGTTGATCGCGCTGGCGTCGTCGCCGGTAAAGCGCGACAGACCAGTGCGTCAGCGACGGCATTTGCATACCAACCAGCCCACAGACCTCGATCGCCGTCGCATCGGCCTATAGTGTGACCGGACCTTACCTATAGCGAAGAAAAACTGCGCTACGGTTATCGCTTTTGCGGCACCAGTCACTCATATATGGGGGACGACTGCTACTTCGACCGCCCGCGAAAGTACAGGAGAGAATGAGACCTCGCTTCACACATTGCAGCGACGAGAGCAGACGACGTTGCTCCGTACATGTGCTAGTGGCGTCAGGAGAGCGGTCAATATGGCGGTCGCTGCCGGTGGGAGGAGTCTCTCGGTCTCAATTTCGATCGCATTTTTTTGAATATACAGCACGTTCATGGCAGCCAAAATTCGGAAATTCAATCATAAGCTCTTGTATTAGTTACTGGAGCACAAAACTGCAATAAGAATAACGACCATGTCATGGCTCCTTTAAGGACCAGCGGTTATCTTGCCTTCGCATTACACGCCCTGACCAAGCCCATTTATTCCTCCCTAGATTCCTACTAGGATTTAACTAATAGGCGTTTCTTCTCACCCACTCTGCCCCGCTTCCGGTACGCTACAGCTATCATTTTTGTTTTTATACTTCGCCGCGTTGTCCTTAACTTAAGCTGAATCTTTTTCGTTAGCGTCCAAGTTTCTGCCCCATAGGTGAGCCCCGGTAAGATACAGCTGTTGTATACTTTTGTCTTGAGGGATACTGGTAAACTGCTATTCATGGTTTGGTTTGGTTTAGGGGAGTTATCGTCCCAAAGCTACTCAGGCTATGAGGGACGCCGCAGTTTTAAAAGGGCTCAGGAAATTTTGGCCACCTGAGGTTCTTCAGCATGCAGTGACACCACACAGTGCACGGGCCTCTAGAATTTCGCCTCCATCGAAATTCGACCCCCGCGGCAGGGGTCGAACCCGCACATTTCGGATCAGCAGCCGAGCGTCATAACCACTGAGCCACCGTGGCGGCCCAAACTGATATCCATGATCTCAGAGAACCTGCCATGTGTTCTCCACCTCATTCGTATTCCTCTAGTTATTTTCCTCTCATGAAACGTATCAGCGGTCACTACCTGCCCTAAGTAGACGTATTCCTTTACCACTTCCAGCACCTCGCTACCATTTGTGAACTGCTCTTTCCTTGCGAGATTGTTGAAAATTACTTTGGTTTTCTGCATGTTAATTTTTCGTCCCACCGTTCTGCTCTGCCTGCATTACTTGCTGATCACGATTTTCCGTTCATCTGCTGGTGGACTTAGCAAGGCGATGTCATAGCGATCGCAGATCTCTTAGCTATTCTCCATTAACTGCTGTCCCCAACTGTTCACAATCCAAGTCTCTCAATCGCTCCTGTAAACGGGCGGTGAGTAGCATTGGTGAGTTCATGTCCCCTTCCTGACGCGCTTCCTTATTGGAAATTATATTTAATGCAGACTTTATGAAGGACTATGTTAGCTGCTTTGTCTTTCAGTAATTCTTTCAGTAATGTGTATCTTTCAGTAATTTCACATGACTCTTCTGCAGCCTGATTCCGCAATGTCTGCGTAACTGATGAAGTGAGGTTTAAATAGGGGCTTCATCCTGAGGAGGAAGTACATATGGGAAGAAGTTGAGAGCGTGAAGCACAAAGGAGAGCAAGGCAACGGACTTGAAAGAGCTGCTTTGCAGGCGTGATGGCTTTGACATGTCGCAGGGTAATCCAAGTCTCTCAATCGCTCCTGTAAACGGGCGGTGAGTAGCATTGGTGAGTTCATGTCCCCTTCCTGACGCGCTTCCTTATTGGAAGTTGCATTTAATGCAGACTTTATGAAGGACTATGTTAGCTGCTTTGTCTTTCAGTAATTCTTTCAGTAATTTCACATGACTCTTCTGCAGCCTGATTCCGCAATGTCTGCGTAACTGATGAAGTGAGGTTTAAATAGGGGCTTCATCCTGAGGAGGAAGTACATGGGAAGAAGTTGAGAGCGTGAAGCACAAAGGAGAGCAAGGCAACGGACTTGAAAGAGCTGCTTTGCAGGCGTGATGGCTTTGACATGTCGCAGGGTAAAGAGGAGGTTGGTAGGTTTAAAAAGCCGGAAAGCCAGTGAATGATTCCTCCTGTTGCAGCCACTGTGCGTGGACAACAGCTTTTTCATGTTACGTTCCCCACGTTGCCGTCCTATCCACTACACGTCGCCGCCGCCGCGTCGCCGTTACCGAAGTGAAGGCCCTACTTAAACCCTGGAAAATACAACCGTACTTGCCTAGACGAAACATAAGTCCTCTTGTCGAAACGTTGGCTAGCGGACTGAGGCAGTCCAACCCGACCCATGATCATTCTGTTTTGATGTACTCCACATGCTATGAAAATCGCTGCAATTTAGCAGATAAATAGAGCCTCGGCGCGCATAATAGTCACACTCTTCTGGGAAGGCTTTGGTCCTAAAGGCACAGTAACTGAAGAAATGACGAATACACCAGAAAATAAATAAACGCCCGCCTAGTACTTGCCAGTCGGTGTAGATCATACCGTTGTAGGCGGAAGCCACGTGCCTAATGGCAGTCGAGCCCAATTAACGGCCGCATTTAAAACAAACTCTTCCTTATTATAAGCAAGGGTAAAGCTACCGCCACCAAAATATGTATTAGGGCTACGGCACTGCGTCTCAGGTAGAACGAATATACGGCCGCACCACTTGGATATACCGATCGAGGAAGCGCCGTAACTTAAATACAAACTCCCACCAAAGCGGAGAACGAAGAGCATATGCCAACTCCCGTGATCTCTAGGAACATATCGACAATATCTCCTCTAAAAAACTACAATAAAAGTGTGGATTTGCAACTGCAGTTAACCAAAGGCTGAGCACTCCCCGTGAGGCTACAAGGCGATACGGTGCGTGCATGTGTGCCCGAAGGCCTAAAAAGGAAGCAGAAGCAGGGTAAGCAAGAAGCGGGGGCAGCGCTCCAACCGACGCTGCTGCACACGGCCGGTGATCAACCAATGACAGCGGTTTGAGAATTTTAAATACCAGTCACGGGGTATGCCTTGCTGGCCCACTCGGTCATGTCGCTTGCATAGATAACAGGGAAAGTTGTTGGTTCGAACTTGTATGCATAATGGCTCCGTCCTGTCTGTTTCTTTTTTCGTCCCTTTTCATTCGCGCGGTTGCATTACGCATATATGTGGCTTGCATCGCCTGCCCGTTCGGACCTACCTCTTCAGCGCAGCTGCCGCGTGCAGGCAAAACACTAACAGCAGACGTTCTGGACACACATGATTTGTGGTGGCTTCCAGCCTCACCGCTCCATCCTTGTGGAGGACTAAAGACGAAGGTGCCGACCTACTACAGGTTGCCATGGACTTATAAAGAGTTATTAGTATTATCGGGTCCCTAAAGCAGCTCATTTGCTGTTAGTGGCTGTGCCAGGAGCACATGAATCCGGTGGAGAGCTTAGAAAGCAGCTTCGTGACGACCGCTTTCAAGAAAAAGAAATCCACAACATATGTTTGAAGAAACAACACTCCCCCACGTACTACCAATTTCGGATGCAACGAACGTAATTCACGAGACCGACAGGTTCGTTATACCTCTATTGTGTCTTTAAGAAACGTTATAACGGTGAAGTACATGTCAGTGCGGGTTAACTAACAGGTACCGAAAGGCGCTGTTGCGAATCCATGACTGCCGTTTTAGCACAGCGCAGTATACAAGCCTGCAGAACCGTTTCACAGTCGTCGTGAGCTGAGGCTGGACACATGTGTAGGACGGGTCGGCCACGACCGTAAAAGGTTCAGTTTAGTAGGGTGAGAACATTTCACGGTCAAAACCGAGCACATGCACTGCCTTTAAGTAGCTTGGAAGGTGGCAGTAAATGTGCCTCGTCGAACATTACCTAGATACATTGCACCGAAAAGCATCCAAGGACCACTCAACAGTTGGGTTAATAAACGTTCAGAAAAGACGCTGAACTCTATAAAAGCTAAATTTCAAGTTTAGTCATTTACGTTACTTTTTTACAGCGTTATTTATTGCCTCAGGGCATAAGGGGAGGTGGGAAGAAAAGAGAAAATAAAGAAAAGAGTGGGTTGGTGTTAAATAAAGCAGTCAGTGCCCGGGTCAGTGCATGCATATTTATCAACCACATCAAGTGCAGCCAGTAGCCTGGCCACTGCCATGTTTCGCCCCTCAGGGGCCCAAGCAGTGCAGTTTCCGAACCCAAAGGGTCAAGTTCTGGAAAACAATGAAGATTCTGTAGTAGCCATAAAGGTGTAAATTTTTGTAGCAACGCATAAACGTAACTCGCACTGCAACACGGGAATGAACAAACGAATGCGACACATCTGGCACAAAACATGCGAAGGCAATTGTGTGCTGGCTTCACTGAAGAAAAAACGATGTTCGCCATCTCAACTATATCTTTGCAAGCACTGCGTGTACTAAGAGTTGATCATTCCCCTATGCCGACGAGTTCCCGCCGGTGATAAATGAGTATGCGCGTCCTCCTAGTCTGATGCTCGGCTTATCTGGGGTGAAAAGCTTGAATATGGAATCTCTTACTTCGCTTTGAGTAGAAGAAAATTCCTTGCGGCATGGCGCTCTTTGCTTAAGTTCTCATTGCGCTCCAAAAACCGAAATCTTGATCAATAAGATTATTATTATATTATACTTCAAACTAAATACTGGCATTAGCTCATAAATGTCGTCAGGCAAGCCAATCTGAGCAGTTTCGGTGTCTCGAAGGATTATAAGGAGGCACTGCCGTAAAAAAAGCAAGAAACGGAAATCCCCCAAAAGATGCTTTGCATGTAATGTAGTTTCTTTGTTTTTCACCCGTTGGCATCAGTGGTCCTCCCTGTCCAATAGACGGGGGCCTTAGTTTCTGAATTAATTGCTTCATTCATTTGCTTTTCTTGGACAACCACCAATGATAACCGTTTCCGTTCTGGTGGCTAACCCGTGAGCCAGATTAGCGTCTAGGCAACAAACTAACCGTGGCGGTGGTCTGGAGCATAGCTGGCGTCTCTTCTGGGCTGGGCGGTACGCCGTGGCCGCACACCTTCCGGCGGCTTTGTCGCGCTGTGACCTCCAGTTTATAGGCGGCCTCCACAATGCAGCGCTCCTTATGCGTTTGAGCGCCATCGCACCCGGCCGAAGACGTGCTCGACAAACGGCGGCTGCCGCGGAGACGTTGCGTGGATACCGGCGTGCCCGCTACTACGGTAGAGGCGGGGACAAGCGCGTGAACGGAGGGCGTCGCTGCGGCGGGGGCGTCGATGGCCTCACACGGACTCCGGTGCCGAACAGGAGCTTGGTCAAGGCGCCCCTGAGAGACTGATGCGCCTCGTTTCTTCGGTGGTGGCTTCTCGGTCATGGCGTCAGCAGCGTCTTGGGCAGTTGAGACACAATTCTGTGGAACGGCAAGCGCCAGGAGGTCTTCTTCTTCTGGCTCGTGTCTTCGCTTGGCGCGTGTCATGAGCGGTAGCTGACCGCAGTTCGGTGCGCTGGCGCTGGTGCAAATGGCGTGTCTCGCTGTTCAGCTTGGTCGTTCGACTCGGGCGCGGTCATGAAGCGCGCCAGGTGCAAAAAGAAAAGCGTGCAGCCTGTCCCAACACCGACAGCAGTTGCCAGCATGAAATGTTTTGAAGAAATTATGATGTAAGCTGGACGAGTCGGTAATTGCTAATTAGTTGCAAAAAATTACATTTATATTACACCCACGGGAATGCGGATGACCAGCACTATCTTATTATTGTGCCTTAGCAGTTCCTGCAGTTGCTGTGAATGTCGCCGCCACGCATGAGTGGTAATTATTTCGTTTCTGGTTTGTGCACGATACAAGTGCTTCATGGTGTAAGAATGTGCTAGCTCAGATTTCAGCATCGTTTCATGGAGCAATTTCGTAGGCAGCATCCCGAGTGTTTGTCCTTGGTCGACCCGCCGTACGTTTCTGGCTATGAACTCACGGAACGCGCAGCGTTCAGAGTACGACTGTATCGTATGCGCGATGGGAAGCGTACGCAATGCCGGTTTAAACTGGCAACTGATAAGGTTATGAAATGAAGCACTGCGCTTGCCCTTTTGCCCTACTGCCGGTATAAATACGCGTTGCTCAATAAAGCTGGGTCTTTTTGCCTCCTGGCATTCGGCCTGTCAATACTCCGATAAATGGTCTCAGAAGTGACTGATGTTGACGCCCACTTCTTGGAACATCTGCACAGACCAATGAAACAAGCGGCGGGATAGACCTGCTACGGCCACCGGATGCAGTTCTCCTCAAAGGGGACATCGCAAAGAATTGGCAGTTGTTCAAGCAGAAGTTTGAGCTGTTCCTGACGGCGACAGGCCCCGGCGAAAAGCCGCGACCAGTGGCAATGAAAACTGCGCTACTGTTGACCACCGCAGGTGAAGAAGCTATTGAGGAATTTAACACTTTCACTTTCTCCGAAGACGAAAGCAGCAAGGACTACGCCACGGTAGTCAATAAGTTTGAAGTGCACAGCGAGGCGCAAAGCAATGAAGTATACGAGCGCTACTTGTTAAGGTGTATCCAGACGGCGGGCCACGGACTGGCCTGCGGACCGGTCACGTGGGGTCGACCGCGCGAGGCCCGGCCGGGTCTGGCTGGCGACAGCGTCCACACGACGGACCAGAAGAGCAGACGACAAGGCGGGCCAAGCCTCGTGATCAGCCTGCAGAAACGCTCGTCTCACGCTTCGACACTCGGCGGCGAGAACAAGCGGAATCCGCGGTAGAGATCCGCCTAAATAACCAGCGGAAAGCTCGATCGGTACGGGACAGATTTCTGCCGCGGTAGGAGAAAGTTGCAATCCCACGGCGGCCAACATGGCGGCGCTCTTCCAAGCAGGACCGCTCGCTTCGGACTGGATTCATCGTTGTTACTGCCTTTTTTGTTGCGTTCACTGGCAATAAAAGGCGCACTCATTTCTCACTTGGTCTCACCTCGCCAATAAGAAGACATATGAGTGAAATATTTGTTTTATTTTTTATTTAGAGTGACGATTGTGCCCCTTCTAAGCTTAAGCGGAGCGTACGTTTGTTGACAGAAATAGTTACCCGGCATAACAACTAGATGGCGCCACAAGGCTGAGCGTATCCTTCCGTCTGGGTTTGCATACGCTGAGCTAAAAGTGGGAAATGTGAGAACTGCTGTAACGTCCCGAAAAATACCTGCGTTTAGCGTACAAGATAGTGCATACGCTTATGGCTCGTAGGCAGCGTCAATTTTTCTTTTCTAACCATATCTGTGCACGTCGCAAGCGCCGACGTTGCTACTAATTTCGCTCGCTCTCGCCGCCGAATGTCCAATTATGAACGAGCCATCAAGCTGTACTAAGGCTAAAAAGTAAAACGTAGCGTCGTCCGACCACGTTGACATGTTAACAGTGGAAACAAAACTACTTTTCCTGGTGCCGCCTCGACTGCCAGGAGCACCGAGCCGGCAAAGACCAGTGTGGTGTAGTTGCCAGACTCGATGTGGGCGAGTAGGCTAAAAAGTCCGTGGTCCGCCGCCAGAAAAAATGCTCTCGCATTTCTCACGCGATCCGGCCCGCGGACCATGAGCGGACCTCGCAGACCGGAAGCGAAACCCCACGTGACCGCTAGTCCGCGGCCAAAACACGTCCGTGGTCCGTCGTCTGGATGCACCTTTAAGGACGCGTGTTCAGGAACCAGGTGAACCATTCGCGCTCATTTTGTGGGATTTTAAGAATCAACCGCGGCTCTGCAACTTTGAAGGATCGCTCGTTTCAATTGTCAGGAAATAAATTGTTTTTGGCACAAATGACGACAGAATACGCGAAAAGTTATTAAGAGATAACAAACTGACCCTCCATAAGGCTGAACAGACCTGCAAGGCCGCTGAATTCAGCAAAAGCAGTTCATCAAGAAATGTGGGAACAATACCATAAGCAAGTGAACAATGTTCAGAAGATGCGCTCCGCCCTTCGTCGAGAGCAACAGTCCTACAATTGTCAAATGTACGCACGGACACACGCACCGCGCAGCTGTCCTGACTTTGGGCGTACGCGTCACAACTGTCATAGGCCATGGGGTCATTGGAATCAAGGCTTGAAGGAGCCTTCGCTAAGATAGATTATAGACTTAATTGCATAGACGAGAGCACAAGAAGAGATGAAGAGATGGCTGCTATGAAGAGCAGACTAGATGAAATCACCATTCACATTCAAAATGGATAGAAGGCCCAATAAGAAGTGCGTGGCTGAAATCTGGCAGTGGAACTGTCGTGGTTTCCGGCGCAAGCGGGGGGTGATGCAACAGGTTTCATCAAGACTAGAGGAGAAGCCTCTTGCTATAGCCTTGCAGGAAGCAGGTGGGGGGAGGTGAAATTAATGGGGTACAAGGGCTACCATAGTGATAAAAGAGAGCACTCGAGAGTTACGACCTTTGTATAACGTAATTTTGCCACAGTACTGCATTACCTGGGAGACAAATGTGTGGAAAACGTCTGTTGGAATTCTTACTGGCAAGAAGGGGAACTCTAACACTTTCATTCTAAACATATATAGCCCACCTAGGCAACGAAAGACTAGGTTTAGGGCCATTATTGGAAAAGCTTTGAAGATAGCGGGGAAACAACGCCTGATAATCGTGGGGGACTTTAATGCATGCCACCCTGAGTGGGGGTATGACAGAGAGCTAATTAAGGGGAGAAAGTTATGGGAGGATTATCACAATTTGGGATTAACTCTCATGACAAATCCGCAGCTCCCAACGAGGGAGGGTAATAGTGTGTGCAAAGACACGTCCCCCGGATCTTACGTTCAGCAAGAACCTAGGGGAATGAGAGTTGCGCAATACTGGACAAAACCTTGGGAGTGATCACTTTGTACTGATAGTGAGGGCGGATTTGAAAGGTAATTTTAGGCCCACGAAGGAGGCCCCATAGTATGTGACAAAGTGGGATAGCTTCAGGGCGATTAGAAGCAACAGAGATGATGAGTACAAAATTCTGGACTATGAGCTCTGGTGTGAAAACCTCAAAAGCGATGTTAAGGGCGCCACTAAGAAAATTGAGAGGGATAGCGCCCCGGATGTTGCATACAGTCGGCTGCTGCATATGTGGGAGGCCAAGCAGAGCATGGAGCGCCGTATGAAGAGGCAAGGTAGGTGGAATCGCAATCTGAAAAAGCGCTTGGCCAGACTCAACAAAGAGATTGAAGACTATGCATTCAAGCTGTGCGAACAGCAATGGTACAGTAAATGTGGAGAGATGAAGAGGGGCATGAATCTTCCTAGGACTTGGAACTTGTTAAGACACTTGCTTGACCCGGAGAAATCCAAAGGTCAGACGCGGGTAAACATGGCCAAAGTTAGACATGCGTGTGGGGATCTTAGTGAGCAGGCTTTCATGGAAAAATTGGTGGAGACATATATAGGAGACACCAGCTCGGTGCAGCTACCAGACTACGAGGGGGAGGAAAATTTAGCATTGGATTCGGATTTCACTGAGGCGGAGACGAGGGCCGAAATAGACTAAACGTTAGGTCGGCACCGGGGCCCGATGTCATTACTAACAAAATTCTAAGAAATCTAGATGATAGTTCTATTAGGGATATCACTAGATTTATGAATTTATGCTGGATGGAGGGGAGAATCCTGGATCAGTGGAAAATGGCGAAGGTGATACTAATTCCTAAGCCAGGAAAGAAACCTGGAATAGGTAATCTTCGGCCAATCTCATTGACCTCGTGCATCGGAAAATTGATGGAACATGTAGTGCAGACTAGGCTGTCTAGGTTTATGGAGAGGAAGCGGCTTTGGCCGGACGAAATGTTCGGTTTTAGGCCGCATCTTAGCACGTAGGTTGTTATGCTGCTCCTGAAGCATGACATTGTGGATTCTAAGACAAAGGATGCGAAGGTAATTTTAGGGCTGGATCTAAAGAAGGCCTTCGATAATGTTAAACACTCGGCGGTCCTAGAGGGGCTGAATGAGGTAGGAGTAGGTTTGAGAACCTACAACTACATTAGGGATTTCTTGCGAAAAAGGAGAGCCGAGGTAGTGTTTTAGGAGAACACTTCGGAGATGATCCAGCTAGGAAGTAGGGGGACACCGCAGGGGGCGATTCTGTCGCCACTACTGTTTAATATGGCCATGAGGAAGTTGCCAGGGCAGCTAAAGGCGCTTGATAACCCGAATCCTAAATTCAGCTTGTATGCAGATGACATTAATTTGTGGATAGATAAGGGCACTGATGGAGCGATTGAACACTCTCCAGGCGGCAGCCGACTGTATTGTAACATACGCGGCGGAAAGGGGGCTGGAGTGCTTTCCGGAAAAGTCTGAATTATTCCAATACAAGGACAGGGCACTTAGAAATAAGCCGCCTTCAAAAATTCAAATTCTGGTAGGTGGGGTGCAGGTTCCGGAGGTGGAGACGATTAGGATCCTGGGCTTACACCTGCAGGCGAATGGCCAGAATACTGTCACCATAAAAAAGTTGGAAGGCTACGCCATGCAGACTTTGGGTCTCCTTAGGAGAATCTTAAGTAAGAAAGGGGGTCTTAGAGAGAAACATTTGATTAAATTGGTTCAGGCCTTTATTACAAGTGGGGTGTGCTATGCGACGCCTTACTTGAACTGAAAGGCGGCATAAAGGGGGAAAATTGATGCGCTTATGAGAAAGTGTATCTAGAGGGCTCTGGGGCTGCCTATGACGGCGTCCAAGGAGAGATTGTTGGCTATGGGAATGCATAATACTTTGGTGGAACTGATTGAGGCGGTAAATGTCTCGCAGCTAGAAAGGCTCAGCACCACAAGGGTGGGGAGGGCAATTTTGGAAAAAGCGGGGCTGAATTTCGAGAGGGGGAGGGGCAGCCAGGCCACCATAGGATGGAAGGCGCGAGAGTGCCTTAGAGTTCCCCCTTTGCCGGGAAACATGCACCCAGAATATAATAAAGAGAGAAGGCAGAAAAGGACGGAGAGCTGGAACGCATATATTCAAAGAAGCCGAGGGAGCAGGTCGCATTTGTGGATGCGGCGCGCAGAAAAAGAGGAGAAGGCACCTTAGCGGTAGTGGTGGACGGGGTAGGGGGCCCGATCTCGGCACTATCAGTTAAGAGTGATGATATTGATGTAGCAGAGGAGGTTGCAATAGCTCTTGCTTGCGTCGGCACAAAGGCCACGTATGTGTTGAGCGACAGTAAAACTGCAGTTCAGAATTTTGGTAGCGGGAGGATATCTCCCATGGCACTCAAAATTCTAAGACAAAGATGATAATTGGATAGAACAATCAATCTAATTTGGACCCCGGCGCATGAATCTGTAAGTGGAAACGAGGCTGCTCACAACCTGGCTCGAGATCTCTACTGCCGAGCTGGTCGGAATGAGCAAGCCGAGGAGGGCTACAACAGAGAAGGGCGTCTGCTGTCGTATTATGATGTGACGCAATATTATAGAAGGCAGCGTCTTAAACTCCCCCCTCCAGATAAGGCTCTAGACGAAAAACAGATGACGGCATGGAGGTGTCTGCAAGCAGATACTTATCCGAATCCTGTATTGAATAAATATATATTCCCAGATTTTGAAGATGAGAGCTGCAGGGTTTGCGGGGAGAGGGGTATCCTGAACCACATAATATGGGACTGTTTGCATTCCCCACGCAGGGCAAAGAAAAATAATAGTAGGGAAGCGTGGGAGGCCTTGCTGGAAAGCCCAACCCCGGGGCACCAGCTGCTAGCTGTTCGACTGGCTGAAGAGGCCGCCGAAATCCAAGGGATTTCGGCCAGCATCTGAAGCGGATTCCCACCTGCCTTAGGGTGCCTCTCCTCTAGGGGGGAGGGCCTGGGGCAGGGAAGAAGCCTTTTCTGTTGGACAATAAAGTTGATTCACTTACTGGGACCAGCTATGCGACCTCACGACGAAACAAGCACTGCTATCACTTTTAGACCCTGCAATAGAAACTAAAATATCGTGCGATGCATCACAGAACGGCTAAGGCGCTGCTTTGCTACAGTGTCACGGGAACGAGTGAAAGCCGGTTATGTGCGAGTCTAAAGAGAGCCAGCGCTGCCCAGGTGACATTGCACTTCTTCCATTCGGCGACTAAAAACTGCTTTTTTCAACCGCTTGTGCCATTGCAAACGCGAGAAAACATTCTGCAGGATTAGATAGATACCCGCGTTTGGCTGATGAAATTCTTTGCTTAGCTTCTCTCGGCGTAGCCCAGATAACTGATGCCCGGCACGTGTGGCTTCGACAGAGCGCGGAGGCTCATGCCAATAAGCGCATGAAGGTGGCGCGGAAAAGGACTAAAAGATAATAAAAAGGATAAAAGAAACAGAGAGAGCTCTGTGGAAACCAGGGATGCTGGCGAAATCTGCACTGGGAACGTACAGGATCTTAAATTGCCAAATAAAATATCTATGATAATTGTAGGGGAAGCTCTTTGTTTGAGGCCAGGACTGGAGTTTTGCGGACTGGGACATATAGAGCCAGGTACCACGAGATAGACACGTTGTGCGTTGCGTGCAGAGAGGAAGATGAGGAAACAGCTGAACGCTTGATACTTCTCTGTAAAGGGCTTCACCCTTCAGAGAAAAGCAGCGGGGCTGATTTATCCAAGGCATTGGGGTTTAGGGACGGTGAAGGGAAGGTAGATTTTAAACGGGTAGAAGTAACCCAGCGAAGGTTATCTCATTGGTGGCTGAAATCAAGACAAGAGTAAAATTTCATAAGTCAAGGCTAGGAGGCTTGAGCCACCTATGGCTTCAACCTTAACCATCCATCCATCCATCCATCCATCCATCCATCCATCCATCCATCCATCCATCCATCCATCCATCCATCCATCCATCCATCCATCCATCCATCCATCCATCCATCCATCCATCCATCCATCCATCCATCCATCCATCCATCCATCCATCCATCCATCCATCCATCCATCCATCCATCCATCCATCCATCCATCCATCCATCCATCCATCCATCCATCCATCCATCCATCCATCCATCCATCCATCCATCCATCCATCCATCCATCCATCCATCCATCCATCCATCCATCCATCCATCCATCCATCCATCCATCCATCCATCCATCCATCCATCCATCCATCCATCCATCCATCCATCCATCCATCCATCCATCCATCCATCCATCCATCCATCCATCCATCCATCCATCCATCCATCCATCCATCCATCCATCCATCCATCCATCCATCCATCCATCCATCCATCCATCCATCCATCCATCCATCCATCCATCCATCCATCCATCCATCCATCCATCCATCCATCCATCCATCCATCCATCCATCCATCCATCCATCCATCCATCCATCCATCCATCCATCCATCCATCCATCCATCCATCCATCCATCCATCCATCCATCCATCCGTCCGTCCGTCCGTCCGTCCGTCCGTCCGTCCGTCCGTCCGTCCGTCCGTCCGTCCGTCCGTCCGTCCGTCCGTCCTCTAGAGGGCATGAACTAGCGGGCATGAAATTGGGATGTCATAGGACTTAGTGAAGTTAGGAGGACAGGTGAGGCGTATACAGTACTAAAGGACGGGCACATACTGTGCTATTACGGATTAGCGGATAGACGAGAACTGGGTGTGGGATTCCTCATTAATCAGGATATAGCTGGCAACGTAGAGAAGATCTATAGGATTATCGAATGGGTGGCCGCTATCGTAATTAGGCTCAGTAGGAGGTACAACCTATAGGTGGTGCAGGCCTAGGGGCCTGCATTTAGTAATAATGACTAGGCTGTTGAAGGCTTCTATGAAGACCTGGAATCGGTAGTGAACAAAGTAAAAACACAGTACAGTAGTATTGCACACTTTTCTCTTGACGGATATTGGTGGCCTGCTATTCACGATATGAGAGAACCTGCCATATGCGCTCCACCCCATTCTTATCCGCCTAGTTATTTCCCCCTCATGATCCGGATCAACTGTCACTACATGCCCTTTTACCACTTCCAACATCTCGTTTCCAATTGTGAACTGCTGTTCTCTTGCTAGACTGTTGAACTTTAGTTTTCTGCATGTTAATGTTTAGACCCACAGTACTGCTCTAACTCATTGATCATGATTAGCAGTAGATCTCCTGAGTGTCTCAGCAAGGAAATGTCATCAGCGAATCGCAGATTATTTTGGTATTCCCCATTAAGTCTTATCCCCAACTGTTCCCAATTCAGGCCTCGGAATACCTCCTGTAAACAGGCGGTGAATAACATTGGCGAGATAGTGTCTTCTTGGCTGACGCCCTTCCTTGTTGGAATTTTATTGCTTACTTATGGAGGACTATGGTAGCTGCACAGAACTTATATCTTCCACTACTTTTGACATAAGGCTCATCTACACCCTGATTCCTCAATGCCTGTAATACTGTTGACGTTTCCACTTAGTCAAGTGCTTTCTAAAGATCAATGAAGGCTATATATATAGAGGCGGGGTATATTCTGCGCATTTTTCTATCATCTGATAGATAGTGTGAATATGATCTATTGTGGATTATCCTTTACGAAAGCCTGCCTGATAATTCGGTTGATTAAAGTTTAAGTTTGCCCGCACTCTATTAGCGATTAACTTAGTAAATATCTTGCTCGGTCTGCATTTTTTTATCGGTCCGTAATATTTGAAGTGCTTGGCGTCTCCTTTCTTATGAATTAGTATTATATTTGCGTTCTTCCAAGCTTCTGGTACGGTCCAGGTCATAAGGCCTTGCGTATACAGGGTGGCTAGTTTTTCAAGCAGAATCTCCCCTCCGTCTTTCAACAGATCTGCTGTTACCTGATCCTCACCAGCTGCTTTTCCCCTTTGCGTTGCCCCTAAGGCTTTCTTTATTTCCTCTTTCGTTACTGGCGGGATGACGCATTGCTGTGCGCTGTCATCGCTATCGTTAACGCTCTGATTACACTGGTTACTGTATAGATTTGTGTAGAACTCTTCGACTACATTAACTACATTATCCATATTGCTAATGACATTGCCCTTCTGGTCTCTTATCGCATACATCTGGTTTTTCGCTATGCCTAGTTTCCTCTTCACCTCTTTTAGGCTCCCTCCGTTCTTTTGAGCATGCTCGATTCTCTCCATATTAAACTTCCTTACGTCAGATACCTTGCGCCTATTTATTTGGGGCCTTTATTCAGGGTTAAACATCGAGCCGTCGTGGCGGAGTGGTAGCGTCTCTGCCTCAAACGCCAAAGGCTCTGGCTCGATTCCCAGCTTCGACACCGCGGGCCTTTTTTATTCACATTTGTCACGTCACTGCTCCTCGCGCATTCGCAGCACGGCTCTCTAGGATGCACGTGAAACTGGTCAACCTCGGCCAGTGTAGCTTACGCTACAAAAGAATGCCATTCCCGCGGCACAATGTTTTTAGTTAAGGACAGTTGGAAAACTTTCCCCGGGAATCGGCCCCACTTCCCTAGCTGCTTTCATCGATGGTTGGAGGGTAGGAGCGTCCCCTTTGAAACGGGGTGATGGGTGCTGCCACCATGCTCAATTTCGGCTACTTTAACTACCTTATCCATATAGCTAATGACATTGCCCTTCTTGTCTCTTAACGCATACATTTGGTTTTTCCCTATGGCTTGTTTCCTCTTCACCGCTTTTAGGCTACCTCCATTCTTTATAGCATGCTCGACTCTCCATATTAAGCTTCCTTGTGTTGAATACCTTGCGCTTGTTTATTCTGCGCCTTTATTCACGGTTAAAAATCGAGCCGTCGTGGCGGAATGGCAGCGTCTACGCCTCAAACGCCAAATGCCCGGGTTCGATTTCCAGCCTCGACACAGCGCCTTCTTTAATTACCTTTGTGACGTCACTGCTCCTCGCGCACGAGCCGCACTCCTCTCCAGGACACACGCGAATCTGGTCAGCCGCGGCCAGTGTAGCTTACGCTACAAAGACTGCTTGCTCTTCTCGCTAGGCAGTTTGTTATGGCGCTGCAATCTACACTGCAAACTTCAACGCAGATGTTCTAAACCATTCACGGAAACACAGCAGCGATATTCGCATATATAAAAGAAACGATGGCGATTGTGTATGTATGTGAACCATTCAGTCATTTCACATATGGACGGAGGGATATCATGGAAACCGGTCACCGACATTTGATTGCAAAATCCCATAAAGCAATCGCTGACATGCCTTCAAGGCTGCAGCGTTTCTTTCTGCGACTGCTTCGCTTTGACATCAGAATTGTTTTTGTTCCAGGAAAACACCTCTTCCCGGCCGACATGCTGTCGCGAGCTTCAGTCGACTGCGATAAGGCCGGCATCGACCGCGAATATGCAGAAGCAGCGCTGTGCTGAGCCCAGGTCCTACAACGTTGTCACAGAGGACGAAGACTTCTGCGTCGCAAGCGAAAGCATTTGATACCTACGAAAGGAAACTTTCGGCGTGAACTTGACGACAGCGAACGAGGACAACTTTGGAGACAGCGCTTCGCAGCAGGAGCAGCACCACCAACAGCAACCGGTGTAGCAACCAGCGACGTCTGATGGTAATGCGGTGTCAAGCACCCCGGTGTTAAGACAATCGCAGAGGCAGCGTGTACCCCCGCGACGTTTGGCATACGGCAGGAACTTTGAGCAAGTGTCGAGCTATTCTTTATGCAGTAAGCTGATTCAGCTGTGCTTACAGACTTCCCTTTGTTCTTTGTTACGAAAGAAGAAAGATGTAATGTAGGTGCGATGTGCAACGTGCGCAATGACGGCTTAAACGAGCGACTGATAAGATTATGAACTGAAGCACTGCGCTTACCCTCTCGCCCTACTGCTGCTGCTCAATTAAAGCTGGGTCTTTTTGCCCCCTGACATTAGGTGTGTCATGACTTCGATACACGACGCTTCGCTTCGGCTTTATCCATGGGGTTCCCGCAACGAGACTCATGTGACACGTCGCTGCTGCGGCTCTTTCATAACTGCGAGGGCTGTTTCTGCTCAGAATCCTGTGCCGTCCAGTCATTGCAGGATGTTTCGTAAGATACGTTTCAAGACACGACATATCTTACCCGCCACCCCATCTAATGACGGAGTTAACGCGAGGCGACAGACATAAGCTTTCTGCAGTGGGTGGTCATGCGATTGCACGCGCTATAGCCTTGGAACCACCACTGCTGCTGAGCACGGAGGCGGGGGAGTCTCGCTTTAACAGCTACCACTGAGCAAATCGATTTAAGACGGCGCAGAAAGAATCAAGCAAACGAGGGCTGCACTCCCAACTGATATATTTCCCCCTTTCCTTTCAGAACAACTAAAACGTACTGTACATTCAACTAGCGGTTGTCTGTGGGTTTCCTTTTCCGTCGTCTTGTATCGTGTTATTTTGCATGACCGAAGCAGTGGATTCTAGGAGAGCACACAGACGCTGCTTCATTGTCTAGATAGTTGAGTCTTGGCCAGGTGTGTGGGTTGTTACAGCTTTCTCCTCAGAGGCCTGCATGTCATGGATCATTCCGAGCACAGCGGTGCCTTCCGTTTTGTATGAAGCTCAAACTGGTGGTGCCACCTCCGTGTTCCGAAGGCCAAGTCGCATCACATTCTAAATTTTGAAAACTCATGCTGCTGGTCTCTAAACATTCAGCCACATCAACTAGCTGTAAGGCAACTCTCGCTGACTGGAAGGGAGCACTTAACGGCAATGGAGCGCGTAGAAGATGGAAAGAGATCAAGAGTGACCTGTGGCAGTGATAATGAGTTATTTGTTTCTTCATTATTGCTTCACTGCGAAAGGCGCCCATGCCTGTTCGTTAAAGCAATCACTCGCGGCGCCAGCAAAAAAGTGCTACCTGCCATGACAGCGGACGCTGATTGAGTAGCATGTTTGGTTCACGCGTGAAAATGGGGGTCAAAGGGGCACCGGGCATTACTGCCCGCCAGCCAATGTATTCAACGCTTACAATTCATTTCATTCACTCACCGAGTGTTGGAAATTTTAAACGGGAATTGCTTTCGAAGGATAAGGCCCCCGCGGTGGCTCAGTGGTTATGGCGCTCGACTGCTGATCCGAAAGACGGTGGCTAGATCCCGGCCGCGGCGGTCGTATTTCAATGAAGGCGAAATTCTAGAGGCCCGTGTACTGTGCAATGTCAGTGCATGTTGAAGAACCCAAGGTGGTCGAAATTTCCTGAGTCCTTCAATACGGCGTCCCTTACAGCCTGAGCCGCTTTTGGACCTTAAACCCCATGAACCATAAAACCATAGCTTCCGAAGGCTATGAGACGTGACTTTCTATCACGGTCAGGCCGTATCACATCTCCCTCACTCCGCATTCTTCAAAATACCCCCGTCCGATTAGAGAAGCTGAATTGATCTGGGCCCCGGCCCACTAATCCGGAGAACGAGGCGGCTCAGGCGCAAGCCCGAGGCCTCGTCTTCCGGGCAGTGAGCGCGCCCTTCGATCCGAATTTCACGAGGGACGGGTTCAACTCATTTCATGACATCACCCACCACTTAAGGCTGGAGAGGCGCGCATATCCCCTCCCCGCAAATCGTTAACAAAAGCGCAGGAAGTTACCTGGCGCCGACTGCAAACACGCTGCCTTCTGAGTCCGGCAGTGCTTCCCGTCATGTGCCCCGGCATGCAGTACGGCCCAAACTGCCATAAATGTGGTGAAAGAGCCACATACGACCACATTCTGTGGAACTGCGCAAATGATCCGCCTCCGGCGGAGTTGATACTCTCCCTTCTCCCGAGCGGTGGGAGGCGGTGTTGGTCGGCTCGGACACCAAGATTCAAGTACGGGCAATCGAGCGGGCCAATTACTAGATGGCCGCCAGCCATGGGCTAGCGGCCATCTAGTATGTGTCTCCTGCAACCTGCTCTTGGCGCAATAAATGTTTTACAATACGTTCTTCTCCAATAGGACGAGCGGCAGCCTGCCTATTCGTGTTTACCTTTTCATTTTATTTATTTTTTCTTTAAGGGCTCGAGGGCATTACATACGGGGAGGCGAATTAACATGATGTATATTTCTTGAACATAGAAAAGGTGAAGAGAAAGATGCAAAATACAACGATAGAAAGCAATGACAAGAAAAAAACGAGAATACAGTAAAATGCCGAAATAAATCTACGTGAAATAACAGCAAACAAGCAAGAGCAAGGAAAACAAAAATTATACTAAGAAGAAGAAATGCAATTAAGTGAAGTAACAAAAAATACAAAGGGTGCAGTCTATTCAGGATGGCTGAAGTTTTAGCTTATTATGAAAATGAGTTCTTCCGGTACATTCGACTACGTTTTCGGGTAACGAATTTCATAAGACTCTTGAATGAGAGAAAAGTGAGCTATTCATTGAAAAGGTGTGGGTAGAAATTCGTACTAGAAGATGGCTGTGGCTTAAACGGAAAGATCGTCTTGGTTGTGGTGTTAGTAGCTCATGTCTGGACCGTGGGTGATAATAAAATGTGTGAAGAAGGCACAAACGAGATATGATGTGGCGTGATGCGAGGGACGGCAAGTCGAGGTCTCTTTTCATTGGGGTGACGCTTGAATGTCCTGAATAATTCGAGGTGATAAATCATGCGGCGCGGTTTTGAATGGCTTGAAGGTTTGCGGCGAGGTACGGTTGTGGCGGGTTCCAGATGGCTGACGTATATTCAAGCTTTGGTCAGACGAAAGTGAGATATGCGTAGTTTCTTAAAGTCTGGGGATGAGTCGCTGAGACTACGCCGCATGTAGCCCAGAACGCGTGAGGCTTCGGAGCAAATGCTTTCGGTATGTGTAATCCATGATAGCGATGGTGTCATGTGCAGGCCAAGATATTTGTATGGTGATGCGTAGGCAACGGGGGTAAAGTTGAGGTAGTAGGTTGTCTTAATCTGGGTTTGAAGGTGGGAAAATGCCATTGAATTACATTTGGTTGTGTTTAAAGGCATGAGCTATGTTTCACACCATAGTGAGATAGCGTTTAGGTCTTGTTGGAGGGCGCACGTCTCGTCTTAGTTAAGGCGCGGTATGCGACGCAATCGTCGGCGAACAATCTCAGTTTAGATTTGATGTTGAAAGGGAGATCACTGATGTAAATTAAGAACAGTAATGGGGAGAACACGGCACCCTGAGGGACACCGGATGTCACGCTCGAGAGAGGTGTATGACTGTTACCGCACGTGGACTGGACACGTCCTTTCAAATAGTGCTCTAACGATGATAACAGTTTTTGTGTTAAACCAAGGCCGGAGAACTTTAGCAACAAGTGATTATAGGGGACGTGATCAAACACCTTGGAAAAATCTAAAAAGATTGAATCAGTCTGGTAATGGTCTCCATGTACTGCAATTGGTCATTCGGCTAGTTGTATTTAAAATGAATATAGCTTTCTAAAACCGTGCTGTTGAGAATAGATTTAGTTAATTGATTCAAGGTGTGCCTTAATTAAATGATATTATATGTTCAAACAGTTTTGAAGGAATATAAGCAAGGGATATTGGGTGATAGTTAAATGGGCTTGAGTTGTCACCTGATATAAAAACTGGATTTATTCGGGCTTCTTTCCAACCATCAGGTACATTACCAGTGTCCAGTGATTGAGAGAAAATTAGGCAGAGTATGCGGCTCGACAATGATGCAGTGTTTTTAGCAATTTGCTGTTGATTTCTTCGCAGCCACCTGATATTGATAGCGGAAGTGAGCTAATGATATTTGACACGCCATGTTCATTAATTTCTAATCCTGTCATGGGGTGTGAATCAATGCTAGGTGTGTGATTGACAGAGGTAATATTTTCATTTTCATTTATTGGTTTTGTTTGGCCAGTACAGAGACTGCAAACAAGAGAGAGCAAGCTAAAGGCGCCTAGTAGCGCCTGACAGAGGCCTGCCCTCCCCATGTAAAAAAAAACAAAAAACAAAACAAAGTGGCACTTGGCAATGGTACAAAATTTCCATAAGTAACAGAAACTAGAAAAGCAGCGGATATATTGACAACGAAACAGAAATCAGTCATGCACAGAGCTAAGCACAACAAAACTAAGAGCAAAACGTAACAAAGACAAAAACTGATTAGGTAAAAACACACCACAACTAGCTATAACAAAAATATTCATGAACAGATTTCCTAAATCTGACCTCGGACATATTTTGTACTGACGATTCTGTTAAGTATGGATAGGTGTTTAATGTATGAGGAATTATGTGAGTTAGTTTTTGGAACCCATAGTTTGTACGGGATTTTGATGCATGGTATTGAGGGTGCCTTAGACTGTAAGCTGTTTGGGCAATTAAATATGTGCTCTCGAAAGTCTGCCAGTTTCCTTTCATAAGGTTTCTGATATAAACAGCAAGCTTCTTGTGGTAAGCGGCCGTGATGGTTAGCAGTCTATGGTTGAGGAAGGAAGGACCCGTGCTCTCACTGTAATGTAAATTATCAATCGCTCGTACAGCTCTTTTTTGTAAAGTAAGTACTTTCACAAGATTGGTTGAGGTAGTCGTTCCCCAGATCAACAAACAATATTGTACATGCAAAAAGACTAGAGAGAAATAAATTTGTAGTTTGAATTTTCGAGGCAGTATTATGCGAAATTTATTTAGGATACCAACAGAGCGAACCATTTTAGTGCAAACGTAGTTTACATGATCTGTCCAGAGTAAGTGTTCTTCAAAAATGACTCCAAGGAACATTGTAGAGCTGAGACGAGTTATAGGAGCTTGTTCGAAGTGAATTTGGAAGTTGTTCGGAACTTCCTTATTTTTGGCTCTAAACAGTATGTACTTTGTTTTCCTGACATTAAGTTCTAACCTATTTGATTTTAACCAAACAGACAATTGGGATAACCAACTATTGGAGGCTGCTTGCAAAATATACTATCTTGCCCTGAAAAAAATACGTTAGTATCGTCTGCATAGATTATAATGTTGTCTGCTGGACGAAGGTTGACAATATCATTAATATATAATAAGAACAACGTTGGTCCTAGAACGGAGCCCTGCGGCACACCAGACACAGTCTGGCCAATCCCAGATGAAATACCATTAATGATAGTTGTTTGAGATCGGTTGTCAAGGTAGCTAGCAAATAAGGTTAAAGGAACGCCTCGTATTCCATAACACTGCATTTTTTCAAGCAATATCTTATGGTTAACCGAGTCAAACGCTTTCCTCATATCAAGGAATATGCCAACTGTTAGCAGTTTATTTTGTATGTTTCCAATTAGCTTTTCTTTGATTTCCAGTAAGGCGGCCTCAGTTGTTTTGTTTTTTTGAAATCCGTACTGTTGCTTGGAGATGACATGATTTTTGTCGAGATATTGAGAAAGACGTGAGTTGATTGCAAGTTCCGCAATCTTAGAGAAAACTGAAAGAATGGAGATCGGCCGATAATTATTTAAATCATTAATGTCACCCCCTTTATGAATGGCAGTTACACGAGCTATTTTCAACTGATGTGGAAATGTGCCTGTCGTGAACATTAGGTTGACTATATGTGCTAATGGTATCGCAATGACATCTGCTACTTTCTTGATCGGGACTGGAGCTATGCCATCTACACCTGGAGCACTATTACTGCGTAAGGAGTGAATAATGGTAATTATTTCTGAGTCAGTGCATGGTAACAAAAACATGGAATTACTTTGTTTACTGGTTATATAGACTGAGGCATCTTGATGTGGACCATCAGTTGATTTTCGTGGAAAAACAGATAAGAAATGCCCATTAAATTCATTCGCTAGGTCAGCGCCATCATAGTTCGCACCATGAATGTGGAGTGAGACGGGTGCGTTGGTTCTGTTTTTACCTAGAAGATCGTTAAGTGTATTCCATGTTCCCTTCGTGCCATCAGACATGGAGAACTTTCTCGCGTAATAATCACTTCTTGCTTTTTTAATTTCAGCGCCTAACTTATTGCGGAACGTTTTGAATTGACGGAGAATGTCAGTGTCTTTTGTTCTCACAAAACGAGAAAAAAGTCTGTTCTTTTCCTGTATGCGGTCATATAGTTGTTTTGAAATCCACGGCTTTCTTGATTTTCTATGAGTTCTGTGCGTTGCTTGCGGAAATGCAGTATTATAGTGTTCTTGAATAGTAGATATAAAATTTGTGTACGATTGGCATGCATCCTCCTGTCTTAAAATATTACTCCAATCTGTGCTAGCACAAAGACGTCGAAACTCTGATAAGCTGTTCTCATCAATTCTTCTAAATGTAGAAGTTTCCGGTTTATTCCTGTGTTGTTTTGGTTGACTCGGAACTATACAGAATATAGGCATGTGGTCACTAATGCTTAATGTCAAAACGCCAGCCGGGACATCACTAGTGCAAATATTCGTAAAGCACACATCAATAAGCGTTTCAGAGTTATCAGTAACTCGTGTTGGTGAGGAAATTAAGTTCACAAATCCATAGCTGTTGTACAAATCTAGCAGATTTCTCGTAACGGACGTTTGACCCAGAATATCAACATTTATATCACCAAGAAAAACCACTTCATAATTATTAAGAGAGACATATTCCAAAGTTTTTTCAACAAAGTTACAAAACGCAGATACCGAACCTGAAGGCGGTCTGTATATACCTATAACAACAATTTTTCCGCAGCACAAAGACAAAGCTTCTACATCTTCATTCATTTCACAGCATTCAGGTAAACAGTGATAGCCGATTTCATTCCTCAAATAAATTGATAAGCCCCCTCCTCTTTCCTGTTGTCGAGCCAAAGATACGCATTTATAATTATCAATGTTAGGAGCATCATTATCATTGCTAAACCAGGTTTCAGAAAATACTAATACATCCCACTTTAACCTCAAAGTTGACAGCAACACAACCATTTCATCTATTTTGTTTTTGCAGACTTCGTTCGTTTAAATGAAAAAATCTGAGAGAATTGTTGAGAGACTTTTCAGAATTCAGCATGTACTTATTGAAAGAATCAATATCAAAATAGGTCATGATAGGTTTCTTTTTTCCCACAGAAGATCAGCGCGCATGAAAACCTAAGGCTACCGAATGTTTACCAAGTCGTCTTCGCAAGCGATGCAGATTGCATTCTCTGCGGTTCTGTTCCTGACAAATATTTTGCCACTTCTCTGCCAGGTATACTGGTAGCCGCACTGCTTTGCCTTTGAACGTGCCAGCCACAAGAGTCGCCTGTTGAAGGCTGTCAGGTTGTCAAAAAGGCGTATGTCAGATTGCTTAGCTTTCAGATCTTTTATTTTTGCTAGCCATTGATCTTTTGTTTTCCGGCTGACAAAGCGGATCAGCACAGGAGGCGTTTTGTCCTCATTTTTCCTGTGAGGAAGTCTGTGCACACCTTCAATTTCACTCTCAGTGACCGGTTCAAGGCTCAAAGACAATGCAAGGTCGTTCACAACAGCTAACACGTTTTCGTTCTCAGTGTATTTCAGACCATGGATCTCAAGATTCTGGCGTCGTCCATACTGTTCAAGGTCATTTATTTGCCTTTTCAATCGACCCACCTCAACCTCAGATCCCACCGATTCTACGACTTCAAGCCGTTTGTTCAGATTTTGTATTTCCGTATCGTGTCGTTTTTGCGTTTCTAGAAGCTCGTCATACTTGGCTGACATCATCTGCACTGACTGTTCAAGACTTTCTATAACTTCTTTCAAGCTACTTAGAGCGTCGACTTTCTCTTTCATCTGCAAGAGAACAGTTAACTTGGCGTTGATTTGCGATAGTTCAGCCTTGTGCTCACATGCCTGTTCATTTTTCGACTTTTCATTCGACTTTCCCCCTCTGGTTCTGACAAGTATGCAAGTCGGACACTTCCAAGTGGCCTTGGAGGCTTTCCCCTTTGTACTTTTTACATAACCTCCAGAACAGTTTCCATTGTGGTAACTGCAACTGCATTCGTCACAAGTGATACACTCGTCGCCATCATCAAGGTTCTCTTTACATGCAATACAAATAGTATTCTCCGGCATTGCACGGGACTACAACAGAGGATAAAGTACTAAAGCCAACGAAGTAAGGTGACACTCGCACTACAGAATCATGGCAGCGGCAGCAGCAGCAAAGACGAAAACTATAGGTAGCCTTAACAGTGATAAGTATAAATGCCCACCAACCTGTAAAGTAGACGAACTCGGTCACGGAATGTCTGTACGCCGCCGCTGCCACTGCCAAAGTGACTGCAGTGCACTGGAAAACGAACGCCCCCCTGATGAAGCCGATAAGCAGCAGACGAAGCTCAATTCAGTGAAGACAGATGGCAGCAGGGGAGAATCCGGCCAGGACTTGAAATACGGTTGCTCTGAACGCTTGGAACAGTGATGTAGCCGATGAGTAGGCTCCGCGGTCGCCTCCAAAGCTCGGGCAGCGCTCCTGTAAAGTAGACGAACTCGGTCACGGAATGTCTGTACGCCGCCGCTGCCACTGCCAATGTGACTGCAGTGCACTGGAAAACGAACGCCCCCCTGATGAAGCCGATAAGCAGCAGACGAAGCTCAATTCAGTGAAGACAGATGGCAGCAGGGGAGAATCCGGCCAGGACTTGAAATACGGTTGCTCTGAACGCTTGGAACAGCGATGTAGCCGATGAGTAGGCTCCGCGGTCACCTCCAAAGCTCGGGCAGCGCTCCTGTAAAGTAGACGAACTCGGTCACGGAATGTCTGTACGCCGCCGCTGCCACTGCCAAAGTGATATTGATAGCGGAAGTGAGCTAATGATATTTGACACGCCATGTTCATTAATTTCTAATCCTGTCATGGGGTGTGAATCAATGCTAGGTGTGTGATTGACAGAGGTAATATTGGAGGGCGTGAAAACAGAAGCGAAGTTGTCGTTTTGTGCGGCGGCGCAATTCTCAGCGTCCATAGTGTAGACACCGGGATCTGCGAGTTCGATTTGGTTAGGACGGGATTTTTTCGATAGATGCAAAAATTTGATGGAGTTGGATCGCTTAATTAAAATTAAGTCAGATGCTTGGAATTTATTCTTAGCCTCAGCTAGCTCCTTTAGGTACTGTTTTTACGCGTAAGTGGTACCGGCTCATTTTTCAGGATTGTTACTCTCCTTTGCAGTCCTGTAAAGACGTTTTTTATGGTTGAGTAGGGATTTGAAGCGTTTATTAGACCAGGGGTTGGTATTGTGAGACTTTACTAGAATTGTAGGAATGTATTGGTTTTTTAGGTTTCCTAATGTGTTCTTAAACAACTCCCAATTAGCATTTACCGTGCGAGATAAATAACAAGTGTGGAAAGTTGCCAAGAACTATTCAAGCTTGTGATTAATGCTTTCAATGTTTGCTCTTTTGTAATCCGTGTTTAGTTTTCTTGAGGGCGATCGTTTTTTGATTGCTAATAAAATCGTAATATGAAGCAGATTGTGATCGCTGATGCCGGGCAGGAGATTCATACCTGCTACATTATCGGGGGATGATGTGAGCAGGAGGTGTAGAGTGTTTTCGCCTCTAGTAGGCTGTTATATCATTTGCTGGAGGTAATGATCTAGCACTAGGTCGCAAAATTGTCTGGAGTCGGTTGACGAACCATTTGAGATGGGCTTTGAAGACCAGTTGATATTAGGGTAATTAAAGCCGCCAAATAAAAAGATGGGTATGCCAGGAAATGTATTTTCAATATCGGATAGGGCTTGATCTAAGAAATCACAGAAGGATAGGACTGTGTCAGGTGGCCGGTAACAGTGATTCTGCAACAGCTGTAAGAAGATAACCAGGGTACCCAGCAAGAGACAACCTATTGGTATAGGTTACCCAGCAAGATACAACCTTTTGGCATCATCTGGCCTTCCATCACTATCATCTTGGGCAAAAGAATCCCGCCTGAAGTTTTTATATCAATTAGTACACAACAATTACAGTATAGATGTGTTTAAATACGTATGCTTCTCACAGTCACGACAATCCCGGCACAAACATGCGCACACGCTAACTGTATACTCATGCCGAACGAACACTCTCAAGCATTCTTTCTTTCCTTTAGCCATCAGCGAATGGAATCGACTCGATCCATCGATTACCATGTCGGACTCACTATCTTCCTTCACTTCAAGATTAGTAGAATGTAACAAGAATCAGTAATGTGTCAATAGTCTTACACCTTACCAGATGACTGCCCAACAATTACTTACATCTCTTGATACTATGTTACTTTTATGGATGATTGCATTGTCTATTGCCACCCGTTACCTTTTTTTCGCTTTCTTCAAGTTCCTATTGATAAATATTTCAAATACTAGCATGCTTGCTGGTATGAATGACTGCTGCTGTACTTGTTTTCTTTTTTGTTACAGTTCTGATTCTTAAAGGTATTCTTTAGTAACCTGCCTACTAGTAGTTATGTGACACGTATTGTCAGAGTTCTTTTTGTTAATCTGCTTATAATTTCTCTTTTGTGTTTTGAACATTATATTGTACTGGTTGCCCACCTGCTACGGTCTCTTACTGATACTGGCAGTATTGTATATAAAAATAAATAAAAATTGCACTGCTGAGGACAAGGGAAATGACAACCTATTGCACCGCTGAGGGCAAGGACAAGGACAATGAGGACTAGACTTCCGAATGGCATTTTGAAAGCGTTTGAAAGCGTAGATTGGCAATCGCTCTTTTGACCAGTTAGGAGTGTGCAGAATTGAAGGGTAGCAAAGGCTTGTTGCAACGCGGTTCATATGTCCAGCAGGTATGAGCTGTTTCAAAGACCAAGCCAACGACGGGAAACTAAGCCTATTGTTATATGGTAGCTCGTAGGTCAAAACTAGCGGTTTGAACTTTTGTCTCAAAGAAGTATGTTAACCGCTGAGGGTTCAAATGAGTGCTGTATGGTCACAGCCAATAAATATCAGAAATTCGTCCTCGTACCTAAAAGCCCTCGGTACCTGCATCTTGTCTTAGTGTTCCTTGATGGACTTGTCTAATATAGCTAAAAAGGGGTCACTTGGTATCGGCGCGATGCAAGAGCCGATATATATGCCATCTTTTTGCATGTGGGGCTTGTCATTTCACAATATAAATTATACATCAAGTAAAAAGATAAAAGCTCTAGAAAGCTGTTAGCTGTAATCGCTGCTGTCTTTTAAAAAGCGACACTTCCAAACATGTCCGTGCATTTTGCAACACAATGAAGTAACACGTCTTGCGGTAGTGAATAATACAGGTCCTTGATGTCGTTCGCGAATGCACGCAGGCCATCACAATTGTCAGATTGCACAAAGCCCAGCACCTCACTTCAGTTCATCACCATGAATGGGTCATCTGTTTTAAGTAGATTAAGTTTACTTTGCAAAAGTAACGACATCGGTCTTCGCCACCTGCCTTGTTCTGAAATAATTGCTTGAAAGGCTTCTTAGGTTTATGAATATTCGCATACATCAAGGAAATATATTTTGCATCAGAAATGCTCTTTAAGAGGCCACCGAGGTTAAGTCGGTCACTCAATTCCATCGCCTGGCTTTTAACTTTTGTTATCTTAACGTCTGCATGGCAGGCGAATACAGACGACACCGCACTATCTGATTTTGCCTCGTACAACTGAGATGAATAAACAGCAAAGCCATATTCTTTGTCCGCAGCCATCAGAGTAAGGTTCCGCTGCTCGATGAACGCCTGGACACACTTGACGGGGTGTGTAGACGCGGGTGGCTTGGAGCGGGCCAGGATGTCCACACCTTCCGAGATACAACGCTAGTGCTCACCTGCTGGTGCGTGTCGCGACACTTGATCTACGAGCTTGATGTAAGCTCTGCTGGCGTTCGTTTTGGCTCAACCGCGAACTTATGCCCTACGGATAGGATCCCAGTCACAAAGGGGAGGTAGGTCGAGTGGCTCTAGTGTGCGGATAGGACATTTTCCTGGCTGTGGCTGCATCTTGACGTCCTTGCATAGGTTATTTAGTTGTGCTGTCCAGATGAATTTCGTTGTACGAGAAGCGATTCGCTGGTATCAACGAACACTTAGACAGCAGGCATGTTCCAACAGCTTCTAGATACGTGGACAACTTTGTGATATTTATTGAGAGTGACTAGGAGTCATTTGAATCCAGAGTGTTAACATACTAACTTTGCTGAGAGAAAAGTTCAACCCGCTAGTTTTGACATATGAGGTACCATATGCTTAGTATCCTGGACGTTTGATTGGTCTCTGAACCAGGTCATACCTGCTGGACATATGGGCTGAATAGCATAGCAACAAGCCTTTGCTACGTTTTAATTCTGCACATTCCTAACTGGTTAAAAGAGCGACTCCCTATATGCTTTCAAATTGTTGATCGAAATCCTTGTGCTCATTTGATTTTTGAAAGTTTATTTCAAGACATACAGGAAATGGGCCTCGGGCGAAAAGCTACAAGGGTAGCTTGAAAGATGCTCGACGCCCATGAAGGCAGAGCAGCAGAATATGTGCACATTCAAGGCGAACATACATATAGAGAATGAAATATGTAGTGCGGAAAACAGAAAAAAACAGGAGAGATACTTGCGCTAATGAAACAAACAAACTAGAATGATGACAGTAATTAACGGTGGAAACTTGGCTGAACCTAAAAAGCAGGGAGTGCTGATGACAAACCTCACCTAGGCAAAAACCATTGTGTGCAGCATTGAAGAAATATAACTCAAGAGTCATTTTTGTGCCGGTAAAGATGTTTGGGTTATTTATGTTGCGATTATTTAGTGTGTATGGTAAAACGAAAGAAAGGCTCTGATTTCCGTATAATAATAATAGTAATAATAATTATTTTTATTCATGCCTACAGGTATGAGAAGGAGTCGACGGAAAAAGCCATGAAGGCTTAACGTCCTCGTTCGAGGAACATCCCATATTTGTTTGCTTCTGGCATCAAAGCGTTTCTCATGTGGCTTAAGTCAATAAGATTCTTCAGGAAGTCGGATTAGCATTGTGGTGAGAATCTAAAGCATTGCAAGAAGCTATACTCAAACGTTGTATGCAGCCGATGAATCATATATTGTGGAAACAAAATTTCCGTGTGGACAGTCTAATACGCACCAGCGATCAGTGTAAGCGCTTTATTTTGGAGACCAAGTATGATGCTTAGATTTGTTTTCGATGTAGCACCCCAAACAAGGTGACAGTAGTTTATGTATATATAGGACTGAAATAAAGCGTGGTAAATAAGAAGCTTGTGCCTTGGGGAAAATTCTACCCGAAGTCTCAAGAAAAACCCTACAGATCTAGTATGCTTACTTTCAATATGCATTATATGGTCAGACCACTTCATGAGAGAGTAAAAATCGCCGAGCAATTTAAACTTGTCCAAGATTTCAATGATGTTATTTTTGAGCTGCAAGGTATTGGTTACACCAACATCCAGACTTAGGGCCGAAAAATGACAGCTTTGGTCTTGCAAAACTTAGCTATTATACCATTTGCTTTGGACCATTTATGGAGAGCATAAAGAAGCATATTTCCTCAATTGAGTAGTTAATCGGCAGAGAACCTGGACTAAGGAAAAAACTTGTTTCTTCGGTGTACCGAATACAGCTTATATTATGGTCTATGGATGTGATGTCGTTGGCATAGACTTTCAATAGGAACGGACTAAGATCGCTACCTTTCGGGACACCACATCGAATCAAAAGGGAACGACAGTTGTGATTATAAATTTAAACGACCTGTTGACGCCTGTTTAAGTAGGAACGAAGAAGTTTAAGGGAGAGACCACGGACACCATAGCTTTCAATTTTACAGTCCCGTCCCGTCCTGCACTGTTTTGCGGTTTTGCTCCTCACGACATCTTTTACAAATGTTGTGCACTAAATTGGCATTCACAGGAAAAATGAGAGACGACAGGACAGAAATGCAGCTCAGAACCTCCTGCCACATATTCCTTTCGGACAAAAGGACACCTAGGGGACATACGTGTTTACGTGCTTTTCCTGAAAATAATAGCCCCAGGCTTCCTGTCCCAGCTGCCCTGACAGCCTTTCCGAAACATTACAAATTTATCCCTGGAAACAGCTTGGGTTCGACACGTTTTTGTCTCGTATGGTTGAAGTAGACTGGCCTAAAGGTTTTCTTGTTGGCGTCAGTAGCTTTTTCCTAGAATATGTCGTTCGACATGCCAACAAAACTACCTTCTTTTCGAGCCTCCATGTCTACAAGATCAGATCACTTCATAAACTTGGCAAGGTTACTGAGTGGAGGCTTCTTGCTTTGCACCGTACTTAGTAGTTTCTTGAGGCATTCGACACCTTCCCAATGGTCCAGTACCTACCTTTGTCCTTGACTAGGCAGCCGACTTTTCTTACGATGGCTACAAGTGCTGAGCGATTCGCCTGAGGCTCAAAGCAGTACTTGGGACTTTTTCCCAAGATTTTCTTGACGTTGCTTGGAATATGAGCGTCACCAAGAGTGTTTACCGGGTTTGCGCACTCATTTGTTCGGGCTTTCAGTGAAATGTCTGCCACATAAACCCGGTGGCTCGAGCTGCGAGCTAGCAGAATTTCGAGCCATTCGTAGTTCGAACGCAGGCATTTGTTTCCACCAAAGGCTTGACCAAGTGAGTGTGCGAATCCCGTGACCACTCTTAGTGACATTTGTCTTCCAAGCGAAGTCAAGAACATCTTGTAAAGAGGTCCCAAGTATTCCTTTGAGCCTCAGACAAACCACTCGCACTTGTAGCCATGGTGTCCGCTCCCTTCAAAAATGTTCTTATGACGATGCCTTGTGGAGAGTGGGGTGATTGGAACCGATTTGGAAGTACCATCTCGTGCGGGTTGTCTTTCTGTACACCGAGAGCCGCAAGTGAACATCACCTGTTTTTCCCCGGAAGAAAAAAAGAAGCGAAAAGAACCTAATTGTTTCTGACCTCCAAAGAACACGGACGCTCCTACTTCTTCATCATCCAAAGTCAGAAAAAGACTAAAAAAAAACACAAGAGATTTCACCTGTGGCTCAAGTACATTTGATCGACTAAAACGCGTTTGCATTCCGTATGCAAAAGGCGTCAATGAAACCTTGGACCTCATTCTCAAGAAGGAATGAGTACAAAGGGCACACAAACCGATTTCCTCCATCGGACGCCTGCTCCCCCGCCCAGAATACCGTCACCCGAAAGAAAAGGCACAAGGCGTGGTGTAAAAGATTCTCTGTTAGAAGTGCTCGGCGTCATACATTGGCGAAACCAAGAACTTCCTCGAATGAATGAAACAGCACGAAGGGGATGTGAAAAAAAAATGAACTGAGATCGAAGCGTGGTGGTGGAGCACTGCGAGGCATGTAACTACTATGTTAATTTCGATGGAACTGTGATTTCGATGGATTCTGCGTACTTACGAACGACCATGCCTTGGATTGGCTGTCCCCCATTAAATACCTTACAGGCTATCTGGGGATAAGGACCTTGCGATTGCATGAATACGCATTTAATGTCGTCTACAATTCCGGCCTACTGCTCCCAGACTGACTGTTCGTCTCACCATCCCAGCGATCCTCGCAGTGCCCTGAACCACGATACCGACGACTGCGTTTTGTCCGTATCGGACTTTCTACACATCGGCGACGAGCAGCGCCATAATCTGCTCGTGGTGCATCATGATACTATAGACTGTGTCGCCTATCACTTTACACAATATTTAAAAATAAGCTTTTTGAGTTAGAAGAGCTTTTTCAGCATAGCAGTGCAAGCGGTCTAGTACATCAGAATATGGCAAGACGTCTTAACTAGCTGGGTGGTTAACTAATATTGAATAGTTAACTTTTAACTATTACTTTTACACTCATTTTTTATTGGCGGGCTTGTAGCCCACCTTAAGTAATATCCATATCAGTTTTTAAATGTCAGAGGGTACCAGAGCGTATTCTGGCAGCGATGAATTTGTGCCAGCATCCTGGAGCGCTACTATATCAGGTAGTGTTGAGGAAGCAGAGAGGAGCTGCTGCAGGGGGTCTCGTATGCGCTGAAACCTTCTGCAGTTCTATTGTAGGATGTCTAATTGGAGATTACTGCTCGTCAACAGGGCCATGCTGGAGGGTAGGGGGCGAAGTATGGGCGCAGCTATGGGGTTGGCGGCTGAGGTATGTGCAGACATTCCAGCAATTATTTGTGGAATTTGTTATAGAATGGCTGTGGTTACCTGAGTGATAATCGTTCCTGTAATCTTAGTGATGGCGGTTTCAGTGTAATTTCGAGTATGAGCCTGAATATTGGCTTCTAGATGTTGGGCAATGTTTGTCAAATTTGGAATCTATATTTGGAATGTCATCTGGCCTGCGTTTCTTTTGTGGATGAGGAGTGGACGCTTCGGTTGGTGGTAAAGAGGTTTGGGGTGATGGCGCTGGTGAAGGAGAGGGAAGAGGGACAGTAGAAGGGATATAATTAATGGCTGCCCTGAGATGCCTTACATCTTCCCGCTGGACAGCTATCTCTTCCTCCCGCTGTGAGGTTTGGGGGGGTAATGGTGGCTTTGGTCGAGGCTCGCTGGCGGTCTTGATCAGGAATTATCAGTGGAAAATCATTAGGAGTGGGCACTGTGGCTTGAATTTCGGCATGGTCAGTCATCGAGGCGGGGAGTCCTCGCTTTGCACGAGCCTGTACCGGTAAGGTGGCTCCCAGCACAAAGAATGCATCTGGGCGTGCAAGGGGCCTCTTGAGTGCCCTGCTTTTCACCACATCGCGGGCGTATTCCAGCTAATGCGTACGCAGGAATAAATGGCACCCTCCGCGGCGACGCCGCCATTGGAATGAAGGAAAGCGAGAAATGAATAGGATAGGATTTGGCGAGCGCGTGCAGGGTCTTCCTTCATGGCCTGAATGCCCTTTCATTCTGCTCGATAGAAAAAGGAAAGGCTAGTCAGCAGTCGCCAGAATGCGCGCATGACATAATGTTTGCCCGGCGCGGTGGCTCAGTGCTTAGGGTGCTCGGATACTGGTCCGAAGTATGCGGGTTCGAACCCGCTTCTACTACTTCGTCCCATCTTTAAGCGCTAGTCCCGTTATATTAAGGTGACAACTAGCTAACACGTATTTCCGCCTTGAAGATTTACATATAGGCTATTAAAATTTTCTAATCCTTGCAAACTTCAGAAGAGCAAGGTTCCGGCCTGGTTGGCAATGCATTCAAAAGGACGAAACAGCGCGATGAAACACGGGCACACAAAAAAACGACACACACGAGCGCTTACTCACAACTGAAATTTCATTCTGGTGGAAAGACGTTTAGGCAGAAAACATGAGACGATCTGTAAGAGGGCTGCTGCAGCAATAGCCGGCAATCAGTGTGGCCGAGTCACATGATGGCAAAAAAAAGAGAGAACAAAAGAAAGTTACATTCGATAAGAGGACGGTGTAAAGGGCCGTGAAAAAGTGGTCGGGTAGGTAACGTTAATAAGAAACAATGAAAAAGTACCCAAAACGGTGTGGATGCGTTAAAACCATGAAGGACACTGAGGAGATTATACAAGTGAATACATCAAAGCATGAACAAAGTAAAAGCTTCAATAACGTGCCCCAAAGATGGGAACTAAAATAGTTAAAATCTGTAAGACGCTACGGAGGATAAAATAAGATAAAAGAGATAAAGGCAGTACGAACGACGGATCAGTGAAATATTCAGCTGTGTGTGGCACACAACAAACGTTAGGTACTTGTCAAGTCACCCAGAAAATCCAGCTCTTTTTTGACAAGGAGAGGGATGTATTGCTCACGCATTGTTCCCCGGCATAATGAATTTTGAGGGCTTCGACAATTGCCCTCGTCAACCGATCTCGTCCTCGGCCGATAGTGGTGCACCGATTAAAGTAAGGTTTGCAGATTAGTTCACGGCTGTTTTCCCCGAGTTTGCATTTCTTACAGTGCTTAGCCAGGTGCCCAGAAATGGCTATGCTTTTAACGTTGTATTGACCTTCTTGGAGTCGGGTACTGATATATCTTCCCGTTTGACCGATATACCTCTTCCCGCATGACACCTGCACGGAGTAATTTATTCCTGAATCACAGGGGACATATTGGTCAAAGTGTGTCACCCTACAGCCTCGGGGCTCCAGAGGGTTATTCACTTTAGAACAGAGGGCGGAAAGCTTGTTGGGAGTCATGAAGACGACATCCACGCCGGCGCTGTGCCACTTCTTTGCGACGATGGTTGATTGTGTGGAGGTGGGGCGTTACCAAACATTTCTGCGCTTATTGTTTGAAGTAGGAAATCCGACGTGCTGCCGGGACTTCTTGATCATGGAGCCAGCTGCGGTTACTAGGAGATGTAAGGTGTAGCCTGCTTTTAAAAGGCGATCGGTCTGGTCATTGAAGCTCTCCAGGAAGAAATGCCCAAATGATTTCTGCAGCGCGTTTGTGGAAGCCTAGTTTCACTATGTCCTGCTTGACAAACTTTGTGTGGGCTGATGCGAACTTCATTAGTGGCTTCTTGCCTCTAGGTTTCCATGACCAGCAGGTGTGATCAGAAAATCGGAAGCCCAGGTCAAGAACGGTGATTGACTGATCATTGGGGGCTTCTTGAGTCAAATAGAGAGACATTCATCGTATTTAAAGCTTTTGCTTTCTTCCCGTTTTTATGTATTCACTTGTAGAATCTCCTCTCTGTCCTTCATGGTTTTAACGCATTCCGCGCCTTTGGGTAATTTTTCATTGTTTTTTGTTAATGTTACCTACCCGACCACCTTTTCATGGCCCTGTACACCGCCTTTTTATCGCTTATAAATTTCGCTTGTTTCAAGTTTTGTTGCCATTTTGTGAAGCGACCGCACTTTTTGCCGGTTATCGCTGCAGCAGGCCTGTTAACCACCCTTCATGTTTCTGTTTAAACTTCTTTCCGCCCGAATAAAATTTTAGTTGTGAGTGAGCGGTCGTGTGCGTCGTTTCTTTGTACGCCCGTCTTTCATCGTGATGTTTCTTTCTTAGCCCGGAGCCTTCGTCCTCTGAACTTCATCTCTTGTTCTTCGTGCTTTTTTAAATGTTTGACCTCTGACCCTAGTTTCATCTGCTCTCAGGCTGATAATGCCGATCTGTTGCTCTCGTACCCTCTGCTTCTGTATCCGCCACAACACCCTGCCTCCGGATGTCCTCGCTATATTCGACGGGTTTGCTCCCTCGTCCGGCCATGGGATCCGGATACTTTATCTGCTGAGGCCCGAATGGCAGCGAAAACGTTGTCTCTAAAAGGATGCCCTTTTCCTACGGGTGTGCTGAAGCAAGTCCTCGAACCGTGCTTGGAAAGAATCCCTTCGAATCCTCGACACCCACGGCGGAATTCCTCGGCATTACCCAAAAGGGTTTGGAATACGTTAAAAGCCTGAAGGACACAGAGTATCTTATACAAGTGGATACATGAAAACGGGAAGAAAGCAAAAGTTTCAAAAACGATGCATGCCTCTCCCTTCGACGCGTGAAGAACCCAACGATCAGTTAATCACAGTTCCTGACCTGAGCCTCGGATTTTCTGTAAACCACACCTGCTAATCTTACCAATCTAGAGGAAAAAAGCCACTTCTCTGTCAAGCCGGGCAGAGTGAAACTAGGCTTCCAAAATGCGCTGTAGAAATCATGTGAGCATTTCTTCCTGGACAGCTTCAATGACCAGACCGATCGCCTTTTAAATGCAGGCTACCCCTTCCATCTGCTAGTAACCGCAGCTGGCTCCATGATCAAAAAGTCCGGGCAGCACGTCGGACCTGCTGCTTCAAACAGTAAGCGCAGAAATGTTTGGCAACGCCCCACCTCCACACAATCAGCCATCGTCGCAAAGAAGTGGCACAGAACCGGCGTGGATGTCGTCTTCACGACTCCCAACAAGCTTTCCGCCCTCTGTTCCAAAGTGAATAACCCTCTGGGGCCCCGATGGTGTAGGGTTGCACACTCTGACCAATATGTCCCCTGTGATTCAGGAATAATTTACTCGGTGCCGGTGTCATGCGGGAAGAGGTATATCGGTCAGACGGGAAGGTATATCTGTATCCGACTCCAAGAAGATCAATACAACGTTAAAAGCATAGCCATTTCTGGGCACCTGGCTAAGCACTGTAAGAAGTGCAAAATCAGAGAAAACAGCCTTGAACTAATCTGTAACCCCTCTGTAACGCCTAATGGCCTTGACGGTAAATAAATGAAATGAAATGAAATCTGCAACCCTTGCTTTAATCGGTGCACCACTATTGCCGAGGACGAGATATGTTGACGATGGCAATCGTCGAAGCCCTCAAAATTCATTATGTCGGTGAACAATGCGTGAGCAATCCATCCCGCTCCTTGTCAAAAAAGAGCGGGATTTTCTGGGTGACATGACAAGTACCTAACGTTTGTTGTGTGCCACACACAGCTGAATAATTCACTGATCCGTCGCTGGTACTGCCTTTATCTCCTTTATCTTGTTTGATCCTCCACAGCGTCTCACCGATTTTAACTATTTTAGTTCTCACGTTCTGGGCACGTTTTTGAAGCTTTTACTTTGTTCATATTTTGATGTATTCACTTGTATAATCTTCTCAGTCTCCATCATGGTTTTAACGCATCCACACCGTTTTGAGTACTTTTTCATTGCCTTTTGTTTATATTACCTACCCGACCACCTTTTCACGGCCCTTTACACCGTCTTTTTATCGCTTACAACTGTCTCTTGTTCCTGGTTTTTTTTTCCGTCTTGTGACGCGACCACACTGATTGGCGGTTTTCGCTGCCGCAGCCCTGATAGCCACTCTCACATTTTTTCTTTTTAACCATCTTTTCACCAAAATAAAATTTCAGTGGTGAGTCAGCGCTCGTGTGCGTCCGTGTTTCGCCGCGCTGTTTGTTCCTTTCAACTTTCAACTGTGACATTTTTGAGGAAAAAAGTTTGGTACGATTGCCTAATCTATACTTGTATCACCTACGTAAAACACAGTAATTGAGAGTAGTGCTGTCTTCCTCGTCTTCTGCAGATATTCGTGACAAGTCTATATTTCTTCACAGCAGCTAGCTGGCAGCGCGTTCACTTGTCTCTTAGTTCTGTAACGAAGATGGCTTATTCCAGACACTAAAAATGAGTTCGGATTGCCTGTTTTCGTAAGGCAGTCAAATGCCGCACTACAAACTCTGCGGAACTTCCTCTAAACGAGCCTTACACCTTGCCACGTCCACTTCAATGCGCTGCCCTGCGTAGGGTGCGCTAGCGTTTATGTGGCAACGGTGCAGGTGCTTCAGCGTCGTCTTCACGCTTTTTTTTTTGCTCACAGAGCAGCGCCCGCAACCGAGTGCCGGTCATATGGCTGTGTCGAAGGTATCCAGCAGCTTCTTCGAGTGGACGAGGCCGGTGCCTCGCGAGCACTGGGATCCCCAGGACCCGTCGCTGCTAGAGGCGGCCCAGCCCCTGCGGGAGGTCGAGGAGACCGTCAACTACACCTTCCGAGACAAGGTAAGTCGTGGTGCTCGGTCCACGCTGCTTCCATCCAACATTAACGCGCAGTGCCACAGTACAACATTCACTACAAGGAAGTTCTCACGGTACGGGTCCTCTTAGTCCGTCTCTAAGACGGCACCGCTGAAAGCGTAATGACCAGGATTATGTCTGCACGACTGCGTGTGCTACTCAATGTGGGTGCCATTTTCTTCGCCCTACCAGCAAAATTCCAAATAACCAGTCGCGGTGGCTCAATGAATTCGGCCTTCTGCTGCTGGTCCCAAGGATTCACGGTCGAATCTTGGACGTGGGTGCTTCGTTTTGATGGAGGAAAACTGCGAATACGGCTGCGAGTTGTGCATTGTCAGCGAATGTTAAGAAGCCCCAGGCAGTCTAAACTATTCTCGGCCCCCTTCAATGACAGCGAAACAAAAATTTCTAATAAATTAAAATCGATATCACGATTAGTCACGACTTAAACTGGAGTGATCGCGTACAAATTTTTGTAGAGCAGCCCAACGAAACCTTGCATTCCTAAGGCGGAAGTTAAAAGATACACCATCGGATGTCAAACTATACTAGATCAATAGTAAGGCCAACTCTGGAATACGCAAGCATAATTTGGGATCCGAATCGAAAATACCTTGTCGAAAAGTTTAACGTGTTCAAAGATTGCCAGTAAGGTATATATTTCTCTTACCAAAAAATGCAGTCCGTATCAGAACATCTATTACGAGCAAAGTTTCCAATTTTGGCTATTCGCAGAAAAACTGCAAGGCTAAAGTTTTTTTATCAGCTTTATCACAGTGTGTTCAATCTGGATTCGAGCTTGCACTCACGGCCACCTGGAATGCTGTCATCGCGTACTAACCATCATTTTGCAGTTGTGTCATACATGCCGAGAGTTGACGCCTGCAAGTTTTCGTTTCTGCCTAAAGCAATTATAGAAAGAAATGACCTTGACCGACGCGTAATCCGCAAATCTTGTTCGCTAGACACCTTTGTAAAAGAGCTCGAACTGTGTTGAACTGATTCTTTGTACCGATCCCACCCTGTAGAAGCCCAGAATGGCTAACAGTATTTGGAAATAAATAAATAAATGAGGGTTGTAACGGCTTCTCCTCTATCTTACTAACTACGTAGTAGCATCATGTAGTAAGGGTTCTGCAGCTACAGAAGCAGTCAATAAAGAAAGATGCAGCTGAAGAGGCACTTGAAGGCCACTTTCGGTCGGTATAGCTTTTGACACTACCTATCAGAGATAATTACAACAAAAACAAAAGGTAGGTATACAATCACGAGGATAGTAGGTTTGATCTCAGTACGTTGGCATTGGGAATCAAGCGCTCATCTCAGAAGACCGTCGAAGCAGACAGCTAACAAGACAAGGATAGCCTTGAATACGAAACAAAGATGGGTCTCGGAAATACATGTTTCAAGTTGCAAGGTTATTCAGCAACGCACACAATAGTAGTGAATGCAATAAAATCAGTACAGAAAGAGGCCCCGTAGTACACGACTGACCAGCCGCACTTTATTATACATATTATTTCTTTCGCTAAATCATGCTGATGTCACTGTCCCGTGTTCTTGCAACTGGCAGTGTTTAAAATCGTGTTTTTGCTACCTTCACTTTAACTTCCTTCACCCAGCCTCTCACAAGTGATGAGTGGCTTCCTCACTTTTTCGTCGAGCAGACCGCATCTGTACAGAACCAGAGAACGTGAAAAGGCCGACCGTCAAAGAGTTTGCAGGGACCTCTCCTAATGTGGCTACACGTTGCTTTTTCTCAATGCTGTGCAACGCAAACAGTGGCGACCCCCCCGATCTGACAGTGACCCAGCCGACAAAAAACGTGCACCTGTGCCATATGTGTCCCGAATCAGCGCGCGCGATTTTACGACGTTGTGGTGTCACACGTGCTGGCGAAAAAGTTGCGGCAAGCCGTCGTCAACGCAAAAGACTTGCCTCCCAAAAGAAACGTTTCCGGGCGTAGACTACACTATACCGTGTGCGGGAAGTGTAACCATGTGTATGTGAGTGAAAGCGGAAACTTTGATCAAAGGTTGAAACAACACCAGTATGATGTTGCAAACAAGAGAGCTTCGTTAAGTGCACTCGCCGAACATTCTGAAAGCAGGCAGCATGACGTAGATGGGAGCAACGCGCGCACTTTTCAAAACAGAAAAGAATCTCCAAAGCCGTCTATATCTAGAATCTTTAATCATTCACACAACCTGATACACACTTAATCCCACAGACAGGGCACTTGTTTGTGCGTACGCCCGCTGTCTAGGGCACATTTTCAAGCGTAAATAGCCAGCCTTTCACTTCTCCACCTGTTTGTGAACACGGCTCCCGTGTGGGAGCGTGTCATTTAAAAGTTCATTTTTATTTTGGTCGGTGTACTGCCTTCTTAAAATTCTCTTTTAGTCGCATGAGAAGTGCCGAACGGCGTGTTCTTAACAAGCAGCACTTCGCAGCAGTGAACCATTTATTGTATGTTTGTTTGTGATAATTAATGTTCAAAGAAATATATGGAGGTTTAAGGAATAAAAGAAAATCAATATTTTTCTTCGCGTTTTTCCACACGTGTTTAGTAAATTTGCAGTAAATGGCTGCTGCACGTTACGATTTATTCAAAAGGACACATATGACATCAGGAAGCAATGTTGCCTGGAGTGTCGAGGTTATCCATATTCGAATATTCCGGTCAAGCATGGTATGGACTATTTTCTATTGAAAGTGTAAATGATACTACCTATCCTTACGAGATATAAAGAAAGTAGTAACGGTCAGTAAAAGGCTTTAATAGCACCATTCACTACCTTCTTGCCGCCCTTTTTCCAATGGTGTTCCAAACAAGAGAACCAGGGCGTCTTTGCAGACGGGTGGCTGCAATAGGTGGGTGCTCTGCAAGAAGTAACTGCACTTTTCTTGCCGGTTTACCCCTTTGGCATTATCAGCGAAGATAAAACCCTCACTTACGTGGGCCGTCAATGAAGTATCGAAATTTTCAGTGAAATGCGACGCGAAGTCCAGCTTCCATTTACTGGTTTCTTGCAACTGAAATTTAAACAAATTCCTAGAGCATTGTTAACGACTCTCCGAGGTACCGTTTCTCCTCAGAAATGTCACGCTGTGAAGAGAAGCCTGTAAAATTTCGCCATTCTTTCTACAAGAACTCTCTTCGGCATAAATTTAGGGTCTCAGGGCAGACCGTAAAGTCTGGTCACGTGACCATCTCGTGAACAGAGTCATCCACGGTACCACACGTACATCGCGGTTATTGCCGTAGCCCAGGTTGCTTCAAAATTCACGTTGTGGTTCACGTTGAAGGCGACATGTATTGAACATCACGCTCACGCGACGCATCCGTAGCCTTCACGTGGCTGCAGCCACGTGAAGGCTACGGATGCAGGGTCCCGTGACCAACCTGAGCAAGTTAAATGGATCCTCTGTAAAGCACCTGGACAGAGATCGGCAGCAGTGGACCGGAGCACTGACGTTGCTGTGGTAGAGAAGATATTCCCCCCAGATGCCCGGTGGAATCCCGCACCGGAGCCGTCGCCACGCCTAAAAGCCGTTGCGTCGACCCTGCTTTCCTAGAGGAAATAAATGAAGGTCATCGAACACTTAAACACTCGCACTTTCCGAAAGCAGCAATGTGCAGCTACAAAGTGATCGGTCAGCAGCAACGCGCCGGGCTGAATAGTTTCTGTAGAGTGATGGCACTCCAAGGTACCACGGCAACGTGTCACACCTTGTACTTGAAACTCAGTGACCACATAAGGACGATACGCGCACTTTGTTAAATAAAACCAATAATAATTCGAATAAATCTTATTAAGTTCACTGCAGCAAATAGCTTCCGCTTAAACTTATGTTACGCAGGAGTAACAATCGTGTTTTTCCTTTTATTGCCGTAATGTTCATTTCTTGTCGATCTTGTCGAAAGAAAGCTTTTTTGTAGAAATTCTGCTTGTTCTGGTAGCCAAACGAAGTCTCTCTTGTCCATTTAGTTTGTTTTTAGAATGCACTCCATGCATTCGTTACTGTTTCATACAGGAGGTACCTATTTATCATTGCTGTGTGTTCTGCACACAATGCTTATTGTTCTTTTAAGGTTGTTTCATTTCATACCAGATACTTTATTTTTCCTCACGAAATGAAATTAAAGATTGCTGATCCACACAACTGATTTTGTAAAAACGCTGCTGAAAGACAAGTTTTAAAAAGTAGTAAAAAGGGGGTAAAAGGTGTCCTCTAGCGCATTCATTTGTATAAGAAAGGTGTGCAGCTTACAGCCTTTTTACACTCCAATAGGGGTATGTGTTTAGAGTGCAGGTGCCTTGGCCTGGTGAAGTTGTATACCAACAGCATTTTGCCCCGGTAACCATTCGGGCTTGCTTATGCGTGTCAAAAAGAGAGTAAATTGCAATGAGCGGAAACTGATACGAGATCGGCTGGAACGGCCTGCCCCCCAGCAGGGCTTCATGCTGCAGGCGTTCACGCACCACACGTGTCCGGCGGCGGCGCGCGTGGTTCCGGGCTGCATGCGGCCCATGGACTTCTTGGGCGACGCGGCATTGAAGGCGCTGCTGACAGCGCACCTGTACGGATGCCTGCACCCGCTCAGCTCTGGCGCGCTGACGCAGACGCGCGCCCGCGTCGAGTGCAACCGTGTGTACGGCTTCGTGGCGGCGCGCCACGGCTTGCAGCGCCACTTCCGCAGCGGATCCCCCGCGCTCAGCGAGGCCATCGTGGAGTACGTGAACAGCATCGGCGACGGCGTGAGTGTGCGCTTTTATCTTTGTCATTACTGCATATGCGTATGCTTTCAAACGCGGTAGCTCTGGAGAGGGGAGTGGATGAAGGTAAGAAAACAAACAAGGTGCAATAAAAGCGGAAAGTACAACGCTGAAATTAAAAGCAAAGCATAAAAATTAAAACCAAAATGCGGTCATAATAAGGGCAAACATTGCACGAAGAAAAAGAGCCCATTTTACAATCACTCTATTCGAGCGATCACAAAAAAAATATTTGTAGACAAGGAATCTAGAGGGGCATATAAGGTCCTCCTGAAGGGTTTGACGCGATAGAGTTAATGAGTTAATGCGCATATATGAGGAATTGGTAACTCTCTGCTCAGCAATCATATGTCCCTGGAAATCCGCATATCACTCCTGGCGTAGTCCTGCCGCGGTTAATCGAAGCGCCACTGCCCTGCGATGACAAGTACTGCCACCGGTTGTATCCGATAAGGCCACTGTAGCATGACTGCGCACCCTAAATGCGCAGGCACTCTCGGCGCACGTTCCCGCGCCTATATAATCAAATGCTTGAATAAAGCAATGGTTCCTCTTGTTCTTGCCATCATGCTGTGGCGTCGTACTTGCTAGTTACACCGGTGGGGCTTGTGCGACACAGGTTGGTTGGCGAATAATTAATTTAACTGTCACCTGCCATGGCGGCACGAACAATATGTGGACACACCTGCCTTGCAGTTTGTTGTATGCGCTGCTCAAAATCCCTCTCTGAAGGCGGCTTGAGAAATCGGCGCGATTTTCTCCTTCGGGGACGATGCGTGCGGAGACTATGGGCGGAGCTGCATGGACGTAGGCGGTGCTAACAATGCACCTAATTATTCTCCGTAGGCCGTGTCGTTGAGGGTCGAGGAAACGCCATTCGTGGAAGAATCCGTATCCAGCTAATTTGTGAGCTATTTTGCAGTGCGTCTTTCTGAAGCGGTAGGGCGTTACTGCGAAAAAAATCTTATCCAGAAGAAATCTTATCAACCGGTTCAAAGGATTCCTCATGCTGTCCAATTATCACTGGAGGTACAATGCTGAAATCTGAGCATACAAAAAGAAGTTATTCCACTTGCAATATTAATAACACCAAGATAAAGCAAAATCGCATTTCATACGCCCATTTCACTCGCATAGCGCCGAATATTGGGCGCCACAAATTAGAAACACGCTTTGTAGACATGCAGCGGAAGCTTGTATGCAGTTGTTGATTTGGCAGGGCAGCCTGTGTTAGGCGCACATAATGCAGACGGGAGCAGCCTTTCAATGACCTTAAAAAGAAAAACTGTATTTTTTCCAATCTGAGGGAGAGCGTAGGGAGTTTAATCCTCAACTCTCTCCTGTTCTGTGAGCAGTCCAGTGTCCAACATGCGGGCACCCTTCGATCTGTTCATGAAAAGTTCACCTGTGCCGCTTGTCCGCCCCTTCCCCTTCTCTACCCCTCGTCCCGGCCCCCTGTTCTCTTTTCTTCACATTTTGGGCGACGGCTTCCACCGGACGGTTTTTCTTCGCTGCCTTCTTCGTATCGGCAGTTTGAACAGCAGCACTCACTTTCTGGATACTTTTAGGCGAAAGGCCAAAAGAAAACTGTCGCCCAGCTTGATTCTTATTTGCTTTCAGTCGCTTCTGCTGCTTTTCTTCTGTACTTTTTTCTCAACTAGAAATTTGACAATACAGAGAGGAATTATATATGAGATTCCTTTCCCGTTTATGGAACAATTAAGCTCAAACTGTACGTCCAACCAACCTATAACGGTCGGTCAGTTTGGCGGCCACATCATATCCACTGCCGAAAATTGCCGCACCGTTTTGTTACCATCGGCACGAAACAAATATTTCTTCAGCAAATTAGAACATCAAATATTATCAGTTCGGCTACCTCCTCAGCCTGAAGGCATCACCATGTCTGTTGCTTCCAACGAAACACAGAAAGAGCTAATAGGCGTCTGAAAAACGTCTTGAAAAAAAAAACTGCACATCTAAAGTAAGTTTCACCTAATCAATTTTTCAGACGAACATTTACTAGCCCTCTATTAGCTTTGCTGACACTACGCTTGTAGATAGCTTGAAAATTCTACAGAAGAAATTTTCAAGACTTTTTTTACATTCCTTCATTAGTCCTAAATGGGTTCATGGATTACTTACGCAAATGATTGATTTTAGTACGACCTTTAAACCCCCTAAAACCTTAGAAATGTTAGAGTTCACTTTTCTTTAAAAAAGGCGCATAAAAGGGAACTCAAAGCTGATTTGCAATGACCGGAACAATGAGCCTACATTACAAGAGATATACGGCTGCAGTATAGAGCCAGAAATGCATATGCTCAGTTTGAGAGGGAAACACAGTTTTCAGTCACTGCGTTATCTTACCGAATTCAGTGGACATACCTTCACAAAAAAAAGAAAACGAGCAAAAAAATTAATGTTAGTTGCCACGGAGGAGGTAGGTTTACCTGTTTCGATGATGCAAAAACAGTAAGCAGTTAGATGGCGGGAAAGTGTCGAGTGCAACCAAATGCTAAAATAAAAATCGTTTCGGCTTGGGCCTTTTTCACAAGGATGCTTTGATGAGGAAGTTGCTCTGATTTAGCTGGCAGTGCAGAGCTCGCTAAATGTTCTTAAAATCACTTTTTTTGTAAGGAGGATGCCTACTAGACGGTAACGTGGGAAAGTCAAAACCAGCTCTGCTCAACAGTCCGTACAAGTGAACAAAAATAGGAAAACCAAAAGCGCAGTTAAGTGAGCCCTGAAACGCCAACGAGTAATCACAAGACATTATGAGCAGACAATGGCACAGAGTGACAGCACCGGGAGAAAACAAACTAAAAACATAGGTGCGCATGATGTTATTGTCATCGGCAGTTGATAACAGTGTAATGGCTCACCATAAATTCATGAAGTCACTCGCCCCGGGGGTCCTTAGCAGAAGCAAAATTCAAACAGCCTGCAGACATTGAAAGCCAAGCTGTGAATAGCAAGTGCGCAGCCATGCCGTATTGCAGACTGTAGTCACTGGACCTTATGAGCGGTATCTTGCAAACAGACTTTCCCTTACCAGCATGACATGACTGGATTAGAAGTGGTTGATGGTTGGCAACTTGCACCATCGCACAAAAAACAGCAGTGATGCTCATGTCATGGCAACACCTGAATCACTTCAGTATACGTCCAATGGGTTAGATCTAGGACCCTGCCTTTAAGCCACACAGGGGCACATCTGAAAGATAAAACAAATACATCCAGTTGCATGTATATAAATCTCCTGACATTGCATCACCAAACCGGTCCTTTCAAATCTGTACAATGAAGCTCATATGTTAGCACTACAGACAAGAGATTGCTTAGAGCACTGCACAAAGAGCACTAGTCCAGACGCTCATCTCAGAGCTGGAACAACCGCCATGTCTTTTCAACAACCCAGTACTAGGTGATGCGATTACTTTGCATGGACCTAGCCCCGGTCCTTGCTCCTCTGGCCAACAGTTGGACTCTAAAAGTTCAAACAAACAATAGGACTTGTGGAACGAACATTAGCAAACAGCCTACACCTATACAAGAAAGCATGAAGTGAAAGAAAAGCAGTATCAGCTGCAAAGCGTGCTCACCAAAGCTTGAGAAGTTGAGTAGGCAAGTAAGTCCTCTGAAAACCACTGTCGAAATACCTGTGGCAAAAAAGGAACGTACAGAGAGAAGCAGGGACAGCGTCAGCTGTGCAAGGTGCAATGGTTTACCACAAATTTCAAACAGCCATGCCTGCCAAGGGCCCGCTTCATTACGCTTGTCAAGCAGCCTGCTCATATACAGAGCAGCAAAGAACCTCAGTGCCAGGGCTCTCAATCGTAATAAAACAAAGCTTGACAAGTCAGCGCAGTCACACACCCGGATTGTTAAGATTCTCTAAGTTCTTTTTTATCCTCTGGGTCAATAACCAACCACAGACCTCAGGAAAATCACAAATCTTGCGCACGCATTAGCAGCAAGGCACATAAAAGGCCACAAGCAGAAGAATTAGCTCAGGCACAAATAAGCTAAATAAAGGCAATTATAGTTATTCTGCAAAGTATTCTTACATATTGTCATCATTACCTGCAAAAACAAATCAGAAACAATATATTGCTGGAGTGGTTTGCTTTGTTGACGCATGAACTCATTAAATTTCAGAGCTGGAACAACCGCTTCATGATCACTTGTAAATTGTTAGGTTCAACGTCCGGAAGCAATACATTGATTTTGAGGGACGCCGTAGTGGAGATCTCCGGGTAAATTTGGACTACCAGGCTTTCTTTAAGGTACGCTGACTTTGCATAGCACATGGGCGTTTTTGTCTTTGGACTAAATCGGCTTACGGCCACCGTGGTCGGCATCGAATAACCCGCGACCTTGGGATCAGCAGCTGAAAGCCAATGTCACACAGCCATCGAACGGGTTTCATGATTACTTCATGATAATAAATACTGCAGACTTGGTCCCGCAAGTGTAATACAACCAAAGCATTCTTAACGCGAGTGTCACTGATGGTACTCAGAGCAAGGTGAATTGCAGCACTCAGGTGTCCAAAGAGAGCCCTTGACAAGAATAACATCCTGCCAGAATACGACTGACAGCGCCGGTAAGGGCCATGACATCCACCGCGGCTAGCCAGACGGCTCAGCATTCCGGGAATGCCCCGCCTTTCGTCCTTCGCACACCTCGGTCGCCGCCACCGTTCCACAGAGACAGGTTCGAGGACGTCGAAGACTGGTTGGCCAGCTTTGACCGTGTGGCGGGTGTCAATGAATGGGACGGCGAGCGCAAATTGCGAAACGTCTGCTTTGCGCTGCAGGACTCGGCCAAACGTGGTTTGTGAACTACGCAGCTTCCTTTACCACCTGGGAGGCTTTCAACAGTAAATCAAACAGTATATCGTTAGTCCAAATGCTGTCAGGCCTGAGCATCTCTCAGACTCTGAATGTCGTGATGGCAAGTGCAACAGGTGCCTTCTCGGCGTCTACAGAGATCGAAGTGTCGTTGACGCAGTAAAAGTGTTTCGGAGAGAGTTGTCAGTGACTGCAAGGAAGTGGTCTGGATAGCGGCGGTAAAAGGCAGCATCCATGTAAGCAACGGCAGCCTTCCGTCCGTACTCACGCCAAAGCGCCGAAACTCACGCTGCTCTGTAGAGGGGGGGGGGAGGAAGGGTGTTCAGGAGGCCTATTGTTAGGGAGGGTATGAACGGTTAGGAGGGAGGAGACGTGGGAAAGGATGAGCAGTGAGGTAGGTAGGGGATAAGAGGGGAGAGCTTAAAGGTGGAGAGAAGTGCGCGACCCGAGCGGGTGCGGGAGGAACGGAGGAGCTGGACCATGCGAAAGGCCTCCGTCAGCTCCGAAAGGGAGTTGTGGACGCCCATGGACAGTAGCCGAGCTGTTGAGATAGATGCGGGAAGAAATAATGCCGACTTATGCGCCTGGCGAGCGAGGCTGTTGACTTTGTCCTCTTTGGTGGGAGGAAGGAAGAGAAACGGAGAGAATAGATGAAGCGGCTTAGAACAAATGCCTGTACCAGGCGGCGGAGGTCGTGTTCGCGCATGCCGCTGTGGCGATTGGCAGATTGGCTTATGAGGCGGGTGGTCTTGAGTACGGTGTTTGGGAGTCGAGTGATGAGGGTGGCGTGCTTGCCATTGGACTGAAGAAATAGTCCAAGGGTGCGCAGGGTAGAGGCGAGAGGAATGGGTGTGCTGTCCAGGTAGACGGCGAGGGGAGAGGGCGACAATGCGCCACCCCCAAGGCAGATGGAGCAAAGGCTCAGATTTTGTCGGGGAGCAGCTCAACCTGATAGCCCGGGCGTGAGTCACCACCGCGTGCACACGCACCTGGAAGGTGGTCTCCATATCAGCAAGATTGCCGATGGCTACCCAGAGGGTAATGACATCGGCGTAGAAAGCATGAGGCAGAGCTGGAATAGTGCGCAGAGCACGTGCCAGCGGGAAAAAAGGTTAAGAAGAGCGGAAAGAAACTTGAGGGGTACCCTAGTTGCCAAGTGAGAAATAAGTAGAAAGTGGGCCGTATCAGATTTCGCCTCTGCTGCGGCTAGAAAAGCGGTGACATAATCATGGACACGGGGCCCGGCATGGAGAGAGGAGAGAGCGACCAGAATGGTGGTGTGATGTGCGTTGTCGAAGGCACTTGCGAGGTCTAGCGCCAGGACAGCTACAGTGCGTTTGTGGTGTGAATGGTAAGACATCCACGGAAAGCTGGAGCATGACATCCTGGGAGGACAATAGGGGGAAAAGCATAACATGTCCGGATATATTTCATGGCCATCCAGATAAGCCTGCAGGCGGGCCAGGATGACCTGCTCGAAAAGCTTGCCGAGTCAGGAGGTGAGAAAGATAGGGTGGAGGTGTTCTAGGGCAATAGGTTTGTCGTGTTTGGGGATGAAAGAGACGCGTGCCCGGGTCAACGAGGGGGAGGAGTGCCAGCTTGCCAATGTGTATTGAGAAGGTTAGTAAGGGCTTCGAGGGAGGTGGGGTCTAGGTTTCGGAATGCTTTGTTAATGATGCAGTCCGCCCTAGGGGCCGAGGTGGTGCGAAGCGTGAGTAGAGCCGCACGAACCTCGCCCAGAGATATATCCGCATCAAGATCGGGGTGGAGGGAGCCGGAGTAGATGGGAAGGGGAGTAGGGGTCGGCGCCGAGGTAGCGGCTCCGAAGGGCCGCCAGGAAGTCATTACCAGCGATTGGGGAGGAGTGAAGGAGATGGGAGATATCCTTGTGCTGGGAAGCTTTGTTGAGGGTAGGGTCTAGCAGCACCCTGAGAAGCGACCACCTGTCACAGAGGCCCAGGTTGCCGGCCTTACGATCGCAGCTCTGGCCCCATTGTTGCCGGAGAGGAGCGGTGCTCCTCTATGTTCGGCGCCAGCCGGGCAAACTGGGGCGGAGGCGGTGATTGTGTTTCTGGGCCTGCCAGCGGCTGTGGACAGCGTGATACGCCTCACAAAGGTGCAGGCAGACAGCTGTCTGCCATAGTAAAGTGTGGTGCATCAGGAAGTGTGGATATGGCAGTGCGGACGTCCGCCAATAGGGTCTAAGTCCAGGCAGATAGCTCGGTGATAGCAACAGAAGAGGAAGTAGAGAGGCGAGTAGAGGGGAGCGGTCCCAGTAAACTTCCTGGATGCCTGGATGAGACGAGTAGAGGTACCAGCAAGAGGGGAGAGAGAAAGTGGTGCAGAGGACATAGTGATTGCTGCCGAAGGACACGCCTGTATTAATCCATGTGGGATTGGCAACATTTTTGGCGAGGGCAAGGTCTGTACTCGTGTCTCGTTAGATACTGGATCCAAATCTGGATTCAGCGAAGTCATTAAGGACACAAAGGCATATGTTCTGAACAAAAGTAAAAAATGAGTGGCCCTTTCGGCTGTTCTAGGAGTAGCCGCAGCCGGTATGGGGCGCACTCAAGTCGCCCAGAACGACCAGGGTGTTGCGGCCCGTGCAGGAGAGCGTTTTGCGGAAGACGAGGAGGAGAGGGGCTGAAGGGACTTTGAGAAGGCTGTACATATTGAGAACAAAGAGGCTTGGTTCAGTGTGACGGCTTGTAAAGATTTCAAGGAGGAGATGGAAGTAGTCCGAAACGTCCAGCTGTTGCAGCACAGCAGTAAGCTTGCGGTGCACCAGCGTGGAAACGTTAGGGTGGGCCTCAGAAGGAGCATAGAAGGAGGCATAGTCGGGCAGCTTCCAGAGAACTAGGAGTTCCTGGTGTACTAGGACGCTAGGGAGAGTGTTAGGAGGGATGTTCTGGAGGTGAAGCTGCAGGGTGCACCGTTTGTTGCGGAAACCCCGACAGTTCCACTGCCAGAAGCTAAGGTGCGCTGGGTGTCTGGCCATGATAGATGGCGTGGTCCTCGGATGTAGTCTGTAGCGCTCTAGACGCCACGGCGCTGAGGTGAGATTCGATGGTGGCCACGCGGGAGTGGATGCTGGCGACGCGCTCCTCAAATTTCGTTAAACGGGCTAGGATGCACTGCTCAAACGCCTCCAAGAACGAGGCTGTTTGACGAACGACGTGACGCTCGGGTGAGACGGCGTCTGAGGAGGGGGATCGGCGTTTGTGCGGGGGCTGCCGGTGGGGAAGGAGGCACCTCATCGGCTCCTCAGCTGGCGCCGGCGTAGGCGGCGGCGGTAGAGGTGCAGGAGCTGTGGTAGAAGGCGGAGGAGGAGCAGAGGAGGACAGACGGGCTAGCGCGTCTTTGTGACGTGCTAGCTGAGGCAACAGCTCCTAAATTTGGAGCTGCTGGGCTGTGATAGTGGTTCCGAGGGCCGTGATTTTGGGGTCGGCGTAGGATGCTGCGATTTTCAGCTCACAATGTGGTGACGGTAGAGTTGGTGGCGGGGGTGCTGGACGCCTCGGGCTTAGGCAGAGGCGGGAAGGAGACGGAGCAGTGGCGGATAGCGGACCGGGCACCATGGGAGGTGGAGTCGCGACGGGGATGGGCCCGGTGGGAGGCTCTGGCGGAGAAAGTTGGGGCTTGGAAATAGGTGGGGGTAACGATGGGCCGTTCTGGTCGAACGTGAGCCTGCACGGGCCCGAGGCCGTGACGTGTGCCACCTCCACAGAATGCAGCAGGAGACACAGGTCGGGGGCTCGCCTGCATTGTGGGCCTGGCCGCAGTGGTGACAGAGGGCAGACTTGGGCTTCATACAGACATCCGTGCGGTCACCTCGAGACCAGCAGTTCGTGAAGGCCTCGGCTTTCGGGCGGAATGGGTGGCAACAGTAAATCCCCGAGTTGAAGATGATGGTGCTGTGCAGGGTGCTGGTGCCCACGAGGTGATGAGGGTGGATTTGGAAGGCCCGATCTGGCGCATGTCGGCGACGGCGTAAGGTGTGTTAACATTCATGAATTGGAGGTCTTGGACAATTTGTTCCCGTGTTTGGGAGTCCACGATGTTGTATATGATGCCGCGGAGGGCGTTGTCGGGTGTGAATGTGTAGGCACGCAGGGGGTAAGAAATGGGGCCCATGCGCAGATTCAAGACCCGGAGCTCGCGGCTCAGATGGCTTGCTCCCCAGGCAGCACAAGAGCATTGGGCGGACTCCGGGCGATCATTGACAAAAGTTGGCATGAACGGTGTTCCTACATTGGCATTTAGGCAAAGCGCTACCACTTTGACACATTGGCCCCACTTTCAGGCCAGTTTCGAGCCATCGTTCTGCCGATAGAGCGGCCAACGCAGGCCTTCGGCTCGTTCCGCGACATGGGCCAGTAAAGGTCTCGGATTGGCTTTCCAGCTTTCGAACACTGGCATCCGGCTTTCGAAAATTAGTATCCAGCTTTCAAACATTGATATCCAGTTCTCAAACACTGGCATGCTACTTTTGAAAATTGGCACATGTAATATAACAACCCGCTGGCCAATGAGTGAAAGTGTGGATGTACGATTCAACGTAGTAATTATTCATAAATGAGGGTGCCAAAGAACTCAAGGAAGAAACCGGCTCATTGCATCGAGTTACAAGGATTACTCTTCTAGCGCATGCACGATGGATTCCTCTATTACCAGCTATCCTCGTAATTAAACGAAAGGAGGACCCAAGAGCATGGTGGCAGAGGCTCTGGGAAAACCATTTTTTTTAAAGTTGGCTGCGTGCTGATGACTCAGGTTGGACAACGCAGCTCGGCAAGCTGCTGTGGCACGAGTAATGCATAAATAGAGTTCTTAACGGAACTGTCAGTAGTGAACTGATCAGTCATATCGGAAGTAATCGTAGCACTCCTCTTGCAAGAGCACTCTTGCTCTGCATTCAAACAATTAAATTCCTCGTCCAGCTCTTGCACGATGACCTCACGATGAGTCGAGCCTACAAAGAGATGCATAATGTCATGATAAGTCTAAATATGGCCGTCGCAGGACAAAAAGAAATGATTAAATAACACTGAATTTTGTGAGGCACAGTCCGCCTGCGGACACTCGCAACACATATTACAGTATAATTTGTAATAACACCGCATTAATTGAACGAAGTGAAATTTAATTTGCCTTGTACCAAATGGGATACATTTATTTTAGTGCGCCGTGTCGCACCTCCACTAAAGATATTGCCGCGAATCTTTGCAGTGTTTTACCCTTCTTCAAATCTGCCGCCACGCCACTTTATCGCTTTGTTTGCGACGCAAGACGCGACTAGCTTTGTCTCAATTGATCGTAGCCAGGCAGAGCTGATTCTACGTTGTTCCGGAATGTTCTAGTAACTGTGCGCGCTTTTTCTCGAGAGTTCGCTATTAGCTTTAAATTTTGCACGGCCTACAGCGGCGGGCATTCTGATCGACGAGCGCCGAGCACGCTTGTCGCTTCCCCGCCGCCGAGTTATTCAGTCCATTGTGGGCGCAAGTCAGCCCAATAAACAGTTCTCTTTTAAAAGAACTCTGGTCCCTCTTCATTGCTCCTTCGACTGCCGTCACCACTACTACGTGACACCTGGTGGAGGTGCTGGGTAGCCTTCCATATGTTCCGGATGCCCCTTCGAGTCGTGACGCCAGCCCTTAGCGCTTCGCATCCGAGGACGAGCCAGCAGCTCAGCGAGGAAGCCGACGTCTCCAGGGAGACGAGCCTGAGTTCGGAGCCCTGCCGGACGGCACCAGACAGCGAAAAGACACTGCTATGAACGCCGCAACCTCGCCGAAGATGTCGACACCGATCATACTGCAGCAGCCGCGGGTGCCGCCAACTTTCAATAGATCTCAAGGCAAAGACCCCGAAGAATGGTTAAGCCAATTTGAGTGCGTGGCATCATTCAACAAGTGGAATGATGCGGCGAAAATTGGACACGTATTTTTCTCATTGGAGGGCTCTGCAGGCATCTGGTGTGAAAACCACGAGTCTTTTATAACGACGTGGGAACAATTCAAAAATAAACACTTCAAGGTATTCACCATTGTCGTGAGAAAAGAAACAGCCGAACTACTTCTCGAGTTCAGGATCTACCCTCCGAATGAGCCCGTCCGTGGCTAAGTAGGAAAGATGATGCGCCTCTTTCGCCGCGCCGACCCCCAGATGACCGAGGAAAAGAAAGTTCAGTTTTTAATGCGGGGCGTAAAAGAACAACTCATTTGCCAGCCTCGTCCGCCAGCCGCCAAAAACAGTCGACTAATTCATGCAATAAGCCTGCATGATAAAACAGACCCTCGACGTCCGGGCACGGCAGTACAACCGCCCTTCCTCTGTCTGTGGAATGTGTCTGGACTCGACGACCACCACCAGCGACAACCTGCGGGAAGTGATCCGCGAAATCGTCCGCGAGGATCTGCGGCGATTACTGCCATCCTCCCCACAGCCGCAAGAAGTGACTCTCATGGCCGTGATACGGGAAGAAGTGCAACAGGCACTTGGCACCCAGACGGCCACAAAACCGCTGGCCATGACCTACGCCGATGCAGTACGCACTCCTCAGCCCCAACGACAACCCCTACAGCCTGTGCGACATGAACAACTTGCTCCCAAATGCCGCCTCCCTGCAACCGCCCGCCCAGCCTACGAGCGACGCTCAAGCCACCGGAAATGCGACGCCTCAAGGACTTCCGACAACCGACCGTTGTGCTTTTATTGCGGCGAAGTCGGCCATATTCTTCGTCACTGCCCGTACCGACGTATCGTTCCTCGAGGATTTGCTGTTAACGCCCCACTACCAAGCTTCGGCCAACGTCCGCAGGATATCACCGAGTACCTGCGTCGAGAGGAGTACACGCCGAACCGCTTTTCGCGCTCACCATCGCCGTCAACCTCGCGCTTTGCGTCGCCACGCCGCAGCTACTCAGCCGCGGTACGAGGATGGTCTCCCAGCCCCAGTAGGGGTAACTAAAGGCAGCAATCTCTGGAAGTGAAGTTGCTCAGGAGCGAAACGCCAGATATCCTCCAACTACAACGCCCCATGAAGACGTAGCACTCGCTTGGCAGCATGAAGACCCTACGCTCGCTACACCGACGACGGACAAAATGACAACCATGACCAGGACGCGAACTGCATTTAAAACGTCGCCGCCCCATAGAAAACCTTCGACTACGCGCCCCACCCGCGATTCGAATACGCGACAAAGCAGTGACCCGACGCCGAGTCCGAATTGCAATGCAAGAGCCAACACATCCTACTAAGGAGTGACTATCGACGGCTGGAAAGTTAACGCTCCTGTCGACACCGGAGCAGATTACTCGGTGATGAATGGAACATTCGCTTCGCAGCTGAGGAAAGCCACGACCGCTTGGGACGGCTTACAAATTCGCACCGGAGGGGGCCACCTCATTACACCATCAGTACGATTCACAGCGCGAGTGACTGTCAAGGGACATACCTATCCCGCGTCCTTTGTTGTGCTACTGCAATGCTCCCGTGAAGTAATCTTGGACATGGATTTCCTTAATGATCATCAGGCGATCATCGGCCTGCGATCCAAGCTGATCACGCTTTAAACGGCCGAGACCGTCCCTTCGATGAAAACTCTGGAAAATCACTTTGCCTTGAGTGTCCTGGAGGAAGAAGTGAGGGTCCCACCTCGTTCAAGCGTTATCGCGACCGTAGTCGCGACGAAAGCTTTTAATGCTGAAGCCGTCATCGAGGGGAACATACAGTTGCTTCTAGACCAAGGAATGAACATCGCAAGAGGCATCGCACATTTCCGCAACGGCCAGGCCGAAGTACTGCTGAATAACTTCAGCGAAGAATACCGGCAAATTAACACAGGAACGACGATTGCTTTCGTCGACGAAATATCCGACGTACGAGACTCCTTCGCCTTCTCCGATTCCTCCGCAGAAGATTTGCCTGACCAAGACAACTTGGCCACTTTTGACGTCAACCCAGCCCTGCCCCGGAACAGAAAAGACTAGACCCGCAATCTGCATCGAAGCTACAGCGACTGTTTTACTTCATCGCCGAAGGTCGGACAAACGCCGATTGCCAAGCATGGCATTATAACTGACCAGCACGCCCGACCTCTCCGTCAAAGCCCCTACCATGTGTCGCCGCCAGAACGACAAGCCATTCGGGAACAAGTGGAGTGAGACGCTTCGCGACGACGTCATCCAGCCATCAAACAGCCCATGGGCGGCACCGGTTGTTCAAGTGAGAAAGAGAGTCGGCGCACTTCGGTTCTGCGTTGATTACCACAGCCTGAACAACATAGCAAAGATGAATGTCTACCCCCTCCCCGCATTGACGACATATTGGATTAGCTCTGCGACGCCAATTATTTCTCTTCGATGGACCTCAAGAGCGGCTACTGGCAAATTGAGGTCGATGAAAGAGATCACGAGAAGACGGCATTTATCACTCCGGATGGGCTCTTCGAGTTTGAGATGATGCCATTTGGTTTCTGTTCCGCATCAGCGACGTATCAGCGAGTAATGGATATAATACTGGCAGGCCTGAAGTGACAAATTTGTCTGGTATATTTAGATGACGCCGTTGTCTTCGCCTCGAACTTCAAAGGGCACCTCGAAAGACTTCGAACAGTATTAGACGCCATCAAGTCGCCTGGCCTAACCTTGAAAGCAGAGAAATGCCACTTTGCCTACGAAGAGCTGTTGTTTCTAGGCCACATCGTTAGCAAGGAAAGAGTACGCCCTGACCCCCAGAAAACAGCTGCTATTGAATAGTTTCCACCGCCGGCCGATAAGAAAGCAGTGCGCAGATTCCTCGGACTGTGCGCATACTACCGACGACTCGTGATAACTGACTAAGGCAGACGTGCCATTTAAATTGGAATCCCCGCAAGCAGAAGCCTTCAAAGAACTTCAGCGTCGTTTACAGTCCCCACGGATCCTCGCGCATTTTGATGAAAACGCCGATACTGAAGTTTATACCGACGCAAGCAGCGTGGGCCTAGGCGCCGTCCTCATTCAAAAAATCTACAGCCTGGAGAAAGTCATCGCATGCGCTAGCCATTCCCTTTCCAAGGTCGAGGCTAACTATTCGACAACCGAGAAGGTGTGCCTTGCAATCATCTGGGATACGTCGAAATTCTGCCTCTACCTGTACGGATGACCGTTCAAGGTAGTCAGCGATCACCACGCGCTGTGCTGGCTTGCAAACTTGAAGGACCCCTCTGGCCGCCTCGCTCGATGGAGTCTGCACCTCCAGGAGTTTGACGCCACCGTCGTTTACAAGTCCGGACGCAAGCACTCTGACGCCGATTGCCTCTCACGAGCCCCTGTAGATGCACCGCCGCCGGACGACGATGAGGATGCCTTCCTGGGACCCATCAGCTCCAGCTCTATTGCCCAGCAGCAACGCTCGGTCCCCGACCTAAAACGCCTGCTCGAGTGCTTGGAAGAAAAAGTTTCTTCACCATCCGCCTCATTCAAGCGACGACTGTCTTACTTCTGTGTACAGATTGATGTCCTCTTGAAGAAGAACTTTGCAGCGAACAAAACAGCGTACCTCCTTATTGTATCTGCTTGTCTCCGCGTAGAAGTTATACAGGCTTCACACGATGAGCCGACAGCTGGACATCTCGGGTTTATTCGCACCCTCCGCCGCACTCAAAACAAGTATTATTGGCCCCGACTGTGTGCCGATGTCGCACATTATGTGAAAACCTGCCGAGATTGTCAGCGACGATAGACTCCTCCCATCTGAACAGCATTTGTTGCTTTTCGCGTTATTTACTTGTAATCCATCGTGTCGATGCTTCTTTGAGAAGGGAGTAATGCCTCGAATCTTTGCAGTGTTTTTTCCTTCTTCAAATCTGCCGCCACGCCTCTTAATCGCTTTGTTTGCGACCCAAGAAGCGACTAGATTTATCTCGATTGATCGCAGCCAGGCAGAGCTGATTCTATGCTGTTCCGGAATGTTCTAGTAACTTCGCACGCTTTATCTCGAAAGTTCGCTGTCAGCTGTAAATTGAGCACGGCCGACAGCGGCGGGCATTCTGTTCGACGACCACCGAGGACTCTTGTCGCTTCGCCGCCGCAGAGTGATTCAGTCCATTGTGGGCGCATGTCAGCCAATAAACAGTTTTCTTTTAGAAACAATTTTGCCGGTCTTGATTGGTCCTTCGATTGACGTCACCACTACTACGTGACAATATTCAATGTGACAAAAACCACGCAAAAACTCCCGTATGACAGTCTAGATAATTGCCTTTTTTTCATTGAGAGATGACTTGGGCAAAAGCTTTAATCGTAAATTACGGATTTTCTATTGCACCTGCAAGCGTGGATGCCAAATAGAAACAGTACAGAAGTAGTACACATATTCTTACCAACTGGTCTGCAGTGAAACACTAAGCAGTTCTGATATTTGTCCTTCATAAGCGGTACATGAAAAAGGTATTCATGAATGCATCGGATGTCAGGTCACATTAATTCAAACCCGCTGCTAGAGAAATTAGTGAATGTTTGGCACTGAAGACGAAAAATAAAGTTCTTACCATTCGGGCAGATTTGCACTGCGCACGACATCAACCCAGACATTTCGCAGTGAGAGTAAGTGCGCAAAAGTCGTCTTCGTGCTTGGTCTCGTTCTCTTTTCCTCCCAGGAAAAAGTAAAGCCGCATGTCAAAGCAACACTTATTCCCAAAACCACATTCATTTCCGAACGTCGTCATCATCATCATCATCCTCATCAGCCTTACTACACCCGCTGCAGGGCAAAGGCCTCTCCCATGTCTCTCCAATTAACCCTATCCTTTGCCAGCTGCATCCACCCTTTGCCTGCAAACTTCTTAATCTCCTCCGCCCATCTAACCTTCTGCCGCCCCCTGCTACGCTTACTTTCTCTTCGAACCCACTCGGTTACCCTTAAAGACCAGCGGTTATCTTGCCTTCGCATTACATGCCCTGCCCAATCCCATTTCTTTCTCTTGATTTCGACTAGGATGTCATTAACCCGTGTTTGTTCCCTCATCCACTCTGCCCGCTTCCGATCTCTGAACGTTACACCTATCATTTTTCTTTCCATGGCTCACGTATCTCAAGGTAAAAGAATTGTGGTACCTACAAATAAGATATTTCAGGCCAGGATAGAAAAGGGCGTCGGAGCTCTCATATAGTATCAGATGTGGCTTTCCGCTTGCGCAGACTACGAACGGTGCTAGCTCGGGTGTCCTTGCTTTTTCGTCGCGTTGGTTGTGCGGTTGGGCGCCGCTGTGCCAGACAAGAGAAGACCTGTCAATAAAGGATGTGTCGTGATGACAAATCGCACTGTGTCGAATGGCAAGGGAGACGAAGGCGATGGGGGGGGGGGGGGGGGAGGGGTTGGCTGCAGGGCTAAGAGCCGTTTTGTTTTACACAGCTTTTGCGGTAGCGAAAAAAAGTTTTCAGCTGAAAGGTGGAGACAGGAAGATCTTTGAAGGGGGGGGGGAGCACGAAAGACGAAGCGCGTAGGTGAAACAGCTAGCAGAAAGTGAGTAAAATCAGAAAGAAAAAAGAAGCGCTTCTCGGGGTACGTGGTTAGCGCACTACCTAAAAAGGCACGACACGGAGAAGAGTTGGGGAGATACGGGACTTGAAAGAGAGAGCCGGCGGGGCCGAGAAACATGTGAAAGGGGTGTGGAATTCTCGGAGAATGAGTCATGGGCAATTCAGTGGGAAATATCTGTAAGAAACAAGGGCATGAGAAACGCGGAAGCATGAAAGTATTGTTGCAAAACCACCGGAAAAACATCATGTGCGGCGATCGAAAACTTTGAAGCGAAAAACGTGGAGCTTCGATGTGTATTTCGCCAAAACGACTTTAGACACTCGGGTATTTTGTTGTTCCGTTTTTTAGTTTAATGTGGCTAGAAACGTATCATGAAATAACAAAAATATCAAACAAATAAAATATTGTGCAAGCAAATTCGCACTCTTTAATAGTGTTATATACGGTATATGTGGCAAACAAGCTAGGTTAATATGCGTGAAACACTATTTGTCAGCAGATTTATTCACAGGTCGTCGAAGATTTCTCAAATTTTTAGTTGGTGTGGAAGTTTCACGCAACAGAGCAAAAACAAGCCGAAGCATCTTGAGTACTGATGCGCATTGATTGATTACAAACGTCTTTATTTCTTCAATGTTCTCCGAACATGTGGGTGGACCGCCTAGTCCGGTAGTCCACTGGCTGCTGCTGCTGCGCTGGCCCTCCCCACCAGCCAGTGCTGACGGTCAGGATCATCGCTGAGCAGAATAGCCTCCCACTGCTCCTCCGAGGGGTTGGGAATGGGGTCAACTAAGGGATTATATTGGCATGCCCACACCATATGGTAGAGGTTAGCTACCGCTCCACAATGTGGACACTGTGGGGAGTATAGTGTAGGGTACCACTGGTGTAATTTAGCTGGTGTTGGGTAGGTGTTGGTTTGTAGTCTCCTAAGGGTGTTCTCTTCTAACTTGTTGAGGGATTTGTGTGGTGTTGGGTACTCCTTTCTGGCTGTTCTGTATGGCGCAAGATTGTCAGCATACACTGCTAAGCCTATTAGGTCGCGGCACCCTTCATGGTCATCAGGGGGAGACGTCCGGTATAGAAGAGCTCGGGCATGCCTGTGGGCGGCTTCGTTTCCTCCTGGTAGTTCCAGGTGACCGGGGAACCAGATTACTGAGACCTGGTTGGGTGGATGCTTAGTCAGCAATGACAACCCTGACTTGTGAATTAATCCGTTATTGAAGTTTCGACAGGCGTTCTGGGAATCAGTGAGCACAACGGCGTTGGGGTTAGATGCTACAGCTAATGCAATAGCTGCCTCCTCTGCGTGAGTGGGGTTAGATGTTTTCACCGAGGCGCAGTTCACCATCGACCCTGAAGGCGTTGAGACCACAATAGTCATGACTCCATTATTTGGTCCTGCTGCGTCCACGTAAAGGGTGTTAATTTGCTTGTCCCATTTCTTCTGCAGGGATTCACCTCTTGCTTTCCTCCTCTCGGTGTTATATGCGGGATGCATATTCCGCGGAATGGGGTGCACGTTTATGCGTCTTCTCACATCGCGTGGGACCTCTTCCCTTTGGTCAATTGTATAGGGCAGATTAACATGGATTTTATCGAGCAGTTCTCTGCCGGGTTTTGTGAGTGCGAGACGATTCAGTTGTGAGAACCATTGTGCTTCCCACATCTCTTTGAGGGTATTATGTACTCCTAGAGCCATGAGCTTTGCTGTTGGCGTGGAGTTTGGTAGCCCCAGTGCCGTCTTGTAGGCTTTCCTGATGAGTACCTCCAACTTTTCAATTTCCGACCTGGAGAGGTTAAGGAATGCCGTCCCATACATTATCCGAGAGATCACGAAAGCTTGCACTAAGCGGATGGTGTCCCTTTCCTTCATGCCATGGTGTTTATTTCGGATACGATGTATCATGCGGAGGATTTGCTCGGTGGATGTTGTAAGCTTCTTCATAGTGGTGGTGTTCTGTCGCCCCTGCGGGATATACTGCCCTAGTATCTTGATCTCCGTGGGTTTCTGTACTGGGTGGTTCTCTATATACACCGAGATGTTCTGCGCTAGGGGTGTCCTCGGGTTCTTCAGGATTAGCAACTCGGACTTTTCCGGCGCACACTGGAGACCTCTCTCCCTGGCGTACCGGTCCACCGTGTCGGCTGCTGCTTGAAGACGCTCCTCGATCTCGGCGTCACTCCCCGAGTTGCACCAGACAGTGATATCATCCGCATATAATGTGTGTTGGACGCCGGGGATTTCGGAAAGAAGGCCTGGTAGATCTTTCATAGCCAAATTGAACAAGAGGGGTGACAGTACCGCCCCTTGCGGAGTTCCCCTCGGGCCTAGTGTGATGGGATCTGATTTTATTCCACCGAAGTTTATAGTGGCTTGCCTGACTGATAAGAAGTTTTTGATATAGTTGTAGGTTCTTGCGCCACAGTTGGTATCGGCGAGGCTTTGCAGGATGTTTTTATGTAGAACGTTATCGAACGCTCCTTTCAAATCAAGTGCCAGGATGGCCCTTGTCTGTGACTTGGGAGGTGTCTCAAGGAGGTCTTTGTACAGGTACAAGAGGGCGTCCTGTGTCGATAGGTGAGGGCGAAAGCCGAATTGAGTATTAGGTAGGAGGTTGTTTTCTTCTAAGTATCTACTCAGTCTCGTGTTGATGACCCTCTCTATGAGCTTCCCCAAACACGAGGTCAGCGATATCGGTCGTAGATTATCCAGTTTAAGGGGTTTGTTCGCCTTCGGAATGAACCGAACCTCGGCTGTCTTCCAGGATATTGGTAACGTTCCTGTAGCCCAATGCTGCTCGTTGAAGCATTCCACCAGCGCGGTGATGGTGTCATCGCTGAGGTTAAATAAGAGCTTCGCTGTTATTTGATCTGGACCTGGAGCTGCATTTTTTCTCATGGCCGCGATTTCTGCTTTGATTTCTTCTTTCGTGAGTGGGAGGTCCAGCTTGGGATTTGGCAGTCCAGGATACTCCGGCTGTTCCACGACTTGGTCCGTGCACAGATACCTGGTCTTGAGCTTTTCGATCAACTCTGTGTCCGTACCCGGGGTGGTGTGTACGATCTTCGTGAGCCTGTCTTTAGTGGCCGACTTGCTGCTGCTGGGGTCGATTAGGACACGCAGGAGCTTCCAAGTCTTTGACACACCTAGCTTCCCCTGAATACCATCGCAGAGCGAATGCCAGTTCTGTCTGGTTAAGGATATGGCATAGGATTCTGCCTTTTTGTTTATCTCCTCTATTTTTTTCTTGAGTTTGCGGTTAAGCCGTTGTCTGCGCCATCTCTTTGTCAATGAGTGCCTCGCTTCCCATAAATGTAGAAGGTGCGGATCGACCGCTGGGCAATCTTCTGTCGTGCAGACCTCTTTTGTAAAGGCTTTCAGAGAGTGCACCTCATCTTTAACCCATTCCTCTAGGTCGGTAATAGTATTTGCAGTAGATGCCTGGGCCTTTCTCCACCTGTCCCAGTTCGTAACTCTTGCGATACCTATATTGCGCTTGCACGCGTTTGTGCTTATCTCCAGAGAGAGTATGAAGTGATCGCTTCCCAGGTGCTGTTCGGTATTCTTCCAAATGGCGTTTTGTATGTTCTTGGTGAACGTCAGGTCAGGACATGTATCTCTACTGACACTGTTTCCCAGCCTCGTAGGGTAAGTGGGATCGGTGAGGATCGATAACCCCTCTTGCGCCACTACTTCTTCTAGTTTTCTGCCTTTCGGTGTCGCCGCCGGGTAGCCCCATGAAGGGTGTGGTGCGTTGAAGTCGCCTCCAATCACGCAGGGGGCATGGCCCGCTAAGGTCAGAAATTTCTTTATGAGGGAACCCAATTTTGCGTTCCTGTCTTTTGGAGGGCTGTATACATTCAATACGTGCGTGCTTGCCGCTCCTCTCTGGAGAGGAAGAATAGTTATATAGCAGTGCGCAACATCCGGCTCGAAAGTGTCGTGCAATATGGCAGTGTATAATTTGTGCACTAACGTGGCAGTTAACTGGTCGTGCTGATAAGTCACATAGTCTTGGAGCTTCATAGGCATTAGGTGGGGTTCTTGAATTAGGATAGCTGCCGGTGGGTCAGATTCCTGAGATAGAAGGAGATTAAGAGCAGCCTGCTTTCTCCTGTATCCCCGGCAGTTCCACTGCCAGATCTTTACTCTAGGTTTGGCTGGCATGTTGAATCCGTATCGGATGGTTCGTCCACGTGCATTGTACGAGCGAATTTCGACTTATGCCTTTTATACGCAGGTTCCTTCCGAAGTCCAGAAATTGCCGTCTCCGTGTATCGTCGGTTGTTTGCAATCTGATTTCGAATGTCTTGGAATTGAGCGTTCACATAAATTGGAAAAGCTTGAAACTCCTCCTTGAAGGACCTCAGTTCTTGGATGATTTGTTGGTAGACCTCGCCTAAGGCAGGCTGGGAGCTAGGTACTGCCTGCTGTTTTTGGTTTTCAGGAGTCGGCTGAGCTACCGGCGTTATTGCGTTAGTAGTTGCTCGCTTAAGCTCTTGGTTTTGGATTGTTAAAGCGGTCACTTGTTTTTTCAGACTTTCTATCTCGTTTTTGAGTGCTGCTAACTCCGTGTTATTCTGAGGGGAGGAGGAGGGAAGGGGAGGCCATTCTGCAAAGCTCACCTTCGAATCTGAAAGCTGGCCCGAGGACGTCTTCTTCAGCGCCCCGATGGGCTTGTTGAGGTTCTCCTGCCCTTGTTCTTTACCCGCCTCCACTTGACTGGCGTTCTGGTTGGAGCCTGTTGCCCGGCGTCTTGAGCTCGAACGGCCGCGAGAGGCGGAACGAGTGTGGGAGACTGATGACGACACTCCTCGCCGTCGCGATGTAGGCTGCCTCTTCTGCCTCGTCCTGCTCCTGCCTTCTTGATCTTCAAGTTTTGTTGTTGATGACGCGTTTGATGACGCGGTACTAGTGTTCTTGTTCAGCGGTCTCTGGAATTTCTATTTGCAGTCTTTTGCTTAAGTCTTGTGTGGACCCTTGCACAGCGCGCAAACGGGTGTACACTCGTGCGTCTCATCTGGACTCGGCGTTCCACAGGTTTGGCAAGCAGCCCCCTTGGGTTTCGGGCAGACGTCTGCTCGGTGACCTGGCGTTCCACAGTTGATACAAGCAGCCCTCGTTTTACGGTAGATGTAGCAGCGGCGCTCTGACCACCCGTAGTTGACCGTGAAGGGAACCTTCTGCCCGGCGAAGACGATGACTGCCGACGTAGTCTTGCCCAGTCGGCGCGCTCCCAGGATTGTATGGCTGGGTGAGGAGACGTCTTGGAAGATAGAGTCATTACTCACTTCAGGCTTGATATTATGTATTACACCCCTGCAAACATCCTCTGGCAAGGCAACGTAGGCGGTGATCGTTATACTCTTGCCGTCGAGGTACAGACAATTAAGCTTGGCGAGACGGAACGCGTCTTCCTCACAGTGAGTACACACCATTATAATGTTCTGCTGGCTAACAACGCGCAGCGTTGGCTTTTCTTGTAGAGGGGTGTTGAGGGCTGCTTGGATCCCTAATTCGAGATCGTAGGAGCGTGGAGCCACAGATTGCAGATCCACCGTGGTTTTAGGTCGGATGATGACTTTGTATGGAAAATTCTTGAGACTCGGTAGACGCGGAGGTCTCGGTGCAGGAGGCTCTCGGCGTTCTTTCTTCTCCTGCTCTTCCTTGGGAGGTGTGGATTTAGCTTGCGCCCCTCTGTCGTTGTTGCGCCGGGACCATATGTTCCAGCCATGGCTGTTGTCGTCCTTCGGGAGATCCTGCGGGGGCATCAGCTGCTGCTGGGATGTTGGTACATGACTGAAGTCCATCTCCGTCGGGTCGTAGCCTCTTAGAGTATTCATCGTGGTCGTGGCAGTCCTGGATGAAGCGGGAGCACTCACTGGCGAGCGTCGTTAGACCCGCGTTGCGCGAACGCTATGCCGCGCATCCGCGGGCGCACCGGCGTCTCCGCGGCGATGAGGCACCCCAACCCCTTGGCCGTTAGGGTTAGCGCTCCTCACGGGGTGACGAGAAGTAGACAGGCTGTAGCGCCGAAAATGTGGCACTCACAGGCTCACTGGTGGTACCAGGCCGTGTCAGGCGTTGAAGGCAACTCGTGGATGATAAATATATGGTGATCCAATATTCTAATCCGCCACAATCGAAGATTGTCAACGGAGCCCATGAATCGCACGTCCGCTCGTGACGAACGCTTGCAGCGCCCCCTACTGATGCGCAAATATTTGATGTTTGAAAGAAAAAAAAACAATTTGCAAGTATATAAGCGAGGACCTGAGGATGAGCTATAGCCTTTAATGCAAATTTCGCAACAGAACAATAAAGTGCACAGAAACAACAAGTTGCAACATTACGATTTGCAGAAAGGGAAGCAAAAAGCAAATCGGAAAACACAGGTAAAGGCGCGGTCACAAAGAATGGAGTTGGAAGTATAGAAATCTTTTAGCGCGTGACTGCGTGCGTTAATGAAGCGGTGGCTTAATATTTCGCTCGTGCGCAACATATAATTCTGAATTACTAGGCCACTGCTTTGTTTCTGACGTTACTAAAATTGCGCGCAAAGTCAGCATAGTGAATACACTTGCACTAAGTTATTACGTTTGATTTAGGACCTCCCTTAAGCAGACACAAGCTGCGCAGTGTGGCAGTGAATTATATAGAATGAAGCACAAAATGTGCTTTATATATTAAAAATTTATGAAATGAAAGTTATATTACTTTTTTATAGAGAGAAGCGCCTAAGGGCTGGTTTTCAGATACTCGCGCAAGCAGGTCGTACAAACACGCTTTCAAATACAAAAATTTCATGACAAATAGGCGGGTTATTATAGCCACAAATCAGGAAAAGGCTACAGCATGAGCTCTGTGCACTTCTAAGAAAAAGAATATGTTCTGTTGATTAGCGGCTTGGATAAGCCATATATAATTACAGGCAACATTACCGCAGGTCACGCCAGCTTGCATTCGTAAATTACTAAATTTACGCGGCCTTTTAAAAGAGATTTTAGCGGCTAATTGCAGCCGCTTCTAGTTTCCCAGTATTAACGAAAGAATTCTATAGATCTGTACTGGTTTGTGTTGATGTCGCCGTCGGTCTTAAGCGACAGAGCGGTTCCTCTGTGGCGGAATATGCACAGTCCACTGACCACCCTCGATGTCGTCGTCACGTCGTTGTACCACTTGAATTCAGGAAACAGACAGAACAAAACTCGACGGCAGCAGCACCACTTCTATACAGCGAGCGAATGCGTTTGGAATGCTTCCGAATGTGTTTGGAAATTGTTTTGAGGCACCTTAAAACCCCCTTTAGTCTGAATGCCATTGGATGTGTCGAATACCATTTGACTCAGATGCCACTTTAAAGTCCTGCATAGCATAGATATTGGAATTGCAGTTGTAGTATTAGAGTGATAGCACAGCGCTACTACTCAATACAACTCAAATGCTATAATGTGCTCCAGAAACCTTTGTTCCCATCCCAAAGATCAAGGTAAAACATCTACTTTGCCCACGTATACACGCTAAGTATAGCTAAACTGAAATGAGGCAGATCTATACAGGTCTCAAACCCCTTATAGAGAGATCAAGTCGGTTTTTACGAGTTCGGGAAATTATAAACTGTCTCTCTCTGTTGCGGCCGTATTGAACGTTGCCATGTCGTATTAGCAGATGGCACAAGGTAGGTTGACCAGCGTTTGCCTGTATACTTTTAAACTGGACATGTGGTGGCAAAGCTAGGCCAATATAGACAGCTATCTGGAATGGCATAGCCAATTCTGGCATACAGTGGGGGAATTCTGGCTAAGATGGCCCGTAATAGTCATGATTACAAGATGGCACTGCCAGCAATGGCAAAGAAGGAGAATTCTGGCTAATGTGGCCCATGATAGCCATGATTTCATGATGGCACTGACAGTACTGGAAAACCGATGGAGAACCAGGGTCATCATGGGGTGTTAGTGAGTGGTTCAGCCAATGTCAGATCCTCATTGGGAACTCTGAGCCTACTTAGGGCCATGCTTTGCCAACGGATTTCTAATATTGGCCTGCTGTAATGTGCTACCTAGGTCACAGCACACGGTCCGCACATGGTCGGCGGTGCTGGCGGTGGCGTAGTCGATTTTGGCAAGGGTGCGAGGATTTGCAGCAGGGCTTCGTTGGTGGTAGTGCGGATGTCAAGCCCCCCCTCCCGGTCTGAAGACGATTTTGAAGCCCTCTGCTGGGAGGCGAGCGAGGTGTTACATTCGGCGGCCACCCGTCTGTATTAGCGGGGTCGTCGGCAAGGCTCACCTTGCTGGAAACCGACACTGAGTTTATTCGTGATGGTCCCGAGGCACTCGATAAGAATCGCTCTCGCGACCCCCCCCCCCCCCCCCCCCCTCCGTTTATCCCGATGAAGGTCACCCGGATGGATTCCGGGAACCCATTAAGCTAAGCGGAGCCAAGGCCCGAGGAACGCAGCCGAAGCGAGCGCCGAGCCACTTGACGACGAATGCTCCCTGGCCGCGGTGAGTGCTGCTGCACTGGGTGGTCCCGGGTGCCAGCGGGGTGCCATTACCGAGATTCGCCCGGACGTGGCGTGGGAACCGAAAAGCGGAGGGGCCGCCGCAGTGATCGAGCGGCAGCTAATCCCCAATGGTCGTTACAAAGTGGGGGCCGCATTAGTTTAATGTGGCCTGTTTCCCGGTAGAAGACGGTCAGCGTGGGAAAACGGCGGCGGATTAGCGGTCATCGTCCGCCAGCCTTCGCAGGCATCGCAAAGAACGAAGCGACCATTCCGGCTACTGGACCCGACCGTGCGGTCTTGTCCGGCGCGTCGGCTGACATCTAAAGAACAGGTGGGAGCCCCGGGGTTGGAACATTGGGCTGGTTAGAAAACATCTCCCTCCGCAGTCAGCGTTGACCCGAGGGCTTCCTCCTCCCTCCCTGGCTTGACACGTGACGAGGGCGTGTCCCTATGTGCGGTGGTGCGTGTTTGTGTGCGATAATGCAAGTTTTAGGCCACTCCCACCCTGGCAGAGACGTCCACAACCTGGGGAACCTAGGGACGGAGAACTGTATAAAAACTTGACGGCGAGTGCAGTGGATAATGCTCCTTCTGGATGCTCTATTTAGGGATTATCCTCGGTGCTCCCTCTGGATGCTCCATTTTAGATCCTCCATTATGATCTTTCATTAAGATCTCCTCTTCGGAGAGAAGTTCACTTTTGATCTCTGAGCTGTGTAAATTATGTAAATAAACCCTCTGGTAACCTCCCTCCCATCATCCAACTCCTTTGACTCGTCGGCAGTCCTGTCCTGGTGGCGGTGGTCGGAGCAAGCTCGTTCCTGACCTGTGGTCCCGTCGATAGTCACTCCGATCCCCACATCCAAGAGAGGGGAGTGTGACGACGTAGAGTGTCAGTACAGGAGGTGGCGTTGGGCGGTGGAGTAGAGGTGGTGGATGAATGCGAGGAAGTTACTGGCGCGAAGATGGGCTGGTCTGTCTTCCCGGCACGTAACCAGTACAAGTTGGCTACAAGCTCGACAGGGGTGATGGAGACGCCGTCAACTTGATATGCCATGTTGGCGGCTTGGAAGTCTGCGAACGCCAGTGGCGGAGGCGGCCAGTCCGAGCAGCGACGGCCACAGGTGAGGCGAAGAACGCAGCACTGCGCCGCGCGCTAGGCTTAGCGCGTCGGGGGCGTGGCGCAGCAGAAAGTGGTCCAAAATAGTCTAAATTGGACAAAATCGGGTTCCGAAGGTGTCAAACGGGTTCTATATCCTTCACAGAAGCATTGGTTATGTTTCCCGAAGAAAGGATGAAGAATTCCGGTGAAATGGAGTCGAAAAGCACCGAACCCATGCGAGACATGTCCATTCAGCTCCACGTCCGAGCAGCGTGCCTCACCAGTGAGCGTGCCCAGTTTGTCCGATTTCATCAAAACGCGGCAGTTTGGCTCGGCAGCTGAACGCTCTGACGAGTGAGGCACCGTGGCGGTTTAGTACATCCTACATGTTTAGTTGGGTGTACGCAGCACTCTCAGCGTTGCATGCGTTGTGAATGACGCTTTAAGTTTGCCGTACTGTAACATCCTTCAAGTGGACGGATGGATAGATGGAAGGCAGGAGCGTCCCCTTTGAAAGGGGGTAGTGGCAGTTTCTACCATGCTCAGATTTTTTCCTTATTTTGTTTAACTTTGTTGTAAAGTGCGTTTATACATGGTAGCGCCATCTAGTGGCAAAAAGTCAAAGCACATAAACGGTCGGTTGAATAAACTTTTATTCCTAATTATTGATTGCAAGGATGGCTGCATTGCGAGCGCCTTTTTTGTTTCAAGGAGAAAGCACTTTTCTTGTGAAACACAGCTAATAAATTTTTCAAATAATAACGTCATACTTTACTGTGGCAGTGAGGTTGCCTGTATGTATTAGATTTTTCCAAAGCAATTGACAGTCTCTCACAGTTTGCTTCTTCACAAACCAAGTAAACTTAACATCGGCCAAAATGTACTACGATGGATTGTATGCTTTTTGTTTAAGAGGTTCCAGTACGTGCAGGCTAACGGCTGTTATCGGTCCCTTGCTGTTTCTGGCATATATTAATGACTTGCCTAACAACGTAACATCCACAGTGCAATTTTTTGCGGGTCACTCTGTGGGTTACCGGAAATAAAAAACACTAATGACACTAAATTCTCCAGGAGGACACCTACTATGTCTAATTGGTGTTCGCTATAGAATATGACACTTAACGAGACTAATAGCAAAGTATTGCGTTTTTCGCGTCCCGTCAATCTGTGCCCCGCTCCCTACACTATTTGTTCTTCCCTGCTAACAACGATAACAGCTTACAAATACCTCGATTACATTACAACGTCAAACCTAACTTGGAAGGCACATATCACTTCTATCATCGCGTCTGCTAACCGCATGCTTGGATATCTGAAACAAAATTTTTAGAGTACTCATCACGTTTCGAGATTTCGTGAGATCACAGCGGCATTTGTGGCAGCAACTACTCAACACGTTTCGAGATTTCGTGGCGTTGCTACCACCCTCAGATACAGCGCAAACTATGGCATTAATTGGGAAAGAGCACATCTCGCATTGAGACTTGTATCGCCATCTAAAATAACATTGCAGAAACAACCGCCTGCCGCGCGCCAATGATGACGTCGGGGTCCAATATAGTGGATAAAGGTGGAACTTGAGAGTATGACGTCAGGGACGAAATGGCGGCGCAGTTCCGGTTTCCCGATTCCAATAGGACCGCCATTAAAATTTATTGCCCCCTCCCATCTTTTTTCCCCCTTACCTCCCCGCCTAAACAAATATCCTACAACCGATAGCAAAACTGTCGCCTTACGGGACCGCTATGCGTCTATACATTCATTCTGCTACATATAGTCCAACAAGAGGCACCCATCCGGGGGCCGTTGTGTACCTAATTTGGTACGCAAATAAAACCATATGGTTTGTCGTAGAGAAATAAAACCACAAATAAATAATAGGTAGAGATTGTAGACATGCATTTACTAATTGAAGCGTTACCATATTTCACCGCAAGCCGAATTCTAGGCCCACCTTGACTCTCGGAACGAAGCAAATTCTGTTTGGGACGTATCTTGGGGGGGGGGGGGGCTGCAACTCGATAATGGGTCGACGTGCATCGTAATTTATCTGATAGATGGCGATAAGCGTCGATCGCTCCGCTAACGTTCGTTACTTTAGCGTCTTCCAGTCGGTGGCGGACTTTTTTCCTTAGCCTTGACATCTGTTAAACTTCTTCTGTACAAATCGCTTGTCCGCTCCAAATTATATATGCTAACTCAGTATGGGTGACCCTTTGACTTACTCTTATCGACGCCCTCGAATCTGTAGAGAACAGAGCAGCACGTTTCATGTTCCGTAACGATGATCGTTTCTCCAGCGTCACAGAAATGAAAAACACATTCTCACTAGCCCCTCTCTCACTGCGCAGAAAAATATCACACCTTTGTCTCTTTTTTAAAATTTGCCAAATGAATTCCAGCCTTAAACATGCATTACTCACGCCACTAACAAGTTTCATCCAGCTTGGATCACCTATGCAAATTTGGCGTTCCACAGTGCCGTACAACATCCTGCATGAATTCATTCATCCCAGAAACATCGTTGGACTGGAACCACCTACGACGGGATACTGCACTTTCCAATGACTTTGATGAATTTAAAAAGATATTTTCAACACAATATTGCTTACCATAGCTTTGGTTATATTTCCTTTTTCCTCGTAGTCATGCGCATTCTTATATATTTCTCCCGCTGTTTTGCTGTGCTAATATTTGTGCCAATGGTGGCGTCTTGCAATTTGCATCACTTTTCTTTGTGTGATTTAGCGTTTCTTGGTATTTGTATCATTTTGAACTGACTTCATGTTCTGGGTTTTGAATTATGTATTTGTACCGGTATTTTTTTTAAATTCTTTTTCCTGTATGCGCTGCCTCGTTTTGTAACAAATTTATTTAAATGTGTGCACCACTCCGGTCAATATTGCCCTGTAGGCCGTGAGGGTATCTCATGAATAAATAAATAAATAAATAAAAGAAGAAAATGTCAAAACTGAAAAAAAGTTACATGATGATGATAGAAAAAGTAGTATGACTCATGGGCTAATGTCGCCTGGTTTGGTCAATGCCCTCAGTCCCGCGCACCGTTGGCTTCCCCGACTGCTCTCGCCCGTTGGGCCAGCGAGAGGTGTTCCTTCGGGTCCGAGCTAGTAACGGTGCCCTCCTGTAGGTGTGGGTTGGGGATGGATGGTTGTGCGCCCAAGTGCTGTGGGAACAACTTCCAATAGGAGCGACATGCTGTCGCTTCGGGATTTTTACAGCGCAGGCATGTATAGGGCGGGTAACTGATTCGACAGCAGTCTTTGCTGTTACGAAAACGTACATTGCACATAGTTAGGCTTAATAGCTTTAAAATCGCCGAATTACATGAAAACAAGGGTTAGCTCTCGCTTATTGATTGGCGTGTGGGCGAGATTGGGAGAAACAAAAGCGAACGCCGGTATTAAGAGCTAGCTATTGCGTCGAAGAATGAAGCGGCGACATGTATTTGTTGCGAAGCTGGCGGACAGAGCGGCGCTTCTTGTCAGCGCATCCCTTAACATGTCCGTAGCGTGCGCAGGCTATGCTTCGCAGCGTACATGCGCCCGCAAGACGCGGTGAGGTAGGTAGAGCTCTGCACATGCCCATTGGTTGTCCACTGGTTGCTCTTTAAACAATCAAATAAAAACGACAGGGTGTAAGGCGACCAAGGACTGTCGAACAGTGTAGAAGACTTCATGGCTTAAACATAAAAGTAAACACTCAAGGCAATGCCGACCGAAACAGCTGCGTTGATAAATGCAATCTAAAGTCCTTCATAGGTGCTGTCAAAGTAGCATGGTAGAAAAACAGCTGTGTTGATGAAATGCAATCTAAAGTGCTTCATGGGTGCTCTAAAAATAGTTCAGTTGTCTAGGCTGTGAAGCTTTAGCGCGTAAAGTGCAGATAACTGCAGGTTGTGATTGCCCTATAATGACCTTGTTTGAGGAACGTCCCATTCCTGTTTGTTGCTGTTAAAGAAGTGTTTTTCTTTGGATTCGAGTCCAACATGAGTGTTTAGAAAGCCAGCTGCACATTTTGACGAGAATGTAAGGCAGCGCAGTAAGTGATACTGAAATATGGCATGCACAATAATAACGCTGTATCGTAGCTTCAATATTTATAAGATTGTTTGACCATTTCAATCAACTCTCGATATTGACGCCTAGCGATTTAAACCTACCCACAACCACCTGATAAAGCACATGAAAGCTTTAATCTGTGCTGATGACACGGTCCTAGTATTTGTCAGATGCTTTAAAAAAGAAATAACGGCTAGCAATAAATGAGTACTATCGAGAGTTACTACATGGTTAATTGCTAATCTACTAACTTTCAACCTTACGAAAACAAAGTATACTGTTTTTCACTCCAGAAAGAAGGCAAATGAATCTTGATGAATTAGACATTTCTCTAAGTGGTACAAGACTTGAACACGCTCACTGCTCAAAATATTTGAGTGCTTATTTTGAATCCGATATACTTCGAGAAATGCAAATTTTACAATTACGCTCTAAATTGGCACGAGGATGTTGTGTGTTATTTCATCATCATCCTCATCCTCATCCTGAATATGCCCACTGCAAGGCAAAGGCCTCTCCTATGTCTTTCCTTTTAAGCCTGTCCTTTGCCAGGTGCGGCCACCGTATCTCCGCCAACATCTTAACCTCAACCGGCCATCTAACCTAAGCCGCCTTCTAATACCCTTGCCTTCTCTTGGATTCCAATCCGTTACTATCATCCAGCAGCAGATATATTGCCTTCGTATTACATGTCCAGCCCAAGCACATTTCTTCCTCTTGAATTCGACTAAGATGTAATTAACTCACGTTTGTTCTCTCATCCTATCTTCCCGCTGCCGTTCTCTAACTGTGCATTTATAGCTTTTCTTTCCATAGCTCGCAGCTTTGTCCTGAACTTAAGCTAGACCTTTTTCATTAGCATCCACTTTTCTGCCCAGAGGTGACTACCGGTAAGATGCAGCTGTTGTATGTTTTTTTCTTGAGATGTATTGCTAAATTCTCAGTCATTATCTCATGAAAACCTGCCATATTTTATCTACCCCATTGTTATTCTTCTAGTTATTTCCCTCTCATGATCCGGATCAGCGGCCACTACCTGCTCTAAGTATTCGTTTGCCATTACCAGAACCTCGCTACCAATTTTGAACTGCTGTTCCTTTGCGAGACTGTTAAGCATTACTTTGGTTTTCTGCATGTTAATTCCAAGACCTACCGTTCCGTTCAGCTCTGCCTGTCTAACTCAATAAGCATGCTTTTCAGCACATCTCCACAGTAACTTAGTAAGGCAATGTAATCAGTGAATCGCATATTACTTTCGTATTCTCTGTTAACTATTATCCCCAACTGTTCCCAATCCAGGTCTCCGAAGACCACCTGCAAACAGGCGGCGAAAAGAGCGCGATAATTTGTGAAGCGAAAGCTTCACTACGCTACCTCGTAACGATGTCGCGATGCTTGAGGTCTTGACCTTCAAGTGAGTCAGAGGTCAAACCCCTTGCGGCGCGGTTCAGGTGTCCACCGATATGTGTGAGACAATTAGTATGCCATTTCCTGTCCTCAAAACCGGTTGGGGTGTCCACCGTTATATCTGAGAACGTTACTGGGTCATTTTTTTTCTTAAAAACCAATTATAAACTTTTTTTCGAAAGCAAAGGAAATTCTTATAACTGGCCCCCTGGAACGGTGGACACCTCAGTCGTGCTTTAAAGTATATGGCGGTAGTGACAGATGTGCGATGCATGCGTTGGCATTCGCAAACTTGTAGCAGAAACGCGGCACTGAAGTTCCCGGGCTCGAACCCGACCGCGGCGGCCGCGTTTCGATGGCAGCGAAACGCGAAGGCGCACGTCTGCTTTGGGAAGTCAGGGCACGATAAAGGCACCCAGATGGTCGAAATTCTTCCGGAGCCCTCCACTACGGGAGCTGTTTCTTCCTTTCTCCTTTCATCATCATCATCATCAGCCTATTCCTTCCCACTGCTGGGCAAAGGCCTCTCCCATGTCTCTCCAATTAACTCCGTCCTTTGCCAGCTGCATCCACCCTTTGCCTAGAAACTTCTTAATCTCATCCGCCCACCTAACCTTCTGCCGCCCCCAGCTACGCTTACTTTCTCTTGGAATCCACTCCGTTACCCTTGAGGACCAGCGGTTATCTTGCCTTCGCTTTACATGCCCTGCCCAAGCCCATTTCTTTCTCTTGATTTCGACTAGAATGTCATTAACCCGTGTTTGTTCCCTCACCCAATCTGCCCGCTTCCGGTCTCTTAACGTTACACGTATCATTTTTCTTTCCATGGATCGCTGCGTTGTCCTTAACTTAAGCTGAACTCTTTTCGTTCTTGTAAATCAGCGCAACGGCTCGAAGCCAAACAGAAAGGGACAGAACACAGCGCTGAACTACAGAATAGTTTTATTTAAGGCACCATGCAGTGGTTAAATACACGCTGGTATCGCAGAAAAACGGAAAAACAGAGAAAAACAAGAAAAAATAAGAAAAATATTGTTCCACATCCTAATCATTGTTATTGTGCGGAAGCTTTGCCGAAGCACTCGTAATCTATGACATTAGGTATCCGTGTTCTTTTTCCGAGATGGCAACAGAAGGGGTGCTGATGCATTGCGTACCTATCCTCATGATTTCTGATGCCTCAATTATCTCCCTGGTGAGCTGGTCATTGCTTTTTGCTACAATTTTACTGCTCTTGAACATTGGGTGGCATGAGCAATCACGACAGTGAATCCCGATATGGCGGATGGCATTCTTCACATTATTGTTCTGCTCCTTAATTTTTTCATTTAAACGACTGCATGGTGCCCTGAATAAATCTATTCCTTTGTTAGTTCAGCGCTGTGTTTTGTCCCTTTCTGTTTGGCTTCGAGCCGTTGCGCTGGTTTACAAGAACCATGTCTGACCAACTCGCCCACCAGTTTATGTTGTACGCCTTTTCGTTAGCCTCCACGTTTCTGCCCCGTAGGTGAGTACCGGTAAGATAAAGCTGTTGTACACTTTTCACTTGAAGTAAATTGGTAAACTGCCGCTCATGATCTTCTTTCACTGCCTCCTTTATCCCTTCCCTTATGGCGCGGTTCCGGTATCCGATATGTGAGACATATTGCGTCATTTTCTTTCCCCAAAACCAATTTTTTCTATTGACCCTGGCGTTCTTCGTGTTCATTGGCGTTAGCGTTGAAAACGCTTTAGACACGGCACTTTCATACGACCTCGAAATCAACGACGAGTACACTTAATATTCCATGGTCGAAATTCTTCCTTTGCTGGGAATGGAACCTTTGGCGTTTGAGGCGGAGACGCTGCCACTCCATCACGACGGCTTTTTTTTTCTTTATTGCCTGTCCACCACGACTGCTCAGTGCTTTCACCCCACCTTTCCTCCTCATTGTAACAACTGTGGCATGTCCAGATCTACACTTTTCCACTACCTTTGGGAACGTCCTTTCCCAGAGGCAGTACCCCCTATCCCCAATCCCACTCATTCTTCCTGGGAGGCTGCTTTACGGACCGCTCAGCCCGCCGGCCAGAAATGGCTGGTGGATCGGGAGCTCAAGCCCGTGGACTCCTGGAGCAGTAGGGGACCACCCTGGAAGATTTTTTTCGTCTAATAAACGTTGTTTCTATGCATTCATCATTCCTTTGTGACGCCATGTCCTTTCACTGTTCGTGCTCAACGTGTACATCCAGCCCAGACGGGCTCGGGGCGCCTTGGACGAGATCCTCTCCAAAAAGATCCCGGTGGCAGGCAAGGTTCCACTAGTTATTGTGGGGCGATTTCAACTCCCACAGTATCCAGTGGGCTCCAGTTCTAGTTCCAAAAACTTTTATTTCCATCAGAAATGGAGGCCCTCTACTCCCTACCTCTGGCGCGCAGGCCTAGGGGCAGAGGCGAGGGCCTCCGCGACTAGATGCAGGCAAAGAGTTGTTGGCTCTTCGCGGCCTCTGCCGCCAGATGGATGGCTTTCTTCTGGGTCGCGGGGTCCGCGCTTTGCAGAAGGGTTTCCTAGGCTTCTCTACTATCTATTCCTTCCCTCACCCCTGGGGAGTGTACACACTGCCAAATTATATGGTCGAGGGTCCCCCTCTCTCCACATTTTTTGCATTTATCTTCTATGTCCTCGTCTTGTAGGACGTGTGACGCCCATACCGGGTTTAGGAAATTTCCGGCCTGTAGCCTTCTCCAGGTTACTGCCTCTCAGTTCTCAAGCTCCTTGTCCGGAGGAGGGACAGTTCTTATCTGCAGTCTGTAATTCTCTGATTTCTGTGTATGTTTGTAGTCTCTCATCGAGTTCCTTGCAATCTGGCGGTTCCGCTTCTGCTCGGAGGCAGAGACCTCGAGCTAGAAGGTGCGCCGCTTCATTGCCTGGTACTGAAGTATGAGCTGGTGCCCATATTAGGCTAATTTTTCTATGCATCTTTTTCCCCGTTAGAATCCGCACCGCTTCTGATGCGACTCTACCTCTTCCATAATTGTAGATGGCTGTTTTACTGTCACTTATTAAATAGTTTGTGTCTGTTCCCACGCAAGCAAGCGCTATTGCTACCTCTTCTGCTACTTCCGAATTGCGGCTGCGTATCGTAGCTGCTGATATTGCTGTACCCTTGCCATCCACCACTGAGGCTACAGCTGCTACCAGTCTACCGCTCGCCGCCTCCGTGTATGCTACCGACTCCTTATTCATTTCGTTGAAGCGTCTCATGAGGGCTTCGGCTATCTTTTCCCTCCTCTCACTGTTGAAGGTGGGGTGCATATTTCTCGGAAGTGGGTCTATTCTGAGATGTTCCCTGACCTCCTTCGGGATGTCTTGTTTTTGCTGCATGCCTCTGTCTGCCTGCAATCCTACCATGCCTAAAATGGATCTGCCTGTATATGTCTGGCTAAGTCTTTCCTGCTGAGCTGTTCTGACCGCCTCGGCCGTTTCCTTCCACGTGTTGTGTATCCCCATAGCTAGGAGTCTTTCTGTTGAGGTGCTTATGGGTATTGCTAGCGCTCGTTTGTAGCACCTCCTAATTATTGAGTCCAAATTATCTCTTTCTGCGGCCCGGATGTTAAGGTGGTGTAGCATAGCTGAGTCGACTGATTATGTATGCTTGCACCAATTTTATTAGGCTCCTTTCTTTGAGTCTTCTCCCTTTGAGCGCTTTTCTTCTGAATATTCCAGTTACTTGCGCTGCATATCCTTCCAGTTTCTTTATTGTTTCATCACTGTATCTATTTTCCTGAATAAAAAGGCCTAAAATTCTTATCTTGTCAACCCTAGGCACCGGTTTGCCTCCTACCATAATGCTAAGATTGCTATTCCTTTTTATACTTAAAGATTTCGGGTTGTATATTAAGAGTTCTGACTTCTCTGGCGAGCAGGCTAGCCCCCTTCCTGCCGCGTACTCCACTACTGTGTCTGCCGCCGTTTGAAGTTTGTTTTCTATCTCTGCATCGCTGCCTTTGTTTATCCAGGCATTTATGTCGTCCGCATACATGCTAAAGTGTAAGTTCTCGATTAATCCCAGTTTCGCTGGGAGGCCTCTCATGGCTAGGTTGAAGAGGAGCGGGGATAGGACCTGTCCCTGTTGTGTACCTCTGTTGCCTAGCTCTATTTCTTCTGACTTCAGGTCCTGGTATCTTATTTTGGCTGTCCTATTAGACAGGAAGTCTTTAATGTAGTTGTATTTCTTGCCGCCTATACCGATCTCCTGAAGTTCCGATAGGACCGCCTCATGTTTTACATTGTCGAAAGCTTTCTTAAGATCTAATTGGTTTTGTTTTTTTTGGGGGGAAAGGAAATGGTACAGTATCTGTCGCACATATCGTTGGACACCTGAACCGCGCCTTAAGGGAAGGGATAAAGGAGAGAGTGAAAGGATTGCCTTTGTGTCCTTAGTCCGAGAGTCTATGATGTCATGTTGTAATCTCAACATAACGTCTTGAGTACTTAGGCCTGGCCTAAATCCGACCATCTCGTTTGGCCATAATTTCTTGTCCTCCATGTATCTGGTTAGCCTCGTTTGGATTACATGCTCCATCAATTTCCCTACACATGAGGTGAGGGAGATTGGTCTCAGGTTCTCCAATTTTAAGGGTTTTCCAGGTTTGGGAATAAGAATGATGCTTGCTTCTTTCCATTGTTTTGGTAGCTTCCCCTTTTCCCACACCTGCTGCATGTATTTAGCTATAGCAGAGATCGACTCATCATCCAGGTTTCTTAGCATTTTTTTGGTTATTCCGTCCGGGCCTGGAGCCGATTTAGTTTTGAGCTTGATTATCTCCGCTCTCACTTCCGCCTCCGTTATGGGCGTGTCCAGTTCTTCATTGCCCGGTCCCTCATAATCTGGCAGGTTAGTGCGTGCTATGTTCCCTATGTATGTTTGTTTGATTTCCTCCATGAAGCTATCAGCTGTTCCCTCATATTTGTGCCGTGTTTTGGCCAATCTAATGTTCGTCTGTGACTTTGACTGGGTTGGGTCTAGCAGGTGTCTCAGGATGTTCCAGGTTTTCTCTAGGCTCATTCCCTTCTCTATGTCATCGCATTTACTGCACCAGATTTGTTCGCACAACTGTATTGCGTACTTTTCGAGTATCTAGTGGGGCTACCGCGATGACGACGCTAGAGGTCGACGCCTGGCCGAACTCAATTCCTGGCTCCAACTCACGCCCCTTACGGACCTCACCACCCCCATTCGTGTTGGTACGTCCATAAGACGCGACATATGCCCCGACCTCACCCTCATCAAATCCACTGCAAACGCAACTTGGGAGAATCTTAATGATGCCCTGGGTTGCGACCACTGCATACTCCGTGTCACCATTCACACAAACGCGTCCCGCAAACGCTGGGGCCAAGCCCAACTCGCACAGTGGCACCAAGTGCGCACGCCTTCGATCCCAAACGTCCTACTAACGGTAGGGCACGACGTTTGGGCCAGACATATCACTGCACTGCAGCGCGACCTTACTCAGACCCTTCCTCTGACGGAAGGCAGGCAGGCGGTGAACAACCACTTCCTCTATCTGTGGGGGGCCCGCCGCTGTCTCATACGTCGATGGAAGAGCACACAAGACGAACCACCATCTAAAGATACGCATACCACAACTGACTACTCAGGACGAGGAATATGCTGTCCATTTAGTTAACTCCAACTGGTCCGCACGGTGCAACCGAGCTGCGGAACAGATAAGCTCCAAGAGCACCTGGCATCTCTTTTGCGCTCCCCTCGACCCGTCCAACACAAGAAGTGAAACACAACGCAACCTAAAGCGGGCTCTACACAGCCACTCGTACACCAATGCACAGCTAGCTGAGGATCTGTGTGAGCGGTACCTATGCCGCACAGAGGACCCACAAGGTCGTGAGTTCCAGTATGCAGGACAACTCAACACGGATACGGACGCTTCTTTCGCGCTCTGTGACTTGAAAGCAGCCATAGCCAGAATGAGAAGGGGTACGGTTCCCGGTCGCAATCGCATTACAGTAACGCTGCTTGCGAACCTGCCAGATCAGGCGTATCTTAAACTCTTCGAGTAAATCAATCGGATTTGGCACGGGTTGCTCCTCCCTAGCGAATAGACAACCTCCCTCGCAATTTTTATTCCTATGTCAGAAAGACATGACACTTTCGCAACTTGAGACCCATTGCGCTAACCTCATGCGTTGGGAAACTCATGGAGACGATGGTTCGAAACCAGTTGTGTTTCTTCTTGGAATCCAGGATTCTGTTTGCAGACACAATGTACGGGTTCCGCCCACACATGTTGGCCCAAGACGTACTCTTACAACTCCGCGAGGACATCATCGCTCCTCGAACGTCCACACGCAGAGACTGCGCCATTCTGCCATTAGACGTTAAGGGCTCTTTCGATAACGTCAAACACGGCAGCATACTGCCCAACTTAAGCTGCACAAATTGCGGTGTAAAGGCGTTCAGCTATGTCCGAGACTTCCTCTCCCAACAGCAGGCCCTTCTCCGGATCGATGATCAGGAGTACGGACCTTACCGCATGGTAACCAGGGGCACTCCTCAGGGCGCGGTGCTCTCGGCTTTGCTGTTCAACATCGCAATGATGGGGCTATCTTCCCTGCTGCAGCGGGTGGGAAGGGTGCACCACGCATTATATGCCGACGACGTAACACTATGGGCTAACCAAGGCAGCGGCGGTGAAATGGAGGAGAACCTCCAGCAAGCCACGACCGTAGTCGAGACTTGGGCCGGCTAATGCGGGCTCGCTCTGCTGCCCCGGCCAAGTCCGAGCTGCTGCACATTCGTGCCCACAAGACCGACTCCACCTCGTTGTGCGTTGCCCTCCGCGAGGGTCCTGTGCGCGAGGTTGACGAGATAAGTATTGGGCTTTCATATTCATCGCTGGCTAAAAGCCGACGCAACCATCACCAAAATCAAGCTCGTAGAAGAAATGGTAGGCCGTATGCTACGATGCGTGTCTAATCGGCGCGGTGGCTTGCGCGGACGCGATGCGCTCCGTCTCGCTCAAGCTTATGTCACCAGCATTATCATGTAATCAGCACCATACCTCTGCCTGAATACAGCTAACATTAAAGGAGTTGGACGTCATAATTCGCAAAGTCGTAAAACCAGCTCTGCTGCAATCACCTCCCAATTACCACATCCATGCTCTGCCTCGCGGCTCTGGGGGTGCTCAACACCTACTCGGAGTTGTGAAACGCTCATCTCATGAGTCAGTACCCGCGACTACAGCTCACGGGACCAGGAAGCCGTATACTCAGTCGCCTCAGTATAACCAAAGTCTGTCTCCCGGGAGAACCACACCGTATCCCGGAGTTGTGCCGCCACAGTCTATGGGTCGAACCTGTGCCACACAATATGACTCCACACGCACACGAAGGCCGGAGAACAGCGCGTGCTCGGGAGCCGGAAGAAAAACATAGTTGCAAACCTGGCGTGTTCGACGTTGACGTCACAGGTCCGACTCCATCGGGCCACTACATAACAGCCGTAGTCCACCAGAACTTGCATACCAATGGGCTCTCCTTTTGCGCTGAGAATACCCACCGGTCTGAAGAATTCGCTATCGCCCTCGCGGTCGCAGGCCCCCAATGCAATGTTGTAATCTCAGACTCGCGTTTCGCTTGCGAGAGCTATGTGAAGGGCGAGGTATGTCCTCTAGCCCATCACATACTCTACAACGCCGTTAAAGACTCCGAACCCGTGCCTAGACGTATCGTGTGGACGCCGGCCCACCAGGGACTCAGTTTGTAACGAAGCTGTGAATGCGGCTGCCCGAGCACTTATCCTCAGGGCACCTACTTCCGCGTCCTCCCCAATCAATGAGCCTAGCCGACCACTTCTGCGGTTTCAAGAAGTCGTCGACTATTACAAGGACAGGCATCGCCAGTTTCCTCCACCGGCAAAGGGAATGCCGAAGGCACACAGCGTCGTCATGCGGCTGCTTCACGGAATGCGTTTCTTCATGCAGATAACGGCAATGCTTCATCTCAGCGCGGGACCTGTGGCACCGGCTGATGCCATTCCGGCTACGCCTGTGACTGTCGACGTTCAAGTTGGCAGCGTGGAAATTGGAGAACTCTGGCAACCCTGCTACACTATGGCTCCATCGTACAAGTCCTGCGCATCGTCCACGACATCACCTTTCCATCTGGATAAAAACAGGCTGCAGTGGCCTGCGCCTTTCAGTGGGCGTGGGGACAGCGTCGTCATGCGGCTGCTTCACGGAATGCGTTTCTTCATGCAGATAACGGCAATGCTTTATCTCAGCGCGCGACCTATGGCACCGGCTGATGCCATTCCGGCTACGCCTGTGACTGTCGACGTTCAAGTTGGCAGCGTGGAAATTGGAGAACTCTGGCAACCCTGCTACACTATGGCTCCATCGTACAAGTCCTGCGCATCGTCCACGACATCACCTTTCCATCTGGATAAAAACAGGCTGCAGTGGCCTGCGCCTTTCAGTGGGCGTGGGGACAGCGTCGTCATGCGGCTGCTTCACGGAATGCGTTTCTTCATGCAGGTTGGTAATAAGGAATCCATGTTTGCTAAGAAATCGAGCAATATGTGCCTGCTCCTGTTCCCACGCCCGCGAGTGCTGCTGATTTTGCTCGCCCAGTGCTTCGATGTTTCTCGTCAACTACTTTTGGTGTCGGGGCATGTTGAGCTTAATCCTGGCCCCGGGGCGGGCTCTGGCGCTGCTACGCGGTCCAAAGACAGAGCTGTTGATATTTCTCTGCAGAAACAGCTTAACGACATGTTGACTCTGTTCGAAGGCGTTAATTCAAGGACCGCTAAAATGGAGTTTGAGCAGTCACACTTAATAGCCTCTATAAGTGAAATGAAACTGAATCAGGAATCTATGATTAGAAATATTGCCGACATTGACGCGAGGTTGTCGGCAGTCGAATCTAAATCATCCGCCAGCAATGCGGCGCATAGGGAATTGCGGATTTTGCGTGAGCTAACCGATCAGCTTGTCAATGAAAATAACAAGTTACGTCTTGGACAGGCTGAGCTGGAAGACCGGCAGCGCAGGGATAATCTTCTGTTCTTCGGCGTACCCGACAGTTTGTCCGAAACGTGGGACGAAACGGAAGAAAAATTATTGAACCTTGTTTCAGGGTGCTTTGATCCTGTTCTTACGAATGACATGTTTGAACGAACACACAGGATTGGTGTGTTCTCGGATAAAAAGTGTCGTCCGATTGTTGTAAAGTTCCGGTCTTTCAAAACACAACAACAAATCCTAGTGCAGTCTACCAAACTTATAAATAAAAATGTCACTGTAAGTGAAGATTATTCTTTGCAGACACGTGTCGCTCGAAAGAAGCTTGTGCAGTTCGCGAATAATGCTGACTTTAAGTATAAGCTGAGGTATAACAAACTGTATTGTAACAACAAATGCTACGCCTTTGACCCTATTCGCGATAGCATTTTCGAGCTAGCTGGCCCACCGGGATCTTTAGTGGCCCCTTATCGCACTGCTTCTCCTTCTGGCTCGCCACACGCTTCGCCATAGAGATACGGGAGGGGCAGTGGACGGGCGACTGGAGATAAGACAGCGCTTTCAATTCTTTTCACAAACATCAGAAGCATAATACCAAAGCGGGAAGATCTAAGCTCTGTCATCGACTCATGTGATGCCGATGTTGTATTGCTGACCGAAACGTGGCTCTCTGCAAAGATAGAGAGCAAGGAACTGTTCGATTGCAAGAATCGCTACAATGTTTATCGTTCTGATAGAGGTCACGGAAGTGGAGGAGGTGTTTTAATAGCCATCGCCGATAATATTGTGTCTTCGCCCATTAGTCTTTCTAACACCTTAGAGTTGGTTTGGGTTGAACTTCATGTTCATTTCAGGAAACTGATTCTGGGCATATGCTACCGTTCCCCGTCTTCGTGTGCAACTTTCGTTGAAGATTTGCATGATGCTCTTAACATGATCTCAGTACGTTATCCGGGTGCGGCAATCCTTCTTGCTGGTGACTTCAATTATCCCAGCATCGTGTGGGCTAATACATCGCCGTATCCTCGCCCCTTTTCTACCGAATGCAATAACTTTTTGCGAACCTGTTTGGATTTCAACCTTTCGCAGCTAGTTACTAAGCCAACTCGAGTCACGCCATCATGTTCCAGTGTATTAGACCTTGTGTTAAATAACGCGCCGGATCTTATCCCTTCAATCTCGTACTTACCTGGTCTTAGTGATCACTCCTTGCTTCATTTCGATGTAAAAATTAAAATTCCTAATCACCGGAGCATTTTCAAGTCTATTAGAGATTACAAACGGGCGGACTATGATGCCATTAATCGTGAATTAGCTCTTTTCTTAAACAGTTATTTACCAGAATTATCACAGCGTTCTGTCCACACTAATTGGGAATTGTTTACGGACACTGTTGAACGTCTCACTAATACATTTGTGCCACTAAGACTTTTGCGGTGTAATAGCCAATCACCGTGGTTCAATACCATTTTAAAAAGGCTATCCAATAAGAAAAAACGTTTGTTTCGCTCGGCCAAATCATCGAATTCGCAACAACGATGGGACGGTTACCTTTCTGCGGCCGCTGAGTGCAAATTAGCTCTGAAAAATGCTAAGGACTCGTTCTTTAACAGTACTTTGCCTGCTCTGCTGATTAATAACTCTAGACAGTTTTTGAAAGTTTTAGAACACTGTGAACCAGAAAGATAGTTCGTCAATACTACTTACATCTTCTGACTTCGTTGCATATTCACCTAATAAATGCGCTAGTGTTCTTAATAGTGTTTTTGTTGCTGCTTTTTCTGGCAATGTTTGCCTTACCAATCAGGAGTGTCGGGTCTTGGATGCTTTTCCATGGATCCAATTGTTTTTGACACAACTGGCATCCTGAGAATTATTGAGAACCTTAAGATTTCTTCCTCCTGTGGCGTCGATAACATTAATTCGAAATTTCTGGTTAATACAAAGATGTACAGTTCAATGATCCTTACCAAACTGTTTGACCAGTCTCTGGAAACAGGCTGTATTCCCAATGACTGGAAGGTTGGGAGGGTGATTCCGCTGCACAAGTCTGGCGATAAACATTGCCCTGATAACTTTCGCCCTGTGTCGCTCACCAGCATTCCATGTAAAATCATGGAACATGTCATCTACTCTCATCTTGCTACCTTTTTAGAATCCAATTGCTTTTTCAGTAATGCCCAACACGGCTTCCGTAAATCACTGTCATGCGAAACGCAACTCATATGCTTCACAAATGACTTGCATTGCATTCTAGATCGCGGGTCCCGTGCTGATTCTATATTTATGGATTTTTCTAAAGCATTTGACAAGGTTTCACATGAGCTTCTTTTTCTTAAACTAAACAGCCTTAACATCGATTCCACATTACTTGCATGGTTGTATTGCTTTCTTTCAAACCGAAGTCAGTTCGTAACAGCAAATAACGTCAATTCAGATTCCTCGCCTGTTGGCTCTGGTGTGCCTCAGGGGTCCGTTCTTGGGCCCCTCCTCTTTCTCATTTATATAAACGACTTACCCACTACTATATCGTCTTCCGTTTGTCTTTTTGCCGATGACTGTGTTATTTACCGCGAAATTAATGATGATAATGATGCATCTGTTCTTCAGTCAGATATTAACAAGGTACTGGATTGGTGTAACCTGTGGAATATGAAGCTAAACCTTACTAAATGCAAGCATTTGCCCATTTCTCGTCTGTCTACTACACACTCTACCTACTGCATTAATGACATCACTCTTGAAGCTGTGTCGTCTTATAAATATCTGGGTGTTCATGTCTCTTCTAACCTGTCTTGGAAACCTCATGTTGACTACATTATAAATAACGCTAATCGCATCCTTGGATACCTTCGCAGAAATTTTTCATGTGCATCGAGTTCATTAAAACTACTACTTTACAAAACTTTGATCAGCTCTAAATTGGAATATGCTTCATCGGTGGAAGCCTGGGGTCGAATCTCTCATTTCTGACTTAGAATCAGTTCAAAACCGCGGTTGTCGTTTCATACTTTCCAAATATCATCGTACTAGTAGTGTAACTGCCATGAAAGCTAACCTTTCCCTACCGCTTCTTTCCCATCGCAGGTCAATAGCTTCATTATGTACTTTTCACAAAATTTATCCTAATCCTTATCTTAAAGAGAGGTTGTTAAAAAGACCATCATATATTTCAGCACGCATGGATCACCGCCACAAAGTTTGGATCCCTCCTTGTCGCACGAGATGTTTTCACGATTCATTCATACCCTTCCCCACGATATTGTTGAAATTACCGATACTGTTGCCTTTCGAAACGCTGTTACTAATTTTATATAAGTCTCTGTCTATATCTATGTTTTATTTTATTTGCTGCTGTTTTTTTTGTGGTTTGTTTTGTGTAATGCTGCCTTTTGCTAGTGCTGTTACTAATCTTAAATCAGTGTGTGCTGTAACTATATTCAATTTTTTTAGCTGCTGTTTTTGTTTTTTGTACTTATGTTATTCCCACTCCCCTCTGTAACGCCTAACGGCCCTGACCCACGATATTGTTGAAATTACCGATACTGTTGCCTTTCGAAACGCTGTTACTAATTTTATATAAGTCTCTGTCTATATCTATGTTTTATTTTATTTGCTGCTGTTTTTTTTGTGGTTTGTTTTGTGTAATGCTGCCTTTTGCTAGTGCTGTTACTAATCTTAAATCAGTGTGTGCTGTAACTATATTCAATTTTTTTAGCTGCTGTTTTTGTTTTTTGTACTTATGTTATTCCCACTCCCCTCTGTAACGCCTAACGGCCCTGAGGGTAAATAAATGAAATGAAATGAAATTCTGCGACATCTACAGACGAACACCCACTGGTGTCCCGCCATGGCTGCTCGCTATGGCCTGAAATCGAATTCTTTGTGCCCACACTGTGACGAGCTCTGGTATTTAACCCACATGATGCGGGTCTGTCAACACAGTCCCAACTTCCCTCTCCACCCCAACCGCACTAAAGAGGCTTGGGAGAACTTCCTCCTCGAGTGCGATGGCACAAGTAGCTCTCGCACGCCAAGCTCACTAGGCGGCGGGATCTTGCGGGATTCCGGACTAGGGATGCGGACCAAGATGTCGGAATTCACCAACTGCGCCGGCTCATCCTCTGTTTCTTTAATAAAGGTTTGATCCTTTTCTCTCCGATGATTTTGAGGAGAGAGAGAAAAAAAAACTTTAATGTCCACCGATATAGGAGGCACCCCTATCTTCCCAATTCAGGCACGCAGACGCGGGAGGGAGTAGGGGGCTCCGCGCCTAGAGACCTGTGTGGCGAACCGCATGGTTCTTCGAAGCCTCGGTCGCCAGGTGGTTGGCTTCGGGTTCGTCTTCGAGTTCCGAGCTTCAAAGAGAGACTCTCAAGCTTCCTCATTACGAATGTTTACGGCAGCCCCAGGTGAGTAGGGGCATTGCCAGATTATGTAGTTTAGTGTCCCTCTCTGGGCGCATTGTTTACATCTGTCGTGTTTTCAACTGTCTATGCTCAGGAGGTATAGCCAATGTAGGTTCGGATAGTTGCCTGCCCGGAGTCTTATCGGGCTCCTGACTTGTAAATGAGGCCGTTACTGGTTCCCTGGGGCAGTGGACGCCTCATTCGCGGTGAGGTACGTGGCGGTTGGGGAGAGGGATATGGGCGGCATGCATTAGCGCTGAAAACGTTGTGGCAGACACGCGCCACTTCAGCAATAAGCCGCAGCGTTCAATGGGTGCCCGACCTCTCGCGGTCAACCATTAGTTTAACCGCCACCTGGCAGGGTGAACGCGCTGCATATCCAGTGTGCGGAACGCACTCAACGTTAAAGGCCAAGCAGCGTCTACTTACCCGATACACCACAGATTTTGCTCTCTAACCAGGCTCAACAGCACTTGAATCGCAGCTAACTTTTTTTACTGAGATTTTACGCATCCTTTATTTTTATTTCGAGCACGGCCATCTAAACTACTGAAAAGAGGCATGGGGTGGTTCAAACCCCCGTCAAATGTATACAGCCCAAGGGCTTGCGAGGCCTTCAGCGTGCCTGGTTATGCATACTAAGAGACCGTAATATCTCGAACGATAAATGGTTTCCAGTCCTCAATCCTCTAAAGTTTTCGATTGCTAGATATTCTAGGAAGCCCAACTAAACAGCTTACAAGCGAACCCCTTATGCTGCATACTTTTGACGGGGGTAGTACATATCCTGTATACTTTTTGCCCTTGTGCGACTACAAAAGAGCGCATTGCGGACTCTACATCCCCAACTCTATTTCCACAACCCGTACCCTCCGCGGTGACTCAGTGGTTAGTACGCTCGGCTATGATCCGGAGTACCCGGGTTCGAACCCGACCGCGGTGGCTGTGTTTCGATGGAGGCGAAACGCAAAGGCGCCCTTGTGCTGTGCGATGTCAGTGCATGTTAAAGATACCAAGGTGGCCGAAATTATTCCGGAACCCTCCACTACGGCATCTCATAATTCCTTTCATCTCTCAGTACCTCCTTTTTCCCTTCCCTTACTGCGTGGTTCAGGTGTCCGCCGGTTTGTGAGACAGATACTGCGCCATTTCCTTTCCCAAACAGCCAATTCAATTCTCATCCACAACCCGTGCAGAGCACAGCGCTCTCTTGTTCTCGCTAGTTCATGTTCTACCATTAGAGGCCTTATACCAGTTTAAATTTTATAAAATAATTCATACTAGTACATAAACGAATGAACCATTCTAGCTGAACACGTTATCATTACCACAAAGAAAAACTAGAGCAAGAACATGTCATGGCTTTAGCTTACCTTTGCTTGAAGATGTCAGGCAATCTACCAAATATATTGCTGCCACCATACGAAAGGTCTACCAAATGAAGGCTCTTTCGCTTTACTGAGGCTGTTTTGGATACTTTTTGGTATTCTTACGGGTACTGCCATTTATATGTTTTTCTGTGTATTAAGGTCTTTTTTTTTCCTTCAAGTGATACTCCCAAGTCTGAGTTCTCTACTGCAGTGTTAAAGTGTTTGTAGAGTATTTCGCCGAAAATTTTGTGGAGTAATTTTGTTGCATATGCCGCATATTGCACCTACTTTTATTGGACCCGCCACTAGCCTTTGGCTATGGGTCTAAGAGTCTGTTTTGTGTTTCATGTCCTACATAGATAAATAAAACTTTAAAATGTCAATTTCTAGCTTCGTGTCAATGCTTCCAACAATATCTAGCAAATGAGCTGAATTGAGTGCCTTCATGTTGCTAGAATTATCTACCGAACTATTCGATATGGGACAATTTTCCAGTGTACAAAAGATCAGAACTGCTCCGTTGATTAGTTCTTGGGCAGGTGAGCCACTAAGGTAAAAAAAACAGCTTATCAGCACACTGGATACTTTGTATTCTTAAAGAGAACCTGACTTGCTGTCATTGACCGTAGCAGGCGGCTTACGCATGCTTAAGTAAAAAAAAAAACCTAACGGAAAGACCATGTACACCATAACACTTGAATTTACAGAGCTGTATTTTATGATTAAGAAGGTACAATGCTTTAGTAAAATCGACGAAAATATCGATCGTTTATATTTTAGGTTCAGTATTACCTAAAATAATTGCCTTCAGCTAGAGTCAAGCAGAGCCCTCGGATTTAACCTTTACGAATCCAAATTGGGCATTAGTTTATAAGGATGCTTATAGTTCCAGATAGCGCACACTTACAAGTTGCTCTTATAATGTGAACGCAGCGAGCTATGGAAAGAAAAATGATAGGTGTAACATTAAGAGGCCTAAAGCGGGCAGCATAGGCGAGGGAACAGTGAGGGAACAGATGCGGGTTAATGACATCTACAGTTGAAAACAAGAGACAGAAACAGGCTTGGGCCGGGCACGTAAAGCGAAGGCAAGATAACCGCTGGTCATTAACTGTAACGGAGTGGATTCGAAGAGACGTCAAGCGTATAGCAGAGGCTGACAGAAAGGTTGGTGGATGAGATTAAGAAGTTTGCGGGCATACGGTGGGCGAGCTGGCAAAGAACTGAGTTAATTGGAGAGGCATTGGAGAGGCCTTTACCCTGCAGTGGGCGTAGTCAGGCTGATGATGATGATTCAAGAGGGAGTTCAACGCTTGGGGCTCGCAATATTTTCACGCTGCCTACAGGCCGGTAGGAAGCCGGTGGGATGAAGAAGGAGCTTGCTTATTTGCAGACTGACCCTTGTCCATAAAAGAAATGAAGGATTGAGTGCGGGATTTCGCGAAGTACGTTGCCTGAAGCAGGACGCAATGCTCGCTGTGCTCAGTGTGCCCACCGCTATCGTGGCTTGAGAGAGAGAAGGAATGGAGCACATCTGCTCGCTTTTATCACGTTGTGACGAAGACGACGAAGCTGGCAGTGGCGTGGGACGGAGTGCTCGCGCTAGGCCAGGGGCCATTAAAATCATCTCATTGCCATTAGTCAACCCTTCTGATTCTTCGGATGGCCGTCACGTAGTAATATTTATATGTTCATCGCATTAAACAGTGCTTTAATATTAATTTACGGTAAGAGGACGACAAATATTTTTTTTTCGAATTTGAAGAACTTAACGAGTATGATTTTTTTCAGGAATCGGCATGTATCGAAGAATGACTTGTGCGTATCCGGACAGCGCGGCCACCTTTAGTTCGCAGATAGTAACTTTGCGAACGTTGATGCGCTTCAAGCAAGTCTTCAGTTCATTGGAGACATCACCCGGTTAACACTTGAACATCAGCTCCTGTCTTGTGCCAGATTTTCTCTATTCTAATTTGCAGGTGCTTGCATTTACCGATTTTTTCAATGCCTTCGAGCCTGCGGTCATCAGGTATGTCGATGTTGACGATCCTCGCCCACTTTTCTTTATGGATGTCACCTTGAATGCATTATACGTCTACACTTGCCCGTCCCTCTATATAGTTTGGTATCCGTGCTTAGTTGACAATAAAGAGAGAGCATCAATGAAAGGAGCTGTGGAAGCGACGCTTTGGAATGTGGGGAACTAACTGTTCGGGACGGAAATTGAACGGAAAGATGTGTTGATGTAGGGTGTCCAGGGTGTTATGCCATGGCCACCAGCCCGGATTCCAAATCTGCAAAACGCAAAATTTCTCCTGCGAACGCCCTTGGACAAGCCCGGTGCTGTGCCGCAAGGACTCTGTGCCCTGACGCTCCCTTGAAAAGCTAAGACGTTGCGCCGCCAGGCAGCAGCGTCCTGTAGAGAAGCATCGGTGAGCGGCATGTCCGAACATGCAGCTAATTGCTAGACAGCCAGGCGCCGGTTCCCCTTTCCCCCTGGAAGTGGCCGCGTGCGGCAAACTTGAAGTGGGTAGCCAGCGCGTTCGCTGATTGGACTTCTCGAAAGGCCGTCAGGTGCTGGCTTTCTATTGTACCGTTTGAGTGACAACCGTTTCTCGGGGCTTTATAAGCCCCAACGCTGCCACCTGGAGAACACCTCTGATACACCGAGCCCGACCTCCGATCCACCGAGCCCGATCTACAGAGAGACCAACCCACAGTGAGCGGAGTGCCTCTCACGAGGGGAGTGAGATGTGTCACGCGTTGGAGCCTCGTCGGACGTCGCCGTGCGAGAAAAGTCGCGTTTGCTGTTAGCTCTCAGCCCCCGTGCCGACCTTGTCCCGTATAATTACCTCTACATGGTGTATAAAATCCCCTTTTTGTTATCCTAACCGACGCCTGACTTGGAGTCTTCGCTACCGACTAGAGAGCTGGCAACGCTCTGTCTTAAAACGGGTGACGAGCACAACGGGACCACCTCAAATTCACAACAGTGTCCATTTCCTTATATGTTTTGTGGTTCTGAGCACTGTAATAATTTTACAGAAGTAAGAGCTTGATCTCAAGAGAATATGCCGTGTTTCGAATAAGAGCGACATAATTCACGGTGGTGCCTCCAAGTAGCTGATTTTTTTTCGCGACGCAGGTGTAAAGCCGAACATCGCAGATCGCAAGTTTACAAAAATTGATGATGCGTGACTTTTCAGATGTTCCTCTGTGCCAGCGTCACCACGTCTTCCTCCTGTTTCCCTGTCTCTGCTCGCAACGCAGGAGTATCCGGGAGAGAGGGGCGCCTGCCCTCCAAAGCCCCTGGCAGACCTGTTCGAGTCCCTAGCGTGTGCCATCTACCTTGACTCCAACCAGGACATGGCCACCCTCTGGCGGTGCCTGTACCCGCTTCTGCGGCCACATGTCGAGTCAGAGGTGGCACGCACTGCCTCCACCGCCGCGTTGAACTTCTTCTGAAATAAATTCGCGTTTATTCCCTGAAATTCTGTGAAAGGATCACCGTTGCATGTGCTGGTAACTGTCGGCTGGCAAGGAGGCAGGCAGACAAAGGACCCAAAAGCGGAGGCTTTTCATGAGGCTGTTTCCGAAGGACGGAATACAAAACTCGCTACTAGAAATAACCTTTCCTTAACGAGTGCAATTCTATTATTTATGCCGGTGAAACCCGCCGAATTGGTTCAGTGCTTATAGAGTTCGGCTGCTAACCTGAAAGACGTGGGTAGAATCCCGGCCGCGGCGTTCGGAATTCTATGGAGGAGAAGTTCTTAAAGCCCGTGTACTGTGCAATGCCAGTGCACGATAAAAAATAAAACCTAGCTGGAAGAATTTACCCGGAGCCTGACACTATGTGCCCCTCAGCCTTAGTCGCTTTGGGTTGTTAAACCCCATGAAGCAAACAAAAGTTGCGCCAATGGCATTGATGTTTCACGAAATATTGTGGCGCATAAGAAAAGAAAATACGAAGGCGAATGAGGTCACTGGATAGGAGGTAGGCGATTACGGGATAGGTTCTGGGAATAGCAGGGGACAGTTATTAGTAGAGTTCTCAGATAGAGATAATTTAGCGATCATGAATAGTTTCCTCCGCAAACGAGAGAACAGTAAGTGAGAGTAAAAATGAAGTGGATTTCACACTATGCGCTCACCCTGGCATCATGTAGGATGAGGGCGTCATCAGAAGGGTGCGTTGTAGCGACCACAAAATGTTAAGGTTAAGCCCAGATTTGAAGAGGAATCGGAAGAAGCTAGTGAAGCTGAAGTCCATTAAAGGGTTAGCTGTAAGAGGGAAAGTAGAGGAATTCAGGATTTGGCAACAGAACATATATTCGGCTTTAACTGAGGAAGACTGCCTAAATGTTCAATCTAACTTCTATCATTGCGGTGTGCGGAGTAAAAGCAGGAGATACGATGGTTCGACAGGATACCGGCAAGCTATGTCAGGAGAGTAGTCGAGGGTTTGACGACATACCGTCTGGTCAGGAATCATGGTGATGCAGATTGCTGGCCAGTGACCAGCAATCTGCATCACTATGTTAGGAGAGGAAAGATCTGATTAAGAAACGTCAGAGCATGAGGGCATCTAGCCCTAGATATATAATAGAATTAGTAGAGCTATCGAAGTTATTAACCGCACGGTAGCCAACGTGAGGAAGTTTAACATGGAGAGAGTAGAGCATGCTCTAAAGTACGGATGTAGCCTGCAGCGATGGCGAAGAAGTAGAACGTCCGCCTTGTGCGCAAGAGGACCGGGGCCGCGCAATACTCCTCCGGCTTAAAAAACAAACCAAAAATCCGCGTGCCGATGGGATTTCATAACCAAGCCGGAGGTGCGGCCTGATCTCGGTGACCAGAACCAACAACGCACTTCCTCACCAGAACAGTATTTGGCCACCTTGGTGTAGTACGTGGCTACAACCTTCTATGAACAAACCGATTAACCCTCGGCCCTCAGTTCCCAGCGGCAGCGGAGGAACTGACCACGGCGGCGGTCAGACCTGTGAGGCAGTGAAGGGTGCTAATAATTGCTTACTGCGGACAGGCTGCTCTTAGAATCTGAACCTGGCAACGTTTAACGCTAGAACTTTATCTATCTAGTTAGGTGTGGCCTAGCAGTGCTATTCGAGGAACTATCGGGAATTAAATGGGATGTCAAAGGGCTTAGTGAAGTTCGGAGGACAGGTGAGGCGTATACATTACTAAAGAACGAACACATACTGTGCTATGGCGGATTAGCGGATAGACGAAAATTGGGGGTGGGATTCGTTATTAGTCAAGATATACCTAGCAAATTAGAAAAGCTATATAGTATCAACGAGAGGGTGGTAGCTATAGCAATTAAGTACAATTAGAAGTAAAGCTGAAGGGGGCACAGACCTACGCGCCTACATCTAGTCATGATGACCAGACTATTGAAAGCTTCTATGAGGACGTGGAATCGGCACTGAATAAATTAAAATCAAACTACACTGTACTGATGGGGACTTCAATGCGAAGGTGGGCAAGAAGCAGGCTGGCGACCACGTGGTAGGCGGCTGTAGGATAGGCTCTAGAACGAGCAAGGGAGAGTTATTAGTCGAATTTGCAAATAGAGAGAAATAATTTACGGAACATGAATACCTTTTACCGCAAATGAGAGAACAGGAAGTGGACCTGGAAGAGCCCTAATGGTGAGACTAAAAATAAAATCGTCTTCATACTAAGCGCTCAACATGGCATCAATCAGGATGTGTCCGTCCTCGGAAAGGTGCTCTGTAGCGACCACAGAATGGAAAGGTCTCTAATTAGCTGAGACTTGAAGAGGGAACGGAAAAAGCTTGTGAAGAGGAAGTCCATTGCTAAGTTAGCATTAAGAGGGAAAGCACAGGGATTCGGGATATCACTAGAGAACAAATATTCGGCTTTAACTCAGGACGATGGTCTTGATGTTCATACAATGAGCGATAATCAGGCAGTTACCGTTACGGAGTGTGCACAAGAAGTAGGCGGTAGGAGGGTTCGACAGGGTAACGGCAAGTTATCTCAGGTGAAGAACTATCTGATTAAGAAACCCCAAACCATGAGGGCGTCTAATCCTACCGATAGAATAGAACTGGCAGAACTGTCGAAGTTAATTAATAAGCGCAAGGTAGCCGACATCAGGAAGTTTAATATAGAGAGAATTGACCATGATCTTAAGAACGGACATAGACCAAAAGCTATGAAGAGGAAACCAGACATAATCAAAAACCAGATGTATGCATTAAGCGATAAAGAGGGCAATGTCATTACATTAGCATTATGGATACGATAGTTAAAGTACCCGAAGAGTTCTACACAAATCTGTACACTAGACAATGTAATCAGAACGTTAACTAGAGAGACAGTTGCACACAGCAATGCGTCATCCAATCAGTAGCGAAAGAGGAAGTAAAGAGAGCCTTAGGAGAGCAATGCAATGCGGAAAAGCAGCTAGTGAGGACCAGGTAATAGCATATCTGTTGAAGGACCGAGGGGAGATCGTGCTAGAAAAACTTGCCACCATGCATACGGAAAGCCTTATTACCTCGACTGTACTAGAAGCTTGGAAGAATGTAAATAATATCTTAATTGATAAGAAAGGAAACGCCAAGGACCCATCAGCTTACTAACCGTGGCCCTTAGGGTATTTGCTAAGGTAATCGTTAATAGAGTCAGGGCAACATTATACTTTGATAACCCAAATGATCAGGCAGGCTTCCCTGAACGATCTTCCACAATAGATTATATTCACACTATCAGTCAGGTCATACAGAAATGCGCAGAATATAACCAACCCCTATATATAGCCTTCATTTATTACTAGAAAGCATTCGACTCAGTGGAAACCACAGCAGTCAAAGAGGCATTGCGTAATCAGGGTGTAGGAGACCGTTATATCAAAGCACAGGAAGATATATTAGCAGAAAAGGTAAATGAAATGAGGGGGCCGTTTGACAAAGTTATGAAGAGAGCTAACAGTCACTGAAACCAAGGTGCATAGGGGAACGTTTTTTTTATGCGTTGTGCTTACCAGTGGGATATTATAGTACTTAGATTAATAAATCGCTTAAAGAAAATTACTTATAAAGCAGCAGAAAAAACAACCATGCCGCCGGTGGGATCCGAACCCACGACCTCCGAATATCGCGTCCGGTGCTCTTACCAACTGAGCTACGGCGACGGCTGTCCTATCTGCTGCTCTCGTGGGTATTTATGTTCATTGGATATATATATATATATATATATATATATATATATATATATATATATATATATATATATATATATATATATATATATATATATATATATATATATATTGCTACGCTACTAACTACTCTAGTGGCGCCATACAGCGGCTAAACTGCATTTCCTGGCAGTTGGCAAGCCTTGTGCCATCTCGGGGCTAGATGCTTCGTTTTCTTCATCTCTCGTTCGGCCTGCTGCCTTGCGCGTTCCAACGTCTTGCGCGTCTAATTAAAGCAAGTAAACCAACCCTGCTTACGTCAACCGTTTCTCAGTGACAATATATATATATATATATATATATATATATATATATATATATATATATATATTGTCACTGAGAAACGGTTGACGTAAGCAGGGTTGGTTTACTTGCTTATATATATATATATATATATATATATATATATATATATATATATATATATATATATAGCAACTGCACAGCTGCCATAGTTCTCCATAAAGTCAGCAATAAATCTTCAATAAGGAAGCGCGCCAGGCAAGGAGACACGATTTTGCCAATGTTAATTAATCACCGCCTGTTTACAGGAGGTATTCCGAGGCCTGAATTGGGAACAGTTGGAAATAAGAGAAAAAGGATAACACCTCAATAATCTGCGATTCGCTGATCACATTGCCTTGCTGAGTTACTCGGGAGGTGAACTGCAAATCAGGATCAGTGAGTTAGAGAGGCAAAGCAGAAAGCTGGGTCTAAAATTTAACATGCAGAAAACCAAGGTAATGTTCAACAGTCTAGCAAGGAAACAGCAATTCACAATCGGCAGCGATAGGCTGGAAGCTGTAAAGGAATACTTAGGGCAGGTATTGACAGGTGATCCCAACTATGAGAGGCAAATAACTAGAAGGATAAGATCGGGGTGGAGAGCATATGGCAGGTTCACTCAGATCATGAATGGTAGTTTACCAATTTCCCTCAAGAGAAAAGTGTACAACAGCTGTATCTTACTGGTACTCACCTACGGGGCAGAAACGTGGAGGCTAACGAAGAGTTCAGCTTAAGTTAAAGACAATGCAGCGAGCCATGGAAAGAAAAATCATAGGCGTAACGTTAAAAGACCGCAAGTGGGCAGAGTGGGTGAAGGAACAAACGCGGGTTAATGACATCCTTGTCGAAATCAAGAGGAAGAAATGGGCTTGGGTAGGGCATGTAATGCAATGGCAAGACAACCGCTGGTCCTTAAGGGTAACGGAGTGGATTGCAAGAGAATGTTAGCGTAGCTGGGGGAGGCAGAAGGTAAGGATGGCGGATGAGATTAAGAAGTTTGACTGCAAAGGGTGGATGCAGCTGGCAAAGGACAGGGTTTATTGGAGAGACATGGGAGAGGGCTTTGCCCTGCAGTGGGTGTAGTCAGGCTGATGATGACGATGAGGCTAAAACCTGCGATGAGGAAGATAGGCATAGGTAAAAAACAGATGTATGCGTTAGCAGGCAATGAGGGCAATATCATTAACAGTGTGGATCAGAAAGTGAAAGTTAAGCCGATGAATTCTACACAAAAGTATACAGTAGCTAATGTAAGCCGAACGTTAATGTGAGAGATAGTAGCGCATTGCAATGCATCATCCCGCAGTGACAAAAGAGGAAGTAAAGAAAGCCTTAGGAACAATGCAAGGGAAAGAGCAGCTGGTGAGGATCGGGTAATAGCAGATCTGTTGAAGGACGGAGGAGAGATTGTGCTAGAAAAACTAGCAACCCTGTAGAGTGTCAGGTAGTGGTGACTGCAGTCGAAGCAGCGATGAAGACGGACAAAGGGTCTTCTAAAAGAAAACTGTTTATTGGGCTCACTTGCACCCAAATGGACTGAATCACTTGGCAGCAGCGAAGGGACAAGCGTGCTTGGCGGTCCTCGAACAGAATGCCCGCTGCTGTCGGCCGTCCTCAATTTAAAGCTGTTAGCGAACTTTCGAGATAAAGCGCGCAAAGTAACTAGAACATTCCGAAACAACGTGGAATCAGCGCTGCCAGGCTGCAAGTAATCGAGACAAATCTAGTCGCGTCTTGAGTCGCAAACAAAGCGATAAAGGTGTGTGGCGGCAGATTTGAAAAACAAACTCTGCAAATGTTCGCGGCATTACTCCCCTCTCAAAGAAGCATCGACCCGATTAACTAAACAAATAATGCGACTATGAAGAGATAAAACGGATCTTGCAAAAATAGAGATGGAACTGCAGCGTCCTTTAGTGTGCGTAATACGGCTTCAGACGGACTAAATGCACAACTTTCGGTTGTACGTGGCGTCGATGGGATCCAGTCATTCCGTCAGGTATGACTTCGTAATCCAAATAGCGGCGCAAAAGCTTTTCACTCAATCCACAGCGGCGAATGGGCGTCCAAACTCAGACTTGGTCTCCTGGCTTGTATTCCGTGTTGCGTCTTCGTAGTTGTAGCGTCTGGTGTCGGACCGCTGCTGATCATTGATCCGTAATCGGGCAAGCCTTCGAGCTTCTTCTGCACGTTGAAGGTAGGCGGCAACGTCGACGTCCTCTTCTGTAACGTTGGGCAGCATGGCGTCTAGAGTGGTCGTGGCCTCCCTGCCATTGACCAGCCTAAAAGGCGTCATCTGGGTGGTCTCCTGCACTGCGGTGTTGTAGGGGAAGACGACGTGAGGCGCATTGACATCCCTAGTTTTGTGTTCGGCATCGACATACATGGCGAGCATATCGGCGATGGTTTTGTTCTGGCGCTCGGTCAGTCCGTTGGTCTGCGGATGGTATGCAGTTGTCCTCCGGTGGCTGGCTTGGCTGTAACGCAGGATGGTTTGTGTTTGTTCCGCCGTGAATGCTGTTCCTCTGTCCGTGATGAGCACATCGTGGGCGCCGTGTCGAAGAAGGATGCCATCCACGAAATATTTTGCGACTTCTGCTGCTGTTCCGTTCGGTAGGGCTTTCGCCACGGCGTAGCGGGTCAGGTAGTCGGTCGCTATGACGATCCACTTATTCCCAGAAGTTGACGTTGGAAAAGGCCAAGCAAGTCCATGCCGATGTGCTGAAAGGACCTTGAGGGAGGTTCAACGGGGTTCACAAATCCTGCTGGTCGTGTGGGAGGGGTCTTTCGTCGCTGACTATCTCGGCAGGTTTTCACATAATGTGCGACATGGGCAGACAGTCGGGGCCAGTAAAACTTGTCTTGAATGTTTCTGAGGGTGCCAGTAAACCCGAGATGTCCAGCTGTCGGCTCGTCGTGTGAGGTGTGTAGAACGTCTTAGCGGAGACAAGCAGGTACAACAAGGAGGTTGAATGTTTTGCTCGCTGCAAAGTTATTCACAAGGACCTCATTCGGCACACAGAAAGAAGACAGTCCTTGCTTGAATGAAGCGGGGGGTGAAGAAGATTTGCCTTCCTGGTACTCGATGAGGCGTTTTAGGTCGGTGTCCGAGCGTTGCTGCTGAGCAAAAGAGCTGGGGCTGATGGGTCCCAGGAAGGCGTCCTCATCGTCGTCCAGCGGCGATGTATCTACAGGGGCCGTGAGAGGCAATCGGCGTCAGAGTGCTTGCGTCCGGACTTGTAAACGACGGTGACGTCACACTCCTGGAGACGCAGTCTCCATCGAGCGAGACGGCCAGAGGGGTCCTTCAAATTGGCAAGCCAGCACAGCTCTTGGTGATGCTGACCACCTTGAACGGTCGTCCGTACAGGTAGGGGCGGAATTTTGACGTAGCCCAGATGATGGCAAGGCACTCCTTCTCAGTTGTCGAATAGTTAGCCTAGGCCTTGGAAAGGGAACAGCTAGCGTATGCGACGACTTTCTCCAGCCCGTCGCTTTTTTGAACGAGAACGGCACCTACTCCCAGGCTGCTTGCGTCGGTATGAACTTCAGTATCGGCGTTTTCATCATAATGGGAGTGTATTGTTGGGGACTGTAAACGACGCTGAAGTTCCTTAAAGGCTTCTGCTTGTGGTGCTTCCCATTTAAACGGCACGCCTGCTTTTTTCAGTTTGGTCGGGTGCTCGGCGATGCGCGAAAAGGCTTTCACAAATCGTCGGTAATATGCGCACACTCCGAGAAATTTTCGCACTTCGTACTGCGCGCTGCGAAACTGTTCAATAGCAGCTGTATTCTGCGGTCCGGGCGTACTCCTTCCTTGCTAATGATGCGGCCTAGAAACAGCAGCTCTTCGTAGGCAAAGTGGCACTTCTCTGCTTTCAAGGTTAGGCCAGACGACTTGATGGCGTCTAGTACCTTACGAAGTCTTTTGAGATGCCTTTCAAAGTTCGAGGCGAATACAACGACGTCGTCTAATTATACCAGACATATTTGCCACTTCACGCCTGCCAGCACTGTATCCATTACTCGCTGAAACGTCACTGGTGCGGAACAGAGACTAAATGGCATCACCTTGAACTCGAAGAGCACATCCAGAGTGAAGAATGCCGTCTCCTCGTGATCTCTTTCATCGACCTCAATTTGCCGAGATCGTCTTGACGTCCATCGATAAGATGTACTTGGCATTGAAGAGCCGGTTCAGTATGTCGTCGATGCGGGGCAGGGGTAGACATCCTTTTTTGTTTTGTTGTTCTGGCGGCGGTAATACACGCAGAATCGAAGTGCGCCGTCTTTCTTTCTCACTAGAACAACCGGTGCCGTCCATGGGCTGTTTGAAGGCTGGATGACGTCGTCGCGAACCATTTCTTCGACTTTGTCCCGGATGGCTTGTCGTTCTCGCGGTGACACACGGTAGGGGCTTTGACGGGGACGTCGGACGTGTTGGTCCGTTATAATGCGATGCTTGGCAATTGGCGGTTGACGGACCTTCGACGATGTCGAAAGACACTCACTGTAGCTTCGAAGCAGATTGCGGATCTGGTCTTGTCTGTTACGGGGCAGGGCTGGGTTGATGTCGAAAGTTAGCGAGTTCTCTTGGTCTGGCGGATCTTCTGCGGAGGGGTCGGAGAGGGCGAAGGAGTTTCGTACGTCGGATATTTCGTCGAAGGAAGCAATCGTCGTTCCTCTGTTAATGTGCCGGTATTCTTCGCTGAAGTTAGTCAGCAGTACTACGGCCTGGCCATTGCGGAAATGTGCGATGCCTCTTGCGATGCTGATTCCTCGGTTTAGAAACAACTGCATGATGATGGCTTCAGCGTTAATGGATTTCGTGGCGCCTACGGTCATGATAACGCTTGAACGGGGTGGGACGCTCACTTCTTCCTACAGGACACTTTGGGCAACGTGATTTTCCCCAGTTTTCATCGAAGCAATGGCTTCGTCCGTCGAATGCGTGATCAGCTTGGATCTCAGGTCGATGGTCGCCTGATGCTCATTAAGGAAATCCACACCCAAGGTCACTTCGCGGGAGCATTGCGGTAGCACAACAAAGGTCACAGGATAGGTATGTCCTGTGGCAGTCACTCGCGCTGTGCATCGTCTTGATGGCGTAATGAGGTGGCCCTCTTCCGTGAGAGTTTGGGGGCCATCCCAAGCCGTTGTGACTTTTCTCAGATTCGCAGCGAATGTTGCATTCATCACCGAGAAATCGGCTCCTCTATCGGCTAGAGCGGTAACTTTCCGGCCGTCCATAGTCACTTCTAGGTCGGAGGTCCTGGCTCTTGCATTGCATGTCGCTCTCGGCGTCGGGTCACGGCTTCGTCGCGTATGCGAGTCGTGGGCTGGGCGTGTGGTCGAAGCTTTTCTAGGTGGCGGCGTCTTTTTGAAGGCAGTTTGCGTCGTGGTCGGTGTTGTCCTTGTGTGCGGCGTCGGTGCAGCGAGTGTCGGTTCTTCATGCGGCGTCGCGGGTGCAGCGTCTTCATGGGGCGTGGTCAATGGAGGGAGGACCTTCGACGTTTCGCTCGCGAGCAACCTCACCTCCAGTGGTTGCTGTCTTTAGTTTCCCCTACGGTTGCTGGGAGACCTTCCTTGTACCGCGGCTGCGTAGCTGCTGCGTGGCGACGCAAAGCTCGAGGTTGACGGCTATGGCGAGCGCGAAAAGCGGTTCGGCGTGTGCTCCTCCCGACGGAGGTACTCGTCGAATTCCTGCGGACGTTGCCCGAAGCGTGGTTGTGGGGCGTCAAAGGCAAATCAATGAAGATCGATACGTCGGTACGGGCAATGACGAAGAATATGGCCGGCCTCACCGCAATGGAACCACAACGGCCGGTTGTCGGAAGTCTCCAGGCGTAGCATTTCCTGGGGCTTGAGCGTCGATCGTAGGCTGAGCGGGCGGGGGTAGGGAGGTGGCGTTCAGGAACAAGTTGTTCATGTCGGAAAGGATGCAGGGGTGGTCGTTGAGGCTGAGGAGTCCTTACTGCAGCGGCGTAGGTCATGGCCTGGGGTTCTGCGGCCGTCGGGGTGCCGAGTGCCTGTTGCACTTCTTCCCGTACCACATCCATCAGATTCGCTGATTGTGGCTGTGGCGAAGACGGCAGTTATCGGCTTAGCTACCCTCGGACGATTTCGTGAATAACTTTCTGCAAGCTGGCGCTGGTTGTGACCGTCGTGTCCGAGCGGATTGCACAGGCAGAGGAACGGCGATTGTACTGCCGAGCTCGGACGTCGAAGATCTTCTAAATCGTGCAGGCTTCTTGCATGAATTCCTCGACTGTTTTTGGCGGCTGGCGGACGAGGTTGTCAAAGAGTTGTTATTGTTGTTGTTGTTAGCCTATCAAAAGATCGCACATACCCACACTGGGGGATCGGCCAAGAATCGGGTGGCTATTCACCTAAACGCAGTTAACAAAAAGGAGAAGCACATGGGAGCATAACACCGGTGAATTTTTCGTCATGAACAGAAAAGGGATGAGTGTTTTGATTTTAAAATTCTAAGAATAATAATAAAGAGAGTGATTAAATAATAATGATTTTGTCAAAATGTAATAATTGATAGAAAAGAAAAGGTTGAAACACTTAGCAAGGCAGTCGGTGAGATTCTATCAGGAAATTTTGAACAGCGGTGCAAACATCTGTGGCTGAACCCAAATGTGGTGGCGCCAAATGATAGCAAGAGCGGGCTGCTCAAACTGAGGCCAAGATGCTGCAAGGGCTCCTCCAGCAACCTTTTTCTCAGTGAGTTGAATCGGCGACAATACAGCCAAAAATGTTCAATAGATTCTGGCTCATGGCAAAATGCACAAAGGGGAGAGAGCGCCAAACCCGACTTGTGTAAATAGAAATTTAGAGGGGGGATGCGGCAGCGTAGCCTCGTCAGTGATACTTCAAGCTGCCGAGAGCAACAAATTTTCCTGTTCCAATAATATTTAAGGTGCTCATAATCCGCCGATGTTAAAAGTGATGTGTCTTGCGTGCTTAAAAACGCACGTCACCGAAATCTAGATTCTGTAATGTAGGCTGTAGCCGGGATGATTGGCAACACGGGGCCGCTGAGGGAAGCCTTTGCGAGATTATCAGCAATCTCATTTACTGTCACACTGCTGTGGCCGGGAGCCCATACTAAATGAACAAGGCTCAAATGCGGAGGAAGTAGGGATAAGAAAGTTGATAAAATGGGACCGTCAACCTGTGCAGCGAGGGACGAACACAAAGATAAAGAATCAGCAATTACTGCAACTGCTGTAATAGAGGGGTCTAGCTTGCGTAGAGCAAGTACAACTGCTAGAAACTCTGCTTGAAAAATAGGGGTGAAATCTGGAAGGCGCAGAGAAAAGGACCAGTCTAAATGGGAGCAAAATATTCCCACTCCTGCTTTTTCATTGCATTGCGATGCATCAGTGGCTATTGCTATATCGGTTGGTAGGGTCCTCAGATGATCTTCTAGAAGGCCATTTAGAATACTCGGTGGCAAAAGGTTTGCATTTTTTGGGAATATGTTGTCGAAAACAATGTGTATAGTGGGCCCATTCTGAAGCGCAGGAAGGATATCATAAATGTTTACATCTAAAGGCTGAAGTAATCCTTGCACAAACACTACCTGAGGGGAATTGAAACGAGACCAGGGGACACCAAAAAAGGAGGTCGGCTGAGAACAGAAAATGCTTTGGGAACAGTGGAAATGGGATTCATAGATCCTGAGGTAAGTTTGCACAGTTAAAAATTGAAGTCGTGATAAGAGAGACGGAATGCGGGCTTCAAGGTACAGCACATTGATAGCCACAAATTTTGGAAGGCCGAGGCACATGCGAAGTGCTTCCCTCTCTAAAAGGACGAGAGGGCGAAGTTTATATGTAGCCGAGCCTGAAAACAACACTGATCCAAATTCTAAAATTGGCCTGACATACATTACGTAGATCATTAATAGCGCATCTCTGCGCATGCCGTACCGGTGATGACATAATCTCCGTAACATGCCCACGGCACGAGCCCCTTTCGCCGCGACATGGTCAATGTGAGTTGTTCTTTTACGCCGCGCATTAAAAACTTAACTTTCTTTTCTTCGGTCTTCTCGGGGTCAGCGAAAATTAACTGAATTGGCGCAACAACTTTCTTTAATGACAAAAAAATTGATGATTTAGAAAATAGAAGCCGACGATCAAACCTTATTGTTTTTGGCATAGTGGAACAAGAAGAGTCTGACGAACAACTTCAGGCTATCGCAACAAAAGATATTCTTGAAGATAAGCTTAACGTGACAATTTCAGGTATTGAAAGAAAACATCGGCTCGGTAGACGAAAGGCAGACAATTTAGGCAAAGATAGACCTGTGATCTTTAGGTTACTAGACTACTGTGATAAAGTGAACATCTTAAAGCAGTGTTCGAAACTTAAAGGGTCTACCTATTCAATCAGCGAAGATTTTTCACAAAGTGTCCGAGAGGTAAGGAAAAAGCTGTGGAATCTAACCAAAGAAAATCGTGACAGGAAAGAAAAAGTGAGGCTGACGTATGATAAAGTCCTACTAAATGGTTGTCTTTTCACCTGGGACAATGATAGCAACGACATCGTCGAACTAGGATCAAAAAACGAAGAAAGCGAAGTAGAGCACAGTGTGGAACCACGGACCACTCGGTCAGTGCGCCGCAAACATTGATCAATGTAGAAGTGCGCAGCCTTATCAACCAGCCTTATGAAATCACCATGAATGAAGTAAAATGTAATGAAATATGAACAAACACTTTTTTTCGTTGTCTCCATGTGAATGCGCGGTGTGCCGTAAATAAAACTGCTGATCTTGAGTACCTGTTTAATAAACAAGATACATTTGAAGTGTTTATGATTACGGAAACCTGGTACTCCTGTGATGCAGAAGTGATTAATATGCCCGGGTACAACTCGTTCTTCATGAACAGATCGTTAAATCGTGGTGGCGGTGTTTGTGCTTTAGTAAAAAAGTGTATAAATTGTGACCCAGTATCAAGATTTCGTTGTGTTACTTGTTACTACGAAATGGTTTGCTTAAATTTTGACCGCACTATTATTGCAGATTGTTAACGACCTCCTGATGGCCGAATTGCAGAATTCTTTTATTTCGCTGACATATTTTTGAATTTTGTGAACTCTAACAACTTCAGTGTCATTCTAGGTGGTGATTTTAATGTAAATCTGCTTTCCGATAGCAGCACATCAAAAGATTTGATTCTGCTGCTTTCAGAAAATGGCTGCATTAACACAATTGATACACCTACTAGAGTTACTATGCATACAAAATCACTTATTGACCTTTTTATTACTAATTTTGATGGAAAGATCATTGTGTCCGCTGTCTTTCATCATGACATTAGTGACCATTTCCCAATACTACTAGGGGTGAAATCAGGCATGAAGAAAAAACCAGCACGTGCTTGCTTTCATGAAGCGATAACTGAGAAAAACCTTGCTTCTTTCAGACAGGCTGTTTCAGATATAACCTGGTCTGACGTGCTCTCTATGGCAGATGTGGACGCCGCTTATGATAGCTTTCTTGATAAATTTAAAGTGCTTTACACCGAACATTTTCCATACAAGGCCCACGTAGCACCTCGAAAAGGGCGCAAGCAGTGGATGACGACACAATTGCTCCAAGAGATACAATCTAAAGAAAAAAATGTACCAAGACTTCATTAAAACACGTGATCCCGAACTATTAGCAAGATACAAAGTCCTCAGAAATAAGCTAAACAAAAAGTTAAGGCGTACTAGGGCTTCGTATTACTACGGAAAATTCGAATCATGCGACGGTGGTTCCCGAAAGTTATGGAACCAGATTAACAACCTTGTTTTACGTACACCGCATCCTAGCTCTCCTCAAGAAGTACTTATTCAAGGACGAAGTGTAAATGGTCAGGAACTAGCAGAGGCGTTCAATCAATATTTCGTTACCCGAGAATATCAAAGTTCGTCAAACATGTCATATGATGCTCTCATCAGGCAAACCAGCGATTCTATGTATTTAAGTCCAACTACATGTTCTGAAGTATTCACTGCATTTTCTAACATGAAGAACAGCAGATGCCATGATGCGGATGATCTACAGATACGGCCTGTGAAGCATGTGTTAGATATTCTAGCTCCAATTTTAGCACACATATATAATTTAAGTTTTGAGTGCGGAGTGTTTCCACTGCGCATGCAAATTGCTAAAGAGACTGCTTTGTATAAGAAAGGAGATAAGCTTTGTGTTTCAAATTATAGACCAGTTCCCGTGCTGCCAATCTTTTCTAAAGCACTGGAAAAAATTATCCACACGCGGATATCATGCTTTTGTGACAAACACCAAATAATAACAGGTTCGCAGTTTGGCTTTATCAAACACAAATCGACCGAGTCAGCATTACTAAGCCAAAAAGAGTATATCTTACGGTGTTTCGAGGAAAGAAAACTTGCCCTTGGTGTTTTTATAGATTTTCCGCAGGCTTTCGACTACATCAGTTATACACTTTTGGCAAAAGTTTTCGACTACGGCTTTAGGGGTCGTGTTCATGCGCTTCTTTCGTCATATCTTGCACACCACTTTCAGTTTGTAAGTATTAATAGCTGTCAATCCTCAGTAAAAAAAGTAACTGCTGGCGTACCTCATGGAAATATCCTTGGACCGCTTCTTTTTAACATATATATATATGATATCGTTAATCAATGCCTGCATGCGAAGTGTGTTATGTATGCAGATGACGTCTCACTGTTCTTGTCATCAAGCGTATGTGGAGATATGATAAACGAGGCAAATAGGACACTAAGTGCACTCCATAAAATGATCCCATAATAACCAGTTGAAAATTAATGTAACCAAAACTAAGGCTATTATATTCAAACCAAAAAATAAAAACATTATTCTACCATGCGATCTTAAGCTAGGTCTGGAAACGATAGAAATTGTAGACAATATTAAAATAATAGGGGTATATTTCAACAGCCAGTGAAGCTGGGATAATCACGTTAACACTGTCATCAGTAAGCTTTCTCGTGTCACAGGTAGCAGTAACCGGCATCGTTACTTACTTCTATGCAAAGTTAAACTTCTCCTGTATAATTCGCTCTTTATGTCCCAAGTAAACTATGCGCACCTAGTTTAGGGAATAACTACAGTTACCAATAAAAATAAGATTTACGTTTTACATAAAAAGGCTCTACGTGCAATACTCAACGTCGGTTCAGATATAAACATGCGAAATATTCCGCCAGTTCAAGGCCGTAAAAGTATCTGAAACGTATAATGTTAGGCTGGCTGAAAGATATAAGAAGCACATAAGAAAAATGTGAATTACTTGCGTGACACGGCACACATTTCGCTAAATGTACAAGTTTACCCTAGCAGACACACCGAACTATAGCATATTCAAACATGCTGCACAATATATGGTTCATGTAGCCTAGCAAACACGCTGCCCCGCGTTTTAAATACGTTTCATGCCGTAAAAGTTGATATATCACGAGCATGCCGCAAAAATATACAGGATGTATGTTCTACTTTTTTTATTTCATCATGCTTTCAATACTTCCTTGTCTCTTTTGGTTGCATAAAGTGTTGACCTGATTTGATTAATCAATGACATGTTTTTCTGTGCAGTATATTTTTCTGTTGCTTTTTTTGTTATCATTTTTTTATGTACGCTTCATTTCCTCATTGTCTTTTCTGATGATTTTTGTGTATGTATGCTGCCTGCTGCCCTGCAATGTAGGGTTTGGTTTGTTTTATGGGGGTTTAACGTCCCGAAGCGACTCAGGCTATGAGGGACGCCGTAGTGAAGGTCTCCGGAAATTTCGACCACCTGGGGTTCTTTAACGTGCACTGACACCGCACAATACATGGGCCTCTAGAATTTCGCCTCCATCGAAATTCGGCGGCCGCGGCCGGGATCGAACCCGCGTCTTTCGGGCCAGCAGCCGAGCGCCGTAACCACTAAGCCACCGCGGCGGCTGCAATGTAGGGGCCGAGGGGCATGTAAAGCCACAAATTCTGGCTTTTTCCCTCGACCCTCACCATGTATACATGGGAAATAAATTGAAATTGAAATTGAACATGCAATTGAAAATAGGCGTTTCATCTCCTCTACGTAACTGCGGCCGGGATCATTCGGAAGCTAGATCCTGTACTCGAGGAGTCGTTCGGCTCTTTCTTTCCTCACGACACTGGTGAATACCTTCAATAGTTCTCTCTTGAATAGCCCCCATGTCGTAAGGGACGACTCGTAGTTTTCGTACTACGTGCGTGCGGAGCCATGCAATGAGAAAAACACGTGTCCAATCTTTGTCGCATCATCCCACTTGTTGAATGACGCCACGTGCTCCAATTGGTCCAACCATTCTTCAGGGTGTTAGCCTAGGGATCCATTGAAAGTTGGCGGCACCCGCGGCTGCTGCAGTATGATCGGTGTCGACATCTTCGGCGAGGTTGCGGTGCTCGTAGCAGCGTCTTTTCGCTGCCTGGTGCGGTCCGGCAGGGTCCCGAACTTAGGCTCCTCTCCCTGGAGACGTCGGCTGGCTCTCTGAGCTGCTGGTTCGCCCACGGGTGCGGAGCGCTTAGGGCTGGCTTCACAACTTGAAGGGGGCGTCCGGAACATCGAAGGCTACCCAGCCCCTCCACCAGAAAAAACGCCAAGGCGCCCGTGTGCTGTGCGATGTCAGTGCACGTTAAAGATCCCCAGGTGGTCGAAATGATTCCGGAGCCCTCCACTACGGCACCTATTCTTCCTTTCTTCTTTCACTCCCTCCTATATCCCTTCCCTTACGGCGCGGTTCAGGTGTCCAAAGATATATGAGACAGATACTGCGCCATTTCCTTTCCCCAAAAAACTAATGATTATTATTATTATTAACTCCACCAGATGTCACGTAGTGGTGACGGCAGTCGAAGCAGTGATGAAGACGGACAAAAAGTCTTCTAAAAGAAAACTGTTTATTGGGCTGACTTGCACCCAAAATGAACTGAATCACTTGTTGCGGCAAAGCGACAAGCGTGCTCGGCGGTCGTAGAACCGAATTCCCACCGCTCTCGGCCATCCTCAATTTAAAGCTGATAGCGAACTTTCGAGATAAAGCGTGCAAAGATACTAGAACATTCCGGAACAACATCAGAATTAGCGCTGCCAGGCTGCGATCAATCGAGATAAATCTAGTCGCGTCTTGCGTCGCAAACAACGCGATAAGTTTTCTGGCGGCAGATTTGAAGAATGAATAAACACTCCAAATGTCAAACTGCAAACACTGTGGCCAACGTGCTACCTACGATCACATCCTGTGGGACTGCAAAATAGAGCCACCTCCGGGTGATGTAGTTACAGCTCCTTCTCTCGAGCGGTGGGAGACCGTGCTGGCTAGCTCTGACCCCCCAACGCAAGTTTTGGCGGTGGAGTGGGCTGACAAAGTCGTCGAGGGCTATGTACTCTCTACCACTTAACGCGACCTCTTGCCAAGCTCTTCCCGGCGAATAAAATGTTTTACAATCAATGTTCGCGGCAATATGCAATGCCTTATGACCTCGACCGTACCAGAAGCTCGGAATATCGTTAACAATATGATAATTCAGAAGGGATGAGACGCTGAGGACTTGAAAAATTACACACCAACCAGCTTACTGTCCGTTGCCTATAAGGTATTTACTAAGGTACTCAATAACACAGTCTGGGCATGCTCAGACTTATATCAACCAAATGATCAGGCAGGCTTTCTTAAAGGATATTCCATAATAGAGCATCTTCACACTATCAATCAGGTGATACAGAAATAGGCAGATTATAACCGACCGCTATATATAGCCTTTATTGATTACGAGAGAGCAGTTCACTCAATGGAAACCTCGTGCAGTCAAGCAGGCTCTGCGGAATGAGGGTGTATAAGGGCTTCAGTGAAATACTGCAAGATGTCTGTAGGAACTGCACAGCAACCATAGCCCTCCATAAAGTCAGCAATAAAATTCTAATAAAGAGGGCGTCAGGCAGGGAGACACGATCTCGTCAATGGTATTCACCGCCTGTTTACAGGAGGCATTCCGAGGCCTGAATTGGGAACAGTTGGGGATGAGAGTTAATAGACAATATATAAATATTCTGCGATTCGCTGATGACATTGTATTGATGTGTCACTCAGATGAACTGCAAAGCATGGTCAATGAGGTAGACAGGAGGTGTGTCTAAAAATTAACACGCAGAAGACCAGTTACATTCAACAGCCTAGCAATGAAACAGCAGTTCACAATTGGAAACGAGGTGCTGGAAGTGCAAAAAGAATGCTTCTACTTAGGGTAGGCAGTGACCGCTAATTCGCATCATGAGAGGGGAACAACTAGAAGGATACGAATGGACTGGACCGCATACGGCAGGGTCTCTCAGATCATGAATTGCAATTTACCAACACCCCGCAACAGGAAAATGTAAAACAGCTGTATCTTATCGGTACTGACCTGCGGAGCAGAAGCGTGGAGGCTAACCAAAAAAGAGTTAAGCTTAAGTTAAGGACAATGCAACGAGCTATGGAAAGAAAAATAATAGGCGCAACGTTAAGGTACCGGAAGCGGAAGGAGTGGGTGAGGGAACAAACGCAGGTTAATGAAATTACATTCGAAATCAAGAGGAAGAATTGGACTTTGGCAGGGCATGTAATGCGAAGGCAAGATAACTACTGGTCCTTAAGGGTAAAGGAATGGATTTCAAGAGAAGGCAAGCGTAGCAGGGGAGGGCAGAAAATTAGGTGGGCGGATGAGATTAAGAATTTTCCAGGCATACGGTGGGTGGAGCTGAAAAATTACGGTGTTAATTGAAGAGATGTGGGAGAGGCCTTTGGCCTGCCGTGGGGGTAGTAAGGCTGACGAAAAATGTAAGGAGCGACACGTCCGTAGTCATCATAATAAGGTTTACAACACCCACTGAGGGCAAATGCCTCTAGTCAAGGGTTCGACGGCATACTGCCTGGTCAGGAATCATGGCTCGATGAGGTTCAATGGTTACTGACTAAGGTCAACAAAATAGTGACGTTTCGGGAGCGCTACGGCTCCCTTGTTCACAATGAGGAACCAGGTGGACATCCCGGGCTTTTTTAACGGTTACAATCGTTGTGAGGCATTTCGTGTAGGTAGGGTGCAATGTGCCGTCATTCTTATTTATTGTGTTGGGCGTCGTCTGGGCGATTATTGACTCGACATTTCGGCGGGCTGATACATTCTTTTCCGTTGCCACTATATCTGCTTCATCCCAGTTAATTTCGTGACCAGTCTCTTGCGCATGCTACGCGATTGCGTTCGTTGTCACTTTTCCTGATCGTACATCGTACTGATGTTCTTTAAGGCGTCTCTTGAAATCGTTCGTTTCGCCTATGTAAACTGATGAACAGTCGGCGCAGGCAATCTTGTAAACCACGCTGGGAAAATTGGCACGAGGGAGCTGGTCTTTCACGTTTACAGGCTCATTTCTTATCTTGCTTGTTGGGACATGTGCAACATGGACGCCATGCTTGCAGAACATCCGCGCCAGCGCCTCGCTGATCCCTGATAAATACGGGATAGCGGCTCGTTTCGGTTTCGGTGAATTAGCACTTTCGTCTTCGCGGGCAGTAGGCTTATTTGATAGAGCCACTCTTCTGGAATCGCAGGATCAAAAGCTGCAGACTTTACTTGCAGAAAAGGGGATAGTTACCAGGGCCGCACCAATCTTCGAAACACGGAACCTGTCGTCCTACAAATTGAATCCATCCGAAGCCAAGGTGCTACGCCTAGGTTTCAATTTCAACCAAGGGAAGGCGCCGGACCCACGAAAGGTTGCATGTGCCATAGAAGGGGCAGTACGGTTTCTGGAACGAGGCGTTCAGGACGAATTCAGTTCGAACGAAGGAGATAGGTGTGTTGTCACGCTTGAAGAAGACGTCATCAAACCGCCCTCTTGGTCAAGATGAACGCTCAGCAATCCGAAGCCTCCAAGCTAACAAGGATATAGCCGTCCTAACGGCAGATAAAGGGAACATCACTGTTATCCTTGATCGGTATTGTTACAAAAAAAAATGGAAGCCATGCTTCCGGACGAGACCACTTACTGCCGGATCCCGAAAGACCCTACTCCCAAAGTGCAGACGTCTCTTCAAAAACATGCTAGCAGAAATCTTCAAGGGCATCCCTCTGTCAATTAAACGGCTTTATTTTCAGTTGCTATGTACAAACGGCTCAGCATCCGCCATATACGGACTACCAAAGATGAATAAACTAGGGATTCCCCTGCGCCCAATAGTGAATTTTAGAAAGCTTCCTTTATACTCGTTGTCACAGTACGTTCATGGCGTTCTCTCTCCGCTGATGGGCAAGACAGGCACTGACATCAAGAATTCATCCGACTTCATCAACAAGGTCGCCCTAGAAGACACAGATGAGATCGTTTCTTTCGACGTCTGCTCGCTTTTTACAAGCGTGCCTGTTGATCTCGCAGTTGAGACATGTAAGCAACGGCAGTATCGGACACCGTTCGAAGCAGCGGAACTTTGCCAACTTTTGCAGTTCTTTCTCACCAACAGATATTTTACGTACAGCGGCTACTTCTACCAACAGTCCTTTGGCACAACAATGGGGGCAGCCATCTCGGTCACAGCGGCTAACATCGCTATGGAAGCCATCAAAAGCACAGCTTTGGCCACCTTCCAACCACGACCAAAAGTATTTCTGAGGTATGTGGACGACTGCTTCTGCGTCATAGACCGGAAGCACATCCGCACTTTCCTCGATCACCTTAATTCCATTGAGCCCTCAATCAACTTTACTGTTGAGGAAGGGACCGACGGCTGCCTTCCGTCCCTCGACACCGTGGTAACCTGTACTCCGACATGTCTTAGTTTGCGCGTCTATCGGAAACCGAAGCATTCCGGAAGGTACCTAAATCTCAATTCAGCACACCCTGTCAGTCATAAGCGGTTAGTGGTTGCATCTCTAATCAACTGTGCCAGTGAACTATGCAGTGAAGACGCCGCCCTAAACCACCGTGGAAAAAGATTTGAACAGAAACGGCTACCCGCATCCCTTCATTCGGAATACGCAAAGAGTGGATCTATCAAATAAGCCTACTGCGCGGGAAGACGAAAGTGCTAGCGCATCGAAACCGAAACGAACCGCTATCCCGTATGTACCGGGGATCAGCGAGGCGCTGGCGCGGATGTTCCGCAAGCACGGCGTCCATGTTGCACATGTCCCGACAAGCAAGATAGCAAATGAGCTTGTAAACGTGAAAGACCAGCTCGTTCGTGCCAATTTTCCCGCCGTAGTTTACAAGATTGCCTGCGCCGACTGTTCATCAGTTTACATAGGCGAAACGAAAGATATCAAGAGACGCCTGAAAGAACATCAGTACGATGTACGAAAAGGAAAAGTGACAACGAACGCAATCGCGTTGCATGCGCAAGAGACTGGTCACGAAATTAACTGGGATGAAGCATATATAGTGGCAACGGAAAAGAATGTATCAGCCCGCCGAAATGTCGAGTCAATAATCGCCCAGACTACGCCCAACACAATAAATAAGAATGACGGCACATTGCACCCTACCTACACGAAATGCCTCACAACGATTGCAACCGTTACAAAAAGCCCGGGATGTCCACCTGGTTCCTCATTGTGAACAAGGGAGCCGTAGCGCACCCGAAACGTCATTATTTTTTTGACCTTGGTCAGTGACCAGTGAACCTCAACAAGCAATTGCCTCTACCTAGTCTCTCCAATTAACCCGGCCCTTTGCCAGGGTGGGCCATTGTATGCTTGCAAGCTTCTTAATCTCACCCGGCCACCCCAGTTTCTGCCGCCCCCTGGTGAGCTTGCCTTCTCTTGGAATACACTCCGTGGCCGGTAAGGACAAGCGGTTTCCTGGTTTGTTGGTCTGCCTCAAGCATAGCATTTACCGCTGCAGGGGAGTGGCCAAGACAAAGGCGGTTACTTGCTTTAAACCAAAGTGTTTACAGGGAAAAAAGGAGCGTTAATAGGATACAGGCTGAGAGATTGGACGACGCAATGAAAGGGGACCTGATAAATAGGAGATCGAAGATGGTAGAGTGGCTTTATGTGCATTTTCGAATGCAATACATGTAATCTTCTAAGTGCGCAATGATTGAGAGCGATGGGGGAGGGGACTCAAAATTGGAGCCGATGTGTTTCTAGAAGGAAATTTTGCACAGCAGAGCGCGCTCTCCTGTTATTTCGCCCACGTAGAAAAGCGCCAATGGGAAGAAAAACCGAAGTGGACACAGGCAGACCTAACTGGTGACATTGAATTTGAAATAGGCGCCTCCTCAAAGAATGGAACCAACGGCCGAACAGCAGGCAGTAATCTATTGGCTCAGATTCTGCACAAAATGGGCAAAGTGGGGAAACCGCCATACCAGATCCTTGAAGGCAGGAATTTAGCAGAGGAACCCGGCAACGCAAATGCGTGGAAGAGCTCTCCAGTCTGCGCGAGCGCTAGTCTTTGCTACTCCAAAGATGGCGAAGACGCTGATATTTGGGAGATGATGTAAGAGCCGAGGCAGCAAATCCTTGAAATATTGTGGAGCTGCGAAACTTCACCGCAACTTTATATGCACAAGTTGGCAGGACAGCATCAGTTGGGCCGCAGAGGTATGCCCTTGCTACAGAATCTGCAGCCTCATTTTAGTGAAAGCCCATGTGCTGCTGTACCCAAAGCAACCGCACCGAATTTAGATGAAGCGCGATGAGGAACTTAAAGAGGCCTAATGCCCAGGTTCAGTGATTGTCGATAATGAAGGGCAAATGGACAGGATGTATGTCATAACCATGACTTTAGAAACGATAGTTTCTTATTTACGTAAGGCTAACATTAATGGTAATATTTCGGGCAGATAAATTGGAGTGAGGTCAGGAGGATGGAGAGAAAGCGAACAACCCAATGAAGGTGACAAAATGCCCACACCTGCTTTTCCGCGATCCTGCGGGCATTGGTAAGAATAAAAAATCATGAGAGGAGAAGGACCTTAGGCGGTCCTGCAACAAACAGTGAAAGTTAGGAAAGGTTTGCAGGTTTGCATTCGATAGGAAAAATGTCCTCAAATGCAATCTGCACAGAACGAGAGATGTTATTTATTGGGAGGAGATCTGTGAAATGAATGTCTAACGGACCAGGGAGAGACTGCCCGAAGCACATCTGCGGAGTGTGCAAACTAGACCAGGCCGCATTAAAAAGCTGCAGATTGACAATTGTTACACTGGAGGTGTGAAGAGGTGAGTCGCACAATTATAGAAATTCTTGAAATGTTCAAAGATGAAACCTAGCTGATAAAGATAGGATTCGCGCCTCAAGGTGCAGAGCAGAATTGGGGAGATATTTTGGAAGTTCCAAACAAAGGCCCAATGCCTCATGCTTCTATAGTACAAGAGGGCAAAGTTCATAGGCAGCAGCTCCTCAGAATAGAACACAGTCGAACTCTGGGTAGACGCACAATTTATAAATCAGCAGAAGTGTGTGCCTTCTCATGCCCATGCAGAAACTTGCTCAATATGTGCCCGCCATGATAGGGTATAGTGCCGTATATTATTCCGAGATACTTCACCCTTTTAACTTGTAGAATAATGTTTTTTGTATAGACCACGCTTATATTTGTCGGATCGGTGACCTCAACTATGGCACCTCTTTATTCCTGTTCTCTTTCAATCCCGCTATTCCTTCCCTTACGGCGTGGTTCGGGTGTCAACGGGAATATGTGAAACAGTTAGTGGGTCCTGTTCTTTCCTAAGCACCAATTTTTTTTCAAGAACCAGGCAAGACTAACAATGCATAGTTTCTTCATATTGAGGATCAGATGATTTCCTCCTAACCAGCAGTCGAGAACATTGAGGCAATTGTTAAGGTTTGATAAGGAATAAATATCACTCACAGATACATAAATGCTGTATCATTGGCATACACTTAAGTTTTCAGATTAACAATGGTCGGAATAGAACTTAGAAAGATACTAAAAAGAACGAGGGAGAGAACTGACCCTTGCGGTATGTTTGTTATCTGTGGAAATCTCTTGAGGAAACATCGTTTTGTCATGAATAATTTTGTTTTCCAAGAAAGCAGGGGTCGAGGCTATAAAATAAAATGGGAAATAAGATCCTGTAGTCTGTGCAACAGCGTCGAGTGCTCAACCTTGTCGTAAGCTTTACTGACATTCAGAGTGACCAGCGCGGCAAACTGCAGTTTCAAGCTAATTTAATAAGACTATCAAGGTCAGCACACCAAATCGAACAGCCTGGCCTGAAACCGATTTGGCACTGATTCAAGAGATCATTCGCAGAAATGAAATACATGAAAAAACTGAGCAGTGCCCTTTTCACCAAATTCACAATGTTCGTAGTCAATTAAATAGGGCGCATGTAGTCTGTGTAAAACCTTATTGTTGCTTTTTATGCAAGGAACTATTTCGGCAAGACGCAGCTTATAGGGAGCTTATGACGTTTAATTTAATGGGTAACTACAGCCGGTAGGTTTCCAGGAGATTACTTAAACAAATTTTTGATCATAGATGAAGTGACCTTATCTTGGCCAGGAGCCGCTGGGATAGGTGCAGAATAATTTTGCGATATCTCAGGCATCTACACCTTGGTAAAATTCCTTGAGGTGCATGTGAAAGTAGCTGTAGATGTATATGGACGCTCTAAGCCACACGCAATGCCCTCCATGGCCGTGGAGATGTCAGTAGGAGACTGGACGAGGGATTCACTGTTGACCGCCGGTGGAATCACTTTTCTGGTCATCATAAAACTAAAGCTCGTTTTTTCGTGCTTGTGAAGGGATCTCATAATGAACTTTATTATACTCCTCCTCTATGCAGGAGGCAGTGCTCTTAAATGTTGCTTTGCCGTAATTAAAATACAACCAACTTTTCGGCCATTGATTTATAAGTTTTTTTCAAGGCTGCTTTCTGTCGTCTGTATGCACGTTTGCACTCAACATTCGGCCAGTTATTAGCGCTTTCGCCCTTGGTTGCCTTGACCAGCGCCTCCTCTATTTTTACAATGCCTGCCGAGTAGGGCCGATCCGACAGTCCAAGGTCCTCTCGTATCCTCATTTCCTACTCTCCCCCGCCGGCGACCCTTCACGCCTCCTGTACGTGTGTGGGGCGAATACCATCTCAGTGGCGCCACACGACGGAAAACGAACGAAGACAGTTTTTGAAACGTTCTCTCTTTCGCCTTGAGGCGGCGCTCTGCATCCCCCATAGTAATCAGGCTGCCTGTCAGGCATTGGTGGCGTTGCTCAGCGTTGAGCCATTGCAGGCGCTGTTTTTAAAACGGGCCACAGAGAGTGGTGTGCAGCCGTGTTGCATAGCCACAAAAGGTTGCGGCGACTTGTTCGAATCGTGTGTCTTCTAGCTACAGTGGGGATGTCAGTAGGAGACTGGACGAGGGATTCACTGTTGACCGCCGGTGGAATCACTTTTCTGGTCCTCATAAAATTAAAGAAAGCTCGTTTTTTCTGCAGGAGAAGCACTGCAGGAGAAGTACTGAAACTGCTTGGCGGAAATGTGAAATCACAAGGTAAAGGTAATTAGTATTAGGTTTGCTATATTGGTTTGTGATTTATTCATGTTTAGTAATGAATATGAAAGAATAGAATAAAAAAGGCGTGTTAATTGTGGTAAATCATTCCGAGAAGGCATTTTTTTAAGTTAGCAAGTAGCAATAGCTTTCAAGTCGTCGCTCTACTTTTACCAGGCTAAGCTGTCATCGTTACGACTACATTATATTTTCCTCTGTCCGTTGCATCTTGCCGCAATGATTGTTTTAAGAAGCGAAAAGTGTATTCTCTTATCAAATGCACCGTTGCTATAATCACATACGCGTGTCGTTGATAAATAGTCACATTAAAATTTTCATCAGAAATAAGACTAACATGCAGCAATAGTAGATGTTTCATGTTTCAAAGGCGCGGTGATTTCCGAAAAGATGTTTTTGCGTTGCTAATTTGAGCTCTTATGCAGCCTAAGCAGTGGCTCAGATTATCGCGTCCGTTGAGGTCAGTGCACTCGTTGGCGATTTAAGAAAGTTATTTAAACATTAAATAGTGGTTTGCTCCGTTTTCAAGAGTTTAGTTCTTCACCGTTGCTGCTTCCAAGCGGTCAGTCGAATTCCTTGCCGAAAGGTAATGCTAATTTGTGGGTCTTCTCCTGAAGCGAAGCACTGCTAGATTTCAAGATTCACAATGGCAAACGTACTCAGCTTCCTTCCGTGTGGAAGTCTCTCTCGGTTACTTTCACCACAAACTAGATACGGACGATGTGCGCATTCAGGTATCTGCTCTTCTTCTATCGCTATTAAACTAAATTCCTCGTCGGGTGTAAAAAGCATATTTACGACTTAGGGAGGCGAGGGGTGGGGGGTCCTTCGAAAAAAACAGAGAGCGTACGTAGGAAACTCACTTTCGGCGTCTCTCTCGACGGACGTTTTGCTCGGTGCTGACAGCAACAAACGGCTGATAAAGTGATACAAAAATAAAAAAGCGCTCGAAGAAAAAGGCAAATAAAACCAACATCGAGTCCGCTTCAGCACGTGTTCAGACGCAGTCATCGTAACATCGATGAGTGAGCGTGAACGAAGCGAATTTCCACGCCGACCGGTTCAGTAACTGGTCGAGATTATTTACGTGTTCAAGCATTTAACTTCAAAGCGCGGAAGTGAGCTTTTACCTCGTATTCCTTCCTTCTTTTCCTAAGGTGAAGCAGTGCAGTGTGCAGGCTTCCATTTTTTGCGGCGCGATGCATTACTGCCGTGTGCAATCATGCAGGTCGAGGACAGACAGCATCGATGCTAATGTCTCGTTCCACGAGATTCCCAGTGACGACGTGCTGCGTGAGCAATGGCTGCAAGTGATCGGACGCAAGGACTGTCCACCCAACTACGCGCCGGCTCGCTCCACTATCTGCAGCAAGCATTTTCTTCCTCAAGACATCAGAGAGGGCTGCAAGAAGCGCACACTGAAAAAAGCGTAGGTTCTGAGTATTTTCGCCTCATGTGCATCGCGCATGCAAGCAGCGAGCTCGCCTGGAAGCTGCAGTTATATTTCGGCGGAGCGTCTGCTAGAGGCGGGACACGAACTCGACGAGGACGGCGTACCAGTCAAAACGCCTCCCAAGGAAGAGCTCGAAACCACTTGTGATGAGCTCTTTGTTGATGCTGTGGGAGACATGTTTGGTAGTCCTGTTCCTTACACCACTGGTGACCATGTGGATGTAACCAGCACTGTTGCCTGTCCAGTGCTAACCTTGCCCAACATCTCACACGATTATATGCCGCCGGCTGAAGGAGCATATACAGAGCCAGGAAAACAACGCTGTGACCGTAGTTAGAGTCCTCGCGCAAAAATGACCGGTTAAGCAGACGTATCTCGACAACACAAACAGGAACCCCCGAGCCAGTTGGTCGTGAGATTCCTTGCTGTGAACGCGCATTGTAGCCTACTACTTCTCTCATCCCTGCATCCCGCCCGCAATCGATGTATACTGCAACACACGCGCTTTCACTGCCTGACAGTGGTCGGAGGGACGCTAACCGAGTGTTCGTGTGCCGGAAATAACACCGCTGCTAAAAAGAAGTTACAGCTGCAAGACGGAACCCATTCAAACCATTTTCAGAATCGTGGTGGAACGCAGGAACTGGAAACTTATAGAAAGAGCCCTTCGACAGAAGGTAAACAGCCTTACGCATACGATGGAAAGTTACAAGGAAGAGGTTCGCAAGTTGAAGGAAGATTCTGGAGTGAGCGAATTCTTGATAATTGTAGAAGCTTCGAAGGAAAAGAATCTGCAAGCGTCATTTATGCATGATCAAGTGAAAGACTACGGACGAAAACGGCCGTCATGGTCGGAAGCGACCATCAGATATTCGACCATCCTCCGCAGCCTCTCTGCAAAGGCATACGAATACCTGCGCTCAGAATGCCTACTTCGTTTGCCATGCAGGAGCACTTTGCAAAAGTACCTAGGATTCACAGCCAGACAAGTGGGGCCCAGCACTGTCGTAAGCTGCAGGCTGGAGGCAGAATTGCTGACCATAACTGCTCCCCAGGCAAGAGCATGCAGCTTAATAGTTGATGAAATGCGAATCAAGGAACGGCTGCTGTATCATTAGCAGCGTGACGCTTTTTTGGGAGAAGTCAACATGAGCCCAGAATTGCAGCACTTAATGGGCACCGAAAATGATGATCTCGCCAACATTTTGTTATGTTTTTGCTTTGTGGTCTTTTGGCACGCTTTAAGAGTTATGTCGCCTATTTCTTCACGAAAGTTAGCACCGGAGTCTAGCTTGCTGAGGCAGTGACGTTCGGCATCAAGAAAACTGAAGAAGGGGGTTTCGAGATAGTGCGCTTGGTGACAAACAACTATAAAAGCAATGTAGCCGCAATGTGCATCTTCTGCAAAGGGGCTGCCACGGCCATTTATCCACACCATTTGGACGAGTGCAGGTGCATTTTCCTTGCATTTGACCAGAGCCACATCACAAAGAACGTAAGGTCGCAGTTCCTGGAAAAGGATATGAGGGGCGACAAACAGATTACAGCGACACCACTGAAGAAGCTCTACAAAATTCAACGAGGCTCAATAGTGAAGCCGGTGAGGTTCCTCATCTGTGGCCACTTGTATCCGGCCAGCATCGAGAAGATGAGCGTAAAGACTGCCGTACAAATTTTTCCCCCTCCAGTTACAGCAGCCCTAGAATACATGAAAAGTCAGACAGGACACACATGCAATGTGAAGTTGGAGTGAGTGGGCCCAACGGTCGAATTCATGCTGGTAATGCGCTGGTGGCACCGATGATCCGAGACTAAAATAGCTGAAGCACGAGTTCATTCCGTACCTGTTGAGGCTAAAGGAAGAAAAGTCCGGAGATCTACCTCAGCAATGAGGCACACCATGCACTCTTGCTCACCACTACATCCAATGTTTAGTGCATAGGTTTTTTGTTAAAGGACAAGGGTTTCAAGTTTTTGCTCACTCGAAAGTTTTCCTGTGACCCAGTTGAGACATTATTCGGATTTTTGCGAAGGTCTGCTGGTTGCAACGACACTATGGACGTGGCCATTTTAATATAAGGACTGGGAAAGATGCTAGAAACAGACATCGTGTCTTCCTCGATGCGAGCCATGTGAGCTGCTCTACATCATTCCGCAGCATCACTGCCATTTCTGCTAAAGTGACCCCCAGCAGTTCGACAAAAGTTTTTTTCCCCACTGGCGACAAAAAAAAAACTATTGCAACTGTGCATATTTCCAAGTCATCGCCTTCCGGACTCAGAGTTAGCGAACACCTCGACGATTGGCGGATACATCGTTCGAGATATAACAGAAAACTTGAGCTGCGAAAGCTGTATTCAGCTTGTTCAAAAGCTAGTCGGAGACTTGCCGATCGACTGCCTCATCAAATACCAAAATCGTGGAGGGCTGAAATTCCCTATTAAGGAACTTGCTTCTGTGTTGATGGTGCTTCAGGCTTTTGTGGATGTTGTGCTGCAACACAGGAAGGCTATTACCAAGCCACTGAAAATGAGCGTCGAACACGCCGTTAAAGTTTTGATGAACGCTCCAATGCTGGTGTGTGCGAACGAATTCCTCACTCACTGAAGTATGTTTTTAGAGCTTTTGTGCGCGAAGTTTATTAGGTCCCTTCTCAGCAACCATGCCCACGATGTTGCGGACCAGAAGTCTTTCTCCAAATTATACGCGAAAAAGCCACTCTCACGCAAAGTACTCAAACTGTGACCACATGTGATGTTGAGGGCGCATAGGTGTTGGTAAAGATCCCATCACTTATATTGCTGAGTCCGGTCCCCTATATATAAGATCTAGATGATGGAGCTAGCCCAGAAGTGCAGAGAGATAGCTGCTGCTCCATCCGGGCGTTGGGTGAGTTGTGTTTCGTTCGCTGTTGTGTTTCGCTCGCGTACAAAGTGCTTCGTCCTGGTTGCGCATACGAAAGTGGTTGGGCTGCACTGCAAATTTCGTTTGACTGTAAGTGCAAGTTAACAGGCAGGAATGATATAAGTGTAAATGGCTGTAGAAGCAAAGAGCAGTAATGTATAAAGCATCAGACACATGTAAAGTATTGTATATGTTAGTACTGCATATCGTTGTAAATATATGTAAATAAATATACGTAAACACCGCCTTCCTTTATACAGTCTATGCAGCAAATTCTTCGGCTTAACATAGATAAGCTTAAAACTCCCAGACTTCAAACAAAACTGAAAGCAGCAGCCGTAAGGCACATAATTAAACGAAGCCATTTTAGTGCTGCTGCGTGGACCGTTCTTTAGCTTCGCGGACCACTTCATTTACCCGCACAAAACAATCTTCTTTAGCTATGCTCCCTCTAAACTAAATAAAGTAACAGCTTGCAACGCTTTATTCGTCTGCAAGACACAACAAGGATTTAGGGGCACTTTGTTGACCGAAAGTGCGGTGAAGCGTAAATCTTTTGCGCGATGTTGATGCTTGGGTCGCTGATGTGTGGTCGAGATGCTGATTAAAGAGAACGCAATTGTTTATGAATCAATATCTTTACTCGAATGAATAGTAATCAGCTGGGTGAATATCTGCTTCTAGGTCATATTTCGAATGTGGGGGGGGGAGGTCAAATTTGGGAGTGGCCCGGGCCAAGCTTTGGCCGGGTTACCATTGTGTAAAAAGCTGTTAATCGGTGATATTGAGAGCAGCCGCAGAGATTTAGTGGAAAGTTTGACGGCATACCGTCTGGTCAGGAATCAAGGTAATGAGGAGTACAGGTCATTGACCAATCAATCAATCAATCAATCAATCAATCAATCAATCAATCAATCAATCAATCAATCAATCAATCAATCAATCAATCAATCAATCAATCAATAATTTTATTTCTTCCTCACAAAAAGATTAGCGGAGGACGAGGAGGGCTCAAAGAAAAAGTGGAAGTTTCCACTTGACGAGCTTCGAGCCCCCTATTTACAAGGCATATACAGTGGAATATTAAGAAACTTACATCTTTATACATTAGAAACTTTAAAAGTCAGTACGTATAATATGCAATACAAAAATAATATACTCATTTTTGAGCCACAAATAAAGGTCAGTATGTACAAGGAAGGCAGCCACGGTAGCACACCAATTCTACAAGAGAATTTCTAAAATACATAAAACAATTTCATACACGCTCACTGTCGCGTTACAAAGGACTTAAGCATATTGTTGGTAATGGCGCTTATGTTAATTCCTTGACAATGAAGGTGGTTTAGTAGGGTCGGTAGGGCATGACGGAGCATTTGTTCAGATTGTCTTAAGCGTGAGTAAGGAATTTTCCAAATTAGATTAGTGCGTGTATTGTAGTGTCGTGTTTGAGGGGTCAAGTTAGCAAGTGTACGGAGAATTTCAAGCCAGTCATGCTTATATCGCTTTGCAAGGTAGAATGAGTACATATGATGGATGGAAAGAATGTCAAATTTAGTGAAAAGTTCGGATGTATGTTCACGATAATGATCATTTGCTATGCTGCGGATCGCTCTTTTCTGTGGGACATGTATGCGATTTAAATTACCAAGTGTTGTTTTACCCCACACTAAGAGACAGTAGTTAACATGTGAAAGGAAAAGTGAATTGTAAATGTGTAATTTAACGGCCGTCGGTAAGTACGATTTATATTTAGTTATGATCCCAGCAGCTTTTGCTATCTGTGTGGTAACGTGGTCAACGTGCGTGTCCCAGGACATATTTTTGTGAAAGTGGACAACAAGACATTTGACAGAATCTACAATTTCTACATCTGCGTCGCCTAAAGTGAACGTCATCTCTGGAGCGCTGGCTGCTTGTCTGGTAGTGAAAATAATTGCCTTTGTTTTGTTAGCATTAATCTGTAAAGAGTTTATTTCGCTCCAGGTGGTCAGTTTTTCCAGAGTGTTGTTTATTTCGGATTGAAGAGAATGATAGGAACGACTGCGAAAAAATAATGTCGTGTCGTCTGCATATGTTACGTATTCTGCGTTGCTACTAATGCACGTAATATCATTTATGTACAAGTTAAATAATAGGGGACCAAGTATGCTGCCTTGGGGGACACCTGCTTTTATTGGCTGGCAAGTGGATAGAATTTCCTGTATGGAAACGCACTGCATTCTGTTTTCGAGGTAAGACTTTAAGAGGTCGAGAGGTATTCCACGTATTCCATATACTTCCAGTTTTTTTAACAAAGTAACATGGTTTATGCTATCGAATGCCTTCGAAAAGTCTATATATACACCTGCAATTACATATTTTTCTTCGATTGCTTTCAAAATTATTTCTTTTTGATCCAAAAGAGCATATTCTGTGGACATTCCTTTTCTAAAGCCAAACTGAGTGGGATTAATTAAATTATGTTTAGTTGCAAACTTGGTAATTCGTATGTGGATGAGTTTTTCTAGACCTTTCGAGAAGACTGGCAGGATGGAAATTGGCCGATAGTTTGTCAGATTATTTTTGTCCCCTTTTTTTAAATATAGCGACTACCTTAGCGATTTGCATCTTCCTGGGGAAAGTGCCTGTTGAGAGGCAAATATTGTACAAGTATGTGAGCGGCGACAAAATGAGGTCTAGTGCATATTTTACTGGTTTGATCTGGATTTCATTTCATTTCATTTATTTACCCTCAGGGCCGTTAGGCGTTACAGAGGGGAGTGGAATAACATATAAGTACAAAAAACAAAAACAGCAGCTAAAAAGTTTGAATATAGTTACAGCACACACTGATTTAAGATTAGTAACAGCACTAGCAAAAGGCAGCATTACACAAAACAAACCACAAAAGAAAACAGCAGCAAATAAAATAAAACATAGATATAGACAGAGACTTATATAAAATTAGTAACAGCGTTTCGAAAGGCGACAGTATCGGTAATTTCAACAATATCGTGGGGAAGGTGATTCCAGCTGACACAAGTTCTGGGTATGAATGAATCGTGAAAACATCTCGTGCGACAAGGAGGGATCCAAACTTTGTGGCGGTGATCCATGCGTGCTGAAATATATGATGGTCTTTTTAGCAACCTCTCTTTAAGCTCCTGAAGCATCACATTTATACACCAGAAAACAGTAATCACACGTGCGAACAGTATCGATTTCTTAGAAAAACGAGCTCTTTATCTGAGAGGAGAATGGAAGGTGTGCTAACACACGAGCATCCTGACCTATTTATCTTTTCGGCTTCAATGATTTCGCGCGTTAACCTTTCTCTACTTTTTCCTATCACAAGACTTTTATCAAAGAAAGGCTTACAGGATTTTGACTTGCATGCGAGAATGTGGTCAACTAGCGATCCGCCTTGCCCGTTTCTGACGTTGCGAGCGTGTTCCATTAGGCGCTCGTTCAGACATCTCCCCGTCTGGCCGATATAGTGTTTCCCGCATGACAAGAGAATTTGATATACAACACCTTCATCGCACGTGACGTAGGGCTTCTGGTGCCTAGTTGCGCATCCGCGCGCTTTGTTGGTGTTGGTTTTTCCCAGTTTGCACAACGTTGCAAGTTTTTTCGGCGCCGAGAACACGACGGTCGCATTCGCTCGTTGACCAATTCTTTTTAAATTGTGGGAAATCTTGTGTAGATACGGTAATACAACAAGGTTTTTTCGTTCATGAGGAACTGGGTTTGGATTACATTGATTGTCTGGTTTCATTCTCTTAACAAGTTTTTCCGCAACAGAAACTTGAACATGGGAGGGGTATCCGGCATTAGTAAGCCTATTGGACTGCTCTTGAAAGCTATCGGTCATCATGTGCGGACAAGATTTCTGGAGAGCATTTCGAAAACATAAATTGACAATACCTCTTTTTATCAGTTTTGAATGAGCGGAGTGATATGGCAGCATCGGCTTGTTGCTTCGCGGCTGGTAGGCCCAGCATATGTGATGAGCGTGAAAGGTGAAGTTAATATCTAAAAATCTAATGGAGTTATCGATGGGCAATTCGCATGTTAAAACAAGCGGTTTAAAATGTTCTGTCATGGTAGTTAAAATGCTATGAGCCTTTGACTCAAGCGAGCCTTGGTCACACTTAACAAGAATAAAAAAGTCATCAACAAATCTAAAGACCTTGATTACGTCCAAGCTGTCAAGGTGGCTGGAAACAGCGTTGTCAAGTTTTGCTAAAATCAGATTACTCAGAATTGGCGCTATGCACGACCCGATGCATATCCCTTCTTTCTGAAGGTAGGGTTTTCCTTCCCAGTTAATGAACGTTGACTGCAAGTAAATAGCTAAAATTTCTAAAAACCTGCTCGCCGACACACCCGCCGCATTCTGGAAAGCAACACATCCAAACTCATCTATGCACTCCTCTACACAGCACAGCACCTTGTCGTTCGGCAGCGAGTAATATAGATCCTGAACATCCACTGAAAATGCAACCATGCTGTTATCAGAGCGCGACCGAACAAAGTCTAAAATTTCGTCAGATTTCTTAACCATAAAGGGGTCGTCAAGCGGTAAAAGGTTAAGTTTGCTTTGTAAGTACATTGAAACCGTTTTTTGCCATGTGCCAGTTTCAGAGATGATCACCCTGAATGGTTTTTCCGGTTTATGGGTTTTTGACTGAAAAACACGTCTAAAAAATCTTTTCGTGCATCGCCTATTTCTTTAGCCAGCTTGGTAAGGTTTAACTTGTTGCATAGCTTCTTCGCTTTAGCTTTTACTTTTGACATAATTACTTTGTTGCGGCAGTTAAATACAGACGACACGGCTTCGTCAGCCTTGGATTTGTAAAGTTCACAGGATAGAATCGCAAAGCCACCTTCTTTCTCAGCAGGCAGCACGACCAGGTCCTGTTCCTTGATGAAGGACTCGACGCGCTTGAGGGGTAGCTTGGAAGATCCTGGCTTTGAGCACTGCAAAACGTCGACTCCTTCTGAAATGCAGCGGTCGTGTTCCAGTTGCGTTGCACGCTGCGATACTTGGCGTAACGCAACTGGAACACGACCGCTGCATTTCAGAAGGAGTCGACGTTTTGCAGTGCTCAAAGCCAGGATCTTCCAAGCTACCCCTCAAGCGCGTCGAGTCATTTATCAAGGAACAGGACCTTGTCGTGCTGCCTGCTGACAAAGAAGGTGGCTTTGCGATTCTATCCTGTGAACTTTACAAATAGAAGGCTGACGAAGCCGTGTCGTCTGTATTTAACTGCCGCAACAGAGTAATGATGTCAAAAGTAAAAGCTAAAGCGAAGAAGCTATGCAACAAGTTAAACCTTACCAAGCTGGCTAAAGAAATAGGCGATGCACGAAAAGATTTTTTAGACGTGTTTTTCAGTGCAAAAACCCATAAACCGGAAAAACCATTCAGGGTGATCATCTCTGAAACTGGCACATGGCAAAAAACGGTTTCAATGTACTTACAAAGCAAACTTAACCTTTTACCGCTTGACGACCCCTTTACGGTTAAGAAATCTGACGAAATTTTAGACTTTGTTCGGTCGCGCTTTGATAAGAGCATGGTTGCATTTTCAGTGGATGTTCAGGATCTATATTACTCGCTGCCGAACGACAAGGTGCTGTGCTGTGTAGAGGAGTGCATAGATGAGTTCGGATGTGTTGCTTTCCAGAATGCGGCGGGTGTGTCGGCGAGCAGTTTTTTAGAAATTTTAGCTATTTACTTGCAGTCAACGTTCATTAACTGGGAAGGAAAACCCTACCTTCAGAAAGAAGGGATATGCATCGGGTCGTGCATAGCGCCAATTCTGAGTAATCTGTTTTTAGCAAAACTTGACAACGCTGTTTCCAGCCACCTTGACAGCTTGGACGTAATCAAGGTCTTCAGATTTGTTGATGACTTTTTTATTCTTGTTAAGTGTGACCAAGGCTCGCTTGAGTCAAAGGCTCATAGCATTTTAACTACCATGACAGAACATTTTAAACCGCTTGTTTTAACATGCGAATTGCCCATCGATAACTCCATTAGATTTTTAGATATTAACTTCACCTTTCACGCTCATCACATATGCTGGGCCTAACAGACGCGAAGCAACAAGCCGATGCTGTCATATCACTCCGCTCATTCAAAACTGATAAAAAGAGGTATTGTCAATTTATGTTTTCGAAATGCTCTCCAGAAATCTTGTCCGCACATGATGACCGATAGCTTTCAAGAGCAGTCCAATAGGCTTACTAATGCCGGATACCCCTCCCATGTTCAAGTTTCTGTTGCGGAAAAACTTGTTAAGAGAATGAAACCAGACAATCAATGTAATCCAAACCCAGTTCCTCATGAACGAAAAAACCTTGTTGTATTACCGTATCTACACAAGATTTCCCACAATTTAAAAAGAATTGGTCAACGAGCGAATGCGACCGTCGTGTTCTCGGCGCCGAAAAAACTTGCAACGTTGTGCAAACTGGGAAAAACCAACACCAACAAAGCGCGCGGATGCGCAACTAGGCACCAGAAGCCCTACGTCACGTGCGATGAAGGTGTTGTATATCAAATTCCCTTGTCATGCGGGAAACACTATATCGGCCAGACGGGGAGATGTCTGAACGAGCGCCTAATGGAACACGCTCGCAACGTCAGAAACGGGCAAGGCGGATCGCTAGTTGACCACATTCTCGCATGCAAGTCAAAATCCTGTAAGCCTTTCTTTGATAAAAGTCTTGTGATAGGAAAAAGTAGAGAAAGGTTAACGCGCGAAATCATTGAAGCCGAAAAGATAAATAGGTCAGGATGCTCGTGTGTTAGCACACCTTCCATTCTCCTCTCAGATAAAGAGATCGTTTTTCTAAGAAATCGATACTGTTCGCACGTGTGATTACTGTTTTCTGGTGTATAAATGTGATGCTTCAGGAGAATAAAATTTGTTGGAAGTTAGCGCTCGTAGTGTTCGTCTCTCGTCTCTTGTGTCCTCGTCTTTTGCTGCGCTACAGTGTATTGGAACTATGTACCAACAAGCCCAAAAAGCCACGCTACTCTCTTTAAGATAAGGATTATGATAAATTTTGTGAAAAGTACATAATGAAGCTATTGACCTGCGATGGGAAAGAAGCGGTAGGGAAAGGTTAGCTTTCATGGCAGTTACACTACTAGTACGATGATAGTTGGAAAGTATGAAACGACAACCGCGGTTTTGAACTGATTCTAAGTCAGAAATGAGAGATTCGACCCCAGGGTTCCACACCGATGAAGCATATTCCAATTTAGAGCGGACCAAAGTTTTGTAAACTAGTAGTTTTAATGAACTCGGTGCACATGAAAAATTTCTGCGGAGGTATCCAAGGATGCGGTTAACGTTATTTATAATGTAGTCAACATGAGGTTTCCAAGACAGGTTAGAAGAGACATGAACACCCAGATATTTATAAGACGACACAGTTTCAAGAGTGATGCCATTAATGCAGTAGGTAGAGTGTGTAGTAGACAGACGAGAAATGGGCAAATGCTTGCATTTAGTAATGTTTAGCTTCATATTCCACAGGTTACACCAATCCAGTACCTTGTTAATATCTGACTGAAGAACAGATGCATCATTATTGTCATTAATTTCACGGTAAATAACACAGTCATCGGCAAAAAGACAAACGGAAGACGATATAGTAGTGGGTAAGTCGTTTATATAAATGAGAAAGAGGAGGGGTCCAAGAACGGACCCCTGAGGCACACCAGAGCCAACAGGCGAGGAATCTGAATTGACGTTATTTGCTGTTACGAACTGACTTCGGTTTGAAAGAAAGCAATACAACCATGCAAGTAATGTGGAATCGATGTTAAGGCTGTTTAGTTTAAGAAAAAGAAGCTCATGTGAAACCTTGTCAAATGCTTTAGAAAAATCCATAAATATAGAATCAGCACGGGACCCGCGATCTAGAATGCAATGCAAGTCATTTGTGAAGCATATGAGTTGCGTTTCGCATGAAATTATCAATATCACAAGCAAAGTTGTTTTTCAGTGAATGGTACACAGCACAGACCTCAGTCCCGCTTGTAGGGTCAATGTAAAGACTTTGTGGATTTCTAATCATTCCATTTATTGCCTCCGAGGAATGTGTGCTGGTGACCAAGTTTACAAAAAAGGTATTAAATTCCTCTGCTAGCATCGCTCCCTTAATGACTTTATTGTTTAATATGATTTCATTATTATTTTCCTTTACGGGAACTCTATTTAGCAGCACATTAATTTTTTCCCATATATGTTCAGCTTTTGGGGCATTACCAAATTCAAAGTAGTTACATAAATAAACCTGTTTTGCCTTTCGCAGCTTAGCATTAGTTTTGTTTCTATGCCTTTTAAAAATTTCCCAGTCTTTCAGATTGCGAGTGTTTAAGAATCTAGTAAATAGCCTTTCTTTTATTCTTATTAGTTTCAAACAATCGTTATCGATCCAAGGTTTTCGAATTTTTCTTCTTTTTTGCATGTTTTCATTGGAAATGAACTTGAGTATACATCAATAAACAATCTCAAAAATAGTTCATAAGCACCATCGGCGCTCGGGGAGCTATACACTGGTTCCTAGTTTACCGCAGAAAGGTTTGTGCGAAATGTGTTCAAAGTTTTTTCATTAATTTCTTGAAATGCTTTAATTACATTGGCTCCGTCCGCATGTTTCCTTAGCGCATTTTTAGCGAGTAAGAAAATAGGCAAGTGGTCACTTATGCCGGACGTGATAACGCCACCAAAAACTTCCTGTTCAGGTATGTTTGTGACAAAGACATCCAATAAGGTACACGACGTTGTTGTTATGTGTGTAGCGTCTTTGATCACATTGTGACAGGAGTGTGATAGGAGTAAGGTTTGTAAGCACTGCCGAGTGTTGGATTTAGTCATCAGATCAATATTGAAATCACCACCCAAAAACAAGTTAAGGTTGTTCTTGCTTGCATAGTTAAGGATGTCTTCAAGGTGACGAAGAAAAGAGTCAACTACTCCATTAGGAGGACGATACATGACAACTATAAGATATCTTTGACTTATTGCAGTAAGGCACTCTACATCATCGGAAACAATAGAAAACTGATCAAGCACATCACACTCGGAACATTTTTTTACGTGCAACAACAGACCGCCACCACCTTTCCGAGTTCGATTCAGACAAAATGTATTGTACCTGTCATCAGTGATATTATCACACTCTGAATGAAGCCAAGTTTCTGTAAGCATTATTACCTCAAAATCGAAGTTAAATTTTTCTAGTAGAATATTAAGAAAATCTTGTTTATTGCGCACTGATCTTATATTCAGGTGAAAGCACTTAATTCCATTTATGTTCTCAGAGGCAGCAATGTGATTTACTTCATGAGGTTCCATCGCCATTCCTGATGACGGCAACGATCTGGGCTGCATATTGATGAGGTCACACTATCTTTTCAACATCTTGCTCATTTCTGATGTGGATTACTGTCGACGCTTCTTCTTGGCGGGCGAAAATCTTTCCGTCCCTTGCCCACACAAATTTCCAACCACAGGCTTTCTTTTTTTCGACAGCTTTAAACATTAGCTTCTTCAGCACCGGGCAAAGATGTTCATTTACATATATGGGGTTTTCATTTGACCACCCAATGTCAGTAGTGGAAAGCCTAATCTTTCTTGCCCTCTGGAGCACTGAGTCACGTTTTGATCGGTGCTTGAATTGCACGATTATGTTAGGAACTGCATTTTCATTTCGAGTTTTAACCCTGTGGCAGACTTCAATGTCATTTGCAGCCACGGGCTCATTCAAAGCAGTGCCAATGTGACCTAGTATTGTGACAATATTCTCATCTTTTTCTTCCTTAATCCCTTTAATTTCCAAGTTGCGGTTTCGAGAGTACTGTTCACTTGTGAGGATTCTGGTCTCATGGTCATCAAGTTGTTTCTTTGCATTTCGGTACTCACTTTTCAAAGCATCGTTTTCTTTCTTCAGTGCTTTATTTTCCTTCTTCAATTCTATAAAGAAGAATGACGTTTCGGGGGCACTACAGCTTCTTTGTTCACTTCTTCAAGGAAGCCGTAATGCTCCCGAAAAGACTTTCTCTCTTTATAGACTTTGGGCAGTGACCAGTACTCCTCATCAGCCGCATAGATTGCATATTGATTGTCCGCAATTTGAATGGAAGTGCATGCCCTGTGGCAAAACTTAGAAGTCATTAGCACAAAAAAACCTCCTTCTCGTGATGACTGGTCAAGACAGAAGAAACGTTAATGGAGATAACTGAAATTGCTACTAAGTCATGTTTTCTGTAACAAAGTTAACTCCGTTAAAAGCTGTGTGCATAGACGTTTTTAATTGGTTAAAGCTGATTTTATAAAAAGGAAATTTAACTGTAGTAGACTTAACGCAACGGCGACTGCATTTTCTAGAATCCTGGTCTTGGGATTTTGGCTTGTGTGATTTTTATTTGGCTTCGACTGGGGAGAAGATGCGCCTGCAATACCAAAATGAGATCCATATAGATTCTGGGCTCGTATACCTGATTCCATATCTATACAGTCAACAGAGGGCACGTTCACAACGCTGTTAGGTAGAGAGCCTGCAGCAGTCGGTCGTTGCTGAAATTGATTTTTGCCCTGCGGAAAGAATTTGATGACCACAACATATGGAGAGCTTCCACACCCAAAGAAGACAAGAGAAGAGCCGTGGACACCTCCAGCATAATGGGCATTTAGGTAGCCACGACCTAGAAAATACAGGTCGCCATGGTTTCAATAACGGATTTCATTGCATTTGTCAGTTTTTAAACTGCTGCTGTGACTGCCTGCTGCCAACCGGCATCATTATGGTGGGCGTTTGGAGGCCACGCGCTCTGTTTTTCAAGGGGAAATGCGTCTCGCCGTGTGCAGCGGCGTTTGTCCACTAGTTCGAGCATCTGAATTTTTAGCTCGTACAAGCCAGTCAGGCGAGTTACCAGTGGGCACCACCACACAAACATCATTTCTCTTGGTCTTCAGGCATCCCCCCCCCCCCCCCCATCACCCCATGACTTTCTCCATATGCACAGCAACGTCAGCCTGATTTCCAGGCTTTGCCGCTAAGGCTAAATCTCCAGCAGTTCTGACACTGAACGGCCGAGAGTTAAATGCTTCCATTCAAAAGACTAATGACCACAATTTATCTCTGAAGGGCACGATATTCCTGCAAATGTGGCTATGACGGACTCCGTAGGAATGTTTCCTCCGTCGACCATTCCGCTGCATCGATGGACGGCAATCAAGCCTGCAGACGAGAGGTTCCCAAGCGTTTCCAAAGGGCTCAATTGAGACGAATGACCTCCGGACTAAGGCCTCGGATGATGCTAGATGAGGCGGAATGAATGCGCTCACCGGGTGGTTGGCGAAGGAGGTACACTTCAACAGACCTTCTACACAAATCTTGTCCGTTGACCTGCAGAAGATTCCATCCCTGCCGAACTGTCGCACATCATTGATCGACATGTGAGTGAGGCGATCTAGTTTGAAAGGCTGCCTGTACTGCCTCCGGGTTGTTCAATAGGATCGCACCTCGGTGGGAAGGCACTAAAGCGACACGAATGCTGGTAACACCACAGCCTCCGCATTTATGCCACATAGGTGAGTAGCGGTAAGATACAGCTGTTGTATACCTTTCTCTTCAGGGATATTGGTAAACTGCCATTGACGATTTGAGAGAACCTGCCATACGCGCTCCAATCCATTCTTATTCTAGTTATTCTCCTCTCATGTTCCAGATTAGCAGTCACTATCTGCACTAAGTACTCGCATTTTTTTACCATTTCCACCACCCGACAACTAATTGTCAGCTGGTATTGATGTTGACATTTATGTTCCTTCAAAAATGAAATAGGGAACCGCGACAAAATGCGGTAAACCCTGACGAGGTCATAGTTCCCCAAAACAGTTTATACAGCAGTGAGCAACACAGAAATAACAAATATTAACATAGTATGATGGTGAAGAAAATACATTGCATGAAACGACAGTATCACCGTAAAAAAATTACTTTTGATACATTGACAGTGCACCATATATCAAATCAAAGGCAGTGTACAAACATTGCATGAGGTCACTAACGAAAACACACACACAAACAGCATGACACGAAAATAAGAGATGCTACGCTGAGTAAAAACTGAAATTATATTGAGTCAGTGCTGATTAATAACTTTTGATGTCTTTTTTAAAAGTGTTTTAGGAAGATCAAACATGACACTTAAAGATGGGTTATTGAGAACGACTGGAATCTGGTAATCGAGCTTTTGTTTGCCGTGTTGCAAATGGGTTGCAAGCCCCAAGGGTAGCGTTGGCCTGGCGGCCTGGGGCACAGCTGGGAACATCCGAAGGTCCCGGCAAAGGATGAGTCGACTGGCAACAGAACAACTTGTTTATTCTGGCATCGCAAAAGAGCAGCCGGTGAGGGCGACCACGTTACTCGAAGGAAGAAATCGAAGTCTCTCTTTGGCGTCCGGGGCAGCTGCTTTTTATACCCTCGGAGTCGAGGGCAAGAAGGAACGGCTAGGGATGAGTCGCACGAGACGGCGACGCACGGACATGTTGAGACGTGAAGTGACGCGTCCGCCGGGCCGGCGCCGGTCAGACCTCCTCGCCTCCCAGTTGGGGAGCTCCTCTCCCCGGCTGCCGCGCTTTGACAAGCGTGGGCACCAACATGCACACACACACACACGCGCACACACGACGACACGTGGCATTGAAACCTGCCTGGACGCGCTTGGCGGGAGGCGTTACGGCAACACTGAACGGGCCCAAAATGACCGCCACTTTGAACGAAGCCCCGGCGTCCGTTGCATCCGCGCCGGCTATACCGCGCGTCGTAGGCGAAACGTAACAGACCGCCCCGCCGGGAGAAGGAGATCCCGATGGTCAGGGGACTGCATCCGCTGTCCAGAGGGATGTCGCTCGATGATGCTCGTAATCGAAACCGGTCGTCCCTCGACGTTGCCCGAGCGCAGCGCACAGAGAAGACCTCGTTCTCAGGTTCAGGTTCACACAGGACACTGCAAAGTGACTTCGGGAGAGTTTCCACTTTTGTTCTCGTTCCCAGCAAGCGTTAGAACTACGCCGAAACGCAACCGCTCAGTCAGCAAGCACGAGACAACCCTTACTAAGCTATGCCAGGCTCTTTCCCCTTTTATACTACTGCCTAGTTCCTTACAGTAGTCAAGCAGCCCTCAGAACGCGTCCACAAATTGGAAAATTGCACTAGAAAGCACATAATCACTTTGAAACACTAAACAAAAGCAATATGTTAAAAATCCTGCCTCAGGAAGAAAACATCAGCAACAAACAACTTTGAGGCGGATTCCTACGTTAGGGGCTTCGACATAAGCCATCGGCGTTACCGTTGAGACTCCCCTTTTTGTAACGCACCTCAAAGGAATATTGTTGCAAAGCGAGGCTCCAGCGCAGGAGGCGGCCATTTTTGGGAGAAATGGTCTGCAGCCATTGGAGAGGACAGTGATCCGTCTCAATGATAAACCTCGAGCCGGCTAGGTAGCATGACAATTTCTGAACGGCCCACACGAGACACGCACACTCTTTCTCGGTGGCGCTGTACGCCTGCTCACGACAGGTCAGCTTACGACTAGCATACAGGACGGGGTGTTCCACTTCTCCATTGTCCCTTTGGCACAGTACAACGCCCATGCCTCGCTCACTAGCATCGCACCGAACAACAAACCCTTTTGTGTAGTCTGGCGATCGTAGCACAGGCTGGCTTGTTAGGGCGCTCTTTAGGGCGCTAAAAGCTCTTTCCTTTGTCTCGCTCCAGACGACTGTTTGGGGCTCTGTTTTTCTTAGAGCATCCGTCAGGGTAGCCGCGATATCGGAGTACCTGGGGATGTACCTCTGATAGTAGCCGGCGACACCTAAGAACGACCGAATATCGGTCTTCGTACGCGGTTGCGGGAAGTCTCGCACAGCGGCCATCTTTATTTCAGAGGGCCGGCGACGACCCTGTCCAATCACGTGACCGAGGTAGACAACCTCGGCCTGTGCTAATTGGCACTTGGGAGCCTTGACTGTCAAGCCCGCTTCGCGCAGCCGGGTTAGCACTGCCCGCAAGTGTGCCATATGCTCAGACCAGGATGCGGAGAATATCGCTACGTCGTCTAAATACGGTAAAGCGAATTCTTCCTGCCCCCGCAACACTTTGTCCATGAGGCTTGAAAAGCAGTATGGCGCGTTCTTCAAACCAAAACTCAAAACTTTAGGACGGAATGTTCCCATTGGTGAAATGAACACCGCATACCTACTAGCCTCTTCTGTAAGTGGAACCTGCCAATAACCCCTGACAAGATCTAGGGTGGAAATAAACTGAGCGCTACTAACTTTCTCAAGGCGCTCCTCGATGTTAGGGATCGGATAAATTTGATCCTTAGTGATGGAATTAAGCCTGCGGTAGTCGACGCAAGGACGAGGTTCCTTGCCCGGTACCTCAACTAAAATCAAAGGGGAGGTATAATCACTCTCACCCGCCTCAATAACACCGAGCTGTAGCATTTTCTTTACCTCAGCCTCCATAATATCGCGCTGGCGGGGTGACACCCGGTACGCCTTGGATCGTACTGGCTCTGGGGAGGTAAGTTCTATATCATGAGTAAGGACAGAAGTCCTACCAGGCCTCTCAGAGAACTGACCTTGAAACTCTTGTAAGAGTTGGTGTAGTTCGGTTTTCTGATCAGGCGACAGCGGTGCTTTAATGATTAAGTCACTAATGACCTGATCAGTGTCTTCCCTGTTCGTCACTGAGCCTATTCCCGGAAGCTCGACCGGAAGCTCTTCTAACTTTCCCGTGTCGGGCATTTCCTCTCCAGTACCTGGTGCCTTCAACGCTACAGGCTCAATTTTATCCAGTTCTGACGTGCTCGGAATATCAGCTTGCTGCGCCTCCGACCCTTTTTCATTTTTCAACAACGTCGGCCCCGCAACTACCGCCTTTGCAGCGAGCTCCCGAACTCTCGATCTGGTTAAGGCCTGAACGCTAGCCTCACCAAACAAAAGCCCCTTCTCGCGCAGGAGGTGATCGGACCTGTTCGAAAATAGGTACGGGTACTGGGGGGGCAGCATAGATGACACTACGGCCTCCGTCTCAAGTACTCCGAAGGGTCCTTCAATAAGCACTTTTGCTACGGGCAGACACACGCTATGAGCTTCCACGGCTTGCTTGATCCATGCGCACTCGCCCGTGAACATATCGGGTTCTACGTAAGAGGGGTGAACTACATCTATTGTAGCTGCGGAATCACGAAGCACTCGACACTCTTTCCCGTTCACGAGGAAGTCTCGCATGTAAGGCTCGAGAAGCTTCATGTTCTCGTCAGTGCTACATAATGACAAACACACGACTTTTCTTTTTGTTTCTGGACACTGCGCCGAAAAGTGACCCGGCTTCTGGCACGTATAACACACGCGCGCTTGCCTCGTCTCGAACCGCTTTCTGCGTTCGGCTTCGGCTGCCGCCGTCTCCTTACGTTCGGTCGGACTGCTTTCACTCGCATCCGCACTACGTGTGTCCCCCCTTGCTCTCATGGGTGTGAACTTCGGCCTCTCAGACTTGGAGCCAAATTCACCCTTTTGACCGTCCTTAGCTCCGCGAGCCCGACGCGTCACAAACTCCTCAGCTAGCTCGGCGGCTTTAGCCACTGTACTAAAGTCTGGCCTGTCCAAGACCCAGTACCGCACGTTCTCAGGTAACCGACTATAAAACTGTTCTAGCCCGAAACACTGCAGAATTTTCTCGTGGTCACCAAACGCTTTCTCTTCTTTGAGCCACTCCTGCATGTTTGACATAAGCCTGTAGGCAAACTCTGTATATGACTCACTTCTGCCTTTTTCATTTTCCCGAAACTTCCGACGGAACGCCTCCGCTGACAGCCTGTACTTTTTTAGCAGACTCGATTTCACTTGGTCGAAATCCTCTGCCTCCTCTCTCTTCAAGCGAGCGACTACGTCGGCCGCCTCGCCGGGTAACAAAGTGAGCAAGCGCTGTGGCCACGTTTCCCGAGAGAACCCCTGCTTCTCGCACGTTCGCTCAAAGTTAACCAGGAACAAACCAATGTCCTCTCAAAGCTTAAACGGCCGCATCAGGTCAGTCATTTTGAACGATACTCGTTCTCCTGCACCGTGTGCCTGACTTCCATTACGAGCGCGTTCCATCTCTACCTCGAGACCCTTCATTTCCAAAGCGTGTTGACGGTCGCGCTCTTCTTTATCTTTTTGCTCTTTACGTTCGCGCTCGTCTTTCTCTTTTTGCTCTTTACGTTCGCGCTCGTCTTTCTCTTTTTGCTCTTTACGTTCGCGCTCCTCTTTTTGCTCTTTACGTTCGCGCTCGTCTTTCTCTTTTTGCTCTTTACGTTCGCGCTCCTCTTTTTGCTCCCTCTCCTCAATGGTCTCAAGGCATTCCGACAGCTCGTCATCCTCAGCCTCCAACTCAAGAATAGCCCTTAGCAGTTCTGGTTTTCTGAGTTTGTCTGAGACATCCAGACCCAATTCTCTTGCAAGCTCCAGCAATTTCGGTTTGCGCAACGACTTCAAATCCATGGCTGCTCCGAATGCTGCTTTCTCTACTGCCTACTATTGTCTTGCCGCAAACTAACCCGGCAGCAACGACAACCACAATTACCAGCTCTGTTTCTGACACTAACAAAAGCCTGGCAAAACTCAGAAGAAGAAAGTCCCGCACTCACCAAACCTCGCAGCCAAGAATTCAGCGCAGTCGTTTCGCTGCAGGCAACCAGTCATCACACAGGGCTCGTTGCACTGCTCCCGGATGGTCGTTGTGCTGCTCAGCATAGAGTTGACCGCATATCTTCGCTGCTGGCCTCCGTTGTCGCGATCTCACCGCTGGCAACCAGTTGTTGCAAATGGGTTGCAAGCCCCAAGGGTAGCGTTGGCCTGGCGGCCTGGGGCACAGCTGGGAACATCCGAAGGTCCCGGCAAAGGATGAGTCGACTGGCAACAGAACAACTTGTTTATTCTGGCATCGCGAAAGAGCAGCCGGTCAGGGCGACCACGTTACTCGAAGGAAGAAATCGAAGTCTCTCTTTGGCGTCCGGGGCAGCTGCTTTTTATACCCTCGGAGTCGAGGGCAAGAAGGAACGGCTAGGGATGAGTCGCACGAGACGGCGACGCACGGACATGTTGAGATGTGAAGTGACGCGTCCGCCGGGCCGGCGCCGGTCAGACCTCCTCGCCTCCCAGTTGGGGAGCTCCTCTCCCCGGCTGCCGCGCTTTGACAAGCGTGGGCACCAACATGCACACACACACACACGCGCACACACGACGACACGTGGCATTGAAACCTGCCTGGACGCGCTTGGCGGGAGGCGTTACGGCAACACTGAACGGGCCCAAAATGACCGCCACTTTGAACGAAGCCCCGGCGTCCGTTGCATCCGCGCCGGCTATACCGCGCGTCGTAGGCGAAACGTAACAGCCGCAATTTGTCCTTGTTTTAGGGACCAAGTTTCTGTTTTCTTGCTATACTGATGAACATTACTTTGGTTTGCTGTATGTAAATTTTTAGACACACCGGTCTGCGCTGCTTGTCAAACCTGTATCAAATGTGTAAGCCAAGTGCACGCGGCTTGGCGTTCTGTGCAAGCCGAGTGCGACGCGGCCCGGCCTTCTATGTAAGCCAAGTGCGACGCATGGTCGCGTTCTAGGTCTGCGGTCATTTCTTGTGCCCGCTTTCCTTGTGTGCTCTCTCTCCTTGCGGGTATAAAACTAGCACGAATAAATGCCCCATCCACGTTCTTGTGCAGAACTTGCCCCGACTGTCACTCTGCCGACACAACTAGCGATACATGGTGTCAGAAATGTTCTGAAGCCACTGCCGCAGTGTTCGTCGTAAAGAAGCAGCATGGAACTTGTGAAGGCGCCGGAGCCACTCCACTTCACCGGCAAAATCTAAGCAGTCACAACTTTTTAAGCAAAAGTTTGCACTCTTCTACGTTGCTTCCGAGCCTGACAGAAAGCCTCGTCAGGACGCCGCGAGGATAGCTTTACTGCTGACTGTAGCAGGCGACGACGAATTAGAAATTTACAACAACTTGCACTTTGTTGAGAACGAGAGCCGAGAAAGTTATGCAACTGTCCTCTCTAAGTTCGAGAGGTACTGCGGAGAGCACCTGAATGAAGTGCATGAAAGCTACCGGTTTCAGCAGCGCGTACAAGCTCAAAGTGAGCCAGTATAGAACTCAGGAAGATGTATCGCTTCTGAAACTTTGCAGAGGCGTTCATACGTGCCCTAATAGCTTTTGAAACAAATAAGGACAAAGTGAGGTAAATGTTGCTGGCGGATAACAAGTTGACGTTGGCTAAAGCGGAAGAAATCGGTAGGGCTGCGGAAATGACCGCCGCGCAAAACGAAATCTGGTCTCGAGAGCACAGACAGATCGACGCCGTCAAAATCAGCAGCAGCAGCAGTGTGACGAGCAAAGTGAGACGTTCAGGTGCAGCAGGTGTGGACGTATGCACGGTCCGCGAAGTTGTTCTGCATTTGACAAAATTTGCAGGAAATGCCAAGGGCAGAATCTGTTTGCTGCACGGTGCAACGTGACTAAGCAAGTAAAGGAAGTAAGGGGCAGCGAAGACTGCAAAGCGGAATTTGATATTCCTAATGTATGTGTCAACAGCATTGGAAGAGCGCCTGAGCATGAATGGGTAGTCCAAGCGAAAGCAGCGGACACGACGCTGGCCTTCAAAGTGGACACAGGATCGCAAGCCAACCTGCTGCCGTTTTTCGTCTACAAGAAAGTAGAGCCGCGGATAGCCTCCACGTTTAGCAACTGTGTCATACGGGCTTACAACGGAGGCGCCATCAAACACCTTCGTCTCATGACTATGGAGGTGACTGTGGGAAGCAAGGAGGCAGAGATCAATTTCTTCGTCGTGAAGAAGGACCGACTGGCCTTACATTTACTGCAAGGGAGCGAAAAGCTTGAACTGTTTTCACGCACAGTGAACGATGTAAGAATGAGCAGCAGCGAGGAAGTTGTTCAACAATTTCGAGAACTTTTTTCTGGGACTGTATGTATTCAGCGGCCATACCGTATGGTTCTTCGCGATGACGCTGTGCCAGTCATCCAGACCGCCTGCAATGTGCCCCTTTCCTTGCGGGACCCTCTGCATGAAGAGCTTGACCGGCATTATAGCCAAACACGAGCAGCCGACGAACTGGGCGAGTCGTCTGGTGATAGAAAAAACGATGGTTAACTATTGTTGTGCATGGACCCGAGGAAAATTAACGACATTGTAAAGCGCGAGCATTTTGAGATGCCGCGGCGAGAAGACGTTGAATCGGATCTAGCGGGAGAGCGTTTCTTCACGCGCCTAGATGCGAATTCAGGGTTTGACCAGATTCCGCTGCATGATGAAACATAAAAAATATGTACGTTCGTGACGCCTTTTGGTCGCTACCGATTCCTGAGGCTGCCCTTCGGTGTAGCATCCGCCCCAGAAGTGTTTCAGAAGACTCGTAGCGAAATCTTCGTTACGCTGTCAGGAGTGTGTATGTTGATGTCATCGTGAGGGAGGGTCGGCTACAAGATAAGAGCGCGATGAGGCTACGAGTGGTACTGCAAGCAGCACAGAAAGTGGCTTAACATTTAGTGCACAGAAATGCAGCATTGGCGTGCGCAAAATCCTTTTTCTTGGCGTCGTTATTGCGGAAGACGGCATACGCCCAAACCCCCCCTGGTTAGCTTGTTGCTGATTATGCCACCACCGGCTGACAAGCAAGCAGTGCAGCGTATGCTCGGCGTTGTTAAGTATTTTTCGATGTTCTTACCACCACTTACAGACCGAACACGACTTCTTCAGGACTTGATCAAGAATAATCGAACCTTTGGATGGACTGAACACAGCGCTAAAGAATGAAACCCAATTTGCGGCAGTCTGATCAAAGATCCGGTACTGGTGATGTTCGCTTCTAAAAGGATTACGAAGACAACATGCGATGGTTCTCAAACTTTAACAGGCGCCACTCTTTGACAACGTCACGACGGGTGTTGGAAACTCATTGCTTGTGCCTCGCGCGTCCTAACCGAAGCGCAGCAGAGATACTCGCCGACAGTAAGAGGCTATAGGTATGGTCTTCGGCCCGGCGCGGCCCGGCGTTCTATGTAAGCCAAGTGTGACGCGTGGTCGCGTTCTATGTCTGCGGCTTTTTCTTGTGCCCTTTATCCTTGTGTGTCCTTTCCTCTTGCGGGTATAACACGAGCACGAATAAACGGCACTTCGCATTCTTGTCCCGAACTGGTCCCGACTGTCACTCTGCCGATACATCTAACGATACATAACCCATTCATCATGTTTTGTAGTTTCTCGCCTTAGTGAATGTAATCACAGAATCGCAGATTGCTTAGGTATTGTCCATTAACTCTTATCCCCAACTGTTTCCGATTCAGGCTTCGGAATTCCTAACTTAAACAGGCGGTGAATAGCATTGGCGAAATGGCGTCTCTGCCTGACGCCCTTCCTTATTGGAATTTTATTGCTGACTTTATAGAAGACTATGGTAGCTATGCAGTCGCATTACCATGAAAAACGTCCACTCAAGCACACCGTCCAAAATACAGCACTCATACGAATTTTAGCGCAGCTAGGACAAGAACACAAAGAAGAAAGACAAACACGAGCGTTAACTTGTAACTGATTTATTGAGGGAGCCACGGTGGCATGTATATGCACAGGCCTGCGCAGGTGCAGCGTAATAAGTCACTTGGAGACAGACCGAGAAAAAACATTCATCACACTAGACGTGATAGAAAATTCACCTCAGCCTTGTACAAGGCAACGAAGTGCCACTCACACAATCTTATCGTGATTTCGTGATAAAAAATACCTCCAAGGCTTTACGAGCGGGTTTTTTTGATGACTTCTGCCTAGGACTGACACGCTACAGAAACGTCGATCACTGGCTCTGCAAGCAATACAGTGATCAAGATTAGTGCGCTCTCTACTAACCAGGTCTCTTTGATGCTCCCGCTTGTCCTTCTTTCTTCGTTCGTGCCGGTCGTCGCCGAAGTGTTTTTAATTTCCACAAGATGCACCATCTTCTGCAACGAAAGTTGAATGCTAGACTTGTGCCGCACTCCCTCACACAGGACCAGAAGGACAAGCGGCTATCAGTGAGCGTTGATTTGCTCTCCGAGGCAGAGAAGGATGCTGTATTCCTCGACAGCATCATTGTTGAGGACGAAACATGGTGTTTTCAAAACGATCCTGAAAAAAAGAGTCCGAGCGCCGAATGGTAGTCCACAAGCTCTTCGGTGTCGAGAAATGTGCGGCGAAAGAAGACCAAAAAAAAAGACAATGCTGATAGTTTTTTAGATGCCAGAGGTGTCGTACACCACGGGTTCATCCCACATGGGCAAAAGGTGAATCAGGAGTCTTATACCCGCATGCTCCAGCACATGCGTAATGCACTGCGACGTCGTCACCCAGACCTATGGGCATCTGGACAATGGAGCTTTCTCCACGGTAACGCAAGGCCGCACACTGCTCTCAGCGTGACAAAAATTTCTCGCCAAGCACAAATTACTGCACTTTCCCATCCGCCATACTCGCCTGACTATGAGATTTTTTCCTGATTCCTCAGGTGAAGACAGCCCTAAAAGGTCGCAGGATGGGGAGCGTGGAGGCCATTCGAGACGCCACGACAAAGGAGCTGGCAGCCCTGCCAAAAGAAGCGCTTTCCAACTGTTTTTAAGAGCTCTAGAAGCATTGGAAGCTGTGTATAGACTGCAAGGGAGACTATTTAGAAGGGGTGCTGCTCAAATGATTTCAATATCAATGTTAAACGAATTTGTTTTAATGGAATCAGTCTCAGAACTTTACGGACAAAGGTATCACGTCTAGTGTGTTGATCCTTTTCCCCTGGCTGTTTCCAAGTGAATTGTTAGTCTGCGCTCGCGCTGGCCTGTGGCCTGTGATGCCGTCGTGATTCCCTCAATAAATCAGTATTAAGTTAGAGCTCGTGTTTGTCTTTGTCCTTTGTTTTCCTGCCCTGGTGTCGCTAAAAATATGTATAATTTGTCACAAATCGAAATTGCCCAAAAACTATCTATTTTAAGTTATACAACAATCAGGTGTGCAATGAGCGCCACAGACATATCGCTATCACACTCACTTCTCTGTTTTTCGATTACACTCTCGGTTCCGGCAACTCCTGAGCGCCTCGACTTTTCACTATTCTAGCAACCAAGTCAACGACCACACGATCGACTGTTCTTACTGAAGCGATTTGGCTGGTCAGTGATAACTCCACTGGAAAGGGACGTCATCATTATCGTCGTGAACAGCGCCACCACCATCTATATGAGGACTGCATCGCTTCTGCTTCTCTGAAATTTGGGACCACGATTGGCAACTGCTGAGCGCCTCTTGTTTTCACTCTTCTAGGTGTGATGTCTTAACCGTTGTCCTTAATACTGTAGTCACTTTTTCGTGGTCGTTGATCCCAATGTGGTTCGCCCTGCTGCACCTCAGTAACGCCATGGGTACTGATGTAAGCACATACAGGGCCCGATTCGGCTCCTTTCCACCTTTTCGACGAAGAATGAGCAGACAACCTCAGCGCTGCAGGGCGGGATGTAACTTCATAGGCGTATTTTTCCCCAACCTACAGCAACGTTTGCATTAATGTGTATTTCTGCTCTTTTGCTCTATGCTTGTGATTTCGAAGCTAACCCTAGAGCGAAGTTGAATGATGTTCTGACCTTTCTGAACAAATTACATGCCGAAAATGAAGAGCCCTTTATCAGAATCAGAACAACACTGGATGAAATAAAGAAGGGCGCTGAACAGTTAAAGGACAGGGTTGTTGCCATTGAAAAAGTGTGAGGAGCGTGCCGAAAATTAAAGAAGATATTTGCACTTTCAGCGGTACTGTTGATGATGTTAAATGCTTATTATCGCGAACGCAGAGTAAACTGACTAATTTCGTTCATGATTTGAATAATCGTATGAGACGGAATCACGTGCTGGTAAAAGGTGTGCTGGAACTTGACAAGGAAGAGTACACAGAAAAAGAGCGAGCTGTTCGAGAGTTCCTCTCACCTCATCTTGAAGTCGACAAAGGCAAATTTGAAGGCGCACGCCGTATAGGAGAACGACGCACTGGCACTCAACGGCCAATCACTATATACTTTTAAAATTTAAGGCAAAAATGAAGCCTTCCGCAATGTTCATAATTTGACGGTTGTGTCGCCCAAGGTATTTCAAGAAGAATACTGTCCTCCGCAAGTGCAGTTAGAGCGTAAAAGGCTGCGTGCTTCGCCAAAACCAAGAAAACTGAAAATGATCGCTACCCTGTCCATTTCACTGCGCTCAAGATTGTGACAATTTGTACCGTTACGAAGCTAGAACTGACAAAGTTATACAGATTTCTGCGCTGTTTTTTACGCATGGTGAGAACCCGTCGGCGTGACAAGCAGATCGTAATGAACACAAATATAAATCGCGTGCAATGTATCCATCCTCCTGGCCAATTTCTGTGGCGTACTTCCTAAACTTGATGTGACGGAAGCAATCATGCACACATGTGCAGCTAATACTGATCTTGGCGCGGAAAACTGGCTTAGAGAAGACGTACCAAATACTGAACGATTGTTCTCAAGCCATTTATCAATATTTCGTAAAGATAGACTGACTTCGAGAAAAGGATGCGTCATAATAGCGATAAGAAACGACAATCAGTCGCCTCTGTTTGCTCTTGGCTCGCCTCTTTAACTACTCTTTGTGACGTTATGGTTTAGTGATGTGACTTACGTAATCATTTAGTAATTTCTAGGGAAACCTCTCTCTTTGTTACAACTTACGCAATACTTTTGACTTGTTCAATCTAACTCCGCTGGTGCACGAGCCAGCAATTGGGAAACATATCTTGGATCTGCTCTTTACTAATCAAGCTAATGATACAGAAGTGCACATTTTAGAAGCTGTAAACGACCATATCTTCGTGCACTGTTTACAACAAATAAAGGCTCACAAGAAAACAGCTAGAAAAAAAACATATTCAAGTAGGCCAGGGTGGACCAAGACAAAATGATCCGAATACTGGCTGACTTCCAAACCGTAAATTAACATGATTCCGAAGAACGCAGAATAAATGAAAACTGGTTTATATTTCGCGACAAGATGAAGGAAACTTAAGAGGTCTGTGCACAAAAACTCCAGATCAAGACGAGTTTTGAAGCCCCTGGTTCACGAAGGATATCACGGAGCACCTGAACAGAAAGAAAAGGGCATACAGAATGGCTAGTGAGGCTAACTCACCCTGCCATTGGCAAAGGTTTAAGGGGCTGTAGTTGTTGCAGAAAAAAGTTTGAAGGATAGAAATAATTTTTTAAATTGTACGCTTGGAAACCTGTTGAAAAAGAACCCAGAAAAATTCTGGCGTGTTATTGGTCCTAATAATACAAGCTAGTTAGTAACACCAAATGACGGGAATAGAATTTGGTCCCCAGAGAAGCAAGCGTGCAACACCTAAACAATCTCTCCAGCAAAACATTTACAGATTAGTCACCTATCCCCGAGTACATTCATCTTCAAAACCCATTCATTGCTTATCATTCTAATCTTATCATTATCAGAAGAGATAGGGTCCTTTGTGCGATTGATCGACTTCCATTTAATTCTAGGCCCGGTCGTGATGGCATAAGCAATAAACCTCTAAATCTAACCCCTCATGTGTCCGAATTATTATTATCACCTCCATGGTCCCAGCAGCTGTGTTCCAGACGATTGGCGAACCCTCACACATTATACCAATATTTAAATCAGGGTATATTACAAATCCCATGAACTCAAGTCCAATTTTTCTGACATAGGTATGCTTCAAACTACTAGAACACATATTTACCCACATCATGGAACACTTCAATGCAAATGATCTGCTACTTGAAAATTGGCATGGTTTTCGGTACCAGCATTCATGTCAAACCCATTTATTGGAATTAGTAACGGATCTTCATTCCACAATCCGCTATGCCTTGTAGAGTGACACATTTTTTATCGACTTCTCTAAAGTGTTTGAACAAGTAGCCCTCAAGCGCCTCATCATAAGGGTGTATAACTTGCAGCTTGATCATAAGACTACAAAGTGGACTGAAGAATGTTTAGCTAACAATGAAAAAACCCTATCTGCGAATAACATCACATCTGAAACTTAACATTCGAAATCAGGTGTGATGATGATGATTATGAATTTTTATGGCTCAAGGGCAGCAATGGCCAAAGAGCGCCATATCACAAGGTATTTTTCTTTTTTTCAAGGTGGGGTCAAAGACCCATTTCCCAAGCATTTGACCCTATATAAGTCGAGCACCAGACCAGGGGAAAGCTTGTACCCATTGTATCATCGGTGGGTACCCGGCGGCACTGGGGATCGAACCCCGCACCTCCCGCATACGAGGCGGATGCTCAACCACTTGGCCACCGCTGCGGTCCGAAATCAGGTGTGCCGTAAACATACATCTTAGGCCCACTTCTCTTTTCAATTGGTATTAATGACATTGCGACAGACAATAACTGTTTCATAAGTCTTCGCTTACAATTGCACCATTTATAGGGATATAGCTAATCTTACTGGCATTGTTGTCTTGCAAACAGATCTAAAAATATTAATTAATTAATTAGTGCAATGTATGGCAGATGGAAAAGAAATATGGATAAAACCAAACATGATTTTCTCTGCAATCTGTAAAAATTCAGCAAACCACGACATTGTTAATATCGGTGTTATTGAGAGCTAATCACATTTCAAATATTCAGCCGTTGTTCTTTCTCCGAACCTAAACTGGGATAGCCACTAAGGGTATATCACCAGCAAATATTTTAAAAAATTAGGCCCTCTTAAACCTCGTCTATTTCTAACTCACCCTGATACCAAACTATACCTTACACTTCTCTACCAAAGTATAGCTTACACTTCTCTAATTAGGGCATCATTAAAATATTGTTCGGTTGTATAGCATCTCCACCAAAATAACTTATTCCGCTCTATATAATCAGTGCAAAACAAGGCAGCACGCTTTATTATACGGTCGTACGCCCCATACTAGAGCATTTGTGCAATAAAACAATCTATATCTCTTCTGGACCTCAATATACGACGCAAATTATTTCACCTGCCGTGGTTTAACACCTACAACCAATCATCTTTTCACGCAGGCACATCAGAGCAGCATATAACATATCTCGTACCTACCATGTGCATTGTTGAAAGCGGGGATCGGGGTCGCTGCTCGACGCAACCTCGGTCAAGACGACGAACGTTCCGACCCATACAGGAGTGCCGCTGAGTGAAGGAGTTCGTTAGTGGAGGAGGAGGAGGAGGAAAAACATTTATTCAGAGCACAAAAACTGGGTGGGTTCAGTACGAGAACCCATTGGTCGCCATCATAATCCGGCCCCTCTCAACCAGCAATTTCTGGTCGAGTGGGCTGTGGCTATGAAGGGTTGCCTCCCAGCGCTCATGAGTCGGATCGGGATTGCTGTCCAAGTACTCCGTAATTTCTGCGTAGCTTAGTAAGGGTGAGGGGTTGTCAACTATGTCAGAGAGAGGCTGCGTGCCAGATGCTCGGAGGAGGAGAGCTCGAGCAGCTGTGTTGGCCGCCTCATTGCCCGTCGTTGAGAGGTGCCCTGGCGTCCAGAAGATCTGGATGCTGGAAGGATTAGACCTTTCCAAAATTTCCCAACACGGAGCGCCAACGTGGCCTCTGAGGTAATTGCGTACCGCTGCTTGTGAGTCGGACATAACCGTTGCCTCGCTGTTCTGTGATATCGCTAGTGCAATAGCTGCTTCTTCATCCGATGTGGTATCCACCGCTTGGATAAGGCTGCTTGCAATGATATCTCCCCGGGGTGAAACTGCTGCAATTGCCGCGACTCCGTTAGCGGGTCCAGCCGCATCGACGTAGATCGTGTCCTTGTTTCCATCCCAGCGCTTAGAGAGGTGTCTAGCTCTGGCTAGTCTCCGTCCTCTGTTATATTCCTCATCCATGCGTTTTGGTATGGGGTGAGTCGTAATGTGTGATCTCATCTGCATGGGCATGTCGATCTTGTCTGCGAGTTCCCGGGGTGGACTGATTCTCAGCTTCTGTAATATTTTCCTGCCAGGCTTAGATGTTGAGAGCCTGACAATTTGATTTACACGGTGGGCCTCTATTAGTTCGTCGATGGTGTTATGTATCCCCAGCTGTAGTAAGCGCTTAGTGGATGTGCATAAAGGGAGTCCCAGCGCCGTCTTAACTGCCTTTCGAATAATATCTAGTTGGTCTTTTTCCTTTTTGCTAAGCCGTAAGTAAGGGGTGGCGTATGTTAGTTTAGAGAGAATGAAAGCCTGAACTAATCTTAGGGCCTCCTTCTCTCTTAGCCCATTTCTTTTCTTGATTACCCGGCGTAGCATTCTAGAGACTTGTTCGGAATAGGCTTGGAGCTGTCTGATTGTAGTGGTGCTAGTGTTGCCGCTGGGTATGATGGCTCCCAGGATCTTGATCTCTTTCTTGATCGGAATGCTCATACCCTGGACCGTAATGGCGACAGAGGGAGTGGACGGCAAAAGCCCCGTATTCTGCCTCTTGCCGCGGTCGATCAGGAGTAACTCTGATTTCTCGGGAGAGCACGTTAACCCATACCTCGCCGCATGCTGGCACACGACATTCGCTGCTTCCTGAAGCCGGCCTTGAATTTCCCCTTCATTACCGCTGCAACACCAGATCGTAATGTCGTCGGCGTATATAGCGTGCTCACTGCCTTGGATGCGGTCTAGCTTCTCTGGTAGCCCACGCATGGCCAGGTTGAAGAGAAGCGGAGACAAGACCGCTCCCTGCGGAGTGCCCTTGGAACCTAGATTGAACGGAGAGGAGGTCCGATCACCAATACTTATTGACGCTTTTCTATTGGAGAGAAAGTCCCTCACGTAATTATATGTGCGGTCACCACAGTTGACGCTGTTAAGCTCATCCAGTATTCCCTGGTGGTTGACATTGTCAAATGCCCCTTTTAAATCGAGCGCAAGGATGGCCTTGACCTGACATCTACCGGGGTTGTCCAGAATATCCTCTCTGATACGGAGGAGAATATCCTGTGTAGACAGCTTTTCTCTAAACCCGTACAGCGTGTCAGGGAGGATATCAGTCTTCCTCAGGAGTCGCTTCAGTCGGGCGTTCACGACCCTCTCGAACAGTTTACCCAGACACGACGTCAGGGAGATCGGTCGTAAATGATCAATATCGCATGGCTCATTGGGCTTGGGAATAAATCGCACTAAAGCCAATTTCCAGGAGTCGGGGATCTGGCCCTTGTGCCAGCACTGCGTGTTGAAGTATTTCACTAATTTTCTTAAAGAGATGTTATCCATATTAAAGAGCATCATGGTGTTTATCTGGTCCGGTCCAGGAGCGGTGTTCTTGCGCATGACGTCAAGCTCCGCCCTCAGTTCCTCAACCGTTACGTCTTGGTCCATCTCTTCATTGGGTGCACCGGTGTACGCAGGGAGAGGGTACGAGGATCCCAGATCGAGGAATTTCCGTGCAAGTTCTGCAATAAGGGCTTCGTTGTCCCCTTTATAGCTGTGCAAGGCGTTACAGAGCGTGTCTGTTTGCTCTTTCCGGTTTGAGTTCGGCTCGATAAAGGATCTGAGGAGTCCCCATGCTTTAGCCGTGCCCATTTTACCGTTGAGCTCATCACACAGCTTGAGCCAGTTTTGGTTAGCGAGGTTATGTGAGTAGTCATCCGCTTCTTTGGTGAGTTCTGCAATCTTGGTCTTCAGCTTGCGATTTAACTTTTGCCTTTTCCACCTCCTTGTCAGAGATCTCCTGGCTTCCCACAGGTGTAACAGGCGCGGGTCAACTGCCGGAGTTTCCTCCGTGGTGTTCACTGTCGCAGAATGCCTGGCGACGGTTTTCATCTGCAGCGCTGTCCATGCCTCAATATCTGTGATATCTTCGTCCGGGAGACGTGCGAGTTCCTCTCTCCACTTGTCCCAGTTCACAATCTTAGCCTTGCCAAATGGTTTCCGACATTTAACTCCCTGAACAGTGCAGGATATGATGAAGTGATCACTGCCCAGGGACTCGCCAGTGTTAGACCAGGTGGACTGCAGGCAGTTTTTCACAAGCGTGAGATCGGGACAGGTGTCTCTGCTGACGCTATTACCCGCTCTGGTGGGATGCAGGGGATCCGTTAAGATTGTGAGCCCTTCTCTGTTAGCGATCTCAAGGATCCTCCTGCCTTTCGGGCTGTTAAAGTGATATCCCCATGCTTGGTGGGGCGCATTGAAATCACCGGCTATGACGAGGGGGTCCTTACCTGCCCTCTTGATAAAATTATTAAATAGCGTGGCTATCTGACGACTTGAGTCCCTGGGGCGACTGTACACGTTCAGTATGTGCAAGCTGCGTTTTCCCCTGTGTTTGGGAAGAATTTCAATGTAAGCATGTTCGATATTTTTGGTTAGCGGTTCTTGCAGCGTTGCGGTAAACTCCTTGTGAACAAGTATTCCTAGGCTATGCTCGTCTTGGAAAGTTTTGTACTCCTTCATGCTGATGACCGTATTTGCTTCTTGAAGTACTATTACAGCAGGTGGCGCCTCCGACGTGTCGATGAAAAATTGAAGGCTTGCTTTTTTTTTTTAAAGCCCCGACAATTCCATTGCCAAATAATTGTTTCCTGTCCCCTATGTGAAATGGTCCTTATTCGTCCTCTTCTGGAAGGGGGTGCCTGTCGGCATATTTGGATTTCCTATTTCTGAAGTTGCACTCGTTGAGTTTCGATTTGAATTCGTCTCGGACTGTGGCAATGGCAGAGTTTATGTATTTCCTAGTGTTGGCGGACTCGTTTGCGAGCTCGTTTTTGACCATCTGAATAACTTGTAGGAACTTTTTATTCTGCTCCTCTCTGTCAGCCCTCAGCTCTGCAATGACGCGCTCATAAACTGACTGTGAGTTTGGCCGGGCTTCGGGTGTTTTGTCGTGAGTTGTTTGTGACTGCAGCCTGACCAATTTAAGTTCAGCTCGCAACGCCTCGTTCTGTTTTTTTAGCTGAATAATTTCTGCTTTCAGGTCGTAAACTCCTTAGATATCGCGTTTCCGGGGAGGGATGGAGGCAACCCAGCATAGCCCACCTTTACGATGTGTCTTGAGTCTTCCTGCTTCTCAGAAGGCGGTCCGCGTTCTCGGGTGCGTGGCGTCTCCTGTGCCGGTGGATCCGCCTTAGGTGCAAAGGAGACCGACCTGGTGGTCCCCTGCTCTTTATGATGTCTTGACTCTTCCGTTCCGGATCGGCCTGACGAGTTGCGACGTTGACTAGACTTAGATCTTGACCTGGACCTGGACGTAGAATTGGAGGCCGCTCTTCTGGATTCCTTCTTGTCGAACTGCTCTTTTCGGCTGGTGCGTACAGCTGCCGCGTAGCTCTTGCTGGTGCCACCGGTTGTCGGTTTCTCTTCCTGGTCATCGAAATGTTGATGTTTCCTAGGCTTACTGATGGGATCCAGAAACTTTGCTTTGCATTCCCTTGAGTAGGTGTGGTGATTCCCCTGGCATGCCGCACAAGTTGGGGTGCAATCGTGAGCTTCCCCGGGATTCAGCTTGCCGCACGAGTCACATTTCGATTCAGGTGGGCTGGGGCAGACGTCCGGTCTATGTCCTTCCCTGCCGCACAGTACGCAAAACGGTCTAGTTTTCCTATAAACAAAACATTTGCGCTCGATCCACCCGTACGTAACAAAGAAAGAGACTTTGTATCCAATGAACAGTATCACCACCGAGTTGGATCTGCCGAGCCTTCGGACGCCTAATATTTCGTGGGTTTCTGAGGAAAAGTCTTTCTCTAGGTCTCTGTCTGATGCGTTGAGGTCAATCCCGTGCACCACCCCTTTGCATGAGTCTTGCGGTGTTCTCACGTAGGCATTGAGGTGGTACTTTTTACCGTCTAGGTTGATGTGATCGATCTTCGCAAGTACTGTGGCGTCTTCGACATGGGAAGTGTCCGCGATGATGATGTTTTGCTCTTCGATAACTCTGATGTAAGGTTTGGCGCGTAGCGTCTTGCCACGTAACGCGTTTTCGAATGCGACGTTAAGTGGGTGTACACTCCCACCCCACATTTTTAGGTCCAAACGGTCTTTCGGCTTGATAATCACTTTAAATTCATACTTGTCGAGGTCAGGCAGTCTCGGGGGCCTTTTGCGGCTCGTGGGATCCGCTGCTGGTGACTTCGGGTCGTCATCGTATGTCTTCGGAGCCCAGTGCCCTTGTGCACGCTGTCCTGCCCTGAGGTATATCGTCTTCCATCCAGGTTCTGGCTGTGAATTATCAAAGTTCCCCTCGCCTTGTTTGCTGCTGCTCGGAACACTTCCGAATCCTCCAGACTCGGGGTCGTAGCCATGGGTGTGGTCCACATCCATCGTCGAAGCCGTAGCGGAGTAGACGCTCGCTGGTCAGGCCGAACGCTGTAACGGACGCCGGGCCCGGTGCCGAAGTGCTTGCGAGTGCAGTTGAAGCACCTCACTTCTGAACTCGCATGCTTGTAAAAATATATATTTAAATCCAATTCTTCTTTCTCCACTAACGAACCGCAAGATCCATTCGCAGTTCGTTAGTGGAGAAAGAAGACTTGGATTTAAATATATAGAAAAGGCCTCCTCTTGGGCAGGGCCCCAGGTAAAAGGGGTGTCTTTCTTTAGAAGGTCGGTCAGGGGGCGAGCGGTGCCGGCAAAATTTTTGATGAAACGGCGGAAGTACGAGCAGAGGCCGACGAAGCTGCGCACATCCGTAGACGACTGGGGAATAGGGAAGTCCTTGACGGCTTTAACTTTAACAGGATCCGGGCGGACACCAGAAGCATCGACTAGATGTCCGAGAATGGTGAGTTGGCGGCGACCGAATTGACATTTCGACGAATTGAGCTGTAGCCCGGCTCTACGGAAGACAGAAAGAATGCTCGCCAGTCTTTCGAGGTGCGTGGTAAACGTGGGCGAAAAAACCACAACATCGTCGAGGTAACATAGACATGGACCATTTAAAGCCGCGAAGCAAGGAGTCCATCATTCTTTCGAAGGTAGCTGGCGCATTACAGAGACCGAATGGCATAACTTTAAACTGATATAAGCCGTCCGGTGTGACGAATGCCGTCTTTGCGCGGTCATTGTCATCAACACTCTGTACTGGACACTCTGTAGGGTCGTCTGTGAATAGGAGCTGCGTCACCGGTGTTGATGCGATGCGTGACCACAGATGTTCGAGCCAAAGGGCGGTCATCGAAGTCAAAGATGTCGCGAAAAGACGACAGAAGATACCGAAGGTCGTGAGCTTGCCCTGGTAAGAGGTCAGCAGCAATCATTTTTGCATATTCATCAGGTGGTGGGACATCAGAGTCGCGGCAGTTCGACGAGGGTGGGACGCTTCTCACCGCCGATACGACGCATTCGGCAGCAGGGCACAGCGTGGCGAGCGACATACCTTGTGGGAGCGGCTGAACGTAAGAGGCAAAGTTGAGAACCGGAAGGGACGCTTGATTTGCCGACATGGTGACAACTGTATGCGCAAGGGCAACACTGCGTGTAAAGGGCACATCAGGAACCGGAGTAATGATGTAGTCACCATCGGGAACTGGCGGGACAGAGGAGAAACGGACATAAGTGGCGGCATCGGGGTCCAGGCGGACAAAGTCGGCGGTGCACAGTCGGTGAACAATTGGATCCGGTGGCTCTGAAGGAACAGGTAGAGCGAGTTGAACGATGCTTGTGGCGCAATCTATAAGGGCGGAATGGTCGGTGAGAAAGTCAAGGCCGAGAATGATGTCATGAGGGCAGTGTTCGAGGACAGTGAAGAGCACAGAAGTATGGCGGCCGGCTATTGAAACACGAGCAGTACACATTCCGACGACAATAGACATACCGCCATCTGCAACACGGACCACAGTTGAGGGGGCAGGAGTGAGCACTTTCCTTAGGCGACGGCGAAGACGAGCATTCATGACTGAGACGTGCGCTCCAGTGTCGATCAGAGCGGTAACAGGGACCCCGTCCACGTCGACGTTAAGGATGTTCCGATGAGCATGAAGAGTTAAAGGAGGGTTTTCTGGTCGGGTCGTCAGAGCAGCATCACCCCCAGACGCTGCAGCCATCAGTTTTCCGACCGGGAGCGGGCATATGGGGCCGGCGACGAAGGGCGGCGAGGTCGGGGCGATGGAGATCGACGGCGCTGAGGTGACGACGAACGGTTGGTAAGCGGGGTCTGAGCGTGGTGGCCAGAAGAGGTCGTTTCCGAGGGCGAGGGAGAGCGGCGGGAATATGCAGAACCCGGCGGGTAGCGGCTGTAGGTCGAGGACGGACGGCTTCGGCAGTGTCGAGATATGTGGCCAACTCGGGAGTAGTTAAAGCAGATGGGCCTGTCATCAGGTGTTCTCCATTCATCTGGATTGCGGCTGCGTCGAGGGTAGTATGCACGTTCAGAACCGAGCTCTGGGGACATGCGGCGAGCATATGGGGCACTAACTGAGCAAACAGGTTGAATCCCAAGATTGGCAAATCCTTTGCGAACGACAGCCTGTATAAGGGAAACTGCTGGAGTACTGTCTGTTGCGGGTGGATGAAACGCAACGGGGGACATTGCCTCTACTTCTTGGCGCACAAGTCGTGTCAGGCTCTCAGATGTCGGCAGACGGCTCGGTGGAGTCGAGTCTACACAGGACGACGTCGCAGTCGTATTCGGCAACCGCGTGAACTGCGGAGAAATTCGGCGGCTCTTCGCTTGTTCGAACCGGCGGCATTCCTTGATGATTGCGTCAACCGTTCCGCAGTCCTTGTATACAAGAAGGTTAAAGGCGTCATCTGCGATGCCTTTGAGCACGTGACCTACTTTGTCGCACTCTGACATTGTGGCGTCGACTTTCATGCAGAGAGCTAATATGTCCTGAATGTATGATACATAGGACTCTGTGGACGTTTGTGCACGGCATGCGAGCTCCTTCTTCGCAGCGAGCTGACGCCCGAATGGCTTACCAAACAGGTCAAAAAGCTCGCGCTTGCAGAGATCCCAGCTGGTGAGTTCATCCTCGTGGGTCTCGAACCATACCCTGGCAGTGCCCGTCAGGTAGAAGATGCCGTTGGCCAACTTTAGGGTCGGGTCCCACCTGTTGTGTGTGCTCACGCGCTCGTACATTGCGAGCCAGTCCTCCACGTCGACGCCGTCCGTTCCGTTGAAGGTCCCAGGATCTCTCGGATGGGCAATGATGAACGCCGGGTTGGCGGACGCCGACGGAGCGGCCCCTTCGCTGGTCATGGTTGAAGAGCCGGCGAGCTGACGACCGCTGCGGAGTTCCGTGCTTGCTGTGGCTGTACCCCGCACCTCACACCAATAATGTAACGTGAAGATGTGCACACCAAAAGGGAAAAATATATTTACAGGGAAACAGCTTACAGCCACGCAGCCGAACAACCGGGCACGCGAAGCCCAGCCGCAGAAACGCACTTCGTCCTCTTCGCTTCCAAGCGCGAGCGCACCAAGCACGAGCGTTCCAAGCACAAGCACAACCGTAGCAATATATTTACAAGCATGCGAGTTCAGAAGTGAGGTGCTTCAACTGCACTCGCCGTCCAGTTTTTATACTTCTTCCCCAAATTCCCCAGTTTGGGGACGCCCTCGCCGTGGTAGGAGCG